>NC_133986.1:11362500-14160000 GCF_047716275.1 Strix uralensis
TCCAGACCCTGCACCAGCTCCGTTGCCCTTCTCTGGACACGCTCGAGTCATTCAATGGCCTTTTTGGAGTGAGGGGACCAAAACTGAACCCAGTCATCGAGGGGCGGCCTCACCAGTGCCGAGTACAGGGGGAAGATCCCTTCCCTGTCCCTGCTGGCCACGCTAGTGCTGATACAAGCCAGGATACCAGTGGCCTTCTTGGCCACCTGGGCACACTGCTGGCTCCTGTTCAGCCGGCTGGCAATCAACCCCCCCAAGTCCCTCTCTGACTGGCAGCTCTCCAGCCACTCCTCCCCAGGCCTGTAGCGCTGCTGGGGGTTGTTGTGGCCCAAGTGCAGAAATGAACGTCACGACGGTCCTCCCCGAACTCACCTTCTCGATCGTGACAAGGGTTTGGCGTCTCTTGTCTCGAACTTGCTTCTCCTTCGTCTCCTGCCGAAGAAGGACAGCGGAGTCAGGGCCGCGGGTGGCTCCCACACCGGCCTGAGGACCGAGCGCAGTGCTGCGTCGGAGGGGAGGCAGGGCCAGAGAGCTCACGTCATCCTCGCTGCGGGAGGTCACCACCGCGTCGATCATCTTCCGAGGGTTGTTCACACTGGAGACCGTGAGCTTCCCCAGCGAGCCCTCGAACTGCACTGCACGAAGGAGGGAGAAGGGAAGCAAAAGGGAGTCAGTCCGGGCCTCGCCCCACCTCACCCGCCTTTATCTCCGGCCTGAAAGTAGCCCCGTGGCTACCTCCAAACTCCAGCTGGCCCCAGCGAGACCCCGCCTCAGCGCAGAACCAACCACCCCCACCCTTCAGCTACAGAATATCCAGGCTGTGTGGAGTCAGGATCTCTTACCTGGCTTGTAAGTGTGCTCCAGCTTCGCCACCTGAGGTGTGATGAGTTTAGTGCGTTCCTTCTTGGGACCATCACCGTGGACTTCCTCCGCTGCTGCTAACTTCTCCAGCTTCTGGAAGTAATTCTGAGGCAGGGAGAGGAGAGGTTGAGACCCCCCCAAAAACAGTTGGCAAGGATGGATGCAACACATCCCCCTCCCTGGCCCATGGTCCACCCCTCACACATCACTTACTGGGCTTCCCAAGCTCAGCAGCAGCATTTTAAACCACTGTTCTTCCCCCAGTACACGACTGCGTCCTCCTCTCTATCATCCCTCAAGATTACAGAGCTCAAGGTTCCTCCTCAGCCCTCTTTCTCAATACAGGCTCTCCCTGGGAGGTCCCCGGCTCCCAGTCCTTCCCAGTCCACTCCAGTTAGCCTGCCTTGCTCTGTCAGCACCGTTGCCCAGGCTGGGGCCTCCCACACTGATGCTCACGCGCTTTTCCCACCCACCCCGACCAACGTTCGCCTCTTTCGCAAGGGCAAAGCTTTGTTGACTCACATCCCGGCTGCGGCTGCACCAGTTCCTCTCCTCTACTGGGGATCCACTCACCCACAGCTCCCGGAAAAACTCTGTCAGTGTGATGCCTCCCACCAGCCCCAGAGCCAGACGCACCCGTTGGCCACAGTTCTCCTGCCGCTCCCACCGGAGCCCAGATCCCCGCTCCCACCGGGCCCCTGGCCCACCACGGAAGGGACTGGACCGTTCTGCCCCATTTCACCGTGCTGGGATCTGCCCTCCCTGCTCTGCCCCGTACTCTCGGCTGCACCGAATGCTCCAGGACATTTCTGGGTGTATGGCTGGCTCCTCCGCACCCCTTTCATGAAGACAGGGGGCCAAACCTCCCGCACAACTTACGACGGCCCCAAACACACTCCCAGTCAAGCCCCATTTAATCTCCCAAGCCAGGCATCTGTCCTACATAGCGTGAAGCTTTCCACAGATTCCCCTCGTGCGAGGTTGCCCTGTGTACCCTCAAACCCCACTGAGCTTTGAGCATCTACCGCCGTTGGTAAGAGCTCAGCTGTCACCTCGCTTCACCTGCTCCAGATGTGGCTCGTCTGAGCCCAGTCTGGGACTTCCCATTCTCAAACTGGAAAAGAGCAGGAGCAGCCTCTCCCCAGCCACCTCCTCCACCTCGATCTTTGGACCCCACGGGCTTCACCACCACCTCCTGTCAGACTAGAGTCCTCCTTACGCAGCCGTTCCCTGCTCAGGGCTCTCTCCTCTCTCATTTTCCATTTAGCAGCTCCCCCGTCTCCCAGTCCAGGTGTTTTATTCACAGAATCATCTGGGTTGGAAAAGCCCTTGAAGATCATCCAGTCCAACCATGAACCTCACCCTGACCGTTCTCAACTCCACCAGATCCCTCAGCGCTGGGTCAACCCCACTCTTCAACCCCTCCAGGGATGGGGACTCCACCCCTGCCCTGGGCAGCCCATTCCAACGCCCAACAACCCCTTCTGCAAAGAAATACTTTCTAATATCCAGTCTAATATCCTAATATATAAATACTTCCTAATATCCAGTCTGTCCCATGCAGCTTCTGATGTAGAGGAGCTGCTCTCCTGTTACCTGCCAGCATCCCCCAACGTCACCTCAACCCTGGACATCTCACTCAAGAACAAGAAGGCATTTTTTTCCCTTGCTGCTGGCTCCCTTTTCCCCTTCCTGGGGATGCTCACTCCCCATCATCCCTCTGCCTTCCTCCTCCAGTGCATTCCTCACGCCTGGATCTATAAACACTTCCTCCGCTGCATCACTCTCAGCACCGACATCCCCTTCAGTACCAAGAAGACACCGGTCCTGCAGGAGCATCGAGGTGCTGCCCTGCCAGCAGCCACGGACACGGGACACGCAACCGAGCGGGCTGGAAACTTCCCCTC
Source organism: Strix uralensis (assembly GCF_047716275.1). Classification (NCBI taxonomy): domain Eukaryota; kingdom Metazoa; phylum Chordata; class Aves; order Strigiformes; family Strigidae; genus Strix; species Strix uralensis. The sequence continues at coordinate 11,365,269 of NC_133986.1, forward strand.
CTCCTCAGTACCTGGTAGTAATAGTCATCCAGGTAGGGATCAGTGCTCTGCAGCTGCATCATCTGGATCTTGGACACCCAGTCCTTTTCCCGTTGCAGCATGAGGTTGGCGTAAGGATCTTTGCGCATCTGCTCCTGGTGGCTGCTCCGGTGGCCCCCTCGGTCCCCCACCGAGCCGTTGAGGCTCCGGTGCTGGCTGGCAGGAGGCAAGAAGGGCACCCGTGAGCACACAGGAGCTACAGGAAGGGACAGAGAGCGGTGGCACAGGCTAGCCCCAGCAGCACAACCCCCCCAGAGGCGGAGGGGCGATGCAACCCACCCCCCCTACCCCGCGCCAGGCAGCCCCTCTCCCGGCACCGGCAGGGCAGGGTCAGAACTCACTTTCGGTTCTGCTGCTGTCGCTGGTGCAGGAGCCGACGGTGCTGGGGGTGCAGGTGAGTCGTGTCCGGGCGGAACATCTGGGGCTGCGGCCTGGGGAAAGTAGAAAAATCTCAAGAGGCGGCTGCAGAGAGCAAGGCAGGAGGCCGGGAGGAGGATGGTACCTACCTCAGGCTCTGCAGGTGGGATCCAGGGCCTGGCGGGTGCTGCGGCTGCGAGGGAGGTGGAGCGGGGGGAGCCCCAAAAAAGGCACGAAACCCGCTGGCCGGAGACATCATCTGCCCGACTCTGCCCTGGAGCAGCTTGGGATTGACGGAGGGGAGAGGGCTCCCAACCAGGCCAGAGACCCGGGCAAACTGGCTGGGGGACATTCGGCCGGCCTGGCAGAGCAGAGAGAGTGCCCCGAGTCAGCCAAGGGGGAGATTTAGGGGCAAAAAGAAAAGCCCAGCCAGGGCAGCTGTGAAACACCAGAAAATGCCATGTAGAAGCAGCTTCCGCAGCCACACGAAGAGAAATGCAGGACCCTGGCCACGGCGGGGGCCACGAAAGGGCAGGAAGCGGGGGAATGGGGGGTTATACCTGGGCTCCTCCGAGCAGCTGCGCTCTCTGTAGGTGGGTGAGAACAGGAGAGACGCTGTGAGGAAACGGGTGGCCCAGGAGGGAGGAATTCTTGAGAAAGAGAAGGGAAAAGGGACACCCGGTCACAGCCCTGGCCCAGCTGACGGTGGGAAAGTGGGGAGGGGGTGATGGCACCAGATGAAGCCCCAGGAAGGTGCCCCGGGCAGGCTGGGAGCCAGGCCAGGCCTGGAATTACAGGTGGAAAGAAGGAAATGGGGCGTTGGGGGGGGTTTCTGGGGAGGCCTCCCAGCACTGAGGGGCTTGAAGGCAGCACCAAGAAGGGGGTTCCGGGGGGTCCGGATACCGGTACGTTGCAGAGCTGGTTAGGGGACATCCTCTCGCCGTAGGGAGCGGGGTAACGCTGCTGCATGGTAGCTCGGATGTGGACAGGCTTCGGACACAGGATCTAAGAGGGAAAGAGGCGCAGTCACCCCTGTCAGCTCCTTGGGGACCGGCCTGAGCTGCGAGTAGGGCCCGGGGGGAGGTACCTGCTGGTTGAAGTTGGGCACAGCAGCCTGCTTGGGAGGGGTGCCTATGGGGACAGCCCGGACGGGGGGGCTCCCGATGACAGGGGATGACGAACGGCGGGGCAGCGCCCGCTCGGAGGGGTCCCGCTCTTCCTCTCGAGCCTGAGGGGGTCTCTGAGGCAGAGCGTAGTCCAGCACGGACACCGACGGCATCTCCTGCAAGTGGAAGGGGAGAGAAAGCTCCCTCCAGGATAACAATCACGGACTGGGACGGGGATGATTGGCACTGTGTGTCCCAGGGACATTCCCAGGATGCGACAGCCACATCCTTCCTCCTGACAGGTCTCCTCTGCACCCCACTGCGCTTCCCCAGGAGCCCCATGTGACAGTGGGGGGTCCTAGGGACCCCCAGAACCTGCCCGGCAGAGCCCGCATCACTGCCAAGACACCTGTTTGTGATGATGGCGCAGCCCTCGTCGGCCCTAGAAAGCTGGGAGAGGGCTGGCGGTGCAGCACGCTCTGCTTACACTTAAAAGCCTGACTCGTAATTAAACCGCAACAAAAAAAAAAAAAAAATCCTCTGCCTTGAGGCACCAACATTCTCAAACCCTGATGAGAGCGCTGACATCTCTCAAACATCACCAGGAACCACAGATTGGCGATAACCCCCCAACCTGGCTCTCCAAGGGGTCACGTCTAAAAGGGTCTACAAGTGAGGCAAACTGTGGCCACCTAGATCCAGCCCGGGGCAAGGAGAATGCCCAGCTGTCTCAGCCTGAGCTGGAGGTGCCCCCCAGCACCGATGAGCCCTCAGCAGTACAGCACATCTCAACCCTCAGGGCCCAGCTCGCTGCCGCAGGGGTTTGGGGGGCACTAGGGAAGCCACCTGCACCCCTACATCGTACCTGAGTGAGAAGCGGCCCCCGGATTCGCCGCAGGACGGCCGAGCTGTCCCAGATGCTGGAGTTGAGCCCTCCAGGTTGCTAAAAAACAGGCAGGGAGTCAGCACAGCGCTACCAGACCTTCACCCACCCCGGTTCTGCCAGGTTTTCACTCCGCCAGCCCCACTCCCACCTGCGCAGGGACCGTGGTTTGCACAGCCTGCATGATGGCGGGGTCCTCCAGCTCATTATCGATCACCAGCCGGGTCAGCCGCTCCGCCAGTGTGTCCTCGGGCTCGCCCAGCAGATCTGCCTCCTCGCCGCCGGGTCCATCTTGTTCCCTGGTTGTCACCGGTTTGTCCTCCAGCTCTGCCAACCGCTCGTGGGCCTCCTGCCAGTCGTCGTCTGTGAGGGACCAAGCGAGGGGTGAGCTCACAGGGGTAGGGAGGGGATCAGCGAGGCGAGGGAGGGGTCTGCGGGGGGGTTTGGGGGGTATCACAAGCGCTCACCGACAGCTCCAGCTCCAAACGTATCATCGTTAAACTGGTCGATATCTTCATCTTCCTCTCCCAGGGCCTGGAAGGCGTCTTCGTCCTCATCCAGCGGGCAGTCCTCCAGGGACTAGGGACAGCAAAGCGATGGTGGTGGGGGGCTGGTCAGCTCCGTTTTCTACTCTCAGACGCTCCCCCCCGCAGCATCGCACCCCTCAAATCGCGCTCCCGGGGCGGCGGGGGCGGAGCGGGGGACCGCGGACCGGGGTCCCCCCCCCTTCCCCGCCTCCTTCAGCCCGGTGTACCCCCGTAGAGCCCAGCCAGACCCTCTCCCCCCTCACCTGATACCGGAACATGGCGGCGGCGGCGGCGCCCACCGCCCGCAGGCTCCGCGCGCGGCCCGCTCCGGGCCCCGCCGCGCATGCGCCGCCGCGGGCGCACGCGCATGACGTCACCCGCGCCCCCTCCGCCGCTGACGCGCATGCGTGATACGGGGAGGCGTGGCCTGGGAGAACCACGCCCCCTCGCGGACCTTGAAGGCACCGCCCCGCCCCAGGGCTGCTCTTAAAGGGGCAGACGCCCCTTTTTTATTCCGCGCGGGTGCGATCCCCTATCCCTGTCCCCCAGCTGTCACCTCATCCGTATCTGTGTCCCACCCACCCGTGTCCACTATCCCCAGCTGTGTCCCCCCAGCTGTGCCCCATATCCATCACCATGTCACCAGCTGTGTCCCCAGCCATGCCCTTACCCACACCTGTATCCCCCCAGCTGTGTCCCCACACATGTCCCCTGTCCCCAGATGTGTCTCCAGCCATGTCCCCTCTCCGCAGCCGTGTCCCTCCATCTGTGACCCCTATCCACACCCGTGTCCCCCCAGCTGTGTCCCCAACGATGTCCCCTATCCCCAGCCATGTCCCTTAACCCCCAGCCGTGTCCCCTACCCCCAGCTATGTCCCCCCAGCTGTGACCCCCTCCGCAGCCGTGTCCCCCTGGCTGTGACCCCTATCCATAGCCGTGTGTCTCAGCTGTGTCCCCAGCTCTGTCCCCTCTCCCCAGCTCTGTCCCCTCTCCCCAGTGGTGACCAGCTTCCTCATCGCCTCCGAGCCAGGGCCACCCCACATCCGCCCCCACCTCGCCACCACTTCCCGGAGTGGCCGGGGGCACCCAGAAGCCGTCGCCTTTAACGGGTCCGGTGTCCCCGGGTGTCCCAGGTGAAGGGTGGCTCCACCTCGTCCCTCCCCTCGGCGCCTTCCTGCCTTCCTTGTGCCTGTCACTGAGGATTAGTGAAGGGACAGCCCCAGGGCTTGGGGACAGGGAAGGGGACAGGGCCACCCGCCACCTCGCCTGGATGTAGGAGGCCTGGCCAGCCAGGGAGGACCGAGGGCGGCATCCCCCATCCCTGCGGTGGGTGAGGACGGGGACCCCCCCGCGCCCCGCCAGCCCTTGGGGGCACCATGAAGGACCGACTGGAGCAACTCAAGGCGGTGAGAGACGCCCCCCAGGGTGGAGAGGGGATGGGGGGCACCTGGTGGGGTGGGGGTCCCCGGGGCTCGCTGGGACCCTGCTCCTGGGGAAACTGGGTGTCAAGGGGATGGGGGGTCCCTGAGACCCCCCTCTATGGTGCCGTGGAGACGGGGGGGGTGCCCCGAGACCCAGGGCTGTGGTGGGTGGAGACATCACGGGGGTGATGGATGTCACCGAGACCCCACCCCATGGTGGATGGGGGTGTCATGGGAATGGGGGGCCCTGAGTCCCCTCCCCATGGTGGATGGGGGCACCACGGGGATGGGGGGGGCCCTGAGTGCCAGCCCCACAGCAATGGGGGTGTCAGGAGGAAAGGGCTGGGGGGGGGCAGCCCTCTGTGCCGTTTGGGAGTGCTTTGGGGGGGGTATTTTGGGGGGACATCAACTCCCAGACAAGGGCTGTTCCCCCCATGCTGTGGGGGTGCAATGGGGAGACACCAGCCCCCACCCGGGCTGTGTGGGGCAGGGGGGTCCATCCCCCGGGGGGGCAGGGAGTGGATGTGGGGTGCCCGCAGTGACCAGCACCCCAACCTGCGCCCCACGCCTCGCCGCGCTCCCCATCACCGCTTCCTCCTCCCTTTGCCTGCCCTGCTGTGGGGCCCTGCTGCCCCCCTCTTCCCGGGGGCCTCCCCACCCCAGTACCGGCTCTCCCGGGGTAATGGGGGTCCCAGCAGCCCCCCAGCTTCTGCCCAGGCCCCGGCATGGGGCAGGCAGCCGTGGCAGGGAGGCTTGGCAGGGATTTAGCGGGGATTACAAAGCCATCAGATAAAACCCTTGGAGGGAGAGAAGGGATTAATTTTATTTTTACTTCGGAGGGAGGAGGTTGGAGGGCGGGGGGTCCCCAGCCAGGGTCTGCCCCCCTCCTTGGGGATGCCACAGCCAGGCATTGGGTACCCCCGGGGTGCTGGCAGAGCTGAGGGGAGCGAGGGGAGGTGAAACGACCGGGACTGGCACCCTGGGAAGGGACAGAGCTGGGAGCCCATGGGTGGGGGGCCAGGCGTGACGCCAGGGTGATGGGCAACAGCCTCTTTTGGGCCCCCCGCTGAGCCCCGGCGCTGCTCAGACCTGCCACGGGACAAAGGTCGGGTCCGTAAAACCTTGTCCCTGTCCCGTCCCCGTCCCCATCCTCATCCCCTCCCTCCATCCAAGCCCAGCAATCCCTTAATTCCCCGGCCATGCGCAGCCAGATGTGAGACGAGCTCAGCGTCGTGTCCCCCCCACCCACCGCAGATGTCCCCCTGCCCTGGGCCACCGTGTCCCCACGGCTGCTCCCTCCTTGTGCTCCCCTGAGCCTGCAGAGCTGGGCTGGCTGGCTGGTAGCCACACTAGCCCCGTGGGGTGGCTGTCCCCCCGGGGGGTCTCCCCAGGGTCCCTGGGTGCAGGCAGCGGGGTGCCACCCCTGAGCGCTGCCCGCTGTACCCCGCAGAAGCAGGACACGGACGATGACACCGAGGAGCTGGAAATCGCCGTCGACAACACGGCGTTCATGGATGAGTTTTTCTCGGAGGTGAGACGGGGGGGGTGGGCGCGGGGCTGGGGGGCACAGAGCTGCCTCCAGACCCCCCCCACAACCTCCCTGGCTTGTCTAGATCGAAGAGACCCGGCAAAACATCGACAAGATCGCAGAGAACGTGGAGGAGGCCAAGAAGCTCTACAGCATCATCCTCTCAGCCCCCATCCCTGAGCAGAGTGAGTGCAGTGGCTGTGTCGCCCTCCCCAGGTCACGGGTCCCCTTCCTGGGGATGTCCCTGCCGGTGGCTTCCCCAGCTCACCTGCAGTGACCCCACAGAGACCAAAGACGACCTGGAGCAGCTGACGGCGGAGATCAAGAAAATGGCCAACAGCGTCCGCAACAAGCTGAAGAGTGAGTGGCCATGTCCTTGCCACCATGTGACCCAACCCTGCACGTCCCCACGTCCCCATGGGAAGGGCAGGGTGTGCTGGGGACACTGGGGCCATGGGGAAGGTTCCTGACGGGCTGTCACCAGGCATGGAGAGGAACATTGAGCAGGAAGAAGCACGGTCCTCTGCCGACCTCCGGATACGCAAGTCCCAGGTGAGTTCCAGTCTCTGGGATCTGCTGTCGGGGCTGTCCCCACCCAGCATCCCCAGGTCCCACCCTGTCCCCCACGGGCTGGGGAGGTGACCTGTCCTGGGTGTCCCCATGTCTCCCATCTCTGTCCCCAGCAGCACCCATATCTGGGTGCTCCCAGGCTTCATGTCCCTCCGCCCTGTCCCCAACACTCTCTCCTGTCCCCCATGGGTTGGGACATGCCAGCTCCTGGGTCCTGGGGGCCTCATGCCCCTCTCCCCAGCCCCAGCACTTCGTCTTGTCCCCTGGGCCAGGGTTGTGCCAAGCCAGGGGTGTCCCCAGTGTCACATCCCTGTCCTTGCTCCCCCGGGGCATTGCCTGGGGTGTCCCTGTGCCCAGCAGTTGGCCCTGTCCCCTGGGGCTGGGACATGCCAAGCCTGGGGTGTCCCCAGCCTCACACCCATGTCCTTGGTCCTGTCCCCTGGGAAAATGGCCCATGGGGACAAGCCATGCCTGGGGTGTCCTGTGTCCCCATTCCTGTCCACAGCACTGGGTCCTGACCCCCTGGGTTGGGACATGCCATGCCTGGGGTGTCCCATGTCCTTGTCCCCATCCTCAGCATTTGGTCCTGTCCCTTGGGGGCTGGGGAGGTGCCATGCCTGGGGTGTCCCCAGCCCCATGTCCTTGTCCCTGTCCCCATCACTGGGTCCTGTCCCCCGGGAGCTGGAGAGGTGCCATGCCTGGGGTGTCCCCAGCCCCATGTCCTTGTCCCCATCCCCAGCATTCGGTCCTGTCCCGCAAGTTCGTTGACGTCATGACCAAGTACAACGAGGCGCAGGTCGACTTCCGGGAGCGCAGCAAGGGCCGGATCCAGCGCCAGCTGGAGATCAGTGCGTGCACCCCCGGCCCCGCCCTTCTGGGAAGTGGGCGGGGCCTTATGCAGACCCCGCCCCTTTGTGAAGTGGGTGGAGCCAGGACCTAAAGAACCCCGCCCCTTTGGGAAAGTGGGTGGAGCCAGCCCCTACAGACACCCCCCTTGAGGAAAGTGGGCGGAGCCACCCCTACAGACACCCCCTTTGTGAAAGTGGGCGGAGCCAGTCCCTACAGACCCTGCCCCTTTGGGAAAGTGGGTGGAGCCAGTCCCTACAGACCCCGCCCCTTTGGGAAAGTGGGTGGAGTTGGGCATTAAAGACCCCACCCCTTTCACAAAGTGGGTGTGGTCGGGTCATCCAGACCCCGCCCCTTCGTGGAGTGGGCGGGGCCTGTTGCTGCCACTGCCCCCCCCGCCCCTGCAGCCGGCAAGAACACGACAGATGAGGAGCTGGAGGAGATGCTGGAGAGCGGGAACCCCTCCATCTTCACCTCGGGGGTGAGCACCCGCCGTGCCAGGGGACACCGGGAGGGACACGGGGGGGACATGGGGAGCCAGGACCCCCCCGCTGACGGCCCCCCCACTCCGCCTCCCGCTCCATTTGCAGATCATGGACTCGCAGATCTCGAAGCAGGCGCTGAGCGAGATCGAGGGGCGGCACAAGGACATCGTGCGGCTGGAGAGCAGCATCAAGGAGCTCCATGACATGTTCGTCGACATCGCCATGCTGGTGGAGAACCAGGTACGAGTGGCACGGGCACTGGCAGGGACCTGCACGTGGGGACAAGTAGGGACAAGCAGGGACATGTGCGAGGGCTGCGTGGGGACAAGCAGGAACTTTGGCACAGGGCGGCACAGGGACAAGCAGGGACCTGTGCAAGGGCTGCATGGGGACAGGCAGGGACGAGCAGGGACCTGTGCATGGGGTGGCATGGGGACAGGCAGGGACCTGTGCAAGGGCTGTATGGGGACAGGCAGGGACCTTGGCATAGGGTGGCATAGGGACAAGCAGGGACCTGTGTGAGGGCTGCATGGGGAGAGGCAGGAGCTGTATGGGGACAGGCAGGGACCTTGGCACAGGGTGGCATGGGGACAGGCAGGGACAAGCAGGGACCTGTGTGAGAGGACAGGCAGAGGGACCTGTGCATGGGGCTGAATGGGGACAAGCAGGGACAAGCAGGGACCTGTGCATGGGAACGAGCAGAGACTGGCACTCAGGGCTGCAGAGGGCTCCATGGGGACACGAGGTGACACAGGGCCACACAGGGCAGCACAGGGCCACGTGCAGTGGGACCCAGGCCTGGAGCCCTGCGGGGCTGGGGGGTGACCGATGCACAAGTCCCCATGGGGCCACCCAGCACCCGAGCCTGGGGGGGGTTTGGGGGAGGGAGACAGGGGTGCACCCCACCCCGCGGTGGTCCCGGCCCCTCTCTCAGCCCCTCCCTGTGTCCCTGTGCCCCCCCATGCAATGCGAGGAGCCACTGTGTGTGCCGGGGAAGGGTGAGTATCTGCGCCGTGGGGCTGTGCCATGTGCTGTGGGGACCCTGCCACATGCTGTGGGGACCCTGCCACCGGGTCCACGCTCAGCCTGTCCCCTCTCCCGTCCCCCCCCAGGGTGGGCTGCTGGATAACGTGGAGCAACACGTGCTGCACGCAGCCGAGCATGTGGAGCAGGCGAGGCAGCAGACCAAGAAGGCGCTGCAGTACCAGGGCCAGGCACGCAAGGTGGGTGGGTGCCAGCACCCCTGGGTGCTCTCAGCGTGTGTGTGCTGTCCCCCGCCTCTCTTTCTGTCTCTCTCTGGCTTCGCCCCGCCGCCCCCACTCCGTGCCCCATAGGGAGCCATGATCGACCGCATAGAGAGCAACATGGACCAGTCCGTCGGCTTTGTGGAGCGGGCCGTGGCCGACACCAAAAAGGCCGTGAAGTACCAAAGTGAGGCCAGGAGGGTGAGATGGACCAACGGCCCCAGTGTCCCCCAGTGTCCCCTCCATAGCCCCCAGCATCCCAAAGGCACCCACCATGTCCCCCTGTGTCCTCCAGCCACCTCTCATGTCCCACAGCCACCCCTTGTGGCCCCCAGCCACCTCGTGTCCTCCAGCCACTCCTCATGTCCCCCAGCCACTCCTCATGTCCCCCAGTGGTCCCCCAGATGACCCCAATGGCTCCCACCTACTCCCAGTGACTCCCAGCCACCCCAACTGGTCCCTGCTCCTCCCTCGTGACCTCCACAGGGTTGGCACCTCTGTCCCTCTCTGTCCCCCCTACCAGTCCCAGCCCTGAGCCCCCTCCTACCCTCAGGTGTGATGAGCTGGTGAGGGCTCAGCCCCTCCTGCCCTGTCCCCGGGTCTGCAGCATCTCTGTCTCTTCTGGGCTCCTTTGCGCCCACCTCTGCTCTCTGCGTCCCGCCCCTCACCACAGGGCAGGCGTAACTGGCCCCCGCCTCCCCTCTTGCCCCCTCCAGAAGATGCTGATTTTGGCAGCGGTAGTGGTGCTCTTGCTGGCGATAGTTGCCCTCATCATCGGACTTTCTGTGGGGCTAAACAAGAAATAACCCTCAAAGCGGGGGCTGTGGTCTGTAAGTGTCAGGGGGGTGGGGGGGTGAGAGGAGCCCCACCACGGGGCCACGGTGCCCCAGAGGGTTTGGGGATGGCGAACAGCCACGGCTGGGCTGCCGTGGGGCTTTGCGGCCCCCGTGCCAGGGTCTGGCTCTTTGGTGCTTTGGTTTCTGCTGCTGCCTTTGGGGCTGGGTGCTTGCCGGCCGGTGGCCTCGTGTCTGCGGTGTGCGGGGCCCTGCGGTGCCTCAGGGTCTGGATTTCAGCTCCCCATGTCGGTCTCCCATCCCCACCAGGCCCTCCCTCAGCCCCTCGTCCCTCTCCCCGCCATCCTCTCCAACTTGGGGGCTGACATCTCCCCCTTTCCCTCTCCTCCAGACGCTTCCGACCATCCCAGCAGCGACGTCTCCCAGTGGGACCCTCCCCAGCACCGCAGCCTGGCCCCCTCCTCTCCCAGACCCGCTGCCCTCACCCGCAGTGTTCCGGCTCCCACCCTGGACTCCAGCTTGGCACCACTGCCCCCCTCCCGCCCCCCCACCTCCCCGACACCGGAGTCCTCTCCTCCACCAAACCATCCCCTGCGACCCCGCCAGTCCCTGGGATCTGCCCCTTGTCCTCATGTCCCCTGCGGGGACAGGACTATTTATTCTCCTTTTACTGATAAATGAACTTCTCCCGGCCCCCCAGATCTTGCTGGGGGGAGCGAGGGGGCCACACCAGCACCACCGGGATGTGGCAACCGGTGCCACAGCCCCAGCGAGAGGAGACGAAGTGCCTCGCTCGGAGCAGGCCAGGGCTGGACCCTCCCCTGCGCGGGGACAAGGGACATGGTCAGGAGAGGGGGTTTTTGGTGGCACCAGCAGCCGCCAGCGGGTCTGGCCACGCTTTGCTGCTCACTGTGTCACGGCAGACTGAGCCACCAGGGCCCCTTGTCCCCTCCTGGCCTTGATGTCTGCGGCTGGCACATCCCCCCGACACCGACTGCCGCGGGGAGCTGGGGCGGGAGGAGGCGGTGGTCGCGGTTCTTTAATTCCCGTTACAATAAAGATCCGCGCTGACGCCCGCCCTGCGCCTCTCCTCTCCGTGCACAACGCGATGCCGGGGTGCTGCGGGGACAAGTGGGGTGCTGGCACCCCCAAACACCCGCAGCAGGGGTTGAGCACGGCTCCGGCTCAGCTCACGGCAGCCGTGGCATCGTGGCCAGGCTGGCGGCTTTAGCCGAGGGGTCTGGGATCAGCCCGTTTTTGGGGTGACACAGCCCCTCGGAGTGATGTGACAGGGGAGTGCGGGGCTGGGGACACCCCCTAAGCCCCACGGATTCCGCCGGGCTGGGCCAGACCATCGTCCCCCCCGTGATTTTGGGTAAGTCATGGCGATGGGGACGTGTCCCTGCCGTGGCAGAGCCACGTCCCGGTGCTGCACAGGACCAGCTCACACCTGCCCCGCTGCCCACCCTGTCCCCATCCCTTGTCCCCCCCTCCCCAGCCCTGTGCCACCCTCGGCCCCGCCTCACAGCCCCTCTCTCCCCTCACAGAAGAAGATCTTGATCATGATATGCTGCATCGTCCTCATCATCATCTTGGCTGCCAGCATTGGGAGCATCTTCGCCTGAGACCCCCCCACCCGCTGCCCTCCAGGTGACCGCAGTTGGGGGACAGTTGGGGTCTCTGCTACCACCCCACTCCCGGGGAGTAGGTTGGGGCCTCGGTGGGGTTAATCCGGGTGGGATTCACCCCCCTCGGACTTGCCAGCATCCCCGTAAGATGCCGGCACAGACCGGGCGTCCCCCGGCAGCCACATCGGGGAGGGATGGGAGCCACATCCCCTTCCTCAGCTTCGCCTCATCTTCCTCCCCGTTGCAGGTGGCCTTCACCCCTCCTGCCCCCACATCGCCCGGATGATCCCGCCTGCGGCTCTGGCCATTGGAGAGACCCCGACCGCCAGCTCCCGGGACCCTCCTGCCAAGCCCTCGGTCCCCAGAGCCCCCAAGGACATCCCTCGCGTCCCTGGAGGAGTGGAGACCACCTGCCCCGCTCCCCAATTCCCTCCCACCAACGCCCCAACGTCCCCCCTCGCTCCCCATCCTCTCTTTGGCCGACGGTCAGCAGCCTCTGCATCAAAGCAGCCCCCTCCTCGGCGGCACAGAGCGGCCGCGTTCCTCCCCGGGGCAGCGTATGGGCGACGTAGAGGATTCTGCCTGGCTCGGGGTGGAAGGAGGAACCTTTCCCCTCGCTCAAGAGCTCATCTGCGGCGACTTCTTCACCTCGCCAGCTCTTCGGATGCGCAGCCACCTCCGCCGGAGTCTTCCTCCTCAATAAAGAGATCACCCACGCTCTGCTGCGTGTCTCAGCGGTGGGAAACAAGCCCTGCTGCGTTCATCACCTCCGCGACGCTCCTGGCCCCGTGTTTGCACCTCCAAAAAAAAAAAACCCACAGCGGCCGACGTAGGTTCTTGGGGGAAGGTTTAATTAAAGCAGCCCCCTCCCCAGCTGCTCGTTAAATTCGGTGTTTCAGGAAGAATTTGCCCCAGTAGCGTCCCTTTAGCCGCAGGTCGTAGGGGCTGAGGTACTTGCGCATCCCCAGCATGTTGGCGGTGACGATGCGCTCGAAGGTCCAGGGGTTTTGGTTGTTGAGTTTCTTCTCCTCTTCCTCCCGCCGCATCTGCTCGAGGCTCTGGCGGCTGACGGGGATGGCGGGGAAGGGCAGTTTCATGGCCACCTGCTTGAGGAAGGGTTTCACCTCCTCAAACTCGCAGCGCCCGCCTACCTCCACCACCAATCGCCCGCTCTTCACCGCCGTCACGTAGTGATCGATGGGGCCCTTCCCGCCCCCCATGCGGTGCCCCAGGCTCTTCCGCGTCACCGGTTTGTAAGGGGCCGGCACACGCCAGATGGCAAACATGGTCTTGGGGTCCATGTTGCGGCCGATGGTCAGGCGGATCATCTCGAAGTGGCCCCAGTGGAGGTAACCACCCCCCATGGCCTGTGGGGGGAAGGACAGGGCACCTCAGGGATGAGCTGGGGGGGGACGAGGGGGACAGAGGTTCCCCTGTCCTGCCCTGTGCCACCAGCCAACTCCGCACCCTTTACACGTGCTTTTGGGGGGTGAAACTGCCTCACTGAGGACACCTCACAGAATCATCTGGGTTGGAAAAGCCCTTGAAGATCATCCAGTCCTACCATGAACCTCACCCTGACCGTTCTCAACTCCACCAGATCCCTCAGCGCTGGGTCAACCCCACTCTTCAACCCCTCCAGGGATGGGGACTCCACCCCTGCCCTGGGCAGCCCATTCCAACGCCCAACAACCCCTTCTGCAAAGAAATACTTCCTAAGAGCCAGTCTGACCCTGCCCTGGCGCAGCTTGAGGCCATTCCCTCTTGTCCTGTCGCTTGTTCCTTGGTTCAAGAGACTCATCCCCCCTCTCTGCACCCTCCTTTCAGGTCTCCCCTCAGCCTCCTCTTCTCCAGACTAAACCCCCCCAGTTCCCTCAGCCGCTCCCCATCACACCTGTGCTCCAGACCCTGCACCAGCTCCGTTGCCCTTCTCTGGACACACTCGAGTCATTCAATGGCCTTTTGGAGCGAGGGGCCCAAAACTGAACCCAGTCATCGAGGGGCGGCCTCACCAGTGCCGAGCACAGGGGTAAGATCCCTTCCCTGTCCCTGCTGGCCACGCTATTGCTGATACAAGCCAGGATACCAGTGGCCTTCTTGGCCACCTGGGCACACTGCTGGCTCCTGTTCAGCCAGCTGGCAATCAACCCCCCCAGGTCCCTCTCTGACTGGCAGCTCTCCAGCCACTCCTCCCCAGGCCTGTAGCGCTGCTGGGGGTTGTTGTGGCCCAAGGGCAGAACCTGGCATTTGGCCTTAGTGAAACTCCCCCAGTTGCCCTCAGCCCATCGCTCCAGCCTGTCCAGGTCTCTCTGCAGAGCCTCCCTGCCCTTGAGCACATCAACACTCCCACCCAACTGGGGGTTGTCTGCAAACTGACTGAGGGTGCACTTGATCCCCTCGTCTAGATCATCAATAAAGATGTTAAACAGGAGTGGCCCCAAAACCGAGCCCTGGGGGACACCACTTGTGACCAGCCGCCAACTGGATTTAACGCCGTTCACCACAACTCTTTGGGCCCGGCCATCCAGCCAGTTTTTTACCCAGCAAAGCGTGCGATCATCCAAGCCTTGAGCAGTCAGTTTCGCCAGGAGAATGCTGTGGGAAACGGTGTCAAAGGCCTTACTGAAGTCAAGGTAAACAAGATCCACAGCCTTTCCCTCATCCAATAAGCAGGTCGCCCTGTCGTAGAAGAGATCAGGTTTGTCAGCAGGACCTGCCTTTCATAAACCCATGCTGACTGGGCCTGACCATCTGGTTGTTCCACACGTGTTGTGTGATCGTACTCATGAGCTGCTACTGATGACCTGCTCCATCAGCTTCCTGGGCACCAACATCAAGCTGACAGGCCTGTAATTTCCTGAATCATCCTTCCAATGCCCAGTTCCCTCTCCTCCTCCCACGGTGCAAATCAAGAGCCCCCATCTCCATCCCTGTCCTTTCTCCAGCTCTGCTCCTTCCCCTGCTCCTGGTTGTTGCCCCACCAGTCCCTGTCCCTGCCCTGGGGGGGTGATGGAGAAGGTGGGGGTCAATCTCCGGTCCCTAAAAGCAGGGTAGTCGCCACAGGCAGGGTGATGAGCATATTCTTGGGGCACCTTCCCACTGCAGAGCCTGTGGGGAAACTGAGGCACAGAAGGGCACTGACCCCTGTCCCTTGGGCTGTGCTGCGACAAGGGGGGACACCCCCAGCCCACCCTCCCCATCCCAGACACCTCCGGGCTCTGGTGTGGGGCAGCAAGCAGGGGAAGGGGTGACAGTGGGGACAGTGAGACGGGCCGGGCTGGTCATGGGAGTACAGCCCTTGGGAGCCCATGACACCCCTGTAGCCCATGGCAAGCAGCCTGGGGCAGAAGATGACCCAGTCGGTGGACCCGGAGCTTGCCCCGAGCCCCCACGTCCTGCCCAGAGCGCGGTGCAGGAGGCAGAGCTGCTGCGTAACCGTGGCCCCTGCGGGCTCACCCACACCAGTAAGGAAGGTTCCCCACCAGTGCACCCCATCCCAGGTGCAGAATCCAGCATTTCTTCTTAAATTTCCTGCTATTTCCCATCCAGCCAGATCCTCTGCAGGGCTCTTGTCCCTCGAGAGAGCCACCAGCACCTCCCAGTTTGGTATCAACGGCAGTGACTGGTCTCCAGCCAGATGTAGCCCCATTTCCTACCCCACTTTGAGCCCCGTCCAGCCAGTTGCTCACCCAACGCACCCTGTCCCTGCTCATCTCACAGCTGGACACCTTCTCCAGAAGGATGCTGTGAAGGACAGGACCAAAACCTTTACTAAAATCCAGAAAAACAACATCCACCACCTTCCCGTCATCTACAAGGTGAGGAACTTACCACATCAGGATATCAAACCAGTTAGATGGGACCTTCCCTTCCTCAACCCATGTTGACTCTGCCTGATGGTTGCATAATTCTTTAAATGCATTACGGGAGTACCCAGATTAATATTCTCCATAATTTTTCCAGGAACTGAGTTTAGACTCACAGATCTGTAGTTCCCTGGAAGTACAACCCCTTCTTGCGAACTGGGATACGGCTGGTGAGCTTCCAGCCAGCGGGGACCTCCCCGGGCACCCAGAACCTTGGCTAGATGTTTAAGGGGGTGTCCGGCTGTGACACCCACCAGCTCCTTCAGCACCCTGGGATGAGTCCCCATCCAGCCCCAACTGGTACAACCAGTCTTTTGCGAATTCAGTGACCTCAAATGGAAAATCACTGCCCCTGCAGCCGTGATCCTCCAACCCTTGGGCACACAGATAAGCGGGTGGTGCTTGGCAGGGACGGCTGTGGGAGGGCAGGTGACCGGAGAAGGCACCAGGAGCAGTTAAAAGCAGAGAGGACGCCCAGAGAGACCAGTGAGTGCCCACAGGACTTTGCCAGCCTGAGTGGACCTGCTTGCCCCAAGGACGAGAGGATGCTTGGTGTGGCTTTCAGCATCGGGGTCCTGCTTGCCCTGGCAGGCAGCACGGTCGCCCACAACTGCGGTGAGTGTCAGCCCTCCTGTGGAGGCACTGGGAGTGAGACCGGTGGCCTTGCGAGGGGCTGCGTGAAGGGGACATGGGTCCCTGGTGACCTCCCACCACGAGTGCCTGGTCCCTCTCCTTCCAGTTGCCTCATACCATGTGGTCTCCAAGATGCTGCAACAATTGGAGGACTCTGTCAAGCCAGGTGAGCCGCCGAACCCCAGTGTCCTGCTGGCCATGAACCTGGCCGGGGCCCCCAATAGTAGTGTCCAAAATCAGCTGCTGCAGGAGATAGAGAAGGAGGCCGTGAAGAGAGCCCAGAAAGGTAGGGAGGGGTGGAGGGTGCACTCCTGCCACGGCACCTGGTCCCAGCGGATCTGGTACTGCAGGCTTGGCACTGCCAATTCTCTCCACCCTGGCCGCGGATGGGGGTGCCACATCCTGGCCCTCCGTGTGTCCCGGCTGCTCTCTTGTCCCCACAGACATGACCTCGGGAGAGGTGGCTCTGTATGTGCTCGCCCTCAACTCCTCCTGCAAGGACCCCCGGCACGTCCAGGCCATGGGGAAGAGCATCGACCTCATCAGCATCCTGCAGGAGAAAACAGACGAGGAGGTGGCCAGCCTGGGTACGCTGGGCTGGCTTATGAGGAAGTATTTCTTTGCAGAAGGGGTTGTTGGGTGTTGGAATGGGCTGCCCAGGGCAGGGGTGGAGTCCCCATCCCTGGAGGGGTTGAAGAGTGGGGTTGACCCAGCGCTGAGGGATCTGGTGGAGTTGAGAACGGTCAGGGTGAGGTTCATGGTTGGACTGGATGATCTTCAAGGGCTTTTCCAACCCAGATGATTCTGGGATGCTGTGGAGGGAGGGCTGGGGGTGACAGTCTCCCTCCCTGCATCCCGGCCCCCATCAGCTTGCTGCACTTTGCTTTGCAGTGATGAAGGGCGTCCCAAAGACGACCCTGTACAGTGTGAGCCTGGATGCCCTGAGCCTGTGCCTGACAAAGGCAGGTGGCTACCAAGCGCCATCCGTGATCCTGGCCAAGTGGGTGCTGAGCCCCGACAGCCACCTCGATGTGGGTAAGGAACCTCTGCGGCCCCACCATGTCCCCTCTGCTTGCCGTGTCCCCGCTCCTGGCAATGAACTTGGTGGTGACCCCGGGATCCCGCAGACACCCGTGCCGTGGCAGCAATGGCGATGGCATGCGCGTACAGCCACACGGACCTCCGTGACGTGCGGGAGCTGCTCTTGAAGGCACTGCGGAACGTGACCAACGGCTTCCTGGACGAGCAGGAGAAGGGCCATGGCATGATCGGGAACATCTACAGCACGGGACTGGCCCTGCAGGTATGGGGAGGGGGGGAGCTGCAGCACCGTAGCCACCCAGTCCCGGTCCTGAGGCTGCTCACGCTCTCTCCCACCTCCTCCGCAGGCGCTGCAGGCCACGGGCAAGTTTTACGCCCCACGGGAGTGGGACTGTGCCCAGGCCTTCTCCGTGGTGTACAAACATGACTACCAGTTGTCCATGGCCATCGCCCAGGTCCTGCCTGCCCTCGCGGGCAGATCCTACCTGGATGTGGTTAGCCCGGGCTGCGTCAAAACCAGTATGTACCCAAGCTTGCAGCCGTCCCTGTCCCCAAATCCAGGTACAACCGGGGTTCACAAAGGTTCAGCTGCTCCCACCCAGAGCACCCCCAGCCCCCGTGGGGATGATGCCCCGTGGCAGTGTGCCGGGCACCCATCCTACCTCTCTCCTCTCCCAGCACCCACCATCGAGGTGCACTACTCCATCATCAACAAGCTGCAGGGAAAGCACTTCAGCTACACCACCTCAGTGCAGGTCCCGAGTGGCTCCACGCTGCTCAAGGTGCTGCAGGCAGCGGAGGCAGAGAAACCCAAAATCTTTAGGTGAGAACCAGAGGGGCTGAGGGGGGCGCTGTGGCATCCCCCACCGAGCCCCAAGCCCACCCACCTCCCTGGTAGCTTCCAGACGGAGCAGACATCCTGGGGGCCCATGGTGGTCTCCATCCACGGGCTGGCTGCCAACTCGAATGACAGGACCTACTGGCAGTTCCTCAGCGGTGGGAAGCCCCTCCAAGAAGGTGAGCAGCCTGGGGTGGGGGACACGGGGGAACCGTGCTGGGGGACATGACATCCCGGCCTCACGCCTGTCCCTCCGCCGCAGGGGTCGGTACCTACAAGCCGCACGACGGGGAGCACATCGAGGCCATCTTCAGCACCTACTGAAGACACCGAGGGACGCCTGGCGCTGCCGGGACCACTGTGGCGGCAATGATAGAGTACACTCTGCATTTGCTAGTAGCCATGGCTAATAATTGTGCTAGTAGTCATAGTTAATGCACTTATGGGGACAATTATGAGGTTTCAAAACCTGGGCGAACAAGGCTTGGAATCGTGGTCGAGCTAACCTTGATTATTGTTAAGGAGTTTATTAAGAAGCAGCTTTGATCTCCAAACCCTAGACAATAAGCAGAACATCCTGGACCATAAAAGTGAACCTCTGGGATTACTTAACTTGGCAATGAAACTAACTTTGGAGAGTCTTGAAAGTGAACTACTTTCATTTTAATACAAAACCCACACCCCCAGGTCAAAAAGACCCCTGCCCAGGTTAAGACCCTTCCCCTGAGCATGTGGAGAAGCTTTATGGAAGCCCCTCTTATGATTGTGGGTTAATCACTAACCAATCAGTATCTAATAGGTGTGTCTGGGAAAGTACTAACTTCTGATTTTTGTGTACAAAAGGAGGGTGAAACCTGCTGTTGGGGCGCTTGACTTGTGGAAAAGCCCCCTGAGCACCCAGGCCTGAATAAACAGAGTGTCTCTCCTGGGCGTGTTAAGCCGGGTTATCACACAGCGGGCACACGCCGCTGCTCGACACCAGCAGTGAGGAGCCATTTGAGCTCAGCCCCGGGTGTGTCTGAGGGAGCAGCTCCCCGCACCCCTCCACCCCTGGGGGGACACAGGGCCGGGCCCCTCCGTGGGGACCAGGCCTTGGGAGGACGGTTGGGGCAGGCCCTGGGAGAGACGTGGGCGCCTCGGCGGGACACCGAGGCGGGGGGAATGTCCTGCCCGTGGGGACCCCGCCCCGGGGTGAGGGACCGGGGGCGACACTGCGGAGGGATTCCCCCCCGGAACTAATGTTTCCCTCCGCGTTTCCGGGGTGCGCCGGAAGTGACGGGCCGCGCTACCGGAAGTGTCCCCCGCCGGGCGGCAGCGAGGGGCGGGCCCATGGCGGCGCTCTCCGGGCACTTCCGGGCGGCGGCGGTGCGGCCCGGCGATGTGGCGATGGCGGCTGCCGCGGCCGCTCCTGGCCGGAGGAGGTCAGGGCAGCCCGGGCAGCGCCCCGCGGGGCCGCCGCTTGCCCTGGGCAGGGTCAGGGTAGCCCGGGGCGAGCGGGACTGGGTGCCTGTGTGCCAGAGCGGGGGTGCGCCGGTATCGGGACTCCCGGGCCCCGCGTTAACGGGGAAGGGGGGGGTTGGGAGTCCGGGACTCCCCGACCAGCTGTGGTGGCCGTGGGGGGATCCCGACGTTGACGGAGCGGCCCCCGCCCCCCCCCCCCGCTCTGAGCCCCCGCTCTGTCCCCCAGGTGCCGGCGGCGTCGCCGTTCCCCGGGCAGGCCTCAAGAAATACGCGCTGCCCTCGGACTACAGCGGTAAGGGGGTGCACGAGGGGGAAAGAAACACCCACGGGGATGGCGGGTACACCCCCCGCCTCGATCTGCTGCTGCCCGTGTCCCCCTGCACCGGGGTGTCCCGGGGCCGGTGACCCTCACGTGTGTGTCCCCTGGCAGGTATCGTCTTCCCCGAGAAGACGAAGCTGAAGTTCATGGAAAAGGTCCCGGCGGTGCCCAAGGTCAAGCGGGAGCCCCGGCAGCTGCGTGACATCCGCGGCCCCTCCCAGGAGGCCACCGAGTTCACCCAGGGCCAGTACGGGATCCTGGTGAGCGGGACGGGCCCAGCCGGAGCTGGGGGGAGAAGCACAGAGGGGTCGGGGACTGCGTTTGGGCAGCCTGGGCAAGGAGGTGGGGAGCGTGCAGGAGTGGGCTCCCCCACACTGGAGACCCCTGTTTGGTGCTGAGCCCTCCCGTGGGGGGTGAAAACTCCCAAACACAGCAGCAACCAGAGGGGACTGGTGCTAAACTGGCTCTGAAAACCTGGATTAACTGAGCTACCTCTGTCAGGTATGGCTCTGCTTTCCCCAGTGAGGGCATAAGGATCATAATACCGATCTTAAATTAGAAAGGCAGCTTTAAGGTGATAAGTTTTATTGATGATCTAGACGAGGGGATCAAGTGCACCCTCAGTCAGTTTGCAGACAACCCCCAGTTGGGTGGGAGTGTTGATCTGCTCGAGGGCAGGGAGGCTCTGCAGAGAGACCTGGACAGGCTGGAGCGATGGGCTGAGGGCAACTGGGGGAGTTTCACTAAGGCCAAATGCCGGGTTCTGCCCTTGGGCCACAACAACCCCCAGCAGCACTACAGGCCTGGGGAGGAGTGGCTGGAGAGCTGCCAGTCAGAGAGGGACCTGGGGGGGTTGATTGCCAGCCGGCTGAACAGGAGCCAGCAGTGTGCCCAGGTGGCCAAGAAGGCCACTGGTATCCTGGCTTGTATCAGCAATAGCGTGGCCAGCAGGGACAGGGAAGGGATCTTTCCCCTGTACTCGGCACTGGTGAGGCCGCCCCTCGATGACTGGGTTCAGTTTTGGGCCCCTCGCTCCAAAAGGCCATTGAATGACTCGAGTGTGTCCAGAGAAGGGCAACGGAGCTGGTGCAGGGTCTGGAGCACAGGTGTGATGGGGAGCGGCTGAGGGAACTGGGGGGGTTTAGTCTGGAGAAGAGGAGGCTGAGGGGAGACCTCATGGCCCTCTACAACTCCCTGAAAGGAGGGTGCAGAGAGGGGGGATGAGTCTCTTGAACCAAGGAACAAGCGACAGGACAAGAGGGAATGGCCTCAAGCTGCGCCAGGGCAGGGTCAGACTGGCTCTTAGGAAGTATTTCTTTGCAGAAGGGGTTGTTGGGCGTTGGAATGGGCTGCCCAGGGCAGGGGTGGAGTCCCCATCCCTGGAGGGGTTGAAGAGTAGGGTTGACCCAGCGCTGAGGGATCTGGTGGAGTTGAGAACGGTCAGGGTGAGGTTCATGGTTGGACTGGATGATCTTCAAGGGCTTTTCCAACCCAGATGATTCTGTGAGGTGTCCTCAGTGAGGCAGTTTCACCCCCCAAAAGCACGTGTAAAGGGTGCGGAGTTGGCTGGTGGCACAGGGCAGGACAGGGGAACCTCTGTCCCCCTCGTCCCCCCCCAGCTCATCCCTGAGGTGCCCTGTCCTTCCCCCCACAGGCCATGGGGGGTGGTTACCTCCACTGGGGCCACTTCGAGATGATCCGCCTGACCATCGGCCGCAACATGGACCCCAAGACCATGTTTGCCATCTGGCGTGTGCCGGCCCCTTACAAACCGGTGACGCGGAAGAGCCTGGGGCACCGCATGGGGGGCGGGAAGGGCCCCATCGATCACTACGTGACGGCGGTGAAGAGCGGGCGATTGGTGGTGGAGGTAGGCGGGCGCTGCGAGTTTGAGGAGGTGAAACCCTTCCTCAAGCAGGTGGCCATGAAACTGCCCTTCCCCGCCATCCCCGTCAGCCGCCAGAGCCTCGAGCAGATGCGGCGGGAGGAAGAGGAGAAGAAACTCAACAACCAAAACCCCTGGACCTTCGAGCGCATCGTCACCGCCAACATGCTGGGGATGCGCAAGTACCTCAGCCCCTACGACCTGCGGCTAAAGGGACGCTACTGGGGCAAATTCTTCCTGAAACACCGAATTTAACGAGCAGCTGGGGAGGGGGCTGCTTTAATTAAACCTTCCCCCAAGAACCTACATCGGCCACTGTGGGGTTTTTTTTTTTGGAGGTGCAAACACGGGGCCAGGAGCGTCGCGGAGGTGATGAACGCAGCAGGGCTTGTTTCCCACCGCTGAGACACGCAGCAGAGCGTGGGTGATCTCTTTATTGAGGAGGAAGACTCCGGCGGAGGTGGCTGCGCATCCGAAGAGCTGGCGAGGTGAAGAAGTCGCCGCAGATGAGCTCTTGAGCGAGGGGAAAGGTTCCTCCTTCCACCCCGAGCCAGGCAGAATCCTCTACATCGCCCATACGCTGCCCCGGGGAGGAACGCGGCCGCTCTGTGCCGCCGAGGAGGGGGCTGCTTTGACGCAGAGGCTGCTGACCGTCGGCCAAAGAGAGGATGGGGAGCGAGGGGGGACGTTGGGGCGTTGGTGGGAGGGAATTGGGGAGCGGGGCAGGTGGTCTCCACTCCTCCAGGGACGCGAGGGATGTCCTTGGGGGCTCTGGGGACCGAGGGCTTGGCAGGAGGGTCCCGGGAGCTGGCGGTCGGGGTCTCTCCAATGGCCAGAGCCGCAGGCGGGATCATCCGGGCGATGCGGGGGCAGGAGGGGTGAAGGCCACCTGCAACGGGGAGGAAGATGAGGCGAAGCTGAGGAAGGGGATGTGGCTCCCATCCCTCCCCGATGTGGCTGCCGGGGGACGCCCGGTCTGTGCCGGCATCTTACGGGGATGCTGGCAAGTCCGAGGGGGGTGAATCCCACCCGGATTAACCCCACCGAGGCCCCAACCTACTCCCCGGGAGTGGGGTGGTAGCAGAGACCCCAACTGTCCCCCAACTGCGGTCACCTGGAGGGCAGCGGGTGGGGGGGTCTCAGGCGAAGATGCTCCCAATGCTGGCAGCCAAGATGATGATGAGGACGATGCAGCATATCATGATCAAGATCTTCTTCTGTGAGGGGAGAGAGGGGCTGTGAGGCGGGGCCGAGGGTGGCACAGGGCTGGGGAGGGGGGGACAAGGGATGGGGACAGGGTGGGCAGCGGGGCAGGTGTGAGCTGGTCCTGTGCAGCACCGGGACGTGGCTCTGCCACGGCAGGGACATGTCCCCATCGCCATGACTTACCCAAAATCACGGGGGGGACGATGGTCTGGCCCAGCCCGGCGGAATCCGTGGGGCTTAGGGGGTGTCCCCAGCCCCGCACTCCCCTGTCACATCACTCCGAGGGGCTGTGTCACCCCAAAAACGGGCTGATCCCAGACCCCTCGGCTAAAGCCGCCAGCCCGGCCACGATGCCACAGCTGCCGTGAGCTGAGCCGGAGCCGTGCTCAACCCCTGCTGCGGGTGTTTGGGGGTGCCAGCACCCCACTTGTCCCCGCAGCACCCCGGCATCGCGTTGTGCACGGAGAGGAGAGGCGCAGGGCGGGCGTCAGCGCGGATCTTTATTGTAACGGGAATTAAAGAACCGCGACCACCGCCTCCTCCCGCCCCAGCTCCCCGCGGCAGTCGGTGTCGGGGGGATGTGCCAGCCGCAGACATCAAGGCCAGGAGGGGACAAGGGGACCCGGTGGCTCAGTCTGCCGTGACACAGTGAGCAGCAAAGCGTGGCCAGACCCGCTGGCGGCTGCTGGTGCCACCAAAAACCCCCTCTCCTGACCATGTCCCTTGTCCCCGCGCAGGGGAGGGTCCAGCCCTGGCCTGCCCGGGGAACGGCGACGCCGCCGGCACCTGGGGGACAGAGCGGGGGCTCAGAGCGGGGGGGGGGCGGGGGCCGCTCCGTCAACGTCGGGATCCCCCCACGGCCACCACAGCTGGTCGGGGAGTCCCGGACTCCCAACCCCCCCCTTCCCCGTTAACGCGGGGCCCGGGAGTCCCGATACCGGCGCACCCCCGCTCTGGCACACAGGCACCCAGTCCCGCTCGCCCCGGGCTACCCTGACCCTGCCCAGGGCAAGCGGCGGCCCCGCGGGGCGCTGCCCGGGCTGCCCTGACCTCCTCCGGCCAGGAGCGGCCGCGGCAGCCGCCATCGCCACATCGCCGGGCCGCACCGCCGCCGCCCGGAAGTGCCCGGAGAGCGCCGCCATGGGCCCGCCCCTCGCTGCCGCCCGGCGGGGGACACTTCCGGTAGCGCGGCCCGTCACTTCCGGCGCACCCCGGAAACGCGGAGGGAAACATTAGTTCCGGGGGGGAATCCCTCCGCAGTGTCGCCCCCGGTCCCTCACCCCGGGGCGGGGTCCCCACGGGCAGGACATTCCCCCCGCCTCGGTGTCCCGCCGAGGCGCCCACGTCTCTCCCAGGGCCTGCCCCAACCGTCCTCCCAAGGCCTGGTCCCCACGGAGGGGCCCGGCCCTGTGTCCCCCCAGGGGTGGAGGGGTGCGGGGAGCTGCTCCCTCAGACACACCCGGGGCTGAGCTCAAATGGCTCCTCACTGCTGGTGTCGAGCAGCGGCGTGTGCCCGCTGTGTGATAACCCGGCTTAACACGCCCAGGAGAGACACTCTGTTTATTCAGGCCTGGGTGCTCAGGGGGCTTTTCCACAAGTCAAGCGCCCCAACAGCAGGTTTCACCCTCCTTTTGTACACAAAAATCAGAAGTTAGTACTTTCCCAGACACACCTATTAGATACTGATTGGTTAGTGATTAACCCACAATCATAAGAGGGGCTTCCATAAAGCTTCTCCACATGCTCAGGGGAAGGGTCTTAACCTGGGCAGGGGTCTTTTTGACCTGGGGGTGTGGGTTTTGTATTAAAATGAAAGTAGTTCACTTTCAAGACTCTCCAAAGTTAGTTTCATTGCCAAGTTAAGTAATCCCAGAGGTTCACTTTTATGGTCCAGGATGTTCTGCTTATTGTCTAGGGTTTGGAGATCAAAGCTGCTTCTTAATAAACTCCTTAACAATAATCAAGGTTAGCTCGACCACGATTCCAAGCCTTGTTCGCCCAGGTTTTGAAACCTCATAATTGTCCCCATAAGTGCATTAACTATGACTACTAGCACAATTATTAGCCATGGCTACTAGCAAATGCAGAGTGTACTCTATCATTGCCGCCACAGTGGTCCCGGCAGCGCCAGGCGTCCCTCGGTGTCTTCAGTAGGTGCTGAAGATGGCCTCGATGTGCTCCCCGTCGTGCGGCTTGTAGGTACCGACCCCTGCGGCGGAGGGACAGGCGTGAGGCCGGGATGTCATGTCCCCCAGCACGGTTCCCCCGTGTCCCCCACCCCAGGCTGCTCACCTTCTTGGAGGGGCTTCCCACCGCTGAGGAACTGCCAGTAGGTCCTGTCATTCGAGTTGGCAGCCAGCCCGTGGATGGAGACCACCATGGGCCCCCAGGATGTCTGCTCCGTCTGGAAGCTACCAGGGAGGTGGGTGGGCTTGGGGCTCGGTGGGGGATGCCACAGCGCCCCCCTCAGCCCCTCTGGTTCTCACCTAAAGATTTTGGGTTTCTCTGCCTCCGCTGCCTGCAGCACCTTGAGCAGCGTGGAGCCACTCGGGACCTGCACTGAGGTGGTGTAGCTGAAGTGCTTTCCCTGCAGCTTGTTGATGATGGAGTAGTGCACCTCGATGGTGGGTGCTGGGAGAGGAGAGAGGTAGGATGGGTGCCCGGCACACTGCCACGGGGCATCATCCCCACGGGGGCTGGGGGTGCTCTGGGTGGGAGCAGCTGAACCTTTGTGAACCCCGGTTGTACCCGGATTTGGGGACAGGGACGGCTGCAAGCTTGGGTACATACTGGTTTTGGCGCAGTCCAGGCTAGCGGCTTCCAGGTAGGATCTGCCCACGAGGGCAGGCAGGACCTGGGCGATGGCTATGGGCAACTGGTAGTCATGTTTGTACACCACGGAGAAGGCCTGGGCACAGTCCCACTCCCGTGGGGCGTAAAACTTGCCCGTGGCCTGCAGCGCCTGCGGAGGAGGTGGGAGAGAGCGTGAGCAGCCTCAGGACCGGGACTGGGTGGCTACGGTGCTGCAGCTCCCCCCCTCCCCATACCTGCAGGGCCAGTCCCGTGCTGTAGATGTTCCCGATCATGCCATGGCCCTTCTCCTGCTCGTCCAGGAAGCCATTGGTCACGGTCGACAGTGCCTCCCAGAGCAGCTCCCGCACGTCACGGAGGTCCGTGTGGCTGTACGCGCATGCCATTGCCAGCGCCGCCACGGCACGGGTGTCTGCGGGATCCTGGGGTCACCACCAAGCCCGTTGGCAAGAACAGGGACATGGCAAGTGGAGGGGACACAGTGGGGCCGCAGAGATTCCTTACCCACATCGAGGTGGCTGTCGGGGCTCAGCACCCGCTTGGCCAGGATCACGGATGCCCCTTGGTAGCCACCTGCCTTTGTCAGGCACAGGCTCAGGGCATCCAGGCTCACACTGTACAGGGTGGTCTTCGGGATGCCCTCCACCTCTGCAAAGCAAAGTGCGGCAAGCTGACGGGGGCCGGGATGCAGGGAGGGAGATTGTCACCCCCCAGCCCTCCCTCCACAGCATCCCAGAATCATCTGGGTTGGAAAAGCCCTTGAAGATCATCCAGTCCAACCATGAACCTCACCCTGACCGTTCTCAACTCCACCAGATCCCTCAGCGCTGGGTCAACCCCACTCTTCAACCCCTCCAGGGATGGGGACTCCACCCCTGCCCTGGGCAGCCCATTCCAACACCCAACAACCCCTTCTGGAGTGAAATACTCCCTCATAGCCAGCCCAGCGTACCCAGGCTGGCCACGTCCTCGTCTGTTTTCTCCTGCAGGATGCGGAGGAGGTCGATGCTCTGCCCCAGGGCCTGGACATGCCGGGGGTTCTCACAGGAGGAGATGAGGGCGAGCACATACAGAGCCACCTCTCCCGAGGTCATGTCTGTGGGGACAAGAGAGCAGCCGGGGCACATGGGGGGCCAGGATGTGGCACCCCCATCCGCGGCTGGGATGGAGAGAGATGGCAGTGCCAACCCTGTGGTACCAGGTCCGCTGGGACCAGGTGCTGTGGCAGGAGTGCACCCCCCACCCCTCCCTACCTTTCTGGGCTCTCTTCACGGCCTCCTTCTCTATCTCCTGCAGCAGCTGCTTGTGGGTGATACTGCCGGTGGCCCCAGCCAGGTTCATGGCCAGCAGGACACTGGGGTTCGGTGGCTCGTCCGTCTTGACAGAGTCCTCCAAATGTCGCAGCATCTTGGAGACCACATGGTGCGAGGCGACTGGAAGGAGAGGGACCAGGCACTCGTGGTGGGAGGTCACCCCATGTCCCCTTCATGCAGCCCCTCGCAAGGCCACCGGTCTCACTCCCGGTGCCTCCACGGGAGGGCTGACACTCACCGCAGTTGTGGGCGACCGTGCTGCCTGCCAGGGCAAGCAGGACCCCGATGCTGAAAGCCACGCCAAGCATCCTCTCGTCCTCGGGGCAAGCAGGTCCACTCAGGCTGGCAAAGTCCTGTGGGCACTCACTGGTCTCTCTGGGCGTCCTCTCTGCTTTTAACTGTTCCTGGTGCCCTTCTCCGGTCACCTGCCCTCCCACAGCCGTCCCTGCCAAGCACCACCCGCTTATCTGTGTGCCCTAGGGTTGGAGGATCACGGCTGCAGGGGCAGTGATTTTCCATTTGAGGTCACTGAATTCGCAAAAGATTGGTTGTACCAGTTGGGGCTGGATGGGGTCTCATCCCAGGGTGCTGAAGGAGCTGGTGGGTGTCACAGCCGGACACCCCCTTAAACATCTAGCCAAGGTTCTGGGTGCCCGGGGAGGTCCCCGCTGGCTGGAAGCTCACCAGCCGTATCCCAGTTTGCAAGAAGGGGTTGTACTTCCAGGGAACTACAGATCTGTGAGTCTAAACTCAGTTCCTGGAAAAATTATGGAGAATATTAATCTGGGTACTCCCGTAATGCATTTAAAGAATTATGCAACCATCAGGCAGAGTCAACATGGGTTGAGGAAGGGAAAGTCCCGTCTAACTGGTTTGGTGTCCTGCTACAATAAGGTCACTCACCTTGTAGATGACGGGAAGGTGGTGGATGTTGTTTTTCTGGATTTTAGTAAAGGTTTTGGTCCTGTCCTTCACAGCATCCTTCTGGAGAAGGTGTCCAGCTGTGAGATGAGCAGGGACAGGGTGCGTTGGGTGAGCAACTGGCTGGACGGGGCTCAAAGTGGGGTAGGAAATGGGGCTACATCTGGCTGGAGACCAGTCACTGCCGTTGATACCAAACTGGGAGGTGCTGGTGGCTCTCTCGAGGGACAAGAGCCCTGCAGAGGATCTGGCTGGATGGGAAATAGCAGGAAATTTAAGAAGAAATGCTGGATTCTGCACCTGGGATGGGGTGCACTGGTGGGGAACCTTCCTTACTGGTGTGGGTGAGCCCGCAGGGGCCACGGTTACGCAGCAGCTCTGCCTCCTGCACCGCGCTCTGGGCAGGACGTGGGGGCTCGGGGCAAGCTCCGGGTCCACCGACTGGGTCATCTTCTGCCCCAGGCTGCTTGCCATGGGCTACAGGGGTGTCATAGGCTCCCAAGGGCTGTGCTCCCATGACCAGCCTGGCCCGTCTCACTGTCCCCACTGTCACCCCTTCCCCTGCTTGCTGCCCCACACCAGAGCCCGGAGGTGTCTGGGATGGGGAGGGTGGGCTGGGGGTGTCCCCCCTTGTCGCAGCACAGCCCAAGGGACAGGGGTCAGTGCCCTTCTGTGCCTCAGTTTCCCCACAGGCTCTGCAGTGGGAAGGTGCCCCAAGAATATGCTCATCACCCTGCCTGTGGCGACTACCCTGCTTTTAGGGACCGGAGATTGACCCCCACCTTCTCCATCACCCCCCCAGGGCAGGGACAGGGACTGGTGGGGCAACAACCAGGAGCAGGGGAAGGAGCAGAGCTGGAGAAAGGACAGGGATGGAGATGGGGGCTCTTGATTTGCACCGTGGGAGGAGGAGAGGGAACTGGGGGTTTTAGTCTGGAGAAGAGGAGGCTGAGGGGAGACCGCATCGCCCTCTACAACTCCCTGAAAGGAGGGTGCAGAGAGGGGGGATGAGTCTCTTGATCCAAGGAACAAGCGACAGGACAAGAGGGAATGGCCTCAAGCTGCGCCCGGGCAGGGTCAGACTGGCTCTTAGGAAGTATTTCTTTGCAGAAGGGGTTGTTGGGCGTTGGAATGGGCTGCCCAGGGCAGGGGTGGAGTCCCCATCCCTGGAGGGGTTGAAGAGTGGGGTTGACCCAGCGCTGAGGGATCTGGTGGAGTTGAGAACGGTCAGTGTGAGGTTCATGGTTGGACTGGATGATCTTCAAGGGCTTTTCCAACCCAGATGATTCTGGGATTCTGAGAGCTCTGTGGAGATGAGCCACAGGTGGGTGCGAGGGGCTGGGCGTGGGGCTGCAGGGAACCACCCAGCCTCCCATTGGGAGACCTGCGGCTGCTGACCTTGGCCCAGGTGTAAAAGCCATCAGTGGAGGCTGCCCCTCCTCTTCATTCTCCATCACAATGAAGGCTCTTGGGAGAAGGTGTTTTTTGCTCTTTCTTGCTGCTGCAGCCTGGGCACAGGATGCTCTGGGTAAGGGGCTGGGGGGGGGAGTTGTGCTGAGTCTGGCTGCCCTCCTTGGGGAGGGGGAACAGGCAGTGCCCCCCTGGGCTGGGCTGTGGGGTGCCTCTGCCCTGGGCGTGGCTGTTTGCTGTGAGGTGGTGGGTGCAGGCAATGCCTGGCTGCCACTGGAGGGGGACTACGGCTGTAAATGTGGAAACAGGGGAACTTGAGGGGATATTTGTGCTGGGGGCTTGCCTGACTTGCTCCCCTGGGAGCAGGTAGCCAGGGGGTCCCTGGCAAGCTGGCTCAGTCCTCCCTCTCCTCACCTTGCTGCAGTCTCTGTTACATGTGGCCACGCATGGCTTTCCGTGGGGGTGCCGGCCGGCCTCCTGGGGAGTCGTGTGGCCAGTGAGGAGCTGACGCTGGGATCTGGCTGTGGGGTGACTACTGCTGACAGGGACGGCTACCGGCTGGAGCACCCGCTTGTGGGCTGCGGGACCACCCTGGAGGTGAGGAGACAGGGGTGACCCATGTGTGCTGCACCCATGTGGGGGTGGGTGTAGGATGGAAGGGGAGGGACCATGTCTCACAGGGGAGGGCCAGTGTCAGGGTACCTCTGGCTGGGGAGGAATCCATGTGGGAGAGGTGTGGTGGGTCCTCCACAGCCACCCACCTCCCTGGGGTGCCTGGGCCATAGTTGTCAGTGCACCCATGTGCTGGATGAGCTGGCTCTTAGGAAGTATTTCTTTGCAGAAGGGGTTGTTGGGCGTTGGAATGGGCTGCCCAGGGCAGGGGGGGAGTCCCCATCCCTGGAGGGGTTGAAGAGTGGGGTTGACCCAGCGCTGAGGGATCTGGTGGAGTTGAGAACGGTCAGGGTGAGGTTCATGGTTGGACTGGATGATCTTCAAGGGCTTTTCCAACCCAGATGATTTTATGTCTGCTCATTCCCCCAGCTCCTCCCAGACAGGATCCACTACAGCAATGTCCTCCACTACCGCCCTTTGGTTGGGGGGCCTGTGGCTCGTGCCAGACCCTTCTCCCTCCCTGTGGATTGTTACTACCCCAGGTAAGCAGGGAGCCCCGTGTCCCCACACTCCTGGGTGCAATCCATGATGGGAACCCTCAGTGCTGGGCCCATCCTGGGCAGGGTGGGTGCTATGGAGGGGTGCCTGCCTGTGGGGGACATGGCAAGAAGGGGTGCCCTGCCTGCCCCTGGGAGCCTGTCACCCCAATTGAGGATGCTTTGTGGTGCAGGATGGGCAGTGTTTCATCTGGGGCCATCCAACCCACCTGGGTCCCCTTCAGCTCCACCGTCGCTCACCGGAGACGCGTGCGCTTCGCCCTGGATGTGTATGACAGTGAGTGGGGAACCCCCAGACTCCCTTGTTCCCCTGTGTGTGTGTGTTTGAGGGGTACACACACACAACACAAAACCCCCTCCTGCTTTCCAGGTACATGGTCCTCCCGCCTGCACCAGCCCACTTATTTCCTGGGGGAGCTGATCAACATCGAGGCATCGGTGAGCACCAAACCCCGCCTGCCCCTGAGGGTCTTTGTGGACGAGTGCGTGGCCAGCCCGAGCGCGGCGGCGTGGCTGAAGTACAAGGTCATCGCTGACAACGGGTGAGTGCTGCGGCTGGGCACGGAGTGCCCCCCAGATTGCTGATCTCCCTCTTCACCAGAACTCTGAGTTGGTCACAGTGCCTGTTTCACCCCGTTTTCCATCCCCGTAGGTGTCTGTTGGATGGGCAGCTTGGTCGTTCCCGCTTCCTACCCCAGCGTGGGGACAGCTTCCTCCGCTTCCAACTGGACACCTTCCTCTTCCCAAATGCCTCCAATAACCAGGTCTGTGCCAGCGGCATCTGGGGGTGTGGGGAAGGGGTGGCTGGGGGTGGTTGTGGGCAAGCCATGGGGCAGCTCAGGTGGTGTGGCAGGAGGATGCTTGTCCCCGCAGATCTACCTGCGCTGTCACCTCAAGGCTGTGGCAGAGGGGGCTGGCAGCACCTCTGGCAAATCCTGCTCCTATGACCGCGTGGCAGCCGCCTGGCGCTCCCCGGATGGGGCTGACTGTTCGTGCTGCGGCTCCCCGGCCGGCTGCAGGGGCCGGCGTCGACGTCAGCTGACTGGTAGCAGAGGTAAGAAGACCCCCCCCTGAGCCCATGGGGGAGATATAGGGATCCATGAGCCCTACAGGGAGATGCTTGTGCCCAGTGGTACCTGATGGGCTTCTCCTTGCAGGGCTCCTGGGGGAAGCCAGCATCCTCCTCGGTCCCCTGGGGCTGGTTTCGGCTCTGCCCAGCTCGTCCCCAGCCCCCACTGGGCTCCCCAAGGCACCAGAGCCCAGCACGGCACCGCCTCGTCGCCCCTCAGTCCCCATGGTGCGGGAGGAGAAGAGGGACTTGGGTGAGTGTGAGCTGCCCCACGCTGCTGGGGGGTGGTTGGGGTGACCCTGCTGTCCCCCTCACCCCACTACCTCTCCCCCACAGGGCCAGCTGTCCCTGGCACCGTGCTGGCCATGGTGGCCATGTGCTTCACCCTCCTTGCTGTCAGCGTGGTCGGCTGCTACTGCTCGGTGCGGCGGTATCGGAGTGGGCACGGGGTGGGGGAGCCCTGTGATGTGGCTATGGCCCCCACAGCAGCTGGTGGTGCCCAGGCCACCCCTAGGAACTCCTCTGCTCCTGCAGACCCCGCTGTGGTCTGAGCCTCCTTCTTTTAGAAATAAACATGTAGCAGAAAGACTGTGCCAGGGCAGTGTGGAAGGGGGGGTGGTCTCCAGGGGTGAGTGGGTGTGGGATGTGACGTGTCCCCAGTACCTCTGTGTCCCCCAAAAGGGCCCGCTGACCTCTCTGGGGTGTTGTTGGACACCCCATGCTGCCCACCATAGAGTGGGGAGCAGGGCTGGGCCACTGGCAAGTGTGGCTCCTGTGCTATATTTGGGGTGGGGTGGTGGTGAGGGTAGAGCCCTGGTTCCCCCTCTGCCTTGGGGGATGGGTGAAAAACAGCCATTGCTGACATAGGGACACCAGTGTGGTGAGCCCCCGGCACAGCTGCAGCCCCCCCTCCCTGGGGATGCTCTGGTGGCTTTGCAGAAAATGGGGGTAAGGGCAGAGCTGGGGGGGGGGCAGGTTTGTAGCATCCCATGTGGAAGCTCGTGGGCACCTTGGTTCACGCGGCTGCGTGGCCTTAAGCTGCTGGGGGGGAGATGGGCTGGTGGGGTCTTGCCACTCGGCCATGGAGGGTCTGGGGGGGGGTCCCTGGGCTTGGAGGGACGTGGCTCACAGAGCCCTCGTGCCACTTTCCCTCACGGTGAAGTGAGTTGTGCCAGTCCTCAGCTGCTGGTGCCCTCGGCCACTCACGGCATGGGCAGTGCCAGGCGCAGGATGATGGCGTGGAGGGCGGTATTGTGTGGCCCCCGGTGTACATCAGGCTTTAATTATTTATTGACTTTGTGGTTTGTTTGTTTTACCTCCCCCTACATGGAGTTCTTGGCTGGACACCCTGAAACCGTGGGTCAGCACCCTGGGTGCGAAGCCACTGCGGGGGAGCGAGTAGCTGGGCTTTGGGGGGTGGGGTGGGGGGACACGATGGTGACAGGACCTGCTTGGGGTTGTCACCTCCTGCAGCCGGGGAGCATGGACCTTCCTAGCACAGCTGGGGACCAGCCTTGCCTGGGAAAAGGGGGTGCCAAGGAGCTCTGCTCCCCACAAATCCTACCCGGGGACCAGCACCCCCCCCCCCCCCCCCCCCCCGCACTGCTCTCCACAGCCCCCAGCTCTGCAGAGAGGAGACGGTTCGTGCCTAATGGCCCTTGATGGATCTTTCTTCCAGGAACCCGCTGCAAAGAGCTTTTCTTTTTTTTTTTTTTAAATTCTTTCTGAGCTCCTGTAAACACGGCTTTGGGCTGGGGGCAGCTCTCAGCAGGGCTTAGCTCAGTCAGGAGGTGGGGAACACACACAGCACACTGGGGGGGCTTTTTGGGGCAGTCTTGCTTCCCTTAGCACCCCACTTTCCTCCTCTCCCTTTTATCTGGCCCTGGGGATCCTGGGGGCTGGGATAGGAGCATCTTTCCCTGGGGGGGGGGCACGGTGCCCTGGACCCCTTCCTTGAAGGTGGTGTGGGGAGAGGGGCAACACTAAGCAGCTCCCCCCTGCCCCACGCAGCTGGGGTACCCCACTTTTCTCTCCACACGGGGGCTGCACCCACAGGTGGGTTGGTTTTGGGGGACTGCTTCTTCCCCTCATTACCCCCCCAATATTTCCCTTCTGCTGCTTCCCCTCTTTAAACACCGCCCCCCCCCCCCCAATATTTCCTCTCTGCTTCTGTGTCCCGGGCAGGGCAGTGGGGGTTCATCCATGGATCTGGACGGGGGGGGTGTTCACCCCGTGGGTCTCGGGGCCACTCGTGGGTTGGGCGGTGGCCCCGGGGATGCTGCAGCTGCTGACATCAACCGCTCTGCGCCAATGAGCGCCCGGGGGGGGCGGGGGGGGGGGCGGCCCCGGCTGGGACCGGGCTGTTCCGGGGCCGGAGGGGGTGGCGGGGGGGTAGGGGGGTGTC
The DNA here is from genome assembly GCF_047716275.1 of Strix uralensis. Classification (NCBI taxonomy): domain Eukaryota; kingdom Metazoa; phylum Chordata; class Aves; order Strigiformes; family Strigidae; genus Strix; species Strix uralensis. The sequence goes on from NC_133986.1 coordinate 11,399,043, forward strand.
CCGCTGCCCCCCGCTGCCTCTATGCAGGGGATGGGGAGCCTGCGGCTGGGCAGCCGCGCCGTGATGTACACGGCTGAGACCCTGCCCAAGGGCAAGAACCGAGTGATGGGGGTGAGTTTGGGGGAGGTAGGTGGTTTGGGGGGGGGCTGGCACCCCTGAAAAATCCCCCCCGCCCTATTCCTGAAGGTTTCTGCCCCTCCTGTTGCTCCCTGCTGCGGCTCCGGAGTGGTTCGGGGCCAGGAGCACCCCCATCCCCGGGGGGGTGGGTCTGTGTGTAGGGGGATTTGGGGGGGTGAATTGGTCCCACTCTGGCCCTGTCCCATCCTACAGACCATCCAGATCATGACCGGCTTCATGCACATCGGCTTCGGGATCGTCCTGACGACGCTCACCAACGTCTACACCTCCGTCTTCGTCATCGGCGAGATCCCCTTCCTGGGCGGCGTGTCTGTGCGTAGCGTGGGGCCGGGGGGGGGATGTCCACGGGGGGAAAGAAATCCCCACTGGGGAAGGATGTCCGTGGGGAGAGAGACCCACTGGGGGCTCTGCTTCGGCAGCTTTCAACCTCAAGGAGCAACAAGGCACAAGGGGGGAATCTTGTGCCCCCCAAGAGCCATGGGGCTGTGCGCGTGGGCAGCCTGTTAGTGCTGGGTGGGTTGGGGGGGGCTCGGGGTGACCTGGGTGCCAGCTGACTGTGTCCTCCCCTTTCTCTCCTGGCGCAGTTCATCATCTCAGGCTGCCTCTCCATCGGGGCGGAGAAGAGCCCCACGGAGTGTGCGGTGAGTGTCCTCGGGGGTCCCCACAGCTTGCTGGAGCTGGGGGGGACAGGGGGGTGGGTGGGGAGCAGCTGACCCTGGGTGAAACCTGTGGGGGCAAAACCGTGTTTGAACTTGTGTCTGTAAACGAGCAACAGGAAGGAGGGAAGAAATAAAACCCCCCAAGGGCAGCCCGGGGTAGTGCTGCAAAGCCGGGGTAGTGGGTGTCCCCGTGGGTTTTGGGGTCCAACGCCTGCCCCGAAGCCGTCCCCAAAGCCTCTCTGCGCCCGCAGGTGAAAGGCAGCCAGACCATGAACGTCATCAGCGCCATCTTCGCTTTGCTGGGCATCGTCGCCTTCATCGTAGACCTCAACCTGAACGGGCTCTACCGCTCCAGCTTCAACTACTACAGCTATCTCGTCTTGGTAAGTGGGGGCTCAGCTGGGCCCCCCCTCAGCCTCCGCTTTCGGGTGCCTGGGGCTGGCTGAGCCTTCCCGGACAGGGATAAGCCTTTTGGGAACCTCCCCTGTCCCCTTTTCCATCCCTTCATCCCCCCTGGATGCTGCCTGAGTCCTTCTTGGGGGGTGGGGGGGGGGCTTTGGGGTGCAGCCCTGTTGCTGTTGGGGAGTGGGGAGCCCATGACCAGCAGCACCCCGACTGCGGGCGCGGTGCCGTGTGCCTGACCTATTTTAGGCTGATACCTCGGGGGATGAGTCACACCCTGGAAGTGCCCATTTCTCTCCGCAAGCCGTAAAAGCGGCGAGACGGAGGGCTCTGAGCGTGACCTTGGCACTGCAGAGCCGGGGCTGAGGTGCTTTAGGATCGGTGGGAGACCCAGGAGGGGAACCTCAAAATCCTCACCCTAAAATTCTCACCCTAGAAAGTGGGGTGGGGCCAAGAGTGGGTTTCTTCCTCCTGGGCGCTGCTGATGGGGTTTTTCCCCCATCCTGGAGCTCGCAGGGAACGGGATTTCCATCGTGCTGCTCATCTTCACCATCCTGGAGTTCTGCATCGCCGTGGCCACCGCTAATTTCTGGTGCCGGGCTACTCGCCTCAGCTCCAATGAGGTAGGGCAGGGGGGTGAAGGGCAGTGGGGTCAAGCCCTGGCCAGACCCCCAGCACTTCCCCCCTGCTCCTGCTCTCCCCCAGGCCATGCTCATCGTGCCCAGTGCCACCCGGGTGGACCTGGCAGTGCCACTGACTGACCTCTCTAGGCCACCCAGCTACTCCGAGGTGATCTACGACCCCAAAGAACAGCCCAGTTAGAAGCGGAGTTGGGGCCGGGCTGGCTCCCCAGAGTAGCATCCGACTCCCACCCGCATGACAGACCTCCTCCCACCCCGGGAAAGCATGGCCCCCCCTCCCCGGGAGCACCCCGGCACCTCCGCCTCGCTGCACCGGGCATGGGTGGGCACAGGGGGTGGAGGAGAGAGGCTGGTGGGCACCTGGGGGTCACCCCGAGCTCCGTTATCCCCCCCCAGCTCTGTTATTCCCCCCCCACCCCCCCTCCTTCAGAAGAAGCAGCAGCTCTTGGGTTTCTTTGCAGCTGGCCACCCCCGAAGTCTAAAGTCTAGCGAGGCGCTGGCCCCAAGGACGTCGGTGCGGGGTCCTGCCTCCACGCTCCCGAAACCGTCCCCAGGGCTACGACATCCTCCTCCTGCCGCGCTGCAGGCTGGGACACGCTGGTACCCCCTCCTGAAAGCCAGCAAACTGCCCCAATTTGCCCCCTCCCTGATTCATCTCCTGCCCCCATGCTAGGTCTCAAAGACGGGCTCTTTGCATGCTGGCTGCTTTGGAGAAGGGGCTTCTCTGTGGGGTGGGGGGGAGCACCTTGGGGCTTCACGGGGTGTTTCTGCCTGTAAGTACCCAGTTGGATGCTGGGGTTCATTCATGGCAGGGTTCAGGACCTCCTTGAGGTCTGATGCCCACGTAGCAGGCAGCTTCTAGGGACTGCGCCGTGTGCCGGGAGCCGTGTGGGTAGCCAGAGCATCTACCTCGGCTCATACCCTGTTGGCTTTATTTTATCTTTGAAATAAATGCTTTATCTGGACCTGCATCTCCTCATTTTGGGGATTTCTCAGCACCGGAGCTGCTGTCTGGTGGGCAAGGGGCTCATCCTGGCCAGCTTCAGGCGTTTCCCTGCCCATCGCCTTCATCTGATCCCACTGGGGACGGTGACACAATGGTCCCCCCGGTACCTGCACCCCCATAAGAAAATCTGCCGCCCTAAATCCCCCCTCTTATATACACAGCAGCACTACTCACTCTATTTAGTGCTGCTGGAGCAGCAATGACGGTGATAACAGCAGCTCCAGGTTCTTACACCAGCTGAGGAGCTGCCCCCGGGGCTGGGACTGCTCCTTGGGGTGACAGGGGGACACTGGTGGCATTTATTCCCCGTTCCCACGAACGTGGCTGGGTGATCCTGTGGGATGGGAATGGAGCTGAGAGACCTGCTGAGTGCTCCTAAACCTCATCTGTGCAGCAGTTCCACAAAAAACGCTCATCTTGAGGGGCAGGAATTGAGACTAAAGGGCTCTTGGCCCACTTCTAACCAGCAGAGGGGTTTGTCGGCTCCTGACGAGCTCATTTCCCACTTCCATGCTTAAGCACCCAGCAGCAGCGGGGGTGCCTGAGAGCCTAAGGAGGAGTAAGGGTGCTGATGAGTGTCTGGCACTGGTGGAAGCCGTTTATTTAAGGAGCAGACCGAGCTCACGGCGAGCTTGGGATGGAGGCAAGGAAGGAGAGCCCGCTGCTGATTTTCAGAGGGGTAGGAGCACCTTGGTGAGTTATCGATGCCCTAAGAGGGGGATCTCTGCCTGCATTTGCTCCCTGGGGCATCCCCCCCACGGTTTGGGGACAGGGTGTGCCTGTTTGAACCACCACTTGTAGTTTTGGGTTAAATATTTTCTTTCTTGTTTTTAACAGCCCGCCCCCTTGCCCTGACAATGCTCGCTGCTGCTCAGCCAAAGCCTCATGGATTATTCACTTGCTGTCAGTTATTTCTGTTCCTGGCTCTGAAAAAATAATGAGCCAGTTTGGTAGGAAAAACCCCAGAGATTGGGGGAGCGGGATGAACAGCCTCTCTCTGCTCATCCCACGTTCACAGCCCCATTACAGCTCCAGCTCCTTACCTGTAGCTCCGGAGCCTCCTGTAGCTCCTCTCCCAGCAGCTGGGGAGCGTCTCCAGCCCCGGGGGGGGCCACCACAACGCCCTGCTGACCCCCCCCAACCAGGCTGGCAGGTCCTTCTGTCTTTGCCCAGCACGGTGGATCCCTCCTTGCTCATCCTCTGCCAGCATCAGGTTCTTTTTTTTTTTTTTCCCAGAGCATCCCACTGCCACATGCTGAGCTGGGTCGGGGCCAGCTTCTTGCTGCCAACTGCAAAATGCCCCTTTCTGTCAAATCAGGCATTAGCACGGCGATAACCCAGAGCCCCTCAATCTTTAAACCCAGATTATCTTTCCCTGGGCTTTCAAGGTTTTCTGTTGTTTTGCTGTGTTGAAGCGCAGCTTTCTCTGGAAAGGCAGGAATAGATGTTTTAAGGCTCTAAGGAAACGTGTTTCTTTTCTATATGTGTATTTCTACACGTTTGCAGCCTTGAAACCTCCTGGGGAGGAGCGGATACCTCTCAGGGCTGGGGACAGCGGGTGACAGGGATCAGAGAGGGTCTGGGAGCTGGCAGGGTGATGGGGAGGGACCCGCTTGGGGACACATGGTGCTGGTGATCAAAGGGCTGTAAAAAGGGTGGCGACGCGGGCAGGAGAAATGCTGGGGCAAAGGCCGGCAGTCGCTGTCCCACGCTGGCAAACACGGGGCCTGCCAGGAGCTGGGTACCCCAAGGGACGGTACGGTGAGTGCCCCACGGCTGGGGGGTGAGGAGAGGCCGCACACCCCCCCTTTTTTTGCCGTGGTGGTGGAGGGCTGGGGGGCTCGGTGTCTTGCAGCAACTCTTGTTTATGGTGTCTGCTGCAGCCATCCCCGAGGCGAAGGTGGGGAGTGCGGGACGAGCCCCTCTTGTCACAGGAAAGCGGGAGCCGGGGATGTTCCCCCAGGAGACCCCCTTGCCGGACCCCCACAGCGGGCACAGGGCTGACCTCCCGTGCGTACCTGCACCCTGCCCCACAGCGCTGGGAGATGCTCCCCTGCTGCTCCTGGGGGGTGGGCACGGGCTGAAGGACCATGGGGTTCCTCTGGGCAGCCCCCCTTAGAGGGAAAGGGCCCTTGGGGACACGCAGGGGACAAGGTGTGGGGTGCCAGCGACCTTGGGGGCATGTGAAATGCTGGTGATTTGGGGGAGTGGGGCTGCTTTACATCCCTGGGTAAAGCTGGGGAGCACCTGCACCCCAAACACCAGGTCTGGGTCCTGTGTCTTGGAAGAGTGCTGGAGCCCTGGAGGGGGGCTGGGAAAGGGCACGGAGGATGCCAGGGCGAGCTGAGTGGGTGAGGGGGTCTTCAGGGTGGAAAGGGGAGCTGGGAGAGTGTGTGGTGGCACGTGGTCCTCGTGTGGTGTGTAGTAGCAAGCTGGCAGTGGGCTGAGCTGGGCTGCAGGAGGGGTGTCTGCACCCCCCGATGAGGGAAACGGGGAGACGTGGAGCTGAAAAGTGGCGGGGGGGGGACACACACAATCTGCTGAGGGGCACTGACGTGTTGCCCCAGTGTTGTGTGTGGGGGGGGATGGTGTGGCCAGGCTGGCCACGTGTGCTCTCCCTTTCAGTGCCTGGGATGCTGTAGCAGCGCTGGCGATGGCACCCAGAGACCCTTTTGTCACCCTCCCTCCCTCGACCCCCCCGGGAGATACCAGGGCCGTGCAGGGGGCTGGATGCTGCAGGCTGGTGTCGGTCACCCCCCTAAAAGGGGAGCTGGGGTTGCTGGGGGTAAGGGCGAGCACCCCCTCAGGCCCCCGTGCCCCGGGGCTGTGGCCGCTGCTGGGCTGCCCGGTGCCTTCTGCTCCCCAGGGCATCCAGATCCTCCTGGGCATCCTCCACCTGGGCTGCGGGGGGGTCCTCGTCTCCTCCCTCAGCGAGCCCCTGCGGGTGCTGACTGCCAGGTCCTGCTACTTCATCTGGGGAGGATTCCTGGTAAGGGGTTCCCCTGAATCTCCGCTTGGTTTTTGGGGCAGTACCTGCTTCTTCACACCTTCCTCTTCCTCTTCCAAAAGTTCATCCTCTCCGGTTCCAGCTCCATGGTGGCAGAGAAGAAACAGGGTGTCTGTGTGGTAAGGGGAGACGTTTCTGCTTGCAGGGGTTTCCTGGGGTGCAGGGGTGCTCGTTCCTGGCACCCCAACTCCTCCAAGTGCCAAACTGTCCCAGCGCATGGATGCTTGCTGGGGCTGGGGCTGGTTGTGGCACCCTGCTGCCGGAGGACCCTTGTCCCTGGGGATGTGGATGTGGCACATGGGTGTATGTGATGGCTGTGGGACTGTCTGCAGAGGGGGGGGGGCTTGCTGTGCCTGCCAGACCCCCTCTGAGGGCTGGGGGAAGAGTTTTTTGGGGGGGACAACTTTTGGGGGTGGCCTGCTGGGGGGGGGTACGTGGCTGGCTCTGTCCCCACAGGTGAATGGCTGCCTGGTCCTCAATGTCACCAGCCTGCTGGCCTCCATGGTGGGCATCGTCCTGGTGCTCTGGGACTTCAGTTTCCACCATGAAGCCTTTTTTGGGCCCCGGCTGGAGCTGGTGAGGGGGTGGGGTGGGGGGGTCCCACATCCCAAGAGCCCACGGCAGGGCAGGCTGGGACGCACACGGCAGACGCGATGCTGCTGGGAATCTAAAAGGTGGGGTGACATGGGGTCCTCTCTCCTCGCCAGCACGTGGTGCGGGGGCTCCTGGGTGTCCTGCTCACCTTCATCGCGCCCGAGACCTGCATCACCTTCCTCTGCATCTACTTTGGCTGGAAAACCAGGTTGGCCACATCCACGCCGGTGAGTGGGTGTGCGAGGAGATTTCTACCCCCTGGGGAACACGGGGGAGAGGGATGGCGGGTTGGAAAAAGGGGTGACAGGGACGAGACCCCCAAAACCCCTTAGAAGCAGTGGGAGGGAAGGCACCAACCTCGATGCCTTCACTCCCGTGGCGTTTTTTCCCTGGCCAGGCTGAGGATTCCACCCCGAGCTTCGTGCCTCCGCCGGCGGTGCTGCCACCCCCGCCACCCTACCATGAGGTATTCATGGCTGTGGACAGACGGGCTCCGTAGCGGCCCTGCGGAGGGTGGGGGGGGGCTCTGCCCATCAGTGGCTCCCCCCGGCCTCTCCACGTCGTGGCTTTCCCTGTGTCAGCTGCAGAGATGTGCCACGGCCGTCCTCAGCCCTGCCCGCAGCAATGGTGTGGCCCTGTGTCCCTCCCTGGGTGTGGCAGCACTAATAAAGGCTGAGAGCTGGTCCCAGACTGGTCCCATGAGCTCCCCACGACTGGGCAGGGGTTAAGGCAGAGGAGATGCTTAAGGAAAGCCAAAAACCACCACACGTTCTTGGTCAGCAGCGACCTCAGGGGTCTTTGTGCCAACCCTGGGCCTAAACAAGTCGCTCAGGGTCATGTCCCATTGCTGGTGGCCCCATGTGGGACCGGGATGCTGGTGGCAGGTGTCCCCTCACCCCGGCTGCCATTGCCACAGCAGGCGGAAGCACCAGTAGGACTTTGGCAGGTCTCGGGGTGACCGCGCGGAGGACGGTGGGAGGGGTGGGGACGGCACCAAGGTCTGCAGGTAATAAACCCAACCGGCCTCTGCTCCCATGGCGCAGCCACCGCGGCGGGGACAAGGGGCAGTGCGGTGAGTGCCGATACAGGCGGTGGCCGGCATGGGGGGAGCTGGGGGGGTGGCTGTGAGCGGGGACGGGGGGTCCCAATGGCTCTGTCTTGCCCTGGAGGGGTATCTGGCAAAGGTGGGGTTACTGGGGGTGGTGGCTGCCCCAGCTCTTCTCAAGTTCAAGGGGAGGGGGTTGCCCAGACTCCGGGAAGGGGCTCTCACGTCTCCTCCTCGCATCCCAGGTTGGTGGCGTGCAGGTTGCCTGCACCCCCCGCAAATGGAAGAGGAAGGGGGAGAAATAGCTAACAGAGGAAGGGGAGGGAAGCGGAGGTCTCACCAAGCCACCCCAATGCCACCTCTGGGTGCCTTTTCCTCCAGGTCCGGCTGTCGCTGGGTGCCCAGGAGCGACATTCCCCCGGGAGAGAGCTGTGTGCCCGCCGGGGGGGCTGCGAACTGTGTCCCATCCTGCTGGGGTCCACAGGCTGCCCGCTCTGTCCCCAGGGTCCTCATCCCCGGTGTCCCCAGCTGCAGTGCCAGCCCCCGGAGGCCCTGCTGCCTGTCTCCAGCCCCATAGGGAAGCCCCACAGCTGGGTGCTCCAGGTGGCTTTGGCGGGTGCTCTCCAGGGGGACAGGGACGATGGCTGAGATCTTGCTCTGGGTGAAGCCCAAGCTGATGGGGGTGAGCATGACCCTTCTCCCCTCACCAACACCATGGGGGGGGGGGGGTCTGCGGTGGGTCTGCCCCCACGAGCAGCTCCGAGCAACCCCCATCCCTCCGCACAGGCTCTCCAGGTCGTCCTCGGCGTGGCTCACCTCGGTTTCGGCGGGGTGGCCGCCAGCATCGCAGGCTCCAGCTTCACCCCCTGGTCTGTCACCGCCACCACCGCGTACCCCTTCTGGGGTGGCATCTTGGTGCGTGCAGGGGACAGGGCACCCCCAGAGTCGCGGGGCAGGCGGTGATCTGGTCCCAGGGGAGGAGGAGGAAGAGGATGGGTGCTCTGCAAGTATCTCCAGTGCCTTCATCATCCCAGCTGGGGGGGATTCAGAGCCACCAGGCTCTCAGGGCAGCTTCTCCCCCCAGTCAATCCCTCTGTGTGCCCACACCAGGCAGTGGGGCCATGCCAAGCGTGGGCTGTAGCATGGCGGTCCCCATCCCTGCGTGGAGGTGGCAGTGGCTACCCCAAGGTGGGTTTTCCCCCACTTGAGCATCTCTTTTTCTTCTTTTCGGGGCAGTTTATCGCTTCAGGATCCCTCTTGCTGGTGGTGGAGCGTTATCCCAAGCCCTTGTTGGTGAGGATCTTCCCCCTGCCCTCTCCTCCATCCTTCACTCCCTGGGATGTGCGGGCAGAAAGCGGCAGGTCCCTCTTGCCTCCCCCTGAGCCATGCCGGTGGGCTTCTCTGCCAGGTTAAGAGCAGCCTGGGGGCAAACGCTTGCAGCGCCGTCACGGCAGGCGTCGGGGTCATCTTCCTAATAGCGGATCTGAGCATCGCTGCGATGTACGGGCACCCAGCCTCCCTCTCGGTAAGTGGCTCCCCACGTAGTAACATTAGAAACTCCATCTCGCTACGAGCTTTTGCCAGGTTGGTTTTCTGCTAGTTTAGTGAGCTGAGCTGGCTTAAAGGCGAGTGCTGGTGCCGGTGGTGATGGGAGGGAGGAGAGCGGAGCGTGCTGGACTGGCCAGAAATCACAGAGGGTTGGCGAGAAGGAAGTAGAGAATGGCTCCCCTTTTCATCTTCCTTCAATAATGGGGAGAAGAGAAATGGCTCGCAAAAGGCACACGTATTTCACAGAGTCACAGAATCATCCAGGTTGGAAAAGCCCTTGAAGATCATCCAGTCCAACCATGAACCTCACCCTGACCGTTCTCAACTCCACCAGATCCCTCAGCGCTGGGTCAACCCCACTCTTCAACCCCTCCAGGGATGGGGACTCCACCCCTGCCCTGGGCAGCCCATTCCAACGCCCAACAACCCCTTCTGCAAAGAAATACTTCCTAAGAGCCAGTCTGACCCTGCCCTGGTGCAGCTTGAGGCCATTCCCTCTTGTCCTGTCACTTGTTCCTTGGTTCAAGAGACTCATCCCCCCTCTCTGCACCCTCCTTTCAGGGAGTTGTAGAGGGCCATGAGGTCTCCCCTCAGCCTCCTTTTCTCCAGACTAAACCCCCCCAGTTCCCTCAGCTACTCGGAGTTGAGAGCAAGATGTCAGCCCCCGATATGATTTGTTGGTTTTGTGTTTGTTTTTTTTGCTTTGGTGGGCTGTAGCAGCGCGCCAGCAAGAGACGGCTCCAGGGCTGGGGGGATGCTTGGCAAAGCCCCCACTGCGTCTGGGAGTCAGGAGGGAGAGCTATGGCTGAGGTGGGGGTCAGCATGGCCAGGGGGGTGGTTCCTCTCGGGATGTGGGGCAAGAATACTGCTCTGCCACTGCACCATCACTCGCTTCCTGGCCAATGCGGAGCCCATGGTGGCCTGAGGTGGTGCTGGTCGTGCCGGGGCAGCAGTGTGGGGCTGCTGCGAGTGGCTCACAATGCTCTGTGGGGTTGTGTTGCCTGCAGCCAGCCAGCACTGGGCTCTCGGGCATGCTGCTCTTCACCAGCTTCGTGGAGCTCGCCATCGCCGCCCTGCTCTGCTGCCGGGGCTACCTGGCTGCCCGCTGCCCGCCCCAGCCTGTGAGTACTGCCTGGTTGCCTCCTCCTGCACCGGGGTGGGGGAGTGATGGGGATGGTCCTGAGCCGGGGTCGGGCAGGGTGGAACTTGGTGAGAAGCCTCAGCAGAGGCGTCTGCGGTGACGCTGAGATGCTGAAGGCCACACACGTGTCCCCAAGTGTCCCCCAGCCCCACGTCCTGGCGGGGAGTGACAAAGGGGACACACCGGGGCTGTGTGATGACAGGGCTGCCCCTTTCTGCTTCCCAGGTTCCCTTTTCCGTGCCCTACACCATCAGCAACAACCCCTCGGACCTGCCGATCGCCCCATCGGCTCCCCCAGCCTACAGCTACGAGGGCTACACTCCTTCATGCCATGGAGGGAGCCTGGCCGGCTAGCAGCGGAGACAAGATGCCGGCCATGCCAGCACCGCCACCCTTTTCCCTTCCGTGGACACCGCAAGGAGCTCACACAGAGCCGGGGAAAACCCCACGTTGCATCTCATGGGGTCCTGGCCTCATCCTGACCACACACGTGTGGGGCTGGGACACCCGGCCAGCCCCTGAGTGTCACATCCCCAGTAAAACAGAGGGTGGATGGAGGACGCAGCTCTGCCCTGTCCATGGGGTTGGGGTGGGAAGGGGCTCCACACCCCCCCCCAATCCCATGATGGGTTAAATGGGGAGCAGGGGGCTGCGTCGCAGTGGTTTTGGGGGATTTGTTTGGTGCAGGGCAGGAGAGACCTTTTCAGGGCAGAGTTTCCTTGCCCTACCAAGGAAAGGTAGGAGCGATGCCGCTGTGCCCCAAATGACACCCCCCCCCCCCTTTCAACGCCCTCCTGCCCAAAAGCCTTGAGGGTGCCTGGGTGGGGGTTTCGTGGAGAACTGGCTCCACGGGCGCCTTGTCCGAGGGGTTTTCAGCGGCGCGGTCCCTGCTCCAAAATTTTGCCTTCGGTTATGGTTTCCCTCCCTGTTGTGTCTCCTCGGGGCGCCTGAATTCCGCACCACGGTGATTCCCAGCAGCGCCGGAGCGGCCGCCTCGGTCAGCACCGCGGCCCAAAAAGGGTCAGGACCACCCCAGCAGGCAGCGATGCGCTGCCTGTCTCCCTGCCTGCTTCTGCCTGCTCCTGGCTCCACATTTCCTAAGCTGGGATGGATCCCTCGGTGTTTAACACCCTCAGAGGAGGTTCCCTCCGTTGTTTTTTTGGGGGCACAAAGCAGGGACAACATAGCCCACGGTCTGGGGATCACAGAGCAGCATGTTTGTCTGCAGTGAAAATATAAGGGTTGGCATCATCGCCGCCCAGGGAACATGGCACAGATAAAAGCAGCTGGCTTTAAAAAAAAAGAAAAAAACAACTTGAAACCTGTCCCAGAAAAATGTGGCTTTCTCATTCTGGAACCAGTATCCTAACAGCCCTGTGAGAACCAGAAACATTTGGAGGCAAAGCAAAATGTTGACTTTCGGTATTTTTATGGGGATATAAAGTTTTTCACAGGAAGCAGCAACTTTCTGTGAAAAGCATTTCTCCATTGAAATCTATTTTCTTTGGAAAAAAGCAGGGCTTTTTGGGTTGGAAAAGGACTTTCGGTTCCACCAGGCTCGTAAACTTGTCCTGCGCTGGTGGGAGGGGATGCTGAACCGCCCCCCCCCCTTCCCCTGCCCCAAACCTGAGCACCCAGCCAGGCTTCCCCCATCCGTGCCGTGACATCCTGAGGGACACCGGGGCGTTGGGCCCGAAGCCATCGACGTGGGAGTCCCCAGCTGCCAGCCCAGGTGTGTTTATTGAAAGCCACGTTTTTGTGGGGCAAACGCCTCGCCCAGCACCAGCGCTCAGCCCGTGCGTGAGCGGCTCCTGGAGATTTAAAAGAAAGGCTAATCAGCAAAGCAAAGATTTCCAGCTGTCAGGAGAGCAAACTCGACCTAAAAAAACACAACAACAAAACATTAAAATCCAAGGAACGCGTTGTATATATCAGCAAAGCCAGAAATTCCTGCAAATAAAGGGCTGGAAGGCTGCACCGACCGGGCTTGCCGCTTCCCCGCATCTGCTCAGCCAGACGTTTAAAAGCTTCACCTCCTCTTGGCATCTGTTTCCAAAATAAATTGTAACATCCTACCTTGGGCTCCTGCCATCCCCAGCTGGACCTGGCTTTATTTAGAAAGGGAAAAGCACTTTCTCCACGGATACCTCGCTTGGAAAGGGGTTTTGCTCAACCACTTCACCAAAGCCAGCTGCTGGGCCGAGGGCAGTCACGGCTGTTTCTGGCTGAAAGGCTGAAACTTCAGGAATGCTTTAGGAATCTGAAAAGACGGATTTGGGAGGAAATCCACCGTAGCAGGCGGTTTCGGCTGGGAACACGAGCCGTCGCTAATGCTGGAGGACACCCTGCCTCTATAAAGGCTAAAGAGGGGATCCCAGCATTTCCACGGGTGCTAAAGTGTTCCTTACCCCTCGGGTGCCGCCGGGGCTGCAACGAAATCCCAGCTGGCGCGGGACTCGTTAGCATCAGGGTGTTGAGAGCGGCTCTCCCTCTGCAGAGAGGCAGAAATTACCGGCAGAAATTAAAGGCCAAGAGGCACAGGGAGTGTGAAGAGGCGCGGTTGAATCTCATCCATCTCCATGTTTTTCCTGGAAAGCTGTGCCGGCAGTTGCAGCCCTTTACAAGGCCAAGTGCTCGCTCCCCCGCCGTCAGGGCTATGGGATGGGGGAAACGCCAGCGGCACCTTCTCCCCAGCACCCGGTGCTGGCACCGGCAGCTTTTCTCTGCCTGATGTTTTCCACCCTGGGATGAGAGGACGCAGAAGGGCTACGGTGCCTGGCGACCCCCTTGCCCTCTCCTCCCGCTTGCCTGCCCGGAGACAGCGTGAGCCCGCTCAGGCACCAGGGTGGAGATGTGAGTCCCTCGAGGCTCCTTGCTGTTGGCTCTTTTCTGAGACCTGCTTTAGGCTGGTTTGGTGGGCGTGCCCCCCCCACCTCCCAGCTATGGGCAAATCTGGAGCCAACTCCTGCTGCTGTGCCAAAAATCTTCCCATTCCCCGGCGCGTGGGAGCATGGGGAGGGCACAGACCGATGGTGCTCCCTCGTTAGCCAACAGACAAGGAAATGGTCTGGCTGTAAAGACCCAAAATGGGACAGGGGAGAGCTGAGCCCGCACAGCCCCAGCTTGGCTGCTGAGGTTTGCTGGGCATCCTGCCCCCAGGCTTGTGGCCACCACCCCAGTCAGCCACTGGTCAGTCTCCTGGTTTCCACCCTGCAGAGAAAACCTTTGGAAAAGTCCCTGGAGAAACACAGAGGCTCTGTGGGGACACTAGCTTCCCTCAGGCGTCTCTGCAGACTTAAGAGCCAAGGACGTGGCTGTGCTGCTGTTCCCTCCGTGGAAGACACCGAGATGTGGCTGCTCTCCATGACCTACAGCCTGTGCCCGCTTTGGTACCACCCATCCCCTGATTTCCCCGGAATTGGGGGGGGGCTGTGGCTGCTCACCCCTCACTGGGGATCGCGCCCCACTGCTGGCCCCAGCGCTGGAAGCCTCTGCCGAGCTCTGGAAGCCATATGCCTCCAAACCAGGCGTCTCAGCTCCCTCTAGGGCCAAAGGAAAGGAAAAAGCACTTCCCAAAATTCCTCCACCTGCTCCTAAAATCCTCAGCTGGAACCAGGCTGTGGAGGGGCCCGGCCCTCCCCAGCTCTGCGGTGCGAGGGGTGTTGGGGTCCCCAACGCTGGTGATGCCCATGGCCACCAACGCGGTGTGAAGCCAGCCCTAGCTGCTTGTGGCCAAGCTCAGAGATGTCAGAACCCTGTACTTAAATATTTCTGTTCCACCCAGAAATAGCACGGATAAAGCCTTGGGGCGGTGGGCAGACATTCACAGCCTCCAAGAGAGGAAAAAGCCCAAGCGGGGTCCTACCCCGCACCCATCAAACATCCAGGGAAGCTGGGGGGCTCCTCTGGGGGGACCCCAACCCACTTGGCGAGCAGATGGGGACGGCGGCCACGGAGGAAATAGCTTTTTTCTGGCAGACCTGGAGACCGGTGGCCAGCGGAGGGAGGAAGGGGCCTCCTAGCTTGCCCCTCGGGAGCTCCTCGCCATGTGCGGTGGCTCCGTTCCCAGGCTGAGCTCTCATTTCCTATCGGAAACAACCGCATCTCCTTTCCCTTCGGCTCCCGCCGGAGCCGTCCGGCACCGCACGCCGTGCTGCTGCTCCCCCCCGGCTCGCTCTTGCGGGTGGGCTGTCCTCACCGGGGACAGACCCACAGGGTCGAGGCGCTCGTGAAGGAAGGAGAACCCCAAAGACAATAAAAAAGCAATAAAGGAGCTTCCTTGGGACTTTTAGGGGTTTATAATGTTTGTGCCATGTCCTGTTTCACTCCTTTTTTTTTTTCCCCTGTGAGGGAAACTGCCAGGGCTGGCTGTCTCGTAGTGGCCAAATTAATCTTTGAGCACCTCGTTAGGACCCTGCCACGGCAGATAATGACACCTGAGTAAAGCATCTACAACTGAGGATGGAGAAGACTCGCCCAAAACTGGGCAAGGGGGGGGTCTCCTCCTGGGACCATCCAACCCCTTCCCCAGGTTGCAGTGGAGCCCTCGAAGGGGTTGCCCCTCCTCGGGTTTGCCAAGCCCCCCTCCCCGCCTCCCTCTCCCTCCACCTCATACACGCAGGAGGGTGCGTGCGGGGCTTTTTGCCAGCCTCTCTCTCCCCTCCATTGGCAAAGCTGCCTCGTTGAGCAAGAGCGGCCTGACGAGATTTCCGCGAACAAACTTCCTGCAGGGAGCAAAGGGCAGCGGGATCACGTCCCTGCCCGACCACCACCTCCCGGGGAAGATTCGGACAGCGAAGGGACCGCTAACAGCGGCCGTGGGGAGGAGGAGGAGGGCAAACCCAGGCTGAAGGAGGTACCTGGGCGTGGGGCGAGGTGTGGGGTGCAGGATGGGGTGTGGGACATCCTTGGAAGAGGATGTCAGTGCTTCTTGTGCTGCCACATCCAACACACTGGTCCTCAGCAGGCCGGGAGCTGGCCCGGTCCTTCAGCTTCCTCACTCTGCCCGCAGACGATGGCAGCCACCACGGTGACCGACTCCGGGGGTGTGAGGATCATCACAGAGGTTATCCCGGCCACAGACCCCCGAGCGGCCCAGCTGACCTCCGGCTCCAGGCCATCCACAGCCGCTGGGGCATCGTTTCAAGTCAAAATCTTCAGAAGGGCTCAGCCGAAGGTGCTGGGGGTGAGACGCGGCATTTCAGGGGGACGGGGCACCTCAGGGGCAAAGTGGGGACTGAGTATCCCCAGGGACTGTCCTGCCAGGGCGTGGTGTGACAGCGGGAGCAGGGTGGAACGTGGCTAACAGCAACGGTGATATCCATCCTTTGCCGGTGCTGGCAGACAGGCAGAGCTTTGAGCCAAGAGTGACCAGGGGGGTTCCTCTCCCCCATCCTTCCTCAGACCATTCACATCTTCACCGGGATCATCCATGTCTGCTTCGGGATCATCCTGACGGCATCAGAGCACAGGAACCCTTCCCTGCCTGTGGCCAGCGGGATCCTCTTCTGGCTTGGGCTCCTGGTAAGCAGGGACGTGCCTGGCCTTCACCTTCTCGCCATCCGATGAGGACTGGGGAATCTTGGTGGATTGGGGACCAGATCCCGTCACCAGGGCCTCCTCTTACACCCAAATCTTCTGGCTGTCCCCTCTGGGGACGGAGGGAGCGTGCATGAAGCCCTGAACACTGATTTGCAGTAGAAGGGGCAGGGGGAATGTGGAATGGGTGTCTTGCTGCTAACACCCTCCTTCCTCTGTTTTCCGAGCAGCTCCTGGTCTCAGGATCTCTGCTGGTGGAAAGTGAAAAAAGAGATAACATCTTGCTGGTAAGGGGGTCCCCTGTGGCCAGGCTGGGAGGGACAAAGCATCCCCCCATTGCTTCTGCCCCTTCCAGAGGCTGGCAGCACCCCCCTGCAGCCCAGATTCAACCCGCAGGGGCTAGAGCAAGGCACCCAAGGCCTGTCTCGGCCTTGGGAGGTGCCCAACTCTCTCCCTATCACAATCCTTCACACTTCAGGGCCTCTACAAGACACTTGGGGCCTGGTGAAGTCCTTCTCCGATGATGAGGACAAAAGGTGTCACAGAGGGTGGCTGCCCTGGGTGGCTTCTCCAGGAATATATTTGTCCTGAGTTGAATAATCCAGCTCGGAGGCCCCCTGCTCAGACAGCTCAAACAGAAAGTGTCAGGCAGCCTCTCGCCCAGCTCTGTGGCACCTCGCGGGGGGTCTCTGGCAGGGTGGGTGTCATGCTGTCACCTGCACAGCTCCTGGCCAGAGCAGAAGGGCCAGAGCTGCTGCTGGCTGACGTGAGGTGACCCCCACAGGTGAAGACCTGCTGCGTCATCAACATGGGGGTCATCCTGAGCACGCTGGTGGCCACTCTTGTCCACACCACGGCCATCACTCGCAACGTCCCTGGCTGCGAGAGCAACATGCCGTTCCAGCTGAAACCCGAGTGGTGCTTCAACCTGGAGACCAAGGTAGAGCCTCATGGTCCTGCTCAGGCAGTGGGTCCGAGCCTCCTGACGCAGCACGGGATAAACTGGGCGATTGCCTGTGCAGGGGAGAGGGATGAGAGACGCTGCAGGATCCTTCCGCTCTCCTTCTCGCAGATGCTGAGCAACGGGCTGGATTCCATATTCGTCATCTTCAGCCTCCTAGAGTTCTGCACGGCCGTGGCGGCCCTGGCCTTCGGCTATGACGCCATCAAGCAGCACAAGTACACAAACATGGTGAGGGGGGCCGGGCCCATTGCAGGGCCCCGTTGCAGCTCAGAGCCCTGGGGAGACCTGGGGCACTGGCTCCGGCGTTTCGGTGGGAGCGGGGCAGCGTTATCCTCCCTCTTCTTTCCTCTGAGGGGTCACCCCAAGCTGGTGACCCACGGGGGTTTCTCTCTGTGACCCCAAAAGCCGCATTTTCCCCTTTTCCCTCTCCCAGGCGCTGTAGCCATGGCCAAGCCCGCAGCTGTCCCCTGCTAAGAACCACCACATGCCTCAGCCCCGCTGCCAGAGCTCGGAGGGGCCTCCCTGGTGCCCGATGGTGAAGCTGGCCGGAGCCTGAGAGGCCTCCACATCCTGGCCCCGGGACGGAGGCCGCTCCCCTCTGTGTGTTTGGCACCCAGTAAAGGCCTCTTCACCCAGCCCAGGCCACGCATCTCTCCGGGGCTCGCTCAGGGGGCGGCAGGGGCCTCACCGGGCCCCCACACCGGGTAGGATGGAGGGGGGAACGGGGACGGTGCAAGGCACCGGACACAAGCCGCCGCGACGACGGGATGATGAGCACCGCCAAGCGCCTGCCCGGCATAAACATGGCGGCCTTCGCTCGGCGCCGTCGGGGAGGCGGGAAGGTGTTGCCCGACACTAAGATGGCGGTCGGGGGGGGCTCGGCGTCGTCTCGTTTCCTCTTTGAGCATGCGCACGGCCATGCCGGCGTGTCGCGCCTTTGACGTCATCACACGGCGCCGCCAGGGAAGGGGCCGCGTGGAGAATGGAGGGGGAGTGCGGGGCGGCCCCGGCCCCAGACCCCGAGGAGCCCAGTGGGGCGGCCCCGGCTCCGGTCCCGGTCCCGGTCCCGGTCCCGGTCCCGGCCCCGGCCCCGGCCCGACGGCGCCGAAAAGCCGCCAAGAAACGAAAAGAGGCGGCGGCAGCCATCCCGCGGGGCAGGCCCAAGTCGGGGCGGGTGTGGAAGGACCCCGGGAAGAAGAGGTGGGCGCGGGAGGGAGGGTCAGGCCTCGGGGCGGGGGGGGGGAAGGACACACACACTTTGGCGGGGGTCTCTGGTGGAGGCGGGGCTGTTTGGGGGTTCTGGAGCTTGGGGGGGAGGCTCTGCGGGTGCTTTGCGCGGAGAGTCTGGGGGGGACAGGGCTGTTTTAGGAGTGGGTTGGCTCGGGAGGGGTGTGGGAGGGGCAGAGCTGCTTTGATGGGGCCACGGGGGTGGTTTGTAAGGGCACTCAGGAGCTGTGTGTAGATTTTAGGAAGGACCCAGAGGGGACGGGGCTGGTCTGGGGGAGCCCTGAGCTGAGGGGAAGATTTGGAGGGGATGCGAGGGCTCGGGGCTGCTGTGGGAGGCTTTGAACTGGGGGAGTTTCACAGAGTTCTGGCCTGAGGAGTTCCCGGAGAGGAGCCAGAGCAGGCGAGGCTCTGTGGGGTTCCTGCGAGCCGTGGGGAGCTCAGCTCTGCCTCCTCCAGCTGCTGACGCGGCCCATCTGCCTGCCCAGGTTCTCACACATGATCCAGGACAAGGCCCTTCGCACCTCCTGGGCGCGGAAAATGAAGGAACGGCAGGAGAGGAAGCTCGTCCGGGACCTGGCACGGCAACTGCAGGAGGGGAAACAGAGAGAGCGAGAGGTAACAGGGCTCGGGAGCTGTGCCTGGGGCTCAGGACCCTCCAGGCAGCGTCACCGAGCCCCCTCTGTGCCTGCTGTCCCAGCCCTCAGCTGCAGTTACCTGCTCCCTTCGCTGGGGCGAGCTCAGGGCCGCGTTGCGGGGTTGGGCAGTGACCAGAGACTTTTCCACCTCCCTCCATACACGACCCTGCGTGTGTGGGCAGCCGGGACGGTGAATTCCCTGTTGTTGTGCCAAATCCAGGCTGCGACAGTCACATGCTGCAAGTCACTGACTTGGAATAAACTCGTTCAGTCAGTTCAAGCCTCGTGCCGGGGGGGGAAAGCGCCGCTGGCTTGGTTTTATGCCGCAGATTTTATGCTTGGGCAAGTGGCACTCGTGCTGCTGTAGCCCTGCAGCTCCCTGACCGGGGTCGACATCGGCTGCGGGTTGATGCTGGTTTGGGTTTAAGCCCAGAGGAAGGGAGGGAGGGATCCACACGGAACGTTTTTACTCCTGTAGGAGAAGAAACGGCGACGGGAGGAGAACCTGAAGCGGCGCCTAGAGAATGAGCGGAAGGCGGAAATTGTTCAAGTGGTGAGTTGTGGCCCCACTGTGGGCTGGGGTTGCTGCGGTGGCCTGGCAGAGCCAGTAGCTTTCAGATCCCAGGCACTGGCCTCCAGTGTGCTCCAGTTCCACTCCCTGGCTCCTCTGAAGCACTGGGAGGACTGGGGAAATCCAGCTGAAGCCAGCTGCACCAGGAGGGTGATTTCTCAGCCGAGCAGGGTGGGGACAGCTTCTCGAAAACCAGGGAGTGGGTCACCTTGGGGATCGGTGGCCCACGGGACAACAGAGCAGGGGAAATGGCGTCAAGGGGAATCCAGGCACATGGGGCTTTCCTGGGAAGTCTGGAAGAGACCCGGGAGCTTGGGGTGGATATGGGGAAGAGCTGGGCAGCCACGTGGTGGTGGTGAGGATGGGGTTAACCTGTCCCCTCCAACACCAGAGCTGGGGCAACTTGGAGATGCTCCCGGGGAGGAGTTTTAGGATAAATCTGATCAGGAGCTGGACGGCTTTGTGTCCAGACTTCAGTCAGCGTTACGCTTCAGTGGTGGGAGGAAGACGATCCCATCCCTGCCTGGCTCCCCCCTCAGCGTGATCTCTGTGCCTGAAAGCCCCTTCTTTCCCCCTCACCCCCCTCCCCAGATCCGGAACCCGCTGAAGCTCAAGCGGGCAAAGAAGAAGCAGCTGCGGCGGGTGGAGAAGCGGGACACGCTGGCCCTGCTCCAGAAAACACCCGTGCGACGCAAAACAGCCACGGAGTGAGATGGGAGACGAGGCATCGTGATGCCCGGCCTGGGCAGCTGGGATTTCTGTGGGTCCCACTTCTCTCCGGGGGTGTTTCCTCGGCTCAGTGGGCAGGAGTGGCTGCCCGGGCCCTTGTGGTTGGACAGACAGCAGGACAAAGCTGGGGTGGGTGACACAATGCCATGACCCACAGGAACCGGCTGCTGGATCCCCCCTACCCTGCCCTGTGAAGTTGGGGTGTTGCTGAGGGCCTGGGACTGGAAGAACTGCTTTGCGTGCCCCCAAATCTGCTTTTTCTTTATAAAAATGAATAGGAACTGACCCAGACTTGCCTCCCAACAGTTCAGGGGGGTGCTGGTGGCTCTCGCCTGGGGCCTTCCCTCTGCCAAGACGAATCTCCCTCAGCCTTCCTGGGGTCACAGGGGCTCCTCTTCCTCAAAGAGGGGTCTCACCCCCCTGGGAATGAGCCCTGGAGGGAGGGGGCATGTCTCTGCTGTGCTGCAGGGATGGGAGGGGCGTGGGTGTTGCAGCACAGCCTCCCGTCACCCTTCTTTGGTGGGGGCAGCACTGCTGCAGGGTGGGTTTGGGGGGGACTGGGAGATGGTGGGGGGGGGTTTGGGGTGGGAAACCCACGCAGATCTTCACTTTCCTGGTTTTTGTTGCTCTATAAAGGCCCCTTTTTTGCGTTCTGGTTGAGGGTTGTGTCTTCAGCCCAGCGGGACTGGGGGGGCGAGGGGTGGGCAAAGACCAGGCCGCAGGGAGGAGAAGCCCTCACTGACAATGGGGAGCTCTGGGGGCGGGGCAGGGTGGTGCCCAGGAGCTTCAGCCTGGGGGGAAACATGAGCTTGTGGCTGCAGGATGAGCAGTGGCTGTGGCGGCACCTGGCCCTCTGCCCCCCAAAACCTGAGGGTAGGTTAATCACTGGCTGGGGGTGCAGGGGGCAGAGCTCCCCGTTGCCCTCACTGAGTAGGAATTTGGGGGGGGGGGGCTGTTCCCACCCACGCCCAGCGCAGCCCCCACTCAGGGGTGCCCCAGGTGAGGGGTCTGGCAGGAGATCAGGGGTGCAACGGAGCTGTGGGGCGGCTGCTAGCCTGGCCCAGGTCAGCGGGCAGGAAGCCTTTGCCCTCGCTGCTTCCAGGGTTAATTATTATCAAGGCAAATCCCAGCGTGCAGTAGGCAGGGCCCTGCCTCGCCCTCCCCAGAGCCGCTGCACCAGCCCAGCCTTCACCCCCGGGCGGGTAAGAAGTGGGGCTTGGAAGCCCATCCCTGTGGCTTCAGGCTGGAAGGCCTGGGCGCCTGCTGGGGAGGGGAAGTTGGGGGCGGGGGGGCGGCATGTTTTTCTGGTGGGGCCTACATTAGTGAACGGCAGTGTCTCCTCCCAGGGCTGGGCTGGGGCCAGCACCTCGTCGGGCTGCGGCCTGCGTGGCTACACGGAGGGGAATCGGGGTCTGCACAGCACCGGGGGGGGAGGGGAGGGCTTATAGCCCCTGTCCCCAGCTTGCCCCAGCCCCCTGACCCCCTACATTGGTCTGGCCCTGGGGTGCAGGGGAGGAGGATGAGGAGAGGGAATGGTGGGGGCTAGGGGCCAGAAGAAAAAAGGGGTGTCCCCACCGTGGGGCAGGTTTGGGGGGGCTGCTGAGGGGTGTTTGGGGTGGGAGGTGTTGGGGCGGGGGAGCGGTGCTGCATGGCCTCGGCGGGGAGGGTGGGACAGGGACTAGAGAAGCCAGCAGGCCCAGGTGGGCTACAAACCCCATCGTGGGATTGCCAAGTCCTCTCGTTAGGATCCCTGGGGACAGTCCCCTGCTGCCAGCCTGCACTGGGCCACCACGCAGCCCCCCTGCCTTCTCCCTGAGGGTTGGGCAACCGTGGGGCCCAAGTGGGCTACTCAGGGGTGATGCTCACCTCCATCCCCAGGTACACCATGGTGGAGGTGACGGTGACACCGCAATCCTCGCTGGCTGACCGGCCGGTGCAGATACGGGTGCGGGGGCTGTCCCCCTCGCAGCTGGTGACTTTACGAGCGTCACTGACGGACGAGCAGGGCGAACGTTTCCAGGCTCGTGCCTTTTTCCGCGCCGACGAGGCGGGCGAGGTGGATCCTGGGCTCCATGCCGCTCTGGGTGGCAGCTACACTGGCGTCTGGCCCATGGGACTTTTCTGGTTCCTGCAGCCCGACACCCTTTTCCGACGCCTGGTCAAGCGGGACGTGGCTGGCAGCCCCTTCCTTGTCCGGCTGGAGGTTTTCGATGGGGTCTGTTTGCTCACCGGGCCCCAGGACCAACCGTTGGCCTCCTGCGAGGCCGAGCGGTGGTATGTGGGTCCTGGCGTCCAGCGGGTGCCCATCCGGGAGGGCAGGGTCCGGGGGGCCCTCTTCTTACCACCCGGTGAGAAACGGGGTGCGGGGGAACCCTGGGATGTCCCAGTGAATGGCTTGTCCTGATGACTGGGGACATTCCGGGGTTGCGGGATGGCACTGGTGGCTTCTCTTCCCTCATGGGTGACGATCTCTCTGGCTGCTCGCAGGACCGGGACCCTTCCCGGGGGTGATCGACCTGTTTGGGGGTGCAGGTGGCCTCATTGAGTTCCGCGCAGGGCTGTTGGCCAGCCAGGGCTTCGCCGTGCTGGCCCTGGCCTTCTTCGCCTATGATGACCTGCCCCGTGCTCTGGTCCAGCTCGACCTGGAATATTTCGAGGAGGCGGCCGAGCTGCTCCTCCGGCACCCCAAGGTGAGCCCTGCAGTGTGGCGGGTGGCCCCTGCGAGCGGGGACGTCCTGGTGTGGGGGGGGATGTCCTGGGGACTTGGGATGTCCTGACAAGCAAGTTGTCTGGGAACTGGGGACATCCCAGTGAGCAGGATGTGCTGGTGAGCAGGGATGTTCCAGTGAGCAGCGTGATTTGGGGACATCCCAGTGAGAGGGATGTGCTGGTGAGCAGGATGTCCTGGTGACTGGGGACATCCCAGTGAGCAGGATGTCCTGGTGACCAGGGATGACCAGTGAGCAGGTTGTCCTCATGACTGGGGGTGTCCTTGCAAGCAGGGATGTCCTGGTGACCAGGAAGGACGTCCCAGGGAGTGGCTTGTTCTGGTGACTGGGGATGTCCCAGTGAGAGAGATGTCCTCATGACTGGGGACATCCTGGTGAGCAAGATGTCCTGGTGACCAGGGATGTTCCAGCAAGTGGGTTGTTCTGGTGACTGAGGGCATCCCAGTGAGAGGGATGTCCTGGTAACTGGGGACATGCTGGTGACTGGGGAAGTTCTGGTGACCAGGGATGTCCCAGTGAGCAGGTTGTCTTCGTGACTGGGGGTGTCCTCGCAAGCAGGGATGTCCTGGTGACCAGGGATGTCCCAGTGCGTTGCCCTCATGACTGGGGACATCCCAGTGACCAGGACATCCTGGTGACCAGAGACATCCCAGCGAGCGGGTTGTACTGGTGACATCCTGGTGACGTCCCAGCGAGCGGCACTGCCAGCTGGCTCTGTTCCCCCCTCCTCCCCGCTGCAGGTGCGAGGCCCTGGCGTGGGTGTTGTCAGCGTCTCCAAAGGAGCAGAGGTGGCCCTTGCCATGGCCACCTTCCTCCCACAGGTGCTGGCCACAGTGTGGATCAACGGCACGGCCTTCCTCTACGGCAACCCACTGGTCTACAAGGATCTCCACATTCCCCCCATCCCCTACCTCACTGAGCGCATGGTCCTCACGGAGGTGGGGGCCTTGGACAACTCGGCCGTCTTCGCCGACCCCCGGGACCCCGCGTACAGCGCCTCGGCCATCCCAACTGAGAAAATCCAGGGGAAGGTCCTTTTTGTGGTGGGGGAGGCCGACCGCAGCTTGAACAGCAAGCTCTTCGCCGAGCTGGCTATGGCACGGATGTCACCGGCGAGCTGTCGCCTCCTCTCCTACCCCGGGGCTGGCCACTTGATCGAACCCCCCAGCTCGCCCCTCTGTAGCATCTCCAGCATCCGGGGAAGCCCCCGCCCACTGCTGTGGGGGGGGGAAGCCCAAGCCCACGCCAAAGCCCAGGAGCACTCGTGGCAAGAGATCATCCAGTTCTTGGAGCTTCACCTGGGCCCCGCCGCCACCATGAAGCTGTGATGGCTGCGGGTTGCCGGGCGGGGGGAAAGGGGCTGAGGTTGCCCCCCCTGCCTGGGCTTGTTGCCCCCCCTCAATAAAGTGCACCCTGCCAGCCGGCACTGCCTGGTCCTGCCTGCACTCATGGGGCAACAGCACGTGGGAGGGCCCTATATGTATATAGGTACATATATAGGCACAGCCACAGCTCAGGGCGTTGGGGGGGTGTCACTAACCAAGGTGAAGGTTTTAGGGGGGGGCTACAGCCAAACCCCCGCCTCTGCGCACCCTTTCACCATGAGTTTGGTGCTGTGAGGTGACGGGAGCTGCTGCGATCCCAGCGCCTGCACTGAGCTGGGGGTGGGTTTTTCCCCCCGGGAACGTTGAGGGTTTTAAAGCCCCCCCCCCTCAACCCCCAAAAACGCTGAGGCTGGCACCTGGGTTGGGGGTGGAGGATGGCAAACGGGCATCCGGGCACGTTGGCACCCGGCACGTGCTGGGGCAGGGTGCAAGAGCCGGCCGTGACCGTCACACTGGTCACGATAAGAGTAATAAAGATAAGACCCAGAAGGAAAACTTCTTGCGGGGGGGGAGGTGGAGGAAACCGCCAAGTGCTGCACTCAGCAGCCACCCGAGGGGACCAAGGTCCTTCCTCCTCATCCCAGGGCGCCAGCAAAACTCGGCTTTATTTTTTTGTTGCGTGCCGGGATGTCGGGGGACGAGCATCCCCTGGCCCTGTGTCACAGACAGGGCAGCGGCCTTGAGTCTGTGTTTGCAGGAAGAGTTTCTCTCAAAAAAAAAGAAAAAAGTTCTGGCCTCCACGGGACAAAGTGCGCTTTGAAAGACTTTTGGTTCCTCTGTGGCACTGCTGGTGGGGTAGAGCCGGGCGTGCCGCTGCCAGGACAGGGGCGGATTTGGGGACAACCACCCAATTCCGCAGCCCCCAGACCTCAGCAGGGCCGTGGTGCTCCCCCAGTCCCTCCCACAGGCACCCAGTCCCACCACTGTCCCCACCGGCTTGTGGCAAACCCCAAGGCTGTGTGGCAAGGTGGGCACACGCCAGCCCCCTCCTCCTGCCCAGATGGCTCGGTCCGGCTGGGCATCGTGGCCGCTGCCGTCTCCATTCCCCGTCTCTCCCACCGCGCGACAAAAAACTTTTCTTTGAACAGTTTTCGGTTCCTCTCTGGTCACCCTGGCATGGCCACGGGGGCAATGAGGTCGCTGGTGGCAGGGGAGCGAGGAGCCCTGGCCAGAGCTCATCCCCTCCCCTTGGCCACGGGGCTGGCACGGCCCCCCCAGTCATCTGATTCCCCCCCGCGTTGGCCGGGTATAAATCCACAGACCCCGGCGCTGACCCGTGCTCCGGCCTCACTCGCTGCCGCCGCCATGGGACGGGGCTTCTCCTTCCTCCTGCTGCTTTTTCTCCTGCTCTCGGGGCCCAGAGCTGCCTTCTCACTCCTGCAATATCGCTACGACTGCGGCGACCACGGCATGCAACTGCTGGCGTACCCCACCCACAGCCACACCGTCCGCTTCAAGGTCATGGGTGAGTGTGGGGGGCAGGCAGGCAGGTGCGAGCTTCCCCCCTCCCCCCCGATCTCTTTCGGGTGACAGATCACCCTGGGGTTACCCCAAACCCCAAGTGCATTGGGGTGCCGCTGCCCTGATGGGATGAGTTTTGGGTGCGGGGGCTGTTTTGGGGTGGGTGGGGGTGTTTCTGTGCACCTATCTCCCTGGGGAGCATCACAGCACCCAATTGTGCCACCTCATTACCCCACCCCCCGTGCCCATGGTGTCCCCGCAGATGAGTTTGGCACCCGCTTTGACGTGGCCAACTGCTCCATCTGCCTCCACTGGCTCAACACCGGGGCAGACGGTGCCGTTATTTTCTCCTCTGGCTACGAGGGCTGCCACGTCCTGGTGAAGGTGAGGCTCTTGTCCCACCCGTGGTGACCCCCCCCACCCCGGTGGGCTGGGGGTGACTGTCCCTCCTGCCCCACCACAGGATGACCACTACATCCTGAGGGTGCAGCTGGAGGAGATGCTGCTCAGTGGGGTCCTGGCCGCTTCCTACGAAGTCAACATGACCTGCCCGCAGCCCGGAGACTACGAGATCCTCACGGATGGCAACCGGGCCAGTCGAGGCAACAGCGTCCACCAGACCCAGGCTGATGTCCTTGTCCCCCTGTCCCAGCCTGGCCTCCTGCACCACATCTCCCAGTCTGCCCTCACCATCTCAGGACCGCAACTCCCTCCCCAAGCCCACTCGGAGCCAGTTCACCCCGTGGCTCGGACCCAGCCGGTCCTGGTGCACCCTGGGCTTCAGCCCCAGCCTGGCCAGGCTCGCCCTATCTCCCAACCCCAGCAGGGTTTAATTCACCGGGGGCTCCAGAGCCAAAACCAGCCTGGGCTAGTGCACCCTGGAGCTCAACACCAACCTGGGCTCCTTCGCCCAGGACTTCAGAGTCAAAACCAACCTGGGCTCCTTCGCCCAGGGGTTCAGAGTCAAAACCAGCCTGGGCTAGTGCACCCCGGAGCTCAACACCAACCTGGGCTCCTTCGCCCGGGGCTTCAGAGCCAAAACCAACCTGGGCTCCTTCGCCCAGGGCTTCAGAGCCAAAACCAACCTGGGCTCCTTCGCCCAGGGGTTCAGAGTCAAAACCAGCCTGGGCTAGTGCACCCCGGAGCTCAACACCAACCTGGGCTCTTTCGCCCAGGGCTTCAGAGCCAAAACCAACCTGGGCTCCTTCACCCAGGGCTTCAGAGCCAAAACCAACCTGGGCTCCTTCACCCAGGGCTTCAGAGCCAAAACCAACCTGGGCTCCTTCGCCCAGGGCTTCAAAGCCAAAACCAGCCTGGGCTCCTTCGCCCAGGGCTTCAGAGCCAAAACCAACCTGGACTCCTTCGCCCAGGGCTTCAAAGCCAAAACCAGCCTGGGCTCCTTCGCCCAGGGGTTCAGAGCCAAAGCCAGCCCAGGCTGGTGCACCCTGGAGCTCAGCCCCAACCAGGTTTTCTTCGTCCAGGCTTTGTGTCCCAGAACCAGCCTGGGCTGGTCTCCCACAACGCCCAGTCTGGTTTAATGCATGCTGGTGCTCAGACTCAAGCAGGATTTGTACGTCCGGGAGCTCAGCCTCAAAACCAGCCAGGCTTAGCTCGCCCCAGCCTTCAGACCCACTCCCAGGCTGGGCTCCTCCGCCCTGGGCTCCAGAGCCAAGCTGGGCTGGTACATCCCAGCCATTCCCGACCAGCTTTAACACGCCCAGGACTCCAGTCCCGACCAGGTTTAGTACGCCCTGGACTTCAGGCTCAGCCCCAGCCGGGTCTGGTGCATCCAGGCCTGCAACCCCAAGCCCAGCCTGGCTTGCTGCATCCTGGGCTTCAATCCCAGCCCAGCCTACTGCAATCCACGGCCCTTTTCTACTCCTCGGCGGGGGCAGGTAAGCCAATGGAACTCACAGCTGTGATGGGATGCTCAGAGCGGGCAGGAGGATGTTTTGGCAGGGGGATGCTTGGGGGGGGGGGCAGGTCAGGGGGATGCTCTCAGGGCAGTGTCCCCTCTGTGTCACCCCCAGGCACCCAGTTGACACGAGAGCAGTGCCAGGTGGCTGTAGGGAGGATTCCCTGCATGGCCCCGCAGGGCCAGGAGGCCTGCCTGCAAGTGGGCTGCTGCTACGATGACATGGACCGCATGGCCCCCTGTTACTACGGCAACACCGGTAGGATGCTTAGTGGGGTGCTCTGGGGACACCCCCAATTGCCAGCTGCCTCTGCTAGGGTGAAAAAGGGGGGATTTAGGGTCCCCATTGGGCTGATAGATGGGTCCCTCGTGCCGCAGCCACCGTGCAGTGTCTGTTGGACGGGCACTTTGTGCTGGTGGTACCGCGGGGCATCGTCACCCAGCCCTACAACCTGGACAGCGTGCGCCTCGCCAGCAGCCAGGCTGGCTGTGAGCCCCTCAGAGTGACAGAAACCTTCGTCATGTTCCACTTCCCTGTCACGCAGTGCGGCACCACCGTCCAGGTAAGGGATGGGACCCCCCACCACCACCCCAAAAGTCGCTCAGAGCTGCTGTGGGGACCCTGACCCCGTGTGTGCGGCCACCCCAAGGTGATCGAGGACCGGCTGATCTATGACAACCAGCTGATCTCCACCATCGATGTCCAAGGGTCCCCCCGCGGCTCCGTCACACGAGACAGCATCTACATGTAAGGGGAGGGTGGGCAAAGCCCGGCAGAGAGCCGGGACCCCCCCTCAGCAAAGCCCATCTAGATGCACCCCCCTCGCCAGGCTCCTGTGGTGCTCACCCCCCTCCTCGGGCTGGGGGAGCTGATGCCGTGGGGGGGTGTGTGGGGGAATCCAGATCTGATCTGCTTCCCCACCACACCCCTTCCCCAGCCTCCAGGCTCGCTGCATCTACAACGCCAGCGACCTCTTGCCACTTCGCATGGAGGTTGCCGTGCCCCCCACAGCCACCCCCTTGGCCATGCCGGGGCCACTGGAGCTCCAACTGCGTATTGCCACTGGTGAGCAGCCCATCCGCCAGCGCCCCCAACTTCACTCCAAAACTTGCTCAGCCTCTCACCCTTGCTGCAGATGAAAGCTACAGCTCCTACCACCTCGAGGGCGACCACCCCCTGGTGAAGGTGCTGCGGGACCCCATCTACGTGGAGGTTCGGCTCCTACAGAAAACGGACCCCAATTTAGTGCTGGTCCTGCACCACTGCTGGGCCTCCCCCAGCACCGAGGCCACAGCCGAGCCCCAGTGGCCCATCCTGGTGGACGGGTGAGCATTGTGGCAGGGGGGACTGGGGACAGGAGGATGAAAAGGGGGTGTCACCCACACCACCCCTTTCGCACGCCCAGGTGCCCCTTCACAGGGGACAACTACAGGACCCAGCTCGTGCCCGTGGGACCAGCCTCGCCACAGCTGCCGTTCCCGAGCCACTACCAGCGCTTCGTAATCTCCACCTTCACCTTTGTGGAGCTGCCCTCCATGGCAGTGCTGGAGGGAGAGGTGATGGAGAGGAGGGGTGGGAATTCAGCAGCCGAGACCCCCCCAGCACCATGAATTTCTGACGCTGGCCCACCTGTGGCTTCTAGGTTTACATTTCCTGCAGCGCTTCCGTATGCCACCTCGCCCAGCCCGAGCCCTGCCGGCCCTCCTGCCAGCTGGAAGTGCCCTCACGTAAATCAGGGGGGGCGGGGGGGCACGGATTTAGGGGAGGGGACACCTCCAGCTTTCTCAAACCAACGCCCCGTCCCCCTCCCCAGGAGCGCGTCGGTCTCCGAGGGACAGAAGGACAGGTGAAACCACGGGCACTGTCACCTCCCAGGGCCACATCATCTTCCCGAAGGTCCCCAAGCTGTGGCGAGGCTGAGCCCGAAGGCGCTGGGTGCGTGTCTGTCGCCCCCCCCACTCCCTAACCTGCCCCTTCAGCCCGGCTCTAACTCACTCTCCTCCTCCTCTTCCTCCTGCGCAGCTCCTGCCTCCAGCCAGACATCTCCGGGCAAGCTGGAAAAATAAACAAGTGCTATGTCTCAAGCTGCGGTGCTGGTTTGTTGCTGGGGGGACAGGAGGAAAGAGGAGGGGCCCCTGTCCCCGTCCCAGAGCTGGTAGCATCCATTGTCCCAGCTCCCCCCTCAGCCCGGCTGGCTGCCCCCCACCATCCCAGCCCACCCTTCTGCCTGCTCTGGAAGAGCCTCCTCTCCCATTCACAGGAGCCTTCCTTTCCCCCACAACGACACCACTACAGTGAATAGTTTTTTATTTCCATACTGAAACTAGATAACTGCTTACAAAATCTGCACAGTCCTCCCCTCCCTCCTTCCACACATCCCGGCCGCAAACATCCACCAGCACCAGGATTGGAGCTTTTTGTTGCATCAGTTACAATCACAAAACAAAATCTAAAGCCAGAAAAGACACACACGAAAACTGGAAAAGGAAAAAACTAAAACAACAAATCTGTGAAGCATGGGGAAGGCAACATCCAACTTTCCCTCTGCCAACAGCTACAGCAGGGGAGCCCAGGGAAGTAACGAACCACTTGCCACCCTCCCCTCCCCCCGCCCCCCAGTAATCCCCTCCCACCCTCCCACCCCAAACCCCAGCATGGCAGCAAGGCCCCCAGCCCCATGTCCGGGGCTACAGGCTATAGAACTTCAGGCTCCGGTCCATGCCCGTTGAGGCAATGAACTTGGCGTGGTGGCCAAAAGCCACTCCTGTGGTGAGGCCGCTGTGCTCTGGGGAGGGAAGAGAACCCGTGGTTACGGCACTGAGCGGAGTTAACCCCCACCCAGTGGGGCAGAACCCGGCCATCTCTGTGCCAAGGAAGCCGAGAGCTAGGGCTGGGCAGCCACGGAGGGGTCTCGGCCCAGACAGCGGTGCTGATGGTATGGGGTAGCGCTTTGCACCCCACAGCTCACGCTGCAGATCTAAGGGAGCAATTCCTCACCCCAGGAGGGGACCTAGACAGCTCCCCGCTCCCGCCTCGGCCCTCCCCCAGCCCCCCCCAGCCCCAGCCCCAGCCCCTCACCTGTGAAGTGGAGGATTTCCGTCCACTGCTTGCAGATGTAGATCTGGACGTCGGTCCCGCCCAGGGCCAAGTACGTGCCACTCTGGTCGAAGATGAGCGACTTGACCTGCAGAGGAGAAGGGGAATGAGGCTTCAAACCAGGCCCAGGAAGCTCCAAATGGCTTCTCGGGGAGCAGCACAGAATCCCAGAATCATCTAGGTTGGAAAAGCCCTTGAAGATCATCCAGTCCAACCATGAACCTCACCCTGACTGTTCCCAACTCCACCAGATCCCTCAGCGCTGGGTCAACCCCACTCTTCAACCCCTCCAGGGATGGGGACTCCACCCCTGCCCTGGGCAGCCCATTCCAACGCCCAACAACCCCTTCTGCAAAGAAATACTTCCTAAGAGCCAGTCTGACCCTGCCCTGGCGCAGCTTGAGGCCATTCCCTCTTGTCCTGTCGCTTGTTCCTTGGGTCAAGAGACTCATCCCCCCTCTCTGCACCCTCCTTTCAGGGAGTTGTAGAGGGCCATGAGGTCTCCCCTCAGCCTCCTCTTCTCCAGACTAAACCCCCCCAGTTCCCTCAGCCGCTCCCCATCACACCTGTGCTCCAGACCCTGCACCAGCTCCGTTGCCCTGCTCTGGACACGCTCGAGTCATTCAATGGCCTTTTTGGAGTGAGGGGACCAAAACTGAACCCAGTTATCGAGGGGCGGCCTCACCAGTGCCGAGTACAGGGGAAAGATCCCTTCCCTGTCCCTGCTGGCCACGCTAGTGCTGATACAAGCCAGGATACCAGTGGCCTTCTTGGCCACCTGGGCACACTGCTGGCTCCTGTTCAGCCGGCTGGCAATCAACCCCCCCAGGTCCCTCTCTGACTGGCAGCTCTCCAGCCACTCCTCCCCAGGCCTGTAGCGCTGCTGGGGGTTGTTGTGGCCCAAGGGCAGAACCCGGCATTTGGCCTTAGTGAAACTCCCCCAGTTGCCCTCAGCCCATCGCTCCAGCCTGTCCAGGTCTCTCTGCAGAGCCTCCCTGCCCTCGAGCACATCAACACTCCCACCCAACTGGGTGTTGTCTGCAAACTGACTGAGGGTGCACTTGATCCCCTCGTCTAGATGATCAATAAAGATCCATATCAATAAAGCACCTCCACATCGGGCTCCCCCAAAGCAGAGGAGTGCAGCGGGGAGCAGGCCTGGGATGGTGGGTGCTGGGAGAGGAGCCACCCAGCCCACCCATCAGGGAGAAAATGGGACAATCACACACCTCAAAGTTATTGTCCAGTTGCAACGTCTTGAAGTTCTTGAGTTTACGCAAGTCCCAGAGCTTGACAGAGGAGTCGTCCGCTGCCGTGGCCAGGTAGTAGCCGTTCTCGGAGAAGGCGATGCTGGTGATGGGGCCCGAGTGCCCTGGGAAGTTGGCCACGTTGGTGCGTTCCTGGGGATAAGGGAGTTAGAGACAGGCTGCTGGCAGGGAACCGCAACACCCTCACAGTCGGGAGCTCAGAGAGCTGCTCCTTGCAACCGCAGCTCAGCTCTGCATCATCATTCTGCTTCAGAGTTAAAACGCAGTGGGCGGCAGACGGAGACCGCGCTGCTTCCGCGCGCTCTTTGTTGCCCCGAACTACAGCTCGACAGGCCAATGTGGGGCTGTAGAGGTGACCTGCCAACAGCCAGAGCTGCGGCATGTTGCTAACACAGGGTTGTGCTGACAAATTCACAGCTGTGGGTCCGAGCAAGGCCCCGGAACATCCAGCACAGACTCAGCCCGCAGCAGAGCCCAGCTACCCCCGCCCTGCTCCCCACCGATTCTCCTGGGGACACAACAGAGACCTTTTTGTCACAAGACAACCCCCAATTGCCAGCTACGGCGCCAGAAGCGGCCGCTCTTGAGCTGAAGCTTTGTATTTTTGAAGAAAAACCTCAGAGGGGATTCCCCAAAGCTCCGCAGGCTCCAGCAGACATTGCACCTCGGAGCAAACACGTTGCTGGGCCCCAAACCAAGCACACCCCCAGCAGCCTGTCCCTCCCTGAACCCCCAACACCAGCCCTACCTTCAGATCCCAGATCTTGATCTGAGAATCCATTGTCCCTGTTCCAAAAATAAGCCCGTCCGGGTGGAACTGTGCGCAGGTGAGAGCTGCAAAGACACAGGGAGAGATTCAGAAGGTTGGGGGAGACTTTTTAACTTTGTCAGCAGCCCCCCTCCATGTTCTTGTGAGCTCCAAGAGCCCAGGGATCACAGGCAGAAAAATTCCTTCTCCACAGGCTTGCAACAGCCCCCCTGGGGTGGGGATTCTCAGCTTACCACAGCCAGAGCTCTCATCTGTCACCTTAGTGAGGACACGGCCTGTCTGGATATCCGAGAAAGCCCAGTACTGGAAGAGAAGAACAGCGTGTTGAGTTCAGAGAGAAGAGAAGCAGGAGGGGTGGTTTGTAGCCTGGGGCTGGGTCTCACCTGGTCATCAGAGGAGCTGAGGAGATAATCGCCCGTCGCGTGGAGGCTCAGCCCTGTCACGGAGCCCTCGTGGGCACGGACGACCTGCACGCATGAGGCGTTGGGCACAGACCAGATCCGGATAGTAGCATCAGGAGAAGCTGAGAACACCAAATCCTAGACAGGGACGAGGCAGGGAAGTTACCATTGAAAAAAAACTTCGCTTCTTCATCATCCAGAGCTCCCCACAAGCAAGAACTGGCCCCACCGGAACAGAGCACCAGAAAAGGGCCCAGAAAGCCCAGTCTGGGGCAGCCAGGCTATGAGGAAAGAGGCTGAATGCGGGTCTGAGCGCACCTGAGACGGGTGGAAAACGACACTGGTAACCTTCTTGGAGTGTCCCTTGAGTGTTGCCAGGATCTGCTCTGAGCTCTTGTCAAAGACAATGACATTTTTATCAGCCCCGCCTGGAAAACGAAGCAGGGAGCGGTGAGAGATGGGAGCCTGCGGCCAACCAAGTCCAAGTCCACCCACTTTTCCTGTGGACCACCGTCCTGAGGAGCTTCCACAGAATCCCAGAATCATCTGGGTTGGAAAAGCCCTTGAAGATCATCCAGTCCAACCATGAACCTCACCCTGACCGTTCTCAACTCCACCAGATCCCTCAGCGCTGGGTCAACCCCACTCTTCAACCCCTCCAGGGACGGGGACTCCACCCCTGCCCTGGGCAGCCCATTCCAACGCCCAACAACCCCTTCTGCAAAGAAATACTTCCTAAGAGCCAGTCTGACCCTGCCCTGGCGCAGCTTGAGGCCATTCCCTCTTGTCCTGTCGCTTGTTCCTTGGGTCAAGAGACTCATCCCCGCTCTCTGCACCCTCCTTTCAGGGAGTTGTAGAGGGCGATGAGGTCTCCCCTCAGCCTCCTCTTCTCCACACTAAACCCCCCCAGTTCCCTCAGCCGCTCCCCATCACACCTGTGCTCCAGACCCTGCACCAGCTCCGTTGCCCTTCTCTGGACACGCTCGAGTCATTCAATGGCCTTTTTGGAGTGAGAGGATACCTCATGCCCCTTGCCCCACCACTATCCCCCAAAAGCACAGAGAAAGGGACCCGCTCCCAGGCAGCCGCAGGCTCATAGCTGTCACCACGCAGTCCCCAGTGGGCGGAGGAGGCTGCCTTACCGGTGAGGATCTTGTTGGTGTCGGAAGGACAGAGGTCCAAGGCAAGGATCCCCGGGATGCTGGCACTGTGCAGCCCCTGCGTGAGGTAGGAGGATGCCAGATTAATGCTCCAAGCAAGAAAAACGCCCCCCAAGAGAATTGAGAGGCCCTAGAGGGAGCCCAGGGTGTTTCATTCCGACAGCGGGAGCATGTGCCACATCTCCTCCAGCCCAGGTCCCTGCTGGCTGTGGCACAGAGTCGGGATCCTCTCCGTGATCTACCCAGCAGCAGATCTGTTGCTTACTGATGCTACGAAGCAGCACAGGAGAGGCCCAGATGCCCGGCTACGTGGGTTTTGAGCCCCAGCTCGCATCCTGGCACTCACCACATGCGAAGCGACCTGCCGGTACTTGCTGAGTTCCTCCGGCTTCACCAGCTCCTCTGGAACCGTCTTCCCTCTCTGCAAAAGGAAAACGGTGCGGAGAGAAAACATCGGCCTCTCTCAGGGCACGGCACGTCCTGGCTGCTGAGGCATCTTTGGAGCGAAATGGGGCTGCTTACCTTCTTACGCTCCGTGGTCAGCACCGTGGCCTTGTCTTGAAGCTGTAAAACAAAAGGGTGGTCACAGACTGAGCGGGGCTCCCATGGGGGAACGTTGGGGAACAGCCACCGCTGGAGGCTGTAGCAGCGTAAATGGAAGATCCGTCACCTTCTGGATGATCTCGGGGGTCATGCCTGCGAGTTCTCCCAGATCCATGGACTCGCCAGCTCCCTGCACAGGACAGAGAAAGGAGCTGGTTACACCCGGAGGAGGGACACAGGGGAAACAAGAGGAGGCTGGCATCGGGGGATCACGGGGAAAAGCACCGAGAGAGGCGGTTGGGAACTCACCGCCATGTTTGGCTGGGAGGATGGCACCGTCTGCGGCACGATGAGGCCGGCTTGTGGCTTCAGAGTGGCCAAAGCTGCAGAGGCAGAGAAAGGCTGTGAGTTTAATAAGCACTCGAAGTGGAAAGGAGATGGTGTCCAGTGTAGCCATTGCTACTTGCTGCTGGGCCACATGCTCCCCCCCTCCCTGAGGCCCATGGAATCACAGAATCATCTGGGTTGGAAAAGCCCTTGAAGATCATCCAGTCCAACCATGAACCTCACCCTGACCGTTCTCAACTCCACCAGATCCCTCAGCACTGGGTCAACCCCACTCTTCAACCCCTCCAGGGATGGGGACTCCACCCCTGCCCTGGGCAGCCCATTCCAACGCCCAACAACCCCTTCTGCAAAGAAATACTTCCTAAGAGCCAGTCTGACCCTGCCCTGGCGCAGCTTGAGGCCATTCCCTCTTGTCCTGTCGCTTGTTCCTTGGTTCAGGAGACTCATCCCCCTCTCTGCACCCTCCTTTCAGGGAGTTGGAGAGGGCCATGAGGTCTCCCCTCAGCCTCCTCTTCTCCACACTAAACCCCCCCAGTTCCCTCAGCCGCTCCCCATCACACCTGTGCTCCAGACCCTGCACCAGCTCCATTGCCCTTCTCTGGACACGCTCGAGTCATTCCATGGCCTTTTTGGAGTGAGGGGCCCAAAACTGAACCCAGTCATCGAGGGGCGGCCTCACCAGTGCCGAGTACAGGGGGAAGATCCCTTCCCTGTCCCTGCTGGCCACGCTAGTGCTGATACAAGCCAGGATGCCACTGGCCTTCTTGGCCACCTGGGCACACTGCTGGCTCCTGTTCAGCCAGCTGGCAATCAACCCCCCCAGGTCCCTCTCTGACTGGCAGCTCTCCAGCCACTCCTCCCCAGGCCTGTAGTGCTGCTGGGGGTTGTTGTGGCCCAAGGGCAGAACCCGGCATTTGGCCTTAGTGAAAGTCCCCCAGTTGCCCTCAGCCCATCGCTCCAGCCTGTCCAGATCTCTCTGTAGAGTCCCCACCCCACGGCACCTTCTCTGGCAGCAGTGACCTCCTTGGTGAGGCGAGCAATGACGCGGCAGGCGGCATCGTGCTGGTAGAGCGCGTGGGACAGCTCTTGGCGCGTGGTCTGCAGCTGCTGGCGAAGGGTGAAGCTGTGCAGCATGACGGCATCCTAGCAGGGAGGGAAATGCATTAGCCACAGCGCAGGCAGCTGCCGGCACTCAGCTCCCTGCCCAGCTGTGAGCCCAACACTTACCCACTCATCCTGGAGAGCTTTCAGGATGGCCGGGATGCTCGTGGCGGACGGAGGTTTGGGCCGGATCGGGTGGGCGACTGTCAAGGAGACAGCATGAGGACATCGATCACATCCCCAACACTCTGGTCAATCCCTTCAGACAGTCACCCCGCTTCCTCAGCACCCCAATCCCTGCAGCTCAGCTCTGCCACCGAGCTGACGGTTTGCCTCCCCCGGGCTATCGGGGAGAGCGTCACTCGCCAACCCCTTGGGAAATCCTCTTTCAGGGTGCCAGCACCCCCCTGGGGACTTACAGCAAGCGCCCAGGGTGTCCCCCCACTTTCTCCGCCATCGCTACTTCTCCTCCAAACCTCTTCTTCCACCCCTAACCCTGCACCATCACCCCCATTAATAAATCCTCCCAAAGCACCTTGTGCACCCCCGTCCCGCACGCCCACTCGTGACACGGCCAAGTCCCCTGCTGCTTTCCCCGGGGTGGCGGGGAACCGGCACAATTCCCCCTGCTCTCAGCTACCTTTGATGTCGATGAGCTGCTCCTCGGAGAGGGGCTGGTTGTTAACGGGGTCGGTGCCGTTTTCCGCGATGTATTTCTCGATCAGCCGCCGCTCGTAGACGTGGTTGGACACCGGAGAGACGCAGGGGTGCTCGGGCACCTCGTTGGAAACTACGGAGGGGAGCGGCCGTTACGGCACCGCCGACGGTCTGGCGGGCCGCCGCCGTCCCACCGAGCACCCGTTAACCCCCACAGCCCGGTAACCCCCACAGCCCGGTAACCCCCTCCCTGCGGGGCCTTCCCGGAGGGCCGCCGGCCTTCCGCACTCACTGGAGCAGATGAGGGCCATGGCGGACGCCGAGCGGCCGCAACGCTCCGATCGCGGCCCGCTCCGGTTCCGGTCGAAGCTCCGGTTCTAGTTCCGGTTCCGGGCAGCGCGCGATCGCCGCGACGTCCCCAACGGCTCACGCGGGCGACGCCGCTACCGGAAACGGAAGCGCTCCCGGCCTGCACCGCGCCAGCGCGCGCGCGTCGCCCTACACCCCTCCCGTCGGGAACGGCGCTTCCCGGCGTGCCCCGCGCGTCGCCACGGAACCTCGCGGAGGGGGGGAGGCGTTGCCATAGCGACCAGAGGTCCCGGCATGCAACGGGCGCGCGGCGGCTGCGGCCTACAGTTCCCGTCGTGCCCCGCGGCGGCGGGGCGGCCATAGGGCTGTCCGCGCTCCGGCCGGGCAGCGCCCCCGTGCGGCGGCGGGGGTGAGCGCTGCCCGCTGAGGGGGGGGACACCGGGTGATGGGGGGGCTCCCGGGTTGTGGGGGTGACCCCGGGAAGGGTAAAACAGGGTGGTGGGCCCGGGGAGGGGGACTCGAGGGGGGGGAGATAGGCGGGGTGGGCAGCCAGGAGTGGGGGACGTGGGGCTCCCGGGAGGGGGGGGGGGGGGCCTGGGAGTGGGGGGGGGACCAGGAGTGGGGGCTCCTGGGGGGATTGGGGGGGTCCCGGGTGATGGGGTGGGGGCACTCAAGGGGACGAGGAGAGAGGGGGGTCATGCGGAATGGTGGGGAAGGGGCGCTCCCCCCCTCCTTCCCAGGGGTCTGAGGGCTGGGGGTCCCCAGCGAGATGGGGTGCTTGGGGGGGGGCACCCAAGGATCAGGGTGGGACAGGACGCCCGGTGACCTGTGGGGGGGTGCAGGGAGGAGTGGGGTGCCTGAGGGGGTGTGGGATTTCTTTGGGGGAGGAGGGGGAACAGCGATGGCTGCGCCCCATCCCAGAGCACCCTGCTCCCGCCTCCGGGACAGGGGGTGTCGGGGTGCGCCCCCCCTTCCCCTCCACCCCTGAGCCGGGCCTGTGCCCTTGGCCAGGGCAGACGCCAGGCCTAAAGATAGCCCGGGCAGCCGGGCCTGCGCCGGGCCAGCTCAGTCCGGGGGGGCCACGGCCCTACCCTCCCACTCAGCGAACCTCCCACTCAGCGAACCCCAAAGCCATGGCGGGGGACCCCGCTGCCTCCATTTGTGCCCCACAGACACTTCTGGGATGGTGGGTCTGCTCGGGGCGGGGGGTGGGTGGCACAGCTGTCACCCTGTTCTCCCTCTCCTCGCAGAGACACACCCCCCCCCAAACCAGGCTGGAGGCAGGACCCCAAATGGGGGGTGACACGGGGTGCCGGGCCCTGCTGGCGGTGCTGCTGTGGGTCCCCTTCCTCGGGGCAACGGCAGGGGACGGCCAGGATGGATTTCGTAGCCACACCGCAGCCACCACCGATGACCCGCTGTCGCGGCTGGGCCGGGCCACCTGGGAGGCCCTGGAGAGCTGCGTGGGCCCCCAGCCCCTGTGGCTAGTGGCGGAGGTGAGGTCCTTGCCCCGCGGCACAGGAGGGGTGAAAGGGGGGCTGCGTCCCATCCACCCCCCCAACACAGCCCCGTTTGTCCCTGCAGAGCCTCTGGGTCATGTCCTCGGGGATCTCGGTGGCCCTGACCACGCTCTGCGGGATCCTGGGGGATCTCCTGGCCGCTTCTGGCATCAGCGGTGAGCTAGAAGGGGAAAGGGGGGGTCCAGGGGGTTGTGGGGGGGGGGTGGAAGGGGTGGAACCACCCGTGGCCGTGCCGCCGGTGACCCCCCGTTTCCCTCCCAGGGGACTGGCTGCTTCGTGCAGCTGCGCTGGATCCCGGCGAGGTGCAACGGGTGTTGCTGTGGGGTTTGGCTGCCGCGATGGGCTCCTGGCTACTGTCACGGTTCTGGAGGCTACTGCTGCCTGTGTTCCGCTGGGTGAAAATCTGCTGTTTCCTGGGTGCCTTCCTCCACATCGTCACCTCCCCGGGGAGCCCCACGGCGCAGGCGGGGATGCTGCTGGGGCTCTGGGTGCTCTACACCCTACTGGGATACTTGGGGGGGCCCCCCAACCCCCAGCTGGATGCCGCCGTGCGCAGCCTGGAGTGGAAAGTGGAAGAGCTGCGGCGGCGGCAGAAGTGGGGGGGTCCCCGTAACCGGGATGAGTGACCCCCGCCCCCACGACTCGGGGGACAGCCTGTCCCACTCCGTCCCCCCTCCCCCCCCAAGCATGTGTCCTCCTTGCTGAGCACCCCCCCTCACCCCTGCACCCCTTTTTCTGCCCCCCGCCACTGCTGCCACGGTTCTCCCTGGGGGCCCTGCACTCATTAGCCCCTCCTCGCTGGGAGTGGACACCAGCGTGGGAGCCCCCCCTGCCTAGTGCAGCCCCCCCCAAAGCTGGGGACCCCCCCTCCCTGCGCACACACACCGCAGTGCCTTCATGCAAGAGAGTGCCTTCCCCCGGGGAGGGCCTCCCCCCCAGCCCCAAATGCCCCCCAGCCCAGAACGGGGGGCTCTGCTCACTTGGGGGGGGGGGATCACAACCCCCTCAGGGCCGGCAGCCGAGCTCCGCGCTGTCACTCCTTGAGTTTTAAGCTGCTTTTTAAACTGTTTTGATAACGTGGTTCTGAATAAACACGGTTTGATCCCAGCCCGGCTCAGCTGCTCTCCCTGCAGGGTGGGAGGGGGCCACGGGGAGCAGTGGGGGCTCCCTTTGGGGACCCCCCCCCACCCCACTCGGGGTGAACAGGCGTGGGTGGGGGTGCAGGTGTCCTCCCTGTGTTTGCTGAGGCTGGTGCTGAGCACCGAGGGGGGGGGGGGGGGGTATCCACGCCAGGATCTGGCCCCTTCTCTGTCCCCGTCACCTTCGCTCCGTGCCCCCGGCCATGTCTGCCTTCCAGCGTCCCCAGTGTCCCGTTCCCCCCCCCCCCTTCCAACTCCCTGCTCAGTGGCTCTCAGTCACCATGATCGGGGTGGGACGGGGAAGGATGGAGATGAGGTGGTGGGAGAGCCCTTGCCCGGCTCAGGGGGGGTCCCACAAGGCCTGGGGTGCCCTGGAGTGGGGATAGGATGGGGTGGGGTGGGGAATGGGGGTGAGGATGAGGAGCAGGGATGGGAATGGGATGGGGAGTGGGGATCAGGATGGGAAGTGGGGACAGGGATGGAGATGGGAAATGGGGAGCAGGAATGGGGATGGGGAGCAGGAAGGGGGGTGGGAAATGGGGAGCAGGGATCAGGATGGGGAGCAGGGATGGGGGTGAGGATGGGGATGGGCAATGGGGATGGGGAGCAGGGATCAGGATGGGGAGCAGGGAGGAGTGGGATGGGGAAGAGAAATGGGGATGGGCAATGGGATGGGGATAGGGATGGGAATGGGGAGT
Source organism: Strix uralensis (assembly GCF_047716275.1). Lineage (NCBI taxonomy): Eukaryota > Metazoa > Chordata > Aves > Strigiformes > Strigidae > Strix > Strix uralensis. The sequence goes on from NC_133986.1 coordinate 11,439,388, forward strand.
GGGATGGGGAACGGGAATGGAGATGGGAGCAGGGATGGGGAGTGGGATGGGGAGCAGGAATGGGGATGGGGAGCGGGATGGGGAGTGGGATGGGGAGCAGGAATGGGGATGGGGAGCGGGATGGGTCCGCGATGGGGCTGGAGCGGTGCTCAGCGCTGCGCAGCCCGGGGCTGGGTTTGGGGAGCGGGGCTGGAGCGGTGCCCGGCGCTGCACGGTGGCGGTGGCGGGGGGGGGGGGCGGTTGGGGGGCGGGGGGGGCAGGGCCGGTGTTTAGGACCCGGCGGGACGAGGCGGCGCCGGTGCCGGTCCCGCCCCGGCCCCATTGTCTGGGCGCGGAGGCGGAGGGACGGGAGCGGCGGCCGCCGCTCGCACGGACGCGCCGCGGAGCCCGCCCGGCCATGGCCCCCGCACCGGCCCCGGTACCGGCCCCGGGGGCCCGGCTGGCGCTGCTGGTCGCCGCCCTGATCTGCGCCTCAGGTGAGTGCGGCGGCACCGGCAGCGGCACCGGCAGCCCCGAGCCGGGCTCCGCACCCGATCGCGGGGATCCCGCCGTCCCGCGTGGATCCGCTCCCACCGAGGTTCCGAGGCGACCTGTCCCCGCTCCCCCGCCTCCTCCGCGTTCAGGATCGCCGGGATCCGCTCCCCCGCGATCCCGAGGGGATCTGCTCCCCCCCCACCCCACCGCAGGGGATCCCCGTGGGATCCTCTGGGATCTCAAGGGAGGAATCCCCTCCCCATCCCCACGGGATCCCTGCGGTCCGAGGGGATCCACTGCCGCCCCCCCCGAGCCCACGGGAACTCACCGGATACCCCGGGAGCTGTCCCCTCCCGTGCCCACGGGGGATCTATCCCCGGGCCCGTGGGGAAGCCCTGCTCGGGTATCCCGGGGGGGATCTGTTCCGGGCACCCAGGGATCCCCGTGATCATCTGGATCCCCCCCACCCTGCGGGACCCCTCTCCCCGCCGTGGGAGCGGGTCCCCACGGGGTCAGCCTGATGAACCTCGCTTCGTTAACGGGGAGCAGCCAGGCCTGGCCCCCCCACCCCCCCACCGACCCCAGCACCAGTGGGGTGCCACACCACCCTCCAGCACCCGCTTTGGGGGACACAGGGAGTTGTGAGGGTGCAGCATCCCCCCAGTCACAGCTTCCTGGGGTTTGGGGTGACCCCATTACCGGGGGGGGGTGGGGGCTGCGTGGTGCCACGGCAGTGCCGAAGCCAGCTTTCTTCTCGCGGCACTCAGTGGGCACGGAGACCCCCCCCAAAACTGGTGACACAGCCCCTGTCCCGCCTGTCCTCGCAGTGAGGGGTGACGGCGACCCCCCTGACCCCGTATACCTACCGGCGGACCTGGAGGTGCTCGGCGTGCCTGAATACTACCGGCTACAACGGGTGGACCAGGATTTGCCCGCCAACACCTCCCTGCACGCCCGCAGCGAGACCTACCTGCTTCTGCGCCACAACTCCGCCACACAGCCCCTCGTCCAGGCCACCTACCCGCCCTTCAGCACCCGGCAGGTAAAATGGCCCCCGCTGGCCCCCCCAGCACCACCCTGGGACCCCCACCCCACCTTGCCGCAACCTCCTGTCACCATCTCCCTGTCTTTTTGCAGGAGGTGCCCATGGAGACCCCCCTGGGAAGGGACGGTTCGGTACCTTGGGCCATCCGCGCCGTGTCCCTTGAGAGCGCCGTGTCCCCGGCCGAGCCCTTCGCCCGTGTCCTCTTCCACTTGCAGGGTCCTGACTGGCTGCCTGGGGAGCGGGAGCACCCTGGGGAGAGGGAACACCCCGGGGAGCAGGAGCACCCCAGGGAGCGTGACCTGCCCTGCGTCACCCTCCATGCCCACCACCGCGGCCGGGTGGCCCGTGGGACATGCCGCCTGCAGGTCAGTGCCACCCACCGCGGTTGGAGCACACCCCTTCCCTGCCTGGGGACACCCCCACTTATCCCCCTCACCCTGACCCGGGGTCCTGCTCTCCCCTCCAGGCACCCCTGGGTGTCTGCGTGGTGGAGCTGGAGATCCCCCCGCGCTGGTTCTCCCCGGCATCCCCCACCCCACGCAGCCGCCGCCGGGCAGCCGAACCCCCGGGGCGCCCCGAACCCCCTGAGCCGGTGGAGCTTCACTACGGCGTGGTGGGCCCGGGGGAATGCGGCCGCGCCGGGGGCCGGGAACGGAGCCGCAGCGGAGAGGCCCGGCGGTACCTGGGCACGTTGGAGCTGCGGGCCAGCGAGCCGGCGCGGCGGCAGGAGGTACGGTTGGACGATAAGGTGCTGCTGCGGGTGCCCGACGCCACCCTGCGCCCCGGGCAGCGTTTCACTGCCACCGTCGCCCTACGGCACAATTTCACCGCTGACCAGTTGACGCTCCGGTAAGACTCGGGACGCCCCCCCCCTGTGGAGGGTGACGCGTGCTGGGAAGTTTGGAGGGCGGGACACACCCTCCCCCCCGCCTCCCTGGGTTGTGTGACGGGGATCCGGTGGCAGGATCAAGGCGAAGAAGGGGCTGCAGGTGGTGGGCGCCCGCCCCGGGGTCCCCACGGCCTGGAGCACCCAACTGGAGCGCACCCGGGGTCCCAAACACTCCACGGTCGTGGTGACGTGTCGGCGCAGCGGGGATGCCCGCGGAGGCTGGAGGTAGGGAGCAGCGGCAGCACCCCCACCCCTGGGGACCCCTGGTATGGGAGGGGGGCTTCTGCATGGGGGCCCAGTGCAGTCCAGTAGTGCCCAGTCAGTGTAAAGGGGACCTGTGCTTTGCGCTGCCCCCATCCCAGTATGATCCAGTTGGAGCAGGGGGACCTGTGCTTTGCACTGCTCTCATCCCAGTATGGCCCAGTCAGAGTAAAGGGGACCCATGCATGACACTGCCGCCATCCCAGTATGGCCCAATTGGAGCAGGGGGGGACCTGTGAGTTACACCACTCCCATCCCAGTAAGGCCCAGGCAGAGCTGGGTGACCTGTACATTGCAGCATCCCTGTCCCAATATGGCCCAGTTGGAGCAGGGGGACCTGTGCCTTGCACCACTCCCATCCCAGTATGGCCCAGTGGTGGGACTGGGGGCCACGGTACAGCCCCGATACCTGTGCGGTGGTGCAGGGCAGCCGATTCCGCTGCGTTCCTGCACTTGGACCTGGCGGTGGAGAATGGGACAGGGGGGCTGGCGCCGGCGCGGCCCCTCACCTGGCAGGTGGAGTACCCGGGCCAGGACCCTGAGGCCCAGAAGGACAAACTGGTGTGGGAGATCCAGGTGTCAGAGCGGGACGTCCGTGCCCTCGTCCCCTTGGTACAGGTGGGTGACCCCCACCCTGGCCTCCACCCCCTGCCCCCGTGCTGACCCCAAAACCCGTGGGGCCACGCATTTCAGCCCCCGCTTTGCCCCCCAGGAGCTGGAGATCCTCAACACGGCCCCGCTGACCGGGGTCCCCCGCGCTGTCCCGGTGAAACTGGTGGCGGTGGAAGCGGGGGGTGGCGTGGCCGAGCTCACCGAGCACCCGGGCTGCGAGTCGACCGACAAGCAGGTGCTGCAGGTGAGCAAAGCCCCCCCGTTCCCCCCCCAACACCCACCACCAGCATCCCCCTGACCCTGCCTGCTCCCCCTGCCCCTCTACATACCCGCCTGCTCCTCTCTTCAGGTGTCGGATGCCTGTGATGCGGTGTTTGTGGGGGGCAAAGAGAGCCGGGGGGCTCGGGGGGCCCGGGTGGATTTCTGGGCCCGGCGCCTACACGCTTCGCTGCGCTTCACCGTCTGGGCACCGCTGCTGCCGCTGCGTGTCCAACTGGGTGACACCACGCTGGAGCAAGTGCGGGGCTGGCGCCTGCCCGGGGGCCCCGAGAGGTGAGCACGGGGCCCTGGGAAAGGCGGGGGGTCCCCCGTCACCACGGTGGCGGGTGAGGAGGGAGCTGGGAGTGGGTGCTGAGCCCCAGCACACTCGTGACACATGTCTCTGCCCTGCTGGGCCACATGGTGCTTCGGGTGGGCACCCCTGCTCTGCTGAGCCCCCACGCACACGTGACACATGTCCCCGCCCCACCGAGCCCCACGGCACCCATGAGATGCACCCCTGCCCCGCTGAGCCCCCATGCACTCGTGACACATCCCCCATGCCCCCCACTCCCATGGTCCCCCCCCTCTACGCCCAAACAAGCCCTGCTGAGCCCCGCAGGGCTGGTGACACGGGTGTCCCCGCCACCCCCCCAGCGCCCCGGCGGAGGCGGAGGAGCCTGGCGAGGAGGCCGAGCGGCGGGCGCGGGGGTGCCGGCCACAGTACCAGCGGACGGAGCTGAGGGTCCTGGCACATTTCGTGGCCCACCCGCTCGACGGTGGCCATCACCTCACCTACCTGCCTGGCCCCGAGTGGCTTCTGGATGTCACCCACCTGGTAGCCAACCGGACCCGGGTGCAAGACCCCCGTGTGGCCTCGCTGGAGGGGGACACTGTGGTGGTTGGCCGGGAGCCTGGGGTCACCTCTGTGGAGGTAGGTTTGGGGACTTGCCTTTTGGGGGGGCAGGGGGAGATGCAGGGGGGTGTTGTGGGGGGTAGAGGGGAACTGGGGGGGTGCAGGGGAGAGATGGGGAGGGTGTGGAGTTTGGAGAGATGGAGTTGAGGGGCTGGAGGGGGTCCTGGGGGCAGAGGGAGAGAGGTGGGGGGCTGGTGGGGGTCATGGGGGCAGAAGAGAGCTTGAGGGGGTGTGAAGGGACTGGAGGAGGATCCTGGGGGGGGAACTGGGGGGCTTTGGGTGCGGGAGAGATGAATATGGGGGGCTGGTGGGGGTCCTGAGGGCAGAGGAGAAGTGTAGGTCGTGCAGGGACTGGAGTGGGATCCTGGGGCGGAGCTGGGGGGGTGTGGGTGCCGGAGAGATAGAGGTGGGGTCTGGAGGGGGTCCTGGGGGCAGAGGGAGGGAGATGGGGGGCAGGTGGGGTTCCCAGGGGGAGCTGAGGGACGCAGAGACTTGGGGGGCCAGGCCAGAGGTAGTAGAGGTCGGAAGCCATGAAGTCTGGGGGCTCACAAGGTTCCACCCCCCTCGGTGCCCCCCCCAGGTCCGCTCCCCGCTCTCGGATTCCATCCTGGGGGAGCAGATGCTGGTGGTGTCGGAGGAGAAGGTGACGGTGACGGAGCTGCGAGCCCAGGTGGTGTCTGGGCTGGCCCTGAGCCTGCGGGCAGAGCCGGGCCACCCCGGGCTGGTCACGGCCACCGCCCAGGGCACAGCCACCCTGCGTGCCCCCAGACAGGTGAGCAGGGTGGGGGGCAGGCAGTGTCGGGGTGCCCTGCCCCCCTCTCCGGTGCCATGCCCCCCCCTTTCCCCGTCATCTGTGGCAGGAGGCGACGCTGTCCGTCTGGCTGTCCTTCTCCGACCGCACGCTGGCCCCACTGGAGCTGTACGGCTGGCAGGATGCGGCCTTGACCGTGACCTCGCTAGACCCCGCCGTGGCCACCGTGGGGGGCTCGCCCGGTGTCCCCGCCGCTCGCCCCTGGGTGGTGGCGGAGGGGCCGGGGCGAGGGGCTCTGCTGCAGCTCAGCCTGCACCCCCTGGATGCCTGTCGCCGGGGCCGGCACCGAGTGGCCGCATTGGCCACCGTCACTGCTTGGCTTGAGGTAGGGGCCGGCCGGCGTGCCCCCACCTCCGGTAGCCCCCGGGGTGGCCCCCCCCGGGCCAGCTCGCCCTTCCCACGAGCCGAGGGGGCCATGTCGGGGGAGGCGGTGACGGCGGCCAGCGAGCCGCGGCGGAGGGACCCCGCCGGCGTCGGACCTGCCTCCACCAAGCTCCAAGGGCTGGGGTCTTCCTCGGAGGAGGAAGAGGAGGAAGGCTACGGCCGCAACCGTGCCGGCGGGGAGGAAGAGGAGGAGGAGGATGAGATGGTGAAGGCTCCCGAGCGGGTGACCGACCTGGAGATCGGCATGTACGTCCTGCTGGGCGTCTTCTGCTTGGCCATCTTCATCTTCCTCATCAACTGCATCTTCTTCGTCCTGCGGTACCAGCAGAAGGAGCTGCCAGATGCCGGCGCGGCCCCTTCAGCCCCCCAGCCCCACAACTGGGTCTGGTTGGGCACCGACCAGGAGGAGCTGAGCCGGCAACTGGACCGCCGGCAGCCCGAGCCCCCGGCCCCCGAGGTGGCCCCCGAGGCCGGGCGCTGCTGTTGCGGGGTACCCCCGGGCACCGCGCCTGGTTCCGAAATAGGGGTTGTTCCCCCCAGCACCCCGACACCCGGAGCTCCCCTGCCTCGTAAAGAGGGGGTTACGCCAGGGGGTGGCCGGAGGAAGCGGGTGGAATTTGTCACCTTCGCGTCCCCCCGGGTCCCCGAGGAGCCCCCCCAGCCCGCCCCCAACGTCCAGTCCATCCTGGTGGCCAGCGAGGATGACATTCGCTGGGTGTGCGAGGACATGGGGCTGCGGGACCCCGAGGAGCTCAGGAGCTACATGGAGAGGATCCGGGGCAGCTCCTGACCCCGGGGGGACAGGCCCCCGGCCCCCCCAACCCCAGGCAAACCAGTAAGAGACCGACCTCCTCCCCACACTGCCCTGGACTGGGGGGGAGACACCCTGTCCCCCACCTTTCCCTGCCTGTAGCGGGCTGTGCTGCTCCTGGGGGCCACTGCTTGTCCCTTCGTGGTGGCCTGAGCCCTGCCCCAGTGGGGCCACCCAAGGGACCGTCCCCAGATGCCCGCGGCAGGGTGGGGGGGTGGTCTCCACCCAGTTCAGAGCATCCCCTTCTTTGGGGTCCGTGGCAGCTCCCCCCACCTCAGTGGCATCGGGGAGGAAGCCGGGGTGCTCTTACTGCTTTGGGTCTCATTGTGACATTGTGTTCATAGTGATGATGATGATGATGAGTCCTGTGGTCTGATTCCAGGGAGGGTCCCGTGCCCCCCGCCGCACCCGTGCCGTGGGGAGGAGGGGGGTGTGCGCCCTCCCCACCTTCACCCTGACCACGCATCCGTTTTGTACGACTGGCATTTTCTACCTGTTAACGCCCCCGGGGAAGGGGCTGCCAAGAGGGGCTGTTATTTATGGCAGATTTTTAAACTCTGACGTTGTTACAAAAATAAAATATTTAAAAAAGACAAACTGGGAACCGCAGAGACCGGCTCTACCAGGCACAGCCAAGCCCGCGGAGCTCCCGGGACCGGCACATGCCCTTGATGTTGGCTCCACGTGGGGACAAACGTGGGAGCTGGTCATGGGAAGGGCTCGGGGGCTGGTGCTGGCACTGGCCCAGCCAGGGTGACCTTGGGGTGACCTCCTTCCTCCCTGTCCTGCCATGGCCAAGGGGCTGCTGCCTTCCTCCTCCTCCTCCCCCTCCTCCTGTCCAGCCCCAACACCCAGGATGAGGGAGCAGCCTGTCCCTGCCTGGTCCTGGGTCCCCCCACACTGTGGCCAGTCCCCGATCCCCCCCAAACCCCAAAATGTCTCTCCTGTAACAGTAGCCACAGGCAATGGGCCTGCAGGTCCCTTTATTCAGGGGTGCTGCGGGGATTTCCACCCCTCCAGTCCCCCCCCTCGCCCCCCAGTGTGTGCCAGTGATCCCGAGACATCCCCAAATCACCCTGGGTGATAGCAGGAGAACACCCCCTCCCATCACTCTGCTGCTGGCAGATTCCCCACGCTGGGCTGGCACCCACCCAACCCTCCCCTTCCACTTGCCCCACAAACCAGGGCTCGAGCCACCCCCCACAGCTCCCCATAACCCCATGATGGGGTGGGGTGATCACTCTGACTGCCCTGGGGGGGGGGTGTCCTTGTACCCCCTGTTCTGTCGACACTGGGACCAGCATCCCTGTCCCTAGGGAAAGTTGGGGGGGTGATGCCCCATCACCTGCCGTGGCACCACATCAGCCCTCCTCTGGCCCCGTGCAGAGGTGGGGGGCACCCGGTCACGGCAGCCGGTGTCGGTAGCGCCTGGAGATCCAGGTGAAGATCAGGCAGGTGATCGACTGGATCCCGGCCAGCAGGAAGAAGTAATTATCCACGTGGCAGCTATTGATGCTGCCTGCGAGCAGGAGGGTGGTTAGAGCTGGGGGCTGGCCCTCAGGACACCCCCATGTCCCTCACCCCGTCCCCTCTGCTCCCAAAGGCACCCCAAGCAGGAGGTGACACCCGTGTCCCTGTGCCAGCACTCACCGTAACCCTCCGGGCAGCGCATCCAGCCGTGGGTGGGCAGCGAGAGGAGGGTCAGCAAGCCCGACCCCAGCAGCGAGCCCACCCCGGAGATGAAGAAGAAGAGACCCATGATGGCTCCTTTCATGAACTCGGGGGCCTCAGTGTAGGCGAACTCCAGGCCTGCGGGAAAACGGGGAGAGCGTGGGGAAAAGCTTGAACCCTTTTGGGGTTCCTCCACCAAATCCAACCGCCACAGAGGGGCGGGGGGCGTTCTGCAAGGGTTACCCTGGCGCCAGGGAGAGGTGGGCCCAGCTCACCGGGGATGCTGGTAAAGAGCTCGCTGAGGCCGATGAGCAGGTACTGGGGGATCTGCCACCAGACGGGCAGCGTGGCAGCGGGGTAGCGGCCCTTGCCCACGAGCTGCGGCACTGTCTGGTTGTGGCGCGCGTCCTGCAGCCGTTCCCGCTCCAGGATGCCTGTGGGGTGCGGGTAGGGGGCTGAGCACCCACCAAACCCCTTCCTGAGGGCAGCATCCCACCCCATCTCGGGTCCTACCTGCTGCCAGGATGGAAGCGAGGCCGAAGAACATGCCCAGGGTCATTTGCTTGAGGGCTGAGGGCAGCAGCCTCCTCCTGGCTAGGAAGGGGTCAATGACGTGGTCCTTCAGCGGCACCAAGACCACCACGTTGGCCAGGAGCAGCAAAACATCCGGGAACTGCCACGCAGAGGCAGGTCAAGCCCCAGCCCTCGCCCACGGTGGGGAGCTCAGCACCTCATGGGCTCCCAGCCCAGCCCTCACTCACAGAATCATCTGGGTTGGAAAAGCCCTTGAAGATCATCCAGTCCAACCATGAACCTCACCCTGACCGTTCTCAACTCCACCAGATCCCTCAGCGCTGGGTCAACCCCACTCTTCAACCCCTCCAGGGATGGGGACTCCACCCCTGCCCTGGGCAGCCCATTCCAACGCCCAACAACCCCTTCTGCAAAGAAATACTTCCTAAGAGCCAGTCTGACCCTGCCCTGGCGCAGCTTGAGGCCATTCCCTCTTGTCCTGTCGCTTGTTCCTTGGTTCAAGAGACTCATCCCCCCTCTCTGCACCCTCCTTTCAGGGAGTTGTAGAGGGCGATGAGGTCTCCCCTCAGCCTCCTCTTCTCCACACTAAACCCCCCCAGTTCCCTCAGCCGCTCCCCATAAGACATGTGCACCCATCAAGTCTAAGGAGCTGCCAGCCCCATCCCTCACCGTGTAGCCCTGGAGGGTGCTGGGGTGGTCCTGGCCACTCTGGAAGATGCTGGGGGTGTGGAGGTGCAGACCTTGCAGGTAATACATCGTCTGCATCTGAAAGACAATGGGATGGTGGCTCCATGGGCTCAGTTCCTGGATGGCTTCACCACCACTGACGGTCCCTGCCCGGTGCAGAGCCCACCCCGCACCTCACCTGGAAGTAGACCATCCAGTGAGGGATGAAGGCCAGCATCACGGGCAGGATGCGGGCCAGCACCTGGAAGTTGGCACAGTCCTCCTTGGGCGAAGGGGCTCCAGGTTGGGCTCTGCTGTTGGGGAGAGGGTGCCCAGCTTCCCACCGGTGAGCGCTCAGCCTGGGGAGTGGGTCAGTGTGTGAAAGACCAGGATTGGGAGGGTTCAGCACCCCCCAGAACCCCCACCCTTCTCACCTGGCCCCAGTGCCCCCCAGCCAGGTGCAGCCGCAGTTCTGCAGGGCCAGCTTGATCATGGCAGAGACCTGGCTGCCCGTGGGGGGCTTGGTGATGAAGGTGGGGGTGGCCAGGAGGAAGATGAGGAGAGCCAAGGCCAGACAGGTGACAGGGATGAGATAGCCAGCCAGAAAGCCGATGTTCTGCTGGACAAAGGTCACCAGCAGCAGGGAGAAGATGGCCCCCACGTTGGTACTCCAGTAGAACCAGTTGAAGAAGCGTCGCGTGGCATCACCCCCCTGGTCCCTCACCTGCCAGTGTGGAGACCCCAGGGCTGGTTCTCAGGGCTTCTACTTCATCCCCTGTCCCACCACCCTCCTGTGTCCCCATCATACCCCATCCCACCACCCTCCCACCCCTCACCTCCCTCCTTTCCCCAGCAAAGGGGTCTCAAAGGGTTTGGAGGTGATCTATGGGGTGCGACCACATCTTCTCTGCCCCATGGGAGACTGTAACCCCCTCCGTAGCTGAGCAGAAGGGGAAGGGGGACCCACAGATCCATGTGGGGCGAGCACCGGGCCAGGAGGAGCCGCTTGGGAAGGGGCAAAGGGGGAAGGATGCTGCCACGCTCACCTGGTCGGCGCCGAAGGATGTGAGGTTGGCTCTGATGGAGCTGACGCCCAGTGCTACGAGCAGGAGCCCGGTGTAGATGGTGGGGGCACAGTACAGCTCAGGGGGCTGCCCCCGGCACGTCCCGCGGTGCCAAGAGCAGTTTCGGATGGTATCGGCGGGCAGCTGCCCGCACAGCGAGAGGCGGCCGTCCAGCGATGCCATGACAGGCAGCAAACAAGCTGCCAGCAGGTACAGCAAGAAGCTGAGAGCCACGGTGCCGTAGCAGCCCAGGTAGACATCAGCCAACCAGCCACCAACGGGTGAGAGCAGGTAGGAAGCCCCCCCAAAAAACAGGTAGGCGTGGGATGCCTGGGTACCCCCCCAGCCGAAGGTGCTGCTGGTGAGGTAGAGCACCAGATTGGACGTGATGCTGAAGAAAGCCGCCTGCTCCAGACCCTCCACCGCCAGCACGGCCGCGCATGCCATCCCGCGCCCCTTGAGGGGTGACCCCCCCAGCAAGGGGCTCTGCTCCCCGTTGTGCCCCATCCTGGTCATGCCCGGCCCCAGAGCACCGTAGCTCTCAGCGTTGGCTCTGCTGACCTTCACCACGGCAAGCTGGGGGGCCCCGTCCTGCTGCGGCCCCTTCTCCGTCCCCCTTGGCCCCTCTCTGGGCTGTTCCTGTCACCGGGTGGGTGTCATCCGCTCCCATCCCTCCCCAGTTCCCAATTCTGCCCCTCCCGGCTCCCAGTTCCCCATTCCTGCTGAACAGAAACACATCATATGACGGCTCAGAAGTGAAAATCCCCATCAACCAGTGTGACTTCTCCTTTCTGGGGGATTTCCCCGTGCTCCCCACTTGGTTGGGGGCTTTGGTCACGCCCCCCTTGGCCATCTCCCCCCCCCCCCCCCATCACCAAAGCCCCTCGCTGAACCTGGGGTCTCCCCTTGTTTCAGGGTGTCTGAGCCCCGCGTGCGCCGGGGGAGGTTGTGCACCCGCCAACACCCACTGGAGCCTCCCAGAGCCAGCGTAAAGCTGGGCTGAGCCGAGCTCAGGGCTACCGCAGCGGCCGCCCCCGCCACGGCGTGGATACACACACCCAAAATCCCCACGAGTGCACGGGGGTTTATTTTGCAGCCTAATTTCCTAAGGAAATGGGGCTGGGGAGAGGGGCTGCGTGTGCCCGCTTGCCTCTCACACTCTGATATTTTCTGCCAGACATGGCAGTGACACGGATGGCGCAAAGCTTTTAAGTTTCCGTAAGTTTAAAAACAAAATTAAAAAATTAAAAATTAGTGGCTGAAAAGAGCAGGAAGCTCAGGGGAGCGAGCCAATGGGCACACACCCTCCCAGCCCTCCACACCCCCAAACTCCCACCCAAACCCCAAGTTTCCAGCCCCTTAAAGCACCCTCCAGCTCATCCATGCCCTTGCACCCCCTCCTGCCTAAAACAAGCCCCCTCCGGGCTCCCTGGGGCAGGGAAGAGACCAAAGGCAGCACTCGCCAGCCCCCAGCCATGGCTCCCAGCACCCCCACGGTTCTGACATCCCCACAGCTCCCACAGCCCCACGGCTCTGACATCCCCACCTGGCAGAGGGACGAGTTCTCCAGGACTGGGGAGGGGGGGTTGTGAGCTCTGTGGTGACCAGCAGCTGGGCAAGGGAAGAGCCTTGAATCCGTGCTTTTGGTTGGGGGGGACACATGATCCAACACGGCCCAGCTTGTTCGTAAGATCCATCTCTCTGCCGCCGACCTCCCTCCTGCCAGGGCTCGGCCTGGGGAGGGGCAGGGGAGTGGGGTGGCACATCTTTGGGGTCACCACAGCTTGTCCTCTGCAGGTCCCTCGTGCCACGGGATGAGCAGGGTGTGAAGGGGCCATGTCACACCTGCCCGTGGCCTCCCAAGCATCCTCCTGCCAGAAAACTGGGGAGAAGGAGGGAGCCCCATGTTCTGCTCCATCACCCCACGGAGGTCCCAGAGTTTGGGGGAGCCTAAGCCCCACCGTGTCACCAGTGATGCTGCCCCATCACATGGTGGCACACCAGGAGCTGCGAATCAAGGTTCCTGCAAGATATTCATCCCCGGGGCGGGGGGCTGAGCATGACCTGGAGTGGCACCCAGGACCCCGAGGGATGTCACGGATGCGTGGCATGGTCCCCGAGCGCAGCCCACCCCCCGCCCGACCCACCTTTTCCTCCCCGTGAGCATGCAGGATGGAGCCACCCCATCACGCTCCTCCGCCCCACAGCACTGAGCTGGCTTCCTGCAGCCCTCGACCACAAGCCGGGAGCGGAGAGCACACGAGCAGCCACCTCCGAACCATGTTCCCGAGCCACTGAAAGAGGTGGCGGGACGACGGGACCCCGGGCTCCCCACCCGCCATGGGGCTACCCCACAGCCGCTGAGCAGGATGGAGGGGCTCTACCTGCTCTTGGCGGCTCTCTCCGCCACGGCGCCCGGACAAGGTACGTCAATGTCCCCACCCTTCCCCTTCCCAGGGGACCCCGGGGTGGTGGCTCTGCTGATTTCGGAGCAGGGTACCTGCCGCCTCCCTGGGGCCGGCTCCTGGCTGGGGCGGGGGGGTGTCGGTGAACGCACACGGATGTTACCGGCCGTGCTCTGGCGCTGAGCGAGGATGCTCTGCAGGCAGCTCTCAAAGTTGAGCTCTTCTTCTTCTTGCTGAGGCTGCTCCAACCTCTGCCCCTCCTCGAGCCCCTCACTGCCCAGTGGCATGGCCCTGCTTGGGGACCTGGGGACTCTGGGGACCCTAAAAAGGCTCTCAGGGCCATCCCACCTGCCAGCTCCCACCCCCAGCCCTGGGGGGGGACAAGGTGATGCTCTCCCAGTTTTGGCAAGCGCTGGCCAAACCCCACCCTGTCTGCTCATCACCCCAGGAGGGTTTCTGGGGACAAATCCACCTTCTCCCCCCCAGCGCAGCGAGGTTTAAGGTGCTTTCACACCTGAAATGGCTGCCAGAAGCATCCTCGGCGCCTCTGATCACTCAGAAAATGGTCCCCATCGCCCTTGTTTCCGCTAACGGCTCCTTCCCGCACCTTCACTGATGTGTTGCGGTGCTGCCCAACACCAGGGACCCCTCAGAGTGGCTCTTCCTTGCCGCATCCCCCGTTTTCCTTTAATATTTTTAACACTAAGCCAGAGCCCACCGCCTAAGGTGGTGGTTTGCCCACCAGCTCCTCGGGACACCCACTCAACGCACCCCACCAGCCCCCCCAGATCACTATAGAGGCCTCTTGCAGTGATGGATGAGTAAAGGGGGGAGCGGGCTCTATCAGCATGGCGGGCTGACGTAGTGGCTCCAAAAAGTGTCCTTTTTTGGTCAGAAATCATCATTGTAATTACAGCATTCTCCCTCCCCGTGCAGTCGGGGTACAGAGAAAGCTGCAATTTCGTGGTGATGTCAGCAAATAGACCTCACCTTGGGGGGATGAATTCTTCCTCCCAGAGGAGCCAAATGGTGAATCCTTCTGGTGAAAATGGTGGGATCCCGGCGAGCGGCTCCGCTGTGTTGAGGCAAAGGGATGGGAGAGAGGGGACAGAGAGGGGGGGCACAGCCCAAAACACCGCCGTGCCCTCAGGGTGCCCGGGGAGAGGGAAAAGCCTAAAATGAGACCACGGTGGCAGCATCCACCCACTGGCTCGCGGGGGGCTGTGCTGGGGGTGCAGGCAGGTACAGACAGCAGGCAGACCCTCTCTGTTGGCAGGGGCAGCAAGCCGGGGGGCGGCAGCGTCGGCAGCATCCCGGGTACGTGACGGCGTCCCACACTTTCCCACTGGTGAGTTGTGTCCCAATATTGCCGTATTTAAGGCCAGATTCTGCTTTCCCCACCCCGCGAGAAGACTCCACGCCAGGATTTGGCCCCCCATTTCCCGTGCAGGGCTGATGTGAAGATATGGGGATCGAATTTTAGGGGTGCAAGAGAGCCGTGCCCACGTGGCCGGCGCTCGAGGGGGCTCCCCGTGGTGTCACCCATTTTGTGGCAGCCCGGGGCTGCCATTTTGACCAACTTTCCCCAAAGCAGCATCACTTTTCGGGGGACCGGGGTGCCCATTCCTGCACCTCCTCCATCTGCCCCCCACCCTCCCCATCTGCCCCCCCGCCCTCCCCATGGCTGCGTGCCAGGGGTGACAGCAAAGCCACATGCCCCCCGCTTTGCCATCTGCGAGCTGCGGAGCGTCCAGCAGCCGGCACGGGAGCCAAACCGTCTGCTCCTCGCCGCCTCCTTGCCAGGAGAGCCGGGGCTGAGCCAAAAAAGGGGGGGTTGGCCCCCTGATACCCACCGACCTCACTTCTGCTTTTGCCTTGGTGGCCGCCAGCTCTCAACAGGGCTCTCGCAGCTGTCAGCTCCCTCCTCCCACCATGCTCAGAGGGCCCAGATGGGGGGTCCTGGTGGGCTCAACCCCTTGTACCCCCTTCCTCTTCCTCCTTGCAGCCCCCACAGAGCCAACGGGACCCTCCGGCATCCCAGCAAGCAGCGTGGCTGGAAACACCTCGGTGGCACCAGGTGAGTGTGGGAGGGCCAGGGACCTCCTTGCACCCCCATTTTGGTGAGGAGTTGGGGGACAACAGCATCTCCTCCCGCTGCTGTTGCCCAGTGGAGCTGGCGGTGGCACAGGGGACAGTGCCAGGGCCACCCTTACCCCCTTTTTCCCCCGTGTCTCACCCAGGTCCCAGAGCACTGCGTCTGGCCGGTGGCCAGAGCCGGTGCGAGGGCCGGGTGGAGCTGGAGCAGGCGGGTGAGTGGGGGACGGTGTGCGATGACGCCTGGGACTTGGCCGACGGCGACGTCGTCTGCCGGCAACTGCGCTGCGGCCGGGCCATCCGCGTCCATGGCAGTGCCACCTTCGGCCCGGGCAGCGGCCCCATCCTCCGGGATGAGGTGGGCTGCGAGGGGGACGAGGAGCATCTCTGGGACTGTGCGGCCGCGCCGGAGCATGACTGCAGCCATAAGGAAGACGCCGGTGTGGTGTGCTCAGGTGGGGCCAGCACGTGCTGGATTTGGCAGCCACCAAGCAGGGTTTGGGTTCCGGTGGGTGGAATCAGGCAGGTGTACAGGCAGCGCATCCCCCCAGCTCCGCTCTCTGCCCATAGAACACCAGGAGTGGCGGCTCACCGGGGGCCGGGATGGTTGCGCCGGTCGGGTCGAGGTCTTTTTCCGTGGCACGTGGAGCACGGTGTGTGACAGCACATGGTACGAGCTGGAGGCCAGCGTGCTGTGCCGCACGCTGGGCTGCGGGCAGCCCCTCCGGCAGCTCTCCTTCAGCCACACGCTGCCCGCCAGGATGCTCTACCAGTGCGATGGCCAGCAGCCGTCGCTGGCCCGCTGCCAGTGGACCTACAATAAATCGGCTCCCTGCCACCAGTCCCGGGCGGCCGGAGTGATCTGCAATGGTATGGGACCCCCTCCACTGCGCCCTGCGGGTTTAGGGGGGCTGACTGCCTGCTTGAAGCCATGGGGGTCCCCTGTAACCCATTTTCTTCTGCCCTCCTCCATCCCTGTCCCCCTCCTGCCAGGCTCCCAGGGCTTGCAGATGCCAACCCCGATGGCCACGGTGACACCGAGCAACGTCACACTCCTGAGCGGTGAGTGTCCTGCAGAGCCTCAGCCATGACCTGGGTCTGGGGAGGCGGTGGGGGGGGTGGGGGTGCTGCAGGGAGCACCCAACTTACCCCCCCTTCCCTGGAGGAAGGATGTCTCGGGTGTCATGAGCTGTGTCCGTTCTCTGTCACAGCTGAGGAGGGCTCCCAGGCTGCCGGGGCACAGTCTCCGCTGCACATGCCCTTCTTCATCCTCTGCCTGGTCCTGGCAGCGCTGCTCCTGCTCACCGTGCTGGCCTTCATCGCCGCCCTGCTGAGGGTGAGGGAGATGAGCGGTAAGGAGCCACTCCTGGGGAGGCATGGCAGGTTCTGGCCGTGGAGAGAGGGTGACACTGCCAGCCCAGCCAGGGCCACCCCACTCCCTGGGCTCAGCTCAGCCACGGGAGTGGGGCTGGCTGTGCCATGGGCACCCCGATTTGTCCCCACAGCCCTTGCCATGTCCTCCCTCCGGCTAGACGGGCCGGTGCTGGTGACCCACAGTGCCCAGAGCCCCAGTGTGCCCTCGGGGACCTCCAATGACTACAGGGAGGTGCCCCCCAGCCTTCCCAAAGGACCAGGTAGGTCTGGCAGGTCACCAGCCTTTCCGCCCCCCACCCCCCCCCTAGTCCAGGGGGGCTGTGGGGCAGGAGATCCCGACTGGTGACAGCTGCCCCATCCCCATTTCGCCTCCCCCAGACCCCCCGGTCACAGCCAAGGACCCTGACTCTGACTCTGACTACGAACACTACGATTTCAGCAGCGAGCCACCCGTGGCTCTCTCCACTTTCTACAGTGAGCATCCCACTCAGGCTGGGGACCCCTCCACCACCCTGCCTGGGGGTGCCCCTGGGTGCCCCCCCATTGATGTCCACCCCCCTTTGCTCTCCCCACAGACTCACTGCGCCGGCACCCCGGGGAGCAGCTGCTCCCGCTGATGCCCAGGCAGGATGGGATGGAGCCGTTCCCTGGGGAGGGTATGACACGAGGGGTGCCCGTCCCTCTGTCCTGCAGCACTGGCTGTCTGTCTGTCCTGCCCGTGGGTGGGCGAGCGGCCACCCTGCACCCCGGGGCTGACGGTGGCCCTGTACCCCGCAGTGCCGGCCAGGCTGGGCCCCCCATCCCGCAGCAGGGCGAGCAGCTCCTCCACCTCTTCCTCCTCCTCCACCACCGAGCCCTATTGCAATAACGTGCACCCCCTGCATGCCCGGGGCTGCCCGCCACCCCCCACCGATGGCACCCACCAGCACGAAGCACCCACCACCCACGGCTACACCGGCTACCCTGGCATGGGTGGGCACTACTGGAGGGCCCCAGGAACCAGAGCAGGGATGGGGACAGCCCTGGGGAGAGGAATGGGGGTGGGGGGACCCCAGGAATGGGAGCAGGGATGGGAACAGCACTGGGGAGGGAAATGGGGGTGGGGGGACCCCAAGGATGGGGACAGCCCTGGGGAGGGGAATGGGGGTGGGGGGACCCCAGGAATGGAATCAGGGATGGGAACAGCCCTGGAAAGGGAAATGGGGGTGGGGGGACCCCAAGGATGGGGACAGGGATGGGGACAGTCCTGGGGAGGGGATGGGAGTGGGGGACCCCAGGGGATGGGAGCAGGGATGAAAGGTGCCAGTAAGAGACCCTGTTTTGCCCCCAGCTCCCCCAGCAACGCCCCGCGTGCCCACCCCAGTGCTGTCCCACCCCCGGGTACCCGTGTCTCCAGCAGAGCCCCATCCCGCTGACAGCTCCAGCACCTCCTCGGGGGAGTGGTATGAGAACGTGCAGGGCTTGGAGCCACCCGGGGACCCATCCCCACACCCTGGTGAGGACCCTGCACTGGCAGGGCAGGAGCAGGGTGACGTGGGGGGGTGCAGGTATCCTCTGGCCGCCCCAGCATCCACCTCCCGCTCCCTGCCTGGCTGCCTGACGGGATCTGTCCTTTGCAGGCTGGCCGGCTCCGTCCTGCCCCTCAGGGAGACACACACAGGACCCCGACTCCTCTGACGGCAGCGACTACGATGACATCCAGGGCTCTGCCTACTGAGGCTGCCACTGGACATGGCAGGGGGGACAAGGACTCGCCATCCCGCTGCCGATGTCTCCTCTGGGTTTCTCTGGCCGTCTCCTCCGCGCCAGGGCGGGGGCACCGGTGCCGGGGGTACCTGGGGGATGCTCAGCACCTGTGCCAGGCCGTGTGCCACGATTAAAAGCTTTTCCCACAGGGTCACCGTGTCCCTTGGCCATGGGGGTGGCTGGTCACCAGCCCCACAGTGAGGCTGGGTCACCAAGTGACCCACAGGGCATCAAGTGACCCAAAGATGGTCACAGCCACAGCGAGTTGTGTCCCGGTTGCCGGTCCCGGTTGCTGGCAGGGACCTGCCTGCACTGGGCAGAGCAGGAGCTGCCAGATCTCCCGTTCCCAGCCCACGGCAGCGGGGAGGGGGGGTGGCAGGGCCTGATCGAGCCCCATAGCGCTGGGGGTGGTGCTCAGTCACCATCCTGGGGACACACTGGCCACCGTGCCCGCAAAACCCGGCCAGGGGGCTTGAGGGCTGCGGACAGGAAAGTCACTGGGGCGTATGGCGGTGCTGGGGGGGCCCAGCCTGGGGCTGTGGGGCAGATACCAAGTGGGACATTGCCAGCTTCCAGCCCAGGGTGGATTTGTCCCCCTTACCCAGAGTTCAAGGGGTGGGGCACGGCCCCCCCAGGGAGGGATAAACTCCTCCTGCATCCCCCATACCGGGGTGAAAGCTGAGGGATCCCACAGCCTGCCCGAGCCTTGGCAGGATGCCCCGGCACAGCTTGGGGACAGGGACACTGGTGACCAGGGACAGCACCCAGCCATCACCCCTGGGGCTGGGATCCCTCCATCCCCCTGCCCTGGGGGGGCTTCCCTGCGCCCCACATAGCTTTTTCCAGACGCTGCAGCTCATTTCCCACCCCGGCACCCACCGGCAGGTTTCCATCTCCCCGGGCGTGGCGAGGTGAAGCCTCGGCGGAGGTTGGGGTTCAGACCTACCCCCGTGGAAAATTTGCCCCCCCCCCCGCCACATCCTTCAGCTGTTTACAGAGACGTGAGGCTCCGGTGGCCTTGAACAAAGGGGCCAAGCCGCAACAACGGAGGAAGCACCAAAATAGCAACAAAAGCCCCAGACAAAAGGAGAGAGGAGTGAAGCGAGAGCAAGGAGACGGCTGCTGCGAGCAGAGCGGGGACAGGAGCGGGCCCGGGGGGGAGGTGGGGGGGCACAGGGTGTGCCCCCAGCCATGCTCACGGTTCTCCATGTCACGGTGGTGAGGCTGGGGACGAGGTGATGGCACCTTTGCTGTTGGGACGTGTCACAGCCGGGCAGCAACCTGGGGGATGCTGATACCCAGGGGGTACCGATGCCCCGGGGTGGGGGGGATGATAACCCAGTTCCTGTTGGGGCAATGGGACAAAGGTTCCATGTGTCACCTCCAGCCTCAAGACAGGGACAAGCGTTTATTTGACCTTCTGCTGTTTCTGCACGTGGTGAAGGGTGCTGGGAAATGCCATTTCCACCATCACCAGGTTAACAGCAGCATGCTGACAGCCGGCAAGTTCATTCCTGCTCGCACCAAAGGCAGATCCTGCCTCTTAAAAGGCTTCTCACGGGCAGGCAGCGTGTCAACATGTCCCAGTGCTCCCCCGCCTGCTCGACCCCTCCGGAAAGATATTATAATCATCCTTATCTGTCAGAGCATGCAGACGATGCTGAGCTGACTCGCGTCGCTGGCAGCGAGCAGGGATGTTCTAAGCGAGCCACGGCACAAATCCTGTTTTTTGTGAATGAGGGGGAGGTGGATCTTTCCTAGAGGCGATGCATGGGGGTGAATCACCGACCTCAGGTTGATTTGGGGTGTGAGGGGCTCGGGTTCCCCCCCGCAGACCCCCGGGGCTTGGTCCCCCAGGAAGGCTTGGCCCAGGAGCAGGGCTGGGACTTGCACTCCTTTCCCAGGGCATTGCCAAAGCCATGCCAGCCCCGAGCCCGTGGGTGGGGTGGGGGGCAACACCAGGACCCCCAGCACTCTGTGGGACACCCCAAAAGGGTTTGGTCCCATCCCAGCCCCAGCCTGGTCTTGGGGGCCTGCAGGACCCCCAGGATGACCAGGAGGGGATGGGAACAAGCGGGGGCTGCAGGATGCAGCCCACAGCCCTGCGCTGCGAGGGGTCAGCACTGCCCAGTGCAGGCAGGAGCAGGCAGCAGCCCCGCCCTGCCTGACCAAGGGGATGGGGGAGCTGCAAGAAGCCAAAGGAGCCAGGAGGGGATTGCAGGGCCGGGTTACCTCCAGGCATGCCAGGGTCTGGCTGGAGACGGCGTGGTCATGCTGCCAGCATCGCCTGACATCTCTGCCCGACCTGCCTGAGCATCACTGCCTGGCCCTGTCTGTGCCGGGCAGCCCACGGCTGCCTGTCACCCACCACACCCCAGCGAGCTTCCTCTCGAGTCATGGAAAATCTTCAACCCGGCGAGAGTTGAGGGAACTGGCGGGGTTTAGTCTGGAGAAGAGGAGGCTGAGGGGAGACCTCATGGCCCTCTACAACTCCCTGAAAGGAGGGTGCAGAGAGGGGGGATGAGTCTCTTGAACCAAGGAACAAGCGACAGGACAAGAGGGAATGGCCTCAAGCTGCGCCAGGGCAGGGTCAGACTGGCTCTTAGGAAGTATTTCTTTGCAGAAGGGGTTGTTGGGCGTTGGAATGGGCTGCCCAGGGCAGGGGTGGAGTCCCCATCCCTGGAGGGGTTGAAGAGTGGGGTTGACCCAGCGCTGAGGGATCTGGTGGAGTTGAGAACGGTCAGGGTGAGGTTCATGGTTGGACTGGATGATCTTCAAGGGCTTTTCCAACCCAGATGATTCTGGGATTCTGTGAGTTTTGGTGCAGGAAACTCCCAGGGGAGCCAAGCCCCTGCTCCGAGGAGTGCAGCATCCCGTGGCTCTGGGCAGCAGCCCAGGGTGGTGGCAGCAGGAGGGGACGGGGACGCTCCCTAACCTCACTGAGCTGCCTGGGAAGCTCAGTCCCCCCAGCAGCGCTCCCCAGGCACCCACCAGCCACTCTCCTTCCAGCAGAAACGCCACCGGGTCAATGGAAAACAGCTGCCTTCATTAGCATGCATGACCTGGATTTGGAGGAATTAATTAGGGCACAATCAATTAATGCCTCTCCCTTCCCTGGTTCATCACCGCCTGGGCCCCATGTGCCCTTGCAGGGATATACAGTGTCCCTAGGGTGCCAGCAACTGGGAGAAGCGGGGCCATGCCTGGGAGAAACCTTCCTGCGGGGCCATCACAGTGTTGCCGTGGCCTAATGGGGCACATGGTGTGGCACAGCATGCGTCAGCTCCTTTGCTGAAAAAGGCTGCTTTGGACCCCAAAATAGGGTTTGTAGCGTAAAAAAGGAGAGTTAGGGCCCTAGAAACAGGGACATGGGTGGCATGGGCAGCACCTGCCGTGGCACATTTCCTGCCCCGGCATGGTGGTGCCACTCGACTGGTGACCGCAGGCGGTGCAGCCGGGGCAGAGCCGAAGCAAGGAGGAGGAGGAGGAGGAGAGAAGCAGCCACCAGCAAGGGGAGATTATTTTTGGCAGGTGTTACGTCAGGGTGGCCGCAAATCTCCCCACAGCAGCGAGGGTGGGATCCGGCTCTTGTGGGAACTTGGGCTGTTGGGTTTAGTGCCTGTCACTGGTTTTCCCTGCTGCAATCCAGTGTGTTGGCTCCCCAAACCACTTACCAGCACTGGGGAGCTGCTGCCAGGGCTGGGATTTCCCCTGGTGAACGCTGCCAGCTTCGACCACCCACAAACCCCCCCGTAACGCCCGGCTCCCCAGCCCTCCTTTGGGTGCCACCTCTGGGTGCCCTGGGGGTCTTGCTTGGCCACGTTGCCTTCCAGTCACTGGTGGCTTTGTGGGGACCCAAGGGAGGGCTGGGGTCCCCCCAACCCCTCAGCACTGGGTATGTTCACCGCCCCTCCAGTGAGCAGATGGGGGGACCCCGGGGTGGGGATCCAGTGAGGGCTGAGCCCCCCGGGTTTCTCTCCCCTTTGCTCTTGCTCTCATTCTCAACGGGACCTGGGGAGGCTGCTGCCAGGTTGAGACTTCAGATGAGCGTAGATGTGACGCAAAAAACCACAGAGGGAGGAAAAACAGCCTGTTCCTGCCCGTCCCCCCCCTTGCCTGCCTTCCCCGGGCCGGGTAGCAGAGGTAGCCGTGCCCCCGGCAGCGGTGGAGGCGGCTGGCCGTGCCGATGGCAGCCCACCTGCCCGCCCTGTGCCTCCTGCTCTTGTTGGGGATGTGGGGTGAGTACGGCATGGGGGTTCGGCATGGTGGAGGGGTGGGGGGTGCCAGGGCCCTGGTTGCTTTAACCGAGTGTACCCACTGTGCCAGCAGCTCCCGGTGCTGGGGGTGCCCAGAGGCACACCTGGGGACCTCCAAAATCCCATGGTGAAACCCCCCAGTGTTTCTGCTGCCAGGCAGCCAGGCACATTTTGGGGGGGCTCAACCCCATGCTCTCAGCTGAGGGTCACTGATGCTCCCTCATGGCACCATCCCGGGGGTCCCACGTGCTCGCGCGGGGCAAGCCCCAAGCAGGGGGAGAAGGGCTGGTGGCCAGCAGCAGGGCTGCCGGGCCCACACCAAAATGTGGGCAGCTCCAGGGGTCCCCAGGATGCTCCTCACACCCCAGGAGTGAGCCTATGGGTGTTGGGGGGCAGCCAGCCATACCCCCATCCTCGTTCCCTGCCAGCTCCCGCCATCCCCAGCTGCCTCTTGGTCCACATGGCACAGTGGGCACCTGCAGGCACCGCTCCGGCTCACCACGGTGATGGTGGCACCATCCACTGCTGCTTGGCCCTCCCTTCCTACCAGTAGTGACACTAGTTAGTTAGCGGTAATTAGCCGGCGCCCTTGCCTGTCGTCTTTCAGCCATAATTATCCACCAGCAGATGGATGGGCAGCCTGGCAGGCAGCGCTACGGCCAGTTGTACAAAGTGGTTTGTGTTTATTTATTTTAATTAAAGGTGTGAGGAGGAGGAGTGAGAGCAAATTCACTGAGAAAGCCAGAAAATGCTCTTCTATTACTAAGAAAAAAGCCAGCATGCCCCAACCTCCTCCTCCAGCCTCCGGCGCTGGGGAGGGGGGGCATGCGGCCAGCCCCAGGGCTCCGTCCCCACCGCTGAGCTTCGGGGACAGAGGTGTCCCCCCAGCATTACAGCTGGGTCGGTGCAGAGTGCGGCATGGCCGGGGAGCTCCCGGCCACCATCGCCAGCTCCTTTCTACCAGCAGCATCTCCACCCTGGTGAAAGGCTGCCCAGAATCACCTTTCTCCCCCAAAATAACCAGCAATAGGCCAAGAGCCAGGAGCTGCTGCCTTAGGCTGGGGGTTCCCGCCTTCCCCAGGGCGAGGAGCAGGACTGACACCCCATTTCCCTCTTTTTTGCAGCCGTCCCCGGCCACGGAGGAGCCGCCCCAAGGCCTGGAGGTAAGTGTGTGGTGGCAGAACCTTGGCCATGGCTTTGTTAGCACGTGGTGGCTGCTGGAGCTGCCTCAGCCGGGTCTCCCAGCTCAACCCTACGGTCCCCGCGCCCCCCAAGCACCCCCAAGCACTTCCTGCCCCACTTTGCCAGAAGCCCTGGTTGCCACCGCGGGGCACGCCGGGCTGCGGCAACGCGCCGCCAAAGGGCTTTTTTCCAGCCCAGGGTGGTGGAAAACATGCTGCCGAGGGAAGGAAAACCCCCAAGACCCGTGTTTTCCCCGCAGAGCCCATCCTGCGGCTCACCAGCGGCGGCTGCCGCTGCACCGGGATGCTGGAGGTGAAGTGGCAGGGCTGGTGGAGGCGCGTGTGCTGGGACAAAGCCAGCGACGAGGGTGTGGAGGGCATCTGCCGGCAGCTGGGCTGTGGCCCCGCCATCCCCAAGCCCCTCCAGCTCATCTTCGCCAGCAAGAAGGAGCCACCCATGCTGCGGTGCCTGTGGCTGGCGGCCACCTCAGCGGAGTGCTACCGGGATGTGACAAACTGCACGGAGCCAGCCATTATCACCTGCAGCGGTGAGCCCGGACCCCCACCTCGGCCACCCCCATCCTCAGGGACCAGCCACCCCGACCTGGCCTCTTTCTTTTTATTTCAGAGCCAGTGAAAACCACTCCCAAGCCCCCGCCAGCACCTCCAGCCACCACCCCGGAGCCCACTGGTAAGAGCCCCATCCCTGGGCATGATGGAGGGGAGCAGAGCAGCAACAGGGGGTCCACACAGCAAAACAAACTGCCCCCCACTTTGCGAGATCACCTGATCTCATTAACAGCGTTTGCAGCATCCACGAGGCAATTAAGCTTCAGATGTGGCAGGCTCAGGGACTTTCTGCTCAATAACGGAGAGAAATGTCATCCTGGTCTGAAATAAAATGCTTTTTTTCCCCCCATTCTTCACCAGGACCCGACAGGCTGCAGCTGGTGGACGGGGACTTCGGCTGCTCGGGCTATGTGGAGCTGCACAGGCAGGGGTTGTGGGGGTCCGTGGCGGATGGCACGGGCATCAGGCCAGAGCTGGCCACCCGCATCTGCCAGGATCTCCGCTGCGGCACCGCCGTCGACAGCCACGGCTACCCCAAGCCGGAGTGGAGAAGCCACTTGCCGGTGCGGTGGGAGGTGGTGGAGCCCTGCGAGAGCCGTCTGCTCTTCAACTGCTTCAACAGGACCCGTGCCCAGCAGGAGAAAGCACCTGCCTTCATCATCTGCTCGCGTGAGAGCTCACCCCGGCACGGCCCCGCTCCTTCCCCGGGCCCCTCGCTTGCCCCAGCCGCCTGGCTGGTTGCCCCTGGCATGCTCCGGGCTGCTTTTACCCGTGCTAGATGCCCGGCTGCAGGTTGGATGCATGGCTGAAGCCCTGCACAGGGCAACAGCCCCCATCCCCGTCTGCCCCACGCGCCCCGTCCACCCACTCCTGCTCTTCCTCTCCTGCGTGCGAAGGCAAAACAGGAAATCTCCCCGGCGCGCTCGGTTCCTGGCAGCGGCACCCCCAGCAGTGTTGCGAGTAGGAAAATCCAGGGAGCAAGAGCACCCCAAAACCCAACACGGGCACGCGGGGTATCCCGGCACCTCTCGGGTGCTTCCCACCAGCATCTCCCTGCCACGAGCATCTCCCTGCGGAGCAGCTCAGCGCACGGAGAGCCAAAGCCGCCGGGCGAGGAGGGGGTTTGCTCTGAGTTTCACCATCTGCCCGAGCTCAGAAGCCTGCCTGTGGGATTTGGGGGGTTTTAACGGGCTGCGTGGCAGCAGCTGGCAGAGCGGGTTTCCCACGGGGACAGCTCAAAGCTCCTTGACGCAGGGGTCTCGCACGCATCCCCCACGGCACAAGGGGAAGCCAAGACACTGACAACATCCCTGTGCCACATGGAAGCAGGGCCACGCGCTGGCCATGATGTCCCCTCCGGGGGTCTGAGCCCTCTCTGCCTCTCTCCATCCCCCCCCCATCTCCAGGCTCGCAGCCCCAGGCCCTGCGGAGGCTGGCGGGTGGCCCCACGCCTTGTGAAGGGGACGTTGAGGTTTTTCACGAGGGACGGTGGCAGGTGCTGTGTGACAACTGGGTGCAGCGATCCAAGTGGGGCAGCCAGCTCTGCCAGGAGCTGCGCTGTGGGAATCTCTCCTCCAGCACTGAACTCCGGGACCCCCCCTCCACGGGTGTCACCTGCAAAATCCCCACCCTACACCTCTGCTCTGCCAGCCTCAGGGGTCCCCAGACCTGCTCCCGGACCAGAGTCGTGTGTAAGCCACCGCGTTGGGTTTAATCCCCGGGAAATCATGATGTGGGGAGCTGGGATTTCCACGCCTGAGGAAGGGGCAGAGGGTGTGAGCTCGGGGCAGGGGATGTGGAAAGCTTTGCTGGGGCTCCTTGTAGCCCTCCCGGCAGGGTGGGGGGTGCTCTGCCAGGGCACAAGGTGACACCCGTCCTCTCCCCAGGCCAGGACTCGAAGCCACAGCCTGCTGGCACAGCGGCAGGCACCATCGTGAGCATCTGCCTGGCCCTGCTTCTCTTCGGCATCCTCTCGCTGCTCTGCGGCCCTCCTGCCTACAGGAGGCTGATGAAGAGAAGTAGGTGACGAGCTCCAGGGCCTCTCCTCCTGCTCTTCCTCCTCCCGCTCTGCCATCACCACGCTCAGGGCTGGCAGCTCCGCGGATCCATCCCTGCCTCTTACCCCCATCTCCTTGGTGTGGGGGGGGGAGGGTTGGGGAGATGCTGCTCAGCCTGCCAGACCCTCCCCTGCCCCATTGTCCCCGAGCCTGCCCCACACGGTGTGGGCACAGAGAAGGGGGTGGCCGGGGGATTAGGCGCTGAGTGGACACAAAAGAGCAGGCGGAGGGTCTCGTGGGGCGGCGGCGGGGGGATTAGCGGGACGGGGAGATTATTTGGGATGGCATATGGGGCTGGCAGAGGGGGGGGGAGGCAACTGGAGGAAGCAAAGCTTGGGGCAAGGGGCATCCCTCTCACCGCCTGTTTCTGCCTTCCAGTCTCCAAAAAGAAGCAGCGCCAGTGGATCGGCCCCACAGGACTCAACCAGACGGGTGAGGAGCAGCGTGGCGGTGCCCCCCCACCCCCTCCCCAACTCCAACACCGCTGAGGGGTTGGGTTTGGGGCTGGCTTTGGGGCCGCTCGCCCCCGGACCGCAGCAGGCACCGGCGGGCGGAGGTGTGAGCGGGGCTTACGGCTGGCCCCGCTTCTCGCTTCCTGCTGCCGCGTTGACTCATCGGAGCGATATTAACTCAGCCGGGAGAGCCGAGCTCCGGCTCGTGGCGCGGGAGCGGGTCCTGCTTTTACTCAGCCCCTTTTCCCCTCCCGGGTGGTGGGGTGGGAGTGTCGCCTTGAACCCCCTAAACCCCCTCCCCAATCCCGCCTTCTCTCCCACCATCTCTTCCAGTCTCCTTCCACCGCAACAGCACCGTCACCCCCAGGCCGCGGGCAGAGGGGCAGCGGGTGCAAGGGGGGGACAACGACTATGCTCAGCCCCCCCAGAAGAGCTCCTACCTCTCGGCATACCCAGGTGAGCGCAGGAGGATGCCGGGAACAGCTCCTCCATGATCCCTTCCCACACGCGCCCGTGGGGACGAACTGCTTGGGCAAAAGCATCACAGCAAGATTTTTGCCAACACCGGGCAGGATGGGGTTGCGCTGGGGGCTGGGGTGCACCCCCCAGTTCCCGTTAACGAGCCGCATCCCTTTCCCCCGCAGCCCTGGAAGGTGCGTGCAGAGCTTCCAACCCTCCGGACAACTCCTCCGACAGCGATTACGACCTGCATTCTGCCCGCAGAGTGTGACCCCCAGACACTTCTCACCAGAGCTGGGAGCCCCTCGGGCTGCACTAGTCCCCGGCTGAGCCATCCTCCCCCCCACACCCCCCCGCCGCTGTCCCAGGGTGGTCACACATGTGGCAGCAAAGCTGAGCAACTGCTGAATTAGCAGCTTTTCTTGCATTTTTGGCAAGCCACCTTGTTTCCGTTGTCAGCCACCTTCCCGCCCTGCAGGCAGAGGTGGGATGCAGCACAAAAAAGGTAAATTTTGAGCAACCCCATCGAGCGGAAAAACGTCCCTGCCCAGGGCAGGGGGTTGAACAAGATGATCTTTGAAGTTCTTTTCTAACCCAAACCCCTCCTGCGATTCTACGCAACGACAAACTCAACGAAGCTGGCGGAAGAAATGACAAATACCTGCGCTGCTCACCTCAGAAAACCTGCCCGCATCCCCCCCAAAGGGATGGGAGACCCCCGAGGCGGGGGGCCGGGTCCCCCCCCAGCCACAGAGCCAAACCCACCCGTGCTCCTCCGTCCCTGCTCCCAGCGGGCAGCAGCTGCGCGGGGCTCGGCTCTAACCCAGCACCTTCCCGAGAAAGCTTTCCTCTTGCTTTTGAGCCTCCCTCATGGCAGAGTATGAGGGGTTTTTGGGTTTTCTGAAGCTATTTTTAAGCGTTTAAGAGGCGGCTGGGTCGCAGCAGGCGCCGAGAGCGGAGCAGCCCCACTCAGAGCGGGGGTTTGCCGGCTTCTCCGTCTCTCAAAACCGGGATAACCACGCTCCTCCTCCCACCCTGAAAGCAAAATTGGCTGCCAGCGGGGTGCTGAGCTTCGCAGGATCGTCTGCGAGACCCCCCCCACGGTCTGCCAGCTTCCCGGGGGAGCTGTGGAGACACACGCGCAGCGGCATCTGCGTGGGATGGTGCGAGATCGGGGCAGACACAGAAAGCAAAGCACAGACGTGGAGGAGCACGGGGAGGGTCGAAATACTGAGAACAAGTCTGAGATATTTAATAAGCAATAACATTGTAATAAAATTGGTCTTTTTTCTAGTAATTATGTCTTGTTCTCTTCCTTCCAACACTACCAGTGCCGTGCCTTAAACCATCTACACCCCAATCGGGGAGGGAAAACACAGGACGGTGCCGGAGGAGGGGAGAGACGGGCTGATGCAGAAGAGCCCCACGCAAACGGGCCCCTTAGGGAAGATGAAAACAAGAAAACAGGAAAGATGAGTTTGAAGAAGATGGCCCTGCGAGAGGGTGAAAGGTTTTATCGACAGAATCAAGAGGAAGTTGGTGTAAGGATGCCAGGAGGGGCCTAAGATCAATAAAAAGTGTCAGCTGGGTGCCCCATCGTTTCCGAAAGCGACCGCTGCCGTGACCCCGCGTGCAATTCATCAAGTTTTATTACTGTAATTAACCACAGATACGGAATTGTTTCCATCAAACCCCACAAGCATTTGCCTTGTTCTAGTCCATTAGTAATCTTTCCTTATAAATAACTTAGAGGGATACAGGTAGGAGTCATAGGATAAAGTGCTGAGCAAAGCAAATCCCATTTCCATTAACATTAACTTGTCACTCCCTCCGTTATCTAGTGTTTCCTGAGAAGGGGGGACTGTGAGGAAGGCTGGAGCCTGTAGCACCCCGAAAAAACGCCCTGTTCCCCCAGGAGGCTGCTGAGCCCCAGCGTTTCACCGAGCTGGGCAGGAGGCACACCAAGCCCCACTCCCTGCTGTGACCCAAGACATGGGTCCCCCCAAAGCAGCAGCCACCCAAGACGTGGCGCCAGTTTAGTTCCAAAACACAGAAAATATTCCTGCACGGAATTCTGGGGAGCTCCCGGAGCCTTCGTGCCCTTGCTAAGCCAGCGTGCAGGCTGGGAAAGGCTCCTGTCCTGGATAAAAGACAGACAGACAGACAGACCTCAAGGCCGAGGCGTGAGGCAGCTGCTTCTCCCAGTTAGGAATCGCCTCCAGGCCGGGCGGGCTCTGCCTCTTGCTTCCAGGAAGCTTCCTCGGAAAGCAGCAAGTATTTTGCATTGGAAATCCCGTCGTGTTGTGTTTTGAAGAGCTGTGAAAAGGCTCAGAAGGACGAGACATCCCTTACCCACAGAGGGCAGGCGCAGACGGCGCAGTCTCGCGCTCACCCACGCGCGCTCGCACACAGATGAGGGGGGGGGTCTAGCTCTCCATGGCTCTAATCGGTGCACGTCGCTCCCATGTGACCCAGCCAGGTACCGAAATGACTACCTGGCTTTTCCACCGAAGCCCCGACGAGCCAATCTGGAAGACAACACTTCAGCCCATCATCATGAATCCAACCGGCCTGACTGCCGGCACCGCTACCGGCTCTTATCCTGCGTCACGCTTTTGCAGCGATGGGGTGAAGAGCAACACTCTTCTTCCTCAGTCCACAAAAAAAAGAAAAAGAAAGAAAAAAAAAAAAGGGAGGGAGCAGTAGAAGACGCTCCTCAAGAGTCCTGATTTAGTAGCCAGGCCAAGCAGGGCGTTGAGGGTTTGGAGGTGGGGGGTACCCAAAGGGTGGAGGGGGTCCGGGAGGATAAGGAGGCTGCGGGGGGATTGGGAAAGTAGGGAGAGGGGGCTGGGTGGGGTAGGGGCATTGGGGTCTCCCTGCCCCAGGGGGGAAATAGGGGGGGTACCCAGGTCTGGGGTGTGGAGGAGAGGGGTGAGAGCCAGGAAACGGCGGGGGGTGTGGCGGGCCCCTGGACGGAGACCAGGAATAGGCCGGCGCTGGAGAAGAGCCCCCTGAGGGGGGTTTGGGATACCCCGGCGTGGAGTCGGCTGCCTGTGCCGGCGGGTATCCGGGCCCTGGAGGAGGTTTATAGGGAAAGGAGGGCTGGGTGCTCGGCTGAGGGGAAGCAACGTGGCCCACCGTCACCGGGGAGCCGGAGAAAGGAGCAGGAGGGAGAGCTCCGTGGGCTGTGGGGCCCACCGGCACGTTTGGGGTTGGGCTGTAGGGCAACGGGAAGGAATTTGCCGCTGAAGGGACTGGCTGCGGCTTCGGCGGCTCAGCGGGGCCAGGTACGGGAGGAGGTGGCTGCTGCTGAGAGTCCCTGCCGGGCTCCCGCGACGCCTCCAGCTTCCTCAGGATCTCCTGCAGCTTTTCAACTCTGACCCGGCGCAAGTGGGACAACTTCCTCATTGCGGAAAACTCCTCGAGAAAAGTCTCCAGAGGCACCTCGCCCTCCAGGAACTTCTCGGCCATTTTCTGGAAGAAGAGAGGAGGAAAGAGGGGAGAGGAGGAAAGAGGGGAGGAAAGGGTAGGTTCAGCACTGCATCCCTCTACTCTTCTTCCCAAACCCTGTTTGGGATTTACGTCTCTCTTGGAGAGACGCAGAGCACCACTGTACCACACACAAGCAAACAAAAGGCAATCCAATTTTTTGGAGCAAGAACGCCAAACTACAAAGAGATAATCCTTGATTTAAGGAATTAGGCTTGGCAGTGCAATTACAAGTCTTTGAGGACTAATCACTTGAATTGCTAATGGATTTAAACTTTATGCTCACATCAGACTCCTCTTCAATTTTCTGGCTTTCCACCTGCAGGAGATCCAGCAAGGTCTGAGGATGCATTGCTGCTGAAAATTTCTCTGAGGAAACAAAAAAAGCAGCAGAGCAAAACATTAAACACAAAAGAGGGAAAAATCTTTAGCATACAGCCCTGTCGCCTTCCTGCCTTGTAAACTGTTGATGCAAGGAGAAAATCTGAAAGAACCTTAGATACTGATGCACTAGAAGGGTTTTTTTGCTGTGGTAGCATCTTTGATCTGTCTAACTTGAGTTTGATCAGGAAACAGGAGAATATAGATTTTACACGCAGCAGAAATACAGATTTTACACACAGCAGAGTCGTTTCTATCACCACCCTCAAGAGTTTCTCTGCTCAGTATGGCCAAGGTAGGCAGAAGCAAAAGGGAAGGATGTTGCACTAACTACAGCCCACGTGTCTCCATCGGAAAGAGTGCAAGGTTTGCAAACGCTCACCTAGTTTGGCCTTTTGCTCTTTACACCGCTCAGCCAGCTTCTGCAGCTCTTCGTATCTGTTAGAGAGGTCGGTGCGCCCTGTCTCCAGTGGCGCCTGGAATTTCAGGTTCTGCTCAGCCAAGCTGCGGTTGGCAGCAAGGGCCATCTCCCTTTCCAGCTGCAGCTCCTGAACCTGTGGATGAAAACGTCACAATCACAGAATCCCAGAATCATCTGGGTTGGAAAAGCCCTTGAAGATCATCCAGTCCAACCATGAACCTCACCCTGACCGTTCTCAACTCCACCAGATCCCTCAGCGCTGGGTCAACCCCACTCTTCAACCCCTCCAGGGATGGGGACTCCACCCCTGCCCTGGGCAGCCCATTCCAACGCCCAACAACCCCTTCTGCAAAGAAATACTTCCTAAGAGCCAGTCTGACCCTGCCCGGGCGCAGCTTGAGGCCATTCCCTCTTGTCCTGTTGCTTGTTCCTTGGATCAAGAGACTCATCCCCCCTCTCTGCACCCTCCTTTCAGGGAGTTGTAGAGGGCCATGAGGTCTCCCCTCAGCCTCCTCTTCTCCACACTAAACCCCCCCAGTTCCCTCAGCCGCTCCCCATCAGACCTGTGCTCCAGACCCTGCACCAGCTTCGTTGCCCGTCTCTGGACACACTCGAGTCATTCAATGGCCTTTTTGGAGCGAGGGGCCCAAAACTGAACCCAGTCATCGAGGGGCGGCCTCACCAGTGCCGAGTACAGGGGGAAGATCCCTTCCCTGTCCCTGCTGGCCACGCTATTGCTGATACAAGACAGGATACCAGTGGCCTTCTTGGCCACCTGGGCACACTGCTGGCTCCTGTTCAGCCGGCTGGCAATCAACCCCCCCAGGTCCCTCTCTGACTGGCAGCTCTCCAGCCACTCCTCCCCAGGCCTGTAGTGCTGCTGGGGGTTGTTGTGGCCCAAGGGCAGAACCCGGCTCAGGCAAGGTGCTAACAAAGCCCAGCCTGTGTCACACTGTCTGCACGTACCTCCTGGGACTCCAGGGCCAGGCGCTCGATCTCCTCTGCATCTTCCTGCAGCTCCCGGAGCTCCTCCACCGTCCGGTTCCTCAGGGTGTCCATCCTCCCACAGGAGCTGCAGCCTCCTAGGGTGGGGGAAAGGAAATCTAATAAAGACGAGGTTTCCTAAAGCCAACTGCAAATAGGTGCTAATCCTAATAGGGGTTTAAACCCAGCTTTGCTAAACTGCTTGAAATAGCTACACCAGACATTCCCCTATAAAGAATCAGCAAGACTAAGAAGGAAAACAGAACATATCTCCTCAATCCTGCTTTAGCAACTGACTTTTTTTTCCTTGTCACAGCAGATTTGGAAGGATTTCTTGTGTGTGCCAGACAGTTTTGTCAAGGAAACACCTACTCACAGCCACTTGATAGCAGGGCGACGTCACCCTGACTCTCAGACTCCAGCTGGCTCTCCCTGCACTGTCCCATTCCAGATTCTCGTTTTGCCAAGGAAACCTCCCGGATCTGCTCGCATGCAACCGTGCCCACGGCCCACAGTCACCAGTGGGATCACCGTCACCACCCGTGTCTTCCCATACCTCACCACCTCTCCAATTCCTTGGCTCCCTCCTCATTTGATGCATTTTCTTTCTTGTGTTTTCCTTTCTAGCTACATCGTGCCATCACTTCCCTCACTTATTGCTGCTACCCTTAGAAAACATTAAGTGATGGCTTTACTCATATGTGGGTGAACTTGATGCAATACTTGTGATGTTAAAAATCAGTGAAATATTACTAAAATCAGGGAAATAATGGATTTTCTGCACTATGTCCATGTCTTATTCCAAATAATCTGGGTTGTCTGATAATATTTTGCAAATATCAGGTCTTCTTGTCACAGGTTCTAAGATGCAGGATGCAATAATGTGGGAATACACTAAAAAATAGGTGAGAAACACAGGAGCTGCACACTCCCACCGGGATGGAAAGGGACATACCAAATGGCCGATGGGGATTTCAACGTCGTCCTAATTGCTCGTGGCTCTTCTACCTTTCACTCGGGTGAAACATCCCAACGATATCGCTCTGGGAATGTTGCATCAGCCTCTGCACGTAACACAGAATGACAAGGTAAGGCTCAGGGTTACCAAATCTCTTCACCCAAGATCCAGCCAAACCTGTCCAAGTAACAACCACCTAAAAGCTGGGAAATGAGCTCCCTTACTACGTACGTAACTTCATCACTCTGCAAGCAGAAATAAAGCTATGTTTGATGGGTTTTTTGTTATTAATGAGGTTCACAGAGTGTAAAAGGAAAAAAAGTAGGAATAAGGGCAAACAAGAAGCTCAATCGCTGCCGCCGTGCGGGCGCTGAGGCCATGTGGGTCTGTGAGAAGTGTCCAAATAGTCCCCAGGAGGGTGGATGCAAAGAGCCAGGCACCAGCACAGGGCAGGGGCTCTCGCCTCCCGGTTCTCTCCGGTTTTTAGCACCGTTCCGGTAAGACACAACCACCCAGGCGACACTTCGTCTCTCTGAGGAGCAACACGCGGGCTTGGAAAGGGGGGGGGCACCGGTGCTTTGTCCCCGGTTCGGGAATGCCCCCCCTCAGCCCCGGGGGTACCCGTCCAAGGCCTCCATATCTCACCACCCTGAGGGAGCGCGGAGCGAGGCCCAACCGGGGCCGCTCTCCCACCGGGACACGGCGGAGGCTGCTCCGCCAACTCCAGGCCAGTCCTGGGCTGTGGAGGGAACGGCAACCGGGAGGCCACGGCCCACGAAGAAGCGGAACGGGACTGCCCCCGCGGCTCCCGGTACGAGGCCTGGTCCGGCCCGGCCTGACTCGGCGGAGCCTCCCCCCCTCTCCCCGTCCGGAGGTCCCGGCGGATAACGACTGCAATCGCCCACCGGAGGGGCTGTGAAGGCCTCCCCTCGCAAGACATGAAGGGAGGAGACTCGTTACCGGCTCCACCGCCCCCGCCCGGGACTCACCACGGCGCAACCGGGACCCTCCCTCCGCCGGGCACTTCCGGCTTCCGGCGTGGCACCGGAAGTGGGCGGTACCACCCCGGGGCTGAGGGGGGGGGGGGGGGGGGGCGGAGCACCTCCCTTTCCCGGAGGGAGGAGGAGCGGAGTGGTATATCCCGCCGCCGCCATGTTGTGGGCCTTTGTGTCAGGGCTGCCGGGCCCGTTCAGAGAGGCTGTATTTTATAAATGTGATGTCTTTTTAAAATAAATACTACATCTTTGTGTGCCGGTGTAGCTCTCCTCATGCTATGGCCTGCTTGAGCCTTTACATCCGATCAGTTTGTGTCTCAGAGAGCTTGCCCTGCCACTCTGGTACCTTCCCCCAGAAGCCTCCCTTATAATTGACTCTAATTGAGTTTTTATTTTATGCCTTCCTGGAAGAATTGTCAGTCTGCTAAATTATTTGTGTTATTATCGATGCATCCTAACTCCAGTCTTCACCACCATAGCAATTAACCTGGGTACAGCCAGCAGCATTGCCCGACTCCAGTGTGAGCTTGAGCACCGCAAGCAACAGATTCAGCTTTACCTGTCAGCCCAGGGAGGGTAAAGTTGCTTCTCCTGGCAGATACCTGTTTCCCCAGTTGCCCTGCCTGCCGTCAGGGCCAGGGAGGTTTGGAGTAGCTCTGCGGTTCTTCTGTACATTGATTCAAAGCCTCCGCGTTAGCCCTGAGCAGCAGCTGCTGCGTGGACACTTTTGTCTTCACCGGCTTGTTCAAAAAAGCGGAAAGCCATAGAGCCAAAGACAAAGATCAGGCAAGATTAATCATTATGACAAGAGTTAAAAGGAGAGCATTACAACAAAGCTTAGCATCGTGTACAGAGCCGGCAGCCGGTTGAAATTCAGGCGTAGCGAGTTTGGGCTGGATTTACAGCGAGATTTGAAGCGGTTTCTGCCTTGTCATGACCTCATCAGCGCCTCACAGCCGGGGCCTCCCACACAGGCAGCCTCCTCCTGCAGTTCATGTTTTGTGGAGGTCTAAGAGCAAGCACAGCCCCTGTAAAGCCACTTGTTCTCCGCAAGTTGTCTCATGCTGAGTAGCAGCTGGTGTGCCAGGCACTCGAATGCCTGTTGTTCCGGGTGACTTGGAATTCTGCTGGCTGTAATCCTGGTAAGTCCAGCCCTATGAGAAATGAAAATTAAATTAAAACTTCCTTGACAGGCAAAGGGATGGGGGCAAAGCGAGCATGAAGAGTGGCAGTAAAGGTGTGGCAGAGGTGGAGGTGGGGGATAAGAGTGGATGGAAGTGCAAGAGGAGAGGCCAGAGAAGCAGAGGAGGTGAGATAATGGATATGGAGTGCTTAGCTGTGGCCCGAGATATCACTGTGCTGAGGCAGTACGTACACACCTCGGCAACGTGCCAAAAATTCATATAACGGTGTTTCTCCCAGGTGACATGGCTGGAAGCAAGAGATAATAGCAAATCCCTCTTGAATACCTGCATTAGCCCTTCCTCGCACAAAACAGGAAAGTTCCTAAGCAGCATGAGACAGAAGCAGCACTCATCCCACTACCCTCCGCTTTTCCACCCGTGCTTCTGCATTCCCACAGACGTGAGCAGGGTTGAGGATTATGTTAGGCTGGGGAAAAGCTCCGTGCTGCCGGATGAGACGCGCTCAAGGCGCTGAGGGGAGAGGAACGTGAAGGAGACTGCAGACGGCTGGGCAAGGTCACCCAGCTGTTACAGAAGTGCTGCAGTCCAGGCCCCCGTCTCAGGAAAGGCACCTCTCGTCCCTGCCAGAGACACGCACCACGTGAGGCCTGTTGACTGTTGTATAATAAATACGAGTCATGTGAATCCTAATAAGTACCCTATGGTTTAATCAAGGACAATTTGTTCGTGGCATGGCTGATAACCAGGTCAAAACCCAGTGTTATTGCAAGAAAGGGGACTTGACTTTCCAAAGGCAGATCGATATTTTCAAGGCTTGTTTGAGAAGCAGTCTCCACAGACATGGAAGGGCTGGAGCACATTTAGTTAACAATTTATATTAAACTGTAAGGACTGAGTAGAGGATAAACTAAGTGGTGTTCAGATTTGTTCTTTGCAATGAAGGAAGAAACAGAAAAATATCCAGTTACATGATAAAGTGTTACCCAGCAATCAAAACTGTGATAAATGGGTATTTTCTGGTTAATGCTGAAGGATGTGCCCATTATCTGTTTACTAGCATCCTTAATTTGTGTAAGAGATGGTTTCAGGTGGTCGTTACGATACATCACACAGTTCCTTAGGCAAAAGACTCAAAGGCCAATATCCAATATACACCGTGAGCAAAAATGGCTTAAAAGGGGTAAGTGTTCAAATTATGCTAAGTACCAAATTTCAAGTGTGCACACCAGCTGAGCTGTTCTGGATCAAGAGCACTTGTGGCTTAGGACAAAACTGGCAGAAAGGAACAAAACATTTTGGTAAGGAGCATTCGGCTACAGAACCAGGTTCTGAAGCAGTTTAGGTCAGTTTGAAGCTGTAATCCAGAAAGTGTTTTGGAGTGAAATGGAAACTTTCCCGAGTCTGCTATCGGTGCAGGACCCCGTTATCGCAGCTGATATTGTTTGCAGCTCCTCAGGCTCCAAAGTGGAGGGTGGCAGTGTAAGACTAGAGAGCAAATTAATGCACAGTCAGTGAAAGGTCAAAAAAAGCCCTCCTCGTGCAAAGTTGATCCTGATGCTTTGTCAAATTTTGCCCTTTGTTCATTATCTGGCCAAGTTTATTTGTGGTTTTGGTTGAATGTTCCTTCTGAGCCCAAGAGTCAAATGAAATTTGGAGTGTTTCCCAATAGAAGGAAAACAATCGATAGTGCTGTTCTTTTTCTCTTTTAATGTGATGCTGTTTGTTTTCAAGACAACATTGTCTGTGTTCCTCATCAGGGAAGGATTCAGACAGCAGAAGAGCCTTTCTCAGAATCCCACCCATCTTTTCGTCGGGAGTTTATTAGAAAACACCATTTCTCACAGCTCTTCTCAGCACTGTGTCACAGACGTACTCCTGGCCGTCTGTCGGCTTGCTGCCTCTCACAGAAGCCACAATCAAACCAGTTCCCTTTCTGTGCTTGCCCTTGTACAACTAGGAAATGTTGTGGTCCACGTGGTCCAGCCGCTATCTAGGCAGCCCAGTCAGAGAGTAACGTTCAGTGATTTAGCAACCACAGACCGAGGCCACCAAAAATGTTAGTGACCACCCAGGATCCCCCACAGCAGGTCAGGAGTGATCATGGCCACCCAGAGGTCCTACCCCAGGAAAAGTTCACCCACCCCCAGCTCAGCAAGGATCAGCCTACATCTCTGGGGGCTTCCTCGATAACTTAATCAAATATTCTTAAATCAAATCGTAGGGGTTTGACACCTCAGGAGCCTCAGACCTCTCTCCTCTCTGCCTTTGTGCCTTTCATCTGACGGTTCTGATAAAGCAACTGTGTGATGTACGATAATATTATGGGAGGGACAGGAAACACCAGGAACAGGGACTGGAAAAAAAAGTTTGCTTCCTTAATCTGCAGGTGTTAAGATAAGGTATATCTCAATAAGGTGATTTTTTTTCAGGCTGAGCTTTTCAACCCTGCACAGATAAAGTTGGGTAAGGCTGTTCCTGAGCTGAGTCAGCAAAGTCCTTTGCCAAAACAGCCTGAAAATTCATATATGGTCCTGTTTGGCCTGGGGGGGTGGGGGGGGAGCCCTATGACAGTTAAATGGTGTAGCCTCATCTCATGCAATTCCCATCGAGGCTTCCAGGCTCCTGGCCACCAGGATTGATCATATAATTTGCAACAGTCTCCCAGCCTTGTGACCGTTGTGTTCCTGACAGGGATCCGCACGCAGGGATTTATTTATTTGCCACTCGGGGCCCATCTTAGAGCCAGGGCAGCTCCTGGAGGTGCCCACCTCCTGTTGTTCGTGATCTAGGATGGCTCAGGGTGTCGTACGAGTTCCCTGCAGCGCATCTCCCGTAGCCTTCAGAGGGACTGTCCCTTCACACACGAATTGTTGCTGATCACTGGAAGCAGCAAAGCTTAAAACACTCCTGTCACCAGTCCGGCACCACCTCAGCCCTTTCTCTGCAGCAGGGGGTCAAGGTCACCACCCAAATCTTCCACCTTTACAGTCAACCACCACCACTTCAACCACCAGCCATCCTCCACCCACCAACCAGCCCACCTGGGGCCACCAGGTGCTTTCTTTTAGTGGTCCTTAAGTCACTGAATGCTGCTGCGTAGCCCAAGCTCATCATAGGCCCAGGTGGAGTCTGTGCACACCAGGAGTCAAATCCAGCCTTGCTTGGACATCGAAACAACAGACGTTAAAATCTTATATTTTTCTGGACACAAGCGTAACTCTTCAGGGATTTTATTGAACAGGAATCCTAACGCAGCCACAGCTGCCTCAGGGAACAGGCAAACCAGAACTAAAAGCCTCCAAATCCAGCCCTCCAGCTGTTTTTCAGCTGCTTTTGGAGAACCCGGTGGGGATCTCCGCATCGTTTGGTGCCCCCTGCCGCCAAGCAGAGCTACAACAGAGCTGGCACCCTCCGCCACCCAGCCCAGGCACCCACCCTGGGCACCCCACAGGCACTGCCTGCTCCCTGCCCTCACCCCTCAGCTGCCTTCTCTGCCGCGGCAGGGATGCAGCAGGGTTGTGTTTTGAGCTCTTCACCGCTTGGTTTTGAGTTCCCTCAGGGTTCCCTGCTCCCTCAGGGGGCAAAAAGCAGATTCTTCCAGGATCTGATGTGTCTTATTCCCTCTAATTCTCTACCAAAGTTGGAAATATCCAGGTCAGCAACCAGCCCTGGCTCCTTTTTGTGCTACAGCCGCTTCCATGACATCCCAAGCTGGCTGCCCTGTCTTTGACAACATGAAGAGCCTGCCAGCCTGTTTGTGCTGCTGATTTCCCCCCTCCAACCCCAGCGCACGAGGCTGGAAGGGCATTAAGTGACAGATCACATCTGCCTCCAAACTCCGAGGGTCTGAGGTTCCCCAGAGGCCTCTGAGAACCGTAATAATAAAAGGGAACCTAGCTGGAAAGGGCTCGGGAAGGAGCTGCAGCCGTGGAGTCACGCTGCCACCAGCGCAGGAAAGCTCAGCGCAGTAGGAAGGGACTAAAATCCATCTATCCTGCCTCAGTCATTTCACACCCTAAAAGTGATTATTTTCCATACTCCCCCATTTCTTTTGTTCTTGACTTTAATGGTGCTAAATGTTTGTTCTGAGATTTTTCTGGTGCTGAATTCCACAACTTCTTCATTCTGTGTATAATGACACATCCAAAAATCAATGCCTGTCCCAGTACAGTTTTTCCTTGACTCCTGGTGATGGGATCTATTGACAGAAGAATGAGCTCATCCTCAAACTTCCCATAATTTGACAAATTATTTCTTTGCATTGAAAAAAATGAAATCCTGAGCCTCAGTGATTACAACTTTGCACATGGAGCTCTGCTTCAGCAACGACTAAAAGCAGTAAAAGATTGGAAAATTAATTTGAGTCTTCACTACATGATACAATCACCAAAATTTGGCCTATAGTTTGGTGTTCAGAAGAGGCCAGCTCACCCAGAGGCCCTTATATCAGCCCAGAAACACAGGACATATCTTTTTGTGCAAAAGAAGCTGCTGCAGCTCCTCCAGTCCCTTTGCTGCTCTGGGCCAGGGAGCTTTAGTTGCTGGCAAACCCATCACTGCCAGGGTGACCAAGTTACAGAATAAAACAAATTATATTTCCCTAACGCTACAAAACAAGTTACATTTCACTAAAACAGTGGTCCTGAGCATGAGGCTTTTCTAGTTTGTTTTTTTGTTTATTTTTTTAATAAAAGGAGAGCATTCAACCCAAACATCCTCTTTGCCCAGAGAGAGGACTGCCGTGAGAGCACAGGTTAGTCCCTGCCTTCTGTGCCTGGAGAGGTTTATGTTATGTCTGAATGTAGTGACTGGAAAAAAAAATAAATTGATAAACAGCTCTTGAAAAACTTGTCATTTTCTCTAACGTTCTGGAAAAAAACCCCAACACTTAGCAGCTCCAAAACAAGGGACACCAAGTTGAAGTGAGGCATGGCAGCGAGTCCAGACTTCAGTTGCTGAAACCCAACTCACTAACATGCTCCGAAGAAAGAATTTAGCACTTGGAATGTTACTGCCCTTCAGCTTTCCATTTCTCAGAGAAGTTTCTCTGCTCGTTACCAAAATCAATGCAGGGTGAGCATCTGTGCAGACGGCCACCTTGGAGGCAGCTCCCCCCACATCCCCTTGCCCCGTGCAGGTACATTCTGCTGAATGAATGTCCCAACTTTTCCCACAGAGGAAAATCCGTCCTGGCGTCACCAGGCCCTTTGTCCCTGCCTGAGGAGAGGAGGCACTTACCGCCCTGCTCCCCCACCGCATCACTCCTCACCCACACCCACCACTTACCTCCCATTCCCCACTGTGGGGCTGGGCCAAGGACCATTTCCACCTTCCAGCAGGACCTTCCTCTCCATCACAAGCTCTCACTGACATGTGCTCATGGCTACTGGCTTTGTGGCTCTCCAGCCACCACCTCCCGCAGCCCACACCGGCTCTCAGGGATCTCCTACGGCGTTATCTTCCCCAGTGTGGAGCACGCGCCAAGCCCAGCAGCTCCTGAGCAGCCTCCCAGGAGGAAGCCTCAGGTCTTAATCCTTGGAAGGCAAATGGGTGGGAAGGTGGGAGCATCAACAGCTCTCCAAACCACCCCCCAAAAGCGCTGCCGTTGAGGGGCCGGGCTCTGCAGGGGTACAGCCTCTGCCTTCCACCAGCACCAAGGTGTGAGGAAGCTTGCGAAGGGCTCCCAGCACAGGGCAATCAAGCAAGAGCCAGGCAAACCAGCAAACCCCAGCTCTGAATCTGCTTTATATACCATTGGGATTTACAGCAGCTGTTCCTAATACCTGCAGCAGCCTGGGCAAATCACCCTGAGCTCCCTGTGTGCTGCAGAGGATGAGGCTTTGCCCAGCAGGAACAGCCTCTTCCCTGCCTGCAGACATGCGGTGTGCTGGGGGAAACAAAAGCAATCTAACAGCCCGTCGGAGCAGTGCTGAGGCGACGAGAGCTTCCCTGCTGAGGGACGTGTCCTCACAGAATCATCTGGGTTGGAAAAGCCCTTGAAGATCATCCAGTCCAACCATGAACCTCACCCTGACCGTTCTCGACTCCACCAGATCCCTCAGCGCTGGGTCAACCCCACTCTTCAACCCCTCCAGGGATGGGGACTCCACCCCTGCCCTGGGCAGCCCATTCCAACGCCCAACAACCCCTTCTGCAAAGAAATACTTCCTAAGAGCCAGTCTGACCCTGCCCTGGTGCAGCTTGAGGCCATTCCCTCTTGTCCTGTCGCTTGTTCCTTGGTTCAAGAGACTCATCCCCCCTCTCTGCACCCTCCTTTCAGGGAGTTGTAGAGGGCCATGAGGTCTCCCCTCAGCCTCCTCTTCTCCAGACTAAGCCCCCCCAGTTCCCTCAGCCACTCCCCATCAGACATGTCCTCAAGCACTCTGCTCCAGTAACCTTTTACAGATAAATGTTTTCCATGTGTAGCACAGCAAGGATGTGTTTGCAGCGAACCAGCCCCTCTGCTAGGGCTGCTCCTGATCTGAGCTGGTATTCATCAAAACACGCTGCTGCCTTGTGTGGAGAGAGGGAGCAAGGCCTGAAGTTGATGCTGTTGCCTAATGTCTGATTTTTTCTGTAGTTTATGGCTACCTGAAGGCACAGGCTGGCTCACGAGGCCGATGGGGAACACAATGCCAAGGCTCCACGCAGGGTTTTCAGGCAGTGGCCTCCTACCAGGTCCAGACTTTCCA
The DNA here is from genome assembly GCF_047716275.1 of Strix uralensis. Classification (NCBI taxonomy): domain Eukaryota; kingdom Metazoa; phylum Chordata; class Aves; order Strigiformes; family Strigidae; genus Strix; species Strix uralensis. The sequence continues at coordinate 11,481,443 of NC_133986.1, forward strand.
TTTTGGTGGTCAGCCAAGATCTTTTCTTTTCCAGACCCCCACCCTCAAACTGAAACCATCACATCTTCCCTTTTGCTCAGGGAGAATTAGGTGTTCATCCCTTTTCTCCCAACATCGCCCATCAGATCCTACCAGGTTCTTATTCGTTTCATTCCCCCACTGCAATTTAGCATCTACCCTCAATTCTTTTATTATTCAGAGCTGGGGTGAAACTGGTACCAAGGGAGGAAAGCCAGCTCCTGCCCATATAGTGCCTCTGGGCAGGCTGGTCCCCAACTCACCACAGGGACTGGCTTTGTTTTCCTCCAGGACAAGGTGACCGTGCCGGCAGCCACATCTCACGCACGTGGGGCTGTGACGAATACCGGGCACCTCTGACGCAGCCCAGTGCCGGCGACCTTGGCATTGTTCAATCAGTGGCATCCCAAGCTGGTCTTTCCCTCAGCTGGTCCCAGTTTCACCCCTCAGCGGGTCCCAGTTCCACAGGCAGCCCACGGAGCTGCTCGAGCAGGGCCAGAGGAGGCCACGAAGATGCTCGGGGGGCTGGAGCAGCTCCCCTGTGAGGACAGGCTGAGAGAGTTGGGGGGGTTCAGCTGGAGAAGAGAAGGCTCCAGGGAGACCTTAGAGCGGCCTCCCAGGACTTAAAGGGTCTACAGGAAAGGGGGGAGGGACTCTTGATCAGGGGTGGAGGGATAGGACGAGGGGGTGACGGTTTTAAACTGCCAGAGGGGAGATTTAGATGAGATCTAAGGAAGAAATTCTTCCCTGTGAGGGTGGTGAGGCCCTGGCACAGGTTGCCCAGAGTAGCTGTGGCTGCCCCCTCCCTGGAAGGGTTCAAGGCCAGGTTGGACGGGGCTTTGAGCAACCTGGGCTAGTGGAAGGTGTCCCTGCCCAGGGCAGGGGGGTGGAACTAGATGATCTTTAAGGTCCCTTCCAGCCCAAACCAGTCTGTGATTTGTGATATGAAGCCAGACCCCAGCAGCGCAGTTCCTCTGATGACTCCAGCATGGGGGCAGGGGGTGCAGGCAGGGGGTGCAGGCAGCAGCTGGAGGAGGCCATGGGCTTCCACCCTCCCCACCCAGAGCCCCGGGGCAGACGTTCAGGGACAGGGGTGTTGAGCTAAGAGGAGCTGCCACCTGCAACGGACAAGGCTGGTGAGGAACGGTCATGTTTGCCCATTGGATGTTGGTGCAAGATAAAGCAAATTTACAGAAACTCTGCTCTTCAAAGCAGGGCAGGGACGGTCCAGAGCAGCCCCAGGACCCTCCGGACCACAGTGCTGGGAAAATGTCATCCCCTGTGGTGGCCACCCCGGGCCAGCTAGAGCCAACTGGAAAAGAAATGCTTTTATCTAACGGCGCATGATTTACGCTGCGATTCCTCAGCCACAGTGGGAGGAAATGCCCGGAAATGGCCCCCAGCCAGCCCCACGTCCCCCTCACCAGCCCCCCAGTGCCTCCCGCTCTGGACTCAGAGTAACTGGAAGGTGCTTCTCCCCCAGTCCCAGCCTGCCACAAGCATCCCTGTGCTTTTGACCCCGGTGAAGATGAGAGTCCTCAGCTTGACATTCCCCCTGCCTGCCTTAAGGACGTTGTGATAACTTCCCCTGGAGGCGTTTGCCTTTCTTATCGAGGACGCTGGCCAAACAAGCGTGGCCAGGATATAAGGAGCCAGGTTGGGGCTGGTGGCACACTCAGTGCATCTCTTCACCTTGGTCGCTGTCACCAGTCACCATGAAGCTGCTCCTGCTCCTCAGCTTGGTGGCCATGGCCCAGTGCCTTGCCCTCAGGTGAGCACCGGGGTTTTGGGGTACCCACGCAACCGCTGGTGATCCCCAGCACCCCCAGCAGGGAATGTGGGGGGGGACAACCTGCAGCCTATTGCCATGGCCGAGGCTCCCTGCGGCGAGAACGGGCCCCGGGGTCCCACCCGTGGGGCTATGGGATGGAGCACAGGGCAAGCGCAGTGCAGGGGTACCCACAGCTCCCCCCCCAGAGACGTGTCCCTGCCTGGCTCTGGGTGACGGGTGGGCTCCCCTCTGCCCGCAGGGTCCCTCTGCGGAGGGGGAAGTCCCTGCGGCAGTCACTGCAGGAGCACGGCTTGCTGCAGCACTACCTGAAGCAGCACCCCTACAACCCGGCCACCAAGTACTTCGCCACCAGTGCCTCTGCCGAGCCCCTGCAGAACTACATGGACGTGAGCATGGCGGGGCAGAGGGGTGGCCCGCAGGGCCCTTGGCCCCTTACCCATCCTCCTAGCCTCTTACCTGACCCACTAGACCCTTACCTGCCCCACTAGCCCTTTACCCATTCCCCTAACCCATTACCCATCTTGCTAGCCCCTTACCCATCCCACTAGCCCCTCACCCACTGGTTCCTCACCCATTCCCCTAACCTGTTACCTATCCCACTAGCTCCTTCCCCATCCTGCTAGCCCTTTACCCATCCTGCTAGCCCCTTATCCACCCCACTAATCCCTTACCCATCACTCTTTGACAGAATGAGTACTTTGGCACCATCTCCATCGGTTCCCCAGCCCAGGAGTTCACTGTTATCTTTGACACTGGCTCCTCCAACCTGTGGGTGCCCTCCGTGTACTGCTCCAGCCCGGCCTGCAGTGAGTATCCAGTGGCCCCGTGGCCACTGGGCAAGGAGTGAAGGCAGGGGAAGCCCTGGGTTTTGCCAGGGAGGGGCTGGGAGCTGAGGACGGCTCTGCCCTGTCTCTCCTGAGGGACGTTGGACGATGGGAGAAGCCTGGAGGAGCTTCCTCGGTCCCCAAGGGCAGGACAGACCCTGACTCTCTCCCTTCCATCCCCTCAGCGAACCACAACCGCTTCAACCCAGCCGACTCCTCCACCTTCATCGGCACCAACGATAGCGTCGAAATCGCCTATGGCACCGGCAGCATGACTGGCATCTTGGGCTATGACACCGTCACAGTAAGACACCAGCCCCCTCCAACCCCTGGGAGCGGGGACACCAGGGCACTTCCCGCCTAAACCAAACCCTTCTTCCTCTCCCCAACCAGGTTGCAGATATCGAAGTTCTCAACCAGATTTTCGGGCTGGCTGAGACCGAGCCCGGTGATTTCTTCTACTACGTGCCCTTTGATGGCATCCTGGGGCTGGCTTTCCCAAGCATCGCCTCCTCCGGAGCCACCCCTGTTTTTGACAACATGATGAAGGAAGGACTTGTTGCCCAGGATCTCTTCTCCGTCTACCTGAGCAAGTAAGCCCCGGCCGGAGCCACCCAGCCCTCAACAAGGATTTTTTTCCTGTTTTTGTCCCACCGGGGCTGGCTCCGACACCGTTCCCCAGCAGCACGACTTCCCGTGACTCCCGGGGAGGTGACTCACCATCGCTGGCAGCGGCACAAGCACAGGAGGATGGTGGCAAAGCCCCCCTCAGTGGCGGCACTGCCAGCGGCATGGTGGCGGGCTGGGACCCCCACTTGACAGCTCCCCCCTTGCAGGAACGGGCAGAGTGGCAGCTTCGTCCTCTTCGGCGCCATCGATTCCTCCTACACCACCAACGGCATCTCCTGGATCCCCCTCTCTGCTGAAACCTACTGGCAGATCACCATGGACAGGTAATCCCAGCACAGCCCGTGGGCTCGGTGACACCCCTTGCCCTCCAGCTGCTCTTTTTGGGGGTGCAGCCCCTCGTCCCATGCCCGGGAGCCTCACCCTGTGCCCCTCTCCCCAGCGTCTCCATTGGCGGGCAGGTCGTTGCTTGCTCTGCTGGCTGCCAGGCCATCGTGGACACAGGCACCTCGCTGCTGGCTATGCCCAACTCAGCCCTCAACAACCTCCTGAACGCCTTCGGTGCCAGCTCCAACGGCCAGGTGAGGCCCCAGGGGAGCACACAGGACTTACCCGTCCCTCTTTCCCCTCACGACAAAAAGGCCATTGAATGACTCGAGCGTGTCCAGAGAAGGGCAATGGAGCTGGTGCAGGGTCTGGAGCACAGGTCTGATGGGGAGCGGCTGAGGGAACTGGGGGGGTTTAGTCTGGAGAAGAGGAGGCTGAGGGGAGACCTCATCACCCTCTACAACTCCCTGAAAGGAGGGTGCAGAGAGGGGGGATGAGTCTCTTGAACCAAGGAACAAGTGACAGGACAAGAGGGAATGGCCTCAAGCTGCGCCAGGGCAGGGTCAGACTGGCTCTTAGGAAGTATTTCTTTGCAGAAGGGGTTGTTGGGCGTTGGAATGGGCTGCCCAGGGCAGGGGTGGAGTCCCCATCCCTGGAGGGGTTGAAGAGTGGGGTTGACCCAGCGCTGAGGGATCTGGTGGAGTTGAGAACGGTCAGGGTGAGGTTCATGGTTGGACTGGATGATCTTCAAGGGCTTTTCCAACCCAGATGATTCTGGGATTCTGTGACTTGGGGGACTTCTGGGGCTCTGCTGGGTGCCCAGCTGGATCCCGCGGCTGCTCCATGGTCCCCACTGCTCCCTGGAGTACATGAGCCCTCCTGAGGTGGCCGCTGACCCCCCCTTGCCCCCGTTTCCCCCCCAGATCAGCTGTGAGGCTGTCAGCAGTCTGCCCGACGTCGTCTTCTACCTCAATGGCCAAGGCTTCCCTGTGCCACCCAGTGCCTACGTGCTGCAGGTGAGCATCCCACCGGGGAGGGGGGGACTGGGGGGGCTCGGGGTGGGGGGGTCCAGCAGCTGATACCCACCATCCACCGTGTCCTTGGCTGCAGAGCAACGGGTACTGCAGCCTCGCCTTCCAAGGCATGAACATCCCCACCGAGTCGGGCGAGCTCTGGATCCTGGGGGACGTCTTCATCCGCGAGTACTACGTCATCTTCAACAGGGCCAACAACATGGTGGGGCTGTCCCCGCTGCCCTGAGCTGCGCCTTAGGGCTGGAACCAGGGCCAGGTAGCCCATCCTGCTGCCCTGGTGGCTCCACCTTGGTGCCTGGCACTCCTGACCCTTGCCCAACACTCCCATCCCCTCTTGCCACCGCCACTGAGCATAATAAAGCTGTGGACGAGCTCCCTTGTGTCACGTCTCTCTGGGAAGGGCTGGCTCCATCATCCCAGTGCTGCCACCATGGCCCTGGGTGTGGACCCCGATGATGCCCCGCAAACCCCTCCACCGCAGCCCCAAAGAGCCCCAGGCTGCCCGGGCCACCAACCAGGCCCCAGGGCCACTGCTCTCCATCCCCACGGGCCATGCTGGGAGGTGGCTGTGGCTACTGGTGGCCAGGTGGGCCAGAGAAGGACCACGAGGATGGGAGCACAGCTGCGGCTCTGCCAGCATCCCACACCCACTTTTTTGGGGTGAAACGGTGCCTGTTGTGGCGCTGGGTCCCAAATTGGTGCTGGGAGGGGGGAGGAACTTTGTGCCACTAAGCACCATCTCTCCGTGCCGGATAAACCCCTGTGGTGCTGCCGGGAGCCATGGCCCTGGTTTGTCACCATCTCCCAGGGTAGAGCAGCCTCAGCACCTCGCAAACGTTTCCCAGGACCTGACACTTCTCACTCGGGTCAAACCCCTGGAAAGTCTCGACTAGGAGCTGCCAAAATGTGGCACCAGCTCCCCGCCACCCCCCCCCAACCCCCTTTTCCCCCCCAGCTCAGCTCCAACCAGGCTCCTGCCACGGGGGCAGGACACGTCCCTCTTGTCCCCAAACCCTGCTCAGAGAGAGCTGAAAACCTCCAGCACTCCCCACATCATCCGGGGGGGGGGGGCATGCACCCCAAAGCCCCCCCCGCAGCAAGGGGAAGCCCCAGGGCTGGCCAGGTGCAAGAAGGAGGAGGGGGACGGGGTATAAATACCAGGGTGACTTTATTGGGGGGAAAGGGGAGGGGGGGACACAGCTCACCCCCTCCCCACGCCAGGGGCAGTTCCCAGCCCAGGGGTGCGTGCTGCAAGTGGGGGCTGGCTCGGGGCACCCCAGCCCAGCCAGGAGCAGCTCCCAGCCCCCCATTCTGCACCCAGAGAGCCGGGGAGGTGCGAGGCTGGGGGGGGGGGGGGGGGGCGGGGGGGCTGGTCCTGCACCCCCAGTCTTGCCTCATCTGGGGGGCCCCAGCCCCCCCAGGGCAGATGGGGTCCGTGTCCACGCACCCATGGGAGTGGGGATGGTGTCACCCACCCTGTTCTGCTTGGCACCCCCTCCCCAGCCACCCACCACCCCGGGAGGGGCCTGGTGGGCCAGGCCTGCTGGTCCTGTAGATCCCCTCGTCCTCCTCTTCTTCATCCTCTGTGCCAGGCACACATGGCACCTGGACCTTAGGGAACCGTGTGCCCGCCGGGGCTCTCCCCGCTGGCCGGTGGCACGACAGAGGGGTCCACGTCCCCAGGGGGCCCCTGAGCCTCGGGGCTCGAGCTGGGGGTGCCTGTGGGGGCTGCAGCCTCTGAGGGGGTGTCAGGGGGCAGTGCGGCTGTCAATGGGTGCCCAGGAGGGCTCAGCATGGTCAGAGGGGGCTCCTCAGCCCCTGTGCTCCCTGGAGAGGGGCCGAGGGGGGATGTGTTGGGGAGCAGGAGCTGGGCCAGGCGGTGGCGGGGGGTCTGAGTCGATGGGGGGCTGGGGGTGCTGGTAGGGGGTTCCTCGTGGGATGGGGACAAGGACAAGTCGCCGCTCTGCAGCAGGAGCCGGACGTCTGTGGCTAACGGAGAGATGCTTTCAGTTAGCACCCACCTCTCCCCTGGGACCCCCCACCCCACCCCAACCTGCATCCAGAGAAGGGCAACGAAGCTGGTGCAGGGTCTGGAGCACAGGTCTGATGGGGAGCGGCTGAGGGAACTGGGGGGGTTTAGTCTGGAGAAGAGGAGGCTGAGGGGAGACCTCATCACCCTCTACAACTCCCTGAAAGGAGGGTGCAGAGAGGGGGGATGAGTCTCTTGAACCAAGGAACAAGCGACAGGACAAGAGGGAATGGCCTCAAGCTGCGCCAGGGCAGGGTCAGACTGGCTCTTAGGAAGTATTTCTTTGCAGAAGGGGTTGTTGGGCGTTGGAATGGGCTGCCCAGGGCAGGGGTGGAGTCCCCATCCCTGGAGGGGTTGAAGAGTGGGGTTGACCCAGCGCTGAGGGATCTGGTGGAGTTGAGAACGGTCAGGGTGAGGTTCATGGTTGGACTGGATGATCTTCAAGGGTTTTTCCAACCTTGATGATTCTGGGATTCTGTGATTCTGGGGGCACCCAACCACCCCAGCTGTGTCCCGCAGGGCAGGGGGGCACAAGCCAGACTTTATCCCAGCGTCTGGGCATCCCCGTTACCTTGGCAGGGCGGGCAGCAGGCAGGGGGCAGTGCGGCGAGCTCTGCGCAGGAGGGGGGACACAGCCTCTTCTCGCAGCTCACCTCGCCAAGCTGGCAGCGAGGGGCAAAAATCGGGGTGAGCCACCCGCCGCCATCCCCTTTGCCACCGGCACGGGCACCCCACGGGCACCCCGCTCACCTGGCAGGTACAGCGGGTGCAGGGTTGTCCCTCGGGGGTGAAGGTCTGGCCGTTCACCACCTTCCTCCCCTGGTAGTTGCAGTCTGCGGGGAGTGAGGCAGCACTCAGCAGGTGGTGGTGGTGATGGGGGGTCACCAGGTGGGGGGACAGGACCCCCTGGTCCACCCCCACCCCCTTTCCCAGCTCCTACCGTTACAGACAGGGCAGCACTCGCCCTCGGGGTGGAAGGGGTAGGTGCAGAAGATGGCACAGTCCACGGGCGAGCAGGCCACCGAGCCCAGCTGCGAGAGACGGGAGAGACGCGCGAGGGCCGGGCGTTAGCGCCTGCCGGGGTGGGCTGGGGTAAAGGGGGCAGCCCCGAAACACCCGGGAGCTTTTTCCTGCAACGGAGGAAAAAACTGGGGCTCAGCCCACGGGGCAGGAGCCGAAAAATACATTTCGCGATCCCCGGTGCAGCCCTCACCAGGCAGATGCAGCTGAGACAGGGGTCCAGGACGGAGGGGAAGGTCTCATTGTTGTAGAAAATCCTTCCCATGTAGGTGCAGCCTGTAGGGAGGAGAGGGGCACTTATGGTCCCCAGGTGGTTTGGGGACCCTTGGGAGACCTCACTGCTTGAGCCCAGGCTTGGTGGCTCTGGCTCTGCCCAGGACCGCAGGCAGGGAACACAGAGGGGGTGCAGAGGGGGATGCAGAGGGGGGCACAGAAGGCCCAGCAACCTTCTGAAAAGCACCCACCACCCCCATCACCTGCCGAGCAGTCGGGGCAGCACTGCCCGGGGATGCGGATGGGGTAGGGACACGTCTCCACGCAGTCCGTCCTCTTGCAGCTCACCGAACCATCTGCCTGCAGGGGAGAAGCACTTGACAGAGACCTTGGGCTGCCCAAAACCGCGGGGTTTAAAGCCCACAAAGCCGGGGAGCTGCTGGGGAGCTGCCAGGGACCACGGCCACGAGCAGCCCGGCATCCCGAGGGAAGGAGGGGGGCCAGGAGCCGTGCGCTGGGGCAGGGGCAGGTAGGAGGAGTGAAGCAGAGCAGGTTCTCATTCACCTGGCAGATGCATAACTCACAGGGATCGCCCGGAGACCAGATCTGTCCGATGGGAAACTCCACCCCGTTATCGTCCACAAAGCAACCTGGGAGTGGCGGGGACGGGACCCGGGGGGACATAGACACCCCCAGCCTGTCACCCTCCTGCTGCACCGCTGGACTTGTGTGTGGTTGCCACCCCGTGCCCGCTGCCCACCTCCAAACCCCGTGGCTGTGCAGTCCCCCCAAGGCCCTGCCGGACCCTGTGCACCTCCACATCCAGATCTCCCACTTTCCCCTGCTCTCCCTGTCCCCAGGTGTCCCCTAAATCCCATCCTCCCTGTGCTCAGGTATTTCCAACCTCCCACCCTCCCCATACCCCAGTGTCCCCCACATCCCGCCCTGCCCATCCCCAGATGTCCCCCCCCAGCCTGTCCTCACTGTCTCCCACATCCCACCCTCCCCATCCCCAAGTGTCCCCCACATCCTGTCCTCCCTGTCCCCTAGCTGTCCCCCTCCATCCCACCCTGCCCATCCCCCCAGTACCCCCCAGCGTGGTCTCACCGGCAGGGGGGGCTGGGGGGTCCCGGCAGGTGAAGCAGCACTGCCCGGGGCCGAGGTGCTGCTGGTGCTGTGGGCAGTCCAGCATGGGGCACGGGGCGAAGGAGCACTCCACCTCACCCCCCTGGGGACACAGGGACACATCACCCGCAGGGACACGTCACCCGCTGGCCCCCACAGCCAGACACAGCCCCGTACCCTCCCATCTTGCCTCAGCCCCAAGCAAAGGCTGGATTCCCCCCCGCCATCCCCATCAGGATGATGCCTGGAGCATCCTTGGGGATCCCCAACCCTGGGGACCCCTCTGGCCCCCCAGGACCTACCCGGCAGATGCAGGTGGTGCAGTCATCCCCATCCAGGCTGAACCGGGCACCATGGGCGTACGTGTGGCCCCGAAAACTGCATTTTGCTGGGGAGGAGCGAGGCAGCAGGGTTGGGAAGTGAAGCGTGGTCCCTGCTGACCCCCCACCCCAAAACCCCATCGCCAAGGGTTGGGGGGGAGCCCGGGGGACCCACCTGGCTGGCAGGAGCAGCAGTCAGCTGGCGAGGTGCTGGGGCAGGAGCCCGGGGGGCACTCGGGGGTGATGCAGGAGACGTTCCCAGCCTACAGAAGAGAGTGTGGGGCTGCAACGGGGCAGCCGAGGGGCGACGCACCCGCTCCCCGATACCGGGGCATCGTGCTGCCCCAGCACATCCCGCTTCATTGCCTCAAAGATACATCCCAGGGATGTTTTTTTTGGAGGGGGGGGATGCTCCCACCCCAGGATGGCGCGGGCTCACCAGGCAGACGCAGACGGTGCAGTTCCCGTCGGATGGGGAGAAGACGTCGCCCTCAGCCCGAGTCACCCCATCGTGCAGGCAGCCTGCGAGGCAGGAGGGTTAAGGGGGGGCTGCCCCAGGGTGTTGGGGTTGTTGTGGGGGGGTCTGGGGTTTACCTGTGCAACTGGGGCAGCAGCTCCCAGCCGGGGCGGGCAGTGGGTGAGAGCAGGACACGGGGCAGCTGACGGCCTCGCAGAGCACTCGTCCTCCCTGCGAGGGCACACACCAGCTCAGCCCGATGTCAGGCTGGTGTGGCAGGGAGAGGTGGGGGGAAGAGGGGTGCTTACTTGGCAGGTGCAGCTCCGGCACCCCGACTCCATCCAGCGAGCTCCAGGCTCCCGGGGAGCCCCCCAGTACCAACAGCGAGGAGCTGAGGGAGTGGAGGTACCAGGGGCTCCCACGGCACGTGAGGATGGTTCAGTGGTTGGGGTGGGGGAGGAGGAAGGGAGTTGGGTGCCAGGAGCTGCAGCAGGGAGGTGGGGTGAGGGGGAGCCCCTGGGGACAAGGAGGGGTCCCCCAGAGCCGGGAGGAAGCAGAACGAGGGTGGGCGGATGCTGCAGGGACTGAAGGATGGGTGACGGGGCCAGGATGGATTTGGGGTAGCCTAGGAAGGAAGGAACAGACAGCACTTAGGGCAGGCAGGGAGCTGGGAGCATCCCACTCCACTCCACTCCCCTCTCTGGGCCCGGAGAAGGAGCAGGGTACCTTCACAGGAGACCCTGTCACTGCCGAGCCGGTAGCCGGGGCGGCAGGAGCAGAGGTAGCTGCCCGGCGTGTTGTGGCAGGCATGCTGGCAAGCTCGGCGCTCTCCCGGCCGCCGGCATTCGTTGACATCTGAGGGACACAGGGACTCATCAGTACCCCGGGGCGGGAGATGCTGCACCCCGGGAAATAGCTCAAGGGGGACCCTGGCACACCAAGCTGTCCCCTCCAGCATGGCCCACACAAGGATGGGGACAAGGCGGTGGCAGCGGGGTGACGGGCTCAATAGCCACCTCTGTCTCCTGGATTTCATAGCGTGGGAAGGGAAGGGGGGCCGGCGCACAGTGCTCACCCACGCAGGAGTGCCGGTTGCCGTGGAGGTGGTAGCCAGGCCGGCAGGAGCAGCGGTAGCTGCCGATGCTGTTCTTGCAGCGGTGCTGGCACGGCGTGGCCAGGCACTCGTCCGTATCTGGTGGGGGCAAGAGGCTGAGGGTCAGGAGTCCTGGGTAGCCCCTGCTTGTGCCCCCATTTGCCCCCACGCACCCTGGCAGCTGTGGCGGTCAGCGGAGAGCTGCATGCCGGGGCCACACTCACAGACAAAGCCACCCTCGGTGTTGACGCAGAGACCTTCGCAGGCAGCACTCAGGCACTCGTCAATATCTGGGGGGGGGAGTGGGGAGAGCTGGAGATGGGGGGCCACCGCCACCTCTGGGACCCCCCTCACACACATTGGGACCTCCCCACCACAGCTCACCAGTGCAGCGGATGCCGTTGGCCGTCTCCACCATGGAGAAGCCGAGGGGGCAGACGCGGGCCACCTCCTGGCACCCGCCGTGGTTACAGGAGAGGTCACAGCCGTACTCCCCACATGTCCCCGGTGGCTCTGAAACACGGACAGAGGGTCCGCAGGGCACCGACACCACCCCAGCACGCACCCAACCTCCCCGGACCCCCCCCCCCACCAGGGACCGCACCCTGCCCCAGGAGCACCCGTACCCTGGCTAGGGATGGGGACCACGCTGGGGGATGCGACAAGGAGAGGTGGCAGGGAGCAGCGTGCCCTGCTAGGAAAGGCCGGGGATCCCGGTTTTCGGCACGGCCGGGAGCGGGTGGTTACCTGGGCAGGTGATGCCCTGCTCTCCATTCGGGCACGAGCAGAGGTTGGGGGCGATGCACAAGCCACTGCCGCAGCCAAAGGAGCAAAGCGCTGCAGGGAGAGGGGGGGGACAGGCAGCAGTCAGGAGGGCAGGGACTCCCCCCTCCCCATGCACCCCCTCCCCGAGGCCGTTACTCACGCAGGGTGCACTGCCCGCTGCCTGGAGACAGCATCCACCCGGGGCAACATCCGCTGCCGAAGCCCGAGAAGCAGACGTGGGGCCCCACGCGGCGCCTGCGCCGGGGAGGAGAGGCTGAGGCCACCCTACCCCGAGCCCCCAGGGCAGAGCGAAGGGCCTGGGGGAGCTCCTCACCCCCCCGCACCCCCAGAACACAAGGATAGGGGGGACACACAGGAGCGGTCACGCCGTGCCTGTGGTCACCCCATGCCGGGTGGCAGAGCACAGAGTCGATCCAGGGAGAGGCAGACACAGGATGAACCAGGGTGCAGCGTGACCCCAAAATAAGGTGGGACAGAGAGAGGGGATCGTGCCCAGCTCACCCAAACACCCCAACACGCGGTGACAGAGGCGGAATGTCCCCCAGCAGGACAAGGGGCAGGAGGATACGGATGCTGGGGAGCAGGACCCCTGCGAGGGTCACACTCCCATGATCCCGGTCAATCCCCCCTGGGGGCAGAGGGAGGGACGCGGGGGGGTGCCAGCCCCTCCAGCTGGGATGGGACACACGGCCGGAGCCCCGGGGGGGGCAGCTGAGGGGGTGGATGGCCGGAGCTCGGCAGGACACGGGGCAGATGGCCGGAGCTTGGCATGGCACGGCACGACACGCTGCCATCCCCAGGTGTAGCTGGGAGAGGGAGAAGGACAAAATAAAAAAAAAATAACAAAAAAAAGGGGGGGACATGGCTACCTCTCCACAGCAAAGCTGGCCGGCTTCTTCCTCCCGGGGTACACCCTGCCCTGGCCGCCCGGGAGGAACAGGGACACACAGGCAGCTTGAAAGAGCAGCTCGACCAACATGACAGGCGGCTGTGGCCGGCGGCACGCTCCCAGCGCCTGCCTTCCTGCCTGCCTTCCTGCCTGCCTCGGCGGCACGGGCGCCTACCGCATGCTGGCCCTTGGCCCTGCTCCTCCTCCCGCCCGCCGGGCCGGGAACAATGCGGGGGGTGGAGGGAGGCGAGAGCGGGGAGCGCTGCGGGGGGAAGCCGTCGGCACCCGGCTCTCCACCCACCCACCCAACCCCGACACGGGGGGACGCGTTGGCCGCGGGGATGCTCACCCCAAGGCTGGTTCGCTTGGCCGAGGCGAGCGGCTTCATCCCCGGGCCATGAGCGTGGTGGCGGCTTGAAGACGTAGGGCTGGGGCAGGGAGGGGTCCCCAATACGGCGGGAAGCAGCAGCAAGAGTGTCTCCCCCTTCTCTCCTTTCCCACATCTGGCAAAGCTCCGGCATGGCCTCTCCCCACCCCTCCTCCTCCTCCTGGCGGCACTGGGCCGCCTTCCCAGCCCTGCACAGGGACCCACCAAAGAGGAGCACGCAGCAGATAAAGGGGCCAAAGTGGAGCCGGGATAGTGGGGTGCACCCGGCAGGGAGAGGGGCGTGGGATGCTGCAGCACAGCGGTCACCCCCCAGCCAAAACCCCCCCCTCACCCCGGCCCCTCAACCCTTCCCAGGCTGGGGGCTGAAGCGAAGGTCACAGGCAGGTAAATGATTTATACCAGGGAGCAAAGGGCTGCAGCCTCCTCAGAGAGGGAGCGACTCGCAGCCTCCAGTTCCCCATCCAGCATGGATTTCCCCCAAAATTATCGATTTTCCCCTGCTCAAGGCTTGGGGTCACCCAGCACCCACCTTTCCCTGCAGCATCACCCCCTGCATGCTTTGAAATACAAGTTACGGGGTGCTGGGTGGGGGGAAAACGCTGGGTTTAGGGGTGCAGGACCCCCCAAGTGCAGCTGGTTTGGGGGCGGGGGGGCGGAGGGAAACATGAATCCCCGGGTTTGGGGGGACACGACCCCAGCCCTGGCCCTGGGGAAGTGGCTGCACAAACAGGGCTGGAGTATGGCCAGTGGCACGGGATAAACACCCAGCCCTGCCCCAGCCGGCAGCGTTCCTCGCCCATTAAAAAAAAAAAAAAAAAAAAAAATTAAAAGGGGAGGCTGCCAGCATCACACCAGCACCAGCATCCCCAATTCGGCAGGGGAAGGAGCAGTGTGCCGCTCTCCGCAGGCTAGTGCTCCCCGGGACCCCCCAATTTTGGTGAGAAACGAAAAAACCAAGCAGCTCCGGGCAGGCAAACACAAAGCCCAAACACCCGAGCGACTAAAACCAGCGTGAACACGCCGTCCAGACTCACTGCAAAGGGTCAGAGTTTGCTTCCCCCAGTCTTAAACAACCTCTCTGGGCAGAGCTATGGCCAAATATAGCCTTCTGCCTGCGACCTCCTCCGAGAAACCGAGACTTGCAGGAGCCTGAGGATGCTTTCGGCACGAGCTTGGCCTTCAGGACAGCGGCCACCTCCTGCCGCTGCAGAAAGGGGGTTTGGGGGAAAAAAAAAAAAATCTGTGTTGACACCAGCCTGCCCAGGATGGGACACGGGGGGTTTGTGGGATCTCAACAGGGTGGGTTACGAACAGGGCTCGCACACAGAGCCACGGAGAAGCTAAGGAGGAGGAGGAGGAGGAAGGTGGTGGTTGGGGATGACTCTGCCACCCTCACGCGTATTTCTGGCAGCAGCGAGCCAGGGGCAGCCCCCGGCTTGGACAATTTACAGCGTAAGTAAACAAATGGAGAGCGGGAGGATAATTATTAATCTGTAAGCGACGCACAGAGAACTGCAGCCCCGCGGGGAGGGAAGCGCTCCCCGGGCAGCCCCGCTGTGCTTGGGGATGGGGGGTGGCAGAGGGGGGTCTGTGGAGCCAGAATTACTCTCAGCGTGATCCCCTGGGCAGGGAGGATTTTTCAGCAGGGAGGATATTCAGGAGCCCTGAGATATCAGCACTAGGCTACAGCAAGAGGCGAAACTATGATTTCTTAGTCAAAAAAACCCAAAAAGCCATAAAAACGCATCTGGAAAGCAGACATGCACCCCAGCACCTTGAGCTGCTAAGCCCACTGTCCCCCTCTCGCTGACCCTGAGCACGCAACAGCATTTCAGCACGGGAAATGTCCCCCAAAATTCCCTCAGATTGGGAACAGGGGTCCCTCAGCCAGCCGAGGCCACAGCTCCACGCTGCCAGTACTGCAGAGGAGAGACAGACCTTTCCTCTTGGACTACTTTATTTGGTACAACTCAAAACCCACCAACTGCTTGAGCTTCCCAGAACTTCCCTCCCTGAGCGAGCCACAGATCCTGCGGAGAGAGGAGAGGGCTTGTCCCGCTCAGCTTCGTCACCTAGAGGCAGAGAAATCCTCCCCCTCGGCGCCCGCGCGTCTCGCCAGCCCCAGATGCTTCTTCCAGCAGCCCTCACCCTAGAGGCAGCTTCACCTCCTCTTCAAAAAAAAAAAAAACAAAACCCCAAACAAAACAAAAAAACCCCACAATGAATCAAAAAGAATCAAAAACGAAACTGAAAGCAAAAAGGAAAAAAAAAATTAAAAAATACTAAAGACAACAGTGAAGAGTGAATCCTGGCAAGGGCACCGCGTCAGCCAAGCGCTACTGGTCGGTCACCCCAGAGCGACCAGTAAGCCCAGTTCTGGGTCAGGATTGGTGAATCTAAGCAGGCAGCGCCGTGGTGCCTGACCACCACCCCCCCCAAATCCCTAGCCAGCTGGCTCCCCCCTTCAGAGACTCCTTCCCCCACGTCCCCTCGGGCAAGGGCCACCACCGCTGGTGGTCTGTGCAGCCAGCCGGGGGGTCCCCAGGGCTGCAGGCGGGGAAAAAAAATTCCCTTGCGCTACGTGGAGAAGGTGGTAGGGAACGACCCCGAATCCTGCTAATGGATCCGGGTCAGCTCCTCCACGATCTTTATCAGGTCGTCTACGGTGGCCTCCCGCTTCATGCCGCTGCCGTCGTCGATCTGTAAAGGAGAGAAAAAGGCAGCGGAGCACGGAGGGGGCGGGAGGTGCTGAGGAAGACTCCCAGCCTGTCGCGCGTTGAGGATTTACTGCAGGCCTGATTCCTGAGCTTAGGAAGGGCCCATCTCACCTGCAAGTTGGCCACCACCTCTTGCATCTTCGGCCTGCTGATGTCCAGGAAGCTTTCAATCAAGTCGCCATCAATGAACCCCGTAGCCGGTTCCGTCTTGCGTTCGGTGTGAAACGATCTCCAGGTGCCACCGTCAAGGAGCCAAACCCCTGTGCAGCAACACCCACCCACAGCTGCCCCAGGACCACCACAGGATTTGTGCCGCCTTTTTAGGGCCAGATTCATCCTTGAACCCTACAAAATAAGACTCCTCTCTACTGCAGGCAACTTCTCTGTGAGCACAAAGCACCTGGCAAACATGCTCCCACCGGAGATAAACCTCCACCCGGCGCCTGGCTCAGGCCAAATTCACCAGCCAGCCCCCAGCACTGACTGGCCCAAGCTCCTGCGAAAGGATATAAGGAGTGTTCGATCTTGCCCACACTCTTGATGACTTTATTCAGCCTGTTCTGCATGTCGAGGAGGAGGTTGTACCAACTCTCCGACAGCGAGGTCACCAGGCCTGCAAAAAGAAAAAAAAAAAAAATGGAGATGAAGGTTCAGGGCTCAGCCCGGGAGTTGTGCTGGGAGCTGGGACAAAGGAGTTTCAAAGAAAACCTCTCCCCGTTTCCTCTCCTGGAAGTAAACCAGAGAGAAAAGCGGGTTTCTGAGGGGTGTATGGCACAGAGCGTCACTCAGCTGCAGACTGGAGACACGAGGAAGGGGACCCCTCACCCTCCTGCCCAGGCTGGGGACCCCCGGCCCTCACCGATCATGCCGTTGACAGTGCCAAAGAGAACCGAGCCCTGCGTCGGTGTGGACGTCTCGCCCAGGTTCTGCATGACCAGAGAACCGTGACAGAAAACGTTGACAAACTCTCCCAGGTGAGACAGCCCCACCTCCTGCAAGTGCTGGCGCTCCTCGTCGGTTGTGGCTGCGCTGAAATTCAAAGCACCCCCCTGCTCAGCTTGTGCTGGGGCGATGGGAAAGCTTCCCCCGCTCCTCCCAGCTTTCCTGCCACGCATTACACCCCCCCTCACAGCCAGCTCACCTGTCCTTCTGGCACACAAACAAATTGAAAGCATTCTCTGCTCCTAAGAAATTGTCGTCGTCCAGGATCTCCACAGCACTCATCCAGTTTGGATTGAAGTCCCGGGCGATCTGGAAGGGGACAAAGAGGAGACACAGTGTGCCCAGATGGCCTGTCCTGTGATCCAGCATCTTTATTCCACAAAATATCCAGGAGGGAGGCAGGATCCAGTCCGTTCCTCTCTGCTAGACAGAGCAGCCGAGCGCGAAAGGCACCAGGACAAGGCCAGGGCACTCCCTGGGCAAAGACAGACCTGCCCGTGCCAAAGCCAGGCCCATTCTTAATAATTTAAGCGCACAGATTGTCTCAGTGCCTGGTCCATCCCTCAGTTACACCGCATTTACTGACAGAGACGCAGCTACAGTTGCGCTAAACCCTTCTAACTGTCCAACAGGCAGTCCAGATGGCAGCTCCCCACCCCTGGCAGGCAGCAACCTTGCACCCAAAGCCTGCTCTGCTCCAGGCTGCTGATTCATTGCCCAGTTTCCTGGAAGCCTGGGCATCCATCCCTTCAGAAACCACAGGGATCTGCCTAAGAGCATGTCCAGGTGATGCTGCTCTCACTGTACAGCCCTACGTCCTTGTCTTCAAAGGGTTGGTGAGGTGGAGTGAGCCAGGCTCCTTTTTTTAATCACCCTAAACACCATTTCCCCTGTGCAGAGCCAACTGGAAGAGGCAGCACAGGCTCCCAGCGCGCCTTCAACTACGAGGATTCCAACAGCATCGATACCTCCTCGAAGTTTCCTTCCATGGGCTTGTACGCAAGGAGGAGGACAGACCGCATCAGATCTCCCACGAGGATAAAGTCGCCCTTAGTCTTCAGGTAGAGAGCCATGATGTTGTTGTAATGGTTGCACTCTGTGCGCAGCTCCTTCTCGGCTGTCCACTCGTACAGGCGCACCTGAAGGGAAGGACACAGCTTGGAGCCAGCACGGACACCCATGCCAGCCAGAACACGCTCCTCGATGGAGATCTGCGGGGATCTGGCTGATATCCACCCAGCTGGAGCAGCTTCCAGCTCAGAAACATGCTCCTCAAAATAAATCAGGGTCTTGTGAGAGCCCTACCGTGCTGTTGATGCTGGCTAACAGCTTCCCGTTGAACTCCACCATGGAATACACAGCTCCCTTGACCTCCTTCTCAGCCAGGCTCTGCAGCTTCCCTAGAATAAACCCACGCACCGCCCGGTTATTTGCTCTGTTCTTCCAAGGGCAGCGAGACCAAGGGATTCGGGAGCTGCTCTAAACATTGCTTCCCTAGAAACTCTCTTGGAGGGTCTGTGGGCAAGTAACAGAGGAGTAACGTGACAGGGGCAGACACAAAGGCAGCAAATCCCATAATCCAGTTCTGGTGAGGGACTCTCGGACTTCTCTAGGAGATGGGGGGGAAAGAGAACATGCTGCGATAGCCTACATCGGAGCAACAGCACCTACAGATGCTGTCTGCGGGCAGCTGGCAGCAGGTCTCAGGAAAAACTCTGCCTGATGCAGGGATGTGAGTGCTCTCAGGCATGAGGAGCTCATCCCTGATCTCCCTCTCAAGCTGCTGGGCTCAGCCACATGAGAAGACCTTCCTCTTACCGTCGGAGTAGTGGAAGACGACAATGCGGCCCTGTTTGGGTTCTGCCTCCTCAGGATACACCATGGCAGTGCCCACGATGAAGTAGGTGTTCGGATCTTTGCCAAGCTTGCAGGAGACCAGGCTTAGGGCGTATTCATTTTGCAGAAACTGGTGAGCATGAAGCACTGTGCAAAAAGGGAAAGGCAGAAACAACTGGGTCCCCCCAGGTCCCAGCAGGCAGCACCTCCACGTGTGACTGGCTCTTAGGAAGTATTTCTTTGCAGAAGGGGTTGTTGGGCGTTGGAATGGGCTGCCCAGGGCAGGGGTGGAGTCCCCATCCCTGGAGGGGTTGAAGAGTGGGGTTGACCCAGCGCTGAGGGATCTGGTGGAGTTGAGAACGGTCAGGGTGAGGTTCATGGTTGGACTGGGTGATCTTCAAGGGCTTTCCCAACCCAGATGATTCTGTGTGGGCAAAACAGCTGAAAACTTAAGACACGTCCAAGGTAGCTGCCTGGAGATCTCCTTCTATTCCCCACCACCACTTTGTGCCATCAAAAATCACTATTCCTACGTCCTATGGCTGACACTCCTCCAGGAAAAAGGCTTTGACTGAAGGAAACGTGCAAGATCACAGATCCTCACAAGACCGTGAAGATCACCAGTCTCAGCCACGCACTGAGGGGCTTGTCCTGGAGGAGAAAACTGGACTAGGGCAGGGCCAGCATTTGGGAGCGCTACCTTCGAAGGTGTGCTGATCTATG
This sequence comes from Strix uralensis, assembly GCF_047716275.1. Lineage (NCBI taxonomy): Eukaryota > Metazoa > Chordata > Aves > Strigiformes > Strigidae > Strix > Strix uralensis. Next base: position 11,500,603 of record NC_133986.1, read on the forward strand.
ATGAGCAGGTTGTGCACCTCCACCTCCTCTCCGAAGGATGTCTCATGCGGCGCGGTGCTGCTGGAGAACAGCTTGCTGGTGCTCACGCTGCTGGACAGGGCCTAGGACACAGTAAGATCAGTCACATCCTCGTGCTACTCCACATCCTCACATTGCTCTGCATGGGCTGAGGCAACTGGGGAGCAGATGAATTGATGGGGGAGAAGGTGAAGCAAGGACCTCCTCGGGCTTGAGTAAAGGGACGCGCTCCCTGCGCCAGCAGAGACGCGCAACAGGCACAGCAGAGGTGGCACTGCTGCATTAATAGAAAAGTTTATGCAGTTTTGTGGCTTCTGCCAAAGCTGCTGCCTGGAGGGGGCTTGTGCCTGCGTCCCTGGGAGAAGGAAACCACTTGAGAGCGAGCAGAAGCCTGTATGGGGGGGCTGAAGGAGCAGCACCCAAACCCAAAGGTGATCAGACAGAAGCGCGAGCACACCGAGGCTGCCAGACAGCAGCAGAGAGCCCTTGTCACCACCATCTCCTCCCAGGCTGCCGCTCAGAGCTTTGGAAGGGAAGATTGTAAAGGAAAATCTGCATCATGTTTGGCCTGAAGAATGATGATAGTCACAGCCTGGAGCTCAGGGGGGATGTAGCAGCTACCCCCGCCCCTCACCTGGGTGCTGGCGCTGGGTCTGAGCGCAGTGGTGCCCCCGCTGGCATCCTGCACCTCGATACGACTGGAGAGCACGCCGAAACACTGTGATACCTCCTGGTAGCAGATCTTCCTGCGGGACAAAGAGAGCTGGGTGGGGAGGAGAGCCAGGACAGGCCACCCCAAGGAGGCTCTGGAGACAAGAAACAGAGCAGTTCGCTTGCCCAGACTGCTCTCAGCACAAGCCACCAGTTCAGTCCGCGTGCCAACGGAGCCCACACCGGGAACGCTGACTGGAGTCTTCCCCCAGCCTTGTCCCGTGCAGCAGACTCAGGCCCTGGACCAGGCTCCCTCCCCCTGCTCAGCTCACCTGGGCGATTCAAAGAGGGGAACCGTGCGGATGTGCAGCTTCTGGATCTCATCAATGGTGCCGATTGTCAGGGTGCTGTTATTAGCCAAGGCCAAGCTGTACGGGGGGGGAAAAAAAAAAAAAAACAACTAAAAACATTAGCAATGGTGCTTGTAAGGCAGGTGGCACAGCAAGAACCTCCCTTTACTCCATACCCTTCAAAACTGCTGATCCCAGGGCCTCCGTTTGCCCAGCCCAGGGCCCCCCAGCCCGCATCACACAAAGCAAGGTGCAGGCTGACCTGTCGGGATACCCATCCGAGTTGAGGGGACACATGTAGTTCACCTCCTTCAGGTTGACGTTGGAGAAGACCAGCTTGTGGTTACTGCTGTAGATGACGGTGGGGCGGTCGGAGCAGGCAAACACGTTGGTGGTGGACAGAGAGCGGAAGGTCCTCAGGACAGTGGGCTGGGTCCCAAGAGTCACCTTCTTTCGGTCGCTCAGCAGACCTGCAGGAAAAGGAGCAGTGGTGTTGGGAGCTGCTGCAACAGAGCTCGTGAGAGCAGGACAGTAGAGAGCAAGGCGGCTGCAACATCTCAGGAAGAAATGAGGGTGGGTGAAGGCATCCTGCTGTCAGCACACGGCAGGGAAGGAATGGGTGTAAATATTGGTCTCCTTTCTCCAGAATCTGCTGGAGAAATCCACCAACTCCCAGTGTGCGCAGCCAGTCCCACCTGAGCAAGACCCCATCACAGTGAGAAAGCAAAAAAAGGAGAAATCTCTCTCCAGAAGGATGAAAGAAAGCACAGGTCAGGGTTAGGGTTAGGCCCTGTAGTCACCTGTCTCGAGGCTGAGGCCAAAGTAGAAGAGAGCTCCGTCCCCCAGGGCACACAGAAGGTAATGGCTGCTCTCAAAGGTCGTCATCAGGATGGAGCGAGGGATAATTTCTGCAGGGAGCAGGAGAAGAGAAGGCTGATGTCACTCAGCTGTATGAGGAGCAGCTGAGGGAACTGGGGGGGTTTAGTCTGGAGAAGAGGAGGCTGAGGGGAGACCTCATCACCCTCTACAACTCCCTGAAAGGAGGGTGCAGAGAGGGGGGATGAGTCTCTTGAACCAAGGAACAAGCGACAGGACAAGAGGGAATGGCCTCAAGCTGCGCCAGGGCAGGGTCAGACTGGCTCTTAGGAAGTATTTCTTTGCAGAAGGGGTTGTTGGGTGTTGGAATGGGCTGCCCAGGGCAGGGGTGGAGGTCTTTTCCAATCCGGATGACACTGGGATTCTGTGATTCAGCCATGCAGCAGCCCCAGGAGAGCCCTACCTCCTCCCAGCATCTCCTTGTGCAGCAGCTCAAACGAAGGCAGCTTGAGGATGCGGGCAGAGATGTCAGTCCAGAGCCCGATGGCGCACAGCGGGGACATGCCGTTGGTGTCTCCCAAAGGGGTGATGTCCAGACAGGCGACTTCATGCTCCATTTCTGTGCAGCTGGCAGGGAGGAGGAAGCAGACAGAGGTGTCTGTCTCGAGCCCAGAGACAGGCAGCAAAGACTGAGAGCCCTCGGGCCAGGGGGAGAGATGTGCACCCACCTGATCTGTCTGAGCTCCTGGGGTCGGATCTCCAGGTAGTACAGGGCTCGTCCCACAGCCACCACTACCTGGTTACTGTTACACGAAGCCACGCTGATGTTCTTTCCGTTGGGCTCCTTCCACTCGCTCACCAGGGCTTTGGGATCCTGACTAACCAGTCTCACAGAAGCAGAGGTGATCTGGGGAGAGAGAACACCTCTGCTCAGAACCAGAACAACATCTCCCTTCCAACATCGGTCCTGTCAAACCCTGTGCCTGGTAAGCAACACAGATCTAGGTTTAGCCCCTCCAATCAATAAGGGTTGTACTGAGAGATATCTGCGTTCCCCTAGAACCAGCTTTACCTGGATCAATTGCTGATGTGCCACGTTGCCACAGAAGAAAGTCTGCTGGTCATCCACAAACCCTGTGAGCTCCGTCTCTTCTACTTCCTCTCCATTTAACATAAGCACCCTGAACGGGCAAGGGAGCTCCGGTTACATCACTGTCCCAAACGTGGCCGAGAGCCTGGCTCAGCCTGACCCCCACCTTACCTGGTCTGGCCAACAAAGGACAGCACCAAGGTATTGTCTGTTTCACGATGAGAGTCTGACCTCAGGGGCCACAAGCCTGCAACAAAGAGAGGCCCCATTTGCTCACAGTGAATATTCCAAAAGCTGGTGGGTGGCAAATGTCCTGCCCCACACCCCAACCTCAGTCTGTGCCCCCGACATGTCCCCCCGCAGCCCCTCTCAGGCCATGGGTTGTATCCCACAGCCCTGAAGAGCTCACGCACCTTTAATCCCTGGCAAGTCGATGCTGGCGTGCTCGTGAATCCCAATGCCATTCCGGATGATCCGCAGGGAACCCTCTTTAAATGCACCCGAGCACGTGACCAGCTGGAGAAAAAAGTAGATTATCTTTACTGACTATTGCTGGGAAGTTTCCCTACTCCTCCTTGGAGTGATGGGTTCAGAAGATGAGGTAACCCATTTCCTCCGCTTCTCAGAGGAAGTTTTTTGGCAGCTGATCCTTCCCCATTGCACGAAGGCAACCTCTTCCTCCCAAACAGGGGTACCCAAGAATTAGGGTACCCACTCACACCACTCTTCAGCGTAAGACCTCAATACCATCCCTACACCTGGATAAGACTTTGAGATCCTCCAATAAATGGTTTGGAGGCTTTTCCTTCCATGGACAACCCACACATACACCTGGCCAGCCTAAGACATCCCCAGCACTGAGAAAAGAAAAGCAGAATCAACATTACCTGCCCTTGACCTTGTCTTTCCAGGTCTACCACACACATGTCAACGATGGGGCCGAGGTTGGTGAAGGTCTCCATAGCCATTACGTAGGATCCCTGCTCGTTGCTGTCCACGTTGAGCTGTGAATAAACACAATCATCGGCTTTCAACGAGCCAGACCGAGCAAGGGGAAAGGGTGTAGGGCAGACAAGAAAGGAAAATTTATCCACATACACCTCTTGAGGCCATGAAGAAAATAAATATGTACAAAATCCTGTCTGAATGCACAATGAAGGCAGGAGACAGCTGCCACGTACCTTCACAAGCTGGGAATCCCCAAGCCGAGAACCGACAAACACAACTCCGTTGTCCAGGTAGGTCAAGCACTCTGCAATGGATGTCTGGGGATTGAGAAGACACGGATGAACCACCACGAGCATGAAAAAGACCCTGGGACAGCCCACAAGCACCACATCGGAGCTGCAGCCCAGCGGGAAGACCCAGGGCACAGGAGGGGAATTTAATCCCTTTACAAAACCCACGGAGTGCAAACTTCTCTCCCAGGGACAGCACACAAGCACCAGGCAAAAACCTGAGAAGAAGGTGTAAATTTTCAAATGTCCAGATGGGGAATTTCCCAGCAACCGACAGTTCAGAGCGGCGATAACTGTGAAACATCACCCCACTCCGGGCTCCAAAAGAGACACCGTTCCCACCACTCCATCCTCAGCGGAGCATTTCCAGCCCGTGGAGCCTCCCAGCCCCACGGGGAGAAGCGAGAGGGACAGTTTGAGTCCTACCTCGCCGAGCAGTTCCACACGCAGGTCCTTCAAGGTGACAGTGCCGTCCATCTGCTCCTCCTTCTCCAGGAGCAGCATGAAGAGGCGTCCTTCCATGTCCCCCAGCAAGTAACGGGACCCATTGGGGTCCACACGGTTGTGGCACACAATTGTACTTTGCTGCGTGCAAAAGAGTTTGAAGAAACCCGTTGAAACAGCCCCAAACTGGCATCTAGCAAGGACCACTGTACACACCAGAAGGGAACAACCCCATCCACAGCACGTCGGCTGTAGTTACAGCACAGTCCTGCTCCTCCTGCATGGGGAGGGCTGGATTCACCCTTCAATAAACCGTATCAGCAAAACCAACCAGAATCTGTGGTCAAACAGGCTTGGTTCTGGTCACTAGGAACCACCTCACATTCCTAAATTAAACATGTCGCTAGCCTGTTCACAGCACAAAAAAGGTGCCAAGAGAAAACCTGTTTTCAAGCCTGTTTTCCTAACGCTGGGCCATCCACAGATGCAGGGATGCTATTTGGGACCTGCAGAGCTCCAAGCCTGCTGCAACTCCAGACCCAAGCTCTGCAGACGTTTCGCTCTGTGTGGTAGATGTTGTCTGGTCTCCTGTCAACATGTTTGGTTTTGGTTTAAGAATCCTGATCTTGCAGATCTTTATTGTACGCAAATACCCCCCTGGCCTTGAGTAGAGATGTGTCTGCGCTCTGTTGCGGGTCAAGGCCCAGATCTATGTCAGCAGAGCGTGGGTGACTCGCTTCGCCTGCTCCAATATAACACCCTCCATCACAGAGCTCCAGTATCAGTCTGAGAGCCTGCAGGCATCCAGGCAACAATATTAGTATTTCTTTACCCAAGATCTACAGCCCTTTTCTAGCCTGTCATTATTTCCAGCTTAAAAGGATCTTCTGATGACAGCACAAGCTCTGTCAGCCCCGAGCGGCACCTCAGCTGTGCTTTTTCTGCTTCCTGCACCGTTTAAATGTGGGAACCGGCCCGTTCCTCTGACAAAAACCACAAGCTCAACTTTGTCACAAACTCTGCAAAGCCTTTTTTCCTTTGAACAAGTGCCCCAATCATACACCAGCAGACTCAAGTCTCCAAGGGGCTCATTCATATCTTTTGCTGCCTGAAATGAAACCAGGTTCTGGCCTGGACCCATGCCCAAGCCACACGCTACCTCCTAATTAATCCCCTTCTTTGAGGCCCAAACAACCTTTTGGCTTTACTGCACCGTTTCCAAGCACTCCACAGAGAGCAGAGCCAGATGCTGCAGCACAAGCACGCACTGCCACCAGTACTGGGATCACATACACCCCTCAGGCCCCAAAAAAACACAGACCGGGCATCGTACAAAACATCCACACTTGCCAAACCTCTGGGAGTAAGAGGCCCTGTTAGGCTACAACTGGAGACAAGAGCAGTTTAAATTCCTGACTACAAGTAGCCCAACGCCCTCAGAGATACCTGGGAATAGAGGAATTGCCCGGGACACATTTCTTGATCTCAGTAGGCTCTCACCTTGATGATAGGTGGGGCTATAGCTAAATATTTATCTCCGTTGTGGTAGGTGATAGACTCCTGCCCAATGATGATTGCACCTCCAAAAGGCTCTGGCACTGTGCAGGGGAGAAGACAAATATCTTGTTAGAGAACCTGTGCAGCAGCGCTGAGGCATTCAGCCTTGAGGATGAAACGGGAGGGAAGATCTTTGACAAAGAACCACCAACCTGCAATGACCATGGAGGCTTCAGCCTCCACGTTCTCCTGTTTCCACGGACCTTTGTTAAACTCCTTCTCGCGCAGGGACACCTCGTACGTCTTGACGTGGCGACCCTGGGGGTCCTGAAAGAGAAGCCACATGTGACGTCATACACTGATGACGGCAACGGAGGCTCCAGAGGCAGAGCTGACCAGCAACCTGGGAAGCGAGGAGATTCCACCTCTTCTCCTGGAAAACCACCATCACCAGCGAGCTGCGGCCGCTTCCCACCCTGCCCTCCTCCTCTTCAGTCTCCCTCAAACCACACACGTGTCTGAACATCCACACACTGATGTTCTCCCTAACTTTATGAGATGTAGAACAACCTCTGAAAAAATCCCTGCGCCAAAAGACACGGAAAACTGGTTTTGTACTGTTTATAGAAGTGATTTTTCTGGGACTCATATTGATCTGACGCACAGTGCTCTAAAATCTAGGCACAAGTGCCACTCCACATCGTCACCACCTCCAGCTCCAGCAAAGCGTTCAGGAATTCAGCTCTGCAGGTGCCGGAGCAGCTGAGCTCCCATCTCAACGTTCCTCAAGCCTTTCAGCCCAGTTTCCTCGGGAAACATAATCTGCTGGCCAAATAATTCCCCTCGGTGACTCCATTCCAGTAATTCCTAGCCCAGTGGGCAATTTCAACCAAACCTGAGGCACATGGAGGTCTCCGAGGCAGTGAGTCCACGCAGGCTTCACCGAAATATGGGGTGGGTGGGGAAGAGATCCCCAAATCAGCACCCTGCTATGGGAAAGGTGGTCTGTGCTAACAAGCGCTTGGCAACCGGCGCGGGCAGGAGGCCTACAAGCACCCAAAGCACAAGAGAGGGCTTTGAACATCACCCACAGACCCATTTCAAGTCTCAAAAGCTAAGACAAGGCTCTAAATCACAGGGAGCCAGGTCTCCTTAGCCACGTTGTTCATAGAACTACTTAAAAAGAGCTGTTCATCTTCTTATTTATTATACCTCCCCACTTTTCAGATCTAAGTAAAAGCATTTTTTTCCTCCCTGTAGCCATCAGCTCTGCACACAAACGCTGGCAGGAAAGCTGGGCACCTCCTGGCTCACCCCTCACAGCCTCTGCTGCTTGGCAAATGTCCTCAGTGACGGCACTCCAGAGCCCGAGGTCCCGGCCAGAGCCAGCAGTGCAGCACCGAGGGGAGCAAAGAGAAGTCCTGGCTGACAGAGAAGGGGAAGACAGGAAGAGAAATAGTTCTGCGGGGAGGAGAAAGCTGAAGTGGGGCTGTTAAAATGGCAGAGGAGTCACTAATGAAACTTTCGATATTTCTAGACCTTTTTATTCCAAACCACAGCTGCTCACAAGCGTGGTTTTTTTAATATTTTTATGAACTTCCCCTTTTTGTGATACCTTCCTCTGGTTTCAGAGCTACACAAAAATTATCTCAGATTATGTATTCAGTCCAAATCCTATGATAATGATTAATAAATTGAAAAGGAATCAAAGCAGCAGCTTGGAAACGTTCCCCTCTCCACACACACGCAAGTCAGACACCCAGGGACCAAAACAAAGCCAGAGTTTTATGTAAGGCCTAATGAGTCAGAACTTACATCTCGCTCCTGCTGCAAAGAGAAAATTCATATTAAGAGTGTTAGACATGGAACAAGCTATTAATTTACTCTTTATTCATACAATAGAGGTTTATAACAAATGAACCCTTAATTGATTTGTTCTGACTTAATCTGTAAAGATGCCAAGATCTCCAGATAAGACCTTTTTTTACTTGATGACTACAGGGGGTGTCCAAGCTCCTCCTTTATGATACTCTTGAGTACCCAGTGGAAACTGGTGTGCTCCTGTCCACACCCTGAGACAGAGTTTAAGATTTTATCTAAATCACCATCCCTCTCTGCCTCAGTTTCCCCAGCACGCGACAGCAACGGTACTAATCCAACTCATGGGTAAGCTCAGCACTTTCCAGAGCAGCACACCGCTGCCACGAGGCTTCCGGGCTTTGGGGAAGTCACCCAGCCAGCGAGTCAAAACCAGAAATACACAATAAACCAGTCGCCCTTATTGCTTATTTCTAGAGCAAAGCCGCGAGAGTCCGTTTGGGCGCCAGGTTTCAGAGTCAGTGCGGCTGCACAGGAGAAAAAAATATGGTCCCCACGTCCACTCCCCAGTCACACAGAAACGGGACAGCCATGTGTTGTGAAAGCGTGCACGACATGGTCAGGCTCCAGTCTGCCCTGCAAGGGATCACGACTCCCTCCTCCCTGAAATAAGAGCGGAACAGCAGTGCTTTTTGTAAGAAAACCGCTCGTTTCAATGCATTAGTTGAAAATCCTTTGCTTTTTCAGATCATCAAACCCCTCCCTGTTTTACTCCTTTTTTTGGGCACACTGTTAAATCGTCACGCGAGTGTTTGCGAGGTAGGTGGGATACGTGAGGGCTGGGGACACTTCCCAACAACGAGGGAGAGCACCAGCTCCCCACAGGGTGTGGGAAGAGCACTGTCCTGACACAGGGGAATCTGGGCTGCCCTCCCAACCCATAGTTATGTGGTGACGAAGTGATTTTTTCCCCCCACTGTGTCTTTATTCAGTGTCAGGGGAGTTCAACAGCACCCACCCCTCTTGGGAAAAAATAATAGTGACTTTTGAAACAGTAAATAACCAAGTTGCTGCTTCCCCGTGGTTTGTAGCAGCAAACTCATATCATAAGAGCTAAGAACTACGCTGAAGCTGAACTAAATCACACCAGAGCCTGTGCTGTAGTCCCAGGAAGTTTCAGCTAGGTCCAGGCTAGTCCTGACCTCAACAAAGCAAAGATAATCCCTCGCCCAGTCAGCACAGCAAAGGCTCTTTGGTTCACAATAAAGGTTTAGAGAAAGGCCTACAATAATTGCCCCCGGGACAGAGGACCCAGGTGATGAGAGAGGTTATGGCCCCTCTTCACACCCCTGGAGCGGCCTCACAAATACCAAACAAAACATATTGCTTTTTTTCTTTTTTTTTTTTTTTTAAAAGGGGAATGCTCAAGTCTCTCAAGTCTAATCCAGCTGCTCAGCACTTGCTGGGAAGCCCCACGCTCTCCTCCCGAGTGCTTAACATCGGAAGCATTGGCTGCCCAGTTCTCCTGTGAGAGAACGTGGCTTCCCCTCTCCCAGAAATGGAAAAAAGCAGCACAGAGGAACCCAGATTTTCCTCAGCTACACAATGAGGCTGCAGGCGCCAGAACTGCCTCTCGCTCTGTCCGAAGCACTGCTTTCTGTTGGCTCCAGGACACAGCTGCTGCTCCAAGCCCTTTGGAAGCCCTTTAGAGACCTTGGCTGGTGCTCCAGCACCCTCCACCTGAGTCACCAAGCGAGAACAAGGTACCTGGTAGACGAAGCAGATGGTCGGAGCCTGACAGCCATAGAGAAACTTCACATCGATGACTTGGAGCTCTTCCAGGCGGATGTTAAAAGCCTTTAACTCCTTGTTCTCCCGGTCCAGGGGAATGACCTTGAAGAGGCCATCATAGAGCCGCAGGCCGATCATCCGGCACTCGGGGTCGATGATGCCAATGATGCCGGTCTCCGAGGGACGGCCGATGCGATCCTGAGCGAGAGGTCCGTGGGGAGGGGAAAGACAAAGGGAGATCAGTGTCAAAAAAAGACCACCTCCGTGGGACTCGAGCATAGCAGGTACAAGTTACCACCCCTCAGCTGAGGAAGGACTCCCTGCACACCTCCCAACAGGCTTTAAAATACCATCTGGCAAGCCAAAGGTGATTTATGCACCTCCTGCCTAAAGTAGCGGGTCCTTTCCACCAGAGAGCCCGGCAGAGCTCCCACAGCACACACTTCCTCTCTCCCGGGAACCAGGAACTCCAGAAGCAGACCCTGCAACTGGTTTTCTAATCCCAACTCTCTCCTGAACAACCTCAGAGAAGCCACATCGCTGTCCCACGCCTCTGCTTTCTGTCACTGCTGGAGAGCAACACTCTCTGCTACCGTGAAGTGCCTTGATCTCCACGACCAAAAAAATCACCCTCCAGAAATCCAGCGCTGTTATCAGCCTCCCCAGCCCCCTCGGTGCTGCTTGGCGGGGGCCGATATCAGCATCTCTGTGTGTCACGAGGCAGAACCGTGGCACAGGAAGATTAAGCACTTTTCCCCCAGCACACTAACACACTACTGACAGGACATGTCCACCTACATCTCCTGCCTGTAACCCCCTGCTCAGGTCCACCAACAGTGAGTCAGTGGAAGCTCAGTGCCTGGAAACAGATGGAAGATATTTTGGCTTGACAGCTGATGGAAACCATTTGGCTAATTACTAACAAAAAGCCAAAGAGACATGGGAATTTCTGACCTGCTCAGAAGGTGTGATTTTAATCCATATAAAACCGAAAAATGAAAAGTAGCTACAATTATTAACGATGTTGTGTGACCATGACGGTAAGAGTAACTTCAGCAGCCATGCTTCCGGTATGCAGCGTGTAGAGACCAGCCACAAATACCAGAGGAGTCATTTCCCAGGGAAAATTCTACCTAACATCAAGTTTTGAGTACTAATTCTCTTTACAGTAGGAGTATTTCAAGTTAACCTTATTATTCTGCAAAATACCCCGAGAAAACAGCTGTAGCTGTGTCGTTCTCAAGCCCTGACTCACTGCAGGAAAAAAGCCTCTGGAAATACCAGTGAACCTTATCGGCGCCAGTGGGAAGCAAAGAATCGTAAATAATAAGGCAGAAACCCATCACCCAGGCTCGCCTTCGATACTGGCAAAACAAAACCATCCCTAAGGAAGGGAATTCCCCGCTTCCAGGTGCTGCAGCTTCACTCACCTGCACGTTGCCATGGGCCCGGGTTATAATATCAATGCTGTCCCCGTTCTGCTTGTACTCAAGGATGCAGGCGTTATACTTGGCTGTCAGGATGAACAATAAATCCTTGCTCTCCCCCTGTCAAAGCAGAGCAGCAGAATGTCTTCAGGAGGGTGTCAGAGGCAGCAGCCCCGGCGCGTTCACTCCTGTCCCCCTCCCCGCAGCTGGAAAGCGGCCCCCTCCCCGCAGAGCACCCACCTTGGGGCGGAAGAGCTCCATGACAGCGGTCTTGCCGTACATCCCCACCTCCTTGACGGGCCGCAGCCCCTCTGCTGTGACCACATAGATCTCCAGTCGCGTGTTTTTAGCGATCAGCAGGTTCAAATCCTCCGCCGAGGTGAAGTGCCCTGGAAAATGGAGAGAAGTCATTGGTGAGACACAAAGAAGCGAAGAGGCGGCACCTTGGGGTGCTCTCACTGAACGATCTGCAGCAGCCTGACGATCCTGGGGAGGCTGGCCCGCAGCCCCACACCAAACACCAGCCTCCCTGCAGCACCCTGAAACCCCAGGATCTTCCTCTCAACATCTGGCCCCCTCAGGAACCACCTTCCCTGAGCTCCAACTTCTCGTCTTTCCTCAGGGAACCCCATTCCTGGAGGCAATACCCCAAAACACCTCACAATAAGGCAAGACACAGCGACAGACAGAGACATCACCTCTCCCCACAGCACCCCAACCCTCTGCTGCTCTGTAACCCCCTCAGGAATGCCACTATGCTCTCAGAAACCTCAAGCCTGTCCCAGATCGAGACACCCCACTGCACCCCCAAAAACCTCATTGCAACCCCAGTGCCCCACAGCACATGAACCTCCACACATCCCCAGTGCCCCACAGCACCCTGCAAAGAAACTCAAGACACCCCCAACTCCCTCAATGCCCCACAGCACCCCAACAAACCTTAAGTGTCCCCATCCCCCCGCTCCCGACTCCTCCTAGTGCCCTACAACCCACCTACAAACCTCAAGGCACCCCAAGGGCCTTCAACACTCCCGCAGCCCCCCCACCCCACCCCTCAGCACACCCCAAAGCACTCACAGTCCCCCCCATAAACCTCGGGGAACCCCCTGGTTCTCCTCACAGTGCCCCACAACCCCCTCCACGGGCCTCAGCACCCCCCAACCCCCCACTGCTCCCCCAGGAACATCAATGTCCCTCCAGCTCCACGGTGCCCTCCAGGCACCCCCGAACCCCTCAGCCCTCCGCTACCCCGTAGCCCCCCATCACCCCCCAAAGGCCGCACAGGCCCCAGCGCCGCGATCGTTAGGCCAGGGCGGGGGGGGGGGGTGGTGGTCCTGGGGCCGCCTCCCCAGCAGTACCGGTGACGCAGCCGTTGACGGCCGTCGGCTTCTGCGCCGTCACGACGTAGTTATAGGACATGGCGGCGGGCCAAAACGGGGGCACCGGAGCAGGGCTGGGGCAGTACCGGGAGCGGGGCCTGGCGCGGCCTCTCCGCCACCGCCGCCACCGCCTCTTCCGCCCGCCGCCGGCGTGACGTCAGCGGAAGGGGCCGCGCGGGGCCGCTCTAGGCCGCTGGGAGGACCCCGAGGAGCAGACGAGAGAGCAGGTAGGGAAGGGGGATGCTCTAGCGGGTTCCTCCTCCGGGAGGCCTTTGATGGGGGTGGTCTTCATTTAGGGGTGCAGCCCCTGGTCTCCCCACAGCCCAGGGGATCCCTGTTGGGGAGGGGATGCTCCCATCCTGGTCCCACCCCCTATCCCGGGCGGGGGGGGTGTCCCACTTGGGGAGTGCAGCCCCTCCTGCTTCTTCGACTGCACCTCGGAAGGGGGGTGCACCCTCTGGGCCCCCCAACACACCCCAAAAGAGGGGTCCCTGCTGAGGGGGTGCACCCACCCTGGTCCCCCTCTGCCCCACGGTCAGTGCCCCCCCTTCCCCTCTGCCCCAGGAGGGATCCCTGTTCAGGGGGATGCCCCCACCCTGGTTCTCCCCCACCCCAAGACGGGGGTCCCTGCTTGGAGGGGGTGCTCCCATCCTGGTCCCCCACCCCATGAGGAGATTCCTGCTGTGAGGTTTGTCCCACCCTGATCCCTCCACCCCAGGAGGTGGTCCCTGTTTGGGGACAACGCTGAACCCAGCACCCCATAATCCCTCCCTGTCGCCCTCCTGCCATCCCCGTGGCACCCCCGTGTGGGACGGGGACCTGTCCCCGCCGGTGACGGACCTTGCCCTCCCCTCAGCCCCCGCCGCCTCCCGACAGAGTTTGGACTCGGAGCTAAAGGCTGCGGCGGGATCCTCCGCCATCCCCCACCGCCCGCATGGAGGTGAGCCCGGGGTGGTGGGGACCCCCCTGCTCCCCGTCCCCCCTCCTCCACCATACCCCACCACCATCACCCCTCTGTGCCACCAGGTCCCCAAGAAGCTGGTGAACTCGGTGACGGGCTGCGCCGATGACGCGCTGGCGGGGCTGGTGGCCTGCAACGCCGGCCTCCGGCTCCTTCAGGGACACCGGGTGGTCCTGCGTGCCGATCTGGTAGCCATCCGGGGCCGGGTGGCCCTGCTCTCCGGTGGGGGCTCCGGCCATGAGCCCGCCCATGCAGGTGAGCCCCTTGCCCCTGCCACGGGCCGGTTGCCCCCCGACACAGCCCTGAGCACCCCATCCCACTCCGCAGGGTACATCGGGAAGGGCATGCTGACCGGTGTGGTGGCTGGGGCCGTCTTCACCTCTCCGGCCGTGGGCAGCATCCTGGCAGCCATCCGGGCGGTGACACAGGCTGGTGCAGGTAGGGTGGCACGGTGGGGTGCGGGTCAGGGCTTCACCCCCCATCACGGCTTCACCCCCTTGCCTTGCTGACCCCCCCTACCTCCAGCTGGGACCCTCCTGATCGTGAAGAACTACACCGGGGACCGGCTCAACTTCGGGCTGGCGCTGGAGCGGGCGCGGGCGGAGGGGGCTGACGTGCGGATGGTGGTGGTGGGGGACGACAGCGCCTTCGCCGCCCCGAAGAAAGCTGGGCGCCGCGGGCTGTGTGGCACTGTCCTCATACACAAGGTCTGTTGGGGTCCCACCGCATCCCTGTGGGGATGGGGGATTTTGGGGGGGGGCAGGGGGACAGGGGCCTCGGCCTGGTAGTCCCTCACCCACCGCTGCCCTTCACAGGTGGCAGGGGCCCTGGCTGAGGCGGGGGCGAGCTTGAACGAGATTGTCAAGAGGGTGTCGGCGGCTGCCAAAGCCATGGGTACACTTGTGGGACCCCTTGCTGCCTTGTGGGGACCCCCGGGGGGGCTGGTGATCCCAGGGGGGATGCTGTGCCCTCCCCCACCCCTCCTAGCTATTCACAGCCCTGGGGCAAACCTGAGCCCCCACCATCTTCCCTCCCCACGCAGGTACCCTGGGTCTCAGCCTGTCCCCCTGCAGTGTCCCGGGGTCCAAACCCACCTTCCAGCTGGCTAATGACGAGATGGAGCTGGGCCTGGGTGAGGAGCTTCCCCCCTGTGTCACCCCCACCCCATACCCCAGCAGGGGCTGAGCATCTCCCCCCCCACCACCAGTGTGGGAGGTGCCCACAGCCTGGGGTGATGCCCCCCCATCTCTGTAGGGATCCACGGCGAGGCGGGTGTGCGCAGGATGAAGGTGAGTGGGGCCCCCCACTTCCTCTCGCTCCTGGGGTCCCCCCCTAGTTCTGCCCTCATGGCCCCGTGCCCCCCAGGTGCTGCCGGCGGACGAGGCGGTGGAGACGATGCTGGCGCACATGACGGACCCCTCCAACGCCTCTCACCTGCCCCTGAGCCCCGGTGAGCCCCCCTGGCCCTCTATGCCCCCCGAAAAAACCCTCCAGGCAGGGGTCTCATTCTGCCCCGTACCCTGCAGGAGCCTCTGTGGTGCTGGTGGTGAACAACCTGGGCGGGTTGTCCTGCCTGGAGCTGGGCATCGTGGCTGGTGCTGCTGTGCGCTCCCTGGGTGAGTGTAGGGGCGGGTCTTGGGGTACCATTCGCTTGCTCTGACCCTTCCTGCAACACCCCCCATCGCTCACAGACCCCCTCTTTTCCCCGTCCCTACAGAGAGACGAGGGATTCGCATCGCTCGGGCCTTGGTGGGCTCTTTCATGACAGCGCTGGAGATGGCTGGGGTCTCCCTCACTCTCTTGCTGGTGGATGAGGAGCTGGTGGGGCTGATCGGTGAGTGCCCGCCAGCGGGGACAGGGCCACGAGGATCCCCAGACGCTGAGTGATGGGACAGGGTCCCCCTCACCAGTCCCTGAGGTGCCCCAGAGCTGGCTGCCTGCGCAGGCAGCGCTGGCGAGGATCCAGGGGAATCCTGCTGAGTCGGCACCCGCCGCTCTGTCACCTCCTGCTCCGCCAGACGCTGAAACCACGGCCATGGCTTGGCCCAACCTGACCATGGCGCCTGCCACGAGCCAGAGGCAGGAGGTGCTGGCGCCGAAAGAGGGACCGGGGACAACACAGCGTGAGCCCAGCACGGGTACGGGCGGTACAAATCCCCCAGCAGCTGTCACTTTTCCCCCCCCACCCCACTCCGTGACTCAGTTCCCCATCCCACCCCCCCAGGGTCGGGCAGGGGTGACATATCCTCCCCGCAGGGCCCGGTGCAGCGCGGGTGCAGCGGGTGCTGGAGCGGGTGTGCAGCACCCTGCTCGACATGCAGGATGAGCTCAACCAGCTGGACCGTGAGGCTGGTGACGGCGACTGCGGCCACACGCATGCTCGGGCTGCCCGAGGTGGGTGACGGTGAAGGGTGGAGCGGGCTATCAGATGTGAGGGGGGAGAGGGTACCCCAGCCATTGCCTCCCAGGAGTGGGATCTTCCCTGGGGTGTCCGTTCTCAGTAAATGGGGAACCCCGAGCTGTTTGCTCCAGCTGGGGAGCAGGATCTGTCCCCCAGCCGTCCCTTCCTAGGGGACAGGTTCCCCCCCAGCCATCCCTTCCTGGGAGACAGAGTCCCCGCCCCCCCCCCCAAAGCTGCCCCTTCCTATGGGACAGGGTCCCCCCCAGCCGTCCATTCCTGGGGGACATGGTCCCCACACCCTGGGTGCCACAGCTCCAAATGTCTCTGCATCCAGTGGCAGTTGCCCCAAGGCATTGGGGGGGGGGGTGTGTGTCCCTGCTTGTCCCCAAGAGGGACAGGGATCCCCAGCTGACAACAGGGGTCTCCAGGGCCCAGTGGGTCACCCCCGTGGGGCCAGGGGAAACATCCCAGCCTGTTGTTGCCTCCGTCCCTGCAGCCATCCAGGAGTGGGTGCGCGCGGGGCCCCCCCCGGCAGCCCCAGCCCAGCTCCTCTCCGCCCTGGCCGACCTGCTGCTGGAGCAGATGGGCGGCTCCTCGGGCGTGGTGAGTGCGGGGTGAGAGGAGGAAGGTGGGGGCGCGCTGCTTTGTCACCCTGTGGGGACCCCAGCTGTGTCCCCAGCATGGGTAATGACAGGGCCGGTGTCCTGGCAGCTCTACGGGCTGTTCCTGACGGCGGCTGCCCAACCCCTGCTCAACCACGACGATCTCCCAACGTGGGCCGACGCCATGGACGCTGGCATCGAAGCCATGCAGCGGTGAGTGCTGCGGGACCCTGGGCCCTCCACGGGTTCCCCCAGTCCCTCTCTAAAACCTTGCCAACGCCCCTGCACCCCATGCAGGTACGGAGGAGCTGCGCCGGGAGACAGGACGATGGTGAGTGCTGGAATCCTGAGGGAACACGGGGCAGAGCCACCTCGCTTCCTACTAGCCACGGAGGGGCTACCAGCCTGGCTGGCTCTAAGCCCCTTTTTTTTTTTCACCCTGTCTCTCCCAGCTGGACTCGCTGTGTGCTGCAGCGCAGGCTCTGCATGGCCTGCGCAGCCCCGGCGCAACCCTGCTACCAGTGCTGGCCACCGCCGTGGAGGTACGGGGGAGCCCAGCACGGCAAAGCCCAGAGCGGGCAACCCAAAGCCATGCTGGCAGGGGAAACGGGGTGGGAATCGGGGTGCTGGGTAGCCCAGCCGCATCCTGAGCGTGCTCCATGTGTCCCTGGCAGAGTGCAGAGGCTGCAGCAGAGGCCACGAGGACCATGGAGGCCGGAGCAGGCAGAGCCAGTTACATCAGCTCAGCCCAGCTGCTGCAGCCCGACCCAGGGGCCGTGGCTGTGGCGGCCATGCTGCGAGCCGTGCTGGATGGGCTACGGAGCTGAGGGGCAACTGGCCCTTGGGCACCCCCCGCTGCGGCTCTGGTGGTGATGGGGGACGTGGCAGCACATCCCATGTACCCCCAATAAACATTTGTGGTCCGGCTGAGCTGGCGCAGATAATCCATCGCCAGGAGAGGGGAGGGGATTGGGGCTTGGGGGGGGGGTTGCACCCTGTTCCTCCAGGATGTGTCCCCCTGGGAAAGGGGGGAGCCAGCGGGTCCTGTGCCCCAGCACGAGCGTGACTGCTGGGGAGGAAGGAAGCTGCTGGTCTGGCCACGAGCGGTCCCCACTGGGTGTTGAGAGGGGAAACCACAGGGCTCACATGGCCCCAGGCACGGGGTTTGGAGGAGACTCTGGGAGAAGGACAAAGAACCAGAGACAGCAAAAAAGGACCAGGGGATGGCAAAAAAGGACCAGGGGATGAGGAAAAAGGACCGGGGGCAGCGGCAGAGCCTGCCCTGCAGCACAGGGTGGCCCCAAGCTGGGGGTAATGGCCAGCATGAGCCCAGGCTGCCAGGGGAGCTGGTGGCAGAGGGGAGGGTCTGTAGGGGCCAAGGCAGGCCCTCAGAGGGGGGACACAGCCCCCAGGTAGCGTGGGTTGGCTTGGAGCTGCTCCCCAGGTACCCACCTCTCCCTGCTCTGGTTCCTGGGCCCCCCCCTTGTCCCCAAGGATGTGGGTGCAGGAGCACTGCAGAAGCCAGTGGTTTATTACGTGTCCATGAGGGCCCCGGGGAGGCTGCTCAGCCAGTCCCAGCCCCCGCGGGGCGGAGGGGAAGGCACAGGCAGCCCGAGGAAGGGCAAGGCACGGTGTGAGGGTCCCCCCTCCAGCCCTGTCACCCCAAACTGGGCCCCCACCCTGTGCAGGAGATGGTCCCGGGGTGGGGGGCAGCAGCGCCGGGCACACGGGTGCTCCTCTGGCAGGTTGTGACCTGACAAGGCTCTGGCAACTGCAGGGCCCGGGGAGGGCAACTGGTTCAGCAAGGACTAAAGTCCAGGCATGAGAGGCCAGCTGGACCCCGCAGGAGCTGGCAGGTGGAGGCGTGAGGACGCAGGCAGGAGCATCACACTGCGGCTGCCTTCATCCTCCAGCAGGCAGGAGGCCAAGGCCAGGCCACAAAGAAGAGCAAAGAGATGTCCTCACCGCTGCCGGAAGGGAGCTGAGCCCGTTCCTCCCGCGGGCAGGTGAGCGTCAGGCACAGGCAGCGGGAGTCCCTGGCTGAGAGCAGGGCCGGCAGAGCAGGCAGGGAAGTGACAGGGTCGGAGAGCACAGGGCTGGCAGCCCCGGGAGGGCAGGAAGAGACCTCAGCTGCCGCATCAGTGTCAGCGCTCGGCGGCGAGCAGGGGCTGCGGGGAGAGCATGGGTGAGCCTAATGCCTGCACCCACCCTGGGGACGGGCCAACTGGGGCTGTGGTAGGGGGCAAGTCCCCTCACTCAGCTCCCCAAAGCCACCCTGTAACCCAGCATGGCCCCACAGCGGAGCTGGTACCTGACAAGAGTCTGGGGAGTCGGCATCGGGACGCTTCCAGCTCGGCCTGGCCAGGGCGCCCAGCACCAGCACCCCAAAGAGGAGGATCAGGAGCCCCAATGTGTTGGCAAAGACAGCCTCGGCGGGCAGGCGCTTGTACTCCATTGTCCCGTTCTTCCTTGGGAGAAAAAGGGACCGAGAACTTTCCTGGATGTGCCCAGCCTTCCCCCAAGGCCACACAGCCCTGTCCCCACCCCACAGCATGGAGCTGTGCAGGTTAACCACGCACCTGAGGAGGGGAATCGCTCGCTTCCCTTTGCCTCTCCGTGCTCGGTTTCACGCCGTGCCGCTTCTGGCACTGAGAGATAACAACCCAAACTCCCCACCCCACCCCTGAGCCTCCCTCCCTGCAACGGCTCTCCCCACACCCGCCACGATGCTCACAGGCTGAAGAAGAGCTTCTCATTGATGCCTGACATACACGAAGCCACAGACAGCATGAGGATGGTGGAACCAAAGAAGACGTGGACGGGCTTGTAGAGGGCCCGGAGCCAGGTGGGAGCCCAGGGCAGCAGGAAGGCGCTGAAACCAGCCAGCCACTGCGGGAAGAGGAGGTGAGGCCAAGGGGTACAGGGGTGGCTGGGGTGGGGGGGGGCTGGAGCAGCACCCACCTGGCAGGAGAAGAGCAAGATGGTGGCCAGCCCCAACCAGCTGTGCAGCGAGTACATGTTGGGCGTCCCGTTGTGGTTGTGGAAGCGAAAGACGGCCACTAACCCCAGCACGGCTAAGCCAAAGGCTACCAAGGCCAGGGTGCTGTGTAGCACCTTCCAGGGAAGCTTGGGGCCGCTCCAGGCGGGGGGCAGGCGATACACCAGGGCCGCTGTTGGGCGAGAGGGTCAGGCAGGAAGCGTGCCAGGGCCGCGCCGCGCCACAATCCCCGCTCACCTGCGCCGTACAGCACCACCATGCCTGTCACCATCAGCACTGGGTGCCAGTTGAACATCTGGGCGCTGCCGTCCCAAGCAAAGCCACCGCGCCAGTGTTGGCACCAAGCGCTTGTGAAGGCCACGCACACGAAGCCCAGGCCGCCCAGGAGGACGCAGAAAGGCAGGAAGGGGAGATCCAGCATCTCCGCGACGGGATGGCGGCACCTGGGGAAGAATGAGACACCCGCTCAGCCTCTGCCGGGGATCTCCACCCGCACCGGCGCTCTCGCGTGTGTGCAGACACCCCCAGGGAGGAGCCAGACAGAAAGGGGAACCAGGCACCCCGAGGAGGGCTGGCCCTGGCCCAGCTGCTGCCTGGCTGAGGAAGGAGGCTAGGGCTGGAGTTGGCCAGCTGGGACTGGGCAGGGTGAAACTGGCCCCTGTGGAGCCAGGTCACTGGGCAGCACCCCACTGCGTTGCCCTGGCACGCCATGCCCAGGGGACATCAGCAAGGGCCTCACGGGGAGGGGGCAGGTGTCTCCTGTAATGCTGCACCCCCTCCCAGCCTCCCCTCCCTTGTCCCCAAGAATCCACTGATCTGACCCCCTCCCTCCCTCTCACACATGCCCTCTCTAAATCCCCCCAGCACCCTCAAACCTGCACCCCAGTTGCCCTTTCACCTCCCCACTGGCACCCACACTCCTTCTCAAACCCTCCCTCAGTACCTTGTGCCCCCCCCAGCTGCACCCACAGCACAGGGCTCACCCCAGCTGGGTGTGAGGAGGCACTCCTGTACCCCCCTGCCCCAGACCCTGGCAGCTGCTGCACCCCTTCTCCCTCCTGCCTCACCCCACCTGCTCCATGGGGGACTGGGGGGGACCCGCTGGCAACAACCACCCCCCCACCCTGCCTGGGCTGGGCGGTGGGACCAGCAAGGCCCTGCCCTCGGGGTGGTGCCCTCATCCCACGGGGCTTGCGCAGGTGAGTGGCTGCGCTCATTTGCCTGGCGATTTGCATCTGCCTCCAAAAATAGATATTTATATCTCTTCACAGGGTGGGGGACGGCCCTGTCCCTCCCCAGATCAGCCGCCCCATGGGACTGTGAGGCAGGAGGTGGGTGGGACACGGCCCCGGCGCAGCGTGGGGATCACGAGCTCAGCCACCCACTCGCTCAGGGCCTTGCGCTGCTCGTCACGGCGCTGAGCAGCCCCACGGCTCCCCCAAAGCCTGGTCCCACAGCTCCCCCAAAGCCTGGGCCCCCACAGTTCCCCGGGGCTTGGGGATGTGGGGCCTGGCCCCACAGCTCCCCTACAGCTCCTCCAGACCTGGTGACACAGGGCCTGGCACCACGGCTCCCACAATACCGGGAACATGGGGCCCGGCCCTACAGTTCCCCCGAGTCTGGGGACACGGGGCCCGGCCCCGAGGCTCCCCCAAACCCGGAACACAGGGCCCCGCCGTTCCTCCCAGCCCAGCTGCCGCAGGGCCCAGCCTGGTCCCAGGGCCGTACCTCAGCCCCGCCCGCCGCCCGCCGGGCCCCACCGCCCCCTCGGCCTCGTCGGCCACCTCCATGTTGGACGGCGCCGCTCTGGCCGCTCGTCTCGGTGGTGGCTCTCAGCCAACCCGCCCAGGGCCAGCGACCAACGAGAGCGGTGGCCAGAGCGGCCCCAGCGCCGTTCCTCCACCCGCGCGCTTCCGCCTCGGGGGTTGCGGCGTTGCCGTGGAGACGGAAGATGGCGGCCGCAGGTCAGCGCTCGGCCGCTCCCGGCTTGCGGAGGGTGGGAGGCGGCGGGGACCACCGGCCCTGGACACCGCGGATTGTCTGTGCACCGGGGGCGCGGGACGGGGCCGAGAAGCGGGGGAGCGACCCCGGGGACGGGGAGCACGGCGGCCTACCGGGGCGGGGGTGGGAGGAGTGGGTGGGCCTGGGGGCACTACAGCCTCTTAGGGACTGGGGTCGGGGGGAATGGGGGGGGACGGGGGCTGCGTGGGGACACAAGAGGGGACCCGGGGGCCACGCGGGGAGAGGATGTCTGCGTGGTGACTGCGTGAAGGGGTGTGGGGGGGGCCCCCTTTCCCCCCCAGTGTCCAGCCCTGTGGTTGCCTTTCAGAGAAAACAGGCCTCAGTGCAGCACTCTCCTGCCAGGACCCGGGGGACCCCCCGTTCTCCTGGACTCCCCCCATCCCTCCGAGCACCACCTTACCTCCCTCCGTGTCACGTCCTTCCTTCCCCAGGCAGCGTGGTCCCCGGCCTGGCTGTCAGCTCTGCCTCCTCTCTTGTCCCCAGACAGCCCAGTTCCCTCACTGTGTCCTCATCCCCTCTCTGACCAGCTGCCCCAGGCGGGGTGTGCTGTCCTGGGGTGGGGTGAAGCAAAACGATGCTGGGACACTGCGTGCCCAAACCTGCCCCTGTAGCGTGGCCTGCTCAGCACTGCCCACGGAGCCAGCGGCAGCTTTAGGGTTTGTCTGGCGTGAGAGGTGTGAATAACCTGTCTGGATGCTGCTCCCCGGGACTCACACGTCTCCCTCGTCTCTGCATTTCATCACATTTGTTTCCTGAGATCGGGGAGGGGGTCTGTGAGGCTGGAGGGTGGGAGGGAGAGACTGAACCTGCGTGTGAGAAGGGAGGGGAGACAGCTTATTTGTGAGAGACCAGGGGCAGAGCACGGCTCGGCATTGGTGTGCTAGAAACTGGCAGGAGCTGCTATTGATTTGACCTTCTTTTGGGTTTCCTGGCAGAGGAGGTTTCCGAGGTGCAGGGGGGTGTGTTGCACCCTGGCAAACAAAACCTTTGCTCTCCTCCAGGTCTTGGCCGTAGGGAGAGGCGACGCTGAGCACCTCAGCTCTGGACCATGAGCTGGCTCTGCCACTGGGGATGCCGGGGCTGAAGGCTCCAACCCCCAGGGAAGGAAGATGCTCCAGACCAGCAACTACAGCCTGGTGCTGTTCCTGCAGTTCCTCCTGCTTTTCTATGACCTTTTCGTCAACTCCTTCTCGGAGCTGCTCCGCACGGCCCCTGCCGTCCAGCTCGTCCTCTTCATGTGAGTGCCAGGCGGGCGTAGCGGGCAGCATGGCGGGGCAGCAGGGCTGGGCTCTCACCACGTCTCTCTCCTCCTGCAGCATTCAGGACATTGCTATTCTCTTCAACGTCATCATCATCTTCCTCATGTTCTTCAACACCTTCGTCTTCCAGGCTGGGCTGGTCAACCTTCTCTTCCACAAGTTCAAGGGGACCATCCTGCTGTCGGCCACCTATCTGGCGCTCAGCATCTCCTTCCACGTCTGGGTTATGGTAGGCTGGGGTGGGCTCAGGGCTGTCGGCTTCTCCTGAGGGCAGGCAGCACGGGCAGCACAGTCTGCCTGCTTAGCTGGCCACAAACCCTGTTTCCTTCAGTCCCTCTCTCACAAGAGGAAGGCCACAATCTACCACCACAGGGACAATTCAGTGTCCCCCTGTGATTCCCTGCACGACCCCCCTCTTAGGCATTGGGCTGGAAGGGCACTGCCCCATCTCAGGCCCTTGGAGCTGCTCCATCTCTGGCTGTGACCTGCCAGAAAATCCTCTTTCCCCAGGGGAAGCCCAGCAGCTCCAGCTCTGTGCTGGCACGAAAGCCCGCGCTGGGGTAATCCCTGCTGAAGTCTGTGACAGCGGCTCCTGCTTTACCTGGGATTAATCCCCAGCAAACACCAGCGCTCAGAGCCTGGGGGCAGCCCCCTCCCCACGGGCATCAAGCAGCACTGAGGGCTGGCAGGGGTCCTGGCTCTGTCCAGGCAACAGCTTCCCCTTCTGTCCCCTGACAAAATTCCCTCCTGTTCCCTGCCAGAGGTCCTGGGGACCCTCCTTCATGGGGCTCTCATGTCCCCCACCCAGCCTCTGAGCGAGGGTCCTTCCCCACCCCACTCCGCCAGGGCAGGGGAAGTATTTTGAGCTGGGCCAGGGGCCGCCCCGGTGCTGCCCACGTCATCTGGGCAAGGGATTGATGGGGATTTATGGGGATCTGAAGTCTGAAGCTAGAATAGGGCCCGGCTCGCTGCCTAAATCCCCTGAGCTGCTTAACCTTTGGGGTGGGGGGCTGCTCCCCCAGCCGGCAGTGTTGCCCCTGGCCTGTGCACAGCCTCGGGGCCAGCAGCGCACAGTGCTGAGGGAGCCAGAGGCACGGGGCTGCTGCCCCCAAACTAATGCAGGGCTTATTTTTGCCTCCTGTCTGTCTGTCCATCTGCCTCAGAACCTGCGGTGGCGAGATTCCGGCCGCTTCGTCTGGACCGAAGGCCTGCAGACTCTTTTTGTTTTCCAGCGGCTGGGTAAGAGCTTGTGGTCGCAGGGTCCCTGGGGGGGTCCTACCCTTTTTGGGGAGCCTTTGGGAGTGAAGGTGGGGGATCCACCCTCACCCCCCTCCCTCCTGCAGCGGCTGTGCTCTACTGTTACTTCTACAAGAGGACGGCGGTGCACCTGGGAGACCCCCTCTTCTACCAGGACTCTCTTTGGCTGCGCAAGGAGTTCGCACAGTTCCGCGGCTGATGGCTCCCCTCGGGCTCTGGGCGATCCACCGTCTCTCTGCGCCTCACGGGCCTCCATGGGGACGGCTCCGGCTCAGCCATCTTCCTCCTCTTCCCCCTGGGGACCAGCCCTTCCACTGATGCTGGCACAGCTTGTGCGGATGCCAGGAGTCGGTGGGAGGTTTGTGGTGCTTCTGGGCGCCGCCGCCCCCGTTGGGACTTGAGTGGTTTTGTAACGAGTAAAGAAATAAATGGGCTGCATTTTCCAGAGGTTGCCTGGTGTCTGCGCACCCCGGGCCCCCCCCTGCCTCTTCCCTTCCATCCCGGCAGCCTTATGCTGCCCTTGCTGCCACAGAACAAGGCTCACAGAATCCCAGAATCATCAAGGTTGGAAAAGCCCTTGAAGATCATCCAGTCCAACCATGAACCTCACCCTGACCGTTCTCAACTCCACCAGATCCCTCAGCGCTGGGTCAACCCCACTCTTCAACCCCTCCAGGGATGGGGACTCCACCCCTGCCCTGGGCAGCCCATTCCAACGCCCAACAACCCCTTCTGCAAAGAAATACTTCCTAAGAGCCAGTCTGACCCTGCCCGGGCGCAGCTTGAGGCCATTCCCTCTTGTCCTGTTGCTTGTTCCTTGGTTCAAGAGACTCATCCCCCCTCTCTGCACCCTCCTTTCAGGGAGTTGTAGAGGGCTCTTCCCACCTTGCAGCGTGGGACATTGTAGGTAGAACCGGAGGGCAACCAGGGCTCCTCGCTCCGCCCCACCCCGCAGTCCCTCGGCCGGGCGCGGGACTCGAACCCGCGGTTTTCCGTCCTGGTCCTCCAGAACCATAGAGAGGGGCGGAGAGAGAGGCCGGGCGCTTTCCCGCCCAGCGCTGCCGGGAGCGAGGGCGGCGGCGGCGGTTCCCATGGAGATGGAAGATGGCGCCCAGGAGTGAGTGCGGGACTGAGACGGGCCGGGCTGCGGGGCCAGGAACGTGGGGCGGGGGGGGCAACGGGGTGGGGGCCGGGAGCGGGCCAAGGCACGGCGGCACCGGGAGCGGGGTTCAGCGCGGCGGGAAGTGGGGGCTGAGGCCGGTCCTTACCACCCCCACCCACGGCCGCCGTGCTCCCACAGGCCGCCAGCGCTCCTCGGCGCCGCTGCAGGTCCTGCTTTTCCTCAACGGGTGGTACAGCGCGACTTACTTCCTCCTGGAGGCCTTCGTCTTCGTCTACAAGGGTGAGCCCCCCACCCTGACCCTCCGCGCACCCCCAGGGTGGCAGCAGCAGCCCCCCCCCGCCCCGCCCTGAGGCCCAGCGCGGGCCCTGAGGGCAGCGCTGGCTGTGCCCGCAGTGCTGCTGCTGCCGTACCCCTTCACCAACCTGGTCCTGGATGTGGTGTTGCTCTTCCTCTACCTCGGCACTGAGGCCACTCGCATCTTCTTCGGTAAGTTGAAGCAACTGGGGGGGTTTAGTGTGGAGAAGAGGAGGCTGAGGGGAGACCTCATTGCCCTCTACAACTCCCTGAAAGGAGGGTGCAGAGAGGGGGGATGAGTCTCTTGAACCAAGGAACAAGTGACAGGACAAGAGGGAATGGCCTCAAGCTGCGCCAGGGCAGGGTCAGACTGGCTCTTAGGAAGTATTTCTTTGCAGAAGGGGTTGTTGGGCGTTGGAATGGGCTGCCCAGGGCAGGGGTGGAGTCCCCATCCCTGGAGGGGTTGAAGAGTGGGGTTGACCCAGCGCTGAGGGATCTGGTGGAGTTGAGAACGGTCAGGGTGAGGTTCATGGTTGGACTGGATGATCTTCAAGGGCTTTTCCAACCCAGATGATTCTGTGAAGTCGTGGGGACAATGGGGTGTTTGGTGGGCTCCAGAGCCCCCCCAGGAACAGCTGGGACCGCGATGTGGTGTTTACAGCATCCCCCACACTGTAGCATCCTGGCTTTGTGGGGGACACCCCCCTAACTGTGTCCCCCACAGGGTCCAAGGGCAACCTGTGCCAGCGGAAGGTGCCGCTTTCCATCAGCCTGGCCCTGACCATCCCGGCAGCCGTGATGGCCACCTATTACCTGCTGCTGCAGACCTACACCCTGCGCCTGGAAGCCATCCTCAGCGCCATCCTCCTGCTTTTCTACGCTGTGGAGCTGCTGCTGGGTGTCCTCGCGCTCGTCTCCTTCTCCAGGTACTGCAGCCAGGCCGCGCGGGGAGCTGGGTGACCCCGGGGTGCCGCAGGAGTGAGCTGCCAGGCTGGTTTGGCACCAACACATCCCCCCTTTTCCCTTCTCTGCAGCGTGGATTCGTACTGAGGCCTCGTGCCACACCAAAGGACCAAGCACACGCAGCAGCAGGAAGCCAGCGGCCCCGGTGCCGGCTCCACCTCCCAGCTAGCCCCAAAAAACAGGGTGAGGGGGTGTCTGCACCCTGCCAGCTCCCCGCTTCGCCCGCAGCATGCGCCAGCAATCTGCCGGGCAGCACCCAACCCGCTGCCACCCAGGATGCGGCCCCCAGGGCTTGTGACAGTTTGAGGTATGGAGAATTATTTTTTTTTTTTTCTACTGCCTTCTCAAAATAATTCACTATTTTCCAATAAATATTTATTTTTACCTGGTGCTTGGGCACGTGGCTTCCCCTGGGGCATGAAGTGCTCCGGTGCTTCCAGCCCCACAGTGCTGCCCTGAGCCAGCTGTCGGGGGGGCACAGGAGCCCCCCAGAATCGTTATAGGACGGTCAGGGTCAAGGTCACAGAGGCACTAATACTCCCCCAAGCGCTGCTCTTCCCTCCCACAGTGGCCCTAAAACTCTCACCC
Organism: Strix uralensis; assembly: GCF_047716275.1. NCBI lineage: Eukaryota > Metazoa > Chordata > Aves > Strigiformes > Strigidae > Strix > Strix uralensis. The sequence goes on from NC_133986.1 coordinate 11,527,590, forward strand.
CACTCAGTACCTAAAAAAAACCATCGCAGGGAGAAAACGTGACAGAAGAGCCCTACAGTGCCATATAAAAGACTGACAACGTCATCAAGTTTATTACACAATTTCCAACCTATCAGAAAGACAAACAAATCTAGTCACTGCGAGCAGGAGGGGCAGCGCCTCGCTGGGTGGTTAATAGGGGTTTGCTCTGCACTTTTCCCCACTATTTGGAAAGAAACTAAAAATTTTTTTTTTGTGTCGTTAAGTAAAAAAACAGAACTCTCCCACCAAGCGCTCCCCCCTCCCTCCCAGCACTCACCCGCTAAGCCGGCACCTCATGATACTTTAAAAGATGGGGGTTTTTTGGGGTTTGTTTTTTTGTGTGTGTGTGTGTCATTTCAACCTAAAAAGACTTCTGGAGCCAGGTTGCTCCTGCCCAGCAACAGTTGGGAGGGTAATGCCGCCCATCCAGCAGCCCTAGGGACTGTCACCCACCCTGAAAGTCACCCTGTGTCCCCTCAGCTTGACCCGACCCCCCCGGGCTCTCCCTCTCCTGCTGGAGGGACCCCTTGAGCACAGACAGCCACCCCCTGCCATGACCCCACCACCCCCCAGCCTGTTTGGAAAGGGCGAGTGAGGGGACACAGCTGGAAAAGGGGGAGCACCCGTGGGGGACAGGGGGTCCCCGAGGGCAGCAGGACGGGGCTGGGGGAGGGTGTCACAGCCTGCCCTGCCTCCTCCGCTTCCTCTAAAACAAGGAAGGCACTGCAGGAGAGGCTGGCTCCGCGCAGGACCCTGCCGGTGCTGCTGGTTGGGGTGACAATGCCGCTGCGGAATGGGGGGGCAGAGGGAGGGGGTGACCCCCAGCCCAGCTCCAGGTCCCCCCTTTCTTCCCCAGCACGCTGCTCCCAGGGAGGGTGAGGAGGGAGAGCAGTTTCCCAGTATGGGTGGGGGGGGGGAAAGGAGGAGCGTGGCAGCATCCTGTGGGACAGGGGGGCCCACAGTGGGGACAGGAGTGTCCCCAAACAAGGCTGGGAGGATGGTACGTGGTAATGACCCCGTTTCCAGTGACTCCAGGCACGGGGTGGGGAGCTGTGCGCCTCCAAAACCCCCCCCGTGAGGAGGGGTCCATCCCTTTTGGCAAGGAAAGGGCTCACAAACCTCCCTCCGTGGCCAAAAAAAAAAAAACCAAACCAAAGAAGCACCATTTCTCTTTGGGTCCGAGTGTCCGTGGAGCGGAGCAGGGCGGCCTGGGCGCTGGGGCTCCCCGTGGCTCCCTGGGAAGCGGCGGTAGCAGTGAGTGCGGGCAAAGGGCTCAGGCCCCAAAGGCCACGAGGTGTCGGTGGGAGTCCCGGCGGGAAGCGGCGCGGCTTTCCTGGGGCGCCCGGAGAGAGCTGGAGGTGGCGGGGAAAGGGTAGGAGGGGGGTGGAGGAGCGGCCTCGGTCACGTAGTCCTGGTCGAGGTGAGGAGATACGAGTCCATTAAAAACCACTTACTGCCAAACTCCTGTGGGGAGAGAGAAAGAGAGAGGAGGGGAGTGGCGAGAGCCATGCTCAGCACCGCCTCAGCCCTCGTTCCTCGACAGGGGGGAACCCCAAAACCCCTGCGGTACCAACTCACCTGTCTCAGTGGTGCCGGTCCCTCTCTCTGTCCCTGTCCCGATGTCGCTCGTGCTCCCGGTTCCGCTCCTGGAAATAGTCCTCGTGTCGATCCTCGCTGTGGAGCAGGTCCCGGTGTCGCCGGCTGCTTTCACGGGACCGGCTGGGAGAACGCTCCCGAGATCGGTGTCTTTTCCTTAGACAGAAGGAAAAGAAAAAGCTTTTGGTCACCTCTGAGGAGGATCTCGCTGGGGTGGGGACAAAAATAACGAGCAAAGCCTTAAGATGAAGTGCCTTTGGGGCACTGCGAGGCCCGGAGGGGTACCTGGAGGAGCTGCTGCTGGCACCCGTGCTGTAGGACTTGGCTTCGATGCCGTGCAGACAGTCTTTGAGGGAGGAGAGGAGGACGCGGCACCGCTCGTCGTTAGCGACACGGGACTGCTTGATGACGGCGATGGCCGTGAGGAGGGTCTCGATGGCGTCGCTGTAATCGCCTGCGGGGAGCGGAGGGATGTAGATTCACTGCGGGGTGGAGTTTTGGGGGGACATGGAGTTGGGGGGACACTCGCACACGCACACGGTCGCCATTACCTGCACTGGCACCGGACACTGCCTTGGAAATGGCGCTGCTGGAGATCGCCCGGTTCCTGTTCATGATCTCCTCAAACTCCCCTTCGCTCACAGGGGGGGGTGGCGGGCCGAGCTCCCGGCTGTGCAGGAGGCACAGAGGTGTGTGTGGGGGGTCAGTGTAGCTCCCCCCCACCTCCCCTCCTCAATTTGGTACCCTCACCCTCGCTCCGCCTCGCCCCGTCTCACCTGCTGTGGTTGTAGGGGGCCATGGCCTTGCCGTAGGTGTCCGGTGGAGGCCCCAGGGCTGCGTTGGGTGGGGGGAAGAAGGCAGGATTGAGGTGTAGGGCAGGGGGAACAGCCCCCGGGGGTGGCACAGCCAAATGGGGGGGCAGTCGGGGCGGTGGGGGCATGAGATGCTGGTAGTGGATGCCGGGCGGAGGCGGGGGGACACCAAAACCGGAGGAAAGGGGTGGCGGGGGTGGCATTGGCGGCGGGGGTAACCCCATGAGGGGCAGGGCGGCGGGGGGGCGGTTGAAAAAAGGCAGGACAGAGGGGGGTTTCTCCACGCGGGCGGGCGGCAAGGCGTTTTCCGTCGGCGTGGCACGGCCATCCACCGAGTCCACGGAGTCTCGGGAGTGGGCCCGCGGCGGCACACCTGCAAACGGCACAGGAAAGAGCCATGAGTCGTGGCTGGAGGGCTTGCAAGTCTTGGAGACCTCCTCCTCCTCCTCTTCCTCCCCACCCGCAGCAACCGGCGCAAGGACTGTCCTCTCCCGCAGCCCCAGAAAAGGGCAGCCTCGGGAGAGCTCAAGTTGCCCAGAGAAAGAGCCAGCTAGCCAAATGTAGCCTCTGCTTCCACGTGCCTCCAGGAGGGTAGCAGCTCTCCGGCAAGACCCCGGCTTGCCCGCAGAGCGCCCCAGGGACGCTCGTTCTGGGACAGCGGGGGCTTTGCGGAAGCCACTGAGCAAAGCGGGGTCACAGGGACGAAAGGGAAAAGCCACAAGAAATGGCGAGAGATCCCCAGCAGAAAAGTCGCCGGGTCCCCGAGTCCCTGAAGATTATTAAATGACCCAGAGAGCCTGCGATCCGCACACGGGTTGGGAAAGGCCTGAGCATGGAGGACAGGACCCAAGTGCCGACAGCAACAGAGCTGCTGGAGGAAGGAAAACTCGGCGCCCGTTTGCCCTCAAAGAGAGGGACAGGAAGCCTTGCTGCATCCAAAGAGGCCTCGAGGATGAGACTGGAGTGGTACGACGGCGAACGCTGCCTCTGCCCGGGCCTTGCCACTCTGACAGCCGTCAAGCGGAGCCCGAACGAGGCCCCACGCTGCCGGCAAGGCCCTGAAATTCAGCCTCCCCGTGCCCGGCGAGGCGAGGGGTGAGAGAAAGGAACACGCCCTGCTCCACCGAAACGCGAGGGCAGGTCGGGACGTGGTGTAACAGCGCCCGGCGCTGCCAAGCAGCGGATCACCGCGGGCGCTGGAGCTGAAGGGAGGGTGCAGAAGGTCACGGCTACCCCGCTGCAACTCGGCTTAGAAAGAAGGGCTTTCCTTGCGTGAAACGGGCCACGGGGGATCTACAATGACCACAGCTGGTCAAGACCTCCTCATCAACGCGCCTGTCAAAAACGGTCCCTGCGGCTCCGCGGAGCCCCCCGGCGCGGGGCTGGGGCGTCACATCGCTGCGGAGTGAGGCGAGGACCACCTATTGCCATTGTAGAAAGCCCACGGCCAGGCCCCAGCTGGAATACTGCGTCCAGTGTTGGGCACCTTACCTCCGCAGGGATGGACAAATTCTGGAGGAGATCCAGAGAAGAGCTACTAATAGATATGGAGGGTCTTAGCTATGTTGATAGGCTGAAGAGCTTAAGCCCATTCAGTTTGGAGAGGAGGAGGAGGAGGCTACGAGGGATCTTCGCAGTGTGTGAGCACCTAAAAGGGGATCATAAAGACTCGGGTCAGGATCTAATCAGACTCAGCAGGCACAGGAAACAACCCCCAGAGACTCCTGGCAGTGTCCCTCCCAACCCCGAGGCTCTCGGTGGCTTCGGCCTGACAGCTCTGCTGGGGATCTGCGGGGCCCGCGGGAGCACGGAGGTCCCCCCACCCACAGCGTGCGTTCGCCTCACTCACGTTTGCGAGCCTGCGCCTCGAACTGGGACAGGTTCTGTCGCGTTGCCAGCCTCACCTCCACCTTATCCCCATTGAGGATTTTACCGGGCAGAAGCTCCAAGAGTTTGTGGACCGAATTCTCAGAGGCGACCACCACCTCTGCGTACCTGCAGGAAAGACCGGCGGTCAGCCAGCAAGAGTGGTTCACCCCCTGATAGGGGGGTAGGGACCCCCCCCCAAACCCCGCCCCGGGCTCCATGCTTGCTGGCAGCCCCATCACACCCCACTGAACCCAGCCTGGTGTTCCATGTCCCCTCCTCCCTTTCCCATACTGGTTGGGAGTCTCTGCTTTACCATCCCAGCTCCAGGCAGACTGGGCATCACCCAGGGAAAACGACCAGCTGCCCCCCAACACGGAGGATGTGGCTGCGAGGTTCCCCCATTCCCCCACATCCCTGCCTCAGCTCTCACCCTTTTGACTGGCCATTGGCTCGGTTCTCTGCGAATTTCAGCTCCACTACATCATAGACACCAACTGAGCGGATGGTTTGGATCAGCTGCTGGTCAGTCGTCCACTGAGAGGGGGGAGAGGCTGGTGTCAGCTCCCACAGCCCTTCGCAGGACCCCGGTGCCCCCAGCTCACCCAGCAGGCTGGGGCAGGGCACTTGGAGTACAGACACCCCCTTAGAGCCCCTACGGGGAGTTTAAAATCAACCTCGAGGCTGAAACAGGCCCTGGGCATGGCTATGAGAGATCTCTCTGCTCTCTGGACAAGACAGAACTGTCCCTGTATCCAGACTTGCCCACGCAGCCCCCAAGACAGCCAGGCAGCAAGTGAGACGCTACAGCCGCTGGTCACCCACCCCAGACCAGACCCAAAGCCCCTCAAGGGGCCCCTGAGGATCACAATATCAAGGCCAGCTCATGACCCAGCTTGGGACACTGGGTCAGCATGGATTGAGGAGGAACAGCCCCCCCAGAGAGCCCTTCAGCCCCCGAAAAGAGCCCTGCAGCCCCTCAGGGGTTTCTCTGGAGGACCCTCATCTGCGTACATACCACAGGAGACCCCAAACTACCCACGCATGCTAGGAGACCCCCCTCCACACCAAGCCCAGCCAGGCAGCCATCCCACTCACCCAGGAGAAGCTGCCCACGTAGACGGCAGCTCTCTTGTTGCGCAGCCCACTGTACGTGTACAGGATGGCGGGAGATTTGCTGTTGGGCTTGGGGGACGGCTCCTGACGGATCTCCGGCGGTGCCTCCGAGCTGCTGGTGCGGCTTTCGGGGGGCTGCGAGCTGGCTGCTAGCACGTCGTCGTACAGGTCCATCTGATCAGCATTACTGAACTCAGAGTCCTGCGAGGGGAGACACTGTGAGCACCTTCGCAGAGGGGAGACCCCCGGGGGTGAAACCGCAGCTTGGAAAGGGACCTGGGGGCTGTTAAGAGCCTGAACGGGGCTCTGGAGGACTGCCCCGTTCTGCTGGAGTCCTCCCAACACCCCCCTAGCAGAAACAAACCACCCCAGGAAATGTTTAAAAGTCCTCTCGCCGCTGTGCCGCAGGTGCCCTGGGGGCTGTGGATGAACAGCTGGAGGTGAGGAAGCCTCCTTGGCCGTTGGCAAACCAGTTGTCCCAATTCACCGAGCGAGCGAGCTCTTTTGAGGCAGCACGAGCCGATTCCAAAGGTTTAGCACCCAAACCGCTTGTCTGGGGTCTGCTCGCAGTTAGGAGGTGGTGAATCACTGCCGTGAACGAAGCCACAGCAAACAGAGCTGGTGGCTGTGATCGCTCACGAGGCAGCTCCTCTCCCCTCTTTCACCATTTCATTTTCGCAACAACTCCCCCCGTGCTTCCCCTCCCTGGCCCAGCAGCCCCCTCTCAGCACCGACCACCCAAACCACACCATGCCCTAGGCTTCTGCAAGCCACCACGGCATCCATTATTCCTCCTGGGCAATGTGGAAATCCCTCTCGCACGGCTCCAGTCCAGCTGCTCAGCTCTCCAACTGGCCCAGCATTAACACAAACCCCTGCAGCAACGGGATCAACATCTCCCTTCCCCAGCAATGGGGATTATCAGCACTCCGAAGACGGGGCTTTAGGCTCTGCTTTGCGATGCTTGACATAACCCTGGAGCAGTTTTTACACATAAAGAGGCGGAGAAAAACGCTCCAGGAAGCAGAACCGTGCGGGGTTACCCCACCGGTGACCCGCGCTGGCTTGATCTTCCTCCCCTCAACTTCAAGCCTTTTGCTTTTTTGCTCCAGCCCTCGCCTCGTGCGAGCGGAGGAGGCTCACTAGGATATCAGCTGCCCTCAGCAATGAGGCAAGACCCAACCTGCTGCTCTGGGAGGCTACCAGGAAGCAGCTCACCTTTTTTTTGAAGCGTGCAAGGGCAAAAGTTCAGCGGTGGAAAACCAAACGCCCTCGATGGACGAGCCTCTCGGCAGGCACGCGCTTCACAACAAACCCAGCCTGAGGGTTGCACACACCCACCCTCAAACCCTGCTCGCCTCGGATACGCCACCGCAACGCGAATTTGCTCCTTTTTGGGCCAGCGGAGCCCTCCTCAGGGTAGGAGCTCCACGCTGTCTGCACACACAGATGCACGTGTCTCCCCTCCCCTCGGCGGCGCAGCCTTTCACGGCGTGAACCAGCCGCCAAGGAAGCTCCTGAGCTGTGAACTCAAGTGTCCTAGATCTGCCTTCCAATTCCCACTCTGTTCCGGGCTATATTTAATTTGGAGTGTACAGCGAGTGCTGTGTTTACTATGGATCTTCAGACTAATTGCTCACCCGGATTCAGCGTGAGCTGAGCATCATTGCATGGTACAAATTACTACGTTCATATCTATCCCACGGGAGCAATGCACAGGTCTTGTGCAGCACAAAAACCAGAAGCTCTGCTCCCAAATTTTTAGTTCCAGGACTTCAAAGGCAGTTCAGACAACATTTTCTGCTAGAGATGGTTAAATCCCCTACGCTGCGACGGTCAGGGAACTGCACACATAAAACACGGCCCTTTGTGAGCTCAGGGGAGAGACGGTGAAGGGTGCTCAACACACAGCTTTCAAAGGGTCATAGAAATCTAAAAATCAAACCCTTTTCCCCCCCAGACACTCTTCTTGACAGCAAAGTGTCCATTTCTAAGGCAAGTTGTAACTTTTGCATCCGGCTATTTCAGCTGCAGAGCTGATAAAAAGGTTACAAGAATTTCAACAGGGCGCAGTATTTTTGTACTCGTTTTCTGAGTGTGTTTGTTTAATCCGCCTCCCACACTCCTACCTCCACTAAGTGCCTTTGGACACGGCCCAAGGCTGGAAGATTTCTGCCTGGAAGTTTCAGAAAGTTGAGAACAAAAATAGTGGGGAGGGGGGGGCTAGAGGAGAAATCGCTCAGAAGCCGGGATACTTCAGCTTGGGAGTTTTTAGAGACCCTCTGGGATCTCTAAAAAACCTTTTTTTTGAAAACTAACAGCCTGATGGGAAGATGGTGTAGAAGTACTCACAGTCCAAGCGCTCCCAGACCACTCTGCTGGTCTCTGCCCCTCACTGCCACCGTGAAATTTGCAGATCCTCGCTCGAAACGCATGGTACCGAGAGGCTTCTCGCATCACCCGCCAGCCAACCCCTCTGTGGCAAACGCGTCCCGAACCCACGCGTGACACCTTCTGAGGGTGCTCTGGGACGCAGCTCAGCGTGCGCTGGGGGATTTGGAACCACGTCGGTGGCCCACAGAGACCACGGGGCAGCCAGGGCACCTTCCCCCCCACTCCCCCTCCACGCGGCATCATGCACAGATTAACTCTGGGTTTCTTCCTGCCACCGCACAGCCCGAAGTGAGCGAAACACCACGCTCGGCGGCCCTGATAATCACTTCCAGCTTTAAGAAGCTTCTGTCTACTTGGCCATGTCAAAGATCTTTTGTGTACTGTCCCCTAAACCCTCCAGTTCAATCTTTCCACGCCGTTTCCCGGTGCGCAGCCAGGCTCACTCCATCCTCCTCTCAACGCTGGTTAACTTTTTTTACTCCCGAAGACCCCCAAGACTTGATTGAGAACAAACCTGACCCATCAGGGACCCTCTCAGCTCCCCAGCAGACATTCCCACGTCCACTCAAGCCACTGCTTTTGTCACGTTTCCTGCTCCAGGCCTGCCGGGGGCCAAGCCTTCGTAGGAATGCCTGTCTGCAGGCACAGGCAGGCCAGGCAACACTGCGCCGTCTCCGCAGAGCACCCGGGGAAGCAACACCAGAGTTCTCCTGTGAATTCCTCCCACCTGTTTGTTGTTTATCGGTCGTCCTCCGAGACGTTACAGACTTTCCAACTCACACCCGCCAACGTCACAGCTCTCCTTCTCCAGACGGAAGGTACCACGTCCACTTTCACTGCTTCCCTTTGGCGTTCAGAATAATTGCCATAAATGACGTTTCTTGGTTATTCTGTGCACTTCCAAACTCCAGCCCAGCCACCTCCACACATTTTCTTAATCTGCACTTTATTCCCCCAGCTCTCCCTTTCACTCCCAACTCCAGATACACCTATTTCCCCATTCTGCTAAAAGCAAATTGCATGAAAACATACAAATTGAGGCAGTTCCTAAGCCAGAGCAGTTCCGTTTGGTCCCAGCACGGTACTAGATAGTTGAATACACAGGGAATCGGGTTTATTCCGGGAGTTTTTCGGGATGGATGCAGGAAGTGGTATTTCAGAGTCAGAGGGTGTCTGGGCAGGGCTGCCCGGCTGCTACAAGCAGCACGGACATTTGCTTTGCACCTCACTTTTCTAGTGAGGTTCCCATTATTTTGGCAACATTACAGCCAGCTTGGACCCTGCCCTTCTCCCAAGGAAATTGCTCTCAGCAGAGAACTCCTGCTTCTTCCCAGGCAGCTGGAAAGCACCTTGCAGTCCCCTTGGCTCAGAGGCAGTTAACAGAGTTTCCACCATTTCGCTTTTCCCCCGAAACGTTTACTCACGGCGTATCCTCACCCGATAACCTCCCGCCTCCTCAGAACAAAGGGTTTATCACCCTCAGCCCCTCTTCAGCCCTCTGGGAGCTCACGGCCATTCCCTCCTCCACGTGTTTTGTTTCCAGTTCACGCAGCTTGCCCTCTAGTGCAGACCAACTTCCCTCTGCGGGCTTTCCATGGCCATTTTTAATCTTCAAACATCTGCATTCACACCCGCTCTCCCGGATCCCCAAACTCTCTAAAATCTGCTTTTTTAACAGCTACACCCCCCCCCCCCCCCCCCCCCCTTCTCTGTCATTTCTTCCCACGGGTCCCAGACAGCCTCAAGGTGGGAGAGGTGGCACACGGGCACCTCTCCGACCGCAGCCAGTCCCTGCCACAGCTTCCCAGCCTCTGTGGTCCCATGGGTCCCCTCACCGTGCAGTTCCCTGGCAGGGCCTCTTCCAGTTTAGATTTCTCATTTCTCCAACCACGCTGCAACTATCCCCTTCAATCTCCGCTCATCACTGCCCTGGCAAACATCCTGGTCCAAACCCTGCCTCCCCCTCCCAACCGTTTTGTGACCAGCCACATGTTGAACCTCTGTGGAAACCTGCAGAAAGACTCTTTATTCCCAGCTCGAGATGACAGAATTTAGGATTCAGGAATGGTCCCAGCCCTCGGTTCCCCAGAGCGACTCTCCAGCGTTGTGCCACCCTTCCCCGGGCACAGCAGCCACATTTTCTGCCTCCGTTCTGTGCGTACGCACCAGCTGATGGGTACATCCACCCTAATCGCTCCAGCGCCTCGCTAACCAGCTGGCTGACACCAGTTATGATGCTCTCCCCCAAAAAAGGAGGATGTGCAGCCCCAGCCCCGCAGCCGGACGCGTCACTCACCTGGTTGAACTCCTCGTCGGCGTAGATATCAATCAGATCCACCCCCTCGGACATATTTCCAGAGACGGGAGCAGGAGCCCGGGCTGGGACCGGGGCGAAGCAGGAAGATCAAAGGTGACCTGGAGCGGGGTGAGGAGGGGGGACAGGGTCAGCGAGGCACTGGGGACCCCTCTGCCCCCCGCTTCCCTGCAGGCACCAGCCACCCCCTCAGAGGGGCCCACAGCCTCAGCCCAGACCCACCCGGGGGCCGCAGCAGCCCCTCACCCTCTGGCTGGGGCAATCCCACCTCGACCCCTCGCTGAGGGCCACCCCCGGGGGGAGGGGAGGCGGGCAACGTGGCCCCGTTTCCCACAAACCTGACAGATCCCTGGGGGCAACAACCCCCCCCTCAGGGGGCAACACCCACCCCCCCAGGACCCTCAGTCAACCCCCCGCGCCCCCAGACCCTCCTTAACGCAAACGCGGGGCACCAACCCCCCCTCCCACCGCGACTCTTTCCCGGTGAACCCCCCCCCACCCCAGGCAGCCCCTCCCCAGCAGCGAGATCACCGGGGGGGACCCGACCACTCCCCCCGCCCCCCGCCCACACCCGAGCTGGGTCCCCGCCCCGGGGCAGCGTCGCCGCCGCCACCCCCCGGCCCAGACACCCCCCCCCCCCCCCCCCTCCGGGGCCGAGACCGCCATATCGGCCCGGCGCGGCCCGTCCCCGCCGAGCGGCGGGACCCGGGGGAGGGGGGACGGGGACCAAGGGGTGGGGGCGAAGGGTCGCGGCTCCCCCCGGCCCGGTCTCCCCGCGGCCCCGCCCGTTACCGCCAACAGGCCCCGAGCGCGCGCGCCAACCGCGCTCACCGCCACCGCCAGCGCCGCCGCGCCACGCCACGCCCCCTCCGGTTCAAGGCCCGCCCCTTCCGGCCCGCCCCGCTCTGCCCCCCCCCTCCAGCCTACCCATAGAGTCGGGCCGCCCGCTGTCACAGAGCGGCCCAGACGGAGGCTAGAGCGGCCCCGCGGGGCTATGGCGGCGGCCAGGGTGAGGCCGCGAGGGAGGTTTACTGGGCGTGAAGGGGTGTTGCTGGGGGGCGGTGAGTCCCGGGGCAAGGGCAGGCGGTGGGGAGGAGCCGGGGAGAAGTGGGGGGTCTGGGGGGGTCAGTGTGTGGGATGGGGGATCGGGGGCAGCGGGATCTGGGGGGTTATAGATGGGGAATCGGGGGGCAGCAGCGTCTGGGGGCGTTGTAGGCAGCAGGGCCCGGAGTGAGGGGGCTATGGGATCGGGGGCAGCGGGGTCTGGGGAGATTATGGAGGTTTAGGGGCAGAAGGGTCTGGGGGGTTACATGGTAGGGGCAGCATCGGCAGGGAGTTATAGGATGGGGGGGCAGCAGAGTCTGGGGCTGATGTGGGATGGGGGACCGTGGATTTTGGGGGGGGGGGGGGTGTGCACGTGTGCTGGGGATCCTCTGCTGTGCAGGAGCAGCCAGGCCTGACGCTGTCCGTGTCCCTTTCCCAGCTCTGCTCCCTGCCTGGGCGGGCTCTGTGCCGGCACGTTGTGTGGCCAGTGTGCCTGCAGCGTGGCTACCGCGGGGACTCACCGAGGGACTCGGGGAAGGACGTGCTGGAGATCCCCTTGCCCCCCTGGCAGGAGCGTCCCAACGAGCCACTGGAGACGAAGAGAGCCCGGCTGCTGTACGAGAGCCGCAAAAGGGGGATGCTGGAGAACTGCATCCTGCTCAGGTGAGGTGCGGAGTGCCCCGTCCTCCCTCCTGGCTTCACAGCCACCCTCCAGCGCTTGTCTGTCCTTCCCCCCAGCACCCTGACAATTTGTCCCAGGGGCAGACGGGGTAAGGGGGTGGTGAGTACTTTACAGGATAGATAACATCAGCCCTGGCGAGCTAAGGGAGAAAGACCAGTCGAGTTGAGTGTAGCTGCTGTGTAGTTCAGCTCCCTAAAGATGTCACAGATTTTTAATTAACAAGGAAGATCCCCAAGCAGGGGGGGTTTGGGACTAAAGCAGTGGTCAAGGGAGAACAGGCTGGGGTTTGAGGCAGGTCGCTTTGGACCCAGCTCCTCCGTGACTTGTGGCGTCGTGGAGCGAGCTGGGTGCCAGCCAGGCTCTTCCTCCAGTCCCCTGCACTCACCCTCACACATCACAGAATCATCTGGGTTGGAAAAGCCCTTGAAGATCATCCAGTCCAACCATGAACCTCACCCTGACCGTTCTCAACTCCACCAGATCCCTCAGCACTGGGTCAACCCCACTCTTCAACCCCTCCAGGGATGGGGACTCCACCCCTGCCCTGGGCAGCCCATTCCAACGCCCAACAACCCCTTCTGCAAAGAAATACTTCCTAAGAGCCAGTCTGACCCTGCCCTGGCGCAGCTTGAGGCCATTCCCTCTTGTCCTGTCGCTTGTTCCTTGGTTCAAGAGACTCATCCCCCCTCTCTGCACCCTCCTTTCAGGGAGTTGTAGAGGGCCATGAGGTCTCCCCTCAGCCTCCTCTTCTCCAGACTAAACCTCCCCAGTTCCCTCATCCTCTCTGCAGCCTCTTCGCGAAGGAGAACCTGAACCGCATGAGCGAGCAGCAGCTGAACCTCTACGACCGGCTCATCAATGAGCCCAGCAACGACTGGGACATTTATTACTGGGCCACAGGTACGGCGTGGCTGCCCGTTGCCCTGCCCGCTCCCAGGCAGCGCCGTCACTTGGAGCTGTGGGCGCTGGGTTTGGGTGGGGTGGGAGGGGTGGGAGGTACTTTGGGACAGGCCGGAGCCATTCTCTTGCAGAAGACACCCAGTTGGGTGGGAGTGTTGATCTGCTCGAGGGCAGGGAGGCTCTGCAGAGAGACCTGGACAGGCTGGAGCGATGGGCTGAGGGCAACTGGGGGAGTTTCACTAAGGCCAAATGCTGGGTTCTGCCCTTGGGCCACAACAACCCCCAGCAGTGCTACAGGCCTGGGGAGGAGTGGCTGGAGAGCTGCCAGTCAGAGAGGGACCTGGGGGGGTTGATTGCCAGCCGGCTGAACAGGAGCCAGCAGTGTGCCCAGGTGGCCAAGAAGGCCAGTGGCATCCTGGCTTGTATCAGCACTAGCGTGGCCAGCAGGGACAGGGAAGGGATCTTCCCCCTGTACTCGGCACTGGTGAGGCCGCCCCTCGATGAGTGGGTTCAGTTTTGGGCCCCTCGCTCCAAAAAGGCCATGGAATGACTCGAGCGTGTCCAGAGAAGGGCAACGGAGCTGGTGCAGGGTCTGGAGCACAGGTGTGATGGGGAGCGGCTGAGGGAACTGGGGGGGTTTAGTCTGGAGAAGAGGAGGCTGAGGGGAGACCTCATGGCCCTCTACAACTCCCTGAAAGGAGGGTGCAGAGAGGGGGGGTGAGTCTCTTGAACCAAGGAACAAGTGACAGGACAAGAGGGAATGGCCTCAAGCTGCGCCAGGGCAGGGTCAGACTGGCTCTTAGGAAGTATTTCTTTGCAGAAGGGGTTGTTGGGCGTTGGAATGGGCTGCCCAGGGCAGGGGTGGAGTCCCCATCCCTGGAGGGGTTGAAGAGTGGGGTTGACCCAGCGCTGAGGGATCTGGTGGAGTTGAGAACGGTCAGGGTGAGGTTCATGGTAGGACTGGATGATCTTCAAGGGCTTTTCCAACCCAGATGATTCTGTGACTCTTGCTGCTCTTTCCTGGTTTTCCCACAGAAGCGAAGCCCACACCGGCTGAGTTTGAGAACGACGTGATGGCCATGCTGAAGGAGTTTGCCAAGAACAAGAAGAGGGAGCAGCGGCTGCGGCAGCCAGACCTGGAGTATCTCTTTGAGCCACCCCACTGACAGGTTGGGGGGGGCTGCCTTCTCCATCCCCACCCCCTGGAGCAGAGGAGGGGCACGGGGCCCTGTGGAAACACTGATGCTGCTGCCTTCCTCGCGGCTCTCCTCCTCCTCCGGCAGCAGCTCCCTCGGACTCAGGGCACGCTAAATAAAGCTGTGGCTGCTAGCCCTGCTGCTCCTGCTGCCTCCCTCCTGCTGCGCTGTGGGAGCAGGGCTCTGCTTGGGGCGGGGGTGGCAGCGACAATCCGAGCTTGCTCGGGGACATGCCAGCTCGCTGCTGTCTCCAGCTCCTACCTGTCCCTTTGAAACCCTTTTCAGGGGACCCAGGGGAGGTGACCCCACACCTGGAGGGCGCAGGAGGTTGGAGTGGGGCATCCTGCTCCACTATACCCTCTGTGGGGTGTCCCAGCGCTCCCCGAGCAGCGGTGACAGTCTCCAAGGTCCCCACGTGTCACCATGCCGGTGACCGGGAGACGGAGTCACCATCCCAACGTCCCAACTTCCGCGGGGACATTCCACAGCCCCCTCCTCCATGGCATCCGCCCGTCCGTTTGTCTGTCCCCGTGCCGAGCCGCGGGCCTTGGCGCAGGACTCGCCTGCCGCGGGGCTGGGCGCCGTCTCCCCCTCGGTGAAGGCACGCGCCGACCTCATGAACTTTTACGCCATGACCTATGCGGTGGCACATGGTAGGGAGTCCTGAAGGCCTCCCTGAAAATTTGGGGGGGGGGCTTTATTCCCCAGGGCTGAGCCTCTTCTCCTAGCTGTCACCCAGGCCAGCTGCGTTTCCGTCCCCACTTTGGCCACCGCACCGAGAGCGGCTACGTGTCCAACAACCACCCGACCATCTCCTGCCTGCTCTGCCCACGTAGTGCAGCCCAGGGGTAGGTACCCCTGCTCTGGGGGGGACACAGGGGCAAGTTTCGGTGTTACTGTCACAGCCCTGCTGGCCTCCTGCCGCAGCCACTGCCAGGACACGGCCACCTCCACCACCGCTGACCACTTCAAGCCCTTCTGGCTCCCTGATGGCCGGAGCCTCCTGCCCCAGCACATCCAGCAGTTGGGGAGTGGGTACCCCCACGGGTCCTCCCTTCCCTTCCTCTGCATCGGGGCGGTGAGTCCCCGGCACACGCGGCTCCCCCAGGGCTCCCCCAAAGCATCCAGGAAGCACAGCACACGGAGCTGCTGCACTGGTCCTGCCCAGCCAGGTATGGTTTTGGGGGTGTGGTGGTGGTGGTCCTGGGGCCAGCTCCATCCCCAGGAGGTTTTGGGATGTCGGTGGTTCCAGGGCCAGCTCCAAGCCCAGGAGGTTTTGGGGGTGTTGGAGGCCCCCTGCCCTGCATCACCCCTCCCTGCCGACCCCCAAACACAGGGGTCAGGCAGGGCCCCCAGGCTGTGTCCAGCTACTAATGCCATGGCTGGCTGTGGGGCTGGGAAAAGGGGGGCTCCCCCCTGCCCTGCTTGCTCCCCACAGATGTCCTGCAGAAGACGACCATCGGCACCAAGGAGCAGTCAGGTTTCACCAGAGCCACCCCAAGGAGCGACCATGTCCTGCCAGCCCTGCCAGCCCAGCCCGTGAGCCCCCTCCCCACCACGTCCCCTGTCCCCCACCAGCCCCCTGCCCCTCCTGCACCCCAAGGGATGCTTTTTCTCTCCCGCAGCTCGGCTTTAGCATCACCATGACAGATTTCCTGCCCTCTGCGTGCAGCCACGTAAGCAGGGCGAGGGGAGGGGGCGGCAAGCCCCCAGCAGGCAGGGCTGGGGGTGCAGGCAGGGGACACGCGTGTCCCAGCCACCCCATCTCCATCCTCTATCAGGGCAGTGAGATGCTGCTGGCGGGCTCCGAGAGAGGCAGCGGGTTCAGCCGGGAGGCGCGGAGGTGCCTGGGCACGGCGGTGAGCATGATCCCACCCCGCTGCCCATCTCCATGCACCCTCCCCAGCCTCACCTGTTGTCCCCACGCAGACCTTGCCTGCCGTGGGCCACCCCGTTGTAGTCGTCTCCCGAGGACTGCAGGCACCCCGAGTGACCCAGGCTGGCCTGCTGGGACAACAGGTTGCTGGCAGGAAGGTGGGTGCAGCCATGGCCCTGGCCCCGGCCCTGCAGGACCATGCACCCAATCCCTCTCTATCCCCCAGGAGCTGTCGGGGTTCACCAAAACCCACGGCCAGTACGTGACCCCCCGCCCGACCCTGTCCCGCGCAGCACCAGGTGAGTTTGGGGTGACTCTGGGAGTTGGGGAGGGGGGCTCCTTACCCCAGGGGGACTCCAGCCTCACCATCCCATCTCTCCTGGATTTTCCAGCCCGGTGTTGGCGGGATCCAACCTGGATGGCAAAAAATGGGGGTATCCAGCCCCAGCGCCCCAGCAGCTTCAGCACCAACAACTGCCCCACGGGGCTGGGGGACATCGTTGGCCACTGCCCGGTGTAGCCCCCCCCTCCCCTCCCCTGCACCCCAGGGGTCCCAGCCTCACCTTCTTTGGGGACACCACCCAATCCCTGAGAGCACATGGAGAAATAAAACCCCAAAACAGTCTTCCTGGGCACAGTGTCATTGTCACCTCTGGCCCTCCAAGACCCCGTGGTGAGGCTGCGGCTGCCCCCAGCCCTCATTTTGAGGGCTGCCTGCACCCCAAAGGCTGACAGGAGGATTGTAGGGGGGGGTGGTGTGTTGGGGGGTGCCACCTGGCCAGCAGCCGCTGGAGGGCTGTACGAGCCCGGTTTTCTGCGCCGGCTTTGGGATGACACAGCTGATTTGCGGCAGGCGGGGCTGGTTGGGGTGGGCAGCGGGAGGAGGAGGAGGAAGAGCCCCAACTTGTCCTGCAGGGTGGGCAGCCATGGCATTGCAGGGGGGTGGGGGGGTGTCTTCATCCATCCCCTCCCTGGCCGTGGGGCGTGCAACCGGGCTCCGGGGAGGAGAGGGGGGAAAGGGCAGCGGGGAGGGGTGGCTGTGCCGGGGGGGGGGGCCTGCAGCACCTCCCTGGGGTTCCCAAGGGACGCGGGCGATGGCAGAGGGGGACACCCCCACGCGCCCCCCCCCAGCGCAGCGCCCAGGGAGATGCCGAGCCCCGGCTGCCGGTAGGGGGCGTGGCCTGGCAGGGAAGGGGGCGTGGTCTGGGAAACATGGGGCGGGGCCAGATGGGGCGTGGTATTCCCACCGGCCAGGTACCCCGGGGGCGTGTCTCTCCCCTCAGGCCCCGCCCCTCCCGCGCTCCCATTGGCTGCAGCCGGTTGCCTTAGCGACGGCGGCGCGGGCCCCGCGGCGGGGATGGGGAGCGGCGGGTCGGCGGGACGCTGGGCCTCGGCCGAGGGGCCGGACGGGGACGAACAGCGGCTGGAGGTGCGGGGAGGGCGGGTCCCGGCGGCCCTGTGGGCTCAGCGGGGACTGCGAAAGCTTTACCTGAGCGGTGCGGGGCTGCGGGAGCTGCCGGCTGAGCTGGAGGAGTTGAGGCACCTCCGCACGCTGGCCCTGGATGGCAACGAGCTGATGGAGGTGCCCGAGGCCTTGTGCCACCTGCCCCGCCTGGCCTACCTCTACCTGGGCCGCAACGGGCTGCAGGGGCTGCCGCCCGCCTTCGCCCGCCTGCAGAGCCTGCGCTGCCTCTGGCTGGAGGGAAACTTCCTCGCCCGCTTCCCCCGCGCCCTCCTGCACCTGCCCGACCTCCGCAGCCTCCAGCTGGGTGACAACCGCCTGGCCCGCCTGCCC
Organism: Strix uralensis; assembly: GCF_047716275.1. Classification (NCBI taxonomy): domain Eukaryota; kingdom Metazoa; phylum Chordata; class Aves; order Strigiformes; family Strigidae; genus Strix; species Strix uralensis. The sequence goes on from NC_133986.1 coordinate 11,545,202, forward strand.
GCCGGGCTGCCCCGCATGGCCGCCCTGCGAGGGCTCTGGCTCTACGGGAATCGCTTCGAGGAGTTTCCCCCGGTCCTGCTGCGGATGGTTCACATCCACGTCCTCGATCTGGATCGCAACCGCATCGCTCGCTTTCCCGACCTGACTTGCCTCTCTGCCCTGCAGCTCCTCTCCTACGACCACAACCCCATCCAGCAGCCGCCCCCCGTCGGGGATACCGTTCAGCTGGTGGGTAACGGGGCGCAGGAGTTCATGGAGGCACGGCAGGAGCGCCTGCAGAGCCTCCAGCAGCAGGAGGAGGAGGAGGAGGAAGGCACTGAGGCCGCACCGGCAGCCCCTGGGGACGGCTCACCGCTGCTGGAGGACGGAGAGAGCAGCTTTGCAGCCTTGCCGGGCTCCACGGAGGAAACATGAGCCGCCACACTGCAGCCGGACACCCCCAGGGATACACTACAGCGGGGTGGGGAGCCTTCTCCGGGCTCCCAGAGCCCACCATCTCCCAGCTAGCGCTGCTGGGGAAGATGGAAGCTCAGAACCTCCCTGCGAAGAAAAACAGATGGTCCGAGGACCAGCATCTCCCAGTCAGGACAGCCAAGAGCTGCCTCCTGGATCTGCAGGGCTTGTGGATCACGATCAGGATCCATGAGCCCACCTCAGAGCATCCCATGTAACCGCAGGGTGCCTTGGATGGGGACAACAGCCCTCTGCCATGATGGGTGACACCCCTCCCCCACGCCCCAGACCCCACTTGCCTGCTGGGCAGGCCCTGGCAGGCAGCACAGTGCTGCTGCGAGCCAGGCGAGCACGGGGACCTTCCTACCACCCGCCATGCACCTCCTTTGCTCCTGTTTGTGTGGGGCAGGACGGGGAAAAAGCAATGCTGTTTGCATCCACATGGGCCCCGTTGCCCTGAAGAACAGCGAGGTTTGGGAGCAAATGCCCAGAGCCCTTCTCGCCCCCAAGACCCCCGTCCTGCTGCTGGAATTGGGCTGGGGGAGGGAGAGGTCTCCGCCGGGCTCCTCCTGGCCATCAGGTTGGGGAAGGAGCAGATGGAAACTGCCTGTCTCAAGCCTGGAAAGGGTTTTGCCTCTGTATGGGAAGAGGAGCCCCAGCTCCAGCTCTGTGTCCCTCAAAACGGGCACCACAGCCCGGGCTGCCACCTTGTCCATCCTCTTCCCCTCCCTGAGTGCCCTTTGTACCAAACTCAAGCAATAAAAAGCACAAACCCAAGAAAAACTGGTGTGAGAGAAACGTGATGGGGTCTGTCTCCGGAGGGGAAGGGCCTGTCTAGGAGCCGTTCAAAATGCGGCGACACATCCTGGTGCGAGACTACCAGCTCCTCTGATTTTTTGAGATTTGAGGGGGTCCCGTTTTCCCGCTCCGGCCCGTCTCCAAACCGCTCTCCCCCTCTCCACTGAGCCACCCCCCGTGTGGCAGGCGAGCTCGGCCGCGCGGGCACGGAACGCTCCCCCCCGAGGGCTGGGGCTCGCTGGAGGTTTCAGACCACGCATCCGCTTTTTCATTGCGAGGGGTTTGGGGTTGGTGGCTGGGAGGCAGCCAGCGCTCCTGCCACATCCTCACCCGCGCTCACGGGGCGGATGCTGCCGGGTTTCCCCCCCTCCTCCTCCTCCTCGCTCTGCAGCAGGAACCGCGGCTATTTTAGATGCGGTGGAACAGCCTCGGCTGGGGGATGCACAGGGTCTGTCAGCGCTGGGCCCTCCGGCAGCAGAGGCTGACGAAGCCTTTCCAGTGGTAACGAGGCCCCATTTCCACTCCCGCTTGTGGACGGTGGATTTGGGGTTCGGCAGGAGCTCGGCTCACTCTTCCCCCTCGGGTTGTGGTCGGTCAGTCCCTCTTGCCACCCACGTGGCTTGTAGCCATCCTGGCACAGGCCACCCAGCCCCACACATGGCACCCTGGGGGTCATGCCATCGATCTGGGGTGCTGCTGCTTTGCCTGGGGAGACAGTGCTTCTAATTAGCCGCTAATTATCCATCACCCCACAGGGTACTGGCCCTGGCAGAGCGACGCAGAACTCCGAGCCCCAGATCTAAGTGAATTTCTGCCTGGCACAACCCATCTGCTGCCACCAGCTCCATGTCTGCTCTCAGCAGGGTGAGGGGTGCAGGTGGTCCTGGGTGCCACCAGCCTGTCCCCACATCAGTGGCTGGGCCCAGAAGCTCTGACACATGGGGAGGGGGGGGGTCCCTACCTCCCTACACCCTTTTCCCACCACCTCAGCCTTTCACAGCCCTGGAGTTTCACATTCTGGCTGGGGAAGGAGCTGGGTGGGGGTCCAGGCACCGCGCTGGCACAGCACCAATCGGCGCGGCGACACGAGGGCCAGAAGCTGCCGCAGTCAGCGGAAACCTCACATGTTTCTGCTACGCACAAGTATTTCGGGGACGCTGGCATCGTCGAGCCCCAGCACCCGGCGAGGCGTGCGCGCAGTGCATCATCCATACGTCTGTCTCTATATATATCCCTGCCTACTCGCCCGGCCCCGCGTACAACGGTTTGTGGCCTCGCTGCAGCTGGGATCACGCTGCTATTTCCATCTGCTCCCGCTGGTTCCGAGCACAAAGGATGGGGCTTGGGGATCGCTGCGGCTTGGGCCGGCTCTGCGCAACAGGAGCACCGGGGTGGCAGCATGAGGCCAGGCGTATTTTCTTTTTTGCTGCGTTCAAAGATGTAGCGGGATAAAAGAAACGCGGCTCTGGCGTAACACAGCCCAGACAGCAGCCAGGCTCAGTGGCACCGCGGCCGTCGGTAGCTTGTTGCTGCCAAAATCTCCAGGTTTGGCTCAGCTGGACATAAAGCAGAGCCGGAACAGGTGCAAGCAGCAGCGTCCTACCCTCCACTGGGACACAGGAGCTGGCCAGGGGACAGCCTTGTCCCCTGCTGCCACCAGTCACCTCATCCCAGCGCCTGAAAAGCTGATCCGGAGGGATGGTACCCTGGGCATGGAGCACGCGGCTCTCCTGCCATCCCCGCGTTTGGAGTTTCTTTTATTTATTCAAGACCAGTGTTCAGTGAATTATTTAACACAGCCACTCGAGCCTTTGCAGTGCAGCCAGCACCCCAGGCAGCCACGTGCCCCCTGTTTTGCCACAGGCAGCTGCCCAGGATGTGGCTCCCCCCACCCAGTCCCTGCCTGGCACCTCATCCCACCCCCCCCAGCTGGGATGGGCACTCACCTTTCTGGCCCCGTTGCTGCCTGTGGGGACCCGCTGGCTGTGTCACCTGGCTCAGCACAGGCTGAGGCTGTCAGGATCGGCCCCCAGGGCTGGGGGAAGCCCAAAACCCCCATCAGGACCCCAAGCCCTTGCACTACCCCCCAGGAGCTGCCACACAGCACAACCACTTCTTGCAGCCACCACAAGAAAGAGCTTGCTTGGGCTGCTCTTAATGAACCCTCACTAATTGCCCTCATTAACTGCCCTCATTAGCAGGCCCAACCCTGCAGCCCTTGCAGGTGGCTTTCCCTGTCCCCTCCCTTTGCAGGGACTCTTCAGATTGTTCTGCACACACACACCCCCCCCCCCCTCCCCGTGCCCCCTTCACCAGGGGTCCTCGAGCCTGCCCCATCTTTCCCCCTCCTTGTGGGTGCAGTGGGGGGGGATCAGTGCTTGGGGGGATGCTCAGTGCTGGGGGGGTGCTCGGTGCTTGAGGGGGGATGCTTGGTGCAGGGGGGGTGCTCAATACTGGGAGATGCTCAGTGCTTGAGGGGATGTTCAGTGCTGGGGGTGGTTCTCAATGCTGGGGGGGTGCTCAATACTGGGAGATGCTCAGTGCTGGGGGTGACACCCAGTGCTGGGGGATTCCCAGCCAGGTGCAGGTGACACTGTGACCCCCCCATCCCTACTCTGACAAGCGCCCGCTGTGGGCACAGCTGCCGGGGGACCGCAGGAGCCATCCCCCAAGTCCCCGCCCCAGCCCAGAGACGAGGCACACTGGCAGTTACTGACTGTCCTTTATTACTGAGAACAGGGGCTGCCTCCAGAAAACGAGGGGCCCCGCTCCCCAAAAATAGGATTCTGCAAAGAGGGCGCCCGGACCCGCACACCCCGGCCCTCGCCCCCCAGCCTCCCCGCAGTGCCAGCCCCAGCCTCTGCTGCTGTTATTAGAAAAGGGGGCAGCTGGCCACGGCCACCCCCACGCAGCAAAGCCACCGGCAGCGGGGTGACATCGCCAGCTGGGCATCCCCTTGATCCAGCCGCTCATCAGGCGGTCTGGGCTTTTGTCTTTTTTTTTTTCTTTTTGTGTCTTTTTTTTTGTCTTTTTTTGGTCTTTTTTTTTTTTTTCCTGTTTTTCTGTATTTTACACACCAGTTGGATGTTACCGTCACATGAAGAAGAGAGATACCTGAACAAGATAACGGCTAAGAGCTCTAGAGTTAAAAATGAACACACAAGCCCTGGGGAGCCGACCGCAGACAAGAAATCCTTCCTGGAGGAGCGGGGTGCCCGAGGGGCGATGGGTGGGCACCCAGCTTGGCACAGTCCCTGCAGGCACCTGGGCCACGCCCGCCCACAGGGAGCCCCTGGGGTTTGGGGGGGTCCTGGCACAGCCCACCGCGGTGCCTGGCCTTGGGGTGTGTGGCCTTGCTGCCCCTCAGCTCTGGCCCCTTCCCCAGGCATGTAAATCTCTTCTTTTATGTTAAAAAAAGAGAGAATATGATAAAAATACAAATGTCCCTAAAAGCATTATTATTACTGTAGTAGCAGTATTATGACTTCTCTCCAGATTGTCCAAAATCGTCTAAAGAGGGACTGTGGGGGCTGCTGAACCCTTCCTGGCTGCAGCCACGGGATGGTCCCGCTGCCACCGTGTCCCCAAGGTGGCTTGTCCCCAGGGTGGCAGGGATGTCCCCCCTCAGCAGGAGAAGGGACAAGCAGCTGGGCACCCTGGGGACGTTTTGGGGGCCATTCTGGTGCAGGTTCTCCCCCTGCCCCCCGCCCCATGCAAGGGAGAAACCCCACGGAGCACCTCGGTGGCTCAGCGGGTCCCCCTCTGCCAGCACCCTGTGTCCCCCCTGCAGCCCGTGGGGTGGCATTAACACTCAGGGAGACATCCCTGCCCTGGCACAGGGACGATGACAAGGGGGTGAAACACTCTCCCTCCCTAAAACCGGGCTCTCAGCTGTACACAGCACCCCAGGGGACAACCTGTGGCCTCGGCGGGGGGGGGGGGGGTTGGCTTGGTGACACCCTGTGGGGGGGGAGTCGGTGTCATCCCCGTGGGTGCAGGAGGAGTGAAGGGTGGGTGGTGCCACGGGGGAGCAGGAAGACTGAGGATGGGGGACCCCCAGCCAAGGCGGGGTGGCTCGGTGCTGGTAGGCATCCGGCTGCCTCTGGGCTCGCTCTGGGTGCCTCCGCACCCATGGGTGGCCGTGCCCTACCTGAGATGGCTGCAGAGGTGGCAGCACCCACCTCTCCCCTGCTCTGGGAGGGCTCGGCCGATGTGTCTCCGTTCAGAGGGGGACAGGGGGGCTGACGGTGCCTGGAGAGGCTCTGCTGACCCGGCTGGGGGCACCCCGAGACCCCTCCCCGAGGACACACACACACACACACACACACTCTGCCCACGGGGACAGGCAGGGACGTGTCACATCACACCCCACGAGCCACATCCACTGCCGTGAGCCAGCGCAGGTCGGTGGGGAGGACCCTCAGGGCACGACCCCTCTGGGTGACCGCCCATCTGTCACCCCTGCCTCGCCCCCCCCAAGAGCTGCCCCGAGACCCTGCACCCCATGGGGCTCCCGGGTGGGTCTGTCGCCACTTTGGGGAGCCCCTAGGACTTGGGGAGCAGGCAGGGGTCTGGCATGTGCACCCCGGGGGGATGTTGGCACCGTGGGGACGCTGCTGGCATTGCCCCTGCCAGGCTGGCTGGCCCGGGGAATGCCACCCACCCAGGACTGGGACAATGGCACTTGCTCCATCCCTTAGTCCCCAGGGACCCCAGTGCTGGCCACAGGGCTCACGGGGGTCCTGGACCAGCCCCGGTGCCTGGGTCAGCCTGGCTGGAAAGGGATGTTCTGGGGCTCGGCATCCCCCCAAGGAGAGGGGGGCACTGCCTGGCTTGAGGCCAGGCCCTTGCCCAGCCCAGCGGGGACGTGCCCAGTAACGGGGGGAAGAACTGAGGTGGGGACAGGATGAGGGGTCCCCATGCGGGGCTGGGGGGGGTGAGCCCCAGAATGGGGTTATCGACCTCCCGCTCCTACCGAGCCCCAAGACGGAGGTAAAGCATCAAACCCGGCTGAAGGCAGTGCGCAAACGAGCCCGCTTTGGCTAACGAACTGTGTCATGGCTTCCGATCCCAGGAGCCTGCGCCTGGCCCGGGAAAAGGGGGGCTGCCCTCCCCCCCCCAGGGTGTCCCCCCAGCCCAGCGTGGGCCAGGGGGGCTTGGGGAGGGTGGCAGGGACGTGGCAGGGCATGGGGGGGCTCCACAGCCCCGCCCGGGCGACGCTGACGGCTCGGAGAGGTTTTATTGAGCTGAAAGGGGAGGGGAGGTGGGGGGTCCCTCTCACACTGGCAGCCTGGCCCCCTGAAATGGTGGGGGGGGTGAGGCTGGGGAGGGGCAGAGGGGTCCCAAGGACCGGGGCTGGAAGCACTGGTAGAAGTCCTGCCCGGTGGTGGGATGGGGATGGAGCGGGGGGGGGGTCATTGCTTCTGGCACCCTTCTCGGCCGGGGGTGCTGGGCGGCTGCGTGCCCTCCCACACCCCAGTACCAGGGAGAGGCAAAAGCGAGGGGCTGGGGGGCTCCGTCCCCCCTCCTACCGCAGGGTCCCCACGAGTCCGGGCCGCTGTTCCGCCGGTCCCTGGGCTCCTCGCTGGGATCCCCATGGAGGGGTGACGGGGGGCTGGGAAGGGGGTGACCCCCTGGCCCAGGAGTTCTGGGGCACTCAGGCTTTCAGCTGGTGCCACTGTGCCACTGCCTGCCGGGGACGGGCGATCATGTCCTTCCAGTGCTTCACCTCCCCAGGGCCGCTCTTCCAGGACAGGTAGATCTGCGGGGACAGGCAGCCCTTGAACCCACGGCCCCGCATCCCAGCTCCTCCAGCCCCATCCCGCTCCCCAGCGCTGCCGCTTTCGCCCCCCATCTCCTCCCTCCCCGCTCCCTCAGCCCGTGCTCCCAGCTCCACGCAGGGCCAGGTTAATTTTATCCATTGATTTTCCCTACGGCGACATGGAAAACGGTGCGTGCCAGCCCTCCCTGCAGCTGACAGCTTGGGGAGCTCGTGCTGCCGACCTGCTTCGTCATATCGGAGTGGGGCTCGCTGCTAATTACACAATTAAAAGTGATTAGCAGGCTGCTGGCCACGGCGGGGTGGCCAGGGTGTGAAGGCCACGCTCCCCTCCTCTGGCTCCACCGCCGGCAGCACCAAAGTCCCAGAATCATCTGGGTTGGAAAAGCCCTTGAAGATCATCCAGTCCAACCATGAACCTCACCCTGACCGTTCTCAACTCCACCAGATCCCTCAGCGCTGGGTCAACCCCACTCTTCAACCCCTCCAGGGATGGGGACTCCACCCCTGCCCTGGGCAGCCCATTCCAACGCCCAACAACCCCTTCTGCAAAGAAATACTTCCTAAGAGCCAGTCTGACCCTGCCCTGGCGCAGCTTGAGGCCATTCCCTCTTGTCCTGTCGCTTGTTCCTTGGTTCAAGAGACTCATCCCCCCTCTCTGCACCCTCCTTTCAGGGAGTTGTAGAGGGCCATGAGGTCTCCCCTCTCGCACCACAGTGCTCCCGGCAGCTTTAACACAAAGTGGAGACATCACAGGCACCATCTGTCTGTCCATCCATCCCACCTGCTGGCTGGCACTGGGCTCTGGGCGCAGCCGTGCCCATATCACCGGCGATGTCCCCACACCGGTGACGCTGGCACCTCTGTCCCTCTCCAGCAGCCCGCGGTGCCGAGCCGCTGCGGCCACCCCCTCCCAGGTTTATCCCAACCTACATGTTTGTTCAATTACAGGGCTGCGTGTGGGGGTCACTGACGCTCTGCGGTGAGCAGTAATAATGGAGATTACTGAGCTCATTTGTCATCATTACCCTAACAAGCGGAGAGTTTGATGGATTTAACGTAAATCAAACTGAGGGGGGATGAACTCCTCCGTTCCTGGCATTGGGAGGCAGTGGGTAGTCCCGGCATGGGGACATGGCAGATGCAGACCCTGGGGACACCTGGCTGAGCCCTGTGCCTCATCCCTGCTCTCCCGCAACTGGGGACGGTAACGATGTCGGTGGGGGGGGAGCTCTGGCTCAATTTTTGCCTCACTATAAATAGACTTCGGACAGGTTGAAGCTCACCCTGGCACGGGCTGTGCTGCAGCACGGCATGGTGGCAGGTGTGGGGCATCACCACGCTGGGTGGGGGCCACCACATCATCCCTCGGCTTGTGCCGGGTGAGTCCTTGCCACCGCACACCACGGCTGGGACTGGAGATGGCACAAGGGGTCCCCTCCACGCTCCACCTTCCTTCTCAGCTTCCTCCCACATCAGCCCAGGACCTGGCTGTCCCCCAACATTGCTAAGGTCCCCCTCCACCCCGCGCCAATGCTGCAGGACCCACCTTGCCAATGACATCATTGCGGCTCAGCCTGTCCTTGTCCATGACGGTGATGACGATGGTGGTCTCGCGCAGCCGCTCCGTGGGGATGTCGAAGGCGAAGGACTCGTTGAAGACGGGGTTCAGGCACCGCTTCATGACCACCGTCTTCTTCTTCTCCACCCGCTTGTCCTTGTACATCAGCCACACCTTCACGTAGGGGTCTGGAGGGGAGAGGAGCTGCGCTCAGCCCCGGTTGGACGTCGGGCAGCGATGCCCGGCGTGGCGGGAGCCGGAGCTCGTACCTGACGTGCCCCCGATGTCCATGGCTTTGAGGTTACGCGCTTTGATGATGTTCACCACGATGGAGTTGGCGGAGGGGTTGTAGCACAGTGACAGGAGCAGCTCCCCACGGCTTCCCTGTGGGATCCACGGGGGATGTTAGGTGGGCACCCCAAAAACACCCACTCCTCACCGCGGCACCCAGCCCAAGCACTGACAGGACACCCAAAGCACCCGTGTCCCACTGTGGGAGCGGGGTGCTGGGCTGGGACACCCCCCCAAGAGCTGTCCCAAGGGTGGACTTTGGGGCCGCACAGAAAATCAGAGCAGAGGGAACCAGGGCCATCCCCAGGGGGCTGTTTTCTGGTCTTGCTAGAGACAGGAGAAAAAGAAAACTTTCATTTTAGATTTGCCTGAAATGGCTTGTTTTCACCCAAAATGAGACACTCATTTTGGGCTACTTAGTGCCTTAATATAAAGATTTGGGAGGAGAAACCTCCCCATCAGGTGTCAAAACTTGCAAAGCAGAAAACATCCCTGTTGGGGTAGAAAGAGGGTGGCCCTGTTGGGACACCCCAGGGACAGAGGGTGGCCTCCCCCCTTGAGGACTGGCCCCGGGGGGTGGGAGGAGGACCAGGGCCTTACGCTGCCGTCACTGCAGGGCTTCAGATCCTTCCAGAAGGTCTGCATCTGGGTGAGGTCCACCTTGTTGAGGGGGATGGACACCTCCCCGATGGGGTCATTGCGGCTGAAGCGGTCGTAGTCCAGGACCTGGAGGTACAGCACCCGCTGCACCACCTTCTCGTAGGGGAACCCTGTGCCAGAAACAGAGGCGATGATGAGGAGTTGCCCCTGCCATGGCGAGCAGCACCCCTGGCCATGGGTGCTGGTGTCACCCTGCCTTGCCCGTGCTGATGGGGAGAAGTGGGTGCTGGGCAGTGGTTGAGGAGCAGCGTGGGGCACCTCTCGTTGCTTCGGGCCACCATGGTGGCCACTAGCAGACTCATTTCCCCATGTGCACCCACCCATGGGTGCTTTCTGAGGCGGGAAGGAGCCTCTCCCCCCATGTCCCCTTTATGGGGTGCAGCTCAAACACCTCCAACCTGGCCTTGATGGCTTCGCCAACCCATCTCACCACCGATGGCCACCACACATCACCAACGGCCACCACGTTGGTAGCTCAAGCTGAGTTGATCCAGCCCGGGAGGGAGGACAGAGGATCCCACAACCGCTCTGCTCCCACCCCAGTCCACCCCAGTCCATCCCAGCCCATACCTTCGAAGAGGAAGGTCTCGTTCCAGTGTGGGTTGAGGTTCTTCCGCTTCACCTTGGTCTCCAGCTTGTGCTTCTTGTCGGGAAGCAGGTAGATCTTGACAAAGGGGTCGCTGGTGCCGCTGAAGTCCTTGGCCGGCAGCTCCTGCGCCTTCATGATCTTGACGGTCAGGGTGGACTCCTGGAAGTTGTAGCCGACGCTGAACTGGATGCGGCCCAGGTTCTCCCGGCTGATGCCATCATGGCCCTCATCGTCCTCAGAGCCTGGGGAGAGCTGTGGCCAGGGGGAGGAGAAGAGTAGTGAGTGCAGTGCCGGGGGGAAAAGACCCTCATCCCCCCTGTTTCAGCACCCGAACCCTAGCCCCGCGAGCTGTCAGAGGGCATCAGCCTCTCCCCAGCTCCCCGGGGCTGCCATCGCCTCAGATGACTCCTGGCTCTGCTCCGGAGTGCCAATTAGCCAAATTCCTCCTGACAGCCCATCCCTGGCGCTGGCCCCGGGGTGAGGGGACAGCCACGTCGCCTCAGCTCAGCCACGGCTGTGCTGGCCATGGCGCCCGGCGGCGACGGGGACTTGGCAGACCGGGCCGGGACGTGCCAGAGTGTTTGTGGCACAGGGCAGGCACGGGGAAGAGCCGGGGGGGTAGCAGAAGACACCCAGGTGGTGCCCAGGGTGAGACGCCATCCCTGGGGAGCCCATCCCCAGCACACCCCCATCCACTCACCATGAGCATCTCGCTGGTCAGGGAGTTGACCAGGTCGGAGACGGAGGAGTGCGGCTCTGTCTTGCGGTCGGACTCATCGTGTGGTGGCTGCCCGGTCACCGGTGCCGTGTTCGCCGCTTTGCCGCCAGCTGGCAACCTGGGGAAAGAGAGGCAGCGCCTTAAGAGGAGAGATGGGCTGAGAGCCGAGGGCGAGACAGCGAGGGGCTCCCCGGGCACCCTCTCCCAGCGGATGCTGCGCCCGGGCTGTGCCAGCCCCCGATGGCCGGGACATGGGCAGAGCTGAGCTGGTGGGATGCAGGGGGCTGCGCTGCCGGCGGCTGCGTGCAGCCCCCCCAACAGCCTTCTGAGGGGCCGAGGCTGGTGCAGGCAGCTGGTTCTGCCTGCGGTGCTGCCAGGCAGGGCTGGGTGCCAGCCGGTGCCCTGGGACCCACGGCACGTCACCTCAGAGCATGGCAGCAGGTCCCACGCCGTCCATGTGCCCCCCCTTGCCCCGGCCACATCCCACCTGCAGCGGCCAGGTGCGTGGCTGACCCATGGGTGCTTCGTGCTGTGGTGTGGGCTCAGTGCCCGCTATAACCAACCCCCCCCTTTCCTTCTGCCATCGAGCCCTCCCTGGTGCCCCGGCTGTCCCTGTGCACCCCGGCTGTGGCAGCCGGGTTTGGGTGGGTGGGGGGCCGTGCCGGGACGGTGGGCACGGTGCCGGCGTGGGAGGGTGGGCAGCCGGGAGCTGCAGCGGGCACACACACAGAGCAGCGATGGAGGTGGGTGGGCACACACCAAGGCCACGCTGCCACGGGGACAACAAGGGACACAGGCACAGGGCGGCAGGGACGGGGCAGCCCTTGGCTGGCTCCCACGGTGCAGACAGATCCGAGAGGGGAGGGGATGCGCACACAGACAGGCACCCAAAGATGCACCCCACGCTCCCACCCACCCACCGCCGCGGCTCCCGCCCGAGCCGAGCCACGGTGATAAACCAACAGATGGACCAACGGACGCAGGGACGGCCCCAGCGTTGTGGCACGCTCAGCGGGGTGAAGCCACAATGCATGCCACAAGACACCCACCGACACGCCAAGCACACACAGACACACGCCAGTGGAGACACTGGGGCGGGGGGCATGACGGGGACGGAGGCACACGCAGCGGCACGGGGCGGCAGCCCCCTCGCACACCCACACACACGTGGCTCGCCCACCCCGGTGGGACGGTAGCCAGGGAGGATCGGAGAGCCCGAGGTAGCTGGGGAGGCAAAATTGGGTTAAAAACAGTGAAAATGAAGGCGGAGGAGCCGGTGGTGGGGAACGCCAGGCGAGGAGGTGCTGGTGGAGCCGTGGGTGCCGGGGCAGTGGTGTACACCGGCGGAGGTCACGGCCAGCGAGAGAGAAAGAGCGGGAAAGAGCAAGAGAGAGGAGGAGAAGCATCGTCCAGCGCCGGCCTGCCAGGAGGGAAGGGGGAGAGAGGAGCGGGGTGGATGGACGGACGGAGAGTGGTTAGTCGCCGGGACAGGAGACACACCGAGGCGCTGGGCTTGGAGCTGCTGGGGACGGGCTGGAAGGAAGAAGCTGAAAAACGGGGATGGAGGAGACGATTGGAGGCAGAAGAGTGGGCGGCCAGCAGCGCCGGGTGGGCAGGTGAGAGTGGAGGGTGCCGGAGCATGACCCCTCTGTCGGCTGCACCCCCCCAAAACATCCCGCGGGGCTCGAGGGGATGGGGAGCAGGGGGGAGATGGAGGCGGGGAGGCCATGCGTGCGCTGGGATGGGTCTTTTGGACCAGCGATCTTGGCGGGGAGGAGCGGGGAGCAGGGTCTTGCTGCAGCACAGCCACCCACCCCCCCCGTGCCCGGCATCCAGCATCCCCCATCCCCTCGCCCGGCACGGGGCAGCCGGCACGGTATGGGCACGGTACGGCACGGCGTTCCCAGCAGGGACCAGCTGCGCAGCGCGACGCCGGGGAGGGAAGTGCTAAAAGATGGAGCGAAACTAAGCCGAGCAGGGGTAAAAATAGCCAGTGGGCGAGAACGGTGCCAGTTCATTAACACGCTGAGCACGCCGGGGAGGCAGCGCCCGCCGGCTTCACACCTCCTCCCCGCTCCGGAGGGGATTAACACCCGCTCCCGGTGGCGTGGGGCCCCTCTGCTCCTGCCAGCCCTCGCCGGTGGCCGTGGCTGGGCTCCGGTGCTGGTGCCGGATGCGGTGCTGAGCCTTCAGCACCCCGGGAAGGCGTGGAGCAGCCGGAGGGGCTGTGCCGCGCTGTCACGCTTGGAGGAGAAAGGGGGGTAATGTGTGTGTGTCCCCCAAAAAGCCTGCGGTGCTTGCTCTGCCCCCGCCCCAGGCAACCTTGGGGCTCGAGCAAGGGCTGAGGACATGCCACCGCAGGGATGTCCCCGCATCCCCGGGGGGTTGCTGGGCTGCAAACGGCCCCGCCGGGCTGGAGGTCGCGGCAGCACGGTGCACAAGACATGCGTTAGGGTGGGACGCAGCATCATCGGGGGGTCCCCCCTGTGTCCCCTCCTCTGCATCCCATTCTCTTCGTGGCACAGGGGCTCTTGGCCTGCCCTGCACCCTGCTCCCGAGCCTGTGTCCCCCCCAGCATGCAGCCAGGGAAGGGGGGGGGGGGGGGCTGGTGGTCGGGGAGGGCAGGAGGGGCAGGACAGGGAGGGAGGAGGAAGGGATGGGGGGGTCCTCTCGGTGCCGCTGCTCCGGAGGCAGAACCGTGGGTGCTGGCGGGGGAGAGCTGCAGATGTCACCGTGCCCGCTGCCCGCTGGGCCACCCTGTGCCGCTCCAACCTTCGCGCTCCACCGAGGCCAGCCTCCTCCTCCTCCTCCTCCTCCTCCTCCTCCTCCACCCTGGGTCTCCTTCCTCCTGCGGGACTGCCCTCGTCCTCGCTCATACCTCTTGTCCCCCTGAGCGTTCGGCTGGTTCGGCTGTGTCCCAGCGGGTTGCAGGTCGGGGATATTGGCAAAGTCATCTTGCTCTGAGAGTCCCAAAACCAGGGATAACACCACCATCCGGCCTTCCCTGCCCAGGCGGCCCCGCAGGCAGCGGGAGAAAGAGAGAGAGAGAGAGGAGAACAGCATCAGGCAGAGAACAGGCAGGAGCGGCGGCACCCCAAGCTCCCCTGTAGGGCGAGGGGACCCCCGGCTCTGCCTGCTGGCCCCTGCGCAGGAGACGATGGCCAGGATGGGCGCAGAGGGCTGTGGGGAGAAAGGTGTCAGCTCTGGGGAGCACATGGGGACTGCCGCCACCCCTCTCCTCCACCGGTCCAGGCAGGGAGGATGCCAAAGTCCTGCCGAGGAGGAGGGAAAAGGTGCCCAGAGGGGCTGGGGACAAGGGACAGCACAGAGGGAGCGAGGTCCCAACATCCTTCCATGGAGGAGGAGATGGCAGTGGCATGGTTGAGGCTTTTTGCCCCGCTCCAGCGCCGCCGGCGCAGCCTCCCCGGGGCCTGTAACCGCATTTACGTCGCGGCGCCGGGGAGGCAGGCGGGAGGGTAAACAGAGTAAAGAGCAAAAGCAAAGTTAATGGCTTGGGAAAGCGAGGATGGTAAATGGCAGCGGCTCCTCCGTGGGGAAACGGCACGCTGGCTCGGCACGTCCCGGCTCGGCGGCTGCTCCCCCCCCTCCCCGCCAATTAAAGCTGGAACCAGTGTCGATGCTGGGTAAACAGGGAGGGACGTGACCCTCTCGATGGCTAATGAGCCACATCTCGACATCGGGAAGCCGCAAACGGAGCCGGTGAGGAACCTCTCAGTGGGAGAGGGCAGAGCCAAGGGACACCGACTGGCTGGCAGTGAGGAGGGGGGTCACAGCCGGTGCCAGAGCTGGGAGGGAACCCCAGGCAGGGCTGCAGGCAGCAAGCCGGGGTGCCTCTGCCTGCCTGGAGGGGAGTTCAACCCTCTCTCCAGGGCTGCCTCCACAGGCAGGAGGGGGGTGGGCAGCCAAATCTGTGTGTCTTGGGGCCTTTCCCACCCAACCCTGATTCAGAAGGTGCTGAGCTGACTCACGCAAGGGCAGGATCAGGCTTGTCCCCCTCTTCCAAGCACTACCAGCCTGTGGGGAGCTCAGCTGGGACATCAGCATCCCCCCTCTCAGGGTTCCGGGGGGCAAACGGAGGCCAGGGGGGAGTAAGAGGACCCTAGGGAGAATGGAAGCCGGGGGGGACTGGCTCTGCGGAGGAGTGACAATGTCATGTGCTGAGATACGGCAGTAGCACGGGACTCAGATTAGTCCTCGGCGCTTGAGGTTTGAAAGCCAGCGCTGATCCAGGAGATAGGGTTAAGACAGATTAAAGATCACACGGCTACGGCAGCTCCGAGCTGGCTGCTTTTGCAGCTCCCAGCCTGGGCGGAAGGCAGCGGGACAGGCAGCGATATCGGGGCCGAACAGATGGTCACCCCTGCATGGGGGCTGCTGCCAGCATGGCTGCCACTCCCCCCTTCCTTCTTGGGGCAATGTCACTCCCTGGGGACCACGGCGGTGGCATCCCGTGGGCTGGAACATCCCTGTGCTCCCTGGGGACCGAAGGGGACCCGAGCACCTGCACCAGCCAGTGATGCAGTGGGTGACCCGCAGCAAAGTCATGGGGAAAAGCAAGTTGGGGGAGTGGGTGAGACCCTTCCCTGAGCCCCCCAGGCTGGGTAAGCCGTCCCTGCACCCTGTGACGGGGCCAGAGGGGAGATGGCTCTTCCCGCTGGCCCCGGGCAGCGTTTCCCCAAGGTGGTGCCAGCTGAGTGAGAGTGGTGCCAGAGGAGAGAGTGGAGAGCAGAGGAGACAGAAACAGAGATAGATGAGGAGAGAGCAGAAGAGAGAAATGAGGAGAGAAATGAGGAAATGAGGAGAGAGCAACAGAGAGAGCAATGGAGAGAGCAACGGAGAGCAGGGGAGAGAGCAGAGGAGAGAGCAATAGAGAGAGCAACAGAGAGCGCAATGGAGAGAAATGAGGAAAGAGATGAGGAGAGAGATGAGAGAGATGAGAGAGATGAGAGAGATGAGGAGAGAAATGAGGAGAGAGCAATGGAGAGAGCAATGGAGAGAAATAAGATGAGGAAAGAGCAACAGAGAGAGCGACAGAGAGTGCAGAGGAGATGAGAGCAGAGGAGAGAGCAGAGGAGCAACAGAGAGTGCAGAGAGCAACAGAGAGAGATGAGGAGGGAGATGAGGAGAGAGCAACAGAGAGTGCAGAGGAGAGAGCAGAGGGATGAGCAGAGAGCAATGGAGAGAGCAACAGAGAGATCAGAGAGATGAGGAGAGAGCAACGGAGAGAAATGAGGAGAGAGACGAGGAGAGAAATGAGGAGAGAAATGAGGAGAGAAGATGAGGAGAGAAGATGAGGAGAGAGCAACAGAGAGCACAGAGAAGAGAGCAGAGAGATGAGGAGAGAGCAATGGAGAGAGCAGAGGAGAGCGCACACTTACAGGAAGGACTTCATGTCCAAGCCGCGGTTGCGGATTTGCCCCACCACGTGGTCCCAGCTGCCGGGATTGGAGCGGCTCCGGCCGCCAGCCGTCCGATGCTTGGAGCCGGCGGCGATGCCCTGGCGTGCCTGGCCGCCGCGGGAGCCCCGGGGGTTGCCGGCGCCGGCGGAGGAGCCGCTGTGGGCCTGGAGGTGGCCCAGGCTCTGGCTGGTGGTGGGCTGGCTGTGGTTGGTGCGCTGGTGCTGGCTGAGGGGCTGCTGCAGACTTTGCTGGCGCATGAGCGTGCGGGGCCTCTGGCATTTGGGGTCGCCTGCTGAGGTGGGGATATACTCAAGGGTAGTGGCTGTGGACAAGGTGGAGTCCTCGAAACTTAGGGAGAGGAAGGGCAGAGGAGAGGAGAGAAAGGAGAAGAAGGTGAAGGGGCAAAATTGGAGGAAGGAAAAGAAGAGAGTTAGAGAGAAGATGCCCCAGCGCAGGGAGCGCTCCGGCAGGGGCCAGCGGATGCAGCGACTGGTTCCTCTGCCTCTCGGCCCCAGCTCGGCCTCGCCAGCGGCACGGGGCTCTCGCGCCGCCGCCATCTCGCCCGTCCTGCCTCCCGGCGTGTGTGTGTGTGGGGGAGCTCGGCCGCAGCACCGTGGCACCCGGCCGGTTGGGTGCCCTCCCGCTCCCGTGGCTGCTGCGCAGCCGGCGCCTTCCCAGCACGCCGGCCGACCTCGTCTGCGAGCTAATTAGGGCTGTTGCGTGAAGGCGAATCCCCCGGCGCCCGCTCACGTGCTGCCAGCCAGCCCGCCCCGTCCCCATCCCCATCCCTCCCAGCCCAGCACCCTCGCCGCCAGGTCTCAGCATCCCCCATCTTGCAGGACGGCGCCGGCCAGGGGCTCCCACAGCGATGGGGGGGGCCGAGCCCCCCGTAGCCATGGCCATGCCAGCACGCCAGGTGTCCCCAGGGCCAAGCCAGGCTGCCAGCGGAGAGGGGTGGGAGTCCGGCCACACTCCCAGCCCCCTGATTCTGGGATCCTGGTGGGACTGGGAGAGCGGAGGAGCCCAGCCCTGCACGGACGGGCTTTTTTGGGCCGGCGGAGAGGGAAGAGCAGGCGAGAGGCCGGCGGGGGAAGCGGCGATGCCCATCGCTGGCCATGCAGCCGGCCCTGCACCGTGGCAGCAGCACATGCATGGCACAACCCATGCAGCCGGGTAGGAGCCCCGGGCACGGTGCTGATGCCCACGGCAGCCTGCAAAGCTTGTGGCTATGAAACTGGGGGACCAGCCAGCCTGGCAAAAGCCCTCAGGGGTCTTCGATGCATGAAGGCAGGGGTCCCCCCGAGACCACCATCCTGTGTGGCACCAGGGAGTTGCCTTCAGCAGCAGCCACCGACCTTACCCCGGTCCCTGCGCTGCCCGGGGCTGGCCGGGGTGGCGAAGCTGTGCCGTCGTGCATTGCCAGCAGCAGGGGACAGAGAGGGAGGGGGGAAGGATAAATAGCTTAAAAAAAAAAAAAAAAAAAGAGGTGAAGAAAGAGTGAAAGGTGAGAGAAAGAGAGAGAGGAGGGAGGGAAGTTGAGAGGAGTGGAGAGCTGGGACAGATCCAGCCCCACGGCCGGGGCTGAAGGCACACGGGGCACTGCCCGGGTACTGCGCCACCCGCCCCCTCCCCGCGCCTGCCGCCGACCTCCTTTCACTTTCCTATCAAATCCTAAATTAGTTCAATTTACAACCTCTCAGTCACAGGAAACTAAATCTGGCTCCTCTCGGCCCGGCGCCAGCTGGAGGCGCGAGCTCCTGCCAGCACCGTGCCAGGCGGCAGCACGCCCTGCCCGCACACCCTGCCTGTGCCCGCTGGGTGCCCCCGGTACCGGGAGGGGGTACAGCGGCCAGACCCCCAGCATGGCCCCACCATGAGCACCCCCAAACCCGAAGGCTTTGCGCAAAAGAGATATGGAAAGGCGGGATGCTCCACCACCGGCTTCCCCATCCCCTTAACTCTGCCCTCGCCACCTGTGCCAGCCCAGCGGCTGTCCATCCGTCTGCCTGTCCATCCGGCTGGCTGGCTGTCCAGCTCCCAGCCCCTCCGGAGCTCCCAGCCAGGACAGCAGAGCCCGTCGCCACGCCGGCGTGGGCCGGCTGTGAGTCAGCAGGAGCGGAGGTGCCGAGCGGCGTGCGGGCTCTCGTCCCTGGCTTTCGGCACGGCAGCTGCACGACGCCTTTTCTTCGCCGGCCCTCGCACATCCTGCCAGAGGAGCGCGGGCTCCCAGCGGGTTTCGCTTCGCCACCAAGACTGAGTATGGCTGAAGGCTCCACAGCTCCCCCTCTTCCTCACCTCTCCCTCCCGCCTCCCAGCAGCCGAGCCGCAGAACACCAGCATCACGCCAAATGGGCAGCCGCGGCTCCGAACGGAGGGGGGGACACACCAATTTTTGGGGCTCCAGGAAGCATTTGGGATTTGGCCAAGGCGGCAGGACTGGAGTTTCTCTTTTGAAAAGGCTCTTTCCCTGCCAACGGGTCTGGAAGAAGCAGCGGGGATGAGGCATGTCAGCCCTGGGAAGCGCCTTTGCCATCGCCACCGACCTTCCCGGCACGGGGAACCGGAGCAGAGAACAGAAATGTAGGACAGAGCCCACAGCCAGATAAATCACCACCATTTCTCCCGACAGAGCTACCGTCACTGCCAGCAGCAAAGGGTCTTGCTGAGACCTCCCACCCAGCCTGCCTGGGCCACTGATTTCCCCTAAATCTGAAAAACCACCAACTTTCCCCAACTCTCCCTCGGCATTGGATGGTGGAGCCGCAAGTGAGGCGCCGGGTCTCATGGCTGTGCTGTGGGTCAGGGGAGCGCTGCAGAGGGATGAGTCTGGCGATGCCACGCGCCATCCCTGATGGCCACGTCCCAGGGACAGGGACATGGGAGAGCAGCTCCTGCCCTTGGGCCATCACCTCTGCCCCAGGGAGCCCCACTGGGGATGCTGAGCCACTTCCCACCGGCACTGGGCAAAGCCAAAGGTGCTCTGCTCACCTAGTTGGGGCTTGAGCCCTGCAGCCCCCTCCTCTGCTCCCCTCACCAAGCCAAAATGCTGCTGAAACGCTGCTGAAACACCGCTGGGGCTTGGGCAGCCCCCTCAGTGTGATGGGCTGAGGGATCTCTCGGTGGCCCCCATCCCAAGCGCAGCCCACAGAGGGGTGCCCGGGCACGTTGGCGCGGGGGGTTCCGTGCCGGCGCGTGCCGTGCCGGAGTGTGCGTGCTCACTCACTTGGACAGGCTGAGCTTCCCTGCGGCCAAGTGGCTCTGCACCGTGTGCCAGCGGCCTCGCGCCGCCTTCCCCGCGCCGGGCTCGCTGTGGGCAGAGACGCTGCTCCTCATGCCGTCCTCGCCGAGCCGCTGCTTCTCCCCGGGCCGGCCGTCGCGCTCCCCTGCCAACCCCGCGGCGGCCGACGCCGTCAGCTTGGCCCCTGATAACAGAGAGCCACTGGGCCGGGCCGGTGGCCAGACACCCCCCAGATAGACACGGAGGGAGCCGGACAGACAGACGGACGGACGTGGAGGGATGGGAGCCATTTGATAGGGGTGGGTACGAGGGGAGGGGGACAGACGGACAAGAGACGGACAGACAGACAGAGAGAGAAAGAGAGACATCAGCACTGCAACAGAAAAGGGGTCCTGGCCGCGGGGTGTGCGGGGGCCTTGGCAAAACCATCCAAAATAAAGGAGTGGAGGGAGGAGGACGAGGGTCAGGACAGAGGGGGTCCCGCTCGCTGGCAGCCCAGCCCCGGGGGGGACCCGTCCCCACGCCGAGGGGGTGCCCCCAACGTGCAACCCCATCCTGCGCCGCCGCGAGTTGGGGGGGACCCGCTGCCGCCCCCGGGGTTGGGCGGGGGGCGGGGGGAGAGCGGGAAGGAGGGGTTGCTCGTCTCCATGGGGCTGCCCATGGGGTGGCGTGCGGGGAGCCCAGGGGAGAAGGAGGAGGAGGAGGAAGGCGAGTGGGTGCTGCTCATATACTCACTACACGGAGCAAACCCGGTAAGGAGAGACTCACTTGAGGGAAAGCCGCGGATCACCGTACGGGGCGTAAGGTGAAATGTTTAGTATAAACTCCTTGGGAGGGTAGGAGCTCCATTTCTGCTGCACTGTGTTGTCATTGTTATTCCAAAAGTCTCTGTCTAGATCGCTACAGCGGCCGGAGACCAGGGGAGAAAGAAAAGGGAAATACAAGAGAGAGAAGCTGAATTCCTGTAAGAGGGGAGGAAAAACAGCCCTCTGCCCCTGGAGCGCAGGGATCCTGTGGAGAGAGATGGGGCACGCGGCCGCCCACCCCTTGGCCACCGACACCACGCGCGTGCACACACACACACACACACACACACACACGTGTGCGCACACACGGACAGACGGACGGATGGACGGAGCGGGGCAGAGCTGCAGAGAGACAGGAGCAGGTGGCTCCACCAGCTGGGAAGGAAAGAAGAATGGTGCGGGGTTAGAGAGGTGCCCCGGCGAGCGCGGCACCGGCGCGGCGTCCCCGGTATGTGTGTTTGTGTGTCCTCGGCACGTGTGTCTGTGTCTCCTCAGCACGTGTGTCTATGTGTCCTCACCTCTTCAGCAGCCGAGTCCTGGAATCGCACGCTGCTTGGTTAACCGTGACGCTGCTGCGTGTCGGAGACCCCTCTGGGTCCCCTCCTGCCGAACCAGCTCGCTGCCGGCACGGAACCTGAACCTCCGGGCTCCGGTGAGCTGCCCACAGCACCAAGTTGCTTGGCCCCGAGCTGCTTGCCCGGGGCTGTGGAACCCAGGGGGACTCGAAAAAGCTGCCGGTGCCCAGCCCTGACACCCCTCGCCGATGCTCGACGGCGACTCCGGGTTGAGCCCGTCTGCCTGGACCCTGTTGGAGCTGGGGAGGGAGAGCTGTGTGTGCCACACCATCGGCCAGGGATGTGCCTCTCCCTCCAGTGCCAGCTCTGGTGCAGCTGGGAGCAGGCAGAGGGGTGCCTGAAGTAGCCCCAGTGGCCTGCACCCCAATAACCCCCTGAGCGGGAGGACAGGCCAGCCAAGGAAGGTTTGCAATAGTCACACTCCAGGCAGGGGCTATTTCCCTCCTGGTGATCCAGCCTCAGCTCCTCCCAAGAGCCCTGTGGGGTGCCAGGGGGTGCGGGGGGCAGAGCTGGAGCTGGGGTGCCCAGGAGACCCCCCATCTCCCTCCATACCCAGCACCGTGGGACACCCCAGCTCCACTCTCCTTTCCTCACCTCATCCTGTGGTTGGCAGGGCTGTGCCAGGATGCAGCACTGGGGTCAGGGCTCAGGCCGGGGTGCCCCTGGGGACACCCATGCTGAGGTCCCCACGGCTCCATGCCCGTGGCTCTGGGGGGTGGTACCCGAGGGTGCTGGAGAGACTCACCAGCTCTCCCAGTCTCCCAGAGCCCCTCTCCCACTGGGGCTGGGGGACCATCCCAGTCTCCCGCAGCTGCAGGAGGAGCGGGGATCAGCGATGCTTTGGCATGATGGTGGGGACGCCCCACCACTCGCTCTCCCCAGAAACCCTCGTTGCTCCCCAGGACAGAGCCGGGCAAGCAGCCGCTGCCAAACTCCCTCTGCCAGGGCTGGGCTTGGGCACAGACCCTCCTCGCTGGGACGGTCACCTCTGTCCCCAAAGAGGGACCTCCCTGCTGCCGGCGGGGACGGCACCGATCTGGCACAGTGTCCCCAGGAGGGCAGAGCACCCACGACTGGGGGATGGCACATGGCAGAGGGCAGGGCGCTGAGCGGGCTGCGGCTGTGCCAGCCCCGTGGGCAGCGAGGCTCCTGGGCACCGCAGCCCCCTGCCCCTCTCTTCCCCCCCCGACCTTGGCACCTACTTGATGGTTTTCTTTTCACTGCGGCCTCGGCTGGAGTCTGGAGTCCCCACAGTCTCCAGGGAAGTCTTGTAACGCTTACCCTGCAGAGAGGAGAGGAGAGGGGGGTTGGGGGGAGGCAGGAAGAGCCCCACCACACCACGGCAGAGGATGGGACCTGCCAGGGTGGCACCACCATCAATTTTGCCCTTTTCCCTTCCAGCCTCCCAGTTGCTGGGCTCCATCCCACCGAGCCGGGCAGCAAAACTCCTGAAAGCTTCATCCCTTGGCCCTTACGAGCCAGCAAAGGCACTGGTGGGATCTGGCCTGGCCACCCTGGCTTCTGGGCACCGTCCCCAAGGGGCTGGGGGGGCTTGTACCCTGCGTCACCCCAAGGACAGAGCAGCAGTCGCCGCCTGTGTACCCTTCCACAGCCTCACTGGGGGAGGAGCGGGTAATTTTAGGATTAATTGAACCTGAATTAATTGAGTTCACCTTCCCCATCGAAAGGGAAGAGCTGCCATATGATAATGAAGCAGGCGCTCGCTCCTAACTGGGGCTTGTAATCAGGGCACTTCACTGTGATTTCCGACGGCAGGTTCAGCGTGCTGCTCCGATCCAGGGCGGACAAGAGCGCAATTAATGCCAATTAGCGAACAATTAGAAGCGGAGGCTGCTCTGCGCAGGTGCGGGGAGGCCGAGGCAGGATGGGAGCAGCTGCCGGAGCAGGCTGGGGTTGCGGACCAGCCCTCCCACCATGGTAGCCCTGGACCTGTGAGCATCCCTCCTGCAGGAGCCAGCCCTGCACGCAGCCTGCCCACGAAACAGGGAGGATTTCTCCCTTCTCCGTAGCCTCATCACCTCTGCATGGAGCTGCCTCCTTGGCAATGCTGCGTCAGAGGACTCCCTGCACCCTCAGCACGGGTGTCCTTGACCAGCCGTGGGCTCGTCCTGCTGGGAGCTGAAGGGATGCCCAACCTATTTGGGTGCCCATGGGCTAATCCTGCTGGGGGGCACAGGGATGCTCAAACTCCTTGGGTGCCCAGGGGCTAATCCTGATGGGAGGCACAAGGTTGCCCGACCTCCTTGGGTGCCCATGGGCTAACCCGGATGCCCACGGGCCATCCCGGAGGGAGTGAGCCCTGAGCCCTGTGCTCAGCGTTGTCCCCAGCCAGCCACAACACAGGGCTTGTGGGGTCACGGCAGCAGTGGCTGCTGGCCCACGCTGTCCTGGCACTAGCCAACCTGGGGCTACCGCGTGGGCGCAGACCAGGGCCAGCCCGGCAGCCACTCAGCGGGTTTGGCCATGGTTGCCACGCAGCCGTTCCAGCTCTGTGCACTGTTGAGGGCCGGCCGGGACACGGCTTTCCGTTCCCAGCAGCCTGAACGCCTTCGCGGCCAATTTATACTTATTTGTTCCTCTGCCAGCTTCGTCCTTCAGCACAACCGGCCCTTCTCCTCACCGCTTCCTCACCCTCCACCACCTCCAGCCTGCCCTTCCCTGGGTGGCACCAGCTGGGCTTGGAGACCATTTGCCACCTCCTCACAGCTCCCATCACCCCCCCACGCTGCCTCATCCCTGCCAGACCCCCTCTCCCCTTCCCACGGCGCGGGGGGAGCTCCTGGCACCGCCAGGGTGGGCATCTCCCGCCCGGGAGGAACCGCCGCCATCGCAGCACTTGACCCAGATTTGAGTCTGATGGCGAAGGAAACGCGGCCGAGCACGCGGCCAGATCCTGGTGCTGCTCCGGGAGGAAGAGGAGGAAGGATGCAGGAGGGAGTGCTGTCCCAAGTCAAAGGCCCTCCTGATGCAGTGGGGCTCAGGGAGGATAGCTGGGTGCCCTGGGGGGCACAGCGGGCAGCAGGGCTGGCTCACGGTGGCCAGTGCTGCCAGTGACGGGCTGGCCACCTTCCCGCAGGGCTCTTCCAGGCAGGAGCCAGCCCAGCAGGACAGGGGCCAGATCGTTACTGCTTGTCGCAAATATATATATATATATATATATTTGGAAACTTCCCTTGATGCCGCACAGTTTCGCCCAAACATTTAATTATCACATCTCCTAAAGAGAAAAATAAAAGCCGCAGCCGGTACCCGCCGCAAAACCGCTCTCGGCAACAGCCTCTGCCTGCTGGTAGCCTCGCTGCCCAGCCGTGCACCCCAACCGCCCCACAGCGAGTACCACCCCCCGCAGCGGGACCCCCACCCCAGCCATCACGACCCAGTACACCCCGAGAAGGGCGGAGGGGGTCCCCTGTGCCCCCTCCCCACCCCGGGCACCCAGCCAGCACGGGGACACTTACCAGTTTGCGCTGGCACCACTGGCAGATCCCGCAGAGGACGATGGTGACGCTAAGGCTGACGGTGATGATGGCTGAGACGAGAAGGACGTCGCGGGAGGGACCCCCTGCGGGGGAGAAGAGCAGAGCCACCGCTCAGTGAGGGGACAGAGAGGTGGGGAGCGAGGTCAGCCCCCCACCCAGGGGTGACCCCGGCGTGGGCACAGCACCCTGCACGGAGCACCCGGGGAGAGCTGGGCAAGAGCAGGGAGGGCAAAAAGGGGGGGACGTGGTCTAGTTAAGAGGCTCCAACCCCAACAGATGAAACACCCCGGCACGGTGGCCCCCCCCTCTCACCACCAGCCCTTTCGGCTGGCTCCAGGCTCCCAGGGGGGGTGTCCTGGCCCCCCACGCTCCCCGGGAGGGCTGGTTGGAGCAGAGCGAAGGCTTTAATCTCTGCTGGCACCCTGGGAGTGCTGGCATGGACGGCAAAGGTCACAGCATCGCCACGCCACAGCAGCTCAGCACCACGGTTGTTGCTTCCCCGTCCCCTTCCTCTTCCTCTTTGCCTTCCTAATACCCATCCCTTCCCCATCCCCATTATTTCACCTTCTCCACTCTTTTCCCCTTTTCCTTCCTCTTCCCCTTTCCCTTTTGAATCGCCACTCCTTGCCCCTGCCCATCCCTTCCCCATCCTTTCACCTTCTCTATCCTCTTCCCCTTTTCCTTCCTCTTCCCCACCTCTTCCTCTTCCCCTTTCCCATCCCCTCCAGACAAGCCATTCCCAGTTTCCTTGCTGGATCTGTGTCCTGCATCCACCCCACTGGAGGGGTTCCCTCTTTGGGTCAGCCAAACCCACACAGATTTACAGCAAATGGCTCTTGGTGGGGGCAGGAGGAGGGGGTCGGCGCTGGGCTCCTCTGCTCCTTCCCACCTTGGCCATGGGGACAACCTTGGGGACCCCAAAAAGTGGGGATGGACCCCTCTGCTGCTGCAGCATCACCCCCCACGAGAACTGGGACAGTTTCGGGGCCAGGCAGGCATCTCCCACCCACCCTGCTTCTGTTTCGCACCCAACCAGCCCTGTGGGCAGGAAAACTCCCTTGCCAGACCCCGAGGGACCTGCCTGCCTCCCCCCACGGCCCCCACCCCAGCACAGGATGTCCCCAGTATCCGTCAGCCCCGGCACAGCCGCTGAGCTCACGGCCACACTGCCAGCAAGCGTGATGGCCCTGGCACTGTGGGAGGATTAATAAGGACTCAAGGTGGCTTGGGGGGGGGGTGGGTGTCCAGTGGGACCCCCAGCCCAGCTCAGCTCCCCCCGCTCCATTGTGGCATCCCTGAGGGCACCCCACAGCCAGCTCTGCACCCCGGGATCGGGACAGGCCACTGTTTGAGCCACAGCCCGGCGGTGGGAAGCATTGAGGCCAGAGCAGCTCGCCTGTGGCTGTACTGCAGTATAAATATTAAACAATAATCGTTAATAATTAATTTGCCCGCAGACCTTGTTATTATAATGAAATTTGCCAGTGGCTCAGAGGCTGGGGGGAGTCAGAGCGGTCCAGGCGGCCGGATCAGGGGCTCAGGCATCCCCCTGGCACCCCGCTCCTGCCTGGGCATGCAGACAGGTGCCGAAGCGGCCGCAGCCCCACAGCCCCCAGTGGAAAAAAAAAAAAAAAAAGAGAAGCAAAGGGGATGGTGACAATAAAGAGGAGTTTTATAAAAGCCCCTTAAGTAGCCACACGCCTGGCGCTGAGCCCCTGCCAGGGCGGGATAGAGGGACAGGAGGGGGGTGAAGTCACCCCGGGGGATTTTGGGGGACAGGGCTGGGGGGTCCCGGGTTCTGGGCCATTAGCAGCCCCCCGGCAGTGGCACAGCCAGCCGGCACATGTGTTCCCTCCACCCAAACCCAGTGAGGGGGGCCCCACCATCGCTCCTCGGTCACGAGGAGCCTGTGTATAAAACTCACTTAGCAACTGTTGCCTAGGAGGGAATTTGGGACCAGCCCTTAATTTCAAACATTTATAAACCCCGGCTAGATAAGCTGCTGGGGGGGATGTAACGCAGCCGCACCGGTGGGGAGTGCTGGGGCAGCCCCCTCCTTGGGACTGCGGGCCCCAAGCAGTTCAAGTTTGGCACACGGGCTAACCAGGCAGGCTGGCGTGGCTAGGAATGGGGGTGAGCCCCCCATAAAACGCTGGCTCACAAACACCACCACCCCCCGGCGCTCCCCACAGCCCTGCTGCTTGCGTGGGGACACTGTGACGTGCTGAAAGCAGAGTGTCCTGCCAAAAGGCACGTTAGGGACTGCAGTGAGAGTGACCCCTCCAGCCTGGAGCTTAGCCCGGAGCTTCAGGAGATGCTTCAGTCCTTATGGGGTCAAGTTCATCCACAGTGTAATCCAGCGAGAGGGAAATCAAAGGGGAGAAGGTGAAGGGGGGGCGCGCGCTGCCTGCGGAGGTGCTGGTGTGGCACAGACCCGGCTTAGGAAGGAGAAATCCCACACGGTGTCCGGCCGCTGCCACTGAGGAGGTCGGAGGGGGACGTTGGCGCACGCCGGTTCCCACGCACCAAATTCCCAGTGCCAAGCTTGGCAGCACCCAGTGAACCCGACGCTTACACCGGCACAGACCTGTCTGCTGCGGGGGGGGGGGGGGCTCCACGCCACGATGTTGGGGGGCTCGCTGACAGCACAGCTACTAGCCCCTGGCAACCTCCAGGCTCAGCCACGCTGGCCCCTGTGCAGCCCTCCCCGGAGGGGACACGCATCCCTCAGTCCATGCTGGCTGCGTCCCCAAGGCTGGGGGAGAGACGCTGGCCCCGGGGGCTGCTGCCAACCACAGCACGATTTAAATGACTCGTTTTCCAGGCAATTAGCAGTGGTTAATTAGAGAAGCCAGAGCAGAGCCCTGGGTCCCTGCCGCCGGGCGCTGCGTGGGGTCACCCACACCATCAGCATCCCAGTTGGGATCCTTGGCATGGGGATGCCGTGGGGTGGGTGGCCCTGGGCACGGGGGCACCGAGAGGCCAGAGGGTACTCAGGGACCTGCATGGCTGCAGCCCCAAGAGTGGGTGACAAATGTGGTGCTTGTTTACCGTCGCCTCCTTCCCCCACCACTCGCCATAAATCTCTTGGCTCTTGCTGGCTCAGATACAGCCGGAAGCGTGCAAGACGGTGGTGGGGGACCTTAGCCCCACGCACTGGCGGGGGGGGTCCACACCCCTGTTCTGGAGTCCCTGCAGCCACATGCCCCCCCCCCAAAATCACACCAAGAGCACAGCGAGGGGTTGTTCCATGACCTGGAGACCCCCACGTCCACTCTAGGAGGCCATCAAGGGCTTGAAGCACTGGGGGGACACCAGGACTTGGGTCTCCCCCACCCCTGGCACTCGCTGGCAGAGGAGGGGATGACTGTGGAGGGTGAGGAAGGGGCCAGCACAGCCCTGCGGCTCTTTCATCAGTATTCAATGCATCTTGATGGGATATAATTCCACTTTTACAGCTGGTTATTGATGAGGGGATTACCTGCCTCGTTAGCGCAGCAGCTCTTCAGCATGGGATTTGCGGGGAGCAGCAGTCGGTTGCACCTGGGGAGGAAGGGGTCCCTGTGCTGGGGGGAGGGTGCCTGTGCCAGGGGGAGGGTCCCTGCATACAGGGAGATGGTGCCTGTGCCCGGGGGAGGGTCCCTGCATACAGGGAGAGGGTCCCAGTGCCAAACACCCTCCTGTGAGAGTGCACCTTCACATGGAGGACCCACACCCTTGGCCAAGCAGGGCACCATCCCCAAACCCTTCAGGGTCCCCCCGTGCCCCACAGCCCCCTGTGGTGCTTGGGAGAGGTGACAGCATGCCGCTGTGTGCCCATCTCCCCTAAGCCGCTGTTCCTGCAGGCATGGGATTAGCTGCCTCCAGAGCACGAGCAAGCTCCAGCCTTTGTGGCTGCGGAGAAAACACTTCAAAACCCGACCCGAGCACAGGCGAGAGGCGCAGAAATCCAAGAGGGATTATTCTTCTCTAAGCAGCATGTAAGCTGGAGATCCTGTAAGATCGGCCCGGCGGAGGCGAGGCGCTGGCGGCCACAACTGCTGATGCCAACGGATTCAACACGCGGCTGAGCGCCAGCACGGCGACGCGCAGGGAGGCAGCTCTGTGCCGGGGGGGTGGTGGGTGCCAGTGCCACGGCAGAGCTGGGTGCTCCAACCTGCTCTCTGCTCCTCCCTGGCTTCGGTCCTTCTCCCTGTGGCTTTGGGCACTTTGGTGGCCTTGGGTATGTTGGTGGCTTTGAACATCTCGGTGGCTTTGGGCATCCCGGTGGCCCTGTGCACCTTGGTGGCTTTGCACATCTTGGTGGCTTCATGCTCCTTGGTGGCTTTGGGCATCTTGGTGACTTTTGGGCATCCTGGTGGCCCTGCACATCTTGGTGGTCCTGTGCACTGTGGTGGCTTTGGGCATCTTGGTGGCTCTGTGCATCATGGTGGCACTGCACATCTCAGTGGCTTTGGGCATCTCGGTGGCCCTGTGTACCTCAGTGGCTTTGCACATCTTGGTAGCTTCACGCTCCTTGGTGGCTTTGTGCATCTTGGTGGCTTTGGGCATCTTGGTGGCTTTGGGCATCTT
Organism: Strix uralensis; assembly: GCF_047716275.1. Lineage (NCBI taxonomy): Eukaryota > Metazoa > Chordata > Aves > Strigiformes > Strigidae > Strix > Strix uralensis. The sequence continues at coordinate 11,574,162 of NC_133986.1, forward strand.
GGTAGCTCTGTGCAATGTTGGTGGCTTTGAACATCTTGGTGGCCCTGTGCACCTCAGTGGCTTTGCATATCTTGGTGGCTTCGTGCACCTCGGTGGCCCTGCACATCTTGGTGGCTTCATGCACCTTGGTGGCTTTGGGCATCTTGGTGGCCCTGTGCATCTTAGTGGCTTTGAGTATCCTGGTGGCTTTGGGCATCTCGGTGGCTTTGGGCTTCTCGGTGGCCCTGCACATCTTGGTGGCTCTATGCATCATGGTGGTACTGCACATTTCAGTGGCTTTGGGCATCTCAGTGGCTTTGGGAACCTTGGTGGCCCTGTGCACCTTGGTGGCTTTACAAATCTTGGTGGCTTCATGCACCTTGGTGGCTTTGGGCATCTTGGTGGCCCTGTGTGTGTTGGTGGCTTTGAAGATCTTGGTGGCTTTAAACATCTCAGTGGCCCTGCGCATCATGGTGGCTTCGCACACCTCAGTGGCTTTGCATATCTTGGTGGCTTCGTGCACCTCGGTGGTCCTGTGGGCAGCCAGCTCTCCAGGACAGCCATCGGTCACAGCCGGCACAGTGAAACCCTCACGCTCAAGGGCACCTACACCCCTCTTCCCCCTGCCCGCCTTCCCCGCAGCAGGGACACCCTGGCTCCCTGTGCCCGTCCTAGACCTCAGAGTCAACCCCCAGCTCCCCCACGGCCCCCAGCTCCCCATCACGGCCCCGCACCAAAGCCCACGGCGCTGGAGAAGCACCTGGGCACACGGCAGCACTGGGAGGGCAAAGCACCCACGAGGGGCACCCAGGTGAGGGTTCCGGCTCCTGGCTGCTCTCCCGAGGCTCCTGCGCAGAACAGAAAGACTGGAAATCTCCACGGAGTGGCAAGTGGCCAAGGGCATCAGGTGAGCAGTGGGCACAAGCTGGCAGCATCTGCTGGCACCAGGGCTGGGGCGACCTCTGTGCAGGTGCCCCAGGGCCGTATTTTTGGGCGCGGAACCCAAAATGCCCAATTTGGGGCCAACCAGGGAGGGGTGGGCATGATGTCTACCTCATGGCTGCTCGGTATTCCAGCCCCATCTCCCTGAGCATCCTCCCACCCGCCCTGGCCCAGCAGTGAGACCCATCGATGCGGAGCACCCCGGGGGAGAAATCAAAGCTCCATGGAACTCCCCCCTCCCCAAGTCTCAGCCGCCTGCTGCGCTCTCTGGAAGCGGCGATCAAAGCCTCTCTCCGCAGCCAGCATGCCACAGCTCCACTCAGAGAAACTTCTCCGTGTGCCAAGCCGCCTGCCGCCGCCGCCGAGCGAGCAAGCGAGCGCCCGGCGTGCCAGCCTGCGCCGCTCGCCGCCTCGCCAAACCGGCAGCGGAAACGCGTGTGCGCCCGGGGAAAATGGGGGGGGGGGGGGGGGGGGAACGGGAGAAGGTGCCAAGCGAGCGGCGCATCCCCCACCACCACATTTTGCCGCCAGCCGTCGCCGCCAGTCGCCGCGCTGGGGTGGGATGTGACGCTGAGCCCGAATGGGGAAGATGGGGATGGGGAGGGGATGGGGCAGTGCTGTGGAGTCGGGGAGGGGAGGGGGCCTGATCCTGCCCTGCATGGCATCGCAGCATCCTCTGGCATGGCGGGAGGGCTGTGCCGTGGCGGAAAGCTGCTGGGCAGGGAGCGAAGTGGCCACATTGCCACGCCGGGGCTTCCCAGATGCTGTTTGCCTGGCGCCAGGCCATTAATTCCTCCTCTTTTCATCCTCCCACTCATTTGCTAGATATTTCCCAAACCTCTTATTTTTAGGTTGCAGCTGAAAAGCTGTGAATTTTCAGCTTTCGCTCCTGTGCAGGATCCCGGGCGCAATGCGGGTGGGAGCAGGGCAGGGGAGCTGCCCGATGGGCAGAGCAGGCAGGAGAAACCCACGGCCCCAGCGCAGGCAGAGGGAGCAGGGCCGGGCACGGCGGAGCTGCCAGGAAGCAAAACCTCCAAGGAGGGACGAGGCTTCACCACCATCCCTGGAAACAATCCGATGGGCATTTTGGGGCTGTTCTGAGCCAGGCTTGGCGTGCCGCGAGGCAGAGCCGGGTGGCCACAGAGCTGGCAAGCTGAAGGGCTTGTGATGGCTGGGTCTGGCCGTGCCATCCAGCCAATGGGGTCTGTGGATGCTGTGGGGACAGTGGGACCCCCACAGGCCGGGGTCCTGGCCAGCGTCCCACTGTCAGATGAGCCTCGGGGGAGAGAGGACCAGCGCAGCGCCACAGCTCAGCACCCCAGGCGTGCCCGGGGTGAGAGGGAAGGGAACAGGCGTCTGTTCTCCATCTGTGCATCTGTCTGTCTATCCGTGCGTCCCCCTCTCCAACACATCCATCAATCTCTCCATCCATCCAGCCCTCGTACACATCTGCTTCTCCATCCAGCCATCTGTCTGTCGTCCCCCGGAGCTGTCAATCTGTCCGTCTCTGCCTCCCCCACACTGAGCTGCCTGCCCTGGGGGGCTTTGCCTCTGGATTAGCACAGACAGCCCCCCCACCCCAGTGTGGAGCTTTGCCTCCGCTGGGGACCCCGTGGGCCAGGGACAGGCACCCACTGAGCAGCACCCTGCACAGGCACCTCTCCCCCAGCACCCACATACCCAGGGCTGCCGCGATGCCAAGACACCTGGCCCGAGGCTGGCAGTGCCCGTGGGCACCATCCCTGCCACACGGGCTCGGGGGGAGGAGGACACCCCCCCAAAACACCGCACAGCTCTTTCCCAGTGCCTGGGTGCCACCAGACATCCCCTGTCCCAGCCTGCTGCCACACATCGACGTGTCCCTCGGGCTCTGATGCCCTGGTGAGGGGCAGAGCGAGAAACTGGTGCGACAGAGGACAACGGGACGGGCATTTTGCCGTTAAAGCTGTCAGGTCCCTCACGTGGTGCCTTCATGGAGCAAGCCCCCCACTCCCGGTTTGGCTACGGCACCAGGGTTGTGCATCAGCCCCGCAGCCCTCCCCAAGGCCCACGGGCACCGCAGCGGCCGGTTCACCCTCCTGCCACAGGCCGTAGCCACTGGGATGGGCTGAGCCCACAACTCCCCATAGAGAAGCGAGCCAGAGCTCCTGGCACCCCTGAATCAGCTTGGTCATGGCGAGAGGATGCTCAGGACACCCAGCACCTCGCCAAACCCCCAGCCAGGCAGCGCTGCCCGCTGCCATCCCCCCCTGCCTGCACTTTCCCAGCACGCCAGCAGCTGCCGGCACGCCGCAGCTGTGCCTCTGCCCTGCTCCGGTATGCGGCCGGCACGCAGGCTGCATGCACGACACGTTCACGTGCTGCTCAGCGAAGCCACAAGGCCCCGAGCGACACGCGCACGCAGCCGTCACCGGCCCCGTGGCACAGCAAACCCCACGGTCCCCCCCCCACGAGCCCCCCCCCCTGCACCGGCTGCCACCCGTACCCCCTCCGGGGCAGCCGCAAGCAGGAACTGGCGGTGGAGGGAGAATTTGGCAAGTGAAGGCGCTTCTTCCCCCGATGCTGGGCTATTTTTGGCTGAGGATTTCCGGAGAAGCATGTGGTTTCTCTTCCTAGTGGTCCCCACCGCATCTCTCCTCCCGAGGAGCGCCTAGACCCCTTCCCCCCGAGGACTTGAGTCCCACGGGGTTTGCATCCACCACTGCCCCCCCCCATTTCAAACCTTGCTCCTGACGGCCTCGTGATGCCCCTCGTCCCCCCAGCTTCTACTCAACCCCTGCTCCACATCCTCTCTGCTTCAAAACACGAGCCCCGTGGTCTTGGTTGTAGCCCCAGCAGCCCCCCAGCATTGCCCCCCACTCCAGAGGCAGCCCCAGCCCCACCTCACCGGGGTGCAGGAACCTGTCGCGGGGCGGCGGAGCAGGCTGGGCTCTCCCAGCGAGCGGCACTGCCAGCTCTCGGGCTGCCGTCGCCGCCACCACTTAGCCTCTCGCCCCAGGGCCCTCCATCATTCCTGGGCACTTCGGGTGACAGCGGGAGAGAGGGAGGCAGAAAGCCAGAAGCTCCCCGGGGACAGGAGCGAGCAGGCTCCGTGTGGCCGTGCCCAGCCCCACGAGTCCCCGCTTGCTTCCCCAGCTCCCCAATCCCCCTCCCTGGGCAGTGTCCTCCCCAGCCACCGCTGCCCGGGGCCCACATCAATGCTGAGTTTGGTGGCCAGACCATGGGGACAGGAGCCCCGCAAGAGAGGCTGGTGCTGAGGGGACGCTCAGCATCAGCCCCAAATCAGGGCGCTGGGGGAGGAAGAGGAGGGTTGGTGGAGAGCACATGGGAAGATGGAGAAACACCGCTCAGATGAGAGGAGAGAGGAGGCAGAGGAGGGGAATAAAGGGCTGAGGAAGGCCCCAGATGGAGGATTGGGGACACAGAGGTGTGGGCAGGTGCCTGGGGGATGTGGGGCTGGTGGAAATCCTCCCGCAGACCCCGGTCCCTGGGCTGCATCCTCCAGTGACACACGCCGAGACCTTGGGGGAGCAGGGACCATCACCCATTGCCCCCCCTGCAGCCACCAGTGTCCCACAGACCCAGCCGGAGGGGAAGGGCTGTTCACGCTTCGTTTCAGGGGTGCCTGGAGCCCTCCCCAAGTGCAGCCTCAGGGCTGTCCCCATAGCGTCCCCTGCTCGGGAGGGCAGGGATGAAGGGCTGCTGCGCTGCACTGTCCCTCTGCCACGGCCCCGGCTCCATCTTCGTCGGCGCGATCGGCCGCTTCCCTTTCAAACCTCATTAACTCCCCCCAAGGTGACCCTCTCCCTCCTGCAGAGGGCGAGCAGAGCCACCCTGGGGAGGTGGGGGGGGGGCCCAAGAGGGGATGGGGTGCTCACAGAGCACCCTGAGCTTGCAGCCGGGCATGCAGCACCCCGTTACTGCTACCAGCCTGGCACCCACAGGGATGCAGGACCGTTGCTTTGACCCACTATTCCCTGAGCCCCACCCCAGCCCCACATACGCCCCTTGCAGCCCCCCCAAGTCACAACCTGGGGAGCCCAGCCCCCCCCATTTGACGCCTGCTCGACGCTTTCGCCGCCGCTCTGCCTTTGCACACAGTCCCCGCGCACCGGCGGCTCTTCGAAAGCCCTTCCCCTGCTGAATCCATCTATAATAGATATTGTAGCTGAGCCCCCAGGGGCCGGGGGGGTGGCAGCGATATTATCTGCATCTGTCTTCATTCCCCGCTCCCCCGCCCTTCGCCGCCAGGCTGAAAAGCCGCGAGATCAGGCGGTGGAAAGCCGCCTCCAGCTCCAATCCTGCTCCTTGGTGTGGTGGTGGTGGGGGGGATCAGGAAGACCTCCCAGCTGGACCCCCTGCCTGGTTGTGGCTCCCCCCCGCCTCCCCTCCGGCTCTTGTTCTTGCTGTTTCTCAAGCCGTGTGCAGGGCCCTGGGACACACATGTCACACGCCTGCACGTGGATGTCCCCCCCCCCTCCCCTCCGGGCACGGGGAGGCTGAATGGGTCTGGAGGCGGTGGGGGGAGAGGGAGAGCGAGCAGGACCCCTGGGAGGGAGCAGAGAGGGGGGGGTCAGCATCTTCACGGACCCCCCACTGCCACGGGGGAGCTGCCGTGGGGGGACGTGAGTGCGGGGGGGACACAAAGGGACAGCGTAAGGCCACGGGGGGATGCTCTGAGGTGCATCCCCCAGGCTTGAGCCCGCTCCGCGGCGCAGCAGAGGGGCAGGGAGGTGAACCCCAACCCCGAGTGGGATGGGGGTACCCGGGAGGGGGGGGGGGTGCTGGAGCCGGCGGTGCCTGTGCCGTGTGGGACGCGTGGCTGCAGCAGGTGCCTGGCTCCCAGCGAGGCCGGTCAGCCCGTACGCTGCCAGCTCGCCGCTCTTTGTCTGCTTTCCCCGGCTGGCGCGTTTCCCCTCCATCCTCCCAGCCGCTCCCCGCACCCCCCGGCCCCCCGACTCGCTCCTCAGGGTATTTCAGCTTATTTTAAACCCCACTTTTGGGTTTTATCCCAGCCCCGGGGAATCTGCTCCCACAGCCGCCGGTGCTCGCAGACCTCTCCATCGCCTGCCCTCAGACAGCGCTGGGGGAAAACAGGCAGCTGCCTGGTTATTGATTCACCACCTTCACCGGGGCCGCCACGGCACAGCGTGCTCGGGCCAGGAGCCTGGGAGGATGGGGACGTGGGGCAGGGGGTCTGGAGCCCCCCAATACCTGTTTGATGCGCTGAAAAAATGAAGAAGTTGGGGTGCAATCGCCTCCCTGGAAAGGGGATGGAGATGAAGGGGGGGGTCTCGCACGGCAGCGGGGAGGAGGGAGCTGCCCCGTGGTCCCGGAGCTGGCGTGGGGGCCACTGGCCCTGTGGCACTGGGGGCACCTTTGTCTTCAGACCCAATCTCTGCTTCGTGCTCAGCCACGGCTCTGCCGACACGGCTAGCACAGGCGATGGCCCCATCAACCACACAGCCCCCCGTGCCCCCGCCCCAGCAAAGCCACCCAGCTTTGGGAAACGCCTTGGCTGGGTCCCAACCTCAAACACCTCCTGCCAGCTGAGGCCAAGCTCCCTCGGGCATCTCCCACCCCCAGCATCACCCCCGAGCTCCACTTTGCCCCCCCCAAGCCCCCTGAGCACCAAAGCACGGCACAGATGGCAGCAAAGTTTCCCAAATTTCCCCATTTTCTACCCCCCCCCACCCCCCCCCGCCATGAAACGCAGCCAGTGCTGGGGGCCGCAGCCACTGTCCCCCACACGGTGACACAGGGGATGAGGCCAGTGCCACCCTCGGGCAGGGATCTGTGGGGGCACGGGTGCTGCTTCACCCAGGGATGTGGCATGGCAAACGCCCAGCTCTTGCCAAACCCAGCGGGGGGGGTGAGCTGCCAGCACCCTCCCAACCACCATCGGTGGGGGGGGGACAGACCCAGCACCCGCACGGCACCGCGGGCGAGCAGTGGCACGGGAGGAAAAGCAGGGGTGCAGTGAATTTAAGCAGGGGGGAAACAGGGAATTTAAGCAGATGGTGTCCCGGCACCAGCCAAGAGAGCTGCTGGCACAGGTGCACGTACCCCCGGCCCCACCACAGCACCCCCTGGCCCCAGGCACCACCCCACAGCCGCGGTCAGTGACGTGGGAAAATTTCCACGTGATGGGAGACCCGGCAGCCAGGGACCACGGGGTTTGGGGAGGGGGAAGAGGGGGTGTCTGCCTCCCCCCCAACCCCATCAGCTCTGCCTTTTAACCTTGCAGCCTGCCAAGCGGCACCGGCAGCAGCACAGCCAACCGGCGGTGGCCCACTGAGCGCTGTCAGTGGCCCACCGAGCGCCAGTGGTGATGCCAGGGGGCAAACTGGGGGTTGATGGCGAAGTTTGGAGGGGAAATAACATGGGTGCAAACCTCGGGCACCGGGAGGGAACGGCAGCCCTGCCACGCTGCTACCAGACAGACTCATGTCCCTGCTCTGCCACCGACCCCCCCAGGTGACCTTGGGCCAAGGCAGCCGGTAGCACTCGGAGGGGACATCCCCAGGGGGTGGCGGGAGGGGGTCACAGGGACGGGGTGACAACACCGAGCTGCTCCCGGCCTGCAGCAGGCGGGAACGTTCAACCTGCGGGCAGGTGGAAACTTCACCTCAAAGGTGGCTTGTCCGGAGCCACCAACTCCCGGGCACGGCTGAGGGTGTCACCTGCTGCGGGTGACAATGTGTCGCGGTCCCCCAGCGTTGCCCCAACCTGCCGGTTCCCGCAGGCCTGGCTCTGCCAAGCGCCTGCAGCTCGCCCCAGCGACACGCACCGGCAGCACCCGCTCTCCCCGCCTCGGTGCTCCCCCGCTCCCCGCCGGCACGTCCCCACGCCATCGCAGGACACGTTGTCCTTCTGTCCGCCGGCGGCTGCTCCCCAGGGCCCCGGGGCCACCGTGGGTGATGGCTACCAGGCCCCGGTGAGCCGCGGTGCACCGGTAGCATCCCTTCGCCTCCAGCCCGGCTGCCGGGAGCTCAGGCAGCCCTCACCGGGCAGCCGCACACCCAAAACCTCGCCGGCATCGTCCCAGATTTCTCGGTACGGGGCCGAGCGATGCCTTTCGGAGCATGAGCTCAGCAAAACGGCGCTGGCAAAAGCCCCTTCCCCAGTCGCCCACCCTGGTCAGGCAGAGATGTAGCGGGACGGTGCTGGGGATCAGGGTTAGGGGACCCCCAGAAGGATGGAGGGGGGGGCAAGTGATGGGGAGCGGAGTGATGTGCTGCCAGCTGGATGTTTGTCCGGGTGCTGGCACCCAGGGAGGTTGGGGGGTCACCCCGGGGGGACTGGGAGCTCACTCGGGGTGGGGGGGGGGGCTGGAGGCTCACCCCACGGTGCTGGGGGCTCACCCCAAGGATTGGGGGCTCACTCCAGGGGGATGGGGGTTCACCCCGAGGGGCTTGGGGGCTCACACAGGGGGCTGGGAGCTCACCCCAAGGACTGGGGATTCACCCCGGAGGGCTCACCCTGGGGTGCTGAGGGCTCACCCCAAGGGCTGGGGGCTCACCCTGAGGGCTGGGGGCTCACCCCAAGGGCTGGGGGCTCACCTGGGGGCTGGGGGCTCACCCCGGGGTGCTGAGGGCTCACCCCAAGAGCTGGGGGCTCGCCTGGAGACTGAGGCTTTGCCCGGATCCGGGGGCTCCCCCCAGGAGCGGGGTGCTGGGGTGTCCCCGGGCGGGGGGTGTGTGTGTGTGGGGGTGCCGTGGACAGCAGCTCTGCAGGGCGGTGACTCATTTAAAAGCGGCGGCGGTGACTTTCTGCCCAAACTACCGTTAACTCCCGACCGGCCGCTCCGGCAGAGCCGCAACCGGGGAGGCGAAGGGGAGCGGGGGGGGCAACCGGGCAGCGGTTGGGGGGGGCGGCACGGACCGGTCCCGCCGGGCTGGGGGCAGCGGGCGGCGGCGAGTCCCCCCGGGGTGTGTGTGTGTGTGGGGGATGTGGATGGAGGGGGGGTGTCCGTGTGCCCCCCCCCCTCCCCGGGGCTCGCCGCGGGCTCACCTGCGCTGGCAGCCTCCGGGTGCAGGTACATGGTGGCGGGCGGCGGCTGCACCGGCTCGGCGGGGCCGCGGCTCATCAGACGGCGGCGGCGGCGGCGGGAGGAGGCGGCGGCGGCGGCGGCGGCGGCGGCGGGAGCGGGGGGGGGGCGGCCGCGGGGGGCGGCGGCGGGGCGGTGGGGGCCCGCATGCGGCGGCGGGGGCAGGCAGCCCCGTGCTGCCCGCCCGCTGCCTGCCTGCCTGCGTGTGTGCGTGTGTGTGTGTGTGTGCGTGCGTGTGTGTGTGTGTGTGTCCCGATCGCGCATCCACTTGCTGCTCGCTGCTGGCGGGAGAGGAAACTGCAGCCACCGGGGGGGGGGGGGGGGTCGGTGCTGCTCACGGAGAGGGGGGGGACACGAGTGGGGGTGTGTGTGTGGGGGGGTATGGTCATCGGCAGGGCTACAGGCAGGGACACCGGAGGAGAAGGGGACACACACACACACACACACGACGACACACGCACACACGCGGAGACACACCCGCAGTCCTCCCCCCCCCACGCAGCCCGGGGATGGGGACACACACACCCCCACACACACACACCACACAGGCACGCACCCACGCACCGCACCCACGGGGGGGAGGACACACACGACACACACGACGCACACACACACGACACCGCGCACACGCGTGGTGACAACCGCGGGGCACCGTGCGGGAACACTGGGGGCTTGCAGCACGGAGCCCACGCGGGGGTGCACGCCCCCCCCCCCCGGTGGCACCCCCGGGGAAGCCCAAGGACACCCCCCGCACCGCGGACACCCCCCTGCGTTACCCCCTTTCCCCCGCGCTGCCACACACGCCCCTGGCCACCCCCGCCGGTTCCCCGTTGCCCCGCTCCGATCCGATGAACTCCAGGCCGGGTTTTCCCGGTGCCGGGGCGCGGCGGCCACTGCCGGGGCATTGCGGGCTCGGCGGCGGCTGCGGGCGGCGGCAAACCCGGTGCGGAACACTAGAGCGGATTCGAGCCGTGCGCTCGCTCCCGTTATCTACCGCCCCCCCCCCCCACCCCAGCACGCAAAGGCCATTTCTGCCCCGGCGTTTATTGCCACGTTTGCCAGAGAGATGCAAGCGAAGAGCAAACAAGCAGGAGAGCTCCTCCGTGGAGCTCTCAGGGGGGGTGAGTTCCTCCGTGGAGCTCTCAGGGGGGTGTGAATAATAGGGCCTGCCAGGCACCCCCACCTCCAGCCGTGTCTCCGGGGTGCTGGCTTGGGGGTTCCCGGGGTGGGAAGGAGCAGGGTGGAGGAGGACACCCTGCAACTTGGTGCAGGAGGTGCCCCCAGACAGAGGCTATGGGACAGGGGTTGGGAGCTTTGCTCCCAGGATGGGGTCTGTGCCTGCTTCCCCCTTCTGCTGGGGTGAGAGGGCCAGAGACTCACCCCAGCTCGGAGTGACGGAGCTGGGACACTCGTCTGGAGGGTCTGGGGCTTGGGGGAACCTCGAGGGACCGAGCCTAGCCTGGCCTTGTGGGATGGAGGGGATCAGGTGGGAGCTCTCTGGACTCATACTGGGCTGGGAACAGCCGGAAAACCATCATCGCAGTGGGGGAGAAGCTCTTGGGACTAAACCGCGACTTTCCTTGCCCACAGCCTGGCTTTTAAGCAGGGAAGGAAGAAGAAAATATCTCTGTATAATAACGTTTAACGCAAAAGAGCCTGCGGAGGAAACCCTGAACCGTCAGGGACCGGATTTAGGGATGGAGCTGAGCCGGGGGCAAGCGTGACCCCAGCACCGTGGGCTTTCCCAGCAGCAGGGTGCCGGCACTCGGCGTTGCTGACTCCGGTGAGGCCGCGTGGGTGCTAAGGGACGTGGTCTCGTGCGCCTGACTCACGCCGCGGGCTCCTTGTAGCCCGCCCTGGCACGCTGCCTGTCATGGAGCTCGCTGCGGGGCCGGGGGGCTTCTCCCAGCCCTTTGGAGCTGGGCCAGCAACAGCCCATCTTGGGGGTCGGTGCCAGGAAAGCCGTTGCCCGTGCGCGGGCGGCAGCCGGTGCGGCTCGCTGGGGAGCTGCGTGCCAGGCAAACTTCTGCACGTACACCCAGGCGAAGCTTTTCCAGCGAGGGGGACGGGTGCCAGCCTGCTGCCAGCCCTCCGAGGCCACAGGCGGGCTGGGGATGAGGGAGCAGCCCTCTGCCCCTTGCTGCTCAGGGGCTGGCAGAGTCTCCTCACAGGGATGTGTAGCTTTATTTTGATTTCCCCCCCACCACCACCCTTTGTGGGAACCTTCTCATTAAACCCTTGGCACAAACCCTTGATTTCACTCTGCTTTTCTCCACTCGCTTCCCACACACTCTTCAGCAAGCTTTAAAATCCCCGTCCCCGCACGCACAGACATCCCGGCAGCACCGTAACCTCCCGCACCCACACAGCCGCTCTCCGCCGCCGCCCGCCGTCACTTCCACCAGGGCCAAGTGGGTGTAAAACGCTGCTGACTCACGGCAGAGCCAGGCCCGGCGCCTCGCCGAGTGCCACGCGTGAGCCTCCACCATCGGCCGGGCTCCTGCTGCGGGGCTGGCACCCGCCCGGGTGCTCAGCAGCACCCGGGGATGCTTTTCCCTGCCCATTAGGCCACCATGGAGGGAGAAAGTTGGCTAAAACCAGAGCTTGCCCGAGGTTGGGGAGGTGGCTGTGCGGGGAGAGGAACCCCGATTCACACTTGCCCTGCGGTCACCCCCATCACTCCCGGCCTTCCCAGGGTGGAGATATGAGCTGCCCCCAGCCCTGCCCTGTCCAACCGTTCTCTCAACATACGACCCTGCAAATCTCTGCCCCCCAAACCCCTGCCCCCCCCAAACTCCTGGGTAACCTGAGCCCCTGCCACCCCAAATTTCTGGGTACCTCAAACCCCTGGATAACTGGGCCCCTGCCACCCTAAATTTCTGGGTACCTTGAACCCCTGGGTAACTGGGCCCCTGCCATGCCAAATTTTTGGGTACCCCAAATCCCTGGGCAACCTGAGCCCCTGCCACCCCAAATCCCTGGGTACTCCAAATCCCTGGGTACCCCAAACCCCTGGGTAACTGGACCTCTGCCATCCCAACCCTCTGGGCACCCCAAACCCGTGGGCAACTGGCCCTGGGCCATCCCAAAGCCCTGGGCACCCCAAGCCCAGCCCAGTGTGGCCCCCCTCCCCTGGCCACAGGGCAGGCAGATGCTCCCATGTCTCCGGCTGTACCGGGGCAGCACCATGGGGACCGTGGGTGTCCCCCCGGGGCTGGCCTGCTCCTGCCCACTCCCCAGGGCTCGTCTTGGGGAGCAGAGCAGCCCGGGCGCTGCGGAGAGCAGCTCTGGCTTCCAACACTGCCTGAAACCTCACTGGCAGCCTGGAGAAACCACAGCTCCTCTGCCAGCCCCAAGCATCCTGCCCCGGCCCTTCCCCGCGGCGCCAGCCCGGGTGTGGGGAGCTCCCCCAACCCCCAGCCACGGCTCCGGTGTGGCCAAAGCTTCACCAACTCAACCCAAATTTCTCTGGGAGGTGCCGGCACAGGGCTCCCCAGCAAAGGCGGGTTCCACTGCCAAATTTCAGTTTTCAGTTCCCAGCCACTTTGGCTTTCACACTGTTCAGAAAAGAGTCATTATGCTCCTTTCTTCTTTCTTTCTCTTTTATTTTGTCGATGGGGAGAAAATGGATATTTCTTATTCTCCCTTCCCACTGAACGGGGAGAACCTTTTCTTTTCTTTTTTTCCCCTCGCTCAAGCCTTTTATACAAATTAATCTTTGGGCTGAGGCCAAGCCTGGGGAAATTTCATCTAAAATGATGAAATTTTCAGAGCCTAACGGGAGTAATTACAGGGGGTTAGAAAGCAAACTATTTCTCAACTTTAACAAGAGCAGGCTGTGACCCGGCACTTGTTATAGCTAATAAAAATGTTAATGAGCCAGCAGCAGCAATGGGGCTCTCCCATCGCTCCTTCTTCCTTCTCTGCCGGTCCTGGTCCTCTGGCCGGGGCGGAAGCGGAGCCTGGAGATGCGGCGCTGTGTTTGCCTTCCTGTGCAAACACCACGCGGGGCAGAACCGGTCAGGCAGCTGAGCGGGATCAGCGGCTGCCGAGCTCGCCTGTGTGCTGCCGTGGGTCCCGGGGAGACACGGGCTGTGTGTGCACGGGGAGGCGAGCGGCAGAGATTTGCTCCAGGGGGGAGGATACTCATCCCTCCGAGGAGTTATGCCGGTGTATCAATGATGCCCATCAACAAACTCTCCAGCCTGTGTGTGAGCAAAGCACCTGAAACACGGGGCTGTGGCTCCCCGGGTCAGCTGGAAACCCACGCACAGCAGACCCGCTTGGCTTCGGTTGCCACGGGCCAGTCTCCCTCTCGCTGACGAGCCGTGCTTCTCGCTGGGAGCCTGAATAATTGGCCCGGCGGCGACTTAACGCCCTGGCGTATATTTTAATTACCGAGAGAGCATCCGTCATGTGCCACTCCCGCAGCGCAGCTGCTCGGCACCGCGTCTGCTCGGGCTTGGAGGGAGATTTCCATTGTGGCCGGCGGTGTTTGCCATGGGCACAGCCCGGCCTGTTTGCTCGCGCTGCCAGGCCAGCCCTGCTGCCGGTCGTGAGGCTTCCCTGCCGTGCCACGCCAGTGTAAAGAGATGTCACAGGGCGCAGGCTGTGGTGACACTTCGGTGCCCAAGGTGTGGTGGCTCTTCAAGAAGCTGTGTTGGGGATTTTGGGGTTCTCAAGGTATAGGTTGAAGCCATCAGGGCTCTGGATGATGAGCCAGGAGGCTCTGACACAGAGCGTGCCGGCTGCTGAGATACTGTCCATCCAGCCCTGGAGCTGCGCTTTCTGTCGGAGGAATTCATTACTGCTCCTCTCCCAGGCAGCAAACATTATTAAAAAACCAAAATAAACACAACCAGAAACATGAATTATAATGAATGTGCAATGCTGGAGACGGTGGCATGGCTGGAGAGACGGAAGCCAGGGCGGCCGAGGTGCTGTTCCCCACAGCCCCAGGTCAGCATTGCTGACCCTGAGCCACTCTCCAGCCCCCAGTGGGTCCCCCACCCCAGACTGTACCCCATATTTATGCTCCAAAGTTCCTTTGTCCCCAGGCTGTGAGGGAGGATGAGCAGTTATGGGGGTTCCTAAACCCCAGACAACCTCCCTGGCCTCATCCTGAGCAGCCCTTGGCTGCCAGCCCCGATCTTGGGGAGGGGGTTTCATGTGCTGCCTGGGGGATGTTGCATCTCGCCTCCCCTCCTGCCACCCTGTCCCCACCCCTTGCTGCTGCACAGTCCCATTTGAGGTGTTTATATACCTCAGCTTCCTGGCTATCCGATGCTTCTTGTCTCTTTGGGAGCAATTTTGACTAAAAATACTTCTGGCTAAGCTCTCTGCTCTCCCGGAGACGGCTGCCTTCCCCGGCAGCAGCGGGGGGCTCAGGTGGGATTGAAATGTGAAGTTCCCCGCAGCGTCGCGCTGGCACCTCTGCCTCCGTGGAGCTGCGCTGGGAGCCCCAGCAGTGCCGGTGTGGTGGTGCAGGGAGCCGGGACGGTGCTTGGTACCGTGGGGATGGCCAGTTTAGCTGCTGCTGGTGTAGCAAGGAGGGCTCTTGGCTCACTGGCATCGCCAGGGCGGCTGTAAAGCACCGAGGAAAGAAGGGAAAGGCAGCAGGTGGAGGCTGAAGGTCGTGGTTTGGACTTTGCCTGTGGCACCGTCAGGAGCAGCTGCTCAGCAGGCAAGACAGGTGCCAAGGCCGCACCACGGGGCTGGGTTCCTCCCCACTGGCCCCAAGCCGGGAGATGCAGGGAGACCCTATAGATTCAGTGATGCCCCAGGAACCTCTGCGGTGGGTTTCGGCCAGGGCTGTACGGGTCCTGCGCCCCCAAAACCCCGCAGACGAGGTGGGCAGCTCAGGGCAGCCTCCTCGAGTCCAGGCTTGTCCTTTCTGGCAGCACAGAGCCAAAAGCTGGGCTGTGGCGGGGTCCTTCTCCGCAGCCGGACCTTTTCCCCTCCTTCTCCCTGCACCCCGCTCACAGCGGGCAGCATCTCATCTCCTTTGTGATGCCATTAAATAAAGGGATAGATTGCTGGAGCACTTGGCCTGGAATGAAGGACGTGTGGGCACCCATCACCTCTCAGCCCTGCACCCAGCACTGGGGGCTGCTGTAAAATCCTGGCCGACGCCAGCATCTACCCAGGGCTGGGGGGAGCGATGCGGCGGCCGCCCAGCAGCCATCGCCTGAGGAAGACTTTCATCTTCTCGGCCCTCGGTTTGGAATCAGGTTTCGATCGATGAAGAAACGCTCGCTCCAGCCCCGTGGCCCTGACTCAGCAGGTCCCAGCTGGCTGGTGGGGCTGGGCACCGCGGTTGCGTCCCGGCGCCGGCGGCTCCCGGAGTCTGACCAGGAGGGCTGGCACTGGCCGGGTCCCCTTGCAAGGGGTTTGGGAGTGACATGTGCACCCACCGCTGTCCCCAGGGGAGCTGGGAACCGTGGCAGTGGAGCACAGAGAGCCCCGGGGACGTGTCTGTGGTGGCCCCGCTCTCCCAGGACAAGCCGTACTGGGCTCAGGACAGCCTGGGAGTGGTTTGCAGCAGCATCAGGCCCCGCTCTTCCCTTTGACCCCCACCCACAGCCTGTTGAATCCCCATACTCCCTCCTGCTGCTTTCAGAGCCCTTCAGGGCTGGCCTTGGGTCATCTTTATTTCATGAGTGCTGGAAGTTGATGGTTGACGGCTGGGAGAGGCAGCGCTGGAAGAAGACAGTGCCCTTGGGCAGCCTGGCCGGGGCACAGCCACGCTGCTCCTCAACCACTGCCCTTCCTGCCCGCCCCAAAGTGCTCCTGCGATGCCAACATGGGCCTGAGAGCTCATGATGCAGCCGAAACAATATCTCTCCGCGTCCTGATGTTTGTATAATTTGTGGTACGCAGCCCCGTAATGAGTGGTGACCTCTATTAGGCATGCTATTAGTCTCATCAGGAGTTCCTAAAGTACATCGCTGGGGTTTTTTTGGTGGGTAGAAAGGCTGTCAGGTTCTGCCGAGAAACTGTACAATTAGGAATAAATCATTCCTGCGACGGCAGTTGCTGATGGATCGGAGCCGGTGGGGATGGCAGTGATGTGCAATTTCTCTTCCCATGGCTGCTCTCAGCCATGGCACGGCTGCAAGGGCAGGAGCGAGGTCGCGTGGGACCAGCCACTCTGCTGGAAAAATCTGATAGAGATATAAAATGAAACATCTGCCTGAAAATCAGAGAGAGATATATAAAAGGGCCAGAGAGAGAAATCGCCCCGACTCGCAGCAGCTCCCCAGCTCTCTCCCACATCTGGGCACCCCTGTGCAGCCACCTTGGACATGCTTTGGGGTGAGCCCCCCCCTCCAAAGCCTCATAAGATGTTTCGGCAGGGCCAATGAACCCTTGCTTTGCCCTGGCATCAAAGAAACCTCCTCTCAAGGAAGCAGCAGGGTGGGCAGAAGTAGCCTGGAGAAGAGAGAGCTCTGGAGAAGATCTCGTCTGGAAAGACCAGAGTCCTGGGGGAGGGATGGGCTTGGTTTTGCAATCCCTGTGCGGGATCAAGGGACTGCCACAGGGGTGTCTAGCAGAGCCCTGTCCTCTCAGGGGACAGTCACCGGGGAGCAGGGACCAGCCTGTCCCCAAAGCAGGACCTGAGAGGGAGAGGAGAGAGCCTGGCTGCCCATGCACATCCCCGGACAGCACGGAGGTGGGACTCAGCGCTGCCACTGCCCTTCCTTGTAACCACAGAGGGATAATTTGTGGCCAAGCTCCCTTTCACAGAATCACAGAATCATCTGGGTTGGAAAAGCCCTTGAAGATCATCCAGTCCAACCATGAACCTCACCCTGACCATTCTCAACTCCACCAGATCCCTCAGCGCTGGGTCAACCCCACTCTTCAACCCCTCCAGGGATGGGGACTCCACCCCTGCCCTGGGCAGCCCATTCCAACGCCCAACAACCCCTTCTGCAAAGAAATACTTCCTAAGAGCCAGTCTGACCCTGCCCTGGTGCAGCTTGAGGCCATTCCCTCTTGTCCTGTTGCTTGTTCCTTGGGTCAAGAGACTCATCCCACCCTCTCTGCACCCTCCTTTCAGGGAGGTGTAGAGGACAAATCTCAGTGCTACCAAATCCCCCCCAGGGCTGCTGGCACCCCCACAGGCCCTGGGCACCTTTTGTCCCCCTGCAGCCCCTCCTGGGCTGGCTAACACATGTGGTGGCATCTTCAGCGGCTTGGGAAGGGGCCAGTTTCTTAATGCAAGCACCACGGCCCTGGAGCGACCGCCTGGCTGGAGGGTGCGGAGCCGCTGTGCCCTGCGCTCCCGTATCTCCGTCATCGCTGATTACATTTAAAGAGGCTATTAGAGGGGTTTGGCACAACCTGTTCTTAATAAACCCGTGTTGCTCGCCGGCTATTAGAGACCTTTCTCCTGAGCGCTTGCATTAGTGAGTACGCTCCACCGTAAACAGCTGTTTATTGCCAGGGCGGGATGTCAAGCTGATTTTTCCCACATTTGCTCTTCCTGTAGCTGGGACAGGGGTCCCTTCCCTTCAGCCCCCCTGCTCCCAAATTCTCCCTGCCCTGGGTGCCCTGGATTTCTGGATCCGTCACAGGCAGGTGCTGGAGGATTTTCCTGCAGGGACACTGCCTGGCCTGGACTTTGCTCCGACACCTGCGGCAAAACAGAGATGTTTGGTTTACAAGCGGATGTGGCAACACTCAGCCACGCATCATCACCCCTGCCCTGCGCCGTCACTTTTCCATGCTCCTCCGGCTCTGGCTTGGCATGAGTTTCCCACACGCTTTCCCCACCACATCCTGGCTTCATGGCTTTCCCCGAGTCCTTTTTGCAGCTTTTCAGTGGCACATACCCCGTTCCCCTGCCCAGCCCGAGCTGATGGGCAGCTCCAGGGTATTCTCCAGGGCAGGAGGTTTTGGCAACGCCCACGGGGATGTTTGGTGCCCAAGCCCTTGCGAGCAGCATGCGATGGGTGCGTATGGATTGCAAATGCAGACTTGGGCATGGTGAGGGCTATATATTGGCATCACACAGGGCTACAGAGAGGAAAAGTGCTGTGCTCCCCACAGCTTGGGAAAGGAGCGGCTGAGGGAACCAGGGTTGTTTAGTTTAGTCTGGAGAAGAGGAGGCTGAGGGGAGACCTCATCACTCTCTATAACTCCCTGAAAGGAGGGTGCAGAGAGGGGGGATGAGTCTCTTGACCCAAGGAACAAGCAACAGGACAAGAGGGAATGGCCTCAAGCTGCACCAGGGCAGGGTCAGACTGGCTCTTAGGAAGTATTTCTTTGCAGAAGGGGTTGTTGGGCGTTGGAATGGGCTGCCCAGGGCAGGGGTGGAGTCCCCATCCCTGGAGGGGTTGAAGAGTGGGGTTGACCCAGCGCTGAGGGATCTGGTGGAGTTGAGAACGGTCAGGGTGAGGTTCATGGTTGGACTGGATGATCTTCAAGGGCTTTTCCAACCAAGATGATTCTGGGATTCTGTGAAAGGGGGGAGCCTAAGGGCTTAGAGGGGACAGAGTGGGTGGTCATGCTGGAGGAGAGGAGCTGGCAGGCTCATCCTTCTGTGGGGTGGGTGAAGGCACTGGCAGAGCCAACTGTTGCTGTGCCAGGCTGGGGATCATTCTCTGCCAGCAGAGTGGAGAGGAGGAGGGGGCCGTGGCTTCCTCAGGTAGCTGAGCAGTCAGGGAGAGGAGATAAGTGGTAATGAGGGGATTAGCGGTTATTAAATGGTAATGACCACGCTCAGAGCTATAGTGGGGATGCAGATGCTTCAGGGTGTGTTTAATAACCTCTTGGTCCCCCGCTGTGCTGCTGGCTGGGCCCTGGGGCCATGGAGTCGGTGTCCAGGTGGGTGCTGAAGCAAGGAGCTGGTGGGCCCAGCTCAGGCCGGGGTGGTGGGGGAGCCCTCATCCCTCCTGGCAGCCTCACTCTTCCCCTGTGCCACCCCGAGCAGCTGTCTGTCAGTCCTGCAGACCCGGCCTGGGAAGGCCATGCTCTGTCCTGCCTGCGACTAACTCCAAATGGACTTGTGCCACTGTGTCCCACAGCCCTCCAAGGTCTCCTGCTCCCTGCCAGTGTTCCCTGTCCTTGGCTGTTCCCCCAGCCTAGCAGGGGGATGGCGGCTTCACTCCGTCCTCTCTACACAGGGGACAGCGTCAGAGAGCAAGACAGCAGCCCCTAACCCATCTGATTTCACCCTGACACCATCACTAGAGCCTCTGGCACCTGATTTTATGGAGGGGGAGGATTTGTGTCCTGCAGTTGGGGAGGGGGACACTGGAGAAGGCTCCCTAAAACAGGCTGGTTCAGCTCCGCACTGACTCCCCGGTGCTCAGCCCTCATCCGAACACACCAACCGCCCGGGGAACACGATCTGTTGGGCAGGGAGAGCTCACAGCAGCCACATCAGCCGAGCCACTTGCCGGCAGATGTTGGGGCTGTTAACACTCCGCATGCTTTCAGCAGCCTGCGGGTTCCAGCATCACGTGCTGCTGCCTGACACCGGTCCCCTCCTGTCCCTGTGGTCCACCCGAGGTTGGCAGCAGATGTCCGGCACTGGGCCCCTCCGGTTCCCTCACCCCGTGGCACAGAGAGCACCAGATGGGCCGCCAGCGAGCGGCCTCGATGCTCCAGTGCAGCGCAGGAAAGCAATTCCCGACACGGCAGGGAGCAGCGGACAGATGAACCCGCTGACGGCACCTCCTGCCCCAGCACGGCTGACCAAGCCCGTTATCCCCGTGCGGATGGCGCGGGACCCGTTCCACGGTGCAGCAGGCTGCCTGAATTCCCAAAGAGGCTTTAAAAGGCAGCACCCGCCTGCCAGCGCTGCTGAGCACCTGCTGCCTTTGCCTGGATGCGCAAGCCTTGAGCATATTTTGAGAACGGGCCATTTAATTGCCTAAATGTGGATTTGCAGCGCTTGAGCAGCGCCTGATGCTCTCCCTGCATCCCCTCAGAGCAGGGAAGGAGCTGGGGGGGGGGCGTCCTGGCATCCCCACGGCGGGACGCAGCAGCTTGTGGCCATGGAGGTGGCAACAGAAGGGTCTGCGACCACTGCAACTGGGGGCTGTATCGCAAAGCAGAGGCAGGAGCTGGAGGAGGGCATGGGGAGTGAGGGTTTTTCCTGATTTCTGGGCTCTCGACTCCATGCAGGGAAGGCACTGCAGGCTCAGATATGCATTGGGCTTAATTGGGCTCTGTTGTGTCTTGCCCTTGTTAGTGGCAGCTCGTCCTCGACAGAGAGAAGGAGTTCTCCCTCCCTGGGCAGGGCTGGCCTTGGGGCTGGTGCGTCCACCTGCCCGGAAGAAATCCCTCCTGGAACATACTGGGATGGGAGTGGGTAAGGTAAGGGATGGGATGGGATGGGATGGGGGATGGCAGATGGGGTGGGATGGGAGGTGGGATGGGATGGGACTGGAATGGGAAGAGATGGGATGGGGTGGGGTGGGATGGGATGGGATTGGGTGGGATGGGATGGGATGCGATGGGATGGGATACAATGTAATGGGATGGGTTGGGTTGGGATGGGATGGGATGGGATGGGATGGGATGGGATGGGATGGGATGGGATGCCTAAAGTGCCCTTCTGAGGAGCATCCAAGTGGGGTGTCTCCATCCACTATTGATGTTTTGGGGTTCCAAGTGTGGGTGAACCCTTGCTCCCTCATGGCCAGCAGAAACGCACCCCATGGCAGGTTATTCCTGCTGGGTGGCACAGAGGGGAGCACTGGCACCAAGCTCAGCCCTCCTGGGCTGTGGGGGGCTCACCAGCCTGGGGGACTGCGGGCAGGGTCCCCACCCTGCCGTGGAGGCAGAGGGGTCAGGTGGCTCAGCCCACAGTCCCAGCCTGGCAGCTCCAGAGGCAGGAGCTGGCAAAGGGCTGCACAAAAAGCTCCTCTGCCCCTTTCATCCCTCCATCCTCATCCTCTCAGCACATACCAGGCTGGCATGGAGGGTCTCCCACCCCTCTGGGGCTGCCATGGGCCCTGTCCCGCCCTGGGGAACTTCTCCCCGTGTGACTCAACCGTTGCTGCTTCCCCCAACGGAGTCCCGCTCCACGGCTGAGTGTCACCCGCTGACGCAAATCCTCCCACCCCCCAACGCCGGGTGCTGGATTTAGAAAGGTTTTATCGGCGGTGTCAGGGAGGAATCAGACACCCCCGGCCGCCGGCGTAGGGGCTGCCGCTGGGCTCCCTGCTGCTGGCCTCGGAGGGGATGGGGGTGAGAGCCCTCGTGCGTGGAGTGCCGTGGGGAGGACACCCCCAGTTGTGGGGCAGCGGGGAGCGGGGGGGCGAGGGGGCCCCTCAGCCCTGTGACAGGGTGTCCCATCCTCCAACCTCCTCCAACCTAACTCCAAACCCCACACACAGCCCTCCCCCAGCAGCACGACACCGAATTTCAATTCCCGTGCACACGGGGAGGACCACGATGGTGGGGCTGGACACGAGTGGGGATACAGGTGCCCATCTCGGGGCTGTTCCCATGTTTCTTGTGCCTGCTGATGTCCCAGGTGATGTCCCATGTCTTGCCACTATCCCATCACACAGGAGCCAGCCACAGGAGAGCCCCATGGCAGCAGGGCAAGGCAGGAGCCCAAGCAGCTCCCGGAGGGCTCTGGTAAAGCCCCAGCCTGAATCCAGCCCTTCGTCCCATGGGATGTGGGGCCCTGAGGGGTGAGAGCAGGGCTGGGGACAGAGCTCGGTTCCTGCCAACCCCAGGGTGCTGCAGCCTGGACCCCTTCCAGCATCCTGGGGATAGGTGTGAAGGGCTGAGGTGAACCAGGAGCACTGGGAAGCACTGGGAAGCACTGGGAGCATTGGGATCACAGAGGGAGCACAAACAACCCCAAGAGGAACCCCAGGAAGGACTGGGAGCAACAGGAGTACCAGGATGCACTAGGAGCACTGGGATGCACTGGGAGCACCAGGATGCGATGGGAGCATGAGGAATCCCAGGAAGAACTCCAGGAAGAACCCAAGGAAGCACTGGGAGCCACAGGAGTACTGGGATGCACTGGGAGCATTGGGATCCCTGGGACCACAGGGATGCTCCAGGGGCACCAGCATCCCGGGGAACAGAGAGAGCACTGGGATGCACCGGGAAGCACTGGAAGCATCAGGATCATAGAGGGAGCACAAGGAACCCCAAGAGGAACCCCAGGAAGGACTGGGAGCAACAGGAGTACCAGGATGCACTGGGAGCACTGGGATGCACTGGAAGCACTGGGGTGCACCGTGAGCACAAGGAACTCCAAGAAGAGCCCCAGGATGCACTCGGAGCAAGAGTACTGGGATGCACTGGGAGCATTGGGATCCCTGGGAGCACAGGGACACTCCAGGAGCACTGGGATGTACCAGGAGCACTGGGAGCACTGAGAGCACTGGGATATGATGGGAGCACGAGGAACCCCAGGAGGAACCCAAGGAAGAAGCACTGGGAGCAACAGCAGTACTGGGATGCACTGGGAGCATTGGGATCCCTGGGACCACAGGGATGCTCCAGGGGCACCAGCATCCCTGGGAACAGAGGGAGCACCGGGATGCACCGGGAGCACCGGGCGGTCTGAAAGCTCCTCCTCGTGGCTCCCGTGGAGAACTACCGGGCACCGGCAGCGGCCGCCGGGAGAGCCCCTGGGCACGGGGACGTGGGGCCATGGCACGATGCATCCCTCCCTACCCCCTCGGCAACCGTGGGGTGACAGGGACCCCGGGACGGGACAGGGCTGGGGCTGTCCCTGCAGCCACCCACGATGGGACTGTGGCCGCAGCCCCGCTGGCTTCCCACGGGGACCCCACCAGTGTGGGCCACTGGCCACACAGAGCCACTAGCCACCCCAAAAGGACCCGGTGCAGCCCTGGGGTAAGGTTTCTGCCGGCTTCCAGGAAGGCATTAAGTTAATGCATGAAATATGATTTCAGGCCGCGGTCCCTGACTGGGTACGAGAGTGGGGAGCGAGGCAGGAGTGCTGCGAGTGGAAAATCACTTCTGCTGCGAGCAGCAATTTCTTTTTTTTCCCCTTGCTGGCAAAGGTAGTTGAAATAAGAGGGGGAGAGGAGGAACGGGAACAACCAGGACCCTCAGGGCAACATGCAGTTGTGTTTCCAGAGCGCTGTGCCCTTTTCCCTGCACCATGAGGATGCCCAAACAGGCTGTGCCAAATGCGTTGTGTCCCCATCCCAGGGAAATGGCCCTGACGTGCATATTCCCAGCACCAGCCACAGGAATCCCTCTCTGCCGGGAGGGAGCAGGGCTTGGCATTGTCCCAGACCTGGCTGGCAGCAAAAGTAGAGGAATAGAGTGGGGCTGGGGTGGTTTTGGGACCCCGTGGTGGGGTTACACCTCTGCTCATCACCCTTCCCAGCTGATAGAAGCGGGATGCTGACAGGATCGCACCCAGCTCTGCTGCCCAACTCGCACGGGAGGGGGTGGCCGGTTCCTGCATGGGCAGAGCCGTCCCCTCCGCCCCAACGCTGTACCCTCCAGTTATAGATACACAAGGAAAAATCAATACCTGGCTGCAAAAAAGGGCAGCTGCGAGTCGCTTTTTTTAGCAAGCTGTCCCATTTGCATCCTTCCTCAGCCCTGACCCAGGGAGACCGACCTCTGGCTAAATTAGCTGCGTCGTCCCGAGGGAAACAGGCTTTAAAAAGCAGCAGCCAAAGACGAGGAGGTGAGGCTGGCCATGCTGGAATATTCCACCGCAGCCACCCCTTTCCTTGCTCCTTGCTGCTCCAAGCCCAGGCTCCTCGCAGGGAGCTCAGACTGGTCCCTGATGGTCTTGTCCGCCTCCCGGAGCAGGGGGATGGGGTCACTGCCAGCAGCCCTGGCCCCTCTTTCCCCTGGGATCATTTCCCAGAGGGAAGAAGGGATGTGGGCAGGAGCAGAGCCTGGGGAGCCCTTTCCCAGGGCTGCTGTGGGGTGGCAGCCCCAGGCTGCAGCCCCTCTGCTGTGGGCTCAGGGAGGGCTGCCAAGCAGAGAGCACTGTGGGGAGCAGGAGCAGTCCCCCAGGAAAGGGGGAGATGAATGGGGGACCCTACAGGTACAACCCCAGGATGGAGAGGGGCTGGCCCTTTCTCCCCCACCCCAGAAAGCCCGTTCACGCCCCCTGGATTACAGAAGCGCCGAGGCAGGGGAGCAGAGCATGCCGACATATCTAGGTCACCAATGTGAGCAGCGAAATGAGCTCCCTCATTAGCTGCCTCTGTCTCCGCATTGCACCTACGCAGGGCCAGGGCGTGCAAATCGGCCTCTGCCCTGACGAGGAGGGGATTTGGAAACCCCTGAGTGGGGGAGAAAGACAGCTGGACCCATTATCCCAGTGAGATTTGGGCAAGCTGAAAGGTGGGGAGATAATAGGGTGGCAGGTTGAGGGGGGAGAAGGCATGGCATGGTCAGGGATGGGCAGACAGACAGACAGATGACAGCGGGGAGGTTTGCGTGTGTGTGGGCTGAGCACGGGCTCCAGCATCCTCAAACTACCCTCAGTTTAGGGCTTCCCTGCCTTTGGTGGAAAGATTTTCTTGCCTGTGCTGGAGGTAGGCCTGAGCCCCAGCTGCCTTCACCAGTTAGCCCAGGTGCTGTGCATGAGCCTCCCACCTGGAGCAGATGAGAGATAAAATACACCCTGATAAAAGAGCAATCGAGGGCAGCAGAATCTCTTTAGGAAGAGGGCAGGCTGGTTTTTAGCTCTTTGCTGTGTCTGTGGGGGTGGCTGCAACCTGGGGCTGTGTAGCAGAAGGTGAGTTACCTCCCAAAGCCTGGCTAGACCATGTGGCCCTGAGGAGGGACCAGGGTTTTTCCTCCACCTTTCTCCTAAATCCCTTTTTCCCCTTCAGCGCTGCCCAGCTGTGACTTGCTCTGCCTGAGAGTACCAGCCCCAGGTGTGAGCATGGCCCTGTGCCCTTTCTGGGTGAGCTGGTTGTGACTTGGCTGTTGGGTGTTAAACTCAGCTGTGTGGCCTTAAAACCTTTTCTTGCTTTTGTTTGATGCTGCTTTTTGTGGCTGAACCCCAAACTGTGGCCCTAAAACCTTTTATTGCTTTTGTTTGATGCTGCTTTTTGCAGCTGAACCCCAAACTGTGGCCCTGGGCTGACTTGAGCCCTGCTGTAATGTCACTGTAATGCACAAGCTGTGTCTCTGCCATCAGAAGGGGACATGACCCTTAATTCTGGGAGGGTGCTTGTGGCTGAGGACACCCTGAGGTGCCCCAGCCAGCCTCTGGCTAGGAGAGGCAGCTGGCTGGCAGAGCCAGCGACGTTCCCTGTGGGCTGGGAGAGCACAGCAGGGAGGAGGCAAGGAGCTGCGTAGGGATACTGTCTGATATGATCTGGAGTGCAACTGGCAGCGAGAGCACTCCTGAGGATGAGTCAGTGTCACTGATAACCAGGCTGGTGACCAGGCAAAAAACATTTCAAGGAGAGATTCTGTTAAAGCTCTGCTTTGCACACAGGGCTGCATTGCCAGTGTGATCCCCAGGAGCTGTCTGCTCTGGGATGCAGACCTTGGGGGGGTGACCCTGAAGTGTGTCAGCACCCCGGCATTGTGATGGGGCTGTCGCAGCAGTAGTGAGAGCAGGAGCCCTCCCTCTGAGTTCCACTCCATGTCACCTCCTGCCTGTGCTGAGCCTTGCGAATGGCTGTAGTACCAGTGTCCTCGGGTGATGGGTCAGCAACAGCAGGCAGCAACTGTGTGGTGCTGGGTGTGTAATTGGTGTCACCATGAGCAGCTGAGGCCAGTGCTTTTAGGATGAGTAATTACATCAGCCTAATTTTGAAAATCGGGCTCTTCATGTCTTGCCAAGCTCATTTGCAGGACAGCCCTGTCACAGTTGGAGTTGCTGGGCCGATATCCAGGCAGCTGGCAGCCACGATGCCCGTGTGTCCCTGCCAGAGGTGGACAGAGCACAACTGCCTGTCCCTCTGCCCCAAAAAAAGGGGTTCAGTGCCCTGTGCAGGAAGGGAAGGTGTCCCCCCATGAGCACCCAGGCAGACTGAGGCAGAAGGGAGAGAGGACACTGAAGTCCTTGGGGATGCAGGGGGGACTGTGGGGTGCTTGAGCAGAGGAAAGCGAAAAGCTTGGGGCAGGATCTTCTTCTTAGCTTCTGCATTTACTTTTTGTTCATGTCCTTGGTATCTTGGTGGTTGTAGGGTGAGGAGAGAGGATCCAGGAAAACATACTTGAGTCTTTCTGTGCTTGAGTGAGCTCCAGATGTGTCTGAATGCCCACTCACCTACGTGCGAGCTCTCCCAGGGTCTTCTGAAATATTAACTTATTTTTAAGGCAGATTTCTGCCAGGAAGAGGTGGTGTGTTAGTGTCCCGGAGCGAGGGTGGTTTTGACTCCCAATGTGGAGGCCAAGCCCATCTGCGGCCTTTGGGGACAGTGTGTCCCATGAGCTAACAGGCTCCTTTGGTCACGCTGAGCTTTGTGTCCTCCTTGGAAGCAGCCAGTGCCTGGGTGGTGTAAATCAGTATGGCCTTGCTGCAGTCAGCGTGTTTCACGCAAATCACATGGATTAAGTGGTGATGGGGTGAGGTTGTGCACAGGGGGCTTGTTCCTCTGGCTCCAGTGCCAGAGGAGAGCTGCAATCCTCTGGCCTGGTTGCAGATGCTCCTCTCTAAGCTCTACCACCCAACACCCAAACATTCCTGCTTGCTGTTGCATGCCTGAACTTGAATTTGAGCAGGCACAAAAGGGGCTGGCAAGGAAGCGGGGCTGTGTGTGCTCCTGGCAAACCCCCCGTTACCCTGATATATGGCGACAAGATGTGCTGATGACTTCTCCTCCCCGATAGAACCACCAGGAGGGGATGAGATGGAGAGCGGCCAGCCTGGGGACAAGCCCGTGGCATGTGAGTGGTGCTGATATATTCTATCTTCTGGACTTGTCTAAGCATCTGTTTGTTTGTGTGGGTTTATCTCAACAGCAGCCGTGGCAGTTTGGCACGCAATATGGTAGCTGCTGCTATGTGCAGCTTCTTTGAACGTAGCTCCAAGATGTAGCTGCCTACACAGCCAGCTGAATGGTCTGGGCGAGCGGCTCCGAGCTGGCACTCACACCTAGCCTCATCTTCTCCCCTCCCCGCTACTGGCCCTGGTAATCCATGAGGGCCCGAAGCGTGGCAGGGATGCGGAGGTGCTCCGTGGCTGGAGCTGTGTGGTGCTGAGGCGGCCAGAGCAAATTCTTCGTCCTCTGCTTGGCAGCAGGAGCGGAGCAATCCTGTGAAGTGGCTGATCTTGTCCCTGCTGCTCGGGATTCCCCCCAGGGCTGCATGTGTGTGCGGAGACGTGGGCTCACTGGGAACGAGGGCCTGGTGAGGGTCTCATGTGGGCACCTGCTTACCAAACTGTTGAGATCTGCAGCTCCTTGTGGACCTTCTGGGGTGATTTCAAGTCTGAGAGGCGCTTGTGACAGTGGATTGGATGGCAAAATCACGATTGCTGCCCCCAGAACCCTCCCTTGCTTCACAAATCCCTCTGGTTTACGCCCTGTGGGTGTGGGAACTGCTGGGGACGTGGTGATGGGAGGCAGCCCGGTCGAGCCCGAGGGGAACAGAGGTTCCCCAAACGCCCAGCTCTGCCTGTTAGACCTCGCACCCCTCAAATCCCAGCACAGAGCTGCTCTCTGTTCGGCATTACACAGTGGTGCGTGTCTCAGTTTGTGAGCACTGCTGCCTTTGCTGCCAAGTTTTTTTTTTTTTTCCTCCTCTTTTCAGCTCTTTCCTTCAGAGGCTTGTTTATGGCCGTCAGGATTTGACAGACTCTTGGCACCCCTCCCACCCCCAGCAAATGATACGGTAGCAGAAACCCCCGCCCTCTTCCCCCTGCCCTGCCACTGTGGTTTGAGACCTGTTGGGAGGGCTGTCTTTGCAGGGAAATCAAGTTGGGGACTTTTAGAGCCAGAAAAGACCTGGCACAGGGATGACAGCAGCAGAAGCCAAAAGGCTCAGATGGTTTTAAATGTCAGGGAGAGGTGTAAATGTATCTCAGAGACAGCATGGCCAGGAGCTATGGTATTTTACAGGCAGCCTGATCTCCAGAGCCAGCATCCCCGTGGCTTTCCCCTCTCCTGGAGCTGTGATTTTTGCCTGGTCGCTGTTGTGTGGCAGTGCTGTGACTTGCCCGTGCTGCACCCAGCCTGGGAGTGTGGGGATGATGCAGGTGTCTGTGGCCTCTGGTGAAGAGGAGCTGGATGAAGGGCTGGCGGGGTGGGGGGGGAGCTCTTGATGAGCAGAAGTGCAAGTTCATCTTGTCTCCTGCTGCTTGTGTGACCTTTTTTGCTCTGAGATGATCTACTCTGACACTCAGAGGCAGAGGGAAAGGGGGAAATGGTCATCCTCTTGCTTCTGCTGCTGTGTATTTGCCTGCTCTTCTCTGCCACCCCCCCAAAAAAAGAGTTTTAAGCCTCCAAGAGTCAGCAAGTTCTCTGTGCCAGCCATCTGTCCCATTTCCCTTAGCAACCATTCGTCCTTTTCTCCTTCATTAAGTATCTGAAGCAGATCCTGACAGTCAGACCCTCTCTTGTTTCCCTTTTTGCCTTCATTTGGCTCTCTGGTTCATCCCTCTTGCTTGTCACCGTTGCACAGACTCCTTACCTAGGAGCATGATGCCCTCCCATGCAGGGGGCACGTCCGCGTTTGTGTTTTGACAGGATCTGTGTTTGCTCACGTTCTGGGCGGGCTCTGGTTTCTGTGCCTGCCTGCTTGACTATTTCTTTCCAGCCTGATCTTTTCCAGCTCCTCCTTCACCCTCATCCTGATCCATGTGCTGCCTCCTCGGCCTGTGTCATGTTTCTGGGGCTGCGCAGGGAGCAGGGATTGGCACTATTTATGTCTGCAGCACATCTGGGCTCCGACCTGCCAGGCTGCCTGCTGCAGGGTAAAGATTAAACAGTAATTCTTGGGGAAGAGACTTTGGAGACTTGGAACGGGAGCTGTGACGTGTTAATTTGATGGCTGCTGTTTTGGCTGATGATGTGGGTACTGAACTAGTGTCTTCCAGAACAAAATAGCTTAAATTACAGCAGCTGGAGGGGAATGGTACAGCTGGGGCTCAGGGTGGTCCCAGCACCCCATCTCTCAACACTTGCACACCCATCGTCTCTACTCCTGGCCAACACAGGTGAGCAATTGCATTTCCAGCATCGCCTGGTCAGATTCTCCCTTCCTTGTGCTGCCTCTGCTCCCTGGCACGAGCCTGCAGAGGAATCCAGCACCCCCGGAGATGTGGCACCTCTGCTTAACAGCCCTGCTGCTTCACCCTTGCTGCTTAGTTTGTTATCTTTCTGCTGTAGTTTGACCCAAAGGTGCACAAGGAAGGATCAGCCTAGGTTTTGCTGCTCTTCTCCCATCAGAAATGGGTTCTGGGTGGTGAGGGCAGCTCCCAGAGGTCACCTGGATGCAACACCTCAGCTGGGCTGGTTTGTGCTTCTGCAGCAAGGATTAAGGGTGCTGGGACACCATAAAACCAAAACCATCTCTCACTGTGGCTCAGCAGGGCTCTGCCAGAGAGGTCCTGGAGAAGACCCACCGGGGAGGGGGGAGGCTGCCCTCGGCAAAACCAAGATCATCCTGCAGACTGGAGGCCACAGTGGTGACATCTGAGGTTCTGCTGTAAGTACTGAACAACCTGTATTTGAGGGTGGGAGGATGCAGTGCTCTGCTGTGGTTCATGGGCTTGTACAAAAGGGAGCTGCTGTCTGCAAGGGAAAACTGGGAACTTCTCTGCAGGATAATTATTCTAGGATATTGGTCTTCATAGCAACCTCTGCTTTGCTCCTAGGCCCCTCTCCCATCTGCCTGATGGGCGGTGATCCCAACACCTCCGTGCACTGCTCTGTGGAGGAGCTGTGCTCCAATACTGTGAGGAGGATTAGGATCTCGATGGGAAGCACAGTCTCCAGGCAAGAGCAGAGACTCCCCCTCTGGCAGTTCAGAGCTGGGCTAAAGCCAAGTGGGTTAGAAAGGTCTCTGAGGTCCCAGAGAAGGGAGGGATGGCTCTGCAGCCTGGTGTGAGGAGTGGGAAAGGAGCCAGGAGCAGAGCCAGAGAGGAATTGTTAATGTGAAACCTTCTGGTTCAGTACAACTGCCTCAGCCCTGTTAAGAATCTCCTCCAGAAGTGACCACAGGTTCCTGAGCAAGCAGAGAAGGGAGGGAATTTGGCCTAATGGAATTATTCAAGTGCCCTGGCTCCAGCTGCTGCTTTTTAATTGCATCTTGCTGATGTCCAGAGATGTGGTGAACAGGGAGGGGTGGCATCCTCTGTGCAGGGCCCACATCCGACAGCAGTATTCCCGGGCCCTCTGGCTCCCTGGAGAGCTGGGGAGGCTGCAGGTGCTGCTGGGTGAGGAAAAGGCAGACTTGGTGCTCTCTTATAACTCCTTCTCTCTAGCACTGACAGGCACAACACAGCTGAACCGTAAACTTTCCTATCCTGCTGCAGCGATTCCTGTCACAGGAGGTTAGCAAGCTCCTGACAGTTGGGAAGAAGCTCGTTCTTGGTCAGCCCGTGGGGTAAATTCTCATGGTTTGGTATCTCGGCCAGAGTTCCTCTGCAGGGAAGCTGTGTTAATGCCACCTGACCGAGTCCCGCGGAGCCCTGGGAAAAGGCCAGCTCCTGCTTGTGGGGGTGAATGCATCCCACATCCCTAAAGCTCCTGTTAAAAATCCTGATTCATTTCTGGGCTAGAGCTTGCCTTCCAAATGGGGTTTTAGCAATGAGGATGGAGCCAAGGGCATTTGAAAGGTGGGTGGTGAGGAGAACGAAGAGAGTATGTAGGAATTTGGGGGGGGTCAAGCAGATAAAGAAAATGACACCTGAATTAGGCAGTGCTGTGAGGAAGCCGGCTCCTCTGCTGGGCTGCCAATGCTGCCAACACAACGTCGTGAGTCAGGTCCCCAGCATGGGGAGCTTGTGGGTTTGCATTTTTTCTCCCCTCTGAGCCTTTAGGGTTCTTTTTTTTTTTTTTCTCCTGCAAACCCACGAGGCTTTACAATCCAAGGTGAAAAAACAGACTTCAGCACAGGGCAACACATGCCTTGCTGAGAATGAGGGGTTTGTCCAAGAGGGAGGGTGCAACAGAGTTGGAGGATGGTGGCAAATGTCCCGGCAGCCCAGAGCATGGCTTTAACCACTCACCAGCCCTGTTTCTGATGGAGAGGCCACCTGCAGCTGCTGGGCAGGAAAAGGCCCTGAGCTTTGCTAAGCAGCATCAGCAGAGATGAGAGAACTCCAGTGAAATGTTATTTAACGTTCCTCTTCAGTGGAGATGGCCATTTACCAGTGAGAAATTTCTGGGCTTGAAGAGTCACAGCTTGGGTAATGCTGGATAATGTCCTTGGGAGGGGGGAGCGCTGGCGGGATTTATAGCAAGTCTTTGAGGCTTGGCTTCCATAGTTAGATCTGGCACAAATTTAGAAAAGCAGCTGGAGGATGAGTTTGTGCTTGGAATCATTAGCAGCAAAGGCTGTGCTGAATTACCAAATGCAACCTGGGGGAGAAATCATTTCTAGGCTTTCTGTCAAGGCCAGTAAAATAAATACGTGTGCACACGTATGTATTTACTATATGCCAAAAGTGAACCCGCAGCATTGTAAAGGCATGTAGTGCCCTGGTTCCCTGTGTGGGAGACGGCTTGCGGAAGGGAAGGATCCTGCGGAGCAGTGCCTGAGGAAGTAGCTCTGTGGCTGGAAAGGTGCTCTCACCTGCTAAGGCAGAGCTTGGAAACCTCATGGCTGGGCCAAAGGGGCAGCTCAGCAGCTGTGCTGGTGTGGAAGGGAAGAGCTGTGCCCGAGAGAAGGAGCTGCCAAGCTGGCCGGGAATGTGCCAGCAGCACTCTACCCTGCTTGCTGCAGTGGGAACTGGGTGCTGCTCCACACCTCGGTAAGGGTAATTGCCACCCCTCTGAGTGGAGAGTCCCTGCCTGCCTTTGGGTGGCATTTCGGCTTCTAGAGCGGCCTGTAAACCCCTGTGTGTCAGTCTAAGAGCCTGAATTTGCGCTTTCAGCTTGTCTCCAGCACATCTGTCCCCAGGTTAGACTGGCTGAGGCTAGAGAGGTCTCACCTCTAAAACAAGCCTTAGCTTACAGTAGGAATTAACTTGGTTTTAGGGGTTCAGGCACACAGGGTGGGACAGGAGCGAATCCAGCCACCTGGGCTGCTCCTTGTTAGACTAGCCTCTTGGCTTTCGAAAGGCACAAATAGGGGGGCAAGGCACCCAGCTTGTGCTGCGTGGGAGTTTGTTGTGTCCCAGGAACAAAAAACCTCTCCTGGGGTGCCCTGACAGCAGTACCTGTGGAGTATTTGAATCACTCGTAGCCCTGCTTGGACTTGTGCGACTTTAGGCCTTTACATGGGTGTTACTGCTGACTAGTTTAGCTGTCAATGTGCCTGTGAAAGGTTAATGAGCATCTTTTTAACAGGAGGCGGGGCTGGGGGCAGAGGCCTGAACATGTGTGGGGAGGTGAGAGTGCGGGGTGACTGTGCTTGGTGCCCAGAGAAACCGTGGAAGGCTCCAACCCAGCTTGGGGGAGGTTTTTGCAAATATGTTGAGCACAGGAGAAACACTTTCATTAGGACAGTGATTTTTAGTTAAGATTCCAGTAATGCTGTTTATCTGCAGTGCTGCAACAGCTGATCCTGCTGTGGGGGCATTAGCACCTGCTAGTCCCTGCCTTGAGAGCTTTATGGGGACAAGAGAGGGAGGAAGGAAAAGACGAGAGGCTGCTCTGGGAGGTGGTGGCTTTGTGTGTTTGGGATTACAGCTGCTTCTGTGCATGACAGGGCAGGTTTCTGGGGAGATCTGATGGTGAAGGACCTGGGTAGCTGGTGTGTGGGGAGCTTCTCTGAATTCAAGCAGGATCAGCCTGAAGGTGCTGGTTTAGAAACACTTTGGTAGTAGGAGATGGAGGCTGATGGCTCTGGCTAACGGCGGGTGGGAGTCACGCTGGGTAGCGAAGGAGAGCTGACAGGCAGGCTGGGAGGCACAGCTACCACGGGCGCTGGAAGCAAACACAGGCACTTCATGCTTGATGCAATGGAAATGGGGGACAGGGATCCTTCTGGCTTTGGGTTTTTAAAGCACTTCCCAAATCCTGGTTGTATCTGGCATTGGCGTCATCTGAAGGAAACTCAGTGTGGCATTTCTCTGAATTGGTGGTACTTCTCCCTGGAAATATGGTTGATGTTTCTGAGAGAGACAGTGGGTGAGGTACCAGGGTGTTTGCCTCTGAAGGGAATATTGGGGTAATGTTAATGTCCATCTTTTGGTGATGGCCTGTCCCCAGTGACACCTACCCCCCTTGAGAATTAGACACTTCTTGCCAAGACACTTGTTGTAGACACCCCTTTGAATTCAGCCTTGTGAAGCAGTGACCATCATCTGGAGGGTCCTCTGCAAGGGCTGGAGGCTGGTTTCTCCTCACACCTTGCTCAGGCATCCCATACCCTCTGCTGCGGAGAAGCTGTCACAAGCAGCAAAGAGATGGCTTTATCTCCCAGTGCATGTGATGGAAGAAGCTGTGGGATGATCATTTGGTGGAGAGAGTTTGTGCTAATGCAAAAAGTGATCTCAAGGCACTTTTAGCCTGCAAGGAAATAGAGATGAACCTGGCACAACACCTGCAGCTGATGGGGTTCACCCTGGTTTGGTGTTCTTCAGGGCTTGACAGAAGGCGGGATGGTTAGCCTGGATGTTTGAACCACTGTGTCAAGGATACTACTGTGCTCTCTGAAGATCCCCTGTAGGCTTGTTAAATTTTTTTCCTATGATTTTATTGTAATCCTCATGGAGCAGTTCAGGGAAACTTGCAAGGTTGGGATTGAGGAGGAGAGAGGCTCGTTACCACAGGAGTAACGAACTGTCTGGCTCTGACTGGGAGGCAAGCAGGAGCAGGAGTTAAGAGCAGCGCGACTGGATGTGCTGTGCTTGGGGGTGGTGGTAACTAAAACAAACTGAATAATAATAATAATAATAAAAAGCTTCTCATGTATGCAGCTATTTTTGGTAGCTGATGGCTCCTGGGTCTGTATGCTTCAGAGCCTTGTTACTTTTCCAGATTTCCTGGAGGAGGGGTTTGTTTTGCTTTTAGGTTTAGGAGAATGTGATCCTTAACCCTGGAATCCCACTGGCTTTCTTCAGGACCCCAAGATCAGAAAAGCTGAATGGGTTCTTCGTTGATCACATCCTTCTCGTGTGCTGCTGACATCTCCGGAGCTCCACCGAGGCTGCCTACAGCAGTCTGGACTTTCCACTTGTCCTGGAGAGCTGGTATCGGTGATTCCAAGGCCACGGTGACAGACCAGCCTTGTGTCATCCCTGTCCGTGTGGTTGAGGTATGACACGCTCCAGCTTAAAGAACAACACAGAAAATGTCCCCCGCCCTCGTGTTCCTGGGTTATTCCTCAGCCAAGCTTCACTGCACAAACAGTACAGAACAGTCCAAGGGTGAGTAGGGATGGTGAGGGCCAGCAATTTATTAAGCCAGTGTTGCGGCTGAAGGTTTTATTGTGAAACCGATGGCGGTGTGTCAGTGGAGGTGATGTCCTGATGGAGAGGCAATAAAGCAGGCTGTGTAAGTGCACCCTAATAGGCATGTATCCGAGCTATCCGCTGCGATAACCCAGCTGATATATGTATCTTTGATGCTGTAACTCTGCTCTCCTACATCCCTAAGATGTAGGACTTGTCGCTGATGCATGTACTTCTCTGCGCCATTGCCCTGGGTGCTCAAAACCAAATTTTTTCATTTTCCCCAGGTTGGGAAACTCGTAAGCTAATGCTCTTGCTACAGAGGATGTAGGTGGGGACTGGGTTCAGCAGGGCTAAAACGGTTCTCTGGGGCTTAGCAAACATCCCATCTCTCTTGCACTGCCATTAATGTCTTAATCAAGCAGCTTTTTTTCTGGCAAGTAGTTATTACCCTGAGTGCTCTGCCACCCACCCTCGCACGCAGTGATAGAGGGCAATGCCCTTCGCATGGGGGCAGAGACGGGGGATTTTGGAGGGGTGTTAAGTCCTTCCCTTAACGCTTGAGGGAGTGTTAAGGAAACAGGCTTACACAAAACAAAGTCCAAATTTGTTTGTAAATTGTGTCACTGCCATATAGGAGTCTGGAAAGAAAGCACTGCCGATAGCCGTGATGTACTGTGTTGCTGGAGCTGTGCTATAAATACGGTCTGGCCCTTGCTAACCGGCAGCTCTTTTGTGGAGCTGAGTTAGATACAGACAGCTGGGGCTGCTCGCAAGCAGAAAGCCTGAGCTGTATGAGATTAATTGCCAGTGATGACTTGTGTACATTAATTGGCAGGATCTGGGCTGGTATGTACTCTATACCACCACTTGAATTTTGAAAGTCTTGAACAGCCACTGATTGTATTTTCATTAATAAAATAGACACTTATAATTTTCCTGAGATTCTTGCTTCTGTCTGCTCTAGGTTTCAGCGCTTCCCTGCCCACCGGATTGGCACTGCTTTGCTGAGAACGGTTCGTGCTGAAGGAAGACCTTGGAAGTGCCACATGCAGGATAAAATGATTTGTCTAAACACTATATTTGGCACCAGCTTTTCATCTAAACCAGAGCCACTTTACACCTGTCTGGCAAGATAAAGGGACTTAAAATGACCGGGAGTGTGATTTTATGCCTGAACGGTATACAAAGACCTCAGCATAAATGAATACCAGAGCTTCAAAGCTTTTGCTGAATGTTTTTCTACCACCTATAGTACTGTCAGGCTTTTTTATTTTCAAGGTACAGTGATATCACCGAGCAGACCATTTGAAGGCTGTTCTACTTGATTTAAGGAGGAATGGACAGACAGGTATATGCTGCTATCCCCCGCTGGATGAGCTTAACTGTTTTCTGGGACATGTATTCCTACCCACAGGAGACTCTTTTTTTTGCTACTTTTCTAGTCTTTTGCAATAAGAGCATCTAAATGATGTCCTTGGCTGATACTTCAGTACTTGCTACGTTGAGGCCACTGCTGTGTCTGACCGGGGCTACCGCTGTCCTCCTTCCCACCCAAATGCCGTAACCAGGGGAAGGCTGTTACGGTGAGTCCATCCGTATGAGGATTTTGTTGGTAAGTGTATGCGTGACCAGGAGGCAATTGCACTCAAATTGCCTGACAGTGCTGGCTGGGCTGCACAGAGCTGTAAGCGGTTACAGACAAAAAAACCCCCACCTTATTTTCATTTCAGTCACGTTATAGTTTGAAGCCTTTTGATTAAAAGGTGATTAAATTTCAAGCCCAGTGATGGTAAATCGTTGCTGTCCATGCTGGGGATTGAAAGCAGCGTGCCAAGTGTGTGCGAAGTCGGTAGCTGCCCTGGGAGGCTGTAGCAGAGAGGGGTCCTGGCCTGGGGAGGGTCCTTGAGGGAGGCGTCCATGTTGTGCTGGGGGGCTTTTCTCAGGGAAGAGATGTTGGGAGAGCCAGGTATGCGCAGCTTCCCTCCTAAAGGCTGTCCTGAGAGCCAGCGGATGGTGTTGCTGAGGGAATAAAGCCCCGAGTGGGATGAGGGAGGCTCCGGCTGCCACAGGCTGCATGGCCGGGACGTACCGCTGCCTGGGGGCTGACGGTGGGAGGGAAGGGGGCTCCCTCAGGGGGCTGCCGGCCCTGGCGCCAAGCAGAGGGAGCTGGAGGATGGTTGTGAGGGGGCTCTGTCCGGGCTCGGGTGCCCCGGAGGTGAGGGCGGCCGGGCCAGCGGTGACCGCGCGTTACTCGCCGCCGGGGCCGCTCCCCTCAGCCCGCGGCGGGAAGGCCCGGCCCGCCCGCGCCGCCGCCTCAGGCCCGCAAGGGGGCGCCGCCGCCTCCCGTACTTACGCGCTCAGCCCCCCCCCCCGCCCCAATCGCCCCAGCCGTCGCCATGGTGACCGCTGGGTGCGTAGCGGCCCTTACGAAGCTGACGCAGTGGGCGGCCCGGCACGGGCGGGGGCGGCCCCTGCACGGGCGGAGGCGGTGTTAGAGAATCGGGGGGCCGCGAGGCCCCCGGGATGGAGGCGGCGGCGGCGGCCCTGGGCCTGCGTCGCTGGCGGCGGCGGCAGAGAGGTGAGGGGAGGCGGGAGGGCGGCGGCGACCCCTCAGCCCTGGGGCCGGCCCCGGTGGGTGTGTGTGTGTGGGGGGGGCTGGCAGCGCCCTGCCGCACCGGCGGGGCCTTCCCAGCGGCGGGAGGGCAGGTCCCGTCGAGCCGTGAGGGGAGGAGGCCGTTGTGTGGGGCGCTGAGGGGCGAAGCGGCCGGGGGTGCTGCCGGTGCTGTCCCCCGCTCCGGCGGTGCTTTGTTCTGTCCCGCCCTGCTCGGGAGGCGGCTGGCAGGTGCGGGCGAGGTTGGCGGAGCTGTGCCCGGAGGGAGCGTTTTCCTCCCGTGCTGCGGGGAGACGCCGGGCCGGCTGGGCAGGGGCGGCCGGGGGTGGGTGTCTTCTGAGGGAGCCGCGTCGTTCCCTTCTATAGGGTGCAATGTGGCCTGCATCCTATAGAAAGAGGCGGGCTTTTCCCCCCAGACAGGTGCGAGGCAGCGCTTCAGGCCGATGGTGGGGTCAGATTTGGGACCCAGGACCCCAGTCCAAGCTGGCCTGGGCTGTCAGTGCTAGCGCGGTGTGGGAGATTGGATAGGCGTTGTGGTCTGATTGTACAGGGAGAAGCTGCTGGTAGAGGGTGGGTGTGACACATGGATTCTTTCAGCCTTTATTACTTCACAGGGATGGGTATCTGAAACAGCTGGCACTAAAAGTACTTCAGTGACCTCGATCTGCCACAGTGGGTGATGAGCCCAGACCACAGAAATCCCCAGTTAGGGTCACAGAGACCCACATGCTTGTAAAAGTAAAGGATATATCACTCAGAGGTCTTACAGCTGGGATGTTGCTGGGCTGCTCAGCCAGAATTCATGCTGTGCCCATTCTGCGAGTTGGTACCTGCTGGTGTGTTTGGGACAGGCTTCAGTTGTCACTTGGAATATAAGAATGGTGATGGCTGAGTCTGCAGGTCCTGATAGGTGGGATGGTGGTACTTAGAGCCAGCTCCAGTTGGGAAACAGCGTAGTGATTGCCAAAGATAGTATATACAGCTTCTGGGATGCTGGAGTGTTTGTAAGTGTTGCATACTGAACGCAGCAAATATCTGTTCGATGGATTAGCCAGCATGTTAAAGGAAATGGTTCCGAGGGAAAGTATAACCCCTGCCAAAGCGGGAAGGACATTACTCACCTGCCAGAATAAAACCTTGTGTTACCTGGTGATGAGTTGCTACATCCTGCTGTCATTTTCTGGTAGAATAGGGAGAAGTCTCTGAGCCTGTGTGGTCAGGCCGAGTGTTTTTAAAATAGTCGTGGTTGGGAGATAATGAAATTGGAGGAAGTGGTTTTTGTACAGACAGAGTCTTTAATCTCTCTGTTTATGACGATGGCTTCAATGAAATGCATGTTAGTGGGGAAGTGTCTACACTGCTGAGGAAGTTTGTGATTGGGGAAGAAGGAATATCTGGGCACTGGTGGCGAGCCTTCTAAATAGAAAACATTACCTGGGTGAAGTTATTCGTTGTCCTAGGTGTTAGCTTTCTGTGTCATAAAAGTTACATTGATTAGATTACTGCTCAGCCCAGTGAATATGTGTCAGGTTGTAGTGGACAGGCAGGCCGGTAATGGCTAACGGGGACAAGAAACTTGAACAGCATCTGCTACATGGTAAATAATGCATATAGGCTGGAACTTCTGTAATGAAAACTCTTCAGAAGGGAGTAGGATGAATGTTCCCCTTTAGATCTGTATTTAAATAAAATAAGACATTTTGGAGTTACCATCTCTGCTGTTTTACAAAAACGTTGCTCCCTCCGTAACATGCTAGAGAGTCAAAATTACAGATTTGAGGGTACAAACTACATATGTATTGCTGGTACTGATTTTGATAGTGCTGACCTGCAAAAACCAGGTTTGATCAGAATTCCATTTTAGGTTAAGGCTAGATCCTTTTGACTGCTATCTGCAGAATCAAATCAGAAGTCACAGAAACGGGGGTTGCTGTAAGTCCCTGACGGCTCAATCATTGCTGGGAAGTGGGCAATGAGAAAGGCAAACCTCACTGTGCTGAGTCCACCTGTTCTCTTCTAGAGTCCTAAGAAGGAACTGTTGTGCAACAACATGATCTGAGGGGTTAAAATTGAGAAACGTGCTGCTCCCGGAAGAAACGTGGGAAGGATGAAATACTCTCTTCAATTAAAAAAGTTAGTTAAAACAAATTAGGGAAGAGAAACAGGGTAAATAAAAATACCTGTCAGTCTGTTTCATTTAAAAAAAGTAATGAATGTAGATATCAGACGGTTTAAAAGTGTTGAGAAGACTTGTCTTCAGCAGATAGTGTATCTGCATTGTACTAAATTTTGGCAGAGTTTTACTTTTTAGGGAACTTTTTCAAAATTCCTATGAACAAATAGTTATGACAAAAAGAAATCTGAGTTGTATGTAAGTGCACTGATATGCTTTTGGATTTCACATGGGAATATAAATGTTGCATTCTTTGTGCTATGTCTACCTTGGTTTGGTCAAAGACCGAAGAGATTTTTACGTATCCCTTAAACGCTGTACCTCTAACTGGAGACGTAAACTTGCAAGGCCTCTACTGGCCCTCTGATAGACCCACTTGACTTGCATGTTTTTATCAGTCCCACCTGCCTTTGCTTCCCTCTTGTAAAACATTACGGCATTCCCTGTGGGATCCGAGTGTGTGAGCTGTGAATTGCTGTTGTAATCCATGTGAAGTTCAGGTTGTGTCTCTGCTGTGACCTTTAATCCCAGGGTGCTGAAGGGACAGATGTTTAATGGCCTTTTATAGTGCCAAGTGTAAAAACAGGCAGAAGGGAGTTTCCTCTGCAGCCTCATCTTAGAAGTGAATTAATTTTGAGTTAGCTCATCAAAACTAGGTCACTGTGGTTTCTGAGTTCCAATAAAATTGAATGGATTTGCAAACAAGATTTATACCCTTCCAAGCCTTTGTGACTTAGAAAACTTTCCTTAAAGCAATATAAATACCAATCTTCTTGGTTTTGCGGGTCTCTTCCAGGCAAGCTGGAGACCTGTAGGAAATACAAGGGTGCTAACGCTTGAGAGAGCAAACCCCAGCGTGCTCGGTACGCTGCTCAGCTTTGGGCAGGTACCAGCCTGAGAGGCTTCGAGTCATTTCCAGACCTGCCTACAATTTATTAAACTTCCTTGCATTGAACCAGCAGTGGTTCTGTTCTGTCTTCAGACAGGGGAAGGATGTTTGAGGCTTTTCCCTTGGGGTAGGAAAGCTTTATATCTACCCTAGAACAAGCAGCTTTGACTTTGGGGGGTCTGCACCCTGCTTTTCCTCTAAGAAAATGGCATGTCCCCCTTCTCAGCTTGGCACCTAGGTAGTAGCAAATACTACTGGGTTAAACTAGCAGTCTTGGATTCTGACAGTGATCCAGCAGATGAATAAGTACATCCTGAGCTGGATTCAGCAGTGGGGTTTGAGGAAGTTACATTTAAAGAGACAGCAGTTGAGATGCTTGGAAGAGTGAAACTATTTTCATCTCTTTTTAGACAGCTGCGGGGCTGGAGTTTTTAGAGAGCTGCGGGAAAGGAGTTTATGAAAGTGCTCTTTGTGCTATCAGGAGCGTGACAAATGGACT
Organism: Strix uralensis; assembly: GCF_047716275.1. Lineage (NCBI taxonomy): Eukaryota > Metazoa > Chordata > Aves > Strigiformes > Strigidae > Strix > Strix uralensis. Next base: position 11,614,755 of record NC_133986.1, read on the forward strand.
CTTGGGATCTGTGGATAGCTTTGGGATGTTTATTCTTGCTGGAATAGATTCTTTGAGTAAATCAGACTCGTAGCTAGTTTGTGCAGATATTTTCTTTATTCTGTACTGTACATATGTGATACTGTAATTTGTGTGTCTGCCAGAACAAACATACATGGCACATGATTCACGGTGGTGGGAATCATGATGCTTCTAGTTCTCCATTCTTTCACTTTCAAGCTAACACTTTTTGTGCATTTCTAAAGAGAAATCAGAGGAAAAAAATCCTGAAAATTTGCCAGGTGTGGTATCTGTCCAGCTTTGAACTTTTAAGATGGAAGAAACTGAAATTATTTTTGTGATTTTGATAAATGGAGAAATTCGCCCACTGAAAAACTAAAATCAAATTGCTATGTATTTTAGGAGCACGAGTATGGCTGGGAGTTGAGAGTCCACTCACAGGGGCACAGAGTCTGCTCCCTTTGTGCAACCATGTTGATCCTGCTTACTAGATCTCACTCAGCTTTCCAGTAATACAATATATTTTTTGTCTCTTACAGCAGCAATTGCTCTACATGTAATTCAGTAGTGCAAGATGGTAAGCATTCTTATTCTGCTTGCTTGTTTGAGCGCCTGAGTTTAAGTCATGGTGCCTGGCATCTTTATCCTAAGCTCCTTATAAAACTAAGTGTATATAAGAACCTACTCATAATTGATCTGTTAAAAAAAGAGTCTATAATACTGTGGACTATTTAATTAACTATTTGAAGCATTATTACAAGCTTTAGAGAATGATAACAACGCATGTGAAAATTGATGGGTTTGTATTTTAGAAGCAACATAAAGTGGAATATATCCTAATATAAAATGCATACAAAACTTGAGTTTAAATGCAAAGCATAATGCTGCCGTACCTTGTTGATGGTTTTGAATAAAAGGTAGAATTCCTACTGAGCTTTAGAAAAAACGTGCCCTCTATTTTCAGTCACTTCTTTTTTGTTTTATCCTTTTCTCTCCCAGTTGAAAGGGGCGCGGGTCCCTTATCTTGTGCACTGGATTTATTTGAAAAGATGTCATGCTAAAAGATTAAATAAAAGAGGTTGCTGATTATTTTTCTCTTCCTTGCAGCAAGAGTAGAAAATCTGCATGGCAAGCAGAGGCTGCTTGACTAACAAGGAGTTTTGGCATGGGCTCTTAGCCCCCAAGCTCCAGTCTGTCTGCTTTTACACAAATGCTCCTTTAACTGCTCCTGCAGACTCTTTCAGACCCCTGGACGTCTTCCTCCCTCCCCTTCCATGGGAGTTTGTCTCTCTTTGGGGAGCCCTGACCTTCTGGTCTCCTTCAGGTTGACTACAAATGCCTGTGGAATTGCATGAGAATTTGTGGCTTTTAGTTCTGTTCAAGCTGTTAACTCAGAAGCCAGCCTGCTTTTGGTTTTTGCATGTTTCCTTTGTGTGAAATTAAAACTACACGTAGATTCCTCACTGATGTCTTTGACCTTAATAAGAATTTCTCCCTGAAAACAGGGTATAAGATGCGATCTAGAATCTTAAACTGTCATTTTCCTTGTGTTCTTCACTTGGCATTTCATCAGGCAAAGGTGCTGTTCAGCAGGCGATGATAAAAAAGCCCAGTGTGACTAACTTCTAGTAAGCTGATAATATGATAAGTCGTATCAGAGTTGTTTAAACCGATCTCCTTTCCATAACCTTACGGACGGATCCACATCACTGCAGAGGACTGCTGGTGGGTTGTTGTGGGGATCCTAGCAGAGCCCGTTGGGTGGAGTTTGTGCCTTGTGTGTGGTACGTGTAATTTTAAAATGCCTTCTGTTTCATAAGAAGTTCTGTGAGCCCACTCCTGTAGGTAGAGGATTGTGCTGCTGCAGGCACTTCCATTTTCTCCGAGTCTTCCTCAGAGTGAGAATGTCCTTGTGCCCTGAGGAGGTACGAGCTGAGAGCTGTCGGGCACAGTCCTGAAGGGTATCTACATCAGTCCGTCTTCCTCTACACGCTGGTTTCTGTCGGGGCATTGGCATCTTTAGGGGTGAGTAAGCACTGATGATCCTTTTCAGGAGTTTGTTCTCCCACCGTTGTTGGTGGGATAGCTTATTTGATACGGTTTGGTGCTCTATGACATGCGAGACGGCAAGGTTTGCACGGAGCATCTAAACAATGAGTGTCATATTATTGAAGAGCTTGTAACTTTTTGCTGAACAAGAGCAGAGACTTGCTGGTACTGAAATTGGTTGTATGAGATTCTCCTCATGTGAAGACACGGTGAGATAATTCTAAATAGTGTTTATGGTTACTACAAGTAATGAGCTAATGGATAAATATGAGAAGGCTACCTTAAATGAATAGGCGCTCTAAGCGTTTGCCCTGTCTCTTTTCCTCTGTAACATGTTTCTTCCTTGATTTGATCTAGAGGTATGATTATCAGCACAGACCTGAGAGATCCTGAGTTTAGACCCAGGCAGGCTTCTAGACTGAGTCCTTATTCTTTTCAGAAGAACAACAAATGTGCAAATAAACTGGTGAATCCCTTAGGCCACCTTAAATAAAATTGAACTGGATAATAGAAAGAAACAGGGAAATTCGGGACCTTGCTATTATAGTGTCATTGCAGTAAGTACAATAGAAATGGTGAGGCTGGTATGAAAAAAAAAAAACTCCAGCACTTTTCTACCCTGAAAGGTTTCCATTCAGATCTGTCATGCTGCTCCATGTCTGTTAGAAGTTGGAATTTACACAGCTCTGCATCTTTTAGGAAGAAGAATGAAATCTAATATTATGTCATGGCTTGTCTTTTCAGCACAGATCTGTGTAACGTGCTTGCTGGTGTTTACAGCCATAGATACAGCCTTGATGTATTTTTGGAATATAGATTCCAGCTCAAAAGTCTGAGCTTCTGGAGGCTTGTCTTTTCCCCATGTGATCTGCCAAATGATCTTGCAAAATTGTGCTGTTTTTTCTCATGGGAAATTAACTATTTCACCTCCCATAAAATAAGAGCAAGTCAGATGCTCCTTATGAGTTTGCAGCATCTCAGCCAACTGATGACTGTCCCGAATAAAGTGAATCCTACCTTCTTGTGTTGTCTTCTGGACTATATTTCTTGGTCATATTGGCACCCCTTAAGTGTTCTTCATTGAAATTCAATGTAGCATTGTCTAATAACTTCCCTTTATGCTTAGCTTGTGTTTGTCAGTATCCAAAATGTATATTCTTTCCTTTTTGAAATCTCAGATTTCAGTGTTTGAAAATTCAGATGTGAGAAGCAGTAAATGAAGTGAGCTCGGTGCAACTCTCCATCACTAAATGGTTTTGGAACAGTAAGCGGACCACTTCGCTGCTTCGCTGCTGTTGAACTCAAAACAAGACCTCTTTTAAAAGTGCACCAGCCAGCCTTTGAGAACTTCAGCTTCAAACTGTCTGGAAATGGCAGAGTTTTTCTAGCCCAGTGGTCTGCTTCTTGTTCCAGGATATCCCTGTAAAGAGGATGTGTCCTTCCATTTCAACAGTCCTGTGTGACTGCTTTACCTCTCAGCCAGATTTAACCTTTTAAACTACAGTACCCTTCTTGTGACTGTGTTCTGCCTGATTCAGTTGTTTGTCACCATCTCCATGGCATCCAAGCATCCGCTAATGACAACCACTTTACTAAATGAGAGTATTCAGATCTGAACCTCTGTATTTTTGCTTGGAGGGGAAACATGTGCCCATGATCCCCTGTCAGAGGAAGTAAAAAAAAAGTTCCCATTTGCTCTGCTGAATGGCGGTAGGTTACATCCTTAAAAGAAAATGAAGAAGCAGTAATTTGTGACTTCTTTCTTAAGGTCCTGTTGTAGTGGATGTTCTTTTTCTTCCAGGAATAGAATGGAGAATAATGACAGGTTTCTTTGAGAAATTCTCTGTGTGCTGTGGGATTGCTCTTTCCCTCACCTTTGTCGTTTTTACTTATTTTCTAGCAGAGAAAGAGGCTGCTCTTTCTTTTCAAGTCTTCCTTCTGAGGTTAATGTGGGGCTAAAAGTATTTGGCACATGAATAATGAAGTGCATAGGAAGCAAGAGATGCCTTTCCCGAGATGTTACGTTCATGTTCTAAAACTGGAAAGAGTAGAGCTTTCCTGGAACTTCAGTGACATGAGAGGAGCACAGGGCAAAATGCCTTTGTGTGATTGTGGTGTTAAAACGTCATTCTGCAGGAGGCCATGGGCTTCTTTCTCCAGAAGCACTTTCCCCTCTAAGTTTTGTGCCTATTCCTGGTTTAATATCTTGCTTTCAGAAAACGATCTTTTATCCTTTTTTTTTTAAACAACAAACATGCTTTCTTCCAGATCAGAGAGCAAAGCCTTTTGAACAGCTGGGGGGGCCATAATTGAATTTAACTCAATAGGAAATTGGGACATCCACAAATGCAGTGTTGTCCTCGGTTCTTCCAAATGTTACTGGTCTGGAGGAGTCTGAGGTAAAAAACTTTGCTGGTTGCATGTAACTATTTATGTTGCTTTATAGGACCCCAGCTCTCTGCTGGTGGGAAAGAGAATTTATTGATTCTTTGAGGCCTTGGTGTGACTTTGTCTTTCTCTTGGATGAGGGCGGAGGAATTAGTACAGGCGGTTTTGGAGGTGGGAACCACGTAGGATGCTGCAGAAAATGCTCGTTCTTCTGTGAACGGGTGGCTGAGTAAGTGTGGTGCATGCATCTGAAGTGCCTCATGGGAGCCTGCTGGTAATATTTACAGAGTTTGTGAATTTGGAGTATGCGGTGTATGAGTTTGCACGCAAGCCCAGAAGTGTTGAGTATGTTTAATTTGCCCCGGTGAAGGGGGGCGTGTGAGCAGAAAGCCTGAAAATCCACTGTGGGGTGGGTGGCAGGTATTTGGGGGGAAGAAACTTTGAATATGCATACTTTGGCAGTTTCTCTGTAATCTAGTGTGCAGGATGTGTATTTGTATATGTGCAGGTTGTGTTTCTGAGGGGTTAGACATATACATTGAGGAGCAACGCCACCCCTGCCCTTCACGGTGTAAGGAACTGATGGTTTGGGTCCCTGGCTTTACTGGCTCCTCGGAGGTTCATTCCCTGGAATGACTTGAAAGCCTCTCATTAGGAACTCAAAGGTATATTGCATCTAACCTTTATTCCTTGGGAGGTGCAATGCTTATTTTGTGATGAAGTACCCTAACCAGGTCCTCAGGGGGATGATATCACCACAGAAATAGTGATTTTTTTTTTCCTTCTACTGGGAGTGGTGAAGAGCAGAGGAGTTCAGCCTGCTGCTGTGTGCTGTTCTTTGACCGACAGATTGTCACATACTTGTTCTTCTGCGCTGTTGTGTGTGGCCGGGCCTGCTGGTGGAGTAGCTGAGGGTGACTGGGCGAGCTTCAGTGGGTGTTTCAAGGCAGTAGGTGTTAACAGAGAAATAAAATGACAAGGGAAGTGTCCAGCGTCAGGGACAAGAAAAGGAAATAAGCCTTTGAGGGACTTAAGCTTCTGGCAAAATGTGAACTGAAAGCCCGAAAAGGACTTGGTGCTGTTCTGCATTTTGAGGTGATGCTGTAGAAGCTGGGGAGGTAAAGCAGCAGATCTGGTCTGAGGCTGCTTTTAATGACTGAGCTCTCAAAAATAATTCTTCAGTGGAAGGAAATTCACTGTGTTTATTCTCTGAAATGAGTATGCATGCTAATATGAAGTGTTAGATTACTCTCTTTAAAGTTACGTGACAGCTACTACTGGATGTACAGGGCGCTTCTGTTAGCTCTTCTGAGGTAAGTTGCTCCTCAGGCTGAGGAAAGAGGATGGAGTTGCCCAAGGAAACATCGAAGTCTCTCCAACACTGAGTATCCTGGACTTCCTTCTCTGAGCTACCTCAGCTAATTATTCTCTGAAAACATTGCAGTGTTGTGCAATGAACAGTCAGTGTCCTTTGTGTCCTCAGCTGCAGTTTTTCCTATGAAAAACTGGTTTTCCAGCTGCTCTGATCATCTTTCTTTTCTAGTTAACTCTTTTAATTTGTTATAAACAAAAAAAGACTTGAAAGCAGAATAGTGGATGGGTTTTTAGTTGAACAGAGGACAGCAAGAGAAGGAAAGCTGTAGTCTTGCTTCCCACTTAAATGTGTTCATAAGGAGTAAGGCCTTTTGTTGGTATGGTCGCAGCATGAGACAAGGAGGTATGCTTTGTGGAAAATAACATAGTTAAACTGAAAGGGAAGAAATTGCATTGGTTCCTGTTGCCGTAGCTGCAGGTTTTTTGCATTTTGTGTCACTGCTCCGTATATTGTGTCAGTGAAATGAAATCCTTTTGAGTGCAAAAGCATGAAAGGGTGTGGTTAAAGCAATCAGGAACCTTTTCACTTTAAATTACCTGATTTATGACGTGAAAATATCAATGTTAACATAGATTTGTTTTGCAAACCATTCGACTGTAAGTCACCTGGTGTTATGCCAAAACACTCCCTCTTGACTAGCATGTGAAAATACAGCTCTTGAGCCTCTGGTCTAGACCACAAGGGCTAAATGCTTCTGAAGAAAGAGTAAGTTGAAATTTCAGTTCTTTAAGCAGGCACCATTTCAGTAATACGCTTCATTTCTGTTAGTATTTGAGGAAGTCTTTTGGGAGGGGAGTGTGAGTGAACCCCCTTTTCTCTTCCTGTTCTGTTCTGGAGTACTTTCATCATTCCAGTAAATCTGGGCTTGCAGTTTTTGTTGACTGTATGAACTGCAGATGGGTCTCCTGCCTTTGCATCTGGAGGCGCGAGCCTCTTGCTATGGAGAAGGTGCAGTGCAGGAGGGTGAGATACTGGAACTCCTGGTTGCTCAAGTCTGGAGAAGCAGGAGATCCTGTTTCCAGAAAATGCCCCATTTGTTTCCCTGTATTTTAGATGAATATGCTGGTGTTTGCTCAACTGCCTCGCACCTGACTGCTGCTTCTGTGCAGGAGTTTTCCAGGAGTTTGCATTTCATAATGGAGTTTTTGGTTAAACTCTAGATTTTTTTGAAGAGGCAGTGACAGCTGCCAATTAGGAGAGAGGAAAAGGGAGGAAGATGTGATTCTCCAAGACTTGGTGGTCCTCAGGGCTGTGTGGCTGCTGCTCTCTTTTTGTAAGGAGCAGGAGTAGAAGAGATGAAAACAGCATTACCTTTATCTTGTCTTCAAGTGTTCCTGCTGCAGAGGAGCAAGGCTACAAAGACTTTGTTAGATATTTCTGCTATTGGAAAAGGTTGGAAGCAGTTGTGGCTTTTACGTTCCTATGGGAACAGATAGGAGATGCAAGGGCTTGAATTCTCAACTATAAGGGGATTTGTCAAGAAAGGTGGGAAAAGAATTTAATTTCTGATTTGAGTGGGAAACTAATATTCATTCTCTCCCCGACTGGCTCCTGCCTGCAAGTTTTTCTCTGCTGAAGAGGAGACAGGATTTTGTGTACTGTCTTCGAGGCTGCTTCACTGCTCCATGGCCACGGAGTTAATTACAAGTTGGACAGTGAGATGTCTGAGTCCACCCTGCTGCTGTTTGACTGACTCAGCGGTTTGGTGCTCTTTTTGTATGGCGAGGGGCAGCAAAAAGACCACATGTCTCTGCTGGATGAGAATGCAAACACAGCAGTGGTGCTTGTGGATCAGGGTTAGTAACCCGGCCTGAATGAATGCTCCAGACTAAACTATTTCTGAATCCACTTTTACCACCTCGTTTAAAGTAGATAAGATGTTGAGGGCAGAGTCATCGGGTTCTGTTTCCACTACACTGAGCCGGAGCCTGTTGTTAAAGCAGTTCCTAGCAAATTCAGGACTTTGCCCGGTCCTGTCTAGCACGCCTTTCTTCCTAGGGAGATTAGCCTACATGCTGTAAGTAGGTTCTTCCTATTCAAAAGGGTTGGGTGGTGGTAAGATTCATGGTGTATCAAGGAAAACAGCTGCTTTATGCGACCTAAGAGGAATTGCAGTCCCAAAGTTAGGTTGGTCTGTAAATTGAAAAGGAAATGGCGCAGAGAAAGGAGCTTGATTAATGAAGAGGTTTAGGATTCTAACAGTAAGTGTCTTGTTTCCAGCTAAATTCAGTGGAAAGCAGGCACCTGCCTCGGGGTGATGCCTTGCTGGCTCTTGGATGGGTGTACTTCCTGGTCAGCAAGAGCTCTGAAATCTGTTGGCATTGGCAGTTTGTCGTGGTAGCTAAAGGCGCAGGGAAAGAAGGGGTGTTGGTCTTAAAATGGACCTTGTCAGGTGAGTAAAACCTATAATTTTGCATTTACCTCTTAAAAAAAGTTCCCTTTAATGCTCTTATACATAATTTTTTAGTGGCACATCCTGGTTCTTTGACTGTTATAAAGTCAACACAATATGGCCAGTGAGCAAAAGTAGGACTGTGGCTCGCATCTGATCGCATGAGCAGTCGGTGTGGCATCTGAGCCTGCGTAGGGCTGCTCGGTCAGCGCTGCCGTCAGTACTGTTCGCTGGTGCAGTGATAAAAAGAGGTGTTGGGGCCCTCACTGAAGCTGTTGTGCTCGGTGGAGCTTTTCGCTTTGGCAGCTTCCAGGGCCATTTCTGCCACTGTGGCTGGGTTGCGGTCAGCACATCTGGGGACTCCTGCCCATAGGTTACTGTCTCTCATTTTATTAAAAGGGGATGTCTGTCAAGTCCTCCCTACCCCCAAAACTATGGGTTTTTGATTAGTTGGTAGCTGGCCATTAAATATACCTGCTTGGTGCTTAAAAACTTCACTCTCCTGTGCTTAGTGCGAATAATATTATTTCTTCATAGTCCTTACATTTTCTGTTACCAACGTTGTAAAATGGAATTTGAATTAAGATCACTTCGGTGTGCAGAAAAGTTTAAGTGCTTCAGTTGAAGAATAGCTCTGCTGCCTTTGTAGCCTTTATACTGAGGGAGCTTTACTGAAGACTTGGAACTATTTAGAGAACATGATTTCACCTTCCTCGTGGAGGGGGGTAAGCCCACCCTGGAAATGTGGGGGTTTTTGAGCTTCTGTTCTTGACTGCAAAATCACAAAATTTTAGCTTGGATTTCTTTAAAATTGGAATGTCAAAAAGTTGTAGGCACTTGAAGAAAACGGGAATATTAATGGTGTGCTTGTGGTAGATGGCTCTTGTGTTTCTCCAGTGATGGATAGCACAAAGGTCAGTGCAGCCCTCTGGCAGCCTGGAGCGGGAACATGATGCCTGGTTGCTGTCAGCTGAGGGAGGAGTGTTAAAGCGGCAGGATCTTGCTGTACTTACTCAGTGTCTTCAACTTCTTCCAGTCTCTTATCTGATGTCTTCTGGATTCTTTGACTTCCATCCTGGTAACGCTTTTGTTTTCTAAATCCTTTTCCAACTGACTGGGTCAGAAAGTAAGTTGTTGTCTGTTTTGTTAGACGCCAGTTCTGGTAGCCGAATGGAGGCGAGGCTGCTTCAGTGCTGTGGCCCAGATCCAGCCAAAAGCAAGGCCGAGTGTGCAAGTCCCAGTAGGCCCTCACATACATACACAACGTGTAGACAAATGTACAGTTATATACCCTCTGCTGTGACAGCCCGGAGAGGAGCCAGGGCAGAGGCTCTGCTGCTCTTGTCTAGGTTAACAGGGTTCCCCTGCCTGCCCTGGTGCCTCTGTGCTTATGGAGATGAGCCTTTGGTGGGGTGATGGCTCCTATGATGGGCCTGGGAGGAGCCTGGGTGAGGGTGTTTTTTGGGTTCCCCCGCTTGCCATTGTGCCTCCGTGCTCCTGTGTGTGTAGGTGAGCTTTTTATCCTATAACCTAACACAGCTCAGAGCCCAGATTGTCTCTCTGCCCCTCCCCTGCTTCTTTCTTGTACAGCCTATCACTGGTGGAAACGCATAATTTTTTCAAATTTTCCATTTTGCTGTGTTTGTCTCCTCCCTGGCATATTAGGGTAAAGCATAGGGAGAGGAGGAGGGAGAGAGGGAAGAAGGCATGTATAGGCTGCTGATGTTGCAATTTAAAACCTGCTTGTGGAAAGGGAGTGGGGTCGTTCTTGTGTCCTTTGTATACTTTTTTCCTTTTCCAGATTAACTTCAGTCTGGCAGCTGGAACACCTTTAAAGTTTCAGTGGTGCCAGGAGAGATCATTGAACTGACGGTGAATTATTCATAGTGTCATTCCACCAGTATTCTTATTGCCTTATTCCAGAGTGATCGTTTTGGTCTATGGTATCATTCATTCAGTTGAAGTAGGATACGATATACTAGTGCATTCTCTGCTCCTGGCTGTGACAGGAGTACAGCAAGGAAGGAAGAAGCCTGTGGACATTAATTTTTTCCAGTTTAAAGAATGCTTGAATTCATCATGTGTTGGGCAAGTCATTGCTCAAAACTGGATGCTGTAGCAGACTACGCTTTCTGGGTCTGTCTGCTCTCCTGTTTTCTTCTTTGTAATGAAAATAAAATCATAAATTATCTGTGCAGCTTTCTGCCACATGATGTATTGGGTGTTGTGCACCCTAAGATATACAAAAAGATTAGTTGTTCACGTGAAAAATAGCGACACTAATATGAATAAATAAGAGTTTTTCATTATCTTGCTTCCAGTGTTAACCCAATCACTAACTGGTTCTGCTAATTAATTCCCTGTGCAGTGAAAATAATGCAGTATTTTCATGAGGCACCCTTTTGTAATGCACCTCTTGGCATATACCCCTAATGCTACAAGTTTCAAAGACAGCATGTGAAAAACTGAACTGCCTGATGGACAGCTGCATAGGGGAAAGGCTGGAGAGACCATGCCTGGATTCTTGAGGTCGCCAAAACTTGAATGTCAGATGTTAGAGGCATAGATTTTTCACTGGAGAAGGTGGGTTGGCTGTGGAGTGTGGGGAAGACTGTCAGCAAGAACGTTGTGAAGGTGTGCGAGAGGCTACCTGGCACCTAAATGCAGTTGTCATGCGATCTGTCACTGAGTACTCAGGAGATTGCCTTCTCAAGGAGATTGGGATTACAGTCCTGTTTTGGAAAAGAATCGGAGCCATCCCATAAGACCCTAGTGTAGCTTTGTCCTTGCATCCTGTTGTACACACAGATCTCAGGCTGTGATCTGAAGAGAATAGTTTGCTAGTCCTGTGGGCTGTGCTTGGTGGTCTGTGAGGTCCATGCAGAGTTTAAATCGAACAAAATGTTTCTGCAAGAATGCAGGCATAATTCCTATAATTCCTTTTCAAAAGGGCTGGGAACATTTTCCCACATTGCCCAGAAAAGAACTGTAGTTAATCTCAGCTTGAATGTTTGTGCCTGTGTTCAGCATTTAAGTGGCTGAGTGAAGAAATTGAGGAAAAGAAGCAGCACAGGGTTATGATGCAGAAGAGCTCAGACCTGGGCTGGATTTATGCCTGATACTTAGGTGCTTGATTATACCTTAATCAGCTGGGTTAATTGCAACAGAATATTGCCTGAGGCCTTTGAGCTCTAATCAAGGATAAGGATCTGAATCAAGTACTATAACTGGAAGAGATGAAATAAAGATTTTGGTTTTTTCCAGGCTTTGAAAGTTCACTTGCAACAACAATAAATGAATTAGTTACCAAACCCCAGATCTTGTGATCTCTTCCAAGATTATCATAACACTTCTCGCCAAGGACTGTTTCGGGCATTTACTTCTGAACCCCAATTGAAAAGCTTGAAATGAATGGACATTTCATGGTTAATTGTAATATAATTAAAGGAAAGGGAAAAAAGTCCACACCTAGATAAATCCTGCAGAAGGCATTGCCACAAAGGCACTAAATTTAATTACAGGGATAATGATGCATTGCCTGCAGCATAAGAGGAAAAAGTACTTTCTCTTCTAATAACCTAAAACTGTGTCGGCTCAGAGCCAATCACTTGTCCTGGAGTATATCTGAATAAACATCTTTTTTTTTTTTTATAATCCTGTTTGGATTATAAATTCAAGTGTGAAGTCTCATTTAGCATTTGAAATTCTTATCTGCTAGACTAGAGGAAAGGTGGCTTCTCTTACAGCAATCAATTTAAAAATGCATCCTTTTCCAAACAGCTGTTGGAGTAGCAAGCCTTCCCATTTTCTGAGCTGTTAGTAAGCACTCTGGACAAGATTTGGGGTCAACTTCTGTTTTTTGTCTTTCTCATTGATGGAAAAATGAAATTGCTTTCCTTTGTTTTACAAAAACTTCTAAGGTATTGATGTCTTAATTTTGCAATAGAAGTTAGTTCAATAGAGAGATTTGAAGGGGACCATCTGGCTTCTGTCCAGGACAGGCAGCAGCCAGGTCCCAGAGCAGTCACCCTCCCACCTCTTGTATTTGTACCTGGGAGCAGATAACAAGGTTATCTACAGCTCTGAGGATGACCCTGCTGATTTTCTTCAGGAAAGATGACATTTTTCTTGTTCAGTTCAGACAGGCAGGGACTTCAGGGACAGTGAGGCCAGTCCGCCCTCTTTTGTAAAACGAATAGCACAACTGAATCAACTGTGAAAATAGGGTGCCCTTTATTTCTCCCAGAGGGTCTGTAGCTGGGTGCCAGGCGAGCTGCCTGGCTGGGCTCTTTGGTCTGGCAGATCTCTCCATGCTCTCAGGTGAGATGACTGGTCTTGATTCTTTCTCCTTTGCAGTTCACTGGCACCAAACTAATGCTGTTTAGACAGAGCTTGTATGTAAGTTTTGTCCACTTCTCTTTTGCAGGGAGAAAATACCTAGCTCCTTTCCCGCTCCCTCTTTTGTGATCTCTGATCTCTTTCATCTTATTTTCATGATTCTTGTCTCTGTATTTTAGTAACCATGGTTTTGAGTTATGTTCTGAATAGTCTCCTGCTGCTTTTTTATACCTCCTACCATAGTCCTAGCAGTCCTTAACACCGGAGTTGGACTCCTGTGTGTGGCTAGTTCATGTTTCCTACACTCCATTAGCTTGGGGAAGAATTGTTCCTGATTTTCTTTCAGTATAACCAGTTGTTAGCCACAGAAACAGGCAGTTGCAATCTGTGCTTTTCAGTTCCCGTCTGTACAGCTGCTTGAAGCCACGGAATGCTTTTTCAGGGTATTTCTAGTGCTGCAGCTCTCGTCACGTGGGATGTCTGCTTCTGCCTCACCTCCTGTCACCTTGCTTTTGTCCATCTTTGCTAAACTCATTCTAGGTGCAGAGCTGGATGGCCAGGAGGGCAGCAATGTCCCCATAGTGACAAGCTTTTCTAGCTCCTACCAACACAGGCTTAAGGACTTCTCCAGCAGATGCTACAAGAGCAAGCGAGGAGTATATGGAAACAAGGAGAGTGGTGGCAATGGGGAGAAAAATGTATGTGTCTTCATGAAAATATCAAGGCAACCTTTGGGACAGGCTAGAAACACTTACTTTGAGATCTTATACAATGAGCTGCAAGCTATGCCATGCATGCGTTTGAAGGGGTATGCCCCCCCCAGTCTGCTTCAGGTAGCCTTCTTCTGGAGCCAGAGTAATGAAGTGCAGTAAATAGTTTATGATATTCCTGTTAGAGGCTCAAGAAAAGTCAGCTGGAAAGTATCCTGCAGCTGGGATCTTGGAAGAGCTGTAAGGCAGAGTAAAGAGATGGTTGGTATATCAAGGAAACACCTGAAGAAAATGGAGGAGTGTAAATTTAGGAAGTAAGTGTGAAAACATGGGCATGCTATGAGGAGGAGATGCATGGTACCCTGAGTTGAGGACAGGAATGTATGGATACCTGTAGCACCGAGTTTGTCAGACATTTGGGGAGCAGAGGATGAGATGGTAATTAGCTGTTCCAACTCCAGGGTCTGTAGTGATGATCCCACAGAGAAAAATAGGCAGAAGTCTATGCAAGTTCTGTGACAGAACAGGAAAAAAGTTTGGGTAAATGCATATAAGACAGTAAGAGTATTGGCAGGACTCGTAGCTGGAAAATAGAATGCTGTAGAATTTAGGAGATTTTTCTAAAATTGAGCTGTCTAATGAAATAATTTCTGAGCTAGAAACTGAATTATCTACTTGTCTATGGGCTCTCCTGGGGAGCAGCGGGAGGGGATACTCGCTAGCGCGGGGTGGGTTGAGCTGCGTGTGCTGTGTAATGGCCAGGCAAGGTGCAGCCACCAAGGGCCTGGAGGTTTTGTAGATGAGCTACACGTGCAGATTATGTGCTGTTTGTGTGTGCAGAAGGTGCTGTGTGTGGGTGTTGCGGAGGAGGGATGTGTGTGCTGGTGTTTAGAAGTGTAGCTAAGGGAGGCTCTGTCTGAAGAGAAGGGCTCTGGGTTATGGAAAGATGTATATGTGGCTTAAATATGACACAAGATCAGAGAAACCTGGGCTTGATTCATCCTTGCTTACATAAGCAAAATGAAAATAGGATTCCTGCCTTCTATCACACGCATCTAAATCCGAGATTCAGGAAGAGTCTAGCTACTTCAGCTTGGCAGCGTTCAGCCCAGGATTTCAGTTTTATCTTGCTGCGTCATTAGGGAAGCGCTGGATGGGCAAGAATTTCTAGGAGGAGGAGGAAGCATTTGGCCTGCTTGTCCCAGTGACCGGTGGGTGTGGGATTTAGGCTGTTTGCTTTCTTGTGCTCCTTGCAGCTGTGCTGCACATGTGTGGTTACAGCATCTTTAGCTGAAGCACCAGCTGGAGAAAGTGGCTAGAGGGAAAGCAAACTGCTAAGTCACAGGGGAACTGCCCAGATTTGATTTCCACTGGGTCTGAATTTGGGACTTAATTTCCTAAGCCGGGAGGGAGTTGGAGCTGCACGCGCTGAACAGTTGGTGATTGTACTTCTTGCAGGCGCGCTGCGCTCTTCTTCGGTGATCTCCTCTGGGTTCTTAATGGCCAGGCCTTTTGGGCTAGAGAACAGCTGTCAGCATCTGGAAGGAGGAGCTCTGCTTGTCTCAAGATACTCCAGGGCATCTTAGCAACAAAAATGTGGAGAAATGGAGGGTTGCAAAGCATTGTCATCAAGGGAAGCACAGAAAATGTGGAGACTGAAAAAGAAAAGGGAATAAGAGAATGACAGAATAATGGGGGAGTGGGTTGCCAGAGGAGAGAAAAGATGCATGAAGTCAAATGGATTGGGTGAAGAGACAAGGGGGGCTTTCAGAAAGCGGAGTGCACCCGTGTGTGTGAGAGCAGGACTGCGCTGAGCACAGGAGGTGCTGTTACTAGCAGGCCTGGGACTACGTCTGGGAGAGGAGCTGCGTGTAGGAGAAGCATGTTGGTGTGTGTGTAACTTTGGAAGGAGGCTGCTCTTAAAGCTCGGGTGTGTACAGAGCAGGGCAGACTTCAGAGGGTCTCTGTGAGGTGACTGGGATCTGGGTTCCTGCAGCACTGAGCCCTGGAGGGTGTTATTTATAGCAGCAACCACTGAGGCAGGAAAAGTTTGCTCAAGCTGTCATTTGTGTGAGCCGGAGCTGGAGTCTAGCTCTCCCTCCCTCCTGCTCTTGCTTACTTCAGATTTTCACTGTAATTAGCAAGCTTTACATGAGCCGGGTCAGGGCTGGCAGCTTTCTTTAGAAGACTCTGTTCTCCAGGCAGGAATAAGGAAAGATTTTTTTTTTTCTTCTTCTTCTGGGAATACTTAGCCTGATCATTTGTTTTATTTCAAGGGCTATTCTCATGCACTGAGGTGGAAGCCACGGGATGGGAGGGGCAGAACCACATTTTTTCTGAAGTTGCAGCAGCAGAAGCCAGCATCTGAAAATTCAGAGTTAGGCTTTAAACTTTGAGCTTAGGAGCGATAGAAAAACCTTTTTAAGATTCTAATCTGTACTAATTTGGGCTTGTCTAGGATAAGAAAAGCATGTTAGTCAATACAAAGCTGTTCTACTGTTGTTTACCTTGAAAGCCTCTTTCCTTTAAAATCTGAAAAGCTTCCTTTTGAGTACCCGAAGTGATGGATTGAGAACAGTGGAGGGTCAGTGTACAGATACAGATGGTTAATATCTGTGTTTCTCTGACAGACGGTGGCAATGCTCTGTTGTCACATGCTGTAAAGCCTCTTACAGTGTGTATATGTAAGCGATATCATCCCAGTCAAGGAAATTTCCAAGCTGAAATTCGCAGTTCTCTGCTATAGGATTTTTGCAAATAGGATGTGGTGTTTATGCTATGTGGGGTGTATGTTAAAGGTGGTCACTGCTGTGTTGATGCTTGTGTTGGTAAAAATGCCTACCTGTGCATGTGTTTATGCCTCCTGAGCAACACACATCCTTCACCACACAGAGCTTGTTGCTTCGGTCTTTGATCTTCGCTTCATTAATGCCCCAGGGAAACATTCAAGTGAAAGTGGATATGTGCCATGATATGGGCATGTGGCCTGGGTTCGTGCCAGGAGAAGCCCTCCTCTGGAAAGCAGCAGTCCTCTGGAAGTTATATTATTAGACTTCACAAGACCTCCTTGGAAAAAATGGATCCAGGGTGTTGTGTTTTTTTGAGGTTACTTCTGTGAAGCCAGAGATATACTGCAGAGGGGGGATGATGGCAATGTAGAGTTAGGTTTCTAGATAGGATGCCGTACATATGGCTTTAGGTTCTCTTTTATTAAATGTGTTTGCAAGAATGACTGATACTCCTGCTTGCAGTGTGTCCCGATGTTAGATTAAATTTTAGGGAAGGCTCTAAGAAATCCGGAGTTATGGGCAAGAAATAGAAGAGATTCTGTTTAATAAGGTGCAAGGCTGATCCTCTCAGGAGGGATAAGCTGTTGGAAAGTGGGAACCTGGGAAGGTTTGGGGAGTAACGGGGGAGGGCAGACATGTCCATTTGCAATGAAATACAGACATTGTATTTTTTGGGAAATCACAGCACTTGAGAATATTCCCTCTTTGAAATACTGCTGCAGAATGAGGTGGGCTCCTGGAAGAGTGTGTTGGTGTCTGTCTACTGGGAGTTTGATTTGAACATTGGAAGAAAATGGATCAGGGCTCGGGGGAGACTGGTAGAAGAGGTGGGCTTCTAGGACTTCATGGTTTTGGAGTGACCTGTTAAAAGGTGGTTGTGAAATAGGTTAACTGCATTCCTGGGTCTGTTTGTGGGAGTGGAGATGTAATGGGAGAACATTTGGCAAAGGGCAATTTGTTGCGAGTTAGAAGTGATCCTTAGTGGTGAATGACATGGAAAAACGGTGACAGTTTGAGTCATTTCCAATAACCTAGAGAGAGCTCTTAAATTCAGATCTCATCCTGGGTGGTTTAAGGACATGACACAATATGCATGGCCTTTGGGGTGTATGACCTCCATGACCCAATCTTTGCAGTCTGATTTCTTAGGAATGTAAGATATAGGTACAGCCTTGCCCAAAGTTATGAATATGAGGCAAAAGTGGCAATCTGAACCCAAGTAGAGGCCCAAGATCAGCAGATGCATTTTAATGCAAATGTAAAAGAGACCAGAGAAGCAACAGGGGCCAAATGTTTGATTAGAAACAGGGCTGTCAGCCCAGGGTTCTATGATCAGGGACATGATTGAGGGAAATGGCTGAAATAAACAGGCAGCACCAGTAAAACGAGAACAGATTGTATCTGAGTTAAGGTTTAGACTGTTTGAAGCCAATTTCCAATGTAGTTGAGCCTGGCAGTTTCACAGAGTTGGCATCCACATTTAATAATTACAAATTGTATTAAGAAAACGTGCATTAGGGTTTAGTTTACCGAAGAGCTTGCGACATAGCAGTGATTCTCAGCATTTTTGACTTGAAACCAGGCGTAGACCTGCCTAACCACTTAGTAATGGCATGTGGGAAAGGAAAAATCACAGAATAAGCTGTGAAGCACAAAAAGAAGCGCGATCTGTGAATCCCAGTGAACAGGGGGTTGTGGTGTAGAGTGAGGAGCTAAAGGCCCTGAAATTTTGCACGTGCCCCTGTTAGTTCTGATTATATCCCCTTCAGCGCTGGGGGGGAGGGAGAAGAGGCACTGGTTTTAATTCCTTAGCACCTTCCCCATCCAGAGACACCTTCCCTTCCTGTATCAAGCTGTCCTTGGATGTGAGCAGAGCCAGCGTTTCCTCCTTCTGTCCCAGCAGTTGCACACGGAGGAAACCGCTCCACAGTGATTCCCGTCACTCGAGAGCCTGGTGCTGCCTCTCTGCTGCTTGAACGGGTGTGCTTCTGCTCGCCAGCACGCTTTTTGGGGAGGGGAGCAGGGAAGGACTGCCAAGGAGTGGTGGTGACCGCACAGTTTTCCCGAGTTTGGCACTGATTTTCTGTTCTCCCACTTCTTTCACTCTTCTCGTATTGGCAGCGGTGGTCCCTTTAGCTCCCGTAGAATGACTGGTGGCTTTCCCTGCATGTGACTCATCCTCTAGGGAATTCCTGAAGCAATGAGTCAAGTTATTGGGAAAACTGTTTGCCCACTAGCGTAAACTAGGAAGCCAGGGAGCCTGCCTATGGTATCGTAGAGAGGCAATTACTTTTCAGTGTGACTGGGATTGTCCTCTCTATTCCTAAAGGCAGGTCACTTCAAGAATAGCTGTAGCAGCCATGCATCGCTGAATATATTTATTTTCACCTTGAAATATGCTGCTCCTGATCTTTTTTTCCTGTTTTTTTAAGGTGGCTGATCTGATAAGCATTCCAGGGTGGAGTAAAACTGACAGATTTGAATTTGCCAGTATTGTAGTGAAAAATAGCTTGCCTAAAGAAATGAGGCTGTCAGATTGGCACCAGTCAGCTACATCTGAAACACTCCTTTCGTAAGTACCGTTTACCACTTCATTCTGCCCTGGCTGACTTAATCCAGCCCTTGTTATTTTTACTATGGATGAATTAACGGTTGTGTGGTTTACAACCATGAATTAACAAATTTTGAATATAGCCGTGGGATATTACAACAAAAACAAAGCACTTTGATCCCCAATAATTGTGCCCAGGAAAAATTAACTATTCTACCACATATGTGAGCGTGGGTTGACCAGGATTGTTTGCATTGCCTGCTGATAGGAGCCGGATTTGGGGTGCCCAGCTGCTCAGCATTTTTCAAAGCGAGGTGCTTGCTGTATCTACAGACTTAGGTCAACTCATCCAAATGTTCTTTCCACGTTCTTTCCCTGCCCCATTCAAGACAAGCTTGTCTTGTCACTGGTTGCTGACTATTAAACATTAGCAGATTTTATTACCCTGTAGAACAGTAAGTTCTAATTAAAATATAAAATTAGTTTCACTTTTTAATACATTTTTTTCCCCCTAGCAACTTGGACATTATTTTTGCTCAAGCTTGGAATCGTCAGAAAGCTCAGATTGTGGGCTTTGCTAGCACAAAATGTAGGTGGTTGCAGATATGTCGGCATTGATACAACGATTGGGTGTTGTTTTTAACTAAATTAGTGTCAGCAGACTTGGATTGTGCTCCTTCTCCACTCCCAGGTTTTCAGTAAAGTGGCTCATTTTAAGGTAAGTTTATCTGTCAACTTCTGTTGTTTCTTGACCAGTTATTCATGAAGACTTTTAATTTTCTGTAGTCTGACAAGTATGAAGCTTGGAGTTAAATTGCGCTCCTACTGAGGTCAAGGAGAAAAGCACTGATAATCTTGGAGCTATAGGGTGAGGCTTTTTTCATCTCAGAACATTATTCTTCCTTTAATTTGGGCAGTTGAAATGTTTCACAGTGATCACTGTCTTTATGTAGTAAAATCAAAGTGCTCTTAAGAGGAGGATTGTGCTTATCCCCTGCAGACTTCTTCCTTTTTGCCCATGGACAAATCCCAGCCTCTGGGGTATCCCAGCTGGAAACAAAAAAGGGGAGGGGAGACTTCAGATCCTGCTAGTTTGGGTTTTTTCCTGTTTATATACCCATCTTAGTGCAACTAAGGCAGGTGGCACCTTGGCAGATCCACCTACTAAGTGCACTTGCTGGAAAAGGGCTCATGAGAGGGGTGCTGAGCATGCTGCCTGGATAGCGGTGTTCAGCCTGTGTGTCCTGACACGGGGGGTGTTGGGAGATCTCCCAGAGGGAACCATCATGATCTACAGTGTCATTGGTTTGTAGGACCATGATGTCTGGGAACAGGCTCTGAACTGGTACCAGTTGATTAGAGGAGGAATATTTCAAAGTAGAGAATTTCTTTGGTTTTACTTCAGTGGATCCTTTATCCTCCTTCTAACTGGTGGTTGTGAATAAGTGCTGTGAATAATAGTGGTTTGGTATCATTTAACTCTACTTAGGACCTCTCTGTACTCTTGCACTAAATCCAATATTTTTTTCCTGAAAACACCACCACTGTGGACAAGTACATACCAAGCAGATACATTGGTTGTTCTGGTGTCTCTATAATAAAAAGTAATTGTTCAGAAAATGTATTCAACTTTGCAAAGAACAGCTTTATTCC
Source organism: Strix uralensis (assembly GCF_047716275.1). NCBI lineage: Eukaryota > Metazoa > Chordata > Aves > Strigiformes > Strigidae > Strix > Strix uralensis. The sequence continues at coordinate 11,635,000 of NC_133986.1, forward strand.
TGAAGACAGTGGTGCTATGGCTGGCCAGCCCTCCAAAAGCAAATGAGCCGCTGTCACAGGCTAAAGGTGAGAATTTTATCTGGTTTCTCCATTTGCCTGTGACTCCATTGAATGAAGGAAAATGGATGTTGCCAACTTGCAGTGTATTTGTTGGGTTTTTTTCATAAATGGTCACTTTCTCTCATGTTGTTGGACAGGGGAAAAGCACTAATCCTTGCAGTTGCAGAAAAATGCTTGAAAACTTGAACCCTTTGCGTGCAGAGCCCCAAAATTAAATATTTTAAGGGTAACATCTCTTTTTAAAAATACTCGTGAATTTTGACATCTCGGTTAACGGCTCAGACTACCTGGGATTATCTATACTACTGCTCAAGAGCAGGTGATATGTCAGCGTTGGGCCCTTTGCAGTGTGTTGTGCACAGCATTGTTCTACAGGAAAATAACCAGTTTGGAGCGAATAGCAAATCTGATACTAAATCTTCTGCGTTAGTAATATGGTTTTGAGAGCTGATTTTTTTTTTTCTTGTGAGAGAAGAGGGACCATTTAAGAAAAACTCTAAGAGGCTTTTGAAATTCGAGGGTATAAATTGTAAGGCTGCAAGGTTCAAGAAGGTAGCAGATGTTGTCTGTGTTTGAAGGTAGTGTGGGACTCGTGAGAGCTATTTCTACCCAAGGCAAGAGGTGTTTGGAGTAAGGGACAAAGGGGATGGATTTATCAAGGAGCACATGCACTTAGAAAACATCTTGATGTGTTTATGCTGCCTGAGGCAAAAGGGCTTTAAAGAAACATTAGGGAGGAATAAGCTGAGAGGGAGATGGGCCAGTGTTGGGCCAGCTAGCCAGTAGTCTGTTCTTGTTACTACCAACATATTGTTGTGACCATCACCATTGCACTTCCAAGAGTGTATTTATGCCAGCATTTATGATTTCAGCTGGTGGGATGTCCAGGTAAGTTCTTGGCCCCTGGGTTTTGAAGGCCAAAGATGCGATGTACTCTGAGATGTATTTTGGGTATTTTTGTCAGTGGGCACTATTGTCGTTCCAGATCTAACCTAATCATATTAGTTCTGTAATGATGACATTGTAGTGAGACGATTGTGGTGCGGTGGCCTTATCCTGGGGGAGCTGCAGCTGAAATGTGCTAAGCCACAGGAGGCTTTTTGAACCTTCCCTTTCTCAAACCTGATGGCTTAATCCCACGGCTCTGGCACTGTCTTTCATTTTATTTCCTTCTCCTTGGAAAATGGGAGACTGTAAAGGAGAATCTTAAAAGTAGGTGTGAAATTGGTATTTCAAAATTAAAGATCCCATTGATTTTTACCAGTGTTCCCAGCCCATGCTCAGTGGTCTGTGGCTTGGTTGTAAATACAACTCTTAAATTTTATATTAATTCATACAATATTCTTCAAAGTACAGATCTGTTCCCTTAATCATAGCCAGTCATGCTAGAGCTATCCTCACAACCTTCTGGCAGCTGCTGTACCATCTTCCCCCAGGGAAGGAGCTTTCGCTGCAATTCCTGCAGACATTGCTCGCAGTAGAGACCTTCTGCCACTTGTAAAAGGCAGCTCTGTCTTGGGAAGGGCTCATCTTCCTTTGGTGCCATGTCATTTGTCCCCACCTTGTATTGTGAGCCTCTGTTCCACACTGTGTGTTGAGTAGGTATTTCTCCCTCTTGTAAGGTGCTCTTAGATATTCCCAACCTGGAAGGGCACTTTTTTGAAGGTTTGGGTATTTTTTTCATCTGTCCTACCCATTTATTTCTGCTGTTTTCTTGCTAATGGTTGTCATGGGTAAATTGTGCAGGACATACACAGCAGCCGACCTTTCAGTCTCGCTCACGCTGCCTGCTGGGTCCTGCAAGAGGTGCTGGAGGAGAGATGGGTTCGTATTTGTGCAGACACAGGCAAGCGAATGCCTCCTAGCCAGCTTCAGGATGTTTTGTATGGATGTAGCCACATCCCCCCTTCTCCCTGCAAGGGAAGAACAATTCCCAGATTGTGAAGAACCAAGCTCAGAAACAGAAAGAGCTCCATTTAAGGCCCTTAAAAATAGCTGGATGAGGACCGATGAAGTTTGATCCAAGTTCTAATTGATGATTTCCATCAAGTACAGTAGGCGCTTCTAGAAAGACATGTTTAATGGGAACAGGAGGTTTTGTAAGCTGCAGGGGTAGGGACCCAACCTGGGGTAGAAAGCCCATGTCCCATGTGGGCCATCCTTGTGAGGAAAGGATGGATAAGGGGTTCAGGTAGGGGGGTGACTTGATGGGGTTGGGACCCTATCTGTTAGTGAAGTGTGATTTCAGGGGGAGGGTTTGTATTTTATGAACCAGCAGAGGTTTAAGGGTCAGGAGCTGTATGGTTAAGCACACCAAATGTTTTTTATTTGGTCATCCAAATTTGACAAACATACTTATTTTAAAATACTGTTGCTTTTTTAGTTCACTTCAGCATAAAAACACTTTGGCATGTGCAAGAAGTATGGAGAGCTTCAATAGCTCTAATAAATAACTGCAGAAAGAAGAAACGCAGGTGTACCAGCAAGGGATAGAATGTGGGTCTGCTTGTAGAAGGAGATGCTGTGCTGTGGAAGAGCACTTGCAGTTGCCATCTTGTGTGGTAGGAGGCAGAAGGCACTTCTAGAGGACCCAGCTGGATGGAGTTAATCTGGCGCTGTTCAGACACTGTCCTGGGCCTCCCTTGGGCTACTCAGGTGGCTCTTAGGGCTTACTGTGGAGATGCCCCAGTTCTTCTCCTGGGGCTCTCTAGCCAGGCTGCTGCACCCTCAGGACAGGTGTCTGGATACCTGGGCAGGGTGACCTGGTTGTGCTGTCAGGGGAAGGGAGGGTGCCTCTGCTGTGGCAGCACAGGCAAGCGGAGGAGCAGAAAACAACTCCCCAAGAAATGCTGCTGTTTGAGCCGCCGTGACACAAAGCTTGTTCTGTTTCAGTTTTCCAGAAGGATTTTCCTAAGCAGCTCTAGCTCTGGATCTGTGCGAGCCGGCAGTCCTGGGCTGTGACTTCTCAGCGGGACAGCAGGTTGGGGCTGGGACATTCCCTGGGAACACGGTGGCATTTCATCCAGTACTGCGGGAGCGTGTCCCTGGGAGGGCCAGTGTGCCAGCACACGTGGCTGGATTTCTGTGGGACGGCAAGGGGCTTTGTCCTGTAGTGACTCCTGCAACCATCTACAGAGCTAAGACCTAGAAATCTCCTTTCTTTTGGGCTTCCTGTAGCAGTGAAGATGAAAGTCTGGTTTCTGGGCTTTGAACAGTTGTTATTTTGAGGTAGTTTGGATGAATAATACTGTAAGACTCTAGAGTTGAGGCAGAATTTGGGGAGACCAGCTGAAAGAGGGTGCTGACAGATATGAAGCACAGATGAGATGGGATTGCTTTCTCATAACTGGGTCGCGTGCAGTTGCAAGCAGGTCCCCATCTCAAGCTGGGGGCAAAGGTGGGTGATGAATGTATCGGGCTAGCAGGGCTTCCGCCTGCAAATGCCTCTGCGCAGACATTGTCAGTGGTCTGTCAAAGTGAGAAGAAACTGTTGGCACTGGTGGATCAGATTTCAGAGTGGTGTTGGCCTCCCATCTTTTGTTGGACAGAAATAGCAAGTTATGGTCTGAACTGCAGCAAGGTTGAGTGGGGACCAGGAGGAGGTTTTTGGGCGATGGAGGGGGGGATGCTGAGGGAGCCTGCAAGCCCTTTGTGGATCCAGGGATGAGGCTTTGCAGGGGGTTAGTGTGTTGGGCTGTGTGGGTGCAACTGTGCCTCGGGTGTCTGCGTGATGCTGCGAGCTTAAAGCAAATCTGCTTGTGGATTTGGGTGGTGGGGAGTAGCTGATTGTCTCCTGGGGTGTTGGCGTGGTGTGGGTGGTCTTCTGTGGTGCAAGATCTACTCACAGCCCTTTTCCTTCAGCTATGGCTGTGTTTGGCTTGTGTTTACGTGTATACCTTCTTCTGAGGCTAATGTCAGATGTGATGGGATGTTGGATTAGACTAAATCTCCTAGGTTTAGCTGGAATGTTGTCTCGCTGTAGCATTTTTCTCCCTTGCTCTTTTCTAAGCCTTTCCCTACAGACAGCTAATTCTCCCCTTCCCCCACATCCTGTCATACCCCAGAGCATGTCACAAGGAATTAACGGCTGAAAAGGCCTGGGAGAGGCTGCTCCTCTGGAACAGTCTCTCCTTTCTGTGACCAGGGTGGCCCCTCTCTGTGCCCCTTTTGTGTCCCATCCAATTCCCATCCCCCTGGCCATTCAGTACATGCCAGAGGAAAGACCAGCGGCCCTGAGCCTTTCCCAGCCCTGATGCCATCCGCTGCAGCTGAAGGGCTTCCCGTGCATAACCGGGGCTCCAGGACAAGCCCGAACGGCTACCACAGCGCTCCTGGTGCTGCCGGCTCCTTGGTGGCAAGAGGGAGGAGGTTTGTGCTGCTGCAATTGCTGCTGTAGAGCTTTCCTTCTCTCCTGTCTCTGTGCATCTCTGACAGCATCGCCCGCTCTCGCTCCCAGTCCTCCTTCCCACAATTCACATACAATCTCCTCAGAATAGGGATGATGTCACTTCCTTCTAGAGGGTGCTGGGGGTGTGGAAGGGGGGAGTCACGACCCCTGGCTCGGTGGCTTTCAGCAGCCCTGATGAATAAATGAGGTTGCTGTCTTGGAGGGAGGGAGTTGCTCTGAAGATGATGCCAGGCTCTGTCGGCAGGCAGTCACCACACCATCCTTCCCTTTGCCGAGTGGGAATTTCAATGGCTGCAAGAAGAGTTTGCTGCTCCCTCCTTCTCTTGTGATGTCTGTCTCCGTGGATATGCACTTTTCTTGAAATACCTTTACGGGAGAGAAGAATGTGCAGCAGCTGGACCACATGCCATGTAAGATTTCTGCTTCCATAGATCTTTCTCTGATCCGAGGGTGAAGGGCTCTGGACTCTTGGCACACAAAGCTTGTGCCTGCATGTGCTTCCCCCTAATTTCAGGGTTGGGAGCTTGGGGCTTCTTGTACTGGGGTTCAGGTTTCAAGGTCCTGGGAATTTTTTGCTCTTTGCAGCAATTTTAGGGGCAGTGCAAGGGATTCTTGATGCAAAGCTAGGGTCAGTGGTCTCAGGACTGTTTGCACTCTGACCTTCTGCTTTCCTCACAGTTCCCCTGCTAGATCATATCTTCATATTAAAATGTAGTTCCTGGGATGAAGCCAAAGAGTCCACACACTGAGAGCTTTAGTGTTTTGGGTTTTTTTTTTTTTGTGGGCTTTACGGTCTCAGGCCTTCTATAATCTCCTTTCTTTCCCAATTGGGGGCAAGGCCCCAGACCTCATGGTTTAGATTTTTAATAGACAGTCTTTGAAAATTGATTGAGACTCTTTCTGCAGTGCACAGGGAGCCTGGTAAGTATACAGCTAGGAGTGACAGTCCCCCAGTGAGTATTCTCGTGTGTGACAGTGAGTGACAGGCTGCTCTGCTCCATCCCCATCTGTTGCTGTGGATAAGGAATTCACATTAGATGTTTGCTGCTCTTGCCGATACCCTGCCTCTTAAACTGGCAGAGGGTGGTGAAAGCAGGCAGAGCACAACTGCTCGCGTCTGGAGAGGTGGAAGAGTTGTGGAAAGCGTGTTGGCGGGATGCAGCCATAAGCTGAGGGGTGCTAGGAACTGAGGTCTAGAGCTTGGCTGGGAGGTGCTGCGGTGGCCAGAGGCAGAGTGGATGAACGTGGATCCACGTCCCCTGAGCGGAGAGATGGTCAGGATATAAGCGCTTTGTTACGGGCGGCGCGTGGCAGGCAGGCGGGTTGTTCGTGGCAAGGCTAGAAGAAGTTGCCAGATGGCCAGAGGAGTGAGCAGTTTGAAGGTAGAGCTGCAATGTACCCAGTGCTCTGATTATTATGTGCTAAGGAAGTGTGAATCCAAATGGTGTTGTAATTTCACATTTGCTTTGTTTGTGGAATAGAGCGTTTCCTTCACCCAAGTGAGTAACGGACTGGAAGTGTGTCAGCCTGTTAACTATGGAATCTCCCAGAAAGTGTGAAAGATTTGTGTAGGTTTTCAATATGTGGTGACTCAAATGGGTAGGAAGGTCTAGTCCACTGGCCGTGGGTGTTGGTACAGGAGGGGAGACCCCTCTGTTTTGAGATGTTCTGCACAGCAGGTAAGGGATGGGGTAACCACACCTGACTGGTGAGGAGGTTTTAGTAGGACAAGGCCAGCTTTTGTTACTGCAGCAATCAGTGCTGTGATGGTTTTGTGACCGACCGCAGCCTAACACTTGTGTTACTTATGAAGCTTCAAATTAGTTTAAATGTGATCATGTTGCTCCCTTTCTTTTTTCACGCAGAGCACTAAATTCAAGACATCATATACAAGTTTGATTATTTTTTTTATTTTGCCTGGTGCATGAGGTATAGCAGATGATATTCCCTCTGAAACGCTGTTGGAAATCCTGATTACATTGTAAGTAACAAATGTGGATAGTCTGCTGTTATGCTCAGAGGCAACAATCAAATTGCCAGATCGGTACAAAGAGCAGTTATTACTTTGAAGATGGGGCTTTGGAGTGGCGTGGTCACCGCAGGTTGTGGATGGAGCACTCTGGCTGCAGTGTGTGAACATGAAGATTGGGAGGTTAGTGGGGTTGGAATAGAAGTGCTGTGATTTGGAACTGAGATACATCAGTTGGGAGAACCTGGCACTCTGGAGATGATGGCTTGGAGAGGAGAGGCACAGGCCAAGGCGTGGTGTCCCCTGGTCCGTGGTAGCGCAGGAGAGTACTGGTAAGAAGTGGAATGGGGTTTAGGGCACGGAAGAGAGGGACAGGACTGACCGCTGCAGTCAGGAGATCACTGGGGGCAGACTGCATAGACATGTTTTCAGAAACCAGTTTGACAAAACCAAACAGGATGACATGGGTCATGGTTGTAGAAGAAATGCAGAAGGGAGATGGGGTATGCCGCTCTGATGCGGTGGACTTGTACTGGAGCAGGCTGGAGTGTGTACAGCAGAACTGAAATGGTGTGGGAGAGCTGTGCTGGGAGGAGGTGTCTGGATAGCCCTGTGGAGTCTCGTGACTTATACCACTGCTGTTTCTTTTTTTAAAGGGTTTGTGAAGCTTTAAAAATAGGAGTACAAACAAAATGTGGGGAGGAACAGCCAGCTCCTCAATCTTCGACCTTTTAATTGTTAGTGCCTGTCAGGGCCAGTGTGAACACAAAGGAGATGTGAAGCTGGCAGGGTGCTTCTGTGCAAGTGATGCTCAAGTGAGAGATCTCCTAGGAGCTTGCTCCCTAGCTCTGAGTGCTTGCTGTTGGGAGCCAGTCAATAGCTTCTCCAGATGCTGCCACTAACTGCTAATGGGTATTTTGGCTTCCCGAGCCAAGTGAGGGAGGGAACTGTTGGACAACAAGAGAAGAGGCTGGCAGGAGGTGTGCCTGTGGAAGAACATGCTAATAGGGCCTTTCTGTAGAGTTGAGGCCCGTGTAACCTGTCCAAAACACACCAAAACAGTGGCTGCTTACCAACATGCAGCCCTAAGAGGATTCCAGGTAATCTTGTGAAGTGGAGCTGGTGATTATGTTCAGTGAGTTACACACCAGCTTCACCTGATACTTCCCACTCTTCAAACTGTACATTCCTCTCCTGTCCTGTTCGAGCATGCCATGCCCCCTGGTGCTGGAAGGAAGAAGCTCTGTCATCTTTGGTGTAAAACCTGTAGCTCTCAGGTGCAGCCCTGCTGGTGTCTAGCTCTCTGGAGGGGGTTGAAGAGGGTCAGCAGCATCTTTGAGTCTGTTCTTTTCCAGGAGGTGAGTGTCGTCCCTGCTGAACTTCCTCAGACCCGCTAGCCATGCCAGGGATTGTCGTGTTCCGCCGTCGCTGGTCTGTAGGCAGCGATGACCTGGTTTTGCCAGCCGTCTTCCTCTTCCTCCTGCATACCACCTGGTAAGTGAGAAAGGCAGAATGATGGTTTGAATTCTCCCATGAATTCTTTTTGCTATTCCTGTTTCTTGCAGCTGTAATTCTTCCTGCGCTTATACATGCGGCTGGAAGGCTTGTTTGGGGCATTTCTGACAGACACCAACATATTTCCAGCTTCTGGTTCTTTGGAGAAGTTCTGTTCTAAGTTCTAGTTCCAGTTCCAAAGAGAGAGCCTGACCAGAGCTCCCCACATCCTCCAGTGCTACCCAAGGTTGTCCACTGGAGTTTGGGGCTGTGTTTCTTTACAGGGGTTCAGGGAAAAACAATTGGAGTGGCAATCCTGTGGGATAATATGACTTGCCACAGATCATCAAATTGTTTTGACTGGGGTAGCAGGGCCTCTGGATGGCTTGTGGGGAGGAGATTTCTGGCCTAAATTCATATTAATTGTAAGTAGCTGCGGGGACGCTGAGGATCCTCAGTGGCTTTGTGAAGAGAGCAGGTGTGGGATGTTACATGCAGCTTTCTTTGGCTTACTGCTGGTAACAAGCTGGTTTGTGACTGGCAGGTTTGTGATCCTCTCTGTGGTGCTCTTTGGGCTGGTGTACAACCCCAACGAGACCTGCTCGCTTAACCTGGTGGACCACGGCAGAGGCTACCTGGGCATCCTGCTCAGTTGTATGATCGCAGAGGTGGCAATCATCTGGCTCAGCATGCGAGGCAGTATCCTGTACACAGAGCCCCGGGACTCGATGCAGTATGTGCTCTATGTCAGACTGGGTAAGAGGCAGCGGCCTGAGGCCTCCTAATGACTCAGCCTCCACACTGCCATCTGCTAGCGCAGAAGACTTCTCTCCCCACACCCTGACAAACACACAGCTTCTGAAAGACATCCAGATGGCCACTTGTATGTGATATGCATCTGAATACATCACATATACTGCACCCTGTCATTGCTGTAAGACTCTCATGCAATGCCCCAAATATCTTTCTAGCAAACCTTTAACTTGTCATCCTCATTGCGATGCAGGTACATCCCTTTCCTCTAACAAAATATGCTCCCCTTCTGTCTCGCAACACAGATCTGCCAGTGAGATGCATCTACACCTCTCCCCCACCTTTTTTCCCCACGTTTTCCTACAATACAGGCATATGTCAATGTAAATCGTGGGGGTTCTGACCCCGAGGCATGTGCGTGTCCTTGCCTGTCATACGGACACTTAAGTCTACACCCACCCACCCTGAGACATATACTTGACCTCTTGGCTCACGTGTGATGCATCTCTCCATCCAGCAACCTGCACTTCGATACTCCACCTTCAGGCACCACGAGATAAATAGGTTTACCACCTGCTCACTGGTTGCGTCCTCTCTCAGAGTGCATATTTGTCTTCCTGAAAACATTTCCTTTCTCACTCACCCACTAAGAACTAGACCAGAAAAGCGATTGTTCCTTGATCTCTTTCAGGGCTTCCCTTTTAGCTTGTCTTCCCTTGTCTGTTCCGTTGTCTTCTGGGTACAGCAGCTTGATCAGTTTTTCTGTGTTGAGTGAAGATTTTAAGAGGAAAAACCCTTTGGAGACGCAGATCTGGTTAAGCCCATTTCAAACAAAGCTTCTCATGTTTTTGCAGCTCTGTTTTGGCTGGATTGTTTTCATGCTGAATTTGCTAACATACGGGTAACCTTGCTTGAAAGCTCTGTCTGGGAGACATTTCAGCCTTTTGAGTGCTAAGTGCAAATCATTAACATGAATAGCAAACAAATCTTTCTCTCCAGTTTCCCAGACACACTGCAGTCTCCCTAGGGAAGCAGTAGAGCCTGACAGTTTGAGAAGCACAGTGTTAAAACCAGACTAAACGGGGCAGGGGAAGTAGAGAGAATCCAAAGAGCCATTTTCCTACCCAAGAACTGTCCACTTTTCTTCCTTGTCTGCCTTAAACTATACATGTGTTCAGGATTTGTATTTACACTGTATCTTGGGTCTTGTATATACTTGTTTTGTGGGGCTTTTTACTTTTAATGGCTTCATCAGTTCTGATGATAGAAATAGGAGTGTGACCATTGTGTGGGCAAGGTCCATGTGACTGTCCCATTTTAAGCATTTGCTGTTTAGTGCAGATAAATCTGGGGAAAGAGTTCCAACAGGAACCCAGAAAAGTCTCATCTGTGCTATTGTGACTCCTGTCCTGCAGCAGGTAATCTGAGGGGAGACAAGCCAAGGTATGCAAAGCCTGGCTCAGTTTAAGAACATAGGTTGGGCTGATCAGGAACCAGGACCAGCCTGTTCCTTGCCCACTGCTGTTGAAAGCTTTGCCATGTGTCTGTTGGAACTGGTCTTTCCAGGCTAGTGAGAGTCTGTGGTGAGCCACTTACAGAAAGATATGGGGCCAACCTGTAGATAAGGCGGGTGGATGGTGAGGCAGCTAGGCTGGAAGGTGGGTTTAGCCTCAGCTCCACCAAAGGCTTGCTAAGCATTACTAAACAAGCTATTTACCCCTTCTATACCTGCTTGCTCACCTGTACTTTAGGGTTGTAATGTGTAGAGAAAGTGTGAGGATGGGCACTTCAGAGTTTCCCAACTTTTTTGTTCAGGGGAACCACTGTTAATCCCCAGTTTCTTGTTCATTACCAGGGTAACGAGCAAGACTGAGGAGCTAGTAAATGACTCCCTAAGGACCATGTCCTGGAAATTATTACTGGAAGGGCTGCAAAGGGCAGAGGTGCTGGGAACATCTGCTAAGTGTAGTAAGCAGAATTAATCCTTGATATACACTACTATTTATTTCGTATCTGTTTGAGGTAGTTGAGACCTAGGTACTATTACATGGTGATTCTGGCTACCTAAGGGAGCCTTTCCACTGTCCTGGGTGGAAGGAAAGGTGATCTGATTCCCAGCTCTGATACAGCCAAGGGCACTGACAGCTCCATGTTTGTGTGGTCCTTGTGTCATTTAGGAGTAGTTAGTGGTAAGAACACATTACATTTTTGGTTCATTTCCTTGAATATTACCTTCCAAACCATTGGGGCCCAGTCCTGTGATCACTTATTCTGTGCAACTGTCCTGCTAAAGAACCTGTCTTGGGGTTTCCTCCCCAGAAGATGGGGAGAAGCAGTCATTAATCCTTAGAGAGACACTGCTACTATCCATTGTGTTCCTTTTGTTTCAGCTATCTTGGTGATTGAGTTTGTGTATGCTATTGTGGGCATCGTTTGGCTAACGCAGTACTACGCTTCCTGCAATGATATCACAGCAAAGAGTGTCACTTTGGGTACGTATTTGGAATGAGGTTTGTGTGCATTCCTGTGTATGCGCAGACGTCCTCTTGCCTTGGAGAGCTAATTCATTCATGCATGTGGGGATTGAGTGTTGGAAGTGGATTGTAGCTCTAAATGTGGTGCTTGTTTTCCTGCGACATTATTGCTCAGAACAGTTGTTCTATTCATTTGTTTGTGCTGTCTGTGCTGAGGCAAGAATTCATGTTCCCATGGAAGGGTCTGGTTGGGGAGTCTGTAAGACCTGCTTCTCCTTCAGTTCAAAATGGCTTTACTGTTTTCTGGGAACTCCTTTTCAGCCTCAGCCAGTCTCCTGGGGGGGGTGATGCTAATGTCATAGTCCCCCTAGATACTCAATGAGTATTTAACAGCCTTCCGCATGGACAGTCTCCTAAAACAGCTGGAAAAATCTAGCTGTGGTTTAGAAACCTTTCCAGAGGATTTCCTTTTGCTGCAGCTGACTGCAAGAGTGTTTGGGTAACTTCCTCTGCCCTGCAGCGATCGAGAGGTGGGTCTGATGTGTGTGGTGAAAAGCAGGAAGCGATGCTGCCAAGACTTACAGGCAGAGCACCGGACTTCTCTTTTCTTTGCAGGAATGGTGGTGTGCAACTGGGTTGTCATCCTGAGCGTCTGCATCACCGTCCTGTGCGTCTTCGACCCGACAGGTCGGACCTTTGTCAAACTGCGTGCCACGAAGCGCAGACAGCGCAACCTGAGGACATACAACCTGCGGTAAAGCAGCGTTTCTGGAAGGGAGCCCTGCTTATTTTTTTTTTTCAGTTCTTGACATTCTCCTTGCCTTGCTTCAGGGAGTATTTGGCTTCAGGCTTCCCTTTGGTGAGGGTGGTTGTGGGAGAATGCAGCTCACGCTGTCAGGTGCTGGGTGTGGGCATCTGTAGCCAAAGAAGGCAAAGCAACGTGATATCTGGCTGGATTGTGTGTTAGTCACTGGGTTTGTGGATCCTTATGAGCCCCTTGGGCCAGTGCTGACCACAACAACAGCTTGTTTTCCCGTCCTGTACCAGTGTTTTGCCTGGTAACGGTGAGGAAGTGCTTAATTTTGCTTAGGTTGAAGCAGCATCTTCTTCCAAAGCCCCTTTCTTCCTTTATTTTTGTCTTCAACATAGGACCTTTTGGCCTGAGGTTTCTTGCATTTGGTCTTGGCCAAGAAGCAATTTCTTTTGTGTTGGCAGTCAGATCTTTTAATTAAGAATTGATTACATCTTTGAGCTACCCAGATGGGGGTATGAAAGCTTTTTTTCACCAAGCAAGGCATTTTTCAGAAGTTTTTTTTCCAGTAGCAGGACAACACAAACAGGCTTTGTTTTCTTAGGCAGTCTTGACATATGTAACTGTCAGCAAGGAATGTGGCTTTGTAGGACTTGAGGGCATTAGGTTTTGAATGCTAAAAAATGAGACTTTCAAAAATACTCTGCAGATTTTGCATTTCTCACGAGGAATGTATATTGAAGAGACTGTTTTGAATACATGCTCTTCCACTGTCTTGAAATGGGATCCTTCAGGTGGTTGTCTTGAGGAAAAAAGAGTTTTCTGAGGAGCACGCAAGCAACTTTTGTTTGAGGGAGCCCAATGCAAGACATTCTTCCTACCCTTTCCAATCTGTTACTAACACTAACCTTGAATGTTTGGAGTTAGCACCCTGGTAGCCTAACATGTTCGGTCGCTGCGTTGTCATCAGGACATTCCCAGGGAGATGGGAGTGAGAGGCTGTGATGCTACTGTGGATCTAGTACCCCACGCTCCATCAAAGCTGGCTGGCTTGGTGCATTATTTTTCTGAAGGGAAACTGAGTGCCACAGATTGCAAAGTTTTTTGCCATAAAACTTAAATGTAAATCAAAACAACCCCCCCAGATTATCTCCCCTGCGAGGAGTTTTGAGATCCCAGACAAGTGAGTGGAGGTATTTGTCCCTTGGGCCATGGCCAGGTTTTTCCCTCCGGGCCTGTAACATTTTCAGAGAGCTCCTGCCTCCTGTTTGCAGATTTCCACTCTAGAAAGGGAGTGTTAACAGATGTTAACAAGCAAAATGCTGTGGGCTATAATGTGAAAGGGAAACATAAAATGTTACTATGTGTTCACTACTGAAGCGATTGTTTTCAAAGAATATGTTATGAAATTCTCTGCCTCTTTCTGGATTGTGATGCTGTAAGATGCTGAGGGCTAACCATTCCTATTGAAATCCCTCGGTCTGCGGTGGTACGTGCTTTCTGATGTACAGCGGTAGTTTGACCTTTGTCTTGCACTTAACTTGAGCCATATTTCCTTTATCTTAATTCATGAAAAAATTTGTTTTGTTTGTCACATTAAGGAGATGTGTAACTTTGGCTTCTTTTTGTGGTATTCTGCCGTAGCTATTGGACTTTGTTACACAGTGGTTTTCCTTTACCAGTGGCATCGTGATGTGTGTGGGCTTTTATGTTCTTGCAGAGCTAAGAAAATAAAACAGCAAAACAAAAGGCTCAGCTAATTGCACGGAGGGTTTTTCTAAGAAACTTGCTTTAGAGCTCGTATTAAACATGTGGAAGTTCAGTGTTAGGAAGAAAGAATTTGGGAAAGGTTGGAGTGAAAATATTGTGGAGCACACTTGCTTGTTCAACCCCCGCGGTGAAGTTGTGAAGTTCTTTGCATTGCTGCCCAAGTTCTTTGGCATTTGGTGGAGCAAACTGAGTACTGCCAGCTCTCTTAGGACACTCATGTTTCCTGTTCCTCTTTTGGAGTCTTCCTTGGGGGTTATGGATAGTTGTTTTAAAATGTTCAGACACAAGTTGCCGGATTGCCCTGCAGGATCTGCCCCTTCTGTTGCAGGCAAATACTCCTTTACCAGCATCTCTCTTTTTTTCAGGTGCAGCCCACTTTCTGGGCTTTTCCTGATGGGATCATATGCCAGAAAATAGAAGTGGTCTTTTTAGATTAGTCTGACCTGTGTTGAGTTAGTCTGTGTTCACATTTAAAAAAGACCCTGCATGAGAGGAGCCATGGACTGTAGGTAGGTAGCACAGTGCTCTGGCAAAGAATCATGCACTTTGACGCCACAGAGCCTGACTATTGTTTGCAGGTGTGCCAGCCAAAAATAAGGGACTGTCACCCAGCAAAATGTAGTAACTAGGACAAGCTCAGAACAGTGGAACGAACTCAGCTATAGTTCATTTTAAATAGGGATGTCCAATTAGCTAATTTTGAAGCTGAAATTGAAATGTCATAAACCAAATGTGGGTTGAGCTAAACCTTCTGTACTCAGCCTTTTTTAACCTTTTCTAAATTGAAAGAGAGCCTTTAGCTTGCTTTCTTTTTTTGATTAAAGTTATGCACCATACTTGAATAAACAGTGCAAATTGTTTCAGTTCTGAGACTGTATTGTGTTTAATAAATAACCTTTTTCCAAATAAGCTATTTATTGGAAAAAATTGCACAGCTCCTCCTATACGAAATGCTCAGGGTCTTTTGTACCGTTCCCACCCCCTCACCCCAAGGTGCAGTTTTCCTCCCGAGTGGTAGCACATCCCAGCACGTGATGTAGCTGCCAAGTTGCCAGTAGACCCTCCTTCCATCCCAGAACCGGGTGCTCCTGAACGTCTTGCTTCCAGCAGATATCACAGAACAGCAGTAGCTTTGTTGTGTCCTGTCTGAATGTGATGGCCATCGTGTAGATAAACACAGAGGCTTTATCCTGACCAGAACAACTGGATTATAAATGATCTCCCCTGTCCTATAAAATAAGCTGAGTTTTTAATCTCTACATGGTCTCCTTGTCTCTGTTAGATCAGGATAAATATAAGAATATGATTTAACACGCATTTTACCAGCAATAGCATAGGCTGTGTGACTTCATACCAAATCCTACTATTTGTTTGCAGCCATGTTCTCCTGCCTGCCCTCACGTGCGTACTCTACCCTTTATTTATAGACACCGCCTGGAAGAAGGGCAAGCCAGCAGCTGGACACGCAGACTCAAAGTTTTTCTTTGCTGCACACGGACAAAAGACTCGCAGTCGGTAGGTACCAGATATCCCCTGGCAGAGAGCAAGCGCTGGGTAGGGCTGTCGATAAGCGGGACTCAGCAGAGCGTGGCAGTGCGGGGTTCCTGCTGTCAGCCCTGGGCAACGTGTGTCTCGCTTCCCCGTGTGTGTTTGGTGAGATCTGGAGGCGCAAGGAGCCCAGTGAGCCTCGACAGTAGTGCATGCAAGGACTGGAAATACCTTCCAAGAAGCAGCAAACTGAGCTACCCTCAGAATGACCAGGCTTGAAATTTTGCTGCACGCAGGTTCTTCTTCCTTTCTTTAGCCCAAGTAGCCTGAATGACCCCTTGCGTTTCTGCAGGAGGGTGCCTGGGTATTCCGTGCAGAAAGGAGCTAGTGTTTCTCTCTAGGTGCAGGTGTGACATCGCTGGGTAGGGCAGTTGTCTTTTCAAAATTTCTAGTCTTAACCCTCTGTTTTTGAGTGTTGCAGCACGCTCTAAGGTTAGTAGCATTGAAAAGCAACGTTGTTAAACTCTTCTCCTGAAGTTGTTCTTTACCTCGCTGTTGCAGCAAACTGGGATAATAATTTTAAGTGAAGATGTCAGTGGAAGAAATACATATTTTCACTATGTTTGGATTCAACATTTGACAGTGCTTCAATTTCCCTTTACCAGCCATTTTGCTTAGGCAATTTCTGCCTCATACACTTAAGTCTCATACACTTAAGAAGGAGAGAGACCTCTTTGAAAATGGGAAAATGTAAACCTGTCAGAATCAGCAAAAGCAGACTTCTGGATTACTAACAGTCAAAAACTATGACTTAACCCAGAGATTCACGTAAAGGTCATTGGTTTGAAGTTTTCACGTGCTACAGTTGGGATTTTCCCTTGCTGTTATCAGCAGGGAAGGGTAAGGGGCTTGATATCACTTCCCCAAAAATTAGCAGCCTGTTCTCCCTGGAAGCAGTGGGAGCAGGTTTGTGCTGTAGGGTGCCATTCAGCAGGACTCCTAAGGACCTGCTGGAGAGCTGAGTGGAAAATTTTGCTGATGACTCGTAATTCTTTTAAGTTGGTCAGAATTATGAGTATTTGAGAACTCTTGAAGGACCAAGCAGAACCAGGGAATTGTTATCAAAGATAGAAGAAAGTCATAAAGGAAGACGAGGTGATGCATGTGCATCTGAAGAAACAATTTAAATTACTTGCATATGCTGGGCTCTGTATTAGTTACAACCTCTCAGGAAAAGAGCTAGGAGTTATCAAGGACACTTCAGCAAAGACATCAGTGCGCAGCAGTGGCCAAAAAATCAGAAAAGCATTCAGCTTCAGTAGAAGGGCATAGAAAATGACAGGGAAATCACCGAGGTACTGACCACATCAGTGATGTACTCACTAAATATAGCCTGGTGTTTGGTCTCCTAAAAGATGCATCAGAAAAAGGAGCATATTGGAGGGGGTATGAACTTGTACAGGAAAAGAAATGAGACTGGGATTTTAACCTCAAAAGGAAAAGATGTAATAAGATGAAGAGCTGTGTGAAAATAATAGTCAGGTGAAGGCTACCTAAACATTTGTTCATCACAGATGGCAACCAGTATGAATTAGATTAAAAGGGGTTGTTGATAAGTGCTGTGTAGTCATCTGCAGGGCGCAGTTTCCGAAGTGTGGAGGGCTGCAGGAATTATTGTAGCCCTTTAGCAGAAATCCAGGCACGTGTGCCGGCACACTGGCCCTCCCAGGGACACGCTCCCGCAGTACTGGATGAAATGCCACCGTGTTCCCAGGGAATGTCCCAGCCCCAACCTGCTGTCCCGCTGAGAAGTCACAGCCCAGGACTGCCAGCTCGCACAGATCCAGAGCTAGAGCTGCTTAGGAAAATCCTTCTGGAAAACTGAAACAGAACAAGCTTTGTGTCACGGCGGCTCAAACAGCAGCATTTCCTGGGGAGTTGTTTTCTGCTCCTCCGCTTGCCTGTGCTGCCACAGCAGAGGCACCCTCCCTTCCCCTGACAGCACAACCAGGTCACCCTGCCCAGGTATCCAGACACCTGTCCTGAGGGTGCAGCAGCCTGGCTAGAGAGCCCTGACAGGCATCTGAATGGCCTGGTTTCTGAACAACTCTATTTTATTCAGGAATGCAAAATATTTCACTTTGTCAAGCTTTTTTTAAACAAACTTTTCATTCTGCAGTGACTGTTTCTACTTTTTTTTTTAGTTCAGGATAAAAGCAGATACCAGAATCTTCAAATTCCTTGTGCTATTGAATTTCCATTTTACATTCAGCTTGAGCACTTCCCAGGCTCTTTTCTTTGCAGAAACAAGCCCTGACTCTTTGTGTCCTGGCATGACAGTGTACGGAATGAATGTGTATGTAATGGATCAGAAATGAATCCATTGCTGTCTCTCCCAGTATTCATGGAAAAAATGTTCTAGCAGAGGATCATCTGGGCTGGAAAATAGTTCTGCTGAGGGGACATGGCATCAGGGCAAGAATCCATTCAGATGGGTCTGGAGTGAAGTCTGAAAGTGCTGAGTCTCCACCGGCCCTGCCAGCCCCAGAGCCCACAGGGTTTGTAGCAGAACACTACATCAATCCTAGAATATAACATCAGGTGCTCCAGCAAAAACTCTTCCTTCAGAACAGACGTGTTGAACTTCCATTATGGCCCTTTACTTGGGTCAGAGTATTAAGGGGTGTTGAAGTCCCTTTGGGTTAATGGGTGTTCATCATATTTTACTTCAAGGCTGTTTGCATTTCTTCTGTGCTTATAGGAACTGTGCTAAGATTTATGGGGTCAGTACTTCAAGGATACTGCGGTTGTAATGTTGGAGAGGTTAATGCCAGTCCATTTGCTCTTCAAAGGCACGGCTGGTATGGAAAGCTGCACAGCTGGCACCTGAAGCTCCATTCTTAATGGTGATTTAACTTGCTTTTGTAGGCAAGTGAAAAATGACAGAAAGTAATCTTGCACTCCAGGAGTCTGTCAGAGATAAAAGAATGTAGGTCACTTCCTGCAAGATTGCTAGGGAGAGAAAGGATTTACTTTCTTGCTGGTCAGTGAAGAGAAGTGGAGAGATCCTGTCCCAAAACCCAGCTTTTCTTCAAGTGCACAGCTTGGGCTTTCTACAAACAGGACCGCAGTTGTGTGGCTTTACGTGCTGAGTAAAGAATGCGATGAAAACATGGGCTGAAAGTTCAGGATAAGGCGATGACAGACCTTAGTAGGAAAGAAGTCAAAATGACTGCTGGAGTACTGCAGCACTTGTTCAGTCCCGTGTTTTGTTGATCCACCCTCTGGGTCAGCCTTGTCTTTAAGCTTGCTGGTCTGAGCGATGGCCAGAGCACCATTGTCTCACAGTCCAGCCCATCCCCAACCTCCCAAACTATTCTCACTGAAGATCTTGTGAGGTTTTTTTGTAGTACAGAGCAAAAGGGAAAATAATGTTTCTCCTCAAAATATCCGTCGCTCTGCTTCGTAGCCTTCGCATGACCCTCTCAGGTCACTTCTACTTCTGTTCCTCCTGTGGTGTCTTCCCTTTTTGGGTTTGGTCACCTCCTATTCTGGGAACTCTGCATTTAATGACTCAGATCTTTTTCCAGATTTTCCTTTTCAGGCCCTTTTTGCTTGGGTATAGTCCAAGATAAACCTGGAAAAGCCTGGTAATTTGGTCAGCTCCTTCAGTACCAAGAGCTGCCATGTGTAACAGCCGCTTGTTGTAATTAACTCCTTGAAATCATGTAGCAAAGAGCAGCTACAAGATTGTTCAGTGGCAGGATTCACAAGCTGTCACTTTGTGATGTGTCTGGGGTGGTGAGGTCTGGGTTAAGTATGGGCAAAACGATCCCAGGGCAGAGTTACAAGATTGAAGAGACTGTTAAATAGGACAAAATCTGTGCTTTTTTTTCCCCCTGAACAGGCTTTGTTCAAATGGAATTGCTTTTTAAGGAGAAAGGATGACTCTGGGGTGACACTGGATTGGGATTTGCTTGGTTCTCATCTTACTTTCTCTGTCTTGTTTACAATGTAGAGATGAAAATGTTTCCTTTCTCTCTCTTCGTGTCTGTTTTGATGTCAAGGTGGTCTGCTTGCCCACACATAAGTACCCAGCATAGTACAAATTCAGTCTCAGCTGAGGCCTCTGAGTGTGACTGTGTAAAATAAATAAGAGATATTAATATGATTAGACCAGATATGGTGTTCCCTGAAGGAATCGCGTGGATGTTTTGGAGAGAGTGCTACAGAAATGAGGCCATTGCTGCCGCATTGGTTCTCCTTCTGTGTCCTGTTTTGAGGCTCCCCACACCCAAACTCCTCCTCCTAAACTCTTCTCTCCCTGGATTTTGCAGGACGCCTACTCTGAAATCGCCTACCTTTTTGCTGAGTTTTTCCGAGACCTTGACATCGTCCCATCTGACATCATCGCAGGCCTGGTTCTTCTGCGCCAACGTCAGCGGGCAAAGCGCAACGCTGTGCTGGATGAGGTGGGTGGAGGGGGCCCGTGGCTGCACCCGGAGGCAGTGGGCATCTTGTTTAGCCTCTGACTTACCTGCTGCTCTTGTGGCTGGGTGTGGGAGAGCTGCATGACTCTGCCCACCTTGTTTCTGTTGTGTGATGGGCTATTGCCAGTCACTGAGCTGTCAAATAAAAATGCAAACGACTTTAGCAGCTTTTTCTGAGACTCTCAAAGGGCCTAACTGATACTGAATCAAGCTTGTGAAACCTGTCTTCTAGGCAGGTGATAAATACAGTTTTAGCTCTTGACCCCAAAGGGGCATGTGCCTTGAAGAAGGTGGTGGGTACTTGGAAGTGAATGGGAAGATGACTCCTCTGTAGGGATGTGGAGAAGACTGCGGCATCTGGGTAAAGCTGCAGGAGGAACTTCAGGGAAAAATTCCTGAATTTCCAAGCCGTTACTGGTGTTGAGATTTGGGGATTGTCACAGAATCACAGAATTGTCTAGGTTGGAAAAGACCTTGAAGATCATCCAGTCCAACCATCAACCCAACATTAACAGTTCCCAACTCCACCAGATCCCTCAGCGCTATGTCGACCCTACTCCTAAACACCTCCAGGGATGGGGACTCCACCACGTCTCTGGGCAGCCCAGTAGAAAATGGTTTTGTTTTTTTTTTTCCCCCGAGGTGAGGTTCAGACAGAAGTGATCAGATCAGGCAGAAGTAAGAACAGAAGAATTGGAACCAGTTGAGGAAACTGGTTGGGATACCTGAAGGTATCTTACCTGGGGTGCATAGTGCTTTCTGTTTCTCAGGTGTAGATTTTGGTAGATTTTGGCTTGGTGTCGCAGTGAAGAATTTTTATCTATGTTTGTGACTTACAGGCAAACAATGACATTTTAGCTTTTCTGTCCGGAATGCCAGTGACCAGGAACACAAAGTATCTGGATCTGAAAAACGCGGTAAGTCACTGGACTGCGATCTTGCTCACTCACCACGCTTCCCCGTGTAGCCTGTTTTCTTTTTCTCAATGGCTTCTCTTACTCCTTTCTGCCCCTTTCTAGAATAATCAAAGAAATTAAAGATTAGTACAAGAGAATCTGGTAACAACACTTGCTCTCTGGAGGCTTTTTGTCTTCAGATCACTTGTTAAAGCTTTCTCTGTCTCTCTGTGGGAAGTGGTTGTATTTCCACTCTGATGGGGGCAGGTAATGGGAGGTTTCTCCGAAGCCAGTGGTGCGAGTTGAGAGCTGCATCCAGGAAGGGCCATGCAGAGCTTCATCTGGAAGCACCAGCAGGCAGGGCTCCACCTTGGGAAGGGCAGGGAGCTGCCTGGAGTGAGATAGAGCCTTCCTCCCTGGGGCTGATTGTCGGCAGTTCTCAGGATGGGAAATGGCTGCGGTCTGTGTGATTTAAGCTTGGCTTTTCTCCTGGCATGCTGCTATTGCAGCCCTTCGTTGGGCAAACTTCACTCCCCTCGATTAGGTGATATTGCTGCAAGAGGGGCAAGACTGACCCCATCGCAGCATCTCTGATCAAGTGATTCTGTGATTAACCTGCTTGTGGCTGTGCTGGACTCCGGTGTGTTTAACACTAACACCCTGCTCATGTTCAGCCTGTCTTCCCTTTGAGGAAGAGTGTGTGTGGGGAGGGATGTCAGCAGAGCTTGTAGGAGACAGCACTGAGGCGTGTGGCCCCGGATAGGCTTTATGGTCTTCCCTGGGCATCTTACAGCCCATGACTCTGTGGAAGCAGCATATTTAGAGAGCTCATCTTCTTGGGATTTAAACTAGTTTGTCTTCTCCTCAGCTAGGGTAGGGTGGGGCAAAACCCACCTTCCTCTGCAGCAGGGTGTTTGATACACAGAGAATTTCTCTAAAACTAACTTCTAGTTTTGTTAAACAGGTAGCTGGGCCCTTCCGCTCAGGAAAAATAGGTGTACCTGTCCTGAGCTGCTGTTGGGAGGGGGAGGATCTTGCGCAGCATAACCAGTTTGCTCTCCCGCAGTCACTTGGGAATGCTGACAGTGGTGCTGAGAGAGAAGGCTGGCGCTCAGGAAGAAGGGGGCATGTGTCTTAACTGATGGGAAAAGGGAAACAGTGGAAAAACTCACTACCTAAAAGCGAATAAGGCCTTTAGTGAGTCTCCTGTCTCTTTCAGCAAGAGATGCAGCGGTACAAAGAGGTGTGTTACTACATGCTGTTTGCCCTGGCTGCCTATGGCTGGCCCATATACCTGATGAGGAAGCCCACATGTGGACTCTGTCGCCTGGCCAGATCCTGCTCGTGAGTGGCCATCCTGTCTATCACTGCCTTCTCTTCTTCCCTTTTCCCTTCTGTTTTTCCGAGATTTAGAAATAGCCTTTCTTTCATCAGTTTGCTCTCCGTCATCCCTCAATTTTTTCCTCTTCCTTTTCTCTTCTGCTTTTTCCCTCTTTTCCCTTCTCATGCTTTTTTCTTTCTATCTCTCAGTAACTCTGTGCCTTCATACTCCAACATCTTTCTCCTCAATCTCTTCCTTAGTTGCTTCTCTGCTTATTTTGTTAAATAAACCGGACTGTCCTATGCTCTATCCTCTCTGCACTAAGGATCATGCCAGTCCTGTGCAGTTTGACCAGCCAGCGGAGAGAACTCATCTGGCACAAGACTGCTTTCACATTGAGGCAAAATAGCCATCTTGGAGCTCAGAAATCAGATTTATTGGCAAGCCCAGATATGCAGGGAGTTGACATTTGGGTCTTTATTAAAGCATCGGCAAGGCTCGGCCAGAGTTTGTGCTGTGTTCTCTATGACTAATTGTTTTTTTTCTGCTATGCTGTGTAGTGCTCACCTCATGGTAGCAATGCTGTAGTTCAGGGTTGCATTGTTTTAAGTGTTTGCTTTCAGCTGCCATAATGCTGCCATCAGATTCTCTTTGGGGTTGAGCTTTTTGCACTTAAGCAGGCAACTTCTGTACTGAACCCATTAGGAGGAATGTGCTTCCTTTTGAGTGCTTTTATTTGGGAAGTGTCTCATAAGGGAAAGAAGGAATAAAAAAAGTGCACTTCTGTTTTTGTTCTGGGACGATTCTAGACCTGCTTTTGGTTATAAATAGATCTAGATCAGGGGAAATGCTAGCTGCTTTCTGTGCTGAAGCAGTGTAGGACTGTGCTGTGAAGCATAGTATCCCTTGAGGAGAGATCCCAGCCCCACGGTCCATTGATCCTTTGGGGACCGGTTGCACTGTAGCGCGCTCTGGTGCTCAGAAGGAAAACTACATCTGATCCCAGTGACCCGTTTTGATGCTGAAACACGAGTTGTGTGCTGTTTTGTGCAAGAGCTCCTACAAAGCGAAGGAAATCACTACTGTTGAGATGAGGCCAGTGTGGCATGCAGGGTCGTCTTCTCTTATCTCTAGGCATTCCACTCTAAAGCCAGTCTCTTCTACGTTCCTCTTTTCCTCAAAGCTATTTTTTTCCTCTGCAGATGTTGCTGTCTCTGTCCTTCACGTCCCCGCTACGCACCCAGTGTCACCATTGAAGAGGATAATTGCTGTGGCTGCAATGCCATCGCCATCCGGCGCCACTTCTTGGATGAGAATATGACCTCGGTGGACATTGTTTACACATCTTGCCATGATGCAGTAAGGAGAATCTGCAACCCCCTTCATATTTGGGGTGTGCTCCGATTTACTAATGGGATTTACGTGCTTCCAGAGGTAGTGGTGCAAAGAAGGAAACTTAAACCTTTTCCTGACCCTAGAGCTTCCCATCCTCTCTCTGCATCAAGAAATTCTGCCACTTGGACAGAAATATTTACTACTGCCAAAAAATCAGATCATTCAGAGGAGTGCTTACCCATAAGGCATAACCTGTCATGCTGCTCTGCCTCCTTTTCCCTGAGCAGGAGAATAATTAAACAGGAATGTCTCACCTGATTGTTACAGTAGTGGATCTTTTCCAGGTTTATGAAACGCCTTTCTATGTGGCTGTGGACCATGATAAGAAGAAGGTGGTCATTAGTATCCGAGGAACTCTGTCTCCAAAAGTAAGTGCACTGTGCAGTGGCCTCACGTACCCTTGGCCAGCCTTCAGGAGAGTCTGAGACCTTCCTGGCTCGCACTTGGTGTTTGACTGACCCGAAACACGGCGACTCCTTTTCTTCCAGGATGCCCTGACTGACCTAACTGGGGATGCAGAGCGCCTTCCAGTTGAGGGTCACCATGGAACGTGGCTGGGACACAAGGTATGTGAAAGAAAACAACAGCAAACCCCAGACAAAAACCCACCTTTTTTTCCTGATGTTTTGACTTTTTAATTATAGGCCCAAAAAAAAGTGGTCTTAATTGCTTGAGGTGCTTTTCAGAAGGATGTTACATAATTGCAGTGAAACGGCTTTGAGATGTTAAAATGAAATCCTTAGTGTAACAGTTAAAATTGCTATGTCTGTAATTAAAAAACCCCATACAATTAGTAAAAAAACAAACTGAAAAAGGCATCTGTGGAGACATAGAACAAAATTATTGGAGCCATTCAAATTATTTTTTTCTTCCAACTGACCTTTTCAGAATTTGCAATCAAACACTGAGAATGTGTTTAAAATTCTGTTGCAACGGGATGGGCATTGAACCTCGTAAAAGGATACTGGCAGGACTTGCATCTGTGTAATTAGACTGATGCTATGTGTCCATGTTAGTGATGAGGACTGGGCTGGCTAAATCAATTTATTCTAGAGCTGACCTGTGCCCCAGTCCAGCAAAGTAGTGACACACATGCTGAGTTTTAAGATTATCAGGAATTTGGCAGCCTCTCAAGATGCGGTGCCAGATTGGGAAAGAAAAATACAAACTGGAGGTTGTGCTTGTTGGAAGGAACGTAGCGATTGCTGGAAATGCTGCTGCTCAGAGGGACGAGATGTTGCTGATCATCTGGTCGGGGTCCCTTCAGGGCAGGACATGGAGCTTGTAACTCCTTGGGAGCCATGAGCTGGGAGCTCCTGCTTCATTCATGATGTCCTGCCTGAATGCCAAACCCCTTCTCCAGGCTTCGATGCTCTGCTTGAGGAAGTAGAGTGTTAGTAGCTGGTAGGTAACCATGTACTCAAATGCTTGGCTGGGGGTGGGTCTGATAAAGAAGTGGTTACCCAAGAGTGGTGTTTGGATGTTCTGTGCTCTCCAAGTCTATCACAGTGGGTCTTTGTGGAGATAGTGTTGTGTACCCCCGATTTGGCTAATGGGCATTTCCTTTCTTTCCCCCAAAATGAGAAAATTAATCAACCTGGTGCTTACATAGGACATGTTATGGAAACATATATAGATAAAAATATCTACAGAGAGAGATATACAGAGACACACTATATATAGATAAATGAGGTTATTTTGTAGCATAACTGATATTTAGCTCTGTGAATCTTTACTGTTTAACATTTCTGAAGCATTACGTCTGCTGTCAGTGATAATGTCACTTGGCTTTGTACGAATTCATTTAGCCCAAAATGACTTTGCACAATTAGTGTGATCAACAGTTTGTACAGAGAAAGGAAGGTAAAAGGAAACCAAAGGGAAGCAAGGGGGTTTTGTTCTATTTTTAATGCACGGAAAAGCTATGAATAGATCCTTGGAGAAGTTCGCTTTTCTTTTGATCTTTATGTGAAAATATCTGTATGCCAGTGACTTATATGAAACATCATCAGATCATTCCCTTTGTTCTATATTGAGTTTTTATTTGGCCTTTGTGTTATTTCTTTTTTGATCGTTGCTAGTAGAGAAATATAGCTTTATCTTCAATTATTATCAATATTAATCTTCAGACAATAATGTACTGTTGATTCCTGAGGGAAACTAATGGAGATAATAGAATTTAAAAATGTCTGTCTCAATGCATTTTTAATGTCCAGTAGTCAACTTTAATACAAAAATAAATGAAGTGTCTTGCTAACACATTTAATTTGGAGAAAAGTACTTGGCTGTTCGGCAGCTTCCTGTAAGTTGTTTGATTTCTGTTATTTTTCTTGCTGGTTCTGTCCAGCAGGCTGGCGTGGCCTGGTATCTCCACCTGCGGGCCCGCCTGTCTCTGTGCTGCACGTGGGGTTGATCAGACATCCGACAAATTAAAACGCTTGATGGTTACGTGAGCTGCCTTAACACCCCACCGGTACCACGGCTGAAAGTGTTTGATTGCTTGGGTTGCTGTGAATGCCACAGTTAAAATATATATTAGGTGTCTGAGCTATTTTGGGTCAAAAAACATAGCTGTAACTAAGGTTTATGGGTTAGCATGCCAAAAAAAAAGGTATTGTCAGAATTCAGAGGGGAAGTTAACCGTGGAAAAAAAAAACTTTAGCTTCACTAGTTTTGAAATAAAACCCACTGATTTTTATAACAAATTAATTTTAAAATATTCATCAGTCAAGGGCATGAATCCATACTTAATTCTCTTGAAGTTATATAGACCAAAACTACTAAAATGAAGATGTTACGGAGGTTTTTTCTTGGTGTTGACCCAAGTGGGATGACAAAGAGTAGCTGCCCGGAGGAAGCCCTGAGAGCTCAGCCATGAGAACAGCTCTCACCAGTTTGATGGACCAGTCAGTAACAGCAATAACTTTCAAGCTCTTCTTTCTACCAATAGAGCCCCTCCGTGGGTTTTCACACAATTCAAATATCGTAGAGCAGTTTTGTGCCTTCAAACTGCAAAGCAATACCAAATATTTTCCCCTTCACTTTCCCTAGATCTTCATTACATGTGAGGTTTGAAAATTAAGCACAGATTCATTTGAAACTTATGAGACAGTCTCCATTTTAATGGAAAGTCTAAATGTAACTTTGCAGTGATAGAAGTCTCATTCCATAATATTAAAATCACTGTCTATATTAGAATATACTTTAATTATCAAAAATATAGCTATAAGGCTGACTAACAGCCCATTAGTAATATCACCATGGATTTAGGTCACGCTTTTCAAAAATAGAATCCTAAATTCACGTTAGAAATTTATAGAAGTAGTCTGCTGTTCACTTCTCATTAGAGTTGGAAATGGAGACTCTTCTGAACGCAGTGGAAGCTGGCTAGCTGCTGAGAGATCTGAACATGGGCATGAAATACCTCGACATCTGCTTTTTGATAATGATGGTGGCAGTACAGCTGTCCCATTTACAGGCTCAGCAGAATCACCTGCATTCTGCTATTCCTCTTCAGGAGTCAGAGTGGTTTTGATGCTGTGTTTGATATTGAGGACTTTGAAAATTCCACATTTCTTTGCTTTTTGAGAGGGCCATTAATTCTTTTATGTCTCTGAGATTAAACAGTGCTCAATAACATTCACTTTGTACTTAAACTGTTTTCAGGTATGGGTGTAATGGAAAATAACAAAGGAGATTATCTTCCCTGGTTTTTGATCAGTGTGAATTATTTGACATCTGTAATCACCAAATTAGATGATTTCTGTTTACCCCTGTTCACCCTACATCACTGTTTTTCAGCCTTTGTGGTTCAGGCTTGCTTACTGCTGATTTAAACAGTAGTAACAGCATAACCAAGGATTTATGCAGCAGACCAAATTCTAGGTGCTTGTTTATAACAGATCAGCTGCAGATTAGAGAGGGAGAAACACTCTCCAGCTGCAGCCTCAGCAGAGAGCATAGATGTTTAGAACCAGACTAACAGCTTGTTTCCCATCTTCCAGCAGTTCGTAGCTTCTAGTGAATAAAAACCTTCAATAATTTGTGATTAATGCCCTTTGACAGCTGAATCCCCTTAATAGTTGTTGCCTTCTCCAAGTCATCAATAATTCTTCCTATACAGATAAATGCTGCTGCTTTTTCCCCTCCAGTAGTGTCTTGGTGTTTGTATTATTTTCCCTGTGAGCTTGTTAAGCTAGTTCATGCTTTTGTTCAGATTTAAATGGACGAGTACAGTTTTGCTGTTAAGGCACTGACGTGCAGAAAATCAAAGTTAGTTTCTCCACTCTACTGCAGGTCCCAGTGTCTGCTGAACTAACAGATACACAACCGTGTCTTTAAGAAGTGGGTTGTTTTGTGTGGGTTGGTTGTTTTTTTTCCCTAGACTTTGCACTGTGAGCCCAGGAATAGGTCCTTTGAGTATTATCTTAATTTAAGAAATGTCATTACTTCCAAACAGTTTGTGGCTCTGGTAATCAGTGAGCCAAGACATCTGCCTCATGAAGTCTGTTCCTAAATGTGGAGTGGAGCCAGTGTTCTTCCTCAACCCTGACATGTGCTGTGTGGCACTTACTCCGCGTTCGGGGCAGTGTAGTCTCTGCTAAATGTTTAGACCAGGGCTGATACTCAACCGTTAATATCCTGTTCTGTTTTCATGTTTCCCTCAGGGAATGGTGCTATCTGCTGAGTACATCAAGAAGAAACTGGAGCAAGAAATGGTGCTTTCTCAAGCTTTTGGACGAGATTTAGTGAGTATTGGTTTTCTTTTATTCTTGCAGACTATACAGAAGACAAGATTTCCCCAAAACACTGGTTTTGGGGAAACCTCCATGTCCCTGAATCTGTTGTACTAATTTCTCAAGCCTTCCTTCAGTTCCTATCCCTCTGGATTACCAGACAGGCAACTAGTTACTCATTCCCCCAAGGCTTTTTTAGTTTGAAACCACGAATACTGCAGAGCTGCTGATTTTATTTTTTTTTTCTCAGGCAAAGCTAAGGCGGGAAGTCCTATTTAGTGGCAAGGCAGGACAGGGCGCATTAAAAACAAATCAACAGGAACTAAAATCCCATCTCTATGGAGATTCTGTTTGGAGACAGCAATGGGATGCCATTCTGACTGTGTGTGCACATTCCTTGTGATAGAGTTATCAGAGAACCCAAGAGAGGTGTTACGAAGCAGCGTACCTTACTTTGTCAGTAACAGCAGTCTGTCCCTGTTGGGGACAGAACTTCTGAACTGCCTGATCCTGCTGTCAGCCAGCTGTCCTCTTCTCGTGCCCAAAGAGTGCCTTGGCCTGAACGTGCCCATGGGGGAATTAGCAATAGCTTAAGGGAGAGAGAAAAGAGGGATAAAAGCCTCAACAGTTCCCCAAAACTTGAGTGTCGTAGCAGTCAGCACTGAAGTGTCTGCCTTGTGATGGTTGGTAGATGTAGGGAGAGATACGTAGGCATTTGACTTCTTTATATGGTGCTTTATTCCTCTCTGCCCAGACAGTGAAAATTGGTCTTAAGTGAGCTGTTACTCATGAGGAATTTTTCCTGATGTCCTATAGAGCTCAGTTGCTACCTGACTTGTAAGGATATGGTGATGTTCGAAGCTTTACACTTTGGTTGTCTCTGTGTGTGATAATAAGTATCATATCCTGGTCTGTTTGAAGTTGGCTTTATGTACGGTGGGTCCAACTTCTAATTGAAAAATAGTGTAACTAGCTGGACGTGACCCACAAGGATGGAGAGAGCTTGGTTAATGTGAGATGGAGCAACTGGCTTGCATGTAGAAAATTAATTACTGTCTGAAGCTGAACTCTGAAGAATATCTGAAAGAGTGCTGTGGCCAGAACAGATTCCATCCCAGGTCCGACCAAAGGTTCATCTAGCCCAGTATGTTGTTTCTGACAGTTGCTAGCAACAGAAATTCAGGGAAAAAGTGTAACAAGCGAGGTCCATAAAGTCTTAAATCTCCCCCAGCCTTCACCTCACTGACTGTAACAGGCACGATGGTGGCTTAGAGGTGGTTTTGAGAAGGAAGATGACACAAAGATAGATCTTCTATTCTGCGGCCTGGTCTTCTGTTCTGCGTGTGGGTTTTTATCTTACACGGAAGTCCAAGTGTAGCCACCACTGTGGTGACCTGGGGCCGTGGAGAGTTGGATGCTGGATTTTCTCTCCCTATGTAAAGCCAACAGGATGCTTGGCAAAACAAGACTGAAACTTTTCAAACATTGTCTTAGTGAACTTCTAGGTTCTAAGCCATGCCTAGCACTCTAGCCTCTAACAAGAACAGTCCAAAACGTTAGAGAACAGTTTAGTCTCTGAATTACTTGGGTGGTGGCCAGCTGCTGAGAGCGTCTAGACTTAGACTACTGTTCAAACTGCTAGTTAGGATTTCTGTTTTTCAGCCTGCACAAGTGATGGAATTAATGAAAGCAAGTAATTTCTAGAACCAGGGAGACCTCAGGTGTGTGAGCCTGGCCTTGGATATTATCAGAAGGCTGTCAGATTTGAGGAGGAACGAAAGGCTTGTGTTAAATCCTAAATAACTCAAACGGCTTGTGCATGTCTCCTTTTTCTTCCTACCTTTTTTCTTTTACGGAAGACACAGTTGGTCGAACACTGACGATGGAGATGTAGGAGAGAAATACCAGAAAGGAATGAATTCTAGCATCCCTTCAGAACAAGCATTGGTACAGGGCAGGAGTGTGCTGGGACTGCCACTGTGACTTAAAATAAACAGTGTAAATTGGAACTCTGCTTCCATTTCAAAACCTAAAATATTCTCCCCAGTTCCCACGGGCGGAGGAGCTGGTCAGCTGGAGTCTCATGTACAGGAAAGACTCACAGCTGGGGAAAGGGACAGATTTTTGAGGGTTGTGGACTTACTTTTCAGTCTGACCTCAATTTCATGTTTTGTTTTTGTTTTCAGGGAAGAGGAACAAAACACTATGGCCTGATTGTGGTTGGCCATTCCCTGGGGGCTGGCACAGCTGCCATCCTGTCCTTCCTCTTGCGTCCGCAGTACCCATCGCTGAAGTGCTTTGCCTATTCTCCCCCGGGTGGGCTGCTGAGGTAGGTGCTGGGGCAGGAGGAGCAGTGAGAAAGAGAAAGGGGGATTGTAGTTATAGCTGGATCCTGTTTGTGATGCTCTGAGGAGCAGTAAAAGACAAGTCTCTGCCCTAAGAAGCATGAGAAAGATGGAGGCAGTCTGTAGGAGCTGAGGGTTGTTGACAGCTTTTGCTCTGTGTTATAGTTTAGAGTTTACTTTATGATGGCGAGTGGCCACTGTCCCAGATATTCTGGTTTATGGCTTAGTTGTCTGTGGCTGTAGCTCTAATTTCATTCTGACTAGTGGGAAATGCAACCTGAGTGGATGGGGTGCAATTTCCTTATTCTCTGCCCAGTGCCAGTCTGTCCTCTCCCCATCTGCTGTGAAGAGAGGTACAATAAGAGAGATATTTGACCGAATGTAGATGTCTCCATCAGTTGATCTAGTTGTTTGGACTCCTTTTGCAGCTGACAAAGAAATTGGCACTTCTGGAGTGTGATTTCTGTCATTTTAAAACAGGTGCCTAAAATAGGTCAGAGGGATTGTGCTTCTTGGGTGCATGTTTCTCTCCCTCGGCTATAGGGGGAATCTGGGGTAGCTGCCTCAGATCTCTGAAGAGAGGGATGGTGAATTCCTCCCACTGTAAACTGGAACAGACCTGCTGGTTGTGTTATTTACCTGGCAGCCCAACAAAAACATCCCACTTGATTGCAGTGAGGTGAGATAAGGTCTTTCTAGTGGTGACAGACATCATGGGGGCACTTGAAAGCAGCTATAGATTTTCAGAAGCTTCTTGTGATAGTTACTGCATCATGTTCCAGGAGCAGCCAAGGGTTTTAAACCATCCTGCTGACAAATCTGGATATTGGCATGCCTTGTTATGATCGTAATCCCTGGTCTTCTCCAGCTGTAGAGGAGTTGTTCTGTAGAATGTTTCATGAGAATTTTATAGCTTTCTGCTCAGAGCTTCCACTCCTGAGATCCCTTGATAGCTTGGGTCACGCTGTGCTGTGTTACCTCAACTGTTTGAGACTTCAGGGAGGTGCCTCTGCCACACTTTTGTTGCACTGTGTGTTGTGCCCAGGATCATCTCTAGGTCAGCCTCTGCCTCTGGTAACCGGTTCAGAAGGTCTCTAGGAAGGCAGCTGATTGCAGAACCTTAATTTCCCCTTATCTCAGTACTCAGGTTGCTGCAGAAAGTGGCCATCTTAGTTCTACAGTGTCTTTATAATGTAGGAGGATGGAATATCTTCCTTTCTGCTGTCCTGACTATTCCCAAACTATTGGAAAACAACCATGAGACATGGAGTTGGAGCACTTCCTTTTCCAAGTATATTCAGAGCACTACGCACAGTAATGTTGCCTGGGGCGTGGGATGTGAATATCGGGCTTTTCTTTATCAGGCTGCAAGTCCCAAAAGCCTGGAACAACTTGGGCTGTGGTTTTTATGACCCTGGTTCACTGTTTGGTAACCTCTCTGACGCCAGCAGCAAATGGGGAATGAAGTGCAGTTTGCTGCTAGCGAAACACTGTTTGCTTCTTCTTGGTCCTGTTTCTCTTCCAGTGAGGATGCCATGGAGTATTCAAAAGAGTTTGTGACTGCAGTCGTGCTTGGCAAAGATCTAGTGCCCAGGCAAGTTGAGAAGTGTCTGAATTTCTTGATGAGTATCTGCTGTTCTTTACCAAAGTCACCTGTTTCCTATCAGAAACACCTAGATCATATCTGTCTCCAGCTTCCTCATTTACCTGGCCTTGTATGCTTCTTTCTTGTTGTCCTGGTTACCTGTATTGCTGCATCTTTTACCTGGACACCTAAATTGGTGTTTCACACGCCTTTTTTCTAGGCATATCACTCCCCATCTCACAGCTGCCTGTATGAAAGAAAAGGGTTAATAATCGTGCCTCTGTAATTGTGCTCGTTGCAGTATCTGACATGTCAATGCCATCTTCCTGGTTGCCTGTGTTCTCTTGGACGTCTTGACACTCTGTCCTCAACTAGATGTGCTGTCATCTCATTTTGTACTGTTTGTCCCTGAATACCTGTTCCATATCATCTCGCATCTCCAAACCAGCTCCCTCATTTCTTGTGTCTTGGCATTTCTCACCCCTCATCATCTCCTGGGCATGTTCTGCTGAACAGGGCATTGGACTAGGAGCCAGGCAACTTGGGTTTCACTTTTGCTTCTGCCCTGTTGTGTGAGCTCAGATAAATGGTGATGTTTCTGTCCGTACAATATAATGCATGTAGAATTCAGTGGAAGAAAAGTCCTACACAGTATTGAATATGCCTTTTGGTAACCTGTGTGGCAAAATCTTGTCCATCCTGTAATCTGTTTCGTGGTGTCCTATAGCTGTGACACCTTTCTCATTTATCTGTTCTGTGTCATCCTGTTCCTTGCTCACTTGTTTCTGTGACTGCATCATTTCCCTTGTTATCTGTTCATTGACCTCTCTCATATCTGTTTTCACTGATCTGATTCTGCTGTTACGTTTCATGCTTGTTGATTGTCACGATGGTTTTCCGTGGCCTCTTAACCCTGGTTTAGTGGTCCTGGGTGATGCCACAACCCACCTCTGAAATGATCTGCATTATGATGTTGTTGCATTTATCTTTTGTAGCACAATTTCTTGTTCTTCTGTCCCTCCCCAGCTGTTGTAAACCCATCTTCCTCTTTTCCAGAATCGGTCTCTCTCAGCTGGAGGGATTTCGCCGGCAGCTTCTGGATGTTCTTCAGAGAAGTAACAAACCGAAGGTAAGAGTAAAGATTAAAACACCTGAAGGTGAGTCTCTGAGTGGTGATGGTAAACTTTTAGTGTCACATGGCAATCCTGCAGACTTCTCCTGCCCTCCAGGTCCCCTCAGGGCCACTGTGATGGCTGTTTGGGTAACCAGAGGAGTGATGGCAAGGGCTGGAAGGTGGCCAGAGAGGTCAGGGCAAAGGGCTGCCCTCTGTTTGCAGGCTGTGGAATGATTCTGTCTCCTGTGCTGTAGGTTCAACATCACAGGGCTGAAATAACTGAGCAGGAAATTTTCTCAGCCTGTTTTAAAGTCTGTGTTCTGACTGTAGCTTTTTTTTTTGGCCAGTAACAGTGGCAACAGGCTAGGAAGTACAACAGTTGTCTGCGTACAGACACTGCTGTGTGCTGTCAGGGTGGTGCTGTTCTAGGATAAGTGGTCTCTTAATGTTTTGGAGGTAGGAAATGTGGAAAGTTGTTCCTTCCCAGGCTTCTTTACCATTGCAGAGATGGAAAAAACATAAGACATTAAGTTTTTTTGGGGTGAAATACTATGTAGAGGGAGAAAACTGAGCTTACATTTATTTTTCTTGTTGGCATTCTATGGTTTTTATGTTTTGGCTTACGGGGTTTTTGGTGAATGTGTGTGTTTTTAGGATTTCTTTTAGTGCATAAAGAAAGGCTTAAACAGAATTTTTCTGTTTATGTTGTATAGTCTTCTGCTTATTTTTGTACATTAAAAATTCTGATTCCATCTACCTTGTTTATCCTGGAATATATTAAGTTACCAGTTGGCGCTTGCTCTAGATCCTTAGCTCTACAAAAATGACCAGTAAAAAAAGGAAGGATGAGATGTTGGTACTAGTAAGGTTAAAACTGGGAAAGGAAGAAACAGCTTTTCTGGGCAGGATTATCTCTATCTCTAGGTCTATTTAAGCAATCAGGGCACAGGACCTGTTTTTGTCTTTTCTGGTATTAGGCATTCAGTTTAAACCTACCTTGTGAGATGACTCCGCTTTTCTTTGCTGTTTTTCTCTCCTCTCTCCTTTCTCTTGTGTTGGACAGTGGCGAATCATCGTGGGTGCTACAAAGTGCATACCCAAGTCAGAGCTCCCCGAAGAGACGGAAGAAAATTCCGTAACGAGTAACCGGCTCTGGACTCACCCCAGCGATCTGACGATTGCCCTGTCGGCAAGCACACCGCTCTACCCGCCCGGCCGCATCATCCACGTGGTGCACAACCACCCTGCAGAGCAGTGCTGGTGAGTGTGCGCCGAGCTGCCGAGCCAGCCTGTGGGAGGGGGGGGAAACTTTCTTTTGGAAAAAACTCCCCAAGACAAGAACCCATCTCTGAAGGAGGTGATTTTTTTTTTCCCCTGTTGTCTCACAGTGACAGTGACTGTGCCTATGCAGTCAAAATAAAAAGATAGTTGTGTCACTGTTGGCTAGCGCAGACTTTTGGAGCAATGGCAACAGCATGTGTACTTTAATATCTTCTCCCTCTGTTTTTCCTCCTGTTGCTTTTGCTGTCTCTGCAACCTGCTGTTTCTTGTGCATGCCAAAATATTGGCCGGCTCTTTCATCCCTGACTCCCTGTTTTCCCCTCTGTTTGGACCCCAACTCCTCTTCCAGTTGCTGCGAGCAAGAAGATCCCACTTATTTTGCGATCTGGGGTGACAATAAGGCATTTAATGAGGTGATCATCTCGCCGGCGATGTTACATGAACACCTCCCGTACGTGGTCATGGAAGGGCTCAACAAGGTAACGCAGGAAATTAGGACTGGGGGTGGGGAGGGATCATTCAGTGCAGTAACACGGGCTGGTGAGACAGCCAGGTTTGGGCAGGAAAGGCTCAGCATCGTGGTGCCGCTGAGGTGAGCTGTAAACACAAAATGGAGTGAGGGGGTTGTATGTGAGCTGATTAGGCTGCTTGGTGCCATGCCAAAGCTCTGTGCTTGTTGGAGAGCCAGGGAGGTACCTTCGGTGGGGTCTGGTTTTAGTAATTCTTATTTCAAGAGCGCTTGGGTGCCCTAATAAAGAGAGTGCCTTGTCCCAAGCATTTACGTACACAGAAGCAGAGCTGGGTGTTTAAATACTTTAAACAGTATTTTTAATAACAGTATTAAACAGAGGGGAGGAGGGAAGGGGATTGTGCTGGGGGCAACTGTACACAGACTACTAGAGTGGAATGTAATGAGGTCTGGAAATGGAATGTAGATCTCCATCCCAATACACAGAGTCCCAGACTAGGTCGTCTTTCCAAATTTAATGTCATAATAATGTGAGGTTGGGTTTTTGGTTCCTTCTCGCAGAAGCTGCCTGTTACAGACCACAACTCAGGTGAAACATGAGCTGTGACACAAGTCCGCCCCGCTGTTAGTCTGAGGGGTGACTGAACTTATCTATAATGGTTGTAGAACAGGTCTCTGCTGCTAAGCTCCAGTTTCTACCTATCTCCTAGCACGGAGATTTAGCCAAGTCTCCTCTGTCCTGCCTGTCTGAAGGCTGCTCCTACTACCTCCCCTCCAGTCACCTCCCCAGCACTGGATTCCCAGCAGGGCATTCTGACAGGACAGAGTATGTCAGAATTCATTGATATATAATCCTTCATCTCAAGACCTTGCCTGTGGTTGCAGAAGGTGTTGGTAAGAAACAGAGGCAAATCCAGCTGTTTGAAAGTCCTGAGCTGAGAACAGCAAAGCTGCTATTGCTTGTAAAGCACTACTCTTCCTCTGCTTGCCTTGAATAGGTCTTGGAGAATTACAACAAGGGGAAAACAGCTTTACTTTCTGCAGCCAAAGTGATGGTGAGTCCTACGGAAGTGGATCTCACCCCAGAGTTAATCTTCCAGAGTCAGCCCTTGCCTAGTGGACCCTCAGTGCAGATCGGAACAGGAGCTACAACAGCGGACAGAAGGAACAGCAGTACGAAGTAAGGATATGTCTTTGGTTTCTTTGGATGGTTGTTGGCTCAAGGTGTGGGTCCTCCTTCTCTTGGGGCGTTGTGATTCATGTTTGTGGAAAGGATAAATCCAAGGGCTGCCTTTGTGGGACTTCTATTTAGCTTTGGTAAGTCTTGTGTCATGTTGGGGGGGGGAAAGAATCCTTCGTGCTGCTTGAGAATCTGTGAGTGCAGCAAGGTCAGGAGAACCTAGAAGTTGAGGGTATGGAAGAAAACTTCCTTTTCTCCTTATCCAGACAAATGAGGTTTTCCTGGAAACAGTAAAGGCAAAGCTTGCTGGCTTGCAGCCAAATTTCTGTTTCCTTGTGTGATTCAGGTGCCCAAAGATAACCTATATGGTGATCCTCAAAAGCTGAGAAGCAGTGAAAGCCATAAGCTTACCAGAAGATATGCATTTAAAGCTACTTTATAAAATTACACAAGTCGCATCATAAACAGGACAATCTGGTAACGTGGATGTGGGTGAGGGGAGAGCAGCTGGTGTCCTGTTTGAGGGACGAGAGCAGGAAGCTCAGTCTAGTGGAAAGCAGGCAAGGGGAAAAGGCATGTTCTGAGTGCTGAAGGGGTTGTTTTCTGAACACCTGGAGCATCACTCAGCTCTGACACCAGTAGTCTGGCAAAGGCCAAAAGGTAGAGGAACATCAAGAAGGTGTACAGAGGAGCAGTTTGGAGAAGAGCTCGTTCTTTGTGGTGTAAACAGCTTTCCTCCAGGAGCAAATGGCAGACAGACTCCTTGCAGATTTTCAGATAACATTTGAGGCACTGCAGGACCGCAGACTTAAAAGAAGCAGAGAAAGTAAATATAAAAATGTGGGCAAAGACTTATTTCAAAGTTGGAATACATGACTTCCATCACAGAATTGTGTTTTGTAGGGCAAATTTGCAGACAAAACAGGGAAGATGAGAGAAGGAAGATGGTTTGTAGTCAGAGACAGCAAATGGGAGTTGTGAGTGGAAACAGAAGACAGGATTGTGGCTGAAGGGGGATTATTTCTTTGGAAGGGATGTGCTTCTGTGGAAATTTCAGGTAGAGAGACCCAACAAGAAGCTCTGTGTGTGTGGGAAGAGGCAGGGTGAGATGGTCTGTGCTGAGTGATGGGCAGCTGAGTATCCTTGAAGATAACATTAGTGAGATTTAAATTTAAAGAAAGATAAGACAGCAAATCATATGAAAATGGTAAGGTTCTTGTCACAGAGAGAGTGAATGGTCAGGGACTGTGCAGGAGAGCTTAGAAACAGAACCGCAGCTGTGATGAAACAGCAGGAACAGGGATGGGCCCATGTTTGTGGAGGCTACAGTGAGCCTGAGAAGATGAGCTAGGTCATGCAGTGGTTTCTGTGCCACAGCCAGCACAGACCCAAGGAGCTGCTTCCCTCTGAGCAGAGGGGGAGTTCTGAGGTATGAAAGGGAAGGAAATGAGGGAGATGGCACAAAGGCTTAAGGGAGGCACTAGAGTGGAAGCAGTTGTAGGCTGGTTGTGTTTAATTCAAGGTTAGGGCCACCTTACTGTGTCAGACTCCCTCTTTTGGGGGTCTTGAATCCTGTTCTCAGATCACCATTACTCTACTGAAGTTACAAAAGAATCAAATATTGGCCAAACTTCTAAGCCTTTCCCTATACCTCATGTCCTTTTGGCAGGTGCAGCAGTCTTCTGTCAAGCTCAGGCTCTTTTCCCAGGTATCTTCTTAAGTTCTTGTCTTTAGGGCTGTGGCTTTGGCTGCAGCTAATCCCAGGTTTTGTGTGTGCCTGGTGTGGGGAGCTCCTTCCCTGTGTCTGACACCTCCTTTCTAGAGGAACCTGCCTGAGCCTTTAAAGTCTTGGTGTCTTTCTAAAGATCTTTACTTGTCTTAAGCTGAATAAATTGCTTTTTTACCTATTTTAAAGTCTGCTACCTGAAATAACTGAATTGGTCATGGGCAATCCTCTAAAAGCATCCTGGCATTTATGTTAGGGGAATTGCCAGCACGGACGAGGAGGCGAAGGCATGAAACTGGAGTGGTTCCGGAGTGTGAGGGGAAAAAAAGAGAAAGTAGTAGGTTAACTGTAGGCTAGTCCTTCAACCTCTCTTGCCTCAATCCTCTCAATAGAGAGGTGTCGGGTGAGAGAGGGTTTGTCTGCATGTCTGGACACTGCGCTGTGGTTTTGGGTGCTTCAGTTAGAAGCAAGTTTCACTGGGAGCAGAACCATGGTCCTAAGTAAAAAGGGTGCTTGAGAGGGAAGATGTTTAGCCAGGAGAAAAGGGAGAAGGGCAAGAACCTGAGTTTGCAGAGGGAAGAAGCTGTATCTAATGTTTTCAGCTGGGAGGACGGAGACATCGGAGGTTTCTCGCAGTCGTGGTTAGAGCAGTGTGCCCTCAGGGTGTAGGAGCAGCTCTGTGCCCAGGACTCAGTTCCTCTGGCCTGCGGTGGTGTGGAGCCATGCAGCCTCACGTTCTCTGTTTCTCATTGCAGGAGCAAGTCCCATTCTGAAATCAGCTTGGAGGGGTTTTATGAGACAAAGCCACTTTCTCCTGTGCAGAAAGACCCTGTGGAGCTGCTTCTCCTGGATACAAAGGAACGTCTGTCTGTGGAGCTGCAGGACCGTCGTGCCCCTCTTGCGACCATGGAGAGCCTCTCAGACAATGAATCCATCTACAGTTTTGATTCCAGGCGCTCCTCTGGTTTTCGGAGCATCCGGGGCTCCCCCAGCCTCCATGCTGTCATGGAGAAGGATGAGACGCACTGCTTTTATATAGACCCTGCTATCCCCGAGGAAAACCCCTCCCTCAGCTCGCGGACAGAGCTGCTGGCTGCTGACAGCCTCTCCAAGCACTCCCAGGAGACTCAGCCTCCCGACAATGTGCTCAACAGTGGGGGCACTACCCCCCAGCGCCGCTGCAGTGAGGAGGGGGCCAGCAGTGAGGGGGACCGCGTTTCCTTAGCCCCTCGTGAGGAGCTGTCTCTCCAGAATGGACGGCTCTCTGATGTTCCCAGTCCCCAAGTGCTGGAGTTTGCTGAGTTCATAGACAGCCTCTTTAATTTGGATAGCAAAAGCAGCTCCTTCCAGGACATCTACTGCATGATGGTGTCAGACAGCTCCAGTGACTTTGCAGAGATGCCCAAGTCTGTCAGTGATCAGGAGATCCTGTTGAGGGCACAATATGAACCCAACCTAGTCCCAAAGCCCCCGAGGTTGTTTGCAGGCTCAACAGATCCTTCGTCGGGCATCTCTGTCTCACCCTCTTTCCCCCTTAGTTCATCTGGAGAACTCATGGACATCACTCCCACAGGTGTGAGCAGCCAGGAGTGCCTGGCCACTGACAAAATCCGGACTTCCACCCCCTCTGGGCCCGTAACCAGCCCTGCCAAGCAGGACGACCTCATGATTTCAGCCCTCTAGTGCAGGGTAAAGGGATGCGGCTCTGCGAGCTGATCCCGTAGGCTGAGTGCTGGGATAATACTTGGAGGAGAGGTGGTCATCAGGCAGTTGGGGTCGGAGGAGACAGCTGGAAACGTTCCTTCTGGGGTGACGCAGTGGTGGCACACTGGTGTCTGGAGGATGGATTGTGCTTGAGTCCCACGCTTGCAGCTGAGAGAAGCGGCGTCGCCTCATGAGGCCTGTTACGCTGAGAGGGGTCTGAGTCGCTAAAGGTAGATGCAAGTTCCCTACCTCAGCCTGTCTCATTTCATTTCAGAGGCAAATTCCTTACCCCAGGGCACCTGCTGAGTTGGGGAGTGAGATACCCTGCTTCAGGGAATCCTCTGGTGTGAAGGGCTGGATTCTCTGAACCTCGAGGATCGGATAGACAGAAGCGAGGGGGCCAGGCCAGACCCCACCCCCTCGGTACTGTGTCAGTGGGGTTGGAAATGAGCGGATTGAGACTTTGGGCCCTATTGCACTATCATGTCGGATCTGGCCCAAGATCCAATTCGTCACACTTCCATTGGGAATGCTTTTGTAGGACACTCTCTCCTCTTCTAAAGCCATTGGGGCTGTATTCTCCCCAAATGCAGTCTCCCCTCCCCTGGCCGGCAACAGCAAGAACAGGGCTGGCACTGTGTTTTGTCTCCCCTGAGTACTTCTGTGTTCAGTGACGACCAGGCTGCTTCCGAGGGGGAAGGACACTGCTCTGAAGAGCCAAAGCCCTCAGCCACGTCCCTCCTTTGCCAGAAAGAGTTCTCCTGGATGTCACCATCATTGCTTCTCAGTTCCCTGGACCACCCTGAGCTGGCGACGCTCCTGCGGGACTGACAGGATTCTCATCTCAGAGCTGCATGGATGGATCAACTTAAAAATTTAACAGGCTTCTCAACACCCAGTGTTATTTGCCAGGCCCCTTGCAGAGCCTGGGAGTCTCCTGGGCTCCGCTGGGTCCTCACACCACCCATATGCAGTAATCACAGACCAGTGCCAGCCTCTGTCATTGGAAGTTCAGGGAAAAGATGAACTTTTTACTAAGTATTGAAATCTCTTGTATGTTTACAGAGCTGCTAAGCTTTTTGGAAGGTATTTATTAAGCAAACAGGGAGGCTTTCCCTAAGCAAAAAGCATGTTCATTCTCTCCTTCCTGTGCTGTTCCCTCTGGGGACTGAGGGGAGAGAGGATGGGCAGGTAGGACCGCAAGTCCCCCGCTTTTAAAGCGGATCGGAGTCTGGGGGAAGCTGCGTGTGTCCCTTGCCCACCCTCCTCATCCGCCTCCCAGTTGCACAACACCGCATTGCAAAGCTTGAGCAAGTTGCTACTAAAACTACCTGAGCACTGCTGTGCGGAGCCTCAGTGCCCGGAGGAGCCTGCCAGGCCTAACTAGGTAGGCGCTTTCCGATGATGGGAGCAGGAGAGAAACTACCTATCTCAAAAGTCAAACATACTGTGACCTGTAGAAGGCCTTTAATTGAGAAAACACCTTCATATCAAAGCTCAGCAGAGTTGCCAATCAGTCTCACTGGAGCTCTGCCCTCCCTCACTGGAAAAGAAATTGCTATTTTAACTTCTTGGCAATGTTATTGCCCTCCTTTTCCCTCCTTAGCTGTGATATTTCCATTGTAAGAGGATGCTGTGCTTCCCAGGAGCTTCTCTCATGACAAATCCTTCAGCTCCTCTTATCCCCCTAGTTGTGCTCCTGGAGTCATTTCTGGAAGCCCCAGGCACGGCTCAGGGCTGTGCTGGCCTGAGTGTGGCGCAAATGGAGTCACAAGTGCTATCAAACGCCATTGAGTCAGAATGAGAGCACTTTATAGCCACTGTGCACTGAGGTAAATGACTGCAGGTGCATGGAAGCGAGCTGGACTTTGTGTCCAAGTGCCCATCTCCCACTCCGTAATTCAGTGTGGGGTACTGTGTCCCCTGCTCCTTACAAACTACAGGGCCTTCAGAAGCACAGGGGCTTTGTTACACGGGCAGTAAAATACTGTCCCTGGGTTTAGGTTCCAAAGGTGACCTTTTCTATACTGTCTCGAATTGGAGGGAAGAAGCCCCTCTGAATTCAAAGTAATTTGTAAAAGAAAAACGCTTTCTTTCTGAGCAACAAGAAGTTACTTTTTTCTTTGTAGGTCCTTCAGAAAAGAGCAGTGTTGTTCCCCTTGCTGAGAGGTGGTATGAGTCAGGAGCTCAGATAGAACAGCTGTAAGTGCCATCAGATCATCCACT
The DNA here is from genome assembly GCF_047716275.1 of Strix uralensis. Lineage (NCBI taxonomy): Eukaryota > Metazoa > Chordata > Aves > Strigiformes > Strigidae > Strix > Strix uralensis. The sequence continues at coordinate 11,676,635 of NC_133986.1, forward strand.
ATTGCAGACCACAGGGTAAGGCTGAACGGCTGCACGCACCCAAGAAACACTGAAAAGGTAGTGTCCAGGAATACGCACAATAAACTGGGTGATTTTGAGGGGAAAAGGGGAACTGTGGGTCAGGGAGGCTGAGGCTAGCAGGCTGGCTCACCTCCTGATGCAGACTGCTGACATGTGCTGATGGGGTGGGGAAAAGGAGTTCGTTTCTGCCTTTAATCCTCGGCAGAAGATGGGTAGTAATAACACTTAGCACTTAGGCAGAGCTTTATATCTGCAAAGCACTTTACAAACATTAATGACAGAATCATCTCTGTCCCTGGCAGTGAGGTATTAGGAGCTGGGTATCTCTGAGACTAGGTGGAACTACTGGTGCCCTACCTGAGGATGGTGGGGAGGTGACTCAAGGTGAGGAAGGTGGATTAATCTCCATCTTAAGTAAAAATTGTTAATTCAGTAGTGACCTAATGATGTTTAACGGGTCGCAATATTGCACTAGAAAGTCACTTCTGACCTGGGCGTACCTCTGCTATGTCCTGGAAGACACAATCATCGTGCGTGACTGTTTCCTTCTCTGTGCCATTGGAACTGTGTCCCAGGGGACTGGGGTTACTGTGCCCTGACCAGCTGTAGCAGGAAACAGCCTGGCATGCTGCATATTTTTTTTTTTCCTTTGTGCTCTGTGATTATTAGGCTTCTTCTGAAAAGCCTGGAAATACCTAATGCTTGTGACCTGGGCTTGCCGTAGATCAAGGTGGTAAAGGTGCAAAAGAGCCCTTTTAGTTAAGGTTCTTGTTATATCAAATTATGGGTAATTCCTGTTTTCTGTTGTTCTCTCTCAATGACAGATCTGTTCCCAGTCTTCACAAAGTAAATCCATGTTCTTTGCATTATTTCTGCTTTAAATGTCTCTCTGTGTCTTGATTCCCATCACTCCTTTGCTGTAAGAACATTGGGACAGGCTGATCTCCTGTTTCATCCTGGAAGAGCATATCTAGAAAGTTAAAATAAATGCTAAGCCTCTAGCTACCTCCTTCATTTGTACTGCACACTATTGCCTGCTTTCTCTGCCCTTGTTCCACTCTGATGTGCAGCTGTCTTTGGAAACGTGAAGCATCTTCAGATTTCTTAATCTCTTGGCTTCTGGTTCCTACTCTTAAGCTTTGTGCCTTCTAATCTTTTTCTATGTTCCCTTGATATTTCAACGGGATGTTCTGCCCCATGTGGAGGCAGTGCTGGAAGCGCAGTTCATAGTGCCTGACACCCTGGACCCTGGCTAATAAGCAGCCAACAATTCACCCAGTTCAATGGCACATCCTTAAAATCCCCTCAAAGAGTTTTTGGGTAGAGGGGAGCCAAGGCCACGCAGTTCCTGGAGAGCAGAGAGTGGGCTTTGTGCCCCTTCAAATGAATGTGCAGTAAGTGAAACCCTCCACACCAACGCAGCCTTGCCAAAGAGTGCAGCAGGTTCTCTGCCCTTCCTGTGATCCCTTGGTGCAATTTCAGCTGTAATTGGCACTTGCTGTTACATTCTTGTTCGTGATATTCCACCAAACTGTAGTGGAATGTAACCCTGAAGCATTTGGGGGCAATATGGGAGGCCCTTAACTAGGTACGTGTTAAACTCCATCCAACAGCTTAGTTAGGAATGACCTCTGACCCTGCTGCAGGTGGGCTCACAAGGTGTGAAGGGTTTGGTGCTGCTGTCCATTTTTTGCACCTATAAGCTGCGCTCCACTCCTTTTGAGTGTGTCTAAAGTGGCATAAAATGATCCCATTGATAATATCCCAGTGAGTTTTGATTGTCAAGGCCTTAGCACGTAAGGTTGGCTGGCTGTGGTTTTGGAGGCTCATCTGCATCAGTAAGAATTGCTTCTTTTGTTGCTTTAATTGCAGCAGTGCCAAGAACTTAGGCATGATCCTGCTGTGCTGAGTAATGTACAAGTGCTGAACAGAAAGCAAACCCTTCTCCAGTATTTACCATTATCCCCACTCCTCTGGGAAGCTGCCCTCTCCATTTGGAACATACATTTGCTCCAAAACCTGCCACTCTCTAAACTTTCCTCTTTTCTTTGCTCCCTATTCCTGTCACCTAACCAGGAGCCACCTTCTTTCTCTCTCTTGGTTGCTCTCTCTCAGGATGATGGTGTCTTAGTCCACATCCTTGACAGCACCACTTAAGCACAGGGAAACTATTCCCCATGATCTTTTCCTGACCCAAAACAGCTGAATGGGATTCCTGTCTTGATTCACTTGAGAGCGCTGCTGCCCTCTGAGGCTATATGGAAGGGTCAACACTCAGAAGTTCTTCAGCTATCTAGCTTTTGCTTACCTGGTCTGTGATCAGTAATTTCAATGTTCATTCATAATTTCTGCAACTTTTTAAGAACTGGTTTTGAAGTAAACAGGAGTTGTATGAGATACTTTGCTCTCTGCAGAGGACTGAGATGGCAAAGGCGGTTGTGAGTGTAGATACACAAATCCAGTAACACCCATCTCTGTACTTCTAGGACATAGTTGCAGTAACAGCTGAAGGTCCCAAACAGGAGCAGGATTTAGGTGGGAAGTAGGTGTTGCTGTCACCGAACGAGGGCACATAGGGAGGAAAAGCACCAAGCGCGGGGATACAGGCTCAGCGTGTGCTCCTTGGAGCTGCTGCTGCTGTGGGAGTCTGACTTGCTGCCGTGTCCTGTCTCTATCAAAAGAAACAGAACAGGGCTGATCTGTATCAAGCGCAGCAAACTGGATGAATATGGCATTACTTTTTCAAATATCATCTCCTAATAAGGTTCCCCTCTGCTCAGTTTCTCTGTTTGTAATCCAGACCTAATTAAGAGAGGTTTTTAAACCTTCCCTTAATGTCTTAAGTGATTTTGTTTCTTTATCAGGTGCGTCTGATTTTTTCACTGCTCTAGATTCATGTGGACCCCAGTCTTAGTGCTCTCTATAAAGCTTTTCCATGTTTCTGGTTACTACTGCTTCCTACTTTTAAATTCATTTTAATCCTTCCTCGTATCCTGCTTTTAGATGGGGCAATGGGATCTGTACACGTTTGAAAGCATCCTGTTGATTTGTAAAATGGCTTCTTCTAATATATTTCTTATGCACTTAGATGTTTTCTCAGCTTTTTTTATCTGCCTGCAGGCAAAGACCAATATTTTCATTGAATTGCCCACACAGATACCCAATTTAACTTACAAATTGGGGCATATGAATAATCAGGATTATCCCTTGCAGTGGTGATTAGTTGAGGTTAATCATTGCTGAAATGCATGTGTTGGTGTGTTTAGAGTTTCTTTTGTGGCTGTATCTCTACGGGGAAGATGGGGAGAAGGAACATCAGTTCCAACTAGCCCAAAATATACAGGCTTTGTCATTTGCTGTTGTGTTGGCAGCTTGATAGTTGCCCCTTTCCTAGGATAGCTGTTAGATCTTTCTCATAGCAAAACAGGACACGTATTACCTATGCAAATTCTACTTGGGTTCCTTTACACAGTTTAGAAGCTGAACGATTGGCTTTTTAGATGTAGTGAAATTTGGAGTGTCTTAAAGTTTAGCTGCTGAGCTTTCTGCTGGTGGGTGGATGCCACATGCACGCGTAAGCACAGCACATCCTCACCAACGCGGCCCACATCGAATCCCAACAGAACAATGGTGCTGGAGGGTGTTCTGGCCTATCCTCACATGTTTCCTTGGTCAGCAGAAGCCTTTGGGTTTGCTTTGGGACTCAGCTGGGCTGGTGCTGGGTTGGCTTCATTCTTACGCCTATCCCCCGCTGAGATATTCTCTCGCCTTGGTGGCAAGAGGACGTTCTGCCTTTGCAGCAAGGGTAGCAGTGGCATTTGATTTCCTTGGGGCTTTTTAGGTATGGTGGTTGCAACTACTGCCCGCGGAGCATGTTAAGCCCCACAGGTCAGTAATTTGCTGATAAAGTGGTTTAGAAGTTTTTAAATATAATGCAGAAAGTGGCAGACATTTAAAATAACCTCTAACCCTCAACAGAGCTAGCAGCTTTGCTTTTTGCTTAAAAGCTCCTTCAACTGTCCTCTCATCTGTAGCATTACGTTTGGTCCTTTCTGCTCAGACAACTGAAGTCTGAGATGGCTTTTGCTGGCAATCCTTCCATGCTGTCACTTGTTTGTCATCCCTTCTATTTAAATTCACCCTGCTAAAGCTGGATTTTTGCTGAGAGCTGTTATTTAATTATGCTGCTGCCAACAGACTCTCACAGAGCTTTGCACTTTAGGAAGTATAGAGACAATCTCTGCGGTCCTCTTTCTAGTTGGAAAAGCATAGGGTGAGTGGATATTTGTTGGCTAAACACTCCCTTGTTAGAGTTCTGTAGCAGCAAAAGTAACGAGGTACAGAAGTACAGGGAAGTAAAAGGGAAATGAGTCTGATACCTAATGTACTGAGCCTGAAAGCTCAAGACAGATTTAACACAGATTGAACAGTTTCTTAGCAGTGGAATGTCAGCTTCTTCCCTGCTCGCAGTGTACCTGGTGCCTCTTTAGCCTGCCTAAGCAAAGGGAGGGTTGGAAATCCAGCAGCGGTTTTGCACAGACTGCTCCGATGCTCTGACCGAAGGAATATCTGGCCCTGAAGCATTTGGAAAGCACTGGCTCAATCGGGCTTGGGGCACCTTCTTCTCGGAGCCTGCGCGGCGCTGAGCCGCAGCGCTGGATTTAGGGAAGAGCTGCATCTCTTGTGCCAAAGCTCCCTCTCACGGCGCTGCGGTGTGGAGGAGGCGATGCTCCAGCCATCCCGCTGGAGGCAAACGCTTGCCTGCTCTGGGCAGCGATGGGAAGAAAGAAGGAAAGAAAGCTGGCGGCTGGGAGATGGGAATTCCTTGCTCTCCAGTCAGATGGTCATACTGGTGTTACAGGTCAAGTGAGGTGTGTTTCAAAGAGGCTGTATCAGCACTTACTGGAGTCCTTTCCTCCCTTTGCCAGGTCCTGAGGGGTTGTGTCTCTGCTCTGGTTCCCTCCAGGGAGCAGCCGCTGCCCCTGGCAGTGAGATGGGGCAGGGACAAGCCGGAGGGGCCTGTGGTTGGTTTGTTTGTTTGCTTCAGAGTTTTATATTCCCTGAGAGTAACGTTTACTGAGAGTAAACGTAAACCCTATGAATTTGTAAACTCTATGTCATTAGAGTGGAGAAATACTTTAGGAAGGAGATCCCTTGCTGTATGAGAGCAGCCCACTGTGCGGAGGGCAGAGTGTTCTGCAGAGCGGCGAGGCTGTTGCTTCCTTGCATGGCAGGAGTACTGCAAACTGCCAGACGTGCACTGCGCTGCTTTCTTCCCCGGCTCCCTACTGTATCTGCACCCAGCGCTTCCCTGAGAGCTGCTACTCTGCGCAGGAGGACGTTGCTAGCCTAAACTTAGGTGCCGCTTAAGGGCACGCACCCTGGAAATTCAAAACAATTGAGGAGAGAGCAATTCCTTGCTTTGTCATAGGGACTTGCAGTCCTAAAAAGCATCAGCTGTCTCCAAGCACTTTGCTGTCTCTGTTGGTTTTTTTTTTTGCTTATTTTCTTGAGTTCATACCTTTTGTGCCTTTGTTTTTCTTTGGCTTGAGGCCCAAGCCTCCTGCTTGCGACCAGACATCTGCCAGCATCCTTTCCCCCTCCTGTGTGTTATTTCTTCTCTGGGTGTACAAAAGGGAATGCAGTGTGGCCAGGGACTGGTTCAGCGTTGCCCTTGCTGCCGGGCCCTCTCTTTCTGCCTTGGCTAGGACTTGCTGGATTTTTCCTCACTGTCTCCTGCTGCCTCAGGTCGTATCCAAGTGCCAATAGCAAAGCCTGACCTGAGGCAGGCTGTTTCCTCGACCCCACACTGCAGTTACCCTGCCAGCCCGCTCTGATCTAGAACCTCATCTTGTGCAAAGCAAGTGTTTTCTGTGCAGTAGGGAGAGAAGACTTCCTACCACTTCTTACCTTTGGTGTATGTGACCTCAGTCAAGTGTTTAACAGGTCTGTTCATCAGTGAAACTTCCTCTCAGGTCTATTAATGAGTAAAACTCCTCCTACTCTTCAAGATCTGACTCTGTTTTTGTAAGAGCTTATGCTGAAAGGGACTTAACATATTCTGAACTGTCTGCTGCGGTTTTGATTTACTGACGTTTCTCTCACTGGCTCTGGAACAGCCATCTTCCAAAGGTAAGCTCTCTAAAGAGAGTGTTGGGCATTTTTGCTGCTTTCATTGCTGTGTTTGAGACCTCTGACCTCACCGTGTCATCCTGTGCTCTGTTTTTCATTCACTGAAGTTTTCTCCCTGCCCAGCCTACCTGTATGATGAGGGGACCTCTCTCTGGCTACTTATTTATTTCTACAAAATCACTAAACACAGAGCAGCACAGGAACCAGGCCTTCATTTTGGTTTTTATTGGGAATCTGCTGCCCTGCCTTTGCACCGCGGGCGTTGTGCAGTTCTGATGGCTCAGAGTCGGAGGTGCCTGGTGCACGTGGCCGTACCCAGAGGAGCATCGCTCGGCACTCAGGCTGGCGTGGTCTGTCCTGGTGCACTGCTTCGGGGATGGTGCGTTCGCTAGGCCACTACCACACACCTTTTTTGGGTCTTAACTCCTTTATCGGTATGTCCGCAGCGCTTGCTGGCCGCTATCTGGTGGCAAAGTGGCCCCATCTGCAGCTACTGAGGCTACGGCTTCCCAGCTTTTCCTCCACAGATGCTGCAGCTGACTGAAGAGGTGATGTCCAGGGAATAGGCTCAAGCTCCTGTCCTAGTGATAAACTTAATTACTAATGTCAACACAGGTATTATTGGTGATGGGTTGCACCTCCCTGACTGTGTGCATGGGGCAGCAGAAGAGGAGCACTCTGTCCTGTAAGACCCTTTCCTTTGGCTCAGCTCTCTGCTCCGTGACAAGCCGCCGGTCCGGCCTGTCCTCCCTTAGGGCTGTGAGCGAGCAGGGACAGCGAGACCAGAGGAACTGGCGGCAACTATTTCTTTTTCTCATCTTTTTGTGCTTTTTAGTGCTAGCTGTGTTGGGTGGAGCCCAGCTGGATGGTCTCCATGCGACAGGAGCTGTCTGCTGGTGGGTTGGGGGGGCTCCACGCAGCAGTGGCAGACAGTAACTCCTTCGCCTCCCGCTTCTGTCAGCGGACACCGATGCCTCTATGGAAAAGCCCTTCTGCCTGCTCTGTCACGGATCTCGCATCCCGTGCAGGGGCAGCTCAGGGTAGGGTAGCTATGAATTAACTGTTCGACCCCAATTGCCTCTTTATAGCTAAAGCCTTTTGCATTTATGGGAGAAACAGCCCTTTTAGGGAGCTCTGAGTGGCTCTGCCTGCCTCTTGCAGAGCCCAGAGCACTTGCGTATGCAATCAGGGGGGAGACAGCACAGGATCCTGTGTCCCCATGCTCAGCCAGGAGGTCACTGCCTGTCCCAGGAATGCTGCCCTCCGAATCCCTGCTCCGAGCTGCCCCAGCATGAAGACTACAAGGAAACTAAAGCACTCCTCATGTGCCATTCTTACGTGACTTTTTGTACCTATGTATGAAAGATCCAAACTAATATTGCTGTAAAGAAAGATACAGATTAATATAGCATATTATATAAAGATATATGTATATAAAAGTTTCTGTATATTGTATGGCACTGTGTATAAAATGGATGTAGAAGCATGACTGGTGTATGTGACTGTTCCCAAGTCTGACCTGGAGAATGATGGTTGTGATTTGCCTGGGGTTATGTCTTAAAGGATTGTGCGTGAGCTTGAGAGTTGGAACAAACAGCACTGTGCTCTCTCATTGCAGGGGGGTGAGGAATATGGTGGTGGCGCATCGCTGCGGCTCTCTGGAAGGCTCTGGGGAGCGATTTTGCTGCCACTGAGGCTGATCGTCACCTTGCTAGCTCTGTCTGTTCTGGATCTCAGCCTTTGGAGTGGGAAAAATGCTTTGGGGAATATCTCTGTCCCTTGAGATCAGCTTGACACTTTTACGCCCTGCCTTTCTGTGCAGCAGTCTGTCCAGCTTGGCCCTATGCAGCCAAGGCTGGAAACTGCAGGAGACTCAGCTCTAGCAACCTCTTTTCTTCAGAAAAACTCAATGCTTTGAGTTGCCAAGTGCTTGGATTCAACATGCCATACAAAAGGAATGACATTAGTGCAAACAAAGGCAGTTGGTTACAAGGGGCTCCCTGGAAGAGAAGAGAAAGTGGCAGGGACAGGAGGACTGAGCGTGAGCGAGAATAGCGTAGAAGTCTGCACTGTAGAACTGGAGCAAGGTGCTGGGATCCTTCTCTAGAGAAGGTAAGTTCGAATTGGTGAGCAAGAGTTTCACAGAAGCCTGGCAGCAAGGGCCCTGCAGAGCAAGAGCCATGTTCTGCGTAGGTTTGTAAAGCGGGGTCTCGGGGCACGGAATAACGCCATAGTAACTCATGCTGGGGAAAGGGGGAAGTGGTGCTTGTGGCTTACAGGGTCAGAGAGGAGGAGAATAAGGGGAGCCAGTGGAACAGCTTCAGGGGAGGAACAGGAGCTTTCTGACCAGCCATCAGAAATCCAGGCAGGAAAAGGAATGCCTGGAGGAAAGTAATCCTATTAATGGCTGCATGGAATAGTTTTTATGGTTGCTCCTGAAGAGACTAAGTACTATCAGGGAATTAAGAGCTCAAAGGTGGCTGAACTACTGAGTTCCTATAAAAATGCCTATAAAAAGTGCTGGTATGTATAAGTGCCTGCCTGATGCTTTGGGTTTGTTTTGTGTTTTTTTTTTCCTACCGGTAACTATATCAGTCTCATAAAAGGATATTGCCTCTTCTGTAAACACTTCCTCTCGTGGGGAAAGAAGAACATAAAACTCTGGATACTACCCTTGTATAAACATAAAATAATCCATGCTTAGGAGTGACTGTTTTAATACAGTTACTAAGGAGAAAAATATATGAATGTGTACATAGCAGGCATGGTGGATGTTGCTTTAAAACCTGTTTTACTATTAAAAGCCTTAGCTAGTGATGTAGCTGCTATTTCCAAGGAGACTCTCTAGCTATTTGGTATGTCGGTAGCAGTAGGAAAAATTTCCAGCTTATTGAGAAAAGTGTTTTTCAAGCTATTGGCCATAAAGCATTCAGAACTGCACCAGAAAACAAAATTTTCAAACAATTGGTAAGCCAGACTGATGCATTCCCCAGCAGGTGAAGAAAATGTGTGAAAACTAATGGAAATATAAAAGTAGTTAAAAGCTGTGATTTAATTGTTATTTACTTATAAATGGAAATGAGCATTGCACAAACTAGTTCATTAGGGTTTTTTCAAGGATGCTAGGTTGTACTTCAGTTAGAGAAGAGAAAAAGGAAAAACAGTGATCTGAAGGTGATGGTACAGAAAGCATATGTTAAAAAGTCACTCCACAAAAGGTTATTTAATTAGTCTGTACTTCTCAGGTGATGGTGGTCAGTTGTGTTGCACAAAAAACCTTACTTGACCAACTGACTTTTCTTGGGAACAGTGTTAAGGGAAATAAAACAAGTTTATGTATGGAAGGATTTCTAGCTGGGTGGTATCTCTGGCTTTTAGTGCTTTGATAACTTAGTGCTTTCAATTAACTGTACAAAATAGAGAAAATGTGTAACTTGCAATTAGAGATGCTCACTTGTCTTGTGAGGTCAGGTTGGTACAAAGAGATCAGGAGCCAGGTCAGTCTGCCTCAGTGTAAGGAGAAACTTGGAAAACTGTACAAGTGGAAGAAGGGCATGTAGTGGTATAGGAGAGGAAGAGTGTGGGTCAGAGCTCGTGAGAGGCCACAGCAGCAGACCTGGAGTGTATTGAAGGATGCGGTGGAGGCCCACATAGCCCATCCTGCTCTCAAACCACTCGTGCAAGAGAATACATAGGCTCTTCTGGCAGCATTTGAATTTCCCTGCCTTTTCCAGCAATCTCTACTTACAGCTTCCTTGAAAGGCAAGCCCAGCTTCTGTGGGTGGGTTTTTCCCATCAAAGTCAGCAGCGGGGCTCGATCAAACCTCCATTTCCTTGTCTGGAGATGCAGAGGTGGATGTGTGACTCTTCCCGCCATTGGCTCTGAGGTGCCCGGTGTTGGGCAGTTGTGTTGCAGCAGAGGGTGCTGTGCCCGTGCTGGCAGCGTTGCTGGCCTTGGGCCCTTCCCCTGTGCTGGGGTTCCCAGTGCTCAGCTGAGCACCCCGGGACTGAAATATTGCTCTGTGCCCGCTCCCAGTGCTTGCTCTGCAGCTGGCAAGTGCAGGCCTGTGGAATAACAATAAGAGATGTGAGGGGCCTCAGGCAAACAGGGATGCAGTACGAGCTCCTTTCCAACCTGCCCAAAAAGCTTTGGCCTAATTTTTTTTGTGCAAATACTCTCCCTCTGCCCTAGTTCTGAATCCCAGTGGTGCTGGTTTGAGCCGTTCTGCTGGTCTCCCATGAAGGAGAGGTTGCCCGGAATGGGTGTCCCTCACTGACGACCATCCTTTATTCTTTTTTTTTAAATCAATGGTCGGTGTTTTCTCCATCTTGGGAACAAACCTCTTGCAGTTAATGAATAACCAGCAAGAGATTTATCAGTGCAGTTCTCTTGCCAAGAGGAGATAACAGCATGAGCCCGCAGCGGTCTGCTTCCGCCTCCAGCAGTGTGGGAGCTGCCTTGGGTGTGCGCAGGGCGTTGGAGAAGGGGGAGATTGCATCCTCTACTGTCTCACCCATCCGCGGGTGATACCCAAGGCAGCTTGCAGGCAAAGCACGAGGACACTCACAGTCAGAGCAGGCCACCTCTGAGGACAGATCTCCTCGGGCTGACAAAGCTCGGCCTGCCTGATCTGTCTGTTGGCCTTTGTGGTGGTGTGTGTTGGGTCACCTGGAAGGACCGAGGTGGTTGTGTGTTGTTGTACGAGTGCATGCTCTTGCGTTGGTGTTGCTGATGAGAGAGTACTGATCTGCAGGGGCTTTGCTGAGGACATCTTCCTCAACTTCCGTAGTTCATCATGTCCACAAAGGCCTCTGTGCCCTCACTTTGACATTTCTGTCTGGGCTGTGTGACAGCAGAACCAAACTGGTCTCCTGCCGCAGCTGTGTGGTGATTTGAGACATCTTGTCCCAAAACTATTGGGGGGTACCTCTGCTTGGCTTTTCCCTGTGTTTTGGACACAATGCTCCTGGGAATGGAGGCTCTTCACTGAACTTTTTTTCTTTTTTTAGACCCTCTAGGCTGAGGAGGAGGCTCCCAGCAAGGCCTCCTGGAGTCCCAGTTTGCCTAGAAACTGGCAGGAATTGCCTGAATCATGAGTGAGAGACAGCCCAAGCAAGCAGCATTTTGTTTAGGTGGCTGCACAACTTCCATTATGAAATGCCAGCGTTCCGCACAGCTGGTGGGGGGCTCTCAGAATAACCACGCTGAGGAGTGGAAGAATTGCAACAGTGTTCGAGGCAAGGAGATGCTATCACACAAAGATGAAAGCTTTCAGGCAGCTCGGAGGGAGAGACCCACAGAGAGGAGGGGAGATGCGTGTGGGGGCCGAGGGAAGAATTAAACATACCGTGATTTCACAGGGTTGTGTTGCTGATTGCTGCGCTGGCTGCCTTGGAGAGAGCTGTAGAGAAGGATACTTGTGTGCAAGGCCAAAGGAGGATGGACGGTAAGGAGAAAAAGGGTATTTAAGGTGGGAATATGCGTTCAGTGTAAAACCAAGGAAAGACTGGTTGGACATGTGGTACAAGCTCTGGCTCTTTAGTTGGTCTGTATTTAGTCTTGCTCAATCAGTTACAGCAGCCCTGTTCAAGGGAGAGTGAGTTGGGAATGTTGGGCAGTTTGGAGAGTTGGCTGCATCCACCAACCCTTCATCCAGTGCTGCCTCAGTGCGTGAGCAGGGAGGACTATCCTAGGCTGGGAAGTGCTGGCCGTAGGGCGGGGGGCATCTTGCCACAGAGAGAAAAGAAAACCCCCCCTGCCTGGTGGTGGATGCCCTCCTGAGGCTGGGCAGAGGCTTTGCTTCCACGTCTGGGCTGTCTCAGCGAGGCAGGCTGGTCCCGGGACACAGGAAGAGCAATCTAGGATGTACCTTAACGCATCCCTGATAACAGTATCAGTGATGTTGAAGCTAACAAGGCCAATGACCCCAGAGCAAATGACACTCTGCTTTGTACTGCACTAACCTTCCCTCTCACCGCTCTCTTTGCATTTCCCTCTGCCTTTGCCTCCTCAGACAAAGCCCAATTACAAGAACAGGAGGAAGGTACCAAGTTCAACAAAGGGAAGTTTTTGGTAGAGCGTAGTAACAAGAAAGAGCAGTGTTAAGGCTCTCATCCCTCATGTCCCCAGCTCAGCAGAGATGTCTCAAACATCCCACTATTTGTCCGTTTGAGCCACACAGACCCCAGCGCTCCTCCTGCCCAAGACCAGCGGGTGAGGTAAGAACAGGATGGAATAACCAGCATCTGAAACCCTTCCCGTAACCTCTTGCCAGCCAGCTCGCTCCCTGGGCCACACGTCCTCTGCCTGGTCATAGCTCTTCTGTACGCCTGCTGCGGTATCTCACTGGCAGATTCCACTGTATAGCTCAAAATCTGACCCTCATCTCAACTCCTCCTACTGAGACCACAAAATAATCCACACTCAGCTACCCCGATCAAAGAGATTGTGCATCAGCCCTTGGCTGCGAGCTTTAAGGTGCTGCGTCCAATCTCAGTGACATTTCCAAATCTATTTTCTCCATCCTAGCATCCTTCCTCTCCGCATGCCGCTACACTACACATTATCTGGAGGGATTTCAGTCTCAGGTGTTGGCTGAAGGTGTTAGAGATCCTTATTTTCCCCACACAGGCTAAATTTAGCAGTAAGCTAGGCTGCCCTCTGTTAAAGGCTGGCACAGAGGTACATATTCCATCAAATTCAACAAGACCCGAACCAGATTTCATTATTTCAGAACAAGGAAACGCAAGAGGTAAGAGTCCTTGCTCTGTGACATACGGCTGGCCCAGAGCGTGGGGAGGACACGGTGCAATCTTGGGGCACATCCCATTCATCCTGCGAGGAGATGTGGAAGAGAACTTCTCTCTGTGTGGCGCAGACCCTGACAAGAGCTGGTGGAGGGGCTTTGCCGGGCTGCCCCACCTTGGGCAGTGTTGTTTAGGAAGCAGTTTAGCTCCTCGCTGCCACGTGACGTTGACGTTCTGCTGGTGCTTTGCTCTTGTTTCTAGGCTTGATTTTTCAAAGGTGCAAGGGGCAGTTAAACACTCAGTTCCTACTTAAAACTGATTCCAAACTCCCGCTGGTGCCTTTGGAAACTTCATCCTTAGGTACATGTGAAGAGGGAGAGCACTTCAGGAGTAATAAAGTTGGAGAGTGCTGTACAGAATAGCAGTTGGGTTTTGTGAAACAAGAAAGTAGGTGCCTTCTCTGGAGCTCTAGGAAGGAGGGATTCCTGCACTCTTCAGAGCACTAAATTAATTCTTCCTGCTCGGGCAAATCAAGAAATACTGCGCTTGAATTGCTGCAATGTTCTAGCTTTAAAATCTAGAAACCTTTGTAGGTTTCTTGTGTAGGAACAAAAGTTGCAGCTGTTGATAGCTTTTAGGTGATCGTGTGTGTTAGATCCCTACGAAAGGGACTGAGGACCTGAGTGCAGTTTAGGTGGCTGTAGCCTCTCAAGAGCATCCTGCACGCACTACAAGTTGGAAACGTTTGCCTGGAGGATCTTTCCTAAACACCAGCGCTTGCCTTGCAGCCCTAGAAATTCAGCTGTGGGCTTTATCAATCCTTTAACAGTCTGATGAGCTCTTCTCATGCTTGTGTGAGGATTTACCAAAGTGCCTTGAACCAGTTGGAGAGCCTGTAAGGTTTGCAAACTCCCCAGCTCTGCCTGGCAGTGGAGTGGTCCAGTGAATTAAGCATCGTAAAGCAAATCTGGAGATTCCCAGTCCTGAGCTTGCTTGTGACACTCACTTGTTGTGAGACCCTCCAGAACTCAGTCACAGAAGGATTCATTCCCAAATGCAGTCTCTGTTTTGGGCCCTCTGCCTTTAGATACCAGCAGAACTCATGGTCTGGAAATGCTGCACTCTGTTTCATTCGGTGGAACTCAGCCAGAACTGCAGGAGCTGCTGCAAATGCTGAAGGTGGTTTGGAAAAGGTCTGAACTTGAATCAAAGGCCGCCTTTGGAAAGCAGGGCCCTGAGCTTTGCCAGCTCTCCTGTACAAGCAACGCTCACCCACCGCCCTGCAGAGGACACGAGTGTCACTGCTAGATGTGCCTCCCCACTCCTGAGGAAGAGATTCCTCTCTGTTCCTCAGCCCAGCTGCATCTTGACTGTGGTGGTCCACGAGTAGCGATGGCTTCTTGTTGCTCCTTCTGCATGGGGATGTGCCTTTCTGATGGCCTTGGTCAGTAGAGAAGAGGGATGTCATAGAAGGAAAAAGAAAAAAAAAAAGGTAAAAACTTCCCCAGTGCCGTCTGCTTTCCAGCTAACTTTGTGTGGCTTCTGCTCCAAAAATCTAATATTTTGCTTGTCCATGGAAACAGGCTGTGCTCCAGGGAATCCAGACCCTTCCCATACACAGAACTGCTGACACTTTTGCTGTGTTCCTCCTAACTTTGGTTGTGTTGTCACCTGGGTCACACATTTAACTGTTGTTATTCCTTCTAAGAAAATTGCACCCAGTTTTAGGCACTCTTTTTCTCCTCTTGCCAAAGGAAGAGCTTGACGATCCATGTTCTGATTCTTGGCCTCCTGTTAATCTTCTTCAAAGCACCATTCTGGTAGCTCAGGTGGTGATGGTGCATCATCTTCATCTCCGTAACAATGAAATAATTCCTTCAATTTGTGTCCTGTTTGGCAGCAGGGTTCTGGGAAGTGCTGAGCAGGAGGTGGAAGCCTGTAGAGAGGTGGATGACCATGGGAGAGCACAGAGTTGTCCAAGGTCAGTGTTGCATCAGAGGCAGCTTCTTTGCCAGCTTGCTGCCTCCTGTCACTGCGTTCCCATGGAGTTACTCATTGAAGCCATAGTCTTTACTTGAAGGTTTTTGATCTCTCAGTGATCAGGCTGAATTCACTGCCTGACTCAAAGAAGCATTGTTGCACCAGATAAGAGCAACAGCTCTTCCCCGGGGAAGTCAGGTGGGGTCAAGGAGAGAAGTTTTCACTGTCCTCTGCAGCCAAATCAACCATGGGAAATACAAGTTCTGTGCGTCCCCTGAGGCTGTGCTGACACAACCCTGCTCAGATAGAAACTGTGGAGCAGCGCTGAGGCTGCACGGACCAGCCCCAGACAGACTCTCACCCAAGCACCCGGTAACCTTGGCAGCTCCTGGAGATGGGTTGTTCTCCCTCTCACCTACACCGCCGCAGGTCAGGGAGCCAGGATGGTGGCCGTGGGGGTGGCTGCCAGGTTACGCTCGCACTCACCCTGTGGGCAAGTCCAAAGACCCTTCCTGCAGTGGCCAGGAGTGGCCACCACCCCCGGTGACTCCCCAGAGACTTGCCAGGTCGTGGAAGGGGGCAATGGGAGCTGAGCAGGGGAACTGCTTCAACATCCTCCTGAATTGCAACTCTCTTAACCCTCCTGGCATCTGTGAAGAGCAAAACTCTCTGCTGTGGACAGTAATGTCTGATATTTGCCACAGGCTGCCTTCTCCAGCCCTTCTCTGCAGCCTCAGGAGTGACACTGGATTGCTCATGTTACAGTTTCTCTGCTTTTTAAACCTGGTGATTACAGCAACCTGTGGAAAACTCTTAAGGGCCACATGTGCTGTGGCTTAGCTTCATTTTTTACTCGTGTAAAATGTGACGAAATCAAGAGTGTTTATCTTGTTTACAATTTTGCTTCTGCTTGCCTGTAGGCATGTTTTAGCAGGGGGAAAAAACCCAACACCCAAATGCTTTCATGGATTACATACCATTGCACTCTATCCTGGCAGAGGAGGCCTTGCAGTTGTTCTACTTCTCACCTTGAAGGTGTGGAGACTCCATCAGAGGATAAAATCAGTCAGAGAGTTTGTCTTGTCTAAGATAATGGGTGTTTTTAGGATGTAGCTGCTACCCTGTCCTGGCTGACATCTTTAAAAAAAAAAAAACAAAAAAACCAATGTCAGGATAGTTAAGGAGGCTGTCTAAATCCAGTTCAGGTGGTCCATGTGAAAGTTTTAGTGCATCCTATTTAATGTAGTACAAAATCTCTACAATATTGCCTAACTGTCCTTCTTTTAAATGCCGATGAGACTGATTAGCACAGTCTGAAGTTTGGGGAGGTGATTTTTGTAAACCTGCTTCCCGAAGGAGGCCAGACAAATCCAGCTAGTGAGGAGGGAGGACTGCTGGTGTCTGACCACCTTTGACTAGGGCACAGCCCCCTTGCACCTTGATTTTTGCTGTAGTGAAATTCAGCAACATTTGTAGTGACCTGAGATCAGAATCAAAACTGATGTAGCCTTAATCTACTGAACAAATGGATATACACTCTTGAGCATATGACACCTAAACCATTAGGGAGAGGTACCGGGTATTCCAGCATCTCCCACTGCCAAGCAGCAGCTTGTTTGGCATCTGGTGGCACCGTTGTGTTGGGAGCAATATTCCATCTCTTGACCGAAGGGCCCTGATCAGCTGAACCTCACGTTAGCGTGATCTGTGGTTCTGCCACCCTTAGGGCACGTGCCTGCAGCCCTCCCGCAGGGACTGAGATGTCTGTCCATGGAGGGAAGATAAAAAAGGGCTTAAAAAAGCCTTCCAACTGTGCTGGAGAAGCCTGGCTGGGAGCTGGGGTGTGGGGAGGGATGGGCTGAGGGGGAACACTGCTGAATTATTTTTTTGTTTTAAACTGGACTTTGAAATTTGGCGCTGGAGGGAGCAACAGCCACACCTTCCATGAGTAATATCCCTCCACCCCCTTCTTGGCTCCCGCTCCCAACCAACCACATGGGATAGGGCGAGCGGTGTTTAGAGAGAGCATGACCCGGAGGAAATGAGGAAGGGAGGGGGGGTGTGTGTGTGTGTCTGAGGGGGAGAGACGCAGTGAACAGCGAGGACATGGGCTGGCAGGGAGGGAGAGCAGCAGAGGGGAGACAGCAGAAAGGAAAGCAAACAGCACGCTGTGCTGGGGATTTCTATCCCTTGGTGCTGCCTTCTGGGCTGCAATAGTAGATCAAAGTAACACCTTTTAACTTTTCTGGGTTCAAATCCCTCTAGTAGCTCTTGGGGATTACACAAGCACAACCCTGAAGTACTGGATTCTGAGCTTGTTGCAGTAAGGGACCAGCTGCTCCTTCCCCTTTCAGGAAGGGATGAGGTTGGGTGCATTCCTTGGGGCCATCAGGAGCATGTGCCCAACCTGACTTTTTCCCTTTAATTAGGTCCAGGAAGGGAGACAGCGACGCTTCTTGGGACAGAGGGCTGAGCAGGACTGAGAGGTAAACGGGCATGGAGAAAAATGAGGTGAGGAGGACACAGACCATCGGTACCTTACATGATTCAGACATCAGAGAAAGAGCAGAGATGGGTGAACCGGCCCTAGGGAGGGAGTTAGGCCCAAGTGGCTTGGGATCAGGAGACAGGCTGCCTGCTTGGACTAGAAGTGCAGCCACCCTAACCTCTGCCTTGCCAGTGCAAAGTGGGGCTTAATCACTGATGGATCTTACTCTTAGCGTAACGTAGTAGGTGAGACTGTGCTGATAGTACCACATGGGTGAAACCGCGTTGAGCTGCTGGGATCCCATGGCCCTGCGCTGGGTACAGATACCTGGCTGGCTTAATGCTGTTGCCTAAAGGCACCAAGTTATTTCAGAAATTATTTCTGGGCTGTTGGCCTGCCTGTTCTTATAACTTTGTAGCACAGACAATAGAAGCGAGTGTTTCTCCTGCTCCCCCACGGTATGCACTTAGAGTATTTATCAGGATGGTTTGCTGGGGGTGGCAGCTGCTCTGCTGGGGTTTGAGTCATTATTGGGGTGCTCCCAAAGGGCTTTTCACCTCTCGGTAGTGGGGTGCATGGTGCTGGGAGGGCTGGCTGGTTTCTTCTGTGTTATGGGGAGAGCGTGTTGTGGGGCCAGTCACATCACTACTAAGGAAAGGAGAGAGGTGTCACAGTTTTATGTTGAATGAGTCGCTGTGCAGGAGTTTGCACCTTGGGGGTGGGGAATCCCAGGTGACAACCGATGCGGTCGGTCCAGAGGGTTACAAATCCGAGGCCGATCGGTCTCAGGGTCATTTGCCTTTCAAATCTTTTGATCATCTTTGGACCCAGCTTTAGGGTGCAATGCCATAACAGGCAGGAACTTGTTCTTCTGCCAGCTTGGCCTGTTTACAGGTTCTCTTGCTGGCTTTGACAGTCACCGGTGAAGTGACCCAGAATAGCCTTGGCCTTCCCTTGTTGTTTTATTGTGCCTGAGCAGCTGAAGCTCCAGTTCCCTCCTGCCACTCCTATAATTTATTAGATGTCTGAGAAACATGTAGGTGATGCACCGTAGGCCTGATGCCACAAGAAGATGACTTACAGGTGGGCAACGTTGCAGGGAACCCTCAGGGAGTAGAGAGGAGGTTCTGCAAGTAAGACTGGACTCTCTGAGCTGGACTCTCAGGTTCTGTGTGTGCCTGTGAACATCCTCTGCTGTGTTCTCACGTGGAACTTGGCTGCACAGGGCTGTGTGCCTTCGGGAAGGTCTGTTCCAGACATTTTCACACAGGAGGCTCATGCTGAGCAGAGAGAACATGCTGCTGCGAGGACGGGGGACTGCGGGTTGGGGTTTGAACTGTGAGCAGGAGCATTTAGTTTTGGAGTCTGATTTCCTAGGGCCTAACAGCTAACCTGGCACCAACCAAATTTAGGCCTGGGCTAGCACTCAGGCTCCGTGGCGAAAATAAATTTTTGCTTCCTTCCCACGCAGCTTGTGCCTGAAGATGGGGGAGGTGAGTGTGTGCGGAGGAACAAGGGGCGTGGGGTAACAGAGAATAACAATTGTCTTAATGGAAAGAGAGAGGGAGAAGAAAAAAGGGCTGTTGAGCTCTTTCTCTCCATCCCCGAAATAATAGACCTATTACTATCCCCAAACCTCAGCCCCCCTCCCCTCCCCAGAGAAGAATTGGTCACTGCACAGCTGTGTGAGCGAGAAAAATATATTTATATATATAAGAGAATCTGCCCTTCTGAATTGGTTTGTGGGGATGGACAAAACCTCATTGTGCGCTTTATCTGCCCAGAAGAGAATGGTCCCACAGTCTTTGCCTGGCAGGGGCTCTGCGTTTGGTTAACTGTGGTCAGATAACTGTAACTTCATTTAGATACTGTACTGTTTGTTTTTTTTTTTTCTTTTCGAGGCATTATTATTGATTGTGGGCACATCTGGGGAAGAAAACACAACTGTCCCTTCCCCCAGCCCCTGTGCTGGAAGGATTTTTTGGGGGGTGATTTATGGCTGGGTTTGAGCGCGGGGGGTCAGCCCCCTGGGGTTGCTGGAAAAAGCCATCGGGGTGTGTGTGTCGGGGGAAACAGGTCCCGGGAGAGTGGGTGTGGGGGAGCCCCGAGTACCGGGGAGGCGGGAGGAGGAGGAGGAGGAGCAGGGACCCGGAGGGCGGGGAGGAAGGGCGGGAGGGAGGAGCGCTCGGCGGCAGCCCAAGTTTGGGGGCAGCGCTCGGCGGTGCACGGCGGAGGCCGATGGGCAGCGGGCGGCAGCGCTCGGTGCCGGGACCGGGACCGGCTCCGGGACCCCGGCGGGGCGGCGGGGTGGGACGCTGAGGGCGGCGGGGGGGAGGGATGCCCCTCTGCGGGCACAGAGACTAGCCCGGCTGCCCGGTGCATGGCCCAGCTATGGAGGTGGTGGACGAGACGGAGGCTCTGCAGCGCTTTTTTGAAGGTAAGAGATGACCCGTCGAGTCCCAGCTCGCCCCGGCCGCACGCGGGGTAGCCCCTGACCCCAACCCAAAGCACTCACAACCACCCCATCCAGTGTCCGAGCCCGTTCCCTAGGCAGAATCCAGGCGTAGGGCTGCATTCTCCGGTCACGCCGAGGTGGGAGGTTGTGGCACGCCGAGGGCTGGGGAACGCGTTGTGTCAGACGCGAGATGGCTGGAGGACCTTGGGGTGGCCCTCGCCGCTCCTCAGGGCGGGCGCAGGCTCACGGTGGCAGTAGCTTTGGCATATGGATTGTGGACGTCACTGCGGGGCCAAGCTCCTGGCCACCCCCTCTGCTCACCGCAGGACCCACAGCCTCTTTACCCGTCCCGCGGCCACTGGGCGCAGCGTGTTGGCAGTGGGCTCGCCGCTATGTGCTTCGCTGGGGCTGTTGCTCCTTTTTGGTGTAGAAGATCGCTAATCCCGCAGCGGCAGACCACACGCCATCTCGGAATCGGTGTCCGGAGGCCCGTGTTGTTCAGCCAGGGCCCGCGGCCCCGTCGGGCACCGTGTGTCTGGGGATCAGAGTCTCTTTCCCATCAGTGCACACCAAAGGCAGCTTTTACTGAAACTAAGAGCGGAAAAGTGGTTGTAAAGAGGATTTGGCCTCCCTATCAAGCAGGGGTGAAACACGGTGGCTTGTGGCCACTGAGAGGTTGGTGGGGCTGAACTGTGCAGCTGGGGAGGTGTCGGGACCCTGATGCCTTTTGTTGTCCCTCCCTCAGCTCAGTGTTTCTTCTCCCCGCTCTGCCTTTGTTGGCACTCATCACTCTTCCTTGTTGACTGCATTGTTGCTTCTCTTCCTTGGTCGTTGGCTTTGTTTCTCCCTTTCGGGTGCTGCGCCCTGCACCGCGTGCCCCTTGTTTCGGTGGGGCCGTTTGCCAGGAGGAAGTTTCGGTTGCACAGGCCGCACACCTTGCCACGAGCCCCTGGTGTGCTGGTGGAGGGGGAACAACGTGCCCATCCTCGCCGGGCTCTGTGCGGTCAATAAATCCTGTTGCTGGTGGCAGAGCTGGGGTGGACCCTGGTCTGCGGAGAGCCCGGCTGCATGCCTGGGTCAGCTCCAGAGCATGTTTCCCCTCCAGAGTCCATGTCCCTCGCCTGCGGTGGGATCGGGCAGCGTGCCCGGGGCGGCTGGGGAGGGGGCACTGTGTCCCTTCTGTTTCTTTGGCTCGCAGAAGGACTTAACCTGAGGAGGAAAGCGAAATTGGACCACAAACAGAAGATGCTCTCGAGAGCGAACAGAGGCTCAAGCTGCTTACTTCTCACTTTCCTCCCTTCTGGCATCCGTGTGATGCCTCAGTAACGCATCGCTGCTTCTTCAAAGGAAAAAGCATCCCCTGTTTGTTCCAACTGTGATTCTGGATTCCCAGGAGCGACAGGATTAGCGAGGATGGGAAGCCTCGCCACGTGGGCTCTTATCGTGTGCTCCCAGCCCGTGTTCTCCTCGGCCTTCAGGGCCGCTTGTTTTGTTTTTAAGGTTTCGCTCAGATCAGTCTCCTAAATCCTGCCCACCCACCTCCTGTCCTCTGGGCACCCAGCACCTCCCCAGCATCCTGCGCAGCCCTTGCTCAGCACCCCAACGTTATTCACAGGCATTAGACTTCAACTGTCTGTCTCTTCATTTGCAGAAGTGGAATTTCTCGCTCGCTCTCTCCCCCAGAGCATCTTTTTATAGAGCGGAAGGTTTCTTCCTTTTTCTGTCTTGTTCTTTTTTTTTCTGGGTGCTGTGGGTGATCCTGCTTGAGCCAGGGGTCAGACAAGATGACCTCAAGAGGTGCCTGCTAACCTCAACCATTCTGGGATGCCTTCTCTCTCTTGCCTTCTCTCTGTTTTTTGTCTTTTTGTGTGTCTTTTCCTCTTTTGAATTAAGACCATCTCATCACTGTAAAAACTGAGAGTGAGGGAAACCGGGGATGAAAGATATTTCTTAGCCTCTGCTATTTACTTACTTGTGTAACTTCCTTTTTAGAACTTCCTAGAGCTTCATTTTTTCGTGGAGCCCAACATGGCTGTTTATTTAATTTGGGCAGCTAGATCCCTTTTGTTCTTAAAGAGCATCTGTTACAACACTGCATTTGAGGGTGAGAGGGGAAGAGGAGAAAGTTTTACCACGAAGGATTGCTGCTCAGTTCAGTTTGTGCAGCGAGTGAAGAAACAAGGTTCTTTCCTTTTGTGCACACGTTAATCATGGTGCTCTGAAGGAGTATGTGGCCAAACTGATCCTCTGTTATTTGGAAGGGAAGGTTAGCGCCTTCAATTGCTAACTTTGTAGCACGGAATTGGATTTGCTCTGGAATCTCACTGTGCCGAAGAATTAATGGTTTCTGGACATGTATTATATAGTGGTCAACAACAGATCTGTTAAAGTTTATTAATTTACAGGAATAAATTAATTAGTAGAGCCAATTCCTTGCTACCCCATCACTTCTTTAAAATGTGTCTGCTGATTCCTGGGAGAACACATGTTCAAACTATATTTTTCTCATACGGTGAAATATTTTTTATTCTCACAGATCATCACCTCACCAAGTGGAGATTTTAAGCTAAAGGGATTTCTTCCTGTACACTGAAAACCCTGGAATAATTTGGGAATTCCCTTTCCTTTGCTTGCCTCTGATTTGCCCGGGATTTGAGCTTGCTGTAAGCAATCCCACCATATTTAAGAGTAATCCTTTAGTGCTCGTATAGCACTCGGTATTTCAAAGTGTCAGACGAGGATTAACTGGTCTCTTCTTGCAGACTTTTGGGGAGTGGGGGCTGTGCTGACTGAGGTGTGGAAGAGAGTTGGTGTCTGTGCTGATTCCAAATCCTGGCATTTGGCTGGCTCCAGCAACAGTGCAGCAGGTCCCACTGCAGAGCAAGGCTCGTTTTGGGGAGCAAGGGCTCCCAAGATCTCAGGTCCAACTGCCTGTCTCTGGTTTTCTCAGCTGCAAGAGATGGACCTTTATTTTCACGAAGGGGGCTCTCGGTATTTGCTTGGGCAGGATATCCTTATTTCCCTCGAATGTAGTCGTCTGCTCTTTGAGAGTGAGAGCTGAGACATGCGAGGACGGAGAAGCAGAAGAATGTTGTGAAAAGTTTAGAGCTTTGTTCTGAGGTTTGGGAAAGGAGTTAGGGAAAAGCGGATGCAGTCTCTGAGAGAAGAGATGGACTGGGTGTAACTTCACGCCCTCCTGGGGTGAAGATGCTGTGAGTGCAAGTCTGGCTGGCAGCGTGGCCTCTCAGAGTCCTCGAGATGGGCCTGTCCTGCGTGAAGTAGATCGGGGCTTTCCTGGCTTGTGTCAGCACAGCTGGAAAATGTGTTTGGTGGTGCCCAGGACCATCCTGCTGCAGAGAACTTGGGCAGAACACTTGAAGGCAGAGAGCGTGGGATGCTGGGTGTTCTGGCAACAGAGGTGAAGGAGCTCAGTTTGGTCTTTCCATAGTATTGGGAGTGTTTACCCAGAGCATTTGTATTTTGTATCAAAGGAAAAGTAGGGAGTTGAAAGCGTCTGACCCTTGGCTGGCATCCTGCTAGAAACCTTACCTTCCTCCCTGCCTACCACTCGCGTAAGGGAAACAGTTACGACAGAGCTCAGCTATTTGGGATCCCGCTCTCTCTCGGCTAATTTATGAGATAAGAGGTGGTTAAAGAATGTATATCAGGAAAGATGTGCAGAGTAGGGCTTGGGGGGCAGGGGAGTGGGTGGTTTGGCAGATGGCTGAATGGGGTTAGAGCAAGAAATGGAGAAAGAGCAGTGAACGCGAAAAGTTTGGAGGTTTTGGGGTTGAACTGTAGTTGGGAAAGATGGCAGTTGGTTAAACAGAAAGGGCCAGATTTCAGTGAGGGAGAAGATTTCAGTCCTGTGGAATGAAGCAGCTCTTTATGATTTTGCATCGAGCGTGAGTGGCTGGAACGTGTGTCTGTCGAGCGGCCGCGTGTCTGTGCCTGCGTGAGTGGGGCTGCGGATGCTGCTGGAGGGGTCACAGGAGCCTCCGAGCAGGGAGCGAGCAAGCGAGCGCCGAGTGTTTTATCAGCAAATGTGTTTGTATTAGCGAACGGTTTTGCCCGTAGGAGCGTGTGTACACGCGTGTTAATGGTATCGGCTACTTTCTTGGTGATTTTTATTGTGCATTGTGGAGCACTTTCTGTATGGGAGTAGGAAATTCCGCCTTGCAGCCTTGCAAGAGAAGTCTGGGCCATTTCCCCATACTCTATGGATGAAGAGATAGGAAAGGATGAGGCAGAGAGTTAAACCCAGGACTCGCGGGTTTGCACCTCGTCCATCGTGCCGTGTGGTAAGGGTCGGGTCTCTGCGTGCTCTGCACCTGCAGGAGGATTTGGTGGTGGATGGGAACGTGCGAAGAAGGACTTCACGGGTAAAACTTTCAGGGATGTAAACCAGTGAAGCTATGAGCTTAAGGGAAGGGGAATAATGGTTTCTCTTCAGAGCCAGCCAGCACCTCGTGGTGGGGGGAAGCATCCCTGCGCCGGCAGTGCTGGTGAGCCCCCCTGCGAGTTACAGCTCGCTGAAGCAGTTTCAGTTTCTGCCAGGCAGGAGGTTGTGGGACTGTGAAAGAGAGTCACAGAGAAACAAGGGGCTGCTTTGGGGTCTTCCTGGCTGCTTAGGGGTGCAGGGGGGACCGTGGTGGTTTCCTGAGGCTGAAAATACTGGGGGCAGACAGGGCAGGAGGATGGTAGACCTGGGGCCTTGAGAGCAAAGGCTGTGGTGTCTGTTGTGGTGCTGCCTGGTGGGCAGAAGCCATGCACAAACCAGGACAACTGGCCCCATGTATGTTTTTAGGTACCTGGGCTTGGCATAGCAATGCAACTACAGCAGATCAGAGCATCTAGTTTCTTTAAATTAGTTTTAATTAGCTTTTCTGGGGAGCTGGGCTTTGTGCTCGCTATTTACCCTCTGCCTGCCCAATGGCTGCCTGACCCTCATCCCCCAAATGCATCCCCGAGCTCTGGTGCTATGCTGGAGCGAGACTTCCCTGCGCCACTCTCATGGAGCTGGTTGACGTGGCAAGAGTAAGGGCAGCGGGAAAGCACTGAGGAAAGGCCATGGAGAATCGCGAGCTCCGTGCGAAAAGCACAATGTGATCTTTGCCACATGTCGCTGCGGGTGTTTCATGCCTAGACCCGACTCTTGGAGGAGCAGGGTTGGGGAAGTGGTGGCTTTGCGGTGTGACAGTCTCTCCGGGGCCTGGCTGGCGCAGCAGGGAAGGTAAGAGGCTTTGTGTGGAGTGCTTTGCTGGACGGAGAGAGCCCGTGACAGAATGGTCCTGGGGAACCTGGTACAGCACAAACACATGACCATCCCTCCTGGTAATCCCCTCGCAGACCCAAATCCCAGCGTGTAGCCGCAGCCTCCCAGCCTCCTCCCTGGCCCTCCCACTCTTCCCTCAGGGAATAGAAAAACCAGCAGGCAGCAGCCCTGGGACCTGGAGAAGCTGAGCTAGGCAGCATAATGACAGAGGGAGAGAGCAGGGACACAGCGGGAGCTTGACATCTGCTCTCGCCATGCTCAGGATGCGCTGGATCCGAGCAGGTAACAGCACAGCTCCCCCGACCCTTCCACGGCTCAGCTTGCTTTCCCCTCCGCCTCTCCATCTCTTTCTGCTGTGGTTGTTTTCTGGTCCTCCTATTTCTGCTCTCTTATTTCAAGCTTCCCCTGCCCACCCGACTTGGTGTCTGCCTCTGGTCAGCACGTGCCCTCAACAAGAGCAGGTAACATGAGGATGCGGGTGAGCCCAGCTCCATCCTAGGGCCTAAGCAGAGGAGGGAGGAGAGAAAAATGTTCCCTTGAGCTCATCGCCAGCAGCCTGCAGCACTTGGCTGAGGCCCAGGGGACATTCCTGGGCACAGGGGGAAGCTGCCATCTCCATCCCAGCAGGACCAGCAGCAGGAGGGTCCCAAAGTCTTCAGCCAAAGCACTTGTCCTCGTCCACTCCTCAGGGCAAGGCTAGTGCAGGACAATCTGCTACTTCCAGTCTTGTGACTGTGCTGATACTCCTCTCGGGTCTGCCCTCTCCCCTCAGTTTTCCCAAAACTCCTTTTTCCTGGGTGGGAGAAGGACAGGAGACATCCAGATGGAGTAAGGCCAGAGAGCTGTTGGCAGGAGGGTGGATCCCGTAAGATAAGGGGTGGGTTGTGATTCAGAAAGAGCGACGTGAGCACACACCCGCAGAGGCTCCATCGGGGATGGAGAGAGGTACTTTGCCCGTGTTCTGGTTAATGTATCTTCCACAGGTTGGTGTTCTGGGAGCGATGCCTGGACGTGGACCAGCAGGGTGTTTGGGAGGAGAGGGAGCAGGGAGAGGTGGCCGTCGGGGCAGGGTAGAAGGGAGTTGTGCTGGAGGTGTGACTGGGCTGGTGGAAATGGGCTTGTTGGTGACTCAGAGATCCGGCTGCTCCGCGCTGCTCCCCGTGCCTGGGCTGGAGTTGTTCAAGGGCTGCTGCCCACAAGGATGTGGGAAAGAGATGCTGGACAGGCAGGAGCCGTACTGGGATGCTGGGTAGGCAGGGTTTCCCTCCGCTCCCTTGTCCTTTTCTCCTAGAGCAACGCATTCGCCGGGGCTGGCCTTCTGGGCCCAGTTCAGTCATCCCAGCTGCCATGTCACTGGCTGCAATAAACGTGGAATAAAATGGCTCCTGGACATGGTTAGTCTGGAGAGAGCTGGGCATCGCCTGGAGAAGCACAACCCCACCCGAGTGGTGCATAGGGAAGTTGCTCTCCCCATGGGCTTTCTGCCTCCTGTCAGAGCTCAGTGGTGGTCTTTTTGCTTTCTGCTTTCACCCTGTTTTCTGCCCATGGTCACTTAGTGAGAAAGAAAACCGGAAGAGGCCTTTCAAAGAAGGAAGAGGGATGGGGCCCTGCTGTTCTTGCCCTCTTCTGGTTAGGAACCTCATGGATTTCTCCTGCTGGGACAAGACTAGAGTGATGTGGAGCTGGGAGCTGTGCTAGGAAGGCTGTGGCCACCAAACCCCTGACCCGCTGCAGGTATCTGCCCTTCCTCTGTGCTGCCCAGCCAGGGTCCCAGACCATGGCCTGGCATCCCTCCAGCATGTCCCTGCCTGGGGATTTCCCTGCCTGGGGATGGCGTTTGAGCTTTGCAGAGCTTGCTGGGTAACCCCCTTGCCTCTTTCCAGTAGTGTTGCTGATTGGACTTGGACTTTGCACTCTCTGATAAGAACCCCGGTAAGCTAAATGTGTCTGAGGAATGATTAACTAGCCTGTGCGTTGCCAGAGGACAGGGGAGCAGCTGTGACTAGAGACACAAACAGGAACAGGCCTGTGGCTTCTGGGCCCGAGCTGGTGCTTGCTGGATGCCCCCGCCATGCGCCAGCATCCTTCAGGAGAGAGAAACCCACACTGAGGCCTCTGTGGTGCTTTCCCAGCACATTCCAGAACTAGGGATGGACAGAGAGGGATGAGGCTGTCAGATCAGCAGGGGAGGTGCAGGGTCCATGGGAGGATATTGCTGCACCGTAGGGAAAAGGGGGCTCTTAGAAGTAGAGGGTGGATTACATTGGATACCACCTTGGCTATCTGGTGGCTCCCACTTATGGTTTCATGGATATACCCTCTTATTCCTGCTGTCTGGCACATTTTGGCATATCCTTGCTTATCCTCCAGACCTTCCTTCTCCTGTTGGCACTGTTTGCCCCCCACAGCAGGGACAGAGGATGTCTTGTCTGATTTGGAGGTGGATGATCTGGTCAGCCCAGGACCCCGTGCTCCCCGCCACCTTCCAGCCCACCCCGGAACGCATTCAAAGCACATTTGAATGAAAAGCTTCCTTCCCAAGGGAAAATGTAACGTGATACTCAGGGTCCACCACTTATCTCGCTGAACTTTGTCTGTTTTGATGCAGTTACTCAAAATGGCGAACGGGAGAATCTGCGGGGCTGGACCAGCCCTGACTGCAAAACGGAGCTGCCAGATTTGTTGTGGAATGAGGGTGTACACTTGCGGATTTTACTGACTTTGGGGGTGATGGGGAAGAGGGCTGGGTGGAAAGGCCAAGGCTGGAGTTTTAAATAGCCCTTGGTGTGCCCGGATCCAGGATTTGAGGGCAGAGGCTGGGGTGAACTGGGGAGAGCAGTCCTGGGAGTGCCACGTGGCTGTGACCGTAATCCTGTGGCATGGCCGGGGCCAGGAGTCATCTCCTCTGGAGCAGCCCAGCATCAGTCCTTCACATCCCAGTTGCTGGGACAGACCAGCTTGGTCAGAGGAAAGCTGGCATCAGTCTCTGCAATGGTTAAAGTTTTCTTAGCCTCTCTGGCACATCCTATTTTATTTTCCCCTCCACTTTTCCCCTTCCTCATCCCCTGTGCTCTATCCAGTCTTCTTTTCAGCTGGTCTCATCATTCATTTGCAGTGTGCTGAAGGAGATGTACAGAATTATGCCCTAAGTGATTGCAAACTGCATCAGTAGGAAGAGGAGGAAAAAAAAAAAAAAAGTGGGGCTGTGGTTGCAGACCAGGGTGTGGTGTGAACAGAGACTGAACAGGCTGGCTGGAGTAGTGCGGGGTGGGACCAGGAGCCATGTGCGATGCCAACAGCCACGGTCTAGCTTTGGTGAGATCTCTGCTTTTGTTAAAAACAGTAATTAAAGCAATTTTTGCTGGGACTGGGGTTTTTTGTTTGGATTTTTTTTTTCCTGTAGAGTCTTCTGTCATCACCCCTGTGTTGCAGCAGTGTATTATTTTAGGAGACTTGGAGTGCCAAATTGATCTGGTTTTCTTACCCAAGGAGATGATGATGGAAATTAGAGGAGGCAATGCAGAGGGCATGGGGGTGGGCATGGGACAGGATTTGTTGAAGACACAGGTAGGGCTTCCAAAAGAGTTTGAGGCCTAATTCCTGCAAGTTTTCTGTCTGCTTTGATGGCAAGGACCATAGAGCACGCCAAGCCGCTCTTGCTTGCGGCCTTGAGAAGTGGACATAATGTAAAGAGTACATTCAACTTAATTTAGAATATGAAGACTCGCTTAGTTTGTGTCTGACAATACTTATTAATCAACAACTATCATTTATGACTTGTAATCCCATGTGCTGATTGCAGCTGACTGCTAGAAATTCAGATAAACAGGAAACCAAACAATTTATCAGCCTGCTTGATCTTGGCTTATCTCTTCTGTTATGACAAGCAATGGTTATGGACATTGATTCAATAAAGCACTAAAAAGTGCGCTTAGACTTTATTGGAAACGAAGCACCTGCTTAAGTAAAGCAAAAGCTTAAAAACTGTGCGTTATGAGGGCCATCAAGCCATTTCACAGTTGGCTGCTTGCTGATAATATATATAATCAATGCTCTGCTCAATATAAAAACAGAAATGGTCTTTTCTCTGATTAGGTCCCATCCAAATCAAAATTTGAGGTCAATGAGAAGTTCTGGGTGGGGAGGAGGTAGGAGGACTTCTGTCCATCTCCCCTCCCTCCTGTCCATTTTAATTCGGTCTTTGGAAAGGGGTGTTGGAATGGAAGGTGGACGGTGATGAGTTTTCACATGTAGCATAGTGGAACATGTAGTGAAGAGAGAGGGGTGATAAATGATGTTTCAAAACTCATCTCGTTGGTGTTGAGGGGCTGAAGGGACACAAGAAACAGCAATGTGGGTACCTGCAGACTGGGGACAGCTTCACAGCCCAGAATGAGACATTTGGGTGCTGGAGGTGGTGCTGGTGTGCAGGGGCTTGGGAAGAGGAACTGGTCAAAAGTCAACCCAGTCCAACAGGATGGTCTTGGGGAACACCAGGGTAGGGACCTTTCCTACTCCTCTGCTTTTAGACACAGCTACTGCAGCTCTGGTACACCCAGGACATATCAGTGGCTGCAGTGGATCATGGATGACCACTGGTAGAGATTTTTACGTTATTTTTACCATGAATTTTCAGCACAGCTTTCTTAATTTAGTCAAGGCACAAATTTGTAGGTGATCAAGACATTGGGCCAAGCTTGGCTTTGAAAGAGATGAGAGCGGTGCCAGTGCCAGCAAGCTGTGCTGTGTGGTAAAGTTGATACCAGACACCACAAATATTTCCCACCACTGGGGCAGAGCAAGGCCTTGTCAGGAGGATATAACATGTCAGCTGGAATGCTTTCAGTTGGCTCTCCGAAGGAGAGGAGTAGCGGGGTTTACTCAGCTTTTTTGTTTAAACCCTATTCTCTCCAGTTTTGGAAACCAAACCACACTGAGAGTGAGCTTTGAGAACTGGATAGTAGGACTGAGATAGAGAAAGTTGGTCTGACGTGTCCTTGTTTTGTGTTTTAAGATGCGGTTGCTCAGCCAGTGAACAATCAGATTTAGCAAGTGAAAAGGGGCTGTGAGTTTTAGGGGTGCAGGTTGCTCCCTGGGGATAGTCACTGCCTGAAGGAGACTTGTGGAGGTCTCTGTTTTTCATAGAATCCCAGAATCCCAGGTTGGAAGGGCCCTCAAGGATCACCTGGTCCAACCCTTACTGGCAAAAGCCTGGTCTAGCCAAGCTGGTCCATTCACCTGTCCAGTTGAATCTTGAAACTGTCCAATGTTGGGGAACCCACCACTTCCCTGGGGAGATTATTCCAGTGGCTGATTGTTCTCAGTGTGAATGTTGTTTTTTTCAGAACTAAACCCCAAGTTTTGTAGAAGTTGTTTCTTTTTTGATCAGCCTGTTGTTTAAACAGGTCAGGGTGGTGGATGTTGGTTTAAGGCTTTTGTCAATGCAAAATCTTTTTGCCGTTTCACAGACTTTATAGCACTCAATAAATCCAGAGGCTTTGTGGCAATGAGCGGGTGGGAGGTCTCATGTTGTTAAGGTGTTTGTCCTCATTGCTGGTTGCATTGCAGCAGGTGTGAGCTCCCAACCTCTTTGGACTGGCAGTGGGAGACTTGCCCTCAAGTTATTGTGGTTCAGGCGGAGCGTGGAGGAGCACAGAGATGAGCCTCCCTGCTGACAGAGGCAGCTAAAGCCCACCTGGGATAAAGTGACCTCTCCTCTCTGTTTTTATCCCACTCTGCTCCTCTTTTCTTGCTTGCTAACTTCATAAAGCCTAGGCAGTGGCAGTACGTCTTTCAATAAAATCACCTTCTGCTTTTCCTTACTTTGACAGTATCATTTCTTAAAATAAAGATGCTAAACTGGCTTTCAGGTTAGAAGGAACTCTCAGAACTTCTAGCCTGACCCATGTAACAGCTTTGAGCAGTGCAACTTCCACCTGAAACTGTGGAGGAATAACAGGTTTGGTGTTTTTTTACTGCCGCAGAATTTATCTGTGAGGTTGAGGTTAACACCCTAGCTTTGCCAGGAGAACTGCAGGGCTTCTCATCATGTGCGGTTGTGGGTTTGTGTTTCATCTGCAAGAAAAAAAGCCAACCCAACCAACCAAAACCCCCATAGCTCTGGTTTGGGGCTTTTACAGGAAGGAATACGTCCTGTTGAACTGTGAGAAAGTGGTCGGTCTCTGCCCTTGGCTCAGCCCTGAGAGTCTGTATGGGCTGAGGACTTCTCTGAGGGACTGGAGAAGTCAAAAAGACTTAGTACTAGAAGTCAGAAATTGTCAGTAGTTGATTTGCTTCTGCAGTAATCTTTTTTTAAACAACAAACAACAGCAGAAGTTTCCAACAAGAGCGCAGCACACAGGACAATGAGCACAGGGTGTGACTTGCTGGCTGGTCTCAGTACGGGTCTATAAAAGCAGGTTTTGTATCCATCCTGTCAGAGGCAGAGGTGAAGTCTGCCAGCTCCTTCCACACATCTTCAGGTCTGTGTGCTCTTTTCTGAAGGGATAAGTAGGGGTCTCTTCCAGACAGGACGCTGGGCACATCTGTGGATGTGGTTTTCTTTTCTGGGCTACACCAACGTTTTACAGCATGAATCCAGGCAGTTCCCTGCTGCTTTGCCTGTGTCAGCCCTTTGTGTAACAGACTTGTACAGTTTTGGGGCAAGATCCATCTCTTCCTTTCTTGTATTCATGTAGCCCCTTGCACTAGCGACCACACAGAAAAGAGGCCAGTAACCTTGGGAATTTCTTTCGCCCCATCTGGGCAGAGATGTCCCGAGGATCAGGGCTCTGGACACTGTAAAAATGACTGATGGAGGCTGCTGTGGTTGTTCAAGAAGTGTGTGGACTGTCCTTCTGGGACAGGGTCTGCTCTGCTTTTTCCCTTCTGCTGCGGGGCCAGGGCAGCGCGTGCTGGCGTGGTGTGCGGGAAGAGGCGATGGCACGGCGGTACCTTGGACAGCAGTGGTGGCCCGGTGGGGCCTTCCCGGTGCCCTTCGCCAGCCAGGGCAGCTCCAGCCCTGGGGACAACCCTTCCGGTCACAGGGAGATGGCAGGTTGATCAGCTTCTGCAGGACAACCCCACCGGCACGGGGAGACAGCAGGACAGATGCAGGACAACTCTGCCAGCTTGGGGAGCTGGCAGGACGCTCAGTCTCTGCAGGACAGTTGCAGCCCGTTTCCCGTTCACAGATGCAGTTGGGTGGAAGAGCTGCAGAAAGCTTACGGAGCACCTAAAGGGAGGTGCAGGGGGAGGTGCAGGAAGTGGAAAGTCCCCTCTAGACCTAAGGCATGAGCACCAACATACTTTGCCAGTGACGTGGCGTTGCTCCTCCTGCTTTGTGTGTGAGCAGACTTCTAGGAGAGACCCAGGAATCTGGAGAAGGGGAGGGTGGCTTTTCTATCATGACAGACCCCCAATGAACCTCCAAAAGAAGTGGAGTGAGGGTCTGACAGCGTCTGGATCCAAAGACATACCAGGGTCTGTCACAAAAAAAAAAGGAAAGTGGGGAAACAAAGCTTAGAAAACTTCAGTGTGGGGGGCTGTGCTCTCTTGGGGGAGTTTTGGGTGACTGCAGCTCTAATTTATCTTCTTGGCTCAGCTTTCCCCCCCAAGTTGGTCACAGTCACCACTGCAGCCATTTCAGCCTTTTAGATCACCTTTCACTCGTAAGCTCCCAGTGTTGTTCATAGTGAGAAATTGTCCTGCAGCCTTTGGAGGGAGATTATCTCTGGAATAAATGTTAGCACTTCTCTTCTGAGGTTAAGGAATGGTTTGTCACTTGTGTGTTAGCTTTCAGGGAAGTTCCCTTCACAGCTGGGGACTGGCTGAAAGGCTTGGGGCAAGGGCTTGAACCCAGCATGCTGGGCTAGAAGAGGTGTCTGGTGGGAGTGGGACAAAGTCAGCACTCTCCCTGCTCCCCTTCCGTGGACAATTCATAATTTATGGAGCTGCAGTAACACATGCTGTGAATGAATTTTGCTAATAGAACTCTCTTGGGAGGATCGGTGAGCTACAGTGGGGATAAGGAAGTAGGATAATATTGTCAAAAGTGTTTCTGAATTGCTGAAAATCCTAAATCACTAAGTTACCTCTGAAACCATAACTGAAAGTCTCTAACTCAGTGCTGTGGAGAACCTGAAGGGCAGTCGAGCAGTGAGTGAGCCGCGGTTGTGGTTTTCTGTGCTGAGAAAGTTGGGTTTGTCTCCCTGAGCTTCTTGTATCTGAGACACTTGTCTGCTGCCTCTGTGTTGTGTTAGATTCAGAGCACTGTGGGCTCGACAACTAGGAGGAGCCTCCGAGATATCTGAGAGGTAGAATTGCTCCTAGAGCATCTCTTTGAGAGTAATTTGTTATAGTTTCTGAAAGGTGGTGACCAGTAACGTTAATATTCATATTTACTGCGGTCAGACATGAGGGCCGTGGCCTGCTGTGGGTGTGTGTTGCAAGCACAGAGGAGCAGATGGTCCCTGACCAGCGTGTTTTACCTCTCTGGGAAAGCTGTTGCTTCCTGCTAGGAGCAACATCTTATTTCATGGCTGACACTGTCAAATCTTGCACTCCGACTGCTGTATCCTCCTCACAGGGCTGAAACTCCCTCCCAGCAGGCTCCTTTCTCCAAAGTGAGTTCATGTACCTGAGGATTCAACCACTGCTCAGCCTCCTGGTGATAAACAGACCAGACAGGGACTTTTGTGAAGCTTCTTGTGCATCCCAAGCAGCGTTATTTTGACCTTTTCCCAAAGTCTCTCCAGTTTTTCCATGCCCTCTTCCAAACAGAGGTGAGCCACCGACTCCAGCAGCAGTACGCAGAAAAGCCAGGACCATTTCTCTATCTTCTGCTTGATGGTCCCCTCGTGCACGGAGAGTTCTGCAGTCACCGTCAGAGCCATGACGTCGTGTCGAGGGCTTGCGTGGCTGTGGTTAGTCCTGAAAACTGACAGTCATTTTTTTTTCCAACAGTTTCCCAGCCCGTACATGCTACTTTCAGGCGACTGTCTTGCTTTTTGCTGTTATTATGCAGCAGCTCGCTGTCACTTACCAGATGATTCAAGACTCTCTGTAAGAATGTTTTCCTTGCTTTGCTGTGCTGCCTTCAAACTTTGCCAGTGGAGAACAGCGATAAAAAAAAAAGCTGAATGGCTTTGGCCCAGGTACAGGTCCCTGGGGGTCTCTGCTAGTAACTCCCCCACTCTTTGATGTCTATATTAACAGCTGCATTTTAGCTCTGTCTGTGACGCAGTGTTTGATCTCTCTCACGTTCTCCCTGTCAGTTCCACGCGGGGGAAGTTTCCGATGGGGATGTTGTTTGGCATGAAGTGAAACACGCAGGAGAAATTCAAGGCTGTAAAGGCTGCAGGGCAGGGGCTGTGTGGCTGATATTGAATTGAGAACACCTCAGAAGAGCGTATTTAGAGATCTAAAGGTGCTGCCAGTGCCACAAGCACTGAGGGAGAAGATGAAAAGTGGATTTTGCAGGAAAGCCGGGCTTTCTGCTCCATTTCTGATGAAGTCAGCCGAACGGCTGTGATTCAGCCCAGCTGGAGCTGTGGCCCTCGTTTTTGGGGAAAGCAAAAGAAAACGCATCTGGGGGAAAGTGATTCCAAACATAGCTATTCAAAGGGAGAGAAACAGCCTCCCGGCTCCTGGCTGTGACAGATGCTGGGGCGGCGTGGGATGCAATAGCACGGGGATTGTTGTGCACGGGACAGTCGCAGGAGACAGATAATGTTGGGCTGATGGTAGTCAGGACTGGAGGAGTTGGCCTGGGAGCAGTTGTGGTTAGAAGATAGTGAATGGCCCAGCTGTGAAATCCTTGTGCTGTTTAGCACAAGGGACGCTGGCGGTGAGTGGAGATAAGAAAGGGAGCATTCAGGTCAGGCTCTGAGGAGGGCAGCCAGACTTGGAGGAGTGTGGAGCTGCAGCATTGTCTCCCGAATGGAAGTGCTGAAAGTCCAGACACACAGGGCAGAGCCCCAAGGAGCAAGCTGGGAATGAATGACCTTATGCCAGCCTGGACAGAAGGCTCTAAGAGGTCTTTTAATCTATTGATCTAATGACTCATACAATTTGTGTAATTTCCTTGCCTTCCCACTCTTCCCTCATAACTCAGCTCTTTGTCACAGTTCTGGCTGGCAGCAGGACAGACTTCTTCGCTCAGGACCTCCACGCTGCTTTCCCCAGCAGGTGCTTTAAAACAGCAGCAGCACGTGATCTCTGCTCTGGAGGAAGGAGCTGGGTGAGCGGTGCCGGGAAGCAGCAGCAGTTACTGCCTCTTGTCCTCTGCGCTGGAGGGCGACGGAGGGAGCAGAGGAGAGTTGG
Source organism: Strix uralensis (assembly GCF_047716275.1). NCBI lineage: Eukaryota > Metazoa > Chordata > Aves > Strigiformes > Strigidae > Strix > Strix uralensis. Next base: position 11,712,056 of record NC_133986.1, read on the forward strand.
GTCCCGGAGATCTGCCCGGGCTGGGTACCAGGAGAGGGCTCTTGATTTAGTTCACAGGTCCCCGACCTTCCTCATGTGTCTCTTCTGCGCTCAGTCCTTCGTGAGAGGGTCTTACCCATCATCATCCATCCCTTGTGCTTCTGCACCTGCAGCTTGTGCAGCGCTGCCATGAGGTTTATCTCACTTGGGGCATATCTCACCCTTATTTCAGTCCCAGTATTGCCTCCACTTGGCTAATGCGTGGAGACCACTCGTTCTGCGCAGCAAGAGCCTGAGGAGCTGCTCTGTCTGCGGGAATGTGTGCAGTCGGTGCCTCCCACCCCGGGCCCAGGGTGACCTCCTCATCCTTTCCTCCGTGTGCTGCCCTCCCCACACAGCCTCCTCGAGCGTGCCAAGCACTTTCCCTCTTGGTTTGGACCTCTCCAGACAGCACGCTGCTTTGAAGTGAGACCCAGAACACACAGCGAGCTTGCAGGGTGGATGGGATCCAAGCAGCACGTTTGGTATCTGATTTGTATTGTCTGGTAACTGTTTGCTAAATCCCTGGTGCAAGAACTATGTTCTGGTGCTGGAGACGGCTCACAGTTAGTCAGAAAATGCAAACAACACTTTTTTTTTTTTTAAAAAGCTTTTTTTCAGGCTGAAAGCCTATATGGAAATAGCCAGCATGGCAGTAATCCCTAGGGATTTTTCTAAAAAATAATTACTTTTAATGGCATTATTGCTTGTTATTTATTGTGGGTGGCTAGAGGAGCTTGGCTTAGCTCAGGAAAAGGCAAAACATGAAGGTGACTGAGCTAGTCCACAAACACTTGGTTGAAAAGTAGCTTTCTTGGAGCAGAGAGCTCTTTAGTCTGGTAGTTAAATGTATGGAGATCGTGTGAACTAAGATGAGGGACTAAAGGGTGGAAATGGATTCATGTGGCTCCTTCCCCAGGAGGTGAATTAGTCAGCTGAAGCCTAATTCAGAATTTCTTCTGCCCAAAGGACGTGTTCTCTACAGTGAGAAACTGGGGCTGGTGGGGGACAGACACCCTGAGTAAAATTCTGTGTCCTGCATGGTTTGGGGATATAAGGGTTGGTCTTGTCTTAAGATGGATGAAATCAGGGAGAAATAGTGTCCGCTGTGTCCTGCGGTCCGTGACTGCCCTGTACCTGTGTGTCTGACTGGTCCATGTCTCTTGGTTGTGTTGCTCTGCTCTTAAATCCTGGGAAGTGACCTTGGGCCTTGGGAAGTTTGTGCCACGTGTGCAGCGGAGGTAGATGAGGATTTAACGGCAGCGACGGTAGAGGAAACCCCACAACATAAGAAGCTTTTGGTGCCCTTTGTGATTTTCACAGAATTTTGGAGCAAATGCTATTGCAGTGTAGCGCTGAGAGCAAGTGCTGTGTGGTTGCACGTCCCAGCTGTGCGCGAAGAAGGAAAAGCCTGATGACCTGACACTCCTGTTTGTGAAAGATCGGTGTTGGTTGCACAAAAGTAGTGATGGCCCTCCCCAAGCCCTGGCAAAAGTCCCATCTAGATAAATCGCTCTGCTTTCTTACACTCGCTCTCCTCTGGAAGCTGTCCAGGCTGGACAGGAGAGACCTTGTTGCCTCCCAGTTCCAAGGGAGGAACGAGACGCCCGATCTGGACGTGGTGTTCCAGGCGATGCTTGGCTGCCTGTAGGCTTGTATTCTCTTGCTGTTTGATTATTAATCTTCCTGCCTAAGGATTGTTTTGTGCTGGGGGGTTTCCAGGAGAGGCAGCGCAGCTCCAAATCCCCAGTTCCCCATATGTGTGTGGTGTGCATGTCTTCAGAATTGGGCTGGAAGTGGGCTCTGGAGTGGCTCCTGGATCTCCAAGTTTCCTGAGAGCCTTTCTAGGAGCCATGAGCCCTGTGTTGGTGGCCCTGCAGCAGTTTATGGTTGTAGTCTCTACTTAATGCCAGTATGTAGCTGGTAATATATTTTTTTTTTTCTTGTATTGCTGATATGCTCTGGTAATAAATCACACTGAAGATAGTGGAAAGAGCTGTGCTGGACCTTCACTGCCACAGTGGTGACAGGGAACTCCTGCAGATGGGTGTTACCCTATAGAAAAAGGTCACCCCTACCCCCCAAAACTTGCAATCTAGGTAAAGTTAGTGGGCTGCAGAGAGGAGCACACAAGAGCAGAAGCTTTGGCTTATGTCTCCTTTTTTTTATTGTCCAGTCCTTTAACTGCAGCCCACTAAAGCCTGGTGAAGCGGGGTGGCCACATCACCAGTGTGCCGTAAACCCGCTCGGGGCACAGCTGGAGGAGCTGGGTGCCTGGTGCTGCTCTGCCTCAGGTCAGGTGAGCCCACCAGCACGAAAGGGCCTCGCAGAAGGGAGCCCGAGGCTGTGCTGAAGAACCTTTTCCCATACCCATTTTCCTCCTGGACTGGGGAATGGAGGTGCGAGGGTCGCAGAGCCGGCCTCGTGCAGCGGTACCTCCCTGTCAGTCCCGAGCTTGGGAGATGCCAGATGAGGTGGCCTTCTCTGGTCCTGTTGTCCCCCCTGCCAGCCCTCCAACACCCTCAGTTCAGAGAGGGAGATAAAGGCGTTGTCTTCTGCCTCTGCGGGACTCCAAACAAACAGGGCAATGTGCCCCCCTGGGCAGGCACCTTGGACCCCGCCAAATGGCGACGCTTGTGTGGGTGCTGCTGTTCCTGCCATCTTAGTGCATGAATGGACAAGCAGGGCATTGACGGCTGCGGGGACACACACAAACGCTCCACTGTGTCCCCTCTCACACCTTCCCCTCCTCCTCCTCGGCCCTGATGCCCAGAGGACAATGGCTCTATCCATGCCAAGGTTCACAGCTGGCAAGGGCGGAGGAGAGGCCAGGACAAGGGTGGAGAGCCGGAAGGAGAAGGGACTCAGGAGGGTCCGGAGGGAGAACAGCTCAGGGAGGGAAGCAATGAGGGGAGATGGGGAAACTCAAGAGGGACTGGAAGAGGGAGAGAGGAGAAGGTGCTGAGAGGTGGCTGGCGGAGAGGACAGAGAGGGCAGGAGGAAGAACAAAGTAGAAAGAGGAGGGCTGAGGTGGTTTAGGAGGGAGGACAGGGCTCGGTCATCAATTCTGCGTGGAGCTGCCTGCCTCTTCCCGCAGGGCTCCCTGAGGGACCTGCCAGTGCCCTGCTGAAGAGCAGCGGGATGATTTCCTCTGGCTCCGCACACTGCTTCTGTCTTGGGATGTCTCTCACCACACACCTTGTCCGCCCCGAGGCCTGGGAGATGGAGAGAGGGTGTTATCTCTCTATATACACCTAGAGAGGGTATTTCCACTGGCTCGTATCCCCTTCCTGCTGGTAGGTCAGGAACAGCAGTGCTGCGCAACGGGTACGGCAGTGAGGGTTGCTGTGGGCCTCAGCCCCGACACGTTAAACGGTGAGAGACGTGTTCCAGCTTATCCAAGGGCACTTTTGTCAGATAAATTCTTCTGTGCATGCAGCTAAGGAGTTGTGGGCCTGTGTGAGAGCAGAAGGAGCTTTTCCGGGGATGTGGAGATGCTGCTGCAGATGGTGCTACTGACTGTGGGCACTGGGCTGGCGATGGTTTGGTTGTACCTTGTGCCAGTGCGGTTCATTACTCGGAGTGTTTTGCCACTGGCACTGGCTCACTCTTTATCTGGATTGTTGCTCCAGGGTCTTCCTGGCCAATGGAGACGCTGTGATGCTTTTTACTCACTATGGTAAATCTGGAGTCTTGGCTAAATCCCACCAGTCCTGTATCTCCATTCCTTCTGAGGCGCTACCTTCTCTGCATCCCGCCCGAGCCGGCATGGGATAGTTTCTCCTCTCAGCAGCAGTGAGAGGATTGCAGTGGGGTTGGATGTGGGAGCAGGGTGATGTCTGGGAGCTCACCAGGAGAGCTGCCAGGGAGGAAGGGGCCAGGTTCAGTCTGGCTGGGTACAGTCTTGGCCTCTCCACGGAGAAGGTGTGGGGGAAGGCGTGCGAGTGTGTTTGTATGTGTGTGTTCAAAGCTCCTCTCAGTTGCTCCATTCGTTAGTGACACACAAATTAGGCTCCCTGGAGCCCACACATTCTGGGTAATGGCCAAATTCTCAGGAACCCCCATCTCCTTAGACCTGAGCTTGGTGTTTTCCCCAGGATCCTGTCCCACAGACTCCCAGAGCTCAGCCTTGGCTGTGTTTGTGGTGTGACTTTGGATCTTGGGTTTTCTGCTCTGGCGTGAATGGGGGATGCATGAGCTCCCCCATGGCTTTGGCAGGGCAGGGCTGTCCTTGGTGATGGGCTGACAAGGGAATGTCCCCAGGATGGGACACAGGGTGGTGGCTGGACCTCTGCATCGACTGGGACAGTCCTACTTTTTGTGATGGGAAGGGCCACACGCTGTGTTTGCATGTGTGCGGGAGAAGAGTGTCCTAAGGCAACTGAAACTCCTCGGTGATAGTATTTAGGAGTGAGTAACCAGCTGGTGTAGCTCAGTGTAGCTCCATCAGCCTCGGATCAAGTGAAGGCCCCTGAAGTCAAGCACTTGACACCACATAAAAGTTTCCCCCGCTGGCAGCCTGTGCAGAGCCCAGGAGGGTGTCCTGGAGGGGGCTGAAGGAAGGCGATAGAGGGGTTGGCGTGAGGAGGGGCTCACCCCATGGAGGAACCATGCTGCGATTCAGGAAGGGGGCCTGGGGGCCCCTGTCAGTGCCTCGGGCAGCCAGGGCTTCGCTCTGGGGTGGTCCTGAGAGTGCTTTGGGGGAGACGGGGGAGTGGTCTGACTTGGCGTCCCGCTCGGGTTACAGGAGCCACTTCTGCTGGGAGTGACTGGTTATCGTTACAGTCAGGTAATAAAGAGCATTAATTAAGGAGGAATGCTGGGCTGGTATCTGAGGGGAGGCAGGGGCTGCAGGGTTGCCATCTCTCCCGTCGGAGGGGATGTTTCCACCACTCTGGACCCTCTGGGCATCCCAGGGTTGGGTACAGGGAGAGATGGAGACATCATCCTGCTGTCCCTTATCCAGGGAGCTGCGTCCCCATGGCTGGCTCTCCCCAGCTGACAGATGAGTAGCCCAGGTCTCTGGGCAAACACAGGATTTTGTCGTGGCCCCTAGCTGTGGCTCACTTAAGGCAGGGCCGGCACGGGAGGGATGCCATCCCCGACCAGAGCAAAGCAGGGCTGCTGTGCTGTGTGGCAGAGCCAGCTGGGCTCCTGCTGCTGGGCAAGTAGGTCTGAAGCCGAGCACTGGCCCTGCAGCTCCCCGGGCTTAGGCAGTGTTTGGTTAGCTAGCCACGGCATGGATTCCTCGTGCTCGCCGCCAGGCCGGCAGCCAATCCGCCAGGGCCGAAGGATAAACAGGGGAGGAAGCAGAAGGGGTGCTGAGCAATGCAAGGCCCCGGGAATGTGCCGATGCGGCAGCCCGGGCTGCCGATTGCACAACGCCTCGCGCAGGGACGTGCTCAGGGCCGCACCAGGGCTCTACACCTCACTGTGGCACCAGCCGCCCCGGCATGACTGAGCTTCACGGGTGATGCCGTGCCAGGTAATGGCTGGTGGGTCTTTGCACCCAGCACTGTTTGCTGAGGCTGGCTGCATTCATCCCGCTCAGCTCTGTGTCTCACCAATGCTCAGCACCCGCTCCAGTGCGTGCCGGAGAGCCCCTGGGAGAGGGAACACTGCACCTTGCCACGTGGTACCATGAGCTCCTGGGGTCTCCTGGCCCGGTTCCACCATGCACCCACTGGATATTTTGTTATCGTCTCCCTATTCAGCAGTGGTTTTGTCCCCAGGGTGCTCTGTGCCTCAGTTTCCCCGTAAACACCCTGCCCTAACACCAAGCAGAGGTCCTTGGGCAGGTGGATGTGCTTTGCTGCTTGCAGTGACCAGCTGAAGGACTGTTCCAAAAGCTGTGGGTGAAGCCAGCACCATGTCCTCTCCCCGCTGTGCTGTGGCTGACGGCTCCCTGGCCTGGTGGGGCCACGAGCCAGCTGCCTGCCCTTTGCACCACGTTTCAGGTGAAGGTTTGCAGGCAGCAGGGTAAAGGACCTGGCCCGTCTGTAGGTCAAGGACTTCAAAGCAACAACCCGGTACTATGATCTCCTGGGCTGCTCCCTCTCCTGGTGCGTCGCTTGGTTCTAGGGCAGGGCTGCAGTGCTCCTCCAAACCCTGGAATCGCAGCCGCTTGCCCCCGGCCCAGCCATGCTGGCAATGGGGTGGGAGGTTTGGCTGCCGCGGTGCCACTGGAGCACTCCTTGTCCTGTTTGAAGTGGATGTGGGGCAGCATCGCAACTGATGACGTTTGCCGCGCTTCAGGCAAGTGTTTTGGAGAAAGAGCTGGACTTTCAGAGCAGCCCGTGGTGGAGGCCGTCACTTGTACCCATCCGTTTCGGGCTGAGATGTCAGGGAATGGGAATGTGCGGCAGATGGGCTCACCAGGGTCACCGGTGTCCCCCCACCCTTCGCTGATGTTCTGCAGCCCCTGAAAACGGTCGCCCTCGTTGTCATCTCCAGCTTCCCACATCTGGATCTTGTTAGCAGACCCCAGGATGAAGATCTTTAGCTCTCTCCCTTCCTCCCACCCCCAGGTGACCCAGGCAGGATTATGGGCGATTAAAAGACAGGCAACAGAGCGAGAATAGGTGGGGGAGGTTATAAATAGAAATACCATAAACTTATCAGCCTATCACTGGAGGTAAATTCTGGTTTTAATCTCTCAGACCTGTAAATATGACAACTCACGGGGGCCAGACACCGTTAACTCTTTCATACCCCCGTGGCCGCATGCCCATCGCTGAGGAGAAGCGGGATGCAGTGGAAATGAATCAGCACCCCTGAAAACGGGGTGGGGAGCAAGTTCTTGAGCCACAAGGATGTCACCAGGAGGGATGAGCTGGCAGCCCCACGCTGTCGGAGCAGGGGCAGGGAGGAGACAGTGGCGCGGGAAGCACCTCCGTTTGGATGTTGTTCGTGTTTGGAGGTTTGGGGAAGGCAGAGAAAACCAGTCCAAACATTGGGATTCCTGACATTCTCACACGTATGGGGGCCTCTGCTCGCCCGGCTCTGCTCACGAGGAGGGTGCTGCGGGTTTAACATCTTCTTGTTCTTCAGTCAAAGTTTACTTTTTGGGGATCTCCTCAAGTCTTCTGCAAGGCAGGGGTTAGAAAGCAGAGCAGACAGAGGGGTGACATGGTGTGAGGGGGGGGGATGGGGGTGCAACACGGCAGTCAAAAGGGAGGACAGGACACAGGGGCCTGGCAGCTTTGGGAGTTTCTTTGCATCAGCACTGACTGAAGGAGTTGTGAAATAGAAGGTTGTCCTGGAAGAGTTTGCCCTGAGGAATCTCCATGTCAGGACAGGGAGGTCAGGGTGTTAGAAGGGGCTGAATTACTTGTCCTGGTACCCTCCTGCCCTGGGATGTTCACTGTGTGCAGAGAGCACTGATAAGCTGGTTTGCAAGGCGCTGCTCTGGGATGGGAGGCAGAATTCATCCTGCTGAGCTTTGGGGACATCAAAGGGGTTACGGGTGACAGGAGCTCGCAGCAGGGCCGTAGATGGGAGATGCTGTGTGGGATTTGCTGCTGTAATTCCCACAGCGAGAGGGTGAACGCCGGCAGCACGGGGCAGCTCAGAGCTTCCCTGGGCTCCTCTGTCTCTCTTTTGCTGTGATGAGGAGATGTGGGAGTCTTGTCTCGTGCGGAGCCACGTGGGTATCGAGCTTCCCAGGGTCCCTCCTTGGTGGCTTCCTGCTTCCTCCTAATCCCCCCTTTGGAGGGGGAGGGTCCTTAGGAGCTCGTGACTCTATGGAGAAGTATTAGCTTTTAATTAATCACCTAAGCTGGCTTTTGGTGAGAGCCTGGCCTGCATGGAAGCTACAGGCAGTAGGACATTCCTTGTGCAGGTTTGCCAGCGAGACCCACTGCCCTGACATCCCCTTTCACCCTGGCTGGTGCAAGTGCCTCTGTCCCCAAGCAGAGGAAAGCCCTTTATTTTTAGTGGGCAGCCCCTTCCCATGGCACATGTGTGGCTGGACCCCGCTATGGCTGTTATCACATCTCAGCTCCCCAGCAGCGCAGCTGATACACCTCTCACGTCACGGTGCTTATCTCCCCCTCGCTTGGATCTCAGCTGAGGGCTCCTGAAGGTGACTTTTAAGACAAGGTAGCAAAAAATTAGGAAAGCCCAGCACACTGCTGTCTATCGAGGGCCTCCTGTCCTTTCTGGATAGGTCCTGGTGTCCTCTTCTACCACGGAGAAGCTCCTGGAATTTGAAGGCATGAGGCAAACACACCGGGGTCAGACTTTTCTTGAATAGGCTCCATAGCTTGTGGAAAAGCATCAAAATTGGTAAAGTGCCTTTTTTTGTTTCTCTGAACCTGGGTCCCAACCCTGGAACTTGGGATGAAGACAAGTTTTCTGATAGCTGTTGCGGCGGATGTTTGCCAAACGCATCATGTGATTTAGAGTGCGGTCTCTTTTGGCCAAGAGTGAGGCAGCAGGGAGTGCTCAGCCCCTGGCAGAAGGGTTTCAGCTGATGCTGAGGGGTCACAGCGGCCGGGGAGTGGCTGTTGTAGGAGAGGGGCCTTGGTAGAGCCACGCGTGGTGAAGCATCGGGACCAGGCTATAGCAGAGGTCCTTGGGGACGAGTAAGGTACATGAGCACCTATGGTGGTGGCCATCGGTGAGCTCTTCCAGCCGACCGTAACTCAAAGCAGGACAACAGCGTGGTTGCTACCACGTCACTGCAACTTCAGGAGATGATGTGGTTGTCACAAAGTACCACACCCGTTCTGACCTGGGGTCTGCAACTGTAGAAGCGAGGTGCTGGCACCGCGTAGGACCTCCAGGCCTGCCCTGTCCTCTTCTCGCTACGATGCTCGCCTGGCAGCAGCACCGCTTGTCCCTGCTCCATGTAGCAATGGCAGAGCGTCACCACCTCCTCCCCCGACTCCCCGGGCTCTGCCGCAGAGGCACACAGCACACAAAGGGTTAGATGTCTCGCAAGTGTGAATGGCTACCCAGGTTTTTTCCCCTCTAGTCAGGGTTACTAAGGGAGAGATCCCTCTATCCGCGCACACACCCTGTCCGTTTGGCAGAATTCCTAGCTGGATTTATTTCTGCCGATTTGCTTGTCTTGGTATGAAAGGGATTTGCAGAGGGGAGAGCTGCAATTGGCCAGGGGTGGGCTGAAACCCCCCATTCTGGGTTTTTGTGGTTCAGCGACTGACCTTTCCCTGGCGCATGGTCTGCGGGGGGGAGGCGGGGGTCAGGGTCTTCTCCTGGGGGTGAGGGACATTGTGCTTTAACGTGGAGCCGCGGGGTCTTTCAGGAAGGGGCCATCTTCGTTATCTGAGCTGGGGGAGGTGGGGGGAGCTGGGCCTTCTCTTCCACTTTCTTGGCAGTGTCTTTGGCACCGAGGGCTGGCACCGACCCCAGAGGGCTGCAGACTCCCACTTCAGAGAGACAGATAAAGAAAGCACTTTCTGTCAACAAAACCCAGCCCAGCTTCCCCAGAACAGGAGAGCAGAGGAGGAGCTCTCTGGGAGAAAGGAGAGGGAAGTCCACCGCTTGCCCGCGTAGGAGAGGAGAGGGAGGAGGGCTCCTGCGGGGTCGGGAGCTGATCCAGAGCTGTCATGGCAGCAGCAGAGAAATTCCAGTACGTTCTGCAAAGCAGAGGCAAGGCTCCAAAGGGAAGGGAACCAGCTTTCCTGGAGCAACCCCTGAGCCCACGCTTACAGCCCTGCCTCTGCAGGGGTTGCTCTCTCCTGCAGCCTGCAATGGGGAGCCCCTCCGTCAGCCCTGGCGAGGCCAGCGGCTTCGCTGACAGAGCTCTTGCAGGCCACGTCGGCGCCGTGTTGGTGGTGGTGGTTGGGCAAGACCTGGCTCTGGTGCTCTGTGGAGCCATGTGTCTCACATAGCTCTGGCCTGACCCTGTGATCTCCCATCTCCCACGTGTCCTGAGCCTGGCCCTGGGAAGCCCGCATGTCCCACAGCCAGAGCGGGGCTTGCAAACTGCTGGAGACAAACCCCACCCCTGTGTCACCACCCCGGCTCATCCCACACGCCCCGTCTCTGTCTGGTTTTATGCTGGGATGCAGATGGGTATGGACGGATGGCAGTCCTCAAACTGAAGGATCTGCTGATCTTCTCAGATCAGTTTCTGAGCTCTGCAAAGGTCTGGTGATGTTTCTCACCTGCGAAGCAAGGGCCTTTCTTGTTCTTCTCATGGCTCATGCTTCCACCTCCTCTCCCCTCGCAGGCCATGACATTAATGGAGCTCTGGAACCATCTAACATCGACACTAGCATCCTGGAAGAGTACATCAGCAAGGAGGACTCACCAGATATGTAAGTGCTTCCCTTGCTCTGCAGCAGGAACAGCCTTCACTGTTGTTTTCTGTGGAGAGACATTGAGCAATTTCCAGCCCTACGATTTGGGGAATCATTTAGAAATCACTGTGCACGCCAGCTACACCTCTGTCCCTCCTAGAATCCTCCTTTATTGCTCTTTGCTTCCTTACTCATTTCCAGTTCTTCTTCCTGTCTCTTCCTGGCTTCTTGCCTTTGAATTTCCCCCGTCTCTTCTGTCCCCTCGCATTCACCTCCTGAGGGCACCGCAAAAGACTTTTCCTTAATTTGAACAATGGGAAAGCAAGCGCTAGGAGCTCGGTGTGAAATCCCCAGCACGACACGAGTGTGGAGAAGGGAAGGGTCTCCCTGTGTGCACCAACATCGGCAAAGGTGGGGAGCAGCCAAGGTGATCTGGGCCATGGGGTGGGAGCAGGATCGTTGGGGCTGACGGGACAAAGTGGCTTCCCTGAGCTGGCCTGTAAGTGGAAGCACGGTGAGCAGATCCTGTTGTCTTCACAAGCTTTGAGGTTGGTGTCCTGGGCGCTTCTGGCCTTTACAGCTCCACAGGTGGATTTTGCACCCTTGGGGTTGCATCCCACCAACCCAAGTGATGGACCTGCCCCCCTGTACGCTCCTGCTGGTGCCACCACAGCGCTGCCTGTTCTGCTGTTTTCTGTATCTCCCAGAGCACCCGAGTGGCTCCATCCCCGTTGCTGCACGGCTGGGGAGGGGAGGGGTGGGCAGAAAGCACCATCTACCTGTCCCTCTGCTGAGGTTGTCCCCTTCTCTCTCTTAGCTGTTTCCCTGACATCCCTGCTTCAGTCAGCTATGCACACCCCCAGCCCTCCAGCTCAACCACCATCAACGCGCCTCTTGCCAGCTCCATCACCAATGTGACCAACCCCGCTTCCAGCGGTTCCCTCCACCTTCCTCCCCCGGGCAGCCAGCTCCCCATCCGCCATGCTCCTCTTCTGGCCAACCCTTGCGGACCCGGCTACGGTGCTCACCTCAACTGCAATAACAACAATGGCATGGTGGTGCCCAAGGGCTACCTTGGTGGCCACTGCCTAAACAACGTGGTCCCTCCAATCAAATCAGAGCCCAAGGCCTCCTACGCACCTGGGTAAGTGGGGTTGGGGTGGCAGAACAAAGGCAAATGGTGGGACGAGTGTTCTCCAGGTTGGTGGGGCCTGGAGGGTTGGGGTAGTTTGTCCCACCGTGCCTTAACTGCTGGCACCATCAATCTGTGTGAAGCCCTTGCTTCAGAGAGATGCTTTTTTACATGTGTAGGTCCTGAAGTTTCCTGAAAGGTTGTTTGGTGGATCTTGTCTGTGTGCATTGAGTTAGAGAGGATCAGTAACGTCCCCCACGTCTGCAGGTGGTGGCAGTGCCATCGGCTCTGGGTGACCAGGATACCTATGTTGTTCATCTACAAGTGTGTGATGGGAGAATATCATAGCGTTGTATTTTTTTTAAGAAGGAAGAAACAAAGAATAAATTTGAACAAGACAAAAATCAGTCGCTAGGACGTTCCCATGAGTATCCCAGGAGATGTTAACTAAATTAAGTGGAGAGATGTACTTCTCTTGGCCTGATGTTGTAGATACTCCACTCAAGGGAAGAAAAAAATGGTATCTGAGCTGGGTTTGTACTCCTTTGCAACAAGCTCTGGATGCAGACCTGCTGAAGGGCAAGAAGATGACCGGGTTTTAGTATTGCTGATGGACTCAACTGGACAGTTAGTCCTGGCAGGAGAAAAGTTGTGATTCTTGCTCTCTGGGATGGCCTTGCCTCGAACAGGCAGGAAGGGACTGACACTGGCAGGCCGGGAGAGCACAGCGACATGGCAGCTGCCATCTGCAGCGGCCAAAGGGCCAGACAGAGACCGTGTCCGCAGAGAGCACTTGGGCAGGCGTGGCACGCTGAGAGCGTGTGGCCCTACAGCGGTGTCTGGGAGAGAAGCTTTACTGCCTGGAGACCCAAAGGGAAGAATGTGTCTGGTCTCTCCCTTCTCATGCACCTCTCTGGTCTGGGCTGCTCTCCCCCAGTCATAGGGAAGTGAAACAAGAAGATGATCTGAAGGTGGACAGATGAAAATCAAAGTGTTCAGCAGCATGTTCAGCAGCAGGAGGCCCTGACAGTCGGCAGTAGCCACACTGCAAGGAGCCGTGCCACGGTCCGACCTGTCTCTGCAGCTCAGGGGATGGGTGGCCCTGACATGCTCTCTGCACAGCCAATCTCTGAACCTTCTCCAGTGGAGGTGGTGGATGTAAGGGACAAGGGGGCCAGGACAGCACCAGGAGGACTCATCTCTGCAAGCCCCTGTCTGGCTTTTCTCCCTCTGCCTTGTGCCCTCTGGGGTTGCCAGCGAGTGCGGCCTGGTGATACTGGATTTGGAAGCCTCCAGCACACTGAACCAACGATTCAGCCATAATGCAGCTCCATTGGGATGACTTTGGTCCTTTGGATGAATTTGGAAAGATCTTCCAGAAAGAGACAAGCTAAACAAAATCTGCCCTATTTTGTCCCCAGTCCGGGGAGTTTTCCCTTGCTGTGTACCCAGAAGGCTACGTGCAGCTTAGGGGGAGCCATGCCCAAAAGCTTGACGTGATGCCTTGTCGTGTCCCTTTCTTCTGCACGCACCTGACATTCTCCAGGATGTGAGAGGTCCTGAGTAAGGATCACAGCTTGCAGTGGAGACCTTGGTTTGGATGTAGATGAGCTGGATCAGCTTTGATGGCAGCATTTCTTCAGCATCGCAGAATGTCTCTTCCCCGTTGTACTGGGCTTTTCCCAGAGGAGCAACATCTCACGTGTTGGATACCAACAAACCCTTCCTTAGACTAGACACATCCACACTACCTCTCTGTGTGAATTCTGCAGTGTCCACCTTTCTTTAGCAAGGCCTTTTCCAGCCTGAATTGTCCCAGGCCCTTTTGTTACTGGCCAAAACTTGGCTTGCTGAGGCATAAATCCTGATAAATTCCTAGGAAATATAGCATGAAGTCATGGCCAGCATGGCAAGGAGCCTGGCAATAGGGCTGGTGGTAGATGCTCCAGACCAAGTGTAGGAGGGGAGCGGTGGAAAGGTGCTACAAGTGAAGGTGGAAGATGAGGGAAGTACAGGGAGGGCTCTTTGTTGGTATTATGCCCTCTCCAGCTGTGTTCCACTTACCACGGAGAACCCATTTGCCTGGTCTTGGGCTCCTCTAGTGCAGGAAGGGCCTGCTGGGTGTCTTGGTTTGCTGCTGTAGTAGTGGGTGCTGTCAGGAGCAGAGTTTCCGAGGCATGTGTGTGGTGTACTGCAGCCCAAGGGGCCTCGTTAACTTTTTGGCCAGCTTTCATCCAAGAAGCACTGGTTTGTCTGGGATTATTTTGCAGCCACAAAGCTGGTGGTGTAAGATGGGGGAGTGGAAAAGGATCCCCATTGAAAATCTACTTGTGATGAGGAACGAGGTGTCAGGAGATGGGGAGGAAAGCAGCCATGTTTGTCTTAGATGGAGCAGACTTTGCCGAGGAACTGGGCTGCGGAGGCTGTGTGACACCAGCGATGGAGCAGATATGGGTGGGCAGACAAGGTATCTCCCTGCCCAAGATCTCCACAGGACAGAAAACGCTGCAGATGCAAAGGTGAAGTGAGCTTTTTTCTAGAGGACAGGCAACGACAGCTCCAGCCACCAGCGCCACCGTCTCCCTGCCCATCTCTGCGGCAGCTTTGGCTTGCAGTGACCATGGCTCAGTCTAGCTGGGAGCAGGGCCTCAACTTTTTCTGTGCACTTGATCTCTAAAATGTTGCTAGAGAAGAACCTGAGACAGGCAAGTCCTTTATTTGTGCACCAGGGTGGTGGAAATTTTACCCTGAAGATGTGTGAGGCCCAAGCTTCTGCTGCAGTGGGATGCATGTTGAGGAGGGGCTGCAAAAAGAAAAAAGAAAAATTGGTTCAAATGAATTTCCAAGGAGATGCTTTGGAAATGGCTGAAGAGCCCAGCTGACTGGAGTCTGTGCTGGCTTGAGGTAAAATAAAGAAGGATGAAAGAGCCAACTGGCTCCCTGCAGTGCATCTGCGCTGCCACCACACATGACAGGGCTGGTCCTTGATCCTGCCGTCCCCGAGCCGTGGGTGTGCTGGAGAAAGCAGCTGAGAGCTCCCGCTTTCATTTGGTTGCATTTTGCAGTCAGGGCCAAATCCTGCTCCTGGTGATGTTGGAGTAAAGCCAGGGTGATACAGCCAGCAGCTGTGGTGGTGCTCAGGTTCGTACAGGTCACAAGGCAGAATCCATCCCATGGTGCATCAGATCCCAGGTCCCAGCCCAGCTGCCCCCGAGCCTCCCATTTACCCAGGGTGAAGCACACCGTCCTTCTCCGGGGAACGGATGAATTTCAGTTTGGCTTCTTTTAACTGGAGGTCTCACTGGCAGGTCAACAAAATGTCTGTCCCGGCTCCTGAGGTCCAGGGAACCACTCTGGGGAGCGGGGTAGCAGTGACAGCGCTGGCAGTCCCGAGCTCATCAGCTGGACACGCTCAGGGTGTCGGGGAGCTGCTGCGGGCACTGCTGGGATTTCCAACTGGAGCCTGGAGGGTGCTTTGATCAAACTGGACCTATCAGTTGAGCTGGAAGCTGGTTTAAAATGACCTTCCCTTCTCTTTCCCCATTGCTCTGCAGCACTTTACCTGACTCTCCCCCCGACTCTGGATCAGAAGCCTACTCCCCTCAGCAGGTGAATGGTAAGTGCTTAAAAAAGAGAGGGGTGGGGGGGGAAATTAATAATCCAAACCCCAAACCTGACGTCCTCCCCCTCTTTGTTCTGTGAAAGTGGTTGGCTCTGAAATCTTTATCAGACGGGAGAAAACAGGCGGCTGCAATACGTGGGGAGATTATCAGTTAGTAAATATCCCTAGACTTTCGCCTATTGTTCTGCTGCTAGTCTTTGCAAGGGGGGAGAGCGAGCAAGAGAGGGAACGGGAGAGAAGGCAAGGTGGGAATCCACTTACACGGGGAGAGATCGGCGGTGTGGCTTGTCCCCAGGCAGGGTGGGATGTGGAGCCTGCGAGCCTCCTTGTCCTGCCCTCCACCTCGGGTGAGCGAAAGGCCAGGATTGTGAGCGCGTCCCTGAAATGGAGCCTGGCTCGGGGAGACAGATATGAACCCGCCGTTTAGCAGTAAGTTCCTTCCCAGCCCTTCCCTCCCCTCCAGTGGGGCCAGTGGATCCTGGGGGTCTTCTGCTCCCCCTGCAAAGGGTAGGGAGAGCTGAGTGCCCCCAGGTGCAGGCAGGGTCACTGCCAGGCCCTCCTCACTCCCCCGGGGGAAGCAACCGAGTGTTATTTGGTTCCTCTGGTGACCTTCACTGCTCTTTGGTGGAAGAAACTCCTTGGTGAGGAAGGAAGGTTGCTTCTGGGCTCCCTTCCCCCTCGGCAGCAGCACCCTCTTCCCCAGGCTCCAGCCCAGTCCCCACCAGGAACAGTGCCTGCTCTTTTTTTTTTAAATGGAAGAGGTCAAGAGTTCTGTTTATCTTGCTAAAAAAAATCCCTGGAATTCCTCCTGGCCGTTCCTTAAATATAACAAAGAGGCCGGGTTGCTCACCACAGGGAGAGCTACTTTGACGTGCTGGCAGGAGCACCTCTGCTTGGGGAGGAGAGGAGGCTCCAGAGAGCAAAGCAGCTCCTTCCTCGCAAGGGAGGGATCAGATTCCCAGACCTGGTTTTTCCCTGGAGTTGGGAGTGCAGAGCATGGGTCCTGTGTTTGGCAAATGCATTGACCCCTGTCCCCACTTTGGTTAGGAGCCTGTGGAGACTGCGACGTGCTGCAGACACAGTGAAGAGGCACTGTTGGCTGTGAGGGCGTGTTCTTGGACACCCATGTGTGTCCCTTGAAAGCTGCACAAGGTCTCCCAGCTTGTACCCAAGCTGCCAGTGCCAAGGCTGACCATGCTACAGGGTCAGGATGTTCACTTAAAATGATGCAAAGACCCATTTCTTGCAGTGTTTCGTAGGGGAGGATGCGAGGCTCCTCTCCCAGCCCCGAAGCGGCTGTCCTTCTGCGTGGGTTTGGTCTCTGAGGGTTGTTCTGTGGCTGTTGGAAGTTGTATCCATCAGCCAGGCTGAGCGGTGCCGAAGCTGCCCAGCCGGTTGCGTTGTTGAGCCATGCTAGTCTTTGCTCCAGGTTATGGGTGGAAGTTGAGTGTTTGTCAGGATGACAGGAGCAGAGCTGGGTAAGGGGGATGTCGTGATAAAACAGAGATGCTCTACCCCAGGGATGTCACTGCCAGCCCCGGCCATTGCATGAAAACAAGGCTGCTCCTTGGTCCTGATCCCCAAACTCCCGAGGATGGAGACCTCCCATCCTCCCCGAGCTGTAGTACGTCCCTGAGACACCTCCAGAAGGGCGGCTGGCCCAGGAGAAGGATCCGTGAGCATGGGCAGAGGAATCCAGCTTGATATGTGCTGGAAAAGGGCAATGAGAGATCTTGACAGGTAGCAAAAAGCCTCTGAAGGGAGCAGAATGGGCGAATGGGTGGAAGCAGCCCTGCCCTGGCAGCCTTCAGTAGGAAGGCTCAGCGTAAATACATTTCACTTTTCCAGACCTTGCAACGGGAGGAGTTTTCTGATTCCTGGTCAAGTGCTTTGGCCTCATTAGTCAACCACTGGCTGGTTGTTCGGAGACCAAAGTCCACCCAGCCCAGCGTCTGGCTCAAGGCTGGCTGGTGGCACCTGCTTAGGGGAGCAGCCTGGAAAAGACCCAGCAGATTTCTTCCCTGCTATCCCCCTCCATGTCCCCATAGTCTCTAACAGGCTTGGACAGTCCCTGGATGTGTTTTCTCCCTCCTGCTGGTGCTTGGCATAATCAGATGTCCCCAGCGGGCTGCAAAGAAGTTTTGTCTTGCACTTAAATCACCTGCAGAGTCACTGTCCCTTCCTCCTCCCCAGAGTCAGTCCGTCGTTTCTGCAGGGACCTTGGTGTACGCTGTGGGGACACCTGAACACTCAGGCTGAGGCAGACACACCTCCAGCATTAGGCAAAGGCTGTGAAAACAGATGTGCTTTGGCCTGGCAAAGAAAGGGTGGGTGGAGGCTTCTTTTGTGGGGCTGGGGACCAGGCTGCGAGCTTCCCACAGCCAGGGAAACCCTGCGAAGAGCTCCGGTTCTGAGGCCATGGCTCAGCTGCACGTTTCATCACTGCCTGGGCCTTTCAGTTCCAGTTTCTCGTAGGTGATGTGCTTCAGCTGGGCATCAGCACCTGGCTTGCTACCGGGTTTTGTTGGTGTGTGAGATCCTGGGGAGGTCTCAGGAGGGTAAGCTGATCTTTTTGCTGCTCTTCAAAGGCCGATGCTGTCAATCTCCTTAGCAAGCACAGGCTTTGGGAGTGGTATTGAGATCTGTTTTAATGCTAGGATGGGAGGGAAGGGCTTCCATGCAGGAGAAATGTTGAACTTCCACATGAGGCTTCTGTTACCCACTTCTCCAGGAGATGCCTCAAATTCCCACTCATCTACATCCGGGATGTTCACTCATTTTCCTGGGAAAATTTGTAAATTCTTTCAACTCATATTTTTCTCAGCATTACATCATCAGCGTGTGTTGTTCTGATGAGTTTCTCTCACATGTAAAATATTGAGTATTGAGATTTTTCTGTGCGTGGATTTTCTTGCGCAGGTCTGCTCACACTCTTTGTCAGCTCATTTCTCATGTGTCTTGCACTAAAGTTAGTGATCGTTCTTTTAGTTTTCCTGTATTTCTTCACTGCTTTTCTTCACTTGCGGAATCTAGCTGTGGAAGGTTTTGATTGTGCTAAAGAAGCATGTTCCAGGTGGAAAGTTTCTTCTCTTTACAGTTTCTTTCTCCTCTTCACAGTTTCTGCAGTGAGGGTAGAGAAGCTGACATAAGAGATCATTGCAATTCATCAGACTCAGATCTTTGCCTTCCACTTGCTCATGACACAAGCTCACTCTATTTTAGGCTGCATTAAAACATAAAAATAAGGTGCTGAAATGACTCCAGAGCTGATTAATCTCAGAACGTTTGAATACACACTTAATCCTGTCATTAAGGCTGAGTTCTGATGAGAGTGGTGTTACAACTTCACCGGTGTGGTCACTAGTGGGACCAGTCCTTTGGTGCTGTGGGCAGCGTCAGACAAACACCTGTGTTCAAAGGAGACAGAAATCACATCCTGCTCCATCTGAGGTGAGCGCTGAGCCTGTTCCACGTCTTGCCAGCACACCAACTTTCTCACCAACGCATGTGTTTTTCTTTAGTAAAATTACTCATATTATTTCCTTTGGTCAAATCACTATTTCTAGGAATTCTCAAGGCACGTTGGGTGAAATTCAGCCATGTTGCTTTACTTTACGCACTTTACTTTTTGCTCCTAGCCTCCAAAAATGTTTTGGTTCTAGTTAAAGCCCTCAGCTGAGCACTGGTGTTGCTGTGCATTGGGTTTATGGGTAGCTGGAGATCCAAGCAGCTGCAGAAAGGCAGATGGATTTGCATGCACCTCCACACACCAAGCATTTCTTTTGATGGTGATATAGTCAAATCGACCCTAATCATGGCATGGCTTGAGTATCCAATTCCAAATAGAGGAGGAGAAAGGTAGGATCCCATTTGAATGTCCCTTTTTGTTTATTTAAATTTAGAGATCAAAGTCTCCTTCTGGTTTAAATTAAAAAACAAAACAAAACAAAACAAACAAGTGTCCCCACAGGAATCCCCACCAGTGGTGCTGATGAGCTGGAGGTGTTCAGGTCCTTCAGTTGTCTCTTCTTTTCCCTAGTAGTTCCCATACCTGTGCATGCTCTCGTTGGAGAAGAGCACAGCGATTGTCCTTGCACGGTTGTAGTCAGTGAGAAGCCTTTTTTGGTGCCTCTGGCCCAAGCTGGGTGTGGGCATCCCTGGGACATCTCTGCTGGGACTGTGGAGTGTCCAGGCACCATGCCGAGCTGGGACCCCGAGCTCTCAGCCGAGCAGTGCTCTGTGGGGTCAATCTCACCCTCAGCTTCTCAAGGCTCCCTCAGCAGGTGAGACTCTGGGTTCTGGGCAGGGTGTTGTGGCCCACAGCTACGAGGAGCTCTAGCATCATGAAGTGGATCTTCTTTGCCACAAGAGCATATTGCTGGGCACTTTCCTTGGGCCATGCCCAGAATCAGTAAAATTAGGCAAAGTTCAGGTGCTCTCTCTCCAGCTCTGCATTTCCAGGCTCAGGCTTTGGATCCTGTTGCTGATTGCTGGACCTTTGTCCCCAGCTGTACTTTCTGGTCCATGCAGTTCCTTGGTGCTACAGGAATATTGTAGTTGATGGATTTTCTATTTGAAGGGAAATACAAAACTAAAACAAAAGCTGCCTGGGAATTCCTAAAGTCATGCTTTCATTGCAAAACATCCACACGCGATACCTAGGTTTAGCAAATATCAGGAATGCTTGTGGGAATCTTCCCTGGTGTCCCTCAGCCTGAGGACCTGGTTGCCCTTTGAGTTTTGGTCCTTTGAGCTTCAAGGTGAGCATTTCCTACTTCCTTTGTGCTTACCCTGTCCAGTCTCACTCACCTCTTCTCAGAAGATGAACAGAATCCCAGAATCATCTGCGTTGGAAAAGACCTTGAAGATCATCCAGTCCAAGCATTAACCTCACACTGACTGTTCCCAATTCCACCAGATCCCTCAGCGCTGGGTCAACCCCACTCTTCAACCCCTCCAGGGATGGGGACTCCACCCCTGCCCTGGGCAGCCCATTCTAACGCCCAACAACCCCTTCTGCAAAGAAATACTTCCTAGTAGCCAGTCTAACCCTGCCCTGGCGCAGCTTGAGGCCATTCCCTCTTGTCCTGTCGCTTGTTCTTTGGTTCAGGAGACTCATCCCCCCCTCTCTGCACCCTCCTTTCAGGGAGTTGTAGAGGGCGATGAGGTCTCCCCTCAGCCTCCTCTTCTCCAGACTAAACCCCCCCCAGTTCCCTCAGCCACTCCTCATAAGACATGTGCTCCAGAATGGTACAAGACACGTGGTTTTGCAGTGTTGTGTGCCCCTGTATCAGGTGGCCATCCAGGACCCTGCTGTGTCCTCACTCTGTAAACGCCACTTGGACAGGCTGTGTCTGAAGTTGGCAGCCAAGGCCGCTGACATGAGAAAGGAAGCCCTGTTCTGGTTCTCAGGCTGGGCAACCCTGGCAGTGTCTGAGGCCATTAAGGAACCTGGGAGAACAAATCAACGCAGGGCAAGGTGGCCATTGCAAGGGACATGGGGTGGCCGAGGGGACACGGCCGTGCTGAGGTGAGGCAGAGATGTGGGTTCGTGAAGCTAACCAGGACTGGGACAGTTCAGGGGCAGAGGATTGCTGGACCTGGGCTTAGGACATGCTGGTCTAACAGCTATTCCACTTTATTTCCTTCGAGATCCTCACCTCCTCCGGACCATGACCCCCGAAAACATGTGCCACATGACTCCCCCTTCTCGCCTGGAGCACCCTCCTCCTCCGCCGCCTCCACCTCCACCCCCCCACCTCCAGGGTCCCCCGCCGCCACCCCCTCACCCACACCAGCAGCAGCACAACCCTCACTACCCCGGCCTGCAGCGGGACATGTACATGAAGGCTGAGCCCCTGATGCCGCCGTACAGCATTGGGCAGGGCATGGCTCCTGCCGACCTCCACCACGCCCAGCAGTCGCAGATGCTGCACCAGCTCCTCCAGCAACACGGAGCAGAGTAAGGCCTCAGGGCGCTGGGGCTTTTTGGCGTGATTTGTGTGATTTGGGGAAGCAGTGTGGGATGAGGGGATGGGAGCTGGAAGCTTGCAGAATGCGTAAGCAAAATGAGTGGCTTTAACTGCAAATTAAGGAGCGTGCTCTGGTTCTGGGGAGGCATCGAGGTGGAAATGGCCCAAAGTGTGGGGCAGGGGTTTGCAGTGCACGGCTCCAGAGTTGGGTGGTGGGGACAGATGAGAGGAAAGCAAAAATGTGGCTCTGTGCCCAGGTGGCCCAGAGCTTGATGGTTACAGGGTGGGTGGGCAGAGCCTGGTGGGAGAAGGTGGTGATAGTGCTGAAAGAACCCGTGGCTCCTTGCATGAAGGGTTTGGTTTTTAGGTGAGATCCCAGCTTTTTTCCTGGACACGGCTGTTACCTCTTGCTTCCCTGCTCAGCCTTTGCTTTCCCGCGGGTCTCTGCAGCCTCCCGGTGCACCCTGCCAAGAAGCGGAAACACTCCGAGTCACCCCCCAACACCCTCAATGCACAGATGCTCAACGGGCTGATAAAGCAGGAGCCAGGTATGGGGTCCGTGCCACTCAACCCTGACAGAGTCCAAACGCCTCCCTGGCATCAGCCGGGAGCGCTCTCACCAGGTATGTGGTTTTTGCCCTCCCTATCCCCCTCCCCTTAATATCCCCAGCATGCAAACCCCTGCTGCCAGCCCGGGCACCCCTGGGCGCTGGGGGGAGGGCGCGTGGGCACCGCAGGGTGCCAAATGGGGGGGCTCCCGACCCCGGCTGGGTCCCCAGAAGGGGAGAGCAGGGCGGTGAGTTCGTCCTGGGCCAGATCTCGTGCCCATGGTGGTGCCCTGGCAAGCTTCAAGCAATGCCAGTTGCTTCCTTGTGCTCTTACCCAGCTGGACACTCTGTCAGAGTGACTGAAATTGGTATTTTCCCCTCACTGCAGGCCTGATTCAAGATAACGACAGCTTGAATGGCTCCTACTTGGATCCCAACTACCAGTCTATAAAATGGCAGCCACATCAACAGAACAAGTGGGCAACTCTGTACGATGCCAACTACAAAGAACTGTGAGTAATTCATCCACCTTTGGAGAAAGTCAGATTCGCCTTTTGTGTATCAGTGGCAAGGGACTGGGGTTGGGGGTGTCGTACTCACAAGATGGGACAAGGATTCTCCTGGGTTTCCCCTTGTCCTCTCCTGTCACCTGCTGATTCTGCTTGCTTGCGCTGTGGTGGAGATGCTCTCTCCACCGTACCTTTGCCATTGGGAAAGTGACTTCTCTGCATTACTGCAGGGCTGATGGAGGATTAAGAAATGGGGCTCGCTCTGTAGGAGCCAGCAGAAAGCTGTTGAGCAGCTACTCAGACCTTGCTCTGCCGTGGAGGGTTGCACTGGCAAATACAGTCTTGTCCTGAGCATGGTTTGGGCCAGCAGCACCCTTCCCTCCTGCCCAGGCTTACCAAGCTCCTGGATTTTAAAATAAGTATTAGGATTTCCTAGACAATGCATAGCAGGAATGGCTGGAGGTAATCTAGAGCCACTTGAGCACAGCTTGAGAGCAGCATAGAAAGGAGTGTGAGGAGGAGAGGGCGTGGTTGATGGGCAGAAGGGGGAAAGGAGAAAAAGAAAGGAAGAGGGAGGGGGTTGAGGAAAGCTGGGAAGCCAGGAAGGGCAGCGAGGTGGCAGAGAGGCAAGGGGAGTGCATGGAGAGGAGAACTGGGGTGGCTGAGGCAGATGGGGGAGCAGAGAGCGGCTGGGTGGGAAGGTGGGCTGGGGGGGCTGTGCGGGGCTGGGAGCTGGACGGAGAGCCTGGGGCAGAGGAGGGTGGAGGCAGTGCATGGCCAAGCTGCACAGGGGAAGAGGAGTGATCAGGAGGAAACCGGTCTGGATCCTCCCTGCATTCCTCGGAGGTGACAGAGAGCTGGCAAGCAGCAGGTTGGGTTCCAGGAACCGCTTGTCGAGCAAATGAACCCCCCCATTTCCCCTCCTGCTCTTTCTGCACAGCCAGTGGCTGGTGGGAGTCCTCTTGAGGACATGGAAGAGGGGGTGCTCTGTTATCTGTGATACCAAATAACCCAAGACTATTATCACACCTTGCCTGGATGGTGCTCAGGATGGGAGCCAAGGACCCAGGCGAGGCCAGAGGCAGAGTAGGATCTGTGACGTGCAGGGAAGCTGCTGCTGCAAGCCCCAGCCCTCCTGCACACAGATCTCCCTCTCAGCCAGCCCTAGCCCTTGTACCATCTTCGATGCAGACCTGGTGGTGACTGGGGCACACTCTGGGCTGTTCCCCTGCGGAGAAGGGGCTGTTGCAGTTGGTTACTTCTTTGGTGACATCCTGTCATTTGCAAAGACTGCGTTTGTGGCTGTTTCCCTGACCGCAGCAGGAGAGAGGTAATTTGGGGAGGTGGTTACTTCTGGTTTACTAAACTGTTTCCATAGAGGAAGAAAGTCCCACCTTCAGATGGAATATCAACTACTTCTGGGAACTTATGAGCAGCTCTGAGGTCCAGTCCTGTGGCCCTGCCCCTGCTCTCCACCACCAGTTTCCTTTTCTATAGACTGGACCAGGCCCCAGTTCCCGCTTTCCCGCACTGGACAGTGTTTGCATGCAGCTCCCACCTCCTCAGAGCGCTGCCTGGACATGTCATCTCCATCATTTGGTTTTCAACCAGGGCCTGGGCATCACTGGGCAGTTGTGACGCTGCTATTGCTGTTTTCCTACCTGGCAAAACCACCTTTGGCTTCTGCTGCTGTTCTCGCTTCTCCCAGACTGTTTTTGTGCCAGTACTGTGAGCCTCACTATCTTTGCCCCATGTCAAAGGGCTTCAGAGAAGTGGAAGCACCAGGAGAAGCAAACCCCTCTTCTCTAACTCAAGCAGTGCTTGGTCACAGCCTGCCAGTCGCTGGAGTGGCCTCTCTTCCACCATCGATTTCCTTTCACTGTGTGGCAGAAGCACAAATGCACCTTGTGTAGTCAGCAGGGTCCAAAGAGCCCTGCACATCGTAGGAGCAGACCTTCCGTGTGGCCTTGCTTTTCTCTTTCCCATAATGAGTCCCCCTTTTCCTTCCATCTCACTGTTTACCTGCGCTGGGTAAACGGTTTCTCACCTGAAACGCGTCATGAGTCTCTCAGCTTGTCACGGACCGTTTGCAGGTGTTACAGTCCCTGTTCCAGAGATTTGCCGTGCACCCCAGTATCATAACAGGTAGACTGGCAGAGGCAAACTGCACAAGATTTTCTGCTGGAGTTCTACAACCCGCAGCTTTTAACTTCTGCAAACCCAGCCCTGCTCTACCATGGTCTTTAGATCTGTGCTCGAGATCACTTGCCTAATACCTGCTTTTAGGATTTAGGGTGAAAGCCAGAGCAAACCTACTTCTGTGGCATTTAGGTCATCATCCCGTTGTGTAATGAATAAATTCCTTTTAACTGACTTCATGTAGATTTTAGGAAACCACGTGCAGTTTGTTGTGGTGCTGGATTTGACCAGAATTAAGGGTTAAGGTCCAAGGGTTGATCGATTAATTTTTAGTTACACACCACCTTGGTGGACTCTTCCTCTTTGCGGTGGGTTCGAGGCCAGGTAGCTCTAGGAGAGCCTGTGCAAGCTCAACCTACATCTCTTCCTAAATGGAAGATCACTTAGTTCTCCTGGTGCAGCACTGCACCAGAATAGATCTGTGAGAAACACCAAAAGATCGCTCTCCCCTTCCTTCTTCCATAATGGCATTTGTTAGGTTGACTAATTCATGTTTTAGGAGGTAGGAGTCTTCTGCCTGCCTGCCTTTTGGGCGTACTCAGCAAATGAGCAGGCAGCTGTGTCTCTTCGAGATCCGTGAGTATTTCTGCAATTTAGTTTCCTCTGAGATCATAAAGCGAGGACCAGCCATTCCCGGTCCGTTTTCCACTGGAAGCTGTCCTCTAGTTTCTATGTGCTGTTAGAGTTTCCTGCCCCTAGAGGGAACATATTTTTTTCCCCTGTGATCCAGGTGCCCACAACCTTTTCACAGCCCCAGGAATTTGAATCATCTGAACCATCTGATTTTTCCCACTCTTGTTCTTAAGAAAAGAGACAAGGAAGGTTGGTTTAAGAGGGAGACCATCGGAAGCTGGTCAGGTTCTTACCCCAGCATGGTCCGTGGTTTAACAGCGTTTGCAGGGCAAGTGCTATGCAGCCCCCATGGAGGGGAATCGTCCATCTTTGGTGCCTCAGAGGGAGCCAGTCCAGTGATTCCTGCTGCACAGGAGAGACCCAGCTCTGCTTCTGCATCTAGGAGTGACGCTTTCTCTTGGGCTAGTGGAGTAATTGCTTTGTCAGTACTTTATTTAATATTTTTTTGAACCTATACAGGATAGTTTATGCTGGTGCCTGTGGATTTACGTAATGTTCTGTGCTAAGTATAATCTTAAAGGGCAAAAAATACAATTAAATGATATTCCATGTTCTCCTCCTCTTGCACATTCAAAATTAGGTCCCTTAGTATAGAATCATAGAATCGCTTAGGTGAGAAAAGACCGTTAAGATCATCAAGTCCATTAGTAACCATCGCTGAAAGTTTTTTTGTTCCTCAGAATAGTTTCCTGCTATGGTTTGTGAGGATCAAGAGCCCTGTGAGAATTTGTTCCAGCTTGTATCAGCACTGTTCAAGCCCATTTAACAGCTCTCTCTTCTTATGCAGTGAGTGTAGCTGTCACATCAGATCATATTTGTATCTTGTGTCTGTGAATATGTGGAAAATTTCATCTTTGTTCAGGCATTTTCCTGACAGAAAGCTAGAGTCAGGGCCCTTCAACCATTTCTCTTTTTCTGCTGTTCTGGGCTAGATCTTGGAGCCAGGATCCTTCTCGGCCATTGCCGTGGCTTGATGAGATGAGGACAGAAGAGGGGGGGTCTGAACTTATTCTGTAGTTCCTAAGTAGATTTTTCTGCCTTCTTAGAGACTTGTACAGTGAATTTTGTTGTGTGAATGGCAACAGATTCCCTGTCCCCAGGCAGGCGTGGAGAAGTGGAGCAGCCCTCTGCAAGGAGAAGAGCAAAGGGGAGCTGGGCTCCCACAAACCACACAGGTTTAGTTTTGACACAGACTTCCTAGAAGTAGGCTGGATTAAGGAAATGGAGGAAAGGAAGGAAGGATTGCTGCATGGATTTGAGTGGAGGTGCCTGGAAATCTGTGTCTTGGCTTGCTGGGCTTGTGTCTCAGGCTTTGCTTATGTGGGTTGAGGAATCTCTGTTGGTCGAGAGAGACCGAAGTCTCTGGATTAGTTTTATTGATAATATGTTTCTTTTTGGCCTTTTGCACTGGTTTTGTGGTTTCAGACTCACTGAACCTTCAAAAGGGTTAGCTGGTTTCCAGCAGCGGTGCCGAAGAGGCCTGGAACCAGGCAGCTCACTAATTTACTCCTGGGAGCAGGAGTAATTCATCTCCCTGACAGCATGCTCTGATAAATGCCAGCAGGCTCCCTCCTCCCTCTCCCCGTTTGTGTACAGTTTGAGGTAAGGCAGCTGACGAAGGGCAGTGCAGTGCTCCACAGAAACGTTTCCACGCTGAGGCCAGAGCCTCTCTGCTCTGACCCGTGGAACTGGGCTGGGGCCATTCTCTTCCCAGCAAGCAAACTGGTGCTCTCCCCTGAAGCTCAGGTCTGCGGGCTGAGCCGGAGCTTTCAGGCTTCGACTCCTTGGTTGGAAGAAACGTCTTTAAAATCAGCACCAAACCTGACCTTGCTGCAAATCCTCAACCTCACCGCGGGGACAGAGACCAGTGTGACGTGGTCCAGTCCTCCTGGGTGCGTTTTGGCTTTGGTGACTTGGTGTGTTGGCCAGTTTGGCTAATCCCATGGTGGTGGATCGCTGAGGTCTCAGTCTCTCATGCTGCGAGTGTATCTCGGGCAGCTGAAGGGACCACAGACAGTGCTGAGCTGTGGACATGCTGGTGGAGTTGTGTCAGTCTAACATGGACTGGGTGAGACGGCGGCATCGTGCTGCTCGACTTGGAGGTTCCTCCATCCTGGTGTTTGTATCCTGGAAGAGAAACAAAGCAGGGACTGTGTGGAAGTAGTGAGTGGCTCTTGAATTAGGGTTCTCCAGACATTGTGTCTTAGGAGTGGTTGAGATATTGGGGAACCTAGAAGGAAGGAGAGAAGTGGGGGAGATTTTTCTTCCAGAGAGGAAGCAGTAAAGGCATGTGAGCATCCTGACAATCCTGCTCTCATCCACAGATCCCAGTACAGTTCCATTTTCATCAGAGACACATTTCTCCTTGCAGTGACTTTCCCTTTGTGCTTTAATGTGGAGGGTGAGGGCGCTCCCTGCTCCCCTAAGCGTGGATGCCAGACATGGCTATGGAGAGTTTGTAACCTCTCACCCTCACTCAGATTGAGAGAAACCTCCCCTCCTCTGATCCTGGCCTTCTAAGTCCTGCCTTAGTCTGCTTTTGTCAGGGGGGGCGTTTTTGGTTAAAATAATCCATTTGACCCCAGACCTTTTATTCCTGACACTTTGCCCCCTGACCCCTACACTCTCCTTGGGAAAAGTCAGCAGGGTTTTGGCTGCCCCCAGGGCCATTGTCGGTGGCTGGTGTCATTCCTAATCCCAGGAACTGCTTCTGCCTCGGGGTCTCCTGCCCTTCCTTCTCCTATCACCCCATCATGGCCGCCTGGGTCTGGGCAGGGTGGTGGTGACTCCAAGGTCCCTGTGGGTTAAGATGAAGGGGAGGATGATTTTTGTTTTATAAGTGTCACCACAGTCCTTATAATGCCACAGGAGGTGATGTCCTCGCACCACATGGCAGTGGGGGAGTGGGTTTGCTGCTTCCAGGTGGGATTTACGTGAGAGTGAAAAAACACTGGAATAGGAGATGCGGGGGGGTACCCCACCCTGCAGTGGGAGTAATCTGAGAGCAGCTCCTTGGTTCTGAAGACAGAGGGCTGGGGAGATCCTTGGCCTCTCTCTGATACCTGGAAAGCAGCTCCTTGCCTCCAACCTGCCCCAGCGCAGGGATCCTGCTTTGGGGGATGCACCAGCCACAGCTATCAGGGAAAACTCAGAGAAAAGGAGACTCTGGAAGGACCAGGCATTTCTAGAAGACAGAGGGGGAGCCTGACTCTCTCCCCTCTATCAGCACATGTTTAGCAGCCATCAGTTTGAGTGACATTAACCAGAGCATGTTCTGGAAGCACCCATGCTTTGGAAATGTGGTCAGACCCTCCCTCTCCTCAGCTTTCTCTGTTAAAAACCAGTGGGGCGAGTGGTGAACGCTTGAGGGTCCTGGGCAGACAGAGACAGACGTGGGTCTTGGTGAAAACATCAGGGAATAGCTCTGCCACCCCCAGGGTGAGCACAGAGGGTGCTCAGGCCAGCCCAAGCCACAGCTCCCCATCAAGAAGAGCCAGACGGAGAATTTGGGTCTGAGGCTGGGAGGAGGGCGAGAGCATAGGGGAATTCTTCTCATGCTTCTGGGCTAAGGTAGTGCTCTGTTCCCACCGTCTGGTTTGTGTTCGGGGCACGGCACAGCAGCCCCTGGTCCCTTGGGTGCAAGAAATGCATAAATTGCTCTTGGCCAGCCCAGCATTATTCATGGCTGCCTGGAAACACCCGCAGGTTTCATCCACGTTAACCCCTCACATGTGTGTGTGGGGAGAATGGCTTTCTTCCCAGAAGGAAGGAAGGGACACCAGGGAAACAAGAGTGACCTGTCTGTATCTCCTGCTTCCCAGAGCCTGCTGAGGTCTGGCTCGTCCATCGCCGTCAGTCTGTCCACCTCCCCTCCCCTTGCTCTGGGCAGTACCAGTCTGGCTGCCTGTATTAAGAATTGGAGGTGGAAGTCAGAAGTAGTTTGCTTTTGTGGAAGAGTGCTCCATAATTTTTAAGCCTGATGTCAAAAGCTAGGCTGAGCTCCCCTTTACCTCATCCATAGCTCTTTAATTAAAAACAATGAGATTTTGGTGTTCTGCTAGAACTGCTTGATGGGGCGGGCGGGATGAGAGGCATCTCCATCCCCCCTTCGTCGGGCAGGCAGCACCCCGGGGGCCCACCAGCCCAGATCTGGGTTTTTGGATGGTGAGAGAAAGGGGACTTGCTGCAAAGGCCACATATTTCCCTTGTTCCCATGGTAACCAGCCCATTAAGGAGATGTAGATTAAACCTCCCCAGCTGGTGTGTGTTCATCGGGCAGCCAGGCCCCCCTCCTCCGCCTCCTCCTCCTCCTCGTCCTCCTCCTCCTCGTCCTCCTCCTCCTCTGGACCTGCCCACTGGGAGCTGGAAGCTTTTCATGGCAGCCGGAGCAGGTGGTTGTGATTTCGGCAGGAATCCGGCACGCAGGCGGTACCGCCTGGTAGCAGGGCCAGCGCAGGTGACGTCGGGAATGTGACCAGTGAAGCAAGCAGAGGTGTCGGACCACCCCAGGGTCAGCCTGAGCTGCTTCTCCAAGCAAGCAGCATTCAGGGGTCTGCTCCAGGCTTTGGGCAGGCTCTGGAATTTGGTATCTCTGGTGTGTGTTGAGCCAGGGCTAAGCAGCTGCACTTTTTGGGAGCAGCGCTCAGAAAGGGGATGCTGGGCTGTTGTGGCTCAGAATCACAGAATTATCTGGGTTGGAAAAGCCCTTGAAGATCATCCAGTCCAACCATGAACCTCACCCTGACCGTTCTCAACTCCACCAGATCCCTCAGCGCTGGGTCAACCCCACTCTTCAACCCCTCCAGGGATGGGGACTCCACCCCTGCCCTGGGCAGCCCATTCCAACGCCCAACAACCCCTTCTGCAAAGAAATACTTCCTAAGAGCCAGTCTGACCCTGCCCTGGCGCAGCTTGAGGCCATTCCCTCTTGTCCTGTCGCTTGTTCCTTGGTTCAAGAGACTCATCCCCCCCTCTCTGCACCCTCCTTTCAGGGAGTTGTAGAGGGCGATGAGGTCTCCCCTCAGCCTCCTCTTCTCTAGGCTCATATTATACTATGTTTATAGTACAATAGCATATAGAGGGGTGGTTGCCCCAGAATCCTCATCAAATCCCAGGAACCATATTCCTTTCCAGTTGAAGACCCACCTAAAGCAAAGCTTGCAGCTCGCTCCAAGGAGGTATATGGACCTTCCCTGAACTCCCATCCCTGCACAGCAGGATGGGTTCTGTGTGGGCTTAGGCGAGGTGTTGGCTTCGTGTCAGGCAGGGCCTGCCTGTGCCAAGCAGCCCTGTGAGCACCCAAGAGCAGCGTCAGCACACGGGAGGAGGGACAGATCAGAGGCTGTCTCTTTTGCCTCAACACAACCCTCCTTCCCCTCCCACGTGCCTGCTGTGCCTCAGGATTATTTTGTGGCTGTTATGCGTGAGTATAGGTGGCCTTCACAGTCTGTGGTGAGGTGGGACTCTTCACGACACAGTCGCTGTTCATGTGTGGTGGGACATGGAGGTGAACTGTCCCCCCAGCCATTCCCGCCCCGCAGTCAGGTGCTTCACATGCACCCCAGGATGTGGCCATGGACCACACCACGTGGATCCCTCCTTGCCTCTGCCGCTGGGTGCATGGCTTATCTCCTGCCCCCCCCTGCAAGCGTCAGCCTCTCGTGGTGCACACAGGACTCTGCGCTAACACCTGCTGCCTTTTCCACAGCCCAATGCTGACCTACCGCGTAGATGCTGACAAGGGCTTCAACTTCTCAGTGGGTGATGATGCCTTTGTGTGCCAGAAGAAGAATCACTTCCAGGTCACGGTCTACATTGGCATGCTTGGAGATCCCAAGTATGTGAAGACCCCCGAGGGCCTGAAACCCTTAGAGTGCTTCTACCTGAAGCTGCACGGAGTGAAGGCAAGCGGGAGATAAGGGCCAGTAGCCAGCAGGGAGAAGGGGTGCTTGGCAGGCGGCTGGGGTCAGGCAACACCACATCTCATGTGCTAAGTTGTAGGGGAGTGTGTAGGAGAGTGCTGAAGGCCAGAACAAGGCAGATCTTGAAATATGAGTCCTAAGATGGAGTCAATTGCTGCCTGGGTGTCTTCAGGGCTGCCTCTCACTCACGTTTGACTCTGGAGGTTTATAGGCACTTTGGGAAGATCCTTTCACCCTCAACCCCGCCCCTGCCAAGGGAGGCACCCACACTTGGACAACGACCACACTCAAGTTGGGTGTTGCAAGTCGGTTGTACTGAGTCGTAGGAGGGCTGGGCAGACAGCTGGCCCGTGCTGGGGAGAAGGAGGTGGGAAGGGGAAGGTCTCAGCTTTCTGCTCCTTGTCACACGCCCAAATCTTTCTCTCCAGCTAGAGGCCCTGAACCAGTCAATCAATATAGAGCAGTCGCAGTCTGACCGCAGCAAACGGCCCTTCAACCCTGTCACGTGAGTATTGCCTGGGGTATGTTCACGTGGGGAAGTGCTGCTGGGGAATAAAGAGGAGAGGGTGAGGAAAGGGGCTGAGTTGGAGCTCTTAGGATAGTGCTGTGGGTGTCATGCTTTCCAGTTTTCTCCTCTGTTTCCCACAGCAAAGGTTTTCTCTCTTTATATTCCCTGCTCTGCTCTGTGCTCAGCTCATAGACCTGCCTTGGTGGAGCAGGCCAGGAGGTAGCCATTCCCCAGAGAACCTCCTCTCCCAACATCTCCTCACTTGCTCCTCTCTTTTCCCTTCCCCAGGGTCAACCTGCCTCCAGAGCAGGTCACCAAGGTCACCGTGGGGCGGCTGCACTTCAGCGAAACCACGGCCAACAACATGCGGAAGAAAGGCAAACCCAACCCAGACCAGAGGTGAGGAGCTCAGATGCCTTCTTCAAGCCATCCTGGGCGCTCGAGGCCTGTCCCCAGCCTGGGGAGCGTGGCTGGAGGGAGGGGGACATGTCCTGAATTGCCCATCCTTGTCTGTGTGAAGGAAAAGAGGTGTCTGCTGTGGCCACGAGAAGGGTTTCCCCCATTGTTTGAGAGGCTGGGGACAGTCCCTGTGCCCCACAGCACAAAGAGAGGGGTTGTGCCAAGCCCACCGTGACAGATCGGGGCCTCTGCCTCCAGAGGGGAGGCAGACTCAGTGCAGGATGGCACCCTGACCTCTCTCCCCTCTTGGCAGGTATTTCATGCTCGTGGTAGCTTTGCAGGCACACGCCCAGAACCAGAACTACACGCTCGCAGCCCACATCTCTGAGCGCATCATCGTCAGAGTAAGTCCTTCTCTCCTTCCTCAGCCTCTGGAGGTGCCCCACAGCCCTTTGCTGGGCAATCCTCCTACCTCCCTCTGGATTTTTGGTGCTTTCTCCACCCAGCCCTTGCCTACCTTCTCCAAACCATCACTGCTTTGCTTGTAGCTCTACCTGGAGGGGTTCTGGCTCCACATCTGCTTCATCAGAGCAGCCTCAGGGCATGCAAGAACCTGTTACAGGACAGGGAAGGGAGCGAGGGAACAATGTTGTTGAGACTTTGCAGCAGGGACAAGGCCTCCAGGTGCAGGAAGATTGGGGACCCTCCCAGGACAGCACCTTTGGCATGTGCTGAGGCAGCAGTGCTCAAATGCAGAGGAGCAGGAAGAGGTAGACACCATCCTCGGGGCTCTGCGAGAGTGCTCAGCTCCGAGACATGAAGGCAGGGAGTAAAACACAAACAGATGGACCTCAGAGTCTGCAAAAAGTAAGTCCACAGTGAATTATGCAGCCTCTGGGGTGCCCAGCACAGGACTGCAGGGAATTGCAGGCAGCCTGGACTGCCCTGTCTCAACCTGCAAGCGGGACACAGAACCATAGCGGCAGGGCAGAACCCCAGGGTTTGGGACCCAGGAACAACAGCCGTGTCACTTGGTCTCCTCCTGCTGTCCTGTGTGGTTCTGGTCGGGGCTGTTGGAACAGCTCTGGTAGCTGAGATAATAACAGACAGCTCAAGAAAGCAACGGTATTCCTTTAGGGAGAGCAGCAGAGCGGGGATAGCCTTGGTTCTTGCGGAGAGAGGCTTCGACAGGGCCAGCCGATGTGTGCCAAGGCTGTCTCTGCTGTAAGGGCAGGCTGCGCTCTGTTCCCTGGCTCCCTGCCCCTGCCACTTTGCTTTGTGCTGCTGCAAAGCTCTGTCTCACACCTCCATGGCCTCACTTCTGCTGTGCTGGCTCTGCCCTGCCTGTCTGCCCAGCTCCCTGCTGTCCCTCCCCTGAAGCTGGGGCTGCCACTACTCAGCCTCAAGGTCTTCCTCAGGCTGTAATTCAGGGCGCTGCGGGCTGGAGAGGGCACCCGTGCCGGGATCTCGTGACCTGGACTGTTCATCCCTAAAGCCCCCTCCCAGTTCTCAGGGTATTGGGATAAACTGGCTATTAGGAAGTATTTCTTTGCAGAAGGGGTTGTTGGGTGTTGGAATGGGCTGCCCAGGGCAGGGGTGGAGTCCCCATCCCTGGAGGGGTTTAAGAGTGGGGTTGACCCAGCGCTGAGGGATCTGGTGGATTTGAGAACGGTCAGGGTGAGGTTCATGGTTGGACTGGATGATCTTCAAGGTCTTTCCCAACCCAGATGATTCTGGGATTCTGTGAAACACACCCCAGTTTCAGCCAAGATCTTTCCTGTCTCTGCTTCCCTCCTGTGGAGCAAGGACACCCTCGCTCCTGGGTGCTCCTACTTATGCCAAGCCTTGTTTCGCAGCTGTTCTCCCCTCACGCTAATGGGAGGTGCAGTGGGGTGCCTGGCCCTGTCCAGGCCACCGCATCAACTTGGGGCTCTCTGACATCTATCTCTTGCCCATGACCTCTCCTGCTATATGGTCCTTCTGCACCACGCCTGGAGGGAGGGTCTCTGGAGCTCTCCTGCTGTCCTCCCTCCATCCGCATCCCAGAGTGCCTCTTTGCCCAGCAGCACCGCAATGTTTCTCCCCCTGGTTTCGCTGCTGCTTTTCAGTCCCCACTTTCCTGCCTCTCCACAGGCCTCCAACCCCGGCCAGTTTGAGAGCGACAGCGATGTGCTCTGGCAGCGGGCACAGCTCCCTGATACTGTTTTTCACCACGGCCGGGTTGGCATCAACACCGACCGCCCCGATGAAGCCCTCGTGGTCCATGGCAATGTGAAGGTCATGGGTTCACTGATGCACCCCTCAGACGTCCGAGTGAAGGAGGACATCCAGGAGGTAAGAGCCCGGCAAACCAGGGTAGGTTTGGGGTGATCAGGGATCTGAGGAGGCACTGCAGGAAGCATCAGTGTCCTTGCGAGCCTGTTTCAGCTGCTGATTTTGATTTAATCCTTATGGGCAACCTGAGCTCTTGTTGAGCAGATGGGAAGTGCTGTAGAAGTCTGTCTGTCCCATACGCAGCCTGTACACTGTGTCTTAGGGAATATTGACTCTTCCAGAACTAGCAAACGCAGAAGTTACAAACCTGGAAGTAGATGAGTATATCAGATAGCATGCTGGGGTTTGCCAGAGCCTGGGTGAGAGGCTCAGCTCTGCTCTGAAGGACTATCAGCTGGATGTGCCTGTCTAGAAAAGCTGGGTAGAGCCATGTCTCATATTCACGAGAACTGCCCTGAGCCTGGTTGTGCAACGGGACTCAGTCTCCTCCTGGCTTCCCTACCCCTTGTCTGGTGATGATAACTGGAGATTAACCCCCGTGTAAATGCTGTTTGTCCTAATGTCTGGCCTGAGCAGGGTTCAGAGCTGCCCCGTGCTGTCTCACAAAGACATTACCGTGAGCCATAGTGGGTTTTGCTGCTCGGACTCAGAGTTCTGAGAACTGAAGAAGCAACACCCCACTTAGGAGTTACGTGTTTTCTCCCAGGTGGACACCACAGAGCAGCTGAAGAGGATCTCCCGTATGCGGCTAGTACACTACAACTACAAGCCCGAGTTTGCAGCCACAGTGGGCATTGACAACACCTCTGAGACAGGTACGGGCCCTGTGTCACACCCCGCTGCCCTGCTTGTGTCGTGATGCTCCCCAACCCACAGCACCACTTTGTTCCCAGTGCCGAGCAGCACAGCTTTGCCCTGGGGTGGGCATGGGGTGGGAGAGAGGGGGCTTCTCACCACCTGAAGTTCAGGCATCTAATGAAAGTCCCTCTTCAGTGAGCGGGAGAGAAGATGGTGCTTCCCACAGGTGGCTTACAGGGCTTCTGCGATGAGGCTTGCGGAGAACAAAAATACCAGAATTGCAAATGTCACTGCTTGTATGGGCTGCCCAGGCCACGGGGCCTCCGAGGAGGCTGCCATGGGCCGGGGTGAGGGGAGGGACAGCCCTTGCGTCATCCCCAGTGAACAGGGTTACTGCCAACAACTGCATGGGCCAGAGAAAGATCTGTGGCAGGAGGAGCCCTGCCCAGCCCACCTTGACCTACTGTGGTGTTTCCACACAGGCGTCATTGCTCAGGAGGTAAAGGAGATCCTCCCTGAAGCTGTGAAGGACACTGGGGACCTGGTCTTTTCCAATGGGAAGACCCTTGAGAACTTCCTAGTGGTGAACAAGGTCAGTGGCAGCCAGGAGGGGTGGGGAGGCTGAGGAGGCCATTGAACTTGGCTCAAGGGTGTTGCAGAGCTGAAAATGGATGAGAGAAATTGTGATGCCTGGGAAATGTTTCTAAGCCAACACCACCCATATGAGTTGCAAACCTGGCTGGTCTTTCAGATGTCAGGAGCAGGCCTGGGTGGACGGCAGACATCAGCAGGGAGGAACTCGCCTGATGTTGGTAAAAGTTGGCAGCATCTCCCTCAAGAAGGGCTCCTTGTTGGCAGCCTCCTGTAGGGAGGCTCTTCATCATAATCTCTCCTTTCTAGATAAGATAAGGTGGTTATGTCAAGATAACCTAGAGCACCTGGCTGCCTGACCTCTCCGTAACCTGTGGCAGCCTGTTTGCTGCTCTGGGCATCGAGGGGACAACGTCCCATAGGACACACGGAGGGGACAGCCTCCCAAAGCTGCCAGCTCTCTCCTCCATCACTCTGTCCAGAGCAGGAATGGCCAGGACTGACCTTAGGGCCTTGTTTCTCCTTTGTGGA
The DNA here is from genome assembly GCF_047716275.1 of Strix uralensis. Classification (NCBI taxonomy): domain Eukaryota; kingdom Metazoa; phylum Chordata; class Aves; order Strigiformes; family Strigidae; genus Strix; species Strix uralensis. The sequence continues at coordinate 11,747,979 of NC_133986.1, forward strand.
AGCCTAAATCCCTACAGTTATATCCCCAGCCAGCAGAACCTGTGAGCATGACCTTTTCTGTCCCACCTACACGTGGCCAGGCCACGGTGTCCAAGATCCTCTGCGCATGGTGCTGGACCAGGACACCAGTGAGATGTTTGGCCTCGGGGAGCTCTGTGTGGGGTAGTGGAGTGGCAGAGCCCAGGGGTGAATAAGGGACAGGGGTGATACCACAGTGTCAGTACGTGGGACGTGGCTGCACAAAGTCAGGGCAGGAGGAACGTTCTGCCTTTGCCAGAGGGGCTTCAGGAGGAAGGTTGCTCTCCAGAGGCTTCTGGATTTGGGCTCTCCCTTGGTCTGGATCAACTGTCTGTTGGATAATGCCGCAGAATAAGGCTGGCAGCTTGCACTGTAGAGCAGGAGTCAGACTTAGAGAGCTGGGGAGGGGCAGAGAAGTGGTAGATGGGGAGCATTGCTCCTGTGATTTGCCCAGGGGCTCCTGATGATGTTGGGGACTTTGTATCTGTCCTTTGTGACTGAGGAGGACTCTTTGGATTAGCACCAGCAGGAGACCTCAGGGATCCTGCACCGCTATTTACTGTTTTGGTTGGGTTTGAAGAGGTTATTTCTTGTTCTTGCACCCAGGGGCTGTGCAGAGATTAGATGTGCCATGTTGGATGATTCCCTGCCCACAGAGCTGGGTGTTGTGTAGCCTCTCCCCTGGGGCAGGGCACAGGAGAGCAGGCAGGGTGGCCAGATCCATGGGAGCAGGAGTGCCTCCACGTGCCAGGCCACTCAGCCTGCCGACCTGTTCCCTGGCAGGAGCGCATCTTCATGGAGAACGTGGGAGCCGTGAAGGAGCTCTGCAAACTGACAGACAACCTGGAGACTCGCATCGACGAGCTGGAGAGGTGGAGTCACAAGCTGGCCAAGCTCAAGAGGCTGGACAGCATGAAGTCAACTGTGAGCTCTGGGGCATTCAGGTACAGGCACGCTGAGGGCACGGGAGCCGGAAGGGATGTTTCCTTTTCAGCCCAGACAGCCCTGAGCGACAGCTCAGTTTGAGAAAGGGGAGATGAGGAGGAGCTGTGGGGTGTTGGCAGTTGTCATGTGGCCTGGGGTAGATTCAGGGAGCTGAGATCGGTGACACCGGTCTGGCAAACACATTCCAACAGCCTGCTCTTAGACCAGCCCAGAAAAAAACAGTATGAAATTGCCTCTGCGTTTCCCTAAAGTAAGTGAGCGGCTTTCTCAGGGCAAAGAATTTCTCATGCTTCCAAAATCATACTGACCCTGGTCAGTTTATGCAGGTTTTGGGGCAGAATTCAGGCTCTCTGGGCAATGGGCCAGCACTGCACCTCCCCCTGAGCAGATGAAGTAACAAGAGTTTGTGACCGGCATGCCACACAGAGATCTCTCCCCTCCCAGAGAATCACATTTTTGCCTGGGAATCACGTCGAGTGCAGTCCCTGCACAGCTCAGCTCTGTTCCTCCTTTCTCCTTGCAGCCAAACGGGAAGCCAGTTCAGCCGTGCGGGAAGCGTGCCCCACAAAAAGAGACCCCACAAAGTAGCCAGCAAGGTAAGGGACCGCTCCCAAAGGAGCAGTGCTGTGCCAGGGAAGGCGGCCTCTCGTCTGCGTGGTCCTCGTGTGTTTTCTTACACACACTGCAGGAGACACCCTGTTTGTTCCCATTTCCATTATTTTTGTCCATCCATAATGAAGATGTTTTCTGGCTTCTGCTCTGTGAGGGTTCAGGGCTTGCAGGGGAGCAGCAAGAGAGTTTGGGTGAGATCTGTGCAATGACCGGAGCAGTGAGGAGTCCTGAGCTGATCTTGGGTTTTTTTTTCTCTCGCAGTCACCGTCGGTTGTCCCAGAACAGGCCTGCATCAGCCAACGCTTCCTCCAAGGCACCATCATTGCCCTGGTCATCATCATGGCATTCAGGTGAGACCATGCGCCGGGGCTGCTGCTTGGCCGCCGCCTCTCTCCAGCTCATCCGTTTGGCCCGTGCCTTCCATGGGGTGTGGACCTCCGACTTCTTCCATGGGCTGAAATCCCTTGGAAGCAGATTCTACCGTGACGTTTCCCTTTCCACGCGCCCGCCCTCAGCCTGCACCTCTTCTCTCTTTCTTTCCAGTGTGGTGTCCATGTCCACGCTCTACGTGCTGAGCTTGCGCAGCGAAGAGGACCTGGTGGATATCGACGGGTGGGTACTTCTGGGCTCTGTGGGAGGGATGTGGTGACCGGGGGAGTCTGACACGCAAAAAACAGCTACCATGGGGTTACTGAGCACAGTTCCAGTGAGACAAGCTATAAAGCCAAGCAAACGCATCCACACATCCAACCCTGATTCAGTTAAATTATCTGCAGCAAGAAATGAGGAACGAGGAAAAAGAAAATACCCTGTTGTTTGACTGCAAATCCACTCGTGGCCGGTCTGAGTGTTCTTTGGATGCCTCTTCAGCTGGACTAAAGCAGCATCGTCCCACTGATTGCAGTGGGGCTGGGCCAGTCTGTACTAGGCAAGAGTTTTCCTCTGCAAACGGTGTCCGTAGCGTGGAGAGAGCATTGAGGGAACAGTCCTGGTCCGGCAGGCGCGTGCACGGGCAGCCTGTGCTGGGCATTCCCTTTTGGCACACTTCACTCCTTTGGGACCTCGCGTTACCAGATAATGAGTCTCTTTTTCTCTCTCTTCTCCCTGACCTATTTCTCTCCCTCCTGTTCTGTTACATCTCTCATCCAACCCATTTTCTTTCCACTTTGTCTTTAATTTTCCCATTCTTGTCTTTTTATTTCCATTATCTTCCATATCCTCTTTTGTTCCCCTCTGTCCTCCTCACCTTCTACCAACCTGCCTTTTCTTCCCGTCTCCCTTCACTGTCCTGTAGCTCTTTTGCTGTGCCCACTGCCTGTCTCCTGGCCCTCTTTCGGCACAGGGGTCCTGGGGTCCCGATCGCTCTGTGTCCACGGTATGTTACTGTTTCATTTTACTGTTATTTAATTGCTGCATCCCTTCCCTCAATTCCTCTTCTTTCTTCCATCTGCACCACAGAAGACCAAGAATCTTTTAAGCAAAATTGGAAGCAAAGAAAGGGATATTAATATACTTCAGGAAGTGGGACTCTGGGAGGAAGGATTATGGACCCCATTGGAAAGGGGAAATTAGGACTAGGAGATTGAAGAACCAATTAATCAAAGGCTAAATAAAGAAATTATGTACTACAGGTAGAGCAGGAGCAGACAGTCTGAAAGGAGTGGAGGGAGTATGTAAAAAGAATGAAGACTTCGAAGAATTAGCCAAAAAGATGTTTCTACCCTCTCTCCATATGTGCGTAGCTTTATTGTGGAGGGTCACTTTCAAGTACAAGACAGCTTACTGTGCAAAAGGAGGACAGCAAAAAACCTAAATTATTTCTTTTTATGAGCCATCACCACTGGGAATGTTTGGAAAGGTACTGAGAGAGTTACTCATTAGGTACAGACCTGTAAGGCACCTCAGTTAATGGAGTCTGCAGGGCTGCTGCAAAATACTTCCCTTAAAAGGAAAACGGGCCCTACCTGTCTGTCAGCACCCTTTGAACAAAACACTGCATAAAGAGCGGTGGAAGGCACAATTAATTTGTTCTTTTAAGAACTCCACATCAGAGTGTTTCACAGGAAGCTATTAAAAAAGTAATTGCTTGTGGGATGCAAGGTAAAGCCACGCATGGGAAGTGTTGATGAGGCAGTGGAGGAACGTGGGGAGTGGGGGTGGGTTTTTGGCTGGGGTGAAGGTTTTCTCCAGAGGCTGGTGCCCACATTCCCTCCAGGAGAGCGGCGTTGAGTTTCCTTCCACCAGAAAAATAAATATGTGTAGTAAGGTAAGTCTTGCAGGTGACAATGTGCTATTTTGATTTCTCTAAATGAGTAAAAGCTCCATTTATCTCTGAGAAACCTTGAGCAGTGCTAAGGGGACAGGCAAGACGTGGGTCCAGGGCAAGAAAAATGTGGGACAGATAAAACCGAACTGGGCAGGGTCTGGACAGGTAAAATCTTTAACATCTTTGTTAGGAGCTCAGTAAAAATTTCTGCTCAGTGGGCAGTTACAGCCCATGAAGGCCTTGGTTTACCCCGTGTCTCTGTAGGTGGTAGCTGATGCCCAGAAGTGGTTTTATGCTGGGCTCCCGTGCAGACATGGGAGAAAACCAGCACCAGGCAGCAGTTCCTTCCCTTTCCCATCTGCCTGTGGTGTCCTCAGCTCAGATCTTACTAGTTCTAGTGAAACAGCTGAAATTACGTGAAATCAATCTGGGTGGGATTGTGTGTATTTCTAAAAAACAAGGTGAGGAACAGTCTGTCTCTGAGAGATAAGGGGCACCTCCCTTAGGGAATGGTGAGTGCTTGGAGCCCATTACGGCTTAACGCCTTGAGACTGGAGCACGTAAATCCACCCCGGAGATCGCTGCTGGAAATCAAGCACCCTGAGTACACCCTGTTTCACAGCGAGCATTGAGGGAGTGTTGCTGGTGTCCTCTGAGCCAGCTGAGCCTCGTCTCTGCCAGACGTGGGGCTGCCACATGATCTGCTGTGGCATTTCCTAGCTCTCCTTGCTGCCTTCACAGCTTGCGTGCCTCTCCTGCCTTGCCTTTCCCAGATCCCTCCAGTCCGTGCTCCTCCTCACCCTTGCGCCCTCCTCATCTGCTCTTGCTCCATGTACCTGCTTCCATCGCCCCACTCACTGCTACAGCCGCTTCTCTCTTCATGTACAAGTGACACCCTTGTCCCCCATGGTAGAGGTTTTCACCATATTTTCCTGCATTTCAGGTCAAGCCAGAACTTTGATAAAACGCAGATGGTGCGCTCCACAGCTGCATCAGACGGAGCCGGTGGCAGGACCCCCACGCACCATGGTAGGTCGCAGAGGGCTTGGCAGACACACACGATGGTGGGTTGTGGTGCAAAATGGTGAACGTGGCTGCTCTTCCGTGCCAGGGGCTCGCTGGTACGGTGCTGCCTTCGTGCTGGGAGGTGCTGGGGCTCTGGTTTTGTGGAAGGGATGCTTGGTGCTGCTCCTGTTAGATGCCTCTCCCCTGGGTTTACTCCACGTTTGCCCTGCAGTTACAGAGGATGCGCGTGACTTAGCCTTCGGCTCAGCTGGTCGCAGCCTGCTAGCCTGCTTCAGCCCACCGTGTTTCTCCATGTGCTGCTCTGCTGCTCCCACCAACGTCTCCTCTGTTGCCCTCTCTGAGACCAGCCCCACTCATGCCACTAACCGGACAGGTAAGTACCAGCCCAGGCACCCGGGAGGTGCTGGAACAACACCGAGGTCTGTCTCACCGTTGCATCACCTCATATCCCCAGCCCCATCTCACCTCGTGTCTCACCTCTGCACGTTACGAAAGGACGTGCAGCCTGCCCTTCAAAATGCTCCGGGTTTCCTCCACACCTGCTGCCTGGGTTGAGACCCGCGCTCCAGCAGGCAGCTGCGGGGCAAAATGGGACTTCCAGGCTAAACAGCCTTTGCTGCCTGCGTGGCAGGGTTCAGACACCCGTGATCATGCTGCCAGGGGTAAGTGGGGGCTGGAAAGTCTTTGGAGCTGCCTGTTTTGCCAGCACAGAGTCTAACCTCGCTCCTGTTTGCTCAGAGAAGGGTTCTGACACGCCAGGAGGTGTGCTGCCTCTTGCCTGCCCGAGCAGGGCTTTTCCAAGCTTGCTCGCTCCATCATTGTTGCTGCTGCGGGAGGAAGAGCACCTCAGGCAGTCACTGTGGAGCCGTAACACCCCCGGAGTCATGTCTCAAGCTCACCTTAAACACCATGTCCTACCCAAACACAGGGCTGTGCCCCTCTGTGTCCCCGCAGCCTGCTCTAGCTTCCCTTTGCTGCAAGGATCCCACCGGCGCCGTCAGGCTGGGAAGCCTGGGCTGCACGCAGAGGGGTAACAGGGGAGGTGACACGGGGACAGGACAATCCCAGAGCTGGTAGCTGTTCTCTCTGCGCTGGCCTCAGAGGTCGGGAGTGCTGCCAGCCTCGCTCTGCCTCTCAGCACCACCTTCCTCTCCCTTTTCTTCACAGACCAAAGTCAGACCTCACTCCTGCCAGTGACAAATATCAAAGCCAAATCCAGGGGCATCACTGGGAAAGCGACCTCCTACACCAAGTGGCCAAAGACACCTGACAGGTCTCAGAGCTTCGGCAGCCCCAATGCCAGCCCCTCCTCCCCCTTCACCCACATCCAGGGCAAATCCAAGTACATCTCCAACCTCTCGCTCTCCCGCAGCAACTCCCCGCTGGGGCAGGCCCGGCAGCAGCGCAGCGTCAAGCAGCCGGTGAGCGAGTGGCCTCGCACGGAGGATCCCGGCACGGATGGTAGGTGGACTCTTATCTTCTTCCCTCCCTGCAGCAGCACTGTGGTCCTGGGTTCTCTCCTGGGGTGTCCTCAACCAATCTGTCCTGCACAGCACTCTGTGTCCCCATCCCGCAGCTTGTTTGCCCCCAGATTCAACCTCCAGCCCTGCCCTTCCTCCCCCACGCTGTCCTATGCTTTCTGGCCATATTAACCAGTTGCTAGTTCCCTTCTGAGGCTGCCGTACCGGTGTCTCCATTCTTACCCCCATCTCGGCTTGCTCAGCCATTTCTAAATTGGATTTAGAGGAAGAAATGCAGAGATTTGGTCGTGTGAGAAAGGCGTGTCGATGCCCAGCCCTTGGTATAGTCCAGGGCACCCCTTCTCCTGCCTCTCCGTGCCTGGGACATGGCATTAACGCAGTCAATCTGACAATCTGACCCCCTCTCTGATGACAGGATGATGAGGAAAGGTGTTCTCAGTGCCAGGCATCCCTTCCAACCCTTCTCGCTCGGGGTACCCCAACTGCCCTCCCTTCTGCTGTTCCTAAATAGCCTCTTCTTGCACCCACAGGGCCAAGCCCAGTGCTGCGCTCCATCCGCATCGTGGAGATCGATATGGCCATCCAGTCCCAGTACTGCGCAGCCGCCGAGGCATGCAGGTGAGCGCCACAGTGGGAGCTCCAGGGGAAGCAGCAGATGGGCTGTTTTCTGCCATCCCCCCAAGACAGCCCCTGCTGCTCCTCGGGCAGACAAGCTGAGGCTCCGAGTCCTTCTCTCAGAGTGCAGGAAAATTGTGTTTGGTGATGAGCTCATCCTCAGGACGCTCTCCCCTCAGAAGTCTCAGCCCAACAGAGATTTTGGGGCCTGTCCTGGCCCTCTCACAGCCACCCAAAATGCTGTGGGGAGGCCTAATGCTCTCTCTGTGTCCCCAGGACTGGAAACTTCACCTACCGCATCCCTGTCAACTCGCTGACAGCAGTGAACACCAACCTGACCCTGGAGATGAAGTGAGTGGACAGGGCTCAGCTCTCAGCCGTTTCGGGACCCCTGAAATCAGCCAGATACCATGCCATGTGGCCATGGTGTCTTCTGCCTGAGCTGGGGAAGAGACCAGCAGAGTCTCACTGTCTCTTGTCTCCCCAGCTCCTCCTCCGCTGTGTCCATCGCCCTTTGTGGCCTTGTCTCCAGCAACCCCTGCCAGGATGTCGCAAGCACGAACAGCTCCACTGATGCCACCGACGCACAGGTAAGGAGGGTACGGCTCACAAAAACCACATGCCTCGTGTCATCCCAGCATGCCGATCCCTCCAGAAAGGACCACGGGAGCCTGGCTAGGGCAGCACAGGAGGGAATTCATGCTCCAACATAGCTGTGCGCTGCGCTGGCTAACGTCAGCGACCCTCAGGCACCCCTGTAGCCCCAACAGGGAGGTGTCTGTAAACCTACTGCATGCGGTCACCCATCCAAAATCATCCCACGCAGCCCCTCTGTGTGAGCCCCGGGGCTGTGGGGACAAGAGACCGGTCCTCTGTCACTTCTCCCTCCCTTTGCAACACTGGATTTGAAAGCATTACACTGGACTGAACGTGGACAGGTCTGCCACGCGCTGCCGACACGTGACTTGGCTTCGCGGCAGCCCCAGGCTAACAGAGCTCTGCCGAGAGGCCCATCCTCTCCCACAAAGCGGGGAACGGCAGCAACCAGTGGCCCTTGCTCTCGCTGTTCTCAGAAAGCAGTTACATTGGGTGTATTTGGGGTATTTTATGGTTACAAGTTCTTAACTTGCTAAACTACTGAATTTATTAATTTTTTTTAAGCTGCCGTAATGCATCCTAATGAAATCCCATTGGGGGGTGGTTGCAGGTCCTCATCAGACCCCCGAGTGCCTCCTTGCCCCTCAGCCCAGCTCACCTGCTGACCTTGGAGAGGTCACCTCTCCACTCAACAGCGCGAGCTGCTGTGGTTCCCTGTCAGTCCGACCTGGGAGAACATCCCCCAACGCTCAGCCCCCATCTCATCCTGGCTCTTTTATTTTCTTCCCCAGGAAATGACGCACCGTTGGCCTCTCGTGATGATGTCTTTCCAGGAGTTTACCTACCACTTCAGAGTAGCCCAGCCTGTGAGTACCAGCAGCTGCTTTGTCCTTCCTCTTGCCCAGGGCCAAGCGGAAGGAGAGTGATGGGACCACGGCAGGTTTAGCGGCCACAGCGCACTGAGAGGCTTCCACAGCCCTCTCCGCCATGGCTGTTGCCTTCCACAGTTATGTGGGTGGTGGGGGACTGATTTTTCTCTGCCCCAGCTCCTAATTCAGGCACAATTCTGCCCTTGTGTCCTACTCCTCTCTGTAAGCTCTTTTTCTTGCTCTCTCTCAGGGCCAAGCCAACTGCAGCACTGCTCCCGAGCAGCTGGGCCACCTTTTCACTGACTATTATTTTCAGTTTTACTGGCTCTGTGAGTGAGTCCTGGCAGCACCAGTGCCCTCTGGTTGGAGAGAGGAGGGGGACTGGTGACACTGGGGAGACTCCTCCTCCGCTAGCCCCCCAGCCCCACCTTCCCCCTGCCTCCTGTGTGGGGCGTGGAGCTGGTTTGGTTGGGGCTGGTGACGCAGGCACTGAAGCACAGCACACGCGGAACACAGGACCTGAGCCACAGGAACACAAACCAACCCTGTGGCACCTCCTGGGCTCACCTCGCACCCACTCCCGCCATCCCACGCCGCCCCCAACATCTCTCTCCTTCCCTTCTGGGGATGCTTGTGTCCTCCATCACTCCTCCCTCCCTTTGCAACACTGGATTTGAAAGCATTACACTGGACTGAAGGTGGACGGGTCTGCTGCGTCCCAGAGCCCGGATGGGAGCTCCATCCTCTCCTGGCCCAGCGGTCCCAGATGTCCCACATCAGTTCTTCACCCAACACTGGAATTGCTCAACACTGGAGCCCTTTCCGAGAGCGAAACGCTGGAGTTTGGCCTGGAAAGGAAGGCTGTGCCTGGACGTACTGGAAGTCGTACGTACACTGGAGTTGCTGTTCCTTCGAGTTGGCCCAGGGCCATCCCCCGCAGCCCCACTCCACAGACCCCCAGAGACCCCCCGGACCCACAAACAGACTGTCCTCTGTGGACAACGAGAGAAGGTGCAGCTTCAACGTGAGCCCTGTCTCTCCCCCTCCTTGCTGTACTCTAACTTGCACCGTATCCAGCTCTGGATGAACTCAAGAACCCCACTAAAGATGCTGCTGAGGCTGTGCCCAGGCCAAACCGCATGTGGGGATACTTTGCCATCAACCCGTGGTGGGAGAAAAATTACCCTGAGTCACCTGCATTATCGTCATGGGACCTTTTTTTTTTTCATTTGGCAACAGCCTGTGGCCTCTCACAGTGTGTGTGGAGCTGCCTGGTCAGCTCTCAAGCCAACACACCCACCTCTGCCCAGATGTGAGACAAGAGCCCACTGGCAGAGCCTGGTGCGCCCTGCAGAGCAAGGCCGAGGCGCTGGGGACGCGTGACGTGGCTTCGGGGCATAACAGCTCTGCCAGGCACGGGAGAGGCCCATCCTCTCCCACAAAGAATGGCAGCGACTGGGGGCCCTGGCTGTCACTGTTCTCAGAAAGCAGTTATGTTGAGTGTATTTGGGGTATTTTACTGTTACAAGTTCTTAACTTGCTAAACTACTGAATTTTTTTTTTTTTTTAAGCCGTATAAAAATGGGTCTCTTAATTCTGTCCCTCTTGAGCTACGTGTGTCTCACATAAGAAACCAAAGGGGGCCACTGCTAAGCTCCACGTTAAAGCTTGACTGCGACAGCGGGGCTGGGACACGTCAGAGCGACTGACCAGCACCATGCCGCCTCCTCCTCCCTGTCCTGCTCCAGCCCCTCTTGCTCAAAACGAGACGTCTGCCTTCCCGAGGCCGAGCCACCGCCAGGCTCTTCCACCCGAGACACGTTTCTTTACAACAACAGCAGCCGCGGCTGGGGAAAGGCGTCAAGGGGGAAACACTTCGGAGAGGAGCACACCTTGCCCCTCGCAGCCCCCTCACCGGATGCAGACAACTCGAACCAAACTGGATTTGGGAAGCTGCGTCAGGCTCTGGCCATTGCTTTTTGGTGCTTTCAGCAGATTGCAGCGATCCCTCCCTTTGCCAAGTGCTGGCCGTGGTGTTACCAGCACCGAGGAGTGAGTGGTTGGCCCTGCTGCTCCGGGGAAACACGCTGCAAAGATTTTTGGGTTTTTTTATCCAGATAGAGGGATGGTTCCTGTGCACATCTTGCGGGACACTCTGCGGCCGCCTCTCCCATCTGGGGAGTTTTATCTCCCATCACCCATCTCAGAACTTCTTCCTGAGCTTGGCCCAGCAGAGCAGCCACAGCCCTTGCAACATCGCTAGGAGTTGGCATTTCTGCCACCGAAGGCTCTTTATTTCTGTTTCAAGGTTTTCATTCCCACCATAAAAACACTTTACCGCACACTGGTGACGCTCTTGAGTTACTAAAACACCCCAGACAGGCAGGAACCAGAGGGTGAGCAGGGAAGGCCGGGCAGCCAAGCAGCAGTGAAGCTAAGGGACTACCCTGAAAAAAAACAAAAAAACAAGAGGTCCCAAGGCTTGGGAGTGCTGATCACGAGCAGGTCAGCTCCACGCTCAGCAGGGTTTGCTGTTTCTCCCTGCAGCTGGGAAGGAAACGCTCTGATGTAGCTCTCTAGCTCACTGCTCTTCCCTCCCTGAGTTTTTTTTGCTTGGCCTTAAACCGGGAAGTTACTTTCTTGGCAGCTTTTATCCTCCATTTGGCAATCAGTGGCCCAGTCTGGCAAGTTCTTATTCAGGTGATGGATGCCACGTGCTCCTCGACGTCTGCTCAGCTGAGAGGTAGCCTTCTCAGACCTGCTTTTTTCCCTTGTATTATTGAGCTGGGCTTAATGCCTGCGCGCTCATTTAGCCCCTGTGGAGGTAACTGGTGGTGTTGTGAGGGCCAGAGCGGAAAGTTCTGCCTGCAACCACCACCAACCCCCGCTCAGGGGTGGGCCTGGCTGAGGGCAGCCCAGACCCATGAGCACATCTCGCCCCACCGCGGGGAAAGCAGCTCCTGGAGGGGAAAGAATCAATCAATCGCTAAAAAACGTGCCCGCAGCGGTGGCCCAAGAGGAGATGGAGCCTCTCGGGTGTCCCTGCAATGCTTCGCCATGGGGTTTACAAGGGCCCCTGGCAAACCAAGTGCCTGAGGGCTACGGGAATGTCTCAAGTGCCTTTTTCTGCTACCAGGACAGCCCGAAGGAACAGCGTGTTTCCCATATGTGTGTAAAACGCTGTGTGCCTCAAAAACAGTGGCCAGTTAGCTCAAAAACCTAAAGTGCAAAGGCCAGCCCTACCCACGTCCCGCTGTTTCACAGCAGAGCGGCACCGGGCTGACAGCAATCCCCGGTGTCAAAAGGAGAGGGATTCAGAACGTGGTTTTTAGCATCTTATAACGCAAATAGTTATCTTTTGCCTTAAAGCGTATCCCAAAGTGTACGCCAGTTCTGCCAGCCGCCGCACGGCAGAAACAAGCTCAAAAGGGGTTTGTAATAATTTAAAGGGTCACAGGATTTGCATCTAAGCCCGCGGAAACAGCTGTTTGCATAGCCTCCCCCCCAGGGTGCCCCTTCCCCAATCAGTAACAAGAGAGGTAACAATCAGGCCTTTCCCTGTATGAGACGGAGGGAGCTCTGAGCCAATGTCTCCAGCTTGGGGAAAACCCTCTTTTTCCGCTGGAAACGAGACGCTTCATCTCTCCAGACATTCCTGGCAGGAAGGAAGACAAGTGTGGAAATGAGGCCACTTGCCAAAGTTTGGCTGTTTCGGAGTTTGTTTCAAAAGCAAATTCACATTCTGTCCTACTGTTAGAGCTTAAAGCCTGTAAATAGAGACTATGCCACCACTGCAAGAATTAAGGAAAAAAAAAAAAAAGCAAAGCACTAATTTGTTTGGTTTAAATGTTGCTGTCACAGCTTTAATCACTGTATATTGCCAGCAAGTTTGTAGAGTTGCATTCTTAGCAGGTATTATTGATTATCGGTTTTTATTTGTGGGGAACAAGCGTGGTTTCCCTCCTTTCTTTCTGATTTATATTTATATTTTGCTGAATTTTGAGTGCTGAGTCTCCGGATTCCCCACTTCTTTTTGTTTGTTTGTTTGGCTTATTTAGACTTTGTTTTATGCTGGAGGTAAATATGCCCATATAAATAAATATATAAATACTGCTTTGTATCCAAGGATGGCTCCTGGCGCACTCCTCCCTTGCTATGAAATAACAATCTTTCAGGTCAGGAGCTACAAAACTGCTTCCCACAAGCCAGAGGAACAACCCACCCCGTGTCATTAACCAGCAGGAGTTTCCAGTCATGCCCATGCAGGGTCAGGACACCTCGCTGCTAAAGAGCTCTCGTTCCTCACGCGTCAGAGGTCAGGGCCACGTCCAGACGCATCTAAGAGCGCCCGCAGAGGGAAAGCTGCCTTCCCAGGCAGGAAATTAGGGCTTGAAATCTCTAAGTCACCTGTTGAATTTCTGATTTTGACATCTAATTGCTTTGAAATCCAGGCTACAAATTCAAAGCTACCTATAAAAATAGTTAGGCATGCCATAAACTCCTCTTTTATAGGCAAGGCAGTTAATTTGCTACTTAACTGAAGGGCCCATCCAGCTGCAAGATTATTCTGACCTGTACTTCTTCAGAATTCTTCCCAAAACCTCATTTCCCACAAACACAGCTTGGCTTACCCACTACAGTGCCCCCCAGACACTCAGTATATCTCTGGCCAGAAACTGCTCTGCACACGCCCTTTCACCCAGAACAACCAGTACGTCCACCATCAGCTCCGGTTCTAGCATGGGAGGGCCCCAGCATGCGCTGCCAGGGGAAGCAAAGCACCTCAGAGTGGTGCCGTGTCCCTCTCCTGCTTTACAAGGGGCCACGAGCGCTGCTGGCTCGGGATGAGAATGGGCACAGCCTTCCAAAAAGAGGGGACACGATGGTAATGGAGGTGAGGGATATAAAAGCAGGCTTAGGAAGCAGCAGGAAGCACTTATTTTCTAGAGTCTAGCTGCACTAGGGTGCACGGTGGAACTGAAATGCTTCTGGGCATACAGAGCTGTGGAAATCAATGATAAACACTGGGCCCGTGCCAAAGCACATGGACCTTGTGCCAATATCAAAGTGGTTTGGAAAAGCCAGGTGAAAAAAAAGATCTAAGACAAACCCTGAGTCCAAAGGCAGGTGCATCACAGAGCTGGCTTTATTCAGGTTTAGTTTGTTGGGCTGGCAGAAGTCACTCGCCAGGAGCACAGCCCACACCTGATCCAGGCTTTGTCGTTGAAGTATAAAAGAAATACAAAAAGAGCTTCTGCCATGCTTCTCACCTGGAATGAGAGATGGAAGAGGTCGGTGAGACAGCGTTCCCCAGGGCCAGCCTCTGCACTATTAACACCACAAATGACAATACCCAGCAGACGCAATTCCCTGTGCCTCAAACGGGGATGGACGCCCGTTCTGCCCACAGTTAACATGGCCACGGACACACTCTCCAGCCAAGTTACCCAACAGCTGCTTTGCAGCTCGGAGCAGCTGCGATGCTTAAGCCCAAAGGTCGCTGCTGGGATGAGGCCACAGCCTTTTGCTCATCCTAACTTTGCACCCCAAAGAAAAATGGCTTTTGTAAAGCTCAGCTGTCACAGAGCTGCGTTTCCAGGATCCCCCCACACCCCAGAGCGTTAAGACCTCGGGCAGCTTACAGCCATCAGGATTCACGAGGCGCTACCGGTGCTCCTCCACCCGGGCCTCAGACGTAGATACCGACCCACAGCAGCAGAAAGAGGACGCCGAAGCCCATGAAGAGCGAGGCCACCAGCGAGATCAACAGCTCCTTATAGATGTCCCGTGTGTACTTGGTAGAAGTCACCTCGTAGCTGCAGCCCAGGGGTTAAGGTAAAAACGGAGGTAGAGTGAGGTGAGGGGACCACCCGCCTGCTCCCCTGTCCCACACACCCCCCCTCCCCACCTCCAGCCCGGGGATACACGAAAAACCAGGCGGTGAAAAACATGCCGATAGCCAGCAGCACCACGGTGAGGTGGGGGAAGACGGCCGGGTTCACCGGGCTGGTGTATCTGCTCATCGCCTCCAGCTCCTGCGGGGAGAAGGAGAAGGTGAACGGCGCCGCCAGGGGACGGGATGGGACGTCGGCCCCTGAGCGCGGCCGCAGCCCCAAGTCGCGACCACTCACCATGTCGCCCAAGTCCCGGTTCCCGCTCCGCTTCGACACGTCGCCGCCGCCACCACTGCCCGCCCTTCCTCCCTCCTTCCACCGGAAGCGGAAAGGGAGCGCAGGAACAGGGCATGCCGGGATGGGTGGGCGGGGCGAGTGGGAGCCGCTCGCTATTGGCTCCGCCGGCTCCCGGCGGGCATTGCGGCGGAGCGCGGGAGCGGTGGCGGGATCGAGCTGCGGGGTAATGGCGGCTGGGGGAGGCTGAGGCGGGCCGGGGAGGGGATAATGGCTGTTAGGGGAGGCTGCGGTGGACCGGGGAAGGGCATAATGGTGGATAGGGGAGGCTGAGGCCAGCCTGGGTGGGGGGAATTAATGGCGGCTGAGGCGGGCCCGGGGAGAGTATCTGCGGCCTGGAAGAGGCCGCAGCGGCAAGGTGGGGGGGTAATGGTGAGGCTGTGATTAGGAGAGGAGGATAACGACGGGCCGGAAGAGGCTGAGGTGGGAAGCAGGGCGATGGCAGCCAGCGGGGGCTGCACCCCATGGGGTAATGGCTTGCCACCTCCCTTTGGCCCCTGCTGTTTAGGTGGTACAGCACACCCACAGCCCTGCTGTGAACCCCCTGCGCCCCCCAGCACCGTGAGCTGAGCCTGATCCCAACATCCCCTTTTCTGTTCCCCAGGATGGGAATCCATGGCCTGGCCAAGCTTATTGCCGACGTGGCTCCTAGCGCCATCCGGGAGAATGACATCAAGTCTTACTTCGGCCGGAAGGTCGCTATAGATGCCTCCATGAGCATCTACCAGTTCCTGATCGCCGTGCGACAAGGAGCCGAAGTCCTTCAGAACGAGGATGGCGAGACCACGAGCCACCTGATGGGCATGTTCTACCGGACCATCCGCATGGTGGAGAACGGCATCAAGCCGGTTTACGTCTTTGATGGCAAACCCCCACAGCTGAAATCGGGGGAGCTGGCGAAGCGGACTGAGCGCCGGGCTGAGGCTGAGAAACACCTGCAGGAGGCTCAGGAGGCCGGGGAGGAGAACAACATCGAGAAGTACAGCAAGAGGCTGGTCAAGGTGACCCAGCAGCACACCGATGAGTGCAAGAAGTTACTAACACTGATGGGAATCCCCTACGTGGAGGCGCCAGGGGAGGCCGAAGCCAGCTGCGCTACCCTGGTGAAGGCTGGGAAGGTCTACGCAGCTGCCACGGAAGATATGGATTGCCTGACCTTTGGCAGTCCCGTCCTGATGCGGCATCTCACAGCCAGCGAAACCAAGAAGCTGCCCATCCAGGAGTTCCACCTGAACCGTATTCTCCAGGATCTTGACCTGACCTGGGAACAGTTTGTGGATCTCTGTATCCTCCTGGGCTGTGACTACTGCGAGAGCATCCGCGGCATTGGGCCCAAACGTGCTGTTGAGCTCATCAGGGAGCACAAAACCATTGAGAAGATTGTTCAGCAGATAGACACCAAGAAGTACCCTCTGCCCGAGAACTGGTTGCACAAAGAGGCCCAGAAGCTCTTCCTAGAGCCTGATGTTGTCAACCCCGACACTGTTGAGCTGAAGTGGACCGAGCCGAACGAAGAGGAGCTCGTCCAGTTCATGTGTGGGGAGAAGCAGTTCAACGAAGAAAGGATCCGCAACGGGGTCAAGAGGCTGAGCAAAAGCCGGCAGGGCAGCACGCAGGGCCGGCTGGACGACTTCTTCAAGGTGACAGGCTCCATCACCTCAGCCAAGCGCAAAGAGCCGGAGACCAAGGGGTCGGCCAAGAAAAAAGCCAAGACCAACAACGCCGCAAAGAGCAAAAAGGGGAAATAACCAGACTGGCCGACCACACCCCCCTCTGATTGGTTTTTATGCTCAACCAGGAATTTTAGGCTAATAGCAAATGGTCGTTTTTCTGTTCTGCGTGTTAGTGCTAGGAAGGATCCTGCTCAAGTGCTTCCCAACAAGGCTAAGTTAGTGAATCAGATAAGTGTCTTCCTGCGCAGCAGTAGTAGTTTATGAAGCGAGGAGAGAGCTGAAACAACCACAACATGGAGGGGTGAGGAACCAGGGGGTCCCGTTCAGCAGCAGCGTTCATCCATTTGAGACTCGATGAGACCACCAGGACCAGAGGTGATTCCCAGGCCGTGGAGTTAAAGGGAGGTGCTGATCACAAACACCCTCTCTGATTTAAGAAATAAAAGTGAACAGTTAGAGAGCAAACTGGGTACAAATGGTAAAATTTCTGCCTGACAATCCATCCAAAAAAGAGGTAGGTGCAAGCAGCAGAGGCTGAGGGAGAAACTGGGAGATGTGAATGGAAGGCAAGGTGGAGTTGGGAAGGAGACTTGAAATAAGGAGGTAAAATTCTCCCTTTGCTGAGGATTGGGTATAGGTTCATTCTTATTGTAGTCACTTTTCTTTGTTTAAAAAAAAAAAAGTTGTAATCCTGGTTCCAGCAAAGTTCTGCCTGCTCTGAGTGCTTAAAGCGAGGGCAAGCTGAGCTGAGACTGCAGCTCTCCAAACCTGAATTTGGCTGGTAGGTTCTGTTTGATGTTTAAAAAGAAAAATTGTCAGTAAACCTAGAATGGAAGCGTGTTCACTCCCTGGTTGCATGAGGCATCCTTCTGTGTTGTACACGCAGAGACAGGTCCCAGGCTAAGAAGAAAAAAGGATAGTGCCTCTTTTTTTTTCTTATTTTTTTCTGTATTTGCATAGCCTTTTCCTCTTACTTGTCTAAGCAATGTGCTGGGTTTTGTTTTCAGAATAAAATTTATACACAAATACGGTGTTTCTTATTCTCTGAAGAGGTGGCTTAAACCTTGCTGCTGAAGGCTGCACAGGTGAAGGAAAATCCCAGTTTTAGAGGGAAACCTGTTAGTGACAACAGCCAACAAGTCAAGCACAGGCCTGAATACAGGAAATTTGAGTTTTAAGCTTCTGGATGCTTTGTAGACATCAAAGATCTGTGGGTGAACTCTGCCAAGTTACAAAATAAGAAGCTGGGCTTGTTTTGCAGGGGAATTCCATTAACATTGCTAAAATAATCCTGATTTTTAAGCCACCTCTGAAATTTTCTTAAATGTAATGTGAAGAATGGCAGCAGCTGCTGCACGTGGAGCTTCTCGAGTTGGCTGGCTGCGACTTGCCGTGAGCGTGGGAAAGGGCACCCAGAGCAGAGCACCCAAAACTTGCAAGTCTCGGTGGTTTTTCACAGAGTCTTGGCTTAACCTTAATTCCAAGCCCTAAACTGGAGCTATTTTGGCAGGAGGAAGCCTGGATGTTTCCAGCAAGGGCAGCTGTAGCTGGTGTGCTTTGAGAGGGACATCTTCTCTCCATGAGCACTTATCCCATCACATTATTGGCAAAATCTGCACCCAGAGAGCCAGGAAAGTGCTGCAGGGAAAATCAGATTTAAAAATCAACTTGAGGGGTGATGTTTTAGCATATGGTCTGTATATTTATATACATAACTATATATATATTTAACAAGGCTTCTATCTGCAAGTATTTGTGCTTTCAGCCTGGAATCCTTGTCACTGAGCCACAAGCTTTTTTTCCCTCTGCTGGAAAAAACCTGCTCAGACAGTTTAAGTAACTTCTAAACGTCCTTTCACTGGTTTGTGCTTCCTGAGGGAGGAGTGGAGCCCAGGTGAAGGTCTCACTGCAGTCTTCCCCAGAGGCTGTAAGGTGCAGCCTTGCTGGGCAGGTTAGTTTGAAATCTTGGCTCTTCTGGGATGTTTCAGTGTCCACCATGTCCCCCTCCCTCTGCCTGTCCTCCCCCTCCCAGGTACCCTCCACCCTCATTACCTTCCATCCAGATTTACGCAGTCACCAGGGTGAGTTATCCCTACACTGTTACAACACATAGTAGGCTATACTACTGGTACAGGACAGTATATATGATATAGAGTAGCCCATAGTGTATGTTCTGTAGTGGGATATATAGTAGGCTATACACTTATGATACACAGGAGACTATCTACTACATGAGTTTCAAATGATAAAGATACTTATCTTTTGAAATGTGTTTATTACATGTAGAAAGCTGTCAGTGAAAAGGGATTGAAATTTTTATGACGTTGCTAAGATCTCTGTTGTGCTTAACTGATACTAGCCCAGGAGTCACCGTGGTTCAGACATTTTATCTACTCACATTTCATTACTTTATATTATGTTATTTCATTTCAAAGTGCAGTAATGACAAAAAGCTTAGGATTGTGTTTGCTTGATGTGTACTCTCTTAAATGTTTCAATCTGTAATTTGTCCTAACAGGAGCTTCATAATTAAATAATCCTGTTTTATCTGTGAATACCTTGTGACCACGTGGAAAGGTACAGTGAAATTCTTTTGTGGTAAGGAAATTAGTGATTAAAAAAAATAGTATTTGGAAGTAAGAGTCAGGAAAATGCTTATAGCAAGGAAGTACACTGTCAGCAGCAGGAAAAAAAACCTGCAAACTTGCTGTTTTCAACCTGACCCTGGTCTCCATAACTGGTTTCAGAGTCCTTCTTCATCCTGCCCACTTCTTGCTGACCTGAACAGCATTTACCTCATCACGTTATGACATGTCACGTTGTTACGATGCCAAGAATAGTTCAAGGAATGAGATGGGAATGATGGAACATTTCTAAGAAAGTTTAACTGCTTTTTCACATACCTTTAATTCGCTTAAAGAACATTAAAAGTTTGCTGCCTATCCTTTTGTCAAGGGATGCACACAAAGTGGCCTTTAAGTGACTAATTTCTCTAATGAGCCTGAAGTAAAATCATGCACACGATCACCCTGATGACAGAAACGCACTTCAGTGTTTGTGCACTTGGCCTGTGCTGTTACACCCAGGTACACGTTGTGCTTCGTACCTTTGGGTTGAAATGCATCTTCCCCTCTGTGGCTTCCCTTGGGGCGTTTGGTGAAGGATGCAGGAGGGATCTCCAGCCACAGAGGTGATCTTGAACTTCAGAAATCAGGTTTTTCTAAGTCCAAGCCATGAAAACTATTACACGTGCAGGGAGGGAAAGTGATTTCTGTGCACGTTTGACTTTGGTTACAGCACTCACGCTTTCAGCTACCTTCAACTGGATAGTTTAAGTGAAGCTCTGAAATTGCACAGTTCAAACAGGAGAATAAATTCCAAACCCTAGCATCCTGTTAAGTGTTATTTAGCACACGCATATGGCTTCTTTCCCACCTGTGGCTCAGCACAGATGAAAACTTCCCCCCCTCCACATCAGCACTGAGCAGAGAGGTTAATGAGCCTTGCACAGTAGCTGTGGGGGACAGGACCCAAGTCCAAACTCCTTCCAGACTCTTCTGAGAGTTCCTAATGATCCCCTCCGTGGCTGGCGTGAAGCTCTTTGCTCACCTCAGATTTACTTCAGGGATTTTTTTAGTGATGAGGGCCAAAGAAGTAAATAAACCCAGAAGCTGTCACCCTGCACAAGCTCCTCTGGGACAGTGTCACCACCCACTCTGGTCAAAAACCGGGTGCCACGCGCTCGGTCTCACTTTGGAGCGTCACATCTGCAAAGTGCTGCTTCCCTCCTCCTGCAGCACCAGTCATTTGAAGAATGGGGGAAAACAGGTCACATTTCTTCTTTTTGCCTTAGGACGACGCACACATCGCGTGCAAATCTCAGAAGGATGCATCTGGAGGGTGGGTAAGAATGTGGTGTTATACAGGAAAGCAGGATTGTAGGCACAGGCTTCAAATGTAGAGCAAGATTAAAGCCCCCCAGCATGCAAGTTTACTGATCCAGGGCAAAAACTCCATTAGCAGAATAGACCTAAACTGTATTTTCCATATGTCTGACTTTCTAAGCATTATCTTCAGAGCTTTCTAAGTATTTGTCCCCATCTTACTGTGATAAAACCTCTGAGAAAACATTTGAAAAGCTGCTCTTCTGCCCTGAACATGTGTAAACTGAACAGGGAAGACAGCTGGAAGATGAGCAGGACTGCGCTATGCAGCAGCACGGAAAGCCCCGTAGCCTGGGAGCGTTACACGGGGCTCAGCCCGTGAGGAAATAGTCTTCAAGATATTTCTCTAGAAAGAATAAAAAGACACTGCAAAGCTTAGAGCAACCTTCTGCTTCTGCCTGTGCTGCAGTATCATTCCTCATTTGCAGAAGGCGAGAGCTTGGTCCCAGCAGTAGGGTTGGGTGGATCTGTTACGGATTTTTTGTATATAAGGATGTTTGTTCTCAAAAGATGTGAAAGGGAAAAGCAGCTGCAGCCAAAACCTAGACATATCCTACCAACTATTTCTATGTTGGAACCTCATAAATATTTGTAAAGTGAAAACTGTCTGTTAGAGATACATGTAAGAATCTGGTTTTGTACCAGAGAAGTGGAGAGCAGCGATATATCTGAAGCGTGAGACAGCCACCCTGAGGGGAACCGCTAAACCCAAGAATGACGATTAAGTAACACACTCGGTGGCACCAGCTGCGTGAGCAGAACTGCCAGGCATCACCCACGGCACCTGTGCAGCCCCGGGACTGTGCTGCAGGGGGAACAGCAACATCCCCTGTTTCGGTAAGTCCCAATCGCACCTTTACAAAAGGTATTACAAGTAGCTTTGAACCTCAGGAGCCAGCTGAGCATTTGGTCTTGTTATTTCAGAGAAATAGTTTATCCTCTCTCCCTGCTGCAGGAGGGGAATTGCAGGGATGATCCATGCGGAAGAGGTTTTACTGATGGGGTGGTTGATTAAAGCTTGGTCCCAGCAGTGGGGTTGGGTGGATCTGTTATGGATTTTTGTACATAAAGATGTTTGAGTGTTCTCAAAAAAATGTTCATTTAGTGGAAAAGCAGCTGCAGCCAAAACCTAGAAATATCCTACCAGCTATCAATCTTTTGCTCAGATTTTGCTCTTTCCCTGTTCTTCAGCTCAAGTACCACACCATCGCCTGCCTGCTTTGTAGTTCATGTTGTTTTCACTACCAGTTGGGGTTTTTCCGCCTTATATTTTCTGTTCTAAACAAAGATTTCCACTACTATCACACTGATAATATTGTTAATTAATACCAGTACCACTATTGATACCAGAAGCAAGTCTTTCAGGATTCCTAACATCTGCTGTGCTCTGCTAGAAAGAGTAACTGGCACTGGAGGGGCTTGATTAGAAAAAAAATCCTGGGTGCAAGGTGGTGTGGGGTTCAAAAATAAAGGCACCAGTTTTCTTTCTGCTATATGGAGCCTTCTGATAAGTGGTTTGTTTATTTTTTTTCCCTCGCCTCCTGGATTCCCATGAATACAGCTAACAGCTTTCTATTACATATATAACACATCATGTACAATTCATTTCTCAGTCTCACAATTGTGAAAAGCAGCCTGAAAATGCCTTCCTTCCCTACCTTGAGTGGAAAAAAAACATGTAAATAATAGTTGAGCTGGAGCAGATAAAAAATTTGAGTGTAATAAAACCCTGTTTCACTGTGATTTGCAACACTGGGGGGAATATTTCCCTCTGTGCTGGAACCTGACCAAGATTATCGACAGAAATGTGGCAGCTCAGCCTGTTCTTGCTACACTTGACCAGGAATTTCTGTCCCAGGCTGCCAAGTGACCCTCCCAAGTGCCCCGCAGCTCGCTTGCTGAGTTGGTGTGAGCAGCTGGGGCAAAGCTGAGCAGAGGGCACGGCGCATTTGGGGCACCCAGGGTTGGCATAACTCATTTTGTTCAGTCTTCTCATGAAGAAAATTAAATACACTCCCTTTTTCTGCCTCCTATTCTAATGAAGCAAGGTGACAGGTTAAATTCTTCACTGCTTCTCCAGTTTTCAAATCATTCAATATTGGTTGTTTTTTTTTAAAAAAAAAATATTTTTTTGATTCAGCCTCCTGATTAAAGGGAGTAAGGACAAAATGCAATTTCTGAAAGGTTTTGGATGAGTTGCTCTGCCTGTGAGGATTTATTGAGACCCTAAGCACAGGTCGATGTTATCTCAAGTATCAATGTACTTTCAACGGACAGCCTAACGGAGCACGTGCTGTTAGCAGCATCCTCAGCAGTCCGTGCCATCGCTCTTCTCTATTTCACTCTTTCTCCTCCTTCCGACAGGTGTGCTGCTACGAAGAGCAGTAATATGGCTCAAGGCAATCACACCATGGTGACCCACTTCATCCTCCTAGGACTGACAAGTGAGCCTAAGCTGCAGACTCCTCTCTTCTTCATCTTCTTCACGATTTCTCTCATCACACTGATGGACAATCTTGGGCTGATCACGCTGATCAAGACAAACCCCCAGCTGCACACCCCCATGTACTTCTTCCTCTGCAATCTGTCTGTTGTTGATCTTTGCTACTCCTCTGTCTTCTCTCCAAAGCTGCTTGTTGGCTTCTTGGTGGAAAAGAAAACCATTTCTTACTCTGCCTGCTTTGTCCAGCATTTCTTTTTCCTTGTGTTTGTGACCACAGAGGTGCTCTTGCTGGCTGTGATGGCATACGACCGCTACGTAGCCATTTGCAACCCACTGCTCTACGTTATTTCCATGCCCAAGAGGGTCTGCATTCAGCTGGTGGCCGGGTCGTACCTTGGGGGGATTTTGAACTCATCAATCCAAACGTGCTGCTTGCTGCTGTTGCCTTTTTGTGGACCCAACGTCATCAACCATTACTTCTGTGACACTAACCCTCTGCTGAAACTCACCTGCTCTGATGACCACCTCAACGAGCTTTTGCTTGTAACCCTCAACGGGACCATTTCCATGTCTGTGCTCATCATCATCCTCATCTCCTATGTGCACATCCTCTTCTCAGTCCTGAGGATGAGGTCTGCCGAAGGAAGGCACAAAGCCTTCTCCACCTGTGCCTCCCACCTCCTGACTGTGACCTTGTTCTACGTGCCCGCAGGGCTGAGCCACATGCAACCAGGCTCCAAGTACTCGCTGGAGATGGAGAAAGTCACCGCCCTGTTTTATACCCTGGTCATCCCGATGCTCAACCCTCTGATCTACAGCTTGAGGAACAAGGATGTCAAGGATGCACTTAGAAAAGCAACAGCAAATAATATTTTTGTGAGTTGCCTGCTGACCAAACTGACCCCAATCAGTTGATAAAACCCCTGCTGCTTCCCTTTTTTAAAGTCTTAAGTCAGCTGTCCAGAGGAGTAAGGAACAACTTCTATTTACAGAAGCAGGTACAGCAAATTTTAAGCATGCTTTAAAATCTGCAGAGACTCAATGTTACCAAACATCCAGCCATTACAGGCCTCTGATAAACATTTCCTTGTCATCTCTTGGGGTTTTTTCCTGTAAAATGATGTCATATCATGGGAGGTGGTAAAAATAAGCTCATAAGGAATTTCCCTCTTAAGCATAGCTTCTAAAGAAGTTGCACTGATTCCTCCAGAGGCAAGTTTAAGGACTGGAGGCTTTTGGGGAGGTATATCCAAAAAACACCACCAAAAAAGCCACCACACACCTCACTTTGGGCTAACTACAAGGAAAAAAATTTCTTTTGCTTCCAGGGGAATGTGCTATGGAAAGTAAGAAAAGGGAGGAGAAGCAGAGACCACTGAGCTGCTGGGGGATGAGAGCAGCAAGTGCTGTGCTCTAGCATCAGGAAGATGCAAAATCGGTGAGTGACCAGAACGCCCCAGCATGGCTGTGTCTGTGCTGAAAAACCTCGGCTGCTTTGCCTCCAGCCCTGGAGGGACCTTCCACCGTGCAGCTGGGAGGTTTCCCTGCTGAACTCCCAGGCATTTTCCTCCCTGGGGGATGAAAGCTGCAGCTTGTCTCTGCCTGTACCCAACAGCATAGCAGGGCTCTTGGCCACCCGTGTGGATCTCATCCTACACCTTGCTTCCTACAGCTGCAAGACGTTTAACTCAGCCAAACAGGTTTGTTCTGTGAGAGAAACAGGCTTCATCTTCCATCTGCTTTAGGAGGAGAAGCAGCAGCAGCTGGGAGTGGTATTTCTCCCTATTAGCAAGGAGTTTAGCAGGATTGACTGTAACTAGCAATGAAGAAATTTCTCCCCGCTATTTTCTTGTCATGGGGTGGTTGTAAATTATATTTCCTCCCAGCTGACTCTTCCCCAAGACAGCTGTAAGGCTGAGAAGGTGCCACGAAGGGATGCTGCAGAATCTCATGCTCTCCAGAGCAGAGACAACTGACCATGACCCAAGAGAGACCCTGAGCAAGAACTGGGATGCCACATCCCCACAGAGAGAAGAGCGAGGTCACCTGTCACTTAATGTTAATTTGTACATGGCTGCATCTGAGTTAGTCCAGACATTGTTTTTTTCATAGCAAAAATAAAAAATAAATACTCCTAGCATGATTTCTTTTAGATGGCAATAGAAGCCATGACCTAAGCACACCCACTGTATTGTGATACCAATAATCCAAACCTTTTTTTTTTTTTAATCTCAGATGCAAGATTGTGGATACCTTGTATAGAGTAAAATAAAAATCTGTCCAGAGCATGCAGCTGAGCAGGGGCCATTTTTCTTAAGAGCCAGCCTCAGGAAAAGGTGGGGGGCAGGAGATCTTTGTAACACTTACCTTCCGTAACAGCTTGCTTTATCCTCAGCTTGGACACTACAGGGTCTTGTCTCACGTTAGGAGTTGTTCACTCTATTTGCATAATGCAACATGGCTCGGGGAGCAGCGAGGACCAGTTACTCCCTAGGGAAGGCAAACTGGGAGCTGAAGGTGGCCACGACACAGGGCACGGTCCCACAGCACCCAGCACAGCAGCAGCTCCCATTGATAGCCCAGGGGAAACCGAGGGCCAAATTCAAGCCAGGAAAGCTGAAGACCAGGACAAAGCACAGCTACAGCCCAGCTCTGGAAGTGGTTAAAGACCCAGGGCTGAGCTTAAATAGTGCCCGAGCCTGGGGCAGAGTGTGGGTGGAGGCCCCAGGTGATGCTGGCCATGGCAATTACGGTGGGTGCACTCCCTGATGTCTCAGGGAGAGGGGAACTGGGTTTTTTCCCCACCCAGGCCCTGAACACAGCCCCAGCACCATATCCAGCGTGCTCTGAGGTGTCCCCGTGCCCAGGGGGTGGAAGGACAGAGCAGAGAGGAGCGATGAGCTTGTGATTCTTGTCCCTCCTCCTGAGTCATGCAGAATAAGGTGCTTCAGATGTCACATTCTCATTTTCTTGGGGAAATTGTCCAAATGTCTCTACTTTTCATGAAAACTCCATTGCAAGCTTTGATTAAAAGCTTTATAATTTCACTTAAAGCTGGTTTTAACTGGTTGCCGTTGCATTCATTCATTATTCATTACAGTTCTTTTAAGAAGACTACGGCTTACAAAGCTACTTATTTTAAAACATAAAATTTATTCACTTTGTCATTATACAAGCTACATGTTCTTCCAGGAATTGTGTAGTTCACTAAACATACAAGGTGTGTCTCGATTAGGTGTTAAAAAACCTTTCTCTGCTTTTTTAAAGCATCTTCCACCTCAGCCACGCAATGACATTCAGAAGAGTCATAACTCAGTCACACAAGGCATGAACCTGATACTGATCATCCAAAAAGGAAAAGATTAGTAGATGTAAAGGCAACACGTCTCAAGAAGATTTTGGGTGGGACACAATTCTGGCAACGTGCTAATGTACATGTGCCCCCAACAAGTCGTTAGCACAGCTCCAGGTCCCCTGAGCCAGGCCCATGGCTTTGTGCTTTCTGATGGTTCTTCTAGACATTGGTCAAAAATTGCATCTGAGGCCACAGCTGGACCTTCCCCCTGCTGTCACCAGGTCACTCACATCAGATAAACATCCCCCTCTCATCAGGGTCACCTCCGGCAGCGTCCTGCAACCCTCTCAGCCCCTTCTTCTACAGACAACTGCTATGTCCCACTTGCAGCCTTTACGAAGGGGACCTCACTGATGCCTGTCTCAGCAAAGCCTTCCTAAGACCAGGTTTAATAACCCTCCTAGAAAAATTCAGAGTCTGGGCCACATTGCAGCTCTCCATATATCACTGACTTAAACAGATTCTTCAAGCTTATTTAGGATAAATGATTATGAAGCAGGCAAGGGAAATATTAGTAATTATTTACCTCCAATTTGAGCATCCTTTTCGTGGGCAATATTTTCAGTTAACACAATTTAGACACAAAACATCGTGGTACTGTTTCAGTTTTGCTAGGAAAGCATTGACAACTGTTAATTATTGAAGACTCACACCACAATTAAAATAAATTGACATAGTTTGAAGAGAACGATTTGTTATGGTGGTTCTCCATACCCTGTGCTTGCTGTGTGATCTCTTTATCTCTACGCAGACCAGTAATGACCAATAATGCACATTCCTTCATTACCCAAGAGCTGAAAATGCATTTTCAAAGCCTGGATAGACACGGCACCAACTTTCGCACCCACAACCTCCTCAGGGCCCCCTTCACCTCCTTGTTCCTCAGGCTGTAGATGAGGGGGTTGAGGGTGGGGGTCAGGACAGTGTAACACACTGAAACCAGCTTTGCCCGATCCCACGCACACGGCTTGTGAGGCTGGACATAGGTGAGCATCCCCGGTGCGTAGAAGATGGTGATGGCAGCCAGGTGGGAGGTGCAGGTAGAGAAAGCTTTAAGCTTCCTCTTGGTCAAAGGGATGTGCAGGATGGTGTGAAGGATGCAGGTGTAGGAAACCAGGATCATCAGGGCAGAGCCCATGATGTTAAGTCCAGCATTGGAGACATGCAGGATCTCGTTTGTGCGGGTGTCAGAGCAGGAGAGCTGCAGGATCGTGGGCAGCTCGCAGAAGAAGTGGTTGATGCTCCTGGCCCGGCAGAAGGACAACCTCCCCGCCAGGACAGTGTGCCCCAGGGAGGTGAGGGAGCCCGTGGTGTACACCAGCACCATCATGCCGGAGCAACGCGCCCTGGTCATGGTGGTGGTGTAAAGCAGCGGCTTGCACACAGCTGTGTATCGGTCGTAAGCCATCACCCCCAGGAGGAAGCACTCACAGATGATCAGAGCAAGGAAAAAATATATCTGGGCAAAACAACCCAAAAAAGAGATGTGGCTGCTCCCTAGCAGGAAGGTCTCCAGCGCTTTTGGGATGACAGCAGAGGAAAGGCAAAAATCTATGAAAGATAAGTGGGTCAGGAAGAAATACATGGGGGTGTGGAGCTGGGGGTCGGCGTTGATTAGCAGGATCATCGTCAGGTTCCCCAGTGCCATTAAAACATACAGGGATAAGAAAATTGTGAAAATGGTGGTTTGTAGCTCTGGGACATCAGAGAAGCCCAAGAGGATGAAGCCAGACAAAACAGTGATGTTTTCTCCATCCATCATTTCTACAAGTTAGATGAATTTGCATAGAAATAAAATGAATCAGTGAAATAAATCCCTAAGAGAGAAATACCCTGGAAACATGGGAGTTGAATCCATAAAGTAAATGTAGTAGAAAATGCTATATTTTTGAGACAAATGCAAGGCAACTGTATTTCTGCCTTTAGCCCAAGCTTCGAAGCCAAAGAGATGAAGGAGCTATTACTCACATATTAAAAGAGAATAATTCTGCCATGATTTATATACATTGTACAGATGATACACTAAGAAACATCAAAATGTTTATTCAAGTATAAAAAGTCAAATAAACACATTCCAAAATGTGGAAAACAGAGAAGATACAGATTCTCACCACTGACTTCTGGAAATTTTAAGGATTTTTTTCTTTCTTTTTTTTTCAGACTGGATTAGTGCTCTTCTGTGGCCTCATTAGATCTGATGCAGCCTTTTCATCATGAAACAAAGCTGTGCACTTGAAATTGTTGAGGTTTTTTTAATTTCTAAATTTATAGGCTTTTGAAGAAAAACCCCTGCGTGCGCTGGGTCAGAGGTGGATCAAATATCCACGTAACAATGTTAAAATATATTATATACAAACCAAACTTTTTAAAGCTTCATCTTGGATATTCCCATCTCTCCCATTCAGCTCCTCTGCAGATTAAATATCTGATGGAGGATCTATCTACAGATGTCCACATCTCAGCTGAAATGTCCCTAGATCAGTTGTAGATGGGGTCAGAAGTGTGGTTTTTTCAAACCAACCTCCTCGCCCCTGCTAGGGCACTTGGTTTGACACCATGGATGCTCTTGGAGATCACAGATGGACTCCCTTTAGCTGCAGCTCTACCAGCACATCCCAGCCATGAAACAGCATCCACTCCCCCAGAATAAGTTGAATTAAAAAAATACAGAATGCAGAAATGAGTTCAGGAGGGTAATGAAGTCCCAGTGCCACTTGTCTTACTCTACTGACCTCAGATCTTTTTGGTCAATATCGCTTGGTAATGGAGACGTAGTTGTAGCTCCGTCTGGACAACTCGTACCCTTGAAGCACACGTTTCTGTCTTTTGGCAACAATTTCCTCACTGGGATTAAATTGATTGTGTCCTAGAGGTGAACGTTTCCATCCCGTAGAGGCAACCTCTGGTGACCAGCTCATACGTGAACGTGCAGCCCTGGAGAGGACAATCATATCTTAAACAGCTTCAAGGTTAAGAACATGCTAAATGTTAAAAAAATATTTAAACATTCAATAAATTATTTATAATAAAAAAAAATATTTAAAATCTTGCCAAGTACAGATGGAGCTACTCCGGAACATGAACCCATGCTGCAGGACTTCACAGAGCAGAAGCTTTTATTCTGAATTTTCTTCTCATCTCAACAGAAAAGCTGGTTGCTGTTCAGACATATAAACAAAACAGAAGTATAATTAGGGGGGGTTGGTTTTTTTTTTTGGTTTAGGTTTGCCAATTTATCATTTGAATACAGAAATTTTAAAAAAATTACTACTGAGACATGAAATTAAAAAAAAAAATAGGCTCCTTGTAACTTATTACACCAAGTCCAGCTCCCACGAAAAGGGACTGGTGTATATTTTTGAGGTGTTAATCAATACAAAGGCATTTTTTGCAATATGAAGTATACAAACAGCTAAAGAGATAAAGCGGACGAGTCACAGTGGAGACAAAGTGTCGTGAGATGTGTTACGGGTTAAGGGATAATGGAGAGAACAACGAAGCACCGGGCTGGGTCTTCTTACACCACCTGCACTTAAAAATGCTTTCAAGCACGTGAGAGGCAGAACGACTAGGGTCACCAAGTGGAAATGTCAAACCCTTTTTTACCTGCTTGGTTAAAAGGAAAGGTGTTGGTAGATGTGGTGCCTGCAGCTCCTTGAGAAGCCCACCCGATGGGTCAAAGCCACGGCAGGAGGAGAGATGCTCGGGAGGAGATCACCCAGGCTGGCTGGCAGAGGGGTTTTATCCCAGATGAAGCATTACCTCAGATGTTTGTGCAAGCCGCTCTCCCTCAGGACCCTCATCCAGCTGATAATTGTTTTGACCTGATCAGAAAAAGCCTCTTTCAATTCCACCCCCAAAACCTTTTTGGCTGCACCAACACCTCCAAGACCAGCTCTGCTGTAGAGACCTACAAGGCTGCCCATGCCACCAAAGACAAGTCCAGGGCAGTTTGCTTTTTATTTATCCAACTACCACAAACTTCTCTATTTCAGTCTTTCACTGAGGAAGCCCTTTGCTACCAACAGGGAAACCTGATGGATCATCTAATGTTGCATTGAAGGGTGCTGAAAACAAACCTGATGGACCATCCACTGTATGAACGGTTTGAGCGTGGCCATGGGAAGCCCTCACCAGCAGATATATTTATTTCCATACACTTTACTGACGACTGTACAACGCTTTGCTCAAAAGCATCATTTTACACAGTTGCTTTGAGGATATAACAGAATTAACTCAGATTTACCAGTTTTATTCTGACGAATCCTGAGAGCCAATGTTTCCTGAAAGCTTCTACTAGGTGAAGAGACATTATAAAACCCCTAGGACAAATATTAAATGATAACTTTGTCCCAGACATTTAGAAAACACAAAGGATGGGGCAGATGTGAGAGAATACCGAAATATGAGAGTGTGGGGAAGCAAGATGAAGAAGTATACAGATGGGTTTAGATGTTTTTAATGTAAATTTGTTTTTCTGCTGGAAGGCACCAGACTATTAGTCTTGGAAAAAAGGATTTCCCCATGTTTTTTAATTTCTTTCTTCCCCATTCAGCACTGGGCTAAAACCAAGGCTTGTGGACTGGGAAAAGCAACATAATAAGGGGGAAAAAGCCCTCACTCAACTTTAGGACAAAAAAAAGAGATTTAAATTTTATTTTTTTTTTAATATATGGAAGGAAAAATAATCCACTAAGAATACCTGCTTGGGTAGGGTGTGCATCTGCAGCGTGAATAATGCAGCTTGAAATCCCAGACGCAGACAGCTCAATACTGCACTTGCTCCATCTCCATCGTAAGATGACCCCAGGTCACCAGCACCGTGGCTGTTTGGGGGAAAGGAAGACCTAAAATCCTCCCTCCCTCCCTCCCTCCCTCCCTCCAGCAGTCTGGCTCTTTACAGGCCTAGCTAAATTCACAGCAGAGCAGAGGCTCAAATATGTCTTGTCCGCCATTACCATGAGTGCTTTGGTGACCAACACACCGTCACAGCATTATTTCATGTGACCTTACTTTGTGGTCTGAAGCTAAAACTCCTGAAAAAAATCAATTAACATCCTCCTAATACCAGGAACATCACCAGAGGACACCTGTTAATATAAAACATGAGAGATCAGACACTACTGGTTTGATGTCACCAGGGCAAAGCCACCACCAGCATTCTCCTTTTTGTTCTCTCAAGCCTGAAATGTTGATTATTATTTTTAATTATATTTAATTAATAAATAATATCTATTTCAAGTCATATTTAAATAACATTTACTTTGGATAATAACTTTCTGCCCAGCACACGGTCACTGTCAGGTCTCACGCTACAGCCAAGGAAAGTCCCATCCCTCCTAGTGCAGGGTGTGCAGGGTGAACTCCTTGGTTCAAGGAGAAATATGTTTTCCAGGTGTCCTGCTTCCAGGTGCACTTAGTCCCTACTTCCTGAAGGTGCGATGTCTAATCCTCCTCACCATAGCCCTCTCCTCTCAGCTGACCAGGAACCATGGATAGACAAAGAGGAGAGGACTCTACCTTTTGCTTTCCTCATGGCGTTCTTCATGTCTGTGTTTCTTAGGCTGTAGATGAGTGGGTTCAGCATGGGGACTGCAACGGAGTACAGCATGGAGACCACATTATCGTGCTCCGAGGAGTGTCTGGAACTGGGGCGCAGGTACATGAAGAGGGAGCTCCCGTAGTACAAGGCGATGGAGACCAAGTGAGAGGCACAGGTGGAGAAGGCTTTGTGCTGACCAGACACGGAGCGGATCCGCAAGACAGTGGAGAGGACTGACAAGTAGGAGACTAGGATGAAGACTGTGGTGCTTAGCACATTGAACCCCACCACGGCAGAAACCATCGCCTCGTTGACACGGGTGTCAGAGCAGGAAAGGGCTAGCAGCGGTGGTCCGTCACAGAAGAAATGATTGATCCTCTTGGACCAGCAGAACGGGAGACGAAATATGGAAGCTGTGTGTATGGTGGAGCTGATCACACCAGCTAAGTAGGCACCAGCCAACATCCCAACGCAAAACCTCTGGGACATGACCACAGAGTAGAGCAGGGGGTTACAAATGGCCATGTAGCGATCATAAGCCATGGCAGCCAGCACATAGCACTCAGTGGTGGCACAGGTCGCAAAGGAGAAGAGCTGAGCAGCACACCTAACGAAGGAAATAACCTTTTTCTCCACTAAAAAATTCAGCAAGGTTTGAGGGATGATGGTAGAGGAGTAACAGACGTCCAGGAGAGACAAGTGGCTTAGGAAGAAGTACATGGGGGTGTGTAGGCACGAATCAATTCTGATTAATATAATTACTCCCAGATTTCCTATTAGAGTGACCACATAGATGACAAGGAATAAGACAAAACACATCACCTGCAGGTCTTCTCGGTCTGTGAAGCCCAGGAGAATAAACTCAGATGCAAATGTATAATTATCTTCAACCATATTGAATATATAAGCAGTTCGGCTGTTTTATGTATTTCAAATGGAAAAGGTTAATAGGCCCAAATCTGTCAATAATGTTAAGTATGTTAGTTTTTGTCTATCAAGCAGCTACACCACTTTAAGTCAATATAAGGTAAATTCTCTTTGAGAGAGGAAAACCTCAAGTTCCCAAGGCCGGTCTCCCAGTTCAGCCTTAGCTAAACACATACAACCATCAGCAACACACCTGGAAGTGGGTGAATATTTTAAGGCAAGGAAGGAGGGTAATGCCATACCAGAATAAAACATAAATAAATTACAGGGCTTTCTCATAGCTCCTCTCAAATCATTGACACATGGAAGTCCATGATTTTCACAATAACTGCTGGAAAAATGAAATCAATTCTCATCTTTCGAGTGCGCCCAGTCCAGTGTGAGTACATGAAGAATAAATATCTGTTCCCTGTGTCCCGGAAGACCTCTTCTAGGTGAAAGCACTGGAAAGTGCAACTTTCCTTAGTGTAATTTTTCCTCGTGTAGGATGGTGCAGTGTAAGAGCCAGGATTTGTCTCACCGCGCTTTGCTTTAGACGCGATGCCTAACTTGGAGATAAAAGATAAATTCAGGCTTGCTCTCTCTGCTCACCAGGGAGAAATCAGCAGCTCTTAAAATCACACTCTATGACAGATAGAATAAATAAACATTGATTTTTCCTGGATAACATTAATCATTGCTTGACAGAGTTACACCAGAGAGCAAAACAAGAGTGCATACTGCTCAGCATCTGACAAGCAGATCCGAACTTAAAAGTCATAATTATTTGATGACCCTTTGCTGAAGGGGTGAGGTTCACCTCCAGATCCAGACATCTCATTTCAGATATCCTGTGAGCAACATGTCTGGTCTCCTGGAGTTATTAATGGGGATTTAGAGCTGCTTTTCACTGCCCATGTAGAGATGCCGGAGGCAAAGCTGCGTCTGAGACATCCGCATGGCACTGGAAGATGTATTACAACTAATGAAAATCGAGCTGTTTGGGTCTGGAGCTGAATCCTCCCCCAGAGGCAGCATCCACCTGCCTGGATGTAGACATCTACTGCCATTGGAGAATTGACCTGAATTTTACAATTAACTAAGGCTCACCCGCACTTTTTCTTACTTGACAAGCCAACGGCTTCGTGTGGAGCGATTCAAGATGTAGATATGAAACCCAGGCGGTGTATGAGGCTCCTGCCCACCAGGAATCACATCTCCCTGTGACTTGAAGACATCTGACTGGAAGGGAGATAAATTAAAAACCCATACCTTGCTGCCTCAGCTTAGGTATTATTCATGCTGACAGGCAGGTGGTTGGTCCACACTCTGCTAAATAACCACCAGCAAACCCCAAATATTTATCACTGTCCTCCTGGGGAAAGGACCTAATTTGTGGCTCCCGATTTCCTATTCAAATTTGATAAGATCTTGCATCTCCTGGGCAAGCCAGCACAAGACCTTCCAACAAGCTGCCCTAGGACTCACCCAGCAGCTTGTTAGTGTTTTCCAAGATGTAACTCATGATGTTCTAGATTGGAGAACGACCAGCCACTGCCAAAACCCCAAAGCCGAGCAAAGCCTTGTAGTGCATCTCCTGGCTAGATGGCCATTAGCCCACTCTCATGGCCATTATCCTCAAAAGCTCCATGTGGGAACAAGGGGAAGGTGTCAGATCTACAGAGCTAAAATACATTGTTAGGGTAGCTGGTGTTTTAAGTCTTACAGCCCAAACTAGTGAATGCAGAAAAGCCTCGTTAATGGGATGGTTTAAAATGTGAAGCAAAAGCACCCTGCGCTCACGCCTCCAGCATCCCTCTGGTTTCTCAGGGTGACCATCTCTGCGGGGAAGAGTCTGCCACAAGTCCTGGGGATCCTGCAGATGCCACAGGATGAAGCAGGATTTTCACAGCGGGATTTTCTTTCACTTTTCTCTCAGCTCCAGCTGAAGCAGTTTTTATACTCACAGCTGCTCCCCGCTCCAGCTGGACCGGTACACCAGGTCTTCTCCCATGCAGCATCTGCCCGTGCTTCCAGAGCTTTGCCCTTCGCAGCGTTCACAGAGCCAGGGATAAAACAAGTCGGGGATAACAACCTCCAGGGAGCTGTCAGACCAGGCGAGGGTCAGCCCCACCAAGCCCAGAGGGGTCCCGAGATCCTCCACTGCCTGGTCAAGATACAGCTAACAGGGGTTTAAAATTGACACCAGGAGGTTACCTTTAATAGTTTCATGCATCCTAAAAAAAAATCACGAAAGGTAGTTTATTGTGATATCTGTGCATAATGTGCAATATCTGTATTCAAAAACCTCTTTTTTTCTTTTCCACAGAACAGCTCTTCTTGGAAGCCTTCAACCCTCAGCGCAGACTGCACATGATGAGAAATCCAGCACTCCCTCTTTTCATTTTATGCTGATGTTTAGAATGAAAAAAAAAAAAAAAGCACCTTATTTTTCATTTTGATGTATCTGCCTTTATTTTTCAAACAGAAACTCTTCCCATACTTTGCTCCCAAAGATGAGAGGGGGCTGCACCCCTGCAGTGCCTTCCAGAAAAGGACAAAATTCACCTCTTCGTCTGCTCAAAAAAAAAAAAAACAAACTAGTAGGGAATGACCCCAGTTTTGTCCACCCAGCACTCAGCAGGTCATAGCGAAGGGTGGGTTTCTTCCCTGTGAAGGTCACTAGATGAATCCACTGTGCTGACCCAGGAACTGGGTAACTATATAGGCAGCCTCATCCATTTAATTCAACATCCAAGAGCACTGAGGGCAGCTGCTCACCAGGGATTATTTAGGTAATGATGGATGCAATTTACATAAATCAACAACAGAAAATTAAATCCTTCACCTACATGGGATAAAAGTTCAAATCTATGTATTTTCATTGGCTTTTATTGTAAAATCTGGGATAGTTTTGTCAGGACTAAAGATGTGCTGGAGGGACCCTTTCTGAGAGTGATCTGTAGGAAACAATTGATGTAAGAGGTAATAATTTAAAATATCAGGAATTATCATTTCAAGTTGTGTATGGTTAGCCCAGGCTACTTAAGAGACAAATAATTCATAAAGCAGAGTGAATTTGATAATCTAGATTTCATACAATCTGAAACCTCGCCCAAGAATTGCATTAGGGGAAAAAAAAAAAGTGCGGTTTAAAGCATCATTTCTAATGCGAAGGGAACTTGGTGAGGAGCTTGTTCAAACATCTGACATTGCCCGTTCATTTTTAACAGGCTCAGAAGCTGATGCTGAGAAAAGAAACAACCTAAATGTATCAGCCAACTATAGAGGCAGCATGATGGTCTTATTTTATTTATATGCTATTTCTCAGTTCCCTGAACAAGGACAAGCCACTTAGCTACCCGAGGCTTGCTAGCACGTAAGAAAAAGAAGTTTTTACCTATAATAAAAAGGAGAAGATATTTCCAACAATGTCCAACAGATGGTGATGATGTATAGGAAATCCTGCTCAGTATTTTCCTATCCACTTACATAGAATTTCCCCCCTCCAGCACCCCCTTTTGGTATCTGAAAGGGACTGTTATGGCCATTTTGCATCTCTTGGGCTGACAGCCGAGCACAGTGATACATAGAAGGAACAAAAATAAGTCTTTCACATATAAACAGGAATGGATTTTATTCAGAAGTAGATGAAATGCAACTTCTGAGAAGAAAAGGGGCACCTGAAGAACAGGCATATTTGTACACCGTCGTGCCTTGCCAGCAACAGTAAGTCAGCTTCAGGCTGGTAACTTTAGTATCAAAAATAATAATAAAATAATAATTTTTTTAAAAGTTCTAGGTGCTGACCAGGGCCACATCAACGTTTAGGTTAATTTTCACTGTGTTAGAGAGTATTTTTCCCACTGTTGACAGTCAAGTGACTGCAGACGGCAAATACTCATCCAGGGCCCAGCCAAGCCTTCCCCGTCCCAGCCGATCATCCCCAAATCCCCTCCCAGAGGAGCTTGTTAAGGTGATTTGATCAGGGACACCTCTTGCCTTTGAGTGATGAGTTGCTAAAGAAATATAAAAGTTTTTTTGGGGCAGGGGGGGAAAATATTGTGGTTGCTGTTCCCTGGTGGCATTGCATTTTCACAGCCACCACAAGTTTCTGTTCAGAATACGGTGAAAGGGGGGAGATGCAGTTGCTGGCAGGAGTTACTTCTTGCATAAGACTTTTTTAAATCACCCTCAGGTTTTTTTGTCTCAGGGTATTTCATTATTTTTTTTCATTTTTTCTGTTCCTTTGTTGTTTTTTTTTTCTTTTAATTCCTTTTCCCCATTGCCTCACACTAAAGTACAAATCTCTGGACGCAAACTCTACAGATACTATTATTGTCTTTGTTTTTAACAAACCACTGTGCGCATAAATTAGAAAACTAGTTAGAGCTTTGTTTCAAGGCTTCAAAAGGCAGAAGTTGTGTGGGAAAAAAATGAAAGGACAAAGGCGTATCACTGCCTAAAAAGAAGTGACAAAGATCAATTTAACTCAGCAGCCTGCTTTCAAAGACAGACCTATTTAAGAATTTATGTTTTATTCACTTGGCTTATGCACGATATCCCATTACCTCCTAACTACATTAAAACTGCAAAGTTTATCCATTTAGATCTTGTGTTTCCATCCTTCCTAGGAAGAGCTTTTCACGGGAGCTGCCTCCCTGACCCAGCCCATAAATCACTGAGACTCCGGATAAATTTGGGATAGGGAATAACAAGGAAAATTAGTAATATGTGTCTGTTAACATACACATTTAACACAAGAATATATTGTATTATACATAAATATATATATAAATATATAGTATAATATACATTTAATATGTATATATGTATATAACTTGCCAGTCATAGGACCAGAGACCTCCTAGATGTCCTTTCTGATCAAAAATTATTCTATGTCCCACTCAAAGCACGGCTGACTACCCAGCCACATCAGGTTGCTCATGGCCTCATGGAGGCAATATTTGAGTATCTCCATGGGTGGAACCTCCACAGCCTCTAGGACGAATCCCTGTTACCCACATTCCTGTATCAGGTTTTATTGAGGAGGGTTCAGAGCCTGACTGTGATTCTTTCTGCTGTTCTCCTCAGAGCATCCTTCACCTCCTGGTTCCTCAGGCTATAGATGAGGGGGTTCAGCATCGGGATGACCACCGTGTAGAAGACGGACACCACTTTGTCAGTGTTCAGGGAGTATCTCGAACTGGGGCGTAAATACATAAAGATGGTCGTCCCATACAACATGGTCACCACCGTCAGGTGGGACACACAGGTGGAGAAGGCTTTTTGCCTGCCTTCAGCTGAACGGATCCTCAGGATGGCAAAAGAGATGAAGATGTAGGAGACCAGAATGGTGGAGATGGTGCTGAGCTCAATGATGCCGGCCAAGGAGAAGAGGATCATCTCATTAGTGTACGTGCTGGCACAGGACAGAGCCAGGAGGGGAGGAACATCGCAGAAAAAGTGATTGATGACATTGGAGCTGCAGAAGGGCAGCCTAATGATGAAAGTCATCTGTATAATGGAGTTCAGGACACCCCCGATGTAGGACCCCACCACCAGCCGCACACACAACCTCCGAGTCATAACAGAGGAGTAGAGCAGGGGGTTACAGATGGCCACATACCGGTCGTACGCCATGACGGCCAGCAGGAAACATTCCGTCGTCACGAAGACGATGTACAAGAAGGCTTGGCCCATGCAGCCAATGAAGGAAATGGTCTTCCTCTCCGATAGAAAGTTCACCAAGGTCCTGGGGGTAATCACGGAGGAGAAGCAGATGTCAACAATGGAGAGACTGCCAAGGAAGAAGTACATGGATGTGTGGAGCCGTGGGTCACGTCGGATGACTACAATTATCCCCGTGTTGCCCAAAAGGGTGACGGTGTAGATGAGCAGCAACAGCACAAAGAGGGCTGCCCTCATCCCCGCTTGGTCACTCAGGCCCTGGAGAATGAACTCTGCCACTGAGGTGTGATTCTGCTCTGCCATTCAGGGCTTCACGTCCACCGAGGAAGGAGAGAGCCTGAATATATAGGACAGGGGAGATCATGCCTTTATTTATTTGAACTGAAATGGGATAGCTTGATAATTTACACGCTGTGCAGCCAGACCACTCATTTCCAGGGAGCTAGTGGGATGGACTGCACTGTAGCCATCTGCTCTGAGCTTGGCCTCCTTTACAGTCCGAGGAAAGAGGGGTCCCCTTCTGAAGGGAGAGCATCATCACAGCTTTCCCAAACACCTTCCCTGCCTGCAGCAAGTCACTGCGGAGGATCTCTCGCTTTCTCACTGTGGGCAGAGCTTTGGGCAGGTTCCTTTGTAGGGCAGAATCCCATTTTGGTACCTACAGTTTGATGAGATCAATGGATATCGCAGCAGATCGGGATTCAGGTGACACAGACCAAATCATCAGCTCCGCCCTTGACCGCCGGTGATTAAGTTTTTCACCACGTTTGTTTCCCTTCCTCCCTACTTCAAACCAATCATGATAAGGTGCCCAGAACAAGACAACTCTGATTTTAGCAGCAGCTTATGGCTATAATTTTAATAGCTTTGAGAAGAAGTAAAAATACTGTAGCTTTCCTTTGTTGCTTTTGAAAAAAACACTGAGGTGAAGGAAAAAATTTGTTAGGAAATAGGGAGGGAGAGAGGAAGGGCATGTTGCACAATCCTAAAACTCATTCAGGACATGAGAAGTTTAATATTACAGTCTCAGAAACATTGGGGAGATGAAACCACAGAGACCATGAACAAAATTTGGGTCCAAAGCTGTTATTTTGAACTGGGGTAAGCATCAAACAATTAAGAGAATATACAGTTAAGAGACTAAACACCATAAAATCTGTCTTGATTTCCCCATGACATTCAGAGCAAAGGTACTAGCCATGGTGTTAGGGTCCAGTATAAAGAGTTTATGTGGGTTTAACAAATGATGAATCATCGCATCCCTGTTTACGGCTCCCCTTGCCATGACGCAGTAGTCCATGGCACCATGAACTGCCACGATATGCTGATGACTTTAATCACGCTTTGTATTTCCAGAAGAGGACTGGGAGATGAAACCTGATTTACAGAAGTGATTTAAGTGTCAGGAGGTAGCTGTGAGTGTTTATGAGCATGAACCAGCTGTAACGGATTAACTAAGCCCAGACAAAAGTGTGATTCAGTTGAAAAAGTACGGCTGAGAGCACTGGCAGAAGGCACAAGGGAGGGGAATGGTCAAGGGGTAAAAAAGAGCCAGACTGAGAATTCACTGTTTTAAGATGCCATCTGAGGAGAAAAACCTTCTCAGAGGGAGCCTGATGGTGGCACAGCATGGCATCCTGGTGGTTAGGGCACTCACGAGGACTTTTCTCA
Source organism: Strix uralensis (assembly GCF_047716275.1). Taxonomy (NCBI): domain Eukaryota; kingdom Metazoa; phylum Chordata; class Aves; order Strigiformes; family Strigidae; genus Strix; species Strix uralensis. The sequence goes on from NC_133986.1 coordinate 11,787,821, forward strand.
CCCCTTTTTCACAGACTGTTTTGGGTTGGAAGGGAGCTTAAAGATCATCTAGTTCCACCCCCCTGCCCTGGGCAGTGACACCTTCCACTAGCCCAGGTTGCCCAAAGCCCCGTCCAACCTGGCCTTGAACCCTTCCAGGGAGGGAGCAGCCACAGCTTCTCTGGGCAACCTGTGCCAGGGCCTCGCCACCCTCACAGGGAAGAATTTCTTCCTTAGATCTCATCTAAATCTCCCCTCTGGCAGTTACCCCTCATCCTATCCCTACACCCCCTCATCAAGAGTCCCTCCCCCCTTTTCTGTAGCCCCTTTAAGTCCTGGGAGGCTGCTCTAGGGTCTCCCTGGAGCCTTCTCTTCTCCAGCTGAACCCCCCCAACTCTCTCAGCCTGTCCTCACAGGGGAGCTGCTCCAGCCCCCCCGAGCATCTTCGTGGCCTCCTCTGGCCCCGCTCGAGCAGGTCCATGTCCTTCTGCTGTTGGTGCCCCCAGAGCTGGACCCAGCACTGCAGGGGGGTCTCCCGAGAGCGGAGCAGAGGGGGAGAATCCCCCCCTTCGCCCTGCTGCCCACACTGCTCTGGATGCAGCCCAGCACACGGGTGGCTTTCTGGGCTGCCAGCACACGTTGCTGGCTCACAGGCAGTTTTCCATCCACCAACACCCCCAAGTCCTTCTCCTTGGGGCTGCTCTCCAGCCACTCCTCACCCAGCCTGTATTTTCAGCAGGCAAACCCCAGCAGCTCCTGCCTCTCCCTTCAGCTGGAAGAGGAGTCAATGCTACAGAAGGGACCATGGATCTGTGCTGAGCCAAACTCACTCAACCCCAGTTGCCTTATTTTAGGCACCTAGTTAAGCTGCTTGCCCTAATGAAAATGCAAAATACAGGTTTCTGTCCCTGATAACATGAAGATTCAGAATAAAACAATTAAATCTTTACAGGATTAAAAATGAGAATCCATCTTACCCCACCAGATGAGCACCAAGATCAGAAGACTCATTGAAGAACCATTCTCCATCAGCAGAATATTTCTTTAAAGAAGCATTCTTTACTTTCTAAGGTGAATATCACTTTATTTCAGGGTCAGTGGGTGGGTTAATCTTTCCTTAAGAGCATTCTCCTCTCTTCTTCTCCTAGGCTCCTTAAACATAAGCACCATGATTTCTGATCTTTTTATTTCAAAATACTGGAGTGCATCCCAAGTGCATCCCAGCAGAAATATTTCATTTTCTTTAATCAAAGCAGAGGAGCAAGCCTTTACCTGGTGTAAAAATCAGAGCAGCCTCCTCAAAGGTAACATTGCTGCAGTGATTTATACCAGAGCAGGGTAGTCCCAGCAGAGCTCACCTGGACCTTTCGGGGAATGGTCGCACCTACCTCTGGCTGGGGGTCACCTCCTCTTACCAGCTGTGAGGTCTCTTCCACTTTGGATGACTCTCCAGGCTCAGGATGTCTGCACAGTAAATCTGGTGGACTAACCCTTGGAGCCATGCTCTTAGCTTCCAGATAAACAAGAACGTCTCTCCTGAGCATCTGAGAGCCTACTGCACTTTTTCATCTGATGAAGTTCTTCACTTGCAGCAACGTGTTGCTTTTATGTATCTCTCTACAGGTCTTTGTGGGCAACGGGCACTGCTCCTCAGGGAGCGAATGTTTGTCATGGCTTTGGCTACAGTTCAGGTCTCTAAGAGAGGGGAATCCTGATGGTATACTGCTGGCTCCTTCATGTGAATCCATGAGAGTCACAACAGTCTAAATGACTAATAAAGACTTAGCCATGTATGCAGGAGGATGCAAAATCCTGTGCTAATTATTGTCACAAATATCAATAACCTGTTACAACACTCAGCAGCCTCAAGGGACAGAAAAGGTAGAGATCCAAAAAATGACAAGTTGTTCTTCACAAGCCTCTCTGAAAATCAAGGGGGAGGTAAGAAGGTGCATCCAAAGGGCAGTTTACTCCAAGTATCTTAACCACCTACTGCAAGCAGCTTAGGCTGTTGTAATTAGCTCTGGATGGGTGCCTGGAGCAGATGGCTGGGATTATAGAAGATGAAGGCTGACCCAAACCTACACACAATGAATGAGCCTGAAAGGCTTCCAGGCTACTGACAGGTAAGAATGGGCAGGTCTATACAGGACCCACCTGTCAGAACACGACTGACAGTCCATTAAACCTTTTTACTATGCTCCAGATATTTCCAGAAATATCTCAGCTGCCTGTTATATCCTCCCTTTAGCAGAGAGCCAGGTCATTCTGCTGCTCCACCTCTACTGCAAGATCAAAACCTTCTCATCACAGACTATTTTGAAAAGTGATGGTGCTAAGCCAGTTTTTTCTGCAAACTTTTTGTCTAGCAGAAAATTTATAACATATTCATGGTAATTTCAGTGTAATTCATCTCTGCTCAACACACCCAAGAGATACCAGCTTCTGTCAGTGTCTGGAACATTTTCAGGAGTTTAAAATTCACACTGTTTCTTTCAGTATAGCTCTTTTTCCCTTTAAATGATAGAAGCCCATGCTTTTAGATTAAACTGACAGCATGGGTAGTCACCATGTAAGCAGCAGTCCATATTTGGATCATATTTGATCCATAGATGGGATTTATTCATCTATCAGTTGTCAACAACGTTAAGTGTAGACATATGAGCCAGCTGCCTAGGCTCTTCTTGCAGTCAGAAATGGAGGTGGTGGTTCAGCTGTTCAGACATGGGTGCCCAGGACTACCCGAGACTCCCCATACATCTCTCCTGCTCCCCTAAAGGGCACAAGTCTCCCTACATTTTGTACCATATCTGCCAAACCTGTGTCCATATGTCCTATGGTGTCCTCAGGTGGAATTAGATGGATCAAAAGACTCAGTGTAGCCCAAGGGAGGGTTTGTCATGTCCAAAGGAGACCCACACATGCTCACATGAACAAGCTCTCCGTCAGTATTACTGAGAGTGTAGAGGACTGGCTGAGAGATGGACACATAGGATGGTTTTGGACTCACCTTGCTGCAGGTCAACATGACCTATGGACCTACACATGAACTATAGGTGTCCCAGCTTCTTTTCCAGTCTGTGAACTCCAACTGTGTGATTCAGTTGGCCAAAGGGGTGGCTCAGGCAGAAACACTACAGGACTTACAGGACCCTGTGACCTTCTGAAGGAGCAGCTGGAGCCCAGCAGGAAACTTTCAACTGCACTGGGGACCAGAGCCAGCACAACCAGCAACAGACCAGCACCTGCACCAGCAAACCCAAATATTGACAGAGAAGAGCAACGCAGAGAGTTGTGCTGACTCCAGACAGGGTTTTGGTTGGGTGTAGCTCTACAAAGGGCAATATTTTAACAGCAGGGTTTGTATTTGGGGAGTTTGCACCAACACTTTCACCACCAATTCATATTTGTCCCCACTCTATTACCAAACCTCCAGGTACAACTCAAAACACCCCTTCCTTCTCAAGAAGGTCAAGAAAAACATGCATTCCAGTTATTTCCAAAATAAACTTTTCTTCTTACAAAAGAATGACAAAGAAGGAAAAACAAGTTGTAGAAAGCAGTTACACAGTTATCAGTTAAAAACCTTTGAAATGTATATCACTAAATTCTTCATCTCCCTTGTATCAGCTATGCAGCTCTGTTGTATATTGCTGCTTCTAGGGGTATTTTTGGCCTATTAATTTTCCTCTTATAATGGAGGTAGAAATGGAAAGGAGGAGTTTCAAATAAAAACCCATGAAAACTACATAAACTGAAATCTGACATATGGAAAGGACGTGACTTATAGGCTGGGTGGGTTTCAGCCCCCATAAATTCAGATGTCTTGAAGTTAAATGTCAGAGTCATGTCACATTTCCTATATGCATCATACTGTGTCTTTATGCAACATAGTTCACCCAAGCCATTTCCCATGTTTATTTTAACAAGAATCATGGTCTTTCGTTCCTGTTAGGGAGGGGGAATAAGATCAGATTTAATGTTTACCCATTAAACTTCAAATTTGGCCAGTTAAATCCCACAGCTAATGGTCTTTCAGATACAGGTAACTACATGCTTTGAGAAAATTAGAAATATTAGGTTTATTGCAACTAATGCACCATGGCTTTATTGTACATCCTTAAGTTTGAATATATGTACTGAAAAATTCCACTAAACAGTACATTTAGGAACTGTCACTGTCCAATACTTAATGTTGTGTATTAACAAAGTCATTTGAAGTATTTATTCATTATAAAACACATTTTGAAGGCTTGAAGTGCAACATTTTTAAAATACCTTTGAACATACTTTGATGGGTCAATATTGAAGAGGATTCGGAGAATTTCCTCTCAATTTCCACCGCTTCCTGCAGATTTAGGGAAACATTTCCTCCTCTCCCATCCAAGCCTCCTTGGTCTGCTCCACACGTTCTCCTGCGTGCTCCCACCTGTCATGGGAATTACCTGAAAGCACTGAAGTTCACCTTAAATCTGTAGATCCCATCTCATGGCTAGAAGAGGCACAGCACTTGGTAGGGATGTAGTCCGCTGTGCTGAGGATGACCACGAGCAGGCTCGGGCCAAAGACAGCTGAGAAAAAAATGGTCCAAGTCCTCAGCAAAAAATCTCACAAATGTGTTATTTTTACAGGGCTGAGCCTTGTCATTGTATTTCCCTTCAAGAGAGAGGTGACTTGGGGTTGCCTAAGAAATGGCAGGTCCATGAGAAAAGCCAGCATATGTTTTTCTCCAAATATTCAGAAAAAAATCTGGACATTTTAGCACATTCCCTATGAACTGACCTTTGCTAGGTCTTCAATGAGTATGTATTTCTCCTGTTATGAAAAGCGCTATCTAGAGGCTGAGGTATAACAAAACAATCCCACATCAATAGAGCCAAACTACAAAATGGACAATAATATCCAGAAGAATTAACACAGCTTCTCTCTGATGTCAAAAAGACCCCAAAGCACAGACCCCATTCCCATCACTGCCTAAATGTCAAACCATTTACCGCTTTAGCAGGAAAATAATTACTCTCCCCACTGCTCTCTTCAGAGCACTTTTCACCTCCTGGTTCCTCAGGCTGTAGATGAAGGGGTTCAACATCGGGATCACCATTACATAAAAGATGGAAACTATTTTGTCCCTGCCCAGGGAGTAGCTGGAGCTGGGCCGCAGGTACATGAAGAGAAGGGTTCCATAGAAGATGGTGACAACCACCATGTGGGATGCACAGGTACCGAAAGCTTTGCACCTGCCCAGCGCAGAGCCCATCCTCAGGATGGTGAACAGGATGTGGCCATAGGAGATGAGGATGACTGATACAGTGGTGACCTCATTGAAGCCCCCAAAAGCAAGTATCAGCGCCTGGTTGAGGCGAATATCAGAGCAGGCCAGTTTTGACAGTGGTGGCCCATCACAGAAGAAGTGGTCAATGACATTGAGGCCGCAGAAAGACACTCTCAGCCCAAACCCTGTGAGCACCACAGAATCAAAAAACCCAACTGCGTAGGAGCCTGCCAAGAGGGAAACACAGACCTTCCGGGACATGACAATAGAGTAGCGCAGGGGGTTGCAGATGGCGACGTAGCGATCATACGCCATCACAGCCAGGAGATAGAACTCCACAGTTACAAAAGCAGCGTAAAAATACAGCTGTGTGAAGCAGCCAGCAAAAGAAATGGTCTTCCTTTCTGATGAGATATTCAGTAGCATTTTGGGTGTCACAACTGAGGAGTAGCACAGATCCAAGAAGGACAAGTTGCTGAGAAAAAAGTACATGGGGGTTTGAAGCTGGGAATCAAGCCGGACTACAGCAATGATGCCAAGGTTTCCCACCACGGTGACAACATAGACGAGCAAGAAAACCACAAAGAGGGTAACTTGGAGGTCGAGGCGATCCGTGAGCCCCTTGAAAACAAATTCTGTCACCGTAGTCCAGTTTTCCTGAGCCATCAGTGTGCAAGAGACTCCCAGCTCTCAGACAGGGAGGCGATTTCCATGGGATCAGTTATGCTGACTTGATCCCTTGCTTCGTTATTAGTGGTTTTTAAACCTGTGGTCTGTAGATAATGAGGACATTTCCTAATGAAACACTGCCAGATATCCTGGCAGGATGCTCAGTTGGCCCACAACCACCTGGCCATGCAGAGACCCGTCTCCTGACTACATCTTCCATCTTAAACCAAGCTTTTGTTGGTTAAAACCAAGCTTATCTTTCACCTTCATGCACTGATTTGAAGGAAAAAATAAAAACAAGAAAGCAAGTTTCCCCTTGGACACCACTATGGTCTTCACTATGGGCATGATTTCCATCCATCTGCAGTTTTCTCCACCTTAAGAGACGAGCAGCTCATATTCATTAATGTTTGTTCTGATAATACACAAACTGGATGAATATTAGTGGTCACTCTGATTTTCAGGTTGATGATGTCCCAGAGACTCTTTTTATTATCCCAGGTAGCTCAGGGTTTGAATTTGTTGCTCAGGGCGTCTTATTCTAAGTGCTCAGAAACAAAAATAATGTTTGGGTTTTTTTAAAAAAAGAAATGTGATTACTAATAAAGTTAGTGGCTACTTTGGGAAATAAACTGCATTTCAATAACTGCTCTCATCTCATAAGAATACACGGACAGAAGGGCATATGTATATATCTTTCCTTTTCCAATATCTTCCAGCTTAGCTGGTGACTTGCTAAAAATTGTGCTCTTCCCTTTTTTTCTATCATTTAACTTACTTTTTAAGCAAACAGTAACTTCCCAAGTACTTTCAAACAACAGATTACCATGCCAAATTAAGGTTAGAAAGTAAAATATCCTTTTAGAAGAGAGTTGTAACATAAGTCTGTATCTCAGACATTTGAGAGCAGTTCAAATGTAGCTCCCCTTTCTCTCCAAGAAAGCCTCAGTTTGCCTTCATACCCATCTGGAATGGACTTCAATTTCTTTTTCATTCCCTAGTCCAGGCCTCTGCTTGACCCTGAAGACTCTCACTGCCCCGGGTTCCTGCTGCCACCAATTCCACCACCATCCCCCAAACAGCACCCGAGATGCCACCTCTTCTAATTTCCTGTAGAAGATCCAGACTTTTTCAGTCTGAACTACTTTTGTGCCTGCCTCTGCTGTTAGTTTCTCCAAGGAGATAATTCAAAAGACAGATAGAATCTGCACCTTTTTATTTCTGAGGAAAACAATACAGAAAATTAGGCAATATCCTATTAAGTTCACTTGAAAGTGTGTGTACTCATCTCATAAACAGGATAAAATAATTACTATGTCCCCAAAAAGGATTGTGCCTGAAAAGAGAGTAAACACATAAGACATACTAAAGATCTCTTCTGTACGTGTGTATACTTGTCCCAGTAAAGCTATTACCAGTAGCCAAGGATACATTTCCAAAGAGAAGTGGCAGTTTTTGCTCTTGTGACAATCACTGCTACATTTCTTTGGCATTGCCTCTAATCAGATCTTTCTTACCTGCCTGCATCACACAGAATCATCACTGACTTAAGAAAAAAACTTATTTTTCCACCTTCTAACTTGCTTTATAAATCAGAGCTTCAGGGAAACAAATTTATTCTAGGTTTTCTTTTCTTCTCTCTTTAATGCTACATGGTGTTGAACATCCATGTATGGCTGTGTCTCCCAGAGGCTCCTGTCTTCACTATTTATTGCTTTCCAGCTTAGGTGGTTGGGGTAAGCTGCCAACAGCCTCGTTGGGCACATCACCCCATGCCAATCACTCTTGTTTTTTCTCCCCTTCAGATATAATTGGAAAGTTCCCTTAGCGATTTCAAGAGTTAGATGTCTGGAGCTATTACTTCCTCAACCCTTGAGATGGGTTGTCTTCTGGGAGCCAGAATACACTGAGATCGGAAACTGCTGTGAGGTTATTGAGAAACAACATCTCTTAGAGACGGCATCTCAGCATCTTGTAGCTATGGAAACACTCAAGCCAGAAAGATTTACCAATCCTTACTAAGTCTTGAAAATCATAAGGAATACTCTACCCATTTTCAAAACAAAATGTTACCAACCTACTGAAGACCATAATTCTAATATCTAATTAGGAAATGAAGGAGGTACTAAAGACCAGAGAATAACACTTGAATATAATGTTAAATTTATTACTCCGTTCCCCTCACTGAGAATACTGTCTCCCATAGTACACATGGTCTGGGTGGAGAGAGACAGCCAGAGGAGCCCTGGCTGAGCTGTTGGGTGCTGAGGGTGATGGGTTGTACTCTGCCTGGGGGCTGGGGAGTGTCACAGGGGTTTGTCCTCTTTAATCTCTTTAAATAGACTCAAGGGGGACACCATGGTGTGCAGGGGACCATCCCACAGTACCTGAGCAAGGCGAGTAGAGCAGACCCAGACACCTGGACCAAATTCAGCCAAGACTCCAGAACGTCAGGCAAGTTGGTGATGATGAGGCAGGTCCAAAGTCAAGCCAAGTCAATCCCCTGGTTGGGTCCAGCAATTGCTAAGCAGGTCCATGATCAAGCCTAGGTGCAGACCAAACAAATCCATAGGCATACACACCTACTGCTAAACTGGAAACCAGGACAGCTCTAGCATAACCCAAAAGAGAATTATGCTCCCTGGGCTGAGCTTAAATAGAGCTCATGGGCAAATGGGCAGAGGGTGGTGATGGAGGCCCCAGGTGAGGCTGGTCAGGGTGATTAAGGCCTATTAGTTCACTCTGGGACAATTAATTGCTCTCTGAAAATGCCCATTTCTCACCATTGAGTATAGTGGAAGCCCAGAGTCACCAGCTCAGGTGTGAACATCTGGGCTATAGGTACCTAAATGTGGATAATCCCACCCTTGTTGGAAAACTGGGCTGTCTAGTGTCCACAGAGGGACATCAGCAGCTCTAGAGACAGACAGTTGTGCTTTATGTACCATTTGGGGATCCTCTGAAAGATCTGAAATGTCTCTTAAACCCATTTTCGTTCTGTAAGCAAGGTCAGACCGAAACCTTTGCATGCTCCACAAGTATCTCAGAAGCATCATACAAGCTGGTCATCACTGTGCAGATGTGCATCCACATGACGTCTTTCAGATACCCGAAGCAGCACAATGGCTTTCAGAATTGTATTTCAACTTTTTCCTTTTTTTTTGCTTTGTTAAACCCTGCCATGAGGAGCCCCAGGGGCTTTCTCCCAGGAGAGCATGAGGGACCATATTTACAGTCCCATCATCCACAAGCTCAGCTACTGGAGTCTGGGAAGTCACATCGGGTGGTTAATAGAGGTTATGTGGACACGTAGATGCTCTCTGCTGCATTTGGGATAAACCCTTGACTCCCATCACTTGATAGCAGTGGAGGCACAGGAGGAGCCGTAACGCCAAGACAAAGCAGAGCCTCGCCTGCGTTTAGGCAGTGGGCTTTCTTCTTCATGTCCTCATGTTCTCTTTTTTTGGGCTCTGTCGGAAAACAGCCTCACCAAAGTAGGTTTTCTTTATAATAAGAGCGAGTAATGGCTTATGCAAATTGTTTTTCTCTTACTTAAGCAGCTAAAGCAAGATGAACTGGTTTATTCAAGTGTTAAAGAAGGACGTGTCTTATTTTGTTATAAAGAAATGCAACATTTCAAATTGTTAGCAGAGTATAGTCATTAACAAAGCAGCCTCTGGAATCACCACTTTTTAACTCAGTTCTCAAGTAAGCATCTTAACTTAATGCCCATGGTTTTAGGATGCTTCAGTGTGCTGGAATTCATAAAGGTATATAAATCATGAATTTACCAATGTGGATTTTATCCATTGTGAATGATATATAATAGTTTGATAAATGCAATTTGAAGACTGGAATAATAATTAAAAGCCAAGGGAAAATGTCTGCAGGTCATTAATGTTGTGTAATCTGTGATTTCACTGGGACTGTGACTTTCTCTTGCTCCAGGTTTACGTGTGCTCCTATGAGGTTCCTCTGAGGTGTCTTCTGAAACAAATTTCTTTCAAACTGAAAGTTAATACAGATCTGATTTTTTTCGTAAATCTGAAAACACACTTGCTAGAATAAATCCATTGTTTTAAGTATCCAAGCACAGAAAAACAAAATTGCCATTATTATTGCTTCAGCTCACTCCCTGTGCTTTTCTAAGTACCTCAACTGAAAAACAAAAAACATGTACAATTTGAGTTTAGAAAATACAGCAGAATATACCAAAATGGGGCAGTTAAACTGGTAATTGATTAGAATGAAATATGGTCCAAAAGTGAAACTCTATTTTTTATCATTTTGATATTTTTATTCCTTTTGTCTCAGCAGGTAACATCTGGCCATGGGAGGAAATCACACGCAGACTAAATTTGTCCTCTTGGGAATTACAGACAGTCCATGTGTGCAGGCCCCTCTTTTTGGGTTGTTTCTATTGATTTACATTGTCACTTTGGTGGGGAACATGGGGATTATGGTCTTGGTTTGGGTGGTTCCCAGCCTCCACACCCCCATGTACTTCTTCCTCACCCATTTTTCATTCACCGATGTCTGCTATTCCACAGTCATCTCCCCCAAAATGCTCGCAGACCTGTTATCAGAGAATAAAACCATTTCTTTTGCTGGCTGCGTGATGCAGTTCCATGGCTTTGCTTTCTTTGCGACTGCTGAGTGTCACCTCCTGGCTGTGATGGCCTATGACCGGCATGTTGCTATCTGCAACCCCCTCCTTTACGTGACAGTCATCTCCAGCCGTGTCTGCCGGCGGCTGGTAACATCGTCCTACCTCATTGCCTTTCTTAGTGCCATCATCTACACAGGCTGCACCTTTGGGGGTTCCTTCTGCGGACCCAACCAAATCGACCACTTCTTCTGTGACATCAGCCCCATGCTAAAGCTCCTGTGCTCCGACACCCACAGCAACAAGATGGTCATCTTTGCTTTTGTTGTGATAAACGCAGTGGGCACAAGTGTGATCATTTTGCTCTCCTACATCTGTATCCTCCGCACAGTCCTGAGAATGCACTCAGCACGGAGCCAGTCCAGAGCCTTCCACACCTGCACCTCCCACTTGACAGCAGTTTCCTTATTCTACGGGACAATATTCTTCATGTACCTACAACCTGCATCTAGCCACAGAAGCCTGGATAAGGTGGCCTCCATCTTCTACACTGTGGTCACCCCCATGCTCAACCCATTCATCTACAGCCTGAGGAACAAGGAGGTGAAGGGTGCTCTGGTGAAGTGCAGGAGAAGGATGTTAAACCACTGTCAACATAGAAGAGTTGTATCAGCTAGGAAGTGAACAATTTATCTTAAGTGAGAAAGTTTATGATGCATTGAAACAACTGGATTTTTCCCTAAGCGTAGCAATTTTATGTAGGTTCTTCCACAGTTTCTGCACAAAAGTGAATTACAGTACTGAGCCCTGAGAAATAGATCCCACAAACACATCTTCCTTGGAAGGAAACCAGGCAGAGTGGGAGCCTCAAACTTTATTTCACTTTGCAGTCACCATCCTGTAGGAAGAAATTTCTCTGAATTATTCCATGCTTTTTTTCTCACAGGAAGCATGAATCATGTTTTTATTGATTTATAACTTCTTTTCACTGATAAACATGTATTTTTCTTGCAAAATTATTGACCTTATCCCTAAACTCCAATAAAATTCCTCACTGTTACCTGCCAGGTATTTATTACAGTTAAGCTGCTGGGGTGGGAGGGAACATTTTGGAAGAGTAAGTGTATTTTGAAATTTGCTTGCCCAAAAAAAAGGTAAGATAAAAGTCTTGAAAAAATACAGTGCATTTGTTTCTGACTTAAAAAGTGAAAAAGCTGGTGGGAGTCAGGATTTCAAGCTATACCTTTGAATATCCAGGGGAATCCCTCCCTAGACTGCACACTTCGGCATTCATCTTCACTTAAAGGAATGAAGTGTAGGCAATATAACTAAAATATAATTAAAAATACACAATGAACTATGCTGAGACTGCCCAGTGTTAAGGACAATTTCTGCACAGTGATAGTGTCAAGGGGGGCTGCTGTTCATTTTAAGTGGTGTTTTACATTCATCTTAAGTGCCATTTACTTAAGTGGTGAGACAAATGGAATTACACCCAGAGATATGCATCAGTGTCCCGCATCCAAACACCCAGCTCAGGCTAAAGCACACCATGAAAACCAAATGGCGTATTTCGTTTAAAAATTAAGCATGTGTCTAGTTTCCATAGTTGAAAGACAATCCTGAACACATAATCTATGGGTAGTTGATAGCTGTCTGGGTCTGAAAAAAAAGCCAAAACCCAGCAGTTCTGCAAATTACAGCTCATTGAAGGGGAGATAGAAATGGCCACAACACTGAGGAGGGACCAGCAATCCTTTATCTTTACCTGGCAGGCACGTAAGAGAAAAAGCACCCGGATTTCTGCTCGTACTAATTAATTCCAAAGGACATTTGTTGTTTCTTGTGTGCACACTCATAAGCATTTGTGATTAGGTGCAATTCTGCAACTTCCTTGCAAAATCTGATGAAATTCAGGTTGGATGGATGAGTTCAGCATAGGGTCTTCCTCCTCGCACACTTGATTTTGGTTGCCCCTTGCCTGTTGATGCCACTCGGACACCTTCAGGAGGTGTGATGAGTTACCGACCCACCTGCCTTGTCTGCAGCAGGGAAACGCTGCAGCAGGAAAACATCTTTCCCTTAGCTGTTGTGAGTAGAGTAGGAGTTAGTTTATAGTTGGAAAGTAGATAGATGGTGAACAGTCTCTTTTCTGTGCTCTGGCAAACAACAGCGAGAGGGGAGACGTTGTCTTAGGTCTGAGGGAAAAGTGGCTTCCAGCTGCAGCTGAATGTAGGAGCCAGAATCGATATATTTAAATGCTAAAGAACCTGGCAAGACAGAGACTTTTGATATCAGATAGTTTCTTTCTTTTAAAACCCTCACCACACATTGTTTACTTCCTTCTATTTTGGAGGATATTTTTGCTTATGCTATACATAATAGAGTCACAGAACCACAGAAAGCCCAGGTTGGACCTTGGAAGATCATCTGGTCCGACCTTTCATGGGAAAGGGAGCCTAGATGAGAAATATAATATGTAGGGCTCATTGCTGCTTGATGAATTACCCCACTCTGGGTGTCCTTATTGCTTCTTGTTTTTAATTAAGTTTCCAGAGCAGAGACAATTAAAATGCTCAAAGGTTTACCCAGACTTGGTGTTACGCTCCTAAAAGAGGTCTGGGTTGCCATAGTCTTGTGTGTGGTGGATCCAACTCAGTGAACTTCCAAGAGGAACTTCAAGTCTAAAGTGCAGGGGAGGCAGAATCATAAACTGCAATATGAGAAACAGGCTTGTTTTTTGGAAACACTTTTTCTACTAAGAGCATCATTGAATTATTTTGCTTCAATCTTTGCAGAGAAGGAATCTACAAAATGTAGAAACCCATGGCTGTAGACACAAACTTCCCGCACAAAATACATAATAGATGTCCTCTCCGTAAGTGGTTCTGACAACTCAAAAATCAAGCAACTCTTTTGGCAGGAAGAGCTGGAAATGTGCCTCTTTGCCCTGTGCCTCAGGTGCAGTTAGACCAGTCTGAATGTTTTGGAAAGAGAAAACTGGATGCCCTGGAGATCATTCAAAACCTGGCCTGTATTGACCTGAGCATTTACAACTATATTCATATAACCTAGACTTATCTATCTAAAAATTAGTTATGAAACCTTAAGCTTTAGATATCTTATCTAGCTTTATCCTTTAGGTAATAGGACAGATATCTCAGAGCAGTGCCTAACATAGATGAGATAAATGCTGGTTTTTCCTGTAAAAAAAAAAAATGTATTTCATGAATTAATTTCATTAAATTGCCTGTACTTGTACAGGAAAGATTCATTGCCCTTTAAAGATAAGGGAGCAAGGCCCTGAAAATAAAGTGAGGTCATAAGGCAGGTTTTAAGCTATAAACTGGGAGATGCTCATGGCTGTGGAAGAGCATTTTGACAGGGGTATCAAGGAACCTGGAGCTAACATCCAGCGTACATCTGAAAAGACCAAGAGAGGGGAAAAAAAGTTACACATAATAAAGTACAGAAGACTAATCAGAGTGTCTATGGTATCTGGTGACTGGCACAAGCCAGTAGTAGAAAGAAAGAAAGACTTGGAAATGTTACCAAACAAATCTGGAAGCCTAAGTAATGGAGTGGGGAAACAAAAATCCTCGGTTCAAGTGAAGCTATGGTGTCCTCTGTCACAAAACCAGCAGATAAATATCATGCCAAAGCTACTTCCACATGACAAACTCCTTCAGGGCATTCTTCACCTCCCTGTTCCTGAGGCTGTAGATCAGGGGGTTCAGCATGGGCACCACCAGCGAGTAAAACACAGCAAAGATCTTGTCCGTGCTCAGGGTGATGCTGGCCTTTGGTCGGAAGTTCAGGGCAAGGATAGACCCGTGGAAGATGGTGACTCCGGCCAGATGGGAGGTGCAAGTAGAGAAGGCTTTGTGCCGGCCCTTAGCAGAGCTGATCTTTGAGACAGCAGAGAGGATGAAGGTGTAGGAGACCAGGATGGCTGAGATGGTCACCATCTCCACCAGTCCTGCGAGGCCAAATATCAGCTGCCTGTTGAAGCGTGTGTCGGAGCAGGAGAGCGCTAGAACAGGCATGAGGTCACAGTAGAAATGGTCAACCTTGGCTGGCTGGCAGAAAGGCAGGCTGAAGGTGAAGTCCGTGTGCACCAAAGAGTGTAACAAGCCAAGCACGTACGAACTGGTCACCAGCAGGATGCAGACCCTGGGAGACATGATGGATGGGTAAAGCAAGGGGCAGCAGATGGCCACATAGCGGTCATATGCCATTGCAGCCAGAAGGAAGCACTCGGTGGTCCCAAAACCTATAAAAAAAAAGAGCTGGGCGGCGCAGCCAGCTAGAGAGATTGTTTTCTTCTCCATCAGAAGGTTCATTAATGTCCTTGGTGCCACCACTGATGAGTAGCAAGCATCTAGGAGAGATAAATTGCTAAGAAAAAAGTACATGGGTGATTGAAGCTGACTGCTGCTCCTGATCAACACAACCATGCCCAGGTTCCCTGCCAGTGTGATGAAGTAAATGAGGAGAAACAGGACAAATAAAGGTGTTTGTAGTCGTGGGTTGTCTGTCAGTCCCACGAGAGTCAACTCCGTAACTTGCTCGGTTTGATTTTCCTCAGCCATCTTCTCCAAAAGCACTGTAAGTTATGTTCATAGAGCCATAATAAAAATAATAAATTAATGGAGAGACTCAGCACCTAAAAAGACCAACAATCCCCAACAAGCCACCGGCATGTCCATCCACCCATGATGGCAGGGTACAGGAGGTGCTTGCAGATGACCACACACCTGTCGTAGGCCATCACGTCCAGCAAGAGGCACTCGGTGACCCCCAAAACAATGAAGCAGCAGAGCTGGGCTGTGCACACCGAGAAGCTGATAATTTTTTCCTCCATCAAGATCTGCACCAGCATTTTGGGGAGGATGACAGAGGAATAGCAGGCATCAACAAAAGCCAAGTGGCCAAGGAAATAGTACATGGGCATGTGAAGGTGAAGATCGGTCCTATTAATATAATTATCCCAAAGTTCCCAAGAGGGTCACTGTGTACATGGCCAGGAAAGCCAAGAAAAGGGGGACCTGGAGATCCGGGTGGGTGGTCAGCTCCAAGAGAACGAACTCATGCACACCAGTGTGATTGACAGGTGTCATTCTTTCTAACACATTCAACCTGTGGGAGACAAGTAAAGTGATAGACAATTATTTGGGCAGCTCAGCAGGACCCTCAGCTTCCTCAGTGTCACCAAAGGGAGACAGAGCCCTTCCTATCCGAGGGTCATAAAATGTCAGCTGGACTCTGGATATCTCTCGGAGGAACAAAGCCTCTGTCCAGAGGCTTTGAAAGGATCCTGAAACCAAAACCTACTTGTCAAGCTGAACAGTGAGAGTTCCCACCTGGGTTTAGCATTTCATCTCCTACACAGCTTCCTATTTGTGCCTTCCTGGGGACACTTAACACAGGAGGAAGGTCAATACACTGGGCATTTCTTAGTAATAAACTTTTTTCTTTTTTTAAATTAAGATATTTAATGCACCTTTTTTTTCCTTAGTAAATAACAGGTACATTTTGAAAATAATCTGTCTTTTAAAAATAAACCAACATGGAACAATTCAACTCGCAGAAACACTTTTCCTGTTAACTTTCATTTCCCTTTGCAAAACAAAGCAGAGCAAAATTGTACACATTTTTCTTTTAAAGCTGATACGAACACACAGTTTTCAGTATACACAGTCTTGACAGCCCCATAGGAAAGGAAAATCACGCTGGCACAGTGGTGACGGGGAAACTAACTTGGAAGTCGAGCCAAGGTCATACAAGCCAACACAGGAGCTGAGCAGGGCAGGGAGAGGAGGTAACGCAGCCTGTGCTGCAGGTAGTGAACACCCTCTTGCCTTGGCCATCAGGGCCATCCCTTGCCATTACAGAGGCACCTATGAAAAGACCAAACACCTACATGTCTCCTTGCTTTACATCATCTAAACTTTCAAGCAGAAGAGTCCTCTCCCATGTAGGATTCCTTCTGTTCTTCTGTCTTGTTGCTATAAATGAGATATCTTACACCTCTGGTCCTTTCTTTCCTCTCTCTCGCTACCTTCAAGTCCATAAGATAAAAAGAAAGGGGTGCTTACTTTAGTCCCATGATGTCCCTTCATGTCACACCGTTTCAGAGAAGGTCCAGGGCTGAGGACTGGCCAGAACAGAAGATGCCCTCACCTTAGACATGACTTCTCCAACAAAACTCAGATCTTTGGTGCAGATCCATGCAGCTCCTTCAGCACCTGGGATGAGTTTGGCTGCTGCTCCAGACGATGACCAAGGTCATAATTCGTCTACAAACAAACGTTGAGAGTGCATTTTAGAACTCTTTTCTTAAAAGTCGCACCGAGGTTGATTTGCTGCTGCACCTTCCAGAGGGCAGACAAGCCCCCTCTGTACTTTCTAGTGTTCAAGTGATATTTATACTCGTTCCTGTGACCTTGGAGGCATTCGAGTCCATGGTGAATAGAAGCCTGACAACAAGCAAAATCCACCTGGAATATAAGTTTCTTCATCTCCAGGCTCACTAATGAAGCCCAAGAACAATTTGCTTTAAATATCTGGACTTAAGAAAATGTCTTCCCCCCTCTCCCATGCTGAGGAGAGGTAGTGGATGAAAAGTGAATGTCTACATGATTCACCAAAAGCAAATCCCAACTTTTTTCTGCAGTTACTCCTCATTACTATTTAACTTTCTCAAGTGTCTTTCCTAGTGACACTTAAGCTGGATTTCAGCAACCAAAGACATTTTTTGCAACTATTTCCTGCTGTCATGATCTCCCCTTGTTACCACCGTCTTGCTCCAAAAGCCACCTCAAATGTTGATCTTTGTCTTTGCTGGCTTTGGTAAGACAGTAATTGTCCCTCTACTAAATTTTTTCACGGTTTGGTGTTTTTTTACTTTTGCTATGAGCATTGATAAGAAGAACAAGGCAATATCAATCACCTAAACTCAAATCAATACCAGAACTGCAGTCTTACCTAAACAAAATTCTTTTCACTGAGATCTGTCCATGGGGTCCAAGTGCCATGACATGTATTATCTACAATACTGTGGTCTTGATTTAAGGATTCACAAAACACTTTTCTACCTGCTTTCTCAAAGAGATTTAGTTTACAGAGCTGGTGGTCCCTCTGTATTAGTTTGTTTGACTTTCAGAACCTCCAACAGCTGCATTTCAGGGACCACTTATTTCCGCTGTTATTAGCGGGTCTGTCCATATGTGTATTTGTTTGATAATGAGAATTCAGAGCTGTTATAAACCCCCTCAGACAAACTCTGCTTATACCCAGGCTGCCTGGTGACAAGCTCTCCCCATCACTTCACAACTGGTGTCAATGGCCCCATGGCTAAGAGGGATGCCTTCATCTAGTGAAATATATGAATATTTAAAGAAAGGCAGCGATTATTTTCAAAGTTTCTCACAAGTAGGTCTTCTATTAAGTTCCAAGACAGACTTTTTCTTCAATGTTATTTTTTCCTAATGAGATTTGGGGCCAAAACCCTCGGCAGGCTGTGTACAGCCACTGCAGCCATTACATCTCTCTGGGATACAGGCAGCACTTAGGAGCAGTTGAACACGACCAGCTGGTAATTTCCCCTTCTGAAGTCACTCTGCCTTTATCTGGCAGCAAACTCACCAAAGACCTACCTGATCCCATATTCCCAGCTTACCTAAATGCCACTGGGTCCCTAGCTTTCCACCATAATTTGAGTCTAGGAGGACAAGAGTAGCATTTTCTGTCCAGTGTCCAAGGTAATGTCAAAAGTAGGAAAAGTATCATCAGCTTAAAATATTACAAAGTCTGCCAGATTGTGTCTGTATTCTTGCTTTTACTCCCTATTCTTATTCTGTTCATTAAATCTTAGTCACTCAGAAAACATATAAAAACACAATCTGTGCTCAAGTGTGCAACAATGCCAAAAATCCTCTAATGAATTTTAATTTAAAGGAATGCAGAAAGCAAAACCTACAAAAAAAAAAAAAAAAAAGAAAAAAATAAGCTACTGAGAGTCTGTGTGGCTTCTTTCCCTAAGATACCTAGCAGTTTTGGGTCTCTAGCTCCTAAAAATTTGTCCTGAGAGTAAGAGAGAAGACACCCAAATTCATAAACAGAGTTGTGATTAGGCTGGGACAAATCTTTCACCTCCAGAAACCAGCTGGTCTGCATGGGTTAACAGCAGCACACAGCTCCCTCATAAGCTGTGCTTGAAGTTTCATTTCATTCCACCAAAATCTATGCAATTTCAACACTGACTTGATGAGCACTGAACTGCTCAAAGGGCGAAAAAAAAAAATGAAAAAGGTGAGATGTGAAATGAATCATTCAATGGCATCAGCATGTGGTGCACGGTCTGGTGCTCGTCACCAAGGCCAGTCCCCTGGATCAGCGTGGGATTTCTCATTGTGCATCCCAGCCTGCAGGAATCCAGAAAGAAATACCAAAATGAAATTGAAAACAACATTTTTTGAGAAATGAAAAGCTAATTATGGGGTTGTATTGTGTTTTTTTTTTTCTTTTTCCAGATCATTTATAGCTACCTCAGTGCTTTTATTTAACATACCAGCTGTTGAGTTTGAGCATGATTTAGCTCAATATTGTCTTCTAGAGGTGTAGACTTCTTCATCTGACCATCCTCCACCCTGTTGCCAGGTGCTCTAGGAAGCAATTCATCTTGTTCCAAAATAAGCATCCCAAATAGCTTATCCAAATATTGTATAAAAGTTCCCACTTCTCCCCATTAACTGCAGACTTCAAGTTCTTGCACCAGGAAAAAGTGGTGTCTGTTGTCTACACCCTGGTCACCCCCATGCTGAGCTCCCCCAATCCACAGCCTGAGGAACACCAAGGTGGAGGATGCTCTGGGGAGACTCCTAGGAAGGCTTCTTGTTTCCTCCCAGATGCAGACTGGTGAAAAGATATAATCAACTAAATTCAAGTAACTGGGATGTTCTTGAGATTGCACTTTTGTTCTGCAGCTGTAGTGATGAAAATAATGAGCAGGTAACATGGAGAGCCATGAAAACTCTGAAAAGTCTCTTTCTGGGGTGCAGGGAGTAACTCAGGGGGTCTCAGGGGGATGCACAACTGTGCAGCAATATTTTGTTCGGTGCAAAGGCCATAGTGAATAGCTGAAATACACACCTCAGGGACTGGGTCCTTAAGGAAACACGGAACGAAGCAACAGATAAATACCCCCAGCCACACGCCACGGGCGGTGCCAGGACAGGCAAGGACATACCTGCTTGCTCTGCCCTGTGAGATGAGCTGGTGCAGGGATGTCATGCAGAGAGCATCACCGCACTTTTGTTCTCGTGATCTCTAAACTTGTGATCCCATCAGCGCTTGCTGGACAAGACCATGAGTAAGTATTTCAGGGCAAAAGCAGCCAACAAAGGATATGGTGTCACAGATAGACAAAAAGACAAACCCTCAAGCGGATTAATTTTCCTTTTCTTTGTCTCCTCATCTCTCTGCCTATCCCTTGTGTTACCTGATGACAAATATTAGAATCAACATATGAGACCAGATGAGAAAACCATCAAGCTCACTGCAACACTAGGGGTGCTTGGAGAGGGTTTCACAAACCTGGTTGGAGCACAGGGAAAGTTGCAAGGA
Source organism: Strix uralensis (assembly GCF_047716275.1). Taxonomy (NCBI): domain Eukaryota; kingdom Metazoa; phylum Chordata; class Aves; order Strigiformes; family Strigidae; genus Strix; species Strix uralensis. The sequence goes on from NC_133986.1 coordinate 11,807,974, forward strand.
AGCAGCAGGACACAGCTCATGTTCCGGTCTCCCTATGGAAGTGTCAATCACTTTCATTGGCTATGAAAGAGCTTAAATAATTAGTTTTTGGCCTGACAATGTCAGGTGAAATGAATTACAACTTCAGTAGATGCAGGTGTGTCTGTTCTCAGGTGGGTAAGCAGATGCACACACTAAATTACTGCTGCTTTCAGTACAATAATGTGCCTAAAAAGAGATCTTCCCAGATACACACATTTGTAATTATGACTTTTAAGGCGTACATCCAACCATTCAATGTTTGCTCATGGGAAACAGAAAACTTAACGAGATGGTGCTTTTACTGGTATGACTCAGGAAAACAAATGTAATGACACTGTGTTGGTTTGTACCAGATGGCAAGTCTACAGGCATTTGTCTTCAATGTGCACCTCCAGTTTCTCCATATATAGTTCAAATTAAGCAGTCTCAGTGTCCAAGTAATTTAATGCAACACCAAGACTGAGATTTCACATTCACAAAAGTCGGGGAATACACAGTCAGCAAATACCTACAGAGATACACGTATACATATGTACATGTATATACCCACCCATATTTTCATAGCCTGTTTCCTGTAAATATTTTATTCAGAATTTAATGCATTATATGCAATTTATAGAAATTGTTTGTGTGCATACCCGTATGCACTGCACCATGTACAGTGTACGTACGTTCACAGCAAGTGCAGCTTTCAAAGTGATTCAAAGTAACGCAAACACCAAACCTTTATTTGACATAAAATAGCACAACCAAAATCATAACAGTGCAGCCCTTCTCAATACAAAATTTACTCTGCTTTTTTTCTTTTGTCTCTGTGTCTGTGTGTGTGTGTGTGTAGCTGCGTTTTGGTACAGAGAACAATGCCAGCAACATGGAAGCCCTTCTCTTAGTCGGTGTCTCCAGACCCTGCACTGCAAATACCAAATAGCCACCGTGATCCGTGTCTCCAGGTCAGTGCCTTTCACCTGCCCATGGAAGAGAGGAACCGCAGTTTGGTCACTAGCTTCATCCTCCTGGGGTTCACTACTGACCCGAAGCTGCAGCTTCTCTTGTTCATAGTGTTCACTTTAGCCTATGTCACCACCCTCATGAGCAACATCACCCTCATCGTGGTGATACGTCGTAGCTCACAGCTCCATACTCCAATGTACTTCTTCATTGGGAACTTGTCCTTCCTGGATCTCTGGTATTCCTCCGTCTACACCCCCAAGGTCCTGCTGAACTGCGTCTCCGAGGACAAGAGCATCTCCTTCACTGGGTGTGCTGCTCAGTTCTTTGTCTCTGGTGGCTTGGCCTACACCGAGTGCTACCTGCTAGCGGCAATGGCCTACGACCGGTATGCAGCCATCTCCAACCCACTGCTCTACACTTCTGCCATGTCCCAGAAGCTGTGCATGGGGATGGTGGCTGCTTCCTACCTCAGCGGCTTTGCCAACTCCACCCTCATTACCAGCCGCACGTTTGCCCTCAGCTTTTGCGACGCCAATGTCATCGATGACTTCTTCTGTGACCTGCCACCTCTGGTGAAGCTCTCTTGTGATGTGACAGACAGCTACCAGATGCTTCTGTATTTCATCCTGACCTCCAACGTCATCCTCCCCTCCGTGCTCATCCTCATGTCCTATGCCTCCATCCTGGCTGCCATCCTGAAGATGCGCTCGGCCAAGGGGCAGCACAAAGCCTTCTCCACCTGTGCCGCCCACCTCACCACAGTCACCCTTTACTACGGCTCCATCCTCTTCATTTACACTCGGCCCAGCTCCACCTACGTCCTGGAGAGGGACAAGGTGATCTCTGTGTTTTACACAGTGGTGATGCCCATGCTGAACCCCTTCATCTACAGCCTGAGGAACCAGGAGGTGAAGGAGGCACTGAAGAGACTAGTGAAGAGACAGACAGCTTCTTAACAGAAGAAAACCAGGGATTACATCCCCAAAGATGCATACAGCAAGAAGTATACCTATTTTTCTTGTTTGTGTTTTCATTTGTTGTTTTTCATAATAGGTGCAGGAGCATGCAACGTAGGAGCATAAGCTCTTCTGATCCCGAAGTGCTTCCTGATGGACAGGAGATGTGACTGTACAGACAGACCTCCTCTTCTTCCCATTGTCCCCATATATAATTTATATCTGCTATAAAATGGGATCTTAGTAGTGGCTGGACTCATTGTTGTACATCATCTTCTTCACCCTGTGCTTTATATGGATTAAATATTCCTTACTTATGCCCAAACCAGGCTGTCTCATGAAGTAACATGCCTCTGCTCCTGAGCTGTCCCAATTATTTCTTCATGATGCCGTATTGCACCACATAAACATACTTCTTATAGTCCTACACTATTTTCCCAGTGAAACGTTCACACCAGTGTGAATAGGGTGGGTCAGACTGGAAGAACCAATATCAAGAAGCACAGAGGCATCTGGGATTGAGTTCAGTTGCCTGAACATAGACTATTGACACCCTGCAGATGCCGCTGGGGATGCCTCTGAGCTTTCAGATGTCACTCCAGAATGGCCCACCTCTTCTGAAGGTTGCATGGCATATGTGTCAAGTGCACACCAAGGTCCTTGGCACCTCAGAACAGAGCAAATGGCACCAGATTTCTACATGAGGGCAACCAAACCCAGACCTGGGGAATTTCACTGCATCTTGCTCCTTTCCTGCACCTTTAGCAAAAATTTCCCAGTACTGCTTTGTAGGAAAACATGCAAGAAAGGTGAAGTGGTTTCTTAGTTATTAAAGTATCTTTATTCCCTTTATAAATTTTCAGTCCTACTGAAAGAAAAAAAAAGACACAATAAAGCTATTATTATTGTTGTTGTTGTTGTTATTAACTGTTGAGAGGAAGGATTAGGTGGTCTGAAGTAGATTCATCTCCTTCAAATTTAGATAAATAAAAACTGAGTGTTTAAGTCAGAGTTCCATGTCTCCATTTGCGATGAATAAAGGTGTGTTTCTATTTTTCTGTTTTCTGTTCAGACAAAGAGTGCAGTTTAAAGAGTTCAAGTTTGAAGATCTCCCAGCTTTCTCCCTTCACTGTGTTTTCATTCACATTGCAGACTGGGGTCAGGCTACATGAGCTGGGATCCTTTTGGATGAAAACAAACTGAAAATGGGCTTGAGGGGGGCACCTAATGCAGTTAGACCTCCAGTAGGTGTTCAGATCCCCAGACCAGAATAAATTGAATCTAGAGAAAACTCTTCTGAAATGTGTATATTCATGTTACCAGTCCTTTTGATGTTCAGATCTGCTCCCGTGCACCACATCCGTCCTAACCATCTGTCCTAGGATGTGTTAAAACACCTTCTTATTCCCATTTTAGAGGGGATCTGGCTGACTATCTCATAATTAGACAACCAAATTTTTAGATGTTGAGAGCCAGGTGAACCCATTCCCATGTTTATTCTCCAGCCCCAGATTTGTAATGGTAGGAAAATCATGTTTATGAAAACCAGTCAGATATGGAGGATGTATGTAGTGTACTTCAACTTGCCTCACAGTTTAAGAATTAAAAAAGATACAAGCAAATCTATCTCAAGGCAATTAATGAGAAGAAATTCAAAGTATGAGGTGTCCTTGATGAGGTCCAAAGGTGAGGGGAAATGCAACGAGCTTCCCTGGCTCCCTCTGCTAGGGGGTCAAAAGCAGGCAGGGACAAATCACCCCATTAGCAAGAACCAAAGGAACCACTTTATCTGCACATGTCATGAAGACAAAGATGTCTCTTTCTTTAACGAGAGTGTATGACCAAGCTTGTACCGGCACAGAAAGCCCTCCAGCAGGCCTGAGCTCCAGGCTCTCGCCATACAGGTGGTTACAGCTATTTCCATCACAAGTGATGCTGCTCCCCTTCCCAGAGCAAGAAGTGGTCGTTGGGGACCAATCACCCTTCCAGGAGTCATCAGTTTAACAAGACCTTCTGGGGTTTACCAAGAAAGTTTCCTAATCACCATGAAAGCTTCTCAGCAGGCTTCTAGTCAATTTACCTCATTCTTCTTAACAAGCCATGAGAGACTAATTAGCAGGGGCTAACAAGAAAGAAACTTTCTTCCTTGTTAAGGACAAAGTGCACTTCTACAGTTGTCTTGTTTGTCAGAGCCAGTCCAGGCCCCGAAGCTGGTGAGTTGGAGGGTCAGTGTGTTGGCATGTGACTGTATTAAGGACAATTGTGTGGGCCTGGAGGGATGGAGAGCAATGGTCCTCAAGGTTTCTCTGATTAAAGTGCCTGCCCCTCATCCCCAAAGTTAAATTCCCACATGCAGACTGAGGTCCTTCTTTCTTGAGGGGGGTGATGCAGTGACCCAGCAGCACCCTGAGCTCCATGCTGAGGAGGCATCATGGTGTGCTTGGTGGGAGCACTGGTTGTGGTGGGAGCTTCTACCATGCCAGTCTTGGGTCTCCTCAGGACTGCTTCTAAATATTTCTATCCCATATTTGTTCCTGATCAGCACTCTTGTCTCCTATTGATCTACGGAATTAGCCATACTGTAGTTGCTAAAGTTTATTAGTCATTCCCCTGCATCTCGATTTATTTCAGAGGGGAGATCACACAATTGCTCAAAACTAAACAAAAACAATTATAATAAATCCAAACTAAGATCAAAATGCCAGGATAGGAAGCGGGTGCCTGACGAGTGGGTAATTTTACCATTAGTAGCAGGAGGTGCCAGATGATAGCTCTCTGGTCCTTGAGCAAGAACACTGCAGAAGTTTCTCAAATAAATTTGAGAGTAAAGCTACAGTTGAGCTAAAATAAGTTGCAGAAAAGGCCTGACAAGCCTTGTTACAGTGAATTGTTGTTGTCAAACCCAGTGTCTATTGCTTGTACTGGAAGCACTAAATTACATGAGTCTTATGTTCAACAGAAATGTGCCCGTTGTTTAATATGAAGAGAGCTCTGGTCATCATGGTCACGCTGGAAGTGATAAGTGTTATTTGTTGTCATTGCTCAAGACAACAGTGGTAATGCATTCTCAAACTAAAAAGGGTCAGAAGGGCTTCAATTCTTGAAATTAAAATAATGTCAGGCTGTAAATACAATTAAAAGTAGCTAACACATCCCTGAGACAGGTCAGTGAATGGCCTAATCCAAGAGGAGTTAATGACCCAGCATTTAGCATCAAGGCAGAGGTGTCCCAACACAATCGTCCCCAGTAGCTCACAGGAGAGCACTGCTTCTTTTATACCATAGCAGTACAGAAATGGAAACTATAAACAATTCTGAGGTGACCTCTCAATTCCTCTGATGCACCAGGAAAAATTATTTTTCAGATGCACAGTTCCTCACCATCACTCTCCCCAGCGCATTCTTCACCTCCTTGTTCCTCAGGCTGTAGATGAGGGGGTTCAGCATGGGTGTCACCACAGTGTAGAAGACAGAGGCCACTTTGTCGAGGTTCTGGGAGTGCCTGGAGCTGGGTCGTGAGTACATGGACGCAGCAGATCCGTAGAAGAGGGTCACGGTAGTGAGGTGGGACATACACGTGGAGAAGGCTTTGTGTTTGCCTGTGGTCGAGCGCATCCTCAGGATGGTGGCCAGGATGTAGGTGTAGGAGATGAGGATGGTCAGGATGGTGACAGACAGGTTGAAGCCAACCACAATGAACATCATAATCTCATTGACAGTAGGGTCTGTGCAAGAAATGGCATAAAGTGGGGGCCCCTCACAATAAAAGTGGTTGATGGTGTTGGGACCACAGAAGGAGAGCCGAAGGGCAAACCCGGTGTGGATAGTGGCATTCACGATCCCAGCAAGGTACGAGCCAGCTACCAGCAGCACACAAACTCTGCTGGACATGGAGACAGCATAGAGCAGTGGGCTGCAGATAGCCACGTAGCGGTCATACGCCATCACAGCCAACAGGTAGCACTCGGTGGTGGCAAAGACCGCGTAGCAGAAAAATTGTGCGAGACACGCAGAGTAAGAAATTACTTGTCTTTCTGCTAGGAGATCTGAGAGCAGTCTCGGGGTGATGGAGGAGGAATAGCAGATGTCTAGGAAGGACAGGCTGCTCAGGAAGAAGTACATGGGGGTGTGAAGCTGCGCATCCAGCCTGATTAACGCGAGCATCCCCAGATTCCCCACCAGAGTGATCACATAAATCACCAAGAAGACCACAAAGAGGACAGCCTGGACATCCCCCTGCTCTGAGAACCCCAAGAGAACAAATTCAGCACTGGGGGTGTGATTTCCTTTGGCCATCATCATGACACAGTTGCTGTAGGAAAGCAGAGATGCAGCAAAACACAGAGTCAGCATATTCCTGTTTTCCCCACAAAAAAAATGTTAAAGATGTATTATTTTTATCAGGAAATACAAATTTCAGAGACAAGAACTATTGAACAACTTATTCAGTGTTTGCCTCAAAATGCATTTTAAAGTAAAGAGAGTGCATGATTGCATTTATTTCTGATGGTTTTATTCTGGTCTAGTCACTATTAATTTGGTTTGATAAAGTCACCGCAAATCAGAAGGTTTATTCTACCTCCTGAAGAAGTTAAGAAGTTTGTTACTCCTCTGATCCAAAGAGGTAACCACAGCAATTTATTCTGACATTAGAAATCTGTCTGCATTTATAAAACAAACAAACAGACAAACAAACCTCAAAATCAAAAAAAAACCACCCTTGTTTCAGAAGATTGGAAGAGAGAAAGGACTGGTGAGAGATCATGACATTCTTTAAATAATTTTCTTTAGAAGAGATCAAGACATTAAATAATTCGATTTAGGAGAGTCAGGACAAGTTGAAATAGAACTCTAATTTCTTCCCTTCCTTCCTATGAAAGAACTCTGAAATTAAGTTTGAAACAGGAGATTTCGTGTAAGTATTAACCCCCCTATAAATATGCTGAAACCCATATCATTCTTGTGATGCCACTGAACTGAGAAAGACAGTGGAAACAATTTTAAAAGATTGATACCAGTGTAAACCCCAACAATGCTACACTGCCATTATGAACTGATAATGTGATAAGATGCTGATAATGTGGGGGGTTTTTTTTTAAAAAAAAAAAAAAAAGGTAAAATTAAGTTCATGTCTCCTTAAAACAGGAGTTAGGAATAGTCACAGAAATTGCTCACTGAGGGTTTTTGAACTGTTAAATAAGATACCAAATTACACCCTTGGAAAGGACCCTTCTGCATGAGGAAAGTTCAACACATGTGCCCTTGCTTGACTTACACATGAGCCTCCCTTAAATCTGGATTTAGTCAAACAAATGTTTATATTTCTTCCTAGCATTCAGTCAGTTGCAGAAACTTTCACACCCGTCTAAAAGAATTTGAAGTTTGCCAGACAACTCAGATAGTGCTTCTATGCCATTGTTAGGTGTTGGAAATATGAGAAAAGCTAAACAGTGAGAAATCTGTCATCTTCATAGCAGAACAAATAGACCATGCACCATCGGTCCTCTTATCTGCTTCATGTAAAAGGTCTGAGATAAACCAGAACTCGAGGACAGCAAGGGGTTTTTGCCACCACGATAACATGCCTCACACCTCCGATGCTTTGTAGATCCACTTCATCAGCTCGTCCAAGCTGCTGTCCTCTCCAGCCCCTGGACAATAATTAGGAATCCCAGTAATCTTAATTAAAATAATCAACTGAGATTGAGGGGCTGCTGACCTCTGGCAGTGCCTATGTATCTCAGTTGGCTTTACTCATGGCCTCAGCTAGTGTCTGCCTTAAATTTGGGAAAGCAACTTATAAATGTCTGGGTTTCACATGGGATATTCTGACCTTGGGTGACTATTTCGTGTGAAAACAGGCTCCTGCCTAAAGTCTTCCCCTTGCAACAGATCAACCCTTTGTAACATTATTCAGACTAAAACTCACCTGTTTGCTCACATCTCAGTTTTTGGTTTATCAGAAACGTGTTATCTCCTAGACAAAAATTTTATCTGAGAAATAAACCCCAATTTCTCCCAGTGTTGGTGTTAAAAGCAAAAAAGATTTGCCAGTCATGAAGGCCATCAATACTTGACCAAGAAAAGCCGCTGTTTATAGGCTTCTTTCATTGAAGACCAAGGGTTTTGTCACTGCCCTCCCCTTGGTGTCATGCAGAAAATTTCTCTTGGGAATTGATGACTTGGGAAACAGCTCCTTAAGGAGACATGCACTGATAAATAAACACAATTAGTTTCAGCAAGTTAAATGTAAGCTTGAATATTTTTTCTCACTTCTTTATATATGTATAAAAAATTTTTATATATATATATAAACTTATCTCTTGGAATATGTAATTTATCTCTTGGCATCACAGGGAATTAAAAAGAACCGGTGTAAGAAATAGAGATTCAAGGATTAAGAAATAGCTCAGTATTTGGAGAAGTGTTGCAAATGCTATTGAGGAGAAAAGGAAAACTATTCAGGAACCCTTCTGCTGCAATTTGTTTTAACATTATCTGGGATATCCTGTTGTTTGAAAACCCGGAGAGTTAGATCCAGGCATCTGAGAGAGTCACAGCCAGGTTCATGGAGAAAAGTTTATCTTTTTTTTCTCTTAAAAGAACAAAATGGTACTAGTATCTGTAATTAGATCTTATAGGGAATTATTTCCTACCCATCCCGGAAAAAATATAAACCTTTCTTCAGGAAGTTAATATCTGGCATTAGTGACCTTTACATCAAAGCAGAAGCATAGCTCTGACACTATCTTCATCCATTTTGCTTTTCTGTTCTTTCCAGAAAGTGTTTTGTGATGCTGAACTGAATTATAAATTACTGATTAAAAGCTAGTTTCACCTCATTTTTGAAGGACTCCAGAACACCACATGGTGAGCTGAAGTTTTCCCCTTAGGCTTAAACTGACTCTTCAGACTATGCCCCGAGTGTGACTGCTCTGAGCAAAATCCACATTTGCTGTGTAGCTGTGTCGCCCATCACCCTCCCCTGCCAAGCAGCAAGCAGAGAAAACTATACATTTTTTCCAGAAAAATTCATCTCACCCTGATGTTTAATATAGATGAGATGAATCAAAGCCCCCAAATGCATCGTTCTCTCCATAAGGGGAACTGATGGTGACTAATTCAGATGTGAAGGCCTACAATTAGATAGGATGACTCCTGGACCAAGATGACTCAACCCCTGAAACCTGGAAGCAGAAATTATGAATAAACTGCAGCTGGGATGGAAAATAAACTTTGCCTGGATAGAGAGACACAAGGAAAGGAGATGGTGGGGGAGTTTTGGACAACGTTTGGACATCAGACAAGTTGGGTGCTTCTGACTACAATATATGGCCAGAAGCATGGAGGCTTTCTGTCCTGTCAACACCAGATGACACCCTGGGAAAGCCAGGATTGCTCAGACAGTGTCTTGAAAGACTGTTCTGGACCAAGTTGAGTGACTACTTGTCATGGGATAAAACTCCACCTTGCTCCTAGGCAAAGGAACATGTCAGCGTGGTGGCTCCAGGCTGGTAGCTCTCCATGGGGGAGACCCATCCAGGAAAGCAAGATGCCCAGTGCAGGTGGTCTGTGTGCAACATATATGTAGCATGGGAATGTGCTATCTTCCTGTAAAGACTATTCTTGGACTTATCAGAGAAAATAATACATCAGGTTTGTTGTACAAAAGCAAAACCTTAGGCAACTACTTAGAAAATCTGAAAGACATTGTCCCTCTCCAATATGTAGTCTTTATTTAGCTTGTCTCCTTCTGCTCCAAGCCAACTCTTTTAGAATTTAATATTTTTGTAACATTGAGGAAATCCTCTTTGGTAAAAAGTATCAACTGTGCATGTCCTGGAGCTGCTTGCAAATTCATTTACTCCAAAAGTTTCACTGACAATTTAAGTGTTTTTAGGATTGTCTGTCTTTCCTGCACTCTTTCCTTCTTTCAGACATTGTAACTACAGGTAATTTATTTTCCAAGGGACCTGAATTAATTCATAATTCAAACTCTGCGGTGTTCAGCACAAGGTAGAGCATGTACCAGGTGTGCAGAAATGTACAGTGCCCTTCTTCTATCAGGTGTCAGCCTTATTTCTTCTGCTGACTACACTGTGGCAGGTGATATCTGCTTTGGTTTGGTTAGAACGGGATCTGTGGGAATATAGGGAGGAGAGGAGCTTGTTCATAGCTCTTTTAAGGGTGCTCCTCACCTCCTTGTTCCTCAGGCTGTAGATGAAAGGGTTGAGCATGGGGGTCACCACAGTGTAGAAGACGGAGGCTGTTTTCCCTTGATCTTCCACATGTCTGGAAAAGGAATGGAAATACAAGAAAGCCGCAGAGCCATAAAAGAGGGCAACAGCCATGAGGTGGGAGCTGCAGGTGGAGAAGGCTTTGTGCCTGCCCTCCACAGAGCGGATGCTCCAGGTGGTGAACAGGATGCAGGTGTAGGAGATGCCAATGGCCAAGACTGAGGTTGTTATGATGAAGCCAATGCATGAGGCCATCACCACCTTGTTGAGCCAAGTGTCAGAGCACGAGAGCAGCAGGAGAGGTGGGATATCACAGTAGAAGTGATTGATAAGGTTTGGGCCACAGAAAGAGAGTCGGAGGAGAGTGCTGGTGTGCACGAGGGCATTCAGGATCCCAGCAGCATAGGACCCCACCACCAGCTGGACACCAACCCCGTGGGACATGGCAGCCAAGTAGTGCAGAGGCTCACATATGGCCACAAAACGGTCGTATGCCATGACGGCCAGAAGGATGGCTTCCGTGGTGCCGAATATCGCAAAGAAGAAAAACTGTGTGATGCAGCCATTAAAAGAAATAATATTTCTCTCTGCAAGGAAGCCCAACAGGAGCTTTGGACTGATGGATGAAGAATAGCAGACATCCAGGAAAGAGAGGTGGCTGAGGAAGAAGTACATGGGCACATGAAGCTGAGAGTTGGTCTTGATGAGGACAATCATCCCCATGTTCCCCACCAGCGTGGTGATGTAGATGAGTAAAAAAATCACAAAGAGTAGCTCCTGCAGATCAGTGAAGCCCAAGAGAACAAACTCGGTCACACTTGAGTGGTTTCCCCCAGCCATTCTCCTGGTGCCAGCACAGAGGAGACAAAGAAACACGAAGAGGTTAAATAATTTCTTCCAGCTCATGGGAATATGTAGTGCCTGAGGCTAATGCAGGATTTGATGTTTCCTGGATGAGTGCACCCACTCATTTGGAGAAAAAAATACTATACTTATCCTCAATAGGCAGGTTGAAGATTCAAAATAATATGTTGAAAAATAATATACTGACAAAATAATAGCCAAGGGTTCATATATGGAAAAAAAGTCTTAAAGCTTAAATCTTAAAGCTCTGGCTGGCCCATTATGGAAATAATTGGTCTTGCAAAAGATATTGCAAATGATGTCCTCCCATGAACATCCAAATTCTTTCTAATATGTGGGCAAGTTTGGGAGGATTTCCTTCCCTTTGTTGGGAAGGATGTTCTTATTTAGGGACAAGTAAATACAATAATATCCTGCCTTAATTTGCTACATTAATTAGTGTTGCATTAAATAGATAACAGACCACACTGAAGTGATTTTCTGACTCTGTAGTGATATGTTTGGGTCAATTAAAATGAGACCAGCATGCCTGATTGCAATTTCATGTACATGGAGCTTCAAGGGAAAACCACCTCCTTCTAATCTGAATTATACTTGCACATCATCTTCCTTGCATCTCTTGGATCTGCTAATATCAGGAATTTTTATCCAAAATTTGAGTTAGGAATTAAGATTCAGACATACAGGAGTATGCATTTTGTCCTTCAGGAAGGACCTGAATAACTTCAATATTGCTTCATGGAGAGGTTCCTGCTTCTGCAGGGAGTGGACACACCGGTTAAGGAAGCCCTTCCCCATCCAGCAAAAAATTGTCTCAAAACCTCTTAAAATGTCACCCTCTCTGGTCAGTGGCATCACAAGTCATGCTCAGAGACATACTCACTGGTCCTTGAGCTGAAGTTAAAATACAAGCTCCATCAGTCTTTCCAAAACCAGGAAGGTTTCCCTATTACATCCTCTAACGTGGCTGGAAGATTTAAGTTTTACCCCACGCCCACAGGACAAATTACCAAAGGGTCTCTGGGGCACCTGAAAACAGAGCGAGCCTTCCCCAGAGAGCCTGGGATAAACACCGAGATTTCTCTCCGAGGTTTTAGGGACGGGATACCCAGGGCACATCAGAAATTATGCCTGCAGAGCCTGAGCAATTCAACTTGTGTACACAACATTGTAATGAGGAGTGAAACACAAGGCAGTGCATTTTTGCTGAAGGCCTGAATTTGAAAGTGTTTTTATTATTCTCCAGGAATATGGGAGAAAAAAAAACAACACTAACTGTAATGGATTAATTTAATGAAATTATTGCTTTATATTTGCAGTGATCAGTTAGATTCATTTTCTTTTGTACTACATATTTCCATAGAGCAGATGCGGAAATATTAAAGAAAAAGTGGATCGAAGCACAGATATCAATTCGACATTGTGTTGTCTTTTTTTTTTTCCAAGATAACTTGTCATTTCCCATTTGCACTTGTATATGTTCTGCTTCCCAGGAGGTGGAGTCTCAGAGCAGGTCCTATAAGCAGCAATTGCAGGGATGCAGCTCGGAAAGCCTGTCTCCAAGGATAGGATGCATCACCCATGCGTATGTCAGGACAGTGAACTCAGGCAGCTCCCTTCTAGACATTTGCAGTTAGGTGCATGAATTCCAATTAGTACTTTTTTTCCTTTTTTTTTTTCTTTCTTTTTTTACTACCCATCTGCTGGTCACACACTTTAGTGTTCAGTATCACTATAATTTTACCTGGTACATTTTTCTTCCTCTGTTCTTATTCATGGGGGGTTTTTTTAAAAAAAAAAAAAAAGACTGCTTTTCATGTTATCCACTAGAGATTACCTTAAAATATGTGCATTGCCTATTTGAGAAATGAGTATTACTATTTATTCCCTTCTCACTTCCCTCTTTCCATCACCCTTGCTATCTGTTTTCTAGCACCAAGATGACCATTTCTTAAGGACAATTCCTCTTCTCCCATCACCCTTCTCAAAGCAGCTCTTACTTCCCCATTCCTCGAGCTACAGGTCAGAGGTTCATTGCAGAAAGTCCCTTGACTTGCTGCCAACACTCTTCTCAGGGTGTTGGTGGGCATCATTGCTGCAGGGACATATTGATGGCTCATCTTCAGCTTAGTGGCCACCACAGCCTCCACGTCCTTCTCTGCCAAGCTGCTCTCCAGCCTCCCCTGGAGCTTCCCCATGGGCAGGACTCAGCATTTTCCCTTTTTGAAATTTGTGTGATTCCCATCTGCCCATTTTGGACAAAAACACTGCCTTTGAAAACCCATTTTGCATCATGTGCTTCAAAATTCAAATATCCCCAGGATAGACGTTCGGTGCTTGTGAAAGCAGGAAAGAAAACTGGTAGTGTGACATGTTCCTTGTAGAAACGAGCCGCTGACTGCAGACAGGGTTATGCTAAATTGCTTTATCACCTTTAAACAGGTTCAGGAGATCCAGCTGCAGACATCTACACCCACCTTGGGCAGGGTGAAGGAGGAAACTGCTGTTTCCCATTGCTAATGTCTCACACACTGGGTGACCATCTCCTCATCCTCATTGATTTCCTTCTTTATCTTGGGTGGTATTTATGTAACTGCATGTAGACATCTCAAACACACAACAACATCCAAACCAGCCATTCTCAATGCCACTGCTAGTCCATATAGTGTAAAACACCATCCATCCCATCTCAAATACCCAGATTTTATGGCACACAGAAGCATCTCTTCCTCTGGGGTGTCTGCCTTAGATGCACGTGCTGATAACTGCAGGTGTCTAAAGCCAGCTTAGTCCTGCCCCATGTCTCTCTGTCCTTGCTCAACCAAACCTTCCCCTTTCTACTTTCCCTCTTTCTCAAGAAATGCGGAAAATTCAAATTTCTCTTTCCTGGGTTCAGAATGTCTTTCTGAGACACGAATAAAGACAGACACAGAGAGGAACTCACCAGTGTTTGGATAGGGTCTCCTTGCTTCTTCCACCAGGACCTCAGGAGGGTTTTTTGCTCCAGGACAGTAACTGTGTCTAAACTGAGCCATTATAATTGTCTTTTGAAAATGAGAGATGTCTTGGCCATCAATTTTAAAGGGAGTAAGGCCAAACCAAGACTCTCCCTTTCATCTCTGTACTAAGGAGAACTGAAGGTAGTTTGGTTTCCAGCTAGCCTGGAGAGAAAAGGGTTGTGCTCCACATTCCTAGTTCTTCTCACGCATCTGGAGGACACACAATGGAGAGGAGTCACCACCCCAGTGCAGATTTACATGTTTGTAAGCCAAAGTCTTCAACTCCTTTTTAATTAAAGAAAAAAAATATACATTGTTTCTGTGCCTTTTTTCACCCACCAGCTAGAGGAGACCTCCAGAAGGGGATTCATTTCATCCTCCTTTAGATTCAGCTCATATTAAGACCCAAATCCAAGTGTCTGTCATTACCTATTTGTCAGCTAAGGTCTCATTATAGCTAACGCGATTCTGGCTGATACAATCAGCAGAGTTGATTGATCTCTTCAGCTGACAAAATGTAGGTGTCTGCCTCGCAGCCAGCCACACCAAACCCCACTAATGGACTTGACCAAATCTTTCTTGGTCATAAAGGGAGCCCACATACCCAGTCAATGCGTAGAGGTGGCATGGTGTTTATTTAAAGTTAAGGAGATACATCCTCCCCCTAAAGATATTTGAGATGATTCCCAACTCTAATCACTAAGTACCTAAACAAGGGGAGGTGGCTCCTACCCCTGCAATTGCAGTGTTTGCTCAGCTCTCTCTTTAAAACAGATTTAAGTGAATTGAGGCAGCTCTGCCTAAAAGCAAAGCCTAGCTGGCTCCAGTTAAACTCTGAGGTGCAGTGTGTGCTTTCTGCAGGGGAGCCAGAGGACAATTTCAGACACAAGACCCCAGACACACTATAACTATGGTGTTAAAACAGTTTTGAGTGCCTTATTTCTGCTTTCTTAAGTAAAATGAATTCCAGTTGGAAACTCATTTGCATGTAGAGTCCTGGAGCATTTAACCTGACACAAAGATGAGCTTAAACACCTTTCTGAGGATGTAGCTGTAGCAGCTCCTGCCCTTTCAGAGGAGAGGAGCTCCAAAGCAATTGGTGACTATCAGTGTGAACGCAAAATGAGATGCAAGATGCCAGCCATGTCATTGCCTGTTCATCATGACCCATCAGGAAAGGGAACTGCAATGCTGGATGCTCCCTCTCCCTTCTGTAACTCTCCTCTTGGAGCCACGCGGGGTATTTCCCACCCTTCATGGTCTAACCCACGGAAGTCAGCAAGGCCGTTAGACGCAGTTAACCACTGGTTTCCCCAAACACAGCAAGCACTGCTTGCACAATGAGCAAAAAGCTTTCGGTTTTGAGAGCGGCGGCTCCAGCAGGAAGCCACAACGAGCAGAGCAATAGTGCTGTAGCCACGGACTTGTGTTTTTAAGACACTAAGAGCTCATGTTCCTGTTTAAACACTGGGTGATGGTGAAGGCAAGACCAGCTGGACACGAAGTTATTGAATATTGTTGTATCTTCTGTAGGTCACTGCAGCAAGAAGAGATGCTCTGGGACTGTAAATAAAACATTAAAAATAATCTTGAGTCCTTTACTTAAAGAAAAAGGTGGCACTCTTCCCTAAATTAAATAGCATCCTGAGGGTGACAGTTGCAGAGGTGCAGAGGTTTGGGAGAACAGCAGGAGTTGTTCACAGTAGGTGCTGATGAACACATCTGGAGGCATGTGAGATGACGAAGAGAGGGGAAACTTGTTCACTACGGCTGTGTCCAGGCTCTCATCGTCATGAAACAGGTAGTCTGCATGTCACATGAAATAACTATGGCTAAGTGCAGTTTTGTAACCCATTTCAGGGATGAAGAAAGGATATATGGAGAAATTAGTTCTTCGTGATTTGATGCCACCAGCAATTGCTCCATGTGCTTCATGTTGCAGATAAAGGTGGATCTGAGACTTTCTATCATGAATTTACAACATGGAAAGTTCTAGTTAGAAACAAAGGGAGGAAAAAAAACCACCGTAAGAGTGGTCAAACACTGAAATAAGGGCCAGGGAGGAACCTCTGTTCAGGGTGGTTCCCAAGGTTCAGCAGGACAACGGGGTGTGAGTTAGCCCTGGCTGGTGTGGGTGGCTGTACCGGACACCTCCCAGGGTCCCTGTGGCGGGGGACAGAACAGCCCTCAGGGCGGCCCCAACAGCAGCACAGCTGATAAGAGAGGAACGGGAGCACAAACAGCCTGGGAGGACATTTGCCCCAGGCTGACAGGGCTAGCCAGGCACCCGACCGTTGGCTGGATTAAATAATAACCAGGGAATTATCAGGAAGCTTTGGGAACAAAGAACGATTCATCTGATTGACCCTTGGTGCTCGTTAGTTGTGTGTCATTAATAAATCAGCAAACTGCTTTGATCCTGACTTGATTTAATCCAGCTGTGCAGCTTCTCCCTCCAACCCAAGGGATTACCTGTCTCTAGGCTAGCACTAAGGCTAAACCACTGCTCCAGATTTCACCACAGTCCTGACAGAGGCTGCGGTCTGTACGGGCCTGAGGTAATACACAAATGGGAGTATTTCTGCTTTTTTGATGTATGCAACACTTGTGCACCACCCGGCAGCTCTCTCTGAGGGAATGTGGCAGGAGAGACATCAGGGCAGGCAATGGCATTGGTCCAGGCTGGCATGGACTATACCATATTTATACCATAAATAAATACCATATATATGTTTATTATACATATAAATACCATATATTTATTTATACCATAAATAAATACCATATATATGTTTATTATACATATAAATACCATATATTTATTTATGCCATAAATAAATACCATATTTAAATTAAACTTTTAGTTGTCTAAAATTAAATTGGATGTATGGTGCTGTTAATCATTTAATGAGGTTTGAGTATGAAAAAGAAAAATTATTTCCTCCATAGCTTACCAGCTATTGGCTGTCATCTCTATTTTTCTTGCTAAAGGTGTTGGCATCCTGAGGCCAGTTATTATGGCCCTTAATGACTTTACAACACTGTCTTGAAATGGAATTTCATTTAGTAGAATAGTAGAATTCACCCCCTGTTTACTCTGATTTTCTAAGCAAAAGGGAGAGCAACACATGAAGCTCATAATTTGAGTCCAGCAGACTGTAGAAATTTTTGCAATATTCTTCCAGTTTAATTTGGCCTGGGTTGAATAACTGGTAAAGGGCAAAATTTAAAATGAGGATAAGTGTATGCTTGTAGTTCTCTGCCTGTGTCTTCATTTGGTTAAATTAACTACTAAATATAGTTAGCAAGGTTTGGAGAACTGAAATTATTAGTATCCTGAACAGATGAGGATATTGAATCAACCAGTGCAGCTTCTAAGTCAAAGTGCAAAAGACCCCCAAAATGTTCTCAATCTGAGATATTTAATCAAAAGCTGAGACTATCATCCACATCTTCAATCTGTCTGGCCATAAATTTACAACATTCAAGATCATTTTATTTTTATGAGTCTCCTCAAAGCCTCCTTCACATCCTTATTCCTCAGGCTGTAGATCAAGGGGTTCAGCATGGGAGTCACCACAGTGTAGAGAACCGCAGCCCATTTATCTTCTTTTGAGCTGTCTGAGCTGGGCTTTAAGTACATTAAAAGCGATGTCCCGTAGAAGATGCTCACAGTGGTGAGGTGGGAGGCGCAGGTGGAGAAGGCTTTGCGCTTGCCGTCGGCTGACCTGATGCTCAGGATGGCGAAGATGATGGCCATGTAGGAGACCAGGATAGCCAGGCTGCTGGACACACCGAATAAAAGTGCTGAAGTCCTTAGGAAAATGTGGCTAAGGGTGGTGTCGGAGGTTGAGAGTGATATCAGAGGGGAAATGTCACAGAAGAACAGGTCGATGACGCTGGAGCCGCAGAAGGATAAATTGGACATGCTGATAGTCTGTCCTATGCCATTTGTCAACCCCATGAGGTATGACCCAGTCACCAGCTGGAAACAACATTTTGGGGACATGACAAGGGGGTAAACCAGGGGATGGCAAATGGCCACGTAACGGTCATACGCCATCGTAGCCAGCAGGAAGCATTCGGTTATCCCAAAAAGATCAAAAATGAACACCTGAGCCACACACCCAGCATAAGCAATGCCCTTCTTCTCCAATACAAAGTCAACCAACGTCTTGGGGGTGATGACAGTGGAAGAACAGAGGTCTACAAAAGCCAGGTTGCCCAGGAAATAATACATGGGGGAGTGGAGCTGAGGGCTGGCCCTAATTAGCACAATCATCCCAAGGTTCCCCAGGATGGTGGCAAGATAGGTGAGCAGAAACATCAGAAAGAGGGTGACCTGGGTCATCAGGTTCTCTGAGAACCCTGTTAAGCTGAACTCAGTTGCTTGGGTGCAATTG
Organism: Strix uralensis; assembly: GCF_047716275.1. Lineage (NCBI taxonomy): Eukaryota > Metazoa > Chordata > Aves > Strigiformes > Strigidae > Strix > Strix uralensis. The sequence goes on from NC_133986.1 coordinate 11,826,405, forward strand.
CTTTCTGCCATTATTGGATGTGTGAAGGAGTTCTGCGTGAACTCCTTGCTGAAGGTTTCTTCTACAACAGGCAGGTGGAAAACCCTCTCCCCAGTGGGATCTGCTCGGAGACAATCATACAAGATCTAAAGGAAGAGTTTAGGCACAGACCAATTAGAAACAACTTGCCAAAAGTCACAGCACACCATGGGTAGAACAAACGGGATGCTGCAAAAGCAAAGCTTTGCTCAAGCTGTAAAATGCCGTGGCACAGCATGGTGCGTGGTCCTCTGGCTCACTTCTGGATGTTCAACAACGACCTTCGTGAAAAGCTGTAGGGAAGTTACACACCTGAGTAGCTTTACCTTGGTGCTGCATTTCGTCCCCTTCATTAGCGTTCAGCCTGGGACTCTGAGACCATCCAGCTCAACCTGAAACACAGAGAAACACGGTGTTTTTACAGCGCAGAGTTGATCATTCACCCTCCTGTTGGCATTTGCCAACCACCCACTTCCTCCCTCTTTGCTGGGACTTCTTCCTAGCTATGAAACCTTACACAGAGGTTTACATTTGTTTCCCCTTCCTACTGACACACTGTTTCAGCTATAAAAATTTCTCCTGGGTCTTTGGACTGTTCCTAGAGCCTTCAAAAGGAAATGGGTAACCCCCAAAGGTAACCACTGTCTCCTTGAAAATATTTGGAGGGGAAAAAATCATCTTTTAGACCTGGCTCATCTCAGCAACAGTAAGTTGCCTAAATGTTCTTTACAGGAAAGCTTCTGGTCCTCATCCAGGAGCCCTCTGTGGTCAGTGGGGAGAGGAATCCTCCTGAGCGTCCTCTCCAACAGGGCGATCTCCAGACTGCCCTTCTCAGCAGTTGTGTGATGAGGCTACAGGACATCCAGATCCTTGGTTTTGGTGGAAAGTCCAGAGTATCATAAAGAACTGAAGCCCAGGACCCTGCAGGTAGGGCATGAGATGAAGACAGGAGCTGTTTCTTCTTTGCAAGAGAAAGCTACAGGGGATGTGTGGCTCAACATGCACTGTCCTTGCTCGTGGGTCTGGTACTGGGAGCTCCACCTTGGGCTGAGAGATGATGGCCCTCACTTACATCTCAGCACTATCTCTGCTTCCTTCCTGATGCTCTTGGAGATGGATGTGAAGATGCGTCTGCCTGAAGCTCTGCAGGGGAGCTTGAAAATAAACCACTGTCAGCAAACACCCTTACTATTTCACACAATTTGGGGATTTGGGGACTGTGAATCTCTTTGAGCCCCAGGAGAGTGACAAAGCCCAAAGCAGGTCATTATCTTTTCTCTGCGCTTCTTAGTTTGGAGAAGTGTACCCGGAGGAGATGACCTCAGCTTGAGTAAGCAACAGGGCTTTGGGCTCTCTTCAGAGCAAACCACAGAACAACACCCCATCTTTTCTGTCCAGTTTTTGAGCATTTCAGAGACATTTACAGCTCCACAAGTGCCATATTTGATATTATCATGCCAGGGAGCTGAGGGGGACCTCGCCGATGGGACACACAGTCCCGCAGGAGCTGATCCAGGGCTGGTAACAGGGTCCGTCAGCAGTCCCAGGCACCATGGACGATGAATGACTTTTCTACCCATCTTAAAATCCTTAGACTCAAACCATAACTCACAAGTTTGGCTGAAAGAAGCCAACAGAAGATGGTGGTGAACTTGCTAAAGTTGAAGTAAACACTGTCCACTGCTCTTCTTTTTGCCCACACTGCCATCAATCCTCTCATCACCCAAGGCACTCAGATTGGTCAGGCATGACTTACCCTTGATACATCCATGCTGGCTACTCATGGTCACCCTCCTGTTCTTCCTCTGCCTGGAGAGGGCTTCCAGGATGGGATTTGCTTCATAATCATGCTGGGGATTGAGGCAGCCCACAGTCCTTCTGCCCTCCTTCTTGATGATGACCTTTAACTTCTTTCACCCATCATGCTGGAAACGCACCAGCCACAAGGGAAAACTGAGAACATGAGGGAGAGGTGCCCAAAACTGGAAGGAAGGTGATGGAAAGGCTCAGATGGGGAGCATGGTAAAGGACTGAAAGGGGCAGCAAGAGGGGAAAAGCCCCTTCTGAAGGGATGAAGGAAAGCTCTAGGGCTGGCCCTGTCTCTGGTGGCTCTGATAGAGGTTCCCAAGCCCAATTGGAGATGCGGGGTACCTCTTTCTACAACCTTTTCACAGCCAGCAAAGGTGAGTGCCAAGGGCAGCAGAAACCGTGTGGGATAAGGTCAGACGTATTTTGCAGAATGGGAATTAGCTTAGGCACAGAAATCCCTGACCCACACCTTTTGCTGAGCACCAGTGGGGCAGCAGGCTGAAGCCTCTCAAACACAAAAGGAAAGTAAATGTTATGCAGATTCCCACCAGAGTTCAGCCAGATACGGGCTGTCCCTCTGCTCTCTGTAAGGAAAAACTGTTCAAAGCGGGCCCGGGTTAGACATCACCTCGGACACCAAGAATTGGTGTTTTAGACTTGGAGCTAGAGGCTGCCCTTCCCTGATGGTGCACCAGTGTGAGCAAAACCCCACAATTCAGGCAGCGTTTGGGATTTAAAACCCTTTGAAGGATATATCCTCGCCTTTTCTTTTCTCTCCAAGGAGAAAAATCAGCTACAGGAGCTACGGTGTGAGGTCTGGTCCTGCCTGAGGCAGAGCCCCCTCCATCCTCCTCCCTGCTGTCAGCGCTGCCTCTCGCACCTCCTCATCTCCCCGCTCGATACCGGCCCCGCGGCCACAGCCCGGCTGACAGCGGGAGATGGATGGGGCCAAGCCAGCACCGCGGGGCATGGGACACGTGCGGGGATGTGACGGATGCAGGGGGGCTTGGGGGGAGATGGTCTCTCCCTGCTTTGCATCAGTCTTGGTCCCAAAACCCAGTGCTGCCCACGCAGTCCCCATGGCCACCCTGCAGCGTATGGGGGCTGGAGGGTTTCCTCTCCATTACGATGGCTGTGGGAAGGATTTAAGCGCCGACACCAAAGCAGAAGTGAAGGCTGAGTCCAGGTTGGAGAAAACAGCCACACTGTGCAAAGCAGGGAGGGGTTTCAGCCCTTGCCCAGTGCCACCATCACCAGGGTACTGCTGGGGACAGAAAGACATCAGCATTCCCGTGAGGACATTCGCTGTTCCTTCTAGACCCATCCCAGACCCCCAGCATCCCTCATCCCACCCAAATACACCCCCGTGACGTGCAATGTGATGGTGCCCATGGCCCCATTGCCGTTTGGAGGGGAGCAGGGAGCTCTGGAGTAGACCCTCTGCTTTCCGCACCCCGCCCCAGCCCTGTGTCTGTCACCTCCCCACATGCATCCCTTGCCCCCATGGCACCAGCTTGTCCCCATCCATCTCCCACTGTCAGGCTGGTATCGAACATTGCGATGGCAGGCGCGGGGTGGAGGGGGCTTAGCCCCGGGGGTCCCAGGACAGAGACAGGACCAGGGATGGGGGGAAAGTGATTTTCTCCCCTGTCCTCCTCGGGGCTGCAGAGGCTTTGCACGAGCAGCCAGCACGTAGCGGATGCCTCAACACCTCGCTGTGATTTTTAATACAGGGTGCTGACGGCAGGCTGTTGGCTGAGCAGCAGGTGCACAGGCAGCTGCCGCGTGCCAAGAGGGGTTTTGCCCAGGGGAGAAGGTTGGAGCAGCCCCCATCTCACCCCACTCAGATGCGTGACGTGAAGGGGACAAGGGGACCCCGAGAGAGCTGTCTCTCCCAACCCAAGGTACCCCAAGAGCCAGCTGGGGACCAGCAGTGGTCCCAGTAGTCCCAGGGCCACCGCTTGCCTCCTGTCCATCATCATCGCATCAAGGCGCAAAGGCAGGTCGGGGAAGGGGGCCGTGCTCCAGCCGCTGCGTCTCCACCCCCCGAGCTGGGGCATAAAACCCCCGACAAACTGCGGGGGACAGTCTGGAGCTGGTGCTGCACTGGGAAGGGGCTTCATTGGGGTCCCCGCTGCCGCCGTGCTGGGGGACGGAGCCACGGACACCTCCTGCCCGCCCGCTACACCCATGGCAGGTAAAACCCACTGGCGGTAGCACTCCCCCCTACCCAGCAGCAGGGTCCCGTGGTGTTTTCGGGGTGCGGGGGGTCACCCAGCCCCACAAGACAGTGGGGTGGCAACAGGGAGGGGGATAAAACCCCATTACAGTGGGGAGCCAGGACTCTCCCAGTCCTCCCACCCTCTCCACGGAGGGAGGACGCAATGGGGCTGCTGGTGGGGTCTGCTCCCACATCTGGAGTGCAGGATCAGGCCCTCCCCAACACTCCCTCACCCCTCCACAGCCTTCCTGGGGGGGCCGGGCGAGGGCCCCCCTTGCAGCACCGGCCTGGGGTGGGCAGGCGAGGGGCTGGGGACCAGCGGCAAGAACCGGCGCGTGTGTCACGCCGCGGCACGGCTGGAGATGGGCAGCCTCTGGGAGGAGTTCAACCGCCTGGGCACCGAGATGATTGTCACCAAAGCGGGCAGGTAGGTACCAGACCAAGGCAGGGGGTTTGTCAGGGTGGGGAGCACCCCCTTCCCACCTCCCTATCCCCACAGGAGGATGTTCCCCACCTTCCAGGTGAAGCTGTCGGGGCTAGACCCGTTGGCCGACTACGTCCTGCTCATGGACTTCATCCCACTGGATGACAAGAGATACAGGTGGGGACGAGGATGATGGGGGGGGGGGGGGAGCGATCCTGGCGGTGCTGAGCCCCCCCTGCCCCACAGATACGCCTTCCACAGCTCCTCCTGGCTGGCGGCGGGACGGGCTGACCCCGCAGCCCCCGGCCGCGTCCACTTCCACCCCGACTCCCCAGCCAAGGGGGCCCAGTGGATGCGGCAGATCGTCTCCTTCGACAAGCTCAAGTTGACCAACAACCTCCTGGACGACAACGGCCACGTGAGGACCCAGCCCTGGGGTGGGTGGGGGCATCATGTACCCCCTGTATGGGGGGTTCCTGCCCACCTCCCCTCTCCCCACCCCCCCAGATCATCCTCAACTCCATGCACCGCTACCAGCCCCGCTTCCACGTGGTCTTCGTGGACCCGCGACGGGACAGCGAGCGCTTCGCCCACCAAAACTTCAAGTCCTTCAGCTTCCCCGAGACCCAGTTCATGGCGGTGACGGCTTACCAGAACCACCGGGTGAGCCCCGGCGTGTGGAGGGGGGCGGGGGATAGCGGGGTGCCCCACCCTCCCCAGGACCCCTTGACCCTGCTCCCCTCCGCAGATCACCCAGCTGAAGATCGCCAGCAACCCCTTCGCCAAGGGCTTTCGGGATGGTGACCCCGAGCCGTGGTAAGGTCATCCCCCCCTTGACACCGCCCTGATGACACGATGAGGGGCTCCGCAGCCCCCACCCTGAGCCCCCCCATGTCTCTTGCAGGTGCGGGGTGCCAGCAGGGTCCCTGCTGGGTGCGATGCCCCGCGCCAGGGCCACGGCGCTGCCCTCCCACCCCGAGAAGCAGGAGAAAGGTAGGGGGGCTGAGGGGGGGCCTGACCCCCTCTTGCTGTCTCTACCCCCCCCAGGGGCTCCCCGCAACCGTGGGGCACTGGCTGCCACTGTGACCCCCCAAACATCCTCACCGGGGGCTCCCCCTGGCTTCCCTGAGCTGCCCACACCCCCCTTCCAGCCCCTTGCCTGCCCCCCTGGTGTCTATGTGGGGGCCAAGCCCCGCACCCTGCCCTACCCCCTGCCCCCCTTCCCCCCACTCAGCACCTACAGCACTGCCGCGGCCCCCGCCTTTGGCTACGGGCAGCAGTGATGGGGGGGGGCACCCCCCACCCCCCCGGACCTCCTTACCCACAGGAGAGGAGACAGAGACACAGAGCTGGGGACGAGCCACGGTGACGGCTTTATTCACTGCCAAGGAGGGGACGGGGAGGATGCTGCAGCTGGACCCCCGCTGCGCCCTCCTCAGCCCTGGGGGTCTTGGGGGGGGAAACCCTGCCCCCCCAGCACCCCCCGACTGAGCTCCGAGCCCCCCAGTATCCACAGGGCACAGCTACTCCCAGGTGTCAGGCGTGAAGGCGAAGGGGCACAGCTTGTACCCGGCGCCCACATAAAACTTATTCTGAAATTCCACCCTGCCGAGGAGAGGGGCCGGTGAGAAGCAGCGTTGGGGTGGAGGGGGTCAGTCACCCCGTCCCACCGGCCCCCCCCCGCCTTCAGCTGGGCTCACCAGTGCAAGCGCAGGGCATGGAGGAAGGCGGAGAGCCCCTCCATCACCAGAAGGATGGCCACAGTCAGCACGGCGAAGGCAGCAAAGACAGGCACCAGCACCACGCCGCCCACGTAGTTCAGCCGCACGAAGCCCTGGCGCATCACCATGGTCCATAGGACCTCCGACAGCTCTGGGACAAGGCGGGGTGGGACAGGGACAAGGGGTGAGGCTCTGTGTGGCCCTGGGTGGGGGGGAGCACAGGAGGGGCTGGAGGGGACTCACGGGCGTGGGCCAGGCTGAGGGCCCAGAGCCGCAGGTAGGACGCGGTGTTGGAGACGCAGCCCAGGCAGTACTCGATGGTGTGGATCGCCTGGTGCATGAAGATTTCGGCAAAGTCCACGTGCTGTGGGGACAGAGGAGACACAGAACATCAGTGGAGTGGGGGACCACGGCCACCCCCCACCCCAGCGCGCCGCGGTGCCCCTCACCTTGGCATCGGGGCTGTGCCCTCCACTCTCCACGTCCTCCTTGGTGGCGTTGACAGAGTTGCCGGCCTCCTGCCCCTCCAGCAGCGGCTCCTGCTCCTCCGTGGCCACCGGCTACGTCGTGGGGGGGGGATGGCACCGGCGGTGAGACTCTTCTGTGCACCCCCGCCCCGGCTGAGCGCCCCCCCCCGCCGTGACCCCAGCCTTACCGCAGGGGGGCCCGTCCTCGGCACGCGTCGCCGGCAGCACAAGTAGAGCGGCGTCCCCAGGAGCAGGACGGGCACCGACGCCAGCGCCAGCACCACCAGCACGGTCTGCACTGGCACCTGTGGCACAGGGGAAGCGGTTCGGGGTCCCCTACGGCACCGGCTATGCGAGCTGAGAACAGCCCTGCTTGTGACGTGGATGAGACCCCGTCCCCACCACACCAGCCCCACCAAGGCTTCCTGTTTGGAAGTTCCCCAGTTTGGGCAAGGAGAAGGGTGGGCACGGTTGCCCCCCATCTCGGCATGGTGCTACCTGCCCCTGGTAGAGTGGGAGGTTCGCAGCGTTGGAGGTGAAGAGGAACATGTCAATGAAGTGGATGAGGATGCTGGGGGCCTCCAGGGAGTTGGCGGCGCTGAACTTGACCCACTTGTAGAAAATGAGGAAGACAAGGTAGCCAAAGAGCGCCAGGAGGAAAACCATCTCGGGCAGGAGCTCCAGCACCAACCGGTGCCACTGCTGGAAGTGCCTGGGCAGGGGGACATCAGCCGCGCTCAGCCCGGCATGGCGCACCCTCGCCTGTCCAGATGTAGGGGTACAGCACCCCACTTGCCCACCCCGAGTCCCCTTAGCGTGACCACGGGTGGCCAGAGCCTGCGGGCACAGCCACGGGGACTCACATGTGGTTGAAGACGCCCAGCATGACGCCAAAGCCCATGTGCACGATGCCCAGCACCACCGACATCTTCATCTTGAAGGAGTTGAGGAAGTTCAGGTGGTTGGTGGCCAAGCTCCAGATCTGTCATGGACAAGGTGGGTGAGACTCTGGGACACCCCACCGAGGGTCCCACCTCATCCTCTCCCCCAAGGGACACTCACTGGATCGATCCCGAAAGGATAGGGCCCTTGGAAGACACCAGTGACATTGGGGTCCAGGGTGAGGGATGGGTGGGTGGCGAGGTAGGCAGAGCTGTGGGCAGAGCGAGGGGGTGTCAGTGCAGGCAGGGACCAGGCAGGGTTCACGGTGGGGTTGGGAGTCCCACCTCCAGAAGGAGTGGTTGGCCATTGCGGCCACGCTCCAGGCAGAGGGGAAGATGACGGTGGCTTTGCTGAAGCACTCGTTGTAGATGAAGCCGGTGTAGATGGAGAAGGCCCCCATGAGCAGGATGAGGTAGCGCCCCTCGAAGAATGTCAGCCAGATCTGGCGAGGGCAAACACGGCTCCCACGTCCCACACCACCTCCCTGGCACCACACTGTCCCCCTCTCACCCCACCAATCCTGCCCCACACCACCAGCCCCATCCGGTACCACCAGCCCCATCCCGTACCATCAAGCCCATCCCACGTCCCCAACCATGTCCCCCACCTCCAAAGCTGGCCCCCCACCACGTCCCCCTCACCTCGTTGCTGGACTGCCGCAGGCTGGGGCTGTTCTCACGCAGCACCATCCAGAGAGCGAAGAGGAACATGAGCAGCCCGTGCCCCACATCCCCAAACATGATGGCGAAGATGAAGGGGAAGGTGATGATGGCGTAGGGTGCTGTGGGGGCACAGGGACCATGTCACACAGCCCGCCCCGCCCCCCCCCCCCCATCCCCTCCCCAGCCCTGGGCCATGGCAGGGGGCTGAGGGTGTCTTACCGGGGTTCACCTCCTGGTAGCTGGCCACCCCATAAGCGTCCACGATGCTCTGGAAGCCAGCAGTGAACTTGTTGGTGCGGATGAGGGTGGGGGGGCTCTCTGAGGTGGGGATGCGCTGCACGAAGCACTCCACACTCGAGCCGCTCTTGTACTGCGTGGAAAAGCACCAGGCCTGACCCACGGCATCCCCCTGCCCAGCACCCGCCCCACCATGGCAGGAGGACACGGAACGCCGAGAGACCTCTGGCATGAGGATTGGGGGACACCAAGTGACCCCAGCACAAGGACATGGGGACACCAACCAACCCCAGCACAAGGACATGGAGACACCAAGCAACCCTTGGCATGAGGACATGGGGACATTAACCAACCCCAGCACAAGGACACAGGGACACCAAGCAACCTCTGACATGAGGACATGGGGACACCAAGCAACCCTTGGCATAAGGACATGGGAACACCAACCAACCCCAGCACAAGGACACGGGGACACCAAGCAACCCACCGATCCCTGGCGCAGGGCATCCTGCACTTGGGTGAGGTCCCGCACGGGGCACCAGACCTCGGCGATGAGGCACTTCTCGGTAACGTCGAAGCTGCACTGGTTGAGGACGAGGTAGATGGCCTTCATCTTCTGCACCTGCACCCGCCAGGTGGGCAGCGCCAGCGTCACCTTGTCCAGCACCTGCGCCAGGTACTGCTCTGTCTCCTCCAGCACCTGCGGGTGCCCGGCGCGGGTCAGGGATGGGTGGGGGGGTCCCGGCGTGGCCCCTCGGTCCCCCCAAAAGTGCCCAGCTCACCACGCTGAGGTCCTGGATCTGGCTGTGCAGCCCGCTCATGGTGTCCGCCCGGCTGGCCTCGCTCTCCGGGTAGGGGTACATGTGGCAGTGGAAGCTGGGACAGACGGACATTGCCATGTTGGGGGGGTGCTGGGGCTCCCCGGGGTGGTCCAGCCCATCCCCGTGCTGGGGGGGCTGGAGTGGGTCTTGCTAAATAAACCTCTGCGTGGCCGGATGCGTGGCACAGGGCCACTGGCTCACCAGTCTGAGATCTTGCGGATCTTCTGCCCGATCTGCTCGCCCCAGTAGGAGATGAGGAAGATGACCCAGGTGATGCTCTCGCCCTGGGGACAGCACAGGCACGTCAGTCCCCGCCCCCCTTTCCTGCCAGCCCCCACCCCGGTGCCCCTCTTACCGTGGCCGGGTCCTCCATGGGCTCAGGCATCTCCACGAAGCTAGCCACCAGGTAGCCACGGCAGGCGCGCCACAGCAGCCGCTCGAAGGCGCTCACCCGCCACGGGTGAATGACACCAGCCACGAAGCTGCGGGGACACAGCGGGGGCACTGGGATGGGCACAGCTCTGCTGCTGCCCCCGCCCCACGGCCAGGCGTCTGCCCCACGGCTCCCCTCACAGCTATGCCCCACGGCCACACCAGTGCCCCGTGGCCCATGTCCAACCCTTATCCTACAGCTTTCTCAGCTGCTCCATGGCCATGCCATTGCACCACAGCCAATCTCCAACCCTTACCCTATATCCTTACCCACTATCCTTGCCCCATGGCCAAACCACTGCCCCGTGGCCCATCTCCAACCGTTATCCCACACCTTCCTCAGTTGCCCCATGACCACCCCACTGCCCACGGCCCCTCTCCAACCCCCACCCCACATGCCAGCCCCTCTGACTTGATCTTGCGGTCAAGGTGCTGGTGCAGGGAAGGGTCGAGGAGGGGGTCACGCTCCGAGAGCGCCCGGGGCCGCGGCGGAGATCCCAGGGGAGCCTGCAGTGATGGGGAGCAAAGAAGATGAGGCTGATGAGGGGTGGAGACGGGGAAAACGGGACACAGGGTGGCACCTCCGGGACGTGCCCCCCCTCCCAGACCCACCGGCCAGCTGGTGAAGCGTTGGCCCTCACGCAGGACGTGGAGGTACTGGCGCAGCTCCCGCAGGCGCCCGCGCAGGGAGGCACGGTTGTGGCTGACCTCCCGCAGCTCCTGCGCCAGCTGCTCCGACTGCTCCTGCACCCGCAGGGCCTCCCGTGCCAGCGGCGCCCGCGGGCTCTCGGGACACGGCCCCAGCACCCGCCCGGCTCCCCGCAGCTCCTGCTGCAGGAAGGCTGCGAAAGCCGCAGTCAGATGTGGGATGGGGGGGTCAGGGGGGTACCCCTCCTCTCCCCAAGGCAGCCCCACGTCACCCCAACACTCACTGAAGGTCTTCTCCATCTCCTCGCAGCGCCGCACCTCGCCCACGAAGCGCCGCTGGAAGGCACTCACTTTGGGGTTCAGCTGCCGGGGTCGGGGGGGCACGGTCACGGCACAACACCAGCGGGATTGGGGGGGGCCAGGCAGCCCCAGCACCCCTGGCCCAGCACCGTGCCACAGCCCCCATTACACCAAGCCACCCACCCCCTGCACCCAGAGCACCCCAAATCTACAGCACCCCCAGCATCCCAAACCACACCCATGGCACCCCAAACTATCTGCGTGCACCCCCTGCACCCAGGGTACCCCAGACCAGCCACCCCAAACCCACCCAGACCAACCCCCCTGCACCCCAAACCACCCACTCCAAACCCCTTGCACCCACAGCACCCCATCCCGCCCAGACCAACCCCCCTGCACCCAGGGCACCCCAAACCACCCCCAACAAACCCCCTGCACCCAGGGCACCCCAGGACACCTGCACCCACCCCCTGCACCCAAACCCACCCAGACTGACCCCCCTGTATCCAGGGCACCCCAAACCACCCACCCCAAACCCCCTGCGCCCAGGGCACCCAAACCACCCAGACCAATCCTTCTGCACCCAGAGAACCCCAAACTACCTGCAACCACCCTCTGCACCCAAACCCACCCAGACCAACCCCCCTGCACCCAGGGCACCCCAAACCACCCCTGGAGACCCCAGCCCCTACGTACGTCCCTGAACTCGAGCAGCCCCCGCTCCCCCAGCTCGCTGACGCAGCTGTAGGCCGAGGCGGACTGGAGGAAGAGCTGGGCCAGGCAAACCTCCTCGCTGCGGAACAGGGACCCCATGGTGCCCCCCGGGGACCCCGCTCCCTCCCTGGTGTGCAGAGGTGCGAGGGCACCCGCCTGGAAAAAGGCGAGGGGGGGGCACAAAGGGTGAGGGCTAGAGGGGGCTGGCAGAAGCGCTGAGGGTCACAGCGGGGGTCCTGGGGGGGCTGCGGAGCTGGGGTGTCCCTGGAGCCGTGGCCAGGGGGAAGTGACCCGCCCCAGTCACACGCGGCTTTTCCCAGCACTGGGCTTGCAAAATACTTTCCAGTCCCGTGTGTCCGCCCCCCCACACACACCCCGCACCCCGTCCCGCTCAGCTGCATCTGAGTCAGGGGCCACCGCATCCCCCGGGACCGTACCGGGCACCGGCCGCCCCCTCGGTGCGTGGGGGGGGGGGGGGGGGGGGGAGCTGTCCGGGACCCACCCCCCCACCACCACCCCTCCCCGTGGGTACCGCCCCCCCCTACCCGGGAGCCGCGGGGCCGGCCGGGCTCGGCACTTCCTCTTCCCCAGGAAGGGCCCGGCCGCGGGGAGGGACCGAGAGGGACCGACCCGCCCGGCCCCGCCGCTCCCCGGGAACCCCCTTTCCCGGGAGCGCATCTCCCGCCCCGGGCCGGGCCACACACTCCCCGCCTCCGTGGGAAGCAGGAGGCCGGGAATCCTCCGAGCCAGGACACACCCCCGCCCCCAAATCCCCCGAGGAGCCGGGAAACCCCCAGCCGGTACCACCGGGACCCCCCTCCGCGGCTGTCCCGGGAAGCTGGGGGCTGGGAATGAGTCCCCCGCGGTCCCAGAGCTGGCTGCAGGCAGGGACAGCCCCTCCCTGGGAAAGAGGGGCTCCCCTGACCCCCCTCAACCCCCCCTTGGTCCCTGCGTGCCCCCCCCAAACCAGCCTTACCGCACAGCCTCCCTATCCCCTCCCTGTCCCGCAGCTTTCCCTGCGACCGATGCTCCCCCCGTTCCTGTACCCCCACCCTGACATAGGCGATGGCATCTCCAGGGCCCCTGTCCCCCTCCCCAGGACCCCCAGCCCCCTCCCCAAGATGCAACCACACACCCCTGGGGCCCCCCCAACCCCAGGCTGTACCTGCCCGGGGGGTTCAACCCCTCCCCTGCCCCAGCACTGGGAAGGAAAAGACACGGAGAAAGCGGGAGCTCCAGGTTAGGAAGGGGCTGGTGCCCCCAGTGCAGATGGGGGTGGCAGAAACCCCCCCAGACCCTTTATTAGGGGAGCAGGGAGGAGACGTGGGGTGCCCGGCCGTCACCGGTACAGGTAATCGGCCTGGATGTTGGCCGCGATCTCGGCCTCCCACTTGTCGCCGTTGTTGAGCAGCTTCTCCTTGTTGTAGAGCAGCTCCTCGTGCGTCTCCGTCGAGAATTCAAAGTTGGGGCCCTGCCGGGATGGGAGACATTCACCCTCAAGACTCGCCAGACCCCCGCAGCACCCCAAAACACCCCATCCTGCAGCTCGTTTCCCCCCCTCCCAGCTCACCTCCACGATGGCGTCCACAGGACAGGCCTCCTGGCAGAACCCGCAGTAGATGCACTTGGTCATGTCGATGTCGTAGCGGGTGGTGCGACGGCTGCCATCAGCACGGGGCTCGGCCTCGATGGTGATCGCCTGCCGCCAGGTTTGGGGGGTGGGGGGACCCCCCCATCATCAGCTCCTGCTCTGGGGACACCCAGGAGGCAGCAGGACGATGATGAGGGTGGAGGAAGGCTCACCTGTGCTGGGCAGACGGCCTCGCAGAGCTTGCAGGCGATGCACCTCTCCTCTCCCGAGGGGTAGCGGCGCAGGGCGTGCTCCCCGCGGAAGCGCGGGCTCAGCGGGCCCTTCTCAAAGGGGTAGTTGATGGTGGCCGGTTCCCGAAAAAGGTAACTCAGCGTCATGGCCAGGCCTGGAAGACAGAGAAAGAAAGGGAGGGGGGGTTACGGCACGCTCAGTGGGGGCGCTGAGAGGGATTTAATTCCACCCGTGGTGGCACCCAGGCAGCTCCAGGACTTACCTCGGAAAAGCTCTGTCCACAGCAGGGTCTGGGCAGCCCGGTCGGTGATGGCACGCATGTCTGTGGCCGGTTCCTGGATGTTGACGTACTCTGTGGGGAGAGGGAAGCTGTGCCCACCCTGCAGGGAGGGGGGGACCTGTGCCCATCCGCGGGGATGGGGTGCACAGAGGCCCCCCAGAACCAAGGGGGAAGGGCCAGGGGGGCAGCGAGCCCCTACTCACTGTAGGAGTCCCTGGAGGGGGTGGTGCTGAGCAGGCGCAGGTAGCCCAGGGGATGTGGTGGGCCTGGGTGAAGGGGGGAAAGAGGGGTCAGGGGGGATTTTGGGTTGGGGAAAGGGGGTGAGGGGGTGCCCGGTGTGGCTCTCACCTGCATGGGCAGCCCGGTACAGCAGACGCAGCGCCGCCATGTCCGGTCCTGCTGCCGGCAGAGGGGCCCTGCCTGATGCTCACTGCCAGCTCCACAGCAAGCGGCTTGAGGGGGGGCCCAGGTCCCCCCACTTCCCCCAGGGGACCCAGGTGTCCTGACCCCCAACCCTCCACCAGAAGAGACACAGACCCCCTAGCACCCCTCCTCCCACAAGGCACCCAGGTGTCCTTCCCCCCCAAAGGGATTGAAGCATCTTACCCCCCCACCCCCCGCGAGAGATCCAGGTGTCCTGACACCCCCCCCAAGGGACCCAGGTGTCCTCCCCCCAACCCCCCAAGGGATCCAGATGTCCTGCTACCCCTCCCAAGCCCCCCAAGGGACCCAGGAGTCCTGACACCCCCCAAGGGACCGAGGCATCCTGATCGTGTCCCCCCGCCAATGGAAAGAGATGTCCTGGGTGTCCCCTCCACCTCCCCCAATGGCCCCATGTCCCCCCCTAAGGGACCCAGGCATACTGTTACACCCCCACCTGCCCCAAGGGACCCAGGTGCCCTCCCCTCACCTCCCCAAAGAACCCAGGGATCCAGGCAGCCTCTCCCACCCCAGAGGACCCAGAAGCGCTGCCCCAAGCCTCCCCATAAGGCCTCAGGCACCCCCTGTGTGTGTGTGTGTGTCCCCGGGGGGGCCCAGGCGTCCAGGTCACCCTCTTTCCCCCCACAAACGGGATCTGGGGGCTACGACAAGCCACCACGGGCCACCCCGACCAGCCGCCTCCCGAGGGCCCCCCCGCGCTGCCCCGGACTCCCCCCCCGCTCACCTCCCCCAAGGACCCGGGCGTCCTGACCCTGCCCGCCCCCAGAGCGCACTGCGCAGGCGCGAAGGACAGGTGCGCAGGCGCAGCGCGGCACCGGGGTCACGGGGCGGGGACCCGGCGGGGGAGGGCGGGGCAGGCAACGCCAGAGTCGCTTTCCATTGGTCGGAGGTAGGAGGGTGGGCGGGAAGATGGGTGGGAGCTTCGCGGATTGGGCGGGGCGGCGGCGGGGCGGCGCGGCCATTGGCCGGGCGTGAGGCGGCGGGGCGGGTCCGAAGTTTTGCGGAAGCGGAAGCGGGTGTTTAGCACGGTGGCGCGGCGCTCGGTGGCGGCGGGGAGCTGCGGGAGGCCACCGGTTGCAAGGAAACGCCTTTTATTGCCCCTGGCCCCCCGGACCGCCGCCCCTGGCAGCAGGAGGCGTCATGGCGGCGGCCCCTCAGAGCAGGATGCAGCTGCCTTTGCGCTTCACCTCGGAGGCGGCGCGGACGAGCCCCAGCTTCTGCTGGCTGTAGGGCGGGTAGCGCAGGGTGATGAGGGCCTCCCGGCCCATGCCGCGGTGCAGGCAGCCGCGGTGGTGGGTGAAGGTGTCGAAGGTGAATTTGCCGTGCTGCATCCCCATACCGCTGTTTCCTGCAAGGCAGAGCACAGGGCCCCGATTGGACACCAGGAAACGAAGCAACAGCCTCTTCGGCTGCCTCTTTCCAGCGGGAGACTTCAGCAAAAAGGTTCAGAACAAAATTTAGACCTTTTCAAGGCCTGCAGGTTTACAAAAGCTTCGCGTGAAGCAAGAGGGAGGGCCGTCACAAATTGCACATCTAAGTAAGTTTGCCTTAAAAATACCACCCTTGGGTGATTTGTTAGATCTGAGGTGGGATGATGGCAAATGCTTGTAAAGTTTTTCACCCTCACAGTATCTCTGCTGTGCTGTGAGCTGGAGCCCCTGCTGTTTACTCCTCAATAAACTCCTTAAGTCCTGCATTGCATAAAGGAACATGTGTACATTTGGGATTTCATAGGAAGTTGTGTTCAGACCCACAGCCCAAAAAGGAGATCCATGAAAAACTGAAGTTCTGAGTTCCTGAAAACGGTGATAAAGTGACAATTTCCAAGCTCCCTCCTGCAGAGACAAGGGGTAGCACAGCAGTGGGATGGGTGCGACAGGCTGGCTGCTGGCGCCCTGCGGAGGCACTGCGTGTGGAAAGGAAGGTCTAGAGATGTTTCTGTGGTGGCCACATTCAAAATGCCCTGTCTTTTAAACAAGACATTTCCACATACACAAGGAACAATGTGCTTGGGATGGCAAACATGGGGAGAAGGAACCTCAGAGTGCTCCACCTGTGTTCAGCAGAAACAAAGCCCCAGAGCTCAGCCCTGGTGCAGCAAAGCAGAGGGCTTCTGGTGGGGCCCTACCTGGTGCAGAAGGATTTTCCAACAGACCATTAAGCCCCCTGGGCCCAGGCCTGAGTGCCCCGTCTCCCCCGAGACCCCTCCTCACTGTGGCCCACACGGCTCAGCACCAGAGGTAGGATCACACCCGGCTCACATTGGCCGGGGCTGGCGGGTTAAGGGATTTGGACCTACCGATCCCACCGAAGGGCAGCGAGGTCAATGTCACGTGCATCAGGGTGTCATTGCCACAGAAGCCACCGCTGCTTGTGCGCTCCAGCACCTGGTTCACCACCTGGGAGGGAAACAGAGAAGGTGGATGTGGGTCTCGTGCCCTGTTCCCAGCCCTCCAGCCGCAATCCTTCCACCACAACCAGGGCTGTCAGCTCTAAAAAAAATTATTGGAGCCTGAACACGGCTGAATACACTTGCCAAGGGGCATGGGGCAAGCGTAGCCCTGGCCTGTATGCTCTACCTTGTCATCGGAGGAGAAGGCATACACAACCAGCGGCCGCTCACGGCTATTGATGAAGTCAATAGCTTCATCCACATTGGCCACAGTGACAATGGGCAGGACAGGGCCGAAAATCTCCTCCTGCATGATCGGATCGGAGGGCTGCACGTCCACCAGCACCGTGGGAGCTGCAGAGAAAGAAACCCGAAGGCATCAGCCATGCCCGGAGGTTGGAGATGACACCTCGGTCCTCTCGCCAAGTCCCATACCTCCTTTAAGATAGGACACCTCACCATGCTCCCCCATTCCCCTGCAAACCTTCCCTAAATGTCACTTCCATCTAGAACCTCCCCTTAGCTGCAAGACCCTCTACAAAATCCAAGTCTGCTCCATTGAAAGATAAAGACTTAGGTGAAGTCCAAGCCCTCACCAATGTAGCGCTCCTTCTCATCCGTCTGTCCTCCAATGACTGCACGCCCGCTGCGCAGCAGCGTCTGCACCCGCTGGAAGTGCTTGTCCCCCACCATGCGGCCGAAATCAGGGGATTCCTGAGGCTTGGGGCCATAAAAATCAGTGATGGCCTTATGCAGAGCGGTCAGCAGCTTCTCCCGCATCTCCACGCTGCACAGCACGTACTCGGGCGCGATGCAGGTCTGTCCCGCGTTGTAGAAGCGGCCCCAGGCCACCCGCCGGGCCACATTCTGCACATCGCAGGTGTCAGACACGTAACAGGGGTTCTTGCCCCCCAGCTCCAGCGTCACCGGTGTCAGGTGCTTGGCAGCAGCTGCCATCACGATCCTCCCCACAGAGGGGCTGCCTGTGGGCCAGGAAAAGATGCATCACGGGGAGGATCCCACCACACTACAGCCCGACCCATGGGCTTCGCCTGATGAGGAACCAGATGAGATACGTCAAGTCCCACTCCTGTCCTGCACCCACCTTGGTGTGCAGCTCAGGGCTGATCCTGCGCCCCCAGCACCCTCTCCAGCTCTACTGCATCCCCCAGTTCAGCCATTACAAAACCCAGTTATGGCTGTTAGATCCTCAGACAGGTCTGTGGCAGATCCTGCGCTGGATCTGGCCATCAGATCCTCAACACAACGAGCCGTGCCGCCTTCACAGGCAGGCAAGGGGGCCTGTCTGCAGGCAGGCTGCCTGCTGTCTCACATCGAGGGGCAGGGTAAGCCACAGCAGGGTGTCAGAGGGAACCCCTCTTTCTCACTGCACAAGAACCAGGCTCTGCTTTGGCCGGTGGGACGTACCAGTGAAGAAGATGTAGTCGAACTTGTTCTCCAGCAGCCTGGTGGTGTCCTGCACACCAGCCGTCACCACAGCAAAGCAGTCCTGAAAAAGGAGAGGGAGGGTCCCCTGCTGTCAGCATCTTCCCAAGGCCACGCTGTCCCTGTGCCCCCCCCCAACAGCCCGGGCTGGTGGGCACCGGCTGAGCGTGGGGGAAGGAGGTACGGCAGCACCTGAAACCCCCCGGGGTGGTGCTGGTGTGTGCACGGGAGGGTTGGGGACAGCACGGCCCTGGGACAGGGCCAGGGAGAGCTGCTTACATTGTCCAGGTAGCTGGGCAGCACTTCAGCCACAAGTCTCTCTGAGTTCTTGGTCACCTCCGAGGGTTTGACAATGACACAGTTACCTGGGGGGGGAGAGACAGGCTGTCAGCGCAGTGACATGGTGACTGCCAGCCCTTCTGGCCCCCCAGCCTGGGGACAAGGTGCCCTTGCCGGTGCCCGGCACAGCCTGGATCCTCCAGGTTCAGCTCACCGGCAGCGATAGCCCCAATGAGCGGCACCAGGATGACGTAGATGGGGTAGTTCCAGGGCGCGATGATGAGCACCACCCCGTACGGGTCCTTGCGGATGAAGGCCGAGTCCAACTGTGTCACCTGTGGGACACCCCGGAGTGCTCCGTTGCCCCACCGCTGCCGTGCCCACACCCCACCCATCTCTGCCTGGCCAAGGGGGTCCTACCCCCCATCATATCCCTCATTTTCCCCCTTACCAGATTCTTGTCCACGTGCTTGTCCTTCATCCAGCGGGACAAGTTGTTCAGCGTCTCATGGAGCTCGTTCTTGCAGAGGAGGATCTCGGTGAATTCGGCTTCAAAGGGCGGCTGCAGACAGAGCACCCTACATGTCAGCTCTGCACGTGCTGCAGCACCTCTTACCCCTACCCTGCGTATTTATTTATTTTTTTTTTATTCAGGATTTAGGGCGCCAAGCCCTTCGTGTCCCACGGTGGATGCACAATTCGCTCTCACCCCCGAGCTGCACGGCACAGCCCGCCACGGGGAAGGGGGGAGCCCCACCGCACCTGCAATGTGGGGTGTTGCTGAGCTCCAGAGTCCTGTTGCGGTATCACCAGGCCTGTCCTGTAGGTAGTAACCTGCCTGCGGCCAGGCTTTCCCTGCTGGGAGCTCAGCTGAGGTCCAGGAAAATTAAGAATTTGGGGAGGAGAGGGGTCTGTGAAGGCAGTGGTGGCATTTGGGGGAAGAAAGGGCTGGTCTGGCTACTGAATCCTGTTTGGTCTGGAGGCAAGAGCATCCCAAGTCACAACCCCTTTTTCTAGCACATGTGTTTTCACATGCAAGCAAAACAAGTTGATGGACTCCAGCAGGACAGACTGGTTTTTACAACCTGCCAGAGAGCAACTCAGCTGTCTTCAAGGATTTAGCCCAATCAATAAAAGCTCAGAAGACGTCCGGGTGCAAATCCTGCCACCACCCCCTTTCACCTGGCTTTGACTTTCACTCTGTGGAGGTGTCACCGGCGTGGGAACAGCACCGGTGCCGAGTCGGGCTCTGCCAGCAGCTCCTCACCTTCGATCAACAAGGGACCCCTCAGTGTTTGTCCCACAGTTGGGTTTCTTCTCACCCAGGGGTACGGTGGCAGGTGAAGGTGGACAGGGACTGGTGGGGAGGTAGCAGGTTTGAAGGATAAAACCAGCCGGTCCTGGGGGATATCCACCACCCAGGTGTCAAGATTTGGGAGGAAATACAGGAGAAAAGGGAATATCCAGATTTTGGAACCTGTTTGTGGAGGGCTTTTTGGTAGTGAGCTGAGAAAGTGGGGAGGAGATTCACAATAGTCTGGGAAGGAAGGAGCAGAGGAAGCAAAGGTTGTTCTCAGCAGGGAGGGAGGAGTGACGGTCACGCAGAGAGGGAGCCCAAAGGGCAAAGAGTTTGGGGGCAGCACAGCCACGTGGCTCGGCACGACATCAGGAGGAGAAGCAGGACCAAGGGAGAAGCTGGGCTGCCCCTCCAGGGAGGGAGAAAGGGGATAACATGGGCAGACCGACACATTGGATGGCTCTTCCAAGGAAAAGGGAACCTCAGGCAAATGAGGAAGCAAAACCAACACTAACGATGGCTCTTGGCCCACTGCGGTGGGCATTGGGGTGAGCAGGGTGTCTCAGGTGGGCTGGAGCAGTTGGGTTTGTGCCGGGGCTTTCCAAGTTGAGGCTGGAAAACACCAAGCCTGGTACCTCACTGTAGAGTAGAAGAAAGAAGAAGCAGAGACCCAGCGACCAGGAAGGGTCCAATGAGTCTTCAAGAATCCCAGAATCATCTGGGTTGGAAAAGCCCTTGAAGATCATCCAGTCCAACCATGAACCTCACCCTGCCCGTTCTCAACTCCACCAGATCCCTCAGCGCTGGGTCAACCCCACTCTTCAACCCCTCCAGGGATGGGGACTCCACCCCTGCCCTGGGCAGCCCATTCCAACGCCCAACAACCCCTTCTGCAAAGAAATACTTCCTAAGAGCCAGTCTGACCCTGCCCTGGCGCAGCTTGAGGCCATTCCCTCTTGTCCTGTCACTTGTTCCTCGGTTCAAGAGACTCATCCCCCCTCTCTGCACCCTCCTTTCAGGGAGTTGTAGAGGGTGATGAGGTCTCCCCTCAGCCTCCTCTTCTCCAGACTAAACCCCCCCAGTTCCCTCAGCCGCTCCCCATCAGACCTGTGCTCCAGACCCTTCACTAGCTTCATTGCCCTTCTCTGGACACGCTCGAGTCATTCAATGGCCTTTTTGGAGTGAGGGGCCCAAAACTGAACCCAGTCATCGAGGTGTGGCCTCACCAGTGCCGAGTACAGGGGGAAGATCCCTTCCCTGTCCCTGCTGGCCACGCTAGTGCTGATACAAGCCAGGATGCCACTGGCCTTCTTGGCCACCTGGGCACACTGCTGGCTCCTGTTCAGCTGGCTGGCAATCAACCCCCCCAGGTCCCTCTCTGACTGGCAGCTCTCCAGCCACTCCTCCCCAAGCCTGTAAGAGGCTGGATGAACTGCAGGCAGAAGGATGCAGACAGGAGGCAGCATTGCTGCCTTCCAAAAATATTTGGAAGTATCGTCTGTGTTTACCCTGTTTCTGAGCATCCTTTTGCAAGCCTGGGCTGGACAGACCTTTGGTCTCACTCCTTGTGTGAGCTGGGGCAGGGGGTTACTAAGCCACGTCTGCTCTCAGCACAAGAGCTGGCTGCTTAAAAATAGGACAAATGATGCGGATCCCCCCAGTCCGGAGCGCGGTGAGGATGGGGAGGGTGTGCAAAGGGAAGTTGAGGGTGGGGAACAGTAGATGATGAGCCCTGGGTGGGGTGTGAGGCTCTGGCTGTGGGTGGATGAGCTGGACCAAAGGGGGAACAATCAAGCTGGGGGGTGGGAAGAGGGGGGCTGGAGCTCTCAGGACTTTTGGAGACGTAGGGGATGGGTCTGCTCTGCTCTTGGTGACCCCGACATGGGAGGGGGGGAGCAAAGAGGCAGGGAATGATGGAAAGCCGGGGGTTTGGGGCTCTGAGAGCTGCAGCTGAGCACTGGGAGAGGGGAATTGGGACAATGTTGGGTGGAAAATCCAAAGCAGGGAGGACTCAGAGGGGGTGACAGGAGTTGGGGATGAACCTGCCCAGAAAAGACGTAAACTGAGGCTGGGAATGGCAAATTACAGCTGGACGCTCCCCACAGCCCCGCTCTGCCCACACTGCGGGCAGGGCTGTGGGCAGGGCAGCCCCTCAGCTCCTCTGGCCATGGGGTCCCCCAGTTCCCGGCTCCCCTCTCACCCTGCCCATGTCGGCGGCGGTGGCCTCCAGGATGTCCTGCTTCTTCTCATCCAAGAAGCGGCCCAGGGCCTCCAGCTGCGCCACGCGATATTCCATGGGCCGTGTCTTCCCCGAGAACCAGGTTGCTCGCAGGCGCCTCACCAGCCCAGCGTAGGGGTTCCCGCTGCGGGGATGGGGGTGTCAGGGGGACCCCCCAGCCCCATCCCAGCCCCTCGTGCTCCCGGTGATGAGAGAGGAGCTCCACATTGCTCCACCCTCGCACCAAACCGGAGCCCTGGGGTGAGGGCAGAGTGTCCGCACCCCTCCTGCCTCCCCTCTGTCCCGGCCACAAGCTCTCACCTCCCGGCATCGCCGTCCATGCTCCCCTTCCCGCCATCACCATCATCCTCCGGGGCTTTCCCGGCCCCGCTGCTGCCGGTCTCCATGGTCCCACGGGAGTGGCACAGGACGAGTTACACCGGGGTTGCCCACAGGCTGGACAGGCAGCCGGCGGTCTTGTGCTGTTTGGGATGCAAACCGCAGGTCCCCCGCCCCAGCTAATGGGTTGTTTTAACCCTCCCCAGGAGGTGGCCTCGGGGAGCCCGGCACTGCAACTGGGACCCTGCCGAGTCGTGGGGCAGGCAGGGTGCAGGCAGCCACCCCAGTCCCCGCTACAACCCGCTCTCCCTCAGGGGAGGGAGGCTGACGGTTTCCTGCTCTGCCCCTTGGCTGCCTGCCCCACCGCGCGTCACCGCTGGCTCCGCTCCAAACCACTTGGGATGCAAAACGCACCCCAAACCCAACCCCAGGGCACCCCACTGCCATGCAGCCCCACACACAACCCCAGCGGGGTGCGATGGTGGGGCTGAGGGTGGCAGGGGGACGGATGGGGACACAGAGAGGGGGTCTGGGGGTCCGGCCGGCTGCCAGATTCCTGCCCAGTTCCCCCCCAAAAGACGGGTGACTGAGGCATGAGGCGAGGCCAGGCAGGAGAGTTCAATGCAACGTCTTTACTACAGTTGGAGGGAAAAGCAACAACCGGCACCGGGGGAAAGCAAAGGAAAGGTCTGTCTAAGAGGTGGTGGGGCTAACAGCCAGTCCTCAGCCTGGCAGGGTCCGTTTCTCGAAGTACAGGGCAAAAAAAGCCCAGAACTTTTTGCCATTTCCAATGTGGCAAACGGTCCGGAGCTGAGGCAGCTCAGCAGGAGCGAGATGTCCGTCCCCACCGTCCCATGTGCAGCAGGGTGGCAGTGAGGCAAAAAGACATGGACTAAGGTGCTGTGGAGGGGGGGGTTCGCACCCCAGTGGCAGAGCACCCAGCCAGGAGTGTCCGTGTCGTCCCCCCACCGCCGAGTCCGTGAGCAGCAGGGGACGCTCAGAGCAGCGTGCACGTGCCCTTGCGCTTGATCTCAAAGGTGGCCGTCAGCAGCCCCAGCTTCTGCTGGCTGTAGGGCGGGTAGCGCAGGGCGTTGAGGGCCTCCAGGCCCATGTTGCGGTGCAGACAGCCACGGTGGTGGGTGAAGGTGTCGAAGGTGAATTTACCATGGTATTTCCCCAAACCGCTGTTTCCTGCAATGCACAGCAGAGGTCCAAACTTGCTATGGGACTCTTGGTCCTGCCCACGCCGAGCAGCGGCGAGACACAGAAAACTTTACAGGCTTTGCTCAATGCAAACGCTCCCGCTGCTGAGCAACGGGGGGACGCAGCAGCAGAGATTTCACCCTTCCCTGCACCTTTTCCAGTTCTACAGCTACTCAGTCCAGCAAATCCTTCCACAGCTCACCCCTGGTGCGTTATTTTTACTGCCTACGTGTATCTACATAAATTTTGCTGGGTCTATGAGGCTCCATTCCCCTCTCCAACCTCTACAGTGCTCTACCGTACCTACCCCCGGTTAGGAGCCGCCAGCGTGGCCCCTACAAAGAGCAGCTTCTTCCCAGAGCTCTTAAAAAAATTGGAACCACATTGGCAACGCCAGTTCTCCCAATTCCTGTGGCTGGTTTAAGCTCGGGATTCCACGTCGTGGTTAACAGCCCAGTGACTTCACATCCAAGCTACAGTGGAAGCTTTGGTGAACGCCATCTCACCCCGATGACTTCAGACCCTTCACCTGACCGGGCTGCTATAAAAACGGCTTCACCGGATAATTTGAGGCCCTTTGTCTGAATCATTTCCATAAAGATAAGTTACAGGATGGGAACCACCAAAAATTGTTCCCTGAGCCACAGTCAGGCGAGGAATTAATTGTGCTTTGCTGTCACGGTGTCTTATTATGTCTGAATCAGCCCTCAGCCCCGACAGAGATGCTGGGCACGTGCAGTGTAAAAACGAGGTATTTTCCCCAGAGAATATTCTGGGGAAGAGACCAGGACCCTGGGAAAGTATCGCTGGGAAACAGCAGCAGCAGCTCCCTGTATTCCTGTGCTCTTCCCTGGGCAATGCTACAACCAGGGCCCAGGGCTGGGCAGACTTCACTTTTCACCTGGAAAAACAATTGTTGTTGCCCCTGGAGAGCAGAAACTCCCTCTTTGCCCAGGACAACCTCCAAGTTACCACAAGCAGGTTCTCCAAACATTTATAAGTGTTTTGCTCATATTTACTCCTAAAAGGTAGAATGAACGTACAAGCCAGCTCCTGAGCGACCTTAAGGGCTCCTATCCAGCACCCCGCTGTCTGCAGGAGGGAGCGGCACGAGCCGGACGTGCTCCCACCCAAGGGGCAGAGTGACGGACAGACCGACGGGAGCAGCACTTGAGGAGCTCCCAGGTGAGCCTGAGCAGCGCAGGAACCCCACCCCGGCACAAAATTCACTCACCGTGCCCACACTGCTCAGAAATACCAGGGAAATAATCAAGTGGTAGAGATTTCCCTGCTTTCTACGTGAAGAATTTGCAACGCTGCGCTTGAACAGAGAGAAGGAACTTCAGAGTGCTCCATGTGTGTTCAGCAGAAACAAAACCCCAGAGCTCAGCCCTGGTGCACTAAAGCAAAGGGTTTCTGGTGGGGCCCTACCTGGATTTTCTGACAAAGCATTAAGCCCCCTGGACCTGCAGCCCAGGCCTGGGTGCCCCATCTACCCCGAGACCCCTCCTCACCATGGCCCACATGGCTCAGCGCCAGGGGTAGGATCACACCTGGCTCACGTTGGCCGGGGCTGGGAGGTTGGGGGATTTGGACCTACCGATCCCACCGAAGGGCAGCGAGGTCAATGTCAGGTGCATCAGGGTGTCGTTGCCGCAGAAGCCACCGCTGCTTGTGCACTCCAGCACCTGTTTCACCACCTGGGAGGGAAACAGAGAAGGTGGACGTGGATCTTGCACCTTGGCTCCATGAGCAGCGCTTGGCAAATATCACCCAACTCATCCATCACACCACTGTCCCGGAGCAGCTGGGCTCAAAAAACCCCTCAGAGCTCGCTGAGGTGGGCACTGACTCCACCACCCCATTTCCCTCATCCCCCTTCCGCTCTGTAGAACCGCACGCACCTTGCTGTCGCAGGAGAAGGCGTAGATGGCCAGCGGCCGCGGCCGCGCGTTGATAAAGTCAATGGCTTCATCCATGTTGGCCACGACGACGATGGGGAGGATGGGGCCGAAGATCTCCTCCTGCATGGCAGGGTCAGAGGGCAGCACGTCCGCCAGCACTGTGGGAGCTGCGGAGAAGGGTTACAGCAACGTGTCACCCCGGGCGCACGCACGGGTGGGCCCACAAACCCCAGACCCCAGGCCCTCACCGATGTAACGCTCTTTCTCATCCGTCTGTCCTCCAATAGCCACGCGCCCGCTGCACAGCAGCGCCCGGATGCGGCGGAACTGCTTGTCCCCCACGATACGGCCAAAATCGGGGGATTCCCGAGGGTTGGAGCCAAAAAACTCAGTGATGGCCTCGCGCAAGGCGGGCATCAGCTTCTCCTGCATCTCCACGCTGCACAGCACGTAGTCGGGTGCGATGCAGGTCTGTCCTGCATTGAAGAAGCGGCCCCAGGCCACACGCCGGGCCACGTTCTGCACGTCACAGGTGTCAGACACGTAACAGGGGTTCTTGCCCCCCAGCTCCAGAGTCACCGGCGTCAGGTGCTTGGCAGCGGCTGTCATGACAATCCTGCCCACCCTGGGGCTGCCTGTGGGCAGGGAAGAGATGCGTTGCGATGAGGATCCCACCGCCTGCGGGATGTGGTGCTCTGGGGAGCCGCGGCCAGGGGAAATGCACCAAGTCCCCCCAGAGCCTCGGAAACACACCCCTTGGATCCTCCAACAGATCCTGACATCAGATCCCCGACACAATGAGCCGTGCCGCCTTCATGGGCGGGCAAGGGGGCCTGTCTGCAGGCAGGCTGCCTGCTGTCTCACATCGAGGGGCAGGGTAAGCCACAGCAGGGTGTCAGAGGGAACCCCTCTTTCTCACTGCACAAGAACCAGGCTCTGCTCTGGCCGGCAGGACGTACCAGTGAAGAAGATGTAGTCGAACTTGTTCTCCAGCAGCCTGGTGGTCTCCTCCACGCCAGCCGTCACCACAGCAAAGCAGTCCTGAAAAAGGAGAGGGAGGGTCCCCTGCTGTCAGCATCTTCCCGGGGCCACGCTGTCCCTGTCCCCCCCACCAGCAGCCCGGGCTGGTGGGCACCGGCTGAGCGTGGGGGAAGGAGGTACAGCAGCACCTGAAACCCCCCGGGGTGGTGCTGGTGTGTGCACGGGAGGGTTGGGGACAGCGTGGCCCTGGGACAGGGCCAGGGAGAGCTGCTTACATTGTCCAGGTAGCAGCTCAGCATTTCAGCAACAAGTCTTTCCGTGTTCTTGGATGTCTCCGAGGGTTTGACAATGACACAGTTACCTGGAGCAGGGAGAGACAGGCCATCAGCGCAGTGACATGGTGACCGCCAGCCCTTCTGGCCCCCCCCCAGACTGGGGACAAGGTGCTGTGCTGGGCACGATCCTCCAGGTTCAGCTCACCGGCAGCAATGGCCCCAATGAGGGGCACAAGGAAGAGGTGGATGGGGTAGTTCCAGGGCGCGATGATGAGCACCACCCCGTACGGGTCCTTGCGGATGAAGGCCGAGTCCAGCTGCGTCACCTGCAAGAAAGGCCACAACCTCAGCACCAGTTCCAGCGCCTCCTGCCCCGCCACAGCCCAGCACGCGGCACTACCCTCCCCAGCCTGCTCGGCCCCTTCCCACCACAATTTACAGAATCACAGAATCATCTGGGTTGGAAAAGCCCTTGAAGATCACCCAGTCCAACCATGAACCTCACCCTGACCGTTCTCAACTCCACCAAATCCCTCAGCGCTGGGTCAACCCCACTCTTCAACCCCTCCAGGGATGGGGACTCCACCCCTGCCCTGGGCAGCCCATTCCAACGCCCAACAACCCCTTCTGCAAAGAAATACTTCCTAAGAGCCAGTCTGACCCTGCCCTGGCGCAGCTTGAGGCCATTCCCTCTTGTCCTGTCGCTTGTTCCTTGGTTCAAGAGACTCATCCCCCCTCTCTGCACCCTCCTTTCAGGGAGTTGTAGAGGGCGATGAGGTCTCCCCTCAGCCTCCTCTTCTCCACACTAAACCCCCCCAGTTCCCTCAGCCGCTCCCCATCAGACCTGTGCTCCAGACCCTTCACTAGCTTCATTGCCCTTCTCTGGACACGCTCGAGTCATTCAATGGCCTTTTTGGAGTGAGGGGCCCAAAACTGAACCCACTCATCGAGGTGTGGCCTCACCAGTGCCGAGTACAGGGGGAAGATCGCTTCCCTGTCCCTGCTGGTAATTCACCTCCCCCTCTTCCCTTCCAGGTCAGCCCAGAGCTTCGGCCTTACCAGATTCTTGTCCACGTGCTCGTCCTTCATCCAGTGGCACAGGTTATTCAGGGTGTCGTTGAGCTCGTTCTTGCAGAGGAGGATCTCGGTGAAGTAAGCCTCAAAGGACGGCTGGGGACAGACAGACATCCCATGAGCATCACCCCAACACCGACCCCATCTCCTCCCCTTCCGCAGGAGACATCTCCCCCCTCTTCCGCCCATGAAGAGGAGGAGAAGCTTTAAGCAGAAGTTGCTGTCACCTCCTGCAACCCCCAGGGAATATCACAGTCCCTGGAATTTTATGAAAATAGGTGTATGGCCAGAAAGAAAAAAAAAAAAAACACATATTTAACATCTTCACAAGATTTAACAGCCTCCTGAGCTCAGCATCTGTGAACTGTTCACCTGGCAACAGGGCCCTGAGCCAAGAGGGGACCAAGCAACGTCACCGGAGCTCCAGGAGCTCCAGAGAAGCTGGTACTGGTGTGAGAGGCAGCTCCGCGGTGCTGTCCTGGGACGGGACAGTGCTCTGGCACTGGTGCATTTGTGTCCCTACCACTTGGGGACATGAGCTGGAAACAAAGCCCTGAGCTCCCTCCTACAGCCCATGCACAAAAGCTGAACTTAAGCCCTTGCTTTGTTCCAAAAGAAATACAAATAGACGCCTTGTGACAGAGCTTGGTTGAGCGCCACCAGACCCCCATTCCAGGCAGAAACCCCCCTGTAGCTGCCGGGGCTCCGACACCGAGCCGGCACGTGGCTGGGAGAGGCAGGCTGGGTGAGACACCCCGGTCGAGGAATTAAACAAACCCAGCAGGTTTCTCCAAGATACACTGTCCCAACAGGCAATGACTAAATGGACAGTGACTCGGGAGCGGCAGCGGGATGTCAGAGCCAGGATCACAGGGGCCGCCGAGGCATTTCCTGCCCGCAGTGGGTGCTCCCCGCTGCCGTAAGCGCAGCCGCAAGACACAGCTCAGGACTTCTTGTGGGAGAAGCGTGAAGACACAAGAAGATAACTCAGTAAAGCCCCTCGTCGCCCTGGAGAGCGGGAGGAGCAAAGCTCCCGTGCTGCAAAGCCGTGTTGGCAAAGCGCGGTGGGCTCCACCACGACATCCTTTGGACTCCTCCAACCAAAAAGCATCCCTGGGCAGGAGCCTTCCCCCGTCACCACAGCAAAACACCGCTTTGAGGTTAGAAAGTTCTCTTGTTCCATCACCAAGCCCAGCTCAAAGAGACTTTCAGGTCCCCAACGCCGCTCAAGCGCCTGGATAGGCGCCGCTGCCAGGAGGCCGAGCTGCTCCTCGACGTGAGGGCTCACAGTGGGCCCATCGGATGTCTGGTGAAGCAACGGAGCCGCTCTTGGCCCGGGCTGACAGTTGCATCACTAGGACGATGAGGAAATTGCCGATGAAGATGAGCCATTATGGGTTTGGACAGGACACGAAGGTTGTAAGATGGGATATTAAGTCTGAGGTCATCCAAGGGCCTTCAATCATCGACAGACAGAAACCGGCATCCCTGGAGGGGAGGTACCCACCTCAGAGACGTAAGACCAGATGAATTGTCCATCTAACTATGAGGGCCCGGCTGCATAACAAGCATATTACTAGACAACCGGCTCTAATTACATACAATTAGGAGAGATGAAGGACGCACTCCAAGTGCTGATGCCTATCAAGCCCTGGCTGAAGGAGAAGGCCCTCACCTCAAACAAACAAGGCAATTACAAGCTTTGGGAGATGTCAGGGTGTTGAAAGCTGTGTCTGAGAGCACGGGCTGCTGCGCCGATACGCCCACAGATACAAGTCCTTTGGGTCCGAGTGTTATCTCTATCAGATAAGACCAGTTACGCTGCGCCAGGGCAAGCCGCACCTCTGAAAACATTTCTGAATACGTGAGCAAAGCGTGGGGTGGGCTGCAGCACACGCCAGGAAGGGAAAAAGTGGGAGAAAAGGGTCCTGAAGCAGCTGGACAACGAAGCGAGCTGAGAATCCTTCCGCTTCCTCAGCGGATCATCCGGGAGCTCCTGGCATGCCGCAATAGCCAGAGCCACATCCAGATCCCTGCCCGTGCCACCGCACGGCTCAGCGCCGTGCCAGCGAAACCAGTCCCTGCGAGGCCGATGAGCCCTGAGCAGCCCTGGGAGGAATGTGCAAGGCCAGCATGTTGCACAACACCGATAATCCCAGGTGGGACCGGGCTGGCAAGGAGCAACCCCAGGACATCACCCTCTGCGGTGGTCACATGAAGCCACCGGGGGCTCGATGCATGGGGGCGAAGCTCGGGAATGCCAAGGTTCCCACCTCGTAGCGGCCAACGGGGGCTTTGCCCGGTTTAAGCGCAGCAGGGACAGGCTTAGTGGCATCGAGCCTGCCCTACACACGCTTCTGCTAACCCTGGCTGTGGGGAGCTCTACAGGGACCCAGCACCCATGGGTGCTCCCCACAGACCCAGCACCCACGGGAGCTCCCCACCAGCCCTGGAGCACATCAAGGGGGATGCAGGACCCTGACAAGGGGAAGCCCAATGCCCAGAGCTCCACATCTGCCCCCAAGAAGATGCAAAACCCAGACAAGGGGCGTACAAAGGGCCCCAAAGACGTGACCCCAGTGTTCAGCACCCAGATTCCTCTCACCTTGCCCATGTCGGCGGCGGTGGCCTCCAGGATGTCCTGCTTCTTCTCATCCAAGAAGCGGCCCAGGGCCTCCAGCTGCGCCACGCGATATTCCATGGGCCGTGTCTTCCCCGAGAGCCAGGTTGCTCGCAGGTGGCTCACCAGCCCGGCGTAGGGGTTCCCGCTGCGGGGATGGGGGTGTCAGAGGGACCCCCCAGCCCCATCCCAGCCCCTTGTACTCCCAGTGAGGAGGGAGAGGAGCTCCACGTCACCCCAGCCCCGCGTCGCCCCAATCCAGTATCAAACTGGAGCCCAGAGTCCCTGGGGAGAGGGCAGGGAGTCCACACCCTGAGTCTTCCCCTTGCTGCCAGGAGCATCTCCCCTACGGCACCATTCCTTGTCTCCTCCCTTGGGCCACGCTGGGGTGTGGTGGCCCACGGACCCCAAACTTGTCCTCCCAGCACCCCTCATCAGCACCAACCCGGGGACCCCCCGCACTGCCACAGCAACCTCCCTGCCCACCTCACCCCAAGCACCCCATCTCCCTTCTGCCCCTCGCTCTCACCCTACGGCACTGCAGATCTCCGGCCCCTTCCCGACGCCTCCGCTGCCTGCGCCGCAGCTGGCAGCTTTCCCAGCATTGCTGCCCACCGAGCTGCACTTGCCGTAGCCCAGGGGCTGCTGGCCAGAGGGCTCAAGGGACTGGTACATGCCGAGCTGTGGCGAGGAGCTGCTGGTCTCCACGGAGAGCGTGGTGGCCCTGGGGAAGAGACACAGGGTGGGTTACGCCGGGGCTGGAAACGCCGGAGATGCCGGCTTGGTCCCAAGAGGAGTCACCCCACAGCCACCTGTGCCCTGAGCTGCCCGCGGCACCTTTGAAGGGTGACTTGGTGCTCGGGGCTGTCCCAGCCATGGGGTGACTCAGCCCGGCGCGGCTGCCAGAGGCCCCGGTGCGCCCAGCGGGGGATGCCTGAGATTCCCGGGCCCTCCCCGTGCTCTGGGATGGCCACCAACCTCCAGCCAAGGACTGATGTGGGGTCACCCCACGGGGACCTCAGGGACCCCGGTGTGGGGCAGCATCCCCAGCTGCTCCATGGGGGTCCCCAGGGACCCCGCTGTGGGGCTGTGTGAGCCAGCACCAGTTCTGCCACAGCCCAGCTCGCCTTTGGGTGATGGCATCGCTCCCCCAGCGCAATGCAGCCATCCCCAGAGCTGGGGGCCAGAGCTGCAGCCCCACATCTGCCCCCCTTCCTGTCCCACGCACCCACCCTTTGAGGAAACCCACCCAGCGGGGTGTCCAGTGCCCCACAGCCTCCACCTGCATGGGGCCATGCACAGGGGTGTCCCCAGTCTCCCAGAACCTACCGGGGGGCGCTGAGGGGTGGCCAGAAGAGCGCGAGGCCAGGCTGGCACTGCCGAGGTTCGGGGTGCCCCCTCCTAAATGCTGTGGGGCTGGTGGCCAGGCCCCACGGCCAGGGGCGGGCAGGGCTGTGCCCCGCCTCTGTGGGGCTGGCAGTGGGGAGACAGCACCCCGCCTCCGTGGGGCTGGCAGTGGGGACAAGGCCTGGGATGGGACCTCCCCCATGGGACGGTGACATTGGGGAACTCCCATGGCCACCAAACCACCACCATGAACTCTGACCCACTAGGACCCACAGACACCCCTCACCCTGCTCCCTGGGCCACCCTGACCCATGGGGACCTCACAGACACCCCTCACCCTGCTCCCCTGGGCCATGGGGACCCCATACACACCCCTCACCCTGCTCCCTGGGCCGCCCTGACCCATGGGGACCCCACAGACACCCCTCACCCTGCTCCCCTGGGCCATGGGGACCCCACAGACACCCCTCACCCTGCTCCCCTGGGCCATGGGGACCCCATACGCACCCCTCACCCTGCTCCCTGGGCCACCCTGACCCACAGGGACCCCACAGACACCCATCATCCTGCTCCCCTGGGCCATGGGGACCCCACAGACACCCCTCACCCTGCTCCCTGGGCAACCCTGACCCATGGGGACCCCACAGACACCCCTTACGTAGCTCTCTGGGACCATCCTGACCCACGGGGACCCCAGAGACACCCATCACTGTACACGCCATTCCCCCCTGCCAGGCCCTAATTACCCCACTTTGTAAACAGGAAGGGCAGCAGCCCTGCCCCACACACCCTGCCACCGTGCCCCAGGTTCAGCCCCCCTGGCCATGCTCCCCAGGGACCCACAGCAGCCCCCCCAGGGAAAGGGGAATGGGGGAGTGTGTGTGTGTGTGTCCCCAACAGCACCCCAAATTGGCACCATGAGCTGGGCCGTGATGCCTGGGGAAACCCTGGTTTTGAGAGGGGCACAGCTGTCGCCAAGCAGCCCCTGCCTCCCCGGACGATGCCACATGTCCACCCGCAAGGGACAGCAGTGGATCAGTACCCCAAATCAGCTCGTGGGGGGTACCAGGGTCCCCCATCCCAATTTGGGACCGGGGAGGAGATGTCCTGCACCGCCCCCAGGGATGGGGAAAACCAGGGGACCCGCTGCCCATCGGTGTCACCAGAGCCCGAACGGAGGTGGCTGCAGACCTGAGGGTTGCAGGGTGCTGGGGACCCAAATTGGTCCCAGAGGGAACACGCTGCAGGAGGTGTTGCACCCACAGACTGTCCCCCCTGCCCACCACTGCTCAGTTTTGGGGCCACAAACCTGCACCCCCCAGGAACAGCCCTTTCCCCCTGGCACCCCAGTGTGGCTCCTCTTGGCTCTTTTCGGGGCAAAGGGGGTCTCGGGTGGGTGTGGCTCCCTGGCAGCCCCCGGGGCCGCATCCTGCACCGTTGCTGTGGCCCTTCCTGGCTCAGCAACCTCCCCACGTGGCACTGGCTGCTCCTCCACCGCATCTCAAGAATCCTCTGCTACCGGCTGGGCCGGATCCTGCCCCCGTGACGGAGATTTCCCCCTCCCCACCCTGCCCTGGGGCACCGGCACAGCACGGCCACGGGCACCCCAGCATCGCCACCTGCCTGACCCCGGGTTTTGGGTGATGTGGGGAGAGGCATATGCCCTACCACCCCCCAAACCAGCCTCACACCCCCAAAATGGAGCGTCCCCCCCCCCGACCCAGACACCCTGCCACATCACCCGGGCCGGGAAGGGGAAGCGAGAGCAGCAGAGCAGGCACTCAGTGCCAGCCTGAGCAGGCAGCACCCACACCAGGGCCTGGTGGGAGTGCTGGGGGGGGACACAGGGGTGCTGGGGAGCGGGGTGCTGTGCAGGGAGCAGAATGGGGGCTGAGGGGGTTGGGGTGGGTGCTGTGCAAGGGAGGGGTGCAATGGGTGCTGTCCAGGAGGGTCAGGGTGCTGTGCAGGGGGGGTCAGGGTGCTGAGGACAGGCACGGGTTGGGGGTGCAACGGGTGCGGACCGGAGGCAGCAGCAGCAGCGCAGACGGGCCGGGACCAGGTCCAGGGGGGGCTGCAGGACACGAGGGGTGCGGGATTCGGGGGGCACAGGGTGCTAGGGGGTGCGGGAGCGGCCCCTTTAAACGCCCCCGTCCCGCCCGCGCTGTCCGAAAGAGGAAGCGGCGCCCGCCCCGCCCCGTTTGGCGCCGGTACCGAGGAGCTTGGGGCTGGGGTGCAGGGTCCCGGGGGGTGCTGGGTGCAGGATCTGGGGGTGCTGGGTGAAAAACACACAGGTGCACGGCGTCGGGGTGCAGGGTGCAAGGGCTGGGGGTGCCAAGACATGGGTGCAGAGGCTGGGGGGTGCAAGACATAGGGGTGCAAAGCACATGGGTGCAGGGGCTGGGGGTGCTGGGCCTATGGGTGCAGCTCTGGGGGTACAAGACACATGGGTGCAGGGTTTGGGGGTGCCAACGGGGTCCCCTGACACCATCCAGGCACCCCCCTGCAGAGCCAGCAATGGAGAAAGACCCCAGCTGCTACCAGGACGCAGCCAAGACAGTGGCGGGCGATGGGCCAGGGGCCGAGGGGACAGATACACAGGTGAGGCTGAGGGGGGGGACACCCACGGGGGGCTGTGCCCTCGGTGGCCATCCCCAGGGCTCTGACAGCCAGGGTGCCCCGCAGCTGGATGATTTTGTGGGTGCTCACCCCGACTACAACGAGGAGGAGGAGGAGCAGAAATATTTCCGCCGCAAACGCCTCGGCGTGGTCAAGAACGTGGTGGCCGCCAGCCTGGCCGGCACGCTCACCTACGGTGTCTACCTGGGTATGGCCCTGCCCCTCCCTGGGGACACCCCCACCCCCCCACCCCCCGCTGCATTGTGGGGGGCTCAGGGAGGGGGGTGACAGCCCCTGGACCCCCCCCCGCCGCCAGGCCTTCTACAGATGCAGCTGATCCTGCACTACGACGAGACTTACCGGGAGGTGAAGTACAGCAACATACAACTGGAGGACATCGACCACAAGGTGCTGATGGGCATCAACATCACCCCCATCGCGGCGCTGCTCTACACGCCCGTCCTCATCAGGTACAGCGCCGCCCACACTCCCCGCCAGCACGCCGGCATGGTCACCCACTCTTCCTCTTCCTCACCCCGGCAGATTTTTCGGCACCAAGTGGGCCATGTTCCTGGCGGTGGGCATCTACGCCCTCTTCGTCTCCAGCAACTACTGGGAGCGCTACTACACGCTGGTGCCCTCCGCCGTAGCCATCGGGGTGGCCATCGTGCCCCTCTGGGCTTCCATGGGCAACTACATCACGCGGTAGGCAGTGGGGGGGGGCAGTTGGGGGGGATCTGGGGGGCACCAGCTGAGCCGCCATGCCATGCAGGATGGCCCAGAAGTACTACGAGCACGTCAACTACAAGGAGGAACACGTGCAGGAGCAGCAGCGGGCGCCGCGGGGTGCCTGCAACACCTACGTCGTCGTCTTCCAGACCGTCTTCTACGCCTGCTTCCATGTGAGCACTGGCGGGGAGCACGGCACGGGTCGGGGTGGGGGGGCCACGCCGGGCAGCCCGGGGGGCTGAGCATCCCCCTCTATACGTCTTCCAGTTGAGTTTCGTCTGCGCTCAGATGCCGATGCTCTTCTTCCTCAACAACTACCTCTACCAGCTCAACCACACGCTCTTTGGGGTCAAGCACTGCGGTGAGCACATGGGATGGCACAGTGGACGGTGCGGGGAGCTTGCCGGTTGGGGCTGAGCCACGGCGTGTTTCCCCTCCTTGCCCCGGCAGGGACCTTGAGCCACGGCACGCTGCCTGGCTTCAACAAGACAGTGCTGCAGAGCCTGCCCCGCAGCGTCAACCTCATCATCGTGGAGAGCGCCTTGATGGCAGCTGCCTTCCTTGCCATGCTGGTGGTGAGTGCCGGGGCAGGCAGGGCAGGGGGCGGGCTGGGAGGCTGTTGGTGCCTCACCCACGGCTGCGCTGCAGGTCCTGGTGCTCTGCGGCTCAGCATATCGGCCCACGGAGGAGATCGACCTGCGCAGCATCGGCTGGGGGAACATTTTCCAGCTGCCTTTCAAGCACATGCGGGATTATCGCCTGCGCCACCTCTTCCCCTTGTTCATCTACAGCGGCTTCGAGGTGCTCTTTGTCTGCACTGGCTTCTCCCTGGTAGGGCCCGGGGACAGGGCGGGGGGTGACAGAGCGGGGACAGAGCGACGCTGAGCCTGTCCTCGCTGCAGAACTACGGTGTGTGTGCCCTGGGGCTGGAGAAGCTGGCATACCTCCTCATGGCCTACGGCTTCTCCGCCTCGGCCTGCTCCAGCCTGGCCCTCTGCATGCTGCGCCTGCGGCGGCAGATCCCGCTGCTGGCCGGAGCCCTCCTCCACGCCGCCCTCCTGGTCACTCTTTTCTGCTGGGCACCCGAGCCCCGGAATCTGGTCCAGGCACCTCTACTCTACGCCATCATCGTGCTCTGGGGCACAGGGAGCGCCCTCAACAAGACCAGCATTAGCAGTGAGTACCGCGAAGGTCCCTGACGCAGCCTCTCTTGTCCCCTGGCACAGCCAGGTTGGCCCCCAGCTCCCCGACGCATCTTCTCACGTCCCCTTGCACTGCAACTTGGTGCCCCCCAAGCTCCTTGGACCTGCTGACAAGGAGCAGGACAGACCCCCCACGGCTGCGTCCTGCTAACAGTGCCCCAAGAGGGGACATAAGCACGGGAGGGGAGATGCTGACAGCCGGTCTCCTCCGGCACAGTCCTCCTGGGCATGCTGTACGAGGACAAGGAGCGCCAGGACTTCATCTTCACCATCTACCACTGGTGGCAGGCCCTGGCGATCTTCACCGTCTACCTGTGG
The DNA here is from genome assembly GCF_047716275.1 of Strix uralensis. NCBI lineage: Eukaryota > Metazoa > Chordata > Aves > Strigiformes > Strigidae > Strix > Strix uralensis. The sequence continues at coordinate 11,862,604 of NC_133986.1, forward strand.
TCGGGGCTGCCCATGAAGGTAAGCGGGTGGGTGGCCGTCCCCGCTGTGTCCCCCCAACCGGTTCTGTCACCTCTGGGGCCTGCCAGGCTTAGAGTGGGGGTTGCAGTGCCACGCTAATCCCCTGTTTTGCCCTCCTGCAGGCCAAGCTCTCCATCATGCTGCTGACACTGGCAGTGGCAGTGGGGACCTACCTCTGGATGGAGCACAAGCTGGCGCAGCATGTGGCGTACCGCCTGCCCCGCATCCCCCGCCCACGCCACAAGATGCGCGGTTACCGCTACTTGGAGGAGGACGACTCGGATGAGACAGGCTCAGAGGGCGATGGCAGCAAAGACGACAGTGATGACCACCCAGCGGAGGCCACCAGCGGGGATGAGCAGCCAAAAGATGATGACGACCAGCTGGGTTAGAGACATCTTGTCCTGCCCCTCTGCCATGGTGCCCCCCCACTACTTTCTGAATCTGAGGAAGGGGTCCACAGCACCTCCCTGGGGCTGCCCAAACCCCCTGGAACAGGCCCAGACTTCCATAGGCCCCACTCAGGCTAGGCCTACAGCCCCCCCAGCCAGATCTGCAGAGCCTCAGACCAAGCCTGCAGTCCCTAGGCAGGCCTGCAGACCCCCTAGCCAAGCCTGCAGCCCCTCAGGCCAGGCCCACAGAGCTCCTAGCCAGCCCCCTAAAGCCTCCAGCCAGGCCCACAGACCCTCAGACCAAGCCTGCAGCCCCTCAGAACCCCCAGCCAAGCCTGCAGAGCCCCCAGCCAAGCCCATAGAGCCTCAGACCAAGCCTGCAGACCTCCTAGCCAAGCCCACGGAATCTCTAGCCAAGCCTGCAGAACCCCCAGTCAAGCCCACAGACCCTCAGAACACCCAGCCAAGCCTGCAGAGCCCCCAGCTACATCCGCAGACCCTCAGACCAAGCCTACAGACCCCTAGGCAGGCCCACAGGGCCCCGCCACCCCCTGAGTTACCACATGCAAACAGCGCCCGCCTCCCCTTTGCTCTCCTCGGACTCAATAAAAGCTCTCTTGCCCCCCACCTGCTGCGCTCACAGCCGCCTTACTCTGTCTTCGCGTCGTCACGGCCTCACCGCCCTACATGAGGGGGAAGAGGCATCAGTGCCGCCCCTGGGCGGGAACTACAGCTCCCGGCGTGCACCGCGCGATGCACGCCGGGAGCTGTAGTTCCCGCCCAGGGAACATGGCCGCCCCGCCTCCCTCCGCGGACTCCCACACCCACAATCCCCCGCGCCCTAAAGGGTGGGGGGGCGAGCGGTCACGTGTGTCGCCGGCGGCGCATGCGCGCTGCGGGCTGTTGTTGTGGCGGCGCGGCCCGCGGCTCACCCGGCCGGTAGCGATGAGCGACAACGATGACATCGAGGTGGAGAGTGACGTGAGTCGGTCCCCGCCACCGGGACAACACCTTCCACCCCCCCTTTTTGCTGCCCGCAACTCCGGGGAAAGGGTAGCGGGGGGGTAACATTTGGTTTCTCTCTCTCCTTCCCCCCCCCCCCATTACGGCCCCGTTTCCCGGTGCTCCCCCCCCACCGCCACCCTCCTCTTCCTCCTCCTCTTCTTCCTCCTCCCCGCTGGCCTGGTCCCCTCAGGAGGAGCAGCCGAGGTTTCAGTCCGCGGTATGTCGCTGCCGCCCCCGGTACCGGGAGCACGTGGGGGCGAGAGGGGCGGGGGGGGGGGGGGGGGGGTGCAGTGCGCCTGCGCTGGGGGGGGCGGGGGGGCACACGACACACACACACACACCTGTGGGGCCCTGTCTTTTGGGGGGGGGGGGGGTTTGGGGGCGTCGTGTGGGGGCTGGAGCTCTTGAGGGGCAGATGTGTGTTTGGGGAGGGGGCACCTGTGGGGCTGCAGCTCTTGTAGGGGGGAAATCTGTGGGGTTGGGGGTCTTTAGGGGGGAATCTGTGGGGTTGGGAGTCTTGGGGGGGGGGGGAAATATGTGGGGCTGGGGCTCTTCTGGAGGGGGGGATGACCTGTGGGGCTTGTGTCCCTCGCAGCAGGGAAATCTGTGGGACTGGGTGTCAGAAGAGGGACATACCTGTGGGGCTCTGTATCTTAAGATGGGTGGGAAGTGGGGGGAACCTGTGGGGCTGGGGCTTTTGGGGGGGACACACAGTTATGGGGTTTGTGTCTCTTGAGGGGGGGAAAACCTGTGGGGCTGGGGCTCTTGGCGGGGAGGGGCATAGTCATAGGTTTGGGGGGACTTGTGGGGCTGGGGCTCTTGGGGGGGGGAAGGTGGGGTTGTGGGTTTGGGGTGTAACATATGAGGCTTGTGTCTCCTGAGGGGCATGTGTTTGGGGGGGGATCTGTGGGGCTGGGGCTCTTTAGGGGAGGGGGAGTGTGGGGCTGGGGCTTTTGGGGGGGAAGTGAGGGTGTTTCTCTTGAGGGGTGGGGTGTTATGTGTGGGGCTGTGTCCTTTTGGGGGGAGGAGATGTGGGGGTTGTGTCTTTCGGGGGCATCTGCGGAACTCTTGGCGGGGGGCTGTCTCGGGGCAGGGAGACAGATCTTGGGGGTGTATGTGGTGGGTATGACACGTGGGGTTGTGTTTTGGGGGGGGCACTTGGGGTTGTGTCTCTTGGCAGAGGGTAGATAATGGGCCTGGGTCTTGGGAGGTGGGGGGAGATATTTCGGGGGGTGTAGGACAGAGGGCTGCGAGGTGCTGCAGCCCCTCGGGGCGCTGCTGTGCTCCCCCCACCCCTGGCAGGATTTGGGGCGCCCTGGCAGCAGGAAGCTCCCTGTGGGCTCCGACGGGCTGGGGGAAACCGAAAGCAACGGGAGCCGCCGCCTTCCCACGCCCTGGCGCTGCCGCCCCGGCTCCGGGCACCTCAGCCGGAGCTGCCAGCGCGGGGTTTCGGGGTGAAGGTCGGCAGCCGGGCTACTCCTGCCCGAGCAAAGCGGGGGTGGCTACCGCCACGCTAACGAGGCTTTTCCCGTTGGTTTCTGGGACTCAGGGGGCTGCCCTGCAGCACCCACAGTTGTGGTTTTCCCCCCCCACTACCCCACTGCCGTGGTGCCACCCGCTCAGGCTCCCCTTTCCCTTCCCCTCGCAGGCCGACAAACGGGCTCATCACAACGCGCTGGAGCGCAAGCGCAGGGACCACATCAAGGACAGCTTCCACAGCCTGCGGGACTCCGTCCCCTCCCTCCAAGGAGAGAAGGTGAGTTTATGGAGCGTGGTGGGAGCCCGGCCACGCGCCCACCCGACCGGACAGGGATCTCCACCTCAGCGAGGGCAGTTCTGCAGTGCCTTGCCCGCAGGGCCTGCCGAGCGGCATTCCTGGGGGCAGGTTGTGCCTGGAGCCAGCCTCCGGCACCGCCGGGATTTTTTGGGGGGAAGGTGGAGGGGGTAAATCCACCTCGTGCAGCCGGATCTTCCGTGCTTGGCCGCGGGGCAGCTCTGCCCGCCAGGGATAGCGGCGCTTTGCTTGGCGGCCGGCAGCAGCCTCGGTGGCTTCTTGTTTTGGCTGGGAACAGCTCAGCCATTTCGGCGGGGTCTAGAAATGACCCTTCCTGGTGCCAGCGAGGCTCTGCCCTGCCACAGGGGTCCTCAGTTGGGTCCCCGGTTCCCCGGTTGGGTCCCCGGCGGGGACAAGACCTGCGCTTCGGTTTGCCTGGCAATGCAAAGCGACGGCAAAATCCTTTCTGCTGCGCGGCGGGTGGGACAGGGCGGACAAAACGCCATCGGTAACCCCCAGGCAAGGTCTTTATCTCGCCTCTGTCTTTTCCCACTATTGCAACAGGCATCCCGGGCCCAAATCCTGGACAAAGCCACAGAGTACATCCAGTACATGCGCCGGAAAAACCACACACACCAGCAGGACATTGATGACCTCAAGCGGCAGAACGCTCTCCTGGAGCAGCAAGGTGAGTGAGGGGGGTCCCAGGGGAGCAGGGGATGGGGGTGACACCCAGGACAGAGCCCCCGGGGGTGACACGGTGGCCCTGCCTTGCAGTGCGGGCGCTGGAGAAGGCCCGGTCGAGTGCCCAGCTGCAGGCCAACTACCCCTCGACGGACAACAGCCTCTACACCAACCCCAAAGGCAGCACCATCTCCGCTTTTGATGGCGGCTCCGACTCCAGCTCCGATTCGGAGCCCGACGAGCCGCAGAGCAGGAAGAAACTGCGCATGGAGGCCAGTTAGGCCCCCCCCGCGGCCCCCCTGCCCGCCCGCCGGCTGCGTAAGGACTCTTCTCTCTCTTCTCTCGTAGAGGCTCTCGGACTGCAGCTTCCCAAGCCCTCCCCGGCCCTTTCCCCGCTCAAACCGCAACAGCCCCGGGGAGGTGGTGGTGGGGGGGGGTGTTTGCTGGCCAGGCAGGGCCTCGCAGCACCCGCCCGACAGACTTGGGGGGCTGCGGGGGGGCCGCGAGGAGATGTCCCCTGTTGCCCTCCTACACCTAGCGTGCCCCTCTGCCCTCTCCCTTCTGATTTTATATGAGCATTTCTATTTATACCCGGGGACCACAGCAGTCCTGAGCTGAAGGGTGAGGCTGTGCAGGAGCCAGGCAGCGCCCCCCCAAAAAGGCCAGGCCCCGCAGGGAACTGTGCCTGCCCCCCACCCCCCCTCCCCAGCAAGCGTTGGGGGGTCTCGCTATTTATTTTTTGCGTCTGCAATTCCACCTGCCCCCAGCACCTGCGAGAGCTGGGGCAGGGGGGGCAGCACCTTGCACCCCTTTTCACGGCACAGAGCCGGGAGGGGGCCAGGCTGGGGGGTCTGCGTGTGTGTCCTGCCCCCTCCTCCTTCCCTCCCTCGCCCCCACACACCTCCCCTGGCCCTTCCCCACCTCCGTGGCATTTTCTGAACTCTAGTGTCCCGTCCCAGCCCCGTAGGTGACCCTGTCCCCCCCTCTGCCCCTCCCCGTTTTGATGCCATTCATTCCATGGATCTAAGGTATGTTGTACATACTGCCCAGAGTTGTCTTGCAAGTTAAGGCTTCCCTTTACTATAAGACTATAAATAATAAAAAAAAAAAAAAATTATTTTATCCTTTCCCCGTAGTAGCCGCATGTTCTTGGGGTGGGAGGGAAGGTGGCACCAGGGCAGCCTCCGGGTGGGGGCTGGGAACAGCCTGAGCTCGGTGTCACCTCCTGCCCCCATGTCCCCCAAAGCCACCATCAGTGACCTGCCCTCCCCGCGCACAGGAGACGGCAGGTGACGGTTCTGTTTTATTAATGCCAAAAAGCTCTGCCACGTCCCGTGTCCCCCCCTTCCCCGTCTCGGCCAGCTCGGCTCTTGCCGGGAGGGCAACGGGGTGCCCGGACCTGGTGGCCACGGAGCGGGCCGGTTTTTGGTATTGCTAGCACCCTGAGGACCTCGCTCTCTGCCCCGTCCGCGCCGCGGGGGGCTCCCCGCCGGCCCCGGGCAGGGCTGTTCCGCACAGTGGGGGGGGGCAGCGGGGCCCCTAATTGGCAGCAGCCGCTGTCCCTAAGCTGGGCACAGGCTGCTGCAAGAAATGCATCACCGCGCTCACCACTTTTTCCGGGGCAATGTTGTAGACAGGGTGCGTGGCCTGCTGCGAGAGAGGAAGAAAAAAACAAAAATAATAAAAAAGAGGTTAACGCCTTTTTTTTGGTGTTGGGGAGGCCGTGTGGCTCAGCCCACCCTGCCCTGGCGATACCCGGCACCTACCAGGCGGTTTTCGGGGACACCCAGGACCGTCTCATGGTGGAGATCGCCGCTGCCGAAGTGCTGGGCGATGGCCAGCCCACTCAGGCAGTAACACGTGTGGTAGAAATCCCGGGATCTGAGGTGGGGGGGAGATATTAGGGTGCTGAGTGGGGGGTTTTGGGGTACCAGGCAGTTTTCCCCCCACACTCCCTGCTCCACTCACTTGCCCGGCTTGTCGAGCAGCCCCCCGGCTGGGCACTGGCAGCACAGGAGGATGTATTCCTGCAGCGCTGACTGGTCGAACATCCAGCGTGTCATGCTGAGCGCCGCGTCGCCTAGAGGGGGAAAACCGCTGAAATGCCTGAGGGGGGGGGGTCCCAAAAAGGTACCCCCCGCCTGCAACTCAGTGCCTTCCCTGCGCACCCCCCCCGGAAGCCTTGCTGCCAAGAAGCCTGCAGGGAAGCACAGTTCAGCAGCCCACACACACAACACCAAGGAGATTTGGACGCCTGAGTTACTCCGCGCTTTGTCCCCGCGCTAAAACACCTTCAGAGACGCTGGACGTTTTGGGAAACGGAGGCGGACAGAGTCTCCTCCGGAGACGGAGACGTTTTGGGGATGGAGGAAGCTGAGAGCCACCCCCACGCCCCAAACTCCCTGCAGCCAACTCACCCCTGGCATGGAGGGCACGGTGGAGCAGGGGCAGGAGGCCAGCTTGCCAGAAGGAGTAGCAGCCATCCACCAGCTTGTTGCAGCGGCCCTGGAAGCCGCCCTCGAAGCGCATCTGCCGGCCGGTCACCCAGTGCTGCGCGGGGACAAACAGGAACAGACACCAGTGCGAGGGCAGGGACCCCCCTCCCCGGCACTGCCGATGGGCCAAAACACCCCCCACCCCCAGCCAAATCCCAGCGAGAGCCGCGGGGCCGCTCACCAGCAAGCTCCGGAGGTTCAGCAGATGTTCTTTCTTGAGGATGACCAAGGCCGCCATGCCGCAGAAGGTGTAACCGCCATGCGCCTCCATGCCTGGCACCCCGCCGATGCCACCCTCCCAATTCTGGCACCTGGAGCAGCGAGCAGCAGGGTCAGGACGGCACCAAGGCAAGGGGCTCCTGCGTGTGTGTGTCCCCAATTCCATCCCCGCTGGCTCTCACCTCGCTATCCACTCAGCCGTCCCAGCGAAGAGCGCGGGTGTGAGGATGTTGGTCAGTGAGGCCACGGAGGCGGCGCAGTAGGCGCTCCTGCGGTAAACAGGTGCTCAGAGCCGCGGCACCAGCTCCCTGCTGCGGCACTGCCTCCCCGCCGCGCCACCCAGTGTTTTGTTTCCCACCCCACAACTGTGGTGCTCACCCACCTGACGTCTACCTCGCCACCGACATGCATGAGGAAGGAGCCATCGGGCTGCTTCAGCGAGTGCAGATACTCCAGCAGCTTCTCCCTGCGAAAGCCAGCAGGCTGTGAGGGACACGCACACACGCAAAACACGTCCTGCCTCCCCCCGCGCCAGCCCCACGCCAGCTAACCAGGCCCGCATGGCCGTACCTGTCAATGACGCCAAACGCCTCCTCTGTGCCGATGATGCAGAGCGCGTTGACGGCGGCATAAGTGGGGGCGAGGTGGGGGTGCTGGCCGGGGCCCCCCCCAAAGCCACCCTGGGGGCTCTGGCAGCGGCTCAGGAACTGGCAGACGCTGCGGGGACACACAGGGGAGGGTGGGGAAGGGGCTTGGCGCTCCCCAGACTCACCCCCGGTGGTGTGAGGTTTCCCACCTGGGTGAGGGAAAACCGCTCCCCCAGTCCACAGGAGGCTCGTGGTGGCCCTGTTAAACCCGCCCCCCCCAGTTCCCCCCCCCCCAGAGGTCAAAGCTGGGGGTTATCTCTCTCCTCCATCTCCATCCATCACGAGACGCCAGAGCGCGAGGCGCTGGCTGGGAGAATAGGCAGCATTGACGGTGGCGGAGAAGACAAAGCACTCCTTTGCTCCCGCCAGCGCACGGGGACAGCGGGAGGTGGCACCTCCAGCATCACGCGGGTGGCCCGTGGGGCCTCTTGGCCGCAGCTGGGTCCGCAGTGGGGGTCCCCAGGCTGCCACTGGGGTCCCCCCAGCTCTTGCCGTGCCAGTGCCACTTACTCAGAGGCGACGGACTGGGGAATGGGCTCATCCAGCAGCTCCAAGCTGTGCAGGATCCAGTAGCAGAGCCAGGGGCGGCTGGCGTCCAGACACTGCGGGGACCAGAGGGGACAGTCAGGGCAGCCGGGGAGCCATGCGGGGCCTGGGGGTGCAGGCAGGAGCAGGCAGAGCTCCCGCAGAACAGGCAGGAAAATCCCCAGCGCTGCTGCTCCAGAGCATCACCATGGGGACATGCATGACCCAAGGGGACACAAGGAACCACTGCCTCTGCCCCCAGGCTGGCAGTGACAAATCAGGGATGGCAAACACCCCGGTGACAACTCCAGGAGCAGCCCCGGGGTGCAGGGTTGGCCCCGGCTGGAGGGCAGAGCCGGCAGCTCTGGGGCAGGACACCCAGCAGTGCTGCTGGCAGTGCAGGTACCTCGTAGGCTTCGGTCAGCTGCCGGAGGCCTCTCTTCAGGTAATGGAAGTGCTTCTCCCGCTGCAGGATGAATCTGGAAGACAGGCAGGACAGGCAGAGCGCTGGCAGGCAGGACAGCCCAGCTGAGAGGGGACACGAGCCCCGAGCCGATGCCACTGTGCTCAGGGCCTGTGGCCAGATCCCACTCGAACGCCTGTGGGAGCAGCCAGTCCCTCGCTGGGGGTCTCGGCAGCCACTGGAGTCACTGGTTTTGAGGGGTGTTATTTATTTATTGAGAGTTTCTGCCGCAGGAACTTACTGCGAGGCGTGATGGTTTGTCTTGCAGGCGTCAAAGACCTCCTGCACAATTTCTTCCACCTTGGTCTGCCGCCGGCCGCAGCGTGGAGGAGAGCAGGGCGAGGGCAGGGGAGAAATAAAGAAATAAAGACCACAGTGAGCTCTGGAAAGCGGCTCTGTCCTTCGCAAAACATGGGCCCGGTCTGGGGAGGCTCCTGCCCCATCCCAGGGGTTCATCCAGCTCACGGCCGCTCCCTGTTACCGGCAGCACCATCTCATCACCTTCTCTGGGAAAACCAAAGCAACCAAAAGCCGCTCGGTCCTGCCTGCCCATGGAGCAGCTTAGCGGGAGCTGCCGAGGAGCTTTGCACCCAGGATTAGACTTAAGCACCGTCCGCTGTTACTTTTCAAATGCAGCAGTTTTAAAAACAGAGTTCGGTTTGTCCCAGGAGCCTCACGTCAAACACCCCGGCCACCCTCCTCCTGCTAACACTGGGGACTTGTGACAACGTCCCCTCATTTTAGACTTGAGCTTAACACGCAGCACCCCAGCCGGTGGGTCCCAAGGCAGGGTAATCCCTGCAGCCCTCCAGAAAATACCCCAGGCTTTAGGGGGGGTGAGGAGACGGGGCACACGGGCAGCCCCCCTCCACCGTGTCCCGCCAGGCTGGAGGCGAGCAGGAACCCCACGGATTGAGAAACACCAGTGTCACCTTTCACCCCACCAGGCCAGGGCTGGATCAGGCTCAGGCGGAGCAGGGAAGGGGGGGGGTCTGGCTGTACCCCAGGACCCCCTCACCCTCCACCAAGCTGGTTTTGGGGTACACGTGTCACAGCCCCCGGTGGGTGACCCCCTGGGGCTGGGAGGTAGCAGTCCCCCAAGCCCCTCAAAACCCCAGGGTGCCCGGGCTGCTTTGACAGGCGGGTGTGGGGAGGAACTGGGGTAGGGATCACCCAGCCCCACGGCACCCCACAGCCCAGCCCCACAGCACCCCACAGAGCCAGCCCCATGACAGCCTGGCACCCCACAGCCACCTGGCCCCGTCAGAGCCAGCTCCACGGCACCCCAAATCCCAGTCCCACGGCAACCTGGCACCCCAGAGCCTGGCCCACTCACAGCCAGCCCCACAGCACCCCACAGAGCCAGCCCCAGGGCAGCCTGGCACCCCACAGCCTGGCCCCCTCACAGCCACCCCCAGGGCACCCCACAGCCCAGCCCCCCGAGCCCGGCCCCCTCCCGCCGCAGTCCCTCGGCACCCCCCGGCCCGGCGGACTCCCCGCATCCCCCCCCGCGCCCCCCGCACCTGCTCGGCGGAGGTGGCGGTCTGCAGCCCGTCGTCCCGCAGCCGCCGCCGCCCGCCGGGAGGAGGTGGGAGGGGGGGGGAGGCTCCCGCCATGCTGCGGGCGGCTCGCGCCGGCGGGGGCAGCGGGACGACGGCGGCCGGGCGGGGACACTTAACCACGCCCCCAAGTCGGCCACGCCCCGCCCCGCTCCGCCCCGCCCCCGCCCCGCCCTGGGCGCGCATGCGCAGAGGAGGAGCCGGCCAGAAGGGCGGGCGCTGCGTCACGGCGCTGTGACGTCACACCCCAGCTACCTGACTCCGGCAAGGCGCCGCGCTGCCGTTATTGCGTCATCGCACCGCATCACAACGCTCCGGCGCTGCGTTGCGTCATCACATCACCACGGCATTGCGTCATCGTGGTCCCGCCGCCGCGCCTCGTGCCGGGCCCTCGTGCCGTGGCGCTGCCTCACGGCGGGCGGGTGCTGCGGTGTCACGGCACCCTGTGGCGGGGTGGCGTGGCGGGGTCACCGCTACGCGGGCCCGTGCTGTGCCGCCACGGCCTGCGCTGCCCTGCGCTGCACCCAGCGCCCGCCAGTGCACCCAGTGCTGCACCCAGTACCCACCAGTGCACCCCAGTGCCCACCAGTGCACCCTGTGCTGCACCCAGCGCCCACCAATGCACCCAGTACCCACCAGTGCACCCCAGTGCCCACCAGTGCACCCTGTGCTGCACCCAGCCCCCACCAGTGCACCCCAGTGCACCCAGTGCTGCACCCAGCGCCCACCAGTGCACCCCAGCGCCCACCACTGCACCCCAGTGCTGCACCTAGTGCCCACCAGTGCACCCAGTGCCCACCACTGCACCCACCCCAGCACCCACCACTGCACCCAGCGCTGCACCCAGCGCCCAGCACAGCACCCAGCACCCCCTGCAGCCCCCCTCCCGCCGGGGACCCCCCAGCCCCCTGCGCTGCTCCGGGTCCCTCAGCCCCAGGGACACCCCGGTGTCCCCTGATGCGGCCCTGGGTGCCCCCCCAGTCCCTCGGTGGGGGTCCCCTGGGGCTCCCCTAGTCCATGTGTCAGCCCAGTGTCCTCTGCTGCACCCCCGGCCGTCCTCACCCCCCCGCTCTCTTCTTGGGGGGGGGTCCCTGGTGCGTCCCCGGATGTCCCCACCCCATATTCCCCAGTGCATCCCCCGTGTCCTCCCCACGGTGTCCCAGAGCATCCCCCGGCGTCCCCCCCGGTGCATCCCCCGTGTCCCCCCCCCCATTCCCCAAAGCATCCCCCAGTGCACCCCTGATGCTCCCCCCCGTGTCCCCCCCGTCCCGGTTCCCCAAACCATCCGCCGGTGTGTGTGTCCCCGCCCCGTTCCCTACATCATCCCCCGGTGCATCCCCGGTGTTCCCCCCGTTCCCCAGAGCATCTCCCGGTGCCCCCCGCATCCCCTTCCCGGTACCCCAGACCGTCCCCGGTGCCCCCCACCCCCCCGCCGGTGCATCCATGTCCCCCTCCTTCCCCCCCTCCCACCTCATCCCCCGGTGCATCCCCCCCCCCCCCTCCTCCTCCGCCCCGCGCTCCGCCCCGGTGCCAGCCCGGCGCGGCGGTGGCGGCGGCGCAGCTCTCCCGCCCCCGGTAACGGCGGCAGCGGCGGCCCCGGCGCGGCCCCCCCCGGCCCGCCATGGCCAAGCAGTACGACGTGCTCTTCCGGCTGCTGCTGCTGGGGGACTCGGGCGTGGGCAAGACCTGCCTGCTCTGCCGCTTCACCGACAACCAGTTCCACCCCGCCCACATCTCCACCATCGGTACCACCGGCACCGGCAACCGGCAACCGGGGGAGGGGGAGCGGGGAGCACCCGGCAGCAGCGGGGAGCTGGGGGGCGGCGGCACCGGGGGAAAACGGGCAGGTGTGGGCAGCGGGGAACGGGAAATGGTGGGTACCGGGAGCATCGGGGGGTCGTAGCACCGGGGAAGTGGGGAACCGGGGAGCAGGGGGCACCGGGAAACCGGGAGCAGTGGGAGCATCGGGGAGCCGTAGCACCGGGGAAATGGGGAACCGAGGAGCCGTGGGCACCAGAGAATGGGGATACCGTGGGCACCGGGGAACGGGAAGACTGTGGACACCGAGGAACCGGGAGTACTGGGGAGCCGTAGCACCGGGAAACCGTGGGAACCGGGCAGCCGTGGGCACCCGAAAACGGGAAGACCGTGGGCACCGGGAGCACTGGGGAGCCGCAGCACCGGGAAAACAGGAGAACCGGGAAGCTGCAGCACCGGGGAACAGGGGAACCGGGCAGCCGTGGGCATGGGGAAACGGGAAGACCGTGAGCACAGGGGAGCGGTAGCACCGGGGAAATGGGGAACCGGGCAGCCGTGGGCACCGGGAGCACCGGGCAGCCACACACCAGGGAAACGGGAAACCGTGAGCACCGGGAGAAATTTGGGAGCCGCAGCACCAGGGAAATGGGGAACCGGGCAGCCCTGGGCACCGGGAGCACCGAGCAGCCACACACCAGGGAAACGGGAAACCGTGAGCACCGGGAGAAATTTGGGAGCCGCAGGAGCAGGGAAATGGGAAACTATGGGGACCGGGCAGCCGTGAGCACCGGGGAACCGGGAGCGCTGGGGAGCCGTAGCACCGGGAAAACAGGAACACTGGGCAGCCGCAGCACCGGGGAAATGGGAAACCGTGGGAAATGCGCAGCCATGGGCACCTGGGAATGGGAAAATCGTGGGAACCGGGAGCACCAGGGAACTGGGGAGTGGCGGCACCGGAGAACTGGGAGCACTGGGCAGACACAGCACTCGGGAAATGGGAAACTCTGGGAACTGGGAAGCTGTGGGCACCGGGAAAACTGCGGCACTGGGAGCACCGGGCAGCCACAGCACCGGGAAACGGGAAACCGGTAACACCGGAGAGTCACGGTACCGGGAAACTGGGGGCACCAGGGAGCTGTGGAACCAGGAAACCGAGGGCACTGGGCAGCCACAGCACTGGGGAACTGAGAGCACTGGGAAGCCCGAGCACAGTGAAACTGGGGGTATGGGGAGCACTGGGAGCACCCGCCGGCGGCAGGGCTAGACCCAGCGCCCGCACAGTGACCCAGCACCGGGGCCGCTTGCCGGGCCTGGGACCAGGTGTGGGCACTGGAACCGGGCTGCTACTGGAGCACTGGGCCACGGCAGAGCATGGGGTGGGCCAGGAGAGGGTGAGGGGACTGGAGGGACCCTGGTGACAGTGATGGGGGGACACCGGGGCACCCCGTAACCGCTCCCCTCCCCATCCCAGGCGTCGACTTCAAGATGAAGACCATCGAAGTGGACGGCATTAAAGTGCGGATACAGATCTGGTGAGTGCTGGCGCCGAGCCCTGGAGGGGGGGAGGATTTGAGGGGGCAGGTTCCCCGAATCCCGTGGCCCCCCCCACCCCCTTACCAGGGTGGAGGCTGAGCCCTGAGTAACTCATGCCGTGAGTGGTGGCACTGACCCCGCTCTCCCCGGCTGCAGGGACACGGCAGGCCAGGAGCGGTACCAGACCATCACCAAGCAGTACTACCGGCGGGCACAGGTACGGGGCAGGGGGGGTGTCCCCCCATCCTGGTGCATAGGAGAGGGGAAACTGAGGCACGGGGGGGGCTTGGGGGGGGTGTAAATTCTGCCCCCCCCCCGCCCCCCGCCCCCCGCAGGGCATCTTCCTGGTGTACGACATCAGCAGCGAGCGTTCCTACCAGCACATCGTGAAGTGGGCCAGCGACGTGGATGAGGTGGGGGTTCTGGGGAGTCTGAGGGGGTCTAGGGCGCCCCCCCCCACCATGGCGGGGTGGGGGGTGTCCCCTCACCCCGCCTCCTCCTCCCCAGTACGCGCCCGATGGCGTCCAGAAAATCCTCATCGGGAACAAGGCGGACGAGGAGCACAAGAGGCAAGTGGCCAAAGAGCAAGGGCTGCAGGTGAGCGGGGGCTGGCGTGTGCCCCCGGGGGGGGCAGGCCCCCCCCTGCGCCCCCAGGGTGGCCAGGCCCCCCCAGCATGGCCAGGACCCCCCCTATGAGCCCCCCTTGCTCTTTCCAGGGACCCCAACAACCTTCCTGCAGCCCTGCCTGTATCCAGGGATCCCCCCGGCACCCCAAGCATCCCCAGGACGCCCCCCCCCAAGAATGGCCAGGCCCCCCCCATCCTCCTGCAGTCTCCTGTGAAGCCAGGGACCCCTAAACCCACGCCGCCCACCCCTCAGCCCCCAGTGTGTCCAGTGACAACCCCCCCATGGGCTCCTGCACCCCGCAGTGAGTCCAGGGAACCCTCCACAGTGCCCGGGGCTGGTCTTAAGCCTCTCAATAGTCCCCCCCTGGGGACCCCCAGACCTCCCCCCGCACCTCCAGCATGGCCAGTGCCCCCCAAAAACATCCAGTAATCACCCCCTGCAACCCCTGCACCCAGTGCCCAGCCCCAGGGGACGCCCCTACGCCAGCCCCCCCCAGTGCCAGCATGGGCAGCACAGCTCGTCCGTCTGTCCATGCCCAGCTGTGTACAAGCTGGGGGGGGGGGGGTGCTGGGGGGTGCTGACACACCACCCCCCCCAAAAATCACGGTGCTGCCGCCGGCCCCTCGCCCTGCAGCTGGCCAGGGAGTACGGGATGGATTTCTACGAGACCAGCGCCTGCAGCAACCTCAACATAAAGGAGGTGAGGGGGGACTGGAGGGGCGGGGAGAGGGTATTTGGGGGGAGTACCCCAGCTCACACACCGCTCCCCCTCCTCTCCCACAGTCCTTCACACGGCTGACGGAGCTGGTGCTGCAGGCGCACCGCAAGGAGCTGGAGGGGCTGCGGGCCCCCCCCCGCACCCCCACCCTGGCCCGCCTGGATGAGGACGAGCAGCAGCCCCTGGGGAGCGAGGACAGCCCCAAAACCTGCTGGTGTTGAAGCCTGGATCCCCCCTGACCCCCCTCCCCCGTCCCCGCCGGGCTGTGTTGGGTGGGGGGGGCACAGAGGGGGCGGGATTGGGGCAGCCCTGATGGAGGGGCGGGAAAGGCGGGGGGGTGCCTGGTGGCAACCCAGGACCCCCCCCCCCCCCACCCAGAGATGGTGGGGGCTGGGCAGGCGTGGCGGGGGTCCCCCCCCATCCCGGCACTCATGTGGGGATGGGGTGGGGGGGGTGGGGGGTGTCGCGGGCGCTGTGTGCCCACCCTGTACCCGTGGCCCCCCTCCCCCCTCGATTTTACACACATACACACACACACACACACACACACACACAGAGTTTGCAGAATAAAGGTGATGCTGGAGGTGGCCAGTGGCTCGTCTGCTGCTGGGGGGAGGCTGCGGGCACAGTGCCATGACACTGTGGAGCCCCCAGCACTACGGGGCAGCCACTGGCCACCGGGCAAGTGGGGCAGCGTGCCACGGGCCGAGCCAGGCCCCGGCAACCTGAGCGGTTATCAATAATTGAGGCTGCTCCGGGGCTGCCGGGACGGTGTCCCCTTTCCAGGTGGGGGGACAGGTCCGTGGGACACCATGATGGCAGGGCACCGTGCCCCCACCACTGGCCTGGGGGGGCTTTTCCCACAAGACAGCCCCGGTGGGGACAGGGACATCGCCGGTGGTGGCCACCAGGATGGCGGCGGCCACCAGGAGGGTGGCTCTGGGACCACTGGGTGCTGGAACTGGTGGGCACTGGGGGGGATGGCAAGCACAGGAGGCCGCGCAGGTGATGCCAAGGGGATGCGCTGGGGCTGCCTTGTCCCCCCCCCACCTGGGTCCGAGTCACCCCATCCTCCGCCCTGCACAGCGCCAGCTCCCGGAGTCCTGTTATTTCCCGACTCCCCCGAGCATCCCCAGCCAGAAGCGCCGAGCCCCACAGCATCCCCCACCTCGCGGGCGCGGGTAAGAGCAGCCACGTTGTACCAGACCATGCCATGAATTATTGAGGCAGGTAGAAGCATCTCCTTGGCCCCACGCCACCCCTGGCCTCTTCCTTTCCCCGCCCTGGGTGGGTGCCAGCGGGTGGGACGGCTCCGGTTTCTGCCAAGTCACGGCAAGGCGAGGAGACCTTTGGAACTGGTGCATCACGTGGGCACCAGGCAGCCCTTAAGACGCCCCGACGGACACGCGGGGAAAGGCAGAAGCGTGCGTCCGCAGCCATGACCGTCCCCATCGCCAAGTCCTTCTACGACCTGAGTGCCACCTCCTTGCACGGGGAGAAGGTGGATTTTAACGTCTTCCGGGGCCGTGTGGTCCTCATCGAGAATGTGGCATCCCTCTGAGGCACCACGGTGCGGGACTACACCCAGCTCAACATGCTGCAAACCCGCTATCCCCGCCGCTTGGTCGTGCTGGGCTTCCCCTGTAATCAATTTGGCTACCAGGTAAGTTCTCGGGGGCCACCGTGGCGCCTGGCGCGAGGAGGGGGGCATGGCGCTGGCTTTTTTCCCTTCCCCACCACAGGAGAATGGCACCAACGAGGAGATTCTCAACAGCCTGAAGCACGTCCGGCCGGGAGGCGGCTTCGAGCCCAACTTCACCCTCTTCCAGAAGTGCCAGGTGAACGGGCAAGACACCCACCCCGTCTTTGCCTACCTGAAGGCTCACTTGCCCACGCCGGCCGACGAGGTGGCCCATCTGATGGCCGAGCCCCGTTTCTTCACCTGGAGCCCCGTACGACGCTCCGACATCTCCTGGAACTTCGAGAAGTTTTTAGTGGGGCCCGAAGGGGAACCTTTCCGGCGCTACAGCCCCCGCACGCCCACCGCCCAGTTGGAGCCTGATATCCAGCGTCTCCTCAAACTGGCCAAGTAGGGCCAGTTCCAGCATCCCCCCCCACCCTCCACCGGTTGCCACCCCCTCCCCGGGACAGCCCCAGCTCTCCGCCGGGTGACAGCCCCCTCCGAAACTGCCGCGGGGAGGGGGCTCGATGGGGGCAGAGGGCCGGGGCAACCGGGGCGGCGCGGGCTGGTGGCAATAAATGAGCCGGAGGGAGCGTGGCTGTGGCCGTGTGGTTTTTGAGGGGAGGGGGCTGCCGTGGGGAAGGAGGAAGCAGCCCCGCGGTGCCAGATCCAGGAAATGGTGGTGCCGGGAGCTCCCCGCCGGTGCTGCCAGGGCTGGGTGCCAACAGCAGCACCTCACCGCAGGGGAGTGATTTCGGCACCCAGCTCCTTCCTGCCCCCGGCAGGGCAGGGATGGGTTACACCCCCCAGGGAAATGGGCCCCGCGGGGCGGGTGGGGTGTGCAGGGACCCCACACGAGCTCCACGAAGCCCCTGGAGGAGCGAAAATAATAAAGTCACTTCTCAGCAGGGTTTGGGACAGCGCCGGGGAGCAGAGTGGGCTCTGGGATGCGGAGAAGGGCCAGATCTGCTACAGGGGGAGGGATTCCACAGGTTTGCAGGAAGGGAAAAGCCCCCCCCAACCCCTGCATTGGGCCCCAACACCCTTCACTGACTATGGGGTGTCCAGAGGAGTGAAGCCCACTTCCAAAGCGCTCCTGCCTGCACCACTGAGCTGTAACATGTCACATTTATTGCCCACACACACATGGGCTCCTGAGGCAGGATGGGGCGGACATCCTTTAGGACCCCTTTTTGGGGTGACAAAGGACCCCCCTCATGTCTTCAGCACAAGGGGGACTCAGGCCACAGTGCTTCACCCCATCCCTGCAGCTGGGGCCGCATGGGAGCATCCGGCATCGGCAATCAGCCGCATCCAGGCTGGAGGTTTGGAGAAAAGACTCATGTAAGGGATGATGCTGCAGCCAGGGCTCGCCCAGGGATCCAGGGAGCTCCCAGTGCCGCGGTTCTGCGCAGTGGAGAGCGGGGAGGGAGGTCAGGGGCACCCAGGGGCTCATACCAGGATACAAAGCGGGTTTAGAAGAGCGGGGTCATCTGGCGAGGGTCGTCAGGAAGGATGCTGATGGAGTCCTCGGCCCGGCCGCAGAGCAGGCACAGCATGGTGTATTCCTGAGGTGGGACAGGAGAGAGGGGGGGGCTGCCGTAACCATGCTCTGCCACAGCCCCGTTCCAGGCACAGCCAGGGAAACCCGAGCTGGAGCCGGCACCCGATCCTCGATTGCAATCAGACCTGGGGGGATCTCGTTTCATCCCCCAGGATGAGCCCCACCAGCTTTCCTGAGCCCATTTTCCAGCGTTTAGCTGCTGAATAAGAAATGTGCCAGGGAGGAGGGTTGGGAGAACTGCAGGCCCCCCCGCCCCACCATGCAGCCACATTTTGCTGTTCTGGGCCACGCACATCACCGACATCCCCACGCAGGGACTGCGCAGGAGGCAAGAGGTGAGATGGGCAGCCCCCCACAAAGCAGGGACTAGTGCCAGGAGGCTCTAGGTAGCCCCGAACACAGGGACGTGGCTCTGAAATCTTCAAAGCCAGCACTGTGGCTTCTGTCTGAAGCTGCGTGGCTCCTTCCTGCAGCTGCCGGGGTGGGCGGGAATCAGCTGGGCTGGCCACAGCAGGGTGGGTTTGGAAATCCAGAGACAGAGGAACAGCCCAGGGCTCAGTTTAGGATGTTCCTGGAGCGGAAGAGGGGCTGTGGGGGGAGAAGGTGGCTCCCCCGGGGGTACCTGGTAGTCATCCACCACGCTGAAGGTGTACTCGTGGCGCGCGATGAGGTGGTGGCAGTTCTTGCAGAGGTCTGTGGAGGAGGGAGGGCGGCAGGGTCAGGAGCTGAGGGGATGCGGCTGCTCCCAGCCCTGGTGCTGCTGTCCTGGGGGTATCCCTCCCCCCCTCCCCAAATCCCCTCAGTCCCCTGGGGACAAGCCCCTACCCTCTGTGCCTGCCCTCACCCCCTGGGGCACTGACCTCCCCCCAGTCCCCAGGGGGGTCCCAGAACATCAAACCCCCCAACTTCCCCTCTCACACTTAACCGCCCTTCAACTGCCATCAGCTCCTTGACACCCCACTCCTCTCCCCAAGCCTTCAGATCCCCCCAGGCATCACCTCCCCAGCCCCTGCGGCCCCCCAAAACCATCAATCATCCCCCCACGAGTATTGGGCCCCCAAATTAACCCTCCCTCAGCAACCCCCACCCCCCCCCAAGCCCCACACCCCAAGGCCCCAAGGGTCGTCCCCCCTCAGCCCCCATCCCGGCGCACGGTCGTAGGTGACGATCTCCTCCCCGCCGTGCAGGCCGGCGGCCCGATTGCCGAGCAGCACAAAGTCCCGGCGGCCGCACTGCGCGCACCCCACGAAGTTAAGGAGGAAGGAGCCGCCCTCCAGGCAGGTGGTGCCCTAGGACGACAGCACACGGCTGGCACCGGGGACAGGCCAGCTACCGGCACCGGGCCCAACCCCCGCGGCCTACCCGCTCCGGGTACTCGGTGCCCACGCAGCCCCCGCACATCCCGCCGCCGCCGCCAGCAGATCTCGCGAGCCTTCCGCCGAGGGGAGGGGCGGGGCTTGGCGCCGGGGGCGTGACGGAGGGGTGTTGGCTCCGCCTTTGTGGGCAGGGCTAGAGAGCAGAGAACGGCGTGTGTGGGGCGGGGCGTGCGCTGGGTAGGCGGGGCTTGAGTACGGATATGGTATATATGGGCGGGGATTGCACTAGGGAGGGCGGGGTTAATTTAATGGAGGCGGGGCTTATATTGAGGGGGTGGGGCTTGAACGTGGAGATGATATATGGGCGGGGGTTGTTCTAAGGGAGGCGGGGCTTGAGTGCGACAAGTGTATACAAGTGGGCGGGGCTTGTGCCGAGGTGGGCGGGGCTTGAGCATGGAGAGTGTCTATATGGGCAGTGCTGGTGCTGAGGAGGGCGGGGCTTGTGCATGGAGATTGTATATGTGGGGTGGGGCTTGTGTGAGGGTGGGTGGGGCCAGAGTGGCAGCTCCCATCGAGGGCAGAGTTAAGGTGAGGTGGGTGCAGGCTCTGTTGGGTCCTTAAGGGTGCCCTTAACCAGAGCCCGCCCCCGCCCCGGGCTGGGCCCCTGCAGGACTACCTCAGACAAGGTGGGATGGCTAGGCCAGCGGCTCAGAGGTGAGCCCTACAGCTGTGCATTTGGGTAGCCAGTGCTGAGTTAGGGTGGTCCTAGGACTACCTGAAGGCAAGTGAGGCTAATTGTGGGGGTGCCTGGGTTAGCTGGGGGACACCTGAGCTAGTGAGGGACACCTGGGAGTATCTGTGGAGTGTCTGTGGCTAGCTGGGGGACACCCAGGTCTAGCTGAGGGGTATCTAGGGCTAGCTGGGGGTCACCCAGAGCTAGCTGGGGAACACCTGAGCTAGTGGGGGGCACCTGGGAGTATCTGTGGAGTGCTTGGGGCTAGCTGGGGGACACCCAGGGCTAGCTGGCAGGTACCTGGGTCTAACCCAGAACTAGAGGGGGGCACCCAGGGCTCGTGGGGGATGCCCAGGGCTAGCCAGAGGGTACCCAGGACTAGCTGGGGGGTGCCTGGGACTATCTGAGGGACCGCCAGGGCTAGCCAGGACTGTCTGGGGCTAACCAGGGCTACTCAGGGACAGCTGGGGGACACCTGAGCTGGTGGGGGACAAGCAGGGCTACTTGGGGGACACCTAAGCCTGGCTGGGGGATTGCCCAGGGCTAGTTGGGGGACACCCCCCCTCCCAGGGACAGCTGGGGTGTGCCCCGGGCTAGCTGGGGGACAGCGGGGGCTGACGGGGGAGCGGCGGGGTGGTACGGTGGGGCCAGCCCGAATTACCGGGGGGCTAGCCGTATTGAGGGGGGGCTCAGCGGGGCCGGCCGGGGAGCCCCGCCCGTGGCAGCGGGGCGCTGCGCCGCTCCGCGCCCGGCAGGTGCCGGTGGCGGCGGTGGCCGGGGGGCGCCGTTGTGCTGCATTGCGGGGCGGGCGGCCCGTCCCCGCCCGCCTCCGCCCGGCCCTCCCGGGGGGGAGCGGGTCTGTCTGGGCCGGGCCGCTCGCTGGCCCAGGGCAGGAATGTCCCTGCGCGCTCAAGATAATGTTATTTATATCGCGGCACAGGGCGGCTCCGCTCCCCCCACCCCGCTCCGGTCCCGGGCCCGCCGCCGCCGCTCGTCCGCCCGCCGCCCCGCGCAGGTGAGAACCGCGGCCGCCCCGGGCACCGGCGGCGGGTACCGGGATGCGCCGCCTCCGGGGGCTGGAGCCGGGGGGGGCGGGTAACGGGAGGAACCGGAGGGCACCGGGAGGCGCCGCTCCCCGGGGAAAAGCGGGGGGCACCGGGACAGGCTGCCCGCCCCGGGGACACCGGGTTTGGGGTGCGGCACCGGGGGCTGCGGGCACAGAGCAAAGTTTGGCGAGGGAATCCCTCCTGGGGGGGGGGGGTGCTCAGCACCCCCTTTTCTCCCCCGCAGTGGGGGGCCCGATGTCACCCGGTGTGTCCCCTCCCCGCGGGGGACACCCGGCTGCCGGGAAGGACGGGGCAGGTGAGCGGCGGTGGCTTTCTGGGGACACTTTCCGCAGGGTGACAACCCCCAGTGGGGTCCCCAGACTGTGCCGGTGGGACGTGGTGGGCGAGTCGGCTGCGGAGGAGACGTGCCCGGGTCTCGGTGGGGCCCATCACCCAGTCCGCTTCAACCACTGATTTTTAGCAGCTGGACAAACTGGAGTTACTCGGAAGAGTTTTCTGGGTGCCATGCCCTTGGCCCCCCTCGTCCCAGGGTGGTGGCAGGAGGATGCTTGTGGGTGGCTCTTGAGCTGGGGGAACTCCTGCCCGCACCCCAGTAAGCTGGGGATCTGATTTCCCAGCCCTCCTTTCAGGTGGCTTTTGCCTTTGCAAATCTCCAGCTCCTGGAGTCAGGGGATTGCAGCACCCTTCGCTCCACTGCATTAAGCCAATGAGAAGTGTTTGAGGGGGTGACAAGCAAAGGAGACCCTCTGCAACCCCAGTGGTTGCCAGCAGAGCCCCCTGAGGAATATTTTGCAGCTATTGGGTGTTTTTAGGGCCCCAGCTGGTGATATTGGGGTAGGCGAGGAGGTGCAGAGCGGCAGCTCCTAAGAAGGGAGTGGGGCTCGGCCCGCGCCGTGCGCAGGGGAGGCCTATTTATAGCCAAAAATGTCTGTGGAGTGTCAGCACGTGT
This sequence comes from Strix uralensis, assembly GCF_047716275.1. NCBI lineage: Eukaryota > Metazoa > Chordata > Aves > Strigiformes > Strigidae > Strix > Strix uralensis. The sequence goes on from NC_133986.1 coordinate 11,884,331, forward strand.
GTGTGTCACTGCTCGGTGCGCTGGCGGGTTAGGTGACATGGAACAGTCCTGGCATGGCCGGCATCCGCACCGACTCTGGCCCTGGGGAAACCCAAACCTTCACCCGCCGGGTGAGAGCGTGGCTGGAGAGCCACGGCCGGAGCGGGGCATCGCCAGCCGGAGGAGCTGTGCCTCGCCATGCCTAACGACCCCATGCTGTGCCGAGCGGCCCTGCGGAGCGGGGACCATCTGCTCCTGGCCCTGGCCGTGTGCCTGGGAGGCAGGTGGCTGTCGGGGGGCTGTGGGGATGCCCCCCAGCTCTTCTGCCCCTTCCCAAGGGGGCTAGACCGCTGGCTGACTTGGTGGGGATGCAAAATAAAAGTGTTAATTGGTGAAGCGAAGCAGCCGGGGCGATGCCAGGCAGCGGGTGCCAAAGGAACCTGCCAGGCTGTGGGTGGAGGTGATGGGGCAGCTATTTCGGGGTGTTTGGGGGAACCCCTATGTGCTTTCATGCACTGGCAGCCGCTGTTTCAGCAACACACTGCGGTGGTGAGGGCTGAGCCAGGGAAGGGTCTTGAGGGTGCCGCGGGTGGCAGGCACCAAACTGCTGCCCCGGCTGCGCTCGGGGTGCAGGGGGGACGTCTCCCGGTCCCGGTGGGGGGACCTCGGCGGCAGCACAATGCCAGCCCTTTGCTGGGAAGTGCTGATTCACGGCGCCGAGCCGTCGGCCGGAGAAGGCGACGCTGCCCTGGCCCCGGCCGCAGGATGCTTGCGGTGGGGCTGGCACCCTGGCACTCTCGGCTTTCCTCCTGCCGAGCTGGCAGAATGGCAATCCCCAGGCGGCGGGTGCCGACGGTGGCATGGCTCTGCCAGACGGGGCTGTTTGGAAGGCGCCGGTGCGGCAGAGGGAGATTTAAAGGGTTGGTGAGCGTCTGCGTTTGAAATGCACGCTGGTGGCTCCCTTGGGCCCCGCTGTGGCTCCCTTCAGCATCATCATCTCCTCCTCCTCCTCCTCCTCGGATGCTCGTGGCCCCGCTGTGGTGGTAGTGGTGTGGGGGAGGCCCAGCTAAGGCCAAGGTCTCCCACTGGGATGGCAGCGCTGGGCTGCAGCATGCCGCAGAGACCCAACACAACTCGGCACACCCAGCCCATTCCTGGTGCCCAGGCAGACCGGCTGCAGTTCCTGTGCTTTTGGGTGGGGGGGGTGTCCCCAAATTTGGGCTTCCCCAGGGGTTTCCTCCTGCAGGACAGGAGGGCGAGCCTGGTGCCACGGCACGGAGGGCTGCGGGCCCTGCTCTCACACTCCTGCACACGCTTGCATGCCCTTGCACACTCATGTGCTTTCTTGCATGAGTTCTCATGTCCTTGCTCGCATCTGCACGCTCCTGCATGTCCTTGCTCACACGTGCATGCTCTGGCATGTTCCTGCATGTCCTTGCTCACATGTACATGCTCTGGCACGCTTCTAACATGTCCTTGCTCACACATGCACACTCTGGCAAGCTCCTACATGTCCTTGCTCGCATGTGCATGCTTTTACATGCTCCTTAATGTCCTTGCACACTCTTGGGTGCAAGCCAGTCCCTGAGGCGAGGCCCAGCCTGCGTGGCTGTGATTAGGGTGCAGGTTGAGGAGATGGGGCCCAGCCCAGCCCTTGCTGGCCCCGATAAAGCTCCCCTGCCTGCCGGCTGTTGGGGGGTCCCTGGGGGCCGGGTGACCATGGGCTGTCATGGCTCATGGGGACACACGAGGGGTTTGGGGGTACTCAGGTTTTCCCCAAGCTGTGCCATGCACCCCAGGGCTCCTGGCAGCTCTGGGGTGCTGAGGGGAGTCCCAGCCTGGCTCCCCGCACCCCTCGGGGGCCCCCAGCAGCCTCCTCCTGCCCAGCCCGGCCACTGACAGCTGCTCGCTGGCATTTTTAGATACCAGCCATGTCCTATCTGTGTCTCAAATGTCCCCGGGGGCGAGCAGGCCCCCCCCCCCCGGCAGCTGTCACCCGCTTTTTGCTGCAGGCACTGGCAAAGTCCCTTCACCCTGCCGGCATCGGGGTGGGTGCGAGCAGCACCTGCTTCCCCCCTGGGGGCACCCAAGGGTTGGGGGGACGCCCCTGGGGACCTGGCCCAGGATGCTGGGTTGGGGGAGCACCGCTGTAAGTCGCTGTTGGCATGGGGGGTTCGTGCCAGCAGGGCAAGTCCCCAAGCGTGCAGCACCCAGGTGCCCCCCAACACCTGGGTGGGGGCGAGTTTAAATCCCTCTGAGCAGCTTAACCAGCAGCTTTGAGCCACAAATCCCCACGCGCGGCAGGGCTGGCGAGGTGCCGCAGCGATGCCCATGGCCCCCCGCTCTCCCCAGGGGCCTCTTGCCAGTAGCCAACGGCCACCCGGCCGGGGGACGCCGGGACCATGACCTCAGCAAACGACTACGAGCAGCTGGAGCTGCAGCAGCCGTACAGCCGCATCAATGACCGCTGGGAAGCCTCCGACGATGAGCTGGACAATGACAACAGCTCGGCGCGCCTCTTCGAGCGCTCCCGCATCAAAGCCCTGGCAGGTCGGGAACGGGTCTCGGGTCCCCTCAGTCCTCCCAGGTTCTCCCTGCCACCCGTGCCACCATGCCCGCTCTCATTGCAGATGAGCGGGAGGCCGTGCAGAAGAAAACCTTCACCAAGTGGGTGAACTCGCACTTGGCTCGCGTCACTTGTCGTATCTCAGACCTCTACATGGACCTCCGGGATGGGCGGGTGCTCATCAAGCTGCTGGAGGTGCTGTCAGGAGAGCTTCTGGTAGGACTCCCATCCGGCCGGAGACCCTGGGACCCATGCCATGCCATGCCATGCCATGCCATGCTCCACCAAGGTTGTTGACCTTGGCGTTGACCAAGGCTCCACCAAGGTTGGGGTGGCAGAGGGGTGTCCCAGGGCAAGGGTCAGGGGTGCCTGGAGTGGAAGGGGAGGGTGCTGAGTGTTGTACCCCAGCCCAAGCCCACCAAGGGCCGGATGCGGATCCACTGTCTGGAGAATGTGGACAAGGCGCTGCAGTTCCTGAAGGAGCAGAGGGTCCACCTCGAGAATATGGGCTCCCACGACATCGTGGATGGCAACCACCGCCTCGTCCTTGGCCTCATCTGGACCATCATCCTTCGCTTCCAGGTGGGACCGGGTTGGTGGGGGGCACCCCTCAGCTCAGCACCCCATGGTTCATTCCCGGGCGGGAGCCCTCTTCCGTGGATGTCCCCTTCTGACCCCAGAATGTCCTTCTGCCCCCAGATCCAGGACATCATCGTGCAGACGCAGGAGGGCCGGGAGACGCGCTCTGCCAGGGATGCGCTGCTGCTCTGGTGCCAGATGAAGACAGCGGGGTAGGTGGTGGCACCCACACCGCACTGTGCCACTGAGCGGGGGTGCCCAGAGGGTGACGGTGACACCCTGTCCCCATCGCAGGTACCCCCACGTGAACATCACCAACTTCACCTCGAGCTGGAAGGACGGGTTGGCCTTCAACGCCCTCATCCACAGGCACAGGTAGGCAGCACAGTGGTGGGCACCGGGATGTGCCAGGGCACCGGTGGCACCAGGGGATGTCCCACGGGAGCGCCACCGCTGTCCCACACCCTCTGTCCCCAGGCCTGAGCTGGTTGACTTCCAAAACCTGACCAAATCCAATGCCCGGCACAACCTGGAGCACGCGTTCAGCGTGGCAGAGCGGCACCTGGGCATCACCCCGCTCCTCGACCCCGAAGGTGAGGCTGCCGCTGCCAACTCTCCTGCCTCGGTTTCCCCATTACACCCTGGGACACGCCCAGGACCTGTGGAGAGACAAAGAGGCTTCCACCCCGTGGAAGGGGGGTCTGGGTGGGGACCTCACGAGGCCGTGGTGGCCCACTGCTATTGGGGTGATGCCGGGGCAGTGCAGAGGCTGGGTGAGTACTGACACTTCTCGCTCGCACTGGGCAGATGTGTTCACAGAGAACCCCGACGAGAAGTCCATCATCACCTACGTGGTGGCCTTCTACCACTACTTCTCCAAGATGAAGGTGCTGGAGGTGGAGGGCAGGCGTCTGGGCAAGGTGAGGGAATGGCGCTGAGGTTGCGGGGTGGTTTTGTTGGGGGTGCCGGCACCCCGCGCTCACCACCGGCCCTGCTGCAGGTCATTGAGCACGCCAAGGAGACGGAGCGGATGATCGAGGGCTACGGGGGGTTGGCCTCCGACCTGCTCACCTGGATCGAGCAGACCATTGTCTCCCTCAACAGCCGCAACTTCGCCAACTCGCTGGCCGGGGTGCAGCACCAGCTGCAAGCCTTCAGCACCTACCGCACTGTGGAGAAGCCCCCCAAGTAAGCACCCCTGAGCCCCCCATGGCCGCGTGGTGGTGTTGAGCACCCATGGGTGCCCCAGGCTGAGCTCTCTCTGGGGCAGGTTTCAGGAGAAGGGCAACCTGGAGGTGCTGCTCTTCACCATCCAGTCGCGGATGCGAGCCAACAACCAGCGTGTCTACACTCCACACGAGGGGCGCCTGGTCTCCGACATCAACCGGGTACGGGCCCCATCCCGCAGCCTGCCCGTGTGCCGTGCCCTGCCGCAGGGACGGGCGGCTGCTCCCATGACACCCTGTGACTGGCGGGGCAGCTCTTCCCCTGGTATCTCTGGGGACTTTGCTCCCCAAGCTGTCCCAGGGGAGGTCAGGGCTGTCCAGGGACAGGTTGGGTCAATCTCCTGGGGGCAGGTAGGGTCCATCCCAGAGCAGTTCAGGTCCTGGGGCAGTTTAGGTCTGTCCTAGGATGCATCCTAGGGTCCATGTTTGGGGGGGCAGTGTGGGTCCATCGTCTCCTGGGGGCAGTATGGGTCCATCAGGTCCATTTTTTGGGAGCAGTTTGGGTCCATCATCTCCTGGGGGCAGGTCAGGTCCATCTCCTGGGGCAGTTCGGGTCCATCTCCCAAGGAAGTTCAAGACCATCCCAGGACACACTGAGTCCATCCTCGGACAGGTCAGGTCCATCCCAGGGCAGGTTGGGTTCCTCCAGCCACACTCCCACCCGCAGGTCTCGTTGGGGTTCACCAGCAGACCAAGACACAGGGTAGGTGGGGGGACATGAGACACGGGTGCCACCCTGGTCCTGTGCCACCTTCCCCCAGGCCTGGGAGCAGCTGGAGAAGGCAGAGCACGAGCGGGAGCTGGCGCTGCGCACCGAGCTCATCCGGCAGGAGAAGCTGGAGCAGCTGGCACGGCGCTTCGACCGCAAAGCAGCCATGCGGGAGGCCTGGCTGAGCGAGAACCAGCGCTTGGTGGCCCAGGTGAGACTGGGGACACCCATTCTGGGGACCGGGGCACCCCACCAGAGCCTCACCACAGGCTTTGTGCTGGGACAGGACAACTTCGGCCAGGACTTGCCAGCAGTGGAGGCAGCCAAGAAGAAGCACGAGGCCATTGAGACGGACACGGCCGCTTACAAGGAGCGAGTGCAGGCCATTGAAGCGGTGGCGAAGGAGCTGGAGGTGGAGCGCTACCATGATATCCAGCGCATCAACGGGCGCAAGGACAACATCCTGCGGCTCTGGGAGCACCTTCTGGAGCTGCTGGCTGCCCGGCGCCAGCGCCTGGAGATGAACCTCGCCCTGCAGCACCTCTTCCAGGAGATGCTTCATAGCATTGACTGGATGGATGAGGTCAAGGTGAGCCACAGGTGTTGAGTGCCACTGTGCATGGGGTGCCTTTGTCCCACTGGGTGTTGGTGGGATGCCCCTGGGGAGGCAGCTGAGATGCTGGGGTGCTGGTGGCAGCTTTTGGGGAGCAGCGGGTGTTGTCTGCCGGAGCTGGCGGTGGATGATGGCTGTGGCTCTCCCTCAGGTGCAGTTGGCATCGCCCGAATCCGGGAAGCACCTTCTGGAGGCGGAGGAGCTGCTGCAGACCCACCAGCTGCTGGAGGGAGACATGGCCCTGCAGGCAGAGAAGACACGGGCCATCAGCGCCGCTGCCCTCCGCTTCGCCGACACCGAGGGTAGGTGCGCTGGGATACCCCGGGACCGCGGCACAGCCGGTGAGGGAAACCAGGACACCCTGATGATGGGTGCCCACCCCGCTCCCTGGCCAGGCTACCGTCCCTGCGACCCCAAAATCATCCGGGACCGTGTGAGCCACCTGGAGCTGTGCCGGCGGGAGCTGCAAGTGCTGGCGGCCCGGAGGAGAGCCTTGCTGGAGCAGTCCCGGTCCCTCTGGACCTGCCTGTGGGAGCTGGACGAGGCAGAGGGCTGGATCAAGGAGCAGGAGCAGCTCTACTCCTCCCTGGACTTCGGGAAGGACCTGCCAAGCGTGTTGCTGCTCCAGCGCCGACACGCCATCCTTGAGGCCGAGCTGAGGAACCGGGGCGGCCGGCTGGAGCGGGTGCTCGCGGCGGGCGAGGGGCTGGCAGCGGCAGGTCGGGCGGCCGGGCAGCTGCGGGAGCGGGGGGCGACGGTGCGGGCGCTGTGGGCGCAGCTGGAGGAGCTGGCAGCTTTCCGCTGGCGGGGTTTGCGGGAGGCCGAAGGCTTCTTCCAGTTCCAGGCAGAGGCAGAGGAGCTGGCAGAGGGGCTGCAGGATGCCCGCCGGCGGGCGGCCGCTGAAGAGCTGGGCCAGGATGAATCCCGCACCCGGGTCCTGCTGCGGCAACACCGGGAGCTGCTGGAGGAGATGGCGGCTGCCCATGAGCAGCTGGACGGGCTGGCCCGGCAAGCCGAGGGCTTTCCCCCAGAGCTGCGGGCTGGCCCCGAGGCACAGAGCCGGCTGGCGGCCCTGCGGGAGCTGCACGCCGAGGCAGCCGCCCTGGCTGAGCGGCGGGGCCGCCAGCTGCAGGATGCCCTTGACCTCTACACTGTTTTTGGGGAGAGCGATGCCTGTCACCTCTGGATGGGGGCCAAGGAGACCTGGTTGGGGCAACCGGAGGTCCCCCAGGCGCTGGAGGACCTGGATGTGGCACAGCACAGGTAGGGGCTCCCACAGTGGCACTGCTGCTGTGCCGTGTCCCAAGGTGTGGTCCGTTCTCAGCCCATTCATCCCTGCAGGCTGGACGGGCTAAAGCAGGAAATGGCCACCGTGTCTTCCCAAATCACCGCCGTCAACCAGGCAGCCGACGGGCTGCTGGCGAGTGGCCATCCCCGCAGCCCCCAAGTCCGGCAGTGCCGAGAGCAGCTCAATGAGAGGTACGGTGACACTGGGATGAGTGGGTGACGCTGGAGTGGTTAGGCTGGTCCCCACCAGCTGCATCCCCCGCTGTCACCCGCCTCCACCATGCAGGTGGGACCGGTTCAGGGAGCTGGTGGCCGAGCGTTGCCGGGCTGTGGGCTCAGCGTTGCGCCTCCTCAACTACCGTTTGGAGTGCGAGGAGACCCGGCAATGGCTGCGGAGCAAAACCCAGGCGGTCCAGGCCACCGCCGAGCTGGGCCAGGACCTGGCCGGCGTCCTGGCCACCCAACGCAAGCTCTATGGCATCGAGCGGGAACTGGCCATTGCCCAGGACCGCCTGGCCACCCTGCGCTCCCAAGCCAACCGCCTGTCAGAAGAACGGCCCGAGGTGGCTGGGGAGGTGGCCGAGCGGCTAGCGGCAGTGGTGGCCGCCTGGGAGGAGCTGCAGGAAGCCTTGGGGGAGCGGGCAGCCTCTCTGGGGGAAGCTGGGCAGCTCCGGCGCTTCCTGCAGGACCTGGATGACTTCCAGGCTTGGCTCTTTGGGGCTCAGAAAGCCGTTGCAGCCACCGACGAGGTGCCGGCCTCTTTGGCTGAGGCGGAGGAGCTGCTGCGGCGGCACGAGGCAGCGCAGCGGGACGCAGAAGAGCATGCGGCTGCCTTTGCTGCCTTGGTGGAAGCGGGGGAGCGGGTGGTGGGGGAGCAGGAGGACCCCCAGTATGAGGGGCTGCGGCAGCGTCTGCGCGGCATGGAGGCCGGCTGGGCCGCCCTGGGCAGGATGGCAGAAGCCCGGCACCGCTTCCTAGTCCAGTGCCGCGGCTTCCAGGAGTTCCTCCGCGATGCCAAGCAGGCGGAGATCCTCCTCACCAACCAGGTGGGTGCCCAAGGTAGGTCCCGGGGGGGTGTCCGCGGCTCATGGGTGCCCCAAAAAGGTGCCAAACCCCTGCTGTGCCCCCCCAGGAGTACACGCTGGCCCATCTGGAGCTGCCCACCACACTGGAGGGTTCGACTGCTGCCCTGCGCCGCTTCCAGGACTTCCGCGCCAGCGTGGAGAGCAGCGCTGAGAAGGTCCCCGAGGTGGTGGCCAGCGGCACCAAGCTGGTGGACGAGGGGAACATCTTTGCCGAGAAGATCACCAAGAAGTGCCAGGCCCTCCAGGAGCGGTGAGTTCGGCGAGGGGCCGGTGGGCAGGCAGGTGGACGGTGTGCAGGCAGTAGCGCTGATGCTGCCTGTCTCTGGTTGCTCTGCCAGGCACAGGGCTGTCGTGGCCAAGGCGGAGGAGGCTGCGGGTTTGCTGCAGGACAACCATGAGCTGCAGACTTTCCTCCAGAGCTGCCGGGAGGTAGGGACAGGGCATGGCTGGTGGAGCCAGGGGGTCCCTGCCAGCTGAGCCCTGACACCCCTGGTCTGCAGCTCGACACCTGGGTGGAGGAGAAGATGCTGACAGCGCAGGACGTCTCCTACGGCGAAGCCCGCGGCCTCCACGGCAAGTGGCAGAAGCACCAGGCGTTCATGGCTGAGCTGGCACCCAACCAGGGCTGGCTGGAGAAGATTGAGATGGTGGGTGCTGGCACCGGTGCCTGGAAGCCTTGTTACCCCCCAGCCAGGTGGGAGGTCTCTGTGCCACGGTGGCCACCAACCTCTTTGGTTTTGCTGACAGGAGGGGAAGGAGCTGGCAAGCCGCAAGCCGCAGTACAGCGAGGTGGTGGTGCGGCGGCTGGCCGAGCTGCGCGGGCGGTGGGACGGGCTGTGTGGCGCTGCTGAGGAGAAGGGCCAGCGGCTCTTTGAGGCCAACCGCTCGGCGCTGTACACCCAGAGCTACGGAGAGCTGGAGAGCTGGCTGGGGCAGGCGGAGGAGGAGCTGCGCGCCACCGAGCAGGCCAAGGACCTCACCGCCACCAACCTGCTGCTGAAGAGGCTGATGGTGGGTGGTGGCACTGCCAGGCGAGCGGCTGGGAGGGAGGAAGGGTGTTAGCACCTCACCCTTTCCTTCATGCTGGCCCCCCACCGTTCAAGGTTGAGGGGTCTGAGGTACTGGGTCATATCCCCAAATGGGGCTGGCTGGTGCCTTGGGTGTCCCCAGCCTGGCTCTGCCCCCCCAGCTGACATGGCTCTGCCCCACCAGAGACTGGAAGAGCAAGTGGGAGCACGGATGAAGGAGCTGGAGGATCTGGGGTGGCAGGGCCTCCCCACTGCTGGGGATGTGCCAGACACTGACGGGCATGAGCAGAGGCTCCGGCAGCGATTCCTCGATCTGCTGGAGCCGCTGGAGAGGAGGAGGAAGGAGCTGGAGACCGCCAAGGCCATATACCAGCTCGGGCGGGATCTGGAGGATGAGACAGTGAGCATCCTTGCTGTGGTGGGGTTCGGCGTGCTGGGGGCACCCATGGGTGCTCAGTGTGTGCTCTCGCCTGCAGCTGTGGGTGCAGGAGCGGCTGCCCCTGGTGAGGTCAACGGAGCACGGCACCGACCTCCCGAGCGTGCAGCGCCTGGCCAAGAGGAACGAGGTGAGCCCAGGTGCAGTGGCCAGCACCCACCACCCTAACTGGTCCCTTGGGGCCACCCATCCCATGGGTGAGCCCCACCATGACCACCCATCCCACGGGCAGACGCTGCAGAAGGAGCTGGCGGGTCATGCCCCCCGCCTGGCCGAGGTGCTGAGCCGTGGCGAGGCAGCGGCAAGCGGCGACGAGCCCAGCCCGGAGCTGGAGACACGGGCGCAGGAGCTGCGGACACTGTGGGAGACGCTGAGGGAGGAGGCGGCCGCCCGGCACCGGCGCCTGCGGGAGGCCGGTGAGGCCCAGCAGTACTACCTCGATGCTGGCGAGGCCGAAGCCTGGGTCAGCGAGCAGGAGCTCTTCATGGGAGCTGAGGAGAAGCCAAAGGTGAGGGGTGGCTCCACGTGGTGCCCCTGTGTCTTGGGGGGGCTCTGTGCCATGCTGGGTCATCCTATGTCAAGCCAGGCACTGCCGTGCTTAACACCCGGTACCATGCTGTGTTATGTTATTACATGCCATCCCATGCCATGTTGTGCCATTACAGGCCATCCATCCCATCCTAGGGCATGTCAGGCCGTGCCATTACGTGCCGTGTCACACCGTGTTCTAACACACTGTCCATCCCATGCCACGTTGTGTCATTACATACCGTGTCATTACATGCTGTGCTGGGTCGCTGGGCTAAGGCCAACTGGATGAGTCCTGCACTTGGGCCACAACAACCCCCAGCAGCGCTACAGGCCTGGGGAGGAGTGGCTGGAGAGCTGCCAGTCAGAGAGGGACCTGGGGGGGTTGATTGCCAGCCGGCTGAACAGGAGCCAGCAGTGTGCCCAGGTGGCCAAGAAGGCCACTGGTATCCTGGCTTGTATCAGCACTAGCGTGGCCAGCAGGGACAGGGAAGGGATCTTCCCCCTGTACTCAGCACTGGTGAGGCCACCCCTCGATGACTGGGTTCAGTTTTGGGCCCCTCGCTCCAAAAAGGCCATTGAATGACTCGAGTGTGTCCAGAGACGGGCAACGAAGCTGGTGCAGGGTCTGGAGCACAGGTCTGATGGGGAGCGGCTGAGGGAACTGGGGGGGTTTAGTGTGGAGAAGAGGAGGCTGAGGGGAGACCTCATGGCCCTCTACAACTCCCTGAAAGGAGGGTGCAGAGAGGGGGGATGAGTCTCCTGAACCAAGGAACAAGTGATAGGACAAGAGGGAATGGCCTCAAGCTGCGCCAGGGCAGGGTCAGACTGGCTCTTAGGAAGTATTTCTTTGCAGAAGGGGTTGTTGGGCGTTGGAATGGGCTGCCCAGGGCAGGGGTGGAGTCCCCATCCCTGGAGGAGTTTAAGAGTTGGGATGACCCAGCGCTGAGGGATCTGGTGGAGTTGAGAATGGTCAGTGTGAGGTTCATGGTTGGACTGGATGATCTTCAATCCAACCCAGACGATTCTGTGATTACACACCATCTCATGCTATGTCATGCTGTGCCGTTACATGCCACGCCATGCTCTGCCATCCATTCCACCCTACGCCATGCCGTGTCTTGTCATTACATGGCGTGCTGCATTGTTACAAGCCCTTACATGCAACCCCATGCCATTACATGCCATTCTGTCCTGTGCCACCCCATGCCATTACATGCCACCCCATGCCATTACATGCCATTCTGTCCTGTGCCACCCCATGCCATTACATGCCATCCCGCCCTGTGCCACCCCATGCCATTACATGCCACCCCATGCCATTACATGCCATCCCGCCCTGTGCCATGCCATACTGTTACACACCACCACACCAACCCTCTGGGCCATGCCACGCTGTACCCCCCTGAGCTCCCTGATGCATCACATGGAGGCAGGACGTGCCTGTAGGATGGGCACCAGGGCTGGACCCTGGTTCCTCTCCCACGGCCGTGCCAGGTGCTGATGGGTGCTGGTCTCTGCCGTGCCACAGGATGAGGAGAGCAGCTTGGTGATGCTGAAGAGACACGTCCGGCAGCAGCGGTCCATCGAGGACTACGGCCAAACCATCAAGGAGCTGGCGGGGAGGGCTCAGCAGCTGCTCTCTGCCGGCCACCCTGAGGGGTATGTGCCATACCACATGTCCCCTGTCTCTCGGGGTGACCCCGTGCCCTCAGCACCAGGGTGGGTGGGTGGTTTGGCTGGAGCTCCAGCAGCACTGGCCGCCCCGGTGCCTCACTTCAGCTGGGTGGCATTGCCCCGGCTGTGGCAGGAAGGGGATGGCAGAGGGACACGGGGAGCGCAGAGTGGGTTCCTCCCCTAAAAACCCCCCAGTTGGCAACATGGGTGGGTCAGGGGCACCTTTTCCTGGGTGAGAACTGGGGTGTCTGTGTGCCGGGGCCGTGCAGGGAGCAGATCATCCGGCTGCAGGGCCAGGTGGACAAGCACTACGCGGGGCTGAAGGAGGCGGCCGAGGAGCGCCGCCGGCGCCTGGAGAACATGTCCCACCTCTTCCAGCTGAAGCGGGAGGTGGAAGACCTGGAGCAGTGGATTGCCGAGCGCGATGTGATTGCCTCCTCCCAGGAGATGGGGCAGGACTTGGACCACGTCACGGTGAGGACACCCAGGGTGCGAGTAGCAGGGCCAGTGTGTGGTTTTGGAGGGACAAACTCAACTTTTCTCTCCCCTGTGCAGCTCCTGCGGGAGAAGTTTCGGGAGTTTGCACGGGAGACAGGCAGCGTGGGGCAGGAGCGCGTAGACCGGGTGAACCTGGCCATCGAGGACCTCATTGATGCCGGGCACGCGGAGGCGGCCACCATGGCTGAGTGGAAGGACGGGTTGAACGAGAGCTGGGCGGATCTCCTGGAGCTGATTGACACCCGCATGCAGCTCCTCGCCGCCTCCCACGACCTGCACAAGTACTTCTATGACGGCACCGAGCTGCTGGCCCTCATCGCCGCCCGGCGCCAGGAGCTGCCCCAGGACCTGGGCGAGGATGCCAGCACGGTGGAAGCTTTCCACCGCATGCACAGCGCCTTCGAGCGGGACCTCCAGCTGCTGGAGACGCAGGTGAGGCTGCACCCCAGAGCCGACAGGGCTACCTGGCGTTGCCGCTGCCGGCACTCAGCATCCCCCGTGCTCTCCGGTTCCACCGGGTAGGTACAGCAGTTTCGGGAGACAGCGGCACGCCTGCAGACTGCCTACGCCGGGGAGAAGGCGGCCGGCATCCAGGAGCAAGAGCAGGAGGTGGCACGAGCCCTGCGGGCGCTGCTGGAGGCGTGCAGCGGGCGCCGGGCCCGGCTGGTGGACATGGCCGACAAGCATCGCTTCTTTGGCATGGCACGGGACCTGCTCTCCTGGATGGAGAGCACCGTCCGGCAGATAGAGACGCAGGAGAAACCCAGGTATGGCTGGGACCCGGCGCTGTTTGCTAGGACCCAGCGCCATTGGCTGGGACCCAGCACTGATGCCGCCACCGACACCATCACCCCTCTGTCTCCAGGGATGTCTCCTCGGTGGAGCTGCTGATGAAGTACCACCAGACCATCAGGGCTGAGGTGGATGCCCGGGGCAAGAACTTCACCACCTGCATTGAGCTGGGCAAGAAGCTGGTGCAGCGTAAGCACCAGGACTCGCCCGAGGTGAGGGCAGCCGGGACTGGAGGGTGGTGGGACGGTGCCACCGGGGCCACCCTGTGACGATGTCCCCTCACAGATCAAGGTGAAGCTGGTGGAGCTGGTGGAGAAGAGGAAGGCCATGATGGAGATGTGGGAGCAGCGCTGGGACCGGCTGCGGCTGTGTGAGTGTGCTGGTGGTGCTGGGGAGGATGGCGGCTCGGCCTGGGGGTAGTGGTGGCGGTGGCAGGGGGCTGAGCACTGCCTGTCTCTGCCCGCAGTGCTGGAGGTGTGCCAGTTCTCCCGGGACGCCTCGGTGGCTGAGTCGTGGCTCATGGCACAGGAGCCCTACCTGGCCAGCAGCGACTACGGGCAGACGGTGGACGCGGTGGAGAAGCTGCTTAAGCGGCACGAGGCTTTCGAGAAGTCCTCGGCCACCTGGGAGGAGCGCATCGCTGCCCTGAGGAAGCTGACAACGGTGAGGAAGGCTCAGGATGGGCCACAGACAGTCCTGGCTTGTCTCTGCCTGTCCTGCCTCAGTTTCCCCACCCCACATCCCCACCAGTCCCTAATACCCCCGCTCCCTTCCCCGGCAGCTGGAGCTCCTGGGCGGGCGGACGCTGCGTGAGGGGCTGGCGCGGGACGGGGTGACGCACCCTGAAGCTCCTGAATACCACCTGGATCTGGATGGGGAGCTGGAGGCCGGGTAAGAGACACCGGCACCAAGTGCCCATGGCAGCATCTCAGGCGGGGCAGCCTGCAGCTCCCACCTGGCACATGGGCATTGTTTCCAGCACCCCTCTTCTCAAAGCATTTAGGGTTTATTTTTAGCAATTTGCCATTTTTGAGCAGTAAATTGATGCAGTGAAGAGAGATGAAGGTTAAACCCTGCCATGTCGGGGCTTTCAACCCTTGGTGGGGACCAGCAGCCAGCCCCAGGTCCCTGCAGGCCTACGGCTGTGTTTCCCCAGTGAGATCGCTGGGAGGAGGATTTTGGGGGTGCCATGCTCTGCTGGGAATGCTGAGAGGGCTGCCTCCCTGCCGCAGGTCCGAGGAGGAGGAGAAGAGGAAGGGCGTGAGCACACGGGACGCCTCTCCGCCCACTACAGATGGACCAGAGCCGGTCAGTTCTCAAGTTTAGCTTTTTCCTTCCCTGATGACAAAAAAAGTGTCCCCACGTGTACCACAGGCTCCTGGCAGACCCCATGGATTCTCTGTGGCCATGACTGTGGCCATGGCGTGTCAATGGCTCCCTGCACCCCCAGCCTTTGCCTTGTTCTTTGCCTTGAGTTGAATAAATGCTAAATGACCCCAAAAAGGCTGGGTGGGTGTGCGGGTGCTGCACCTTCCCCTTTGCCCTGGCTCCAGAGGCAACCGCGGAGTCCCTGTGGTGGCTCAGACCACCTCTGCTTGGGCCAACTGATGCGGGCTGGCACCCATGGGTGCTGGGTGTCTCCAGGATTGGGGCAGCAGCCAGAGACAGAGCATCCGTCCCAGGGTGGGCTGATCCCGGCCATCATCCTCTGCTGCTGGTGAGTCCCGGGAGAAACCCCTGGGGGACACCACCTGGCCCTGTGGCACCCAGCTTTCCAAGCACCCAGCCCTGGAAGGGGACATCGCGCAGAGCTGCCCGTGGACACACAGCAACGGCTCTGCTGGCCCTGCTTACGTCAGCCCCATGGCACATGGCCCTTGGGGCGTCATCACCCCATGGAGATGTCACTCTGTGAGGCATTGTCACCCCAAGAGACATCATCACTCTATGGGGCATTGTCACCCTTCAAGACATCATCACTCTGTCACCCTACAAGGCATCAGCACCCTGTGAGACATTGTCACCCCACACGGCATTGTCACCCTACAAGGCGTCGTCACCCCGCAGGGCACTGCCACCCTGTGTGACAGCCACCTTGCGCTCGCTGCCACCCTCTCTGCTCCTCCTGCCTGCTTGGGGATAGGATTGCTTTCTGGTTGCTCTGCCTGCTTGGGGACAAGAACCCCTTCTGCCTCTTCTGCCTGCCTGGGGACACAGGCATCTTCTGGCTCCTTGGGGACAAGATCTCTTTTGCCTGCCTGGGGACTGGATCCCTGAGTATCTGCTCAGGGAGAAGATAATTTCTGCCTGCTTGGGGACACTGGCATCTTCTGGCTCCTTGGGGACAGGGTCCCCCTCTGACTGCTTGGGGACACTGGCATCTTCTGGCTCCTTGGGGACAGGGTCCCCCTCTGCCTGCTTGGGGACATGGACATTTTCTGACTCCTCGGGGACAAGGACCTCCCTCTGCTTGCTTGGGGACACAGCCACTTTCACCTGTTCGGGGACAGGAGCCCCCTCTGCTTGGGTACAAGACTACTGCCTGCCTGCTTGGGGACACAGTCACCTTCCAGCTGCCAGGGACAGCTGTCCCTCCTCCTGTCCCTCTTGGCAGGACACACCTCAGGACCTCCACGTGCTCCCTGTGGTGCTGGCAGATGTGGCCGTGCGGGGCTGGGACCCTCCCAGGGCGCAGGAGGAGGGGACGGGCACCCCAGGATCGTTGAGCCCCTCCTGTGACACCCCCTTCGCCAGGCACCATGGCCCCTGACTGGACTCTGTCTGCCTGCTGGCATCCCCCACTGTCCCCAAGCCCCCTGAGCAGGGGACAACACCGGGGTGGCTCCCAGGGCTGTCTACCTGGCTCAGCTCAACCCCATCACCCCAAATCCATGGGGGGCCCTGACACCAGGGTGCAGCTCCCAGGGCTGGAGCATGTCCCAGCCACTCGCTGGGATCCTCCCAGTAGCCACCAGTTCTGGTGTATGGGAGCTGGTGGAGTCACTGGTACTGGGAGAGCTGGCACCCACCACCGGGCCACTGGCTTGGGGACCATGAGCCCCCACTGGGGACGGGGAGGGGATGGGACCGCAGGATGTGGCTTTTGGTGGCGGGCGGTGACATCGTGGTGTAACAGGGCTGTTACTTCGCGGCAGCTGATGCGGATGATGGGTAACGAGGAGCCGGCGTCACCGAGCCCACGGCCACCACGGGAGGAACCAGAGGAGCCGGCCACGCTGCCGGCCCACACCTGCAGCATCCAGCTGGAGGGTTACCTCGGCCGCAAGCACGACCTGGAAGCGGCCACCAAACGGGCATCCAACCGGTAGGCATGGTGGCAATGGTGGCAAGTGCCAGGCGGTGTGGGCACGCACCGGGCTGATGTGGTGGTGTGGTGGCAGGTCGTGGAGCACGCGGTACTGCGTGCTGCGGGGTGGCCAGCTCGCCTTCTTCAAAGATGCCAAAAGCCGGGCGCTGGGGTTGCCCTGCCACGGCGAGGAGCCCCTGGGGCTACAGGATGCTCTCTGCGAGGTGGCCGCCGGCTACAAGAAGAAGAAGCACGTCTTCAAACTCAGGTAATGGCACAGCATGGTGTGGCGTAGCATGGCGTGGTGTGGCACACAGCTCACAGTCACCTCTGCTCTTGTCCCCAGGCTCAGCAATGGCAGCGAGTGGCTCTTCCATGGCAAGGATGAGGTGAGGGGCATCCCGGGGTGGGGCATGGGGTGGCTGGAGATGCCCAGGGGACAGAGGGGACACCCAGGAGGACCCAGGGTGGCTGGTGGTGCCCAGGGGTCATGGTGGTGGCCAGCAGTGCTAGGGGGGACACAGGGTTGCTGGCAGTGCCCAAGGGACATGGAGGGGACTAGCAGTGCCCAGGGGGACACAGGATGGCCAGTGGCATACAGGGAGGGGGGGCAGGGGGACATAGGGTGGCTTGGTGATGCCCAGGGGACATGGGGATGGCCAGAGATGTCCAGGGGGACAGAGGGTGGCTAGTGATGCCCAGGGGACATGGGGGACATTGGCAGTGCCCGGGGGACATGAGGGTGGCCAGAGATGCCCAGGGGACACAGGGGGGACCAGTAGTGCCCGGGAGGGGACACATGGTGGCTGGCACTGCCTGCAGGGCCATTGGGTGGCCAGAGGTGCCACGAGGATGTGCTGAGGGGCTGACGGTTCCCAAGGGGGACACAGGTGGCTGGAGAAGATGTGGGGCAGCTGCCATCACCCAGGGGGACATGGGGTGGCCGGGAAAGTGATGGGGGGGCCAGGGTAGCCCCCCCCTGAGCCCGTGCCTGTGCCCACAGGAGGAGCTTCAGGCCTGGCTGCAGGGGCTGAGCACAGCAATAACCGAGTGCCGGAGCAGCCGGGGGAAGGCACAGAGCCTGCCCCTACCCCTGCCCCCGGCCCCGGCCCCCCCTGAGCCCCCCCTACCCCGCAAGGACAAGGAGAAACGGTTCAGCTTCTTTCCAAAAAAGAAATAACCCCCCCAAGGCGGGGTGGGGGGGGGGGACACATGACAAACACCTCACGCCCTGGGAAGCTGTCACACTGGCAATGACCACGGCCACGTGTGCCCAGGGACCCGCGTGTGCGCGTATCTATAGGTGCAGCTGGATCTATAGGGGCAGCTGCCAGGCTTCGTGCACGTGCAGGGGCCGTACAGCCCCCGTACGGGCACATGGAGACGCAGCCCTCACCCCTGCAAGCGCCCGCGTGGGCTCATGTGTACGGAGAACAGCGCGTACGCGCGCGCGCCCATTGCACACGTGCCTGTGTGCACATGTGTATATATATATTTATATTTATATATATACATACATTCCCATGCTTAAGGGTATGCACACACCGACGTGGAGGTAACCACAGATTCTAGACGTACGGCCCCGTGGACACACCTGTGTGCACCCAGGGGTGCCCTCCCCCCACGCACACACCCACATCCCTGCATGCACACGTGTGCACATGTGTGTCCCCGCATGCAGGTGCACCCACCCCTCCGCGTTCACGGCCACGGGTGTGCATGTCCCACACGCGTGCATGCCCCCCCCCCTCCCCCCACCTCACGGGTCTGCTGTGGGTGCCCCCCCAAAGCCATAACACACAAACACCCCCCACCCCCCACAGTGTGTGGGTGCAGAGGGGGCAGCCCCAGCCCCTGTGGGCACCAACCAAAGAGTGTCGGCGTGGGGGAAGGGGGGGCACCACTCGCCATCGCCCCTTGCCCACACCCACCAACCTGTGCCCCCCACTGGCGCTGCCAGGGCGGGGGGAACCCTCCACCCTGCACCCACAGCTGGGCTGAGCAGCCCCAGCGGGGGAGGAGCGCAGGCAACCAGAGAGGAACTTTTGGCTCAGTTTGGGTTTTTTTTTTCTAATAAAGATGTGAAAGCGAGCTGGGCGCAGTGCTGGGCACCGGCGGGGGAGGGTGTGGGGTACCTCTGAGGACTGGGGGGGCCACGGGGTGCCCCTTCTTCCAGGTAGGTTGGAGGTCCACAGGGTGCTCCTTTTCCTGGGTGAGCTGGGGGTTCAGGGGGTGCCCCTTCTCCTGGGTAGGTTGGGGGTCCATGGGGTGCCCCTTCTCTTGGGCAAAATGAAAGTCCGTGGGGTGCCCCTCCTTCCAGATAGGTTGGGGGTCCATGGGATGCCCCTTCTTCGAGGCAGGTTGCAAGTCCACGGGGTGCCCCTTTTCCTGGGCAGGTTGGGGGTCCATGCAGTGCTCCTTCTCCTGGGGTTTCGTGGGACGCCCCTTCTCCCCCCTAGCTGGTGGCATCGAGGGTCTGAAATTTCTGCCGCAGGTCCCTGACGAGGCCGTGGCGAGGGGGTGAGGGGGGCTCAGGGGTGTCGGGGGGCTCAGGGCAGCGCTGCCGATACTCCTCAGAGGCCTGGTAGGCTTTGCAGCGCTCCACCACCGCCTTCAAGCAGATCTTCTCCCGGGTGGTGGGCGAGCGGATCTGCACATAAGCAGGGGGCTCGGTGGGGGCCGGCAGCCGCTCCAGCACTAGCACCCGCTGCCCAGTGCCCAGGGGGGCCTCCGCCGCCACCCACAACGCCCCATCACTGCTGTGCCGTGCCGGTGCCGGCCCGGGGGTGCTGGGCCCCCCTCCTGCCTCGGCGCTCCGGCTCCGGCCGCTGCCCCGCTCCTTCTCGGCCGGCCGGCCACCCCGGCACGGCCCCTCAGGCGCTGAGCGGCTGCGGCTCACCGGCGGGGGCCGTGGGGCACCGAAACGGGCACGAAGCTCCCGCACGTCAGGCCAGGTGAAAGGTTCGGCAGCGCTGGGGCTCGAGGGGCTGCGGGAGGCAGCCGGGGAGGAGGATACCACCAGCCCCCCGTCTTGTGGCACAGCTGCCAAGGGGGTGCCGGTACATGGGTCCCCCTCCTCTGGCTGGACTGGGGTGCTCCGGGCACCGGCACGGCGGCTCTTGATGCGGAGGCTGTATTGCCGCGCCAGCTGGTACACCTTGGTGCCAGGGTGCGGGGGGGTCAGCAGCAGACGCGGCGCTGGCCCGGCTGGTGGCCCCTCACCCCTGGCACCCAGGTCGTCCTCCTCGAGGATAAGCAGCGGCTCAGTGGGCTGCAGCCCGTTTTCCCGGCATGGCTCCTCCGGTGACACCTCGGGCCCTGCTGGCACCAGCTGGGCGGGGGGTTCGGGGCTCGCCGGACGCCGGGGGAGGCCGTTGAGGCGGGAGATAGAGCTTCGCACCAGCCCCTTGGGGATGAAGGAAAGGCTCTCACGGCGGCGGACGCTGAAGCCAGCGTCCCGGTGCTCGGCATGGCCGTAGTAGCTCTTGATCTTGTCGAGGAGCAGGCGGTCCCGGCTGGAGAGCACCGATTCCCGGCGGGCTCCAGTGAGGGGCTCGGGTGAGGGGATGGTGCTACAGGAACCCCCGGGCTCCCCAGCCTCGAGCTGGGGGCCACCATCCAGGCTGAGGGCACTGCCGCTGCGGCTAGCGGGCCGCCCCGCCGGCCCCTCCAGCGCCAGGCTGCTGCGGCGGGAGAAGCTGCCACCGCCGCCGAACCGCTCAGCGATGACACTGGCCTGGTCCAGCACTGAGGGTGGGAGGATGCTGCTGGCGGCTTCTTCTTCCTCCTGCTCTTCTTCCTCCTCCTCGCTGCTCAGCCCCTGCAAATCCTCCGCAGCGCGTTCCAGCTCCCCCTCCCCACCAGGCAGCACCGGTGCCGGGGTCCCCACCAAGGATGGGGTTTTGGGTGCCCCCAGCCCCTCGGGGTGCTCCACGGCACTGCCGGCCTGGGGAGGGGTGGGTGGGTGGGTGCTGGGTCTCTCGGGACCCCCAGGCAGGGGCTGCGGGGCCGCACTGACCTTCTCACAGCTCCCCGGCCCCCAGCTGCTCGGCCGCTTGGGTCCCTCTGCTGCCGGTGGGTGTCCCCCAGCCTGGGCAAGAGCAAACGTGGGGTGTCATGGGCTGTGGGGGGAACCCCCAGCTGCTCCAAGCAGGACCGCGGCTGGTCCATGGCTGAGGGTCCTGCAGCAGCCCCAAGAGGAACATGGGGTGCCCCAGGAGTGATACAGGGTGCCCCAGGAGTGCTGGGGGTGCTCCAGGGGCAATGTAGCGTGCCTTGGGAAAAACATGGCGTGCCCCAGGAGTGATGCAGGGTGCCCCAGGAGCAATACGGGGTGCCTTGGGTAGCACTCTGCTGTGGGTGCCCTCCCCAGGGTTTGGGGGGCCCAGGCGGGTACCTGCTCCTGGGGTTCCACCAGTAGGTCCCCGGACCTGGGCAACTCCTCCTGGCAGTCCTTGTCCAAAGCCACCTCCTCCTCTTCCTCCTCCACCAGGCCCTCAGCCACCGCCCAGGCTCTGGGGTGCTGGGAGGGTTCCCCCACATCCAGAAGAGCCCCGTTGCTGCCAGCGTGCTGCTCGGGGGCAAGCGCCGGGCTCAGCGCCCTGTGCCCCCCCAGCAAGTGGCGTGCCAGGGTTGGGGGGCACCAGGCACCCCAATCTACCCTCTGCCCTGGCCTTACCTTGAGCTCTGCCAGCCAAGAGAGAGAAAAGCAGAGGTTAGGGAGGGACAGCACCCCAAAAAGCCCCCCTCCACAGCCCCCAGTCCCCTTCTGCCCACCCCGCCCCGTGCCAGCGGTCGTGCCGGCTCACCTTGCTCGCCCAGCTGCCGCAGGATCTGCTTGGCGGGCTCTACGAGGAGAAGGCGCCCATCCAAATCGGGTGACAGTGGCATCATCCCCGCATCCACCAACCCGTCCCCAACCCCACCAGCATCCCAAACCCAGCTCCCAGCCCCTCGCCCCAACTGGGGTCCCCACTCCCCGCTGGTGTCCGCACCCGACTGCCTGCGCCCCGTGGGCCCGTGCAGCCGGTCTGGCAGCGTCTCCGCACGGTCCCGGCACTGGAAGGGCTCTGAGGGGACAGGGACACCCGTCAGCACTGGCACCCGGTGCCCACCATCCCCACGGGCATCAGTGTGACCCGGCAGTGGCTTCACCCTGGGGAAGGGACAGTGGCAGCAGGGACACCGGGGACATGCAGCTCTCACCAGACTGCCGGCGGCCCTGGCGCGGCTCGGCAGCAGCGTCACCCAGGGGCTGGCAGGACCAGCTCTTCTTCAGGCGCTCGGGGCTGCAGCGGGGCAGGCGCGGGGGGCCTGCAGGAACAGGGGGTGACACTGGGGGATGGGGGGGGGACAAGAGAGGGCAGGGAGGGGACCACGGGGCTCCGGCGGCACTCACAGAACAAGTCCATCTCCAGGATGGCTTCCTTAGCCTGGGGTGGAGGGAGGATGGAGAGAGGCGGGGGGTGAAACCGGGGTGCAGTCACCCCCTCCTTGCCATGTGGGGGGGGTCCCCGGTGCCAGCGTGGTGCCCGCCCCCCTCCACCCTCACCTTCTGGGGGATGATGGCGTGGTGGTTCTCCAGGATGAGCCGCTTGATGTGGTGGGTCCACATGCGCTTCTCCTCCACGCTTTTGGCCTGAGGGGGACAAGGAAGGCGGTGGGGCTGGGCAGGGGAGGGGTCCTTAGGGTGCCCCCCACCCCGTGCCCCCCTACCTGCAGGCTGTGTTGCTGCTTGCCATGCTTGTAGTGAGCCAGGCTGAAGCAAAGCGAGTCCCGCGTGCTCTCGATCAGCATCAGCGAGGAGCACTGCGGGGAGAAGCCATCAGTAATCCCCAACCATGGGGGCACCCCAGGCCCCCCCCATCCCCAGCACCCACCGGGATGTGGCTCTTGTAGATGTAGTGGTCGCCGCGACGCTTGGTGATGAGGAGGGTTTTGTCAAAGAGGAAGACGGCGCGTTCATGGCGCACCCGCTGCACCCGGAAGGTGCCCTCCAGCACCAGCTCCCCATAACTGGTCAGGTCTGGCCCCTTCCAGCCCAGCAGCAGTGACTGGATCTCCTGTGTGGGTCCCCCAGGGACGTGTACATCAGGTCACCTGCTGCCGTGGCGCCCACCCAGTGCCACCTGCCCCACCGCCGGCACCGACCTGCTGGCGGATGGCGTGCTCGTGCTTGCGCTTCATGTCGTTGATGTACCAGGCGACGCAGGTCATGGTGTCGATGGCCTCCAGCACCACCTCGTAGTCGTCACCCGACTTGTGCTCAAAGTGCTTGGCGATCTCCTGCCGGTAAAGGATGCGGTGTCAGGGCAGCGCCAACGGGGCTACGGTGCCCAGTGCCAAAGGTGTGCTGTGCCAGCGATGTGTGCCACACTGGGTGTGTGCATCATGCCAGGGAAATGTGCCGTGCCGAGTGCCCATGTCATGCCGGCGAACTGGGCTGTGCTAGGGAAGGGTGCCCGTGCCACGGCAGCGGCCTGGGCTGCGCCAGGGAGACGTGCCGTGCCGGGAGCCTGCACCAGGCTGTGCCAAGTGCCTGCGCCGTGCCGTGAGCTCACACTACGCCAGGTGCCTGGACTATGCCAGGTGCCCATGCAATGCCAGGGGATCAGGCTGTGCCAGGGAGATGTGACGTGCTGGGTGCCTGTAGACTGCGCCAAGTCTTAGACTGGCTCTTAGGAAGTATTTCTTTGCAGAAGGGGTTGTTGGGCGTTGGAATGGGCTGCCCAGGGCAGGGGTGGAGTCCCCATCCCTGGAGGGGTTTAAGAGTCGGGTTGACCCAGTGCTGAGGGATCTGGTGGAGTTGAGAACGGGCAGGGTGAGGTTCATGGTTGGACTGGATGATCTTCAAGGGCTTTTCCAACCCAGATGATTCTGTGGGTCTGTGATTATGTGAAGTGCCCATGCTGTGCCGTGAGCTCACACCATGCCGGGTGCCCAAGCTGTGCCAGGGAAATGTGCCATGCCAGGCGCCCAGGCTGTGCTGTGGCGGGTACCCAGGCTGTGCCGGGTGCCGGTGCCACACCAGATCCCTGAACCGTGCCAGGAACTCACGCTCTGCCACATCCCCATGCCACGCCAGGCACCCTGACCGTGCTGGGTGCCAGCGCCCTGCCGGGTGCTCACCACACCGTGTCATAGGCCCACGCCGCGCCGGGCGCCGACTCACCTGGAGCAGCAAGTGGTACTTGAGGATCCTCTGGACGGGCTTGAGCAGGTAAGCGCCGAGGGGCAGCGCGTGCCGCAGCCGGTCCTGGCACTCGCGGAGAAACCGAGCCTGCGGCTTGCTCCTCATGCACTCAGCCAGTGCCGCCACCGAGCTGCGGGCAGGGAGCGGGCTCAACCCCCTGCCCGTCCCCTGCCCGCCTGCATCCCCCCAGCTACTCACCTGGGGTAGTTGTTGCAGTACTGGGTGTAGATGGCAAACTCCTGGCTCTGCGGGCAGCAGGAGCGCGGTGAGAGCGCGGCATGGCCCCGCACCCCCCACCCCGGTGCCCCCCACTGTGCCCACCCTTACCCGGGTGACGAAGCAGACGGCCACGGCCACGGGGTCACTGGCGCAGCTCTCCAGGTTTTGCAGCAGGGTGCTAGGGGAGAAAGAGGGGACAGGGTGATGGCAAACCCCCCCCAGGGGTGGCACCAGCTGTGCCCCCACCCTGGCAGCACCGGGAGCACCCACCTGCTGAGCTCGTAGATGTCCTCGATGTTGCCGAAAAGCGCACTGACCTGCTCTGGCCGCAGCACCGGCTCCTCCGTGTCGATGATCTTGCCCAGGTAACCCTGCCAGGGTTGGCAGTTGTGGCACCGGTGCCACCACCCAGATGCACACCCACCACCCCCCCCCAAACCACATCCGAGGGGTGTCCCCCCCTCTCTGAGCACTCACCTCCACGATGCTGCGCAGGTCGCGGGCGTAGGTGCGCTCCGACTCCACGATCTCCAGCACCACCCGCCCCAGGTAGCTGTGCTCGGCCCCAGGGCTGCCGAAAGGTGCCAGGGGGTGCCTGCCGCGGGCGCCCGGCCACCCCCCCGGGGAAGCGTTGTTGTTGCTGTTATGCAGCCCCTCAGCCCACGGCTCGGCCCCGCCACCGGCCGGTTCCTCCATGGCACGGCCGGGCTCCGGCACCGGGCTCAGGGCAGGGCGCTGCGGGCAGGCAGGCACCGGCATGCCGGCATCCCCCAGCACCGGTGGGGCACAGGGTGGGTCTGGGGGGGGAGAGCAGCGTGGTTAGGGGGTGTGGAGACCCCCTGAGGTCTGGGAAGTGTTTGGGGCTGAGGGGGGCTCACACCCCACCATGGTGATGGCTCACAACCCCCTGGGGTTGACCTGATGGCTGAACCCTCCAGGCTGGTGGGTGCCAGCATCCCTGAACCCCAAAAATCCCTGGCTACGGATCAACTGAGGCAGGATACGGCCCAGCCGGATCCTGGCACAACCCACCAAGGTCTGTCACCTGCCAGGGCCCTGAGATTTGGGGGGTCACCTCCACCTTACCCCAGAGCTGGGCGATACGCCCCAGGAGTCGGGGGCCATGCTCCCACAGGATGAGGTGCCCTGGTGGGACCGGTGCCATCGCCAAGCCCCCACCCGCTGCCACCCCGCGCCGGGACCGTGCGTCATTGCCGCGCCCACGGGACACCTTCCTGGTGAGCTCAGCGCTGGCTCGCCCTTCCGGACCGTCGGTACCGTTGGCCGCTCCCCCGTGGCACCGGGATCCTCCTGTGTCACCGAAACCACTCGGTGCCACCCAACCCGTTGGGGCACCCGAAAACCAGCCGCCAGCGGCAAAGCGTGCCGGAGCGGTGAGGGCTCACGGCCGTGCTTTGTGGCAGAGGGACGGTTTGTGGCAGGGCACCAAGCCCGCTTACCCTGGCAGGCGGGTGGCCTCAGGGACAGTGACCTTCAGCCAGGCCACGTGCCGGCGGCGGGGCTGCCCAAGCCCCCCGGCACTGGGGGTGCCGGCACCCAACCGGTCAGGCCGGTTCCCGCCTGCTCCTCCCCGCACCCACCGTGCCGCATGGCCGCCGTCCCGCCACTGCCTTCCCCATGGCTTTCCCGTGCAAGCCAGGAGCCCCCCCAAAACCCACCGTGGTGCCCCCCAAGCAGACCCCAGCCCCACATCCCCAGGTTGTGCCCCAGCCCGGGCCCCCAGGTGCCGGCACAGCTGGCTCTGCTGTGGGGCACCCCATCACTGGGTGATATGGGGAGCAGCCCCCCCAAACCCCAAATCCTTCAGCCTTGCCCCAGCCCCACGGCCACCTCAGCCGGGGGGGGACAGCCTCACGGGCAGCCCATACCACCGGGGACACTGGGGCCAGCAGACCCTGAGCAGCCACCTCCAGCAGGGTCCGACCCCCATCCCCACCCATGACCAGGTCCCTCCCGGGGGACAAGAGGGGACACCCGAGTGGCACTGGGGCGGGGGGCAGACAGGGGCACAGCTGCTCCATGCCAGCTATGAGGGGACGGCACCCCGATGCCCATGGGGGCTCCCCCACACGATGTCCAGTCAGGGATTTGTGGCCACCGCAGCTCGTCCCCGAAGGCCGCCCCCGGCTGCCCTAATCCGCTCAGCGCGCCGGGATTACGGCGCCGGCCCCACGTCACAGGGACTGCGGCCACTCGGCCACCACTGGCCCGCCCCGCCGGGCAGGGGGGGTTTATCCTCTTACCTCCCCAGCGCCACCACGGTCTGGCCAGAGCTCCTGGGCTTCCGCCTGCTCCGGGTGGGGATTAGCCCTGACCTTCACCCCTGTTGCGCCCCCCAACTCCCCCCAAGTTGGGGGCTGCCAGACCCCCTGGGCACCCCCAGCTCTGCCGCAGGGGACGGGAGAGCCCCTCGGGCTGGATGTGGCCCCTGGGTGCTGCCGGTGGCACAGGCAAGGACACCGGGGAGCTGCTGCCTGGCTCCGGCACAGTGGGTCCCCAAAACTCCCCAGCTGGGGGAAACTGAGGCAGGGGCTGGGGTTGTGCCAAGCTGCCGGTGCTGGCGTGACGGAGGTGGGATTTTCTCCCCACCGTGGGATCGCCGGCCTGGTTGCACATTCCTGAGCGGGAGACGGGGCACGAGGCACGGCCCACGGCGCTTTCCCAGGGCCCCGGCACGGCACGCCAGGAGAGGAGAGGGCGGGCAGGCCGGGGGTGCCGGCTCGGGCAGCCGGCCGAGCGGGGTCGGAGGAGAGCCAGCCTGGCGGAGCCATATAAGGGAAGGCGGTTCACCATTTCCAGGCATTTTCCAGGATCCCAGCGGCCCTGGGAAGCGGGGAAGGTCGCTGCCGCCTCCAGCCCAGCTGCCATGGCTCGGCGCAGCCGTCGCTCCCGGCCCCGGCTGGCACCGCCGGTGCCCGGCGGGCACAAGCTGGGTGCTGGCACTCCTGCTCGCGGCATCACGGTGCTGCAAGGTGGGCCGACACGACGGGGGTCCCCGTGCCGCAGCAGGGTGTCCCCCACACCACGGCACCCACAGCACCATAACTGGGCGGAACCAGAGCCCGCGCTGGCAGTGCCACGCTCCCAGGACCCTGCGGGGCTGCCAAAGCCTCTTAGTGCCGAGTGCCGGTGGTGGCCTGCGTGGCCAGCAGCCACTTAATCCCACCAGAGGGGCGCAGGGCACCCCCCAACCCACCCGTGGCTAGGGGTCCCGGTGTGGTACCCCCATCCCAGCCCCCTGTTCCACTCCTGGGGGTCACCCTACGTGCCGCAGCCTCTGTCCTGCACCCCCTGGCTGGGCCTGGGGTCCCCCCCAGCCCCATAGCTGCCTGCCCTGGCTCCCAGCACCCCCCAGGACCCAGGGCCCTGCCCCACAGCTCACCAGGACCCTCCACCCCCACGCTCCCCCTGGCACCCACAGCTCCTGCCCCACTGGGACCCACGGCCCTGGGCACCCCAGGACCCATGGCTCCCAGCCCACTGGGACCCACAACTCCTGCCCCACTGAGACACAAGGCACTGGCCCCACTGGCACCCACAGTGCCGGGCACCGGGACCCACAGCTCTCTGTCCCACCAGCACCCCCAGCACTGAGCACTTCAGGCCCCACGGCTCCTGCCCCACCGGGATCCACGTCTCCTGCCCCATGGGGGTGCAACAGCTCCCACCCCACTGGGACCCACGGATCCGGCTCCACTGGGATGTAATGGCTCCCACCCCACTGGCACCCACCACAGCGGGCACCCCCACGACTCACGGCGCCTGCTCCACCGAGACCCACGGCTCCCACACCATCACCCCTCCACGGGGCCGGGCACCCCCGGGGACCCCTACAGCTCCCGTTCCACCGGGACCGCCACCTCCTTCCCCACCGGGACCGACATCTGCTTCCCTCACGGGGACCCCGGACGCCGCACACGTCGTGTCCCGTTCCCGCCGGCGCGCCCCGTCCCCGCGCGCCCCCGTTCCCTCCGCCCGCGCGCCCCGGGCCGGACTCACCGCGCGCCCCCGTTCCCGCTGCCGCCGCCGCCCCGGCCCGGCCGTGCCCGCAGGAAGCGGCGGGAGAGCCCCGGGGGCGGGGACTGCGGCCGCCCCGCCCGGGCTGCCGGGCTGCTCCGGCATCGCCCCGACCCCCCTCCCGCTCCCGGACACGGTCCCGGAGCCTCCGGTCTCGGTATTGTCCCGGTACGGTCCTGGCACTGCCCCGGAGAGACGGCGTGGGGGGAGCCCGCACCCACCGGGGCACCCCGTGGGGTCCCTGCCCGAGAGGACACGGACACCCCGTGGGGTCCAGCCCCCGGGTGCCACTGGCCACGGGGCCACCACCGGCCACGGGGCAGATGTGGGGCACCGGGAGCAAGACACCTCCCCCCGCCTCAACCTCGGGGCCGGGGGACTCATCCAGCGTCCCCTCCATCGCTGTCCCCTCGCCTGCGCCCGGCACCGCACCACCTCTGCCATGACACCTGAGCCCTGAAAGCCAACTGGCACCATCTCCTCATGGGTCCCGCAGCGGCCTGGGGGTGCTTCGACCCCCCCAAAGAAAACAGGGGGGCAGTCGGAGCCCCCAGCCCACCCGCAGCACCCCGGCGTCCATGACACCTGTGCCGCCACCAGAATGGGGCCATTCTGCAGGCGGTGGCCTTGTGCCGCCGGCGCTGGGCTCCCGCTCAAAGGCAGGATTGTTTAGGGCCAGCCGGGCCCCCGGCACCGATGCCATGCGGCATCACAGGCCAGTGGGCTGGTGGGGCTGTGGGGGTCCCCGTCGCCCTCGCCGGCACGTGCTCTGCCAGCAGCCTGGCCCCGGCGTGCCTGGCACACACCGCGCCGTCCCTCCCCAGGGCAGGGGGGTGCTGACTCCTTCGCCAGGGCTGAGGTGTGGGGGAACAGGCGGGTGCTGGAGGGAACAGCACCCCCTCCCCTTCCCCTCTCCCCTTCCCCTCTCCCCAGAGTCTCTCTCCCCAAACCCTTCTTTCCCAAACACCATCGCCAAACCCTCTCCCCAAACCCCCCTCCCCACATTCCCTTCCCATAACCTTCTCCCAGGACCAGACCCCCTTCAAACCCCACTCTCCAATCCTCTCCCCCTTCCCCTCTCCCTAGACCTTCTCTCCCCACTCCCCCCCCCGAACCCCCCTCCCCAGACACTCTCCCTAGACCCGTCTTCCCAGATCCTCTCCCCATCTTCCCTTTTCCCATAAACCCTCGCCTTTCCCTCTCCCCAGATCCCCTCTCCCCATACCCCCTCCCCAAACCCCCCTCCCCCAGACCCCCATCCCCTCTCCCCAAATCCCCCTCCCCAGACCCCTCTCCCCAGACCCTCCTCTTCCCATAAACCCTCCCCTTTTCCTCCTCCTAGACCCTCTCTCCCCAAATCCCCTCCCCAAACCCCCCTCCCCTTCCCCTCTCCCCCAGACCCCCATTCCCTCTCTCCAAATCCCCCCCAGACCCCTCTTCCCAGACCCTCTCCCTAGATCCCCTCTCCCTAGATCCCCTCTCCCCATACCCTCTACCCATACCCCTTCCCCTCTCCCCCAGACCCCCATCCCCATTCTCTCTCCCCATATCCCCCCCCCAGACCCCCATCCCCATTCTCTCTCCCCATATCCCCCCCCCAGACCCCCATCCCCATTCTCTCTCCCCATATCCCCCCCCAGACCCCCATCCCCATTCTCTCTCCCCATATCCCCCCCCAGACCCTCTCTCCACCCCCCTTCCCTCTCCCCACATCCTCCCGCCCCACACCGCCCGCCCACCAGGGGGCGCCGCAACACACCGCCCCCAGCCCCGCCCCTCCCCGTCACCCCCCGCGCCTCCCTTTCCCGTGATGCCCCGCGCGGGCGCGGCGGGAAGGCGGCCGACAAGATGGCGGCGGGTTTGGCGGAGCGGAGCTGCCTGGAGCTGAACGTGGCGGCTCGGGGCCCCCCGCGGCGGGTACAGGAGGTGGTTTTTACCCCCACGGGGACGGCTCCGCTTCCCGCCGGTCGCTATGGGGACAGCGCGGGGGGTTTCTGCTACCAGGAGAGCGGGCAGCTCGCCGCCGTCACCAGGAACCGCTTCGTGAGGTGGTGAGTGCGGGCCCGGGGGCAGGCCCAGCCGCGGAGGGGGGCTCCCAGGCCCGGTTGGACTCCTCCCCCAACTTGTGTCGGCATCACCGTCCGCTTTTCCCCTCCCTGTACCCGCCGTCCTCACGCTTTCCCCGGTTTGTTCCCTCAGGACCACATCGGGAGACACGGTGGAGCTGGTGGAGGAATCTCTAGACGTTAACCTGTTGAACAACGCCGTCCGCCTCCGCATCCAGGGCTGCCCGTTTCTCCCGGGCGGCGTGCACCTCTGCGAGGTGCAGAGCCACTTGGTCGTCCTGCTGATCACCGGGCAGACGGTGCATCGCCTTCTCCTGCCGCATCCCGCCCGCATGTACCGCAGCGTGAGTACCGGGGTGCCCTGCTCCCTGCCTCGGTCCGTCACCTGCCCCCGTCCTGCCCTTCAGGAACCCTCAGCGAAGCCCCGAAGCGCACTGCAAAATAGCAAAGGCCTTGGCGTGCTTCTCAGCGAGGGCACAAAGTGCTGTTTCCCACCTGTACTGCTTTTGGCCAGGGCAGAGTTAATTTTGGCTGTGACCACGTTAATTTTGGTGGGGATAGAGTTAATTTTCATCATAGTAACTTGTGTGGTGGCGTATCTTGGATTTGTGATGAAAACAGTGTTGATAACATGCTAATTAGTTTTTGCTCAGTGTTTGCACAACCTTAAGGTCGCATCTGTTTCTCACTCTGCCCCCCTCGTGTGAATGGATTTGGGGGTGTGTGGTGGTTTGGGAGGGGGCACAACCGGGCAGTTGACCTGAACTAACCAAAAGGATCTTCCTTGCCTTATAACATCATGCTCAGCAATAAGCGGGAAAAGAGAGTTTTTGGGGGGTTAGCCATCTTTTGCCTGGGAACTGGCTTGGGAGTTTGTCTATCCAGCCTTTTTGTCCCTTGTTTTCTTCTCTCTTCTTCTGCTTGTCCTTCACTTACTAAGCAACTATTTTAATTTTTTTTGTTATCTTGACCCCCAAGTTTTCATGCTTTTATTTTTCCTTTCCTCTTCCCCTATCCCACTTGGGAGGGAGTGATCAAGCAGCCTTGTGCTGGTGACAGCCAACGTGGCTTCACTAAGGGCGAGCTGTGCCTGACAAATCTGATGGCCTTCTACAACGGGGTTACAGCACTGGTGGATAATGGAAGAGCAACTGGTGTCGTCTACCTGGATTTGTGCAAAGCTTTTAATGCTGTCCCACACGACATCCTTGTCTCTAAATTGGAGAGACATGGATTTGACGGATGGACCACTTGG
Source organism: Strix uralensis (assembly GCF_047716275.1). NCBI lineage: Eukaryota > Metazoa > Chordata > Aves > Strigiformes > Strigidae > Strix > Strix uralensis. The sequence continues at coordinate 11,915,411 of NC_133986.1, forward strand.
TGGATGAGGAATTGGCTGGTCACAGAGTTGGGGTCAAGGGCTCCGTGTCCAAGTGGAGAGCGGTGACGAGTGACGTTCCTCAGGGGTTGGGGTTGGCACCGCCGCTGTTTAACACCTTTGTTGGGAACATGGACAGTGGGATCGAGGCACCCTCAGCATGTTCCTGCCAACACCGAGCTGTGTGGTGTGGCCGATGTGCTGAGGGAAGGGATGTGCCATCCCGAGGGACCTGAACAGGCTGGAGAGGGCGGTGGGCAAACCTCATGGAGTTCAGCAAGGCCAAGGGCAAGGTCCTGCCCATGGTCGGGGCAATCCCCGGCACAAACACAGGCTGGGTGAGGAGTGGCTGGAGAGCAGCCCCGAGGAGAAGGACTTGGAGGTGTTGGTGGATGGAAAACTACCTGTGAGCCAGCAATGTGCGCCGGCAGCCCAGAAAGCCACCCGTGTGCTGGGCTGCATCCAGAGCAGTGTGGGCAGCAGGGCGAGGATTTCTCCCCCTCTGCTCCGCTCTCAGGAGACCCCCCTGCAGTGCTGGGTCCAGCTCTGGGGGCACCAACATCAGAAGGACGTGGACCTACTTGAGCGGGGCCAGAGGAGGCCACAAAGATGCTCGGGGGGGCTGGAGCAGCTCCCCTGTGAGGACAGGCTGAGAGAGTTGGGGGGGTTCAGCTGGAGAAGAGAAGGCTCCGGGGAGACCTTAGAGCGGCCTCCCTGGACTTAAAGGGTCTACAGGAAAGGTGGGGAAGGGACTCTTGATGAGGGGGGGAGGGATAGGACGAGGGGGTGACGGTTTTAAACTGCCAGAGGGGAGATTTAGATGAGATCTAAGGAAGAAATTCTTCCCTGTGAGGGTGGTGAGGCACTGGCACAGGTTGCCCAGAGAAGCTGTGGCTGCCCCCTCCCTGGAAGGGTTCAAGGCCAGGTTGGACGGGGCTTTGGGCAAGCTGGGCTAGTGGAAGGTGTCCCTGCCTGTGGCAAGTGGATGGGACTAAATGATCTTTAAGGTCCCTTCCCACCCAAACCAGTCTGTGATTCTGTGATTAACCCCCAACACCACTCTGACATGGGGATTCACACAAACCCTGTTGCCACCATCATGCCCATCTCTCGCGGGCTGCCGGTAGTAACGCTGGAGGTGAGCTGCTGATGAGTATGAGGCTCGGCTTTTTCTGAGCCCTTTCCAGTTGGGCTGGATTTTTTTTCCCTGCCGAGCAGACCATATACTGGTTTTGGCTGGGATGGAGTTGGTTTTCTTCGCAGCAGCTCACGTGGTGCCATGTGGCGGATCTGTGACCAAAGCGGAGTTGGGGACACACCGCTGCTTGAGCTGTCGCTGAGCAGTGCGTGCACAGCATTGGGGGCTTCTCTGTTTCTCACTTTGCCCCCAAAACAAGCTGGCTGCGGTGGGCAGGAGGCTGGGAAGGGGCACAGCTGCGACAGGGAGGGGACAGTCCTGTCCTGTGCTGTGACACCGTGTTCAGTGACACGGAGGGGAGGGAATTGGGACAGGTGACGGTTGCTCAGTGCCTGACTGGGCGTCGGGCTGCTTGGAGGAGGTGGTGAGGGGATTGCCTTGGCACCACTCAGTTTGGTTTTATTTTCTTCCTTTTTCCTTTGCTTATTAAATCATCTTTACCTCGACCCACGAGTTTTTGCTGCTCCTGTTCACCAGTGGGGCCCACGGCTGGTGATAGTTTCCTGCCAGCTGGGTCGGTCCACCACGACCGATCCGTTCCAGAGCTCTGTGGTGGGGATTTGTCCCCTGGGCCAGAACCCTCTGGTGTTTCCAGAGGCGCAGAGCTGGAGCCTGTCAGACTCTCCTGAGCGTTATGGAAAACTCTGCACTTTAGTTTCTTAATCTCCAAACTTCTCTAGTTAAATTTCTTTATAGATGTTATAAACTGCTAAACTCCCAAGATTCTTGAACAGATACAGCAGGTGTGTTCATCAGTGGGGGGTGGTTCTCTGTGTGGAAGTGAAAACTGCTGGGGAAAAGAGTCGGATAGGGAAAGCAAGCTGGAAATCTCTCACTTTATTTGGAACTGAATGTACTCAGACCGCTTCCAGGGGAGGCATCAGACTTGCAGCATTTGCCCCAAAGCTGAGGGTGTTTCAGATTGGTGATAACCTGAAATGAGGCTTGGAGGTTGGAGGTGGCTCTGCCAGCAGTCCTGGGGCCCAGCCTTATGACAGTGGGGACAAAGTACCCTTAGGAGGTTGGGACTGAGTGCTTCAGAGGGAGGCCTTGCTGCATTTGCAACTTCCCCTCTGTATGCAGCAAGGTATAGAATCTTTTTATTTCATATGGAAGATGGATCTTATGCAAAGTTGACATCATGTTTACCCCTTTGCTGTGACCTTGTCTTCTCACGTCTGCTTCTGGCGTGTCTTGTCAGGTCCCTTTCCTCTCTTGGAGAGCTTATCCAGTTCCAGACAGCTTTCCCAGGGAATGACACCGTGCTATTGCAGAGCTGCTCTTCACAGGGCTCGTTACCAGCGTTTTTCTATGAGCTGTCTCGAAGCAGCTTATGTATTCCAGGACTCCTCTGGGGGTGTTGCAGTATAAGGGAGAGCACGAGCATTCTGCTAGAAAATTGTGGGTTTTGAAATCCCTTTCCTATCTGCTCGTAAAGAGCAGCGGTCGTGGGTTAACAGTAAGGGAAAAAGGAGTGGTAGTGGTGAGAGTTCTTACCAGAAAAATCCTTTTTATCAAGTAGCAGCATTGCAGTTGCTGTTCCACAGGTGTCTGGTTGTTTTTTCCTGTGCCTTGCGTATGTGTGCTCAGGATTTGTACTCTCTGCCATTTCCCTCCTCCAGGAGCTGATAACAGAGAGCCAAATGCAGTCCGTGTTTACAGATATCGGCAAAGTCAACTTCAGAGATCCTGCAAATTACTACGTGATTCCCAGCGTGCCGGGCCTGGCGTCCAATTCAGTCGCCTCGGCGGCATGGCTTAGCAGTGAGGGGGAGGCTCTCTTTGCTCTGCCCTCTGCTTCGGGGGGGATCTTCGTCCTTAAGCTGCCTCCTCATGACGTGCCTGGTAAGGAGTGGGATCAGGCTGCCTCCTCGCACCCACCTCTGCAAAACGCCACGCAGTGTGGCATCCCTTCTTTGAGGTTGATATTGTCTTTTTGGCGTCTGTGTCGTACAAATTCCCCCACGCAAAAACTCTATTACGTCATGCCTGCGAAGCCCCTCGCTGGTGGCAGTAAATATTTTGTTAATGAGTACTCAATACATTTCTTAATATTGCTTTTATTTTGAAAGGAACGGTTTCGGTTGTGGAATTGAAGCAGAGCTCAGTGGTGCAGCGTTTCCTTACCGGTTGGATGCCAACTGCCATCAGGTTAGTGTCTGGTGATGAAGAAGTGGAACTAATTTTGTCTTTTTGATTCCCTCACCTAGACTTTCTAGCCGAAGTCAAAGAGAGGCGAGTCAGCATCTATAAATACTCTGCTAGAAAAAGTTAACTGGCTCGCAGTACGGAAGTTGGGACTTGAACGCTGGATTAGTTCATCTTAATGGGGTCCTGCTGATTGTGTGTCTGTGTCTACGAATATTCTATTTAGTAATTGGCCTCCGAGGATTTGCCCAGGATATGGCTCGCAGCCAGCGTAGATTAAGGATTACAACAGTTGTACGTTCTTGCCCTTGTCCTGAAACATCAGGCTTGTTCCTGATGGGCAGAGGTTATGTGTGGATGACACGGATGCTCTGTGTGCAAATGGGGCTCAGTGTTGGGTTGTAACCATTACGGTATTGTAGAGTGCAGAACCAAATTCTGGGCCCCGTTACTTGGAAATGGGAGCGAATCCCCTGATTTCCTGAATGACTTGGACCATCCGTGGTGTGTTGCTTGGGGCTGGTGGGATCTTTGCTTTCCTCTGGATCCTTCGCCCATGTTCTGCAAGCTCTAGGCTGGGGAAGCTGGGGATGTGCTTCGGCTCTGCTAGAGCAGGTGATGAACTGGGTGTTACTGGTGTGCTGGGCTCCTCTGTGCCTCAGACGCTGACCCACACAGCACTGAAACACTGCGCTCTCCTCCTGCTCTCACACCCCTGACTTATTTCTTTTTAAACGCAGTAGATAGAAACCCCATGCCTTGGATCTATGCACTAGCCTTGATTTTCTTTTAAACCGTTGAAATAAACTCTGTATTTTCAGAGGTGACTGTGGCCCGTCGGACCTGCCTATCAGCCTCTCTGTTCACTGCCTGGATCACGATGCCTTTCTCTTTGCTCTCTGCCAGGACCACAAACTTCGGATGTGGTCCTATAAGGTGAGCAAAGCCTACGTTCGCGACGGTAACGTCTTCCATCACTGCTCAGGTGACGGTCTGAGGCTTAAGGAATGAAAACTGAGTGATTGGCATAGATCTGATCTGCCATTAAATTGTCACTGAACCAACTTCTGCACGCTGGGATTCAGGGCAATTTGTGAAAATTGTTGCGACGTGTGTTCGTAGCCACATTTGGGAAGCAGGTGGTGGGTCTTCTCGGCGACAAAGCCTCATGCGTAGGGTAAGAGTCAATATTTGGTGATTTACAAATGTACTGGAGCGTTCGGGAAGGCAGGCAGGAGCGCTCCAAGGGCCGAGGAGGCACACCAAATGGATTTTCTACTGCTTTAATGGTAATAAGAGCGTCTTTGTAACGTGGCTGCTTGTCAACAAGAAGTTAATAAAAGCCTCTGCTTGCTGCGTGCCACTTGCTCCAAATATCAGTGCCAAAGCTAATCAACCAGCACAACTGCTTTCACGGCTCATCTGCCCTGGAATGTGTTCTGGGAGGGAGGGGAAGCTTTATCATCCATGCCTGGGCTCCAAAAGCCCGTGTGCTCAGTGGGAGAGGGCACAGGTGAGACGGAGAAAACTGAACAGCGTTAATCAGTGGTTTGGGTGTGCGGATGGATGCTTTTCTTGCATCCTTTAAGGGAAGATCTGGGCAGGCTTTGTCCAGAAGGGAAAGGATGAGGGAGAAGAGCAGTTTCTCAGTCCCGAGTCTTTCCTATGCTGCTTTCCTGATACCTTTGTTTTGCGTAGGATCAAATGTGCCTGATGGTTGCAGACCTGCTGGAGTTCATGCCGGTCAGCAGGGACCTGCGGCTCGCGGCTGGGACCGGGCACCGACTGCGACTGGCCTTCTCCCAGTCCCTGGGGCTTTACCTCGGCGTGTACATGCACGCGCCCAAGCGAGGGCAGGTATGGAGGGACGGGGCTTGCTGTGAATGCCTTTTTCTTAGGCTGCATGGAAAATATATCATTCCTCCTTGGATTTGGGTCTGTAAGGCAAAAAACAGGGACATGTTTCATGTCTGACCCTCTGGAGAGAGCAGTGCTTTCTGAATAAACATTTTTGCTCTCAGAACACTGCAGGATACACATGCCCTGGGAGTAGAATTCCCTGTGTGACTAAGCTGATCTGTGAGTGCTAGTTCACGTGTTCACCTCCTGTTCTGGTAGGATCCTGGAAGCACATATGTGCCGTGGGAAAAGGAAAGGTCTGAAAGGAGCTAAAAGCTTGGAAATACTGATAGTGTGTTTATGTTGGGCTCCTGGGAGCATGCGACGCATCGCTGTGCATTGCCAGACGTTGACTTCCGTAGAACTTCTGCTTCTTGCAGTGAATAATAAATTTAGCAGGATGGGAATGACAGCAAAGAGTGGTCTCATCTGTTGGACAGCTTACCCTGCCCGTTCTCCAGGGAATCCACATGCGGAGTAGAAGTATTGTGACTTCTGCTGTCCCGCTAGTGCTCTGCTCGCTGTGGTGAGAACACGCAGAGCTTGGTTTGCGACAAGCGGCCTGAGGATTCAGGGCTTTTCCTCCTTGGTCGTCTTACTTGCCCACGTCATGTTGTCACTAGCAATGCCCAGCAGTGGTGGCGTTACCTTTTTTTTTTTTTTTTAGGTTAGCCTTTCAAAAGACGTCTAAAAGTCCTTCAGGTTCTGGCAGGGATGAGCGTCCTTGCCGAGAAGGCTGAAGCCAGCCCCGTCAGTACGTGGCACAGGGGGGTCAGCTCAGCCCTCCTGCCCCCAGCCCTTGGGGCTCTGGTGGCTGTAGCGTCAGGCAAGGAGAGGGACTGGAGAAAGGAGCTTTCCCATGACACTCTGGTTATTGGTTTAGTCGTCCTTTAGCAAACGATTTACGAGGTGTGTTTGTAGTTCTGTGTCTTCCAGCTGGTGAGCACCGAGAGTAACCGCTACAGCCTTGACCACATATCCTCCCTGTTCTCCTCGCAGGTGAGTGCTGGGGCTCGGCTACCCCAGAAGGTGCCAAGACAAAGAGTTTCTTCCCAAAACCTGCTTAAATGATACGAGGGAACGTTTTGCTGTCATTAAGTACACATGTCTCTCTGCTGTACTTGAGTTTATGATAAGAAAGTAAATTTGCGCGCTCTCTCCTAGGAGACTCTTGTTGACTTTGCCTTAACTTCGGCTGAGATCTGGGCTCTGTGGCACAACGAAGAGAACCAAACTGTTGTGAAATACATCAACTTTGAGCAGTGAGTTTCTGTGCCAAATCTAGTGTTGAGAGCCTTGTGGGGGTAACTGCAGGAGCAGCTCCACGCGCTGCTCCTTAAAAGCCCCGATCCAGCTCCTCGACTCCTCTCCTGTCCTGCTTTGCTGCCTGAAGTGTGTGGAGATGCAGCAGTACTTAGTTCTTCCATGTCATGTGCACAGCTGTTTCTTCTTGCGGTGCATATTACATGGATTTTTTTTTTTTTTTTTTTTTTTGGTTTTGCTTTATAATCAAGCTACAGCTCAGCTACAGGAATGTGAAAAATGTGAGAAGCCGAGCAGCAGACTTGCTGGAAGTGGAGTCTGCTGTGAGCATGTCAGAGGGAGGGCTGTACTTCACAGACAGCTCCTTCAAAACATAACCCTCTGGTCTCTTCCAAGAAAGATCATGTTTTGAGGAGACCAGTGATGTGAAAGAATCATCCCCATCTCTGTAAAGCTGAGAGGGCAGGCTTAGTGCATAGCCAGACCAGGGAGTTAAAGAGTGGGTGAAAAAATGCTGTGAGTATGCAAGTTTAGGTAGAAGAATCTACTGGTCTGTCTAAGAGTTGCTTGGTGAGCATGTGTGATGGGGGGAATGTTGATATAAATGAAGGAATCCAACCTATTCTGTTAGCTTAGGGCTGGGGATGCTGCCATTAAGCTCTCCTGGCTAAATCTGTCACTTGTCACTAGTCAAAGCTCCCGTTCCCAGACCCAAAGGTTGCTGTAAAGTCTGTGGTCGCTGTTGAAAGCGACAGGTTTGGTTCAGGTGGCCGCTCCCGGGCGCGCTGCGTGGGAGCGCTGCAATGCAAAGCTCATTCTGGTTTGGGTTTTCTTCCAGAAATGTCGCGGGCCAGTGGAACCAGGTCTTTGTGCAGCCCCTGCCTGAAGAGGAAGTGACAGTTCGACACGATCAGGACCCCAGGGTGAGTGACTATAAAATAGCAATGAGAAGTAATGAAGCTTCTCTGCCCAGGAGAACATTAGGACAGTTCAAGTGTACAAATTATATTGATACAATCTTAAAATTACTCTAAATTAAAGGGGACAATCTGTAGCCTCTATTACCACAGCATTAAAGTACTAAGCATGGTTATGAAACCAGAAGTTGAGGGCTGAGGAGAATTTCAGGTCAGTCAAGAGAGAGCCTTGAGACAAGACATTGTGAGTAAACAAGGTCTGGAGTGTGCGGGAAACAGTGTTCGATCACAGGAATTGCTGAGGGCTTGGCAGAGGTTGGAGCAGGGTGTGGGCATGAACTGCAGCAGGAAAGAAATACAGATCCAGGGGATGAGTTTGGGAATGGGAGGAAAGACCAGAAACAGTATCTTAAATGCTGTCTTCCTGACGTGTGTTTTCCTTAAATTGTGATCTTTTTCTCCTTGCAGGAAACCTACCTGGAGTATCTCTTCACGCCTGGCCGGTTCACAAATGCAGCTATCCAGAAAGCTTTACAGGTTAGTAGAGGGCCTTTGGTGCACTCTCTGTTCAGCTTCTCCTTCTTGGCTGTCTTGATGTGAGGCAACAGGATTCCTTGGAGCTCTTGGCAGGCATCAGTTTGCATTTGACAGTTTGTAGACCTGTCAGTAGTCACTGAAGCAAGTTAGCGGCTGTTGTGCCATACTTCAGCTGGTGTGTACTGACGGCAGGAGGCAGAACGTTGTTTCCAGAAGACAGAAGACTTTTTTTCTTTTTTTTTCCCCTTAGATAGCACAACAGGTCGCTGAGCTTGTGTTTCATTGCCTGCTGCTTTAGCCAGGTGAACGGAGACTCAGCCTGCTGGAGTGCTGTTTCTCGGAATACATCCGCTCAGTTCTGGCTCCTCCAGGACTGTTAAGGGCAGAGCAAGGCAACACATGGTGCCTTTTCAGGAAAAATGGAAAAGCCAAACTTCCGCTACTCTGACCGTTTTGATTCTTTGTGCTGTGACCTTACGGAGGCCTGTAACAAGGTACAGGAGAGAGCCACTGCGAAAGTACGCAGCACTTCTCTCCTCACACCCCAGTGCGCTGCCTGCCAGGAGGCTTCCTCCATTCCACAGGAAGAGGGAAGCTGGCTGTACATCCGTGGACCCCACATTTAGCAGCCAGACATGTTTTTTAATACTTTTGTCCCGCAAAGCACTGGATGGTGCTGTCATGCTTGCTTCACGTCGCTTGGTGCTGCTTGAACCTCAAGGAGACAATGCTCTTCCTTAAAAGTAAAAGTTTCCTCTGCTGCTTTTCAGATCTTTTCTCAAGGAACTGAGACACACATGGATCTGACATGGGACGAGTTAAAAAAAGAGGTTACCTTAGCCGTGGAAAATGAGGTGAGATTTTTTTTTTTTTTCTCCCTCCATGTTTTGTTCTTACACTCACTGTATGTACTGTGGTGGTTCAGTGAAATTAAGTGACATACAAAGTGACCCCAGGCCTTGTTCTGTCCTTTGTGTCTCCGAAGGAGTTCTGTGACTTTTTAAAAAAGTACAGCTCTTCATCTTTCCTGCTTGGCTTTTCCATTCCCTTTTCTTTTTTGGAGTCCTTTCTTCTTTCTTGCTGTTCTGCTGTCTCTGCTCCCTGGGTGTGCTTTGCTGGGTGCACACTGTGTGCTGCCCGTTCTCAGGTAGGGAGCTGTTGCTCATGATTTTGGACACCTGAAGATAATCTGCTTAGGGGGACCTATCTGAAAGATCAACTGGCTGTCCTTTTGGGTCTGAATTTCCCCCATTTTATGCTACTTCTCTGTATTTTACTCTTGACATGCCTGATTCTCTAGGCCAGCACTCCTTCCACCTCCGGCTCATCCTTGAGGCTGCTCAGACTGTTGCTGAAAAGTTACAAAAAAGGCTGTTTTGTATCCTCTACAGCAATTGTTGTGCATGATTTTTTTAAAGAGATCTGCAGTGCTGCCCTTTTTCTTGATAACAGCAGTGCTTTGTAATTTAAGGTTGTATAGAAATGGTTCTTGTGGGCTTTGTTCCCCTTGCTGTTAGCTGTGTGATTTGCTGCTGTAGGAAAAAACTTACATTTTGACAGTAAGGTAGTGGGGAAGAGAACTGTAACTGGTGTTTATAAACCTGAACCATGTAAAGGTGTGACTCTGGTCATGAGAGACAAGCCAGCAGTCTGAACGCTACAATTTTTCTCACTGGTTCACCACCTGTATTCATCTGAAGTCTTGTTTTGGTCCCACTAGTTCCAGGGCAGTGTGACTGAATACGAGTGCTCGTTGGAGGAGTTTTGGCAGCTGCAGGTGGAGTTCTGGTCCAAGCTCTACGCCTGCTGCCTTCAGTACCAAGAAGCACTCTCACGGCCCCTGGCCCTGCACTTGAACCCCTACACCAACATGGTGTGCCTGCTGAAGAAGGTGAGGCTGAGCAGCGCGGGCTCTTTGGCCGCTGGTGATCTCCAGGGAGGAGTTCTTCTGAGCGAGGTGTGGATTTGGGGAGCTCAGAGAAGGGTTTTCTCCTCACCTTTCTAGGGCTCCCTGTCTTTCCTTGTGCCCTGCTCCTTGGTGGACCATCTCTATCTCCTCTCTAATGAGCACCTCCTGACTGAGGACGATGCTGCCATCTTCGATGGTAAGTGAGGAGACGTGGAGCTCTTTCATTGTTGGAGGCTGAAACGCGCATGTCAGGGAAGCCCTAGGCAGAGGGATGTGGGAGCTTCTGTAGAAGTGCTCCTGACTTCATAATTATCTACACAGAGATAATTTTCTTATCTTGGCATTCGGAGGGAGTTTTATTTGGTGAAACCTGCCATTGTGCTCAGGCCAGGAATTAGAAAATGGTATCAAGGCTGTGAATTTGCTGTGCCTCGTTTCAGATAACTTAAAGAATTTTAGGTTTCCAGCTGCATGTTTCTTGGTGACAAGGACCTGCCTTGGTGGATCCTTTGCCCCTGTGGCCTTACAAACTGCCTGTGCAGGCTGCGGTTATCCAGTGCCCTCTTCCTGCCCGCTCTCTGTGGGACAGATTGGCCAGGTTGGAGCTTGATAACGAGCTGGTGGGGAGAGTGGGATGCAACAGCTCGTGTTTCTGATCATGTGGGTGACCCCCAATATGAACCTGCTTAACGTTATCTCAGCTGGGTGCTCGCTCAGCTTGGCCACCCCCCTCCAAGAGCCACAAGACCTGCTCTGACTCGGTGCAAGTGGTTTTGTTTTGTAAAATTCCCCAATCTTTGTGTCTTGCTGATGGAGTAAACTCCTTTCAAAGACTGCCGACAAAAAAGAAACTTGTGAGCCTCTAAGCACCCTGGCATGCTGGGCTCAACTGCCTGGTTCTGCAAACTTAGTTTTTAGCTCAATGTTTTTTTATAAATGTTTTTATGTAAGCTGTGGAGAGGGACTGTGCCGTCTCTTGTCTCCAGGAAGCAAATGCCAGTGTGTGGAAAAGTTGTCATTAATATTGTCGCCACAGTGCCCTCTATGCTTTGCTGGCCGTGGAATGACGTTTCACAAGGAAAAAGGCAACGGAAAATGTTACCTAAGCTCCACTTTCATGCTCGAGTGATTTTTATATTTTTGTAAAGAAGAATCATCATCCATTTGGTTGAGCTATTTCTGGCGCTGAGGGAAGGAAAGCTGGAGGCCTGGGCTGGGTTTGGGAGGCTAGCAGTTCCTGCCCTGTCTGTTCTAAACTTCTCCAGAAAAAATGCGACTTAATTTTAAAAACGCATACATAAAAGATTACATTGCAAAGCAGTGATTTAAACCCTCAGTCCTGAATTTTCAGATCACTTCTAAGGATTTGAAAATCCTCTGTCAGCTGTGAGAGGTGGTGCTGCACATGAATAGCAGCTGTAATGAGCGTGTTCTGCTTGGCAGAGCTAAGCTATCTGAGCCACTTGCTCTGGGTTGTTTTTTTTTTTTTTGCTCTTCCACTGCACTAATTACTTCCTTTCAACCTGTGGCTGGAGAAAATCCCCTGGAGGGAATTTTGTCATTTTATCATTGCATCCGTACTTTTTACTTTCCAAATAATAAAGCCCAAATCTTTCCCTTGTCAACTCCTAAGGTTTAATTCGGCCTTGTAGTCAGCAGGGAAGGGTCAGTTTGGCACGCGGGACTGAGACCAATCTGCTGCTAGTAGTTTGCTGATAGGAGCTGAACTAACTGGTTTTTGAATGGTCCACCCACCTTCGCTTTGAAATCTCTTGTAAATATACAGTTAGATTCTTTCATTACAGATTTGGAGATGTCTCGTGATGTTGTCTGTCTTGTCCAGTGCCTTCGACTGATCGGAGAATCAATTTCCATGGAAATGGCATTCATAATGGAAATGGCTTGCTCCCGCCTCCAGCCTCCAGAAAAGGCTGCAGAGCAGATCCTGGAGGACTTGATAGCTAATGACACGTAAGGAGATGTTTTTGCAGAAGCTCCCTGGCAGCGAGGCAGGGATGGCTGAGCAGGGATTGCCTGGAGCTGGCCTTGACTGACATCAAAGCACACATGGGATGTGCGAGCTCTCTCTGTGCTGTGGGAGACTTTTCCAGGTCCCCTCAGAGATGGGTATCGGTGACGTTAGCGGGGTCTTCCATCCAGAACCCCCTTGCTGTTGCTCGGGGCCCTCCTGAAAAGGCATTTTGGGGTTCTCAGAGGTAGAGAGCAGAAGAGGAGCGAGTTCCTTTTAGGTGAGCATTGCAGTGTGGAAAGCAAGTGCCTGCAGACGTTGGGTAGAAGGTCAGATCCTTGGTCAAGCCATGTGGTTACTGTGCTTACCTCCTGAAATCATTCCCCATGGAATGCCAGCCATCTGACTTGTTATTTCCTGGTAGCCTGGGGGAGTGGAATAAATAGACTGGTCCCTGCAGGCGCTGTAATAAAACTCCAAACCAGAAGAGGATTCCCATCAAGAATGTCCAGGCTGATCCTTCCAGGGAGGATCAGTAAGGGAGGAAAGGGAGCCCTCTTCAGTTTAAATCTCATGTTGCTGATGATGATTATTATCTTTTTCACTTTGCAGGGAAAACGTGATGGAGGACATACATAGCAAACTGCAGGAGATCAGAAACCCCATCCATGCCATCGGAGTGCTCATCCGAGAAATGGACTATGAGACCGATGCTGACATGGAAAGAGGTGAAAGCTCGACAGCGGGGCATTTGGGATGGGAAAGTGGCGCTGGGCTGGGCAGGTGTTCTTGTCAGTCTAGTTTCTCCCCTTATCTCTGTGATTTTATCTTTTAGCTCATCATCTAAATATGCGCATGAACCTCTCCCAGCTGTATGGTAGTGGTACTGCTGTCAACGTGGTTTGCTGGGGGGTATGTAAGATTGCCACGATCCGTTTCCTGATCTGTCGGGACCTGTTGATCCTCCAACAGCTGTTGCTGCGGCTTGAAGATCCCGTGAGTACAGCCCTCGAAGCTACTGCTACGCTCTTTGAACTTTCAGATCTGGGGTTCTGCTGGTGCCAGACTAAGCTCTGTCTCTTCCCACAAAACACTGGAGGCTGTTTGAACTAGCCCCAGGCTTGGGCAAGCCCTGTTCTCTCCTCCAGTCGCTTTCTGTCATCCTAAGCAAAGCAGCGGTGCGCTGCGCTCACACCCTAACTCTTTCCACGCTGAACATCCAGGAAGCAAAACTCTTTTGTTTCCAGCCTCCCATCTGAAACGGTGCTGCCTGAGCACATACAGTTCTCCCATCTATTCCCCATCCCTCCCACGCTGCTGTGCACACGATTGCAGCCTTGTTCTCTGGCAGTGCAGCACCTTTTGTGTCACGACAGCAGTGTTTACCCAGAGGTTTCAGCCTCCCTCAGGCTGCTCCAGCCAGTGCCAACGGCCGCCGTGACGGCAGCAGTGTTTGTGGTCGTGGGCTGGGTCCTTCCCGTTGGCCCCGTGGCTGCACAAGGGATGGTGCTGATGGTTTGGGTGGACGCAGGGGTGCGGAACAAGTGCCCAGCCAAGTGGAGTGTTGTTTAAACCAATATTATTTACTTGGAAACGTTACTGCAGTAGTTTCTTGGTGGAAAAGAAATCTCCTTCCTGGATAAGGTTGCCCTGGTAAAGCACGTCACAAGGTGCCCTTCTGGAGCCAGGCTCTCTCAGGGCACGTGACCTGCTGCCTGCTTGACGAGGAACTGCTGCTTTGCCACCTGGACGCACTTGTGTCCTTCAAAGTGTGGATTGTTTTTCTCCCCGTGTCACCCGGCTGTGCTGCTCTTGGCTGGAGCACGCCGGGATGCAATGCCTGGGCAGCAGGGCTTGGCCCCGAGATGACCTTTGCCGCAAAGCCATGATTTTACTCTCAACCATGTTGTCGCAGCAGTGCAAAGCACCTTTTTGCTGGTGGCCCTGGCATCAGCAGGTGTTTGCAGGCTGGAGAAGCGCTCGGTGTGCGCGTCACTTTGCATGTTAAACTTTCCCCGGGGGGGCTGAGCCACCAGAATAGTTAACTCACCCCTTGGTCTGAGGTGACGCTGTCATTTGTGACTGGGTTATTCTGGTGCATGCAAGAGTCCTGCTGGTCTCCTGGGTGGGTTGAATTATCTGCTGGGCTATCGACCGCCTTGGCCTTGGCCAGAGGGACGAGCTGGGCCTGCTACAAACCTCACCGATTGCCCTTGTCCTGCTGTTGCTCTGGGCTCAGCCTCTCAGTGTTCCAACCTCTCTGATTTGCTTGCAGATGGTTTTGGGAGGGGGACAACTGTTCCAGTCTCAGCAGGACCTGCTGCACCGCACCTCGCCCCTGCTGCTCTCCTACTACCTGATCAGGTGGGCGAGCCAGTGCCTGGCGTCGGACGTCCCCGTCGACACGCTGTAAGTCTCTGCCGTGCCTGTTCTGTCTTTGATTGTTGGTTCCTGCTAAATCCACCTGAAATGCCCTTCCTGGCATGAAAAGCTGGTGGTTGCTGTGGGAGTATCACTCTAGGATCCAGGTTGTGCTGGGGAGGTTTTTTTTTTCCCCATGTTTTGAGCTGACTCTTTGCCTTGTGCTAATTCTGCTGTGTGAGGTCTCGCTGTTGCCTTTTTCAGCAGTAGGAGTCATTTGAGTTGAACAATGAACGCAATTAAAGCAGGAGGCGTTTTGTTGTCCCTTCACTGATGGCTTTTTCTTCTCTAGGGAATCTAATCTGCAGCATCTATCTGTGTTGGAGTTAGCAGACACCACTGCTCTAACACCCCATAAACTAGGTAAGATGTCCGCAACTTGTCACCTCTTGGGTTGTTATTTATACCTCTTGAGCCGTGTCTCTGCCACCCAAGGGAAATGCTTCATGCAGTCAGCTAACGGAGCACGTGGTTGATTGACCCCACTTTCTGTGGAGATGTTTGTTGTGCTGCCCACCAAAAACCACCACCAGCAGAGTATCTTGTAGCATTGGACTCGGACCAGAGACGTGGATCTTATTCTCAGCCTGAGGAGGATGGGAAGGCCTTGCTCAGTCAAACTTTATGAATTCTGGCCCTGGCAGTATCAGCCAAGCTCAGCTCTCACTCCTGTACGTTACAGTGGCTGTAGTGGGTCAGACCAGGTCTGTCCTGCTCGCCAGCCTTTATCCCACAGCGACCAGGAGCAGCAGCTCAGGTGAACGAGAGAATATTAGAAATACTTCCCAAAACATGCTTGTGCTTCCAGCACTTTGCAGTTCAGTGTTTGCCAGTACCTCAAGGGGGAAATTGCAGCTAATAATTCATTCATATTTTAAAAGTTTTGCTGCAAAGACACATGCTTTGGATTACTGTCTTGGAGGAGAAATCCTAACAGGGGAGAATATAAGGCAACTTAATTAGGAGGATGCGTACCTTGAAGTGGTTCCAGAGGGAGGTGGTGAGCAGAGTAGGGGAGAAAATGCACAGGTAGGAGCCTGCCGTAACTAGTCTCAGCCTTGAAGTACAGACACTTCAGAGGGAGCTGAGAAAATAGGGGACAAACAGGCAGCAGTGCCACGTGTGAAGGGCTGTGAGCTGGGGAAGAAATTCCTCTGCTTGCTGACAGGCCTGGGGCATCTGTGCTCTTTGTCAGCAGGCTGCGATCTTCAGAGTCTGAACGCTCCCTGAATGAGAGTCTGGGTTCAGGAGGCAGTTGCCTTGACGTAAATGTCAGAGCATAAAAGCAAAATTGAAAACATCCTTTGTGTGTGCCAGTGTCGTGGGTTATTTCTTGGCCCGCTCATGAGGAAAGTCCTGTCTGGCCACTGTGCTTTGGGGAAAAATATGTGAAATGTGGGGAAGCTGGAAAGGAGGTGGCAGCTTGGGGAGAGGCGTTGAGAACAGTTAGCTACTGGGAGATTGGACTGCTTAGGGTGCTGGAATGAGGAGGGAGGCATTTGAACAGGGCCAGATAGCCAAATCAGCACTCCCTCAGCCCTGCCCTGCAGCACGCTTGGTCGTGCTGGAAAGCTGCAGATGGGTCGTGTCACGAATAGCGCAACTAGAGAGAGAGCAGAGCCCTTTTTATTTTTTTTAATTGAGTTGCGGTTAATAAACATTGCAGTATGTGGCTCTTTGATCTCCTGCTACTCCCTCTGACTTAACCAGACGGCAAGAGAAATCCAAAACCAACAAGTTCGAGTGCTGAACGTGCTTATTGTTTTGCTTCAGCTTAATCTGTGATGTTTGGGCTGATGAGCACAGCACAGCGTAGAAAGCCTGGGATGTCTGCTGCGGGCCCTCTTCTCAGTGTTTCTTTAACTTGTATTTTTAGTATCCGGCCCTCAAACAATTGTGGAGCTGTTCTTTCAGGAAGTGGCCAGAAAGCACATCATATCTCGACTCTTCTTGCAACCAAACACCTCTTTGGCTGAAACAAGTTTGAACTGGCCCCATCTCATTACCGCGATAGTGGCTGACTTTCTGCCACTCCTGTATCCTTGGCTGTAAACCCCCTCTCTGTGAGGTGCTGGCTCTTGCTGGGCCGTAACCAGGGGGAGTTTCTGTACGGCGCGGCAGTGCTGGAGCCGTTGCGCATGGAGGCTGCATGTCACGGCCCGATCCTGAGTCTGGGAGCATTGGTGGGCCTGTGGGAGGAGGGTTGGGGCTAGCAGAGGGGTTCGGGTGGTGGGCTGCGGGGTGCTCGGGGGCTGTAAGTTGGCCGTCTCTGCCACCAAACCCCATGCAGTTCCAAAATCAATGTTTTCCACACCCAGATTTTGAAGATAAGTCTGCTGAACAACTGACTGTTGTTAGCGTTAGTGAGATTTGTGGGTATTTTAAGATTTCTCAGAATCCATCCCGTTTAGGTGCACAATAAAGGATTTGAGTTTTTGACTTTAAGCCCCTGAGCTCTAGCAACTTGACTTGGTGAGGGGCGATGCTGGGACATTTGGAAAGGTAACAAGATTTGGGCAGTTGTGGATTAGATGTACTAATGGTTTTGTTCTAATATGGATAAATCTGATTACAGAATAATGACTTTATAAAGAGCAGCTTAATCTTCTCTCATTTACCCCCCTCCAAACTGAGCACGAGAGGCATGCCGACTTTTCGACTAGTTCTCCAAGCTCTCCGGGCTGGATTGTTCCTTAACCTCTGCTCAGATGGCCCAGCAATCCCAGCTTCCTCTTCCCCGAGTGCCTGATGGGGAGCTGCCAGTACACCCAGCTGCAGGTGAGCGCTCCGCTCCAGCTCCCTCAGAGGAGCTGACAGGGGAAGAGCAGGTGTGAGTGCAACAGTCTCTTTCCATGTGTGGTTTTCTTGCAGCGGCAGGTCTGCGCTTCGGCCAGTGCAGAGGTGTAACGTGGCATGAGCTCCGTGCACAGCCGCCTTACCTCTGCTTAGAAAAAGCTCCCCAAAACCAGCATCTTTCCAGTTGTTCTGCTTCCCCCTAGTCGCTGCTCTCTGAGCTCTGACGTGAGCTAATCTTCCCAAGCGCTCTGCTTCCATGTCTCCCTTTTGGAGATGATGGGCTGGAAGTTCATCCTGCAGATAAAATCATACTGCAAGGAATGATTCTTTTGGAGAATTGTTAGAAATCTCATAACTATCGCAGTGTCAGTGCTGTGAAGAAACTGTAAGGTAGCAAATATTTTCCGTCTTCCTCGTGCGTCTGTCTTGTTTCCTGTAGTGTCCACCTCTAACAGAAGGGCTTTTTGCTAAATACCTCATCCCTGGAAAATGCCACAGAGTGTTTGCTGGGAAGTGATTTAAGATGGTTGTCTTACGCATTTCCTCTTTCATCTGTTTTCAAGAAAATCCATGCATAAGTGCTTTGGATTATTATATACCCTTTTCGTGGAGGAGTTCAGTCTCCCAGGGCTTGTCTGACAGCGTGGTACTGCGTGCAAGAAACATCTTTGTGGAGCTTGTTTAAATATCACAGCCAGCCCATAATCCAGCCGCTCGCTAGCTGCTGATGTGCCCACAGCCTTTCCTACGCTACCCCTGCAAACAGACTGCCCGCAGGACTGGGGGTTCTGGTAGCAGAAGTAGTTTCAGGAAGGCTCCTCTATTTCTTAAACGTCCTTACTAGTAAAAACTGGTGTAAGAAACATCTGACATCTTGGCAGCAGGGCGAGTGAACTACTTTTTTGTTTTCTGGTGTCTCCCTGGACTGCTGTATTTCAGACCACTTTTTTCTCCACCGTCCCTTCCCGTGCTTTTCAAGGTCTTGGTGCTTGTAGCTGCTTGTGCTCCAGTTCGGAGCTGCACGGTTTCTTGTTTGCAGCGCCATGTGACACATTTCATTCCCCAACTGATGGCAGTCCTTGAGGCATGCAGGGCTAGGCAGGCTGTTATTAATGAGATGTTTTTTTCTGTGCTTAGCAGAACCTTTTATTCTCAGAGTCCCTTACACCTGGGGCTGAACTGCTTTCTTTTGTGTTCGTGTTGCTGCCGAGAAGAATGTCAAATCTACAGAGCTTTTGAGCCAGGAAATGCCAGGACACTTTGAGCAGCATCATTCTACCTCCTGGCGTATGTTCGCTCTCGTGGCGCGAGCACGCTTTGAATTTTCCTGCATTGCTTTCGCCTCACTTGTGTCCTGCCTCGAGGAGATACGAGAGACTTTTATCTCTGCAGGAGCAGGCTCTTCTCCCTCCTCCCTGCTACCTTCTGTCACACTTACTGATCCCAGTTGGTCACGTAAACTTGGATTAAGTGTTTTGACCTCAGGGAGCTAACACCAGATTTGCTGTGAGCGTGAGCTCGGTGACCCAAATAGAGGTGGAGATACAGGAAGCACCCTGCGAGTAACCGGTGTGCACAGAGAAGGTCTAGTGACCAAAGCGCTGGCCTGGGCCGAGGGCCAGACCTCTCCTCATTGCTTATTCTGTATGACAAGCTGTTGAGCAAGCCTGGGGTGGGATTTATCTGTTGTAGCTGGCTAATCTGAGCGGTGAATCCGGGCTCAGAGGATGCATTGCCACGTGGCTTTTAGTGGACCCGTGGCTGGGGTAGGCAAGGCATATGTGCTGGTGCTTTACGCACGTGTGAAGTTGCGGGTTGGCTGGTGAAACCTAGGCTTTACCGCCAGGTCCTGGCTTCTCCTCCTCCTCCTTTCCTGCTGAGTCCCGGAGCCCTGCTGGTGGGACATCTCTGCTTCTCCAGGTATGAAGAGCAAACGCCACTCTCCGAGGCATGAGGAATGCCAGCTTTTGAGTTTTCATCGTGCCTCCTAGCTGCTCTTGGATAGGTGGTGACACTTTGCAGCCCTTATATTATCCTGACAGAGCAGGCACAGGGCCAGGCTGAGTTGTATCGCCCTGTAGTTTTGGCCAGCATCCATGTTGTGGCTTTATTTATGGTGTGTCCTTGGTGTTGTCAGCATTCCACTCCATGCCTGTCAGTTTGTTGCTGTAATCCGTGGTCTTCCTTGACTGCTCTCCCCCTCCTGCCCAGATACTGCTCTTCTAACACCTACTTTGCCTGTTCTCCCACTGCCTTCACACACGCGCGCTGCCGTTCTTGCTCTGTGCACACCAGGGTAACGTTTCCTTTGCAGTTCCCTGGAGCAGGTTTGCAGTGGTTGTAGAGCACGTTGTGTCTGATTTTGGGGGATGTTGGGTGCTGTTTCTGAGGCACAGGAGCTGTTCAGAGAACCTTGTTTACCGGCAGCACATGGGGGATGTCTCCCCATCTGCGCGCTGAAGGAACTTTGAGGCTGGGGAAACCAATCCTGACCGAGTAAATCGGTACCAAGTCATTCCATGCAGACACTACTTAGAGAGAGAAAGAGAATTCCTGCTTGGAAAGAGAATCCCTGCTTGGTCTCCAGCTTTTCAGGGAGTGATTTGAGACTCAGAAAACATACTGAGCTGGAAGAGCGGGATCTGTGTGAGCACAGCAGCTAAAGGGGCCACCAAAATGGTGCTTTGGTGTTAGAGACCTAACCCTTCCTCTGGTAGTGGGTGCCTGCAGGTCACAAGCAAGTGCTGAATCGAAACTCCCGTTCCTCCTCTCCTGTAGGAATACATTCGCCTGCTGCAGCCATGGTGCCACGTGAACATGGGCTCCTGCTGCTTCATGATGGGCCGCTGCTACCTCGTCATGGGCGAGGGGCACAAGGTAAGGCCCCGGCCTCCTGGTGCTGCCTCTCTCTGGGGTCTGGGACCTTTTTCCCTGGGAGGGTGGAGGTGCACAGGTAGGACCAGCCTTGTTTCTGCTGTTCAAGTCAGGAGACATCCATCTCATGCTCTGTCTCCTTTGAGCAGCAGGTGGGATGGGAGCAGGCCGGTGGGATCTGTTCATGGGGAAAAGTTCCCGTTAGCTTGGGGCCAGCGGGTCTTGTACAGTGGAGCTGGAACAGGCAGCGCTGTCCTCAGTACCACAGGCTGGGTCAGTCCCCCAAGGGGCACGCGCAAGCTGCTTTTTTGGTCTGCTTCTAGGCTTTGGATTGTTTCTGCCAAGCTGCGTCCGAGGTGGGAAGAGAAGAGTTCTTGGACAGGCTGATCCAGCCTGAGGAGGGTGAGATAGTCTCCACTCCACGTCTGCAGTACTACAACAAGGTATGGCTGAGCCGGTCCAGCGGGCACCATCCTGACCAAGTAAATTGGCACCAAGTCGATCCACGCAGACACTACTTAGAGAGAGAGAGAGAGTGAGTTCCTGCTTGGAGAGAGAATTCCCGCTTGGTCCCCAGCTTTTGAGGGAGTGACTTGAGACTCAGATAACATACTTTTTTGTGAGGTGAAGCCTCAGTGTAGTCTGTTTACTTGCTTTGTGAGGCTGACGATAGGGTGACTGCAGTGTGAAAGCTCGGTACTTTCCACCCATTATTTCCTAGTAGCAGAGGACTTTGTTATCCAGCAGAAAAAGGGAGAGATCCAGCTGCTGGAGGCAGAAGCCAGACGTGTCCAGGCTAGATGTAAGATGCTGCTTAAGGGGCAGGTTATTAAGCTTTGAGGGAAATTGAAATGAATGTCTTTAAATTGAGATAGGATCTTTCTTCTTGCATAATGCCATCGTTCAGACAGGCTGAAAGCTCGGACCTAGGCTCGCTCTAAGGGATTTCCTGATTTTAAAATCCAGCAAATGCAAGGATTGTCTGGTGCCCTTGGAAAGGGAACTTCTCTCTCTAATACATCTGCTTGCGTGCTTGAGGAATTGTTTACCCCTCTCTATCAGGGGTTTACTGTAAATGTCAATGCTAAAATGTTTCAGAAAACGCATGTGCAGAGATGAATCCTCTGGAAAAGCCATAGCCTGGGCCTGTTGTGCAGGGATTTGGTTCAGACCATTGCAGCTTACCAAAATCTTTGCTTTTCCAGTCTAATCGCTTAGAAACATTGGCAAAATCTTTGGGCTGCTCTTATGGTTAGTAGGGGCAGGAGTAGCTCTTCAAAAAAAACAAAGGAGGAAAAAAAACCCAACACCCTCGCCAACCCAACCCGTGCTTCAGTACCGCTGCAGCCAGTGTTTGAGTGTTGTCTTCTCCAGGTGCTGCGCTTGTTGGACGTGGTGGGGTTACCAGAGCTGGTCATCCAGCTGGCTGCCCTGGCTGTCATGGAATCGGCAGATGACTGGAGAAGCCAGGTACAGGTCACTTCTTTGGCATCAAGATGTTTCTTCAAGGAGCTTACACGGGAATTTTTTTTTTCAGTTGTGTAACTCGAAACATGCTGCTTTGTGCTATTTGGTGTTTTCAGGCTACTTTGAGGACTTGCATCTTCAAACATCACTTGGATTTAGGACACAACAGTGAAGCATATGTAGCCTTAACGCAAAACCCAGATCCAAGCAGGTAGGTGATAGTTTTATGCCTTTAAGTTCACTTGTCTCAGAGGTCCATGTACCAATTTTTCCATCAGACTGGAAGGGTAGGACTTGGCCACTATGTTAAGCAGTTCTGATTTAGCTTGTGTAAAGGTGTGTTTAAAAAGACAAAATTCACTTTTGTAAGGACAGCTGGGATCGGCATGATCTCAAAGGAGGAAACTGGCGGGGAGGGGAAATAAAAGGTGATTCAGGGAAGAGCCAAAAGAATGGCTAAAGGATGGCGTGTAGCTTTGTTGAAAAGCTTTAGAAGTCCGGTTGATTTAATTCAATAAAGACTTGGAGTTTAGTTTTCAGCTTGAGTACCATCTGGGAAGTGAACTGGGTAGAGGAAGCTTCACCCTAGCAGAGGAGGATGTGATGAGCAGGAATGGCTGGAATAGACGTTCAGAGGAGAAGCAGGAATGTGTTTTCATTGTGCCTGAGGAAAGTCTTGCCAAATAGAGCTGAGGGAGGGAGCCCGCCCTCTTGAGAGACCTTTGCAGAGGATCTCTGCTGTCCAGGATCTCTATTTCCAGCACAGGAGAAGTCTGGAGGGACTTCTTGGTTCTAAGCCAGGAAAAAAAAAAAAATCAAACCCTCCGGAGCTGGTGACAAAGAGACACGTTGGTGGCTGAATGCCTGCATCCTGGCAATGGGTTTGTGCGTCTCTCCGCAGGCAGCTGGACTGTCTGCGCCAGCTAGTGGTGGTTCTCTGCGAGCGCTCCCAGCTCCAGGACCTGGTGGAATTCCCCTACGTCAACCTCCATAACGAGGTAATCGGTAATCGGCCTGCGCTAGGGAGAAAGGGGGCCATGAGCGCTCTCTTCAAAAGGGTTTTCCACCCCTTTGAGCCTCTCTGTGCTGCAGGTCGTGGGGATCATCGAATCTCACGCTCGAGCGGTGGATCTGATGACCCACAATTACTACGAGCTGCTGTACGCCTTCCACATTTACCGCCACAACTACCGCAAGGGTAAGGCATGTTGTAACAACCCACCTGCGTGGGGACACCGCTTCCCCTGCCCCTGCGGGGTGGCCTGTCCTGGGTCTTGCCTGATGTTATTCCCCTTCCCAGCTGGCACAGTGATGTTTGAATACGGCATGCGCCTGGGCAGGGAGGTGCGGACGCTCCGAGGGCTCCAGAAACAGGGAAACTGTTTTCTTGCTGCTATTAACTGCTTACGGTTGATCCGCCCAGAGTACGCCTGGATAGTGCAGCCAGCTTCTGGAGCTGTGGTAGGAAACGCTGAGCTTTCTGTGAAGCCTCTAACCTGACTGTGGGGACACTTACAGCTGTATGTTAGGGAAGGAGCTTCCATCTTTCTGATGAACAGAGGCATTGGCCACCTTAATCTGCTGCTCTCATCTCCTTGGCCAGCCCGCGCAGCGCTGTCTTGTCTCGCTCAACAGAGATCAGTCCTACCCATCACCCTTGTGTCATTGCCCCTTTTTGAGGGGCAGGGTGGGAGCAGAATAATCTTTGGGAGGGGCTGGTGTATTTATGTGGGAATATATCACCTCTTGTTGAAGACAGCACATTTTTGGGGGGAGTCAGTGACTGGAATACCAGTAAAAAGAGAATTACTGGAATGTAGTTTGTGTTTCCGATCCCTTTGCGGGAGGTGGTGACCGTAGCCTGATCAGCTAATGCTGTGCCATGTTTCTGATAGCCAGAGATAAATGTAACCTGAACTGCCAAGTGGCTGTGCGGCTTTTCTGATTCAAATCAAGGCTTGAAACGGAGAGCAGGTGCTGGGACTGTATTGTATCGAGGGAATCTGTCCTTTGGAAACTGGGTGGGCCTAAACCCTCTTTCTGCTTTTTCCTGCAAGTACGAACGCCCTGGAGCATCCCCGAAGAGAAGCCACGATGGGGAGTGCACAGCTGTTCCAGGTAAGTGCCCAGTCCTGGTGCTTCCTCCAACTCTTGTCAGAGCAGCCTCTCCCCTGGCCTCAGCGCTCCGCCGTTCCCCTGCGAGCGGACAGATGGCTCAGGGCAGCTCTCACCACTCTCAGATCAATAATTTGGGGGATTGTAACCTACTTAACTCTCCCAGCGTTAGCGTCTTCCAGTTGCTGTATGCTGCTGTGTAACTGCCATTCCCCAAGGAGCTTCTGGGCACGCTGCTCTGCCATTTGATGTCTTGTCAGCACTTTTGTTTTCAGTGGAAATAACTTGTAATTTAAAAAAAAAAAAAAGGCCTTTGTGAGGCAAATTTCTAGTTGTTCAAGACTTCTTGTTTGTGCTCTTGGAGACCCTCCTGATGTAGTGAGTCTGCTGGGAAGGTCTAAGGTCTCCACTCGGCCTGTGTCCACCAAAGCACGGGTTGCTGGAGTCAGGTTAGACCATAATCCTCAGCATTACAGTAGAAAAATTTAAGGTCAGGTATTTTTAAAACAATTCTTTCTGAATGAGCTCTGTTGTAGCGTATGCCTGGCAGTCAGAGCAGCAGCTGTTACCAAGCATTAAATTAACATCTCTCATAGAGGAGGAATGGGAGGTTTACATCAAGATCAGCACAGTTCAAGGTAGCGAGGAAGGGGCAGCAAAACCTGACCCCTCCTTTGGCGCTTTCTGGGGCACGACTCCTCCTTGGATGACAGAGGGGTGTAGACATCTTGCACAATGCTCAAGGAGCCCTTTTTAAAAGGCTGAGAGCCCTTCGTGTCCATCTGTTACAGCAACTCGCCAAATCGAGATCCTGGAGCTGGAGGATTTGGAGAGGGAGTGTTTGTTGGCCCGGATCCGGCTGACTCTGGTGCAGCACGACCTGTCGACAGCGGCTGTGGCAGGTAAGAGGGACGTGGCGCAGCCGCCTCTCACTTCCCCTGAGGTTTTGCTCCTTGCTTTCTGTTGTAGCTCAGGTGAGGAAGCAGCAATTTTATTCTGACCCAGAGACAAACCCAGGGGCAAGGACCGTTCAGTTTGCCTCTCTGGCATGAAATCTTGCCACCAAGTTCAGCAGCTTTGGAAAGGCAGCTCAGGAGAACCAATTTTAAGTTTTCCACCATTTTTTGGCTTGGCCAAGTTCTAGTAGTGGTCTGCAGTGTGGGGCTGGGGTTGAGCTCATGAGTTGGCACCAAAAGGCATCTTTTTGTCTTGCTGGAAATTGCCCCCAGATGAAAAAGAATTAGAAAGCCCTAGAGAAAAAAAACATTTGCTTAAATTATTGTCCTGGATAATCCTGCTTCATGATGTGCTGTTAGCTTATCAAAGTGGTTCCTCGTTGGGGAGTGGAAAGATGCAATTCTCCCACCCTATGAGTATGTTCTGCCACTCTCTGATACGGGTTATGCAACACGTACGCAGTTTTCCCCTTGAAGTGTCGGGAGATGACGACTTCCCAGTAAGGGATTGCAGGAAAAGGATAGAACAGCTGCTTTGAGGGCAAACTTGGAGACGCAGGGAGCTGAGTGTCACAGTTTCATCTCGCCTCCTGCCGCTGCCCCTCTCACCTGTGCTGGCAGAGCTGAGCTGATGCATTGTTTGCTCGGATATGGGCCTGCTGTGCCAGTGACAAGGCTGTCCCCCCTCCCAGCTCACCTAAACAGCGGCAGCATCGGACTGCAGGCCACACATTACTGCTTGTGTCCCTCTCCAGCTGGTGCCTGATCAGGGACAGCCCCGTGGGTCACTGCTGCTTTGTGCAGTCCCTCCAGGGATGGCTCCTGGTCTCCCAAGATGCTCCTGAGGCTGTGAAAGCCTTGAGTGTGTGATGAGAAGTACTGCTGCAGGGTTTTACATTGGGCTGTTAGCACGGGGCCGCTGTAACTCTGCTGCTGAACTGCGTGGAGTTAGGCCCCAGTTAAGCACTGGGGTGTGAGTGGGTAAGGTGCTTACCTGGTCCTCCTTCCCTTCAGGAAACTCTACACCCGAGGAAACGGTTGCTCTCCTGGTCCGGGCCGGCCTCTTTGACACTGCCGTCACTCTGTGCCAAACATTCAAGCTGCCCTTGACGCCTGTCTTTGAGGGACTCACTTTCAAGTACGTACCGAGCTCCTCCCTGGCCTCGGGTGAGGCGGCTGGAGCGACGCGGTGCTCGGCGGGGCGCAGCCGACAGCTCCCCGGGGTCCAAGCCAGCCCCATCCCGACCTGTCTGCTCGCCGTGGCTGCTGGCACTGTGCGCGGCCTCAGCAGCTGCTGGCTCAGGGGTTTTGGGGTGAAACTTGCCCTTTTCACCTGAAAAGGAAAAATAAGAGAGCTTTGAGCAGGTGGGGATGAGGGAGAGATTTCCCCTTAGGCTCAGGGGAAAGAGCTGACGTTTGGCAGTCGCAGGAGGTGCCATCATCTGGAGACCTTTCTGGAGAGCTGACTCCTGGCACACTCCTGCTGACGCTTACGGAAGATTTGTTGCCGCTGTTGAGCAGCTTAAAGAGTGGTTGGCAGAGCACTCGCTCTTCTGTCTGATCCCTGCACTAGCTGTTTGCTCTCATGTCTCATCTCCCACCCCAGCATTCCTCTTTTTTGCCTCTCGGTGCTTCCCAAAGATGCGTTGTGCCTGCAGAGCTGTCCAGGAGCTCTGCTGCGACCCATTCCTGCGCCTGGATGCGCTGAGGGCACCTCGTACCCAAGCTCAGGCCCTAAAACTTGCTAACATCAGAGTCATTATTAATTCCTCTCTGGCACTTAGAGAGCAACTTAGAAATCACTCTAAGAGCTGCCTTTTCCTGCCAGGCCACCTAATTTATAGCTGTTCTTGGGAATAGTCCTGCAAGGGGTGGTTTTGCTGGGCTCTGAAGGCACTCACATTTGCTCTGCTCTGTCTTGCAGGTGCATCAAGCTGCAGCTCGGGGGGGAGGCAGCGCAGGCGGAGGCCTGGGACTGGCTAGCGGCAAACCAGCTTTCCGCCCTGGTTACCACCAAGGAGTCCAGGTAGGTCCTTTTCTGGGCGGGAGAAAAGGAGAGCCACTCTTTGTGAGAGTGGATCATTTCAGGAGGGAAGAGCCTTGCAGGAATCCAGAGGGTCCCAGATTCATAAAAACCCCCTTAAAGCAGACTGCGGGACTGGGACAGCGCTGTCACCGCGCTCGCCCCAGCCTGTTGTACACAGCACACCCGGCTTTGCTGGGCCTTGAGCGCACACAGGGGACCTGAGCAGATCTCCTGGAGCACACCGTGGCCTTGCAGACGGTGGCAGGGACTGCTGGCATGGGTTCCGAAGGGAAAAATTGCCTTGCAGCGCCACAGACGAGGCGTGGAGGCTGCTGTCGTCCTATTTGGAGCGTTACCCATCCCAGAACAGCCTCTACCATCGCTGCGTCATCAACAAGCTCTTGGCACACGGGATACCTCTGCCCAACTGGCTCATTAACAGCTACAAGGTGAGAAGAGGGAGAAGGTCACTGCTTGGTACAAAAAAACAGCTGCTGGATCACCTTCGCTTCAACAGACACCTCCTCCTTGCAAACTTCACTCCTGTTCCCAGCTCTAGGAATCTGTGCCAGATGCTTTGTGCCTGTGACCGAGGCTCCGCGCAGGATCCTCTCAGCATCGTGGCGGCTCCCAGGCACATTCCCTCGCTGATGTTTCCCTCTTTGCTTGCAGAAGGTGGATGCTGCCGAGCTGCTGCGGCTTTATCTGAATTACGACCTGCTGGAGGAGGCTGTGGATTTGGTCCTGGAGTATGTAGACGCTGTGCTGGGCAAAGGGCACCGGTATTTTGGAATCGAGGTGAGCTCATCATCAACAGGAGATGTGCTGGACCCTTCTGTGGGTGCAGATCCTGCTTGGGGTTTGGGTGAGGCTGCCCCTCAATGACTGGGTTCAGTTTTGGTCCCCTCACTCCAAAAAGGCCATGGAATGACTCGAGCGTGGCCAGAGAAGGGCAACGGAGCTGGTGCAGGGTCTGGAGCACAGGTCTGATGGGGAGCGGCTGAGGGAACTGGGGGGGTTTAGTGTGGAGAAGAGGAGGCTGAGGGGAGACCTCATCGCCCTCTACAACTCCCTGAAAGGAGGGTGCAGAGAGGGGGGATGAGTCTCCTGAACCAAGGAACAAGCGATAGGACAAGAGGGAATGGCCTCAAGCTGCGCCAGGGCAGGGTCAGACTGGCTCTTAGGAAGTATTTCTTTGCAGAAGGGGTTGTTGGGCGTTGGAATGGGCTGCCCAGGGCAGGGGTGGAGTCCCCATCCCTGGAGGGGTTGAAGAGTGGGGTTGACCCAGCGCTGAGGGATCTGGTGGAGTTGAGAACGGTCAGGGTGAGGTTCATGGTTGGACTGGATTATCTTCAAGGGCTTTTCCAACCCAGATGATTCTGTGAGTCTGTGATATTGTGCTTGTGACTTTGGTGATGGTGCTGCCGGGGAAATGGGGATGGGTGATCCCCCCCGAGAGGAGAGGGAACCCTCATAGTGGGACCAGTAGGACAAACGGGTGTCAGGACATGGTGCTTGGGAGCTCTGGCTGTGGGCCGGGAGCGTTTTTACCAGGAGCACGACACGACAGAAGGGTTCCTCTCCCTTCCAGTTCCCCCTGTCTGCCACGGCCCCCATGGTGTGGCTGCCCTACACTGCCATCGACCAGCTGCTGCAGGCGCTGCGGGAGAGCACCACCAACCATTACAACGTCGTGGTAGGTTACACCTTCCCCAGGGAAATAACGGGGTGCGCTCGCCAACCCCCCTGCCGAGGGCCGGAGTCAAACCCCAGGGGATTTTTGGGGAAGAAGGAAGGTGGGGAAGAGGGGGTGGGCTGACTCTTCCCCCGCTGGCTTTGCCCCTTGCCCAGCTCTACCAGAAGCTGCACGACAAGATGGAGGACTACCAGCAGAAGGTCAGCGTGGCCACCTGTGATCACCTGTACCGCCGCAACTAGCCCACCTCTGTCCTTTGGCCCAATGCCTGCTCCAGGTGACATCCCCAGGGGCTGATGCCATCCCACCCCGGTGCTGGTTTTACTCGTTTTTTGTTTGTTTGTTTGTTTTTCCATTAAGAGTCCAGCGTGGCACCCCACTGTCCCTTCTTGGGGGGTGATGGTCGATTAGCGGAACTCCAGGGTGCAGCCCGCACCAGGGCAGCCCCCTTGCTCTCACCCTGTACCGTATGCAGCGGATTTTGGTGTTTCTTTTATTTATTGTTGTGTTTTTGGATGAACTTTAATAAAATCAAAGTGTTATTACAGGTTTGTGTTGGGATGGATGCTGCTCCCCTGGCACCCCTGGGAGCACAGTGGGGATTTTGGGGGGTTGGGAGGGTAAAGCAAGGAGGGGCTGTGGGGCTCTGCTCCCTGGAGGAGTTCATTCATGTAGGGTACTCTATATGGGCTGTGCTATAGGGCAGGATGGAGCTATAGGCCCCAGGGGTAGGACTGTGCCATACACCACAACAGAGCTATGGCTGAGGAGCAGCACTGTGCTATAGGGCAGGATGGAGCTATAAGTCAGGGACTGGGTCCTATAGTGTAAGCAGGGGCTATACCCCCCTAGGAGCAGCTTTATGTTATAGGATAGGATGGACCCTTGAAGGGCACCAGGATTGGGCTATAGGCTCAGCGAGCAGCACTGTGCTATGGGGTAGGATGGGGCTATAGGTCAGGCCGGGTCTATAGGCTCGAGATAGGCGGCAGCTCTAAGCCCGAGGGGCGGGGCGACGCTCCCAGCCGGGGGTGGGGGGCGGAACTTCCGCTACGCCCCACCCCCTCAGCGTCATGACGCGGCACGCAGTAGCCCCGCCCCTACCGCCCCCTACCGCGCAGGCGCGGCCGCAGCCCTGAGGCGCCGCTCCCGCCGCCTCCGGCCGCCACCGCCATGGGGAAGAAATCCCGCGCCGCGCCGGGCCGCCGGCCCATCCTCCAGCTCTCCCCTCCTGGCCCCCGCCGGGACGAGGCGGCGGTTCCGCCGGCTGAAGGGGCCGACTCGGGCTCCGAGCCGGGTAACGGCGGAAGGGGATGGCGGGAGGTGAAGGGGGGGGGCGCTTTGTTGGCGGGGCGCGGCCTTGTGGAGGCCTCAGCGCGGCCTCCTCGTAGCGCTGCGGCCTAGTGACGGGACCGGGACCGGGGGAGGCGGGGCGGTGCCCCCCATCCTCGTCTCCATCAGCCTCATCCTCCCCCAGTTTCTAACGGTTCTTCCCTCACAGATGAGCCCGAAGCGGTGGCGGAGCCCCCTCGCAGCGCGCCCAACCCGCCGCCCCCCGCGCCCGCCGCCGTTAAGCCCACAGGTACGAGGCCCCTCGGAGAGAGAGACGAGTTATAAACCCCCCCGAAAAAATAATTAGGGGGGTGCCCCCCCTGGTTTTTTTAGGGAAGAGTATCCCCCACCATCTGGTATTCCTAAAAAAAAAAATGTTTTTTTTTTCTCCTAAATGTGTGGTTTTGGAGGGGGCTGCGGTTGTTCCCCTCTCCTTAAGTTTTTTTTTTTAAAGGGGGCTGATTTTCCCCTTTTAAGTGCTATTTTTTTTAAAGAGGGATGATTGTTCCCATTTAAGTGCTTTTTTTTTTAAAGGGGGATGATTGTCTCCATGTAAGCCCTTTTCTAAGGAGGTGTCATTGTCTCCTTTGAAATACTTTTTTTTTTTTTAAAGGGGGGATAATTAATTTCTTCATAAATAATTTATTTTTAGGGTTTGATCGTTTCTTTTTTAATTGTTCGGGTTTTTTTGTTTGATTTTTTTGGGTCGTGTGTGTGATTGCTCCTTAAATGCATTTTTTTAATTTACTGTTGGGGTAGGGCGATTACCCTGTTTAAGTGCTTTTTATCTGGGGGAGTGGGGTGATTCTACCCCCGATTTTGGGGGGGGAAGCAGGTTTATTGCCCCTAATTCACTCTTTTTGAGGTGGTGGTATGATGTGAAAGCTCCCCCCTTCCCTCCTTAAGTGATTTGTGAAGGGAAGAGGATTTCTTACCTTAAAAATTTGGATTAGAAGGTATTTTTCCAACCTGTGTATTTTTTTCGGGGCCAGGTAGGAGGAGGAGGTGATTTTTCTCCATCTATTGTTATGATTGCCTATTATTAGCTATTAAATACATTGAATAATAATTTAATAATTAAAATATTGGTGTTTTGGGGAGCGATGACTCCTCCCTCTGATTTTTGGGCAGGATATGATATTCCCCCCAGTTTTTTTTTTTTTTCCAGAGGTGGGAAATTGTTTTTTTTCTCCTACTGGTGTTCTATTGGTTTTGTTTTATTTTTTCCCCAGGGAAGGTATTTCCCACTCTGAGTGTGGTTGTGGGGGGCTTGTTCCCCCTGATTTTGGAGGCCAGCAGGCATCCCCAGGGATCTTTTGAAGAGGGAGGGGCGGCATTTATTCCCTGAATGCTCACGGGGTGGGGGGTGCCTGTCCCCCCAAACCATCCCTGCCTCTCTTCATGGGGCCGCTCCCCCCTCGCAGGATTAGTGGGGTGACAGCGGGAACCCCCAGAGTTTGGGGTTCAGATCTGCCACCCACGGTGGTGGCTCTGAGGTGAGATGTGCTGCCCCCCCCCGTCTCACTGAGGCTCCGCTGCCCTCCTCTCCCCCCACGCCTGGCCAGGAGGTTTGTGTCTGCTTGGCGCCTACGCAGACAGCGACGACGAGGAGGGCGAAACCCCGGAGAAATCGACCCGTTCTGCGGACGCCAATGGCAATAACTCGGCAGACATCGACAGCACGCTGGCCAACTTCCTGGCGGTTAGTGCGGCTCTGGGGAGTGCGGGTGGGCGGGAGTTTCCCCTTGGGAGGAAGGTGGGGGGGAGGTGGAAAGACGGTAGTTTCACCATCTGAAACATCATTCTCTGCCTGTAAGCGCTTTTTGATTCTGCTTTTGCCCCCCTGTGGGATTTGAAGTTGATGTCGGGATGTTTTTCCAGGAGATCGATGCCATCACGGCTCCTCCGCAGCCTGCTGAGCCCACTTCCTCCTCCTCCTCCTCCTCCGCACCACCCCCCACGCCTCCCCGCCCCGAGCCCAAGGACTCGGGGAGCCAGTCCTCAAGCACCACCAACGGCGCGGGCGCTGCGCCGGCCCCGGAGTGGCAGTACGACACACAGTGCTCACTGGCAGGAGGTGAGCGCCTCGCCCTGCTTGGGTGGGGGGGTCTGCTGCCCCCCACTTTGCTCGTGAAAGGGAGCTGAGGGAGGTGACAAATGGCTGCCCCTGGTAAAAGGGGGGTGACAATGGCCTGGGGAACCGATCTGGTTGGTGGGGGGACGCGGGCTTGGTGCACCCTATGGGTGACACACAGGCTCTGTGTGTCCCCTGCGTGACAGACATGGGCTCTGTGTGCCTCCGTGGGTGATGGATGCATGCTCCATGTGCCCTGTGGGTGACACACAGGCTTTGCCTGTCCCCATGGGTGACAGACATGGACTCCCAGTGCCCCTGTGGGTGATGGACACGGGCTCCACATGTCCTGTGGGTGACACACAGGCTTTGCGTGTCCCTGTGGGTTACAGACATGGGCTCTATGTGTCCCCTGGGTGATGGTCACAGGCTCCATATGCCCCATGGGTGACACACAGGCTCCATGCAACCCTGTGGGTGACAGACACGGACTCCGTGTGTCCCCTGGGTGACGGACACAGACTCCACATGCTCCATGGGTGACACACGGGCTTTGCATGTCCCCGTGGGTGACGTACCTGGGCTCCCTGTGTCCCCTGGGTGACAGCCTGTCCTTGTCATGTCCCCCCCGGCAGTGGGAGAGCTGGAGATGGGCGACTGGCAGGAGGTGTGGGACGAGAACACTGGCTGCTACTATTACTGGAACACCCAGAGCAACGAGGTGACCTGGGAGCTGCCGCAGTACCTAGCGACGCAGGTTCAGGGCCTGCAGCACTACCAGCACAGGTGGGTGAGAGCCCCAGCCCCGCAAGGGCAAGCCCAGGGAAGTTATCCCCCACCCTGCCCTTCACTCCTTCTCCTCTTCCTCAGCAGCACCGTGGCAGGTGCCAACGGCAGCTTCGTGGCAGCTGCTGAGCTGTACCCCCAGGAGAAGGGGGCTGTCCCGGGCACCATCGGCCGTGGGGCCAACCTCACCAAGAGGGAGGTGAAGAAGGTCAGTCAGATGGGCCAAACACTGGGTTTTGGTTGCCACAGGGCTTGTAGGCACCTCTTTGGGCTTCCTGGACAGCGGGTGGGTTACTCCGCTCTGTTCACAGCCCAGAGAGGGGCCCTGGGAGCACAGGGCCACCTGGGCTCCTTCCTCTGTGGGCTCCTTCGCTGCTGGGGGGAGGTGGAGGGTTGGTAGGAGGGGGCAGGGAGCTGCGGCCACTGCTGGAAAACTCACGCAAGGCTCGGCCTGCAGGAAGTGAACGAAGGTGTGCAGGCGCTCTCCAACAGTGAGGAGGAGAAGAAAGGGGTGGCTGCGGCCCTCCTGGCACCGCTCCTGCCTGATGTGGTGAAAGAGGAAGAGGAGCGCTGGAGGAGGAAGGTGATTTGTAAAGAGGAGGTTGAGCTGCCCTCAGAAGAGGAGGCAAAAGCAGAAGAGACGGCGGCTGCCCCCGAAGAGCCAGAGCCCAGCCGGGATCCCCTGGAAGACACGCTGCAGGAGGATCTCTGCAGTGTGGTACAGTCAGGGGAGAGCGCTGAGGAAGAGGAGGAGCAAGACACCCTCGAGCTGGAGATGGTGCTGGAGAGAAAGAAGGTAAGGGGAAACATTTTTATCACAGAAACGAGGCTGCACGTACAGCCAGGGAATAGCTGGAAAGAAACTGGAAGCAGCAGTTTGTGTCTCTGTCCTGCCTTCTTTGGGAGAGTGACCTCGCACCCCCTGTGCTGCTCCTATACAGGCTTGGGCCCCATATAGATCCGGGCCCTGTATAGATCTGGGCGCTGATCAGCCGCAGCTTCATGCGGAGGCTCTGCTGGCGATCCAGCAGCTGTTGGCAAACTCCTGGCTCTGTCTTTGTGAATGTAGTGCCCTAATGCGAGAGTCTCTCCCGGGTGACTTGGAGCCACGGCTGCTCTTCAGGGCAGGCTCGGGTCCCTGAAGCGCCGCTCACTGTCGCATCTCTCGGCAGGCGGAGCTGCGGGCCTTGGAGGAAGGCGACGGCAGCATTTCGGGCTCCAGCCCGCTCTCCGACGGGAGCCAGTCGGCCTCGCAGGATGCAACGCGCAGGCTGGCCTCTAAACGAGGGAAATGGAAACTGTTTGTCGGAGCTGCCAGCCCCGAATCAGCGAGTCGAGGCTCCAGCAAAACGGGCCGGGAGAGCCCGGAAGTGGGAGAAGCAGGTAATTGGAAAAACTCCCTTTGGAGGGAGGAGCGGGTGTTTGGAAAAGCCGCAGCCCTCTCCCGCCGGGGGCTCCTTTCCCCGAAGATGTGCGGGGACCCCCACGCGACGCGTAGAGGAGCCGGGCCGGGCGGTGAGGTACGTGTGCCGGGCGGCTGTCACCACTGTCACACGCAGCCGAGCAGTCTCGCTGGCTCGGGACATCGCGTGGGAGTAAGCTGACGCTCTGCCAAGCTCTCTCCTTTATCCTGTAATTAAAGAAAACAAACAGGAGAGTGTTTATGTCCAGCGCTCATCAGGAAAATAGAGTGCCCGTACTTGAGGCTTTATCAGGAGAGGGAACACAGAAGTGCGATAATGGCTTTCTCACGCCCTGCCACCTTCCGCTTTCCTCCCACCATTACAAATCCGAACCATGGCACACGGGGAACTGTTCCCTTCCTCTTTCCAAGCGCGGTTTCTGAGCCGCTGGCTGACAGTCACCAAATTTGAGACAGGAGTTCCCCAAGAGCCGCTCCGGCTCTGCGCTTGGTGCGTAGGGAACGTAAGGCAGGAGTTCGCTGCGGGCAGACCTGGTTTGCAGAAGGGTTGTCTGATGCCATGTGTGTCTCAGGACACATCACTTGAGCGACAACAGTCCCTTGGCAGAGCTCGTGTTCCTGTTGGGGCTCTGCTTTCCTGTGGTTTTTCAGAGGCTGTTGTCAAATATAAACTAAGAGCAGTTCAGCGGACATTGCAGAGCGTCGTATAAATTTATTGCCTTGGGGAAACAGCATGGTTGTGACTGGTGGTGCTCCATGACAGCCCGCGTGTCGCTGCCTCTCCTGACCCTCCCGCGCTCCCCGAAACATGCTGGCCCCTGTGTTTGGGAGAGTGACCTGTGCCCGGCAGCCCCGGTGCTCCCAGATATGCCGGTCCCTGCCCGGCACGAGGAGGGAGACAAGCCCTGTGGTGCAGAACACTGCCTGAATGAGACACAACTGCTTTTCCCAGGAAAAAAAAAAATAAAGGGTACAAAAGCACCCTGAGCCCGGAGTGGGCTGTGTCCTGCTGAAGTGGGGGACGGTGCCAGCCCCAAAAGAGTGCCTGCCCCAAAACACATGTCTGCTTCAGGTAGAAGTGTGATGTGGGTGGCAGGTCTGGTGGTAAATCAGTGACGCTGTTCGTCCAGGGTGGTTTTTCTGCAGAGTTTTCCCTTGTGCCTCGCCACATCCCTGGAGCCAGCTCCTCCCGGCAGTCCCGGTTTCCCACTTCCCTGGGGAACAGGAGCTCTAAAATAACTCATGTACAGCTGAGCCCCTGCTGCTGAAGGGTGCCTGAGGGAACTGTCCTGCCCTTGAGGCCACTCCAGGAATGTGGGTTTTTCCCCCACCACGAGCCCTCACAAAACTTCTCTCCCTGGAATTTGTCGCTCGGACAGTGAATTAGTCGCAGTTGTCCTGCGATGCTGCAGAGGCAAAACCTTACGGTCTTTGACAACTTTTTGGGAGCTCTTGAGTCTTTGAGAATTGTCTCAACTTATTTAATACCTGATCCCTTTTCTTGACAAAGTATTAAACCGCCAGAGTTTAACCATTGCCTGCCTAGCAGTTAGTTAGCTCTCCCCATGCTTCCTTCCACCCCCGTGCTCCGGACCCTTCCTCCTCCCTGCCCTTGTGCAGTAGCAGCGCTTCCCGCGCTGTTCTTCCGGAAGGATCCTCCCCATCAAAACAGAAAGGCAGTGACCTCTTTCCTTTTTAATTTCAGGCTCTGGTCGCTGGCTCCTGTAGGAAAGAGGCCCCGGCTCTTTCCCTGCCCTCTCCTGCAGTGGCTTCAGTTCCCTGGCACGGTGTCTCCAGCTGGCTGTCAGCAGCACCGTGGCGGCAGTGGGAGAAGGGCTGACCTGTCATTTCTTCTCCCGCAGCGACGAGCACAGAAGCAGCTGATGCGAATTCAGACAAAGAGGCAGAGTCTGAGGAGCCCCAGGAGAAAGCAAAAGCCCAGGGGGCACCAAAAATAGAAGAGGAGGAGCAGGACCTAAAGGTACGGAGAC
Source organism: Strix uralensis (assembly GCF_047716275.1). Taxonomy (NCBI): domain Eukaryota; kingdom Metazoa; phylum Chordata; class Aves; order Strigiformes; family Strigidae; genus Strix; species Strix uralensis. Next base: position 11,951,205 of record NC_133986.1, read on the forward strand.
GCAGAGATGCCTGTCGGTGAGATCCGTCCCAGCTCGCGCGAGGGATGTGGCCGGGCGCTTGGCCTCTGCCCCGGAGACGCTGCCGGGCACTGGGGACATCTGAGCTTTGGGCTGTGGGTTCGGACTGGCTGGAGCGGCCTTGGCCACCTCCCGCGCTGCCGATGGGACGGCGCCAGGGGCCTGCTGCAGCTCTAAAGCTCAGATCCCGGCGCGGCTGCAAGAGCAGCTCGTCCTGGCCTTGTGAAAGAACAGCCGTGCAGGATTAGGCCAGCAGCTCTGCTGCCCTGTGTCCTGCCTCTGGCAGGAGCCAGCAGCAAAGGCTTGAAAGCGTTTTAAAAAAAAAAAAAAAAAAGGGGGGGGCGGGGGGGAGTTGTGGGGGGCATAAAGACTGAGCCCTGGGTCTTGTCCTGAGAGAGCATGAACACTTTTGTCTTGACTTTCTTTTCACCAATAACAATATTTCAGTCCTCTGGCACGTGCCCGTTCAGTCGTCCCGTTTCCAGGCTGAAGACTCCTCGTTCATAATCTCTCTGTGTCTGGAGGCTGCCGGTACCTGTCCTTCTGCCCCTCACCCAGCGTTCCTTTTTGAAGTTGTTAGATTTTTGGGGAAGCCCCACATTGTTAGAAATGGGGGAAGCCCTGGGGATTTCTTCAGTATTGTGCTGATATTTTCTCTTCCGAGCCTTGGTTTGCTCTTTCTGGCTGCGGCTGAAGGATTCCCAGAGCCCCTTCCTGACCCACAGTAGTGACACACAGAGCTACAGGCTCTGGGTGACAGTTATGCTGAGTGGTAGGGGAGATCTTTTCTATTTGTCCTTTTAATTCCCCGCTCGCTCGTTACCAGGAGATAATTTGGCTCCTGAGCAATTTGGTTTCGTTAGCAACCGTTGACACCTCCCTGGGCCAGATGGTTTACGGATGGGGAATCGCCAGCTCGCGGTAGAACCCCGGTGGGAACCCGCAGTGAGAGCTGACCTCGGGCCCTGCCCTCATTTCCTACTGCTTCATCATTTTTCCAGCGTGAAAGGGCTTCGTTATTGTCCTCCTGATGGATTTAGCATCTCTCCCATAAAAGAACTCTTAACAGAGTTGTGAGATGCGACATTCCTTGCCCAAAACCGGAGCCTCCCTCAGTATAGCATCTACATGAGGCTTGTCTGATTTTTTTAAAACTTAATTTATTTTAAAAAAAAAGTAAAAAAAAAAAAGCCTGCAGCAGGACCACACTCATGCCTGCCGCACCCCAGATGGCTACCGAAAGCCTTTTAAGCCGGCCCGTTTGCCATCCCTCTCCTCCTGGTCCTGGCGGTGCGCTGTGACGGACTGCGTGCTGTAGCGTGGTGCTTTCCCACGCGGGATCCCTTTAGAGGTTGGAGGAATGCCGTCTCCTCGGGTAATTGGTACCATTTGCTTCATCGATTTGGGGTAATCTCTCTTCTGCCGGCTCTCTGGTTTGCAGGAGATCCGCTGGGCCCTCTGCTGCGAAGTCACCCTCTGCTGTGGGATCTTCCCTGGCTTCTCCGTAGCCACGTTAAAACACGGGAATTCATTTCCCCGCTTCGGGTTTCTCTAGTGCTGTTTGTCTGTCTGGCCCGTCCTCCTCTGGAGACAGACTCTGCGTTGTTGGCTTTGGGGACCTTCCAAAGCCTCTTCTGAAGAGCAAAAGGGAAAAAAAAAAAAAGACGACATTTTTAGAGCCCTCCTTAAAGCAGTGGTGGTGCCGCTTGCAGGCATCCACCCTGTTCCCGCTCCTGATTGTTTCCTGGCTTGTAGCTGCTTTCCTGCAGTCGCTGCAGGCGGGGGGATGGACGTGGGGGTCCCTGTGGCCCCGGGCAGTGCCCCACTTGGAGTTTTTGCTCCCGCGGGACACCAGGATCAAGGAACGGCGGTCGCTGTGGGCTGGCCTGAATCTTAACATAGATCCTGTCTCTGCTCAGGAGTAAATCCAGAGCTGTCGCCCCTCTCCTGCGCTTTCCAACTAGTTCCTCCAGAAAGCAATGATTTATAAAGCCTGAAATTATATCCCGGCCCATTTCCTTTGGGAAGCGATTGAAAGATTAGATTTAATGCTTTCCACCCTGGCGATTGCTCTGCTGTAACTCCAGAGCCGGGCGCTGAAGCGGACCCGAGCCCGCACCCTCCTTGGGCTGGGGTGGAGCTCTGATTGCGCCCAGGGGGCCGGGAGCAGGAGCAGGGCGAGGAGTTGGGGTTTGCCGGCGGCTCCAGAGGAGGCCTGGTCCTGCCATCCCGCAGCGACGCCATCCCTGGGGCACAGGAGGTAGCGGGGTTTAACGGAGGGGGTGACAGGCGCTGACGTTCAGGGTGGCACGGCGGAGGGGCCGCAGGCGGTCCCGAGTCTCGTTTGCCGGGGAAGGCCTCGAGCCGCGGGGCCGCAGCCCCCGGTGCCGCTACCGGAGGGTGGCTCCTTATTCTCCCCTTTCTCCCTGGCAGTTTCAGATCGGAGAGCTGGCAAATACTCTGACTAGTAAATTGGAGTTCCTGGGCATCAACAGACAATCTATCTCCAACTTCCACATGTTGCTGTTGCAGACAGAGGTAACCGAGCCTTCGTCCCTCGCTCCGGCCTTCTGTTCTGAAGCGGATAACAAATACTGTCCGCCGTTCGAGCGCCAAGGGCCGGTGCTGCGTGAACCTCGTGGCAGCAGCGCCACAACCGCGCTCCTGCAGGGCCCTTCCTCGGCGGGGGGAGAGCATGGCTTTGCGCAGAGGCGGTGTCTTCCCCCCCGAGCCCCGTGCCATAAGGGAGCCTCCCGCAGCTCGAGTCCTGTCCCGAGAGCCGCTTGCAGCCTCCCTCAACGGCTTTCCCCCCCCGGTTCTTGCCCTCTAGACCCGCATTGCAGACTGGCGAGAAGGTGCTCTCAATGGAAACTACCTCAAACGCAAACTCCAAGACGCAGCCGAACAGCTAAAACAATACGAAATAAACGCCACCCCTAAAGGCTGGTCCTGCCACTGGGACAGGTACGCGCTCTCCTACCTTTCTCACCTTTCATCTCTGACATCTCAGACATGATTTGTGACCATCACCACCCGACGACGTTGGCGCCGTCCCTCTCGGAGACTGAGAGCAGCTTCTGTTAGCAGTGCTGGGCAGGCAGAGAAACATCCGGCACTCGCAGAGTTTGGGCCGACCACCAAACTGGAGGATCCAAACGGAGTGCTCAGTGCTTTGAGACGGAGCTGATTCCCTGATCGGACAGAGCTGGTTTTCACTCTCGCGAGTGTAAAGCGCTGTGGAGGGCGGGCCTGGGGGGTCGCGCATGCGAGAGCTCTGTGAACTTTGCAGGATCTCTGGATCACCTCTTCTGACCAACAGCTCTGACAAAGGACAAACTTCAACTCATCGACGGAACGAAGAACAAGATTTCTGTCTCCTGCCAGCAGGTCAGACCCAAACATTTCTTTGTCTATTTGGCTTTCTTGATTAATTTTCCTTTGTTTGAAATCTTTGCTCTTTTGTTTTTCAGCTCCCAGATCCGCTCCCTCTCTCTAGCATTCACTGTGTGTTTGACACCAAGAGTATCATAAAAGCGACCTCCGCGCACCACGGGGTAGGGGGGCAGCCGCTTCTCTCCATTGGGCTGTTCCCCGGTGCCTCTTCTTGGAGGGCGACTTTTCAGCCAAGGCGTCGGCTGAAAGTCCCGATGCTAGCGAGAGACGTCGCTCTGCTGCGCGCTGGCCTGCTTTCTCAGCCCTCCCCTCCCTCGGAGCGGGGGGCTCAGGGCGACGTTCACGCAGCCAGCAATGCAAATAGCTTTGAGCGAGCCGGCTCGGGTCTCTCCTGCCTCTGTCCTCAAAGTTGTTTGTGGCGTTTGGGAGAGCGGCAGCCCTGCTGCCGAGGGTCTTCCCTGCGAGAGCGCACCGCTGTCGTGGGCAGGCCCGCCTCGGAGTGTCGGTGGCGGGGGAGGGAATCTAAAGCCTCCTTCTCTTTCTTGTGATTTAGGGAGCATAGACGCTATTTCTATGTTAACGAGCGCTCAGGAGAGTCGCAATGGGAGTTCCCTGACGGGGAGGACGAAGAGGAGGGACAGCGAACCACCGACAGAAAAGCCGACGGTCCTCCTAAACCACCTCCAAAAGACAAAGGAGAGCGCGCAGGGGACCCCGCCGAGCGCACCGCAGGTACGGTGATGTGGGGGGGGATTGCTGCGGTTTTGGGGGGAGTCCCAGCCCCAGAGTGGTGTGTTATGGGGCCTTGCCGAGCGCTAGAGCAGGCAGCAGCGCCAGTCCCTCCCCGGGCAGTGGTTTGGGCACCGCACCCGAGCTGTCCCCAGCAGTTTTCGGCACGGCGGTGCCGGGGAAGGCGGCATGCAGGTCGTCGGTCGAGCCCGTGGCCTGAGCTCTGCCTGCCCGCTCCCAGGCAGGGCCTGGCAGGGAGGCAGCGGGCAGGAGCAGGCAGCGCGGTCCGTAGCGTGGGTTTTCAAGCCTGTGTCAATATGTATTCTTCAGGCTCCCTTTGTAAAGAATCCTTCTCAGGCCAAGTTCCTGCTACGTCTCTCATGCCGCTCACTCCATTTTGGACTCTGCTTCAGTCCTCTGTCCCGGTCCTCCAACCTCCCTTGCCTTTGGAAATGCCTCCGCCGCCTCCGCCTCCCCCAGACTCGCCCCCGCCGCCGCCCCCGCCGCCGCCACCACCCGGAGAAGATGGTGAGATCCAGGAAGTGGAGATGGAAGATGAGGGGGGCGAGGAGCCACCCGCCCCAGGAACGGAGGAAGACGCTCCCCTGAAGCCTCTCCTGCGCCCCGCTGCCAGCAGCAGCAGCCAGGTGAGCGGTGGCCAGGCGAAGCCAGTCTCGGTGCGCGGAGGCAGGGCGACCCTTGGGGCCATGTCCCTCCTCCCAGCTTGGCACTGACGTCTGCGCGCTCTTCCCAGGGCGCTGTCGAACCAAGCCCGACGCCGCTGCTCTCCGCCAAACCGCAGAAGAGGAAAGCGGTGGAGATGAACCCGGGGCTGCTGCAGCGAACAGCCACCATCGGCAGCTGCCCCGTCATCTACAGCCAGCCCCTGATGGCCACCGGCAAGTACCAGCCTTCGGCCATGCCCCTCGCCTCCCTGAGGCCTCGCCAGCGCCTGCAGGGCGAGATCCAGGGCCGCCCCAACCTCCGCATCGCGCCGGGCCACGCCGGCCCTCAGCCCGCGGCAATGGGCCTGCAATCAGGTTACCTGGGCGTGCCGGCGCCCGCCACCTCTTCCGTCATGAGCTACTCAGAGTGTGCCGCGCCCGTCGGCCTGGCCGCTGCCCCGGCGCGGGGAGCCCTGCCTGCCACTGGCACTGCCGAGCAGCCGCCGCCGCCACCCCCGCCGCCCCCCCAGACGCCCCCGCCGCCCGTCCCCAAGGCGCCGCCACCGCCGGAGAAGGAGAAGCCGAGGAAAGGGCGGAAGGACAAGGTAAGCGGGTGCTTCGGCGCCACTGCAGGGTTGGGGGGAGTTTCCTCCCATGTCAACCGCCCTTCACTTTTGGCGTTTCTGGCGCAGGGTAAGAAGGGGAAGACGAAGATGCCGTCGCTGGTGAAGAAGTGGCAGAGCATCCAGCGGGAGCTGGACGAGGAGGAGAACTCCAGCTCCAGCGAGGAGGATCGGGAAACCACAGCCCAGCGGCGCATCGAAGAGTGGAAACAGCAGCAGCTGATGAGGTAACGGATCCTGGAAGAGTTGGGGGCTGCCCCCGGTGCCGCAGCCTGGGGCGGGGAGGTGGACACGTTTCCTTTGTCTCCTGCGAAGGCAGAGAGGGGGGAGACCCACACCTGAGGCCCTGTTTTGTCCCCGCAGTGGCATGGCGGAGAGGAATGCCAACTTCGAGGCGCTGCCAGAGGACTGGCGAGCGCGGCTGAAGCGGAGGAAAACCGCGTCAAGCACATGAGCCGCGCTGCACCTTTTTTGTTTTTGTTTTGGTTTTTTTTTTACAGATGTACAGTTCAGAGCCCTTCACTTGACCATTGTCCAATAAATTGTAGCAGTTTGGGACGTGCTGTCTGGTTGAGCAGGGGCTCTCCCGGTCCCTGCCATGGCCACGGGAGGCTGTTTGGGGCTGGCGGGCTGATGCCGGTGTGGCCCTTTGTGGCCCTGCTGCTCTGGGTGTCCGCCAGGATGGCGAAATCCCTCTGGCTCCTTTCCCAGCTCCGCTCTGGGACCGCCCCGTCCCTCCCCGCCGGTCGCTCAGCGACCGCGTCCTGCCTCTGACCGGGACCGGAGAAGGGTCCTGCCGGACCTCTGGCAGCCATGCGGCCCTCGGGGCACCCCCCTGCCCACCTTGGGGAGGGGGGACTGGGGGGGTTTGACGGGGGGCTGTTCCCCGAGCCCTACGACAGCTTCATGCGCAGCCACCTGCGCTACTATGGCTACTTCCAAGGTGAGCCCTGGCTACGGCGACGTGGCACCCCCCGGTGCCCCCCCGCCCCCTTTGGGCTGCAGCACTGCTCTCCCCAAGGCCAGAAGATGGGGGGACAGAAGACCCCTGCGGCCCTGGGGGGCCCCTCCGAGCAGCACCCCGACCCCGGCTGCCTGTGGGGTCCTGGGCAGGAGTTGAACCGTGAGTGAGACCCCGTAGCCCCCCCCAGCACTGGGAGCTGCCTCCTCTTGGCAACGAGAGCATGGGGTGGGGGAGCCTTCCCCTGCTTTGGAGGGGTGGGTGCTTTTGGGGGGTGTCCCCACCCCAACCTGACCTCTCCCACATCTCGGTTGGAGGCAGGAGTGCACCGGAACCCCTCTGCAGCCCCTCCTGATCTTCCTGGGGGGCTGGAGCCAGCCCCCCACCAGCGCACGTCGGCCCCCTCAGCGCGGCACCGTGGGTCCCCGGGAGAGCCACGGGGTCTCTTCGCCCTCCCCTTGGTGCGGGGCCCCCCACCCGCTCCCCGCTGGCCCATCGAGTGTGAGGTCATCAGGGAGACGATGGAGCACATTGGTGAGGGAGCGCTCCGGCTGGCCCCCTGCCTGCCCCCTGCGCCAGCCCCCGACCCTGCCCAGAGCACCCATTTGTGCCTCCCCCCCCAGAGTGGGTCCCTCCTGAACCAGAGCCCTTCTGCCAGCCTGCGGGCCCCGAGCAGGCCCCGGCCCCCCTTGGTGAGGAGCTGGGCACTGTCGTCTACCACCTCTGCCCAGGTAGCAGGGAGCGGGCAGCACCCCTGGGTGCCCCCTTGGCCTCCCCAGACCCCCATCACTGTCCCTCTGGGCTTCCCCCCGCAGCACCCCGAGGCTTCTGTTTCACCCGCGCTCGGGTTGGGGGGGCCCCGGGGCCCCTCTCCTCACCAGCAGCTGCCTTAGAGGGGCCCCAGGACACCACACTGCTCTTCGAATCGCGCTTCGAGAGCGGCAACCTCCAAAAAGCTGTCAAGGTGTAAGAAAAGGGCCAGGGAGGGGGGGACAAGGAGGGGGCAGCAGTGAGGCCGGGAGCCAGAGCATGGCCCGTCCCACCGTGCAGGGGCCCCTACGAGTACGTGCTGACGCTGCGGCCGGACCTGTACACTGCCAAGCACACCCAATGGTTCTATTTCCGCGTCCAAAACACCCGGCGAGAACCTCTCTACCGCTTCACCATTGCCAACCTGGCGAAGCCCAAGAGCCTCTATGGCGAGGGCATGCGCCCGCTGCTCTACTCCCAGCAGGACGCCCAGAGCCGCGGCATTGGCTGGCGCCGCATCGGCACCGACATCCGCTACTACCAGGGTGGTGGTGGCGGGGAGGAACCGGCTGCCTTCTGCCTTTCCTGGACAACACGTTTCCCCCACGACGGCGATACCTGCTTCTTTGCTCACTCCTACCCCTACACCTACTCCGACCTGCAGCGCTACCTGCGGGCGCTGGCGGGCGACCCAGTGCGCTCGCAGTACTGTGCGGTGCGGGCGCTGTGCCGCAGCTTGGCCGGCAACACCGTCTACTTGCTGACCATCACCAGCCCGGCCGGCGCAGCAGCGGCCAAGCGGGTGGTGGTGCTGAGCGCCCGCGTGCACCCTGGGGAGAGCGGTGGCTCCTGGGCCATGCGGGGTTTCCTCGATTTCCTCCTCAGCGCCCACCCCGATGCCCGGCTCCTGCGCCGGCTCTTTGTCTTCAAGGTGGTGCCCATGCTCAACCCCGATGGGGTGGTGGTGGGCAACTCCCGCTGCTCCTTGGCTGGCCGTGACCCCAACAGGGCTTACGGCACGGCGCTCCGCGGCTCCTTCCCTGGCGTGTGGCACCTGCGGGCTATGGTCGAGAGGTGAGGTGGCGGGGGGTGACGGGGAGCCGGCAGGACGGTGCCACTCCCGTGGCGGTGCCAGTGGCCTTATCCTGATGCACGCAGGGTGCTGGCGGAGCGGGAGGTGGTGCTGTACTGTGACTTCCACGGGCACAGCCGGAAGAACAACGTCTTCATGTACGGCTGTGACGGCGGCGGGGCTGGACTGCGGCTGCACCAGCGCGTCTTCCCCCTGATGCTGAGCAAAAATGCCCCTGACAAGGTGGGACGCTCAGAGCTGGGGAACGGCGTCTTCGCCGCGCTTCATGGTGACACCAGATGGTGATGCGGGGCGTCCTGGCGGGGGGATGTGCTGACCCCAGGGCCGGCCCCAGTTCTCCTTCCCCAGTTGCAAGTTTAAGGTGCAGAAGAGCAAAGCGGGGACGGGCAGGGTCGTCATGTGGCGCATGGGCGTCTCCAACAGCTACACGCTGGAGGCAGCTTTCGGGGGCTCCACGCTGGGTGAGGCGCTGCCGCTGGCCGGGGATGCCGGTGTCGGGGGTGCTGGTGGGCGGGCAGTCCCCGCGTTGGGATGCTGCCGCTTGTTTTGTTGTCCCTTGTCCCCTCCAGGCGGGAGGAACTCGCACTTCACTGTGGAGGATCTCAAGGCACTGGGCTACCACCTCTGCGACACCCTGCTCGACTTCTGTGACCCCGATCCAGCCAAGGTGGGCCGGCAGCCCGGACTGCATCACCCAGGCCAGTCCCGGTGCTAGAGGGAGGCTGCGGTGACGCTGGCTCCATCCCGCAGTTCCAGCAGTGCCTGGTGGAGGTGGATGTGCTGCTGCGGCAGCGGCTGGGCCGGGAGCTGGGATCTGGCAGCGGCTGGAGCGACGTCTCCCCTTCGGAGCTTGAGTCCAGGTATGACCCAGCCACGCTGCCCCGCTGACCCTGCAGCGCCGGTGGGGGCTGCAGGTGGTTGTCTCCCCCACACAGCACCAGCGGCTCCGACAGCTCTGTGTCCGACGGGCCCCCGGCTCCCCTCCACGGCCCAGCCCAGCCGATGAGTCCCCGGGTGCCGCCATTTTCGGGGCAGAAGGGACGAAGCGCCAGGGAGGTGCGAGGTGTCAGGGGTGCAGACGCCCCGGCACCATTTTGCCATCCGGCACAGCTGGAGCAACGGAGGAGGAAGCGGCTGCGGAGCCGGAGAGCGAGGAATGCCCTGCGCCAGACAAACACTCTCTGCCAGAGCCATGCCAGCGTCCCAGTGAGCCTGGGCCCACCAGCACGGTCCACCCTGTCTCAGAGGGGACAGTCCTGCAGGGACACTTGTCCCCGGTGCTGTCCCAGCGGGTATAACCCCTCTTCTGTGACCCTTAAGCCGCCTGTCCCTGGCACCCGGAGGGGAAGCAGCGTGGCAGGAGAGGAGCCTGGAGCTGGCTGTGGTGTGACCTTTGCCTGCGCAGCGGGAGAGGGAGATGGCCACCACCCCGCCGTGGTGATATCTCAGCCAGACAGTGGCACAAGTGCAGCGTCGCACTGCCAGTCACCGCTGAGCACCCACCACCCCCGTGTCACTGGTGATTCCTCGCAGGATACAGCCCCGGGAGCTGAAATGGGGCTGTTGCAGCAGCGGCGCGAGCAGCCGGGAGGGCAGGCAGCTGCTGCCCGTAGGCACAGGGTCCGGCCCCGCCTCACTGGCCCCAGCAGGGCCTGGCCATCCGCCACTGCCGCACGCTGCTGCGCCTGTGCTCGGGATTAAAGGCAGTGCCGTGGCCAGGCCTCTGTGTGGTGACGCCTGTTTTCATCGTGCCATCGCTGCTCAGGGGCTTCCCCGTGGCCCCCAGCCCTCCAGCCTGCCCAGAGGCTGCTGCCACCCAGGCCCTGCCACCATGGCAGTGCCTCAGGCCCTGCAGGCTCTCTCACCATGGTGTTATGTCAGGCCCTGTTGCCATGATGTCACCTCAGGCCCCCTTACCATGACATCACATCAGGCCTGCAGGCCACAGAGAGGCCTCAGGCCCCACTGGTGCCGCAGGCCCTGTTACCATGGCGACACCTCAGGCCCTGCAGGCCGCAGTGACGCCTCAGGCCCCGTCGCCACTGTGACGGACCCCCCCGCCCCCCCGCCGCCCCTTCGTTGCCACGGCGACCCAGCCGGGACCCACCCTTCTGGCCGGAAGTGGCCTGAGGGCGCGCCGGAAGTACCGGGGAGCGGAAGCGGAAGCGGCGGCGGTGTCCTTCTGGGCCGTGACGCCGGGGCGGCACCATGGCAGACGCGGCCTCGCAGGTGCTGCTGGGCTCGGGGCTGACCGTGCTCTCGCAGCCCCTCATGTACGTGAAGGTGCTGGTGCAGGTAAGGGGGGGGGGGCCGGTAACGGTGAGTTGCAGGGGGGGCGGCACCGGGCCCGGTACCGGCTGCAGGCTGCCTGTTCCCGCCGCAGGTGGGCTACGAGCCGCTGCCGCCCACCCTGGGGAGGAACATTTTCGGGCGCCAGGTCTACCAACTGCCCGGCCTCTTCGCTTACGGTGAGTCTGCCCCGGCGGTGCGATTCCCCTGTGTCGCCCCCGCCCCGCGGGGCCGCTGGTTCCGTGGGGATCCCCCATGGAAAACCGAGGGGGACGGTCCTGTGTGGCCTGAACGGGTCCCCGCTGTCCCCAGCCAAGCACATCGTGAAGGTCGATGGAAGAGCGGGACTCTTCAAGGGCCTCACCCCCCGCCTCTGCTCCAGCGCCATCGGCACCGTCGTGCACAGCAAAGTGCTGCAGGTACGGGGGGGGGACACAAACACACAGGGACACGTCCAGGGGTGGTGGCAGGGGGCTCTGCCGCTGGGAGCTGGGGACGCAAAGACCCCGTGTCACGCTGCTTCGGTGGGGCTGGCACTGGCAGAGCCTCCCCTGTTCTCCATGGCTGCGCTGACCCTGCCCTTTGCTCCCCAGCGGTACCAGGAGGCTGAGCAAGCTGAGGTAGGTGTGAGGCTGCTTCCCCCTGGTGAATCCTCCCTCGCCATCTCTCCTTCCCTTCCCCTCTCACTCCCTCCTTCCCATCTGCCCCCGCAGCTGCGGGTGCTGGGGAGGGAGCGGGGCCTTTTGGGGGGCTGTTCCCCGCCTGATGCTTCTTTCTCTCTCCAGCCAGGAGCCAGCAAGAAGGAGCCCGTGTCCTCACTGGAGCAGGTCCTTAAGGAGGTGAGGAAAAGGAGGAGGAGGGTGCTGGGGTCCACTCAGGTGGGAGAGGAGCTCGGTACAACACCAGCACCGCCGGGCTCTCTGCTTCCCCCTCCCCCTGACACCCTATTTCTCCCCAGACCTCCCGAGAGATGGTCGCTCGCTCTGCCGCCACGCTCATCACCCACCCCTTTCACGGTAGGTGCCCCCCTGACCCCCCCCCACGCCACCCCATAGCTGGTGTGTGGGCCCAGGGACCCGGGTGACACCCTGGAACGTCCCCATGTCTCTCCCTGACCCCCACGCTGCCTGTCTCTGCCCGCAGTGATCACCCTGCGCTGCATGGTGCAGTTCATTGGCCGCGAGACCAAGTACAGGTATGGGGTGGGGGGGCTGGGGCTGCTGCAGTGGGGGGGGGGGCTGCCTGTCCGTGGGGGGCCCCCTCTGACCACGCTCTCCTCTTCATCCCCGCCGCAGTGGGACACTAAGCGCCTTCGCCACTATTTACCGAGAAGAGGGTGTCCTGGGCTTCTTCGCGTAAGTGTTGATAACCGGCACCTTGGGGCGGGAGGGGGCACAGTGGGGTGTCTCTCCAAAATCCGCGGGTGTTGCTCCTCGCTCCGGCGCTGCAGCTCTGCTCTGCGCTGGCCTCGGGGTGCACAGTTTCCTGTTCTCCCCTCCCTGGGGGGCTTCCTGGCGCTGATCCGGCAAGCTGCCACCTTATAGCCACCGGCCTTGGGTTGTGTGGGTGACGTCTAGTGCCTGGGGACATTAAAAAATTTAGAGCAAAGATTTAGTAGCCATTCTCTGGAAGCACCGGCTGGGGGGTGTTTTGGGTCCCTCTAGCAGCTCCTCTCTGTCAGCCTTTGAGCATCCCCATTCCCAGAGCCAGGGGTTCCCCCTTTGGAGGAACAGCCGCTCCCAACCGGCTTTTCCCTGTCTCTCTACACGGCCGGATCCGGGTCTGCCCTGGGCTCACGTTCCCGTTGCCTCTTTTCTTTCAGCGGCCTCATCCCCCGGCTCCTTGGGGACATCCTTTCGCTCTGGCTCTGCAACATGCTGGCCTACCTCATCAACACGTACGCGCTGGAAAACGGGGTACGGGCTCCGTGCCCTGTTTGGGGGGGGGGGGGGGGCGGGTGCTGGGGGAGGCATGGTGACACTGATGGTGCTGAAGGACAGGGGAGGCTCAAGGGACAGTCCAGGGTCACACTTTGGGGTGGCAGCATGGCTCTGGAGGGGGTTGAAGATGACTCTTTTTTTTCTCCCACAGGTCTCAACTATGACTGAGATGAAGAGCTACTCACAGGCGGTCACTGGAGTGAGTACAGCCCACGTGCGCGCACGTGTGTGTGTACACCCACATGCGTGACCTGCGGGCAGGGAGAAGAGAATTGAATCCTCTTTCCCTTGGGAAACGGTGTGTCCCTGTAATCCTGCCTGTCCTGCAGCTGCTGGGATGCTCCGGAAGGATCAGCCCGCAGGGGAGGGAATACTCCGGGGAGGAGATGCGGGACCCTGCGTGCCCGTGGGCTTACGGCTTTGGCCTTTCCTCCGCGAAGCCTGGCCCCGTGTGAAGCCTGCGGGAAAGGGCATCCTCCTGGGGGTTCCCTGGGTATCTTTTTGGGGTTCGTTCTCTCCCAGGGGAGATCCCTGCAGGGGCCGCTGCCGACCAGCCCTGCTCTCCCTTGCAGTTCTTCGCCAGCATGCTGACCTACCCCTTCGTGCTGGTCTCCAACCTGATGGCTGTTAATAACTGCGGGTGAGTCTGCAGCCGCCCCGGGGCAGGGCTGGTGTGGGTGACAACCGTGTCCTTCTGTGGGTAACAACCGTGTTCCTCTGCGCCTGATCAGCTCCCCGTTAGCAACAAGGTTTTAAACTCCTGCTGCGGTTGATCCCTCAGTGGTAGCACTGCGGTGGGGGGGAGCCTGGCCTTGAAAGGGCCATTTTGGGGTTCAGCCCAGCGCGGAGCTGCGGAGGGGATGGGTCCTACCCCACCAGCTTGGCCCTGGGTGGAAATAATTCCCCGTGGGTCTCCTCTCCCTCCCCCAGGCTGGCCGGGGGCCTCCTCCCCTACGCACCCACCTACTCCTCCTGGCTGGACTGCTGGGGTCAGCTACACAGGGAGGTAAGTAGCTGTAGCTAGGCAGTGCCGGGATGCCGCCTGGCCACCAAGAAAAGGTGGGTGGGAGCCCTGTGGGGTTTGGGGCGGGCTGCAGCGGGGCTCGGGGTAGCCCTGACTCACCCTCCGGTCGCCATCTTCCCACTTCCAGGGCAACATGAGCCGAGGGAACAGCCTGTTTTTCCGCAAGGTGCCCGCAGGGAAGCGATACGTGTGGGAGGAGAGGAGGTTTCGCTGAAGCTGGAGCCAAGAGGGGAGTTGTGAAGCCGATGTGGGGCTCTGCAGACAAAGAATTATGAGAGAGTGGTGATTTCTATACAGTTTTTTTAAAATCATTTAATGCTGAGAGATGAACGTGGACGTCTGAGAGTGTCTGTCGTGGGGCTGGGGGCTTCCTGGGGGTTGCTGGCCCTTGTCCAGCGTTCCTTCCCCGATCCAACCACCTTAGCAATGTCCCTATATTCCCTACATATTCCCTGTATTCCCTGTTCTTCACTCGACCCCAACACAGCACACTGGATCCGTCCCACGAGCCATCATCCCAGCTGTCCTTCTGTCCCCCCTTCTTTTAAAGACCGGTTGTACCAGCGTCACAGTCCAACTAGCTGAGGGGCTGCCGCCAGCCTGGGTGGGGTTGGAGGTGGCTTGTTAATGGCTGTGGCTAATTGTGGAGTGGTGGCAGAGCCCTGGGAGGAGACCGCAGTCGGGCGTGCCTCAGTTTCCCCTCCCTCTCGGGGCTGTAGCAGTGGGGGTGGAGATCAGATCGATCCCAGCGTCAGCGGTTTCTGGGCGCAGCACCCATGGGGGTGTCACAGCACCTCCGGGCATGAGGGGACAGGCGGCTGATGACAGGGGGAGGGATGGTGACATGGCTGGGCTGTGAAAAGAGGGGGGCGAGGGGTTGCACACGCGGCGGGGTGGTTGCACACCCAGGGACAGGGTTGTGCACCTGGGGGGGAAGGTGCTTGCACACCCTGCAGGAGGGTTGCACAGCTGGAGAGGGGGTCACACACCTGGTGGGAGGGCTGCACACCCAGACAAGAGGTTATTGCACACGTGGGAGGGTATAAAGCTGGGTGGTGGGTTGCACACCTGCCAGGGGTTGTTCCACACTCGGTGTGGTTGTTGCACACCTGGTGGGGGCTGTTGCAGAGCCAGCAAGAGGGTTGCATGACTGGAGCTGGGCTTGCACACCTGGCAGGGGCTGTTGCACACCCAGCAAAAGGGTTGCATGGCTGGAGCTGGGCTTGCACACCTGGCAGGGGTGGTTGCACACCTGATGGGGTTGTTGCACACCCATCAAGAGTTGCATGGTTGGAGCCGGGCTTGCACACCCTTTGGGGGTAGGTTGCCCACCCAGCAGAGGTGGTTGCCCACCCAGGGAGAGGGTTGCACACCCGGCGGAGGCGTTGCGCCCCGGGCGGGGCCGTCCCACAGCCGTTGTAGGCGGAGCCGGGGGCGGTCGGTCCCGGATGTCCTTCCCCCCCCGCCCCCCCCGCCCCTCTCCGGGGCCAGCGTCATGGCGGACCCGGGGACGGGCGGCGGCGCGGGGGGGTTGTTGAGCAGCGGGAGCGAGCGGCGGTGCCGGGCGCGGCTGGCGGCGGGGGGGCGGCGGGGGACGGCGGCCGCGGCGGCGGCGGTGCTGGTGCCGCTGTGCTCGGTGCGGGGCCGCCCCGCGCTGCTCTTCACGCTGCGCTCCCGCCGCCTGGGCGGGCCCCACAGCGGTGACGTCAGGTACCGGCGGCAGGGAGAGAGTACCGGGACCGACACCCCCCCTTCCCCCCCGCCATGACGGTGCTATTGTCTCTTGCAGTTTCCCCGGGGGGCGGCGGGATCCGGGGGACGGTGACTCGGTGGCCACGGCGCTGCGGGAAACGCGGGAGGAGCTGGGGCTGGCGCTGGGACCCCCGAGCGTCTGGGGACAGCTACGGGCGCTGCCCGACCTGGTACCGGGTGACAAGGACAGGGGGACGCGGCGGGGGGGGGGGGGGGGGGGGGAGCGGAGTGGCTGGGGACACCCAGGACACAAGGGCAGGGTGGCAGGGACACGGGTGACAAGGGTTCAGGGGGACAGAGACACGGATGACAAGGACAACGGGGGGACAGGGACACGGGTGACAAGGGTTCAGGGGGACAGAGACAGGGATGACAAGGACAACGGGGGGACAGGGACACAGGTGACAAGGGTTTGAGGGGCCAAGGACATGAGTGACAAGGGTTCAGGGGGACAGCGACATGGGTGACAAAGGTTCAGGGTGACAGAGACACAGGTGACAAGGGTTTGAGGGGCCAAGGACACAGGTGACAAGGGTTCAGGGGGACAGGGACACGGGTGACAAGGGTTCGAGGGGACAAGGACACAGGGTGCTGGCTGCAGGCCTGTTGGGTGACAGGCAATGGATGTCTGGGGGTTAAGGTGGGCGGGTGATACTCTAGGGAGGGGTTGTCACCCTGTCCCTGTCTGACACACCTCCCAGCGGGGACAGACGGTGGCCCCCGTCGTGGCCAACCTGGGGCCCCTGGAGGACTTGACGCTGACCCCGAACCCCGATGAGGTGGGTGACCCCACGCCGGCCGCGTCCCCTCCCTGGGATGCTCACCCCCTTTCCCGGTGACACCAACAGTCCCAGTCACCCCCTTCCTCGGTGACACTGACTGTCTTGGTCACCCCCTTGCCGCCTGTATTGGCAGGTGGAGGAGGTCTTCACCATGCCCCTGGCTCACCTCCTGCAGGAGGAGAACCAGGGCTACACCCACTTCCGCACTGCCGGCCGCTACAGCTACACCCTGCCCGTCTTCCTCAACGGCCCCCACAAGGTGTGGGGGCTGACGGCCATCATCACCGAGCTCACCCTGGAGCTGCTGGCACCTGACCACTATCGCCTGAAAACCCACGCGCCACGCCACAGCTCCACGGTCTGACGCGGGAGGGGACAGGGTGGCCCCCAGCCTCTTTTTTTGGGGGGGGGTGTGTGTGTGTGTGTGTACAGGCGGAGCTCTCCCCAGCTTGTTTTCATCTGCCTGTAGCCCAGCCTCGCCACACAGGCAAGGAAGGGGCTGCGGTGGGGAAACTACACCGACCCCCTCGCTGTTGGTACTGCTGCCTATGGGTGATGTCACCCGCTGTGATTGAGTAAAAAAAAAGCAACGTTTGGATCCACTTGTGCCACAGCCTCCAAGTCATGGAGCGTGGGGTCTCATGAAAAGCCACGATCCCCCCTCTGGGGGGATCCAGACCGTGGCTGCGTGATCCCCCAATCCCTAGGGATCCCCCTGATCCCTGGGGATCCCCTGCTTCCAGGGACACAGGACCCAGAGCCACCCCCCACCGCGACCGTTCCTTCCCACCATTTTCCATCTGCCACTTGCTCCTGCCCCTCTCCAGCAAAGAGGAGCCCGTCAGCACAGCAGCGTTTAATGAGGACCCCTCAACGCAGCCCCAGAACCTGCTGCGAGAAGCCCCCCACCCCCAAGAAGCCCCCCTCCAGCAGGAAACGGCAGGGCCACTGCCACCAGCAGCCCTTGCTCTGTTGCTGGCTCCTCACGCTGAGGCCGCTCGGGCTTTGGCCTCCCCGTAGCGCCGCATCCTCTCCTCCAGCTCAGGACGGAAATGGCGGATGAGGCCCTGCGCAGAGCAAAGCAGATAGGTTAACGGGGTGGGGAAAAGCTGCCCACCACCCCCAAACACCCTCCCACCAGCCCCAAATCCGCCCCCACCTGCACAGGCCAGGCTGCGCCGTCGCCTAGGGCGCAGATGGTGTGGCCCTCGATCTGTTTGCTGATCTCCCACAGCGCGTCAATCTCGGCTGCCTGCGCATTGCCCTGCACGAACCGCGCCATGACCTTGTTCATCCAGTCGACACCTGCGGGGATGGGAAAGCCGTCAGGGACCCGCAGTGTGCCCCCCCCCACCAACTTCCCTCCTCACCCCACATTCCCCCCAATCCCTGCTCACCTTCTCGGCACGGGGTGCACTGCCCGCAGCTCTCATGCTTGTAAAACTCGATGAGGCGAGCGATGGCTTTAACGACGTCAGTCTGGGGAGGGAGAGGAGGGTGAGGACCCTGCCATGGCACGGGGGGGGGCCGGGGAGGGGGGCTCCTCCCTTACCGATTTGTCCATGACAATGACGGCGGCTGTGCCAAGCCCGCTCTGCGCCTGCACCAGGGAATCGAAGTCCATCAGCACGGTCTCACACACCGATTTGGGGAGCAGCGGTGTGGAAGAGCCCCCCGGGATGACAGCCAGCAGGTTGTCCCAGCCCCCACGGACACCGCCTGCCAGAGAGAGGGGGACAGCACGGGCTGAGCTAGGCCCAGCACCGACCCGGTGTGGTGCATCGGGGCGGCCTGTGGCGCTCACCAGCATGTTTCTCGATGAGCTCCTTCAGCGGCACTGACATCTCCTCCTCCACGGTGCAGGGGTTGTTGACATGACCAGAGATATTGAAGAGTTTCGTCCCCGAGTTGCGTTCCCGCCCGAAGCCAGCGAACCAGGTGCCCCCCCGCCGGCAGATAGTGGGGGCCACGGCCACTGTCTCCACGTTAGCCACCGTGGTGGGGCACCCGAAGACACCTGGAAGCAGTAGGAGCTCTCACCAGCTGCTTCATCCCCGCAGCAGGATGGCAGCCTTGGGACAACTGGTTTTGTCCGGTCACCGCCATTTTGTCCCACTCTCAAGCGACAGCTAGAAATTAAGGCTCGTGTTGCCAAGAGCTGGGAGAACCGGGGACATACCCACGTCGGCGGGGAAGGGGGGCTTCAGGCGCGGCTTGCCCTGCTTGCCCTCGATGGACTCAATCAGGGCCGTCTCCTCGCCACAAATGTAGGCTCCAGCTCCCCGCACCACGAACACATCGAAGGCGTACCCCGAGCCACAGGCATCCTGCCCCAGCAGCCCAGCCTCATAGGCTTCCCGGATGGCTACCTGCAGCAGAGAGGGGCGAGTGGGTCTGGGGGTTCCCTCTTCCCAATAGTAGGGTGTCCCCTGTCCCCCCCACCATCCCTGCCGCTCACCTGCAGGTTGGAGGCCTCATTGTAGAACTCACCGCGGATGTAGATGTAGGCGGCGCGGGCGCCCATGGCGCGCCCTGCCACCAGGCACCCCTCCACCAGCTTGTGGGGGTCGTGGCGCATGATCTCCCGGTCCTTACAGGTGCCTGGCTCCCCCTCATCTGCGTTTACCACCAGGTACTTTGGCCTGGGGGGGTTGGGCAGGCACCATCACGGCCAGGCTCCCCACAGGGAAGGGGGCTGCAGCGGTGCCGGTACCGGTCTCACCTGCCATCCGGGGGCTTGTTCATGAAGCTCCATTTGAGGCCGGTGGGGAAACCAGCACCGCCGCGGCCACGCAGCCCTGAGGCCTTGATCTCGCCGAGGATCCAGTCCACCCCCTTGAGCAGGATCTCCTTCGTCTTGTACCAGTCTCCGCGGCGCAGGGCGCCCTGCAGCCTGCGGGCAGGGCTCTGCCGGTAGCACCGGGACGGGCCGCACCGGGACCCACCCGCTGCCCCGCCCCCGGTTACTCACCTCCAGTCGTGCCGCCCGTAGAGGTTGGTGAAGATCCGGTCCTCGTCCCGCAGCGACCCGAACTGCGTCTTCTTGGGCGCCGTCTGCGGGGAGACACGGACTCAGCATCGGTAATACCGGTGTACCGGACGGACCCATCCCGGATCGCCCCAGCGCTCCCCCCTCACGTCCCCGCTCACCGAGAAGGAGGCGGCGGGCAGGCGCCGCAGCGCCAGCAGCTGCCGGGCAGCCATGACGGGGTGGCCACCGGCACCGGGACCACCGTCACCTTCAGGCGCCCCTGCAGCGTCGCGCCGGCCGTGACGTCAGCGGCGAGCGCCGCGCAACAGCGACGCCACCGCGCGGAGCCATGGCGGAGGGCGGGGCGTAGTCACACGGCGGCGGGGGTGGGCGGGACGTAGCGCGGGATGGGCGTGTCCCCACCGAGGGGGCGTGGCCAGGCTGGCGCCGCGCCCGCGCTGCCACGTGCCCCGTGCCCGGGCGCGGGTCGGGTTTCGGCAGCTGAAACCGGAGGCCCCCGCCCGCCCCCCCCGGTGCCCCCCGGGGCGCCCCACACCGACACCCCCTTCCAGCACCCCGGGGGGGGGGCTGCGCTGCTCTGCCCCAGCCCCCTCAACGGGTCCCGGTCTCCCCTAGCCGCTCCCTGGTTTGGGGCCATGTGTCGTCCCCCCCCACGCTGCCGGTGGTGGCCTCGTCCCGGCGAGGGAGCAGGACCGGGGCGAGCGCTGGGCCCCAGGGATCCGGTTTCCCTCCTGTCTGGCCCCGGGGGTGGGGAGCAGGGGCTGGCAGCAGGCTGGGGAGACAGGCAGCATGTTCTTCTTCTTCCGCGGGCCCCAGCGGCGGGGGGCCAGTAGCCCCGCGACCCCCTCTTACCGGGCCACCTCCCGTGGCCCTGGCAAACGGGGCAACCGCTGCCTCCGCCTGGCCCTGCAACGTGGGGGGCAGGGGGCCTCCAGCACCCCGGGACGGTCGAGCCACGGCGGCACATCCCCCACAGAGAGCCAGTGGGCTGCCGAGGAGCCGGGGTCCCTGCCACCCCCCACTTTTGGGCAGGTAACCAGCAGCAGGGTGGGGGGGTGAGGGTTGGGGTACGGCAGAGCTGAGGAGGGGGGCCCGAGTGCCCTCACCGGGAGGCTGGGGAACAGCTGGGCGGCTCCCCACATCTGGAGCAGGGAATAATCCGAGGGATTATGTGTGTGTGTGGCGTGTGTTGTTCCCCCCCCTCGCCTGCCCTGCATATATCCTCAGATATTCCATAAAAAACCTCAAATCCCCACGCAGCCACAGCCGTTATTGCCCCCCCCGTGGCCCCGGCCCTGGCTCGCCCCGGAGGGGTGGCAACCCCCAGGACTGCACCAGCCGGGCCCCCGGGGCCAGGCATGCCCTGCGGCACGGGGGCTACCGCTAGCCATGGGCAACTGCACCAAGACCCCTGAGCGGAGGCTCCCCAAGGTAAGGCCAGCCCGGGAGGGCAGCAGAGGGGGGGAGCCCTGGCGTGGCCACCCCCCTCCCCATCACTCCCGCTCTACCCGCAGGACGGGAAGTCACGCTCTGGCCCCCCAGTCCCCGGTGATCCCGAGGAGGTGGCGGAATCTCCCCCGTTGCAGAGCTACTCGGTGCTGCAGGGGCTGGTGGGGCCGGCCTGCATCTTCTTGCGGCAGAGCATCGCCATTACCCAGCTGGTACGTGCTCCCCCCCCGCCACGCCGCCTCTTCTTCCCCATGCGCCTGCTGTGCCAGGCACTGCGCTGCCAGTTGCCGCTTGCCACCCGTGAGCCGGTGGGGGATTTGGGGCAGGAGGGGAAGGACTCCACTTTCAGCTCTTCCCGCTTTTTCTTTCTCAGGACCGAGAGCTGCGGTCTGAGGAGATTGAAGGTGAGGTGCTGTGTCCCTTGGGGCTTGGGGGGGGGGGGCTTTGCCCTGGTTGTGAGCTCCCCCGGTTGCGGTGCCGGCGGTGATGCCGCGCTGCCCGCAGAGCTGAAGCAGGCCTTCCGGGAGTTCGACAAAGACCACGACGGGTACATCAGCTACAAGGACCTGGGCGAGTGCATGCGGACCATGGGCTACATGCCCACTGAGATGGAGCTCATCGAGCTGTCCCAGCAGATCAGTACGTGGCGGGGGGGCCCCTCCGCCCTGCTGGCAGCCGGACAAGCTCCCGGCGATCCCTGTCCCCCCGCTTTGGTGACACTCCGCTTCTCCTGCAGCTGGGGGCAAGGTGGATTTTGATGATTTTGTGGAGCTGATGGGCCCTAAAATGCTGGCAGAGACAGCGGACATGATTGGGATCAAGGAGCTGCGTGACGCCTTCCGCGAGGTGAGGGGACGGGGCTGGGGGGACAGCCTAGGCGCGGGCAGGCCGGCAGGTTGCCGGCACGCCAAGGGCAGCCATTGCCGACAGGCGCTTGCCCCGCAGTTCGACACCAACGGGGACGGGCAGATCAGCATGGCAGAGCTGCGGGAGGCCATGCGCAAGCTGCTGGGACAGCAGCTCAACTACCGGGAGGTGGACGAGATCCTCAAGGATGTGGATCTCAACGGGGACGGCCTGGTGGACTTCGAAGGTAAGGGCTTGGGATGGGGCTGGGAACATCCCCGGGAATATTCGGGATGTTTTGTACGTGTTTTCCTGCCGGCAGAGTTTGTGCGAATGATGTCGCGCTGAGGGCAGCACGTGCCAACACGGGACCCGAGCCCCTGCCGTGCCTTACAAAGAGGAGGGGGCCGCGGAGGAGACACCCAGCTCCGGCTGTTGTGGTGGGGGCCGTGCCAGTGCAGCGCAGTGCCCGAGCCTGGGGCAAGGCTCTCGCTTCTTCAGCGCCGGAGGTGCTCAGACTCATCCTTGGCCGCACGCCTGCCTGGCTGCCGAGGTCCAACCACGGCGCAGGGCGCCGGGGCCGAGGCCGGGCCCCTTTTCGGCACAGACTTGGGAGGCATTGGCCACTCTCACCCTGATTTCTGCTCCCTGCCTTGACCTCACCCCACCTGCTGTTCCCCAAAACTCAAAACGCACCGGTCCGCTCTCCTCCAGCTGCACCCCGGCTTTGCCAGCTCATCCCTTCATCCTTCATTTTGACCCCCATACCCAACGCCGAGCCCTTCATGTTGACCCTGCTCCCTCCACGCTGTGATTTAGGGCTGACCCTACGGCGTAACTTGCCACCTCTCCCTCCATTACCACCGTTTGAGCTCAGACCTACCCCAGACCCTGCTCTGTCCTGCCCCGCAAGGGTCGGGTATCCTTCTGCTTTCGGGGCTGTGGATGCTCTGTCTGGTCCCCAGCACAGAGGAGACTCCTCAGGGCTTCAGCACCCCCCGGCCAGGACATCCTTGAGGAAAAAAAACGGGAATAAAGTGTTGCTGTTCTCCACCCGGGAGCGCAGATGGGAGGTGGAGAGGTGCACTGCAGGCAGGGCCGGATCCCCGCCCTGGGGGGGACAGTTTGGGGTAGTTTTTGCACATGTTAGTTAAAGAAATCCTCTGCTTCCGCGTTACGCACCCCACCTGGGGGGCGGGGTGAGGGGGGTGTGTTTGAACAGATGTATTTTTTCAATCTTTGCCCTTTTGAAATTAAAAACTCTCTACGGACTTTTGTTTGTCTTTTGAGTTTAAATAGAATTTGCTCTCTCCACGCTTGTCCCCCCACCACTCGCTGCCCCCCGCCCACCGTGTCTCCCCACGGCAGGAGCCCCGCAGTGAGGGCCGCACTGGGCCCAGGGAGGGCCCTGCCCGTCCACCCCGCAGGGAGCCGGGACTCCCCGGCACCCCCTCACCTGCGCAGGCCTGGGGCTGTGGGGGCGGCCCAGGGTCCCCCAGGGCCGCGGTTCCCCTCAGCGGAGGCCGCCGAAGCCCAGTGGAGGCGGTACCGGGGGTCGCAGCGACCGAGCCCCCCCGCTCCCTTCCCGCCCTCTCTCCTGAGGGGATGAGGCAGCGCGAGGAGGGGGGAAAGGGGCGGAGCCGACGCCGCGTGTCTCCACGGTGACTGGAGGCGGGCGGCGGCGTGATGACGTCGGCGCGGCGTCGCGCAGCAGCGTCATCAGGGCGAGCGGCAGCGGTAGCAGTAGAGGGGGGCGGCCGGGTCAGGCCAGGCCAGGCCGCGGAGGGCCCTGCGCAGCGGAACCGCGCCGCTCTCCCCGGTTCGGGGCTGGTTGGGTCCGTGGGGTTGAGCTGAGAAGCGGCGGCGGCAGCAAAACCAACCGGTGGGGAGGTGGGGGCGGGGGGGGAGCGCGGGGGCCGCTCACCGACCCCCGCCGCCCTCCAGGGATCCGGGAGCGGCGGGCGGGCGGCTGTTGGGGATGTCCTACAAGCCCATCGCTCCCGCCCCCGCTACCCCCGGAGCCGCCAGTGCCAGCCCCGCCCCACCGGGGCCCGGGGCACCGCCCGCCGGTGAGCACCCCCCCACCCCGGTAACCGCGGGGGGGGGTGGGGTGGGGTGTGTACGAAGGAAGGGGAAGGGAAGGTGAAGGGGCGGAGGAGGGGGGGGGTGCAGCCGGTAACCCTCCGTTTCCTGTAGCCACGAGTGTCCCGTCGCCCTCCGGCTCCGTCCCCGGCGCCGCCGCCCCTTTCCGGCCCCTCTTCAATGACTTCGGGCCGCCGTCCATGGGCTACGTGCAGGTGAGGTGCGGGGCGGCGGTGAGGCGCGGGGCGGCGGCGAGGCCGGGGGCGGCGGGGCCGGTCCTCAGCCCCTCCGTGTCCCCTTTCCCCGCCATCTCCGCAGGCGATGAAGCCCCCCGGGGCTCAGGGCTCGCAGAGCACCTACACCGACCTGCTCTCCGTCATCGAGGAGATGGGGAAGGAGATTCGGCCCACCTACGCCGGCAGCAAGAGTGCCATGGAGCGGCTGAAGCGGGGTACGGGAGTGGGGGGGACACCGGCTGGTCCCCAGCCCTGTGTGCCCGGGGGTCTACTACCCCGCGGGGGGGGGGGTGTGTGAATTGGAGCAGGATGGCCGGGGGAGGGTGGAGGCTGATGTGGGGTGTCCCTTTGCTTCTTCCCACAGGCATCATCCACGCCCGGGCGCTGGTCAGGGAGTGCCTGGCAGAGACAGAGCGAAATGCCCGCACGTAACGGCTGCTGTCACCTGGGACCCTCACCCCGGGATCCCTGGTGTCCCTGCCCCACTGGTGGGGGGGGGGGGGCTGCTGTGCTGCCCACTCCCTCCCCCCCCCCCCTCACCCTGCGCTCTCTGCTCTCTTTATAAATGCGTGTTTTTATAAATAAAGGACATGGTTGGGACTCTGCCTCAAGCTGCGTCCCTGCAGCAGCAGGGGAGGGGGTGGTGGGTGCTGGGGTGACCGTGGGGACTCGGTGGTGACAGGGGGACACGGGGGGGATGTGGGGGGGGGATGTCGGTGCACCGGGGAAGGGCCGGGATGGGGAAGGGTTTAGAGCCACTCTGGGGCGGGGTGCGTGTGTGTGTGTGTATGTGTGTGATGTGTGTCCCGGAGCTGTGACAGGGCTGAGAGGTGCAGGAATGAGCAAACCCCTCTTTTAACACTAAAAAAAGGCGCTTTTTTAAAATAAAAACCCCATTTTTTTTTTCTGAGCCTGACGGTGCAGGGTTGGTTCCGGGGCCGGGGCGGTGGGGGGGGTGTTGGTGCCGTCACACGCGGAGTGCCCTTGCAGCGGCGCTCGCCACCTTCCTGTCCCTGACGTCACGCTCCCCCCCCCTTCCCTACGTCACGGCCGTTTCCATGGGAACGGGCTGTGATGTCATGAGCCGAGGGGCCGGTGCGGAGCAGCACAGGTTCGGCGGGGCCGGGGCGCGGTGGGCGGCGGGGGGCAGCGGCGGAGCCGAGCGGAGCCGAGCGGGCGGGGGGCGCGTTGCCATGGGAGCGGGGCGGGCCCGGGAGCGTCGCAGCGGGAGCTGGGCCGGGCCGGGCTGAGCTGGGCCGGGCCTGGCTGAGCCGAGCTGGGCTGACGGCCGCCCCCGCAGGCGCTGCCCGCCCCTGCCCCCCGCCGCCATGCTCATCAAGGAGTACCACATCCTGCTGCCCATGAGCCTGGAGGAGTACCAGGTGGCCCAGCTCTACATGATCCAGGTGGGGCCCGGGGGGTGCAGGGGGCTGGGGGGGTGAGTATGGGGGTGCAGGGGGCTGGGGGGGTGAGCCTGGGGGGTGCAGGGGTCCGTGGGCCTGAGCATGGACGGGGGGGGGGCGGGGCTGAGCATTGAGGGGTGCAGGGGCTGTGTGGCTGAACGTGGAGAGGGGGCTGGGGGACTGAGCATGAGGGGCTGAGGGGTGCGTGGGGTTGGGGGGCTAAGCATGGGGGTTGAGCACTGAGGGGTGCAGGGGGCTGTGGGGCTGAGCATGGGGGTTGCAGGGTCTGGGGACTGAGCTTGGGGAGTGCTGGGGTCCATGGGGCTGAGCATGGGGGGAGCAGTTGAGCACTGAGGGGTGCAAGGGGCTGTGAGGCTGAGCATGAGGGGCTGGGGGGTGCAGGGGTCTGTGGGGCTGAGCATGGGGGAAGGCTGAGTATTGAGGAGTGCAGGGGTTGGAGGGGCTGAACATGGGGGGTGCTGAGTGTTGGGGGGTGCAGGGGTCTGTGGTGCTGAGCATTGGGGGGCTGGGGGGCTGAGCCTGGGGAGTGCAGGGGACGGTGGGGCTGAGCCTGGGAAGTGCAGGGGACTGTGGGGCTGCTGAGCCTGACGGGTGCGGGGGGGCCTGTGCCTGACCCCAAAGGATTGGCAGGGTGCAGGGGTGTCAATGAGGTTCAGGTGGGTTTGGGGCCACTGGGCCAAGCAGGGGATCTGGGGGTAGGTGTGGGGCTGGGGGTTGTGGGGGGTTACAGGTGAGGTGCCAGGCCTTAGGGACACGCAGGTTTTGGGGTTAGGGGGTGCAGGGGGGGCTGTGCTCACCCAGCGGCTCTCCCCGCAGAAGAAGAGCCGTGAGGAGTCGAGCGGCGAGGGCAGTGGGGTGGAGATCCTGGCCAACCGGCCCTACAGCGACGGCCCCGGTGGCAGTGGCCAGTACACCCACAAAATCTACCACGTGGGCTCCCACATCCCCAGCTGGTTTCGGGCCTTGCTCCCCAAGGCCGCGCTGCAGGTGGAGGAGGAGTCCTGGAACGCTTATCCCTACACCCGCACCAGGTAGGACCCGCCGGGACTGTGGGGGTGGGTTGCGGAGCTGTGGACATGGGCTGTGGGACCGGTGGTGCCACCGGGCTCATCCCTGTCCCCCCACATCCCCCAGGTACACCTGTCCCTTCGTGGAGAAGTTCTCCATCGAGATCGAGACGTACTACCGGCCAGACGCGGGCCAGCAGACCAACGTCTTCAACCTGAGTGCGGCTGAGAAGAGGCAGAGGATTTTGGGTGCGTACGGCTGGCTCGGGGCGCCGGGCAGAACCCCAATGCCTGCTGGGCTTCCCCCGTGGCAGCTGGGTGTGTGGGTGTGCTGTGACACCCGAGGAGCTCGGCTGCGGTGCACTCGGCTTTGCTCTCTCTGCCGGCCCTCATGATTTGGGGACAGCTCTGGGGGGACCCTGGCAGGGGAAGGTGTCCGTGCCCCGAGCTCCTTTCCCCAAGCTCCCTGCCCGCTCCCTTGGCAGCGCTGCTAAACTAGAGTTTGCATTAAAAACATTTTGGGGGGCAATGTTGTTCTCCGCCTTCTTCCCTTGCCTGTATATTTGTTTGCAGCCCTCTTCGTCCTCGTGCCAGCCTGCTCCTCTCTCCCTCCATGTCTCAACCCCTGTCCTACGCGGTCTGGCATGGATTTGCCTTCCCAGCCCCTCTCTGGGTGTATGTGGGAACCTGCACCCAGCTCCCGCAGGGCGTTTCGGATCAGCTGGAGAGGGGGGAGCTGGAAAAACATGTCCCTGTTTTCCCACTCCCTGCCCTACTTCCCCTGCTCCCCAGGGCTTCGCTCCAGATCGCTCTCTGGGTCCGGGTCCCTCCGCCACTTGCTGGGGACACCAGTGGGCAGAGCTGGGAGCCTGGGGTTGGGATTTCTCCCTCGCCGGTGGGTTTGGCACTAATTGCTGCGGCCTCCCTTTCCTGGCAGCGTCGATCTGGTCGTTTTAGGCGCTGGAGTGCAGAGCGTGATGCGCTGCCTCTTAAAATGGAGGCCTAAAATAGGCACTCGGAGGAAATGATTCATCTGACCTATTTCTCTCATTGGCTCTTGTGGCACCGGGGACGTCCGGCCAGGATGCCGGAGGCTTGGACCGGGAGGGACAAATTCTGCCCCTGCCACTACCAGGCAGCAACCAGGGCTGAGCGGATAGCACGCAGGGCACGGCCCTGTGCCCACTGCCTGCTGCCCTGCCTGATTTTCCTCCCCAGTACCCGTCCTGTGGGCTTTCCACAGGCCATGCTGCGTCTCGGGTGGCTGCTGCCTGCCACGGGGAGCAGGGCCGAGGTGGGACCGACGCGGACACTGACCCTGCTGGGATTTTCTCTGCCGGCTCTCGCTTTCACCCTGGTGTCCCATAGCACTGACAGATTTAAACCCCATCTCACGTTTCAAAGGGCAGCAGGGTAACGCGGTCTGGGCTGTCAGGGCAAACCACAGGGATAACCGTGTCCTCACCGATTTTTTTTGTGGTGATAAAAACAAACAGACCCGCTGGTTGTCAAGCGAGTGACGCTGCCGGGAGCCACTCGGGGCCGGCAGGTCCTGTCCCGGCTCCTTGCTGCCGACCGCGGCGTGCTGCTGTTGCCGCTCTGGGCCAGCCCGTCGGGCGCTGATTTAAGGGCTTGTGTTTGCCACACAATTTGGATGCCGTGGGCGCTGCTTTCCCACCCTGTGGTGTGTTTTTCAGGCTGGGGAGGTTCAGAGGGGTTGTGGCACTTTTTGTATCTCAGCTGCCCACCATGGGAAAAGCCCCGCTTCAGAGCGCCTGCCCTGCAACCGTTCCTTGCTTTCTGAGTCTTAAAAGTCTTTTTTCCCCCTTTTTTTGGCCCAAGCTGGAGGAAGAGGCAAGCAGGTGCCTTGGGGGTGTCAATGGGGGCAAATAAATGCAGGGTCTGGCACAGCCTGGGGATGGGCTGGGGGGACTGGCTAGGGACAACTGTGTGGGAAGGTCCTGGGGGTCCATGGGGTGCTCTGGCACCCCCCCAGGACCCCCCCAGACTGGGCTGGAGGGAGCTGGCTTGGAGACGGGGCTGGAGCAGCCAAACTGCAGGAGGCTTTGTGCAGGGTTGAGTCCGAGCAGCGCCCCCCAGGTCTGTCAGATTGTGTTTTCCTGGGTGCCATCCATGAGCCCCCCCCTTTAGTTTTAGGGAGGCCACCTTTGTTTTGAGGCCACCTTCATTTTGGGGAGATGGGGATGTTGCCATCGCACCCCCCGGCTCAACAGGGGCTCTTCCTGGGTCACAGGGTGGTTTTGCTGTGCCCTGTACCCCGTTATTGGGGGTCCCTCAGGTCTGGGGAGGTGTGGGGGGGGTGGGGTTCACCACTGTGCTGACCTGCTTGATCCAGCTTGTCCTCTGCACCGGCCCCGGGGTTGCTGGGGCCGCTCTCCCAGCTGCCAAATCTCCCGGCTAATGCGCCGGGAGATTTGTGTGTCAGCCCCGGCTCGCCACACGCCTCCACGCCTCCCCCCGCGGCCCCCAGGGCCTCTCGCAGTCGCACTGCGCTGCGGGGCGCTGGATCAGGCCCCCGTGCGGGGACAGGACGTGTTCGGCTACACCCAAGGGTGCCTTTGATGTTATCCCTGCAGGATAGAGAGCGTTGGCGTTGGGCGCGCGGCTTGTGGGAATAATTTGACACATGCCCCCCTCTGATTTTTGTGCCTTTTTCCCCGCTTTTCTGCCTGAGGGGGGCTCCCCTCCGCTCGCGTCCCCTTGCCTAGCGCTGCGAGGTGATGAGCGCTGTTCCCCTCTGCAGACACCATCGACATCGTGCGTGACCCCATCTCCCCGGGGGAATATAAACCCGAGGAGGATCCCAAACTCTACCACTCAGCCAAGACAGGCCGGGGCCCGCTGGGGGACGACTGGCTGGAGGTATCCGCCGGCGGGCCCCTGATGTGCGCCTACAAGCTCTGCAAGGTGGAGTTTCGCTACTGGGGGATGCAGTCGAAAATCGAGCAGTTCATCCATGACGTGGGTAAGTGTGGGGCAGCAGTGGTGAGCCCTCAGCACCTTGGCACTGCTTTAGGGAGGCAGAGGGCAGGTTTAGGGAGCCCCCAGGGCCATGCAGGGCTTGTTCCCCCCCCCCCCCCCCCCCCCATTCTTGCTCCCCGTCGCAGGTTTGCGGAAGGTGATGCTGCGCGCCCACCGCCAGGCTTGGTGCTGGCAGGATGAGTGGACGGACCTGACGATGGAGGACATTCGGCAGCTGGAGGAGGAGACTGCGCGGATGTTGGCACAGAAAATGGCCAAGTGCGGCGAGGCCGAGGAGCCCCCCACTGCCGGGCCCAGCCCCGAGGGGCGGCCGGAGCCCAGGGGTGCCAGTGGGCAGGAGGGGGCTGAGGTGCAGGGGGTGGCCGATGCCTCCCCTGATGATACCTTTGCCAAGCAGTGGTCCACCTCTTCCCGGTCTTCCTACTCTTCCCAGCATGGAGGTGAGAGACCAGGTCCTGCATGGGTGGGGACCTCCAACGCCCCCTCCAGTTGCTGGTCTTCATAAGAGATGTGTCGGGGGACCCTCTCTTGCCTGGCATGGGTGCCCCAGGGATGGCCCTGGGTCTCCCAGGGGGGCTTTGGCTGCCCCAGGGGTGGCCCTGGGTCTTCGGGGGGGGCTCTGGGTGGCCCTGAGTCTCCTGGGGTGGCTTTGGGTGCCCCAGGGGTGGCCCTGGATCTCCTGGGGGGGGATCTGGGTGCCTTAGGGGTGGCTCTGGGTCTCCCAGGGGGATCTTTGGGTGCCCAGGGGTGGCCGTGGGTCTCCCAGGAAGGGATCTGGGTGAAGGAACAAGGTAGATCTGTGGGGCAGGAGCGAGGTCTCACTGTTGGGGGGGGCTCTGGGCGCTGACCCCATGCTGGTGGCAGGGGGGGTGTCTCCTCAAAGCCTGTCCGAGTGGCGGATGCAGAACATCGCCCGTGACTCCGAGAACAGCTCTGAAGAGGAGTTTTTTGATGCCCACGGTACGGTGAGGCAGCTCTGCAGCCGCAGCTCAGCGTTTTGGTGGCAGGGGCCAGGCACCAGCTCGGGGTGGGCTGGATGCGCCTGGTAGCGGGGGTCTTGGGGTGGGGGTGCAGGCATAGGGGTGCTCCCCACACCCACGGTCCCCTCCCTGCTACCGCAGAGGACCTGTCCGACAGCGACGAGGTCTTTGCGAAGGAGATGACGAAGTGGAGCTCCAACGACTTCTTGGACACGCTGGAGCGACCGGCGGAGCTGGATGAGGTGCTGGGTGAGCAGCAGGGGCGGGGAGTGTCCCGGTCCCAAACCCCAGTGTGGGTGTCCTGAGAGGGGGCCGACCCTCACCTGGACACCCCATCCGGGCTCACCGGGGCTGTGTGCTCGCAGGGGATGGAGCCAGCGCCGCCAAAGTGGATGGTGAAGGATTGGGGGTGTCTGGCTTCCCCGAGGTGCGTGCCCGGCTCGTCCCCTCCCTCAGGCCGTGCCCCCCCTCCACCTCCCCCGCCAGCATGTGTGCCGACAGCAGCGCTCTCCCTCCCGCAGGGTGGCTCGGCGGAGAGCGCGGCGCAGGCGTGCCGGATCCACGCCCTCTTCCTCATCCTCCACAGCGGCAACATCCTGGACCAGGGAGCGGGCGAGCCGGGCTCCAAGCAGGCGGATGTACAGACACTGGCGGCCACCTTCGACGCTGTCACCCGTGTCCACTTCCCTGAGGCGCTGGGGCACGTGGCGCTGCGCCTGGTCCCCTGCCCACCCATCTGCGCCGCTGCCTACGCCCTCGTCTCCAAGTATGGGTGGTAAACGCCCTGTGCGGGGTGGGGGGGGGGGGCTGCAGGGTGAGGAGGGGGCTGTCCCCTTGGAAAACCAGAGCGGTGGGAGGGGGACTGGGGAGGTGGTGGCCTCAGAGAGGGGACTTTTCTTCTCCCGGTGGGATGGGGATAACTGGGTGCAGCATTCCAAGCATTGTGCAGTGGGACGGGGACATTGGGGCAGCCCCGTTTATCCCGCTCTCATGTCTTTCTCAGGCTAAGCCCCTACAGCCACGACAGGGACAGCCTGTCCAGCAGCCAGGACCACATCCCACTGGCGGCCCTCCCGCTGCTGGCCACCTCCTCAGGGAGCTACCAGCACGCTGTGGGCGCCGTCATCGCCCGCGCCAACCAGGTGTACAGCTCCTTCCTGCACTCTGGCGAGGGGACTGGCTTCTGCGGCCAGGTGAGGAGGGGGGGATTTGGGGGAAGCTTTGCTCCGGGGTCCAGCTGGGGGCTCAGCTCCACTGGGAACTGCTTTCAGAGGGTTTGGGGGCTCCATCCTGGGCACGGGTGCTGTCGTTTGCAGGTGGTGCTGCTGGGGGACTGTGTGGGCAGCATCCTGGGCTTCGATGCGCTCTGCCAGAGCCGGGCGGGCTCAGGGGGCAGCCGCAGCAGCAGCCGCCGCGGCAGCTTGGTGAGTGCCAGCACCCCTCCGCTGCTCAGGGAGGGTGGGAAAGGGGGTTCATGCCCTTTGGGGTACAGAGGTGCCGCTGGTGGCTAAGTGGGGTTGGATGCTTGCTGCCTCTCCCCCCGCAGAGCACGGAGCCCGTTTCCCCCGAGCTGTGCAGCAGCAGGGACCCGCTGGCCGATGGGGCGGACGGAGCCGCGGGGTCGGGCCAGGCCAGCCCGGAGCTGGGGACGCAGCCATCCTGCCGGGAGCAGGGGGACAGCCACCATCACAGCTCCTCGTGCAGGTGAGAGCGAGGGGGACAGTCGGCAGTGCCACAGCCCGTCCCCACGGCAGCCCTGCTGATCTCCCCACTAATTTTTATGCTTTATGGAAAGGGCAAATTTCCCACCTGCACCAGCCTGGCAAGGAGCATTGCATGGGGGCTGCCTGCCCTGGGGGTGTCTTGCTGGAGCTCTTCTGCTTCCAGCAGCTCCTCCAGGCTAACAGGGTCATACTAAGCCCAGCTTTGCCCCCGGGCTAGTGGGAGCAGGATGGCACCGGCCTTCCCCATGCCCACTGGCTCCACTGTCCCAGCCTACAGGCCAGCGAGGCCCCCCTGGAGGCAGAGGCACCGCGGATGCTGGATGGGGCGGAGGGTGCCGGCACTCGCCTCGACTTTAAGGTATCCGGCTTCTTCCTCTTTGGCTCCCCGCTGGGGCTGGTGCTCGCGCTGCGCAAGACCGTCATGCCTGCTCTGGATGGTGAGGACCCCCGCCAGCCGCGGTGCCAGCCCTTGACCCTCCCCCAGGGCTCAAGCCCTCATCCTCAAGTCATGTTCCTCCTGCCCCCCACAAGCCTGAGCCCCCTGGGACCTCCTCAAAGAGGGTTTGACCCCCTTGCACGCCCAACCCTGGCTGTGCGGGTGTCGGTGTGTGCCCGAGCGTCCCCTTCCCCGCTCTGTGCCAGCCCTAGCCTGTCCCTCGGCTGTCAGTGGTGTCCTGGGTTTGCCTCCCCCAGCCTTTCCTCTCGCTGCCTCCTGCTTTCTCGCCTCTCTGGGCGCTGAGCTCCCAACTGCGCTGGTCCATGCCCATCGGGCTTCCTGCCGCACAGGCCGGGCAGCCCCGACCCCTCCTTCTCTGCCTCAGTGGCCCAGCTGCGTCCTGCCTGCGAGCAAATCTACAACCTCTTCCACGCGGCCGACCCCTGCGCCTCTCGCCTGGAGCCTCTCTTGGCTAAGGCCTTCCACGCTGTCCCGCCTCTCAGCGTTCCCCGCTACCAGAAGTACCCACTGGGTGATGGCACCTCCTCCCTGCTGGGTGAGCAGCCCCCCACGCTGGGCTGATCTGGGGCACCCTGGGGTGTGTTACGGGCTCCAGCGTTGTGCTGGGGTACCCAGAGCACCCACAGCACTGCCGGAGCCCAGCTGGTGTGGGGGGAAAGTGGTGTGCAAGCCCTGCCCACCTCTCTGGGGCTGTGCTGGAGGGGGTGTCCCAGGGTGGTTGGTGACCCCAGAGGGGCTGTGCGTGTCCTCACTCATCTCTCTCCGCAGCGGAGGCCCTGCAGATGCACTCTGCCCTGTTCCTGCCCGAGGTGGACATGGCTGCCCCCCCTACCCCCACCGGCAGCTTTGGGGGCTTCTGGAGGGGCAGCGAGCCAGCAGAGCCCCCCACTCCTGCCAGCACCAGCGAAGTTGTCAAGAGTAAGTGCCACCCCCGCCCATCCTGTCCCATGCCGGCACCTGGGGACGCACGACGCGGCATAAGGTCCGGCGACGGATTCATCTCAGCTCTCCCTGCAGTCCTGGAGCGTTGGTGGGGCCTGAAGCGCATTGACTACTCGCTGTACTGCCCCGATGCCCTGACCGCCTTCCCCACCATCACCCTGCCCCACCTCTTCCACGCCAGCTACTGGGAATCCTCTGACGTGGTGGCCTTCATCCTACGCCAGGTACGGTGGGCACGGCGGGGCGGGCGGCGCGGCTCACCGGGGCCAGCGGAGGCTGAGCTGGGGCCGTGCCGCTCAGCAGGTGATGGAGAAGGAAGGACCGCAGCCAGCAGAGAGCGAGGAGAGCTCGATCTACAGCCCCGCTATCCCCCGGGAGAAGTGGCAGCGCAAACGCACCCAAGTGAAGATCCGGGTACGTGCCCCGTGGCTAGCAGGAGCCCGACCCCTTGGTGGGGCTCTGGCCAGCCCCGTGGGGCGATGCAGCTGGGAGGGTTTGCTCCCGTCTGCCAGGAGGATGTCGGGACAGTCCTGCAGCCCAGCAGGGCCCATGTGTCCCCTCGGGGGCTCCCTTGGGTGCCACCCGTGGCGCTGGCACAAGCCGCTGAGCCCCTTGTGTCCCTGCAGAACGTGACGGCCAACCACCGGGCCAGCGACGTGATCGTGTGTGAGGGCAAAGCGCAGGTCCTCAGCGGGCGCTTCATGTACGGGCCCCTGGATGTGGTGACGCTGACCGGGGAGAAGGTACCACTGGGCTCACGGGTGCCACCAGGACCCCGTCAAATAGGGTGGGGATGTCCAGGAGGGGACATGGGGCTGGTGTCACCCATGGCAGGGGAAGGGATGTGGTGAACAGGACCCCATGGGACATTGTGGGATGTGGGGAGAGGGTTGTAAGGGCTTGTAGGTTGAGGACGTGGCAGGATCTGGAGGTTCAGTCCATGCTTGGCCCTTTTCCCTCCCTCAGGTTGACATCTACATCATGACGCAGCCGCTGTCGGGGAAGTGGCTGTACTACGGCACCGAGGTGACAAGCGGCAGTGGGCGTCTGACCTTCACTATCCCTCCAGACAAGACTCTGGCCATCGGCATCTACCCTGTACGCATGGTGGTCAGGTGAGATGTGGGGGTGCGGTGCCATCTCAGTCCTCCTCGTCATGACCTGGACTGTTAGCCCAGAGAGTCATAAAGATTCTGTGATCCCCTCAGGTTAAATTAAGGTGAAACGACATCAGACAACCAGTTAAAAATGTTTTACCTGCAGTAGAAACAGCTTAAACTTGGAAGAGGATAGTAAGCAATGTGGTCTCTTATAAATCTATAAGAAAGAAAAGAAAAGAAGGAAAATTAAAAAGAAAGGAGAGAAAGAGGATCAAAGAAATCCGGATCATCACCCCAGGTTCCAGTGTTGTCTCAGGTCTGGTAATCTTGGGTGATGGGTGCACACCCAGCAAAGTTTTCTGCAGCCTTTTAAATTCATCTTATCAGCTGATTTGTATACGAGACGAGGAGAGGCAGGTATTCCCCAAACTCATTTCCATGAGAGACGAGGAAAAGGTGGAAGATGGGCTCTGTGGGTGCATTGAGGGGGAATGGGGTACCTTAACCCTTCTGTCCAATTGAGTCGGTGGTCACAATCTCCCGCTACCATCTTCACCTCTTCCTCAGTTTTGTTTCTTGGGCAATTATCCAGTCATCAGCTCCGTCTGGTGTGGGTTGTTTGTCTCTCTTAACAATATTTTAGCTCTTCTTTGAGGCTATGGTAGTAAAAGTGTAGGCATTAACCCGAACATACGGTTTTACTCAGTCTACATCTCCCCCCTTCAAGGCTTATCTAGGGAATTTGGCAGTAAACCACAAGGGAGCGGTGCCGTGTGCCCTTCGATACGCTCTGCGCTTCCCTCAGCAGATAATTAATTCCTTAGACTAACCACAAACACCACAGCTTGGCCTTGAGGTTTTCTGTGTTGATGAAAGTTTGAGGCAATTCCTTCAGTTCCTTACACTCCTCCAGCCCTTTCGGCAGAGATCCATCTGCCTGCCCCCCACCACAGCAGAGCCTCCCCTGAGCCTCCCCGCTCTCCCATCCCAGGGGGGACCACAGCTACGCCGAGGCGTACCTGACAGTGGTGGCCCGGGGCACCGAGTCGGTTGTGTTCAGCATCGACGGCTCCTTCACCGCCAGCGTCTCCATCATGGGCAGCGACCCCAAAGTGCGGGCAGGGGCTGTTGACGTCGTACGGTAGGTGCCCTTCTTCAAATAAGGGGAACAATCTCCTCCTCTTTTCGTGGTGCGGTGACAACCCAGTTGGGGTAGCAGGGGCACTGGAGCAGGCTGCCTTCCCAGGGATGAGCTGGGGGATGTCCCACTGTCCCCTCACCCAAAGAGTTTTCACAGCATCTCTGCGCTGGTGCCTTCTCGTGGGAAAACAGCCCGCTCTCAGTTTCGGTCCTGAAGCCTCCTGTGATACCCGCAGCTCTGCTGTGCCTTCAGCCTCGCCAAAATCCCTGGGAGGAGGAAGGTTTTGGAGGCAGCACCCGTGTGTGATGTGTTGGGAGATGCTTGGTGGCTCCTGCCAGCAGGACTGTCCCCTCACGGGCTCCTGGCAGCAACACGTGTCCCCTCATAGGCACTGGCAGGACTCGGGCTACATGATCATCTACGTGACGGGGCGCCCCGACATGCAGAAGCATCGCGTGGTGGCTTGGCTCTCCCAGCACAACTTCCCCCACGGTGCAGTCTCCTTCTGTGATGGGCTCACCCACGACCCCCTGCGCCAGAAAGCTGCTTTCCTGCAGAGCCTGCGCACCGAGGTGGGGACGGGGATGCTGGCAGGGAGCCAGGGCGGGGGACAGGGGGCTGATGAAGGGGTAGCGTGGGCTGTGCTGCAGCCCAGGGGTTGGTGGAGATGCTCGGAGCTGGCCCACGCTGCGCTGGTGGAGCTGACCCCCTCTCCCAGGACCATGCTCAGTGCACAGAGGGGCAGCTCCTAGCCCGTGGGCGTTGCAATCCCCCCCCACCCCGTAAAACGAGGGTGTCCTAGTCCCTTGGGGGTGGCTCTTCACATGGGAAGGGTCACTCCCTGCCCTAACGCTCCTGTCCATGGGCAGGCGGAGATCACCATCGTCGCCGGCTACGGCTCCACCAAGGACGTCTCTGTCTACAGCTCGCTGGGACTCGCGCCGGCGCACATCTACATCGTGGGCCGGGCCGTCAAAAAGTTCCACAACCAGTGTCAGGTACGGTGGTGGGGCTGGGGACAGACTGGGGCTGCAGAGGACAATTGCTGACCCCACCAGGGCATGCCATGCCCATGGCCACCAGCTCAGGCTTGTCGGTGTGTCCCACAGTTCCTGTCCGAGGGCTATGTAGCCCACCTGGCCCAGCTGGAAGCAGTGGCCCTGGCCCACTCCCCCAAGGGACCCCCGCGGCCTGTGCTGGGCAAAGGCACCTACGGCTGCCCGGCGCCCGTTGACTTCCTACGCAAGCAGAGCCAGCTCCTGCGCTCGCGGGGCTCCAGCCAGGCGGAGCGGGATGGGGGGCCCCCACCCGCCCCCCCTGGGCTGCCCCGGGCCAAGCCCCGCAGCGTCAGTCTCAAGCTGGAGGGTGAGGAGTGAGGGTGGTGTGGCCACTGTCCCCTCCTTCACTGCAGCCTTAATTTCCCAGCCAGGAGCACCCAGGGCCGGAGTCTGCAATGGGCCCTGAGCCCAGAGGAAGGAGACGAGGGTGCTGGGTCCCCCCAAGACTGAGGGGCCCTGGGAGAAGGTGCTCCAAGGGCCGGAGCAATCCCCTTGGGGCTGAGCCACCCCGGTCCCCCCTGTTGCCCCCCACCTCTGTCCCCACCCAGCTCTGTCCCCATCCTCCTGCCCTGTCTCCCCTGCTCCTTGGGGGCTGCAGAGCTGCTGCTGGGCAGTGCCCGGGGTGGGGGTTTGTCCCCTAGGGAGCCGGTGCGCTACCCCCCTGGGGTCATCTCTCCCTGGGCAGCATTGGGCGGGCGGGCTGTGGCTACACCCCAGGGCAAGTGGCACCTCCCTGCTCCCCCTCTATTTATTTCTGTTCGGTGTCGCAGCCGCGGGGCAGGGGAAGGGCCGGGGTTCAAAAGCGGTTCCTCTGTTCTCTTCGTTTCGCTGTGAAATAAAACGATGTAAAGACGAGGCGCCGCGGCCCCGTGTCTGCTCTGTCCCCACCCGGCCACGGATGACAACATGGGGGCCGGTGGCTTCCCCTGCCAGCAAAGCCCTGGCCCCAGGGAGCCAGGGACACGGTGTCACGCAGGGAGGTGCCCTTGGGGGACAGCTCTTGGGTCAGGAGCAATTTAGGACGTGTCACGGTGGGGAAAAGATGCTGTCCCTGCAGAGAAATACAGCCTGGGGCGTCTCTGGGATGCTGACACCGAGCATCATGCAAGCGGTTAAACCTTTTGCACAAGAGGAGGTGTCAGGGCAGGGAGGGAAGGACCATGGGGGCAGGAGGAGGAAAGCCGCAGGGTCACCTTCGGGCTGGGCGTGGGCCAAGGGCTGCGGGGTTTGGGGTGCTGCAGTGGCACGGGCTCAGCTTTGAGCTCCTGTAATGTGGTGCTGTGGGGTCACCCCCAGGCCAACATCTGTCTGCGTTAGAGATGCTGTTACACCCCGAGCCCAGTACGGAGAGTTTTCTTGACTCTGCACCTCAGAATGGTCATTTAGCAGCTGTAACATCCATGATGGGGGCTCAGTTTTGCAGTGAGTTTGCAAGGCCTTGGGGCCAGGGCTTGCCAGGCTCCCTCCTCCTGACCTGTTTCTGGCCTGCCTGCCACTTCGTTTTACCTCATTTACCTCTAACAGCAATTTCTCTAAGTGACCAGGTGCCTGTGACTAGTTTTACTTTGTTTATCTTGGCATATCACGACCAGAGTTTTATATAGATAGAGGTAACAAGCAGTTATTCTATATAAAATATTTACGACGCTGACACGATGATGTAGTATAGAGGAATTGTGGGCTGGGGATGATAGCAGCAGCCTTGAGACATGATGATGCAGGACGTGGTGCAGAGTACAGGCAGGAAGGGGTAAGAGCTGGGGCCAAGGCTTGGCACCGCAGCCCCCGCGGCTGTAAACAGCTTGGCCAGCCCCAGACACGGTGGCTCGGCCCAACGTAAAGTATAAAACCATCAAACAATGAATAAAAGAGCTTGGCAGAGAGCAGCGGGCTTGGGCTTGTGTCACCCCGTGCGTCCCTTCCCGGCGTGACGATGAGCGTAGTCTAGAGCCCAGCCAGGAGCTTCACCTTCAGCTTGCGCCTCAACCATGCGCTGCGCTTGCTGTACACTGCTTAATACTGTGACTTAAGTGCACTGCTGTGTCACCGGGCTGTGGCGGGCTCCCGGGCCACTTGAAATGACTTCAAATAAGTAAAACTTGTATTAAACATTAATAAATGTCAATGACCATTCCACATGTGGAATATCTAAAAGAACCTGTTCAGAGAGCGTTGGGCTCTCCGCTGCGGTCGAGGGTTCTACTGCGAGAAGATGCCCTTGAAGCGGATCTTGTCCTCGGCGTCCTTCTCGCGCAGGCGGGCATCCAGGCTCCGCAGCTCCTTGGAAACGACGGGGCGCAGCGAGGGGTCGAGGGCCAGCACTTTGGCAAAGTCAGCCTGCGCCTCCGCCACGTTCCACACCGCCGCGTGGGCCTTCCCCCGCTTGAAGTAGGCCTTGACGTTGTCTGTGGGGAAGAGAGCTGTTGGGCTGGGGGAGCGCAGGGCAGGGGGGGTCCTTGTCGGTACCTGCCAGCCCTGGCGGTGCCCACCGCAGCCAGCCAGGCTGGCCCGTGGCTCCTTACCCTCGTACTTATTGAGAATGGAGGAGCAGTGATCCAGCACCTCGTAGTACTCCTCACACTGCAGCTTGCATTGGCAGTAATTTAACAGCAGGGGTGTGATCTTCTGGTCAAGCTCGATCCAGTCCGGAGAGCCGGGCTGCTCCTGCAGGATGAGATGGAGAGTGAGGGGAAGCTCCCACGCTGGGAGGGATGTGGGGAGCGCTGCGTGCACCCCAGATTAGGGCCAGCGAGCCCCACCTTCATCTGCAGGTTCTTGAGACAGGCGATGGCATCGTAGTATTTGGCAGCTGCCTCCTGCACCTGGCCCTGCCGGTACAGCTCGTTGCCCTCTTTGTGGATCACAGGTACAGCCTGCAGCTTCTCCTCATCCGTCATGGCCCACGGGTCTTGCTGGTAGGAGCCGGGTGCCTCCACCTGCCGGCACCACATCATGAAGGCAAAGCCACGTGGGGTGGGTGTTTGCAGCCAGCCCCGAGAGTCCCCAAAGCCCCGGGGCTGGGAGAGGGAGAGCCTTGGCCTCCCATGCCTGTGCCAACGCGAGTGGGTGCCTCACCTTGAGCACTTCGATGTCGAAGATGAGGGGCTGGGGGTTCTTCTGGAGCTCGTCGAGGTCGGGGTAGCCCAGGGAGTAGTGCTCGTGCAGCTGGGCGATGCTGCAGCAGTGCCGCTGCCCCTCCAGCGGGTCCTTCCCTGCTGCGATGTTGCGCAGGCTCTTGGCCACCAGCGGGTAGAGCACCACGTGCTGTGGGGCGGGGGGAGGCGGCGCTGGGCCGGGGCTGCACCGGGAAGGGGTGGCGGCGGCGTGGGGGGGGATACACCGGGGCAGCCCTGGCCTCGCACCTCGGGGCTGGGGCACAATGAGAGCGCCCCGCCCCTTGGGCGCAGGCCCCGCCCCTTAACCGGGATGCCACGCCCCCATGTGACAGACCCCGTCCCTTAGCCCTCACACCACGCCCCCTGGGTGTAGGCCCCGCCCCATAAACGGCACAAGCCCGCCCCTTAACCCGTACAGCCACGCCCCCTGGGCAAAGGCCCCGCCCCAACCCGCACGCCACGCCCCCCGCAGCTCCGCCCCTTCCCCGCCGCCGGCCCCGCCCCACCTTGGCGTCGCAGCGGAAGCGGGCGCGCTCCCCCGCCCGCATGGTGCGCAGCGCCGCCTCCCACACCGGCAGCTTGAACTTCTTGCCGGCGATCAGCTCCATGGGTTTCCCCCGCGCCCGGCTGTCGTCCAGTGGCGTCTCCTCATCCCCGCACCGCAGCGTCCGGTAGTGGAAAGTGGCCTGAGGGGGAGAAGTAGGCCGCGGCGTCACCATGGCGACGGGGGGGGGGGCGCGCATGCGCGCCTCGCCCCGTTACCACACACACCCCCCCTCCCACCTCCGCCTCTCCCCCCGCCAGCCCCGGAGGCGCGGCTCTGACCTTGGTGCCGTCGCGGAAGTCGGGCAGCGGCCCGGTGCCCTCCCGCAGCACCTCTTTGTGTACGCCGTCCGCCCGCAGCTGCTCGACCTGCTGCGCCATCGTCCCCGCGCCCCGCCTCGCCTCGGCTCTCCTCGGCCGCCTCCGCCGCCGCTCGGCTCTTTCCGGAGCGACGCGGCCGCGCGGCGGCGCCCCCTGCCGGCGGGGAGTGCGCACCGCGGCGAAGGGGGCGGGGCCGGGAGCGCCGGGTAGTGGGCGGGGCCAGCCCCGGGGCACCGGGGGCGAGTCCGGTTCCCGCTTTGTCCCCGGGCCCCCCGTGAGGAGACAAGAGGGGAACTGCAGAATGCAAACACCCGCGACGCTCGGCCATGTCCTTGAGAGGGCCGCGGGGTGGGGCGGGGGGCGCTCCCGGTGTCACCGGGGCCTGTGGCCAGGGTCATCTCCCACCCTGGGGGACACTGACGCCCTGTTGTCCCCCTCCTGCCAGCCCTGGAGGCGTCTCCATCCCCGGGGCAGGTGGGACAGGCAGTCGTGGCAGGCCCATGCCGTGCCATCGGGGACATCCCGGGTGACACAGGGTCGGCCCCACCAGCCGTCCCGGGGTGATACGGGGATGTTCACAGGTGGCAGGTCCCCAGCCCCCCATGGAGGCCGGTGGCACATGGCGGTGCTGCCCGTGCTGCCTGCAGCTGTGCCCCCGCAGCCCCCCGGCCACCTGTGTTTCCTGGCTGTTGCCACACCAGCCTCCCGCAGCTCGCTGGGCCCTTCCACCGCCATCATGATTTGGGGCCATTACTGTGCTTTTGGTGGTTTTCCCCAGGCTTGCGCAGCTGCAGCCTTTCCGTGCCAACCCGCTTGCTGTGTCGCCTCCTCCTAGCTCTGTTCCGTGTCCTGTGACCACTGGAGCCTGCTAGGTCCTGTGGCTGTGGCTCAGTCCCATCCTCATCCTCACAACCAGGCCCTCGAGGGAGCTCCTGTTCCCCTCCACCTCCCGTGCCCATCGGATTTTGCTGGTGCTTCGTTCCAGTGGGCCCTGGCTTGGCTCTGTGCCCGCCTCGGCGCTGTCACCGTGGGCAGATGCTGGTGTGCGAAAGCACGGCGTTATCGGTAACGCTGCAGGTGGCCAAGGAGCCACATGTGGTTGATGCCAATGCTGGGTCCCCGTTTGGGGGGAAACCACCTCCTTCCTGCCCGTGCTGTGAGGCAAGCGCGGGTCCGCAGCTGCAGGCAGCACAGGCAGCACCGCCATGTGCTGCCGGTCTCCACGAGGGGCTGGGGATGTGCCACCTGCAAGCACCGTGGTGAGCTGAGGTGGGGGGCTGCTTTCACCTCAGTGCCCCCCCTGGGGTCTCCAGGCACCCCAGGGAGGGGAGCACCCCAAGGATGGGTGCTGGCATGCTGGGGTCTTTGGGTTCTGCCCTGTGCTGGCACTGAGGGTGGCCCCGTGGAGGCTTTGGTAGGTTTTGGGGTGAATCCTGTCACCATCAGGACTTGCCAGGCTCCAGCAGCAGGGTCAACCCCACAGGGGGACACGGGTGGGAAGGGCCCATGTGCCCTGTGCCAGTGGCAGGTACCCTGGGAGGGGGAGGGCTGGCTCCCCTCCGGAGACATCCGGGCGCTGACCCACCATGGTGAGGTGTGTGACGCCAGAAGCGGAGCCGAGCCTCATATTTGGGCACGGAGCAGGTTATTGGAGGCCGGGGCCCCACCAGCTGGTAGATAACCCGCCTGATAACAACTCAAAAGGTGCTGCCGCCTCCATTGGCTCCCGGCTACGGTGCTGCCTATATATCACCCGCCCTGTGCCGGGGGGTCCGGGACGGCAGGATGGTGCCCGTCGGGGTGCTGGGGCTGCTCCTGTGCGTGCAGCTCTGCAGGGGTGAGCGCTGGGGCGGGGGCAGCTGTGGGGCAGGGGGGCAGCCATGGGGCAGGGACCCCCATCCGGCCCCGGGCTGTGCTCAGCACCCGCCTTGCCGCAGGCACCGAGGAACTGCGGCTGGTGGGTGGCGGCGGGCGCTGCGCTGGCCGGGTGGAGGTGAAGCACGATGGCAAGTGGGGCTCCGTCTGCGTCTACGACTTTGACTGGGATGCCCGGTGGGCTACCGTGGTGTGCAAGCAACTGGGCTGCGGCCTGGTGGCCAGGGCGTCCTCCTACGCCCCGTTCGGGCAGGGCACCGGCCAGATTTGGCTCCAGCCCTTCTTCTGCCGAGGCAGCGAGACGGTGCTGCAGGACTGTCCCCATTTCGGCTGGGGCAAACACTTCTGTGGCCACGAGCGGGATGCGGGGGTGACCTGCACAGGTGAGGTGGCAAGGGGGGATTGGCCATGCCGGGACACCTGCCTGGGGTGTCCCTGGGCAGGGTGGATGCCATGCTGGTGCCCCGGTACAGACGCAGTGGAGCTGCAGCTGGCGGCTGGTGAAGGTCCCTGCGCCGGGAGGGTGGAGGTGAAGCTGCAGGGACAGTGGGGCTCGGTGGGAGATGAAAACTGGGACATCAACGACGCTGAGGTGGTGTGTCAGCAGCTGGGCTGTGGCTCGGCCGCCCGCGCCTACTTGGCCAACACCCGCTTCGGCAGCGGGGACGGCGTCATCAGCCTGGCTCTGGTCGACTGCCGTGGGGATGAGGCTGCTCTCTGGGACTGCGAAATCCGCGGCTGGGGACCCTACGAAGGTGTCCACGAATTCGACACTGCCGTTGAATGCCAAGGTAGGAGCCGGGTGGCAATGGGGCAGGGGGGGAAAACGCTGGTCCCGGCACATCATCCGTCCCTGCTGAGCCCTGCACCTCTCCCGGCAGGGTTTGCCCGGTTGGTCGGCGGTGACAGCGCCTGCGCCGGGCGGCTGGAGGTGCGGCGGGGCCAAGCCTGGACTGGTGTCTGCGAGGACAGCGTGGACGTCGAGGTTGCCCAGGTGGTTTGCCGGGAGCTGGGCTGTGGCGCGGTGCTGGCTGTCCCTGGACCCGGCCGGTTTGAGGCGGGAACTGGGCCGCTCTGGCAGGCAGGGTTCAAGTGCGCCGGCACTGAGACCCTCCTCGCCACCTGCACCCGGCAGCCGCCCCACAGCCAGGACTGCGCCGGCCCCGCCAGCATCATTTGCTCTCGTAAGTGCTGGGGACGCAGAGGGGTGTCGTGGGGGGGTGTCCCCACACTGTTGTCCCCCCGCCAACACCCTTTCTCTGCTGCAGCCTACGCGGGTTTCCGGCTGGCAGACAACAGCTCAGACTGTGCCGGGCGGGTGGAGGTGGAGGTGGGGGGGACGTGGGGGTCCCTCTGTGCCACTGGCTGGGACCTGCCCGACGCCCACGTCCTCTGCCACCACCTCGGCTGTGGCCCCGCTGCCACCGTGCCCCCGGGAGGCTCCTTTGGTGGGGGGGACGGGCCGCTGTGGCAGGACACCTTCGGCTGCATCGGGAGCGAGCGGCACCCAGGCGAGTGCCCCACAGCAGTGCTGGGGGAGCCCGCCTGCCCCCCTGGCTACACTGCCGCTGTCAACTGCTCAGGTTTGTACGGCACCTGCTGGGAAAAGCCTCAAGGGGCTTTTGGGACACCTCAAAAATTGGGTGCAAAGGTTGCAGGGCCATTTCAGGGCCCTGCCATCCACTCGGGAGCCTGACGCTGCTGGTGCCATGGCACCGCCGGGGATTTTGCAGGCGTTGCTGAGCCCCTGCGGCTGGTGGAGGGGGAGAGCCGGTGTGATGGGCGGCTGGAGGTCACTGCAAGCCCCAGGGTGTGGACACATGAGCCGGTGGGGCTGGAGAACACCTGGGGTGCCAGTGTGGTGTGCCAGCAGCTGGGCTGTGGCGTGCCAGAGAAAGTCTACGCTGTGCCGGGCTCGGGCACCGCAGGGCTGCGGTGTGCTGGCACCGAGGAGAACCTGGCCCAGTGCAACATCTCGGGGACGGCCACTGCACCCACCAGCAGCCCTGAGGAGGTGGCCGTCGTCTGCTCGGGTGAGTGTCCTGGGAGGGGCTGGGGGGTGCCAGCACTGTGAGCGGCTGCCGCAGCCCGGTGCCCTCTGTGCCCCGCAGGCAGCCGTCGGGTGAGGCTGGCAGGCGGCCCTGGGCGCTGTGCCGGGCGGGTGGAGGTCTACGTCAATGGCACTTGGGGCACCGTCTGCCAGGAAAACTGGGACATGCCGGACGCTGCCGTCGTCTGCCGCCAGCTGGGCTGTGGAACGGCGCTGTCGGTGCCCGGCTCGGCTCGCTTCGGTCCCGGCAT
This sequence comes from Strix uralensis, assembly GCF_047716275.1. Classification (NCBI taxonomy): domain Eukaryota; kingdom Metazoa; phylum Chordata; class Aves; order Strigiformes; family Strigidae; genus Strix; species Strix uralensis. Next base: position 11,995,821 of record NC_133986.1, read on the forward strand.
GGGGCCACTGTGGCCAGATGCCGGTAGCTGTGCCGGGACCGAGGCGTCTCTCTGGGACTGCCCGGCCTCAGCACAGCGCGACTGCCAGCGTGGTGGCGGGGCGGGTGTCGTCTGCTCAGGTCAGTGCCGTGCGCCCTAAGATCAGGGCCCAGGGGGAGCATCCCCCTTTTTTTGGTGGGGGGGTGTCCTGGCCTGGCTGTGCTGTGACCCCCCCTGCACCCCCTTGCAGAGCAGCTCTCCCTGCGGCTGGTGGGTGGCAGCAGACGGTGCAACGGGCATCTGGAGGTGCTCTACAACGGCACCTGGGGCCGCGTGTGCGCCAACAGCACCAGCCCCACGACTGCCGCCGCTGTCTGCTGGCAGCTGGGCTGTGGGAACACGGGGAGTCTGGCAGCTGCCCCCACCCAGGACCCAGCCCCCGCCTGGCTGGCCTGGGTGGGCTGTGAGGAGGGGGCCCGCTCGCTTTGGCAGTGCCGCTCAGCACCCTGGCACCTGCAGGCCTGCAGCCCCGGCAGGGACGCCTACGTCGCTTGTGACAGGGACCCTGACGGCACGAGTGGGATGCCCACCCCGTCCCCAGGGAGCCGCTGCACAGATGGTGCCACTTGCACAGGTAGCTCTACCCGTGCCAGCAGCGCGCCTGCGCCGGGCTGGCTGGGGTCCCCCTCCTCACGTTGCCTGGCGATGTCCCCACAGATGTCCCCAGCACCACCACCCCAGCAGCAGTGGCGGGGACCGTGCCAGTGCCCACGGTCCTGTGTGTGGTCCTAGGGACGCTGCTGTGCCTGGCCCTGGGTGCCCTGGCTGTGCAGGTGTACCGTGCCTGGGCTCAGCGCCGAGGTGGGTCCCAGTGGGTGGGTGCCGAGGCAGAGCCACTTTGGGGGTGCCGGGGATCCCGCTCTGCATGGCAGCTCAGCGGGTGACCCCTGGTGCCCCAGTTGAGCACTGCGTGTCATTCAGGCCCCGGCAGAGCTGCCGATGCCATCTCGGACGCTGTCTACGAGGAGCTGGACTACACCCTGATGCCGGAGTACCAGGAGGTGCAGACTCGCTCAGGTCGGTGCAGCCCCACCGTGCCCAGTGGCTCTCCCCAAAACGGGGGGGGCTCAGCCCCACAGCTCCACCGCAGCACTGGCTCGTCCCCATGGCATGGGGGTGTCCCCTGGCCCCACTGCCACTCACGGTGCCGGCTCCGGGCACCCCCAACACCCCGTCCTCCCCCTGCCAGGCTCCCCATCGGAGGGGTCGGGGATGAAACTGCCGTATTACACCGAGGACAGCATGGAGGAGAGTGACCCCAAGGCAGCCCCAGGTGGGGGCATGGGGGCAGAAACCTGGTGGGGAGCCCCGGGGAGAGGGGATGGGGCCAGGTGCTGGGGGGCGGAGCAGAGGGGACACTGTCCCCCCTTGCCCAAGCGAGCCCAGCTCAGCCGCAGCTCTAATTAGCACCCAGCAAAGCATCACCCTTCCATGCTGATTAATCCCCGCTGCGGCTCTGGCTGAGGGCTTGCAGTCCCAGTGCCACCAGTACATCCCTGCTGGCATGGCCAGAGCGGGGTGGCATAGCCAGACTCCTGCCACGGCCTCCAGTTCACCCCTGGCTCCCCGCCCCCGTGCCTGTCCCAGACTCCCCTGCCCAGCACAGCCTCCCGGCTGGCTATGACGATGCCGCGGCTGTGCCGGAAGGGTCCCCTGCTCCTGGCACCAGGGACATCTCCAAGGGGGTGGCATGGAGGACCTGGGGCTGTGTCCCACCCACAGGTAAGAGGGGCCACAGCTGCCCTGGCCCCTGGAGAGCCGCCTCTGGGAGGCTTGGCTGCAGTGGTGGGAGGGGGGCAGGCAGCAAATCCAGGGGGGCTGCGGCAAGACCCCAGCTGGGGTCAGGCAGGAGGGACATGAAGCAGTCCCCCTAAGGCACCAGCTTTTGCTGTCCCCAAAGGTGAGAGCTGCCCCCCCCAAAGTCCCCCAGGAGCCACAATGGACCCCTCAGTACAACCCCCAGGGGACACAGACTATGATGATGCTGGCATCAGCACCCTGGGGACATCACCGTGATGTCTGGGGTCACCCCAGGCCACACCACAGGAGACCCTGGGGACATGCGTGCAGGGTGGTGGGGCTCCGTCCCGAAGATGGGGTGGCCCTGGCCACACAGGTCACCTCTCCCCACCCAGGACCACAGCATAGCAGAACAGCTCCCGTGTCCCTCCTGCGAGCAGCACTGCAGGGATTTTTTTTTTTTTTTTTTATTATTTCACTGTGAATTTCTCTTTTTTTCTATTAAAACCCAAAACTGGCTGGACAAGCACTTCCAGGGTTGGCACCTCGCTCCTGGGTACATCAGCCATCCCGTGGGGACATGGGGCAGGAGCTGGACCCACAGACATATCCCCAGGCATGGCTGGGACATAGGGGGAGGACGGGGAAGAGCATGGGGAGGGAGGATTCCTGGGACTGGTCCCAGGGCCTTTAGTTGGCATCGGCAAACACCCACAATTCCCACCGACACGTCAGGGGAGACGGGAGAGGGAAGGACCCGGACCAGCCAGATGCAGGCAGAACCTCCTGCCCTGTGCCCCCATGCGTGGGGCTGGCTCAAACCTCCTCCAACTTCAGCAGCAGTGAGAACTGGGCTAGAAATGGCTCCGGTGGTTGCAAGGAGCAAGGAGGGGACCTCTCCTAAAGGAGGGGAGAGCCTTCCTGCCCCCTGGCCCCCCCGCACCTGGCAGGACCCCACGGTGGAAGGGCAGCCGGGCCATGGCCCCCACCTGTGGCATGTCCTGCTCGAGGAGGTACCCGATCTTCAGGTCAGGCTTCAGTGCCCGGACTGCGGCCAGCTCCCGCAGTGCTTCCTCGTTTAACCCAGACGTGGTCAGTCTTTAAATAGAAGAAGAAATGGAAAAAAGGTGTTAAAAAAAACCCCAAAACCCAACCTGTGCTTTCCTGAGCGCTGGGATGCTGGTATCCCCCTCCCTGCCCCACAGCATCTGACCCCAGGGTGCTGGCACGGGGATGGTGGGTGGGGAAGGGGCACCTTACCCCAGGGCCCGCAGCAGGCAGGCGGGATGCCGGAGCTGCCGGCAGAGCTGCAGGACGCCATCAGCTCCCAACTCGTTGTCGCTCAGGTCCAAGCAGGTGAGGCTGGGGCTCTCCACCAGCCCAGCAGCCAGGGCTCGGCAGCAGGCGCCCGTCAGCCGGCAGCTCCCCAGCCTGTGGGACCGAGACAAAGGAGGACACGGGGTTTGAGGTGCTCCGGGTGGGAAGGAGGGAGCCCCGGCCACCCCTGCAGGCCCTTACCGCAGTGTCCGCAGCCGGCAGGAGTGGTGCCGGAGCCCCTCACACAGCAGCTGCACCCCAGCATCGCGCAGCCCCTCGCTGAAGGATAAATCCAGCTCCTCCAGTTGCGGGCTCGTGCCCAGCACGGTGGCGAGGTCCTGGCAGCAGGCGCTGGTGAGGCGGGAGTACCACAGCCTGCCGGGGACACCGGGAAGGACCCTCAGAGCCAGCCCAAGCCCCCCCTCAAGTGCCACCCACCATGGTGACAGTCCCCACCCCGCTGCTTTCAAGCTTCTCGCCCTGGGAGAGGGGGACAGAGGGATGCTGCCAGCCCAGAGGGACTTTTTGGGGTGGCTCCCCACCCCATGGGTTTGGGTGCCAGGGTCACTCACCGCAGGACGCGCAGGCGGCAGCCGGGCTGCCGCAGCCCCCCGCAGAGCAGGCGCACACCTCCGTCGCCCAGCGCGCTGTCGCCCAGCTCCAGCCGGGCCAGGCTGGGGTGTTCGGCCACCAGCGCCGCCAGCTCCGCGCAGCAGCTCTTTGACAGCCCGCACCAGCGCAGCCTGCGGGGAGAGGCACAGAGAACGGGGTGGGGGAGGCTCATCACACCTGCCCCACAGCCAATCAGCATGGAGGGACCACACCCTCCCACCCCTTGCAGGGCCAATCAGCTTGGCGGGACCACACCCTCCCACCCCACAGCCAATCAGCATTGAGGGACAACACCCAGCTGCCCTACAGCCAATCAGCATGGAGAAACTGCACCCATCCACCCATTGCAGGGCCAATCAGCATGGAGGGACCACACCCACCCACCCACCATATGGCAAATCAACACGGAGGGACCACACCCACCCTCCCACCATATGGCCAATCAGCATGGAGGGACCACACCCACCCACAGCCAATGGCGGCCCAGACTCACCCCCCAGCCACTGGTGTTCCCCAGGAGCAGCCGGGCACTGCAAGGGGGTGACTGTGCCCCCGTAGAGCCCCCGGGGCAGCACCCACCCACTCCATCCCCCGTTTTGGATGCCCCCACCCGCACCCCAGAGCCAGCCTGGGGTGGCCAGGCCCCAGCCAGCGCACCCACCACCCTGTGCTGGCAGCAGCACAGTGGCCACCATTTTGGCTCAGCGCCGAGCTCTCCTACCGGAGCGCCTGCAGGTCGGTGCCCGGGTGCCGCAGCGCCTGGCAGAGCAGGTGGATGGGGGAGTGCAGCTCATCAGCGACGGGACAGGGACATCCTTCGGCTCCTGAGGCACCGGAGCTGCAGGGAGACAGAGCCCCAGGGGGCATGGGCAGCCCTCCCTGGCACTGGGAGCTCCCAGCTTCGACACCGGCACGCAATGCCCCCAAGCAGAGCTTGCCACCAGCTCATGGGAATTCTCCACATGAGGGTCCTCCATGGCTTTGGAGATGCAAAGGATCACGAGTGTAACTGCTACAGTCACCTGCTCTCAAGAAAAGCTCGGGGCGCACTTAAAATTTCAGCGCTGGGGATCTCCCTTTTGCATGCGAGAAGGGGGAAGTGAAGCCGGAGCAACACCCGGGCGCAGCTGGGCCTGGTCAGCTGGGGAAGTTGAGCCAAGATGTTCCATCTCCATCAATCCCACCACATGAAGCCGATGGAGGAGCCTGCATGATCCTTATTCTCCCAAAAGAATAAGTAAAATCCTCTGCTGAGGAACTAAACCCCCAGGGAAAGGACAAGCTGGTGTTTGGGTGGAAGGAACTGCAATGCCTTTAAAACCATCCTTTGGGGTGGAGAAGGAGAAATCTTTGTGGTTTTGGGTTGCTAGAGCAGAGAGGGGCAGCACTTACCAAGGGACAGCTGTGGCCAGCTCCTCCTTGGGATTCTGCTGGTCGAAGGAGCATCCCCGGAGCGTGACACAGCTCAGCCCAGCCCACTGCCTGATGCAGAAGGAAAGAGCCATTTGGTCGTACAGCGTCAACTTGATGTCCTGCAAGTCTATGTCCGTGAAACAATCCAACACACTTTGCGCAAAGCTTTTCTCGTTCATCTCGAACAAAAAGTGGAAAGTGTCCAACTCCGAAACCTTCAGGTCTTGGCTGGGATGGGAGCTGCTTCTGTGCATCCCCTGGAGCCACCTCAGCATATCTTCCCTGGCTTGCGGTGAAATTCTACACCCAATGGTTTTGTCCATGTACTCTATCGATTTTTGGCTTACCAGACCAAACAGGAACCGCACTGTTAAGTTCAAATCCTTCCTGGAGTCGCTGTAGCTTTCTAACAACATATTTACATCCTTCATGAGAGCCCCCGAGTCACCGACTGTTTCCTCATCGTCCTCCAGAACGTAAAACATCGCAGCAAAAAACTCCTGGAGGTGCAGGTGGGTGAAGCTGTAGACCTTCCCATGATCTACACCTTTCTTTGATATCTTCTCGTTGAGGAAGAGGGGGAGAAGGTCTGTCTGGTCCAAGCCACAGTCCTTGATCTCCTTCTCCTCAAAGAGGACCTTGTGCTTCCAGATGCCATTGGCAGCCAAGGAGCAAAGCTTGTGTAGGAACCGCTGGAGGTCCTGCGGGTTATCACTGCTTCTGCACTTCATTAACTGGGAGAGGTAAAACATGCTCATCCATGTGGTGGCTTTAGAGCACTCGATGAGGTTTTTCTTTTTGTAAAGCTCTTGTTTAAGGATGGTGCAGACGGTCCAGCTCATGACGGGGATGACACACAAGCTGTAGATGATCTTGTTGCCTCTGGCAAACCTGAAGGCCACATTGGCTTTATCGTCGTTCTCAAAATACCTGTGGAAATATTCCTGCCTCATGGCTGCCGAAAATCCCAGTATTTCTGCATAATACTCACCGTCCAGGCACCGTCCCAGGCTTTGAAGAGCTGTTGGCCTCGTGGTGATGAGCAAGGAGGACTCAGGAAGAACAGTCTTCTTCAACAGGCTCATGAGGGTGATTTCCAGCGGCTTCACTTCCATGGGGTCAGAGCTCAGCTCATCTTCAGGCCGAACCAAGGGAAATCCCAGGGCCTCAAAACCATCAAAAATGAACAGGATCTTCTTCTGGTCATCCAGGATCTTCTCAACTGGCATTCGCCTGTGAGGGCAGCACTTTGAAACCAGGTCTGCCATGCTCGCTTCCTTGGTAAAGGCAATGTCTTTACAGTCTATGCAGAAGACGTAGTCAAACTGCGCATAGATGGTCTCTTCCACCCACTCCACCATCACCTTCCTTACCGTCATCGTTTTCCCCATCCCCGGGGCGCCCACCAGCACCACGACCTGTGGCGTTTGCCCATCTTTGTCGGGTTTAAACAGCGTTTGCGCGGTGACGGTGATAGTGGCTGGTCTGTTGCTGGTGTCGGCACATCCACGGCCTGCGCCCACAGCTTCACGCTCACCTCCACGCTCGCTCCGAGGCTTCCTGGCGATGGTCAGGGCGGCATAGCGGCTGCTGACAGACAGGTTCTGCCCAAGACAGGAGTTCACTTCTTTGTACCGGAGGAACGCCTGGACCACATGTTCTCTGTATTTCCGCTTGTACTCTGCGCCGGTGAGAAGCAGAGTCAGTCCCAAGCACAGCCGGATTCCTGAGGAGTCCCTAACCAGCCCAACCACGCTCTCGACACACCAACGGGACACTTGTTTCAACACTCAGGGCTTTTATAAATCTGGCAGAGGCAATAAGGACATTGTCTGTGAGAATTTAGGGCCTCTGGTCAGTTGGGGGGGTCCTTCCCCTCTCCTGGGTCCCCCCATCATCCTGATCCATCAATCCCTGTTTTAACCTCATCCACCCTGGGAGCAAATGCAATGGCCTGGGGCCACCTGCAGCCTCCATCCCCCTCCGCTCATGTCCCTGGGGCCAAAGGCACCATAACGGGGATGCCTCCGGCTCCAAAGTGTTACCAAAGGTGATCTCTGCAGAGAAGTCCTTAATCCCCAGCCTGGGAGGAAAGGATCTGCCCAGCGGGCTGCCAGGCGATGCTGAGAGCTGAAGGCTCTTCTCCAGGTGAAGAAGGAGCCCGGCAGTAAGTGGGGACAGCAAGAGGAGAGGTCGCTTACAGCCCCCACACTAACAGGGTCACAGGGGGACATCTTTGTGTTTCCAGGCTCCCTAGGAAGCTGAAACCTGCTTTTACCAACTTCTACCTGTCTCCAGGATCTCTCAAGGGAAAAAGAGACAAAGAAAAGCAAAATGTACACCGTCTCCCTACCTTTCACCTTCTCATCCAGGAGTTTCTCAGCGAGGTCTCTCTGGTTCATCTCTTCAAACAACCCAATTGCTATGTCCATCACGGCGTCTTCGCTGTAGTTCTTGCCCATGCAGCTGACAAGTGCGCAAGGATGGGTGGCCTTTGCCAGTGAATCCTTGGGGATATTCCATCCTCCTTCTACGTGAACCTCCAATAACTTCGTCTTAAATTCCCGAAAGTCTTTAAGTGTGAGACCTTGCAGTGCTCGTAAGAGGACGGCTAATGCACGCTCTTCCCCTGCCATCACGGGACGTCACCTGAAAATATCCGCGGTTAGAAATTACGGCTACGCTACGGCAAGAGGTTTTGGAGCTCGGCACCGAGTTTGTCCTGTACAGCCCCGTTCTTCCTGCGCTGGAAAGGCTGGGGATGAGTCACCCCGGCGTGGCAAGGTCACAAGGGCTGTGGGCACTGCAGGATCCGGCACTGTGGGCATGTCCCCCCTGGAGACAGGAGAGAGAAAAACACCCCAAAAAGCATCCTGGGAGTTTTGTAACTGGACTGGGAGCTGCAGCTCCTCGGGGCAGAATCACCCCGGGGAAAAGTCTGGTCCTTCCCCACGTCCCCGCCTGCGCCGTCCCTCAGTGCAGTGTGGCCGGCCATGCCGCAATGCCCTCACCGTGCTGCCAGTGCGGCGGGATGGCCAGGCCCTGATGGAAGGGCTCAGCGCTGCCTGAAATCCCCATCCTGCATACAGGCAGGGTTCACGCGCTGCCTGAAATCCCCGTCCTGCATACAGGCAGGGTTCTGCTTTTTAACAGCAGTCTGACATCCGGCACACCCTTCCTCCTTCCCTGCCATGGGGCTACTTGCCAGCTGGCCACCACAAAACAACCTGGATGGGCAATTTAATACCTGAAGGACTCCTGGCAATAAGCCCACAAGGAAGATGCTGTTTTGGGGGAGAAGAGGCGGCTTTAGGAAAGCACACCGATGCTTGCAGACACTGCAGTCCCTCTCCTGCCTCTCACCTCCCTGGTGCTGGCAGCTCACCCTTCTCACAACAAGTCGTGGGTTTGACTGAAAAACCACCGAGCCCCTGAATTTCTAACCCTTCCAGAGTAACCGCTTTGCTTGGGGTCCCCAACCTTTTACTGGTAAGAAAAGTCACAGAACCTTTTCCTCCTCCCTCTTCGAGACTCCTCATTTCTGGTATTACTCTTCTCCTCCTCATTTCCAGTCTTCTGTGTCTTTAGGAGAAAAGTACCATCCTGCAGCTCTCTTGGAGCAGATCCGGCTGGAATTAGTTTCCTGTAAATTCAGGAAATCAGAGGGAAGCTGCAGTTTCCTGCAGGGATTACTGCCTGCTGCAGCTTTCACCCTGGAGTGAGGGGGACCTCTAAGGGGACCCCATCACAGGCAACATGAAGCTAAATTTAGATGCTTGCAAAAGCAGAGTAGGATAGAGAAATTAAAAATAGCTGCAGGAAATGGAGAATTAGACTGGGAGCTGTCAGAGGAGGAGGATTATTGGGGTGAAATGTATGAAAGGGAAAGGAAAAAGGAGCTGGGAACAGCAGTCGCTGTCCCAGTGTAACAGCTATCCCAGAGGCTGTGAAACTGCAAAAATAAAGCACAGTTGTGGATTGGAGCGTGGCACTTCCAGAAATGTTTCAAGCTTTGGATGGAATAAAAATGAAATATGTCAGTGCTTAGAGCTTGTGCTACACCAGCTTTTGCTCCAACATGCACTAAGGGACTGTATATGCCCTTCTTGCTTGAGCACGTTAAGTCAGATTGCCCAGCAGATAGGTAAGAAACCAGCAGCACAAAGAGCAATCCAGAAACTGGGAGAAGATGGAGAAGATTTTTCCGAATCAATACAGAATTGCTAAGATCCCATCCCACCAGTCCTTTGCTGGTGAGGCACAAGGCAGCTCTGGCGATGGATCACTGGAATTCGGTGCCCAAACGCAGGGAAGCCTCCCTGGGCTCGTCTGGTAGTGATCAAACGGAGTGGTGCTAGTAATTATGGTCTGGGTTCAGGAGAAAATGGGAAAATTTAACATGGGCCAAGCAGGACCTGTGGCTTTCAGTAGTGAGGGGGGTAGACACCAGAGCAGAGGAGTAGGGAATGTTTGGGAAATGGCAGTGGCAGGAGTAGTGCATCAGGATAAAAATGTATCAAAGGTGTTAAGGGCTCTGGAGAGTGTTAAAGGATTTACGAGGAACTATGACAAAATGGGATGGGAAGGAAAGATGGGACTTGCTGGAAGGAGTGATGCCGCAGCTGAGAGGAGCCATGGCAGGACATGGTGATGCTCCTGCGCCTCTGCCACCCACCAGCCGGACAAAGTCATCCGTAAGGAGGTTGGCTTCGACCCAGCACTGCCCGCACAAATGGGTGTCTGTGTGCCAAACACATGGGGGCCCTGGGGGCTGCCCGGGGCTGTACCCAGGAGATCTGAAGGTAGCAACAGGCTTTTGATGCAGCAGTGAAGATCCCTTTACTTTAGAAAGCAATTGGAGGATGGACTGTGGACTCTTATTAGATTTTTATGGTGAGATTTTTGTGTCAGTAATACAGAAACCAGACAAAGGCGGTTATAAAGGGTGAAATGATAGAATTAAGCTTTGATGGAGGCAGATAAAGAATGATGGCAAGAGCCACCCCAGGAGGTTGGCAGAAAACCCCACTGTGTAAAACCCATTGCGCCTGCTGAACTAGTGGGACTTCCCAGCTCCCCATACAAATACTCATATCCTAATGAAGCTGAGACTGCTCTGAGTGAAATCATTAAGGGTTATTTTAAACAAAGCCTTTTTGAGAAATTACAAACCCTTATAATTTTCTGCTGCAGCCTGTTAGAAAGGCTGATGGAAAACCCTGGCAAATGCCAGTGGAGTACTGCCAAAGAAATGCATTCCCCATGAGAACAGCTCCTAGTTTAGCTGATATGCCAATGATTATTGCTAAGTTACCAGAAAACAAGTGGGTTCCAGTTATAAATCCAGCCGTTTCTTTGCCTTCCTGCTTACTGAAGAATTAGTTTTCAGATTTGCTTTTGCACTTGGAGAGAAGGAATAAACCCTCGCCTAGGTACTGCTGGAGCTTCACAACACACCTGTTCATATCAGAAACCTGTTCAAACTATTGTCTCCAGGGGATAAAGAAAAAACATCTTGTGTGGATGATATTCCAGCAACTGGAGCTACTGAAGAGGCGAGAGGTGTCCAAGTTTTAAAATTAGTGAGATCAAACAGGATTTGAAGTCAATTTGAAGTAGGCACCATTAGTGCAAGCTGAGGATAACTACTGGGAATTACAATTGGCAAGTCAGGAAGACCAATAGGTACAAGTGTGGTTAAAGCTTTGCATGAAAGACAAGTTTTTTTGTGGTCCAGCCCAGCTGAGAACACCATTAGGAGGATTTAATTTCTGACAGCAGCACATCCATATCTGTGCTGGTATCTGCAGACTGTTGTGGGAATCACTGATTAAGACTCCAGAGTGGAAGTGGAGCTCAGGACATGATGATGCCCTAACTCAAGTGGAAAAAAGCTGCTCTAAAAGCCCCAGCACTAAAATGCCCAGCACCAGGAAAGCACCTTTCAACAGGAATTTTGGTTCGAAGGGAGCAGAAAAGCACAGCGGGTACCAGCAGCACGTGAACTGTGTCTGCTTCAGGGTCTGGACACAAAAACTCCACAGCAGCCTGGGCTGGTCTGGTCTTTGGGGCTTCCACCCTCACAGTCCCACCTACTCACACCCCTCCCAGGTTTTAGGGAAATTCGGCAGCAGAGTGTCATCTACACGAATCCCACCAGGCACTGATGTTAATGGATAAGAAGGTGCTGTACAGACCTTAAAAAAAGCAGATCGTCTCGCTCCTGCCCTAACCCAACAAGGTGCAGACTGCACCGTTGAGAACAAACCCAATTGTAATTATTGGGTATGGGTGCAGGGGTTCTTTTTAAAGAACCCAGCAATAAACCAAAGGTACACTTCATCGATGAGAGCACCAGATAGAAGCAAGCTAAAAATAGTCCTCTGCTGCTATTAATAGAGCAGGAGAGCAAGTAGTAGGGAAACCATTAAAAAAAAAATTACTCCAAACAGAGTACAGGCTATTATAGACATTACTGAGAGACAAACTCTCCAAGCAGAACCCATTGCATGTCTTTGTGGATAGTGATTATGTTAATAAAGAAATAAAATACTGGTGGTATGACTGGATAGGGGGATAGGAAGCATGATGGGGAATGAAGAAAATCAGATTTTTCTTACAAGCTCAGAAAGACAGCGGGAAGAAAATATATGAAATGTGTGTTAAAGTACATGGGAAGCCTGAAAACAATACTGTGAAACTGTTTAATAAACCAGATCATCAACCAGCTGAGTTCAACTGCCGCAGTCTCGAGCCACGGGAAAGTCTGCAGCACCCTTGCTGAGCTCGTGAAGACGACCCGCTGCTTGTGGATGACCAGCAGAGGTGGGGAACAGGTATCTGCAGGGCAGACGCTGGGTATTGAGGCAACTCCCCAGGCCTCAGCTGCCAGATTTTACCCATCTGGAGCTGTATTTTCTTTCAGTTTAACCAGAGTAGCCAGTAATTCCTGCAATAGGATTTTTCATGATTAAATATCTAACCTATGGCCTGTTGTGGTCTTGCTTAGCTTGTGGTCTTGCTTAGCTTGGTCTGACAATTTAAAGCAATAAAATAACTTGGGATCCAAGATTAAAAACTGTTACAGCTCTCAAGGGAGCCTGGAGAATTACAGCTCTTGAGATCTGGATCCACCCAGGCTGGGGACTCAGTTAAAGCACTGCAAAAATGCTCCAAAATTATAATAACCTAATGACCTTGGTGGGTTTATTTGCTTATAGGATCAGCCTTGTGGGACAACAATTTGCAGAGAAGCAGCTAGACATGGTGAGAGACACTGAATCCTACAACAGCTCCCTAAGCAAGTGTGTAAATATAGGAGGAATTTGCAAAGGGGGTAGGGGAGGAAATCAAAGAAGAAAAAAAAAAGTGTTTGGAACAGATGGAAAATTAAACTCTAGCAGTATTTGATTAGTTAAAGGCTGAAAGATTAAAGCATATATATATATATAAAATATATAAATATATCAAGTATAATCTTACTGATGCTAAAGGCAAACAGTTTACCTAACCGGAAGTTATATGGCGAGATGAAAATATGCCATCACTGTCAGGTTATGGGGAGGTATATGGAAAAACTTCTTAAAGGATGAAGTCTTATAGAAATACTGCTCTGTACCTCTCAATGCACCCTGCCATACAGTTAATTGCACTTACATTTTTGCAAAATTTTATTAATGATAATTGCAATATACTATAGAGCTAGAATGCTTATAAGTAAATATTATTATTGGAGAGCTCACTAATTATGTGAACTGTGAGTGAAAGTTAACAATACTATAAATAAACTTAGCATCGCCAGGAGGAGAGCATCAGAAAAGCCTCTGCTGGGTGAGGCTGGGGATCAGGCCTGCAGGGTCTGCACTGGGTGGGCAGGGCTGGAACAGGGTAGGGGGATGCCCCAGACGTGGGGTGCACCTGGGGACTCATCAGGAGATGGAACCAGAGATAGGCTAAGGAAAAAAGCCACAGCACAGGTACAAGGTCCATGAAGGAGACAGGACCAGGAACAAGGCTGCAATGCAGAGCTAAGATCCTTCCTAGAGTCCGGCCCAGAGAAGGGCTACCTACAGCATGGGGATAAGGGGAGTGCATGCCCAGGGCTGAGCTTAAACAGAGCCAGGGGCCCACAGCAGTGGGTAGGAGGCTCCAGGTGAGGCTGGTTAGGGCTTTGAGGCTATTAATAGCCCTCAGGGGCAGGTAGGCTTGTATTTTCTCTGCAACGACTTTCTGTGCAGGGTATTAAGTTGGGCAGTGTTTCAGTTTGCTGCAATAACTGCAAACCCACCTTGGCTGCTGCAGCAAGCCACTCCACCACAAGAAATGTCCTTCATCATGCTTCCCTGGAAGTGCAGAGGTAAGGAGAAATGGCTGCTGCCCAAGTGGCCGCAGGTTTTTGCTGCTGTGTAGCCTTTTCCTCCCTCTCCAGCCATGGGTGGGTTGGAACTGGGGCTTTAGGAAAGGAGAGAGGGTCTCTTGAGGGTTTCTGATGCCCAGGGATGAAATGAGTGTGAGCCTGATCTCTGTGATTTGCTCTTCTGCTTTTCATGCTCCAGTTCATGAGCAGGGTATCTGTGTGTTGGGTGGGAGGGGGTAAACCTGTGCTGAGGAGGAGATGGGAACTGGGGAGTTGGGATTGAGGCAAAGGAGAATTTTGCAGCTGAGGCTGTTGACTGCCTCCAGCTTGCGTGGGGCTGGCCTTTCAACCAGTCAGGATGGAAAAGAAAATGCTTTGGGGGGATGTGTCTAGCAAAGCTGCTTTTGAGGGATGCTGAGAAAGGAGGGAAGGATGTTTTAAGGAACACTGGGAGTTTAAGAAGGGGGGGAAAATAGATTCCTTACTGCCAACACCTTGTTAGCCAATTGCAAATGGTGCAGCTACTGTGGTGAGGTTTGTGGGGTCCCTGCTGGGTGGATCCTGCTGCAAGGGAATAGGACATTGAAGCCAGGAGCAGGGCAGAGCTAATGGGGAGGTGGTTCAACCCAAACAATGGCTATTCAGGGTTTCACAGACCCCAGAATGAGCCTGGCTCTGTGGCACCACGGGCTGAGCTGTACCCATTGAGCCCAATTTCCCTGCTCAGAGCCTGCCATCATCCTGTCCCTCTGGCTTGCAGGACATCAGGTAAGTCTGGGAATAAATGTTTTTCTCTGAAAGTGTAGGGCACATCATGTTCTTTCCCAAGGATGCTGTTCCCCCTGAGCAGGGCTTGCAGGGGGCTCGCCAGGAGCCAGGGCTGCTCTTATCCCTGCTAACTCATCCTGGGGTATGCTGAGAGGGAGGAGGGAAAACCAGCAGCACAGTTTCTAAAGATTTCCCTTTCCATCTGACCTTGCAGAAGCTGTTTTCACCTTGCTGTGTCTTGATCTGAATTGCTGCTCGCTGTGCCTGCGCCGGCGCTTGGCTCTCTCCCAGGCTGTGTTAGGGGTGATGTGACCCACTTGCTGCAGGGAACCTTCCTGTGCTCGGTGCCAGGGGATTTCCGGGTGCTGACTTGCTCTGGGGCTGCTTTCCTGGCTTCTCCTTCTCCCTGCAATGGGAGGGGGTGAGGTTATTGGTTTTACAGCTCCTTTCCTTTGCTTCCCTTTTTTCTACGTTGCTAAAAATATTAAAATTCAAAATCTGAGGTATACAATACAGATTCAAAAAGTCTAAGGTGTATAAATACATCATGTGGGGCTGTTTATCTCTGAAGGCAGAGGCAGCATGTGTGAATGCAAGGAAATTGCAGCTAGAACCCCCTGGCCTCAGCTCATCCAGGCTCCGGGGACTGGAGCTGGTAATTTCTGCTTGCAGGAGGCTCCATTCCTCCTCCTGCTGCGCTGAGGGGATGCGCAGAGGCCGAGGATATTTCTGCCTGATGTAGAAGTGACAAAAAGGTTTTAAGACTTCTGTGCACAGCTCCTGGGAGCAGCGGTTTGGGTGTCTCTCCTGCATTAAATCACAGATTTTTCATGGAGAAACTTTGCCCCTCTCTGCTGCTGTCAGATCAGCAGATTTGGGAGGCGTTAGAAAGGGGAAGCAGCTGCTTGCAGCCACTGAATGGTCTTGGCTGTGCCTGGCATGAGTCCCTAAAAGAGTGGGGAGGGCTGGCAGTGCTGAGTGTGTGACCAGACAGGCAGCAGAGGGGACATCAGCATCAGCTACAGCTAATCCCATCTGTGCCAGCTTCTCTGAGCTGCTGGAGCCGAGGACTACAACAAGATAACCTTGCTCATCCCTGCTCCACAGGAGTGTTGGTAGCTGCATCCAAAACCAGCCCCTGGAAGCATGACCTTTCCTGGGAGATTTGGATTCCCACATCCAGCCCCCATGTTTTCTGCAGTTTCCTTCAAACACAGGCAGTATTGATTTTATTTTACAGGGGGATTTAAGCAGCCTGAGTATTTTTAAGCATATTGGCATAGGTGAGATGCACACCAGCTTGGCTTTTGCAGGCAGCTTGGCAGAGCCAGTGAGGGTCAGGGAAGAAAATACTCATTTTTTTCTGGAGTTTCTGCCCTACTACACAGAGTATGTTGGTGGCTGAGCTGTTCCTTGGATGCTGTTTATGGGAGGGAAGAAAACACAGTGGCCACAGAAATAACGTGAATTATTCTGCAAGTGGTTAAGCTGACAAAGTTGGTTTCTTATGGATTTTGGAGTATAATCTCCTTAAGATGTTTACACTTTCTAAATATTGCATGAAGCTAGTCAGTGTGTGCCAAGTAACTGTATGGAGGAAGACGGGCAAGCATCCCATAGCTCTTATTTCCTGAGAAAATTGGGCTAAAAGAGCTCTAGACAGTCCCAGGACCTGGCTGCAGTTTGGGGTACAAGCAAGATTTGTCCTGAGCGGTGTGAATTTGGTATTTGGGCCTGGCTGGAGGAGGTGAGGCTGTGACAGAGGGCTGTTTGCTTTTAACCGATGTGCTGAGAAGCACCGGTGCGGCTAAGGAGGAGGCTGTTTGTCTGGCACAGCCTGGCTGGATGTCTGACAGTGCTCCACAGTGGGACCTGGGCTGCGTGCCCAGCTCTGAGCTAGCCTTGGGCTGCCCCCAGTCCCTCACAGACCTTGCAGGACTTGTATGAGGGGGGGTCAGACCCTGGCCTGCTGGGACAAGGAAGGGTCTGTGGAGGAGGGAAGCAGAGCTGACACAAAACTACCCCAAGATGCAGCGTTTTAGCTCTTTTCCTCTACTGTGCAGAGCTTCCCCTTGGCAAGACAGATTGTAGCCCCGTAACTCACTGCTGGGGGATTGTCACACCCAGAAATCCCTTATCCTTGTGGGGGGAGCCCCACACTCCTTTCTTCCTCTTGTCTACACACAAGCATCCCAATTTAACAGGTTGACTCCCTCCCCAGTATGTTCCCCCCACTTTGTGGCTATATTCACTGTAATCACTGCAAACCCAGGGAGGATTCAGAGAGGCGAGTGAGCTGAAGCAGACAGGGGCTCAGTGCTGCAGGGACAGCCCCGAATTGCCACTGCTCAGCCCCAAATAACAGGGGACATGGAGATGCAGCTGGCCTGCCTTAACTGTCCTGCCAGCCCCCCCCTTGGCATCCAGTCCCAACCCTTCCCTCCAGATTGGAGTGCTGTCTCCCCCCCCCCCCCCTCCTCCCCTGCTCTCCATCTTCATGCAGTCTGCAGAGGTGCATTGTGGGAAACTCCCAAGTTCCCCCCCCCCCCCCTTCCTCCCTCCCTCCTCTCTGCGCAAGAGCCAGCTCCCAAGGTGTGACTCGTGCAGCCGGCCAGAGGACAGAAGGTAAGGGCTGCTGCTTTCCTCCGCGCAGGCCGGCACCCGGGGGGGCTTGGGGCAGAGCTGCCGGGGGTCCCCAGCCATCGGTGGAGAGACGGGCAGCATTCCTGCTCGGGGTGACGTAGTGAAAGAGACGTAGATCTACCTGGTCAAGGTGAGTGTCCGCCACCTCGCAGCTGTCCGGGATGGAGGCTGGGGGCTGCCATGCCGGCCGGCTCGGGAGCGTGTCCCCACGCAGCTCTCCCTGTTAATAGGCAATAATGCTTTTTTTAACCCAAAACAATAAGCACAGTGAGGATGGCTGGCCCTGAGCAGCTCCCTTCTCACTCCAGCTCTCCTCTTCTGCTCCCTGAAGGTCAGGCAGCCAGAGAAGGCAGTTCCGCAAACGCAAGTGCGTGGGAGCCTGCCTGCTGCCTGCCTGCTGCCTCCACGTACCTGCGATTTCTTCCGCAAAGATCTCCTGCGCTGCCTTTGTGGGATGTGCTCTGCTTGCCTGCTCCAAGCTGAGCTGGTCACTGCCAACAGCCACCCGGGCTTCAGTGAGGGGAAGGGAGAAGCCCTGGGATGGAGAGTGGGGTTTGATGCCGCAGGAGGGCTCTGAGGACGGAGGAGTGGAGCCGGCCATGTGCCGGAAACGGGGCAGCTGGGAGGGAGGAAGGGAAGCAGCATTCCGAGCTAAAACCTTCCAGCCTTGGCAGGAAAGCCTGTACAGCTCCCTGAAAGGTTTTGATCGGGTTTCCAGCTGCATTTTCTCTCCCATCTGCATGGGTGGTGGGATTTGTTTGCCCTTCACTCTGCCTGGGTGAGTTTAATAACTCTGTTTAATTGCTGTCAATCCTGAGGCAGGAGGCAAGCCTAGCTAGGAACAGCCAGCAGCCCTGGTGCTCAGTCTTCACCTTTCCCAAGGAAGGAGCTGGGGGTTTTCTGCTAGGTGGGGGGGCTTTGATATCAAAGGGGTATCCTTTGATATGACCCCTGGCTTGTGCTGGAACAAAGTTCACAAAGAGAAATTTGCCCAGAAAACACCAATATGGAGAGAGATGACAGGCAATAGTGCCTATTTTAAGCTAGGGAAGAAGATAACACCAAATGAGCAGGAGGGAGGGGGACACCAGCTCAGGGCTCCTGTTTCAAGGTGTGTGCTTCCAGGGGTGAAATGCATGGGGGGGGCAGGGGGTGTCTTGGGATTTTCAGTCTGATGTCCCTGCCTCTCTGTGCATCTGTGTGCATCCATGCCCTGTATGTTTGCAGAGACCTGTTGATCTGGTCCCTGCTCCTGTTTCATTCTCTGTGACCATCTGGTAGCTTCTGGTAGGGTTGGGGGTGGGAAGGAAGAGGATTTTTATTCTTGAATCAAGGTGAGCCTGGTAAAACTTTGGCATTGGGGCAAGAGGAAGAAGCCCTCCCCGTCGCAGTCCCGTTTTCCTGGGTGGGGCTTGGGCAGGATGCTGTCAGGAGAGGGAGGATGGACTATACTGGATTGAGCTCGCTGCTCCATCTCAGGACTGACCTCCAAAAGTCTGACCTTCACAGGTTTGACCTTCAACGTTTTTCATCTTTCTGTTCTCAGCCACGGTGCTCAGCACCAGCCTCTAACCCCCTGATATTGTGGCAGGATGGGGGAAGAAAATCCAGAATTTCCCTAAATGCGGATATTTCTCCCTCTGCATCCATCCTCTCTGCTGGCAGGCTGCCAGGAACTGGGGGAGGGGGGGGGGTGGTGGTGCTGGTGAGCGCCCTGGCGTGCTCTCCCCATCCTTGGTCAGGCGTGGGGGCAGGCAGAGGGGTTGAAGGGGAGGGATGGAGCTCTCTGAGCAAGCATTTGTGCCGGCAATGCTTTGGCCATCATTCCCTGGATCCTTCCCAGCTTCCTGCAGGGAGGGAGGGATTGAGCACTCTGGTTTTGCCGCACAAGGTAAGCGATGGGCTTTACCCCAGAACGTGCCAGGAGCCTCCCTGGAAGGTCACTGCCTTGTGTCGAATTGGCCCCTCGTCTGCCTGCAGTGGCTTCTTACATTTCAGCTGCAAAGCAACAGTTTTCAGGCTGACGCATGCAGATCTGTGGGCTGTCAGATTCGGAACCTGGCTCTGGTCATGCAGAATTGCCTCCTTAATCTTTTTGCCAGCCACAGCTGAGCCACACAGGAGGGTGACACCGTGAGAGCCTGGTGCAGTCCTGCTTTGGTCAGAAGGGATGGGTTAGTCAGGATGCCCGTAAGCTGTTAAATTTGCTGCTGCTTAGTGAAGTGGTTGGGGCTATTTTACTGTGTCAGAGCTGACACCCTCTCATCTTTTTTGTTTGTGGCTATTGCATTTGAAAGATACAGGACCCACTGACTGTCGGGAAGGGGGCTTAAAAGCATTAATCTGTTACAAAGGACATCAGCTGCCTGCATCTGGGTACCAGCTCCTGGCTTCTTGGGGAGCAGCACCCCAAACTGGAAGCATTTGCCCTCTTGGCTAAGGCAGTTAGTTTCCCAAGTGCTGGCAGGCTTAGTATAAAGAGCAGGGCTGTGGTGGAGAGGAGTGAGTTGTTCACCTTTCTCCAAGAGGCAGAGAGGAGGCCTGAAACACATGCTGATCCTGCCAGAACGTTATTCCTGAGGTGACATCACAGACCCAACGCTGAGCAGAGAACTGAGGCCTGCCCCATGGCCCCAGCCTGGGTGTTAGGATGGATGTTGTGGGGAATTGCTTATCTAGTCCCTGGGGAGAACTGAGATTTTGGGGGTGGCAGTAACCTTCCTCCTGGAGCAAGCAGCTCTCTGGGAGAATGGCTGAGCAGAGCCAGAAGTGGTGCAGACCTGCAGGTGATGGAGGAGGGGGTGTCACTGATGCTGAGCTATGAAGCTGTGGTTGGAAGGGTGATAATTACCGTTTCAGTAGCAAGGCTGCAACAGGAGGCTGCTGGGCCAACTTCTGCTGGGGCTTTTGGGCTCTGGTGCCCTCCCTTCTGATTTCACAGGAGGTGCCAGCCTGTCCCTATGAAGGGATGTGCCACTTTTTGGTGCAGCAGCTTGTCCCCACTGCCACAGAGCTGCTGGCATTGAATTGCGGGCTCTGGGAGGGCTGGAAAAGCAGTATAAAGAAAGAAAATGAGTGTGTTTGCAAAATGCTGAGTGTGGCAAAAGTCAAGACATGAGGAGGTGCTGAGGGTGGGATGCAGGGGTGACAGAGCAGTCTGGGATGCAGGATGCACCCCGATGTCTGCCCATGCCTGCCTGCCAGACGTCACACTTCTGGGTTAAGGCTCCGTGGTTCATGTTGCTGGCTGTGCATCTTTCACTGTGTCTCCAGAATCGCTCCCTGTTGAAACTACTCCAGTGCTTCGCTCCAGTGTCTTGCCAAATAGCTGTCATGGAAAAAAAATAATTCTGGCTGAAAATCCTTTCCTTTGTTCCCCTAAATTTCTGTCTTGAGGTGAGTGATGCTCAGTTCTGTCAAACCAATATTTGATTCTGAGAGGGGGCTCAAACACAGGATTAAAGCTAGGACAGCACAGCAAAGTGAGATTCTCTAAAATTTAGTTATGACAGACTCCCTTAGGCAGCTTGTGTACTGTGCTATGACCCTGAGAAGCCAGACTTTGCAGCAGAAGGGTATTTCCAACAAAATCTCAGCAAAGTATCTTCAGATTCTCTCTAATTCTAGAAATAGCTTTGCTGTAAACTGTGGCTGAGACTGCAGCTGCTCCAGCTGCATCACGAGGGCTGGTGACACTTGGGTGACCAGGCAGGTTGTATGGCCTTGCCAGGTGTGACTTCTGCTGACAGCAGGTCGGGTTCACATGGGTGTAACTTGGTGCCCAACCCTACGGACATCAGTCAGAGCATGTGGTTGGTACCACTGGAGAGTTTGAGACAATCTTCCATTTCCCGAGGCTGTTTTGGTAACGCTTTCCTGATTTCTGCCATGTTTTGGGGCAGCTGTGAGCCGAGGCATGAGGAGGGGGTTTGTGTTGGTTTTGTGTCTGTGCCAGCATAGGGTGCCAGGCAGCGCGGAGTGCGGGTGATGAGTAACCCCTTTGGGACTGTGTGGTGAATACTCTGATGGAGGAGGGAAGGAGTGGGCTTGGTTGGGGTTTTTTTGGTAGCACCTTGTCTATTTTTAATAGAGTTGTGGGCAGGAAGCTGAACTGAGATGCAAGTGCTTTTCAGCCTGTGTTGCTGCAGAGAAATGGCCAGGTTGGTGCCTGTGAGGTGCTCTGGATGGAGATTTACAGACAGTGCAGCAGGAAACGTGCAATGGGAGCTTGCTGTGGGTCTGCTGAAGGGCAGGGTGAAGCAGCAACAAGCCATCCTTCCTTTGATGCTGCAGGTTTAAGGGCAGAGTCAGGTTTATCATTTCTTATGGTTCTTATTGCTTTATTTTCACATAGGGTGAGAGAAGATAACAGAACAAAAATGTAGAGTATGTTTTTGCTATGTACATGGCTGTGTACAGGCGGAGTGCCTGAACAGTGTAGCTTAGAGCTGTGGTTTGGGTTTAAAAAAAAAAAAAAAACAAAAAAAACAAAACTAAAGCCCCTGGCGGGAGTATGGTGTGTGTCTCTGCAATGTCGCCTCCCTCTCTCAGAATAAAATGTCTGCGACGTCTGTCCCAGCGAGATCTTTGGGGTCAGGACAAGCATGGCTTGCAAATGTGATGCTTGGCTCAGATGCCATCTGCGGAGATCATGGTGTAGAAGGTTTAGCCTTTTTCTGGGCTCATGCTGGTGGGGAGTGTATCAGGGCTGGCTGCGGGGCTCTGAAATGCTATGTCACCTGTGTGGGGAGCGTGGCTGGGCTGTGGCAGGGCAGCTTTTGGAGAGGACACAGGCACCTGCGTTGCAAGCTGGGACTTTGCCCCATCTCTGTGCAGTCGGTGGCCCAATGGGGTGCCCAGGGCCTGCATCCCCTAGCTGTTCCCTTTGCAGACATAAAGCAAAGGCAGTTTTGCTGGGCTACAGGAGCCCATCGTCTTCCCACACCTTGCCTTGGTGCCAGGTGTAACCCAACCTCTGAACACAGATGCGTCACCTGGGCTAGGAGAGAGGTGACACATCTTGGTGGCACAGGGAGCGAAGGGAAGGGTTCTGCGAGGCTGGCCGTGCTCTGGGGGGGATTCCTGAAGTTTTGGTCATTGCCAGCACCAGCTGGACAGGCAATGAGAGCCCTGGGTCTCAGTGCAACTGCAGGACTGACGCAGCCGAGGAGCAGAGGCTTTGCTGGCAAATCTCCCCCTGTGGCAGTGATTTGAAGCTGCTGCTGCCGCCTGTTAAAATACTTTCAGCATCTGACGAAGGGCTTGTTGGAGAGGGAGATGTTTAATCCAGGGCCGGGGGGAGGGATGTGGGGAGTAGCAAACAACAGATTGGGAAAAGGATTCATAAATATCTCATCAGCGTGAAGTGGGTCAACAGTGTTTGCTGTAACTTGGTGCTGCTGTCTCCAGGGCTTGGCTTTGGGAGGGCTGGGAAGCAGAGCAGTCTCCCTGCACAGCCTGGTGCTGGTGTACTGAGACTGTTTGAAAGCATCTATGACAAGAGACTTCCGCTAGCATTGTGCTTGCGTTGTGTTTCATCACATTTGCTGTGCATTGCGTCAGGAGCGGGGGGCCAAAATAGACCATAAGGGAGCTAAAATCCTCCTTGGGGAGCTGCATTACAGCAGCTGAATGAACACAAGCTCCTTATGTAAAGCTCTTTTAATATTTATGGTAATACTGAGAGGCACTGCATTACCTCATCTGTCTTCACAGTACTTGGAGATGGGGGAAAAGGCTTAGTCACACTACTCTGTTATCACTTATCTTAGGTGCTTGCCTGGCATCTCACTGCCTTTAACGTGTTCATTCCCTCAGCAGCTCAGAAGGGGGGAGACGTGCTATTTGTCCCCACTGGAAATGGGTTGTTGAGGCACTGGGAAACAAAACATGTTGCTCAGTTGCAGGAGGAGGCAGGGATGCGGCAGGGGACTAACACAAATCCTTCCAGCCCTGACGGATCACTCCCCATACAGCAGAGGAAACGGGCACAGACCCCTGAGGACGCTTTCTAAAGGACAGCATCTGGCCCTCCAAGCTGCATTTCGTAAGGGTTAGACAAGAAGGTCAGGAGCCCAAGCACTGACCCCCTTGGAGCCATCAGCAGCTCCCCACCTCAGTGGGGGGAAAAAAGTTAGGCCTTGCCTATCTTTGATCTCTCTTCACTAATGCCACATGCACTCTGTGGACTTCCTGATCCAGCATGAATAGCCTGACCAGCCATAATGACCGCTGCTGGCTGTCACCTGCGGGATGGGCAGAGCCCTGCAGGAGGATCTCCCTCCACTGTGCCACAGAAAAGGTTCAGCCACCTTTGGTGATGCAGTTGGTATTTCTTTATGGAGAGCAAAGGTCTATTTGTGTGCACAAGTTAATGAGCAAGGTGGAAAATGAGACTGCAAGAGCTCAGCCTCCCACAAATCAGTCACTGTTTATTCCTTCCCTGTACTGCATCAGCCGGCTGGTTTGGATGAGCTGCTGCGGTGGAAGAGGTGAATGGGATCCTCAGTGTCTTGGGCAAGGTATTTCCAGAAGAGACGGGGATGTTCAGTCTAAACTGTTGGGTCTGAGTCGGGGCAGGCACTTGGAGTTCAGCCTGGAGCAGGGACAGAGCTGCAGGAGTAACTGGAAAAATGGAAAAGTGCATCTCAGGAGCACAAACTGGTGAAACTGGGCTTCTGTGGCCAAACGAAAGGAGGGCAGGGATGTAAGCTACCAAACAGCTCGGGTGAACAGGTACTGAAATGAAGCAGAGCTACGTAAATGAAAAGACATGACTGATGATTCTCATTGGGTTTCCAGAAGCAGTGGGATGCCCCAGTGACTGATACAAACTCTCTGGCAGGCCGATGTCCTCAAAGGACAGTGGAAGTGCTACATTTGAGCCAGTCAGGTTTTTAAGGTGAATCCTATGGGGGGAAATGTAGGGCTAGCCTGGCTGTGAGTCAGCAAGTTGATTCTAATGTCTACCTTAAAATAACTCTGAAGTGTGATTCCAGCTCTGCCTTCAGCTAGCAGCTCTGGAGGGACAAATCCTGAGGGTTTTTTTAGGTGGGTTTTGATGGTTTCTTACATGATGTTCAGTTGAGCTAGCCAGGACTTGCACTTCCTCCTGCAGCCTGCTCACTTCAGCCCATGCTCACAGTCCCTCCTTTCCTTAACTCTCTTCCAAGTCTCTTTGGTGCATGAGGACATTTGCTAATCTTTGGGAGAAGAAAGGGAGGTGAGAGTGATCTTAAGCCTCAGGATTTTAGGAGGGACACCCTAAGCCCTACGCTGTGGCTCTCTGAAATAATCCCTTCTTCAGGGCAGTGTGCTTGACTGCAACCTGTTTCTTCTTTTGCCATAAAATGACAAGTGGCAATGAACTGGCATTGCCCTGTGGCCAGTAACCTCAGAGAAGCCTTAATCTGTCAGAACAGGCTACCTTTCACTTGGCACTTTCCTCAGCACTTCATGAACTCACCTTAGCCATGTGCTCCTGCTGATTTTCCTCTGACCGCTTCGGTCAAGACCTCTTTGGTGATGGTAATACTCCATATGATCATGCTGTCTTCCATCTGAGGGTCTTGCACTGGTGAGTTCAGCCCCCTGGATTGTATTGATTTGCACTGAAGGAGAGAGTTTGACATGCAAAGGTCACGTAGGAAGCCTGTGGCAGCACTTGATCCCCCCAGTAGCACCCGTGATTTCTAACAGTCTGGTCCCAGTCACTTCAGCTCATCGCTGCCTTATCTTTTGTAGTCAGAACACTACTTCTTTGTTGTTGTTTCTTTTTCCCTTTTTGGGAAATTCTGTGTTTTCAGGTGCCTCTTTGCAGTGGCCAAATTCTAATTTTCCTGTTTATGTGCACAGACTGCCACAGGAACAAAATCTGCAGACTTCAGTCTAAAATTACCTGCTCTTCACCTACCAGCTGGTGCCGGCGCCTCAATCTGTGATGGTAATTCAATCCTGTGAGCCAGTTTTGGCAGGTGCAAATTGCACTCACCAAAGGGAAGCTGTCTGAGAAGAGGGCCATTTTCTGTCCCTTAGAAAGCTAGTTTGGTCTTAAATGACCAAATGCAAGCCTGCCAGCTGAGACTTACAGAACCTGCTGAAGGGACCTGAAATTTTGGTATTCAGTGTATGTTCTTCCTCCATGACTCTGAAAACCTTTCACTGTGTTGGTGTAAGAGCAATTGACTGAAGAATGTGATGAGGACTGAGTTGGGTGTTGTGTTCTCAGGTTCAGAGCCCTCTCCTAGCTTCAGGAAGGAGGGGCCTGGTCCTGAGAGGCACAAGCCATCTCCTCTAGCACTGCTGAGTGCTTTCAACTCTTGCTGACTTCCAGCTATGTCATTCCAAAGGGAATTGGGAGCAGGCCGGTGGCAGCCCTTGTGTCCTTGCAGATGACCTCTGTCCCCAACCTGTGGGAGTCAGACTGCTACGGTGCCTGGCTCAAGCAATGCAGAGTTGCAGGATGGTCTCTGCTGTGTTTCAGCTGCTTCAGGCTAAGGGGTTTGGGGGCTGACAGTGGAGATGAGGCAGGAAGAAGCATTAATATCTGCCTAGTAATAGGGACCCAGTTAAGTCTTTGCCCAAAAGCCAACACAGGCCATGCTACTGCAGAGAACGGGGCTTTGCTACTTATAACTCTTCACTTTGCCCCAAAAAGGCAAACCTTCATGCCTTTTTTCCAGACAGGTGGGAATGACAAAAGTGAAGGGGATATTAAGTAGGTGTTAAGGAAGAAGATTTGAGGCTATATAAGGTCTTTCCTGCCATCTAGGGCCCTTTCAGCCCGGTATTGCTACAAGTCAGACACGGTCAGTAGCTATTTCTGAGACTGATGCTTTCAACTGGAGGACACCTGGAGTGTGTGGATGGACCTTTGTTGCCAGTATCAATTCAGATACATAACCCCACTGTGCCGGCTGAATTCTTTCTTGCTGACTAGTCTGTCAGTGTGGCAGTTGAGGACCCAAAGGAAATGGGCTGCTTTTTGTGGAGTGAGGGAAAAACCCAACACATGAGCCCTGTGCTCAGCACTGCTATGACCCTATGCACATCTGTGGGGTGCAGCTTCCCACCGCACCCCAGACCCCATGCTCTGTAGCAGCTGCTCAGCCTTACAAAGTTGCTGCCTTTTCCTTCTGACTTGAAACAACGAGGGGAAGGTTATAGGGCTCGGGGATGGGGCTGGTCTCTGCAGAGGGAAGAGGACCTTCTAATGGTGCTATGTTACAATAAAGCTAGCAATGAGTCATCCGCTTTGTTCGGTGCAGGATTGATGCAGCTTTCATCTGTGCACACAGGAGACAGATGAATGGATGTATTTGCTAATTTGCTGGGGGTTTGAGGCAGAAAAGGTGCCCTTCAGGGAGCCAAGGAAGGTTGTTCCTTATGTCAGCCCTGTTGCTTTGGCTGGGGCCAGCTTGTTGCACTGGTGAGTCTGACTGCACTGACCTTGAGAGCTGCAACAAGCGGAGGCATCCCAGGAGGGCTGTGATGTTTGTGTGCCTCTTCCTGCAGCAGCAGGAATTTGGAGGGCTTTTCTTTTCCTTTCTTTCCTTGATCACTGGTTTAATGATCTCTGCTCCCTCTTCCCAGACTGGGGGAGAGCTGGTTAGCTGCTGGCAAGTGAAAACCTCCCTAGAAAGGCATAGATTGTTAAACAAAGAAATAGCATGGGGGGGGGGGGGGGGGGGGGAGAAGGGAGGGAATGAAGTCTCTCGCTCACAAAACCATATTCTCAAGTGCTGCTGTCTGTGTGGGAGGCAGAGGGGGAACTGGAAGGGGGAGGAATGGGTAGACAGGCAAAGACAGCAACTGAGATGGAGAGAGAAGGGAGGAATAAATAGATGTGAGGAGCTATAAAGAAGAAAGCAAAGGTGGAGAAACAGGTCATTGGGGAAAAACCCTCACACTTGTATGTGAAGGCTTAGTTTTGGAAAATGAGGAAAGCACCTTTCTTTTCAGTCTGTGGGACACAGAGGTGCTTAAAGATGAGCAACATGTTCATGCCCTTGAAAGCAGAGGATTGGGAAGGGGAAGGAGAGCAAAAGAGAAGAGAAGATGATACCCAAGGTAGGGAGTCTGCTTGGGAGGTAGTTAATAACATACAGAAGAGGGTTAAGTACTATGGTGGAAGCGGATGTGCTGCTAAGAGTGCCCTGGGTCTGGAGGAGGAGGAGGGCAGCACCAACGGCTGCAAACCAGCATGGTGCTAGCCCAGCCAGTGGCTCCGGTAGCTGTACTGCAGCTGGTGGGGGCAGAAAGGCTGCTGGAGCTTCTCAGCTGCAGAGTTTGGCAGCATCTGCTCAACCAAGCCAAAGGGTCTGGAGAGATGCTGGGCAATTCTGTGGCTGGTCCCAGGGATGGAAAACCACTGACAGAAAGCCCTTTCATGTCGACACTTCAAAACTGCTGATGCTGATTCTTGGCTTAGTTTGGTTTCTGCATCTTTTAAAACCTTTTCCAATCTGCATGAGGGGCTTGCATTGCTTCTAGTGGAAACTCACTTAGCAATCAAGAAGCTCTTTAATGAGCTGTTGGTAGCAGTGCAGAGCGTGGCTGCAGGACAGGGCTCCATGGCACAGCACAGGCTCTGAGCAAAACCAGCTTTCCTGCTTTCAGGAATCTGGAAACCAGATCTGATCAATGAGGGGTGTAGATAAGCTGTGAGGTACTTGGGCTGTGCAGAGTCCCCATTTCTCAGCAAAGAGGCCAGTTTTCCCCCTCTGTGAATTACCCCTACCATCTCTGCCAGCTGCACGTAGCTTTTCTAGGGAAAGCAGCAGTTTAGTGTTTGGTTCGTGTAGTATAACCACACAAATACTAGAGAGTGTGCGAGTAGTCCAGCTAATTGATGTCAAAGCAACTAAGCAGGTAATTTAATATTTGACATGATTAATCTGGCTCTCCCTGCTTTAACCTCTAAGCCTGCTTCAGTCTTGGGCTCCACTTGCTATTTCTTTGTGTCGTCATTGTATCAAATGTAAAATGAGGACAAATCGCTCCTAAACCAGAAGAGCAGAGTCCTGCAAGTCCTGGATCTATGTAGGATTTCTACTGAGCAGAACAGTATGAATGCTCTTTGGAGGCAGTAGGAAGGAAAAGGTGATGCAGGTGGTATCTACAGAAATGTTACAAAATGAGTAAGGCGAGGAAAATATTCTTGCACTTGGCCAGGACCATGTGTTTATCTAAACTCCCAAGCCACAGAGCAGGTCTTAAGCTTGGTGAGCATCTGGGATTGTGTTTGTGTGGTACAAGATGCCCAAATGTATGATGAATATTCAGTGAAGAATGAAGGGAGAGTGGTGGTGGTTTGGGTTTCCAGAATGGTTTAATATCACAGACTCAGAAATGTAAGTATTGTTCAGCTGCAGTCAAAGAGACCATGCTTTATTACACCCAAAGTAGTTCTGGCCTGTATAGACCTGCTAGGGAAATTTGATTGCTGACTTTTAAACAAGTGAAGGGCTGGGCTGGTTTGATTTTTTTTTTTTTTTTTTTTTTTTTTTTTAAATTCCCTGGTAAGAGCTTGGAGTTAGACGGAATTGAAAATTTAAGGGAAGAGTAACAACTATCTTGCTTAATGCTGGCTATGAAACCCTGGGGGCAGATTATCTGCCTCTCATCTTTCAATGTTTTATTTCAAAACTGGCCAGCTTGGCTCATCTAACACCTTTTGGAGACTTCATCTCAGCAAATACTACCCAGCTAAAATTCATCCTCTCCAAGGGAGGTGTGTCGTGTAGGTCCATGGAAAGCCTTCTGGAAGTGCCCGTCCCATCTCCATGCTACAGGAAGAGCTGTAGTGTGCGGCAGGCTAGTGTCACAGTCACCATAACTGGTGCAGCATGAGAGCTATGGACTTCCATGATTTTGGTGCTGCAGTTCCCTCAGTCAACTTCAGCTGACCAGTACTGGAGAAGATAGTGGCCATCAAAAAATGGCTTACAAGGGAGACCAGGAGTGGGGGGAGTTTCTATCTTAGACCAAGCCGTAAGATGTTGCCCAGCTTTTCTCTGGACCCAAACCTGGTATTTCTGTGCGTAGGTTTCCTCCAGGCCAGCATTTCTGCCTAGATGGAGATTAAAACACCACCTTTGTTAGCCTGTTTCCCAGAAGAGTTGGCAGCACAGACCATTGTTGCAACCCTGGGACCTTCTTCCTGTCTGTCATTAAAGGAGTGATCTGCACTCTGGGCTGCTTTGGAAGAAACATCTATCTGTAGAGGTTTTTGAGGAGCCTCTTTATTTCGAAATCCAGACAGCTAATAAGCTCATATTTCACTTAGCAGGCAGAAAGCTCTCGGCAGGCTCCTGGCAGCGCTGAAGGTCAGCAGGGAGGTAATGAAGCAGGCGACGCAGATCTAACTGCTGCCTCTTGTTTACTCATTATTTCCGAAGCTCAGAGTTGACATGGTGCTGCACCGCTGGAGGCCTGATGGCAAGCTGCCCAGCGGCTGCCTCCTCTCCTCCCGTTGTGCAGAGGTGTAGCCATGGGAGCTCCATCTCCTGGCTCACCCTGCCTAGTGAGGCTTGTTGGGGTGATGTTTTTGTTGTGTTTTTATAACCCTTTGAAGCCCACTTTGTCCGTTTGCTGAATTCTCTGGGTGCAGCCATGCTGTTCACTGCTTTCATCAGTTCCCTGCAGAAAATGGCTCTAGCTAATCACCTGCAGTACATCTCCCATCCTGATCAGCTCTGTAGGCGAGCCCAGCCAACCACTCTAAGGAGGAGACAGGAGTGAAATCTCTCAATCGTTTTCCAGTAAATTCATGCTGCTGCACTGGGGTCCTTACACTGGTTTGCACCAGCTGAGGATCTGGCGCTTGTTTTGTTTGGCTGTGGCTCCACCAGAAATGCTGACAGCAATAATCCTTGTAGCTCTGATACCTGTGACAACTGAGGAACTAATCCTGCTTTTTTTTTTTTTGCACTACCCATCTGGATGGAGACTATCACACAAGATCACATATTAACCACTTCCTAAACTTAACTTGGGATAATGCAGCAAAAAGAAAGGTAGAGGGTGAGATACGAGCAGGGAGGAGCTATTGATCTGCTTTCCCATCGAACAAAATGTTTTCTCCTTACCCAGGAGGGAGAGCGCTGTGGTGAGCAAAAGAAAAGTAAGATTTATTTGGTTGGACATGAGAATATCTTGCCACTGACAAATTAGCATCATGTACATGGCCAGGATGGACTTATCTTGATTACACACTGAGCCTAGTTGTGGCACCCATAGGTGATAGTCTGACTTGTTTGATATTCTTGCAGGTACAGGCACTGTAGTAGATGCTTTGAATATAGCTCATAGTTACTAAAGAAAGAGCCAACAGTTTCCAGTTTTGTCTTCTGTCCTCCTCTATTGCCTCCAGGTAGAGTGGCATTGGCTTGCTCTGTCCTTTCCCTCACCTCTCGTTGCTCTGCTTCCTCTTCCAGGTGCCATATCATGTCCAGATAGGACACCACCAGTGTGAGAATCATCCCAAGACAACTGCTGCAAGGCCTTGAGCTCAGGTGGTTCCTCTTTCTCCAGCAGCCAGGCAAAGAAGAGCTGGGATAGCCCTGCGCACGTGGTGTCCAGTCACTACCCACAGCGCTCATAGGGATGGATTCCAAAGGCAATGTCCGAAGCGGAAACAAACCTGACATCAAGACCCCCAGCTCCGGAAAGCCAGAAAAGCCCAACCCTGGGCCTACCACAAATGCAGACAAGAAGGAGATCCCCAAAGAGCAGCCTGCTCCTGCCACTGCCACCTCTGTCACCAAGAAGGCAGGTGGTGATGCTGCTGTTGTGAACAACCACAGCAACCTGAAACCCAGCCCTGCCGCCACGGAGACACAAGAGGCCACCGGCCAGTCCCCTGACTCTGACCACAAGGGAAACAGCTCCGAGGAGTCACCAGGCAGCATCTTCGACAACATGAAGCCCTTGATCATCGTTGGAGGAGTGGCGGTGGCTGCGCTCGCTGTGATTGTGGGAGTGGCGTTCCTAGCCCGGAAAAAATGAAGACCGAGACGGGGTGGGGATGAGAAACCCAACCCAGCTGTACAGCTCCTTTTGAGACAAATGCATGCAGAAAAATTCTATACATATCTATATATATAGAGCGAGCGAGCTAGATAGGTCAACAACAAACACCAACTGCAACTTCAAGAGTCTTGTTCAAGACAACTGTGCCAGTTTGACCCAGTGTGGGTAACTCCATGCACTCAGTGTGTTCTTTCATGTAATATATCTTGGCTTATACCACTGTGTATAGATTACAGCTTCTCCTGATTGGTGTAAATGACGGTGTCCCCTCCCCTCCCCTGCTGTCCTCCCTGGGAGACACCCCCACCTCTCTTGCAGTCCCCTGTTTTCAAGTCCAAAGTGTTCTACGTCCCATCCAGAGTCCCCACTTTGTGTTTTGGTTTCTGTTTGGTTTGTTTTTAAGTTGGGTTGTGGTAAAGAAGATGTAAGGGTAGATGGGGCCTAGTGCCAAGACCCAGTTTGCCTGTCACTGTGTGTTGGGTTGGTGTTTATCCAGCACCCCTGGGGCAGGGGAAGCACTGGGCAATTGCAGGCAAAAGGCAGCTCCTTGACCCAAACAGCAAAGTGTGTTCTCTAACAGGTGTCTTATGTACCTGCTGCTCATCAACCCACCTTTAAAAACCCAACTTGGAAGTGCCCCGGAGAAAACAGGCTGGCTGCAGCTGGGGGCTGAGACTGCAGCACGGTAGAGCTGAATACGCAACTTGGGACATCACATCGGGTCACTTCTCTGGCTGAGCTGCCAGCGGGGGAGTGAGCAGAGGGGCTGTACCGTGACCGACGGCGCAGTCAGCAGCGTGTGGAGGTACCTGGCGGAGCCCCATGCCGACCTCAGGCAGGTGGCCGGTGCCATCTGCTTGGTTTCTTGCAGGCTGGCAGGCAGCCTTTAGGATCCCATGGCTCGCCAAGGTCATATGGGCAGCGTTTGGGGATAGACTTTGTTTTGGATCTAGTATTTCCTAAAGTTAGGCTGGGCTTTGCAGGATGCTGTGGCCTCAGCCCAAGCTCCCTCAAGGTCAGCTGGACTCTTTCTGTTTGTTCCTTTAGGCTTTGAATCAGGCCTTTCACCTGATTTTTTTTTTTTTTTTTTTCTCTACTGAAGGCTATGGTCTCTTGGTACAGGAGAAGGTAGAAAAAAGAGAGACGTGAGCTGGTTTTAGGGGCAGAGAGGACCTGTGACCCCATGTGAATAACACTGACCTGCTTTATACCAGGGAAACCCTGTTCAAGGGCACTGGAGGTCTGTCTGTCCTGGGGGGATTTCTTACCTCCCCCCTACGACAGTAAGAGGGATCTGTGACTCCTCCACACTTTGAAAATGGAAACAAATTCCCATCCCTCAGGAACAGCCTGGTTTCACTGGTGAGTACCTTGGCTCTAAAGCCAGACCTTGTGAGGGGGAGAGGGAAGGCAGGCGACAAGAGAGGGTGTTTAGTGCATTGGCTGATGCCTTTCCCCTAACACCATGAGGTGGGTGGATCTTATTCTGAAAGCTGCCATTAGACTACTCTGAGCTGCTGCGCTACTGCAAAAAGTCTTACAAAAAAGCCCTTACATTTTGTTTTTAAATTAGATCAGAGATTAGATGAGCTCAGAACCACAGAGTCTCCGGAGCTCAGCAGCAGTTGCAGCCAGTGGGGGCAGGGTTTTGGAGCAATGGTTAGCAAGGGGTTGTGACAAAGTGGAGGGAGTTCAGTTAAGAAGCCTTAGTCATACATATCTAACTGAGCCTGGGTGTATAAATTCAGTGAGTGCAGGGCCAGAGAAGGGTGTACTGTACGTTCCTCAGGTACTGCCTTTGAGGTATCTGCTTCGGGCAAGGTTACTGGATAGGATGGTAGATGTGTATAACCTGAGCTGGCAATTCTTCTCTTGGCTCATGTCTGTCTTATTTACCTCCAAGTTTGGTTGGCTGAATGCATATGGTTTTCCCCAAACAAAATGTCTTTTGATGCAGCCTGGCCATTCTTATGCTGAGCTTTGTCATTCTCTTTTTTCCCCAAGGCTCATAAAATATTCCCAGAGGTGCACAGCCTCTGGGAGTATCAGATGCTGTCTTCTGATGAACAACAGGCTGCAGTTTAACGTCTACCTCTACTTTTACCAGTACAGAGACAGGGGGTTGCGTTCACAGTGTTTTTTGGAACAAATGCTACAGCCCCGGGTGAAATCCTGGTACCTTAAAGCACTCTCTGCATGTGTTGTGGATGTGTCTCCTAGCAGCTGTGTGTCACTCACAGGCTGGAGAATTTACTCGGTTTGAAGCAGAAGGGTCCATGGTGGGGTGTTTCTGTAATGCCATTTTTGTCTAGAGAACTGATTTCCCCTCATCCTGTTTTGCAGATGTTCAGAGGTTATTTGGGGGTGGGGGGGGGGGGAGAAGGGAGGGCAAACAATAGCAAATGGATAGGAAAGGTATTTGGAAAGCAGAGATGTGAGAGAACCTAGCTCAGAAGCAGTCCCAGCACGGCTCCCTTGTAGCGCCTGCAGTGGGGCTTTGCCAGAGGACATGGTGAGTCTGCGGCATCTACACTAGAGTCTGGGGGTGCTGCAGAGCCCCCAGACCCTGACTATGCTCTGGGCACATTCTCTTGCCATCCTGGGGAGAGACCCCATTGCATACCTGCTCCCCCTGCTCCTGCTTGCACCCTGAACTGTTCATTCTGGTTCCCCACAAGAGAAATTTGGGTGCCCAAGCCAATCTGCAGTGCAGTCCTGCCAGGAACCTGATCTCTGAGACTGGAAGGCCTGTGCCCACTGGGTAACGTATCCAAACTGCCGGGGTTGGGATGTGGGGATGGCTGTTCCTGGGCTCCTCTTCCCTTGGATCTCTGAAGCACAAAGTTCTTGGCTGTAGGGAAATTTTGCTTATGTTGCTCATGAGGAAGGGAAATCGGTCGCTCCTGCTCCAATTCATGTTTAGTCAAAGTAGGGTGGTGATTTTCAGACAGTGACTTCTGTTTTCAAGTGGGAGGCCTGTCTTTGAGAGATGCTTCTACTTGTCCTGTCTGTTCCCTCCCTCTCAGCCCCGGCATGTGATTATATTTTTAGCAGTGTGTGACAACATTACAGATATAGCATCTATCTATTCTGCCCTGACCAGCATAGATAGATAGAGGGAGGAAAAAGAAACACCTGCTTCATCTGAGTCTCCTATTTTACTTCCTAAAATGTGTTTATTTCCTTGACAACAGTTTTTGTTTTCTTTGGCAACTGAAGAGGGGAAAAACAGTTCTCAGCCGACATGGGCCTTAACCATTTCAGTCCACCTCCAACCCCCCCTGCCCTTAGAGCTCTCAGATGCAAGGCCACTAATTTCATCCAGAAACACACCACAGAGATGGTGATGGGATGGGACTGCAGCTCATCAGCTGGGTATGTAACCACATGCGAACCCTCCCTGGGCAGGGAACGTGGTACGTCCTGTTCATAAGGGATTTTCCACTTCCTGTGATCACTTAACCATTGCAGTCTGCTGTCCAGATTCACTACCTGAACCCACCTCTTTGGCAGTTTGGTTTGGAAAACACCTGTGTGTGTGTGTATACACCACCCTGCCTTGAAGAATGTTCTGCATATGTATGTATACATGCATATATGTTTATATTACTGCAGTCTGGGGAGGAAAAAACAAGCCAACCTGGAGATGACTCTTCATTTGTTCCCCTGCATTCACACAAAGTGTCCGTGATGTCTTTTTTTGTGCCATTCGCATCATGCCATGCAGCACCTGAATTCCTTTTTGGTCCTGGTTTCTTCTCAGTGCAAAGAATGTATGGCTAGTGAACTGCTGAATGTCCGATGTGTCCGTTTGTGCTAGAAGCTCGAAATTACTGTTCCCCTCCCTGGATAGTCGTGTGGGCTACTCGCTTTAAAATAAGGCACTTTTAGACTATACTGAACTATACCGGACTGTGTTGTGGCGCTTTTTGAGGTGTGGGTCTAGTGTTGATTTGAGTCAGGTAGCTCAAGCGTAGATGATATACAAGCTCCTAAGCACGCAGCTGGGGCAATGCACTTCAGTCCCGACTTGCAAATGACATCCTCTTAGCAAACACCTCCTGTTCTGCCTTAATGTGCCAGGCTGTGCAGTGGTTTCATTTTGAGAAAACAAATGTCCAGCGAGAACTAGGCTGAGAAGAGCAAATTCACCTCTCTCAGAATCGAAGGGAGATTGAAACCAAATTTGTTGAAGCAGAAGGCTTTAAATGACTGAACTCGCTGTGCTAAATAAATAGTTGTCTTTTCTCGTACTGAGCACATGCCGTTATTTGCTTGATGTTATTCTTTGTGTGGTGTTTGTGATATGAAGTCCTTCTAGTGATATCTCCGTGGGGAGAATGAACTAACGCTTAAAACTAATCAGATTCTGTGCTTGGGATTTGAAGAGATCTAGATTGCTAGTTTACTCTTTTGATAAGGTCTATAAACTATAAATTTGCAAAACTGACTTCAGACATTGTAGTTTATCACTAAAACTATAGGTTCGATTACTACACCTGATCTCAATCTATTTTTAAGGAGCCATAAGTTTTAGTCGAATATAAAAATATCATTATGGTCTCTTGTACAACTTAGAAGGTTTTTGATGCTTCTAGCTTTAAGAAAGATGAAACAGATTACACTTCTGCTTCCTCTTTCTACCGATTTAACATGCTATGGACAAGTCCCATTATTCCTAACAGTTCTGCAGTAGGATGCAAACAAATCTGGAAGCCAAAGGATAATGCAGCAGCATTTTCAGGAGGGTAAGAATGTGTTCCTGCAGGTGC
The DNA here is from genome assembly GCF_047716275.1 of Strix uralensis. Taxonomy (NCBI): domain Eukaryota; kingdom Metazoa; phylum Chordata; class Aves; order Strigiformes; family Strigidae; genus Strix; species Strix uralensis. The sequence continues at coordinate 12,031,512 of NC_133986.1, forward strand.
CGTTCCCCTCTCGGGCTCACACTTAAAGCACTGAACAGTCGCTTGCCCTGAAGCACTTCTTGGTTCCCTTAGGTTGAGTGATAAATTAAAAATGGGTTTATGTCTCTGCTGAATCAAAGTTTAGGGGTTGATCCACAGGCTACTGAAAACAAGGGGTGTTTTCCCATTGGCTTCACCATGGTCTGCTCAGGCCTTTGAGATCTCATTGGCACCAGGGATATGATTGCAGGTCATTGTAAAATGTAAAATCATTTCAAGGGCATGGGTTTTTAAAATGGACAAAAACATTCCTTAGTCCTTCTGCTGAGTATAGGGAGTGTCTTCTCTGGTATTAGCTGAGGCAGCCATGCTCACAACCGCGCTTATACCCACTTTAGTATTTGTGTATAAACAACAACAGTGTAACTAAAGAAACCTAGAGTTGGTGAGAGATGATTTCTAAAAATTTCCCTTCTTTTCCTGGAAATGCCACTGGCATTTAGAAATCAGCATCCTTCTAACTGTTCTTAGAATTGCTTGAAAATAACAGTCCTGAAGATCTGAGAAAAAAATTATTCTTCAAGAAAGAAACCAAAAAAGGCAATGAAAAAATGTATTTGAAAGGTGAAATTCTTGGAAATTCAATCAGCTCTACAGAAAGCTTCAAGATGGTGCTTCTGAGAGGGTATAAGAAACAGTACAGAGAAGTGCAGAGAAAAAAGCACATGACATCATTATCTTAGCAGTTTTGGTAAGGACACATTAACTTTTATACCCTATCCACTTCTATTTTTTCCTAGGACAAAAGCAAAAATGACCAACTCTGATGCCATGCAAATTAACCTTCACTAACTGACTTTTCCAAATGCATTTTTTTCTGTCTCTGTTCAGTGTTAAAGGGTTAGTGAAGTAAGAAAAAGACCTGAAGTATTATACAACCAACTTCTTATGATTAAGGGAAATTGCAAGTTTATGATTTGGGCATTTTGAAAGGCTGCGTTCTCTTTTCACATGCTTTGCTATGAAAAGGACTGAAAAATCCAGCCTACTCACACTTTGATCCTCTTACTCTGTGACTTAGTCATGCTGGAGCAGGGATGCTGGTTCCCTTCCCAAGCCACGTAGCATCTTACTGTGGTCTCACTCCCTTTGCCACAGAGCTGGGAGAATTCTCCCAATCCAGGGAGAGCCGTCCTCTGTAGGGGTAGGCAACAGCACCACATCATCTTTTCCATGAACTGACTGCAGTTCTGTTGTACAGGTTGGGCACCTCCCTTCATGAAGAGAATTGGCTTTGATGTGGATAATAAAAATTCTGTATCAAAGTTAGTTAAATTCTCAGTGCAGGAGGCTGGAATCTGGATATTTCCTGTTATTTACACCAGAGGTATTTGGTCCTTGACTCAGGGAGTTGATGCTGGAGATCTGACCTGGGCTGCCTGCGCATTTTAGGTCCTGCGAGTGGCCCTCGATTGACAACTCCACTGCAGGAGGTGAAGAAGCCTGCAAACCGATCTTCTGGGCCAGGGGCTGCGGTACCAGCCCCTTACTTCAGGACTTGTGCTCTCTGGGTTGTGAAGAAGCCAGGAGAGGGCGATGCGAGCAGCGTCTGCCAAGCACTGTGGATTAAATACTGGTGCTCTTTTCAGCCTGCCATCAGCCCCTAAATGCTTCTCTTGCAGTGACTAGTTTTGGCCCATCATTCTTTGTAAAATCTCTCCTGTCCTCATTCAGTTGGAGATTAGCTCTTTCCTGAAGTTCATCTGTTTAAAGTATTAATCACTGAAGGGAAGTTATTTTTTAAGTGGCATTAAGGGCAAAGAGCACAGACTAAGGTGTTTTAGTGTCATGACGAATATGTGGCAAAAATGAGAGGGTACTTAATCCAGGTTCATCAAACTGAAGGTAGCTATACAGAAGATTATGAGCTAGATTATCCTGAATTGAGCAGCCCAGATGATGACAGAAGGTGCTACTGAGGGTACTGCAGTGGAACTGAGACACCGGCTTGGAACATGCCCCATGTGCCATTCAGCTGGGCTTGGCTGGGTCTGTCCAACACCATTTTTCTATGTCTTTTATTGCATCTTGCAGTGGTTAGCTCAGATCATGTTACCTTGATTGACTGGCTCTGGGGAGTTTAATCTGTTGAGCAAAGGGGTTGTATGGTGACTTTTTCCTCTTTTTTAGCTCATCAGTCCAGCCCTGTGACCTGCTTTTCTTTCTAATGTCCAAATTCCCAGGCTGTCGGCTCATGCCAGATCTTCAACTGCTACAAACTACGTGGCTCTGTTGGTTTCTGGAGATCTGATTCATTGCTTGTCCTTTACTGCTACTTTGGCTGCTGTGCTGTATTCCCTTTCCTTTCCCTATTTTCTTCCCAGGCAGCTCTGCAGATGTGGCCTCTCCACAGCCAGGCAGAAACCCTGCCCCCAAGGCTGAGCCAGACTTTGTGTAGCCCCACCCAAGAGATACAGGCAGCGTTCAGCCACTGAGCACCTCAGGGGAACGCAGAGATACAGCAGGGAACGTACAAAGTTTTCATCTGCCCTGATCGTTGAGGCTTGAGGGTCCGAGTCTGCAAGATGCTCTTGGCTGCTGCAGGAGCTCAGCAGGTGAGAGAACCACGGCTGGAAGGTCCCTCTCTTGTCCTTGCTCTTCCATGTCAGTAAGTCGCTGCATGGCCACAAGGTCTGCTCAGGGTTGGAGCCTGCCTGCCAGCCAGGTGAGAGGTCTGACTGCTCAAGAGATGCTACCACAGTGTCAGCATACACTACGCTCGGCTGAAGCTAGAGCTTCTGTAGTCTTCCAGAGCACCAAAACCACCGGCAGAGAAGAGGTGCTTAAGAGCTGGCTCTCAGCTGAGTCAGGGACCTGCATTTTTCTGCTGGCCCTGAAGGCTCAGGTCCTGTGCCAGGGGCATGCTGCAGCTCACTCTCATCCTCTGTTAGCCGCAGGGCTGCTCAGGTGTAACTGTTTACAGCAATGCAAGACTGCTGGGCCTTGAATATTCAACTCTCATTCCACTAACCATGTCAATAGCCTGGCACCCAAAGCCTGCAAGCTGTGTGGCACATCGTAGCCATTGGCGCGTGGGCTCGGCTCTACCCTGTGTGCTAGTTCTGCTTGCTGCTTTGGACTGTGTGTGCTCTGAGAGGCAGTACTTGGGGACTCATGAGCTCTGTTCTTTGCTATGCTCTTCAAATTAAATAGATTTTTTTTTTAACTGAAAAATCTAACTTGGGTTAAATGGGATTTAGACCAACATATTACTCTTGCTCCTGTTTCTCTTTCAGTTGCTCCAAGCCTGAAATTCACAGACAATGCCATTATTTTTTCATTTCTCATAGCCCCAGCACAGCACACCAAGAATAAAGTTACAGGTTCTTCCTGTCTGTGCATGACGACACTACAGTACCAAAATGCCCAGTGGAAAGAGAGGAATCTTTAATCATCTTTGCAACATTAAAGACCTGCATTGTATCCCTGGTTTTGCCACAGCAGCTTCGAGCCATCGAGTTTCTGAGGCAATTTGATAAGAACAAGGGTGCCATACAATTTTGTCATGTTAAAACCAAACAGACAAACAAAAAACCCAAACAAACCAACAAGAGAATAATTTGGTTTTACTAAGTTTTGAGCAGCCCTTCTTAAGCCTGGTGCCTGGTTAGGACCGTTTCAATTGAAATATTTAAAAGGTGCAATCTCAACTCCCCAGTGAAAACCAACTCTCTTCTAGTGGTAGGTGCAGGTTGTTTACAAATTTGTGGAGAAACTAAAATTGGAGAAAGGGAACTTGAAGGTCAGATTACAGGGGATTATTTTTTTTTCCTTTGGTTTTCTTGGATTCTGTTACTTTTTCAGGGATTGATCCAAAGCCCTCAGAAGTCAGGTGGAAAGCTCAAACACTGGTAGTGGGAAACTGCTTGCTGCTGCCTTGGGAGCCCCAGGCATCTTTCCAGTGAGCTCGGTGGGTTTTGAGGCAGCCCCTGAATGTGTTTTCCAAATGACAGTAATTTTCAGAGTGACACCTTGATTTCTTCCTTGTACAAACAGACCTGCTTGTCACTTACACATATTTACCTGTGTTCAACATACAGGTTTGGTTTTTTTGCTTTTGGAAACAATATGCTGCTAGACACATTTCCTGGAGGGAAATGGACACCTACCTACACACAAAGCTATACAGCTAATTTATACCTTGTTGAATTTATAATCTTGTCTATGCTTCTATGGACACTTTGTATGGGCTGCAGCTCAAATCCTAAAATAGTCAAGAATTTTTCCTTTCCCATATAGTATTCTATTTACTTTGACTTAAAAAAAAAAGCGTATAAATGCAATAATGCAGGTAGACTAGAAATACTAGATTGAAAATTAAAGTAGTTTAGCTTGTCCCATTGTGACTGACAGTGTTGTACGACACCCAACGCTGTACCCTAACATTTTCCAGGCTTTCTACGTAGCTGAATCTAGTATTAGCTTTGAAAACCCATTGTATGAGTGGTGGGTGGATGGGTTGGAAACGTGTGCTTTCTACACACTGTATGTTACTCACATCAGAAGCTGTATGGCCACTCCATATGCTGTGAAACTGTAAATGATACCCAATACACCTGTAACTCTTACCAGGATTGTGAGAAATAAACTATATATAGAGATATATATACACCCATAGATATATTGTATAATTCCTCATGTGAACATCTTTGTGTATGTGGGGGTGTGAGTGAAAACGGCTGTTCTCCCTCGCTCTCCTTCCTCATGTTTGTGTTTCCTGCAGGCCCGGTATTTGCTAGGATTAGCGATCCCAGGGAGAACTGTACGAAAAGGCAGTTCCTGCCCCAAATACCCTCCAGCCTGCCCAGGGGAAGCAGCCAAAGGAAGGTTATGGTCATTCCCACATAGGAACTAAGGTGTAGAACAATTAAAGACTTACTCAGAGCCACAGAGGAAACCCCTTCTGATCCCAGCGGTCCCATCCTGCAGGCTGGTCTCCAAGCTCTGTTTGCTGTGACCTCTCTCCTGCTGAATTAGGGTGTGCTCTGATTTGCTTGGTTTTGGTTTTAAGTTAGCCTGGGAGCATCCCTCCTCACAAGTAAAACATCCCCTGAGCACGTGGCTGATGACTGGGGGGTCCCTGCATATCAGCTCAAGCCAGGGACTCCTGGCAGAGGGGAGGTGGGTTTCAGCAGTACGCATCACCGTGAACGGTTGCTGTCATGTTACACCAGCCCCAAACAGGGTCTCTGCAGAAGTCTGGAAATGAATCTCTTAAGAACTGGGAAGACAAATCTTGTAAACTCCTTGGGGCAGGAAACAGAGACATCCTTTAGTTGCAAAAGCATTAATCATCTGAGATTTTTGCTGCAGAAACACAGCTGAGGACTCAAGTTTTAGCTTGTCTTAATATTCGTAAGAGCAGGAGAGCAAATAAATTCTTCTTTTCTGAGTCTGAATCCTGAATCTGAGAAGCTGGGATGGGTGGGTGCCCAAACCCTCCCCACTACCCCCAGTTAGGGTGTGTGAAATAGCACATGCCTTGGGCCAGCGAGGTACGGATAAGCTCTCTGGGCAGAGGTGGTAGCCTCTGCTGCGAGAGCGCTGCTGCGAAGGGGCTGAGGCTCTTCTTCAGTTCCTTGGCTGGGGAAATGCACCCTCTTCCCGTAAGGGCCTGGCCCAGCTCTTCTTAACAGGAGCAGGTGAGCAGCTGTGGCTGGGAAAGCAGCAGGGATGAAACGGCAACAGGCGATGCTGCGACTTGGGAGGTTTCCCTGTAACTTGGAACCACTGGAGGAACCTGCACAAACTGTCCTCCTTGGCCTGAGATAAAACAATGCTCACTCGGTAGAGAGGAGGGGGGAATGGGCCGGGGAATCTCTCTCTTCTGTCTCTTTCAAACAAAAATCATCTCTATTCTCGCTGCTGAGGAAGGCAGTGGCACAGACACATCACTGCAGTTGTGGTGCCAACGTAGGGAGCAAAGTTAGCATCAGCTTCGTGCTGATTTCAAACATGGATATCTTCCACCCATCCGTTCTGTGTTTCGTCTACTTCTTTCCCTCTGTATATTTACAGAAATTTAAAAAGTATGAAAAGTGGAGGCTGTGTTTACAATTACTATGCATTGCTTTTCCCTGCTCCCTTCTACTCCAGCCATCATTTAGCCACAGAAAATGAAGCGGTGCCAAATCACAGCGCTTTAAATGAGAAACGCAGCGGTTCTGTTTTATCAGACCGGATGGGAAGAGGAAGCACTCAGCTGACTTAACATAACCGTAATGCCCAGGCTCTATCAAAAGAAGAGTCTTCATGAAGTAGCAAATAATTTATATTGTCCTTGTGATCCTGTCACGGCACTAGTTACTAGTCATGTTTGTTAACCTCCCAAATTAAGCAGAGAGGGGCTGCAAAGCGTACCTAGTGCTTGCTGGAAGAGAATTCAACAGAAGACTGCTTGCAAACCGGTGCTCTGGTAACACCGAGACATTGGCACCTCCTGAGCAGTGGAGGATCAAGTATTAAGACATCACTGTACAATTTAATCTCCCAGCAACTGGGGTGCTCTCACATGCATTTTTTCTGTCTTCACCTTAAATTATTGTCAAGTCCTCTAATGCTTTGTGTTTTGAGCAGTCTAGGGAGGATGAAAAGAGCGGATGGAGCAGGATTCAAGACAGCGGTTTTCTTTCTGCTCTTGGATTTAGAAGGAAAGTACTGGATTCACACGGAAGGAATAAGGAGCATAAATGCGATGCTCCGTGCCATGAAGGCTTAGGCTGCTGGAGTGGCACTAAGTCCGCTGCACAGTAGCTAAACTGAACAGTGAAAGATAGGCTTTGGGTTTGTTTTTTTTTAAAAAGAATCATTTTCTGGTAGCTAAGCTGGAGCAAAGGGAGAGGAACATCCAGGTATCTCAATGGTTAACCACCCTACGGTTTCAGAACACGCTTTTGAAGGGAAAAGGAGACTGACGGACAGATGCCTGATGGCATAAGCTACATTTCCTTTAGCAAACCAGGATAAAAATTAGGTCCTTTCAAATAAACAAACAAAGATAATGGTAGAATTGTACTGTCTTCATTTTATATCTATCATTTTATAACGGCATTGTCTCTTTATAATGCACTAGCATTCATCAAGAGATAAACCTAATAAATTAACACAGAGATGAAAAATGCAAATCCAGAAACCGAGCAAGGTTTACAAAAATTACTTGTCCTCCAGTGAGCCACAGAGCTGAAAGCAATGACACCTGCAGTAAATGAACATTTTTCTTGAAGAATAATGACTCATTAAAGATTAAGAGTGTATGCAAACAAGGCAATCTGGACCAGATATGAGGATGGGAAGGACAGCTTCAGGAAGGTTTGGATGACTTTATTTAGTTTGCAATTCTGATGCTTATTCCAGCAGCTCTGGGAAATCACCCTGTTCTTCATCCATGTTTTTCACACATCATTTTTTTCCAGCAAACCACTCTGACAGGTCCGTATGCATCTTGTACCATCCTATATAACATAATTAATTGTGGCTTCTTCAGGGATGCGAAAGAGCACAAAGTAGGTCTGTGCCTCCACAACATCCCTGAGGTTATTCATCCAGAGGGTGAGAGGTATCAAGAGCAAAACCTGAGATATAACTTAAAATAACTTAAAAACAGCTTAAGCCAGTGACTTAAAAACAGCTTGGATTTATCAAAGGGAGTTTTGTTCCTCCTTATCTCATGTGTCAGAAACACACCACTAGCACAATAGACCATGATTTGTGGTGGCCTGGGCTCACTGGGAAGGCTCCTCAGTCGGCTGAGGAGGGACTTTGTGTATTTGGAGCAAGGAAGTTTGAAACCCAATGCTACATCTGGATGCGGCCTCTCAGCTGGACTTTGAAAATTGGCTGACATTTTGACATTAAAGCCTGCTTTTGCATTTCCAATCCACAACATGGTGTCACCAACTTCCCCTTCTCTGAGGTGCAGTGGTTCCTATAATAATCTTCAGTGTTTCAGTCCTGCTGCGTATCAATATCAGTTGGGTGAAGGAAAAAAAAAATACAATCAAAACCCAATATAGAACTTCATGAGGAAAAGGGCTGTACTGCTGGAGCAGAGCTTGAGGAGAGCCGCTAAGGCGACCACCATGCTAACTATGAAGGGGAAATAAAGCTGCACGAAGCGGGGAGGGGGGAGGCAGGTGGGACGTGCCACCAGGTGATCCGCATGATCCACCGTGGTGCCTCCGAGCGGGGTTAAAAGGCACCGCGGCCCCTCACGCCCGCCCTGCCGCTGCCCTCAGGGCTCCCCCTCACGGTTTCCCGCGCGCTTCGTCCAAGGGCCGCCGGCAGCGCGCGCGCGTCGCCCGTTCTCCCCGCACTGCGCAAGCGCGGCCGCATGAGGAGACGGCCCCCCCCGCCGCCGCCGGGCGCCGCCATGTCGGACCGGCTGGGTAAACCCACCTGTCTCATCGTCGCCAGCGCCGCCGCCGCGGGTGAGACGCGCTTGGGGGAAAGGTGTTGGGGAAACCCCCATCCCGCCGGGTCCCGCTTCTCCCTTCGGCGCGTCCCTCCGTGCGCTCTCCTCCGGCCTGTACAGCCCCCCCCCACCATGGGGTGCAGCGGCCGCGCAGCGTGACCGGTTCCCTGCGTGTGGGGGCCGTTTTCACGCTCACGGGTGGTGTGTCCCCCGCTTTGCAGGCGTGACTGTGCTCTGCTTGTGTCGCCCCTGTGTCCTGGGCCGCGCCGGGCATAGGCGTCGCCAGTCTTTGGGCACCGTCCTGTCACGCGTGTCCGCGCCATGGCTTGTGTGTGTGCGAGTCGCTGAGCTGTGCAGACACGCGTGTATGCTCCCTGCTCTGGAGGGGAAGGTACCCACGCTGCTCCTGCTTGTGCAGCCGGCCTGTGCACAGCTGGGCTCGCTTTCCACAGGCCTGTCCCTCCGTGCCCAGTGTGAATACCTACCGTTTCCCCTCAGCACGAACCTGCGTCAGAGCCCACAGGCAGCTGGGCTGTGCGTTGTATGGGTCAAGCCAAATTCCCTTCGCTTCTGCCCTCCCTGTAACCCCCAAACCCGGACAAAGAGAATACCTGTATCCTGTATTTCTTAAGAGCTCACTTATAAGGAAGGCTGTGCATTTGATGCATCTTAAAATAACCCTCTGAAAATAGTGAGAGCTTTTAAGATGAGCAAAACCAACCTTGTGCCCTTTGCTAGATAAAATGAGCTACTGTGACTGGGATTAAAATATAACTTTCCTTAAGTTGTTCGACTCTTTTTCAGGTGTGTCAGCCCAGTCCTTCCTTCACTGCTTTACACTGACTAGCTCTGCTTTTAACCTGCAAGTTGCAACTCCTGGGGTGAGTAAACATGGGCAATTACTGTGATTTCAGTCTGAAACTAATGGATTTGATAAGAGGCAATTATATGAAACTTTTTTTGAGAGGTGTTCTATTTGCTTTACAGATTAAGGGACTTTTTTAAAAATTCTGTTTTCTTAATGTTGAAGTGAATGCATGCTTCCTATAGTATGGTTCTGAATGTCTCTGTACAGTATCTGTCACCCACAAAGAGCAGAGGGAAAACTATTAGAAAAAGTACTTCAGTGGGGAAAATGGAAAACTTTGGGTTTTTGAGAGCTGAAGTATCACAAAATCCCTTCAAGAACTATAGTGGGTGTCTGTGCGGTGATCCTAACCACAATCTTTGAACCGTGTTTCCCCTAGGGGAAGTCCATTGATTTTGTGGATGTGAATGAGAGCAACATGCGCTGGATACAGGACTTCCGTATGAAATCCTACGCAAACCCTGCCAAGTTGGAGTCGATTGATGGTGAGGGCTTTGCTGTTGGCCAGCGTGTCAGCTCCATTTATCACAGAAACAGATGCTTCTTAGTGTTAGGTCTTTAGGGAAGAACAACACAGAAAAAGTGTAAAACTTGTGTTTTAAGAGGAAGCCATGGCAACTACAGTTGCTATTTTTTTGTTTAAGAGCAAGTCCTGGTAACTACAGTTGTTATTTTCTTATCTTGGATTGGTAATTCTTTCTTATTATATATATATATATACACACAGAATATATATATCCTCCCTCGTGTGTGTGTATATATATACAGGCTATATATTATTTTCTTAAATATTTTGCTAAAGTAGAAGCTAGCAGACATACTGGTTTTAAGCTTTGTCTGGGTAAGAATGTCTCATTAAAAATGTATATCGTTTGTCCTAAAAAGGACCTTTTTCTCTACTCCACATAGATCTGTTTGTTTCTTTAGCTCATTCAGTTTATACAGTTTTTGACTGACTTGTAGTATTGTCTTAATTTTGTCAAATCTGAAATGGATTTAAGTTCGGGCTTTTTTGTTTGTCACTTGCATTGCAATTAGTTTATTCTTTCCTCCTTGCTAGGTGCTAGATACCATGCGTTGCTGATTCCAAACTGTCCCGGGGCTATGACTGACCTAGCGAACAGTGGGTACCTGGCTAAGATACTGCAGCACTTCAGCACTGAGAACAGTAGGTGAACATCATTAGATGTTTTGTTAAATAAAATAGTACTACTGTATGGCTTGTGTAAGACTGTTACCTTCCAGTTAATTAAAAATGTTTACATAGTTGAAGAGCATTCAGAACTGGAAAGAGTTGCTTTAGAGAAATGTATCTTCTCTTTAAAAGTATCCCCTTTATGTAAATGTATATAAAAAACACAGTAGCTTTTCCGAGCTTGTGTCAGAGGAGGGTTCTCTGCCTTACAGTGATACAGACTCTCCAAGTCAGTGGGATTCAAGGCTCGGAGCCGAACGTGGGATGTACCAGGTTCATCATTAAGGCTGTAGTTAATCAAGACTTGTGTGTGCTTCTTGTTTACCATATGAGTCTGTGTTTTTGTCTTTGGTGCTGTCTCTGGACTTGGAGTTAACAGCTAGTAATATATATACTATATGTAGTGTAATTTTATGCAGGAAGGCAACATGCTGTAACGTGAAGAATCTCACATTCATCTGTGTTTTGGTTATTTGGAGATGCTCATAACTGCTCAAAGATGCTTTGGTTTTTCTCTAGAGCCTATCTGTGCGGTTGGACACGGAGTTGCAGCTTTGTGTTGTGCCACCAATGAGGATAAATCCTGGGTATTTCAGGGATACAGCCTGACAGGGGTAGGTTGAGCTTTCACCTGACTTGTGCTGTCTGGGGGCTTTTTGCTATGCAGGGGCCTGTGATTTCAGGTGATGGTGCTGGTGTTTCTGGTCTTATCCTACAATTTCCTACAAATACAAATCATTGGTCTGGTACCCTTGGTTTGTGTGCAAGATGTGGAGAGTTGTTGGAAAGGTGGCCCAGCACCGAGTGCATGAAGGGATTGTCTCATTTAACTGTCATATGGAGTGTTTTCCTTGTGATTGTTCAGTAAATGTTAAACTGAATCAACAAAATGCTGGAAATTACTGCTGCGGCTCTTTGGATTCATAGTTGAAGGCTTTTAAGAATTACTTTTTTCGGTTTCATGAATGGTGGAGGTAAGTTATATTTCTCAAGGGGCACTTTCATTTTGAAAGGTAGAGAAAGTTTTAGGAAAAACCGCTGTTTGTACAAACTGGCTTGTCATTCAAAAAGTAGCCAGATATTGTTGGATGTTTTGTTTAATGTACAGTCATATCTCTGACCTCGCAGACCATTTATACAGCAGTTGTACCTGTGTGCCAAGGTGATGCAAACCTCTATAGTACAACTTCTAGGATTGAAAATTTACATGCAAAGTTAAGAAATTAAGTTTATGGGACTCACAAAAGCTGTTAATGTCTTGATGTGCTTGTATTTGGCATTACAATCCATGATAAAATATTTTAAATAAGGCATGATGTGGCCTAGCTATAGTTGCTATGGAAACCATAAAATTCAATTTCCTCCTGCGCATATAGAAACTGAACTAAGTACTCTTAATTTTTCTCTCTTCATTTAAGCCGTTTCCAATATTCATTCCAAAGCAGAACACTGTTATTTGGACTCTGCAAGTGGCACAGCATTTGTGTCCAACAGCCAAACAGGTCGCGCTTTCATGAGCTAATTGCACACATTGTTCAGTGTCCAGTTGTTGTGTAGAAATTGCCTGTGTCATTCTTTTTGTCTCACTTCAGAATTTTCAGTTTATTCCCTACAGAAAATCCATAGAAGCTGCTTGCAGTCATTTGATTTTATGCTTCATTTCTGTTTCATTTCCTGTGTATGGTTGGGAGAATCATAGTGGGAACAGAAAAATAAATTGCAGGGGGAAGTATGTGTTGGTTTTTCTTGGCCTTTTTTATAAAAAGCAAGACAGACTTACTTCCTTTTGATCTTTTTCAGCCCTCTGTGTATGAACTAGTAAGGCAGCCCAATTTTGCGAGTTTGTCCATTATTGTGGAAGATTTTGTGAAAGATTCTGGAGCTACGTTTAGCGGTATGTCACTCTCTTGTTGTCCAGGACTTCATGTTTTGGAAATGAATGTTTGTGTGCCAATTTTACACAGCTGAACAGGCTTCTGACAGGATATCTCATCTTGCATTCCCATTTATTCGATATAAATGAATACCCTTAATGAATATTCCAAAAATGCGTATTTTAAGAATAAACGCCACAATGCCACATGTGGAGGAGCGGGGCAGTACAGTACAGCTCACTGATCTCCGTGGTTGTTCATATTGTTTTACCCCATGGTAAAGATGAGGTGGCTTGTCCTACTGTGAAGGAAGAACATGTGCTGCAGGGAAGGGTGTGTGCTGGAGAGTTGCCCTCCACCTGCAGACCCCCAGTCTGTGCCTGCAGGAGAATGTCTGCAAATGCTTCATTAATTAAAGCTGGAGGCACTATACTGAATGTTTTTGGTTGCTCTGATTAGTTGGCTTTTAGCATCAAGTATTTTACTCATAGCTAGATCTGGTTTTGTAGTATTTTCTTGTTCCGTTACTGGTCATCTCATTAATTATTATTAGTCAAAATGTAGGAGTTTGGATTTTGCAGTTCAAAGTCAAAGTTCTGTCCTGTGAGAGAAATTAAATCCGTTAAAGCACAGAAGCGTCCCTTTTTTCCTAGATTATTTCTGGATGTGCAGGGAAAAGTGTCATTTTCCATTACAGGCTGCAGTCTTGCAATAGTGAAGAGTGACAGGCAGAATTAAATAATGAGCTGTAAATGGCCCTATTCTTCAGTTGTAGCTGTCCTTCAGTCTCCTATTTTGTTAGGTAATTTTTTTAGAGCTTGTCCTTAAAGAGAGTGATGAGATGCCTGTGGTGTATTGAAGTCATATCCTTTATTTAACAGAATAGTGCCACCCATTGAATTGATACAGTCTGAGGTGGCTAGATTAGAGACTCAGCATTTGGCTTGGGTTTGCTAAGAAGAAATGCCACTATCTTACCAAATTGCTATATATTCTTTGTTTAATTCTCTTCCCTCTGTGCTACTGTCAGCCTGTTTGTGTTTAAATAGCATTTTTATGCTTTTTTGAATGAGCTGCTGCTGCCACCTTCTGCATAATGGGTTCAGTACTGACAGTTTAGAAGCTGCTGTCTCAGTGGTATCTGTTGTGTCACGTATGCTTGGTTGCAGTGGTGCTGACAAATTAAGAACAGGAGAAGCATGTGAGGTCTGAAGGCACTTAGCCTGTGTTTAGACAGTCAGTGATTGGGAGAGGGAGAAGAAAATAAGAGTAGTTCATTGCGACAAAACAATGGCTCTATCTGAAATGAGATAACATAAAAATACTAGTTGGAGTACTGAACAATTGCTGGTGGATATTAATATGTTGGGGTATTATAATTGGCTAGAAAATAAGTATCTTCCTGCAGGCTCATTGTAGCATGGTGATTACAATTTTGGTGTCTTGCATAAGAAGAGTTTATATTGTATTGCAGGGTAATTACAACTTCATATACTTTGAAGTTTTCATTATGAAAATCTCTTGATATATGCACTTTACCCATCTGATGTTGAGTCAAGGTCCTGCTGTCCTTTCTGAGAAGGACTTTCTAGTGAAATTGTTTGAGAATTAGGGGCTTGAGATTGTCCCTGTCTGTTGGGATTATAGATCAGCGTGTCAGTCACCCAGCAAATTACCTGGTCAAAATAGTTATCTTTTGTGTTAGTTCTATCAGAGATGTGATACTGACACCGAAGTAGTGTCCATTAACACAATGCTTGTTGCTTTTTCTCCTGTCGTTAGCCAGCAGTCCGGATGCTGTACATGTCGTGCTGGACAGGCACCTGGTGACAGGACAGAACGAGAATTCCACTCTTCCTGCGGTCCAGAATCTTCTTATTCTTTGCAATGTTAGGTGAGGCAGTACGAGAGGTAAGAGCTAGGAACAGACAGTGGTGAGCATCTTGTAGTTTGGGCGATATTGTCCCTCAAAAGAACTTTTTCCCCTTGGTTAACTGCTGAAGTGCATCATCTTTGTTTGATCATGCATGTCTTTTGGTAAAAGACATTTGTGATTATTAAAAAAACAATAAGGTAAAATGGTTTGGGAAATGCACAGCTATCTATCAGGACTGGTAAAGTAAAATGCAGAATAGGCTTCACTAAATGTTTCTGTTAAGAGAAACATTTCTTGTGTGTTGTTCTTTGTGCTTTGTCAAGCTAGCATTTAGTCAGCTATAGTTTAGGATTCTGGGAATGAATGGATTTAATTTCTTCAGTAATGGCCTGGCTGTTTGACTGTCTTTCATCTTGTCAGATAGAAGAACACATATAAATAACCACCAAAATCTTCTTTTGTTCAGGTGAATGTGTGTTAAAAGTCCTTTCCTGGCTGTGGACTAACAGGTCGTGTCATGTTTGGATGTGTTTCATTCAGCAGGAAATGAAGGAGCAGGTCTCTTTGCAGATAGGATGGATGAAGAGCCAGCAGGCTGAGGATTTTCTTGTCTGTTAACTGGATAAAACATCCCTTTAAATTTCTGGCCTGGATTATGATGTGACTGTGGCAGTGAAGTGGCAATGCCAGGTTTTGCATATATAGAATGGATGAAGGTTGTGAATGAGAAAACTTTGAAGTGCATCACACTTCAGAAGCAATTATGAAACCACCTTGCATTTTTGTTACTCCATCCTTTTTCACTGCTTCTCTCTAGACCCTTACTTTACAGATGTGGGAACTGTGTCTTGTTAAAATAAAAGAAGTTGGTGCTACGAATACAAGTTGCTGAAGCTGAAGACCCTACTCTAGGCTGACATTATCCTGATTGTTAGTAACTGCCTCAAAGAGCACTTGGAACTCTGAACCATCTGGTGTTTGTGTTTCAGATATCAAAATCTACACCTAGAGCTTCATGGAAATGCAATTTCAGATGCGTTCTCACCTTCCTTTTGGTAGGTCAAAGTTACTGCCTGAACTCTGAATGTGTCTGGGACACTTGGATATACTTGAAATAGGGTGGAAAATGCTTGGCTGAACTCTGAATAAAGCAGAATCAGTTGTCTGAAGGCAGCTCACTGTGGTGATCCTGTTAGCATAATGTGCCCTTGTTTTCTTCCTTGCCTGTTCACATTATTGGACTTCTGTTTAAAAAGTTTGCTCAGCTGTTTTTAAATGGTCTTCTGACTGGTTATTTGTTCTCCTTTGTGGTGCTTATGTTCTGAATTTTGTTCTCTGAAATGTTTGAAATATTTCTCTCTGGCGAGTACATTGCAGTTGTCTTGCTGGAATCTTATGGACAAAAGAAGAGGAAACATAGGCAGCTAATGTGGATCACAGCTTCTGAGGAACCAGCTGTAAGATGAAATCTGTCCTTCTCTTTCCTTCTGAGCAGCAGATGTGGCTTGAAGTTGAGCATGGAAAGGAATAATCAGACCAAGAATATTTTTCACTGTTGCAGGCTCAAGCATACTAAATCTATGGAAAAGTAGACAGATTAACGTTTTTCCTTCAGTCTTGGAACTGCGGGCAACACTTCTTCAGTGCTCTGTGAGGGAAAGGACCTTTGTGGTTGCATTTTTTTTTCTTAACAGGACAATATGATGTATTGGTTTATAACCAGTTGTCAAGCAGGTTAATTTTAGGTCCTTTCTGTAGAAATTCAGTTTCAGTTCTGTCTTAAGAATTCAGTGTGATTTTTTTTTTTTTTAAAAGATTAACAGCTGTGGGATTTGTTGGGTCTTTTACTGTTATATTTTGGACCCCAGCTTACAGATTTTTTGCTTTGATAGAAATTAAAAACAGAATTTGAAATTGAAATTGGGCTTTGGTAGAAATTAAACTACCAAATAGCCTTTGATAGCTTAAATCTTCATTCCTGACAAGTTTTCTTAGGGATTTGTTGACCTCTGTCACCATCAGGGCATACTTTCTATCTGGATTTTGTAGTGAGCTGTCCACTGAAATGATGTGGAAAGATTGTGTATTTGTATTGCAGTAGTATTTGGAATTGGGGTCATTTTGTGTTGAACATTGTGCACCTACAGCAAGGAGATGCACTCTGCCACCAAAAGCTTCACGCTTCATGCCCTGGACTCCACTGATTGCCTGAACAGGGAACTTAGCGGGGCTGAGTCGGGTCTCCAGGGGTCCTGGAGGAGTTGAGTGCAACTGATGGGGCTTCTGAGGTGAGGGAGCTTTGCCACACCTGATCGAACCCCTGACTGCAGCTGCAAAGTGAATCTTGTTTCTGAAGTGGTTGTCTGAGAGGCTCCAAGTCTGTATTACCTTTGAGGCTGTGCGTCCGTGTGATTCTGTCAAAATCACTAGACCTTTTGTTGCCTGCCTGCAAAAATAGAATACTGCTGTCTACCCCGTGTCCTGTGTTCATTCCTTAATTGTGAAGTTCTGTCCAGGCTCACTGATGAGCTGCCAGGTGAACAAACAGTATTCAGACCACTACAGGCTTCGATCAATTCTCTGTTGTACTGTTTTCCTTATTCTGTGGCAGTCAGGCCCTGTTGGAACTGCTTTGTGCCTGTTTCAGGAAGTACACTGATGGACGAAATACACTGCCTCTAGATTTTTGTAACACTTCCTTCTTCCCATATGGGAGCAGGTAAAGAGGAGTTACTGTGTGTATCTTCATTCTTTCACATCTCTTGTGCATTTTTTTATCTCCTCAGTAATTTAAACTGTCCCCAGTGTTGAAGCTGTTCTTGCAAAATAGAGGGAGAATTGCATGATCCTGCAGAAAGTGTCAGGAGAGATGATGTGTGTGCGCCTGCAGCTTTCTGATGGGGAGAGAAGGATGTGGGCTGTGTGGATGTGACCCAACTTCCAGCAACAAAGCCAAATGACTTTGGTAAAACAACCTCTCTCATGTGGATGGTGGACTAGCATTGTGCGATCTTTAGAAATTACACTGGTAAATTGTGAGCAATTGGTGGAAGTTTTCATACCGTATGACCAGTTTTACCCAAGGATTGGAAAAAAATCATTCTCAAACTGGGAAGGGAAGATCAAATTGAAGTAGAAAATATGTGAAGCTGTGTAACATCATGCCAGATACATTCAGGAAAGTTTTTATTCTGTTTATTTGGGGTGGGTGTTATATCAGTGGATTAAAATGTGAAGACAGTATCCATAACTTTTGCTCATTATAGTTTGACTTTGCCATATGCATACAGAATTAATTGCATTCAGTCTGCTTCATCAAGAATGATATATATATATATAGGGAGTTGATGACCTTCATGGTAAGTTTCATTTAATTCTTCATTCAGGAAAAGCTTTCAATGCAGCAGTAAGCCCCTTGACTCTGCAAAACTCTTCAACAGTTCATCAGGCTGTTTCTAGTTTTTACTTATTTTGAAATGAGTTAAAAGCAGCAGGGTTGAAGTACAGGCTTCAAAGGCAACAGTGTATCTGTGTCTTGAGGTGTTGTAGCATACTAGCCTGCTTTAGTTCCTTGCTAATTTTGATCTGCAAATGTAACCTTTGAGATTTTTAGTTGATGTGTTTTAAGATTAAAAAAAATAATGAAGTAACATTACAGGAGGAGTAATGATTTTTGGGTAAGTCTAGCATTTTAAACTTCCTGTGTGAAGAATTTGAGTGCCTCAGTTTGTATCTTTTGTACCTTGTGCTGGGCTTTCTTCCTGGTCAAACTGGGAAGAGACCAGTGAAGTATCACATCCCTGGCACCCGAGCAGTGATATTTATCCTGAGTTTATTTTCCAGCACTTGACTTAGAATGTCATGCCTTAAAACGGCGTGTATTCTCCCTGGCTGTAAGAATACAGTGTGCTCAGACTGTTCAGTGGCTCAATTTTAAATACTTGCCTAATTAAGCATAACAAGGCTGTGACAAATAGCAGCTGGGTTTTGGGGGGGTGTTAGCACAGATGAGAAATGTTGCTTCTTATTGCCTAGTGTCTTAGCTTGTGGTAGAGTTTGTGTTGTCTCTGCTCCACCACCATGTGTGCTAATCCTTAGCTTAAAGTTAATTTGAATGTAAAGATACATGTTTATGATCCCTCTAGTGATCTGGGTTAGAAATCACCAACTTGAACTGATGAGAAATCTGCTAGAGGCAGTATCAGGAGGCCTCAAAACATGCCAGCTCTTGACATATTCATTTAGCAGGTGTTCTGCAGTGTGGTGGTTTTCCCCTCTACCTGGCTCGAGGGTAGCAATTTGAGCACGGCAGGGAGGAGGAGCATTTGGCAATGCTTGCAAATGCTTGGTGTTTTGCTGTCTTTGTGATCAGTTGTTTATAGAGGATTCTGGCATTTAAACCACATGAACAGGCCCTTTTGTCCCAAAGCCAGAAACTGCTTCTCAAACAGATTGAAAGCTTCAAATTCTGGAGATTTTCAACCCACACAAATCCTGATTGTTTCAGTGTTGTGCTCTGGAAGGCTTGGTGCTTTGGCCCTAGGGGTGTTATCAGCTAGGCTTATTTCCTTGGAAATCTGTTCCTGGTAACATCCAGCTGCTGATTTTTTTTTAATTTAAGGAACCACACACATGAGTGTTAAATCTTGTCTGGGCTTAATGCATGGGAGCATATTCTGTACTTTCCTCTGAAGTTCTTATGGGCAGACATTGAAGTATCTGTTAGAAACATCAAATGCTTCTGCAGTGGAGCAGAAACATTTGTGGGATGAATCCAGAGGGACAAGGGGCTATCTCAAATGATTTATCCCTAGGATAATCTTTACAGCAGTTGGCTCACAGCTGAACTTCAAGGTCCCTTCCAACCCAAACGCTTCTGTGATTCCTGTATTGCACCCCCACAAAGGATTTCTTCACCAGAAAGACAACACATATCACTGTGCATCCCAGCACCACACTCACCACTAAAGCTGTGTAGTTGGTCCCTGCAGGGAAGAAAGGAAAGGTAGAGAACCTCTTTAAGGTAATGGGAGCCTTTACTGGCAGTTTTACACATCAGTTGTAAAGAGGGAGGCTCAGAACACTTGCCAACTGATGCAGCAGTTGGAGTGAGCCCCAAGACCTGCTGTGAGCGTGACCTCAATTTTCATACTTTTTACATTTTAATTCAGCTTAAGTCTTGGCTGTAACAATAATAAAAAGGTCTTATTTCTAGTTTGATGTAATGTTTACAGGGCAAAACAGATTAATAAGTGACATGAAAGATGATGAGGAATGGCCAAATCCCCAGCAGCTTGGGCTTTGATCATGAGTCCTCTCTGCTACCATACCTCCCCTATAGCATGATACTGTAGCTGCAGTCAGGGGAGGTAGCTTAGATCCTCTGAATCCAGAGAAGGTGTCAGAGACAACTTGGGCAGACTCAGCTTTTCTGCGAACCGTTGTCTCTTCAGAACACATAACAAAACATTTGCTTGTTTTAAGGGATTCCTTACAGGATGTTTAAACTCAGTCCTTGTCACTGCCTGCAGCTAATGGTTGTTAGGCATACTAGCACTCCGTTAGTGTATTAAAATGTTTAAATAAGATCCTTTTCCTGGAACTTCCACAGTATAATCTTTTAAAAAAATAAAAAAAAATTGAACCTTCTGCTTTATTCATCTTGGGTGCTGTGTGATAAGCTCTGCTGTTTGATTCTGGGTATCAGAGTGTTTTTCTGTTTAAATTGTGGTATGTTCTGTTGCTGATGAAAGTGCCCTTTTGGCTTTGTACAGGATTGTCTGCTTTCCTCAGTGTGGACTACTGTCAGCTTTGAGCTCCCTTTTGGCTCTTGCAGCCCCAGCAGTGACAATTAACTGAGAATCGTTGGGCTTTGCTTGTGTGCTTGCCCTAAACAGCAGCAGTGAGCCAAATGGGGTAATCCTGGTAGGACAGATTTCCACTGCTCTGTGAGAAATTACCTGGCTGCTGTACCTGTCGTACTGCTGTCCCAGAAGGCTACACCCGGTGTATTGTGTCCTCTGCACGGCTAGAGTGTTCTCTGCAGGAAAATGTTTAATACTAGTAAGAAATAAAAGGGGTTTTATGGCAAATGCAGACTAGTAGGTCTGTAGGGCATTTCATTTCAGCTTGAGGGTTGGTGTGTTCCCGCAGTTCCCCTGGCTGGGATCTCTATGCTGTCCCCTAGGATGCAGAGGACAATGTCAAAAGGACCTGTCATCCTGCCGGGACCTCTGAGGCACTGCTTTCTCCTCTGTAGGGCCAATGCATCAAAACAAGTACCAGAATAAATGGAAATGACTCTTTGATCCTGATTTGCTTTAAAATTTCAAATGGTACTGGTCAGATAGTCTGGCTTGTTTAATGGAGTCTGTAAGAGCCTACAATGGCTGTATTTGATAATCCTTATAAATGAATCTCTGAGGACTAATTTTAAGTGAAATTCTATGTTGGGAGGCTAAAAATAAAGGAATGCACTTACTATGTTGGTTTTGTGGACCTCTGCTCTCCTGTACCTCTCCTCTTGCACTTTTGTTTCAAGAACACAGGAGGTACTGAGAGCAGCTGTTGGGAGCAGCAGCGTGTCTCCCTCAGCAGAGCGGGTCGTGGAATGCAAGAGGGAGATGAAAGAGGAACGAAAAGGTTTTCCACACACACCCCTCCCCGCCCCCTGCTTTGCGTGTTTGCATAGAGCTGGGTTGAAATGGGAGAGCTGCCACCACAGGGGAAGGTTGATCGCTTTGCGTTTGTGCTCATCGGCTAGTTCCTGCTCCGAATCTTGAGAAGAGGAGCCGTGGGATGTTGCAGCATCCCCACGAGGTGGTGGTGCTGCTCTATACAGACCTTCGCGCTCTTCCTCAGCCACCAGCAAACTCCATCCCTGAACACCAAGTGCAAAGATGTTGGTTTCCTCTTGTGAATTCCCGAGGAAGATGGGCCTGCCCCTCCTGGGTGCCTGGGCGGGGCAGATAGGCTGCAGCTGAAAGAGGGAGGAACCTGGGACACCCCCAAGGGCTACACTAGCACAGAATATATATATATATTAACAGAGTGCTGCACACTAAGCTCTGCTGTATGCAACAAGCTCTTTCTGTGGCTTCCCAGCAGTCTGCGGCCATAGAGTCTGCTTTCCCATGCTGCTGCTTTTCTTAGGAGGATGAGGGCAGCGTAGTTAGAAATCTTGTCATCAAAGCCTCAATCCTTTGTCATCTCCTAAAACATCATGCGCTAATGCTACCCTGCATGCTTTCTCCTCAGCATCATCTGTTACTAAACCATTTTTCTCCCCAAAGTTCTCCACTTTGCAGTTTTTCTTTGTGTAAAGCCAAGGGCCAACCCTGAATAGTAGCAGATTCTTTTAAGTTGTTTGTTTCTAATCTTGAACAACTGAATGAAATCTAAATAGGTGTGCTGCCACTGTAGGTGAGTTTGAGCCTGGGGAGTGCTCTGATCTTTTGATCTAGATCAAACACCAGCAATATAAACTGGGGTCATGTATCCCTGGGAGTAAGAGACAGGACTTGTGCTGCTCAGGTGCTGCAGAGGTGAAGCTGAATTCTTGGCTGAGGCACAACATCCCCAGCCATCAGTGCAATGTAATGCCAGTCTGAGTGTCAGACTGCCTCAGAGTGGTGTTGACTGGAGCAAGGTAAGAGTCCTCTCTGCTCCCTAGAAATGCTACATTTCATTGGACAAAACTGCTTGGAGGGTGCTGTGATTGTGTGAATTTCACAGGACGAATAGGAGACCCCTTTGCAAAGACTCGCTTTGCATGATCCAAATACATCTGAGCTCAGACTGTAACCTTGATCCCAGTGGTAAAGCAAAAACAGAATCAAAAAACAAAACTTCAGATTGTAAGCTTCCTTCAATTATACTGAAATCAAAATTGAGCAGCAGAGCCCACAGCAGCCTCTAACAATCCCCACCCTGATGGAATTGGGACCATTAAACCCAGAAGCCTGCCAGGGCCTCCTGCAGTTGCTGTTTTCCCAGGGGGATGTTCACAGATGCTGTGCAGAGACCCTCTGTGAGGCCCCGTGTGTACAACCCTGAGGGGTATAAAAACAGACTTTTGTGACTTTTTGCTTCTATGCAAATTGTGTGACATACCAACTGAATGTCCTTGGGGATACATTTACCTGTTAAAGTGAACTGTAGAGGAACAGAGCTCAGAGCCTTGCTCCCTTGTGCTCCTGAAGCATCGTATGGATGGATCTCCTGCGTCCAAGGCTTGGCTGTCAGGGTCACCGTTTGCCTTGGGAAATCGTCAGCTCTTTGTTCCACAGGATATATCCCATCGTATGTCCGAGCACAGCCTTCCGGAACCAGGAGGAAGACAGAGCTGAAACACAGGCTTGGCCTTTAGCTGCCCGCTGGGAAATGGTGAGAACCTGATCACCCTGCCTCAAAGAGAGTTAGCTTTCACCATAACAGGTGAAAAGGATTTTGCTTGCCAATGGAAGTATGCAATATGGAAAACAAACAATAATGCAACACAGGTAGAGCAAATTCGTGAGCTATGTGAAATTAAATTTATGCAAAGCATACAGACAGAATGAAGAGAGAAACAAAAGTAAAAAGGAGAATACTGGTGTTCTTTCAGACAACGGTTATTGTTGATCTAAGGAGAAATTATCTAGGAGGACAAAACCTATCCGGTATGCCTCAGTTTCAAGACAGGTTGGTATGTCCGCAGAGGAATCCTCTCCATGTACGTTAGTTCAAGGAGGAATGGTTGTGCTGCCAAATCTCTGTTCCATTGTTTTCCAGTATCAAAGTAGTTAAATTCATATAAAATAATTGGGCAGAATCATATCATAAAGATAAAATTATATTCCATGGCTCCTCAGAGCTCAGCAGTGTCTTCCTGCTTTTTGCCCTTGGACTGGCTGCTTTACCTGGCTTGTCCCTCCAAAACTTCCTGATCCTTTTACTTCCACGTAAGCTACAGTAAAGCTCATTTGATCTGAGCTGCCAATGAATTAATAGTTACTTAAACTACTAATCAGTTCTAATCCTATTCTAACATTTATCATATGCTATTTCCTATATTGTCTCATACTACATATTATTTATAGGTCTATTCAGGCTGCATAGTAAATCTGAAACTGTGAGCTGTGTGCTTTGATTTTAATCCCCAATGCCTCAAGCCGTGCCATGGGCTGGGCAGTGGTTCATGGGGCTCAGCCTTGTCGCAGAGCCCCGTTTGGTGTCAGGATGAGAGCAGGAGGCCCCAAGCCTGGCCAGTTCCTGGCCGGGGACAGCTCTAACGTACTGCTGAAGTGTTGGGTGCCTGCACTGGGGCATCTCTTCAGTGCAGGGACTGTATTTTGTTTTTTACACATCTGTGTGTCAGAAACCCCTCCAAGGGGGCTCTTAGCTCTTACC
Source organism: Strix uralensis (assembly GCF_047716275.1). Classification (NCBI taxonomy): domain Eukaryota; kingdom Metazoa; phylum Chordata; class Aves; order Strigiformes; family Strigidae; genus Strix; species Strix uralensis. The sequence goes on from NC_133986.1 coordinate 12,055,164, forward strand.
CATGTACCCTAAGGAATGAATAATCAAATGAGCCATAGGGAGACCAGAGCTGAATTTGGGATTATCTGTCTTCTATTTTTTTAATTAATTTGCTACAAATTGCACTTTTATGTTGAACGCATTTTCCACAACTTTGTACTGAATATGACAAACACTTAACCAGGAAGAAGCAAAATCATTGACATTGGTTATTTCACATTTTCTCTTTGAAATATAAGGTATTTCAGCTTTTTCACTTCCATTTACCCTGCTGCTTGTATGTCCCAAATTTATTTTTTCAGATTTGCATGTTTTGTGTGTGGTTTTTTTTCAATTCTGTGAGCAAACCAGAAATCACATACTTGCCAGCTGTATTCTGTGCTCCCAAGCTAAATTGCACAGTCTGTTAAACAAAGTTTGCTTTCTCCATTTCTGCCACTTATTTCCCTGCCTGAGAATTACAATGATAATGAGTTCAAAATGTCTGTTTAGATCATTTGCTGAGCTTTGATTACACTCTGCTGGTTTTGGAGGCTCTGATAATTAATGTTTTTCTCTTGCAGGAATACTCCAGGATTCTGATATGTGCTAAGATCTCTGATGCCAGGCACTACTTGCACAGAAACTTACGGAATCCCACTGCATAGGCAAGACCCACACGTACAGAAAAGATACAGCACTGTTTCCTCTTGGAATTTGGAAATGGAGGATAGAATGAACGTCCTTTTCCAGCCTGGTATGCCAGCAGACTCATAGGGTGTATTTGCACTCTCCCTGCAGTTGCAGGAGGTGTCCATGAATGCAAATGTGGCCTTGCCTAAGGGGGTCTCCCTCTCTCGCTCGCCTGTATGTTATTGACAGTGTTGCTCTGGCAGTCCCCCCTGAAGTCAGGCCTAGCCCTGCTCAGCTTAACGCAGAGAAATTCCTGCTTTGTTTGAAGTGTGGGGTCTCTCCCCCTGACTGCCTCAGAGGGTGAACTACAACCTTACACATACGTGCGGTTTGTAACACTCTGGGGCCTTAACCTAAGTGCTGCTGTTTCGACTACAGCTGGAGGAAGCATAGTGCAGAAGTTTGCTCTGTGAGGAAGGGGGATGATGGCAGCTCTCTGTGCTGGCTCCTCTCCTGGCCTGGGGCTGGGGCAGCCCATCTTGTGGGGAGGGCCTTGTAATTGGGCTCTGATGTGGAGACTTTCTGGCCCAAGGGGTTGGAAAGGTTTAGTCTTCATGGCTGGGAAGTATTACTGTCTCTGGGTGCGTTTAATAAAGGGCAAGGGCATTTTAAAGTGTGTGTATTGGTTCTTTGGGGTTTCCAATCACACACACGTTTTTATTTGCCCCTACTTGCTGAGTCTGAGCTTATCCTTGTGGCTGTGATAGCTAAAAACCTTTCTGGGAGACAACACTCATCTGCTCCTGATTTCTTAATCTGAGGAGGTATGGGGATCTGGGAAGCCACTAGAAGGGGTTTGTAAGCTGGGTTCAGGTGGGATCCTGGGAGAGCGCTCTTCATCTCCTGAAGAGAGATGAAACTGACACAGAGTTACGGGGTAAAGCTGCTTTGTGTGGCTGCATAAACAGATGTATAGGCTGAAGGTTGATGTGGTTGTTGGGTTTTTGCTCCATTTCAGAATGGACATGGACTTTGTGACTTAGCCACATGCATCAGCCACCTCACATCTAGCTTGTGCTGAAGAGAAGCCCCAGTGCCAAAGTGGGAAGCTGCAGCTGCTTCCAGAGCAGGTAAGGGATCCTCTGATAGTGAACGTTTTAGGCATAACTTGTCCATCTCCAGGCCCCTCAGCTCTTGAGGGGACCGTGTGTCTATAGGTAATCAGAGTAAGGTTTGACTGTTACTGAGGCACATTTTCCTGCCTCCTCTTCCCCTTTCACTGCAGTATTTTATTGTCTCTTGAGCAACTTTTGGAATGCTTCAGAGTTCTATTTGAACCCCACAGTGTTACTGACCCTGGCCAGCTGTGTCCCTGCTACGTGAGGTGACAGATCCAATGGCTCTGCAGGTGGTGTGAGGGTGCAGGGCATTTGCCTCATTTGAGAGGAAGAAGGGGTATTTCTTGCAGAGGCTCAGTGTCTCTGACTGCCCAGCTTCACAGCAGCAAACCCCCAAATTCTGGTGCCTGAATTCCCACCCTGCCATGGTGCGAGACTGGTTGCTCAGAGTTGTGAGGTGTTATCGGCTCAGCAGGGCTCAGGACACACGATTCCAGAGCAGAAAGCTTTTACTGGGATCCTCATTCCCCAAGTGACAACTTTGATCATCAGTATTTTAGGGCTGATTGGGAGATATTTTTAGAAAAAATTGTTGGTTCCTTTCTGATTGAGAAAGTTCCAGGACAAAGAGGCTTTGGGGAAAGTGAAAGGGCAGCAATTTGTCAGACAGCCCTTGCCTGGAAAAGATCAGTCCAGCACGTTTATCACTTTGAGCTACCAGTTTCCTGTGTGACAGTAAGGAGGTGGGTACCCTCTTTGAAGACTTCCCTGCGTGCTCATCCCACGACGGTTCATCCCTGTCACTGACAGGGCTTTTGTCCTAGTAATCATGACCCAAAATCCAGGATGTAAGACACAATATAAAATAATGACATATACACACGATGGCATTTGCATTTTGAAGTCTGTTGGTGTGTGCTGGCAACCTACACAGGGGCTTTGGCTAAGCAATGAGTCCATAATGCCACATGCTTGGAGAAGTCTAAGGAGTCTCTATTGGACTTCTCTGAGGGAAAGATGTAAAATAGGTTAAATTGAGAAGGGACCCACCTGAGTTGTGTTCTCCTGGGAGGAGGACTCCAAGCTGTAAGAGGATCCCAGGTATGAGGGGCACATAGGGAATGTGCTGCCCTAGGGCAGCAGGATTATCCACAGGGGAGAGACCAGGTGCCTTCCAGGCATTCCCTGAGCTATTTAGTAGCCACAGAGATCAAGGGGACCACTTTGTGATGGGAATGACTTGATTGCCAAGTGAAGTGCAGGGTGGAGGGGTCTGGCAGGTGGGCTTATGTTGGTGGCTTCAATCCATGGACCAAAATAGCTGCTTCCTCTGCTCTGGGCTATTTCAGGGTTTGGAGTTGGCCTTTGCACAGAGGTCTTTGGGCTCCAATTAGCACAACTCACCCAACCTCAGTGGGGAGGGGAGGCTGGCAGTTTGCCAGGCATGTGATGGTATTAAATTGTAAATGAGAGAGAGTCCAGACAGCTGGGCTCTGCATTGCAGGTCAGCAGAGGAGTCAGAGCTGTCGATGGTCGTTATTGAAAGGCGGGCTAAAGATTCACAGGGGTTGGAGGTGATTCAGTTAGTGGTTGTGTCCATGAATCTTCATGGTGCTAGAGGAGAGTGCCAGGCAGGCAGCAGTGTCAGAAAAATAAAACAAACCCACTTAAAAACTCTGTAAGGCACCTGGTAGGACTGGGGAGAAGATGTAAGCAGCCCTCAGGTGAATGAGTTTGGATTTTATTTTTTTTTAAGAAATAAAGTAGCTTGCCAGAGGTGACATCAAATGTTGCAGTGTGACACTGCACCTGGACGTGTGGGTCATGTTTGTCTACGTAAGGTGTCTGGAGGAGCTGGGTATTCAGACACCTGCTGACCTGTGCTGTGTGTGCAAAAACCAAATATACAGGTAATGGGGAAGAAAACATTTTTTAGGCAGCCTGAAAGGACAGCAGCAGTCCATCTGGAGAATGTAAGTTAAGAGGGTAACCTTGGATTCTTTTGATTGTTGTCTACTTTCTAGTTCTGTTTGAAAGGACTGCATCTTCATAAACATGTGTCTTCCCCACTGACTTTTCAGTGACAACTAACACTTCTGTTTCTGAAGAGTTATACACAACATGTAAAGACCTTTTGGGGAGTTTAAACTGATGCTGCTTTGCTGATTTCAGTGGAGCTCTACCTGTATTCACCAGGTGTGGCTCAGCAGGTCTTCCTGAGAAGACCTAATACAGAAGTCCTGTGAAATAGGAGAATACGTACTCTGCAAGCAAAGTGGGAGGAAGGGGACTGGATTGCAAAGGATTTTTGGAGCAGGATTAGTCCCTAGATAACCACCATTCCTTTGGGCTGTGTTCCTAGGAGCCAGCCTTTGTCCAGATGAAATGAGTTGGTTTTGGCAATGAGAGAAGAAGCTTCTATATCAAAAACTACTGTCAAATCCAGCTACTTCTGGATCTGACCCTTTGTCAGTAGTGGCTAAAGCCTAGGACAGATGCAGAGAAATGGTTGTACATCAGGTGCAGATGCACAGCTGAGCTGTTCCAAGAAACTGGCATGTAGCTCTCTGTTCTTATGCAGAAAATATGTGTTGGTGCTCCAGGGCAATCTGACAGCACTGCATTGCTTTGGAATTATTTTTTTTAAATGACAAAAAGGTATGAATCTCAGGAGAATGGCTCAGCTGAAGGAATCAACAAAAATATTCCTGTTGATGCCAATGGGCTGGTAAACGCGAAGTCCAGACAGGCGATCCTTCTGTGTTGCATCAAGAATGAAGCTGGTATGAAGACTGACCAGCCAGGGTCAGGGCTAACTTGGGTAGCTCAGCTTCATGCAGCTTCTCTGCTGTATAATCATGCCTGAACCCTTCCACCTGTAAGAATGCAGTAGCAGCCTAAAATACCTCCTAATTCCTTTGCTAAGAAGTCAGGCATTAGGACATGCTTGCCTTGGTTGTAAGACAAGCTGTGGCAGGCTGAGAATCATTCAGCTATCCAGGTGAAGTTAGAGACTGTAGAGAGCTTACCACCTGTCAGTGAACGTGAGGAAGAAAGATCTGGTTTTGAGGGAGACCAGCAACAGCCGCACAGGCCTCTCTCTACAGCAGGTCTGTATTTGCCACTTCTACAGCCCCAGATCTTCCTCTTCAGAATATGGGAAATACTTGAGCTCTTCATCACTGACATTGTGTTTAATGTTCACAAGTAGGCTTGTTGCTGTGGGGAAGTATTTTTGTCCGGCTGAGGATCCTCATCCTACCTTGTTCATCTGTTCTGATTATTGTAATAGCAGTTGTTAGAGAACACGTTGAAGTGCCTGCTCATGAGTTGTGTTGCCTTTCAGAAGTCATCTCTGGTTGCTCTGGCTTGCCATGGGCCTCAGTGGTCTGTCATTTCTACAGCTGTCAGTTTCACAATGGTGCTGTGCAGCTTTATTAAAGCTGTCCCAGGGAGTGCTGATTCTGCACTGATTTGCTTGCCTGAGAAAGTCATGACTTCATGCTTTTGTAACTGTTAACAGTTGGAGCCAAACTTGCCTGTCTTGGAAAGTGTGGTCTGCTAAGAGGCTAGACCTCTCCTTGTCTCATATTCTGGAACAGAAAACAGATGTTGAGAAAGCTTGAGCCACAGCAGAGAGCCTAGACTTGTACTTGGCACCTCTGCTGTGCTTGGAGTTGTTTCCTTTTCAGCAGGATACAAATACTCTGTTAACAGTTTGTAATGACTGCAGTGATCTAAATCACAGTGCGCACTTTGACTTGCAGTGGTAGGTCGGATGGCTGTGTGGCACAGTGGAGGGAGCTGGGGGCAGGGTAAAGCTTTTAATGCTAGCTTGACCTTTGAAAGGAGGAGAAGGTCACCTCTCTCCGGCAAGCTGGCTTTCTACACTGGCCTGCTTCTCACTGTTACCTACAGCTGTAGAGCAGAGGAGTCTGGCTCAGTGCCCCGAGGTGGCTTCATCTCCCTCTGGCAGACTGGAGCTATTCCCAGCCCCGTGTGCAGCCGGTCCAGGGCAAGGCTGGGAGGCTGCAACACCCTGTAGATGTTCGATAGGGTTCTGTTATCAGACCTGCATCTGGTTTGTGGCTGTACAGCCGGCTGTGGCTGAAACAACACTTCCCAGGTTGTTATAGCAATGTCCGAACAATAGTGCTGCTGTGTCACACTGATGTTAGTGGTTACCTTGTTCCCTTGGCTTGTTTTTCTTGTATTATTCAAGCTGGATGTAGTATGGATGTATAAGTATTGTAGCCTCAGTGCTGCCATTTTTTTTTTTTTAAGAGGTTAAGTTAAGCAACTATCAGGAAACAGTTAATTGTGTCTACATATAAACAGGAACCTCATGTCTACTCTTGATGGAACTGGCCCTATATAAACTAATAACAGATTTATTTAATTAGTCTTAATGAAATACAATGAAGAATGAAATATAATGACGTGCATCCCAATTTAATGGAAAGCCCTGTAATTGGTAAGTGCTGCATTAGGATTAGGTCATTACTGAGGAAGACTGTCACACAGCTCTAGCTCTTTCCCAAAAGCAGCAGCTTAAGGACAATGAGGAAAGGAGGGGGTGATAGAACTTTAAATCAAAACCCACAGCACAGAAAACCCAGACATAAAATCCTCATTTGTGGGTGGGGTTGGCAGCAATTCCATGACTGTTGCATAAAGAAAAGCAGTAACTCCTCCGGAGACAATATACAAAGCTCTAACAGCCAATCTTGAGTTGTATCCACATGTTCACTCTGTCAGCTCACATTAACCAATTGTCAAGTTATTTAACTGCTTGAGAGACTTAGTTACTTAATTTTGAAAGCGTAGCCTTCAATAACACCAGGATACTTGTAGCTCATGCCTGTGTTGTAATCAAAGTGGCATTTTCAGCTTCAATGCATTCCACGTTCTTGCTGTTACCTTGCTTTAGGCTCTTAGGCAAGCAGTAAACAAAACAAGTATTTGACAAAATTCCTAAAAATTGCTTACGATACAGCTTTTTCCCCCTGTTAAAAAGCCTTGAAATACTAATTATGATGACATTCACAAGGTTTACCAACCAGTAAGTCACTACTGCTGCCACCTTAGCTGCAGAAAGAGGAACGGAAGGGATGGGAGGCTAGTATGCGTACATATATATATATGTGTGTGTGTGTCTCATAAGAATACTTGTGGGTTTTTGGAGCGCTTTTGAAACCTGTAACTTCTCTTTAGTAAAACAGTGTGAAAGACAAACCTGTTTTCTTAATGTGTTAGGACTGCAGACTTAATTAGGAATTTAATACAAAAAGTTAAAAAAATAGTGTCAGGTGTCTCTTGCAGCAGTGAAATGAACACGTTACAAGGAGAGTCTGTGTTAATTTGCATGTATTGACAAAAGTGCCACAAAAATTTGAAATTCTATTTGTCCCTTTGCAAATTGATAAAAAAGCATAATACAGAAATCTATCCATACATAGCATAAGACTTTTACAGATAAGACATTTATACATCTGTTTAACCTCAGGTGATACACTCATTCAGCCTTGACCACTCAGGAAAATTCTGATTTTTCTACTTTCCATTTTCAGCACTGAACATTCGCTCCTAGAAAGAGAGAAGTAAACAAACAGCTGAGTAAGAGTTTGGGAACCATGCTTTAGCAGTGCAGACTTAAGTCACTATTAAGTAGTTGTCAGTCAGAACAAGACTTCTTGTTAGAAGTGCCTAGATCAGGTATACTTGGTGTATCTTTTTTCCCCCCAAACCATACACAATTCAATTAATCCCATTTGAAAAACTCTCCATAAACTGACAGAAGGCTTTCATGTGGCCTGGCTGTACTCACTGTATCTGTTCTTGGTGCCTCCTAGTGCCAAGTACAAGCATGATTTATTTCCAGCTCACTGTCTGAAGGTTATTTACGTGTCTTGTACCACTGCTCACAGCCAGTGAGTTTAGAATTAGACTTAAGGGACTTTTTGCTTTGACAGTAGTGTTATCTTGATGAGCTGCCAGTCTAAACACTGCCTTGAGCCTCAAACAGCAGGTGTGGCTGTATACACCCAGCATGAATTCTTTCTTGAGATGTAGCGAAGTTTACCAAGTTCACTTAAATTAAGTGGCCAGTTTTCTAGCTGCCTGTCCTACTAACGTGTACTGCCTGTATAAAAACCTGATCAGATTTGCTTACGAGTTCCTAACCCTCAGCTCTACCACAAGGAACTGCGGGTTTGCTGCGGTACTTGCAGGAATGTGAGAGGTGACAAGAGACAGCATGATGTAACATCTACCTTTAACATCCTCTCCAGCTTAATTGCATCTGCAGCAAATTTTCTGATCCCATCAGATAATTTCTCCACAGCCATTTGGTCTTCGTTGTGGTGCCAGCGGAATGCCTTCTCATCCAGGTGGATCTTCTCAAGGTCGCATGCCTGAGCTGTGCAAGGGGAATTGAAAAAGAGACAAACTGTATTATCAGATTATTATCAAATGCCACAGGCTTCCTAAAACATTCTCAAGATTCTGACCATCTCTAGCTGTTGAAAAATTTCAAACACCACTTTCAACATGACTTGCTACAGGAGCACACTTTGGGATGCAAGACTGAAAATGCTCCTGATCTGGTTTTGGAGCAAAAAAAAAAAAAAGGTAGCCTAGATAATCAGTTTCTCTTAAAATACAATGTTTATGTGTATGCCATTATCTTGTCTCTGCTTCTGAATGGTATGGTACTTTCAGGCCTATTATCAAGAATTATGCAACAGTCCTACTGCAGTGAGACATTCTAAGCAAATATGCTGAACAATTAGGTCTTTGATTATCTGGCAGTACCTAACAAAAGCTCAATTGATAATGTGCCTACAAGGCAGCTAGCACCCTGTAAGCAGCAAGCCATGGCTACAGCTGGGCACAAATTCATCTTCTGAGTTGTAAAGTAGAATTTTAATAAGGCTACAGAAAAGCAAGAGTAGTGCAATGGGAGCATACATTCAAAACCATCGTGGCACAGTATCACTAGATCAAATCACTTTATCTTGCATATGATTAGTTTCTGGAGGGAAAACACACATTTGGCATGTCCAGAGCTAACTGCGTCACTGATGCAATATTAACATAAGATTAAACCACATTTGGCATCTTTGCTAATATTCATATGCTTGGGATGAAATTTTACTGAAGTATGAACTTCCTTCTGCTCTCCCTGTCCTCCCAGGAGAGGGTGCCCAGTGTTTAAGCACACTCAAACCCTACGGTAATTCCAGTTAGTGTACCCAGTGGGACCCAAGACCCTAAAGAAGCGACTGTGTGTGTCACCAACTGTAGCAGCACTGCAGTAACGAGGCTGCGGTATTGCCTTTAGGGAGGGGTCAAGACTTCTCCTTAAAGCAGAGTAGAAACAAGCACCACAGAGCTGACTGGAACCACGTACTCTTAACATTCAAGAAGAAAGGGAGGCTGCGCAAGCCCGTGTTATGTAGAAGTAGACTTACCCTCTTTTACACTGAGTCTGGGAGTTAACTTGACATACTCTTTACTGAGCTCTGCCAAAAGCTTGGGTGAAATAGTGAGATAGTCACAGCCTGTAAGCGCTCTTATTTCTCCAGTATTTCGAAACGAGGCACCCATCACAATAGTTTTGTAGCCAAACTTTTTGTAGTAGTTATAGATCTTAGTGACACTCTTCACTCCTGAAAAGGAAACATCAGCAACTTTCAGAAGAATTCATTAGGAGTACAAATGATTATTTAGAACATGCTCAAAACCAATGGTTTTTCGTAAGAGGATTTATATGAGAAAACTGCAGTTTGAATGAGTAGCTACTGTATTGTTAAAATATATCTTAAAAGGAAAGCTTACCCGGATCCTCTGAAGGCTCATAGGTTTTTTTATCTCCATTTGCAACGTACCAATCCAGGATACGTCCTACGAATGGGGAAATCAGAGTAACTCCAGCTTCAGCACAGGCAACTGCCTGAGCAAAGGAGAACAGCAAGGTCATGTTGCAGTGAATCCCATACTCTGCTTCCAGAACCCTGCAGACATAGGCTGGCTTAAAACGGCAGTTTACTCACCTACTGAATTTATATCCTAGTAACAAGCTGGTAGGTTAAAACTACTGAATTTCTTGGCTTAAATTAGACATGTGGTAGTTTATAAGCTTTAAAGTTTTAAGCTAACAGCAAATGTTTTGCACTGCCGGACTCTGCTTTGTTTAATGCTGTTCCTTGAACCAAACGCAGACAACTTATCATAGTATTTCAGGAAACTCTCTTTGTGGCCTGGCCTTTGTATGAACAAACTTCTCCTATTTCAACAGGACGCTGTAGCAGAGCACCTTGCTTGCTAGCTGTAGCCCTAGTAACAGATTTCCTGGTGCAGCGCTTTCAAAACAATTTTTTAAGTGCAGAATGCATTTGTCAGGTGCCTGTGAACAGGCAGAAGAAGCATGCTATGAATCAGCACACCAGGTACAGGAACACTTACTTGCCAGCCTGGATTCCTTCCCATGTTGAAGAGAGCTTTATGAGAATACGATCTTTACCAATTCCTGCTTCCTTATAAAGGTCAATGAGGCGCCTGGCCCTTTGAATCATTCCTTCCTTATCGAAGGACAACCTTTGAAACAAGAGCAGGACTGCTTAAAACTGACTTTTTTTTTTCTTCCAATGCTCCCCCCCAACCCCATTGAAAAACATCTGTTTTATCAGCATTTATATGCCAATAGCAGGTTTTTGTTCTCAGAGATACTTCCTGGATTGTGAGCCCATCAGGTAGGTGTTTGACAGCACTGCTACTTTCTGATTCAGAGGATCCAGAGCTCCAGATAGCTTTCCTTGCGAACGTTATAGATTAAAGTTTTCCTCAAGTTTTTCATAATGAATGCAGAAGCTGAGCATTAGAAGTGAACTGGCAATGAGTAGGTTAACAGAAGAGTCCTATGCAAGTCTTGAAATAAATTGTTAAAACAGATCTCTTGGTAAATTGGGAAGATGTTATCACACAGAAGAGAACAAGCAAAACTAAGTATACTGGAAGCATGAGGTTTCCCTTGCTTAACAACAGGAAGATTACAAAGTTCAAGCACAGCATTACTTGTTTTCATAAAATTTTGTCACAGAGTTAGAATCAAGCAAACTAAAGGAAATCCATGCTCCAATTAAATATTAATGATGTAAATACTTGCTGGTCTTATAACAGTGAGCTGTCTAGTCAAGAACATCTTTCTCCAACTCACATCATGTCTCTTTTTGTATGTACAAATATCCAGGGTAACCCAGAGGAAAAAGAGCCAACCTTGCATCTACTTCTGTGGACACACGGCCAGGTATCCTCTTCAATATTTCAGCTCCAAATAATACAAAAAGTTTGTCACAAGCATTTTTGATCTGCTCCTCTTCTGACCTGAAAACCACAAAGAGCAAAATCATTTCTATGGGGAAAAAAAAAAGTGCATTCACACCTTGCCATGGATTTGAAGATCAAATTTCACAGCCCATTTAACATTAAATTCCAGAGTTCAAATAGCCACTTCTGCTCTGCTCCATGGTTATGTTCTGTTCTCTCTGTACCACCTGAAGTATTAGCCTTTGGACCCCATTTCATATAATGCTGTCAACTCAAGAGTGTTTTCCTGAGCAGTCCCAGAAGGCCACGTGTAGACTGGTAAATGGAGATGTGCTTCTTCAAAGCACATCTGAAATGGGTGTAAGAAATTTTTCTTTAAGGATTGAGGCTTTTTGTGGTAGGAGATACACCCACGAGTACATGAGGGGAAAACCCCAGTACATTGCTAGTAGTGCTAAACACTATTTCTATAAATAAGGCATATTAAATATAGATCTACTGAGATTAAAAAAAAAAAAACAAAAACCTCTTTACTTACCCACCGAGTTTTTTCCCATAGGCAACAGCATCATCCACAAGTTCCTGGTAAGCTGGCATCTGAGCAGCAGCTAGTATCAGAGATGGGTTTGTGGTGGCATCCAGGGGCTTGTACTCATCAATTGCTAAGGAAATAAAAATAGCCTGTTTAAAACAATCAGCAAGCCTGAGCAATTAAAAGCATGTTGCTCAAATATATGAGAATGTAAACACTTAATGGCTGTAGGATAGTAGCGTTCATGACAGAGCAGACTAGTGCACAATGTTTAAATAGCACTGCCTGAAAGCTGGCCAGAAGTACCAGAACAAGGTTAACAGAGCTACAGTAATAAGATGCAGCAAAGTTTAGTCACTACTATAGAAATAAACTTGTAGAAATGACAGATGAAGAGAAGTAGGACTAATTTTCAACTTCTTCCATCTGTCCATATCATATTCACCAGCATAGCTGAGTTCCAGGAATCACAGGGGGGAAGTAAAGACAAGGGGATCTTTCTTCCCTTCTAGCAGTCAGGCATTTGGGTTTGTGTTTGTCTACAACTGTTAGAACCAGAACTGAAGAACTACTCATCTGTTAGGCTCTAGCAACTTTTCTTACTGCATTTTAAAACTTTTTCAAATAGCTGCCGACCATTTCTTAGTAACTGGTTCTTGGAATTTCCTTGTTCTACCAGGCTTCCTCCCTTACAGGAGATACTTGACTCTTTGGCTTACCTTAAACCCTGGACTACACCTATTTCAGGTGATACCAGTTGTTTACCAGAGTAGGCTGGGACCATGCTTTGTCTGGCCCTAATCACAGCTGAGCTGCCTGGCATGCAGAGCCTGACTCAGCAAAGGGGGGAGAGCCTCTGCAGGCCCTTCAGTGATTGCTGCTTGCAAGCTCCCTTGTTAACCCAGCTAAATGTCAAAAATAACAAAATATTACCAGCTCATTTACCTCAGCGTTTTTACACAGGGATGAAAACCCAAATTAGACAGTGCAACTTTATTTTTTCAATCATAGAAGAAAATAAGTATTGTTTTCCATAGCTCCCTTCTAGGCAATGATCGTGATCCTGGAGCAAGTCCATTCCATACAACCAGGTCCTTCAAAACACACTTTAATTTTAAAACCCAATTTAATTTTAAAATAAAGCAGTACACCAATGAAACTCAGTTCTGAAGCATATGCAGAATTTTAGAGAAGTGTATTTTGACAGGATTTGTTCCTTTCCAGCCCTGCAGCATTTGAAGACTCTTACGGGTCTCTGGCAACACACATAAATTGATCTCATTAAGTCTGTCACCCAGTGTTCCTTTAGGTCTGTCAGAAAGCAGTTAGCAGCCTGTGTTTTAGCTGTGCAGTACGAGCTTTTGGTGGGGGATCCATGACCATTGTGCCACCTTTCCTCAGCGTGAGCACAAAGCAAGCCAGGCAAAAGGGCGTGTTCTTGTCCAGCTTAATTAAAAAGCAAACCTAGTGCAGCTACTACAGAGGCCACCACCACTTACAGCCAGTACTTGCTTCAAGAGCCATTCAAACCAGCATCCTTTCCTACATGGCACCTTACCAACATGTTTCTCTAGTGACAAAACTGGGAACTGGTGTTAGCAACAACGGCACCTTAACCAGGATCAGTGTTTAATGTGGACAGGGAGGGTGTCAGATGTTGACTGTAGCCTTGTTTGGACTGTAAGAAGGATCCACGGGTGACAACAGGCAGCCAGAGATCGATCAACTGCAAAGCTGTTTCAGGGAGCTTGTTCAAACTTTGCAGTGGGCAGTGCTCAGCCTCCTTACTGCCACCCATAGAAGGATTTTTTTTTTTTCTCATTATGCTTTTTTGAAACCAGGGTACTGTTTTAAATTCATGCAGTTTCGGCACATGCTGGGCTTTAGCCAGGTTTGTTGCTACTCAGAGCTACACAAATCTGACAAGGCTAAAGTGATCTGGTCACTCAGCGTTTCCAACTCTCTTGATGCAATGCTTGATAAAGCTGCATCAGTGCTCCGAACCCGTCATGGTGTGGTGCTTGTCTCTCATATCAGACTGTTAAAGGCAAGTGATAGTTTCTCTGTAATGTTCCACTCAGCCCGACACTTGAAATCAAGCAATTTGAAGCATTTAACAGATGTACATTACCTAGAGTTAGTGCAAATATGTAAATACACACACAGAGCATCACAAGGCTCGCGTCTGAGGTGTTGCTACCCCTGTGCACTCCTCATCTTAAGTTTCCTAATACAAGACATTTGGCAGCTGCCATTTAGGATTGTTTATTCATCACCTATAGGATTAGGTAAGCAGCAGACAGATTACCGCAAGCCTCGGTGAGGGCAGAACAGGATTTGAGTGTTGCTCTACGCAACCCAGAGACATTCAGGGGAGGGATTTTTCAGCTCTGATGTACCGAGAAAGTTGCACGCCTGTGCAGGCGCTCAGGCAGCGACAGCTTCGGGACAAGCAGCTTTATAGTCGAATGCCACCTCCCTCCCTCGGAAAGGAGCACGCTTGCTCCTTCTCATGAGATAAGGAAAACAAAAGCACTCTTGAATTAATTTCTTTGCTTCATAACTGCTTTGGTTCCATCATTTGAAAAAAATAAAGCCAGAATCTGCATTGGTTATTGGAAAATACAACTTCGTTAGCCCCGCTGAGCTTATCTTGTCGAGTCTGGCACTTAGTAGTACCAGCACATGGCGCTGGGGGTTGGCGCACACCGTAAGTCAAAAGGGGGAAAAAAAATATCACTGGAGGGTCTGGCAAATGGGCGGGATCGGCCCTACGAGGTGCGAAGGCTCGGCAGGAGCATCATTAACCGGCCAACTCAGCTGCCGGGGCGCTGCCTGCTCCAGCTCCCTGGGGACCCGGTGGACCGAGAGCCACTCGGGCTGTCGCCACAGGAGGGACGTCACTAGCCCAGCAGCCGGGAACGCGCAGGCCGCCCCCAGACCTCAGCCCAGAGGACATGGGGGTGGCTCGACGCTTCCCACCGGGACGGGTCTCACCGGGACTCGGCAGCCCGGACAGCGGATCCCGAGGGCAGCCACCGGCGCCATCTCCGGGCTGCCCTTGGCCGAAGCCGTGCCGCAGCCTGCGGCGGAGCCCGCCGAGAACGGCCGCGGCCCCCCCGCCCCGCGTTAGGTAACGGCGCCTTTCCCAACACCGGCCTTGCGTAACGCGCCGCGACCGGCACCGAGCGGCGGCGACCCCTCCGCCCCCTGCCAAGGTAGTTCGCTCCCCCGCGGGCACTCGCCCCTTCGGCCGGGCGCGCCCACTCCACGGAGCGGGGGAGTGCGGTGACAGGGACCCCCCCCCTCGTCGCCTCTCACCGTTGAAGTCCCCGCTGTCGGCTACCACGGTGGTGTGGTGCTTGAGCTGGTCCAGCACCGACTCCATCTTCTGTCGCTTCACGGGGGACACCGACATAGTCCGTACAATGGGGGGGGCTCGCGCCGCCTATAAGGAACCCTGCCTGCCTGCACCCGCCGCTCGCTCCCGACACCCGCCGCCCCGCGGGGAGGGGCGCGCCGCCCTCCCGCCGCCAATCCCATCCCAGGAGGGAGGCGGCAAACCAATCAGGAGCGCGGGGGCAAGACGGACGCGGCCCAGAGGAGCCGGGATAGGACGGGGGGAAGGAAGGCAGTTTCTGATTGGGTGGTTTGGCGGCTCGTGAGGGCGGGGGGGGTGTCACTCTGGCGACAGGCGATGCGGCTGCCTCTGCCCGCCATTGCCCTCAGCGGGGAGAGGGCAGCGCGGCTCTTGGGGAGGTGCTGTCTGGGTGGGCTGGGGCTGAGGGGGACCCTTCTGTCCCCAGGAGCTCCTGTGGAGTTTCCTCACGGCTGGGCATGACGCCCGAGGCGCCCTTCGGCCATCCACCCCTCAGCCATCCGTCCCTCTTGGGCCTGTGGGGCCGCTCGGGGACAGGGCACCTCCGGTGACATAAAATGGCGGCGGGAGGGTTGGTGAGGGTGAGGCGTTCCTCGCGTCCAGCAGCCTTGAGGAAGGATTCGCAGCTGTGCCACGCCTGTTAACCCACTGCAGGAGCCAAGCGGTGCGTTTACTCCCTTAGTGTCATGGCGAGGCTCAACACAGCTTCTCAGCCAGGGTTCCAGCCTGCACTGCTGTGCTAGAGAGCCCCCCTAACCCAGCCAGGCACGCGTTCTTGAGCACCTACGACTGTTGATTTGCCTAAACTTCATTTAAACTTCAATCCTGTTAACCTGGTTGTGCTTCTGAAACAGAGAATGAGACTTGGCTGGAAATGTTGCAGAATCTGCCACTTGGCCTTTAAACAGAGGCTCTTTGGATCATGCTGTTCTCCCCATTTTGTCTTGTATTGTTTCAATTGTGGAAACTGCCACAGTAATTTCCCTTCCTGATATACATGGATATGCTTTGGTACAACCTCCTTATGCTTTGTCCAACCCAAAGAGAGGATAATGGAGGGAGGTGTTAGGTTTAAGTCCTGTCTGAATTCCGTGACTATGTAGGAAACGTGTTACTGTCTCCAGAGCCCTTTGCCAAGGAATGAGAGAGCCTCCCTTGTATATCCCTTTCCCTCTCTTTGTTCTCAGCCCTGCATTAGCTGGTGGTGACCAGGCTTGGGTGTTTTCAGCTTGCCAGTGCGCAATGTAGTCCTGGACAACATCTGTGTGTGTAAATGCTGGCGTGTTGTGTCAGGTGCATGTTCCAGAGGTAAAAGAGGTTTGTTCTTAAAACTGACGAGAAAGGGGATGTTTTGGATTCAGCTGCTAGCTCTCCTGGCATTTGGTTGCTATCATATGTGGGATTTTCACCAACCTGTTTTTAGACACGAGTGATTATCAAGGCCATAACATCCTTCCTTTTGATCGGCAGTCCCCCAGAAGCAAAAGGAAACAGGCTGTTTCAGATACTCTGCTGTGTATCTTAGAGCAACAAGTCATTATGAAAACCAGCCCTTAACAACTGTTTTTGCATCCTGTTGCTTTCGTTTATATCTAAGTGAAAGAGACAGAGCTGGAGTTATAAGTATAACTTAACTATTTTAATAAATCTTATACAGTGCATGGTTATATCATTTTATCCTTCGTTCAATTACATTAATGTACAGTGCATTATAGCATTATCTGCAGGCAGTACAAATATAACAGATGCACAGCTCAGTCATATGGAAATTTTTAAAAGTGACTTCTGCAATAAGGTCTACTGATATATTTATTTTACGAAATGCTCCCATGGTTCCCAGCTTTACAGAACTGTTGTGTACTCTTCTATTGTAATCCCAAGTAACTATAATCCTGTGTGAATTGTTTTCCTTTATACCCAAAGACAAGAATGGTGTTGTGTTTCCTAGCTCACCATTTGTTTTTATTTTCATTTTAGAAATTATTTAGCCTCCTGGGCTTCTAACACCAGTGGTTTGCCAGTGTTCACACCTGCTTCCCATCTCCACCCTAATCCAGGGCTTCTCCGGAGGATTGTCCTCTTCATCCCTCCCTGACAAGGTGAGTGCACTTTGCAAGTTCCAGCCGCTGTGGCAAGCCAGCAGGGTTGTGACTAAAACCATGATCCTCCCCTCTAAGTTCTCTGCCTGCACCCTAATTCTGCTGGTGCTAACAATGTCCTATTTGAAGATTATGAAAATACACCATCCATTAGAAACATTTTTGGAAGCACAAAGCTAAAATTGAGAGGTGCATCAGTATTCTCAGATTTAGACATGTGTTCCCCAGGCGCTGCTTTACAGCTGTACAGCTTTTACCATTAAGTGTGAGAGGACAGGCCCAAACTGTGCAAAGACCTAGGCATGTGCTTAACCTTTAAAGGAGGTGGGACCATTCACAGCATGTAAAGGAAAACACCTGTGTAAATCTTTGTGGAATCTGGGCCTGAATTCTCGTTCAGCCAAAGTTAAGGTGTGTGAATGAGAGGGAAAGACAAAGTCTTCCTGGTCTGCGAGCAGTTCCTGTAGATGTGTTTGCTGTACTGCGTTCCTGTCAAGTTGGTCTGGAAGTAAAATATAGATATAAATCCAGCATGTGCTAAACTTGCTGTGGACAGGAAATCTACTATATGGTTGCTTGTGCTTTTAAAACTTTGAGTAAATTATTGATGCGTAATGGCTTCATTATGTTTCTAGGGAAAGGGATTTTTTCCTCATCCCTATTTGTAGATTGTAAGAATGTATTTCACTAGATAGATATATACATATGCACATAACATGAAGAAAAACAGGAAGTGAAGAACAACAGCCTCTACTAAATTAGATTATTATCTTTTTTTCTTGTGGCCATTTGTATTAAAACAGCCTTTCCTAGTGTGCTTTTGTTTCTTCGATATTTAGGAAGCATTTCAGATTACTCTTTGCAATGAAAACATGAAGGTGGGGACGAGTGGCAAACGCCCTGGGAAGGGCTTTGGGAGTGACTGGGCTGGGAGCAAATGGTAGGGGCTTATCATCTCCTTGTTTGAGGCCTGGCTTTGGCAATACTGCAACTTTCTGACACAGGATCAGTGCCAAGGTGAAGGGCTGCACAGCTGCCCTGAGCCCCAGCCTCTGCGTAAGCAGGGATGGTCAGGCTGAACTCACCTCTCTGCAGGTTCAAATCACTTCAGTTGTCACTCAATTCTAGCCTCGTCCACCGAGGGGGCACGGGGGTGACAGAAGGAGGACAGTGAATTGTCACAGGGCCTTTGCTAGTGGGCTGCAGGGGATATCTGCCACAGAGAGGGAAATGAAAAGCGGGGGAAAAGACTTATTTCTGTGGTCTAGACTCTAAACATTCAGGCTGGCTTGTTCTGTGCTGTGTGCCATGCCCTCGCTTCCTGAGCCATGCTGGCGAGGAGGGTGGGAGCAGGTACAGCCCTACCAGAAAAGCTTTGTGGGGTCTTTTTTGCTTGAATCTAGCCATTGTCGTATATTCAGACACATGTGAATTCTGATCTGCTCTGATTGCATGCACGTAAAATTTCAGTATAAAATATATAGTTATAAAAAAAAAATACTTCATGCAATATTAAAACACCTTTCCCAATGCGACGTGTGGTCTTTTTGTCTACCCTTATCAACAGTGTTCAAGAAATTATCACTTTGATGGCAATTACACTGCCAAGTGTGGAGCACTGCTGTCTCTTGTCTGGACTGGGGATCGTTGCTTTCACTCCTTTTTCCTGCACTACTATGACTGACTAATAGCTGAAATAAAGTAGATAGATTTTAATTAGCGGAATCAATCCTTTCCTGGCGACGCTTCATGATTTCTTGGAGCTCTGACTCCCCTCTGCTTTTCTAGAATGGAAACAAAAGAGGAAGTTCAGGCTGTAGTTAAATTATAATATTTAACTAATTCTGTAAGAGTAGAGCTGGTTTGGAAGGGCTGAGTGATACAGGTAAGAAGGCAGATTCATTAGTGGAGACAGGGTGATCTGCCTTACAGATCTGGGGTTTTTTACCTTAAAAGAATAATTAGCATTTTTAGGTGGTGTGTTTTTTTGGTTGTGTGGGCTTTGGTTGGGTTTTTTTTAAATTGTGTTTCTTAAAATGTCTGTTTTATGGGATGTCTGACGCTGCTGATACAGGCACCCATTCAGGCAGGAGTTGTCTGGGAAAGCTACTTACCTCCAGTTGGTTTTTCTCCACTGTGATTTTACTGTATACTCTGTTTCCCTCATCACCACATACTTTCTTCAGCTCCTCTCTGTTGAGGGAGAAGAGCTGAGCTCCAGTAAGGATGCCAAGGTGTTCCACTGTCCTGGGAAGACACAAAGCGAGGACATGATAATTGTGCTGCACGTGGCCTCTTGCTAAAGGTGAGGAGTCAGAGGTAAAGGGATGAGGAGCAGCTGAGGTGCAGCCGCTGCACCAGGAGCACAAGGCCTGGGGCTGTGCCAGGGTGGCAGCTGTTGGGTAACCAGTGTCACCCTGGCGTCCACTGTGTCCCCAGCCCCGTGGGTACTGCCGTGATTTCACTCCAGTTGCACCACGTTTGGGAGCAGTCCTGGAGTTCCTCTTAGCTCGCTGTGCAGAGTGTGAGTTGTAACTCGTAACCTTTGACTACGTGCAGCTTTTCGGTCCTTCCCAGTGGCTGGGAAGATTTGCTAGCCCCAGCTGAGGGTCTGCCTCTTCCTCAGAGACAGGCAGTCATCTGGAATTCACATTTCAGGCCACAGGTTTAGTTAGTTAATTAGTTATTTTTCTCTAAGTTCAGCACTCTGAACTGGCTAACTGGGACCAGACAAGCACCAGCGGTAGGATGTTGTGCAGCGTTTGGCCATGAGGTGTGTGAATAAGCAAGACCATTCCTTTATTTGCAGCTACTCATTAGGTCTTTTGCTGCACTGTAAGACAAGGTTTATGTGATAATGTATAAGAAAGGGAGTGAGTTTGGGCTCTGAATGTACTGGTTATAGAGTCTGGATTTAATATGATTGAAATCTAACTCGCAACACAGGCTCTGTAAGTAAATACCAGTGACTTGTAATCCAGCTGAAATGTTGCAAGCTGCCTCTCCCACTCCTTTTTAAACGAAGGACCAGCATTTCATATAGTAGTAAAGCAGATCTTACTCTTTGCTGAATGACTTTGCCTCCAGCCAAGCTTTGACTTCTTCAGTGCTGGATTCGAAGGTGAGAGGCACAAAAACTTGCTGAGGCTTTTCCACTTTGAAATTCCGCTGGGGAGGCTGAATTTTATTGTTTGTGATCTTCTTTAGCAACTCATCGTTCAGCTCATCCATTTGATGAATAAGTTCTGGCAAAACAAGGCACAAGGTAGAGAGTAGGGAATTAAAGCAAGTCTTCACTCACAAATCCTATTAAATTAATGTGTTTGCGGGGAAAAAGTAAAGAAGATCAAAATGTGGCTTTGCATTGTTATTAACTCTGTAAATACACCAAAGGAAAGTGCTTTTGTATTTTAGTTTTCAAGAACAAGTGTAAGTGCTTTGTTAGAATAGTAGGTTGAGCAATGACTTTTTGACCTTCAAACTGCCATCAGGAATGTGCAGAGGGAGACCGCCACAGTTTTGGAGGCTGGCAGACGGCTGGAGCAGGCTGTGGGAATCTCCCCTTTCCTCCCAAGCCAACACTCTCAACTTCCCTCAGCTTTTGAAACCTCACTTGCTCTTTGGAGAAACCCAGATTTCTGCAGCTCTTCTCCAGAATGATGGAGAGAAGGAATCGCAAAATAACAGCCAAGTGCTGGTTGTCCACATAGTGATCACTGAATCTAAAAAGCTGCTCAAGGGGTTTTTGCAGTGTGACTGCCC
This sequence comes from Strix uralensis, assembly GCF_047716275.1. NCBI lineage: Eukaryota > Metazoa > Chordata > Aves > Strigiformes > Strigidae > Strix > Strix uralensis. Next base: position 12,075,972 of record NC_133986.1, read on the forward strand.
CAGGACAAGGGCACGGTTTGGTACGAGCACTGCGTGCCTGAGATTTTGGCCTCATTGCTTCAGCAATGTCCATTAGGCTAATTAGAGAGTCTTGGAACAACTACTGCTCTTCCTGGAAGAAAGGAAATCTCTGGTTCTGATGTTGGACAGCATTGATATAGCTGTATAATTTCTATCAAAAAGTGCATTCTCTGTCATGGTATATACCAGCAGATTCTGACCGATCTCGTTCAACAAGCACGTATCCCCCAGTCTGTGTTTAACTGAGTAGAGATTGGTCTGGTGTGAAAAAGGAGAGCTCACACCTGCAGAGGCACTTGCTTTTAGTCAACAGGAACAAAACTACCCATCAATCTGCCTGGGAAATTCTTGTTCAGAAGCACTTCTTGGGGGAAAAGTGTGTTGTATTTGGCAAAATAGTAGGAAAACATTTTGATAAGAACACATTCATTTTGTGTGACTGGTGTCTGTAGCAGGTGGTGGTAAGGACCTATATTTTCACCTGTTTTATATACAGATTTATATTGGGATCTATCTTGTTTCTTGTGTTGCTGACCTATCCTGTTCATCACGCCTCATTCAAAGGACATAAAACCCTGCAACACCAACTAGCAGAAGTTTGCTCAAGGGTGTAAAACCTGATCTGGCAGTGTCTTCTCCTACTGGTGCTGTCAAGTGGTGTCAAGGGACAGGGTCCCTTTTCCCTGATGTCTGGTGTTGCTGTTGTGTTTTTGCTTCAGTTTGTCATCTTCCTGTTTTTGAGTTACTTAGTTCCCTTCAGGCTATTGAAATAAGGAAATTGCCCTGCAAACTTAGCAGCAGGGAGGGGAAAAAACCCAGACCACATGAGACAGCAGAGGTCAGGGAGGCCTGACTCGCTGTTTCTGAGAACGAGGTTCCCATTTTTCTGCACCCCTGTGTTGCCATTTATTTTCCTCCCATTGGCCCTTCGCTGTTGCCTGATGTGGAAGGCCAGTTCTGTGAGTGCCTACAATTAGCATCTTGGTTTTGAGCTGTAGCCCTGCTCCCTCTGCTTTTCAGTCCTCTCTGCTACTTCTAATAAGTAATTTGCTGATCCAGGTCCTCAGAGCTTCAGCTTTTGCTGTGCAGCTACATAGAAGTGGCAGGAAGCATGAACTGGAGTGAGCAACACACTCATAAAACTCCAGTGACACATCATCTAACACCACTTTTTCCATGAAACTCCTGAAAACTGTAGAGTAACTCAGTGTTATTAACAGATAAGTGTCTGTGATGCTCATATTGTGGGACTTTCCGTCATCCCAAAACGGCTTCTGCTTCCAGGAGTCCACGGTAGCTGAACAGGGGGTGAACCCCAGTTGTGGCCTTGGGGAGACAGCTTGCTACAGATGTCCATGGGGTGGGGTGTGATAAGGGGGTGAGGTGAGCAGGGCTCCTGGTCTGTCTCACGCTCTCTGACCCCGCATAGCATGTGGGAGTGATGTGAGTCTCGTATGTGGCCGATCTGCTGGCTGGGATTTCTCTGAAACCACAGGAAGGAACGGGCCAGGCAGGTGCTGCGTGTGTGGCAGGAGACAAGAGCAAAGGAGGTGAGAGAAAGGGATTGACCTGAACGTCTGTGGTTGCTTAGACACGCTTAAACGTTTTGGCGGGGAAAGGAAACTCTCCTTGGGAGAAGGAGAAAGGTCAAGCTGGAAGGAGGGTTACGGTGATCACTTTTTTGCCCTGCTTGTCCCAGGCTGCCTGAGATGTGAGTCAGTGAGCTCCTCAGGGCCGCTCTGTTGGCTGTTGTACTAACTACCTGGAGTCTCCTCTGTACATCTCCTCCAAAACCACTGCTGGTCTGTTGCTTTTCACTAAAAGGTGCAGTCACTGCTTGTGCAGAGCCTTGTGGGAGGGGACACACTTGGGTAAGTCTGGTTACATGCACACAGCAACCAAAACCAGCGGACAGACCGTTATGGTGAATGTGAAGAAAGAAGGAAATCCACCGGGACAGAGAGTGAGCAAAAGGATGCGCTCACATAAACTTTTCAGTTAAGTCTGGCAATGCAAAGCCACGGTGCCGTGCTCTCTGGCTGCCTGAGGCTGCTCTGTGTGGGGTAAAAGGCCCGGATGCTGCAGCACAGTGTGGGACACATACGTTCTTTGGCGTCCTGGGGAGAGTTGCGCGATAACATTTCACTTCCCCATTTATCCCCAGCGTAGCTGGCAGGTAGCTTGTGAGTTGGGCTGGATGGTCCATATCCCCTGGGGCTCAGGTCTCCTTTGTACCTCTGGTTAGACTAGGTGATAAGAAAGAAAAAAAAATGGTGTAAGAATTTTTTTTTGCCATTTTTCATTTTCTTAGATTTTTTCTTCCCACCCATGATAGCAAATTGAGGGACAAATTGCCATGTGCTGATCTGGGGCCGCTCAGTTGAGGCTGATGAGAGCTCAGGTGGAGCTGCATGAAAGAAGTTAATTTCTGGGGTTGCATGGGAACAAACAGAACCCAAACCAAAGGCCGAAGACTGAGTGAAGGCATTTACATCCCTGGAAAACATGTCGCACTCACCATGCGGAGAGGCATGGTGTTTTTTCCTTGCTCACTACTGCTGTGGATGACTGCTCTCACATGAGTGACTTGGCCCTTTAGGCTTTGCTATGCAGAAATTACTGCTCGTAGGGCTTCCTTGGAGATGGAGAGCAATGGAGGCAAAAGGATTTTTATATGAAGAGAAAACAAACTGAAATCCCATCTGAAGCTAAAGCATCACTGCTCTAGTAACTGGATGTTAAGTGGGACCACTGCTAGTGCCCATAGCAGTCTGGAAAGAGTTTTTTTATGTTTTCTTGATTAAACTAACAGGGCTTTTGTTCAGAGGCCTGCTGGGGCACCTTATGCTTTGCCCAAACTGTGAAATACCAAAGTGGGGATGCAATTCTGTGCTTCCTTAGGGCATTTTGAGCTCTCCACCTTCACATTTTTGCAATGCAAGGTGCTTGAGAGCCATATTCAATTAAAACTCGCTTAGATGGTATTTCCATCTGCCTCCACTCCAGTAACTTGTTCCTGCTGCTGAACTGAACTGGATGTGGGAACTGTCTGGCTTTAATTTAACCTCCAACAAAAAAATCTCAGCATTTTCGTGGCAAAATTTGCTTTTATGGCTGCATTAGCTCTCTTTTCCTGTTCACAGCACAGCTCTGAAAGCAGCAGGGTTTTGCAACAGAGGAGGTGGTAAACCATAGGCTGAGAAGTACGTGGGTTTTGGGGGGAAAGCCCTGACAAAAGGTGGAGCTTTTTCAAGCCACTATGGCCAGCAGCTGTTTGGTGACACCTCAACACGAGACCTTTTCTGTTGAGGTGACAAGTCATGGTGCTAGGCTCGGGGTGCACGTCCCTTTGTGCTAGGGTCTCACTTTGTAGCAGGCTACTGCCGATAGCACAGGACTCGGCCTTCACCCATCCCATAATCTCACCTGCCAGGCACTGCTAGCAGCAGGCAGTGTGCTTGGCATCTTGGAGTGGGAGGAAAGCGTGAGGCTGCTGCATGGATGGGAAGGACGGGCCTTGTTTGGGGAAGGGGAAGGTAACGGTGGCAAAGTGTGAGAGTTTTATTATAGGAGACTCAGGAACCTCCAGGATCCTGGTTCATCTACTTGTGAGAGTTCATCCCAATTTGTGCACAGCATCCTAAGGAATCCAAGGAGGTCTAATTACAAGATATTCTCAGAGGCTGATTATGCCCTGCAGGTGGCTATCAGTTAAATATCACCTGACTACAGACCTGTTCGAGTTCTTCCAGTTTCACCACATCCAGGATATTATAAGGGACATAACCAGCCTGCCCACTCCGGTTGAGCAACTTCCACCACTGCTTATTATCTTCCAACACCTGAGAAAGAGAAAAAAATTAATTTGCTAGCGAGAACATCAGATTTCTGGCATACATAAATGGCATATAATGGAAATAAGGCACACAGTAACATGAAGTTGTCAGAATAACATCATTGAGGGCAGGAGCTGGCAAATAGACCTGTTGCACTCATTTGCAATTCAGGACTGAAGCCTTTCCTGAAAAGCTGAAAGAGCTTATCCTAATGATGAGCAGGAGAGCATCTCTGGGGGAAAACAGATCTGGGGTGCTGAAGAACTCATAGTTCCCACTTAATTTGACTGTTTCTCCATCCTTTTTTTTTTTTTTTTTCAGTGACTGAGTTTGTGTTGTCTTTTTGTATTAAAAAACCAAATCAAGAGTGACTCCTGCCCAAGATGCCGGCGTGTTGTTATATAACTTGAATCACATGTCACATCATAAGACATAATATAATCACATCATAACCATGATGAAGCAAGGAGATTGCCCATTGCTGAGATATCTCCTAGTGCTCCTCCCCCTGTGCTCCTTCCAGCAGGTTTGTTTTGACCCACAGCTGTGATTTTTTTAAATGTTTCTTTTTAAGTAATCTTCCCAGAATGGATGAGCTTTGCTGGCAAGACCCACACATGTTTCTCGTTCTAGCTACATTTTTCTCAAGTCATAGATCTGTTACGGTTAGTGTGTAGATCGAGACATGTCCTACATTCTCCAGCTGCCAACAGTGTTGTGGCAAGAGAAAGGTTATGAAAAAGGATCTTTTCACAGAAAATAATTCCTTGGAGAGGGGGGAGTGGTAATAATGAACATAGGCCCAGCAAGGGGGTGAACAGTGTACTACAGTGACTTGTTTTTCTTCCTCCTCATTGCTAATTAAGATGTGACTGATGTGTTTCAGCTGAGCAGATGACCCAGTGCATACAGTCAGCCTGCTCCAGCTCAGGCATAAAGCTTTAGATTTGAGCAAAGCTTCACATTACTGCTCAGAAAACACCAAGCAAAAATGAGCTGGCACTTGCCAGTATGTCAGGATCTCTGTCCCATTCCTGGAAAGGGGAGGAGGGTGCGGCTCTTCCCCCAGCGTGTTCGCTTACCTCCAGGATTTCATCCTTAAGCACTGAGAGTTCATTGGCATTTCGCGCGGTGAAATCGTAGCGGATTTTGGCATATCTCTTGGGCAGAGCCATTCCCTGTGCCTCAAAATTCCTGCAGGAGAAAAATAAAAAGGGGGGAGTTTTACTGGAGGCCCATCTAATAACTAGGGCAATATAGGTTCACTGGTAAAAGAGTAGTGAGGGCTGTGCGCCAGTGCAGGTAGAGAGACAATTGTGTTTGTGTTAGGAGGGGGCAGTGCCTATTTGCTACTCTATTTTGAGGAAGATTTTCACTCCTCATTTTAGTGAAACACCCTGTATTTGGGAAAACAAAAAAAGCTGTAGAGCTGTTTGGTTAGTGGCCTTTTTGGGGGACTATGAGGGGGCTGCTTTCAGGGTGGAAGAAAAGACTTCTTCCCCTGTCACTTGTTTCTTTGCTGCAGCAGGGGCTGGGGAGACTGACAGAGAACAAACAAAATGCTCTGATTGCACCTCCTGTGAAAAATAAGTGTGAAACCCTCATGTCCTGATAAGTGGAGACAACTGCCCCCTTTGCCAGAGTAGGGGAGAAGCAGGCAGCAGCGCTGGGAGAAGGGGAATTGAAAAGGAGTGTCCCTAGAACTGACTGGAAATCTGTGGTTTTTTTCATCAGGCAGTGAATGCTGAGCTACCGAAGCAGAATTCTGCGAGTTCCCAGGAAAAGTGAGTTTGAGTGTTTCTATTCTAATATACATTTTTGAGGAAAAGGAATGTGTTTAAGTATTTCTGACACAAGAATATATGTTTTTCAATGTTGAAATGACTTTTCATTTGAAGAGAGAGACAAAATAAATACAGTAGACTGTCAAAAATGAAAAATGGTGGAAAAAGTGCAATGAAAGATTTCCTTTGACCCAAACTGAAATGGTTTATTTTTTCATAGTTTATTTTTTCTTTGCCTGGCTTAAGGTAGATCTCATCTTTTTCTTCTCTGGTTAGGATGGCTGTAGTGTTCTTTTTTAATTCCAAAAATGTTTGCAGTATGGAAAAACTGCCTTGCCTTGTTGTGTAAGGACGGGTAGGAACTATTTTAATGCACCTCCTGTGGATATGTCTGCTTATGCCTTGCAACCCACACAGCCACCTGCAGCAGAACACTCCTGGGTGCTGTATTCACAGTGGGCACGCCAGCAGTGGGACAGTTTCTCCTCCAGTTTATGTCAAGTTCTGTGTAACTTGGTGAAGCTGATGCTTCCACTATGAACTCTGGTTTTTAACCTGATGTTTTCCATTGCTAAGTTCTTTGTTTTGGTCAGTGATTTTACATCTACGATCTGTGGAAATTCGGCTCTTTGTGGACTGCTTCTGAGGTGTCTGTAAAACCTGACTTTGAAAAACAAGCCCATTATGCTTAGTTTCAGGTCATTTTACTGTCTGCATTAGATAGTTTTTGGAGGTGTGAAAAAGGCTGAAACCACTGGTTCAGTGGTTTGATAATCATGTTTATGGCTGTAGTGTTGTCTTTAGTTCACTTGATTTGGGATAACTCTTGGTCTAGTTACAGCCCCGTGCAATATGTGAGTTGTAAATCTGTAGTGGGGAAGAGATTGGAGCAGACTGATGGAATCCACCAGTTAGGAAAGGGAGTGGTGGCCTTTCCCAGCAGTGCCCTGAGGGCAGGGAGGAGGAGAAGCCCTAGTTAGGTAGAAATGACTTCTTTTGTAGCATTCCAGAAGGTAAATGAGTTATGAGGAAAGAGATGAAGGCTGGAGGAGTTTGAGGCTAATGTGTACTTTAACATGCACCTAGATTTTACACAAGTGACCTTTGTTAATTATTGTAATATTGCTTGGGGCTTTCATGACACTTCTCTGCAGCTAAAAGCCCTGGTGTAAATAACAGTACTGCTGCATGGGTATTTTTGTTAATATAGGGTCTCTTGGTTAGAAAACTAGTTCAAACTACTCTGAAAAAAGCATGAGTATAGCAGGAAATATGTCTGTCCCAGGACTGTGATCTTGTCAAGCATCAGGGCAGCCTCGGCTGAGGTCTGTTCTGGCCTGAAGAAGGCATCTAAGGACATTCTCAATTTTAGCATCTGCTTCAGTGCTATTAACTTTGATGTTTTTTTCTTAAATGTTATCCATAAGGAAAACTTGCTGTTGAGAGGCTGAAAGATAGGTAAAAATGTGCACAGCACCTATCCCAGGAGAAGAGGGATCCTCAGCTGTGCTCACACTGTAGTTGGATCTGGGTGGTGTCTAAGGGAAATGGTCACCCTGGCAAAAAGGCGCCCCGTTTATAGTTTGCCTGTGCTGAGACTAGCAGATGAAAATGTTTCCTTACACGTATTCTTTACCAGTCACTAAAGATGGACTTAAATGTTCTCATGTAAACTAAGTTCTCCTTATTTTTTGTAACTTCACTGAGAAAAATGGAATTGGAGAAGAGAATTTGTTACTGTAATTCTTTCTCTACTCAACCCTGTATCTGTACCATTTTATGGTCCCACCAGGACCTTTGGGGGGCTGGGGGGGAATGGAAAGAATAAGTTATTTTGCTGATATAAGGTATTTTGCTGTGAATTTGAACTTTGTTGTAGTAATAGAACTTATAAATCTTTTAGATTAGAACATGAAACCAGAAAATAGTCTGTCTTGAAGGATTTTCCCAGTTGAGAGCTGCCTACAGAAAAGTGCATGGTTAAGTGCTTTGCTGGGTCTGGACTTCCAGCCTTTAAAGATCTGAAGTCGATAACTTCATGTCAAATCACTGCAAAGCGGAGTATTGCAGAGAATTATTTTGCAATTTGGGAAGAGTTTGTTGACACTCTCAGATCTCGGGAAAATTTCAAAGGCGTAATGTAAACAAGCAAGCAGATGAAAAGCCTCTAAACTTATACCACTGCATAACTAGTGATGGAAAAGTAGCAGTGAGGCAGAGTGTCTGGTTAAATTGTGAAAGAGCCATCTTGGAAAAAAGCTTGAGGCAAAGCGGTGACCTGGCTGGTGCTGGGTTGGGAACTGAACTTTCCAAGACTTCTGAAGAAAGCGGAGGTTTTTCCCCAATTTTCTGGATTTATTTCATTAAGAAGCGTTGTCTGAAATTGGCGCCCTGTCAGTTTTCCTGATGGAGAGATGGGCAAGACTGGAAATATTCTCATTTTATTCATCCTCTAATAAATGCTTTTCCCTTTTGTTGTGTCTAAAGCAAAAGGAGGAGCTGCTGCCTCCAGTGAAACAAGATGGCACAGCCTCAGTTAAAATGTTTTCCATGCAGTGCTGAGGTCAGGCTGCTCTTTCCCAGCACTGTGTTTTTCGAGCGGCAAGCTTGTGTGTGCTCATGCCTTAGTACAGATTCCTCCCATAAGCAGGTTCTTTCTGTGCAAGCTATTATGGCTTTAGGATGAATGGAGAGATAGTAGCTTCTCTAAACGTATGGAGAACAGAAGCACGGCACGGTATCTTTGGCACGTGATCCTTAATATCGCTTTGGTGGGCTGAGGTTATGAAACAAGACCTACTCATTGACTAATGAAGTCAGTCAATGTTTTTGCCTCTTGTGATGGAAAACACATGTAACCATTTCCTTGTAGACCTGCTGGTGATTAAAAAGCAGACAGTGTTTACATGAATAATCCCTCATCTGATCTTTGAGTTCTCTTGATCTTGTTAACAACTCTGAATTAATAATGGCAGAAAGTTATCTACCAGGATGCCAAAACATCCTGGTGTCACGATATGTTGGGGTGGGGGGGTGGTGTCATGAGGTTACAAGGTGGGAGCCAAGTGCCGTTGTCAGGGTGGTGCTGATACGTTACCTATTTACATGCTGAGTTACGTTCTGTTTAAAGGCATCCACAGCTTGTGTCTGATCAGTGGTCTGGCCGCGCTTGAGTGAGGAGTTACGGTAAGGATATCCATTGGCTGATGATAGCTGGAAAGGCAAAAATGGAGTCAGTGTTACCAGGAAAGAGAAAAGATGTATTGGAGAAAAGGAGAGTGAGTGGCAGATGGTCTGGAAGATTTTGATCATGATGAGGTGCATCCCAAAGAAATGGTCTTCAGGCAAACCTGTATCTGTGGGGCTCAGTTACGGTATAGTATCCTATTCCCTGTTGATAGGAGGTGAGGCTGGTTATTGCTGCCCTTTTCTGGCCTTAGTTTCTTTCTATATTTGACTGGAGTGACCAGATCCGAGTTTTGCACCGACTACTTGTTACACACCACTGCAAAGTCCACAGATCCATCTCTCTGAAAAAGGGGGAGGGAGCGGAAAAGAAAAGAGGATGACCGGGGTCAAACACTAACCTCTTCTTGCAAGTGTCCAATGTCTATTTCCCAGGGAGCTCCGCGGAAGATTTCTATGGGTGGTTCCCAGCCATTGCGGAATTTGGGGATGTAGGTGGGGATGTTTGCTTCTCGGGGCCATTCAGCTCTAGGACATGAAGTGCAGAATATGTGGTGAGATTCACAAGGAACATGTCTCTGAAAACACGTCAGGGAGAAGCAGGGACATCGGGGCATCCTTGATCCTCTGTCCCCTCTGCCTTTCTCAAGAGCTTGGGGAACCTGGTGAGATGGCAGCTCTGGCCTCACCTGGATCTGGTCCACGTCTCTCCCAGGGAGTCCCAGAGGTTTATCTCTTTTGGTGTCAGGTGTCCTCGGAGGAAATCTGTGGCGTCTTTAGAAAGAAGCGGGCTGACAACAGACCTGGCAAGCTCAGGGCCACCACAGCTACTGATGATCTGGATTAAATGCAAACACACGCAAGTGTGAGAAATCTTGTAGGAAACATTCAAAATTATCAAACCAGCACAAGCCCAAAGGAACAGAAATCAAAGACAGAAAAATCAGTGGCTCTGATCCTTCAGAGTCTCTGTGCCTGCCCACTCCAGAGGAAGCCCATGTACCCCCCACGGTGGGTACCTCTAAAACTAGGCCAATTCATGTGAGACCTGCACTTCCAAAGTTCTCCTCTATGCCTCCATATGTAAGGGTGAGGTTTCACAACGCAGATGAACTAAATTAATGGTCACTGACACCCGAAAGGGATGCTGTATTCCCTCAGCATCCCCTTATCCTTGCACTGCACTGATAGTACTTGATTGGCGGATTTTGTCTAATTGATTTTTCTTAATAAACGAGGTATATAGTTCTTGGCTATGTTCTCCATTGTATAAAATGAAAGCCAGAGAACAAGCCTTCATGCCAAGGGATGGCTTGATTCCTGTTGACAGCAGCTAATCCTTAGATCAGCTCCATTGTCTCAAGAACCATCAACCTAAATCTTTGAAGAAGACCGGATAGTTCAGAGGAACACAAGAATTTTTTCTACTGGAGTCAAAGCAAGGTCTGATCTAAAAATTAGACGTTGTTAGAGACAGGATACAATGCAAGCTAGCACTTTAAAAAAAAGAAAATCAGTTGGTATTTCTGTGTCCCTTCTGGCTTCTTTTTCAAGTTGTGATTCCTGCTTCCTATTTTCAATGCAAATATTGAGTCATGTTTGCTTGAAGGTGGGATCAGGCGAATTCCCAATGGGAACCATGACTGGCCTGCACTTTTGTTCACCATGAGTCTTTCTTTATTAATGTGGTGGAAAGATTCATATTTGCTAGGGTTTGTGTATTTACTTCAAGCTGGGAATCAGATCAGAGGCCAGAAACACTGACATTGTTGCTTCTAGACTTTACTGAGAAAGCTTTAGCCAGTTGTGAGCAGTCTTCTAACTCTTCTGCATAACCTAGCCACCTGTAAGTGTGAAAGCAACAGTAGAAATAAAAAGTGGGTTCACAGTGAAACCTGTGAATAGGATTTACCAGTTCCAGCGGCCCAAATAGGAAATGCACCAACTCTGAAGCGCTGGGGTTCTGGATGTGCTTTCTCAGTTTGGCCTGAAAAGAGAAAGGAAACCCAGTTTAACCCTAACCTGATTTTTGTGTTCTCTTTTCTGTCACATGGAGGGATTGTTGCTGATTGATATTTGCCATAGTTAATAATGCAGCCTACAAAATAAGGAAACTTTTAACAGTGCATCTGAAATCAGGGGAAAAAGAGTACGTGATTGGGGAGCAGTAATTGTTCAGTTTTAGATCACTTTTATTTTGTGTCCCTTCCGAAGGGTGTTGAATTTTGGGAGGGGTGGAGTACCTACTCTGTTAAAATCAGTCCCTTTGAAACTATTTTGAGCAGAAGCAGAAAAACTTCGCTTATTTTGAAAGTCTTAGTAAGGAAGGGCCAGACCTACTGCTCCTGACTCTTTGCAAAGTTGAAAATCCCACTAGTTTCCGTGAATGAAAACAACAGAGCAAAGTGTTTTTTGGGATCCCTTGGCAAATTGCTGACAAGGAAAAATCTCCACTAAGGTCTTGCCTGCAGCACCTAGAGCTGCCCTGGCCACTGAAATGCTTGGTATTTGGAGTAGACTGTGGTGGAATGGAGGAGCAAATGCTTAGGGTTATTTTACTGTAAGAATTGTATTTCATTAACAGCAATCAGCTGAGCTGTGGTGAGAAACCACTTCAGTCTGTGCTTCCTTTCATCTTCCTTGTGTCCTCTGCTAGTGTCATTGCTGCAATTGGAACCAGACTCCTGCCTCCTTACGGAAATGAAAAGCATTTTAAACACTGGTGATTAAACACTCATGTGGAAAGTGTGAAATAACTGATGGTAATGAGGTGACTAAATGAAATGGCACTTCCCAAGGACTTTGCAGCCACGTGGCACTTGACAGCAGTGCTGGGGCCATGCTCCACCACTGATTCCCTGCTCTCCTTCTTACTTGCCCCCGGCCTCTTGCTGGGAGACCTTGTGGGTTTGTGGATACGTGGACAGCAAAGTCCAGGGCCTGAGTGCAGGGAGAGCTCGGGCACATGTATGAATTTCCTACATGTTGGCTCCCATGCTGCTGACTAGGGAGCAGCAGCGGTGCTGAGCTCGGGGGCTGTGCGCCAGAGCGTTGGCACAGATCCGTGCTTGTGGCTGCGTTGCACGATGGGCAGCGTCCGGGGAAGGACCTGAACTCTGGCGCAGACTTGGGCTGTGACTAAGGCTTTGGCTGACCACACTGACTCCACTGTATTTCTCTCAGTGGTCAGAAAGGGCTGGGATGCAATAGCCCGGCTGAGATTTCTTTATGCTTGGAGAATCCTCAGCTGCTTCTTCAGGGCAGCTAACATCCCGCTGGGGATGCATGGCATGGCCTTCGCAGGGCGCCTGACCGGTTTGTGTGAGAGCAGTGATTGCTGGCCAGAGCCGCCACCTCTGGGACTCCATTCTGGTCCTGAGCAGACAAAAATTATGTGTATTTGCTTTTAAAAGAAAAGGCTGGAGCTTGGTGTCCTGCGTTAAGATTGTTTACAATCTCTGGTTTCCGTACTAATAACTTCTCAGGAGGGATCTTGTTAGGCTGTTTTTACTGGGCAAGTTTGGTCAGAACTACCAGAATTTTCTTCTGGCTTGTTACCCTCCTGGTCTCACATACTTCACTAAGTGGAGCTGGCAGCACTGGGAACATCTTTATGCTCCTGCTTTTCATCCCCTTCTTAAGATGGCAGCTCCTCCAGGGGAGAAAGAGAGGAGCCAGGAACCTGAGGGCAATGGGGGACATCAGTTATTGTTAACTGGAGACTTTCCAGGCCTCTGGCGGAGGCAGCTTTACAGCTCCTCTGTAGACAGAATTGGATATAACAACTTAAAGTAGATAAGACTTTTTCTTCTCTCTCAATATTTGCAGTCCTCTGTTTTATGCCTTGTAAGGATAACAAGGACTACAGCTCTTGCAAAACTACCCAGACTTTTAAAGGCCAAAAACAGAAGTGAATATCTGGAGTGGAGATGTCTATATAAACCTTTGCACAGCCATCAGCAGGGTGGGCATGGCAGTTCTTGGCGCTCTAAGCTCACAGCTTCACAAATGCTTTAAGTCAGGAGTGTATCTGAAAAGAGATCCTGGCACTGCAAGGCCCCTGGCTGCTCAGTCCCATCCTGGGCTTTATGCTTCTAATTTCAGCTTAACAACTTGGCCCAAGAAACCTGCACAAGCCTGGCACAATGTTCTGGATTCTGAAGAATCTGGAATTCACACCTTTGTCCCTTGATAGTGTTTTCAGTTCAAATTTCACTTTAAATGCTTACTCCTGTGATAGATGGGAAAAAGATGTGTTACTGCAAGGGATGGAAATACCCTCTGTGTCTTACCAAGAGGTTAAAAGCCAGTTTGGTTTTCTGGAAGCAGTCGATGAACTCGGCCTCGCTTGGGGGTCTCGCTCGAAGAGTCAGCATGCCCTCTTTCACGAGAAGGTGGAGAGAAAGACACTTTAATTAGAGCATCCCTTTTCAGGACAGTTTCATCTTGCTGCCATGCAGAAGACACAGTAATAATGGGTTCTGAGACTAGAACTACTGAAAATCAAGGGTTCAAGAGAAGCCAGAAGTCTTTCTCTGTGTTGGAGGCTTCACTAGGCTCTGTGTGCTCTACAGGAGGCCCCCACAGACCAAACACCAGTTTGGAAGGAAACTGGTGTAGCTGCTGTTGGGTCCACAGCCATGCTCCTGCATCGATCTGGCCTTGCTCAGATGTGAGCTGAGGTCTCCTCCCAACTGTCACCCGTGCCCCTGTGTTCCCCCTTTGTTCTAGCTGCTGCACTGTACCTGCTGGCCCTTTCTTCTTGTTCTTCTTCCCTTTCTTCCTCTGGTTGAGCTGTCTGAATGCCTCTGCAGCCTTCTGAAGCCTGGCGACAAACACTTCAATGTCATCCAGAGTGCAGTTCAGGATTTGCTGTGAGGACAGAAATGTGACAAACCAAGGTAAAAGAGAGTCCAAAGCGCACGCAGCTGGGAAGCCCCTATCCCAGAGCATGCTGCTCTGTGCCCACTTTGTTTCCTGGAAGAATGCACAGGAATGGGGAAACCAGGCACGAAATGAAGCTAAATTCATCACTTTCCAAACACAGAGCTGTGCCTGGTTGTGTGCTGTACTTGTCAATGTGATGAGTGACCCCTCCTAATGGACGTCTGGAAAATAACCCCAAGACTGTGGTGTGGGCTGGGAAGGAGCAGACTTTCTGAGGTCAGCAAAGCTATCTCAGGTCAAAAGAGATTGTAACTGACCCAGTGATGGAGCTTTGTTTCTGTTCACCTTATCTTTATGCACGGTAGATATCAGTTTAACAATGGCTACATTATGCGTAAAATGTCTGCTCATGAAGGAGCCCCTTGCTTCCTTCCTCTCTTCTCCCTCTCCCTCCACCCATTGACTCTGAACCGTTCTTGTTACCAACCGTTTCTTTTTCAATCTTCTGTGCTAAGATGGCTCGGGACTCTTCATGGTCATGAGAGCCGGAGCCTCGTCGTTCATAGTCTGCGAACAAGGGAGAGAGAGAAAATATATTTACTATCAGAGGTTGAAAATAGGCTCCATTAAATGCAGGGACCCATGGGATGGTAACTCCCAGCTTGGTTGTTTATTCTGTGTATGAGAGCACCTCAGGAGATAACAGAGAGCGGGAGGTTATCAAAGGTGCTGATTAAATCTTCCAGGGTCACAGCACCTGCCTGCCAACCCTCTGTGTTGATACGCTTCCTGTTTTCAAATATAAGCAGTGAAGAGCAGCCAGCTATGGGCAGAGACCTCCAAGCTGCAGTGAGTCACTAACTCCTTTGCCTTTGATGCATCTGAGCATATTTATGGTGGCAGAGGAGCTGAAGAGCCATGGCTTGTGTGGCGGAGTGCTCCACGTGTATGTAAAGAACAATTAGAGTTACTCTCACCCTCTCTTCTAACCCCCAGCTCTCTGCAGGAGCCTTCCTCATCCCAGAGGTACCCGCTTAACTAAATAGTAATTGAGGAAGAAGAAATAAGATACGGAAGTAAATGTAACTGTCACTTGCTAGAAAGCAGCCTGCCAGGAATTCTGCGTGCCTGATGTTTAAGCAGGCCTATGCACAAATCAGTATTTTTGTACAAACTTGTGTGCAGTCTCTCAAGTGTTTTTAATGGGTATTAAAAAAATCCTCCTGGAATTAAAAAAACCACAGGCACCTCTCAGCTTCCAGAAGACAGACATGCAGTGAAGGGGTGATATTTCAGTGTGAACAATTGCTCGGGTCGCCTCTTGTGAAAAGAATAATGTGTCAGCTCAGTGAAATGGGGTTTGAAAGGGCCAGCACAGCAGATAGTTGGACAGTGGGATATATAAAGTGGGAGAACTGGGGAGGCAGTTTTGGCAAAGGACTGTGAAAAACGTACGTCATTTTGAAGTGTTAAGATGAGGTGAGTAGTTGTGACAGGTTTTGTAGCAAAAGCAATAAGGTGTGTTTCAAAGGAGAAGCGATCTCAGCAAACAGGCATCGTTCAAGGCTTTCTCCTGTTACCTGCTTTAGTGCCAGGCTCTGTGTTCTCAGAACCAGAAATCCTGCCTGGGTTAATGCCTGGCTCTGCTGACGTAAGCACCAGACTTAAAGCACTCTGCTGAGCATCCTGGGAAGCGCAGAGTTAAGGGCGGCTGTTTCATTAAAAACTGCCACGCATCAGGATATAGATGTTTATACATGGTCCAGCCCTGAAGTATAGATCTTATTTTCATTTTGCAAAACTGAACATGAAATAGGCTCTCCATTCAGGAGGCCAGAGCAGCTGCTTGGCTTCAGATCCTGTCCCAGGGAAATCAGTGTTTTCTCTCCTCAGCTGGTGTTTGGAGTCTCTTGTGGTATCCTGATCATGTATTTTCCTTGAACCTAGAGATTAATTCTAAGAGAAGGTGGCACAATAGGCACTGATAAGAAAGGTTGATGGTTTGCTCATCATTTTAGTCAACTTGAGCTTTTGTCTGAGAAAAGCTCCTGGTAACAGAAATAAGTTCTATTTCTGTTACTTCTTTCTCCACAGAGAAATACAAGTTTTTTCAAGCCAACTCAAACAGGCTGAAGGTTTTAGATTAGCACATGAGAGAGGTGAGTTTAGATCTGCATTTCCACACTCTAGGAGAATTCATGCAAACCACTTGATTTCAGAGGGTGAAATCTTGGCTCCTGTGAAGTCAGCAGAGCCAGTAATTTGCCTTTCTGACCAGGTCTGTCTTGTCTGTATGTTTTAAGATCACCGGTGCTTGGTCCAAACTTCATGTGATGGCTCAGTTTTATGAGGGGATTTCACTTATTTTGGGGAATTTCAGTATTCCCCAGAATACAGGTGTTGTTACAAGGAGTTTCTAGGAGTTTTGATTTATTGAGTTGCCATTGAGATGATGCCTACTGCTAGCCCAGTGGGTAGAAATGCTTGCTGCAGCCTCATTTTTAGGCATTTATAAAGCACAGCCAGAGAGGCAACAAAATGTTGTGCCTTTGGTATGTGTCTGTGTTACTTTAGAACAGCGAAAAGACACTGGTCTTCCCTGTGTCCCAGTGGTACAGGGCCTGGAATGACCACGGGCCATTCCAGAAGGGCTGGCTGTCTGGGCTAATGAGTCCCCCGACCCCAGGACAGACCTGCTGAACACTCCCAGTACCTGGATTGTGCTGGGAAGGAGGTGCCACCCGGTTCCTGTTCATTGCTGAGCCTCGTGTGTCGTGCTGGATGGGGATGGGAGCCGGCCCTTGCGGCGGTGGGAGGATGGATTGTCTCTGCCTGATCTTTTCTTGGTTTGCTCTGCAAGGGAAACAGTGCAGAACAACCCTGTCAGTGGCTGCCGATTCTGTTTCTGAGAGACTGGTGTGCGAATGCACCATTGTAAATGGGGCTTTTTAATTTTTTTTTTTTTTAACTCCCAGCTGTATCCTTACTTGAGTGTCTGTGGCCGTATCTTCTTCCCATGCTTGTGGTCTGCCAGGGCACTTTCTATGTCCTCGTGAACCATCTCCGCCTCAAAGATAAAACAGGGATGTTTTTAAGGGCTTTGCTTCAGAAAGGATTGAGGGCTCTAAGTGGGCAAAGCAAGAAGGGGCTGGCAGAGAGCTAGGAGCTCTGTTTCACATGGGCAAGGAGGGCTCTACTCACCTCCACCTCGTCGCAGTTGAAGAAGTGGATGTCAGGTTTGTGCTGCTCTGAATCCTGACACACCAGGAGGAGGATGGAGGAATAGCGCATCTGATTCAGCACCGTTTGGCAGTGCTGGACTGTCGGCAGAGGAAAGTCCTCCAGCTCCTCCTGGGAGAGAAAGAGAATCGGGTCAGGCAATGGGGAACTGTTGAACTGATGGGGAATGGTCCTGTGTGAACTCCTGGGATCCCTGTTTGAGGAGAGGCAGAGCTTGTGCTTCTCAGCAGTGTTTTGCTGTGCTCTTCAAAGACACATGTCAAGGTTTGCAGATGGGCAGTGGCTTGGGGCTGTGGAATAGGGGAGAGGTGGATGGCAAACAGAGGTGAGCTCTTGTTCTCCTCTGAGTCCTGAATATCGGGCCCAGCGTGAGACTTCAATAACTTGAGCTTTGTCGCTCACCATCATCTTGTTGCTGTGCTCTACCTGCACCAGTACACTTGTGCATCTCAGCAGAACACTGGGAGGAAAGATGCTTTCTGTGAGGGCTTACCCTCCTTGGATGACCTTGGGATAATATTCTTTAGTTTTTCATTGCTAAAATCAGGGCAGCACCATCCCTCTCCCACTATCTGGCTGCTCTTTCCCCTCAGATTACATGCCCTGAGTGCATGCACATGTATCACTTGTCAAAACGGGGCACTGTTCTCAGGCAGGCGATCCTGTGTGTTACTTTAATGCAAGCAATATGTCCTCCCCTCTCTGCTTATGCTTATCAGGTCTCTGTGGACCTGCAAGTCTGCACCACTCCCACAGAAAGCAGATTTACTGTTGTCCAAGAGCACAGCTCAAGGTATCTTTCCCCTGGAGTATCTGTGCTCTGGAGCCGTAAATAAATCATCCCACACCTACCTGCCCTTTGAATGAGAGTCAGCCAGCCCCCACACACCCAGGAGTGGATTTTTGTAGTGATTCACCCTTCTTTGGGCTCCTTAGAAAAGGCCCTCCCAGGCAGAAGGCGAAGGGCACACTCTGCACCCCATGTGTTAATCTGTGGGGAGCTCTCACAGAGCTGGCTGTACCTGCGACTCGCAGTCCAGCAAGCGGATGGATTTGTCGTTCACTTGCAGCAGCATCTCCTGTGTCCAGATCTTCTCTTTTGAGTTGAGCAAGATGAGTTTTCGGATAGCATCATCCACCGTCACAATGGACTCGCTCTTGTCCATGATGAAGGTGGCCAAGTGCTGAAGTTGGGAAGAAAGAGGGGAAAAAACACGTCAAAAAGCTTTGATGGTGTGTGTACCATAAATCAGTGGCAAAACCATCTCTAGAGGCTTGAACTTTTGGTTCTTTATAGCACAGGCATGAAAGAGTTGCTGTAGAAAGTGTACA
Source organism: Strix uralensis (assembly GCF_047716275.1). Lineage (NCBI taxonomy): Eukaryota > Metazoa > Chordata > Aves > Strigiformes > Strigidae > Strix > Strix uralensis. The sequence goes on from NC_133986.1 coordinate 12,094,258, forward strand.
TTCTGGTTGTTAGTACCAGCCTGTCCATAGTGGTGAAAAATCAGGGTTTTGCAACACAGCAAGGCTTTTCATAATGAGTTTCACCACTTGCATATTTATCTCATCATATGTCAACTCTAGCAGCTCTGGCCCCTGACCAGCAGCATGTGTTTGCAAATGCTTTGTACGCATGAGTTAGTCCCCTGGCTTTTCTGAAACTGGCTTGGAAGTTTAAATATGGTAGTTAAGCTTCACTTGCCAAGCTAAAACCACTTGCATTTTTCTCATCTACCAGATCTCCCTGTGTCTAATTTGTCCCAGGCAAAGAGCTTGCAAAAGCCATGGGCGAGTGTTAAGCCTCCATGGCAAGGTGGGATCCACGCGGTGCGTGGGCTTTGGCCAGATCCCCTGTCCCGGGTAATTTGCCAGGCAGCACAGCTGAACCAGAGAGCTGCTGCGCTGCAAAGCTGCTCCAAACCTGGCAGCTGACTGCACCAGCCCCTCATGTTACTTTCCCTCAAAAATTACCCAGATCAGCCCTTGAGATAGTGAAAATTGGCCTTGCTAACTGTAAGAAGCGATTTTTTTTTTTTTTTTTTTTTTTGCTACTTGGCTCTGTCCTGCACTGTGGCTTTTTTAGAATTTTTTTCTCCCTTCCTCCCTCAACCTGCCTGCTCCCAGCCTGGCTTCTGTGCTGCCCTCCCCTCTTGCTCTGTCTCGTGTAGGCCCTTGGGCCGGGAGCCGCTCACATAAGGCGTAACATCCCAGCCATGACTGCACTCGCGTGTTTTCCCATCCCTGCTCTGGCTGTCCCAAAGCATGTGCAATCCAAACCTTGCACTTGGCTCTTGCATTTACTAAGAGCTGCACCTGCAGGCTTTGGGTGGCTCCTGGGGCTCCCTGCGAGGGGACTGCTGGGCAGGGGGATGCTGCAGAAAGGAGAAGTGTGTCGCATCCAAACGGTGCGTGTGATCCCCAGCAGTGGGTGAAGGCCACTCCAGAAATCCAGGTAACTTATTTATCTGCACTCTGATCAGCAGCCGGTGAGGGCAAGCGCTGCTCTCTGTGGATGGGGAGAACACGCGTCTGCCAGCAGAGGGGACTGCAGGGCAGGAGAAGTTGGGAGCCTTGTCTGTGCGGAGCAGCCAGGCTGGGTTCTGTGGACAGCAGAGTCAGGCCACGTGTTCAGGTGACAACAGGGGAAGGGAAAAAATTCAGGAAGGAAAAGGAAGTGGTGCTGTTTCACCTTGTTCCCTCTGATGCCTTGCTGTGTTCCTGGTGAGGAGAAGGGAAGGAGAACATGCCCGACCGGGAAAGAAGCTGAAGCTTTTCCCTGTTGTAACCAACCTTCTGCAGGAGAGAAAGGCAGGAGGTTTTCGGATGGACAAGTTATAGGCCTGACCAAGGCATCTGTGCCGCAGCTGGTCCTGGGGCCTATTGCCGGGAGGTTTGTCAGGCCAGGTCTCAGCTCTTTCTCTCTTGCCTGGAATATCGATGGCCCATCTGCCAGTGTGACCCTCTCACCCTGCTGCTTCTGCTCAGTAGCATTAGGATAGATAACAGGTTGCTGCTGAATCAGCTGTGGCTCAGAGCCACGGGGCAAATTAACCCTTCTGGCAGGGAGACCCTGCACGTAGAGCAGATGTGGGGCTGCGGGCAACAGTGGGGCAACCCCAGACACAGTCCTGCCGGACTTTTAGTGTTTGCGTGGATGACGGCAGTGGAAACTCCTGCTTGTCTTTGTGCAAATCCTGCAGCCTGGTTTCAAAGCAAGGGCTGGAAAAATGGGGTGTGTTTAAAGCAAGCCACAAATTGGGATGTGAAATTTGGAGAGGCTTTGTTGTCTCTAGTACAGGGATGAGTTTGCCTGGCTTTTTCTCCCTCTGATCTTCGTGTCTTCTCCCAGTGATTGCACATAAGCTTTTAAGGGTTCTGGCAGTTTCTTTCTGGTGCTGACTCTTTGCCTGCAGTGGTGCTGTATCAGGGATTGGGGTCCAGCATAGCACAAAAAGACAGTCTTTGTCCCAGAAAACTAGCAAGTAAGAGCCGCAAAATGCGAGAAGGAGAAACGGATGGGGAAAAAACAGTCTCTTCCCAATAGCACTCTCAGCTCATGAGCTGATTAAATAATCAACGGGTAGTGTCCATAATTGGCACGCGCCTCAGAGGGCAACGGAGGAGGATGAGGAAGTTGCTTGGGAAGTTGCTTCGTGTACTCAGAGCATGGAGCCTTGGATGGTTGTTGTGGCAATCGGCTCCAGACAAGGTGGATGCAGGGGGAAAGGCTCTGGTAGCCAGACAGGCAGAAAGGGCTGACTCTTTAAATGTGGTGATTGATGGTGGGAATTAGGAGTGGAGAGGATTTGTGGTGACCCATTTGTTGTTAAGGTGGTTGGTGGATAATTCACAAAGACTGGAAAGAGCAGAGAAGAGGATAAACACTGCGGAGTGTAAGACCTAATCCAGTGTTCATAAGGCAAAGGTATTGGGTGAGGCACTGTCTAAATAAAGCTCCTGGCAGGTATTTGAGCTGAAAGCTGAGATTAGCCATGCAATCAGATATGAAAAACATGTTCATGTATATGTTACTGTAATTGTAAAATAGTGCACGAAAGGTATTCACAAAGTCAATATTATCGGTGCAGAGGTGACAAACCCTCTGCTTTCTGCGCAGTGAAGAGAATTGGTTTACACTTGATGACAGGCATACTTATCTGTTCTATTATTTTAACTGCCACGTTTACAATCTTCATAAATTCCTTTGTTGTTTACTGTTAAGTAAGTTAGTTTTCATGGAGGGGAAAGCCAATTGTCTAACCCAGATTCATTAGAAGATTTTTTTTTTTTTCTTTTCCATTTACTTTAGATACTGGTAAGAGGGAGAGAAACTCTCTACTGTCCTTGATTTATCTCATTAAAACCCCTTTTCATCCAGATGGATATTCAAATATAGTAGCTTTTGTCAGAATGGGCAATGGCTCCATCCCCTATTAAACTTTGATCAGCTTATAGATTACTTCAAAGGCTGTAAAATACTTCTTGTGAGGAAACCTCTTCCTACCTCACTGCCTGCCACTGAAATTCTGTTTGCCTTGGTCAAAGTTCAAGGTAGAGACTCACAAGTGGGTGGCATATGGCATAATTAATGAAGAATTCATGTACGTGTCACTGTTTAAAGTCCCTTCTCTGCCTCCATGAGTGACTTTGTTTGGTAGGAGTCACTGATGGGGATGGTTGGCAGGGCCACTGATGAGACGGCTGCCCATCGAGGTAGTTTCTCTGATGGAAACCAGGGCTTCTTTCCAAACAAGCATTTTTTAAAGGTCTAAATTTCATTTTAAGCAACTGAACAGGCTCCTTGATTTCTAACTGCGTACTTAAGCTCTCTGCTGGACTGGGGTCTTAAACCAAAGAGAGGGCCCTATCTACTAAATATGAACCTCATGAAGTGTTTTCCTTTCTTGCCTTGCTGGATTTTCAGCAGTGAATGGTTCAGCTGGCCTCAGACAGGCACCTTTGTTCCCACTGTGGCCTGTGCTGGCGTGTTGCGTTACAGGAATCCCTGGGCCCGGGATGGCCAGGCTGGCTCCTCTCTTTGACTGGATGTCTGTGACACTGGGAGATGTATTTGGCTTAATGCCTGTCATGGTTGAAAGGTTTTGAGTTACTTGAGAGGACACAGTAGCTGAGGGAGAGCTGAAAGATGATAGTTGATGTGGTTGCTGTTGTTTGGGCAGATGAGTTCCTGTAAACACCATGGGAACCCTGCTTTTAACCTGTCTGCCCGTGCTGATCAAGAAGAAGCACGGGGTGATGAGAGGGACAACAGCTCTCACTACTCTCCCTTCAAATGCAGAGGAGGGAGAGAGGACATAGCTTCTCCATTTCCTGTTTACTTTTACAGAATTTTCCTGGTCTTTTTAACATCTTTTTTTCTCACTGTTCTTCTCTCAGCAAATTAAAGTGTTGAGTAATTAGGGAATCTTGATTATTCAGAAAGGAAATAAATTTTTGATAAATGATGGTTTTGTATGCCATTTTCAAATTACATTTAAAGTAGAGAAGAGATCCATATGTGTTTAAACCAACTTCACATTCTCTAATGATCATATTTGTCCTCCCTTCTTGTCAACCATTTCCCATCTGCAAAAATTGTCCAGCTGAAGGACTGATTAGTGCTGGCTCTACAGCAAGTCCCTGAGACAGTGACCTCCCAAACACATGTCACACCTCATAGCAAGAGGACAGAGTTACTGACCTCAAAATGTCCCCGGACATGGTCCTAGGTGTAGCCCAGCAAAGCAAAGGTGACAAGCCAGTAACTCCTGAGCCTTTAGTATGGGTCAGCACACTGGCCATGCAGAAACAGTGGCCAGTGTCTGTTTCTCTCCCCATCACCAAAGCAGTCTGTCTAATGTGGGATTCTCTCCCACTTGTCAGTTCAAAGAAATGTGCGGGATCCCAGGGAGGGCCAGTTAAACGGTCGCATGTGGGAGAAGCCATCGAACTTTGGACCCACCTTTGTTACAGGATTTGAGTGTGATTCGGAACTGTGCCATGGAAAACTCTTTGTAGCCTTGGGGGACCAGAGTCTATTTGCTTGGACTTTCAAATAGTGCTGTACTGGGGGGAGCAACTGCTGCTCTCCAAAGCAAGGAGTTGGAGAGGAACAGCGGAGACATAAAAGATGGCAGGAGAGCTGGTGCTGATTTTAGACAGATCAGGCAGTATGTAAGAGGAGAGGAAAGAAACAGATTCAGTCCAGCCTGAAACCACCAACTCCTAAGGAGGAGTGGGGTCCGTCTTGGGAGAGCAGTTGTCTCAGGACTTGTGCTGTTCTCATAGTCCTTTAGTTTATCTCCTTAAAGTGTCTGTGGTGAAGAAATTCCTGTGGTCTTTACTTTCCTACACTTTTGTGCTTGAAGAAATTGGATGAGAAGCCCAGAGGACCCCATGTAGTAGTATGTTACATGGCATTAAGAGGACTTGTGTGGTCTCAGCCCCTGGGTCCAGGCTGGCAGGACCATAGTGACCCACAGCTCAAGGAGTGAAACTACAGCAGATGGCTATGTCTGGAGTGTGTCCTACAGTCCAGGAGCTACAGAGAATGAGTGCAGCCAGCTGGGTGGAAGCACAGGAGACAAGTTTATCTACAGGCATCAGGGAGGCAGGAACTGCAGAAAAGAAATATGAGGTTTCAAGCAGGTTTGCTACTTGCCTCTCTCAGGGTGTGAAGAGCAACACTTATTGTAAGAAGGTTCCCAACTCCTCTTTGGCCTAATGAAGGCCCAGGACAAATGAAACGTGTTACGTGACCAGCATCTATCACTGACGGTGAGCTTTCAGCCTCTTAACGTTTCGTTGCATACTCACCTGTACATGGTACTGTGAAGTCTCATGCATAATGACATTGGAGTTGGAGTATTTTTTCCTTTGTTCTGCAAAGAAAAAGAAAACAAGCCTTCATTGTAGTGTCTGTTTAGCAGTATATCAGGGTCTGAGAATTACAGCTCTCATGATGGGGTGCTACAGTCTTTCTCACACTCTCTGAGCTTCCAGCTTCAGTTAAAGTATTTGGAATAATAAGACATATTAATGATATTAACTTTTGTAACAAGGATTGGCAAACTGGGTGTGTAGAGTACACATTCCAGTTGTATACCCTAATGCTGCTGCTAATTTGATTCCTGGAGGTCAGCACCATTTGTGGAGGAAATTAAACCTAGTGTAAAGGAAAGCCCCAGACAACAAATGATTAGGGAAGCTCTTGGAAGAGGGCTGAGGAGGTGAGGAGTGGCTTGAGAAGGCTGGCAGAAGGCTTCTTGCAAGAAGAAGAAATCCAACCACAACCCACCAGTTTGCATGTAACAGCCCTTTGAATTGTCCTCCAGAAGAAACCCTCTGCACTACTGTGACACTTTTAGTTTGCTTTCTTGCATCTCCTGGCAAGCCACAGTAAAGGGCTGTAGTTACAGATAGGAAGGGCTGTAGGGATCAAGGCCAGCCACTCAGAACTGGAGTTTCTTGTACTATATCTTTATGCAGCAACAAATCTCCATTACTTCCTGCATTTCTCAGTGGAAAGTAGCAGTAAAGAGCAATTGGGAAAAAAACTGCTTGGAATTTCACAAGGCAATTGAATATAATCCTGTAAGAATTTACCCTGCCAGCTCTTACTCGCTGATTAATTTGTACTTGTTCAGGGATTCCTTATAAATACTTTGCTTGAATAGCAGAGGAGTAACTATCCAGGCCCAGAGTGATCTGGGAGCATCCCAACTGAAAACGTCTTCCTCACCAGCAGAGCAGATCCTCTGATATCTGGTTTGCTTAGAAAATGCAATGGCAGTTTTATATGTTTTCACCCTTCTTAAAGCCTGTGTTAGAATATCCTCTCCTCTGTAGCAACAGTTACGACCAATGGGATTTCATAACACAGCAAACGTTAGGGCTCCCCGTGTTTTAAAGAAGTATATATTAATCTTGGTTTAGTTGTGGTTTACTTCAAAGCTCTCTTTAATGCCTTCTTGGAGATGTTGTCTTCTCTCTTGTATTCCCCTTTTCTTTGAACACGGAACCTGTGGTCTCATTTAACAAATTTTACATTAAAGAGGCTGGCACTTAGAAAATGAATATCCTCATAGGAACTCATTCGGTCAATTTTCAAATTAAAAAAAAAAAAAAAAAAGATCTTTTGGAGCACTTCTTGTCTGTTGGGTGCTCTCACTCCATGACCTGCCTTGGTTTGGGGCTGTGAAATGCTGGTCAGACACAAGGGGCAGTGGAGTTGGGATCGGGGCCTGGGACATGCGCAGGTTTGCAGCATGTTTTTTGCTTTGAGTTCCACCTGTGAACCTTTTCCCCAGACTCCCCTTGCATCTCCATTACGCTTTGATTTCTACTTGGCTTCCCTGGAAGGAGGGTGAGCATGGCCCTGAGCTGGGCTCGGGAGGCATTGCCAGCAGGTGTCCCTGCAGAACAAGCACTGGCCCAGCGGGCTGCTTTCCTTGGGGTTTTCACCTTTCTCCGTGGCCAGCACAGAGGAGATTTTAAATTGAGCTCCTTTTGGTACTTATCCGAAGATGCAGGGCTGAGTGCTGGTAGCGAACTTGGCTACAGCTGCAGGACCATGCTAAACATACAAAGATAGCCCAGAGACAACAAACAGGAAAAGAGATGCTGCTGCTTTCGTTTGGAGCCTGGCAAGGGTTGATAGAAGCTGATTTCTAATGCTTTTTAACACTTTTCTAACACTCTTTTAGCCTGAGGTGTGCCATCAGCTTGGCAGAACACCCGAGTACTTTGCGCTTAGTATCTCTGTACCTGTGACAGAAAACACAGCAGCGTGCTTTGCCTCTGTGGCTAATTCCTAGTAGCCCTGAAGTGGCTGCTGTTTGCAAGTAGAAAGGATTTATTGGTGGGCATGTCAGCGGAGACGTTAATGGAGATGGCAGGTCTCCGAGCCCGTGCCTTTTACACCACCAGCGCCAAGTCAGAGGTGGAGCAAGGACATTTGGGGGGGAGGAAAGACCTCAGACACCCAGCACAGCTCCCTGCTCAGCCATTAGCTTCCAGAGTGACCTTGACTAAATTAATTAATATTTCAGCACGGCCACTTCCCACTTTCGGCTCGCATTGAAGAGTCAATGGCGTTTTCTGTGTGTTTTAATTGCAGTCTGCCCTACTTCAAATGTGGGGCAAGGTCTGGTATAGGGCACACGGCAATGCACACCACAGGGATTTGTGTCTGATGTGAGTAACTTCTTTTTTCTCTTAGTAACCTCAATTTCCTCACCAACCATTCCTCGTGTAAATAGATGACACTAATGGAAATGAGAACACTGCTCTGTGTGGGATGGAGACAAATTTGGATTCTAAGACATCCTGTCCCCCCCCTTTTTAAAAGGGAGTGGAAAGGCTAAAGTAGCTGGTCTGGGAACAAAGGGTTTTTACATTAGGACAGGCAAATGTCTCCAGCCCTGAAGGGAAGGGTGCAGAGCCACGTCAGGAGCTGATAGTCCCCGAGGAAGGGAAGGTGTACTGGGGGGACGTGGTTTCCAGAGGGAGGCTACCGTAGGTCTGTGTTTCTGGTAGGAGAACAGCCTGTGGAGCTGTAGCAATGGTCAGGGCTGCAGCTGGTTGCCTACAGACTGTCTGGGGTCCCCTCCAATGCCTTTGCCTCATCCTTCAAGCTCAGAGAAGCTGCACATATCATGGTCAGGGCAGATCTTAGCATGCACCTCTGAGAAAATGTTTGGAGATGCCCTTGGAAATCTTGGGAACCTGTCGAAATCTGAACTCTGCATAGCCTGACCTCCCATCACCTCCACTCGGGGGTGAGCTGACTCAGAGTGATACAGTATACTTTTCGGGTAACAAGAGGGCAAAGGCCCCTTTAGCCATTTGCAAGCCTTTTCCAGACAGAAGCGACCCCGGGGCAGGGAGAAAATGCAGATGTTCCCCCTCCCTCTGTTGAGTCTCCCTGGGGGAGTTTCTGCATTACCTTTAAGAGTTTAGAACTAGAACAAAGTGCCTCTATTTTGTCTCAGGATGCCATTCAAGTGATGTCCCAGAAACTGCCCAGGGTGAGGAAGGGGGTGTTTCTGCATATTCCCTTTCCTGTTCCTTTAAGATGCCTGCTTGTTTCTTCTCCTGAAATCCCTTCTGTCTCGTTGGCTTCTACCTGGCCCCCACACCCATGGAAACTTTTATTTTTGTGTTTCCTCCCGGCATCTGCAAGTATAACCACACAGCCTGAAAATAACCAGGCTTTCTGGGGACAGCAGGATGCCAGAACACTGAAATCTCCTTCTTTCCTAGCATTTAGTTTTGATTTAAATACAGGAAGAAGTAAAGATCCAGGCTGCTAATCACAAAGTAGTCAGTCTTAGGCCACATCTATCTGAGAAGTGTGGATGCTTTTAAAAAAAAGAGGGTTATTTTTTGTTTTGTTTACTTCAAAGCAATGTGGTGAAACATTGCAGACCTTCCTGTGGATGCATCATTATTTGCCCTAGCTTAAATCTGACTCATGATGGGCTGAACTGAATAGGCCATGCACAGAACGATGCCTGCAGGGAGATTTGTGGCTGTTTGCCTCCAGGGATCAAGGGGGATCCTTTATGTTGGAGAGGTGAACTCCCTTAGCCAGAAAAGACTTCAGAAGACAGGTCACTTGTCCTGGGTGGCTCCCACACTGCCCTTCTGCACAGCCCTGTCCTCGCTCTGCTTAATTTTGTATGAACGAACACTGGCACGTTAGCATCAGTAGCTCATTTCCTCCCGGTTTACCTGACACCTCTCCTACTCAGATGCTTTGCATTTCTACAGCGTCTTGCAATGGAGAAGACCCGAGAGCCATAAGTGTTATCCAAGCCATACCCTGTCCCCAGGAGGTGGAGAATTTGCATAATCCCCATGTGATAAATAAGCATTACAGGAATATAGTGATGACTTTCCCCAAAATGAGATGGCAGCTGCTGTCAGAGTTTAGACACCAATCTGCACCGCTGTTTAAATGACTTATCTTTTGCTGTGCGCTTTTAAGGCTGGAGCAGTAGAGGACTCTTTAGATATAACACAGGCTGGGCTGCAAAGGGCAAGGAGAGCTCCAGGGCTGTGGCACTAGTAGAGCAAACATCTCAAGGTGATAAAAGCTGGCATGAGCCTGCAGTGACCACCACTGTACTTTTTCCCTTCTGTTTGCCAAGAGAGCCAAAGAGATGGGAAAACAATATAGTTTTGTCCCTTGCTTTTGGTGTCTGGCAACAAAAAAAACCCTCACAGCACAGGGACCCTGGCTTGTCTGGAGGGCAGTGGCTGGTGTGATCCACTGCTGTGGCCTAAAGAGCAACGATGGGTAATTTCACAGTTGTGCCGTTGCTGAGCCCAAACGCTTGCTGGGTGACTGGGATGGGTGATCCAGAAAGATTTGAATGACTCGAGCATGGATGCCATGTGGGACATGCACACAATTCAGCAAATTGTCTAATCTCTTGCCTCTAAGGTTTTGTTACGGAGAACCCTAAGACACCCCTTTCAGGGGAAAAAACCCTATATACTGTTCTTTAACTGAGTTCAGTTCAGTTGTTCAGTCCCTTCCTAACCCAGCTAGCTTTAATCTTGCTTCGTTCTCAGAGGTGTGGGGAAAACTGCAAAGCCATTCTCTGCAGAATATTATCTATCGTCGATATCTTACGGGTAAATGTTGCTGTGGAAATCACGTTTCCGGCTGGCACCAGTGGCCACAAGAGGAAACGGAAAAAGCTCAGACCACTGTGGAGGTAGCAAGGTGGATTTTTACCCAAGGGCTCAAAATGGTGCTGGGCTGAAATTCCAGTGGCAAGGCTAAAATATTGACTGGAAGGGAAAGTGTCCTCTTTGGCTTTATGTTAAGGAGTGGAAAGCAGGAAAGAGGGTAATAAGTAAGGAAAGAAGCAGAATCAGTGCACATTGTGGAGGTACAGGGTTATCAGCTTGGTCCAGGAAGCCAAACTACATCTTTCATGACAAGTTCCCTCCCCATTTCCATGCAACACCCCTTTTTTTGCAGGGAGTTAGGATGTGGCTGTGAACACTCCCTTCACCCTGATGGATTTTCCATAAGAGATTGGCTAGTGGGATAAACTGCCCTCTGGGACCAGCTTAGAGCTGAAATAACTTGGTTAGAGTCTCTAGGGATGTAGAGTAGAGCAAAGGAGGGCAGAAGTGGGCTTGTCTCTCTTTGTGCATGGCCTCTGCCAGACCAGTGAGGCAGAGCATCCCCAGTACAACCTACCAGTTAGGCTTGAGGATGGGAGAATGGAGGGTTGTAGGGGTAAGACACCCAACGGGGAGCCTGGGCTTGAGCCCTGCCTCTGCTGCCGCTTTCCGAAATGGCCTGTGAATATTCCCAGGGGGGAACATCAGCCTAGGGAGGAGGGAAGCAGGGTCCTCTAGGGTTCAGCTTCTCTGACCCTGAAGCAGAAGCACCTGTGGTTGCTGACTGCTGGGGCACAGCTCTACAACCGTCTGTCTCCACACAAAAGACACTTGTGCCTCTGCATATTGGGTCAACAGGCTGAATGGGCTGCGCTCCCACCACACTCTGCTTCCCCCAGATTGTTAGTGGGTTATAGCATTTTTTGTCCGTGAGAGGGCAGAATGGCCTCGGGACTGCCGGGACGCTACATTTTCCCGGTGTTTCAGGGGAATTTGAGCCCTTCTTTCCTGCTGCTGGCAGGGGGAGTGCCTGTGGTGCTACACTGAGCTCCTCGGGGGTTACATGCTGCTGCAGGCAGGATCCCAAAGCTCGGCCCAAGATACCATCTCTTTCCGTCCATTTACATTCTGAACTGTTCTAAACAAAAACTCAGTTGTGGTGTAAATAGGTGCCTCTGTAACAAATGCAGCCAGTTACGCCAAAGCTGCAAAGGCCCAAGCCTCCCCTCCGTGCACATTCTTCTCATTAATTAGCAAGTTTTATCACACAGGATCCTCCCTGATCCTCCCAGGCTCTCCCCGTATTTGTTTTCAGCTGTTGCTGGGCAGAAGGCAGAGCAGAAAAAGTGGGGGATGGACAAGTCCTCTGTGAAACGCTCTGTAAGGGGCCAAAGGTGCATCGCAGTAGGTTTGTTTTCATTGGCAGTATCAAACCAAGGATCTCTTCTTGATTCCCTGCATGGCACTAGAGACCTCCCTGGCCTCCTCGTTCATTGGAACAGCCTAAGGAAAGTCCCAGCTGTTGCCTTCTGGAGCTTGCCAATTCTTTATATTATCTATACGTTATCTAGCAGTGCACATGCTGTTTATAGTAACTTGCCAGTGTAGCATGAACTAGTCTTTGTGCCAAACCAACAGGTCAGGACACAGCCCTCCAGAGGAGAAGCAGAGCAGCAAATGCCTCCGTATGCTAATAGAAATGATGCAAATTTGCCGGGTCTGTGTGATACAGCAGCCTTAAGAAATTGCATCCATTCCCAGGGGCTGAGCACGGGGCCAGATCTGATCTGGCAGTCTGACCACGCATCTGCGGCAGCGCAGCGCTGCTGACCTGACAGGTTCCTGCTTCCTTGCCGAGTGGGAGGATGCTCCAGGTTCTGCCGGGTTAGTCAAGGATCTGGTTTCGGGCACTGCACAGACCAGCTGTGCCTCAGCTCCTGACAGGGAGGCATCTCCAGGTCCCTACCTTGCTGCTGCTGCAGAGGCTTCCTGGCTCAGGGGTTCCCATGGCCGGCTGGCGCAGGGAAAGCTCCATTTTAGAAGCATCTTTGCAGCTTCTTGTGAAGCATCAAGGTCCCTGGTTTTCCTGTTAGCACCATGGTACATTCTGAACTGCCAGAGTTGTCTGTATTGGTGGCTGTGACACTGGGAATCACTCATGGCTGGCACATTAGTACACGATTTGGAAGCTGCTGAAGTGAATGAAAAGGCTCTCATTGAGGTTGGGTGCAGCCAGAGGTATGAATGGTCTGTGGCACCAGGGAGCTGCTTTACTGATAGCAGTGTCAGCAGCTGCGGGGAGGTGTCACAAGGCTGAAATTCCTCCTTGGCATGCTTAATATTTGCCACTAACTCAGACCCAAGTGCTCACATTCCTGTTTTATTAGCTGAAGACACAACCCACTCTAGAAGAGCAAATAAAAACCTGACCCACCTCCTGGGTTGTGCAAGGACTGAGTACATTGAGAAGCACTGCGTGTTTGTGTCCGGCGTGCCAGGGAGCGCAGGGCGGTATGTACAGTAGCGTACTGTCTGCTGGGCAGGCACCCAGGGGCTGCTCAGCAGAAGATAATCAGGGTATTGGGGAGCTGCAGGGGAAGCTCCTGGGTAGAGGGGTTCTTTTTTCACTTTACAACCAGAGCTGGAAGAAATATGCCGAACTATTTTTCACCAAACAATCCAAAGTGGTGTTTTCTGAACTTCCAATAGCTGGTAATGACATTTTTTGAATGTCAGAATATGTTTAGTAAGATTGAGGGAACCTTGATTTAGTTAAACTCATGAATTTGCTTTACTTGAGGACCAAAAAAACCTCATAATGAAGTTTCCCCTTTTTCTTGATTGTTATTGACTAACACAGCTTTTGTTCCCAAGGTACTTGGGCATATCCAACAACCCTTTTCCAATTAAGAAAATATTCCTATGAATAAACTCTGAGCAGTTACCCCGTGCAAGGAGAGAACTTGTGAAAGATAAAGGGCCACTGGAGGTGCGGAGCGGGCACTGTGGCGTCAGAGGTAGCAGATCCCTCTACCACCCCCTGTCACTAACTGCCATCCCGAAGTCCCGGTGATGCAGACACGAGGGCTGCCTGCATCAGGGCAGGGCAGTTTCAAGGCAGCTCTGCAGCCAGGGCTGAGCCCAGCCAACTCGAGTTTCCAGCCGGCAGCACCCAGCGCAGAGCCTTCTCCTCCCAGTAGCTTCAGTCAGGGCTGGGCTGAGCTGAGCTTACACCTTCCCCATCTTACCCACCACTGGGTTTTGATCTGAAGAAACCAACAGGAATGCTGGCTTCCTATTTTTCTTCCAGCCCTGTTTCCAGTTGGAGTATTAAATGTCCGAGGCTTTGAATAAAGGGGTCACCCACAAGGCAGCATCAGAGGGGAGCCAGGGTAATCTGAAGCTGGAATCTCAGGTGGGAAAGGGAATGTGAAGAAAGAAGCTGAAATGGTACCGAGGGAGCAGTGGGGAAGGACAAGGGAGTTATTCAAGGCTGGCAGCGGAGGAGGTCAGGAATTAGTATCTCGGGCACTGCTCTGACTTGGACCTGGGATCAGCACTGCCCAGGGCTTCCTTGCGGTGGGCTGGGGAAGCAAACAGCAACAGCACATGGGAAAACTGCGCTGCCTTTCACCCCACCTACTGCGGGAGCACGTCGGCTCCCTGTTACTGTCCCATTGCACTGGGCAAATGTGTCCAGGCATGCTCCCTCCTCTGAGCAGCTTTCAGCCTGTCCTGCCCAAGGGCAGGAGCAGGGGAAAGCCATGCCCAGAAGTGAAATGTGCTGGCCACGGTCATGCAGCTGGTTGGAGACAGACACAGCTGGGTGTCCATGTGCCCTGTGCAGTGCTCTGGAGGTCCTGGGCGAGCAGAGCAGGTACAGCAGACGCTGGATCTGGGAAACCCCTGTTAGGTTGGTACCGCTGCGGTCAGCACCAGTTCCCTCAGTCCCCCAATCATTTCCCAAAGGGGAATCTGCAGGGCAGGCCGAGAGAAGTGGTTCTTTCTCTCTGTCGCAAGGAGTCTTGATCTTTGCTGGATCTCATAATTCCTCTCCTGTGGGATGATAGCTTTAAAGGGAACAGCTGCTCGGTTAGTCGGGTGTGAAGTTACTTTATCCAGAATTGCAGCCTCACTGCTTTACTGATGGCAATGCAGGCCTGCTTCAGGGCACGGGCTGATGTCTCAGATGAGTCGGATGTGCCACAAACCAATCACCTGGCCTTCCCACTGAGCTATCAAACCTGAGAAATCATCTTAATGAATGCTAGTGCTTTCCATTTCTAGCTTTTGCTAAAAGACACACAGAATGGAGCTGCATCTGAGGGGACAGTGGCCCAGTGATGCTAAATGTGAGCTCACATCAGCATGGCACCATTCAGATGCTGCCCAGACCCCCTTGGGTTTAGGCACATGCGTGGTCCTCTTGATCCAACGGTGTAGCTGAGCAAGCTCGGTTTCTAGCCACCACTCCTGCCAGGGATGTATCTTGCAGACAATAGCAGTGTGCGTTTAAATCTGTGCACAAACCCTTTTCTAGAGGGTTGTGGGGAAGGGACAGCACCTCAGTGCTCAGTGCGACTGCCACGTGGCCTCCCGCTGAAATAATTAACAAGCTCATGGTTTGGGCAGGCAATAACTAATAGTAAATAATGACCCTTTGTTGGTCATTGTGCCGAGCCATCAATAGTAAATGCACATTTACAGTGCAGCTGTAGGGAAAGCAAGACTGCCTTGAGTGTTCCTGTCCATCGGCTCTTGGGGCCGTCGGTGAGTTGGCACGACTCTTGTCTGGGATGGGCGTCTGCTTCACACTGTGCTCGCCCAGGGTGTGAGCAAGGCTGCAGGAGAGCCGGTGGCAAGGAATTACAGTCTGGGGGCCACACTGGGGGCTTGTGAGTCTTATCTCAGAGACCTCCATGTGTGGCTGGGGGCTGGAGGCCCTATTAGGAGACAAGAGGGGGGTCTGTGGAGACCCTCAGGAGTTGGTTGGTAACTGTTAAACATAATTTACTCCTTTGCTATCTGTGTATTCTGCCTAGCCAGGGCCAGTGTCCCCTGCCAAGCAGCCACTGGTGGCTCATGGGTGCAGCTGGCACTGGTGGAGTCTCCTCTCCCCATGGCTCCCCAGGCAGATGATACCTGTCCAGGGCCATGCCGGGCAGGCGGGGATGGCTCTTCTCTTTGTGTTAGTACCCCGTGTCCTGTTACAGCACCGAAGCCGTTCTTGGGTTACGGGGGGTGTGCAGTGTCAAGTGATTGTACCTCACAGGCTGCTGCTGTTCAGCACCACGTTCCTCCAGCCTAACTCATGCTACAGGCAGTTTCTCTTGCTCCAAAATCCCTTTTCCAGCCCTGTACCCTGACAAGTTTTGTTTTTTTCCCAGAAATGAGTGTATTAAGGATGGGGGTAGGCAGGTTGAAGCCTGCTGGCTGGGTCTCACAGGTTTGGATGAGAGATGAGCACTGCCCTCCTGCCAGGCTGGTGTCTCACATTTCTGCAGTGCCCCTCCACGACCCACCCCTCTGCTCTGCGGCCCTGCTGGGGAGGGGGGGGCAGCCTGGTTTGGAATCTGCTGGGCACTTCTGTGCCCCAGCACTTGAAGTGAGAGGCATAGACCCCCGAGGAGTTGGCCAGGGGTGCTGGAAGGTGGCTGAGCACCGCAGGGACAGACACGGTAGCCAAACAGAAATGGGCTGCTCTGAGCGCTGCTGCAGAGCCATTTCCTTCCTAAAGCTCCATGAGAAATCCACTGTAGTCATTCAGCTGCCCTCGACTCTGTGCAGCTTCTCATGGTTACACTGCTTAACCTGTCGGGGGAGGCAGCGCTGTCTGATCCACCATGAAAGCCATTAGATGAACGCCTGGAGGAGTCCACCTGGGTGTCACCACAGAAAGAGGTGGCAGAGCCTGCTGTGGGAAGCGCTATGCAGAAACACTTCCCTCCAGTCCTTCCCTCGGCTTCTGCTACAGCCACGCTGGTTTCCCCCCCACAGGCTTTCATCTAGGTTCAGAACAGACGCCAGTAAGTGGAGAAGCAGCTTTATTTATTTATGGTATGCATTAACATTTATTCAGCTGGTTGCTGTGCATTGAGTAAGGTGGCAACTTGATAGGTGCCAGCCATTCCCCTGCTGCCAGCGGAGCCGGGGCTCGCTGTGTGCAGGCAGCCACAGACACTTCCAGAATGTGGAGCTGAGCAAATGTGATGCAGTTTTGTTAAGGGGGGGAGGAGAGGGTGAGTATCCTGCTCCCATGACAGCCAGGAAACTCCACTGAGGATGGCTGAGCACCTAGAAAGTATATCCAACTCTGGTAGGGGTAGAGCTGAGGGGGAAGATATCTCAGGGCTTTAAGCCAATTTCTTTGCAGAATTCCCTGGAGACTTTGCTTATCTCTCTGCATCCCTCTGCTCACCACTGTGAAGAAAACACAGTGGCGTGCCATGTACTTGATGATAAAGGCAGTTACAGCAGGCCAGGGGTGACACCAGAGCAGCCACCCTCCCCACCCATCACCAGCCACGAGGCCATGTCCTGTGTGGACCTATGTGGCCCTGGGAGTTTCACACTACGTCCTTGCACCCCCCAGAGCAGATCCCCCACCTCTGTCATCCAGTTGGCTTTCTATGTGCAGCCCAGAGCTGCTGCTTCAGCCTCACCACGATGCTTTTAAATATTACTCGCCAGGGTCTCACTTGAGGTAGCTTTAATACTGCCAGTAAATCCCTGTTGGTACTGGGGGGACACCTTGGCCCTCCAATCGCAGTTGTGTCCCTGCAGTTGGCACTCCTGTCACGTTAGGCCAGTAATGAAGCTCAGGCTGGGTTAGCGTTTAGAGCCCAAGTGCCTGAGCTAATGGTTCAGTACGTGCCCTCCTTCCTGCCATACCTGCTTGGTGGTGAGAGGTACTCTACTGCAGAAAAAAACACCTCAAAGCTAAACCTAAAGCCTGGTTCACCTAGGAATAATATTTAGACATATGTGTGCATTGGAGCATCCGTGTGCATTACCCAGTGAGCTTTAAATGCAGCAGATGTCTGTCTGCTGTGAATTTGGGAGTTGTTGCACTCATTTCTTTGGAGGCCTAGCAGCGTATGCAGGCTGAGGGTCCAGCCTGATTACACTGGAGAAAAATGGAAATATGAAAAGTCTTGTAAGCTCCAAATATCCCTTAGCAGCATTGTAATCACATAATCAAGGCCAGCTCAGCTTGATGTGATTTGTTTCATTATGAAACATAATTCTCCCTGGAATTTTAGTTCTTGCCTGCCCTCCACCCCAAAATGTGCCAGCTCACAGCAGAAATTAATGTTGGGGGAGGGAGGATCCAAGTGTGAATGGGACCCAGGCATTTAAATATTGGGTTTGACACATGCTGAGTGTCCTTTGATAAAGGCGTGCTGAATTAGCGGGGCAGGTTTCAAGTTCTGCCAAGCAAAAACCCTGTGGATGTGCTCGTGCCGTGCAGGGCTGAGCCGGCCAACAGCCACAGGCTTAGGCAGTCAATGACTGCAGACCTCATACTGTGTTCCAGAGGTGGCAGGGAAATAACGGGCAGCTGATTTACTCCTCCTGAAGATTTGGCCCATGGACTTATGGTTCTCTTCTAAAGTTTGCTGGAATTTGGTCAGAGAGGTCCCATCCTGGTGAAATTTGCTTTTGGGGTGTGTCAGTGCAAGAAAAATTTAAAAGATGTAACTCGGTGTTGAAAATGAGAAATTGTGTGTGTTCTAAGGGCAGTCTGTCAGCCTTCTCTTTTGGTAGCTTCCACGGCAGAGGCGTGTTGTGGTGGTCCCTGCTCGTGGGGCTGAGGCACCAACTCAGCCCTGCGCTCACAATTGGATCCCACCCTGGAACCCTGACAATTGGGAGTCCTGGGCTGCCTCCACCCATGGGTGCTAACCTGCACGTGTTCCATGTTTCCAACACAGCTGTCAGCTCTTGGTTTCATTTTTACACGTCTCTGTAGGGCCCTTTATTTATCTTGCAGCTATAATCTTTCTGCCCCTGATCAGATCTGCAGGAGCTTTCAGCGCACAGCAAAAGAAATGATGCTACTTGGAGGTAGGAGGAGCTTGTCTGAACTAGCAGTCCTGTGTGCAGAGTGGAGCGGCACCCAAACGTTTCCACGCTTCATCCTCCTACTTCTTCCTAGGCTTATCATGTGTCCTTTCATCTCCAGACTGACACCGTTCAAACCCCCACTTGGCACCTGCCCTTCATGCAGCATCCAGGCCACAAATAGCCCTGGCCAGTAACACCAAATTTCTGTTCTACCTTTATTCCCGTGTTTCACTTCTTTGCAGCTAACAGAAGTTAACAATGACTTTGTTTAGCACTCCATCCACCACGTACAGCCCCCGCCTTCCCACCAGCATCCACTTCTTCCCAGGCAAGATAGGTCACTTGTGTGACACCGCTCCAGGCCACTCCACACTGATAAACCTCCAGCCAAAACCATTCAGCAACCAAAGCCACTTCCCAGGACAAATAAACCACCTTCACCTCATAGCTGCAAAGGGAGCTTTCTGATCAAAGCTCTCCAATGAGCACACCCAGCCTGTTTGTACCCAATGAAAGCATCAACTGGGCAAATCTACTGCTCTCAGGTGGGAGACTCTGCAGGCTCGGACTCCCCGAAAGCTGCTAGTGTTCCCCCAGGCAAACCCCCATCTTATCCAGGGAGTGATTGAGGGAGGTGACTTCTCACACAACTTTCTCCTTGTTCTGCCTACCCCATGGGCCAAGTCTTCACCTGGGATACGTTAAGAGAGCTACTAAGTTCAGGAATAACTTACTGATGCCTAAATGTTCTCCACGGCTCTTCACCCAGTGACTCGCTGGCTCCTCTGGAGCTGGGGTGGTTATAAACAAGCTGCATGCCAGGCTCTGTGCAAGCACCCATCCTACCCACTCCCTCTACTTCCAAAGAGCCAAAGGGCACTGGAGTTTTCATGCTTCACTGCATAGTTAAAAGAGGATAATCATTAACCTGCTGAGGACAGTCTTTCTTTTGTTAGGCTCTTTATCAGGTTATCTTGCTAGCATAACAGGAGAGGATCTGGGTGACGAGTGGGGGTGAGGTTCTGTGTAGCTTGTTCTCACAAAATCACAGCTGTCCCCAGCATAGGAGGTGGTGGCACAGAGGTGAGGGGCATTTTGCTGCCATGTCAGGCCAGCCTGTTGTGTATGGAGGTCTGGATTCACGTGGCTTTGAGCTTTGGCCTCAAACTCCCCAACATCCGCATCCAAATCTCCAGAGGTGTTTTTGCTATAGGAAACCTTAAATGTGTTTGTGGGTATGACTTACCATACAGGTCCTTTGCGCTCAGCTTGGAGGCTCCGTCCGCTCTGCCCATGCTGCCACTGTAAAAGAAAGAAAGTACAAATAAACCAGCAGCTCCTGGATCTTTTTAACATCTGCTTTCATACTGCAGCTGTCCCAAGAGGGTCCAGCCCTGCCTTCCTCATCATGTCTGTCAGATGTGGCGCAACTCCAAATTACCAGGCAAAGCATTTGCTTGTCTGACCGTGGTGGCAGCTCCTCTGCAACCCTAGCTGTTATCCACACCGCAGGCACATGTCACTAAACCCAGCAGCTGGAAACAGGAGACAGGAACCCATCAAGGCCTGTCCCCGCTAGAGTTACCTTCACACACAGTGTCCCCTGGCAGGACATTGCTTCTGGAGGGGTTGGACAGCAGCTCCCAGTGAGCAATAAGGGGGTTGTCACTGGGAGCAGCACAGGTAAACAGAGACCCCTCCATGGGATACCTGAGGCAGTGTCAGTGCCAAGATTAAGATCCCTTATTAACAGACCCTTTTGAGATCATACAATCATAAAATAGTTGGGGTTGAAAAGGACCTTTTAAAAGTCTAGTCCAACCTGCCCTGCAATGGGCAGGGACATCTTCAACTAGATCAGGTTGCTCAGAGCCCTTGAAGGCAGGTGCTCAGATGTAGAACATGTCCCATGTAAAAATGTGGAAGGACATAATTGTGTGTAAACATTTGAGTTTTGGGGTGTCGGATCTCTAAGCATGGGTTACATCCCCTGTAGGGCTGCCCCCCTGCCCCATGCCTGGGTTGTACGTAGGAGCGTGCAGCCAGGAGATAAGGGTTTCTCCACTCAGGCCTGGCAGGGGAGGATCAAGGCGGGACCTCGGGTTTTCAGGTTCTGTGGTCGGGCTGCCCTGCACGGTGCAGTGAGCTAGTGGGTGGCCAGTGGCTACTTTCTGTTCTGTCTCCACAGTCCCGAGGGCAGGCAGTGGTTCACGGTGCTCATACACCTACACCCTGCTTTCCAGAGACCAGGAGTGTGCAGGAAGGAGGGAGAGGGCTGGTGGGTCTGGCTCCATCGGGAAGCTGTCACAGGCTGCCATAGCCCCCAGGCCACAGGTGGAGAGGCTCCTGGTGTCCCCCTCCTCTCTCCACACCTAATGTGGCATTACCAGGGCATGTGAGCTGTGAGGCAGTGATGCTGGCTATGGCCACAGCTTGTGAGGTGCCCAGGAAGGGTGAAACAAACACCAGAGACTTGGGAGGCAAGTGGGACTGCTAGGAGCATCCCCCCGGCTGGTAGGAGGGAGCGGTGGTGCCAGCTGTGAGAAGGGGAAGCCCACCACAAAGATCCTTACTTTGATGAGCCAGGATTGCTGCTGAGGGATCCCTTGAGACTCATGTTGCTTCACAGGACAGGCAACTGCAGCAGAAGCAAAAGAGACAGGGTTAAGTGATTAGAAAACATGCTCTCAGATTGTTTATCTGTGTGCGTGCTGCCCTCCCCGCCTCTGATCTGGGGTCTCCAAGCAGGAGCATGGGCAGATGAGAACGGTCAGGATGGGGTTTCCTTGCTGCTCTCTGCCCTGTGGCTCAGACACCCCTCACAGCTCTGACCTGGGCTGAAGATGACACATCCCTGGATGCCTTTCCGAAACCAATTTCCACCTCTCCCCTCTTGCCCATCCCTTCTAGGCACACCCCAACTTTGTGGTATTTCAGCACGTCCTTTTCTAGCAAAGCAGCCCTGCCTATGGTTTAGCAGGGACTGATGTGGCCTTTGCCTCTATGGTCTGTCAGAGGCCATTAGCAAACATACGTGTATCCCTGTGGCCATGTGCTGATGACTGTCAGTGTCCTGAGTCATTTTTCATGCCTAAAGTGCCATTATCTTTTGTTATGTGGCAATTTTAAACTCTATACCAGCTGTTAAAGTATCCTTACCAGGGTATTGCCCACACAGAGAAAAGTGAAATAATTGTGAATGCAGAGTAAGGATGGAGAAAAATTTACTGTGATGACTGAGTGCTTGGTGAGAGGCAGATAGGCTCAGTTCAGATTATTTTTTTTACCTCCTCTTTTGAATGAGAATTGTAAATAACGTGAGAGAAGATGTGGGAGAGATCCAGGCACTGCTCTGAGAGCAGAACTGCAAGGGGAAAAAAAAAAAAAAAAGGAAGGGTAAAACAAGGTATAATAAGACCTCAGAGGATGCTTTGTATTGGCATCCAAGATATTCACCTCAGCTCCAGTGCATGAGTTGAAGGAAAACCAAGACAAAGTCTTCAAGTTTTTTTTATTCACTTCTGAAAAGTTCCGGGAGCACCTGCCTGTGGGCTGGGCACTCAGCACCTCTTTCTTGCTTCGCCTGGGTCGGACCCTGCTGACCTCGTTATAAGGTGGTCAGAATTCAAAAGTATGGCCTTAAAATACTTGTTGCTGGCCTGAAGGAAGAAATTCATCAGTGTCTTCAGTAGGATTTCCTGCGAGGGGACCTTTGAATGTGCTTGGCATGTGCCATGAGGCCACCATGAGAGCCATCCCTGGCAGGCAGTGGAGCTGCTTCACAAAGGTTTTTCTTAACTGAGTTTAGGCTAAAGTGTGCGTAATCCCCAGGGAGTACTTGGGAGTCATCCCTGCCACCTGGGATTTCCCCTTTGGAGGCTGACTATCTCTGCTGCAGGGCTGCTTGTATTGTCAGCAGAGGTTCTTCTAGATTCCTTACGTATCCGTTTTTATTCCTCGTGTTGGACACACTCATTCGTAGTATTTTGCTCTGTGTGTTTCACCCTGAGGTGAGGGCAGATACAGAGATTTTCTCACTGATCTTAGCAAAACTGCAGGCCTGTCAGAGGGATATATTTTGTGGAGATCCAGTTCTCCAGGCAAACCACATGGCGTGGGTGCGTGCCACACATTGCACCCCACTAGCAGCGTTGTCCACCCGCCCACAGGCATGTGTACACACAGCCTGGATGGAGGGACCCCGGCATGGTTTGGGCTCAGCCTTGCGGCTTTCAGCCTGCTTTGTGTCCCAGTAATACTCCTCAGCACTGAGACACTGTTAGAAATTACTTTGAAGTGCATTTTGTAGCTAGTACGTTAAATTCTCCCTTTTTTGTCTCTCTTGTGGCTGATACTAAAGTCCATGCAGACGCACACGCGCAGATATAAATTCATATACACGGTAGAATAGAAACTTGGTGTTCTGCCAACTCCTCTAAGTGTAATGAAACCCATCCCTGTGCCCAGGCTTGGGTACCTGTGAATTTTTCCTCTGTTAATAGCTGTCTGCTGGTTTCCTTTTACAGTCCTCAAACTGTTCCTATCTCCCAGATCTCTGTGTGCATTAGCATAAGATACCTAGAAGAGGGAATGTGCTCTAATAAACCCAGCTCTGGTCTGTTTACTTTACATCATCCAATCACTTTAGTCCTGTGGCTGATGATCATAGCTGGGAATGTTTCTGCATATTAATGTAATATTTCTGGCTCCCTTTCACTTACTGCCCCAGGGCCATGTCCTTAATGGACTGAAATCCAGGTTACTCCAGCAGGTAAGTGGCACTGAGTTTGGCCTGTGGAGTTCAGAGCTTGCTCCCAGGCTCCAGCTGTGAAACAGCAGGAGGAACCAGGGATGCAGCCAAGGTCACCCTAGTTTTTGTTTCTCCTTCATGAGCTCTGTCCAAAAGACAAACTTTGGGGATCTCCTTCTGCTTTTGGAGGAACACATCTGGCCAAACCCTACGTGGCTGCCAGAGGAGCAGACCCCGTGGCAGAGGTTGGTGCTCAGCTTCGAGGGTGAAGCGGGACCAGCTATAAAATGAGCTAACTCTTTATCTCATGGTAGCTAATAGAAAGTGCTGCCGGGATAAGCTGCGCTCGCCAGAGGAAGGCAGGATAAGCTACCATGCACCTCGGCTAGTGGAAACGCCACCAGACCCCACAAGGTGTCAGAAGGACTTGCCAACACGCTGCCAGAAGTATGCGGTGGGAACACCCAGCACCCATGAAACGGCAGGAAGGGTTTGTGCCGCGTGCAGTCCTGTTTTTATACCCTGACACTCCAAAAGTCTTCCGCCCAGCCAAGCAGAAGCCGTAATGCATTAGCACCGCTGATATTTCAGCGAGGGGCTGATTATAAATTGCTCCTTCTGACATGGCTGATCGAGTGATTCCTTGTCCGTCTTGGCGTTTATAACGCAATAAACCCCAGTGTCCCCCCGCCCTTCGCCCAGCGCTGTTGGAAGGTTGTCCTCCCTTCCAGGGTGTCTGTATCCAAAACAGGGTGTGAAACTGGAAGCAATGCAAGCGCCTGCCAAGTCAGCAGATCCTTACCCTGCTGGGCTCCCTTCTTTTTATTTATTCATGCTATTTTCGTTATTTAACCTTTGCCTGGTTCTTACCGCTGCTTTAAGGGCCATGTCTGTGTTCAAATTCGTGTTAATCGAAAGGAGGGTGTGGTATGGTGCTGGCTAAGTTAAACCAGGACAGAGCCTTGTGCCAGAACTTTTAATTCAGTTTAAATTGCCTGATATTAATTGAATCCTAGCTGGCAGACTGTGGGGAGGGGGGGCACTTTTCTGAGGGGTTGGAGACTTTATAATGATTTTGCTAAATCGAGAGACAACTGGACTTGAATAAGATGAAGCAAGGGCTGAGAGTACTTCACCTCAAAATGCAGATGGGGCCAAAGATAAGATGTGAGAGATGAGAGGGGGTTATGGCCAGGCAGCTTGTTTCCCCCTCCCCGTGAGGACATCCCTAAGAGCTCTGACAGTCTGCAAGCTCTGACACACGCATAGTCTTCTCCCTGCTGTCATTTCAGCTGTGGTTCAGGCTTCCCTAATTAGAGGGTTCCTGATCTCGCTCTTATCTCCCTGCAGGGCGCAGCTGCTCTCTCCTCCTTCCCCAGCCGGGCGAGCATGCATAGGAAGGGAAGGCAAAGAAGAGGCAAATTTAGCCCTGCAATGTGTAGCTGCACAGGGCTTGCCTTTGACTCAGCCTTATCAAATCCAGTTTCGAGACCGTGCACTCACTCTTTTTGTGGTGCAGGGCAGTGTTTCTCCATGGGTCACCAAAAAAGCCAGTTAAGCCCTGCATGTGAACACAGTGTTTAAGGGGATTGGGGCTCCAGCAGCTAAGCCAGGCTCAAATTCTGACTGCGGGGACGGGTGGTAGCACTATGGTTCTGCTGGGGTGACTTACAGGGGAAGCTTAACTGCCTGGCTAAAGCCTGGTACCATGACCCATCCCAGGCCAGGAGATCTCATGTGATGAGACAGCCTCAGGGAGGCCAGCAGAAGTCAATGCAAGGGGACATAAAGGTGGGTGAAGTCGCATTGTACTTTAAAACAAAGGAAATCTCCCTCCCTGACTTTCCGGACAATCTTATCCTTGGAAGTCAAATATCCTCCTGAAGACACACGGAGTTGTGATAGGAGCCTGGCATTGTTGTCTGTGCCACATTTCTGTACTTTTAGAGCAAATGGAAGCAGGCCATGCATTGTTTTGACTTTCTTTGAGTCTTTGAAGAGGGAGCTGCAACATTGCAAGGGTGGAGAAGCTCTATGGGAGGTGAAAGAATAACAGCTCTCTACTCCATGGGCTGGTCGCTGCTATTGTCGTGCATTATTTTTATTAGGAATACTTCTCCCTTGTCTGCTGTGGTGATACATTTTTGTTCTTACAAGCAAATGGAAAGGGATTGTGAAAACTTCTGGATTTTGGGTGAAAATTGGACAACTTGAAATATTAGTGTCTTTTTTAGGGCTATTATGATTATAATCACTGTTAATAACAAAAGCAGCATCTAGTGTTTGTGAGTGTTTTTCATCATGACTCTAAGACTACCTTTAAGAGTGCGATCAGATAGAGCGAGCTGGAGAAGGTTTGTTGGTATCAGAGGCTGTTAGAATAAATGATTGTAGCGGTGGAGAAGTGCTGGGCAAAACACAACAGGTTTTGCTGGAACAACAGTAGAAAAATATGGCAAAAAACCCAAAACCTTAAAAACTGACAAGCTACCTAGGAGTAAGCTTTTCCCTAGCATGCTCTAACCCGTTTCTAACAGACATTGTCTTTGTTTCCATCAGTCATCCCACTGAAATCTGCCCAGTGTGACAGGATTTCCGAAATGCCCACAAGCTGGTATTGAAACATGTTTTCCTACCTGGAGCCATGGTACTGTTACTGATGATTTAACCGATGTGTCACAAAAAGGGGTTAAATAAGGTTTGATGTCTGTAGCCTAAAATGTTTCTTGACCGAGTTGGACCACCTAGAATGATGCCAACATGCAAAATGGTCCCTTATGCCTTGTCAAGTCAGTCCAAAGGGGGTGGTGGGGAATGGCTTCACTCTGCAGCACATGTAAGTGCTTGAGGACGAGGCAAGGGAAATCTCTGCACCAACTAGATTATGGGGCTTGGACACTGGTGAAATATATGTGATGGAAACGCTGCCCAGGGGCAGGAGGGGGCAGGTCTAACGAGGGTGCTGCTGTCTGTGCGTGTAGCCTGTGCCAAGTGGATGGGTCAGGCAGAAAAGCTAGATTAGCAAAAGCCTCAGCAAGTAACATAAAGCGTCAGCTAGAAACATTAGCTGGTGACCACATGATGTTATCTTTTAAACTTCCCAGGACAACAAAGCGCCGTCTGTTAGGGTTGCTGGATGTTTTCAAAAGGGAATGTCATGCTGGGGAAAGCTGTTTGACAGACTGTCCCGCAAAGCTAAGTCTGCTTGTACCCACACAAGAGCGAAGGGAGCACAGGTGCTGTCATACATGTGTCCTGCACTGTCCTTGCTCCAGACAGCCCCCCGGCCCCTGAGAGTACCCTGCCCGACTCCCACGATCTGTCCTGCCCACTGTGATCGTATTGAAGGACCTGGCAGATGGGCAAGGCTACAATCCCATGTCAATCCACTAACAAATAACTTTGGGGTGTTGGTGAGGCACTGGGAGCTGTGTGTTCAGCGCTCCTCATGCGGCACCAAACGATCTAAATCCACACAATCTGGTTTAGATCTCTAAAAGTGCTTGTGAGATGGTCTCTGGGAGCCTGCGGCAGACTTGAGAACTTAACCTGGGTCTCTTGTGTTCTGGTCCAGCCTCCTTATGATGAAAACACCCTTCTCCTGCTTTTAGTTGCTTTTCTGAATCTGTCAGCAAGGATGCCTGTCAGGGCTCACCAAAAGAAAGTCAGACCTGCTTGGTAGGGTCTCTACCAAAAACATGTGCTTGTAAAGAAAATCATCTTTGCGTTAGTCAGAAAGCATCAGGGGAAACGCAAATCCAGAGCAAAGAGGCTGACAGCCAAACAAATTATCATGTTGTTGTTCAGTTTTGGTCCCCACTATGCAAAACAGATGTGGACAGCCTGGAGAGGGTCCAGAGAAGGGCCACAAAGGTGATCAAAGGAGGAGTGGGCAGCCATGTAGGGAAAGGCTGAGAGAACTGGATTTGTTCAGCTTCAGGAAGAGAAGGCTCTGGGGAGACCTTAGCAGCATGTTCCAGTATCTAAAGGGTGGCTGCAAAGAAGATGGATCCTCCCTTCTTAAAAGGAGTCATGTGGGGAAGATGAGGGGTAACGAGTACAAGTTACTCCTGGTGAGATTCTGATTGGACAGAAGAGGAAAATTTTTCACACTGAGAACAATCAGCCGCTATAATTGCCCCAGGGAAGTGGTGGGTTCCCCAACACTGAACACTTTTAAGATTCAGCTGTTCGGGGGCTGGGCCAGCTTGGATAGACTAGGCTTTTGCCAGTAAGGGTTGGACCAGCTGATCCTTGAGGACCCTTCCAACCTGGGATTCTGGGATTCTATGATTGTTGTTGTTGCTGCTCCTTTGTAAAAACAATCAAGCAAGGATCTTGTCCCATTTTAAGACTGAAATTTCCAAACCCTGTCTTTGCAAATCAGACCTTGCAAATCATGGTGGTTTAATGGCACCAAGTCAGAACTTCATGACTGTTTTAACCTGTTGCTGGTGATTCCTGCTTTGAAAAGGGGAACACATCCAACTGCTATTTCTCAGGGAGTCTGGTTGACCCCAGGAGTCCCCATTCTTATCTGTATTGTTTGAGATGTCTTTACAGTGCCCCAAGTTTTGGAAAGCAGTGAGTCCTGTTGTCCTTTCCCTCCCCCCACCCATGGCACCCCCTGTTCAAGTTATCATTACAGTGACAGAGCCATGAGATCGCAGGTCACTTTTGGAAGATGTTAGCCCCTATGGAACAGGTGAGCATGAATTGTGAGTGTAGTTTTGGGGTGTGCATGGCGTGTAGCATGTTACACTAGTTAGTCACGGGCAGTGCGTACAACCTGCTGGGTGTCTGGAAGAAACACTCCCTGCTCTGTACATGGGATTTTTCACATTGCGGGGATTCTCCGGAAGACAAGCACCTGGATAAATATAACCCAGCCCAACAGGTCAGCGCAGGTCTGAGCA
Organism: Strix uralensis; assembly: GCF_047716275.1. Classification (NCBI taxonomy): domain Eukaryota; kingdom Metazoa; phylum Chordata; class Aves; order Strigiformes; family Strigidae; genus Strix; species Strix uralensis. Next base: position 12,122,170 of record NC_133986.1, read on the forward strand.
GGGAAGAACCAAACGTTCTTCAGCCTCCACGGGAGAAGCGGCAGCAGCTCTTTTAGACTGAGGCACCTCAGATCTACAGCCACCCCTCTGCTGGCTTTGGTGGACCCTGATTGCCACTTTGTGTTTGAGTCTCCACCTCCTTATGCGCTGTGCCTTTCTACGCTGGGCCCAAATCTTGCAGAGCATCAGGATAAGATTTATACCCATTGCTGAGGAGCACACCCAAGTAGTCTGTGCCTTGTTCACACGCTGCCTCAGAAACAATAATTTGTACTTAAAAAGTATTTCCTGGGAAAATGTTTAGGCGGACTTCCTAGTGTCAAGAGGGAAACACCCACACGCTTGTCCGGCACTGGGCTTGGCATGAGCTGTCCCTGGGAGCCCACACAGCCCTGCTAGATTGCACTGGAGGTTTGGAGGCAATGCATCTGCTACCTTTACTAGTGATCCCCCAAGGGGCTGAAATGGAGGCTTGGGAGTTAATTTTCCCAAACACAAACTGATACTGTGGAGCCAAAGTGCTGATATTTACAAATTGCTGATGCAAGATTCACAAACTACCTAGAGAGACCATGGGAAGTTACCTCCTATGTCCCTGCACGCACATACTTGTGTGTGGCTCTTTCCAGTCTGTAGGTGATGCACAAACAGACCTTAATTTAGGTCCAGGTCAGGAGTCTGGGCAGCGCTGGAGGCTCGTGGTGCCCACAGAGGTTGGTGTGGGAAAGGAAGGCTCTGCAGGCTACTTGAACCAAACTAGGAGCTTTTTTATTCCTGCCAGAATGTAAAACCTTCCCTCAAGAAACACAACCAAAAGCAAGTCTAGACAGTGCCTTGCTCTATAAATACCCAGGGAAAATGCACAAATAGCCACAATCTCCAAGATCTTGGGGAAAAAACTGGAAGCTAACTCTACTACCCCTCTGCAAGGCTTGTTTGCAGAGTCCCTGTGCTGAGTCACAGCTCCTGAATTTACCCTTTTCCTCTCTGTTGGAGGAATCCCGCAGAAGCCGGGTGGAGGAAAAATACAGAGCAGGTTTGGGCTTGCTGTGTGTCTGCTGAGCCCGTTTCTTGCCAGAGGTACCAAGCTGAGCATTATCTACGCTTGGGCTGCAGCTTAGCAAGCTTGAGAACCAGGCCCAGAAATAGCACGCCAAATATTAATAGATGCTTTTGGAAAGATGGAAGGAGACAGATGAGCGTAGCTTGTATAAAAGCTCATTAAATGGTTTGAACTAAAAGACCCAAATTCAAAACTACCTGAACGGGAGAAAGTGTAATGTGAGTCACTTGCACTCCCTGAGGAGAAAAACCAACATGACGTGTTCCCTAGGCTTCCTGGGGAACAAAGAGTGTTGTGGGGAATTTTGTAGCTTTTTTTTTCCTCTTTCCTGTTTTAATTTGTACCTACACCTTCTGTGAGCAAAGCCTGTCCCCTCGCCCTGCGACTGGCACTACTCAGCTCCTGGCATATGGGAGCCGTGGGGAGACAGGAACCATGGGAGGCTGGTGCTGGCATGGGACTGTCTGGCCAGGATGCAAGGGGAAGGCTGGAGGGCTCCAGCCATCGTGCGCTGGTGCTGGCAGGACCCAGGGGCGTAGCATGCCCGGTACCCAGAAAGTTTTCTGAAGAAATGCACTGGTAGTTGTCATGCTGAAGGTTTCTCTGCCCTGCATCCTTATTCAATCCCCAACCCCCAGAATGATCCCTCTTCCTAGCCTTGTGCTAGGCTCCAGGAGCTGGATCACCAGCAGCAAGGGGGTTATAGCTGTGGTTTTTAGAAGGGAGGAAGGATTTGACACTGTGACTCTTGATGAAAGGGATCCTTTTTCTTTTCTCTGTGTAGAAAGCAAGACTCAGACATCAGGCCAGTAAAAATAGGGAGTGACTCTGCATTTGTGTGTCATATTCCAGAGCAGGACGGGTAACAGCCCAAGGCACTGCCCTGTCCTGCTCCAGCCCAGCCTGAAGGAGAGCATTGAATCACCTCTGTGTTCAGGCAAAACACCAAACCCCTGCGCCTAACTGGCAGCGTGCTCGTGTCTCCTGGCTGCAAGCACTGACTCCTGGAGCTGTTCCTCACTGTATAGTGCGAATATCTCTCAGTTCTCTTATGGCTTTTCCAGGTTTGAAGGCATTTGTGAAACAGCTGGGAGACTCAGCAGAAGGCTGGCACTGGTGGGGCAGGATGGACTAGTGTCTGGGGATGGAGAAGGTGTGAGGGTTCCTGCTGTGTCCCTGCAGCTTCACGCAGTGGTGTTAAGACTCTGATTGAGGGCACAGCAAAATGTTCTTCTTTATGGTGGCACTTCAAGGAAAAAAAAATAGCTGACTTGCTCAGGGCTGTCACATCCATGCTTGAGAGGTGGTGATGTGTTTATGTGAACCACCCGTGGCAAAACTGCTTCTTCCAGAAGCTTTAAAGCTGTCTGGTCCAACCATCAGCTGCCACGTCTGCACTAATAAGACCTGGGTGGTCCTTGTTAGTCCCCAATGGGTATCAGTCATTTATTGCCAGCTGTGGCCATATGGGTAGGTAAGAGATTGGCCTTTGCTGTCATGACTGCTTTGAGCTAATCACTCAGGTGCATTAATTGTCCATTAAATGGTTGCTTTAATGTATAAGTACACTGTGACGCCACCTCACATTAATACTGTGCAATCCTTACAAGCTAGCCTCAGCAATCCTAGTCTATTCTTGCTTTTACAGGAGAGCTGTAAAGCCTAACAGATAAATTTGGCAGGCTGATTCATTTTCCATGTCTCGGTAAAGGCCTTAGCCCCGGGAGGACCGTGATACTTAAACCTGAATGTCCCTTGCCTGGCTAGTGCCAGCCCAAATGGGGCTGAAATGCTTCAAGGAAGGATGGCTGGGTGGTATGGCTGGTCTCTCACCAACCCTCAGGAGGGGCAGAAGGAGTTTTGTTTGTAAATGGACTCCTCCATGCTGACTGGTTCATGAGCAAGACAGAGGCGTTGAGATCAATGGGACCTTTCTAGAACCTCCTCCTAAAGGAAGGGCATTTTTGGTCACTCCCTGAAACGCTGATTCACTTGCCTGGCAGAAATTCAGGCATGCAGCAGGACAGTCAGTGTGCCAAGAGCTTTTTCTCCATCACAGAAAAGCTTGTTATTAGGCTGAGAGCCACTTTGGGGGCCGTGTTTAGCTTCAGTTTGTCTCCAGCATGGCCGTATTGAAGTCTCTGGGATTGCAGCAAGATGTAGAACATGACTGGTAAATCTGAACCAAGAAATACTTCTTTCTCTCCCTGTGTAGGAAGGTCACACTATTGTACCTTTCTCCAAAGAAAGGGAGAGGGCTGCAGCCTGTCTCCCTCTGCCTATACCACTGAGTAACTGTTTTACTTTGTTCCCTGCTCCCTTTCCAGATGTCTGCTTACAGAAGTTGGGGTTTGGGGAAGCTAATGCATCAATAATTTTAATTTTCTGCTGTAAAACTCGCCCTGGGGTTTTTACTGGGAGGGTGGGGCAGAAGATTTGGGGGAGGAGATTCATTGCTTGAAAATCACATTTTCAAGGCTTTTCCAGCCTCCTTTAGGCTAATCACGACAACATTTGTTGCCATCTCTTCCCACCCCATTTTGTGCTTCCCACTCATATCCTGTCTGTGTATTTTTGGCCACTTGCTAACAATTCATTTGAGCTCAAACTTGGCACATGGGAGCTCAGCTCTGAGTGTCACTGCAGGAAAACAAGCTGATATCAGTTTAACCAGCTCGGTGACCTGGTGGCAACTACGCTCGCAGAGATATGGCAGGGTTCAGGTCAGCTTTTGGTGTGATGGGATGGGGTTGTTACTTGCAGGGTATATTCAACCCCTCAAAATGCACCTGGGGCTCTGACCAGGTATCCTTCTCTGGTGCAGGCGACAGCTGCATCTCCCAAGCGCTGCGAGCTTATTGAGGGGCTGCTGCTGGTTTCCTCAAGCCTTTCATCCCAGGTTACCCTGAGATTCCAGCTTGAGTGGTGGGAGCCACAGTAGGAGCACAGGCAGCCAGAACTGGGCCCAGCCCATGTAGCAGAAATAAGTGTCCACACTGACAGACCACAGCTCGCCCGTGGGGAGACTTTGCTGACGTACCACTGGGCTCCTGGCTCAGGGCATTGGCACTGGCTGTGGATGCAGCTGGCAACAACAAGGGTATATCATCCCCGTGGCTCAGGGGAGCGGGCTGTGCTCCTGAGGCTGGGAATACGCAAAAAATGTCTGTGCAGCAGCACTTGGGCATTTTTCAGTAGTAGTCTAATCTAGCCTTTTTCCTTCTGTTGTTGGTATTTTCATATATATGTCATGGTAGATAAAATTCTATATGAAAAATTGTGAGTTACCACTTCCCAGTCATCTCTGAAAAGCAGAAATGGGAGTTCATCAAAATGTGCTTTTATTGTCAGTCATTTATTTGTTTTACCTGCAAAATGCTGAGACTTTTGGATTCCCACGGAGAGTCCCCATAGGAACCATAATGTTCATTGCTGATGCAAAATATGTTCTGTTGCAAAATCTTTAACCAAACTTCCATGCCCAGCTGAGTGTAGCCCTGCTCTTGTCTTTGAATTCAGATTACAAAATGCACAGTCAGAGAACAGTGAGGGGAAGAGAACTGAGTGTTATTCTCAAAAACCCCATGCAGGAAACTCGCTCCTTTCTATAGGTCACAAACTTGCACCATCAGAGATGAGATTTCAGCTTGCCGGTGTGACAGAGTTCTCCTCTCTCCTTCAGCATGTCCTTTAGGCTCTGCAGGGCTTTGCCCCCCTCAGTGAAAGAACACTAGAAAAATTTACAGTCTCACAAAGAGAAATGGAACAGCTACAAGGGGGTGAGCTACCGTGGCTCGGAGGAGAGGTGCGGGGCAGGTGCCAAAGCGGGAAGGAGCCGCCGAGTGTGTTGGGGAATTGAGGCAGTCGGTGCCTGCATTCCCGACAGGGATGGACGCGAGTGCAGCTGATCTCAATGGGCTCATTCCTTGCCTACTCGCTTTCACCTCTTTTTTGAGCAACTCGTGTTTCTCTTGACCGAGCTGCAGCATTTGGAGCCTTCTGTCAGCAAAGTCTGCTAGAGGTTCCTCGTATTAACCCTTGGCATGCCGTTAGATACAGCAATCTTACTCTGGTAGTTCCTCTCTCCTGCTTTTAAACTCCTGCTTGATTTTCACTCTGAAACCTGGGCTACAGACGAGCAAATGGTCCTGATCCTCTCCTAGCAGCTTGCACCATAGTGTGACAAGTTACATTCTTGGTTCCAGGAGCAGCTTCAACACCTCCCACCTTCCTGCTGTCCCTGGCCACCACCTCATCCCCAGCAACTGTGTGCAGGAGCACTCCAACTCAGAGCAGGAACTGATGGGGCTTCAACCCCGTTCCCCCAGCATATAAATTTTTTTTTTAACTCGCTGGTTTATTTTCCAGCCGGATCAGCTCCAGAATCTGACTCAGCCCAGCCCCACAAGCACTTGTGCACAAGGAGTGTCACAGGAGTGTGAGCAACTGGGAATAGCTCAAGCCAGCCTCGCTGCCAGCTGTGGAGCCTCCCCCTGCATGTGTGCAGGTAAACCCTGGGCTTTTACAGGGTGATCATCTGTCATCAGGGTTGATTTCTGATGTTTGGGCTTTCAGTAAAGCCACCAAGCTCTGTGGATGAGGTCAGCAGGAGGGGTTTTTGCAGTATGAACAGCCAGTTACACAGTAACCAGAAGAGTCCCATGAGAGATCGTTCCAAAACAAAAAAAACCCCAATGTTCCTTTTGCCCTTTGTTTCATTTAGAATAGAAGGATGTGTGAGGCTGGGTTTGTCAAAAGAATTTAAAGGGCAGTTTCTAATCTTACGGTGCAGAAATGTTTTAACAGTCTTGCCGCAAAAAATTTAATCTCCTGCAAGGGAAAGGCACAATTGGTCCCTGCAGCAGAGGCCTGCGACGAGAGTCTGTGAGGGAAGTCTGTTCGCTGGGCTAAGAGGAATCAGGAGTGATCACAGGGCTGGGAAGGGTAGAGAAGAGTTTCCGGCAGTGTCTTGAAGAGGAAAGGTTTCACTAACCACTCCCACATGCCCACAGGGCCTTGGCACAGGGATTTCTAGTCCCGAAAAGCTGGAGCTCTGCAGGGGGACACAAAGGAGACGCTTTCTTCTGTGGGAACCTTAGCACTGTGGAGCAGGTTGTCCAGAGAGATTGTGCCATCTCTGTTCTTGGAGATTTTCAAGAACAGACTGAGTCAAGCCCTGTGCAACCTGTTCTGATTTCAGAGCTGACTCTGCTTTGGGTTGGACTAGAGACCTCCTGAGGTCCCTCTGGCCTGAATGACCCTGTGATTCTGCAAGAGGAGAGGAGCAAGGAGCAAGAAAGCCCTTTTATGCCAGGTGGGCAAGCTGTGTTTGCAGGGGTTAGGGCAGCTGGAGGATGGCACAGTCATGCCAACACAGGCCACATGGATTCTTTTACAGCCAAAGGAGGAGGCAGGGGTGGTGATTACCACAACCCGTGGTTTAAAACCAGTGAGCTCTCCTCACTGGACTGACTGTCTTTAGGGTACACTGATCTTTAGATAAGACACAGGTTTATGGGTCACCTCTGGAGCAAGGAAAGCTTTGCAGAAGCAGGGTCGTGTCTAAACGTGCACGTTGAAGGACCTGGCACATTCTGGGAAAGTCATTTGGAGGGAAGGCGCAGGTGGCCCCAGGAGCACAGGAATATACGTGGTTTTGAGAGGGACAGGGAGCCTCTGACTGAACGAAGAAACCGAAGTAATTTATCCTCCACCTCAGCAAATACCAGCTTTCCTGACAGCAGAGATGCGACCCTGGGAGCCAGCCCTCCCGCACAGTTCTCCCTCAGCTGTAGGTAAATATATATACACGTCATTTTTAGCCCTTTCAGTAATAACCCTTCCAGGCCTGGCTTTGGCAGGGCCGCAGCCCTCCTGCCCACAGCTGTCTGTGAGAGGCTGATGCCAACCTTTCACGAAGATCTCTTTCAGTGTCTGCAGCCCTGGTGGGGCTCACTTGGGCTACAACAAAGTGCTATTCCTGGTGCTCCCCAGCCAGGTCCTCCTCAGTCCTGCCCTGTGGGACTAACTGTTGGCAAGAGATCAGCGTGGGCCTGTTGTTAAGCCAGATGTCATGAGCTAACCAAGTCCTCTTTTAGCTTGAGTTGTCAGATTCTGAGACAGGAGGACTGGAGTGCCAGTCGCCCGTGTGGTGCTGGAGCAGAGCACGGCCTCTGTGAGCAGCATCTTGGCAGCTACATGCACTTGTCTTGGCAAGGACTGATCACGTTGGCGTCAGCGTCACACACTGCGCTCTAGGGAAAATACCGGGGCCTGCTGAGGGTGGTGACAGCCCAGACCTCTCCCACAGTCTTCTCCACGGCTTTAGATCGTTCTTCTAACCTTTGACCGTTTGCTCACAAGGTCTTGGCAGGCAGGAGCAGAGAGCAGGAGTGTGTCTGGGCTTGTGCCAGGTGTGGAGCAGATGTTCTGGGGGCCTGTCTGGTCTAGTTTGCATGTGACTGTGGCAGGTGGGCTTTGACCTCTCAGCTCATTTCTTCCAGTCACCCTCAGTCCTCACTTCCTAGGCTGTGATTAAACCTGCACCACATTTCCTTCCACTGTGGCTGGAGCTCCTCTCCTCCCTTCCATCCTCCCTTTTGGCTCAGAGGGGTCAGAGGCAGCTACCTGGACATGGGGTAGTCCCTCAGCTCCCTCATCACCCATGCTCAGTTCCTGCTCGGGCAGCAGGTTGGGAGCACACACGCAGCTGTAGCACAGGCGGATGCCTAGAGGAGAGGACAAGAACAGGACAGGCGTGCAGGAAGCCTCTCTGCAAAGTTTCCCAGCCTCCAGCAGTGGGATTTAAGAACTCTTGGTACCCTTTTTCATCCCTGAATTTGTCCAGCTGCATTTGGCCAACCTGTGTAAACTTTTGACATCCTGAATGGCCTGTGGCAAGATGCTCTGCACAGCGTGCTCAGCCGTCTCTTTTTGTTTATGCTGCGCTTGCCAGCTGCCAGTTTTGTGGGATGCCCCCCAGCTCTGTTACTGGTAAACAACTGCTCCCTTCTTCACTGTCTCCATGCCACAGGCAGTATCACAGATCTTGAGGAGAGCAGCACCTCAGCCATCTCTTTTCCAAGCTGAAGAGTATTGGAAGTTTCGTAACTTAAATCACAGATATGGGGCCCTTCCTTCTTTATTTTTAAGCTTGGAGCAGATGCAGCAGCACAGAGGAGCGGTGGGAAAAGGGTGCTTCCATGTCAAGAGAGGATTGCTCAGGCAGCTGATAGCCCGACCACACCTAGGGTGTTACCTGCTCACACTGGCAGAGACTAGCAATGAGCACAGCTCTGGTACATTTACTCTCAATTTATCCTGTTGAACCTGCTCCTGCCTAGTTTAGTGCAGCAGCTCATCTGACTGAGCTGCAGCTTCTCTGGCATTTTTCTTTTTTTCAGCTGGTGAAACTTTATCAACTTTTTTATCAAGCCGTGGCAACTCACAGCAACAAACTTGGCAGTCCTACAGATCTACAGTTAACCCTGAGAGCCTTTCATGTCACATTTACTCTCCCATCCTGCCCCGCTTCTATTGCAAAAAGGTGGGAAAAAACTCCAACCCAACACTTTCCCCATGTTATTCACATCCAGCCTGCTCTGGCTTCATCAGAGTGTCTGGTCGGCGGGAACTGGATGCTGGACTGGACCTTCCCTTCACCAGTTTGGGTTCTCTGCTACTGAAACTCTGCAGGGCCAACTGGAGAGTGCTCACTTACACTGTTTGGGAATCAGCCCTTTCACTTTGGTGGGGCAAATTTTTGTTTCAGATATACTACTAGAAGGGTTTGTGTTCTTGGGTGTTGGAAAAAGAGGTGAATCAGCAGTGCACCTGCCTGTGTGGTTGGGTACTGAGCCCATCTGGAGATCATCTAGAGGTGCTGGGTGCAGGTGCCTGGTGTACAAGACTCCCTCCCCTGGCAGCCCCAGGGACCAGACTCCCTTTTCATGTGGATCTGAGCGTGGATCAAGCCTGTTGAAGCCCATCTAATCCCAATCAGCGGATTTTCTTGGGTGCAGTCCAGGACACAGGCTCCATCACAGAAGTCGTGCCTGTGTCAGATATTAAGGGCTGGAGTCTCAGCAAGGGACAATTTGCAAATTGTGGTCAGTGTACATTGACTGAGGAGCCACCTCCTAGTACCTAACCTTGCACCAGGCAAGCAACATCCACACCTGCACAGGCTACCTGGAGACATGTTACTCCTCTTCCTTCTTCAAGGAATTTTGAAAGTCTCATATCTCAACCTAGAAGCAATGCCACGAGCATCAGGTACTGAAAACAAGATGAACTGCCTTGCTGTGTGAAAGTCAGTGTTACAGATTAACCTGGGGGAATGGCCAGAGACAAGTCCATTCACTTCTTCCCCAGAGGAAAGCATGAATATCTTTCTAGGGAACAGAGAGGTTTTAATTAGTGCTCCCTTCTGCATAAAGCCTGGCTCTCCTACTCTGTCTCCTCAGATGAACACAGCTATAATTAAGAGGCAGCAGTGTCAGGAATAAGAGCAGGCTCCAGCCTGTGATTTATTAAGGGATGTCGTGGGTGCAATTACCTTTCTCTCTTCTCCTCTCCCCAGTGTTTTTATAAAGTGAATTTCCTGATGAAAGGAGTGTCTCGGGATCAGGCAAATGGATGCCTCTGTGTTTACAGCACAGACAGAGCAAAGGCAGAGTCACTGCTTTTTCCTCCATACAGTTACCACCGAAAGCCTCAAACCTGACTTAGAGGATTTTGTGTCCACAAGTCGCAGTTCTGGCCTAAGCCCCAACCCTCTGTGACCACCTGTGAGCAACACCAGGCCCAAGGGCAGCACCCACCAGCGCCCTCCTCATTGCCAACCATTTCCTGCCAGCAGTAGTGGGATGAGGAGTGACCCCGGAGGAGTCCTGGTGAGCAGCAGATTAGGACAAGCCACTTGCATTGTCCCCAGCAATGAGGTGGGTCAGGGTTTGGCTTTTTATTTGCTGGTGCAGGAATCTGGGGGAACCGAACCCACGGCTTTGGGTGGCAGCTCTGGTTCTCCTGGCAGCCAACACCTCTAACACATGAAGAGGTTAGAACTGTCTCGCTTCTGGTCATCCTCAGGGAGGGGAAAGCTACATGTAAACAGTCTGGGGGAGGGTGATGTTGACTCGGACTGTGCCTGTTCGCTTGATCTTAATCGCTGTCCTGTCAGCAGCAGTATTTCACTTTCTGAATTACTCAGCAGTGGCAAGCATTACTGCTGGGTGGCTGAACTTTGGTTTATTGCCATTCAGATAGTCTGCACTTTACCTTTGTAGGATATAAATCTGGACAGGTTGAGACTGATAAGACAGAGGGGAGAAAAATAAAGAAAAAGGAAGCAGGAAGAACAAAATTCAAACAGGTTCAAATTATCGAAAGCTTTTGGGGGCCAGTACCCCACTGGAAACCAAAAAAGGGAAAGCATTCGCTGGCCCTTTCCAAGGTGGTGTTGAAAGACCTCAGCCCACCAAATGTGGAGTGTTACTACTCCACCAGCCATCGAAAGATCTGCCTTCACCTAGGGCAAGGCTGGGCTGGAGACCTGTGAGCCACGAGGGCTCATTTCTGCCCATCATGACAGCCAGGGCTGTTACAAAATCCTATCTACTGCCCCTTCCTGCCTTGGTGCCCATTGCCCTGACAGTGCTCAGCTCCTTCAGCCCAGCTGAAATTCCAGAGAGATGCTGTGGCAGTGCACTGGGGGGGGGGGGAAAGGAGAGGTGAATAGGTGGGCTAACGCCTCAGCGGGTGAAGACCCAACCATGGTCTGGATGTGGGAATGTGCTCCTGGCACCTGGCATGAGGATTTCTGGCATGTTTGCCCATCTCGACAGGGTAAGGAAAACCTTTGTGGGAGATGCTTGTGAGGGGGTTGATTTGTGGCGCTCCTCTGTAGGCAGTGATGGGTGAAAGGGCACAGAGCATCCCAAGCTGCCTTGCCAGCTGGGGCTGACCTTGCCCTCTGATGGGATGTGGAGCAGCCCAGCCTCTGCCATCAGCCTCTTGCCTTGGGCAGCTGTGAGGGTCCCCCTGGTTCAACAGTGGCTGCAGAACAGTCATCTCCAGGCTTTGCTTGGTGCGTCAAACCAAATCAGGGCCAAAGTAGCTTGTCTGGCCACTTCAGTCACTGTTCCAGGGCAGCTGAGCAGGCAGAGCCTGTGACTCCCCACCTTTGGCTTCCTCTTCCCGTGGGTTGGAAGCTTTTTTTGTCTTCTCCCTCAGCGGAACCTCACAGGCAGCAGGCACGTTGCAGTAACGCCCTTGGGAGCATTTGGGGAATGGGAACAAGGGCTGGGCTCTCCTAGGGAACTGCAGTGCGGGTAAATGGGGAAGATCTCCAAACCGGTCCAGCACTCAGCTACACACCCTTCCCTCCCTCCTGAATTGCAATTCCTCCTGATTTAAAATATCAGGAAATAAAAATACCAGGGCTTTTTTGGCTAATCCCCCCAGCATTATGCATTTCTCCCCCAGCCCAGGAGAAAGGAAGCCTCTTGCTGCCATGGGAAAGGACGAGGTCTTGCATTGCGCACAGAGGTGGCCTCGTTCACGTGGGAGCAGCACGACACCAATGCATGGGATCGGCTCTCTCCGGGATCCCCTTCGACTCCCTCTTGACAGTGATTTGATGTCAGGGAATGAAATATTTTAGGGATAGATGAGAGCATACTTCTTCCCTGAGTTTACCACTTCAAACCCGCTGCAAGCAGAGTTGCTGTTCACAGCCTCCTCGCTACATGAAAATCCTTAACGCTCTGCTCTGCAGTCATCCTGACAGATGAAGAGCTGTGTGGCCTTGTGGGCAGGCGCAGATCCAGGAATTGTGATCTCGGGCCTCCTTGGATCTCATCTCCCGTGTCACTCAGGCGTTGTACAGGCCCATTTCTCATGGTGCAAGGACTCTTCTATAACACAGTTGGATGAGCAGGGAGGGTTTCTGAAGGTACCACCCTTCCCCCCTCCCTTCGAGTGGGAGGCTTGAATACCTCCTGGGCAGGCAGGTGGGTATTTTTCTGGGCATCTGTTGAACCTTGGCCAAAGCAGGGTGGTTGAGGAGGCTGTGCTGGCAGTCACGTGCTGCTAGGTCTGCCCGGTGCTGCAGACACCCTGCTGCTGATAAAGCTTTACTGCAGAGCAGGAAACCATCTCTGTCACTCTGGAAAGTCTATGGACTTTCTCTGGCACTTCTTCTTGGGGACGCTAGGGAAGACTCCTAAGGCTTGAGTGTTTATTTAGAGGGTGATTATCGCCAATCACATCAAATTCACAGGCTAAAGGCCGTACACTAACATCTGCCCTGGAGTTAAGAGCAGTACTGCTGATTGCTGTTACGTAAAGTAGACGTGAGGCCAGACTTCAGCCCTGCACAAGGAGAAAACTGCTGAGTCCTCATCAAAACCACAAACGGCCCTGACCTAGCACTTCGAGGGAGACCATGGCATGGAAGAGAGAAAGAAGCAGAGAGCGTGAGGGAGACACGGCTCCAAAGCAGCAATCCAGCTCCCTGGGGATAATACTCCGAGGCTCCCCCACACACTCAGGCTTTGCACCCGGACTTATTTTATATGGATGTTTCTCAAGCCCACACAAGCTAATGTGTATATTCTCCCTGTTTTGCTCTTTTCTTTGTCTACCACAAGGACTGAAACCTCCTGAGTCCTTTAGCGCATTAGGGTCTCTTCTGAGTCTTTGTCACTTCCAGCCTGAATTATCCAGTGACCGTACGAAAAGCACTCTGTTTTCCAGCACATTCAAAGCCCTCTCATCCAGGGTCAGATGCTAACAAACTCCTGGCAGATTTGGCCCTGAGGCCATCCCCCAGCAGTGTCTCCTCCCCTAGATGTAGAGCCCGGTGACTCTGCCAGAGTGGAGCTAGCTGGCCCGAGTCCCTCCTGCACAACCCCTCCCTGGCTCTTCGTGCCCATGGCTGAAGCCGGGCAGACAGCTGCAGTGGGACAGCCCCACAAAATGGTGGCTGCTGTTAACGTTGCCACAGAGAGTGTCTTCTCCGCCACGCACCTGCCTGCATGCAAGCGAGCTGCCACCCGACCTGGCAAGCTGGTCCGTACAGACCAGGTGCCTGCATCCACGGGAGTCAGGCAGATGGAGCCCCAGAAGCAATGATCTGTAGCACCTATTTCACCAGGATCGGGGCCAGGTTTTGTCACTCTGACTGATGGTGAGTCGTTTGTAGTCTACAAATGTGGGCACCAACAGAGAGTCTGTCTGCCTCCATGGCCCAGAAGACATTTCCTCCTCGTGTTGTGCAGCGGCCAGGTGGCTCGCTGGTGTCTTTACCATGCTGGGTGGTGACTGAAAGCTTGTCTTGGCAAACTGCTTTATCATACCAAGCAAACGGGTGTGTGTCCATGCATGTGTGCACACAGCAGCCCCGCTTCACCCTCTTTCACAGCTGTTCCCTTCCCTGGGACCTCATCAACATCCAGTTCAACCATGCCAGTGCTCAACTTTTTCTGAAAACACCCCCAGTCCCTTTGATCTCTGTGATTATATGACAAACCTGCCCTGTCCTGCAGAGTCCAGCAGAGCGGATCTTGCACTGGACTGCCTGTGGGTGCCAGCTCGTCCCTGAGGGCTGGGATCCAGCCCAAAGAGCACTAGCTCCTCGGCCAGCAGGGCTTCCTAACACTTCAGCGGTGGAAACCGGCAGCAGGTATGACCCAGGCCCGACCACAGCAGGGATCGAACTGTTGGTGTTATCCCAAACCCCAGCTGAAGCCTTGGTTTTAAACAGGGTGAAGCAATGACCTTTGCCACTCACAGACACGTTCCCACAGTGGATCCCAAGTCCCTTTTTGCAGTCCTGTTTTAAAGGGCTCCTTGCTTCAATATTGCTGTCTGCCCTTTCTGTGTGTGAAGGACTAATTTTTCTCTCTGATCAACTGAAAACTCGATCGCTCAACTAAATGGAGCCAGGAATGTGCTACTGTGGATGGCAGTCACGGGTGAAACCCTGCGTTGAGTCTCTGCTTCAGCCAGCCAGGCTGGTGTGTGTCAGCTGGAGGCTGAGCCTCTCGCTGTCATTTCTTTAACTCCGAAAAAGTCCTTTTTAGGGGCAGATACCACCAAAGCAACCCAGCACTGGAGCTCTCAGATGAGCAACCGCTGGCGGGATCTGATCCCTGTTACAGCCCTCACTTGTGCAGTTTGAGAGCAGCCCAGCAATGCAAGTGTTACTCCCCACTGCCCTAATTAGAGCAGGGCAATCACCATGTTTTACTACTGTGTTGTCTCACAGTTATTTCCAGTATTTAAAAGTAACGTCAGTCAAATCATTCGTCCCTGAGCCTTGTCCTCGGTGGAGTTTGCACTGGCATTTTCCAGGCAAATAAGTGAAAGGGGACAGGAGAGCTGTGCTCCAACTCATTAACGCAGATGAAAGCTCGCAGGGAGCCAGAGCTGTTACACCAGGGAACGGGGCAGCTCTGAGTGAACCGTCTCCCCGTTTTGAAATAGGGTGATGAATCTTGTCAAGGTTGGGGGCAGGAAGACCCCACCAGCCGAGAACTGCAGCTTGCCGAGGTGCCCGGTGGGGAACAGCAAAAATTCTCTCCGTATGTGTCTCGAATGGAGGAAACCCCGAGGTTTGCAAACAAACAGCTGCTCAAAACTACTGTCTCCAGACTTCAATTAGGAACAAAAAAGAAAAAAAAAAAGCCTGTTCGGTGCCAGACGGACATTTTACTGCCAAGAAAGTGCCACCTACTGGATCTGGCCCGGCAGGGAAACGCAAGAACGGGAAACAAACCCCGAAAACATAATGCTGGAAAAATTACCTTTTTTTACCCTTTTAAAAAAAAAAAAAAAGGCAAAACTATGCACTGACAGTTATCCCAGGCACAGCTCCCTCTCCAGTCCCGCTCCTTCCGCAGCTGAATCAAGCAGACTTTTGAAGCAGACAAACATCTGGGGGTGAGGGGGAATGTGAAGTTTTAGGGTTTTCAGGGAGGGACTTACCGGTGCTGAGAAGCCGCTCTTGTCTCCTGCAGTTCCCTCGGCTCCTGTGCGTCCTCTCCCAGTGAACCGTGCCCTCCTAGTTAAATCCTGCTGCCATTCTCTGGCAGCCAAGCTTCCTCTGCCTCCCTGCACAGCGCTTCGCCGGCGAGCCTAGTGCCCCAGCCCAAAGGATGGGGGGGGAGAGCGAGGCAGAGCCCACCCGGCGCCCCAGCCTGGGGGTCCCCGTGCCGATGGCTTCCCTCTGCCCTTTCGTCCTGGTGCTGCTCGCCCTGGTTGTCTGAGAGCAGGTGACAGAGGTTTCTTGGCAGAGGAGAGAGGAGGGGAGGGATGTGGAGGCAGCAAGAGGTGGAGCTGGGACCCGGAGCAACAGGTTACTGTATAACTAGGAGCTGGTGGCCCAGACGAGCCGGCTGCATCCCCACAACGTGCCGCGGGCAGCCAGGGCCTTCGCCCACTCCCGGTGTGAGGGGACCAAAAGCCGAGCCGAGGCGCTGCCCAGGAGGGACGGGTTAAACTTCAGGTTTCTTTCGCCCAAAAATATTTTGTACCCAAAGGGGAGGTTGAAGGTGGGGAGGGGTGGCAAAGGAGTGCTTGGAGCTGGGTTTTCCATCGCCGGTGAGGGAGGGGATGTGCTGCCAGAGCGCCTCGTGGGGGGAACAAGGCACCTTTTGTGCAGCCCGGTGCTCTCCTCCACAGCTCCTCACTGGCTCACGGGTTGTTTTCCTCCAGCTTTGCTCTGCCCTGACGTCTTCAGTGGGGAAAGGTGCTGTGAGATGGAGGGAGAGGGCAAAACGTCCTTTCTCTCCAGGTCCCTGAAGTAGTCGGGGGTGAGGAGCAGAGCCCCCATCAGGGTACCTCACTCTGTGGCACTGTGCTCCTTAGGGTTACACGGCCATAAAGCCCCTCGTCTTGCCCCAGCTCTACCATGAGCTGGTGGGAGGTAGCGGGCCTGGCTGTGCCACACTCGGCCCCCCCTTCAGCCCCCGGCAGTGGGCACAGGTAAAACAGCTTTGGCAGAGCTGTGCCAGGGCTACAGCGGGGAGAGGGGAGGGATTGCTAAACCCACCTCTGGGAGGAAGCAAGGTGAAGCAATTGCCGTGGTACAGGAGGGGAGTAAAGGGCTCACTGGCCTTGGACATCAGGCAGAGGTTTTGGCATCAGCGTGGTGCAGCCTGAGCCAGTTCAGCCCTTGCGTCATGGCCAGTGTTGTTCCTGTGCTCTCTGGGAAGGGTTTCTTTAGAAGCCTCAGTGTCATCGTGTAATCTCTTGTTGCTTCTCTCTTGCTCCTCAAAATCCAGAAGGAAATTTTAAAAGATAGCAAGGCCGCTCCTGAGTTTATCTTGCCAGACTGCGGAGAGGATGTTTGAGTTGTGCTTGGGGTCTCCCATGCAGACTGTGTGTTTGAGGGCCTAGAGGGACCCTGAACTCTGGGAGATGGTCTTTTATGTGCACAGACTTTCAAGGAACACCTAGTTTTGTTTGTCTCAAAATTAAAACGATGGGATCAGCTCATGAGCTGATCATTAAGCTGGAAAATATCAGCTAAATGTATGGGTCTTACAGACGTGTCCGTGGCAGTGTGGGATCCATCTGGTTAGCTGGTCCTCTGTAAAAACTGGGGCTTTCGAGAGCATTTTATTAAAGTGCATGTGCACTGCAGGCCTTCCTACTGGCCCCAGGGTGTGTGCTGAACCCATGGCATGTACATGCTAGAGAGACCCCTTGTCACTAGCCCTGGGGACGAAATAGCTGCAACTCTGACACTAGAGAACGAAACAAGGAAACACTTCCACCACGGGACACAGGTCTGGAGGAAGCCTGGCTTCCTTAACTCAGTGCTTGTTGAGTTCCCTGTCGCCGTGTTTTTCTTTGGTGCCTGCCGCGCTATGGGGGCTAGTGCTCAGCTTGCTGCCTGGCCCACGTCCAGATGCCGCGCAGGGGAACCGCCCCGGGTGAGTTGTTGTGGGAGGAATGCCGCTTGGTGAGCTGGACGGGCAGGGGAAGAGCCAGTTACAATTTTGGCAGCTCGGTTTTGACAGGAGAACGACCTCTTCCGCTGCGGGAGAACGTGAACCGATACTCGGGTGTGACACACCCGCCCAGCACCCCGTCATCCTCCTCGCTGTGATGTCGGTGAGGTTCTGGGGGATCTGGGTACAGGATGCACCATGAAAACACGGCCAGCCCTAGGAGAAGTAGCATTTAGAGAATGCCAGCCACACCGCTGTGCAGGAGGATATCGGGTCAACAGAAGGGAAATGCAGTAGGAACATCAGCTGTGCTGGAGCCCGGCGAGCCTTGCCAGCTGAAAGGTTTTGTGCAGGAGATCCCTACCCCCTGAAATGTGTCATCTGCCACCGGGACATTTCAGTGGAACTGCTGGGCTGGGCTGACTTTCCCAGGGGATGCAAACAGCAAGTTTGGCAGGATTGTGTTGGAGAAGCCATTTAATGTTTGAGGCACTGACCACTTTCTATCTGGCAGCCTCGGCTCCACATTCATGAGATGGGCACAGTGGGCTTCCGTGAGGCATTGCGCCCCGTAGGAAATCTCTAACTGCTGAGCAGAGGCGGCAACTTTTCCTCTGGGCGGGGAAGAAAACCACAATGGTGTTTATTACATCTTCCCTTCCACAGCTGATGCTGGTCCAAGTGGGCCAGAGGCAATCGGTAATAGGGGAATTACTGCGCGGTGGCGGCTCCTGGACGCCCGCTCTTGACTTGACTACCTGAGGTGGAACCAAACAAGCGCTGTGTCCTTGGCCTTGCTCCTTCGGCCACGGCGCGAAGCCCTTCAGTGCTGTGACAAGGACGATGGTCGCTGGGGGCTGTACCACTTCACCTGGGTTTTGGTTGGTATGTTGTTTCTGCCTGCTGAGGAACACAAAAAAGCTGTGGGCCAGTAAAGCCCTATCTCTTGGAATATCTCCGAGTTTGAAATCCCAGGAGGCTAACTTGCCTCTCAGGATCAGCCTTTTAAATCAGGTTGGCGGCAGACACCCCTGTGATGGCTTGAGAACAAAGACTTCTTCCTTGCAGAGTAAACAACACCCAAACCGAGCTCCTCAAAATATGTGTTCCTCTAGATTTTTAATGCTGTTTTCATCCAACTTGCTCATCCTGTTTCAGAAGGGCTGGGCCTCGTAATTAAAAGCTCCAGCAATCTTATGTCTAGCAAATGTCATCGATGGCTTCACTAGGCCATGCCCTGCTTCTCTGAGCAGTGGGAACGGTTTGGAAAGGAGCTTCTGGTTAGAGAAGCTCGGTGATACCGGGACACGATTCACTTTGGGTCTTTAGACCAGCTCAGCATGGAAAGAAGCTGTCATGAAATCAGTGTCACCAGCATAAATGATGATTCCCATTCAAAGCCTGTCAATATTCTGAGATGAAGGAGTTGTCTGGAGCTTACAAACTTCTCTGTCCTCCTCCTACATTCATCACAGAGTGGGGGGCTGTCAGCAGCTGAACTACCCCAGTATCTGCTCATCTAATCAGAAAAATGTTTCTGGACCATTTTATCTTAAACTAGAAAACTGAAACAGAGCTGCACCTTTTGAGGTTGGTGCCAGCTGACCCCCAGCAAGCACTGAGAGCTGTCCAGGACTCTGACATCTGCAGGCCATCAGGCAGTGCTCTGAAATGAGCTCCAAAATTTATGTTTACTATCATATGGATATATTTACTCCATCGCTGACTGTCAGCAAGCATCGTCGCTCTCTGCTGATTCTTGTTTTTCATCTAGATGGTTAGGGAGCAAAGGATTCACCACATTTTATAATATATATAGATGTCTTTTATATATATAATATATATATGTTTTATATACATAATTTTTAATTTTTAATATATATATTTTAAACCCAGTTTTATAAAGCTTGAGGAGGAGGCTGCTTTACTCTGTGTGGCCCAGCAGACTGTCCCAAACTCTTACTGTGCTGTGGGGATCAGCAGAAACACCGTCACCTGATCAACACCTTCACCAGAACCATTTCTGAGGGTTCTTTTCTGCGTGGATCAGGCCAGGCACCCAGTTTTGTGGTGCAGCATCACAAATGGTTGTAGGGCTGTAGCTGGGGGAGTGGTGATCTGTGGTGGGGTCAAACACCTCAGGGTAGGAGCACCTTCTGCTAGCTTTACTAGCATCTCCTGAATCTACACCCTGGGTCTCTGCTACCAGTTGCACTAATAGTTTGTATTTATTTTGTTTGTAGTAAGCACCACAAGAAGGAAGGAAGGCAAAGCACAGAGGCTGCATCTTGAAGTTACCATGTGTGACCCCATCTGCTGCACCACCTACATTCAGGTAAGACAGAGTTTCACTGAGCAATGTTTCCTTTAAAATCTGTCAGATGTTCTGTTGCCAGACCTTTTTATGAGGTAGGTGTAAATACCAGGAAAAAAGAAATGCTTTTATTTGTACACATACAGAAAGGGGTTTTGCTTGGTATGCATTCATCGTTGACGGGGTAGATGCGGCTCAGTGTCTTTGTCGTTCCTCTGAACAAGTCTGTGATGAGCACGTTCCATTATGCCAACCAAATCTGGGAGGACAAATAACTAGGCGGGTGTTTGATTCATGCAGATTAAGCACAGAAACATTTGGTCATTGGGTTTCCTGGCTGCTCCTCAGCACCCGGTTCTGCTGCTTTTACGTTGTCTTCACGGGTGCAGCCTTGCTCCTGCTGATCAGCAAAGGGCTGGTTGTGCCACTGACTTACCAGGATTTGGCCCAAGTGGGTTCCTGCCAATGTGTGTTTGGATTTTGCCTGCTGGGCAGCGTAAGGTGGACAGAAGCTGGTGTCACCTGCCCCTTGGAAGGGGCTCCCCCGGGGATGGCCGAGGGATGAAACTGGGCCCTTCCACAGGACCTTCTGCATTTTTTGTTCCCTTCTACCACCACTGGGAAGAGAACAGCAGTGCGGCTGAGGTGATACGGGGCCAGCACCGCTGTATTTCCAGCCCCTGGGTAGTGCAAATTAGCGCAGACGTCAGGCGCTCCTTCCCAGCGCAGGCGAGGGGCTCACAGCAGCAGGATCAGAAGAGTCCTTTGCACACATCCAGTCTCGCCCAAATCCTCCTTTGTGTAGCTTCACTGTAGCTTAGGAGCTGAACAAGATGCTCTGCACTTCAAACACTTCTTAGATCTAAACCATTATTTATTTGAATAAATAAATACAAAAATAGGAAATTCTGAATATAAAACCTGCTTGTACAAAACCCCCACAAACTCCCCAAGCTTTACATTAATACATATATATTTTTGATACAGTAAAAAAATCTGAAATTGCACACAGTTCTTCATTTAAAAGACAAGGCTTGCATGTAGTAACTTTTGCAGAATCATGGAAATAAACACATGTAACACCAAACAGAAATACACCTAATAAAATAGGACAGAAGGGTGAATGAGTGGTGAATATTTATCTTAAGGCCATCCAATTTAATCAAACATACTCTCGCACTACGGGCCTCTGCGTCAGTAAGAACCAGCTGCCCAAACCCTGTAGCTCAGCTCTCCAGGTACGTGTAAAACTCAGTTCAACTCCCTCCCACTGGGCTAAGTCAGGTACTGCCCTACTAAAGTCAGGGAAATTACCACTGGGGTCTGAAAACACAAATGAGAGCAGCAGAGAAATTGTGCCCTCAAACGGGAGCGTGTATGTAGCAAGGCAGAAATGAGTCCAGGCTCTATTGGCCTGATTAATTTCTGTGTCACTTTGGTTCTATGTTGCCGCTATACAATAAAAACTCACATCATCTCAACAGCAGGTACATAGGTGATGCACTGGCTACTATTTTGTGTTGGGAATGAATATTTAGTATCAGTCCCTGATGAACAGCAGAGCGTTAAGTGTTTTTGCTGAATCACCTCTTGCATTTGCCCATAAATAAGTGAACTGATGAGATAGTGCAGCACAGCTGCTAGACAGGATGTTTTACCCAGCATTCAGGGAGATCTCTGCCCCTCAAAAATTTGTACTTTAAACAGAGGAAAGTTTTAGGGGATTTTTATATGCAAAAGAATTAAATATTTGAAATATAAAACCACTCTTGTAGAAGAAATGTGTTGAAAACATG
Source organism: Strix uralensis (assembly GCF_047716275.1). Lineage (NCBI taxonomy): Eukaryota > Metazoa > Chordata > Aves > Strigiformes > Strigidae > Strix > Strix uralensis. Next base: position 12,143,302 of record NC_133986.1, read on the forward strand.
CTGAAAACTGCTAGGGTTTAGCTGACAAAGGCAGCAATGGCTATGACCTTTAGTACTGACTCAAGCCCGTATGTAAAGAGGAGAACAGCATTTATAATGACGTCTGCTTTCAGTATGTAGGTTTGCCACACCAGGAAATACACAGACAGAATCACACTTCCGACCGTGATCACAAGACTGAGTCCTAATGGAGCCTCTTCTTCTGTCAGGTTACCCATTGAACCTCAAAGGAAACAAAAAGCTGATATGAGTCTTTGATTTCTTCTAACAATATCACAAGCCACAAGTCAAGAGTATTCCTGTTCAAAAAAGGCTCTAGCCCTTCCAACTCAGAGTACACTGAAATACTGGCCTGAATCAAGGCTCTGTCAGTAAGTGTACGGATAAACCCAAACACCAGTGGACAATCCATCTCTTGCTCACCGAAGTTAATCTAAATAAAGAGCAATCAGTTGATAAAGTCAGGCTGCCTAACTTTTCTTACCACAGATAATCCGTTCTGAAGCTACAACCATTCTGATCGCTCAGCTTCCAGTCAACCATCAAACCTTCCCCCAGTCCCCCCCGGCCCTGCGCTTAGCATGACAACTTGGTGACTGCACTGCACATCTATGAGCATCCAATCCTGATTTTAAAATCTTACGCAATATAGGATCTTCCATATTCCCAGCTAATCTCTTCCTATTTCAATTGTTCTCACTGTGGTGAAGCTACACTTCTCTCTTCCTTGCATCTTCCTTGCAAGCTAGTCTCAGCAGATTTTGTTGTTTAACTACATTAGACTGAAACTTGCTTCTTTATTCATCTACCAGGCTCCAAGCAAGCACGTGCAGAGTGCTTTAAGGCAGCTGGCTAAATTCACCCCTACAGCAAGTCAGCTGAATTCAACAGAGACCCACCTTGCATAAATGTCAGGAATATTGAGCACGGATTTTAATAGTAACTTGCTTTTTTAAAAAAAGGACTTTATGACGTTTTAGTAAGGTCTGGGCAGGGGTCAGGAGGCACTTTACGCTGTTCTTAGTGAAACGAAGATGTTGAGACTGGCATATGTCTTCAGAAGGAGCGAAAGGAAAAGGTGCAGGCGTGGTGGCAGCCGTACGCTGCTCAGGGATGTCCTTGCCATCCCCTGCTCCACAGGGCTCCCGCCATTTGGTTACCTGTGCAGGCTGCTGGAGCAGCTGAAGGGAGCTCTGTCGCCTCAGTGAGTGGAACTCTCCGAGTTTCAGCACGTTCATTCTCACACGGCACGCTCGCTTGTAAACAGACTCCAGCTGTCCCAGTTCTATCGCTTTCTGACAACCTAGCTGTTCTCTTAATGGTGTTATAGATTATATTTCATATGAGAGCAGATTCTATTTGAGCCTCTGGCCAAATCTATTGATCAGTCAGATAAAGTTTAATGACATAAATGAACAGTCTGCAAATATCTGCTAGTCTGCTAAAGTAGCATGTTTTGACACACACTCAATTTCAGAATGATTAATGTTTGAAGATTATATTCCATGGAAAAGGCACGGTGATGACATGACATACCCAAGTATAATCGGAGCACTTCAAGAATGGCCATAATGAAAAGCAATGCAAGATCTGGAGCCAAAAAATCATCTGGATAACTGAAAACTTGACCTGTAGAATAACACAGTGTAAATAAGCCAGGAAAACACAGTAGGCTGACAAACCACAACTATCTCATAAGCACACAACCTACTTCTGTGTTAGAATACATGCAACTTACTTTTATAAATAATCATTGCAAGAGTTGCCACGAAGTAAAAGATGTAATAAATCCCATTTACATAAAATAGAAACTGTAAAGGAACAGATGACAGCTGATAACTGTTGTTAAGGATTTCTCATAGCAATGCAGTGGGATCCATTTCATAAAATCACCATTTCCCAGAAACCTCAAAATACACTGCTGTGCCTTTTTATACTAAATGGTTCAGCTATGACTGGCCTATTGGTAGGGTTCAGAAAGTAACCTGAGATTGCAAACACCGGGAGTTAGGATAAAAGCTTGCTGTTTCAGGTTTGGCTTTAGTTCCTTTTTAAAAAAAATTTATTTGGTATGTAGTGGGGTATTTGTTAGCCTAAGGAAATGAGGGGGGTGTGCATGTGTACATTTCCCCAGACAACTTCTGTACCTGTTAGTCAGCCTTAGGCAAGTTGACAGAGGGTTGGCAGGCTCCAATATATCAAATTCCTGTACGTTCTTGAAAATAGGTGGCTCTGTGAAGCAGACAGGCCCTTTTACTGCCCACATGATGGAAAGTCTGAAAGCTCTGCTCCTCATTACGTGTCTGAGAAAGGCCATGAGCTCAACTTTGAGATGCAAATTTGTAAGGAACAGACTTCCTTAATTCCCTGCTCACAAAACTAACTGCTATATACTGTGAGATAGTATTTAGCTTTAGTTATTTGTCTGTCTATGTGGATCCACTGCCAAGGTATTCGAGAGCTCCACAATCCTTAATGCATCCTCAAAATGCCCCTGAAGGGCAGGGAATATGGCACACGCTGTCGTACAAATAGGGAGAAATTACTTGCAGGCTCAGGACAGATTCCTCTCACCTGTAGCCATGCCAAGATGAGAGCCATCCTAAAATTAGAGTCTGAATTAGCTGCCTGGGCTCCCTCTGGAGTCAGTGGAGATGAGCACGTTCCTAGCAAAGCAGCTCCCGAGCAGCGTGGGATGAACCACTGGCCAGTGTTAAACCATGCCAGCTACAGGAGTCGAAATGCCTCGTTTACAGGAGGTACCTCACAGTTAAATGTCTTCAAGAGCCCCCCCCGTCCCCCCGCAAAGGCACAGTTCCTATATAGCAGGTACATACATACTGAAAGAATCATTTTCTCTTGAGACGCAGCAGCATGTTACTAATGCAATAGGGGAGACATGCGCAGGACATTCTGGAACTCACCACCACATGGAAAAGTTCCAATATGGCTCCTAGAATCCGGATTTGGTCATTCGTATGTATTTTTGATAACCAAATGATACTAAATGCCTTTCTTAGTGTTACATAATACAGTGTAATTTATATAAGGAAGTCATCAGTGCAGATTCATTATTTCCACATCTGTCTTTCTATACTTAAAATATTCTTTATCCTCCCCTCTCTCCCCCAGCCCTTCTCAAATCCTCTGGATCTCTCCAAGCAGGGACCTCAGCCCAGGTGCCTTTTACAGGAACTGCCCATCCAGTTTCTGAACAGAGCACCCACCCACACACAATGAATGTATTCCCGTTCCCAGAGAAGCTCATTTTATTAAAACAGAACCAGGTTTTTGTGTTTTTCCAGTTGAAGGAAGGTGGAGCAAAAAATTACTAGATAGGTTCTAGGCATGGAAATGTCTGAAGCCAAGGGTGTCTCCTCTTAGGAGGTTACTTAGATCTTGGCAGAAGTAAAGGTAGAGTGAATTAACATCAGAGAAGAGGAAGTACCACTGAAAGCTGCTTTTACTGCCTCTTGTTGGCTGTCAGCTGTCTGTGAGGTGTGCTGCATGGGGTTCATGGCCATCAGTCCACAAATCCAATTTTCAGCTTTGCTTCCTAAGGAAAGGAGAGTTACACGATCCTAAATGGTGGGTGCCAGCCCTCTGTCCAGACCGCAGGGTGGGTTAAAGGGGTTTCTGCAGGAGTGGGAGCTGAGCAGGGCAAAGCCTCAGCTAAACCCCAGCTAATGCTGCAAAAACCATCTTCCCTTGGAAGAAATGTTTTCCCAGTTTTGCTTCCTATAGATGGTACTGATGATGGAAAACTCAAAGAATAACACAAAAATAGCATTGTGCAGATTTAGGAAGGTATGAATGCTTTTCAGCCAGTCTTCCTGACGATTCCCGCATGTGAGGGATAAAGGTACAAAAAGGATACAACTGATGAAGTTCTTCCTTTCCGTTGAGAAAGAAAAAATAAAGAGAAGAAAATCAGTATTTACTGAAAGTGCTGCAGAAACATTCAAACAAGTGATGTTACTAGAGAGGTCAAGCATGTTTGGAGAAATGTTATCCTCAGTTCACTGAAAGACTTACTATTTGCTCAGATCATGCAGCTCAGGTTCTAAAAATAGCTTTTTCAAATACATGAATTCTAAAGTAATTTGGGGGAAATCCCTGTTGTGAAGTCACTTTCACAGAGGAACCCATCTCTTTCAAAACACAAAGTACGCAGGCATTACCTAGAACTCGTTTATCCTGTCCTTTCACAGCAGATGACACTTCATCCCCTCTAACTATGCAGGAACAAGGGAAACATGCAAGGGAACCTGAATGTTCCATTTGGTTTTAAATTGTGAGAAAGCATTCATGTAGAACACAGGGCTCCCTGGTTCCTCTAAATAATGTCCTTCCAAACCGGTTCCCTTCAAAAGCAAAGTCATTCTATGTAAAACCTTGGTATGTTCTGATCACCCACAGAAATTGTACCAAATATTTTCTATAAGCTAACCGATTTTTTTTTTTAAATACAAATAAAATTCCCTTGCAACGTGATGGCACTGACCTACTGAAGTACCTCTTAAGTAACTCATTAACATTCTTAGCCTCTTTCAGACACATGAAAAGTTAAAAATCCCTGTTTCGGATAGAGCAAAACTGTCTGTGAAAGGTTTCATCCATCTTCTCAGAGACATCTCATTATCATCAAATCAGTGAGACATACGTCACTATCTTCATCCCTGGGCTTCTTGAGGTTAATGTCCTCATCACCTAATAGTTTTATGCAGTTGGGCCCAAATTAATCCCCACTAACTTTAGGCACCTAATTGAGGTATCCAATTTGGGAACACAGTGGAAATAGGCAAGCAATTTTAGAAGGTGATTCATACTGTCTATGATCTGAAATGCCTCCTGGACGTGCTTCATCTGAAGTCCCAGTAAAGGGACTTCAGGCTCCTAACAGACTCGTCCCTTCACTTAGACAAAATGTGTTTTGATGAACGCTTTCTTTCGTTTTGCAGAATAGGAGTTAAAGGTTTCATTACACATCCTGTTCTACAGTGACTGATGGTTTTGTGTTTGTATTTGTACATCTCTGAAAGATGCGTTTGTATTTGTACCCTGGTATAAACCCTCACAGGAAGGTGTAACGCCTTGTGTCAAGATGCTGTGCTTCCTTTCTTCCACAGCAATAAGATGTCTCCATTTTAAAGTTATTTTAGACTGTGAAGTAGGATGTTGATTTGAAATACCATAACTGCATGTGCAGGCATGTTATTATTCCAAAGTGTCCAGACAAGGAACTTTTTCTGTATAACCAAACACCAAGCTATACCGGTGTAGCCTCATCCATGCTGGGCACCTACGCTGTCGTGATGCCAGTGGTATAATTAGAGTAGGATAATTTTACTGTACAGGCAATCCCTAATGAATTCCCTAATGGTAGTTCCCAACTTTTTTTTTTTTTTTTTTTTTTTTTAAATCATTTTCCACAAGAGGGCACTGACCACATTCCTGCATCTGTTCCAAGGAGGGGTTTGACAGCCACCATTACTTGGAACATGCTGCCTCCCCCTGAGCAACAGGGGACATTTCACACGGCTTAAACATTTAAACCCCACAACACACCTGTGAAAGGGATACTGCAGTTAAGTAGTAATTATTATGCCAGATGAATACATAATTTCAGGTATAACAGCAGGCTGCTAAATCCAGCCTCCTGAGACCGACTCACTGGTAGGATTAATGAAGTCTGCATTGCTGCTGGTGGATTTTTATATTGGAAGTGAGCATTCTGGCACGGGGGAAAAAAAAAAAGCACAGTAACAATTTTAAAGCATTTATATGAAGCACACAGACTTGCAGCAGCAAGAACAGTGCTCTGCTAAGGGCAGCATTTGCATTAGTGAGACCCGGTGTAGTGAGTTTCCATGGCATGCAGGTTGGCAACGCATTTCTGCCTGTTGGAAGGCTTGTATGGTCCAGACAAAAAGAGAGTGTAACACTTGATCCCAGCTGTATGAATTCCTTAACGTGACTGGGAGTGACGCGGTGCACGCTTACTTGAGGTAGAATATGGCCCATTTTCTAAAAAAGAGGGGTTTAATGCCAAAATTATATTAAAAGCATGCAGCAGCTATAGTTAACATTACCCAATGCACCTCATTACACAAACTTAGTTTTTAGGACTTTGGCAAAGGCTAATTGTTCAAGCCAAAGTTGTAAAACCAGCTTTGTCTACCTAGGGCTGAAATTTATGTTTTGGGAGAAGACCTCTGACCTCTTTGAAAGAAGTGGAAATTAATAATTCTGACCGCACTAATGAAGAACTTTTTTTTTTTCCTCTCTGAATCCCACTGGTTCGTAATTTAAAGCAAAGACCTGATTTTCAAGGGATGTCACTCGGCCTGAGGAAAACGATTTGCCTATAAAGGTGCTCCTCACCCCGCACAAGCGCCGAACACCTGCTGACGCTGACACAGGGCCCGCAGCTGCCGGGATTTACCTCAGCGTGTCGGGGCTGTCACGATATGGCTATAGGGCTGCGCCTAGCTCGAGCTCGGCCCCCACCTCGCTCTCGTCGGTGTCCTCCCCGCCCGGGGGCAGCGAGGTGAGAAACAGCCCCCCCCCTCCTCCCCGGTCACCCTCCGCCGCGCCGATACGTAAGGTGAGGGGGGGGGGCGGGGAAGAGCTGTCGGTAACGGATGGCAACGCGCCGCTCACCTCGCCTCACACCCGCCATCTTGGCGGCCCGCCCCCGCCGAGTCCTCCAGCGTCCCGGCAGGCTGTGCGTCCGCGCGCGCCTGGGCGGAGCCGGCTGCCCTCTCCCCGCCCCCTCTGCCTTCGGGTGCGATCGGAGCGCTCGGCCCGGTTCGGTCGCTTTCGGGCGGATTCGGGCACTGCCCGTTCGGGCGTCTCCGTTCGGGCCGGCGAAGGGGAATTCGGGCGCGATCGGAAAGGACTCGGCACAGCTCGGCTCTCCTCGCGCCCGCCTCACCCCCGCCTTCGGAAAGGATCGGAAAAGACTCGAGCGAGCTCGGGATTCTTCGCCCCTCTCTGGGCCGGACCGCTCGGGGACTCGGCGCTGTTCGGGCGGGCTCGGGTTCCCCACCCCAGCTGTCAGGTATCGCTTCGGGCCGCGCTTCTACGGACTCGGCCGGGCTCGGCTGCGTCCCGCCTCGGGATTGGCCAGCCGGCAGGAAACGCGGGCCCCGCTCCTCGGGACCGCCGAGCGCCTTCGGACGAGGCCTGGGAAGACTCGGGACACTTCGGGCACCATCGGCAGCGGTTCGGAAACGCTCGATTCCGCCCGGGGAAGACGTTCGGAACCGCTCGGGCGAGCTCGGCGCCGCTCGCCAACCCGCCGAAAAACGCTCGAGTGAGCTCGGAGGACCGGGCCCCCCCCGCCCCGCGGCCCCCTCCTCCCCCCCCGCGGGACTCTCCCCAGCGGCGTTTGGGGGGGGAGGGGGGGGGGAGCGGCGGGCGCTGGGGCCCGCTCGGGCGGGCTCGGCTCCCCTCGCCCGCCTCGGATGGAGGACGCCGACTCGGCGGCGAAGCAGCTGGGCTTAGCGGAGGCGGCGGCGGCGGCAGCCGCAGTGGCGGCGGCCGCGGAAGGACCCGAGCAGCAGCAGCAACAGCCGCCTCAAGCGGCGGCCTCGGCGCCAGAGGCAGAGCCAGAGCCCGAGGAGGAGGAGGCGGCGGCGGCGGCGCAGGTGACGGCGGTGACGGTGATGGCGGCTGATGCCGAGCACATCGAGATGGGAGCCGAGCCCCTGCCGAGCGCGGACGAGGCCGCCGCTGCCGCCTTCGCAGGTCAGGGCGGGCGGAGTGCGCATGCGCAGCTCCCCTCAGCGCCGGCAGCAGCGCCCGCCCGTCCCGCCGCTCTGCCCCGGGGGGGACGGCTCCGGCCCCCACAGCCACCGCCGGGCCCGGGCCCGGGCCCCCGGGCCCCTGCAGCGCTCCGGCCTGCAAATGCCGGCATTTACCTCAGGGGGTGCAGGGAAGAAAGGGCAGGTCCGAGCTGAGGCTTGAGTCACTCGCCGCACTCTTCGAAAATTACACGCTCCTCACTTGAATGCTACGTAACGTGAAGTCAAATGAGCAAGAGCTGCCTCTGCACGTCTGAAATTATTTTGACCCCGTGTCCCATTAGCAAAGAGCTCTGCAACACGCAGAATTGTGAAAGCAAGCTCTGATGTGTGGAAAGTTTCAGAGCCCTTCATACCTACATTGGTATCTCCGTGTGAGCTTAGATGGTGTTTTTTTCACTCTCACCCCATGTGTGGTCCTTAAACCCCTCTGATTTTAGCTAGGCAGTCAAATATACATCATAGAAACATTTAGCTGTATGTTTGGGCAGTTTTTAACTGGACCAAGCATACAGGTAATGGCACCCTAGAATGTATGGCAGAGGGAGAGTCAGTTCTCTTTATCTTGATGTTTGCCAGCCACCTTTCTTTTAATAAAAAGCATCACAGTTTGGTTTTTTTTTCAGTACAGATGCAATATTCATTTTTCCCTTAGTTCATCACATGCTGTTAGGGTCTCAAGGAGATTAAAGCACGTTCAACCCGAAGCTTAGTAAAAATCAGAATGATTGTGCTTACAACAACTTAAAAGATGTCATGACAAAATTTTGAATAGGAAGAAGGAAATAAAATCACATTTTTTGATGTTCAGCTGTTTATCAGGCTCTCTGGATGCAGCAGAATATTAACTTCATGCCTGTTTTACATTTCAGAAGTCACCACAGTGACAGTAGCCAACGTTGGTGCCTCTGCAGACAATGTTTTCACTACATCTGTGGCAAATGCAGCTTCAATTTCAGGACACGTGCTGGTAAGTCTGTCCTCTCATTTGAGGGCCTTAGCAAAGTCCCATGTACTTTCTTAGTGTAAATGAAGAGCTTGGTTTGCGTTCAAGCTGTAGTAAAGTCAAGGATTTGTTTTCATTGCAGTGTACGGGCTTTAGGCCACAAAACCATTAGCTGGACACATACACTTTTTAATTTGTCACTTGGCGAGGTTTTTTTACCTTTCCAGCCCCATGTACGCATTCTGTAATGGAACTGATGACCCGGAACATGTGACCTTTGAACGTGGTTGGCTGAAACCCCAAAAACTAACCTAATAACTGCCATACCGATTGGTGTTTCAGCGTGCCTTTTGAGAAGATTTGGGGGAATACTAAGACACATTGATATTTTAACTCTATGAATTTAAACTCTTTATTTCTTTTGTAGTCTGGGAGAACAGCCCTCCAAATTGGGGACAGCTTGAATACTGAAAAAGCTACTCTCATAGTGGTTCACACAGACGGCAGCATTGTGGAAACCACAGGGTTAAAGGGGCCATCAGCACCCCTCACACCAGGTATAAGGCAATCTGTTTTTGAAGTGTCCTTCTCTTGGAGGGGTCGCTTTTTCTCCATTTTAACTGTGTTAGAATTAAAAAACCGTGCATAATATTACGCAGTTGCCTTGTAAAGATCGTTTGTCCTGTGTTCACATGGTGCTTCTTCTATTTCTTGGGAGTAGAGTAGAATACTTTTTTGGTTTTTTCCTGTCAGAAATGTATTTAATTTTCTTATTCTTTGCCCTAACCCTTGCAAATAAGCTTCTTGAAAAATCTTGCCCTGCTGCTGGGCTGTTGCATGCCTTTCTACAGTCATCCACCCTCAAAAGCAGATGGATTATTGTAATATTGATAACAAAAATATGGGTCTCATAGCTCTGCACGTGGGTTCTTTTTAAAGGGTCCTCGAATAGAGTTTTATCTCCATTCAGTCCACTTGCTGATATTTAAGTGTCACAATAGCTGATGTCTTTATCGCTAAGGTTTTGTTCACGGCTGCTTGGCAGTTTCCTTTCTGCCCACAAGACGGCATGGCAAACCTTCAGCGGTCTGAAACACGTTACAGGATCGGCCTCTGGGAAGGGGAAGATCCAGCCAGCTGCTTACACCACTGCAGGTTACAACCTCAGCGTTTAATGCGCTGTTAGAGCGTGTTTCCTAAGATGCAGTTTGCTTTATTTTCAGTCATTTTGAGAGTGTTCAAGCTGGATTTTTTGCGGTGCACCATGTAACTGGCCTTGCTGTGGAGAGGTGTCAGCTGCTTCAGTTAACCGCTTGACACTTGCTGTAGCCGAGCTGAGCATGTGAAGGTATGGCCAGTGTGCTTTTTGGTTGCTGTCACCTTTCTCTTCTTCTTTTCAAAGGACCGCAGTCTCCTCCTACTCCTTTAACATCTGTCCAAGAAAAAACTGGAACCAAGTATAACTGGGACCCGTCTGTGTATGAGAACGAGCTCCCGGTGAGGTGCCGGAATATCAGTGGTGTTCTGTACAAAAACAGACTCGGCTCAGGTAACAACGACCTTCTCGGATGAGGAAGTGTGACTGCTCCTTCATTTGGTGCACTCTTCTTTTAATCAGGCTACTTTTAAGGGCCTATTGTGAGGGGAAAAAGAGACAGTTTCCTAGCCAGCCTAGTCCCTTGTGATATTATTGTTCTCTTCTGGTTTGTTCTTTCTTCAGAGTCTTTTAAACTTTTTTCTTAAATCTGTGAGGATACAGGCTGTTGTGAAGAGCGTCTCCCTGGTGATAGGTTGACTCCTCTAAGATTTTCTTTGTCTCAGAAGTAGACTTGTGTTTCTACAAAGCTCTACAGAATCCCTGCTGGAACAGAAAATAGAGAGTTTGTCTCCTAACGGGACTCCTTAGCTGCCTTAGCCCCTCCTCTTCTCTCCTCTCTCTGTGGGAAAGCTGAAGCAGCAGCAGAAAAAATTGTCGGCAAGCCTGACTGCACGGCACAGCGCTTGCTTTGTGGATAGAGAATTTTCTTCACGACCAGAAGGATTAGAAATTTGAGTGCAAATTAAGGAAGGGCTTAAATTTATGGTGTTTATCCAAGGAATACTTATCCTGTTGTGGATGAGTAATTTTTTCTAGACTTTTGATGCGTTGGTGAGGCCCAGAGTTGGTGCTCTCTAAACACACACAGTCGTTGACACAGCCAGGGTAATAAATGGGCATGATTATCCCAGAGTGATGAGAAGTAGCAGATGGGCATATTCGGTGATTGCCATAGATTATCTGCTATTTTGTCCTGCAATTTCAGTATTTACTTCTTCAGAAAAGCAGAAAAGTGATTTTTAACCTTTACTAACAATTTATTTCATCCATTTTATTTCAGGAGGCCGTGGTAGGTGCATTAAGCAAGGGGACAACTGGTACAGTCCTACTGAATTCGAAGCGATGGCAGGACGAGCCAGCAGCAAAGACTGGAAGAGGAGCATCCGCTATGCTGGGAGGCCACTGCAGTGCCTTATTCACGTAAGGTTAAGTTTGTTTCCTCCTTTCTGCAGGAAGGGGCAGGTGGAGTCTGGGCAGAGCCTGCCCAGCACTGCAGTCCAAACCGTGTGCGCTGCCTCTGCAGACCTATGTGTGATGGTGCCAGGGGGCAACTCAGAAGCAGCATTTTGATTTGGTTGAGAACTGGTGATGTGAGGGGAATTTTTCTAGATGTGTTTTCAAATAGCACAATACAAATCTTGCTTGTACTTGAAAAGGGGTCGCAGTTTCTGCAGGATGAAGTCCAGCCTTGAGCTGTGTCGCAGAAATTGAGAAGTAAGCTCTCACCCATGGTACTGTAATTCAATAACCTGATCTGCTTAATTCTGTTTGCCTGACAAACATATTCTTCACTCGCACCGTTTATTGATTATTGCTTTGGGTCCTTTGTTTCCTGCAGCATCCAGGAGTCTCATGGAGAATTTGGCATTGCCATTAGGTTGACAGGTGATTTCTGCTTGGGCAGAAACTTTATAAAGTCTCAAATTCACATATCCTTGCCTTTTGATTTGAAAATTGTTTGTTCTTCCTTCACTCTTCCCCTTATCTGCTCGCCCCATCACCGAGATGTAGGGGAATGGGCCTCTGTCATTGCAGAGGGCCCCGAGGAGGGAGTGGGTTCGTCTCTCTGGGAGCTGTCTGAACCTTTTAGCAGAATACAGTCGTACTCTCGGTGGTTTTGGTGACTAATGCTGAACTAGAAATCTTCTAATTCCAGGATGGGATTTTAAATCCTCATGCTGCCTCTTGTACTTGTGCTGCTTGCTGCGATGACATGACTCTGGTGAGTTGTAGGTTTTACATCCATTAGTTTAAAAACAATTAATCAGTCAAGCTGCCACAGCCATTTGCCAGCAGGTCATGAGTGTCCTAGAAACGTTCATGAGTCCTGTGGCTGCGGCGTGCTTTGTCCATGCTTCACAGAGAACGGACAGAAGGAACTGCTAGCACTATTGCATAGCAGCCTCAGTAAAACTGGATAAAAGTTATTGCTTTCTTCTTTTTTTTTTTTTTTTTTTTCTTAATACTTATATAGAATGCCTTTGGGGGATGTAAAAACTGTGATTTTTGATTCAAATTTCATAATTTTTTGAGTTGGAAAAAATGTTTTTATAGGGAAGTAATGTAATACTCTATGTTGGGTCTATATTTTCATATTAAACTACTTGGGTTTTTTGTTTATTTGTTTGTTTGTTTCAAAAATGAGGTTAAAGTCCTGAAAGCAGAAGTCTTCAGCTTGCCTTGAAATAGTGTTTTGCATTTCTTTTCTGCTATGAACTGGATGATTAGCTTGTTTCTTAGACCTGAAGCTAATCGCTTCCTGTCTTCCTCTCACTCTCGTTCTCTTTTCTTCCACCACCTTGTCCAGCAGTCAATTCTTTGCCCAGTTCTGCTCCTTCAATAATAGTGGGAAGAGGCTGAATCTGTGCCTCTTGAGATGGAGACAACTGAGCGTAACTTTCTTTTCACAAAGTTTTTTTGGTTTGGAGAAGAATAAGTTTTTTGGTCTGTTGTTGCAAACCACACATCTTCCATGGGGATATGTGCTGCTTGGCCTTAGCTGCATCTGGAAAGATGAGAGTGAACCCAAAGTCTCCAAAGAGGTGCCTCAGCTCACCTTTTACTTTTTTCTTTGTAATTTCTGTTTTTTTCCTTTTGCCTAGAGTGGCCCTGTACGACTCTTCGTACCATATAAAAGGCGGAAAAAAGAAAATGAAATGCCTGCAACTCCAGTGAAGAAGGATTGCCCCAAAAACATCACTCTGCTTCCTGCCACAGCTGCTACTACATGTAGGTTCTTTTCTCCTGGTAAAAATTGCTTCCCTTTTTTGATGAAGAATTGCTACACCAGATATTTTATGTCTATCAGCGGCCCCTTGGAACTAGCCAACTGAGAAAAATGTCTTATTTTTTGCCACTTCCTTTTCATTGGGTAGTTTTGTTGGCTCAGTGTCTTTAGCTAATTTCACTTCCTATTGTGTAGAAACTAGCACAGTGTTGCCACATTGGGACTGCAAGTTGAGTAGGAAAAAGTGCAACTCTAGACCTCCGGGAGACTTGGTTTTAAGCATCTTGACATCCTTTTGCAGTGAGCAGTAGGTTTCCTATTTTCTTCTGAGAGAGTTCTGGATTATATTTACCCCCTCTACATGCCTGGCCATTCAGGGGGAGTTGTGGACTCCTGGCCTTGATCCATAGTGGGTTTCCTGTAGGTTTTTCACAGACAATTGAGAAATATCCTCCTGTTGAAATTAGGTTGAGGGGAAGACTGTCCCTTTTCTGCTCTGCTGGAAATCCCCATCCCATCCCCAGAGCTTGGTTTTTGCCCTTTAGAAGCTGGTGGGCACTATGGAGTGAGATTTATGCTATTTCTTGAAATACATAGAAAAGTAGGTTCTAAGCACCTGGAATGAAATCCACAGCCTGAAAGTCGTTAATGAAGGAGGCAGAAGGTGATGCTTTCATCTGCAAATTCCTTTCTAACATTCGGCACACGCTTTGTTACTTACTGTTTTTGATTGTCAAACCATCTGTGTGAGAGCAGAAATTAATTTGCAAGCTCATCCAGCTCACACGTTCCCAGTCACATTTGTGTGTCCTCCTGCTTTTATCACACTAGCATCATCTGGATGGTAACATTACAAAGTGAATTGAGGAGGAAGCAACAGAAATCCGAAAAAGAACAGCCAAAAGTAAGATTAGATTACTACCAGCAGCAGGAAGAGAAATATGCAAGGATTTTGTAGAATTTTGTTTTGTTTTTTTTCATCCCCCAGAGGGGTTTAGTCTGTGTTGGTTCACTGATGTGAGGTGCTGTGAGGTTGCAGGTTTATTCATGCTGGCATTGGGAGAGAGGAGGACTGATTGTTTTGGTTGTAGCCACGTATTTCACCAGGCATGAATCTGCCTAAAAATTGAATAATTGTTTGCTAAAAGATCCTTCTGGCTGAGCAGTGTGCTGCAGAATCAGACCATTACCAAGGAGTGGTGCCAGATTAATTAATCCTGCTTAAAAAGGGTTTAAAACATTTTGGAGCCACTCAGGAATATTCATCCAAAAGGATTTTGTGACTTGTTCCTTGCTTTGGCCAAGCATAATATATCACTCTGTGTAGAGAGACAGCTAAAATTGTCCAGCTAACCAAACTGTTATAGGATTAATTGTAATCCATGTTTTTTTTATGTTGATTTAAGTAGTAAGAACCGCTCTTACTAAGGTTGGAATTAATTAGGGTGAGCCAGAAACTGGTGGGTTTTGTGGCCCCACTGAACCATTATGGTCAGTGTTAAGTTTTTGCTCATCTAATAATTGAAGAGGTGGTGATTTGGGAGGCAGCGTGTTGTAAGTGAACATTCTGGCCCCGTACACCCCGAGAATAAACAGAGTCCTGCAGGAGGCCAGCAGTGCCTTCGGAAGCCAAACGGGGTTTTTATTCCCCTTTCCAACTGTATTGGTCACAGGTGTGATCCAAACTTGGGTTGTCGCAGGCCACTTACTGATGATTCAGAACAGGGATATCAACAGCTAAACGACCGAGGCCTCGCGCTGAGTGTTAATTATGAAAGTACTTCTAATATTTCCAGTCACCGTGACTCCTTCTGGACAGATCACTACCTCTGGTGCTCTGACATTTGATCGTGCATCGACAGTGGAAGCCACAGCAATTATCTCGGAAAGTCCGTCCCAGGGTGATGTTTTCACTGGAGCCGCTGGTAAGAGTTCAGGTGTATGTCTGCTAGACATACCTGAGAAGGAGAAAAAAAAGTTTTGGTCGCCTATTGCTATAGGAAGAAGCATTCTGAATACTGCACAAAGGATTTCTTAAGAGCTTACAGACAGACTATATGTTAACCCGCTGTCCTTCCTTTGAAGTGATTTCAGCAGCTTGAAATCTTACCAGTTGCACAAAAGAAGTTAGAAGTTTTGTCCAGATGTTGCAGCTGCTAATGTACACCGCTGCTGATTTTTTTTTTTTATGGTTATCTCTGTCATTTTTTTCACTACTCCTTCATCCTAAAATACTACCAAAAAAAAGAAAACCAGCTGAGTGTTGAAACTAAGTGAAAAATGCTGAATAAATGCTGAAAAATGCTAGAATAAATCAAACAAAATATAAATGCATGACATATATTTTAGTTCTCTCAGTTTGATTGATACATGGGATTGTGAGCTCTGCTGAGGGAACTGTCCTACCCCGAGAACCAGAGTTCAGAGTCCTGTGATTATTGTAAATACAGAGGTGTGTGTGAGGGAAGGCAGCAATGGCCTTTGCCTTTAAAAGTGAAAGCAGAGATGAAACCAGTACAAGGTTGCCTTGCTTGCTAAGTGTGTAAGATCATGCTCCTGTTTCTCATTTACAACCCCTGGAATTATCATAGAGTGTAGGAACTTGTCTAAAATGTAAAAAAAATATGCGTGAAAGAGGCATAAGAAGTGCCTGGGAGCCGTGTTGTGCGGTGATTCATAATGCCATTGTTCTCTGCAGTTCAGGATACCAACGTCCAGCAGCCCTGCCGGGTCAATCACCCAGAACCCCACTATCCCAGTTACCAGGACAACTGTCAGATTTCTCCTTTTCCTGAAGCTGCGCTGCCGACGTCTCATCCCAAAATCGGTACGTTTTAGGTCCATCACGTGCAACAGTTAGCAGTGCTTGAATTTGCTCTCTAGTCAGTGAACGTAAAGATTGAGGCAGAAAAATTAACTTTCCTCTCTTTTGCTTATGAGTTTTGCGGTTATTAAGATTTGGAGAAGCAGATTTTTCACTCCCTGGAAAGTTTTTCACTCTGTTATTGAGAACTTTGATTTGTTGGTTTCTACCAGAGGCTGTTGTGATCCTGCTTCCTAAATCATCTTGCTGTCCCCTGCCTTTCCTAAGGCTTTTGCTTCAAGGCTTTTGTCACCACTTGGGCATTGTGGTGAAACATTTATTTAGTGTTTGGTCTGGGGAGACCGTCTCCTTTAAAATTGCGTCACAGAAGCTTTTCTAAAAATTCCCACATCTCTTTGTGAATCCACTGATGCGTGCTGGAGGCAGTTTGGGGCAGGATGCTGTTCTCGCATCCACTGTCAGGTTTCCATCCCTTAGCACTAGCACTGACGTTTGTGCTGGAATGATGGGTGCTGCTTAACAACTGCAGTGAGAGCCACCCTTGCCGTGGTCAAACCGATTCTGGAGTAAAACCAGAAAAGATGGTATGAAAAACAACAAATGCAAATCAGTCCTTTAGTGTTTGATAGGATGGGTTAAACCAATTATCAAATAGCTCTTCAAATGTTATATTACGTAAAGTTGATCACCTTTCTGACTGATAAATGAAATGAATATGATGCTATTTGAGTGTTGCCTGTACTGATAGAAACTGGAAGTGTTGAAGAAACTGGAATTGCAAACTTGGAGTGCTGTTATTGCTTTATGTGTTTATCGAGCCTGGGCAAGAAATAGAGCAGGGAACAGTCTGCCACTGGCCAGCAGATGGATTAGGCGATTATAGGCCTTTCACTTCTCTAATTTCTATGATTCTGTGAAGCGATCTGATACTTACTGATCTCGCTGACGCAGAGCTGGAAGACAGGCAGGTTTTGATCCCTGTTACTGTTCTCTCAGACATCAGGAAAAGATCATGTAAACATGTTGTATTCCTTTGTGCAGTCTGACGTCTTTCTCCTTTAAAGCCTGTGTTCTCCCCTCTGTGTGACCTTTTATTTACTTATTTGGAGCAGCATAGTGCGTTGCTGGTCTGTCCAGAATGAAATCTTGTTGATTTTAAGTCTTAGTCAGACCTTGATGTTACTAATTAAACATTGATTATTTTTTTTCACTGGTGAATACTTTCTCCTGACTGATACACTTATGCCAAAATGAGGAATCAGAAGCAATTCCTGCTAGATAAGTTATCAAATGCCATGCTGGGATAAATATTGTGCTGGAAATTTAGCAGTGGGAAAGGGTCTTCTGCAAATAGCTACTGATAAAAGACTGCTTTATCTCATATTCATATCTAAGTGCAAATAGTTCTACGCCAGTCATGTGCAAATTGATTGAAATTACTATTTTAATTAAGGGCTGTTGAGCGTAAAATGACCATTTACCTGTGTGGTGAACTTGCAATGCTGTGGGTCAGAAAAGGTCGCACATCTAACACACAGTGACCTGCAGTACTGCTGGTTTTGAGACTCATTCTTTCCAAATCTCTGCTGGATTCTCTCAGCTTTTGCTGCTTGCATGAAAAATACCAGGTATAACTTGGGAGTCTGCTCCAGGCCACCACACCAGGAGGAGCGGGTGGATGAGCTCGTCTATAGACAGAAAGGAGCAGCCTCATGTTTACAAGCCCTGGCCCTCCTGGGGGACTTCCTGATATCTGTTGGAGGGACAACCCAGCAGGGCCCAAGCAATCCAGGAGGTTCCTGAAATGTGTTGATGAGCACTTCCTTCTGCAAGTGATGGAGGAGCCAAGGAGGAGAGATGCTGTGCTGGACCAGCTGGTGGGGAGTGTGAAGCTCAAGGGCAGCCTTGGCTGCAGTGACCATGAAATGGTGGAGTTCAGGGTCCTTAGAACAGTGAGAAGGGTGTGCAGCAAGCTCACTACCCTGGACTTCAGGGCTTCACTTTGGGCTCTTCAGAGATCTGCTTGGTAGAGTAGTGTGGGATAAAGTCCTGGAGGGAAGAGGGGCCCAAGAGAGCTGGTTAATATTCAAGGATCCCCTCCTCCGAGCTCAGGAGTGTCAACATCCTGACAGAGATGCCTGGGGGGCTGGAGCAGCTCCCCTGTGAGGACAGGCTGAGAGAGTTGGGGGGGTTCAACTGGAGAAGAGAAGGCTCCGGGGAGACCTTAGAGCTGCCTCCCAGGACTTAAAGGGGCTACAGGAAAGGGGGGAGGGACTCTTGATCAGGGTGGGGAGGGATAGGATGAGGGGGAACGGTTTTAAACTGAAAGAGGGGAGATTTAGATGAGATCTAAGGAAGAAATTCTTCCCTGTGAGGGTGGTGAGGCCCTGGCACAGGTTCCCCAGAGAAGCTGTGGCTGCCCCCTCCCTGGAAGGGTTCAAAGCCAGGTTGGACGGGGCTTTGGGCAAGCTGGGCTAGTGGAAGGTGTCCCTGCCTGGGGCGGGGGGGGGGGGTGGCACTGGTTGGGCTTTAAGGTCCCTTCCCACCCAAACCAGTCTGTGATTCTATGAAAAGGACTCAAGAGTCAATACACTTAAATCAGTTGCTGTCTTGGAAAATACTCCGTGTTCAATGTAGCCCTGTGAGGAGTCTGGTTTGTCTGCCGATGTTTTGCTAAGGAGAGGTTCACTGTGAGCGGAACTGCTGGAACTGCAGCCTGGCACAGGCAGGTGTGTGGGCCAGCTGCTGTTCACGACAGTATCTACAGTTGAATTTTTTCAGGACAGTATTTACAGTTGAGTTTTAAGTACCATCTGAAGTGTAGTCAAGATTTTTTCCTGAATGGGGGGCGCTGCTGTTCTGTGTTTTTAACTGGGCTGTGCAGTTTGCTGTTCTGTATCCCCGTCCTTCAGTGAGAAAGGTTTGGGGCTTGTTTCTGCCTTTCTTTTTGGAACCGCTTTAGACAGACCAGTGTGACTGGAAAGCTATTATCTGTAATGACATCCAAAACAGATTGTGATGGGAGACTGATAATAAAATGATAATAAAGTACTTTTCAGACACTTCAGCCTCTATATTTTGGTCAAGAACTTCCCCTTTAGTAAAATTTCTTAATTCTGGTTTCAAGGAAAAGAATCCGGATCCAGTAATGAAAATGGATTTTAATGGAACCAGTGGTCAGTACCTAGCAGCAGCAGCTCTCTCTGCAGGGCACCCCCCTGCAAGGCTGGAGGTGCTCAAGGCCTGTGAGTTATCCCTGGGCGTTATCTTTGGGGCTGGGGGACAAGCTGCCTGGCAGAGGCTCTCGAGGTGTTAAGAGTAATGGTTCTAAAAGGAGAGCAGGCACAGGAAGGGTGCAATCGGCATTTAAATGGCTCAGCGCTTCTGAAGGGATATTCCCAGCTGTGTTGAACGTTTCTCTGAGGGCCATAGCATCCATCAGTTGGAATGGTCCCGTGTTTATTATATGAATGTGACATTCGCTGTTTAAAAGTCAAGGTTGTTAGTTGGCTTTTGGTGCCTGGAATACTGACAGCTCTTCCCCTGACAGTGCAGAACCAGGAAGAAATGTGGTTTCTCACCTTGCAGTACTCACTGTGTTTTCTGTGTGTCGCGTCGTTCTGAAACTCCTACCTAAAGATGTGAGGAAAAATCCTGAAAGGGACTATTAGTAGATTTTGGGGTAATGAGGCTGCACAGCCCTGAAGTTGGTGGTGCCCTCTTTTTTTCTAGTAAACAATTTAGTGAGGAATTTAGAGGTTGGCTGTTGGTAGATGTGAATGCCTTGGACTTAATTTTATGGCAGGTGGTGAGTATTTAGAGTTAGAGTGAAATTTTGGAAAGGTAAGGCCAGTAAAGCCAGGTAACATTTATTCCAGGAAATGTTGCCTAAGGTGAGCTTACACTGTGTATTGTTGGGTTCCTGGATCTAGATTTAATTTCCTCACACTGTGGTCTCCCAGTGTCCATGCAGATCTACTGTTCTGAAAAGTAGATGTCTCAGTGACACAATAACTGTTTTTTTGAAACATTTGCAAAGGTGAGGCTAAGACAGACATTGTTTTCTAGGACTTTAATTTTCCAACACAGGCTTTGGGAAAGGGAGGACTGCAGAGCCCTGATAATTGAGGGGGTTGGAGGTAAGTTCAGGGGAAGTGTGATTGAGTTACCAGGACAGGAGTTTAGCTTCGTTTTGGTGCTTCCTACCAACTGCAGCTACTGTTAAGGTTATGGTTAGGGTCTGAAAAAGTAAAGGCTGTGACACCTCAGTAATTGGTGGGTTTTTTCTTCTTTTAATGTCCCTTGGAGTATGTTTAGAAGTGTTGCTGGACTTCTGTGCTTTTGTATTTTGTTCCGTACCCGTAGCATTCTAGCTTATATAGGAGTGAAGAGTTGTAGTTAGGAATCTGGAGGAAAGGGCCATTGACAAGAAATTTCTTTCTTGAAAACTGCCCAACACAATCAGTGTAAAGCAAATGTCAGGAGATGTTAGTGCCTGAAGCTAAAACTTCCATCTGGGCTCTTATACATTCACTCTTACTTTTGGGATTAGGCAAGGAGAGGTTTCAGAGCTGCAATGAGAGTTGCTGGTCAGAATACCCAGGATATGTGAAACAGATACCTATAGCTGTGTGGTATGTGTGTTTTTATGGCCATAGTTTGTTTTACGGGTAGGATCCAGGATGAAGGGGTCCAAAGAAATTACAAGTACTGGGGTTTTTTTTTTGAAGGGCTTCCCAACTGGTGGTTTTGGAAAGTGCGTGTTTGTACTACATGTGATTTTGAGGTGATGATAACTGTCTTGGTTTTATTCCAGTCCTGGGCCAGGGTTATGGTTAAGATCAGAATTCAGGATGTATAGGGGAGTGTGGTGTGGATCCGTGCCTATTTTTTGTAGTTTTGCAACCTGAGAAGTGACATCAGGATATTTCAGAAAAGTGTTGGGTCACTGAATGACCTTACTTAGGGGTAGTTAAGGGAAACATTAAGTGAACATTGTGATGATAATGGCAGAGGAGTCCCTGGCAATGCTGCTTTCACTGCTTCCTTGTGCCTCTCTGCAGCAGTGCACCTCCCAGAGGTGTTAATTCCTTCCCAGGGTAAACCATACATGTTCTTCTGTCCTAGGGGTTTGAGGATGCCCCAAGAGCTTGTTCTGCACAGACCCATCTGTGCACTTTGGGGCACAGAAGGTAGGTCCGTGTGGCTGCAACTTACCTGGACTGGAAATTTTTGCAGACCGTATTTTAAAAAACCAACCAAACAACACAACAGAAAAAAACCACCAAAAAACCCACTTCATGGAAATGAAATGTCCTAATTCTCTCTATATTTTCTTTTTCTTTCTTTATATTCAGTGTTAACCTCGCTCCCTGCCCTGGCAGTGCCCCCCACGACCCCCACCAAAGCCATATCCCCATCGGTGGTGAACGGGCTGGAGGTGACGGAGCAGCGGAGCTGGCTGTACTTGGAAGAGATGGTCAACTCCTTGCTCAACACCGCCCAGCAGCTGAAGACTCTCATTGAACAGGCCAAACAGGCCAGCTCCTCCTTCCGCGAGGCTGCTGTCACGCAAGCGAAAATTCAAGCTGACGTGGAGAGGAAAGAGGTAATTATGCCAGAGGAGGTGAGAAGACTCAGCCGAGGGCGTCTTTTTGGCTGAGTGATGAACAGAGCAGTACCTCACTAGGTGTCACTGGCTGTGACAGTGGTAGCCTTTAGAAGTTGTTTCTCAATGTCCTGAGAGCAGTATTACCAAGAGAAATCCGAGTTATTCGTATCATGGGGAAGGAATAGAGTGCTCTGGGTTTCCAGGAGCTGTGGGTAGCAGGCTAGTAATACAAACTGTTTGATGTTACGAGTCCTGAGCTCTCCCATCAGCCCTCCTGAAATTTATGAGACGTGGGCACTGAATCCTGGTGTAGGAAAGATGGTGAATGTTCAGCTGTGCGGTGGCTGTTTTCTTTGTCAAGTGAGTGGGGCTATCAAAGAGGCTTTTGGTGGCCCGAAGAGGCAGAGGGGTAAAAAGAACAGCAAGCTGTGGAGTTCATGGGGAAGATAAGCAGTAAAGTTGAGATGTGTCTTGCTGAGCATTGTGCAAGCGAAGCTGATCTCGCATGAGTCCTGTGGTAAGACTGCAAGGCTGGCTGGTGTTACAGGAGCATTGGCTTGCACCCAGTGCCCCTTCTCTCCTCTGCAAGAGGTTATCTGCAAGGACTGCCCTGTTCTCCCTGCTTTTTTTCTCTTTAATTGATGCATGGTAGGGACCCTGGATTCTTCTGAGCACCAGCTCATGCATGCACCCTGAATCTGGCTCCATGCACTGCTGAATGTGTTCCCCTTCTCCCCCAGATCCACAGCTGCTGGTGTGGACTTGAGGGAGAGAGGTGGGGGGCAATGTTCTGTGAAACTGGTGTCGTTGGCGTTAGCTGAACTCCCTTCCTGTACGCCACACTATCTGCTGTTGCCATCGGCGTTATTGCTAACGTCAGCTTTCCACTGAATTCATAGGCACGAGTGTGCAGCAAGAGGCCTTGAAGAAATGTGTGTGGGAAGACTTTGCTGAGAACTGAGAACCCCTATGACAGTCCTTGCAGCATCTTTGATATTCTTTGCCACGTTGTCTCTGCTAAACTCTTCTGTACGCTGCATCCTTGATGTGCAGGTGTGTGATACCTTGAGAGTCTTAATTCTTCCCTGCCTTCTGCCTGGGCAGAATGGGTATTTGTGCTGCTGTCCAGGTTGGGCCGTCTCCTGCTAAAAAGCTCTGTAGAGCAATAAAAAAAGATACCAAAAAATCAGAAGCTTTGACACAGTTCAGAGATGAACATCTGACTTTGTTTAACTTCGCTCTCTGCTCTTTTTCCAGTTATGTGCTGTCTTCCCTTCTGTTTATCCTTACAGTGGTTTCTGGAATGGCTGTTCAGAGTCCATTCCCCTCACCCTCTGATCCAAATCCACCTCATTTCAGTGTAATTCTAGTTTCTTCTTGTCCCGGGAATGGGATTTAAAATCACTCCTGAGTATTGATTAAAGCACTGAGTTTGCAAGGCAGGGATGAGCACGTCTTTGTTTCCAGAGGAAGCCCCTTTCCCAGTAACTGTTGAATCCCCAGTTGTACAACTTGTGTGTCTTCCTGTTCTTATTGTGTAATGGCTACCTCAACAGTTTTGTATTTTGATAAAAATATTGCTCATGGTGCTATTTTTTTAATATCCAAATAACGATTCTCAAGCTTGCCGCTGTGTGCTAGCTTCAGGAACCATCTGGATGATACTGCAGATAGCTATTTCTGAATTCCTTCAAGTGACTTCCATTTTTGGAAGAAACTCCGGGTTTCTGGGTACAGGGCTGGCATTGGAAGTAATTACAATAAATGTCAAATAATTGGCTGTCTGCTTTTGTGTTGGTCAAGGGTGTTTTTCTGATTTCATGAATGCTTCCCCAATTTGTAACGCACGTCTCTTTCCCACCCTGAGTATGTGTGTGGTCAAACTGTTTAAGGTATAGAGGGAGAAAGAGGTGTCTTCCTGCCTTAGTAGTTGTTGATTTTTGCTGGACCAATTTAATACAAGGGAAATAGGTGCTTTATCACTACATTGTGTTTGTTACACTGACAGAACTTCCAAGGGCTAGCAAACAGGGGAACCTCCTCACCACCTCCTCCGTTTGCACGAGCGGGGATGTTGAAGGCAGCGGTGTGGATGCTTCTCTGTAGGAGGGCCGTGGGTTTGCAGAACTTCTGTGCAGCAGGATGTTCCTCCCTATTTGGAAGTGAAAGACTGTGTCATTGTATGAGAGCCGCAGAGCAAAGGCTGTACAACAGATTAAATTATAACAGAGCTGTAGACTCAGCTCTTCCTGGAAGAGACACTTAATATGTAGCAGGATTAAAGAAATCTCTTGGGAACAGGCTGGTTCCCAAGTGCATACACAAACTTCATGGGCATGACTGTAACTAATAGGTATCTTTAGTTTTCACAGCGATGCAGAGCTATTCCCCAGTTCAGTGTCCCAGCTCCTGAGGATGTTGAGTTCAAGCACTTTTGATCTTGTAACTGTCCATATCCCTGACCATGTCCCTCTGTCACCCCTGCGAAAGAGGGAGATGAGCAAGGCAGGGTGCTGGGGACGGCGCTGTCATCACCTGCCTTCCAGAGGGAGTCTGAAGTGGCCCCGAGTTTAAGCAGAGTAGAGGAGAAGTGGCAAGAACAGCAAACACGTAGGAAAACTTACTTGTGTGCTAGTTTTGTTTCAGTCTTCCTAGAGAGTGATAAATTAAGCAGTAAGAATTTTTAATCACAGTTTATATGCCTTGTATATTACAAATCACTCACTGTATTGTGTTTCACTTATTATACTTACTAATTAATGAGCTTTGGAGTTCATTAAATATCACAAATGAGCCAGTCTGCTCCCATACAGCAGTTTGGTTGACTTGGCTTTGAATACCAGAAGCTGTACTGCATACGGAGCAGTGGGAGGTGCCAGTGGGACTTGCAGAGCTCTGAACTGGGAAAGGCAGGCTTTTGCTCCCAGTTCCCTTTGAGCCAGGGAGGCGTTTGTGCTGTCTGGATGCTTATGTTCTTATCTGTGAAGTCAAAAGAGCGGACATCATGGTTTCATTCCGGTCACGCTTGCTAATGATATTATCCAGGACTATTCAGAGGACTCTCAGGAATACATTATTCCCCTCATTTATATCAGTTTGGAGGTGGAAATGCCAACATCAGAGAGGAACTGTGGCAGGAATGGGATCAGCTAAATGTAGCAAGTGAAAACCGTAAAAAATTGTAAGTGCAGCATAAATTAGAAGCATCTACAGTCACGTTTCTTCCTTAAGATGGCATGTCTAATCTGAATTTTGCAGGAGGATTGGATCCCTAATTGCAGTTCCCAACACATGGCGATACCTAGATACAGAGTCCTCAAAAGCAAGAGGGGGGCTGAATTGGGATGTGCTGAGCGTTTAGGCGTCAGGCTGTACAGTAGTGGAATATAAATGCCTGTCTGCGTAGGCAATTAGAGAAAGTATGGAAAAATACACTTGCCTTCCGCTCTTCTCTGATGTCTGACATGAGGGGTTTTTCACTCTGCCTCCCTACTACACAATTAGAGCCATATAACACCCTGTGTCGGGGCCTGGTGATGTCCTTAGCGGTTCTGAAGAAACTATAGGTCAGATTCCAAGTGCTGGAGCTAAAGGCCTCACCAACAGAGTTTTTCTTGCACATAATTTTGTAGTTTGTAAGTCCTTGCATGCACTCTGTTGATATCTTTGTCCTTTTTAATTTCTGTAAATTTGTTTAAGGATCATGGCGTGCTGGGCAGATTTCAAGACGGAGGATCTCTTCCAATTTTTGTTTCTATCTGTGCCACAAGTTATTTAGATGCCCCTGGGTAAGTCCTTGGCCTCTCTGGGCCTCGGAGCCTGCTCTTTTTAAGGGTAACACAGAGGGCTTGCATAGCAGTTTGCAGTGGTAGGATCTCTGGGTAAAAGGCTGTGTAAAAAAGCGTTAACCTTATAAATCCTAGAAATAAGAGCAGTTTGTAAACCTGAAATCTACAATTTCAGAATTTATGAAAATCTCTCTTTTGCAATAATTTCTTTTGAAACAAAATTGTGCAGGAGTTTAAGAAAGTGGTTAAAAATACCTTGCCTGTTGTGTATGCTGTCTGCAGTATCTCGTGTGTCTGTTGATGAGGACTCCTTAATTAATAAGCAGAGCCCTCACGGAGTTAGTTCCAGACATGAAGCTGACTGTTCAAGAAGCGGCAATGGCCATAAGCCGTGTGTGTAAACAAGAGGCGCGGATGCAGCTGGTGCTCAGCCTGCGTGCGGCTTCATATTGGCAAACACCAAATATAAGTTACGTTTATGTTACTCAGAAGTCTTGGGGAATGACATTCTGAAAGAAAAGCAAACCATAAACCCCCCAGCTCAGTGTTTATATGAAAATGTGTCATGCTTCTTGCAAAAAAATGAAAATATCAAAACGTTCGTAAGCTTTTTCTGAATTGCAGCATTTTGCATGGGATTGATTACCACTGCTCTGTCAGAACTTCAGCCAGCTGTTAAGAAAAAGTTCACCACTATCACTATTAATTAGCATGTGACTGAGTGTATCTGATCCTCTGAACGTTGGTTTTGATGCTTTTTTTGATTTAGGGAAAAACGGAAGAGAGTGAGTGGGGCAACAAAGGCTCAGTGTCTCTTACAACAGGTATTTGACAACTCACAGGACTGGCCCGAAGGGAGTGGATTAAAGACAGTACTTTGCACAGAGGTCTGTGTGCTTTGGCAATGTAATTTTTTTGAGTGTGCGTTAAGCCATTGTTTCTATCAGATAAACTTTAGGAGGGGGAGAATACAGGAACTCACCAAGTTCTGTGCCAGAAGACATTGCTGGAAGATAGTAAAGATATTCAGGAAATGTGTTAAACAGTTTTTCTGTATAAATTTAACAGAATCGGTGTCGAAATCTGACAAGTGTTTTAACTGAAATAGCCCTCTGTGTAATGCAGTGATGCCTTCAGAGCCCAGCCCATTTGAAAACAAGGTGGAAGATTAAATCAGCTAGCAGCTGGACTGTCTGAATTCCTTTATAGAAAGATTAAAACAATTCAGGGCTAGAGAGTATGAAATTAACCTAAAAAGGGTCAGGTATTTAAGAGTATGAAATTAACCTAAAAAGGGTCAGGCATTTAAGAAATGTAGCTCTAGTAAGCAAATCATGGTTTGCACACTCCAAAGCAGCAGCAAAAACAGTTGAGAATTGGAGGTTTATCGGTTTTCTGGAGCTGGTTGTGTGAGAGATCTGGATGTGTCTGGCTTGATCCTCTCTCTTATCACACCTTTTCCTTCTTCATAGTTTCTGCATGGCTCCAATTCTTCACCCAGCAGGCTGTGCTGAGCCAGGGGACTCGCTGTGGGGGTAGATAAAAAGGAGACAGAAGGGGGTTAAATGTGGAGTTTCCATCGGGAGGTTTCGGGGACCGAGAGCAGAGGTGGAGGAGCTGCTCTGGCTCAGGCAAGGCTGGACTTCCTCTTGAAGCCTTTCTCATTGGCAGTCTCCCCGGAGAACGGGATTAGCCGCACGCACAGAGGATGAAGTGGAGTCTGGCAGTGGGAAGGGTTTTAATTCGGGAGCTGCGGCGCTTTATCAGAACCAGAATTCGGCGTGTTCAGCCCCGGCGCTGTCTCTGCACGGGCTGTCACAGAGGGGACGGTACGAGCTGGGATTGCGTCTGTGGAGGTTTTCAAGCTGGGTTGAAATTCCAACTCACCACATGCCTTGTTATCTGTATTTCCACTTTCTTCACTTAAAAGAAGTTTAGAAACGTTACGCAGTTTTCCTAGGCCAGTTCTCTTATGACGGGTCATTTGTCTTTCATTTAACGGTGGAAAGCTCACTTTAACCTTTCCTGAAGAATCCGCAGTTGCCTGCCAGCCCAGTTCTCTGCCTGAGTGCAGGGAGGCAGAGGGCAGAGGCTGCGGCCCCAGGCGTTGAGTCCCAGCTCACCGATGTTAATGATTCTCTCAAGAATCAAGTAGTTTTCTTCCTGAGACCTAGCAGGATTGATTCTTAGGCCAGAGGCCACATCTCAAGCTTGCCGGTGTATTCCCCATCTTCACAAGAATGCTTTTGATTTGGACAGTTTTGGTTTTCAAAACAGGAATTTTGAAATCTCCATACACATGGTGCATGTTTTGCCTACACAGTACTGGAAGCGCTGGGGATGTGCATGGGTCCTGTCTTGCTAATTAGCCTGGTCTTGCCTATTTGTCAGATAACAGCAGGACCCAGTCACACCCCTTGCAGTCTGCAGCAAGAGGTTTCCCTGCCACCTCCTTCATCTCCCTAGGGTTGTTTAATTTGAATTTGTGTCCTGGTAATACAAAGGTTTTGCAGGCTGTGATTTCACAGGAGAATAAATACTGTAATGTCAGGTCATAGAGACACTTGTAAATTAAGCCTTTAATCTCCTTATATGTTGGGTTGTACTCCTGGATAAACCTGCTTTGCCTGAAGGTGGGGGTTTGGCTTTTTTCTTACTTTTTAACTGTTCCCAATAAATTTAAAATGGTTAGCACATAATCATGTCGGCATCGGTTGTGGGTTCCTTTGGGTTAGGACTCCTGTCTCTTGGCAGCGTTGGCTGCTGAGCGTGGCCAGGCGGTTTGTAAAGCTGCACCTGGTTGGACTCGAACTGGTGTGAAGTGGATCCGCAACACACCCGAAGTGTGTTTTAAAAGTCCCCTCCAGAGGACTGCTTAATTCAAAAACTCTTTGAAAGCCCTTTTATGCTTCTGTTAAAAGGAGGAATAATGGTTAGGGTTGATGCTGTTTCTGAAGTCTTGGGTGTGTTCATTTTGTCTGGTTTTTTTCCCTAATCCATTCTGCTGGGCTGTGCCATCCCTCCAGACTCCTTTTGCCTGTTAGAGGATTAGGATCACTGGACTTGACCCAAACTTTGGCCCAAGAAGGTGGCACTTGGCCCTACTACCTTGGTATTTTCCTCGTGTTCCCTTTACTAACTGCTTAGGTCCTCATGTGAGAGGTGCAGTTCCCCCGTGGCAATTAAGCCACCCATTTTAAGGGGGAGTGCTTGGCTGGGGAGAGCAGGGTTTGAGTAAATGCTGTACTTAACCAGCAGTTGGTCACCTCAGGCCGTTTTCTCACAGGCTTCATCTGTCTCCAGGTCAGGGCACAGTGTGCCTCTCTTGTAAGGGCAGAGTGAGGTTCCTCTTCAGCTGCATTTTTGGGCTTGCCAGAAGCAGACTCGGTGTCAGGACCCTCCAGGCAGAGCACCCTTTTCAACCCCTCATGTCACGCTCTGGCAGTGAAATGACAGGTCTGGTGTATTTTTCCTTGCAGCAATACCAGAACCAGTTATTTCAACAAACAGAAGATGTGGATGGGAAGACAGAAATCATCATCAAGGTAAGCTGGGGATGTCTCATTTTATGAAGGGTCTCTTGGTCTTGGTCTTGTTCCAATTCAAGATGCAGAGTTTTTTATCACTGCTACAGAAGGCACGTATTCTGTTTCTGGCCTTGCCTTCTGGCAGAGATCTGAGCTCTCCCTAGCAGGACTAATGCTCCATTCGAGCAGAGCGTGTCCCCTTTCCCAATCCTTCCAGGTTTTCACAGTCCTTTATCGTCATCTGGCCAGGTTAATCGATCTCACTTACCTCTGATGGATGGCTGTCACTGAGGCGTGGCAGGAAGGAAACTCTATTCCTTTTTGTCCTGTGAGCTGGTTTTCAGAACTGCATGATTCCCTCTGGCTTTGGGACTGGGAGCATGAGTTGAGTTAGTCCAGGACCCATGGTTTAAGCCCTTCCAGCTGTGTTAGTTGTCTTCCTAAGATCTCCAGGTACAACCACACACACTGTGTATTTTCAACATTTTCCAACACTGAACAGGTTATGTGCAGCCTCGCTCAGGTAACCCTTTGGGACCGGCTTTGCAAGCCCCAAAGTGCAGCTTTAAGCCCCTTTTTGGTGGCCTGAATCCCCAGCTGTACATCAGGAATACAAACACAGTTCAATCACAGCAACTATTAACTGTAGGTACCTTGGTAAGATGTGAGCAGATGTGATGAACTCGGTGTTAATCAGGGCGCTGATTGTTGGGTTTGTTGTGCTCAAAAGAGAGAAGGAGCTGGTGGGACTAAAGATACTGCGATGCCTTCACAGCCAAGAAACGCTTCCTGTCGCAGCCTCACACTGCGGCTCTGACGTGCTAATGATTTGTTAGTAATTTAATGAGATGGAAAC
This sequence comes from Strix uralensis, assembly GCF_047716275.1. Taxonomy (NCBI): domain Eukaryota; kingdom Metazoa; phylum Chordata; class Aves; order Strigiformes; family Strigidae; genus Strix; species Strix uralensis. The sequence goes on from NC_133986.1 coordinate 12,172,987, forward strand.
AGAATGCTCTGTGAAGTGCTTATTTTTGTGGTAGTTCAATGATATTTCCACTTAAATATACAGGTTATGTTAATTGATGTCACTGAGATAAGATTAAAGCGATAGACACAAAAACATCCTTTAAAAACCAGGTGTGAATCTTCACCCATGTATCCTATCTCGTCTTCTGGGTTTAAGTCCTTGCTCCTGTTACAGCTTTCTTAATTTTACTCCTCTGTCTTCTCTTTCCCTGTTGGGACGCTGCTTATGTAGCTGTGCTGCAGAGCGGCAAAGGAACAAGCCTGCTCAGCCCGTGGGAATGATCCCTTTTTCCTCTCTGAAAATAGGGAAAGATTAAACGGAAGGGTCCCATCCTTCTGCCTATTCTTGTCCTTCCTCAGACCCTCTCTCAGACGTATGCAACGAAACCACCAACCAAATCTGCCTTTAAAACTTTAAATTTGAGATAAACTCAGCTTGGGTATCGGTGGCCTGTGCATAGCCTGGACCACTGCTTGGCCCACACCTGCCCTTGGTTATGAGGGACCCCCGCTGCAACCTGCAGTGGTTGGTAATATCCCCCCTGTGCACAGGGAGGCACCTCTGTGGCATGTGGACAGATCTCCACGAACACTCAGTGTCTCACCCAGGGTTGGGAAGGGCCTCTTGCCCACCAGAAAGGAAATGAGAAATACAGTTCATTTTCCAAAGTGATCCCTGCGAGAATGGCGAGGAGAGGGGTCTCTGAAGGCACGTCCAGAACCCACCGGGCCTCTTGGTGTTCGTGTGTTGAGGATTTATTGGGAAATGGAGGCTCCTGCGTCACGTCACGTTACAGCACCTGTATTACACTGCGGTGATCTCCTTGATGTTGTTCTCTCTGACCTGGTCCCTTTGTCATCCCCTTTCACAGCAATCCTGTGTCAACTGCGGTCGTGAGGCAACGAACGAGTGCACGGGGTGCCACAAAGTCAACTACTGCTCCACTTTCTGCCAGCGAAAGGTAAAAGCTTGTTTGCGAGTTGCAAATTGTGTTGTCTGGAGGGGGCTGTGTGACCCTGGCGAGAGGCAGACGGCTCTGCCCGCAACCTGAGGGGCATCAGCGTGGCCAGAGGAGCGGGTGGCAGAACTTCCCGTGGCGCACAGGCAGCCGGAGCACGAGTCCCGTGCGGGTTGGCAGCCTTGGCACCCCCAGCCCCTCCTGCAGCCCAATCTCCGAGCGAGGCTGCGGCGGTGGGGCAGGGCTCGAAGGGGTGGGGAAGGTCCCAAGATTTGCAGAGATCTTTTCAAAGGTGATTTAAAAATGGATCTAAAAATCAGAGTAACACCAGAAATGGGGGTGTGGTCACCTGTGTGTGAGATGCAGGGATCCGTTAGCTGGGAGCGCTTTTACAGCCCTGCCCTGCCGCTTCCTGGGAAGCTGAACACTCAGTACCTGTGCTCCCCCTGTGTCGCAGAGGACACAATTCTCTTCTTATTTACATTATTTGTGATGCTACAGATGATACAGTGGGATGAACTGTAAGATTTTGAATGTAGGAGGTGGAAACAGGTATGAGGAAGTATGGTGGAGGAAGCTGCTGTGCTTCATGTTTTGTGCAGGTTCCTTACCAAGACCCTTAATGCCCTGCTTGAGAGGAAAGGATAATTTAATCTGGCCAGGGTTACGGTTCTGCGGGCCGTCCGAGTTCAGTCTGAACCTCCTGAGGCAGGGTGTATTGAGTAGCTGAAGAATTTTGACTGTTTCCTTTTGTCTGTAACAAAGTGAATGGTGGCCAAGTTCCCCATCTGCACAGCAGAAAGATTAAAATCCAAAGAAGGAACACAGAGAGCAACGCCACTGTTGTCCTCAGTACAAAGTGCCCTGAGAGTCACCTTTTGTCCCCTCCCAGACAGGCTGTCACCTCTCGGGGGACATCTGCCCGTGCCGGAGCCACTGCAATAGGGTGGGAGAGCATGAAGTGCTGTCAGTAACAATTCCCTTGAGCATCCCCCTGTCCTTGGGAGCTGCACTGGGCGGCCTCTGGGTTGGGCAAGTGAGAGGAGTGTTCTGCTCATTCAGACTAGACCTTATGGTCGGTCAGTCCCATAGGAATTGAGCTCCTCTCCCTTGCCACTGCCGACCTAAGACCCCTCCTGTGGTGCTGCCCTTCAGGTGCGCTGCCTTGTGTGAGCTCTTCCAGGAGAAGGTTTAAGCTAAGGTTCTGACTCAGTTTTAGTAAATTTTCCATGACCTAACTGATATTGATGCCCTGTTTTGGTTTTTGGGTTGAGAAACCAACGTTCTGCTTAGTTTGTGTCATCTGATACTGACCCAGTGTGTGGTTCCTTTCCTGTCCTTTGTGAGTCTTGTCTGGTCGAGCAGTAGAGACCCGCCGTAGCCCGTCCGTGCTGGAGAAAGCGCCTCTCAAACACAGCACCCGCTGGGCCCTTTCCCTTCATGCCTCTCCCTCTGTCCTTCCCCCGCAGGACTGGAAGGACCACCAGCATATCTGTGGCCAGTCAGCCGCAGTGACGGTGCAGGCCGACGAGGTGCACGTCACCGACAGCGTGATGGAGAAAGTCACCGTCTGAGCACACCTACCTCTTCAACCGCTCCCCGGGGCCTGGTGCGGCCGGCTGGATCGGCAACCCGGCGTGAACGGTCTGTCCTTTACCAACCACACTCTTCTCACTAGCAAACTCATTTTTGAAAGATTTTTTTGATACTGTGACAGCATTTTGCCGACACCCGATCCCTCTTTCAAAACTTTGAATAATACAGAGACTGTGAAAACCTCATCTGGAAAAAAACCCAACCCCCACCTAACTGCAGCCTGGCAGCTGGGAACCACCTTGGGCTTAAGGAAGCTTTGCCTTGGCCAGCTGGGAACCTCCACCGTGTGGATTACGGCAATCTCGTCCTCTCTCTGGAGATGGATCCAAAGCAGGTGCTGCACTGAGATTTGCCAGTGTTTCCTCCTCCCTGTGCCTCCCTACCTCCTGTTTGAAAAAAGAAACGAACCTTCATTTGGTTTATTTAATTGCCTTCAAAAAGTCGGTACAAGTTCTTAGTTGGCCATTGGAAGGACTTTTTTTTTTTTTCTTTCCTGTGTTCCCTCTGTGCTGGGCAAATTTGGAACACATGGGAGCCTCTGCACTTGAATAGAAGTGAAAAATAACACATTGTTAAATAAAATGCGGTGAAAGCAGGAGCGTGCCCGGCGGTGCTGTTTAATTCCCTCGGCAGCACTTTAACATACCGATCGATGCAGGAAGCGGCTGCCCCGCGGCTGCGGTTACGCGCGTGTCTCTGCTCTCTGGCCCTGCCGCAGCCTCCCCTGGGCCTCCGCTGCAGCTGGTAGCGTCCGTCTGGCCAAAATCCGACCTGACCCAACCCGGAGGGAGAGCGGATTGTCCCATCCCCGCCTCTCAGCTCCTAATTAAAGCACTGAGCATTAGGAAGTTACTTGCTTTGTTCACTGCAAGAAAAATGTAATTATTAATGTATTTCTTTAATAATTTAGGCTAATCAGGCACCTTTATTTGTGTTTGAAGATTAACGCCCCAGGCTGGAGGAGTCTCAGCAGACACCCCTCCCCTCTGGTTGGTTGTTTTTTTTCAGCCTCGGGCATTACGGCTCTGAGGGGTCACTTGTCCCACCCAGTTATTCGGGCGATTCTGTGTTGGTGGGTGAGGGGGGTTGTTGTTCAGCTGACGCTCCCGGCAGGGTCACCCCTGGATCACGGAGTGACCCAATCCAGCACCAGCAACACCGTCAAAAGGAGAAAATTCTATCCAGAGTTACAGGAAAGTGATAATAGAGAAAAATGCGATGGAGAATCCTTAAGTCTCACACTAGCGGTTTCTGACAAGTCCGTTCCTTCCTCCGTGACTCTTGTTACGCAGCTCCCGGGGGTTCCAGGGAGGTGGCAGCTGCTGCTTCATCTCTTCCAGCACTTGCTGCTGCCGAGATCTCCTGGGACGTCCCATCGGCTGGGTTCTGCCGTCAGCAGCAGCTGCCCAGTGTCACTTTCAGGGTCTTTACTGGAAAAGTTTTTCCTCTGAACGTGGAGCTTGGCGGGCAGCAGCGTGGAACAGGCATCGGCAGAGGAAGGCAGCAGCATGCTGGTCTCCTCCGACAGAAACCGCTCTCCAGTGGAGAGCTGAGCACGAGCTGAAGCGGGAGGGGAACAGAAATTACCTGCGTAAAGCTCCTGGGAGGGAAAGAACAGGCAAGTCCTTAGATTCCCATAGCAAAGCGCTCGCTCCCGCTTCCCAGAGTAACACTTCAGTATATCTGATAGTTTCTTCTCACACTGTTAAATTATGATTGCCTGTCTTCTAAAGCTTTGAAGGCAATTAGCTAATTGAAAAGATGGTCTTAATTGAGCCTGCAGTAATACAGCTAATTTTCTTGCCTCCGTCTATTGTCCATTAAGGTTCTGACTACAGGGAGCGGCGCAGAATGTTCAGACCTGCCTCGGCAGCGCCTCTGGTGCTTTGCCCCTGGGGCTCACGCGCGTTCTGCCCGCAGAGCCGTCCCGGAGCAGCCGGGCTCTGCGTGGGTTCAAGGTCAAGGACGGCTTCGGGAAGAGGTGAGCTGAGGGGCCAGGTCCCTGGCGCTGCTGGTCCCCTGGGCAGTGACCGGGCAGCAACTGCCACAAACACCTGAGTCCTCCCCTGTCCTCATGAAACAGCTGCTGCCCGAGGGAAGCTGGGCCTTGGTTACCCTCTGAATTTTGGCTTTACTGCACCGTTTAAGGGGAAAAAAAATTTGGACGAGAGCAGGGCAACTCTCCTAAATGAAAAAAATTGTAGGCGTGAGTCATCGCTAGTTGAAGCTCTCGGGAGCTTCCCCTCAGAGCCCTGGTTCTGGGGCAGCCATGCCCCAGCACAGCGGCAAACTCCAGAACACACAAATCCACAACGCAATCACCATGGGAATGAATGTGTTTATTTGGGGATGACAACTCAATCGAGCAGTTGTTACTCTTAGGCAAAGAAAAGCTTCAGCCCTCCCTGCAGTACTTTTTTCTTTTTGTTTCTAAGCAAATTACCCCTCGGAAAGCAACAGCCCTATACAAAAATCGTTACCCAGACGATTGCTGGTTTGTGCAATAATCATTGTCTTCCACCTGAGCCCATGAGGATGCATCAGCTGCTCCCTCTGGCTGCCCCAGGGTCACCGCACGCAGGGTTAGCGACAGCGGAGCCTTCCCTGCCCTCACCTCAGCTTTCTCCAGCTCTTGTCTGAATTTGGGCATTTTTCAGCTAGGGCAGCTTTCCTGTATGGGGGCAGGGGGGTACTGGACATGGCCGCCTTGTTTGGGGGATTTTTGTAGGATCTTCATGTCCACTTGAGTAAAATGAGTAAAATCAGTCTTTGGATTTACATTTACAATGGGTAAGGGATAGATGCACCCTCCCCAGGCCCGGGAACACCTGGGAAAGGAGTTTCAGAGGCTTCTCCCCTGCAAGCTTCTGCCTGCGTCCCCTTGGAGTCCTGGTGCTGCCCCCCCGCAGCTGGGAGAGGCCAGAGCCCTCCGAAAGCAGCACGTGGGGCTCCACTGCCGCCCAGTCAGGCTTGCCAGTAACATCCTGCCAAAAAACTGTAATTTATGATCCTCGTCACTTGGTGCCGGGCTGAGGCTTTGCCTGGAGCCACCACAGACCTGAAGGGGCTGAAGAGGGCTGAGTCACTGTGCTTCTGCCCCTTCCTGCACCCCCGGGGGGGGCTTTGCTGGGGCTCTGGAGGACATGCCCTGTGTCTGAGCGGGTGTCAGTGGGGCTCCCTGTTGTGCCCACGAGCTTGGTGTGGCTGCACCGTGAAATCCTCCAGAGCTGGATGGTAGCACGGGAGGGCTCCCCGGGGAACGCTCCCCGAGCTGGCACGGGCAGGATTCCCCTGTGCAGGGGGAGTGGGGAAACTCCTGCACCTCTCAGGGCCAGGGCGGGTCATACCATGTGCAGGGGCAGCCGGGAGAAGCCCAGCCCGGCCCGAACACCAGCACCCAGTGCCGGAGCCGAGCTGAGAGCCGTCCCGGCTGCCGGCGGCGGCTCTTCCTGCTCACCTCGAGCAGCAGGTGCTAAAGAAGCGGCTCCGCCTGCGCTTCCCGGCGGGAGCATCTGAGCGCAGCGTCCATGGGTACTCACCTGTGAAGAGGAGCTGGGAACCAGCCTCCCTCCGCCACCCCCTCTCCTCCTTCCCGCCTCCCCAGCGACGACAGCAGCCCTTAGGCAGAAATAGATCTTTAATGAACTTTACAAAAAATAGCCCAGTTGTTCCTTCTCCCCTCCTATGCTGGTGGGCTTAGCAGAAGAGGTGCAAGACTTTGCGGAAGAAGTTCCTGAACTCCGCGTTGAAAACAGTGTAAATGATGGGGTTGAGGGCGCTGTTGACGTAACCCAGCCACGTGACAGTGCTGGTGACTTGGGTGGGAATGGTGCAGGACTTGCAGAGCGCCCTGGTGATGTGGACCACAAAAAAAGGCGTCCAGCAGAAAAGGAAAGCACCTGCCAGAAGGATATGAAAGAGGGAAAGTGATGTGAATGTTAAAAGGGGTTTAATTTAACAAAGATAAGAATGGAGACGGCTCAGAGCGCTTTGGGGAAAAGCAACAGATGTGGTGATATGTGGAGCTGGGCTTAACGCCCAGACAGAATATTTAGGATGTATTTCTCATCCGAAATGTTGATGAAGAAAAGTCTAAGTTACGTTATTAGTTGTGGATTCGCATTTACAGTACCAGGAGGCACAGGTTCCCCCTGAAGGAGCGGGTGGATTATTCACACTGGAGGCCTTCTCTCCTGGGGTGGCGTTGGGGATGGAGCTTCTCACCGGATAAACAGCCTCTCGCATTGGGGGTGAGTACGGGGCGGGGCTTAAGGCCGCTGTTCCACAGGAACAAGGGGAGGGGGGAGTCAGAACGTGAGGGAGGAGGCCCTGGGATGGGTGGGACAAGGTGGCTTTTCGCTCTCCCTCCCCGAGGAGGAAGCATGGTTCTCTGGTTCTGGGCGCGCTGGCGCCCGTCGCGGCCCAGCAGGAGCCTGTGAAGCCAAAGCTCGCGGCGGCGGGCGCAGATGGGTCCCACCAGGCCGAGTGTCGCCGTAGAACGTGGCGCGTTTCCCACCCCGCCCCGGCAGCGCCCGCCTGCTACTCACCAACGACGACAGGCAGCACCCGCATGGCCTTCCGCTCACGGCCATTGATCTTGGCCCGCTTCCGACTGTGCCCTGTGTGGTGGTACTGGAGGTGGGGGTAGGAGACAGTCTGGATCCCGTTGTTCACCCCACAGTCCCCCGGGTGCTCAGGGTGGGTGTAAGGGTTGCACCCCTCGGGCTCCAGGCCCGTCGGCTCTCGCTCGAGGAAGGTGGAGGGGCGATACAGCTTCCGGTTGGCCCCGTAGATGCTGCCCCTCAGCTTGGCCTTCCTGGCCTCTTCCCAACGCTTGAGTCCGTGGAACATGGCGCAGTACAGCACCAGCATGACGGGGCACGGGATGAAGAAGGAGCAGATGGAGGAGTACACGATGTAGTTGTCATCCTCCAGCTGACACAAGCTGGGGTCCCGGTTTGGGACGTTGTTGAGGCCAAATATGACAGGGGATGCTACAGCAAAGGCGAATATCCAGGTGGTGGATATGAGGATCAGCTGCCGCAGGTCGATCTGGCGCCGGTTGTAGTTCAGTGGGATGGAAACAGCGATAAACCTGCCAGTACAGGGCGGTGTCACCACTGGTAACAAGCGAGTGGTCCCAGAGCTGCTCGCCACTGTCTTTCCCCCCTTTAATTTACTTACGTAGCCAAGGTCCGGGCTACAACCAGCCCACCCCTCAGAAGAGCACCCAAAGGGACAGCTCTGGCTTGGGCCCCCCCCAGGGGCACTGAGGGGACACCACAGAGATGGGGAGGACACAGTGGGGCTGAGCACCCTCCTGAGGAGAGAAGAGGAGCCTTGCGAGGGCGTGTGTGGGAGCAGCTTGGTGCCAGGACACAGCGCTCCCCACTCCGGCATGAGGAGGAGGAGGAAGACACTTACCGATCCACGCTGATAGCACAGAGGTTGAAGATGGAGGCTGTGCATAGCATCACGTCCATGGTCATCAGGGCATCGCACAGCACCGTGCTGAGGGACCACACGCCGCCCTGGAACTGAAAAGATCCCCGGGGTCAGCAGATGCCATGTCCCACTGCCTTTAAAATGACCCGAAACGCCTCCGTGCCGGGGCGCCTCAGCCGCTCCCGCTTTCCCCCGAAGCAGTGGCCTGGAGCCGAGCAGCCCTGCCCGTGGCTCGGTGCCACTCTCCTGGCAAAGCAGCGGCACAGGGGCTCAACCCCGTGCGAGGGCTCGCAGCCTGCTCGGGGCTTCGTGTTCTGGCCCGGCCCAAGGGTTGAGCTCCCAGACATGTTGCTCTGGGAAGATCTGATGCAAGCAGCCCACAGCCTTGGGTTAGTGCAGGCACAAAACCCCCAAACCCATCAAGCACCACCCCAAAATCTCTGTGGTAAGGCAGGGCTCAGCGTTCACGGTGCCGCATCGCTAGCTGCCGGTCCCTGAGGCAGCAGGGAGAGGCTCTTCAACAAGTGACAGAGCACAAAGCTTCCACTTTCCACATCCAAACTGCTCCACCGTCCTGCCTGCAGCTGCCGTGAGCAGTTCTGTGGTTCCGTCCCGCCACGCCAAGCGCGGGGCCAGGCTCCCACGAGCTGGGCAGATACAATCTCTTGCTCCCTCTCGCCACAACTGCAGGCAGCCGGGGCAAAGCAGAAGCGAGAGGACGTGACCAGACGTATGTCATTGGTCTGTATTACTTGGGAGCATGGACTCTGCTATACAAGAGATATCAGTCAACAAAAAAATCTATGCTACTGCATCCCAAATAATCCCCAGAAAAAAAAATCAAAGCCAGAAAATGCCCACAGGCTTGTGGTTTATCAATACCAGCCCGTGCAACACGAACGTTTGCTCCGCAACGCTCTGTGAACCTGGCTGCTGGAAAATGGGAATGGAAGGAAAAGCTCAAGGAGCACAGAACTCGCACCATGGGGAAACCAGGAGGCCTCAGTGGGCTGTTCCCACCACGGCAGCAGAGAATTTTCCCTCCCAGTTTGGGACTGCCCGGCAAACTCCACCACCCTTTGGGTCCCTCCGCAGGGAGGGGCAAGGTAAGACCAAACCCTGTGCCAACAAATAGGGATGGTTTCAGCTTGAAGATGAAGTGATCAGCAGCAACGCCCGCTTGCCACGTCCGGCCCAAACACGGGTCTACTGGTGCCTGGTCTCCCTCACGCCCGCGCTGGGCTGTGTATCATATACACATACATCTGGGTTTTTCTTTAGCTCACCCTCCTTCACCACCCTGGTAACACAGAGGCTCGGGGTCACCCTCTCAATGGGCCAAGGGCAGAATGGAAGGAGCTGGGCTGTTGCAGAAAGCAGGGCCAGCGCCGAGGAACGGCCTCTGCCCGGGGCCAGCAGCCCCTCGGCTTGTGGCCACCGTCTGTGCTGGCCCCTCCCCTGCAGCCTCACCCCGACACCCCCACACTGTGTTCGGGGAGTGACACCCCTGCCCATGTCACCTAATGACCCCTGGTGGGGTCAGAGCACGCCTGGGCAGTCCAGCCCCTCTGCAAAGTCCCATATATACAGAATATATCTCTGTATATTTGTTATATAAAATACACACATGTATACAATTATATGTTGTATACATATATGATACTAATAAGCTATATCTTATATATTGCTGTAATAAGATATATAGCAAACATGTATACATATTGTGCATATATAGGGGCTTGAAATGTTTTTCTATAATATATATCATTGCAATATATAACATTTTATACATTATAATTTATCCATATATTTCTATATAATATATGCTATATATGTAATACATGTATATTTACAAATTAGATTTAAAATCACTATATTTGTTATTAAAAATTAGATTATATACAAATAAATATAAAATGCCCCTGGGAATTTGCAAAACATCAAGCACTATATATACTCTATACATACTCTTACTATTATAAAAATATATATTATATATGATAAATATTACTATAACATATATATTGCTACATGTAATATATAATTTACTATCTTTTTAATCTATATATGATGTGCTATATAAAAATAATTTTATATATTTATATGAATTATAATATATATTTAGTATAATATATTTTTATCCATCTCATTTATAAATGTATTAATGTGATGTATTATACAGTGCATTAATATATAGCAATATAATATAGAACATATATAAATAATGTCTCTATTATATATCCTATACTATGGTAATATGTAGTAAAATACATAAACCATACATAATATATTATTATATACTATGTGTTCATATTTACAAAACAGATCCCAGAATCCCAGGTTGGAAGGGCCCTCAAGGATCAGCTGGCCCAACCTTTCTGGCACAAGCCTGGTCTAGCCAAGCTGGCCCAGCCCCCGACCAGCTGAATCTTGAAACTGTCCAATGTTGGGGAACCCACCACTTCCCTGGGGTGATTATTCAGGTCTCCAATTGTTCTCAGTGTGAAACATTTTCCTCTTGTGTCTAATCGGAATCTCCCCAAGAGTAACTTGTACCCGTTACCCTTCTTACAGGGAGACAACGAGGGGAGGCTCCATCTCCTTTGCAGCCAACCTTTAGATACCAGACCACGGTGCTCAGGTCTCCCTGGAAAATATGCACATTATATGTGTATGTATGAAATGAGAGTGGGGAGCCAAAAAAAGTTATTCAGCATCGTAGGAGAGGGAGCAAAATGCCTGCCACTGGGCACAGGGACAGCAGAGGTGGTGCCGAGGGTGTGGAGAGGAGTTCAACCCACATGCCAGTGCCAGGAGAGGAGTGATGGGATGAAGCCAAGAAGAGAAATAATTAGACTGTCACTGTGTTGTCCGAAAAGTGGCTTCGTGGCGCAGGGTGCAATAGGTCAACGATCACACACTCAGGTGAGACATCGCTTATTTATTTCAGGGTTGCGCAAGCCTGGGTGCTTGGGGGTTTCCCACAAATCAAGTACCCAACGGGACTTTTCATGCTGTATTCATACACAAAACTTGCAGAGTTAGTAACTGTCCCAAGTCCATCCTCTCTATGATGATTGGTTAGTAATTTACATACAATTATAATACTGCTGACAGAATACTTCCACTACTGCGCATGCTCAGGGGAAGGGTCTTCACCTGGGCAAGGGTCTTGACCTGTAGGTGTGATTTTTAGTGTTAGAATGAGGGGAGTTCAGCAAAGGACACATGGACCTTGCGTTTGCTTGCCAAGTTGGCACTGTATCCTCTTCAAGGGCTAGTGGCTCTGGGATGTCCTTGCCCAAAGGCGGCTATCGACTTGTTCTGCTGATGAGGGATGCCTTTGGCTTTAACGTAGACAAAGAACATCTTCCTTGAGCTAAGCATAATATTTCTACATTGTTCTAAAAGTGTAACCTTCAACAACTGTGTTTGGTTCTAAAACAGGAGAAGTAGGGAAAAGGGCTCTAGTTTAGCCTCCATAACCCAGAAGAAAGTCACCCAGGGAGGCGGGTGTCAGCTCCCAGCACTTACACACAGGTGACACCAAGGCTGAAGAACAAGCCGGAGGCACGTCCTGCTGCCCGAGCGACACCGCTCCCCGGGGCACGTGGCCGGGGCGAGCCTGGCACTGCTGCAGTCTCTCTCCAAAGCAAAGCTGCATAACAGCCAGCGCTCAGGCAGCAGAACTGCTGGCCTTGCACACGGTTCAGGAAGTGGGTATGGATTTGTTCACATATAAATGCTAAACAATAGGTTCTGGTTTTGTTCATCCCAGCGCACAAAACAAAGCCACGGGGGGAATGTTCTTCATGTAACGCTGGGCAGGGGCAGAAACCCCTGCCCCTGCCCGGAAGAGGGGGCAGGCAGCTCTAAGGATTAATATCAAGCACTACTGATGTCACACACAGGATTATGATTAGTGGAGCTGTAAAGCCAAAGTAGACTCTGAAGAAACTGTTTGGCTATTTTTATACAGCCATCTCCTTGAGTGGTAGCCCAGGGGAGGGCTGGATTCAGATCCCAATGCTTCATTCAGCCTTTTCTCCAGCACAGATCAGCCACCCCAAATGGATTCTGGGAGCTGAATCAGAAAAAACAACCCTCAAATTTTTGCCAAGCTCACTGAGATCCTGACAAGTTCAATTCAGATTATGAGAGAGAAAATTTGATTCTGGGCTACAGTTTTCAAAACCTGTTTGTGATTTTGGGGAACTAATTGATTCTGAAAAGGACAAGAGCTCTCAGGGTGCAGCACGTTCAGAGGACACACAGCCTTTGCTGTGAGATTCAAGTTGGGCGCTCAGAAAATGCTACAAACTCCCTTTCCCCACCAACCCCCGAGACTCTGACTTTGGGGGAAGCGCTGGGAGAGGACTCCCTGTTATACCTTGTTTCCTGCCTGCCCACCTTAGCAAAATGTGCCAAGACTCTCTGCAACAGGTGAGTGACTTTGGATTAGAGGCATAGCTGGCTTTGCTGGGTCATGTGATTAAGTGGTACCTAATCAAAGGAGGTTGCAGAAGATTAGCCCATTGAGGTACACAGTGTAAGGCTTTAGGGATCATAAACAGCTCAAGCTGCCTTTAAAAAGTGCTCCAGAGCAACTCCACTTTCATCAGCTTTTCTGCATTCTCTGTTTTTTCAGCACGAGGCCCCTTGTTCTTCTCCCGTGAGGCACGATCAGCAGTGCTGCTGCTGAGGAGACACAGGCAGCTGGTTGCACAGCAAAACAGACGCTCTACAGGCAAGCTGTCTCCCTTCACAAAATAAAAGAAAGCTGCAAATACAACCCCACAAGCCAGCCTACCTGCTACAGCTTTTCTAAGGCTGATGACAAGCTGCACGGCTCTGGCGGGAATAGAGTCTGAGCCTTAATGAGGTGAGGTTTGCATATGAACCACCACACCCAAACCCTCCAGGCCTCCCTCCTGGAAGAGGGTGGGAAGTGGTGAGGGTCACACTCTGCCCTTAGCTCAGCACTCTGTGGCAGGCAAGGAGGGGTTACAGGAAAGCGGTACGGATGGCCGCTCTGGACGCAAGCCAGGCCCCTTCCAAAGCGGGGCTCCAGGTGCTTTGTTTAACCCACCAAGGTTGGCAACGCCAGCAACCTCACACACAGCCACTGTGGTCTCTTACAGGATACCAGTGTCTCGCTGCAAACAGCACGTGGGTTCTGGATCAACCACGGTGTGCAGAGGAGGAACAAATCCAGCTGCTTCTCACAAAGAATAGAAAGAGGTTACAGAAAAGATTTTCTAGGATGGTGGATGGCGGGAGATGGACTTGACTTCTCAAACACCCTTGCAGGGTGCCTTCCCAGCTCATTTTGATGTCCCTATTCCAAAGCACAGCTGATTTGTAAGAAAAAATCTGCCCTCTCGCAAACAAGCCTGATGCCAGAAGAGCTCTTACACTCCTGAGGGCATGAGCCAGGACAGGGCCAAGGGTTTTACTATTATCCCCCATGATAACAGCTCGTCTCAGTCCTGCCACATGCTTCTGCATGGCACCACAGGGCACCTTCATACCTGCCCCTCCTGCCAGCCCTGCAAACAGGCTCACTAAGAAGCAGAGCACACAAAGTGCTCCCTCGGTCTTTGGTGGCGATGGCATCTGAAATAAAACACGCAGGCAACAGCAGCCTGAAAGTGAATCAGGAGTTGCCCGGCTGAACTTCCAAACAAGCACCTGCCTGCCCTCGGTGAGGCCACAGCTCAAGCGCGTAGCACGGAGAGACTGAAAGTGCTAATCCTAAGAGCCCGGGGCTGCTGAGCTGGCTATGACACCAATCAGAAGAGTCGTAATCCTTTCAAGTGGACAAAGTCCAGCATTGGAATCAGAGAATTGTCCAAATGCCCATGAGAAGCTGACTCTGGGCCTTTTATCATGAATGGTGATGACTGCTGCATTCTCCAGAAGACACAATGCAGCCTGCAAGGGGAGAGGAGGGAGAGGGAGTGGGACAAGACAAAGGTGGCCTCTTGTCTGCTCTAGCATTGTTTCTTGACTTAAGTCATTGAGGTCATGGTTTTTCATAAATAAGTCTGATCATCCACCTGAAACATTATGAGGGCCCACCATTCAAAGACATCCCCCCCCCCCATTACTGGTCACTGAAAATAAAATCCTTAGCACTGGTTTGTAAATGCTGGCCTGTATCACCTCCCCAGTATTTTGTTCAGAGACTGTGTGGCTCAGACATCAGCCAGGCCTAGAAGAATGTCTAAGTCCACTAAAGCTGTAAGATTCCAGGAAAGACCGATCTCAACTACTTCTGCAAAAAGGATGACATGCATTCACAGAGAGCCACAGAAAATTTGAAGAGTAGAGGTCTGGTCTCTCATCAGAAGAGCTGCATCACAGGCAGGCAACATGCTGCAAAAAAGAGATCTTTCTACATCAGTGGTACACTGACACCCGGGAAGTTTTATGCAGAACAGCATCATCCCCACCAAGAAAACAGCCTGTGTAATTAGTGCTGGCTGCTCTATCGCCCTGAGGATCTGCGAGGCAGAGTGCCTGCTTGGCAAGACTCATCTTCCCTGACCTGTAGAAGGAGCCGGGTAAACACACAGACCTGCTAAAAGTGTTTCCCCTTTTTTGTAATCATTTCACAGATCTTAGTGGCAAAGATGTTTACATAACCACGCCAGGCACGGCTCCCGCAGCAGCTTCCTGGATCAGCCCCCTTCCACAGCTCAGGCACTTGCCGTGGATTAAGGAGAGAGCAGACCAGAGGCCCAGTTGGCGGGGCGAGGCAGGTAGGAGGAATGCTCTACAGCAGAGCAAGAGTGGAAGTTGCTCAGCTTGGCACCTGCCCTAATTGCTGGGAACGCACGCCTCTGGTTAATGAGGGCTGTGTAAGTGGCTGCTGTGGCTTCTGCCATTGTCACAGAGTCTCTGTGCAAAGGAAGCAGCTAAACACAAAGCCAAGCCTTTGGAGTCCCGCAGCTCCCTCCCTGCAGATGGCAAAGCCACTCCAAGCCTGATATATTCTGCACTACCTCCGCAGCACCTTGGAACTCTGCTTGCTCCTGTGTCCTCACTGCCTCAGGGGAGCCATAACCCCCATTTTCAGTGCTATCAATGCTTCAGGCAGACTCTGGTATCTTCTCCTGGCCTCTCTTCACACAAAAGCAGGGCTTTGCCCCTGGGGGATTATTGTGGACCCCTGGGAGTGCCCCAGGCCACCTTCTTCCCCATTGCTTCCCATCATCCTTGCCTTACTGGCACTGGATTGCCAGGAGGGCACTTCACACTCTCATCAGAAAGACAGAGCCGCTGCAGAAGAGCAGTCTACCTTCCCCATGGATTTTTACCTCTCCCTGTCATACTGCTAAGAGCTGAGACTCCCAAGCAGTTTGGAAGATAAGTGCCTCCTGCATATCAGGGCAGCCTGCTGTGTGGTAATTAACAACCAGCAGACACTAGAACATGTCTTTATTCTGTGTTTATCAAGTTCAGTGGAAAGCCCTGGGCACATCTGCATCACCACACTGTGATCTGGCATTTGATTGCCTGTGTACGTACCGATACCTGCACACTGGCTCCGGCTCCCCCGTGTAGCAGCTAACGAGAGAAATAGCAAACAGCACTAATCCACCTCCACCCAAACCAGACTCCACACAGAACGAGGAATGATCAGGTACAGAAGTTCAGCTTGTTTTCTTTAAGGATGGTGTATTTCTGCACAAAAGAAACTGGCTGTCAACACTGCCCTGTCAGGAATTCACTTCACGTCCACAGTCTCAGGAGCTGTTCAGTTTGGCAACAGATGCTTTAAGCCCATGGAAAGCTGATGTCTCTTTCCTTCCCATCCATAGGGTGACTCTTGGTTACATCAGGTTGTGGAGGATCAGAACTGACAAATGTCAGCAACTTTTGGATTTATGGAAGACCAGTTCGTAACATCAGTTTTAACCCTTTCTCAGTAAGGCCCCACGCGTTAACTTGAGCTGCTAAGGCAGGTAAATTTGACAGGACAAATTAGTGAGGAAAGAAATACAGCCTGAAGAACTCCCAACAATGCACAGTGAATGCTAAAGAGAGAGATTTAGGACAGGTCAGGTCTCAGGGGAAAACGTTCATCTTGCAGAGAGAAGGCCGGTCTGTGGGGAGATCTACAGCCTTTCCTGCATGCCTGGAGAGAGCCACACGGCTCCCGTTCAGTGGGAGACACTGATTTCCTACACCACTGGCCTGTTTCCAAAGAAGGCTCTCAGCCAAGGACCATCCATTTTTATACTGGTTGAGGGAACCTAGTGTGACAGGCCCACAACTGCCCAGCAGTAACAGACACCATCTCCTGCTCACCGTCAGAAAGCCATCGCACCACCGATACGCCGCACGTGTGAGGACAGGACTGGAGCAGGTTTGCATCAGATGACCCCATTGCCCTGCCCTTCTGCCCATCTCCAGATCAAGGCCGCAGTGATTGTGAAATGGTACAGAAAAGAAACAGTTGTGACCACACACACCAATTTCCCCCTTGTCTAGCACCTGCTTTCAGCAGTCCTCCAACCCTGCAGGTACAAACAAGGGACGTCCAGAGAGAACTGACACACAAGTTGGCTTCCTACAGCCAAGACTTCTGAATCCTCACCATGGGCTAAGAGTTTAGCTGTGACAAAAAGTTATGCTGGCTCTCTCCGAAGTACAAAAGAAGAGTATGTGTCAAAAAAACGCTGCTAATGCATCGGAATAAGCTTTCTTAACAACTAGAAATAACAGTCAAGATCAAGGCTTTTCCCACTGTGCCGTCTTCTGTGAACAGCAGCAGAGGATAAGCCACATCTCATGGGAAGGAATCCCGTCCCTGCTGAAGCTGGTAGGAGATCTGTTGTTTTGTGGGGTTGTCAGATGTCACCTCAAAAGTTAAATCCCTCCAGCTGTCTTCTAAACCCCTGATGGGAGGGATGTTTTCAAAAACCTAACACAAGAAGCCATCTCACAGGAAAAATGCACAAGGTGACCAAGCTTCTGCTGAATGAAAGAAGTGATCAGAATTTATTGTTCTGTTCCTGCTAAACAACAAGCAAAAAAACACCCTCTCAGTCGGTTTTCAAGTTTTCCAACAAGCCCTCAAAGTCCACCTTTATTCTCTCAGGAGCTGTACTAAAATTAAAAACAACAATCAGACAAAAAAACCCCCACACCAAGCATAAAGGTTGTACCGAACATTCAGGACTGTCCGTGCCACATCTTCAGTGGCTAAATGCAATGGTACAGAATGCAAGTTGAAATCAAGCTAGTTTTAAACAGCAGCAATCACTAAACCCTGCACCCCCCATCCAAGCATCTGATTCTGATCGAGTTTTTGCTTTTGCCTCCAAGAAAAGAAAAAAAACCCACAACACAAAAATTCCGTCCCCTGGCACTGACTCAATGGCTACTCTCACTTTTCCTTAACATAATTTAGAACAAAATGAGCTGCAAATCCTGCACCAACATATAGATTATTAAAAATGAACATGGGTACTGTGGGCTGAGCCCAGAGAAACTCAGAGGCACGGAATGGATACTGCTTCAACACAGACAACAGCCTGAGCTGCCTTCCATCTCAAAACCCCGCTGCTTGTTCGAGGAGGCTGCGACTGCTGCGTGCTGCTGCCTTTCTCTCCACACCCACCCCGTGTCTGACCGCTGAGTGGAAGGAGTGCCGAGCCCGGGACACGCTCTTTCTGCAGGGTCCCTCATGCTTTGAAAAGCCTGCCTCGTGGCAGGAGCTGCAGAACTTGGAGGGAAAGACAATTCTGTCATATGCCACCTTCATTCCCTGTTGTTTGATATCCCAGGTGCAGAGACGTGGAAGAATTACACCACATAACTGACATTTATGAACAGCTATGGAAGTGAGCACACGAAGTATCGTCATAGCTAAGGACAGGCTGGACAGCCCAGGTTTTTAAAGCTCGTCCAGGGCTGAACACCCGTCACCTGAGCATCCAGAATTTGTGGGATGTCTGTGGTACCCAAGGAAAGCCCCACAATGCTCGTGCCCAACTGGAAGCATTTTCGGAGGTACCCCAGAGTATGTTAACCCGCATATGCCAGCAAAACTCAAGCCTGCAGGCTAGAGGAAACCACACTGGTGGGTGAGTCTGCCCACAGAATCAGGAACCAGAGGCATGCAGAGACAACAGAAAGAGCAAGAGAAAGAAAGAGAATCCCAATTAGCAAAAAGTAGCTGAGAAGAATGATGAAGACAAAGGCTTTCTAACCACCAAAACTGAGTTAACGAGGTAAAAGCAAAACCACCAAAACCAAACAGCATGGGTGGAAAGAGAGAGGGGAATCTAATGCTTCTGTTCTTCACTGGTTCTTCTTATGGGTCCCCAGCTGAGCCTATCCCTCCAGAACACCTCTGTCTCCAGAGAGGTCACAATGTCCTGCAAAATCCTAGGACCGGGCAGAGAGGCTAAAAGCACCCTAAGCTGTAATCCACAGCCTGCCTTGCTTAAGAAAGTACAGGCCCATCCCAGTCAGGCGCTGAGCGGCAGTCCTGGCAGAGGAGAGCGGGGGAGATGCTGAGGCCTGAGCACTGCTGGGACTCACATCAGCCTTCAAGGATGGGAACAGCGCTTGGTCCCACTCACGGGGACAGCCCCGGTCACTCCCCGAGGAAGTGCTGATGCCACCACCTTACAAATCACGTGGCTGTCAGAAAACGCAGGGTTCGTCCAACATCCCCCTGCCCCCAGACTACAGCTTGCTGGGGCTCTCACTGCGCACAAGGTTGCATCCTGGCTCTCCCCACATCTGGAATGAAAAGGACTCCTCTTTTTTCCACACCACCGGCTACCGCAAGGACAGATGCATAAAACCTGCTGCTTTGGTCTGTGGGTGCTTTCAGCCACTGGAGCAGGGAGCGAGCCACTGGCTGGTACTAACGGGCAGGCTCTAGTGAGCCTCCTCATCCCAGTCCAACCAGTCCTCCCGCAATCTCAAAAGCATTATCAATCCCCTGGCAGTAAACATTTATCTCTGTTAGAGAGGCAGAGGGAGAGATGCAAAACCACTCAACCTCAGGAGCTCCTGTTTTTCTTTCCTGCAGCCTCCACAGTCTTGGAGGTGAACAGAAAACCTGACCTGCAGCCCCCCGAGGTGGCTCTCCGCGACCACCATCACACACAGGGTCGGGCCTGTGCCAACCAGAGAACCTGTCAGGACGGGCGACCGGAGCCACCTTGAATCAGGGTGACAAATCCCACCGAGCTCCCTAAAAAGACAGCTGCCCCTACTCAACTCGACATGGAAACCTGTTTCCTGGCTAAAGATCTGCCTTGTCACCAAAACCTGCTCACCTTACACCAGACAGCACAGCACAGGAGCTCTCTATCCCTTCCTAACCATTTGCTGATGGCAACCTGGGAAGTGATGCAAGGGCTGCCCGGAGCTGCTGCCCCGGGCCCGGGCAGACACCCCGGGCCAACTCCAGCCGGTGCATTCGGGGCTCGGCAGTCGCCCGGCAGGACGACGGGGGAACCCAGGAACTTGCCCCAAACCGGCTGCCGCTGCCACCACTCGCTGTCCTCTCTCCTCCACGGGAGACTAAGCGGGAAAAGCCGCGGCGGTTGGAAGCGGCACAAGCAGCCCCGCAGCGGGGCGGGGGGTCGGAGCTGCGAGGCAGGGGCTGAGCAGCGGCACCGCCACACCGGAGCGAGGGGCTTTAACCCCCGATAGCCGGTCTCCTGCCGATCCCACCCCGGGCACAACATCCGCAAGCCCCCAGTCGCACCGGTGCCCGCTCCCCCCGCCCTCACCTCGGAGTAGACGTAGAGGGGGAGGACGAGGAGGGCGAGCAGCAGGTCGGCGACGGCCAGGCTGACGATGAAGTAGTTGGTGGTGGTCTTCAGCGCCCGTTCCGTGCAGACGCTGAGGCAAACCAGCCCGTTGCCGCCCACGATGAACAGGATGAGGACGATGCCCAGCACCAGGGCGGCGATGTTGTGGCCGCCCACCGGCGGCGGCGGCAGCAGCAGCGCGGTGCCGTTGCAGGGAGCGGCCCCGGTGCTGCCGTTCCCCATGGCGCCGCGGCGCTGCCCCGGCAGCCCAGCGCATGGGAGCTCCCTCGACCCGGCTTAGCTAAACTCGGCTCGGCTCGGCCCGGCGAGGCTCTGTTCCCACCGCCGCCAGCCGTGCGAGGCTCCGGCGGCGGGCCGGCCGGCCCCAAACTTTCCGCGGAGCGGGGAGGAGGAGCAGGAGGAGGAGGAGGAGCTGCCGTCAGACAGCCCCACCCGGCTCCGGCCCCCGCGGCTCCAACTGGGTCACCAAGCGGCTTAGGGGGCGGCGGGGGGGGGAGGCTGCCGGTGTCCCGGTCCCCCGGGGGAGCTGCCGCCGCGGGGGACCCCCCACCCGCCCCCGGCCCGTCGTGGCGGCTTGTCCGGCCCTGGAGAAGCCCCCTCCCCGGGGGATGCTCTTCGTGGGACCAACCCCTGCTTGTCTTCCCGTGGCGAGGCGAGTGGTCTCAGTCCTGGGCTTTACCCAACAACAACAACAGCAAAACCGGGATTAATGCCGTGCCCTTCACTGCCTAATTTACCCCAGCCTCCTCCTCCAGTGGAGGAGTCTCCTGCTCTCAGGATTAGGCTTCACGTTGCCTCTTGAGCAGGAGCAAAAGAACAACTCTGCACTGACACAGCTCAGATTTCTTCTTTGATTAGCCACCCTCCTCCAGGTACAGCAGCAATCGGTTGGTAGTTCCTACTCTGTGCTTCCTGCCGCAAAGCAGCGGCAGTCCCTCTGTGAGTGATAAAGAAACAATACAACATTTCCTTCAAAGCTAAAAATGACGATAAACCCAAAAGACTTTACATTGACATGTTTTAGGGTTGGTTGGGAGGTTTTTTTCTTTGGTTTTATGTTTTGTTCTTTTATTTGGGCTTATGATTTGCTTGAGTTTTTTGCATGGCACATGTTGGGCCATTGAGTGACTCCTCTTATAAAAGTGCCATAGTAGGAAGATAAAAACCAAGGACTGGGTCTCCTACAGTGAGATTTCTGTACGTTGGACAGAATGTCTTTCTTGTCATGAGCTTGACCACGTGTACGTGACTCGGTAGTAGCAGAGGCACTGGCCCCACAAGCACTGTATTGCAAATGTGGTGGTAGATCAAAGGACTCTCAGGTCTTGGCTGGACCCTCACAAAGAGGGAAAAAATCCAACCGGTAAGCAAGTGTCTATAGAGTAGAAGGTTGTTTTAAGTCAGCCTGACCTGAAGGTATTTTCCCCAGGAAAATCAAAGCAGTAACGGGAACAATGATTAGAGAAATCAGTGCCCTTAGCATCTGATCTGAGAGCATCTGAAGGACTGTAAAGTCTCCAGAAGTCCAGAAAATGCAAACACTGCCTATTTTAAATGGAGGGAGATGAAAAATCATGGCACTAAAGAGCAATCAGAGTTGCTTCAATCCCTAGAAAGTAACAGAACTTTTTTGTTTCCATGCTAGACCTAGGAGCACTTGGAGATACCGGGAGAAATAGTAAATATCATGCTCTCAACTTTACCTCTAGCTGCAGTCTCACACGGCATTCTCTTAAGCAATGCAAGAGGAAAGAGTAGGGGAAATTATTACAGGTTGGGTGAGTAACTGAAAAATTGTATTCCAAGATCTGCGCAGAATCTGGTAATAATTGACCTGAGTGAGGTCAAACCAGAGAGCCCACTAATTAAATTTGAAGGTACTACCAAGACAGGAGAGGCTGTGAGCATCTTGGAGCACAGAGAAAGAATTCAAAATGGTCTTGATAAATTGGAGAGACTGTCTGCCAAATGCAGGATGTAGTCAAAAGGAATTTTGCATCTCTCCTGTGCTTGGGTGGCAATAATCAACTTCAGAAATGCAGGATTGAGGAAGCAACTGGATAGGCAGGAGGTGTGGGAGCAAAGGTGGTATAGCAGGTCATATGCTGAACATGGGGGTTAGGATGTCTTACTGTTCAAAATGAGAGAGAAAAAAATTCTCCACTGGGCTAATGCTGTTTGTGAGGTACCTGAGCACCTGCAGTCTCAGGCAGCCTTCCCTCTGCTAGCCACACTCATTGTCATAATTATGCCAACTAAAATAAGAGACATCAATTATGATTCCTAGCAGTAGGGTTTGGGGTAGCGTGTCTCATTCCCTGGGACAAGCACTTCCCCGCTGCAATGCTACAAGCAGCAAGGCAGACACTGCGTGTGCTTGGCCCTGACAACACTTACTGTGCCTTTTTTTATTGATTAACGACTGGGGTGACTGGTGTGGGGAACCACAGTGCCCTGTCTGACCCCTGGGTATGTGCCCCCTGCCCCCCCTGCCATGGGCACTGCATTCACCCCGCACAGATGGACAGGAGCTTGGCACCATCTGCCAGAGATGGAGCCTGAGGCTGGGGAAGTACAGGGGAGCTGTGACACCCCCCCACCCCCCTGCCCATTTCTAGCCCAGATGGTCTGGGAGACATGGGAGCTGGTCCAGACTCAGTGGGCATCTTTCCAGCTGTGCTACCAAACCTCAGATCCGATGTTAAGGGCCAGCTAGCCATTCAGATCAGCCTGGTGTGGGTGGGAGACAGTGGGAAGAGACATCCTAGCAGGAAAGGGTCATTTACACTAACTACATGGAGGGGGAGAACTACTTTATTGGCAGCTTTTTATAAGGCGAGAAGCTTCTCAGAGCTGTTGATAGGGTCCAGCTATCAGAGTCTCATCTCATCTATTAAGAGACTTGTGGAAGAAATCCTCTCTCCAACCCCCCACGCTTGCTTCCCCTAATTCCCTTACTCTTTCTTGAAAAAGGACATCATTAACCCTCAGCTCGTGCAGCATGGAAAAGCCAGAGCCCTGTTTTCAGCCATGGGGATGTAGTCAGATCTAGGTACCATCCTTTCCCTGGAGTGGGTTAACAGCAGTTGATCCACAGAGTTTGTTTTACCCAGCTGCCTTGGGCTCCACAATTTCATGCACGAGTAGGAGAAAATTACCTTGCTGGCAATCTGACTTGCCAAACACTGTCTCCAGAGGTGTGGCTTCCAAGTCTTTTCTAAAGCCAGCAAGAATGCCATCCCTTTAGTAGCTACTGAGTTGTGTTACCCCTCTCTCCCATCCCCAGTGTCGGTTTGCCATCCTCACATCGATCCCAATACCCATGGATTTGTCTAACCATAACCCTCCTCCAGCTGACCCAGCTTTGACACACATTTAAATCATCATGCAAAGACCAAGCTCACACCTGGTTTCACTTGTGGGTACTCACATGCTTTCGACTCTGCCTGTATTTCTGCATTCCTTCAGGAACAGTTTGTGCTGGACTTAGGTGGGCACAAGCACAGCTGCACATCTGCCACGTTAAGAAGAGCTCATTTGGCAATACCCTCACCTGCTGTGAAGTTCAGGTAAGGAAATATATGTTATCCAGTGCAGTAAACTGGGATGAAACTACCCCACCAGTGTTTTTTAAACCCATATGTCACGACGGTGTGAGTTTGCTCAGTGGTTTCTATCACCTGGTCACAGTTTTCTGGTCTGATGGTTGGTCTCTAAAACCTAACTGCTGGCACAGTGGCTGCTGTCACAGCCTTCACTCAGTGAGGAGAAGGTACAGTGGAACCACCTTTACTAGAGCCCTTTTACTCCAAGAAATCAACTCAAATTAGCCAAAGGAGGTCCTGAAGTGCATTAATGAAACTGCACTGAAACCCTGTGTGGACAGAACACCCTTAATTTATTTATGTTTAAACTACCTGAGCAGCAAAGAGAGCAGGATCGAATTGTGACTGCAGCCTTCTGCCTTCCCACAGGGATTACTGCCATTTATCTAATCCACTTTAACAGTTAATTTATATTCATTATCTTGATTTTCCCTGTGGGTTAGTGCAGAATGACTCTTAACTCTCAGTGTGGAAGCCCTTATTTGAGACTAACAGTGCCTTAATCCTAAACTACTTTAATCCTGGTGTGGATTAAACTAATGTGAAATAAGGCTTTTGACTTCCAAAAAAGAGCAGCCATGCAAAGCACTAATTAGGACAGCTCTTCCACTGCGGGCTCACAGGCTACAGTAATCCTTGCTCACTGTTGCCAGTCCCCCTGTGTCTGCCTGCTGCCACTCTGCCCGTAGTGCATCCCTTGGCAGATACAATGGCTGTAAACCACACCCTGCGAGGCCAGCTCCTAGCTGGCCAACTAGCCTGGGCCCGCTGATTTGGCTTTGCTGTGTGACAGTGCCTCCAGGGGAGCAGTGAATCCTGGAGAGCAAAGGCTAGCAGAAAAGCACCCTTTTTTTCCGTTGGCAGGTATAGGCATTAGAAACAATCCCTCTTGGATAAGAGGAACTGTGCTCCTAGCAGAGGAGAAGGAAGGTCTAATACATCAACATATCCAAAGAAGTCATCTCATGTCACTGCAAGAAAAATAAGATGATAAAGGACAGAGTCATTGGTCACCCTCGTGGAAAGCAGGAAGAGTTTTATGTCAAAGTGATGGACAGGGAATGCTTAAGAGCACCTTTGGAGACTGTCTGATGTGGTCAGTGGTTTTGAACAACCCTTTTTTTGCTTGGATGCACATCTTGCAGTGTCCTGGTTCCCCCGTCACACTATGACAGCCTGCTGGCTCAGGGTGGGTGAGTTCAGAGGCTGTCAGAGCCACCCACCACTGCTCTTTTTGTCAGAAAAAGATGTCTTATTCTGTCCTAAGTAGGTGCTATGAAGGACACAAGGTATGAACAGCAGCACCTACTGCCAGCACGGACACCCCAGCCTAACATAAAATCGTTCCTCGGTTTCCCCCTTATAAACCAGCAGACTGGTCCCCCACCCACTCCACCAAAGAAACGTCTGTCCATACACCTGGGATGGAGCCTCTATACAAACCCATATGGGTGCTTGTCAACTACAGGGAAATGAGACTCTGGTACCCAGTACCTCCTAGGACATCTGCCTTTCCTTCTGTGCCACGCATCTGCGACCCCAGCCTGTGGCATGCAAAGACTTTGCTAGCAACCGCAATGTCACCGTTGCTGCCCTCCAGCCACCTACAAGCTCAGCTGCCACAGACTCGCTCATGGCAGCGCAAGGAAAGCACCCATTTCTTATGCAAACCAACTAAACAGTGGGAGAGCTGCCTTTTCCCTGTGTTTTGGAGTGTGTTTTTAAAAGAAACTCGGGAAAATGAGCAATGTGGTTAGTCTGCAGCAAGCAGAAAGAGGCTGCGGTGGAGCTGGTCCTCAACAGCCAGCCAAGGAGCCAGGAGGACCCCCCCAGAGACTCTCCCAGGATGAGTTAATGGAGGATTTGATTGCGAGCCAGTTTGAAGGATGAGGAAGGTCACAAAGTGAGGCATCTGTCAGAGTCTCCCAAAAGACATGGAACTTTTATCACAGTAGTTTTTCACACTTGAGGCACTGAATTTTTAAATAGAAAAGGAGAACAAAATTACCTGCCAAAGTTTCATCACAGATGTGCCTAAACTCAGCTGTTGAATAGTACCCTGATAGCTGGGCAACAGATTTCTGGGACTATCTTCAGCTTCAGAACAAAGGGAGGAAAATAAAGAGCTTTTAAGGCCAATCCTGTTCCTTTTATTTGACATATTTAGCTGAGCAGTTCTCTGTGAAAGTATCATCTGCAGCAAAGTCCTCCTGCTTTACAATCTGCCTGTAATGCATTTTCCAGAAAAGAGACAGAGGCAGCATCCTGCCTTTCAGGTTAACCTTTGCAAGAGAGGGACGACGTGGCGTGGCTGTCTTGGCTTTCCAGGCTCTCTCGGAGTCAGGACTCTTGGAATTCCCCTCCAAGAAGCTGCAGGGATTTATGTAGACACTGAATAGATCTTTTGACATTTAACATTCTGACAAGATATGATAAATCCATGTAAGATGTAAAAACTCATGCATTTTTAATGGTGATTAGCTGTGGGGATGAAACTACAAAGAAAACAGCTGGATTTTCTGTCTCTGTTAGCTGAGAGTCAAAACTGGATGTTTTTGTGGATGCCTAGTTTCAGACTAAGCCACATAATTATCTCACACAGGGGTAACCTGGTGAAATACAAGCCTTTGTGTCATAGGGCAGATCAAATTAATATACTTCAAGAGCTCCTACCGCTTTTAAAACCTCAGTGAGCTCATTAGAGCCACTTGTTATGAAAAACCTCCTGGGGAGGAGGAGGAGAAGCGCAAGGCAACACAGGCAGGGAGAGGCATGCCTGGGAGCAGCAAGCACCTACGAGGGCATCTCCTTCCACCTTCCTCTTCACAAAGCCTGTTCTTGTTCCCCTGGAAAAGATGTCCTTTGCGAAGTCCAAATGCAGGCGAAACAAAGCCCAAGCAGCTGTCAGGAGCTGCTGTGCTCACTGCTGGCACTGCACACCTGGAACAGCTGGCCAAGCCTGCCTGCCAGCCAGGACACGCAGCGCGTTGTCCTTATAATTAAAATTAATTCCCTGAAGTGCTTTCTCCTCTTCCCCAGACACAGCAAACAGCTGGAGGCTGAGATTAAGGATGCTGATGCCAATTAGAGCTGTGATAAGGCCAGACACATAGGGAGCAGTAGCGCACAACTCTGCTGTGGAGAGACGAGACGGCACTGGGAGCTCCTCTGTGCCGAGGTACAAGACAGCTTCCAGCTGGGCCCGGAGCAATGCCGGGCCGGGAGGGCAGGGGTGACCAGAGCCATTCTGGGGAGGAAGCCACCCAGTCCTGTCCCGTTATGTCTCTGCAGTGGTATGTGTTGTCCCATCCATGCATCCTGCACTGTGGAGACTACCTGAGGACAGGCAGAGTGCACCCACTTTGGCAGTTCTCAGAGGAGGTTTGGAAGAAGGCCCATAGGGTGTTAAAAAAATAGCAAGAGATTGATGGGGGTGGCAGCTTGGCTCTGCAGGTCTTCAAAAAGCTCTTTGGTGACAGAGAGACAGCCAGGATACACACACAGTTTGGGAAAACAGAGCTCCCCCTCTTCCTCTGAAAACTAGACTGTGCCCTGAGCCTGGCTTTTGCTTTTCTGGATCACAGTGCCAGCCATGGTAAAACCAATCCTTGTTTCTCTCTACCATGTTCATTCCCAAGCAGGGAGGAAGATTTGCTCGCAGGAGGGACGTGTCTCGTAGCAGCCCTTCCAAATTGAAGGCTGCCTCCTGCTCGCCGCAGGTGTGAGCGTCTGCAGGACGAGCCTGGCTCAGCCCCAGCATCCCCAGGCAGAGCATCTCTAGGGAGGCGGACTCACACCCTTAGGGGATCCTCTGGCTTAGCACCCAGCCCTGCTCCAGAGCCAGGCGATAAGGAATGTTCGGGCTTGCTTCCAAAGCACCTCTCTCATCCCATGCCTTGGAGAGCCAAGGCACTCTGCCAGCACCCACGGTACCACTCATGCACAACTGGGGTACTCTTCCCCTTTCTCTTCCCAATTCCTAGCAAAATGTTTTAAGCTTTTTGTTTTGGTTTGTTTTGTTTTTCCAGTGTGAGCCAAATGCCTAATATTTGTCCTAATCTCTTCTTTCAAAAGAGCTGGGTTTTACTGCAGATTTCACCCAAGGATTTGGCTGGAAGAAGACACAACTTGGATCGAAATGACTGAGGTCTGCTCTAGCACAGCCCAGAGCTCCTGACACAAAGGTTGTGCTGTCCTTGCCCCTGGGTTGTGCTGCCAACCATGGAGATAACTAGCACATCTAGCATCTTCCCTCCAGACTTCAGAGCAAGTGGGCACACTTTCAGGAATGTGACATTTTATGCTTTTTGCCCCTGCAACTTAACTTTCTTTTTAAACTAGTGCAAATCCAGAAAGGTGCCATATGTTGCAGCGAAGCACAACACTTCTCCCACCTGCCTGGTTGGACTCTGCTGCCCGGCCAAACACAGCAGAGGGGAGACACAGGCAATCTAAGCAAACCCAAGAACAGCTTAGGAGCCGAGCACTATACAGGCGGATAGAGACACAGCCACGCACATCCTAGATCTGGACGCATTGTTTGCTTAGAGTAATTTGTCCCTTGCTGAATCCCACGCTGCCATGGAGGGGTGTGTAGCCTCAAGGACAGGGCTCTCCCACACTGAGTCTGGGACTTGAATGAAACCCAGATATCTTGTCATACTGGGCATGGGGAGGTGTGTACTCCCTGCTTACAGACTGAGCCTTATAGAGAGGGATACAGCTCATTTGCACACACAGAGGCACTGGGAAGCCAGAAAAACAGAGTAAACATGGCTTTTCCCTCTGTTTTGTGCATTGCTTTAGGCACAGACCTCCAAAAGGGACCATGAGGGGCTGACGTGCTTCTGTGACACTGGGTTTATTCCAAGACAAGGATTGCTCCCTACCCTGTCCAGGGTTTGGGAATAATAGCTGAGTCCACCTTGGGGTTTGGGAGTGGGGTAGGTGTTTTTCTGAGGCCACAAGACCATAAGGGACTGTGGTTCTCCTTCTCCCTTCCTCTCCCAAGCCTGCCTACAGCTGCCCCTGCTCACGCCTTCCTCCCATCCCACTCTTCCCTTTTGCAGCCAAACTTACAAAATCAGGTGGTAAAGATTAAAACCACTCCTGAAACCACGCTGGGCAAGAAAGGAGCATTTAGAAGACTAATTCCTCCAATCCCCTTATTCTAATTAGGGTCCTTTCTCTTACAGACCTGAGAGTGGTCCAAAAAAATTACTCCAATCTGCTCTCAGTAGCTAGCAGCGTCACAGTCAGCTCCTCGGCTTGGGGAATGCTCACCTGCAGAGGTACACGAGAAAATCTGCACTACACACATGGACTCACACACATACATATTAAGAAAGAAAAAAAAAAATGGGGGAGGTAGAAGTTCCTGAACAACCTGTAAGCTGATTAAAGGGTATTTTATTTTTACGTAGGGAGGATTTAGCCATGCAGTTCCTAGTACCATCTGACCTCAATAAACTCCCATGCTGTCACTCGGTGCTGCCGTTGGATGGGGTCATGGCCTGTGCTGGGGCTCCTCGAAGGTCAGCTGCACCAAACAGCTCCATCGGGACTTGCGACACCATTGCTGGATGTGTGTGGTGGGTAAGATGGTCCTTCCCCAACCTTCTCAGCCTGTCTCGACCCTTGTGCACTTAGTCATCTCAAAGCCATGGACCCCAATGAGAGCAGTGCAGAGGCTGTAGGAACATTCTGGGATGTGTGTTTTGGCCAGCCAAGGCCTCCATGAAGAAGAGCAGCCCCAGCAGATCCTGAGTGGCTGCAGCAACACAGCTGGGGTCTGGACTGTGGACAAGCTGGCAAGGGATGCTACCTTGTAAGGATTGCCCTGGATAAACACCAACCCCAAAGGCTGGCTGGGCTTTCCTGGGCCAAGGCAGGAGCAACAATGTCCACGTGACACTGTAACAGCATTTATCCAGCCTGTTCTTAAAGCTCTCTGGAGGTGGAGTCTGAATGCATCCACACTGCTCCTCCAGCCAGAAAGTCTTTTCTGATCTCCTGTATCAATTCCTTTGAAGTGTGAATGGGAATTTCTCCCCTTCAGAACTCAGAATGACCTCCCAGAGCTCTGTGTGCTGATTTTTGAGAGTCTGCCTGCATCCTTCTTGTGGTGTGGGCTCAGGATACCTAGCTGTACGATGAAACCCTCTCTTTTTCAAAATGCAGTTTCTTGTGTCTTTTCCTCCAACACAGAAAAAGGCCAGGCTCAGGTGCTCTCCTTAGATATTGCCAAATTTGGGGCTAATACATTTAACATAGTTATAAGATGCTGTGTTTCGCACTGCAGGTTTGGTGACCCCTCCCTCCCACTGTAAAGAGGAGAAAAAAGACCTTCCTCTGTGCCACTCTCAGCTTTGATGCCCTTGGGATGATGCCATTAGGTACCCTTTGATGCAGAGCCTTGGTATGGAAGTGGGGATGGCGCTTCTGTTTTGTAACCTCTGCTCACTGCCACGCACGAGGGTGTCCCCAGCCAATAGTGGGGCTGCTGTGAATAGCCCTTGCACCTGTGGCAACTGGATTTACTTAATGCAGCTCACCACAGGTCTCTCCACGCTGCACATGTCAGGCGGTGTCAAGCCTAAGCACAAGTGACTGCACAAAGATCCCGGTGGCTTTACACCTGGCAACAGCCTCAGGACAGCTCATGTCCTGCTCAGGGATGGCGCCAAGGCTCACAGATCCCTTCTCCCTCCTGCTCTGGGGCGTCTCTCCCTGCCCCTTCAAGGAGTGTTGGCACACGGCCTCGGCGCTCCTTAGTGTTACCACTTTGCTGTATGTCCTGTAACCGCTGTGTTACGTCCCAGGAACAGGCACATCACTCACTGGCAGCTGGTGGCAAGGATCAGTTCGGCCCTGACTTCTTGCAGCTTTGGGTATGAGGGCTGTGCAAGGAGCAGGGATCAGGTGAGGGCAGTAATTTCCTTTTCCTTTGCCATTCTTAGTCAATGACTGGGAGCTTTTCTCTGCAATGCTGCATAGATGGGTTAGATTACAGTGATTAATGGATGATTTAATCACGCTTTGTGCCTGCTGGCTGCAGCAGGGGGAATCTCCACTCCCACTTTGAATGCTCACACAAATGGAGAATGGAAAAAGTGCAAATTCACAAAGCTCCATTCAGCTGATATTGCTAAGCAGTTTTGTTTATCACTCCCATTTCCATAATGTCTCCTGATGGGAGTTTAATGTTAATTCTGGTTAAAGGAGAATCAGATGTTGTTTCAGGACTGGGGATTTGATTTGGGCTCCAGTTTATTCAGGTATAAGTTTCATCTTGCAAAAAGCTTTTGAGTTTCCTTGCATGGTCCTGAATTTCCTCATCAGCTGCATTTAGGCTCAAGCCCGTGGTTGTCACCTGCATTATGTGGCAGCAGCGCTGGACACAGCCACACTTTCCCACCCCATCGCCTTTTCACTCTGCCACTGTTGCTGCAAGGCAAACCCTGCTTTTTGTTGCAAAGTAGATAAATCAGGTTACTTAGCTCATGTTCTTTCAATCCCCAGAAGCTTTTACTCTCCTGTTACTCACTCTCTGCTGCCATCATGGGGCCACTTCTCCAGCGCAAGCTCTTCCGTGTGCCTCTTACCTAGACCCGTTTAGTTTCTCATGGCAAACGGAGTTTCCCCCAGAGCTTGGGGGCATTTCAGACCCATTGAGGTTATTGGCAAAGGACGGAAAATCACATTAGTCATTTTTAGCTCCCTATATGTTGTTTAGCCCTTTTAAAAGAAACTTTTTCCCCTCCTTGACTTGTTCTTACATGGTCTTTCTCAGTGTAGATGTTTGGCAACACCACTAGCCCAAGCTGAAGCTGGTCACCACCAATGCAGACATAAAATATGAATCCAGAGAATATGAAGATTTAAATGCAAAGAACAAAAAGACAAGAATTTCAGATGTCACTAATGTCACTGGGGGCTCCCAAAGCAGGGCTGGGTGCCCAGAAGAGCTTTCAGCTGCCATGGGAGAAGGATGCGACTCACACCCCATCGGCGCCTGGTTGTCTAGTGATGAAATGCATTGAAAGAGGCCGTGACACTACAGCGAGCTGTATCAGAGCGATGGTGGGAGCACTGCAGGAGGAGTGCCAGATGAAGCGAGCAGTTGTTACACAAAGGAGAGGGAAATGGTTGGGAAATGCCTGCACGTGTGCAGGACTGACCCGCACTGTCTCAAAGGAGGAAATGCGCTCCCCTGTTCAGGTGGTCCTCAGTCCTGGAATGGGACCTGGAATGTCCCTGCTGTTTCTTCCCCTCCCTTTTGCAGGGGTCCAGCTGCAGCCTGCGGTCACAAGCAGTCATGCTGAGGCTGTTGCTCATCAGTGCCGGGGTTATTCTTCCAAAGGAAAGATGATGGGGAAAATCAGGTCCCTCTCGGCACTCTAGTCATGGAGACACCCTCTGTTTTTTGGGGATTTTTTTTGTAGACAAGAAAAAGTGTAATATAGCTCCTATTTCTCCAGTTGGAAGATGATTTATTTATAACGATTAATCCTTCCAAGCTACTTTATACAACATAAAGAAGCAGAGAAAGGGCGTAATCCTATTTTCTCCCTCCATTTACAGGTCACCTTTAGCAGCAGTATTTGAGAGCAACCAGCTTCAAACCCCAGCAAAGGCAGGGAATATATTCAGGATGTTTTCTATGCATGTATAAGTATGCTTCATTCTCTGAAGCTGTGATACAATCTGTTCTCAGCAGACCTTTCCTGGCTGTGAAACCACACAACTGTGAAACCACAGCTTGAAAGGTATCGTCCCCTTGTGCTGAAGTCAGCCCTCACCCAATGTTTGCCCTAAAAAAGTGACACATTGTTTAGCCAAATTGCAGGTACACACATACACTCACTGACAGTTCCTGGCAATTGCAAACAAAACCCAAGCCAGGATTAAAAAAGAAGAACAGAAGATCAAGCTTCTATCAAGAGGTAATTAAAGCCAGGAGGAGAGATAATGATGACAATCATAATGACTCAATTGGTACAGGGATGTTTGCCCAACAAATTACTGTCATTACAGACAGAAGCAGGAATTATTACCCATCAGCAGAAATACAGTCCATCGAACTGCTGCAGATGACCTGATTGAGTTTAGAGAGTAATTAAAAGGACATTGCAGCCTGGATGCATTATTTGCTGTTAATCATGATTACTCATATTCATATGTTTACCCAAATAATTGCTTCTGATAAGGGCTGCAGATTTATAGGGGGCCATGGAGAGGAGTGGGCCAGTGGCGCATCGTAGCCGTGAGACAGCTGAGAGCCTGGAGTGACCACGGTTAGGTGAGTACGCTGTGCTGACACGGTCAGGCTGGACAGGCTGCCTTCTCCTCTCTTTCAGCTTTTGGGTGGTGGATTTTAGGCCTCTGTGACACTTTGCTGAGCCATTGCCATGAGGCCATCCACCTCCTGAACAGCAATGCTGGTAATATGTGGGGTTTTCCTCCTCTGCATCAACCAGAGGAAAGAACAGAGCCCAAACAGCAGCTAGACCGGATGGCTTCCAGAAATACGTGGTCTATAGTTTTAGGTAGAGCACAACAATGGGCAGGAGCAAGAAGGTGCGCAAACCGGCTGTGTACCAGCCTTTTGGGAAGCTCTCTTAGAGGTCCTGCTCCTCCAGGGTGGTGGGAGCCTTGATTCAGCAAGGTCTTGGGGTGCAATCTGACATTTCAGCAGTCAGACTTGTCTGCTGGAAAGGTCAGAGATGCTCCCAGGTCCTGCGCTGGCTGGGTGCACACTTGTTCAGCTAAAGGTCCAAGTTAGCTATGGAGTTTGCATTTCTTGAAAGCCAGCATCACTGGGGAGGGCAATAAAAAGCCCGGAAGTATCTTAAGAAGGTTAAACAGCTCTACTGTGACCACACTGAAGATCTACCTCCTCCCTGGGGTCTGACTGATTAAAAAAACCAATGCAACACATCATTGATACACAGGGGAAGTTCCCCAACAGCCATTACTGATCCTAGCTACTTCAGCAAGCAAATATGATCTGCACAGGGAAGACAAAATTATGTCCAGAAAGGGAAAAGACAAGTCAATCCACTGGATTAGCAGTTAGAAATGTTACGAAGAGAGGGGAAACTCTGGAACTAGGGATGGGGTTTAAAATGGGCTCTTAAATGTGGTGCTCCAAGACAAATGTCAGCCCAGGGTTGGCACAAGAAAGGCCGAAATGCTGTGGTGAGATCCTGGCTGGGGGTCAAGGCGTTGCATGGCAGGTATTGTACAGAGGAAAGGACAGACTCAGGACCCAGGTTTCCCTTCCCTGAAAGGTGGTGTGCTCTGGGTTTGGTGGCTGTTTTCAGCTCTTCCACATCCTTCGGCTGGGAAGTGGTACTGTGGGGTCTGTTTTGTTTGGGCTCCAAAAAGAAACTGATCTTTGAAACATCCTTCTTGTTTTACCTATTCCATCCCCCTCAAAGCCAAATCTGGCAGGCAAACACAACACTAAAGCATCAGAAGTGTGTGTGAGATGAAGCTTATGGCTCCTTAATCATGCAAAATCTCACACCTGTCTGCTCTGAAACCCCCATTAAATATTTGTGCTGTGGCTTACAGTGAATAAATTTCTGTACAAGTCCCCCCCTTGTCCTTCCTCCTCTTGCCTCTTCTCATCCTGCTGTATCTCTAGAGTAATAAACAGGCCCAGAAGGGCAGCTAGAAAGTGTTCAGGAAACTCTGACAGCCCTTTAATTCTCTTTGTACTGTCTAGTATCAGACTAAAGTAAAACCAAAGTGGGAGGACTTTGATATTGGGTTAGCAAGTACTGTTGGAGAGTTTCCAGGACAGTGACTAAGAAAGCCAGGTTTGCTTCTTTGCAGGAGGAAGGAGGTATATTATAAATTACAGATGTGCCTTCTGTGTAATCCTTCGGGAAATGTGAGTACGCTCTTATAAAGGCACATACACATCTCTGGAGGCACAGGGCTGCAAAAAGAGCCTGGAAACAAAAGGGAAAAACATCCAATGGCTTGTGATAAACAAAATATGCTTTTCTTTTGGTTTTATTTCTGTAAGAAGACAAAATACAGGGTTCTGCTGCTACTGAAAATGTGTGTTATTTCTTTTTTTCCTTCTTGAAAGATTAGAGGATAGGCACTTATCATCCCACACAAGAGCCCTTCCCTTTCCGTGTGTGTAAATGAACTTTTATTTGGTACATGCCATTTTTTTTGTCTGAAAAAACCTGAACAGCTTTCTCCTGGGCATCCTCTAGATATACTAGTAGCTGTCTGGGACGGATGTTTTCATGGGCACTTTAAATCTTCTCCCTGAAGGCTCAGCTCTCAGAGACTTATCGTAGAATGGGGTTTATTCCATGGTGTTGTGCAGCTGATGGATTAACTCACATGATACCTCCCTGTGTATTCAAGGCATATTACACTGACTCACAGCAAACTCCAGCACAGACGTCATCTCACACAGCCAACCTCTGAGCCGTGTTCCAGGACTGTGTGGTGGCGGGATAACAACTACAAACAACTTCCAACTAACTGGCAATATGATTTGAATTGTTCATCTTGTACATTTTAAAGAAATACTATCTTTGCTGGCAGGAATTCCTGCCTACTTTAGTTATAGTGGTGTTATTTATACAGCCATGTCTTCTGTGTGGCATGTGAACTGTACCAGACAAGGACCAAGGTCATTTGTTCTGCTGCTTATAAAACCTTGTGCTTTAATTCAGGAGAGAACATGGTTTCCCTGATGACTGGTCTGTGGC
Source organism: Strix uralensis (assembly GCF_047716275.1). NCBI lineage: Eukaryota > Metazoa > Chordata > Aves > Strigiformes > Strigidae > Strix > Strix uralensis. Next base: position 12,208,163 of record NC_133986.1, read on the forward strand.
AGCTAATTATTCCCATGATTGTCCTATCACACTTCTCAGCATCTCTGCCATCCCGGGAGAGGTAAGCATTTCTTGTGCCTCTGCTTCCTTTTTCACTGTGGCTTTTTGTTCGAAGAGCCTGCTAGCTATAAAGTCAGCCTTTTATCTGTCTTTCTTCCAGAACTTGCATCTGCTTGGCTGTTGGAATTTTTTCTTCCCTAAATTGATTTAGCTAAATGAGTGCAAATGTTGTAAACATTTTTTCTCACTTAAGAATGGAAACATTGATTTTACTTAATCCAGGAGAAAAATCAGGACCCCAAACAGATCAAACTACAGTAAAAAAAACACTCTTGAGTCTGTTTTCCTGCTAGGTCCTTATACAGGCTGATAGAGGTGGAAGTTTCTAATAGCCTAGTGAGGAAGTTTTCCTCTGTGATGGTTAACAAAGATATTTCTTTTAAACTCCTATAAGATTTGCCCTTTTTTTGTGAAACTTTGCCAAATTGGAACAAATTCTTGCCCATCTTTGTTTGGGACCCTCTTTCCTTGAGGGAGCAGTTTTAAATGCCTGTTCTCTGGTCTTAAAACCATGCCTTTTCTCTTCTGCTTCCCAGGACTGAGAGACATGCTGATGGGCTCTTCCACAGTGAGCTCAGCAAGATGAATGGCAATGCCTACGTGCAGCAGCTAGTCAAACACCTGGTGGGCCTCAAGGAGAGGTAAGGACCAGCCAAAAACACCCTCCTGGTGCATGGAAGTCTCCAGTGGGAGGTGAGAGCCCAGTAATAAGGGGATGCCCATGGGGCTGAGCTGTTTCCAGCTCCAGAGCCAGGCTGAGCACTGGCCTCATCCAGAAGATGCCCAAGATGAAAGGAGACAGAAGAGGAGAAGGGGAGTGATACAGGGCTCCTTGGTGGGGGGGGGGGGGAGAGAAATTTCTGTGTCTTGTGATAAGTCCCACAGCTGGAAGGAGCAGCCGTTGTACTGTATTTTCCCTGACACAGGTCCCAGAGGCACTCAGATGGACTGTTTACCAGTGAATACAGCAAGATGAGAGGAAATGCTCAGGTTCAGAAATTCATTCAAAATCTCATGGGCCGCAAGCGCAGGTAAGAGCTCTGCTTCCTGGGGAATGGGAAGGCAGCTTGGGCCATGCAGGCTGCAGGGAGGCAGGTCTCTGCTCCAGGGAAAGGGGGGTGGCATGGCCAGTGGTTTGGAAAACTCAAGAAAAGGGCAGGCAGGCTGGGGCTGGGACTGGGACTGGGACTCCTCCTGCCAGGCTGCGCCTGGAGCTGCTGTGCAATAGCAGAGATACCCACCAGCCTGTCTTGCCTGTCACAGCCGGCAAAGCGGGACACAAACCTCCTCACTGAGGCCATTTCTAAGCATAAAACATTATCTATTGCATATGCATATCAATCTTAATCCATAGGACACGAAACTTTATATCAGATCACAGCCTAGGATTTTTTGTTTGCATTTTGATTTAGCCTTTTGGGGAAAGTTGTAGGTGATTTACCTACTTCAAATAAAGTACCCGAGAAACAGCAGATAAACGGGCTCTGTAACAGAATGAGGAAGACCTCTGGGTTTCACAGTCCCCACCCAGGGCTCTGACTGCCAAACTGGGCAGGCTTTAGACATAATCATATCTATGGCCAATATGGGGTCTTGCATCCAGCCGAAATATGGGGCCACTGAGGCCACATGTACGAGCACATCATCAGTTATAGGTGGTGCACCGTGATACAACTCACAACTGCTGCTGCCCTTGCCGCTGGTATGTTATCAAGGGACAACATTGCCTGGAGAGATTTTTCTTCAAGCTCAGTCCTTTCTTGATGGCAGAGACATAGCACATTGATTCCTTCCCATCTGTTCAGGGTGCTTTGATATTTTCTGGGGCATGCACCACTAACAAAATCCTGGCAGAGGTAGTAGATTTTTAATTTCCAAATGCTGGAAAAAGGTACACATCCATGGATGGAAGGACATGTCGGTACTGGGTAATGAGGCAGAGTGCAAGTGCATATTAAAACCTGTCCCTTTGCCAGCCAGAAAGCATCTGAGCCTGATTTGAAGAGGATACTTCTTTTTCTTCCTGCACAGCTATGGTGACAGTCAGCAGGTTAACAGAGCATGGACCATGCAGCAGATCCCTGGAGGGGTGAACCCGCCTTCCAGAGAGCAGCGCTGCTTTACAGCTGTGGTGGTTACACTGTTTGTTGGTTTGTGGGTTTGTTTTATTTTTTTAAAAATAATTATTAATTTTCTCTATCTAAACCAGCTCTCCAGGCCCAGCCAATGCAGATGTGCAGGGGAGAGAGGAAGAAAACAGCCATGAGGAACTTTGCTTTATGTGGTTGTACCAGAGCTTTCTAAACACCAGGTAGCTGGGACAGATTTCTCATCTCTATGGCCCTAGTCACCAAAGTTTTGAAGCCGAAAGAAGACTTTTAGTAACTTGTAAATGCCCAGTTTTTGCCCCAAGTGCAGAAATCTGACGTAATGCAGCAGATCAGAAGGGCTCAGCTGATATCCTCAAAAATAACCTCAAAAATGGGAAGGGTGGAAGATTTTTAGAATTGTCCGTATTTTAAAATCACTTCTGCCTCATTCCCCATCAGCTTGTGAGGCACTGTCTGGGGGACTGTCATTGCTGAATTGCAGCCCTCCATCCCACAGTTTTGTACCTCCTGTCACCCTGTCAGCAGCCACACCCCCAGGGGTGGTTTGCAGAGCTAGAAAAGCGAATGCTTCAGTCTAACGGCAAGGTGGAGTGCAGCTGTGTGCAATCTCAACCGATTTCCATGCCTGTGTTCAGGGTTATCTCTATTTCTACATGCCAAACCCGCCTGGCATTCAGTTTTGCCTTACCTAAAGCACAGCTGGCATTGAGATTTACAGCTAAGAAGTGGCATATAAAAGCCAGTTATTAAAAATACTAAAACCCAGGGAAATGAAATAATATTTTTTTCTAATCACAGAGTTGTCATCCTGGACTGAAACAATTGTTCATCCCATTCGGAAACCTAACAGTTAAAACAGAAAGCCTTTGCTACCCTGTCTTGATTCAATTAGTGATTCAAACAGACATTTCAGGATGGGCTGTCCCAGCATCTGGACATTGTCTCTTCCTAGTGACCAACCACTTCCCATTAGACATCTCATTGTTAAATCACTAAAATTAGGGGGAATAACTGTCCCTTAGTACCTATTGTCCCCTTAGTACCTCTTGTCCACATAGATTAAACTGGGATGGTAACACCAAGAGGCTCGTCTGTGCCTTTGTGGGGTGCCTGGCTGCAGGCAGCCATGATGTGGGTCCCTCCATCATACATCTGCTCCCTGGAGTCACCTTTGAATTTTACGAGGTGACCTTGTCACACTTCTGGCAGTCTGTGCCCCCAGCAATAACAAACTATCACTCATTTTTTCCCTTCCAACAGCCACTCAGACAGTGATGCCAGGGAAGCTGCTGCAATTACCAGCCGGTATGTTTGTCCCATCTCTAAGCAGCTGGTTGCAGACATGAAGGAAGACACAGACAGTTTCGACTGAAGGTGAAAGGAAAGAAACAGCCAAGGAGACAGTTTTGCATGTATATAGCCTTGAAAATAAACAGGGAATCTACTGAATTTGCTTAGGAAAAACTCTTGAGATCAGCAAATAAAAATTCTGGAAAGCAGCCAAAATCCAGTAAAACCTCTTAGATTATAGAGTGAAACACATGTCAGTGTGAATTGTTGTCAGTAGATGGAGCCTAAATGAAGCACATCACTTCCACTTCATGTTAGCATCTGGCTGCCTGCTTCTGAAGTCTAATAAAGATTTGTTAGCTACGCCTGTGCTTCGGCTCCTCTTTGGGAAACAGTAATAAGGGCGGTACCATTACTAGGTGTTGGAATTAGGAATTCGAGCGGGGGGGCGAGAGGGATTTTGCCAGGCTTCGCCCCACCCGAGGGAATGCTACCAGGCTTCCCCCCTCCCCCGCCATGAGGCATCTTGGCACTGGTTGCAGCCCCCGGCCATATCTTGGTGGCTGGGACCTGGCCCTGCCCACAGCCCAGCTGTACAAAGAGGGCAGCATCGGGGTCTCCCGTTAGCAGAAACTCAGCCAGGTGCTAGATGTGATTGCAAAGAAATATACTGAGAGCTGCACAACATAGATACACACTGTAAATATTGTTTCCGCTCCATTGTGCCCCTGTAGTTACTGGCTCAGCTTTCTCATAGCCACTAAAGATAAAGCTCCACTAGGAGGAATTTGCTGCCATTTAATGAGGTTTACACGTCACCCCTGCACCACGCTGCCTGGCAGATTCCCTCCTCTGATAGAACAGTGTCCTGGTTTCGGCTGGGATAGAGCTAAATAGTGCTGTGTTTTGGCTTCAGTATGTTTCTTAGCAACAACTGAAAACATCAGTGTATTATCAACATTCATCTCATACTGAACAGCACTACTCTAGCTACTAAGAAGAAAAATTAGCTCTATCTCAGCTGAAACCAGGACAAACAGAAACACCACCTTTCCTGTAAAACCAAAAGACTTTGAAGAGCAGCCCTAAAACAAGGCATCTTCAGCTGCAATCATGTGTGCTTACTGCAGAACTGCTCAGTCCATTCTGCACCATCAGTTTTCACCATTTGCGATGTACCTGACATCTGCAAAGCAGCTCATTGCTCTCAAATGTTCATCTAAGCACCCATTCCCTAACCGTGATGCTGAAATGCTGCTCTCATGGACCTTAGCAGTTGTTTATTTTGGTCTATAGGAAATCTCTGCTAGGAAAGTGACCTCTTGGAGAACTTTTGGAAGGAGTGTTGACAGTCTGTATCTTGTTAAGTCACTAATGGCCATCTGGCTGAAATGCAGCACCTGAGAACTTTCTGAAATCAACTGGGATTTTAAAAGGAGCAGTGAGAACAGCTGTCCCTCTTCTCCTCCTACACAATGGGCAAGTTGAAAACAATGGTCTTTCTTTACACAAGGGGCCAAACGCCTTGCCATGTGATATTTGGCTCTGAAAAATTTACTCAGAAAAAGACAGGACAAGACAGTGGAATAACATGCTATTGAGGCTTCAGGAAGCTGCTGAGGTGTAAATCATTGGAGCCTGGATGGAGATTCTGGGGAGCAGCACTCCAAAGAGCCACTGGTAGAAGGAGATGTGTGTTGTCTCTACAAAGTTGCTGGGCAATCACTGGGCTGCAGCGGAGCCCCATCACTGTTTCTGGATCCACTCTGCTCACCTTGTGATGGTACTGTAGTGTGGTGGGAGTAACAAGATTGTCTTGGAACCATAACTGATTATCTCAACCCAAGGGCTTACACAGGGCCTAGCTCCTTCCTCTACCATCCAAACAGAAGAGCAGCCAAGATGGCTTTGTCTCCACTGAAACCTTTGCCTTTTCCAGAAATAAAGATAAGGCATTTGAGAGCTGGCTTTTAAACTTTTTTTTAAAAAAATAAAATCTGTTTTTCAGGAACAACATGACAGACTGCAACAAGAAGAGAGAAACTGTAAGTCATGGGCTATCGAGCAAAACCTGTTGTAAAAGGGAACATGGACCATGCAGAAAAACCCTGGCTGAAATAAATTAGCTATAAGGGGTATAGTAGCATCATTATGACTTTTTCCAGGAAATGACCTGACCAAGACAGACCCCATCTCTGGCACATCAGAAACATAAATTCGCTCACTCCCTCCCCACTGGGAGAGGCTGGAGTATACAGACAGCTTCCCAAGCATCAGCCCTTGTCCTCCTTCATGCTCATCTTGGGTGGCTTGGCTCTGAATTCGGAAATGCTTCAAATATATCTTTGTTGCTATAGAGACCTTAGGAGAGACCCAGGAACAAAGTAGGAACAGGAAGTTACGTGTCATCATGTTCTATGACTGAAAGATATTTACATCTTTCAATAAGTCATCCAATGAGTCAAAGAGGCAAAGGTTGAACTGCAGCAATTCACTCTAGCCAGGCAATGTTTTTGCCTTCATGAAGCAGTGAACGCAGAATACAGCACTGGGAGAAACTGGGAGAGAAGAGAATCAGTTTAATCAGAAACAGGGATTTTTTTTCAGCAACTGGCAGCTCACCATGGCTGTTTCTCGCTGGCTTCTCACTGCTGTGCTCTTTCTGTTGCCGTTCGTGACACAGGTTTCAGCACAGCAACAAGGTAAGCTCTTGCAGGAGGTCCGTGATCATGGAGGAATAACCGTCACAGCAGCAGGTTTTGCCATTATAGGTGGGAGATGTTTACTCTTACTCTGAGATAGGTTTGTTCAACAACCTTCTCCCCAGTGGTAACTAGAGGGGTCTCATGTCTCACCCAACTCTGTCACAGTGTGAATCCCTGGGCAATTTTGTGTCTCATTTGTATGCTTTTCCAGGATGTTCTGTCAATAATAATGAACCAAGTGTTTATGAGAATAACCCTCCTGGCTACGTGGTGACTACTATCCACATGGAACCAAACTTCACTGTAATGATCGATCCTACTTCCCCCGATGTCAGTTTTTTCACTATATGGGGGTCTGAGCTGCAGCTGAGCCGAAGTGTGGACTATGAGGTGAGCCTTTAGCTGGCAGGCTGTAAGGATGAGATGGATAATGTTGGGATGCAATGAGTTTCAATCTCGGCTCTTGGACTTCCAGGGATTCATAACCTGTTCCTAAAGGATCTAGGAAATAACTTTGAAAAATAAACCTATTTCAGCTGGGTTTGAGTTCACTGCTTGGGAGGTCAGGCCTTCTGCAAGCAGGGTATAGGGAGGAGGGGGATGCATGGTATGCCTGCTGTCACCTTCCTTCAGTGAGTCTGTATCAATTAAAGCAAGGGGAAGTTTTAAAACCAAAAATGTGACAACTGTAGTGTTCAGAGCTCTCCAGGACTCATGTAAAATGATCCCTGTTTGCCTGTAGAAAATAGAGCCCTCAGCAGTGAGGCGATCTTGTGTGAAGCATAAAGGCAGTGTAAAAGGTCAGTGTGTTCAGTTAGGTTGCTGCTAAATTATTTTACCTTCCTGGAGTGCTCTGTACACAGCCACAAGCATCTTTAAGCTGCCTTTCCCCTAATGTAAACCCCCACATTTATTTGAGTGAAGAACAGCAGACAGAGTTAACACCCTGCAGGCGACACTGTACTTGCTGCATGGTACATTTCTGCTTCATTCAATTTAAAAAGAAATCTCTTTGAATTCACCTGGAGTTTGAGAAAATGGCCAATTAGCTCTGCTGACATGTTACAGGAATCACAGGGAGAGAAGCTGGAAGAGTGGTCTGCTTTGACTCCATCATAAACAAGATCCCAGCACTGATGTATGGCTGTAAAGGAAAGAAAGGAAAAGTTAGATATGCCTGAAAACAAGATAAAGCCCAGCAGCATTTCTGATTCAACAATGTGTATATTTGTCTCATTTACTTTCGAAAGAGTTAGTATGTTTTGGCTTGTTTCTACAATGTCTGGGTTTGTTTTTGCATGCAGAAAGACACCTTGCTGCTGGTGTACCTGATTTGTCAGAACGCTGCTGGGCAGGTGAGTGCTCTTCCAAACTCAGCCCTGTCACAAGGCACTGCACGGCAGCACATGCTTCCCTCTGCTCTTCCTAGGCCGCAGACTGGGATGAGGAGATGTCCTTTTCTTTGCAGACATACACGCTCCTCTCACAGTCAGAGAGTGCCTAAGGCTCTGTGAATGGGGAGGGGGTAGGAACAAACTCACAAACCCCAGCCCCATCCAGCCCGCATCCAGCTGTGCTCCTTACACCATCCCCTCTGGTCACTGCAAATCAGGATCAGCCCCTAACAGTCTTATTTTTCTCTTTGATTCTCTCACTTTGCCCTTTCCTCAGAGCGATTCGTTGCAAATTCTTGTGACCATTCTCAACATGAACGATAACAGCCCAATGTTTAAGCAAACGAATCTCACCGAGGTTATTCCTGAGGTAAGCATTTTACAAAGTGAAGAGGGCACTGGGTCACCCAGTGCTGTGGGACTAAGGAAGGGTTAGCAGGGAGAAGTCTTCATCCCATTTCACAGAGAATAACCACAGCAATTTTGTTTCAGGATACAAAAGTGAACACAACCATTGTGGCCCGTGAAGTTTTAAGTGCTAGTGATGCTGACCTGGATACCATCTTTTATGAACTCGCAACAATAGTGCCGGTGAGCATCTTTGTTCTTTGGGGGAAAATGGTGGCTCTGGAGAAGTCTTCGTGTTTAATTCAGAAAAGCCCTAACTCTGAGGCTAAGGTCACTGTATTGCATTTAGTTCCCTGACAGCTTCTGCAAGAGGTACATATTTTGTAAAAACCAAGTGTCGGTTTGGTTAGCAGAACAGAGCAATTAATACTGCAGGTATTGAATTATTTTACTGCTCACACTTGTATTACACTGTATAGATTAAACTCTCATCTAGGATATTCTGAGCCATATGATCCAGGGTAGTCTTGTTGGGATGGTCTGTAAACACCTCAGCAGAGACCTTTGTACCTCACAGAGTTCAGAACTGTGCTGAGTTGGATAGGGAAGAAGGAGCTATTTTCCTGTTTGACAACAGTGTCCATGCAGAGCGAAGATAACATGAGCTGCCCAAGACCGCACAAAAAGTCTGTGGCAGAGCCAAAGGCAGACTCTACTTTCCCCAGGTCCCAGTTTAATGCCTTAGTTTATTTGCTCGTAAGGAGTTTGCTTCATTTCATGGGAAATGAATTGTATACACTGTTAAATTGATGCCAGCCTAGAGTACAAGGGCCTGCTAGAAACTTACAAAAAAAAAAGTAAATTCAAGAGAAGAACAAAATCATAGGATGGTTTGGGCTGGAAAGGACCTTAAAGACCATCTAGTCCCAACCCCCTGCCAGGGGCAGGGACACCTTCCACTAGCCCAGGTTGCCCAAAGCCCCGCCCTACCTGGCCTTGAACCCTTCCAGGGAGGGGGCAGCCACAGCTACTCTGGGCAACCTGTGCCAGGGCCTCACCACACAATTTCTTCCTTATATCTAACGTATATTTACATTTTAAAAAAGCATTGTGGAGTGAGCAGGCAGTGTCTGACATTCTGCCTCCATTAGCTCCATAACTCCATGGATTTTAAGGGTTGTGAGCAGAAACCACATGTTTTTGAATTTCAGGGACCAGACTTTGCCATCACATTGGTGTAAATCCAGAGGGATTTAAAAATTCAGAGGAATTCTAGTCAAGACATAAGATTAAAGGAGAACCCAAGCAAGTGCAGAAGGTTATAGAGAAAATGCAACATATCTTATTTCAATTTGGCTTTACAGTTGCTTCCAAAGTTCAGTTGTGCTAGGCTAAGGCAAGTGATCTTGCTAGCTCCCAGAGGCTGAGCCACCTTTGACCTGTTTTGTGCATGGATGTGAGAGTGCTTGGCTGTCATGGTCCCAAAATCAAGGACTGGTGGCAACCTGTTCAGTGGAGGAAATAAGATTCTGTCCAGTACCTGCTGGGCAGGTAGCCAGGCAAAACAGGGGATCTTGGAGAAGAAAACTCACAGGGACATCAACAAACCTTTCTGACAAGCCAGCTATCTCCAGTGTGCAATACCAAAGATTAAACAGATCTGGCACTCTGACACTGTCCCCCCACCCGCTCCCCCGCCTCCCAGGTCCCTGGGATTAAAGGTCTGATTGGCTTGACAAACACAGCAATGAGCAGTACTTTGAACATCTCTGTAACTGAGTCTGCTAACAGGGTTTTTCCTTTTCCCCCTGCCAGGGCACAGATGGTTATTTTGCCATAAAAGGAGTTAACAACCCAGAAATTTATTTACAAAAAGCATTGGACTATGAGAAATTTAAATTGACAACGCTGCTCTTGTATGCAAGGGTAAGTTCTTTAAGAAGAAAAAAACCGCCTTGTTTGCCCCAGTCTCTCAACTGAAGGGTAAGTCTGAATGGGAATCTCTGGGATGGCAGGAGGGAGGGTGGATACTGAGGGAGGTGAGTTTGGAGCAGTCTTCCACCCTCCATAACTACGCAGTGCCAGACTTGCATTCAGTACACCTTTGGCAGCAGAATGAGATAATTCATTGCTTTAGGTAGGCTAAGCCTTAGACAGAATGGAGTTACAACAGCTAAAAGACCCTGGGCCACTGGCTTTTGCAGTTGGGTTCTTCTTTTGGCAATAAAACTTGCATCTCACGAGTATGCTTTGCCTTTGGGTACAGGACAGGCCTGTGGACAGCACCGAGACCACCAACACAGCTACAGCAACAATAAACATATTTATTGAACAAGCTGACACCAAATCACCCTGGTTCCTACCCTGTACCTTCATTAACATGGACAATAGCATTTGCATCAGCAGCCCCTATACTGGGAGGGTCAATATCTCCGAGATGTCGGTAAGCAGGTGTGATCAAACAGTATCCTTGATGCTATTCTCAAACAATATCCAGATGCTATTCTCAGTAGACAGTGCCTAATGATTTCCATGAGCTCATGCTGATCTTCGGTCATAAATGCAGATGATTCAGCATGACAGGGAGCCTTCACCATCCTGGGAAGTGGAGGTTCACCTCCCCAATGCCTGCCCTGCCAAGCAGCACTGCTTGTCCTTGTTCCTGCAGCACATCACTGGAGAGGCGAGAGCTGGGAGCCCCTTTGCTCTGGGCTGTCTCGCCTCTGCCCTGGTACAGCCATCTCCCAGCAATCAATGCCATTCTGCCCAGACAAAACCACTAGAGCCATGGGAGAATGGAAGAATGGATGGGAGGATGGAAGAACGCCGCAAATGGGAATGGGAGGATGGGAGAATGCTGCAAATGCTAATTTGGTGCTGTAGTGTGGAATGTAACACTTTGTCTTGTTATTGCAGACAGAACCACTCATCTTAGAGCCGGGGCCTATCTATGCTATTGATCCTGACTACACTTTAAATGAAAAAATTGTGTACAGCATTGTTGGTGGTGAGTAGAGGTTGTCACCTTCCACAAACTGCATTGCTCATGTCCCCTACATTACCTGCCAAGAGGAGATGCCCCCCATGGCACTTGAGAATTGAGGGGGATTTGCCCCTCTGTTTCTGCCACAGAAACATAACTAGATCCACAGGACATTATGGATTAAGTAGAAGAAACAGACTGTACAGAGAGGAAGAAAAAGAGAATTAAGAGTCCTACAAGCCAATCTCAATGAAATCTGTTTCAAAAGGACTTTGGTTTTTGGGGAAATGAGACATGTTTTATCTTTAAGCTTTTAGACTTGATTTTGCCAGTCTGGTCACACCAGTCACACCACTTTCAGTCTTTGAGCTGAACTTAAAATTCCCACATCATTGAATAATTTTTATTCCCCAGCACACTGCCACTATCTAATCTGCTCTGTTTTAGTCTTGATTTCAGAAAGATTACTTGAATACAGTCAACTGATTGCCCAATCATTGACTGGGCCATTTATTTCATTCAAAGGATTTCCTCTTTTTTTTGTTTTTTTTTAACAATAGTGGGGTTTTGAATAACTATCAAGGCAAAGGTAGATCATATTGGTCAGGTGAACTGATCACTTGTTCATCTCCCTTTACCTGTGCCACATGGCACCACATCTGTGAACATCCTTCTGATAATAAATACATTAACCTTAAATTCCACTGGCATTTTGGAGGTAGTGTGGCCTTCCTACCCTGCAGTCAGTAGGGAATCCCAGACTGGGGAGTCCTTGTCTAAATACAGCTCACGGTGTCTAAGTGAGGAAGAGAATTAAAAATTTTGCTTGTATATTAACATAAATCCAACACAGATGTTTGTGTGATTAAAAGACAGATTAGAGATATAGGAAGCTGATTTCTACCCCTACATCAATACAAGAAGGTTTCTGTGTTTAGGCTCCTCTTGTAGTCAGAAATAAGCATTTCCAGAGCAGAATGCAGCTCACATTGAGCCCAATGTTCACAGTAAGTCAGATAAATCATGCACTGAGATGCCATTTTCTCTTCACAATATATGTAACAAAGTCACATAGAGATGTCTTCCCTTTAGATGCCTAGAGCTATTTGAGACAACTCCCCACCCAACTAATCTTTGTAGATTGGCTTCTTGCCTTTAAAATAGGAATAATCCTTCCCTTATCTCTCCTGAAGAGCAGTTTGGGTTCAGTTAGGGTTTGGGCTCAGGTTAGGGGAACTCGAGACCTTCAGTCCTCAAATAGTACCAGAGGCTCTAGGCATTTAGCAGAATTTAAGCTGGCTATATCTGGGCCTAGGCTCTGGAAACGCAAAGCTTTGCTGTCCTATCTCATCTAGGTGGGTTCACACACATCTTCTCGATGCTTTTTGTCTGTTGAGTCCCTCTGAATCCCTGGTCAGTGCTGCCAGCTCTTGTAGCAGCCAGGCAGGCAAGGAAAACAGCATTAAGCCCTGGGGGTATTGTCACTAAGATGTGAAAAAATGAGTCAATGAGCTCCAGGTCACTTTATGAAGGTATCTGATGATTGAATTTCCATTTTCTTTAGGGGATACAGACAAAGTATTCTCAGTGGATGCAGACACAGGGAATTTAACTATGAACAAAGTAGCAACTTCCCCAGACTCATACCTATTGCAAGTCATGGTAAGTCTGATGACATTGCAGACAACAACCCAGCATAGCTGGCTTTCGAGGAAGCAGCAGTCTTGATGTGACAGGAGTCAGTTGCGTTACTAATTAAAGCTAACTCATTACACCCTTTCTTTTGGAAGGGCTTAGTACTTGACCACTGTCTTATACCTACTTACATTCAAAGCTCTTGCAGGAGTCAAGGAATTTTCCCTTACACGTGGGTTGCAACATCAAAGCAAGTTAACCAAAAGGGGACATGCTGATGAGTTGGAAGCATGGAGGAACATAACTGGAAGGCTTTCATTAGGCATGACTGGAGCTTGTGTTATGGTAGTTAACATAACTCAAGCCTAGAGACAAGGTTGTCTTTGGGCTAAAGATCAAGAGGAAAGGAGGGAGTTGAAAAGCACTCCCTGCACACATATCTAGGACAATGTGGACTCTTGGGTAGCAACTGAACTGACCCAAACCCTTGCAAAGATGAGCAGACTCTGCGTGCTGGTGCTGGAATCTCACTGCTTTGTACTGGAGCATCACAATTTGTCCAGATGTAGCCCTAATGGAGGGCCATATCTAGACTGGGGTTACACCAAGACTGTGTGGAGGGCCAACAGCAGAAGCAAATTATAAACCACATGGACTCCAAACCGTAAGGCCATCTGTGACAGGCCTGTCTCAAAGCTCACTGAGAGTGACAGAAAGAACCCCATGGGCTGTGATGGGCTTCAGATCAAGCCTATCCTATGTTTCATCACTAATAGGAAAAGGCTAGCCTCTCTCTCTCTCTCTCTCTCCAGGCCACCCAGGTCAACAACATACAGAAATACTCCGTAGTCAGTGTAGAGATTAAGGTCGTCAATAAGAGCAACTACCCACCCTACTTTGAGAGCAGAATCTACAACGGGACAGTATTTGTTGGTCTGGCCCCAAGAAGCTTTGTCTTCCAAGCTGGTGATCCTTCAAGCCCCCTGATGATAACAGCGGTGGATGAAGATTTCCCTAACGTAAGAAACTGAAGATGCACTGCATTCTTTCTCACTGCTTCAGGCGTAAAGCTGGATCAGAAAACATGACGAAGGGGAGGCAGGGAGAAGCAAACACATTTTCCTCTAGTGTTCCATATTCTATTTCCCTGGAAATTCCACATAGGTCAGAACTGCTTATGGTGTGATGTAATGTGGAGAAGCTGCTGGACTCCTCTCTTCCAAAAGCCAGTCCCACCCAGATCTGTGTAGGTGAGCTGATCCACTGCAAAACAGTATGCTGAGTAAAGCCCAGGGTTAGCAAATACTGTGAACAGGTCCAGATTGGAATTAGGGCTGGGTGAAGTGTTTCCTTGAAGAGTTCGGGGTGGTGGGATCTTAGGTGTCCTCTCTCTGCCAGGTCAAGGAGAGCTATATGTGGACTGGCCTGGGAAGAGGAGCCAGTCCAAAGACAGCAAACTAGCCAGGGCCTGCAGTCCTGGGCTGGAAATTGTTCCCCTTCTCCCTGTAAGGGCTCATTTTGAAAGAGCCATTCTTGAACAAAGTACTGGGAGAATGGGGAAGAGATTTACTGACCAGCCATTCCCATCCCACCCTATTAAATAAAGAAAAATGTGCTAATTTTATTGATACCAAGGCTTCCATAACAAGACTGGGGACCTACTAGAGGAATAACACCCTAGACATAAGGGAAAAATTGTGCAGACCTCAGCACAAGTGTTATTCTCCATGTACAGCCCCCTCTGGCACTGTATTAAAGGCAGAACTGATCAAATTTACAAGGTCTCTTGCATAGATGTGTTTTGCTTGGGCAAATGCTAGAGATACCAACACAAGATGGGTAAGACTTTGGATTTTTTTGGAGGCAACACTTTTAGGATACATTCTTGAATTCTGAGCAACAGGATGAACACACAAATTCAACCTTTCTCACCTCATCAGTCCAGATTTATTTATTGTGCTATACACCTGCTCACACTTCAGGTGTGTTTGGCAAGTCCTGCCAATGGGTTATTACGGAGATGCATGCAAAGCACAGACAGGGTGGTTTAATCAGTCACTCTTCTGGCTTTTCAGAAAGTCAACCCAAACATTGAGTACTACATAAAAGACAGCACCGATTTCATCGCAACCAAAGATGGACTCGTCCTGACAAACGTGATGCTGCAGTCACCGGGAACTGTAACCATCAAGGTAAAGCAGCTTCATTATCTTGCCGGGGTCATGGAGGGAAGGGGTAGTTTCTACTAGAGAAGTACCAAGGGTGGAATTTCATTAGGTAACACAGACCTTGTCCCAACCATTTGCATCATAAATGTACAGGGATGGAGGGAGATGAAGCAATAGCAAATTTAATCTGTGGGATACAGGCTACATCTGGTACTAGCTGTAAAAATGTTTCTCCAACCCTGTGGAAAATATCATTGGAGACAAGTAAAAAGTCAACCAGGGAGATTTTAGGAGCCCCCCTCCCACGCTCTGATTAACAAAAAAAGGAGGGTGAGCAAGTGGCTAGGAGGTGGATGTGTAGATATGGTTAGGGTATGATTGCTGGCATACATCCCAGCTCTAAAGGCTACAGCTCCAAACTTGGGAATCCTTTGGTAAATCCAGTACTTTTTTTTGCTCAGGTCAAAGCAAGCAGTTGTTAATAACTTTAGACTAAGAAGCTAGATACTCACTTCATCCATCTGCCTGCCAGTGGCAACTGGCTCCCTAAGACCTGCCTAGCACAACGCCACGCCCTGTGGAGCTCTCTGAACCAGCTTGACTGTAGCACTGGTTTAGCTACATGGGCAGGGCAAGAGAGAGGTGCCAATGCCTGCCCCACACTACCTCATTATCCACGTGCAGCACTGCGCTGCAAAGCTGTATACAAATGATGCACCTGGTTCTGGCCCAGGACAGGGAGAGCTCTTTTTCCTCTGTGACCAGACTGTCCAGCTACAATGCAGGGCTATCATGGGGATGTGGTGAGAATACGGACAAAGTACTTTGTCCACAAAGGGCCCATTGCATACCTTAAGAGTGAGCTGGAGATCCAGGAAGTCCCTAAGCTATCTCTTTCGCATGTTCACATAGGCTGTTGGAAAAGATATGGTGAGCCTGCAGGAGGCAAGCACTGTAATCGTGGTGGAGGTCATCCTTGCTGCAGGTAGGCTGGGTGTCTTTGTTTTCTGCTTTGTGGAGATGACTGGGGAGTCTTTTCCACTTCTGTGGGCAAACTGGCAATGACAGGTCAGCCACTGAAGTCTGTGGACCTGGGTTGAGGCCAACCCCATACCTACAGGAGGTTCTATGGTGGCTACAAGAGAAAATGTTCAAACATCATCTTTATGACATGGCCACCACCTGCCTCAAACAGCCTCCTGAGACTTTGAGTGCTGTGTATTGTAGTGTTTTTTCCTGTTATTCCAAAACTAAATCTGGGGTTACTTCATGCTGTTTTGTGGGTCAGAAATAAGCCAGGATGTCTTGTCATGACAAAGGAGGGTTGCCCTGACACCTTGATACATCACTGCTCCTTTTTAGCCAAAAATTTCAGCACAGAAAATTTAAACCACAGAAGATAATGATGCTGTCACTATGCAAAAAAGTAGATTGAAATGACCCTGAATGGCTCAGAATCTATGAGAGGAATTGTGCTTTATTCTATACTATAGGCAGCACTCAGGGAAGGCCTAAGCAGAGCTGAGATTACCATTTCCCTGGCCAATCTGTAGGGTATTTAACCCTCAGCTTGAAGAGGTGGTGCTAAGGAATGTGCATGCAATGGGTTGGAGAGTCCTTTACTGAGCATTCCAATATCCAGGGAGAAACTAGACTCATTTTTAATATACTCCCCTTCTGGGAAGTGGTAACTATACATTGGCCTCTGGTCTCCAAGACACTGGTGCCAGAGCCAGCTCACACAGATCTCAAGGTGAGTCATTCCATCAAGCTGAGCTAGCTTTCGCAGAGGCACTGTGTGCTGCACAGCACAGGAGTTAAGGGTGGCAGAGTTTCACACCAGCTCTGTGGGCTGTAGCTCCCTAGAAGACATCATTAAGAATCAAAAATTCACTGACATCCTAAACCCCCACCAACATATTAATGATAAACTGAGGGTGCAATCAAATGCGGAGGAAATATACAAAGTCCATTGTCATAAACAGGTCAGCAGCACAACAAAACTGTGTTTCATTAATGATTAAACTTTAAAGAAATTCATTTACACTACAAAATGAAGCTGGAAAACTTAAATATAAAGAACCCCACTGAGAACAACAATCAAAGGTGATTAACCCCGAGGAAGTTACTGTCTTTCCAGTATAATGTTGATCTCTACACAAATATGCTTACACTGAACAGCGGCTGAAAGCATAACTGCTCCTAAGAAGGCTGGTGTACACTGCTACAGCTGCAAAAGGGCAGGAGAGCCTTTCCTGTCCTGGGGCCCTTTGAATGCTTTTCCTATTTCCTATTATGCTTTTTTATTTCTTACTTTAATGTGCTCATCAGTATCAGAAGTGATGTTCTGGATTAAAGGAAGCTTTGCATTTTCACACACATATGTACAAACATAGCTCATTTTTGCTTTCTGGTATAAATGGGTGAAGTGGGAAAGTAAAAGACCTACCTAGCTTTCCTCCATGTAACATCTACTTGCCCAATACAGTCATATATATATTAGCTTTGATAAATCATGGGGTAAAAGTCATTGTTCTGTAAATGGATGTTATTTCCACTTCACGTGACTTATTGGAAGTTATAATATTCTGAGTGGTCACCTTAAAAAAACCCCTCTGCTTTTAGGACCGCAAACGAATGGCCTTCTGTGATATTAGACATATCACTGTCACATTCTGCAGCACAGGATACTTCTTTGCCCTTCAAAAATTGGTTGGAGCTTCTCCCACGATGAAGTGCTGTGTTAAAAAAGCTAGCTTCTCTTTTTAGGCTTTGTAACACTGGTTTGTTTCTCTTGCAGCTACAACCTCCTCTGATAAGATACACACTGCCCAGGATATGGCTATCTTAGGTGGTACATTAGCAGCACTGCTATTAATTGCTTTAGTCTTTCTTGGAGTGATGATATATAAACAGTATGGAAAACCAGTTAAAAACCTGGTAAAGAAAAAGGTAAGTAAATGCCATGTTTTTACCTGAATTTCTTAGTTAGAAAGTGGGATCTGAGAAGGTTTTAAAGTATGGATGGGCTGTCCAAATACTACACGTTTGTGTGAAGGTGATGAATCACTCCTATCCTAAAGCCTGGGCTTAGACAGTTGTCTGCACCTGAGCTATTTACTTTTGGCTCTCTCAAGTCCCTGGCAAACTGGTTACTTTGAAGTTTAGAGTGTAATTCATCTGACCAGATGTTGGTCTCTGCCTTAGGATGGGACTGTCAGGAGCCTAGACTCTACTGACTACAACACAAGTCCAGAACACATAGCTCGGGTGAATAATAAGTCCTTCACCCTGAGTGAGGTAAATCCCACTCCAGAGTAATACCTCAAATGGATGGGTACAAATCGGTATACATTTCTGGTGCTCAGCACTCCTGGAAAATGTGCCCATGCTTATCTGAAAAAAAAATTCAGAATTTGTCACTAAAAAATAGTTGTTCTGGGGAACCATATCTTTCCCTGGCTTCAATTAGGTCTAACGGCAAAACAAGCTGAAGCTCTCCTCAGCAGTAGCTCAGTCACTTCAGCCACCCCTTTTTTCCCCTCCTTGTTTCTTTTCCTTTCACGGCAATCATAAGGTGTCTCTCCTCCTGTAGTTCTCCAACGAAATCTCTGGAGGTTACCAGAACCAATCTTACAAGGAAGATGAACACCCAGAGGTGAGCACCAAACAGCATGGGACGTCAGAAAATGGCAATGGCCAGTGGATGACACCTGTGCAAGAGCAGCCAGCACTCTCCTTGCCCTCTTCTGATGCAGAAGAAATTGGTAGTCTCCCACAGGCTTCTATAGCTTCCACCATCATCTCTAACCAGGGAGAGAAAGAGGAAGAAGTGGAAGAAGAGAAAGAAGAGACTGAGCATGAGATAGAAGAGACTGAGCATGAGAAAGAAGTGAAGTCTATCCTCAAGACAGACAGGCACGTGGCAGATGATGGCTACAAAGCTGTGTGGTTTAAGACTGATGTGGATCCAGATGCTGGAGAGAGGGTTGAAGTTATTGAGGACAATGCAGCAGATGGCGATGATGACAGTGACCAAGATCTGCAGAAGAATGAGAATGAGGAGGAGGAGGAGGAGGAGAAGGAAGATTATGACAAGGATGATCACCACAGAGGGCTGGGAGTGTCCTTTGCCTCAGAGCCCTCATCACTCCCAGCTGCAGAAGTGATAGTCAACATGTCTCGCACAGATGCAGTGACAGGAGATGACTATGACATATAATGGAAATAGACCTGCACTCTCTCCCCAAAATGGGGGAATCTCAGCTGCTCTGCTGACATGAAACCTATTTTTCTTCTCAGAGGGGAAACTGGAATGCAGGAGGACAAGGCTGCCTGTCCTGCTTGTCTGAATGCAGCGGTTAAAGCTGGAAGAGATTACAGCTAATTCAACCTTTTAGGGAGACCTTGAAATATCACTTAGGATTTTGGGGAGGGGAACACGTCTCATCTCTCCATCTTTCTGCCTGTTCCCCACAGGCCCCTTCATCGCATTTCCCAAACTGGCTGCAGGTACAGCAGAGATGTAGCTGAACTGACTTTGAAGCAGTTAGCCCAGCTCATGGTAGCAATTCAGTTACACAACCCAGTGTTCATCTCCTGTTGGTGGGTATCTAAGCCAGCACTGACTGCTTGCCTGTTCCCTTTGGGGTGTTACAGTTTGGTGCCAGCTGCAGGACATAAGCCAGCGCAAGTCACCCTGACCCTGCAGTTGCTCATATGACTGTAGCCAGGAGCTCACTCCAGGGCTTGGCTCTGTTCTCTGCTGTTGCCACTCTGTGCTCCCAGCACAAGCAGCTGGCATGGGCCACCACGGTCCTCGTCCTGCCAGCAGCCAGGAGTTTACCTGCTCAGGAGCTGCTGTTTCCTCTGCCACCAGTAGGCAAGGACTGATCATGTGTTCTTTACTGAAGGACTTTGTCATCATTTTTTCTGTGTCATAAAACCACTAATTGTGCAGTATTTCTTTAGCTGTCTGTCTCTTATCTGTCAGGGAAAAGAAGAGCTCCTGCCAGTACCTGCCTGCAAACTGCCAGGGGTATTTCCAGCTCTCTGGGCTTTTGGCAGCAATAAGTATCATTCCAGAGCTGCTGGATGTGGGGTCAGCACATTGTTTCCCATCATTTCCCTTGTCCAGCAGGGCTCAAGGTGTCCCTTTTATCATTGCTGTGAAGGTGGAGGTCAGCAGAGCCTCCAAGTGCCAGGTGCCACCGCCATTTTTCCGCTTCTCTCGTCTCAGATGCCAATCCCCTTGCATACCACCCTTCTCCATTCATGAGGAGCCCAGCAGGCTCTTTTGCTGTAAAATACCATCTTTCAAGCTTCATTTAGAGCTGAGATGCAGCCTGAGAGCAGAGGTGGTTCACTGAGAGCAAGTCAGCTCTGCTGTGCTCTGCTTGTGAGTTCAGGCTTGATCTAGAAAGCCTGCTGACCTCTGGATTGACTTCATGGGGTGACAGCACCATAGCGTGTTGGACCCCTCCTCCCTCAATCGTCCCTCATCTTTCAGCAATATTGTGTTCAGTTACGGTCCTGCCATACAGCTCCAGTTCAGCAAAGTGAGCACACCATTTCCAGGCAGCACGGGGAGTAAAGTCTTTGATGCTCTGGTCTAAATTTACACCTCCCATCAACCAATCTCTCCCCCCAGCTGGCAACCAAAACCTGGGCAGATTTCCACGGTCTGAGAATGTGGCTGTGTGCATTCGCATCTTCTGATCTATTGGCACAAAATTGGTGCTGCTCCTTGTTTTCTCATGTTGGGGCTAGCTACAGAGTAGACATGGGCTGTTGAGCTTTTAACTTCCAGTAAAAAGCTCAGGAGTTTCCAAGGCAGGGATGTAGCAGAAGGATCACAGGTCACTAATATTTATCTCACTTTCTCAGCCTAGCACAACAGCACAGGATTGCAACAAGGTAAGTCTCATGGTAGAGAAGCAAAACCAATAAATAATCCTACCTTCTCCCTACAAGCCAATCTCCACATTGCTGTCATTACTCCAGATAAACCCTTGAAAGAGAAAAACCAAAGTATGGTTGCTGGGATCTGCACGTACACCAAAGCACAAATGATTCCCACGGAGGCTTTTATCCTCTTGGTCCATGCTTTATTTCTGTATGTCTCCCTGTCGCAGTGTTGCTAGTGCTCTGTTCTGCTCTCCGTCCTCTGAGGAGTGCTGCCCTTGCTGGGTGGACTTCAGGAGCTGCCCTTTTGCTGAAGGTGGAGATTGAGATGTGGAAAGCTTTCTTCCTTACTGCAATAAAGCTATTTGCCCAGAAATTACAGGTATGGTTTATCTGATAACAGAAGGTGGGGAGTGCGCCCTGTGTTTGCTAGGTAAGCATAGTTCCTCCAGTTATCTCTAGCAAACATTTCCCATGGGACCAGTAGTTGCTAATTGCTAGCCCACTGCCCCAGTGAGGGTAGAGCCCAGCCTATCCCCATGCTGGTGCTACTCCTAGGAGGACTGCTGCTGGGGGGTTAAGCTAGAATGTTTTTACTCTAACCTCCTCCAGGCATTTGTTTTTTTTTCACCTCTGGCTAAAGGTCCAAAAATGTGCCACTGGCTTGCTGTGCACCAAGAATCAGCATCTACAAGGGTTCAGTGGTGCTAAGTGCCCAGCTGATTGGGGATTGTGTCCCAGGTCAGTGGCTGCCAGAACCCAGCTCACATGGAACAAGGGATCATCTCTGTGGAAGCGAAGCAGAAAGCTGAGCTAAGAAGCAGATGCTGCACTAATGCACCAGTGAGTGCTCCCCATCAGATGGGCAAAGGGAACCCACCCAGCACTGTGCTTTCTAACCTGTGTGGGTATGGGAAGAGACTGGAAAGGGCAGAGGAGATTAAAGAGATGGAGCAAAGTGCAGATAAAAGCAATCTGATGTTCACCAGCCCCTCTGCCCCAGCTCTCTGCAGCAGGGAGCAGTGCTTATCAGAACCCAGCTATTGTTATCCACAGTTATGTTACATGGGTTGCAATTGGCCATTCTTGCCTCAGTGCATTAATAAGGAGCTTTGAATTATTTTAAAGCATAATGACCTGAAAAGTGACTGACTGGCATTGGGAAGGAGAACTGCTGATTCCCAGATCCTGTCTGTCTTTAATGAACCAGGAAGAACATTTCTGAGAGAAGTGCTGACACAGCCAGACCTGTTTACTGAAAGCGAGGGACAGGGGACAGGCTCCAACTAGTCCCGGTACAGCTGGACACATGCAGTCAGGTACTGCTGGTCTGGTATCTACAGCAACATGGTGAATTTGGCCCCACCAGCTGCTGCCAAAGGTGATACCAACCACAGTGATGAAGGGACATGGACATATGGACACACAACTCCCCAGAACAGCTGCCCCCTAAGTGTGCTAGAGCAGAAATACCTCCTCATTTCCTGCAGCATCTTTCTAGTCTCGGGATTACCTGAGACAAAACTTTCCTCTCACTTTTACAGTTGAAGACTGTTTTTCTGCGGACTATCCTTCTCTAACTCTTCTTTCTACATACCGGGAGAAAGGAAAAATGTTTTTCTGCTTGTCCAAAAGACTGTTTCTTGACACCTGTGACCAGTGACTGAACTGAATGGATTCCACCAGAAGGCAGTTTGTGTGGGCTGACACAGTGTAGCTGCTCCATTTCCCTCATTGCTATGCCATATGTGATCTATTCCTCTCCGCTGGCACACAGTTGTTGGTCTGTCTTCCCTCTGCTGCTGTATTGTTTGGGCTTCTGGGCACATGTGTAGGCACACTGATTTATGAGCTCCTGCGATCTGCAATCTGTAGTCATCTGTTGGTGCTCCACCTTCCCCTCATTGGTATGCTTCTCATGCTTTTGGCCTTTCCTGTTGGCACACTGTTTGAATCCAGGCACCCTCTGTTTGCTCTTCGTTGGCTGTTGGTGGTCTGGCTTCCCTCTGTGCAATTGAAACCCTGTCCCTGTGCCGCTCACCTGCTGGGCTCGCTGTTGGCAGTTCGTTCCTCTGCAGGCCCAGCGGCTCTGTCTGTCCCCCTACAAGCTTTTATGTTCTTGTTCTTTCATCATGCAAAATTCGTACTGGAAATACCCAGAAGTTTGTGCTTAAGACAAAAGTTAAACCGCAGCACTCAGAAGCGGAAACGTGTGTTCAAACAGTGCCATCACATGGACAGCAAAGGCATCTATGTGTCTGTCTTTTATTCACAGCTTGAATGAGAAAGCAGAAAGTGAAGGTACTTCTTCCAATTAGACCCTTCCTTCAGAGCCCTGTGGTGAATTGGGGTGTCCTGTCAGCAGGAAGGTTTCAGTCACCTTTCCTCCCTTGGGATAACAGCCGAGAGAGGGACACAGAGAGGTTGGGGGCTGTCTTCCTTTGCTTGCACCTGGATGGGCAGGAGAGACCAAAGGAAAATGTTCTTGAGCCATTGCTTCTGGTGCTGATCCTCACCACCACTTCTCTGACCCCACATCCTGTTTCCAAACTTGGGTCTCAAAAGAGGTTTTGGCACCTCTTTCTTTTGTTCTCTCCGCTGTAGTGATGTCCAAGGACCCCTATTTCATTCTGCAGCCTCTTCCCTGCAGGTACACTGGGAGCCATCCCCACACCCTGCCACATGGTTTCTGTTGTCCTATACCTCCAGGAGACTGTGGGAGTCCCAGCTGTTTGGCTGGGGTACACGCAGGGAATTAAGAGTCTTCTTCCCTCTTATGGAGGCCCTGCCAGGGTCTGTCACCCTGCAGGGACACCAAGAGCAGTGAGCAGGAGAGCTCTGAGTAGGAGGTCACAGAGAACACTGCATGTGACTAGCCGCATGTCAGCCCCAGTGAGCTCTCCTGCCTCTTCCTGGCCACCAGCAGCCTGGATGGAGCCTGCAACATGAATGTGGGGGCCACGGCACACTGTGAGGGTTCAGAGACACGTATTTCACCTTTCCAAGTATGCTGCAAAAGATCACGGCCTCACGGATGATAAAGTGTATGTTCCTGGTAAGAAGGCAAAAGAAAACCTTTCCTTCCCCTTGTACCATGGTGAGTTTGGGAGCTGTCCTTGAAGAGGGTCTCATCCTTTGATGGAGCCCATCATCTCCGTGATACGAATATCAGCCTGGCACACCCCACAGTCAGGATGCTGGCACACGAACCAGAGATATCTACAAAGAGGGATCACATTTTTCCTTCCCAGTCTAGCATTGCTCAAATCCTGTGGTACTAATCTGACATGCAGAGAAAATTAGCAACATCTTCCATCATGCTTCATTCATTCTCTTATTTTTGGGTGAGATTTCAGATTTGATTTAAGGAGGAGTCTGGTATTTCCTGTGTGTTTCCTCCAGGAAATACCTCTCCTGGGAGGTGGGTCAAAGATGAGATCCCTACAGGTCTTCTGTTTACGCCATCATAATTTCTGAGAGATGTGAAATCTCCCAAATCATCCTCCATCACTTGAAGATACCATCTCAGCAGTAACCCTACCCAGATGAAAGGGAAGCGTCTAAACCACAAATTGGAAATAAATTTGAAATTCTATTGGGAAAAATAAATTGCATTAGTGGAAAAATATTCTCATAATATCAATGTTATGTGAACATCAAATGTCAATAAATTCTAAGTATATCTTTAAGATTCACCTTTCAAACATAGAAATCGGACAGGTCCAGTTAAACCAGTCTTCCGTTTCTAACATCATTACATACAGGCACAGTATTTGGTATTTTTCAGTGTTATGCTGTATCCATTCAAAGGACATGAAGTTCTGTAAATATTATGTCTATGGCAGTGGTAGCTGTTGTTTTTGTGAGGAGAGCTAACCAAACTTGGCAGCAGGCAGAGCTCAGCCTCTTTGAGCTATTGCCTGTTAAAGCCTCCAGATGTTCTTGTCTCCTGTCTTGAGCCTGCCCTGACAGTATTTTTGCTTTAAGAAAATCATTGGAAGTGGATGAAAAAATAGCAGACTGAAAAACGGTAGACAAAACCTTTCATTTTTATCTTACCTCTAATGTGTTATGGCTATTTCTGACTTCTTTATGGGTTTTTTCAAATGGAAATAATATACAACAAAGAAAATTACTGATTTTAAAGGGGAAGACTCTTCTTCCCCTTTCAATCTCTCTTTGTTTTTTGAAAGGAAATGAAGTAAAATGTGAAAGGACCAAGAAGAAAATGAAATCTTTTATGTTCAAGTCCATCTGAGATTACACTAAATCTGGTTGGATTTGTTTGTCTGTTTAGGCTGGGAAGGTTGACTAACTTTTTGCATTACTGTACAACAATCATGTTAATTTAGAAACATTTGTATGAGGAAAAAAACCTAAGTAACAGAAATGTTTTTATAAAATTGTTTGGATCAGTTGGAAGACTTTAGATAAAGCACAGTAACAAAATATTTCAGTTAGCTTTTAAGTAAATATCATAGGTTCAGATACAAATATTATGAGGAGCACTATGACATTTCTGGGTCAGGCATAAAGTTTCATGCACTGGTTTCCACATGGACCCTTTTCTGTGCAGGACTGAAAAGCATTTAAGTGCTTAAGCTAAAGTGTTTTTGGATAGCAAACAAGTTATCTAAGTACCTTTAAAAGCTCCTTAAACTCCAAAAACATTCAAATGTTTTTGAAAATTTATCTCTACAGGTAGATTTAAGAAATCTCTTTCACCCCATCCACAATCAAGCTTTGATTTTTATTTCTGTACCAGCTTAGAATATTTAATATCTGTTATGCAGATCTATAAAGAGCCAATTCTGGTCTTTAACTTGGGCTTTGATGACTGCCTTTCCCTACTGATTATTTTATCTGACTGTTTTAGCGATGTAAAGGTCAGCTAGGGCAGCGCCTCTGACAGATGTAAACCACTAAGGAACAAATTACAGAGAACTAGGAATCTTCAGTGCTTACTTGCTGGAGTTAAAAACTAAACCAAAAAAGAACTCCAACTTCTAATCATCTTACTGCAGTTTTTCTCCATAGGTTCAAAATATTTTCTCACAAACTCACATTGATATTAGCTAAAAGGCACAGAAGCAGGAGTGAAAAACTGTCACATAGCTTGCATTATGAGAAGGAGCATTAATTCAAGAATCTGGATTCTCTAAATGCGTGTAAGACTTAAAAGATACTAACATACTGCATGCAATGTGGCAATGTGGCTCAGAGAGTTCATTTTTT
This sequence comes from Strix uralensis, assembly GCF_047716275.1. Lineage (NCBI taxonomy): Eukaryota > Metazoa > Chordata > Aves > Strigiformes > Strigidae > Strix > Strix uralensis. The sequence continues at coordinate 12,233,996 of NC_133986.1, forward strand.
TCCTTCTAATGTAATGCCAGTTCTAAGATCTTTGAAAAAACGTATTGCAATGTAAAATGTGAAATTTTGCTCAGATTTCTTTTCCCTGCAACAGCCTGGAGTAGCACTTTCTGATCTATGGCACACGACCACGCAGGGCAGGATTCTAAGGAATTTGGTCCACTGTTAGCACAACCCTGGCTTGACAGGGTAGGAAAATCCACAAATCTGTTGTCCACAAATCTACAGGGGGAAAAATAACAGTTTCAGTGTGACGGTGGTAGATGCGGATTTGAGATTACGGATGGAAGCTGAAGGGAGACTGAAAGCACTGCGGAGAGGACACAGCTGCCGAGGGAGATGATGCTCACGATGTTTCTGAGCTTTGAGCACCCTCTTCTGGAGTAACACACACCTAAGAAGTGGCCACTTCATTTTCATTCTCAGCCTTTACAGAGAAAAGAAGCAACGTCCCTTCTTGGCTGCCAGGGAAAACTGTAAAGCTGAATCAAAATCAGCAGACGCAAGCAGGGAATTTAAAAAAATCAAGTAAAATACAGAGACATTTTACCTTCAGGAGGCAGAAACAAAACAAAAATTTTCCAGTATCTGAAAATTCATTTCTGCTATCCCAAATTCTGTCCCCATTTAGAACTGAATAACCTCATGGATTATATCAGGGCTTCACTTGGCACAGCTGACAGCAAGTGCATCAAAAAGGGATCCTTGTGTGTGTATATGATGAAAAAAACCCAACTTTGATTCTACTCAAACTCGGAGGACTGTCCTCCAAGACAATCGCTGTTGTAAAAAGTCAGGATTTTCATAAAATGTAAGCATTTGTTACTAACTTTGGGTTATTGCTCTCATCTCTGTTAGTCGGACATGTTGCAGCACGCACCTATGGCTCTGTATCTGAGCCATAACTCAAGACTAGAATGAGTTACTGAGGTCAGTTGTGAAAAAAAAATAACCTTTTACTTATGAAATATTCAACTTGCTTTATGAAATTTTTTTTTATTGATCACCTTTCCAATAATATCAGGCAGCTAATCTATATTACTCACAAGAAATTTCTGTCCATGTCTAAGGCAATTCCTTTTTTCAGCTTCCCCGTATTTCAGTTTCTGCAGATATGTAATGCAGAAAGGAGCAAGACATCTGTACATTTAAGACCCTGAAGATAGCGGACTTTATTTAGATCTCAACATTCACTTAAAGATAGGTAAATAACTAGTCCTAACTCACTTCAGTCAGCCTGCAGAAACACAGGGCAGTGCTGAAGAACAACTTGTAACTATTGTGGGGAGCTGTAAAGCACTTCAGCCATCTTATTAGGTTGCTAACTCTGGATATGCCAAGGGCAGAGCAGAAAAAATTGTTCTTTCACTGCACGACCGTGCTCGGGCACTGGAAGCAGCACAGCAATATTACTGCAGCTTGTTGGGCTAATTCTCTCGCCATCCTAGAGGAAGAAGGCAATAAAACGGGCTGAGCACCACATTAACACAGCAGTACTGCCTCTGGGGCCTGAGCTAGTACCTCTGTATACACCCTTTTGTTCAGACCAAAGAAGTTACTTGGAGCCAGTTTGGGCACCTCAAACGCTGCATTGTATTTGACGGGCATACCTGAAAAGATGTTTTCTGACAACAAAGCCGAGCTAATGGCTAGTTGCATGCCGAAAGGAGTGGTCCCCTCAGAGAAAATAGAAGAATTGTCTCGTTTTTCTGTCAGAGAAACAACCTGGAGAGATCAGCAGATTTCGGTCATCAGCAGAGCCTCTGTCAGGTCAGACGAGCACCAGAGCTGAGCAAGGCAAGCAATGGGAACACATACGAGCAGAAAGAGGAGGAGGCAGGAGCGTTCTCTGTGGCGAAAGCTGCCTTTTAGATGAGATTAATTACAAAATTAACGATTTATTTCTCCTTGGCGGAGGCGCGTGCCGCCTGAGGGGAAACTCTACTTCCCATGATGCAGCGGTGCGGCAGGGCGGGCTCGGGGCGGAGCCAACCCGGCAGCGCGCCCTGAGGGGGCGGCCAATGGGGAGGCGGCTGGCGGCGGTTGGAGTTTGAATTTTGAAGGGGCTGAGGCCGAGCTGCCGTTGGGGTGTGGGGCTCGGGCGCTCGTCAGGGACGTGGGATCTTCGCGCTTGGTGTGTGGGGCTGTGGCGGGCGGTGTGGGCTGAGGGAAGCCTCTTCCTCCCTCCGGCCGCTGCGGGAGAGCGTGGGGCTCCGTATCCCGGCCTGAGGGAAGAGGGGTGGGGGGCACGTTCCGGTTGCGAGCCGCCATTGTGGAGCTGCGGAGCAAGCGGCTTCTCGCTGTGTGGTGGCGGGGAGTTTGCTCGCTTCCACGCGGTGAGGGACGGTCTCCGCCGCGCTCCTCGTCCTTGCTGGCCGTCGCATCACCGACTCGCCTGTACTACCGGCCCGCTGCAACTACTTGTAGGTGAAGAGCCTGAGGGACCTGACTCAGTTTACGGTGTGGCTGGAGCTCGCCGCTCGCCAGCCTCAGAGAGGGTGTTAATCTCGGGGGAAGGAAGGGAGCACGCAGGTGGGGAGAGAAACAGCTTAATCTTAGTAGCCTTTCCTGCTGGCATCACCTGCCTGAGATTCTTCATTGTAAAGAAGTGCTTAGCTCTTGTTTCATGTGTTTCCCATGGAGGGGAATTAAACGCCCAATTTCCTCTAAAAGTTGGGGACCGAAATGGTTGCATAGAAAGTGTGGTGGATCAGGTAAAGAAAGCCAGGTCTGTCAGGTTTCGGGTTAGTATCCTACCTAATGAATCAATTCTTTGTTGCTTTTGTTTGTTAACACAGAATTTAAAAGAGAGGCTGTCATGTCACAGGAGTGCAACGATGAGTGGGAGCTGAGCAAAGAGAATGTGCAGCCCCTCCGGCAGGGACGTGTCATGGCCACCTTGCAGGAAGCACTGGCTCAGCAGGAGACCTCCACCCACACTGCGGTTCAACTCAAAAAGCAGTGAGTGATGTTTTGACACCTTTCCCTTTTATCTTCCTGCCTCCTCATCATTTGTTCTATGTCTTGTTTAACTGTACTAATCTCATATACATTAAAAAGGGCATAAAAGAACAGAAGTTTAGTAACTGACATCTGCTACTATCACACTCCAGGTATTTAGGACTGCTTGCTGTGGGTGCTGTACAGTATAGCCTACTATTTTTAGGTTTGTGATAGAGCATTTAAGCAGCAAACACCAGGGAGATTTGGTTGTGCTTTTAAATGTATTCATTAAGAAAAGTGTGTATTTTTTAAAAATACATTGGAGTATTGGTGGATGGAAAATTGCTTTCCGTTTAGCTCAAGTCTAAATATATTGAACCTAGCCTTTTTCTTTTACACCTACAAAATGGTATCAGTGAGAGCCAAGGTCTTAGTTTACAGAGTAGAAAATGTCTTTACAGTTATACACATGTATTGAATGGATAATTTTTTTTTTTTTTTTTTTTTTTTTTTTTTAGGGAGTTTGAATTGGAAATCCGATTTTACTCTGGAGATGATCCACTGGATGTCTGGGACCGGTAAGTTTTCCTTTTACTTCAGAAGAAAGAATAGAAAGGTCAGATACCCTTGTAAAAGTTTAGGAAAAAATATTGTAATTTAATGAAAAACTCATTAGAACATAAATTCTCTAACAGTTTTCTTGAATCATATGTTGTGTTTCAATATTATGCCTAATTTTCTTTCTAAATCTCCTTATGTTGTACAGAAACAGAAGCTTTGTATCTTATTCAGAACTGACTTCCTATTCCATCTCTAGGTACATCAAGTGGACAGAGCAAACCTTCCCCCAGGGTGGAAAGGAGAGTAATCTCCCAGCACTATTGGAAAGGGCGGTGAAAGCACTCAATGAACAGCAGCGATACTACAAAGATCCCCGCTATCTTAATCTCTGGCTCAAGTTTGTGAGTATTTTGTGAATATGTCTTGGATGTTTCTTTTTCTTGGTACTTGGCATGTCATTTGCACATTTAAGCTGATTTTTGTAACGATAGAGTCAAAGAACATGATGTACAACTAGTGCAGTATTAGAAGTATTTCTCTGCAAACATGTTACCTGCTCTTGAGTTACACTTCTCATTTTCAATAGGATCTTCAGACCTTTTTTTAGGGTCATTCAGTTTGGACAGCTACAGACTTCATAAATCTTGTTTTGGAAAAGCTAATTTGAATGAATAGAGCTTGATTACTTATTTAAGGAGAAAAGGAATTGATTTAAAGATGCATTTTAGGTGTGTTATCTGTCTTAACAGTTATTTTAACTTCTGGTTTGTATCCACATCCCGTGTTTAAGCAAAACCAAGCTGAGTGTGTTCTGGTCTTGCCCTCTCTCTCCATTGCTATACTTTTTGTTGTTCTCATCGTCTTAAAGCAGCTTTTCTCCAGGTTTAGCTTTCTGAGCTGATTTACCAGTTCTGAAACTGATAAGAAATATGTTGTACTTGATCTAAAGCTAAAATAACTATTCTGAGGAATACTAATATGACATAGTTCAATCACTGAATTATCTCGGATAAAAAAAGAAACTGAAGAAATTACTGACTTTGAATATGTAGGCTAGAATTAAGTGATTGGTAATAATATTAACAAATATATACATGCAGTCAGAGGTTTTTCTTGTTATTATCCTTCTGCTTTGGAATTCCTTTCTTTAACCTTGTGTGCTGTGCCACGATACAATTGCATGTCCTGGCCTTACAGCTGCTCCTGTAAGACTTGTGCTGAAATCAGTTGGGGTCTTGCAGGAGCCATCAAAACTCAGACATCGGCTTGGAATCCTTTGTAGTCCAACATGATTACTGAAATACTTTGGTTGTTTCAGGGAGATTGTTGTAACGAGCCCTTGGATCTGTACAGTTATCTACATAGCCAGGAAATTGGAACAACACTGGCACTACTCTACATCACTTGGGCAGAGGTGCTTGAGGCTAGAGGAAGTTTTAAGAAAGCAGATCTGATATTCCAGGAGGGTCTTCAGCGCAAGGCTGAACCTTTGGACAAACTCCAGTCCTATCATAGGTAAGCTTCTGGCTGAAGGGAAGAACTTGGAGTAATCATTACTATGTGGGTCAGTGGGTACAGTGAAGTTTATGCTGACTTCTCCAATATTTTTCTCAGGCAGTTTCAGACCCGTGTTTCTCGGCAGACGCTGCTGGGGCTTGAGGAAACTCCTGATGAAAACGATACTGGTCTTCTGGGAGCTATGGAACCTCAGAGAAGTTCATTGGCAGATCTAAAAGGCAGAGGGAAGAAAAAAGTGAGAGCCCCAATTAGTCGTGTAGGAGATGCACTTAAAAGTACGTTCAGTTGCTGAAACCACATATTATTGGAAGAATTACATCTTTTTGTTGTGGATTTTACACTTGAGTGTGATAGTTAAAGGTTAATTTGCATAAATCTTTTTGCTTATAGCCACTAACCAAAACAGAAGCTTCCAGACTCTAACTTCTCAGCAGCTTTCAAATAATCCGGGTTTTGCTGTGTTTGATGAAAATTCATCATCTGGACCTGAGATTCCTGTACTTACACCACAGCCATGGACAGCACCTCCAGCCCCGAGAGCCAAGGAGAATGAACTGAGCGCAGGACCTTGGAACTCTGGCAGGGTAAGGAGTCTCAAAGTGGACTGGCAAAAAAGAGGAAGGTGTGTATAAGCTGTTGACTTCTGATCCCTGAGACAAAGGTCATATTCTTTCTTCCTTGCCTGGGGTATGTGTCTATTTGTAACTACAGATCTTCCTAAAAAGTTTCTGTCTGTGTAACCTATTCAAGTTTAGCAAGCTGATCTTGCTAGAATAAGTTAAAAAAGCTCTCTGGAGTTCTTAAATCAAGAAATTATGATTGTTGCTAACCAGAAAAATTGGTTGAGATGCCCTGCCAAACTGTTTGGAGAGCAGAAAAAGAATATAAGAGGGAAAACACTAGCCAAAGAAAGGGAGAGAAGCCAGGCATTAGTTAATTCCGTAAGAAAGAGGAGTAAGAGTTAAATTGATACCATACAGTACAACCTGAAGGAAGAACTCATTGCCTATCTTATGGAAATGAGGCATGTACAGCATTCTGCAAGTCTGTTTTGAAGTGCTTGTGAGGAAAACAGAAGAGTGGAGATCAAAAGAATTTAAGAACTACTGTATCAATGGAATATTTATCTGGACAATAGAGGGAAGCTTGCCAATAGATGAAAAAAGGATGACAGAAGGTAAGTTCTGATGGTTTAAACTAATGCTGGAGACATGAAAAGAAGCAGCTGTGCTACAGGTGTTTAAGCTGTTCTAGAGAAATGATTGAAGACATCTGAAGGAAATTAATCCTATTAAATCAAGTTTCATAGGTTCTTAGATAACCTCCAGTGTTCCGCTGTTCTTTGTAGATAAGAGGATGAATAGAAAGTTAATCAGATGATAAAAATATTTTAGGCTTCTCAATATAGAAGTCATTATAAATGAAGCTTAGAAACAAAAACTAGGATGAGGGGAGGGAAGCAAATGATCTGAAATTGATGGAAACTCCAGGAAGAATTACTGCCAGATACAAAGCAATTTGATTAAACCTGTGATTTACTGAACTTTTCCATTCACTTAATTTAGCTGAGAAGAATGAGGAGGAAGAATTATTAATGTAAAACTTTTATCAGTTGCCTTGCTTTGGACTGCTTAACATGTTCATTCTGGTCCCCAAATGCTTCTGTGTTCTTTTAATGTTTGTCCTTAAGAGTTTTCTCTGTTCCCCCCCCTTCATGAAATTTGTTAGCTTTAAAAAAGCAGCTTCAACTAGCAGAAGACTTTGAGGATGTTTATTTCCCCTGCACTGAAGTGTGGTGCTCATTCTGGCTTGTATTACACTGAAAAAACAACCTTTTGTAAATGCTTTGAGATATTAAAAGCTGCACAGAGGAAAGAGGCTTCTCTTATTGCTGGTGTGAAGATGGCTAAGTGTAAACAGTTTGAAATATGGTAGTGAAGAGAAGGTAGGGAAATGTCCCCACGATGTAACTTTATCTGCCTAAATGTCAAAGGGAATATAGTAGGCAGATGAGTAGCATGTTGCCAGACTAAATTCCATCTGTCTTCTCTTAAATAATGGACCTCAGAAGCAGTTAAGTGATTTTTGTGGTGTTGGAATGGCCTCTGAGAGGAAAATTGAGAAGACTGGAGGTTCTTGGTGGACAGCAGAAGGAATACTATTATAAAACTGGGACAGTCTTGGCTGAAAAATGAGGACCATCGCATTTCTGGAAATCAAACAAGAGGAGCAATGGAATACCCAGCTTGACCAGCATTCCTTCAGAATAACAGAAACTAGGTATTGATGAGGACACACAGGAGGAGTGTGTCTTGGTCTGTAACTGTTTATGTATCAGAAGAGAATTAATCTTGTAAATTAATCTTGGAAAAGTCTATCAGGTTTGTTTTTTTTTTTTTAAATAACAAAAGCTACAAATGAGCTGAACACCAGAAAAAGGGAGATTCAGTGTATAGAGGAATGTAGAGTCTAAAAATGAATCTTTAAGCCGTTAACATTGACTTTCCCTTCCTCAGCGCCCTCGCAGCAGTGCGAATTCCGGTATAGAAGTGCCCTGCCCACTGCCTGGTTTCACCCCATATGTGGAAGAGTCAGCTCAGCAACAAGTCATGTGAGTCTTCAGTTTGAAATGGGGATTGCATTTGAAATTATCAAAGCTGCTTTGTAAAATTCTGGCTCGTTTTGCCAAGTATCCAGATCTACAAGAATCTAAAAATCTGGCCACCTGGAAGCTCTTAGTGCTTTGGTTTGATGGCAGAGGCTGCAGTGGACATAAGGACATGGAAAGTATTTGAACACTGCTGCTCATTATGTGGAAGCTTCTATCATATTTATAAATGCTAAATAGTTTAATGGCTTAATTCAGTGTGTTTACACAAAACCAGAGTTACCTCTCTTAGGATGCTGTTTGCAATGAAAGCAGCCCCGGACTGAGATGGCTTATTGCTGTTTTCCAGTATCTTGGGACTCATTCTCTTTGGAGTTGTATTCTGAAACAAGCTATCAAAGTTTCCATGACAACAATGTTGCTTAGGTTATGGAGGAGTAGTGCTGTTTTGCCTGAAATAACCTTCCTGCTTGTACAGTGCTCACTGAAATGCTGATAAATCCCAGGAGATGGGGTTGTTCTGTTTTGTTAGAGCAGAGTACAAAGCATTATTTTGCAAAGCTGCTTAACTTTCTTGTTCTGTGGCTAATGATGGCCATGGAATATATAGGCTTTTCCTGAGAGAGAAGTGGAAAAGAATGTCTGATATTGCAGACAGCTTCCTTGGCTTTGGATCACGTATAATCAAAGCATGTTGAAAGGTGTCTACCAGTGGGTTTTTCATGTGGCTTTTGTTGCATGTTGACTGCAGAGTAGCTCTGACCAAGGACATATCATAATTTAGTTTAAGAATATGTAAAAAAAAAAAGTTTCTGTCTAAGCTATAAGACTATTTCTTGCTCCTGGCAGTCAGTGATGCCATGGAATTAGATCTCTTGACATGCTGGTCTCTCTTAGATGAACACTTGTTTACAGAGGTAGCATCTTTTTCTGCCAGGGAAAAGGAAGGGGTGGGTGGGAACTGAATGTCACATGAAATTAGCTGTAAGCAGCTTGAGCAGAGAGTTTGAATATAGTTTTATGCTATATAGTTGGAAGCTTAAAAGCAGATACTTTTTTTTTTGTCTGCCTTTGAGTCCATTTCCTCATGATGGTGTGGCCGTGAACCAAATGAAGGCTGAAAGTGTTGTGTTGAAATTGTGTAAATATGATGCAAATCATGCCATAAGTTGTCATCTGGAGATTTGGGTAGAAGGACCCTGTAGTGATATTGGTAATAAGCCCCCACCCCACAAATAAAAGCTTTAAAACCCCCCCAACCATTAGGAGCACCTGTTTGCCTCATCATCTCCAAGATTATTTTAGGGTGGAGTCCATTCATATGCACAACAAAACAGATGTCTTGGAACTGTGCACTGTGTTGTCTTTTGAACTAACTATTTACCCAGACCACAGTTTACGTATTTCTCAAGGTTGGTTGTTCAGAACATCTTTTATTGAGATACAAATAATTGCTGAAGTCATGTGGATTACTGGTATCTGTAAAACTGTACAAATTCTGCTTCCTCTTTCCTGAAACTAGTGTGTAGCGCTTTCAGCACTTTCAAGCTAAGTTGACTGCTACTAACTCCTTTCACTGTACAGTGATGGGGTTTTTGTAGGGTTTTTTGGTTGTTTTTTTGTAATGGGGCACTTAATTTCTGTTACTAAGCATGCAAAACATTTTCCTTGATTCCCCTCTTATTGCATCTTAAATCTTACATTTTTTCTTAACCTAAAATGCCAGGCTTAATCTAGTCCAAGATCTTCCATTTTTAGTCCCACTGATTCTCCCCCCCCCCCTCCCCCCAATAAACTATGTTTTGTAGGATAATCATCCTTGTCACTTGTGTGGTCACACAGATCGATGGAGCATAGATCATGATCCAGAATGCACAGCAGCAATTCAGAGTATCATAAGAATTGTATTTGCTCTTGACTGGGCCCTATTAACAGTTTGTTTGGGGTTTTTTGTTTTGGTTTTTTTCATCACACAATTCTGAGTCTGCTTGCCTTTTATGTGCTATCACTTAATTTTTCATGTTTTTTCTATCAACAGAAGAGACTATCTTTACACTGTTCGACAGCCAGATTCAGAAATTAGCCATTTTTTCTCCTGTGCTTGTTTTTCTGTGTTACAGTGAAGTACATATAATCAAAGTAATAACTGCATGGTTTTTTTCAGGACTCCCTGCAAAATTGAACCCAGCGTAAACCATGTTTTAAGTGCTCGCAAACCTGAGAAAGAGGAAGACCCACTGCAACGAGTGCAAAATCATCAGCAGGATACTCAAGAAAAGAAAGAGGTGGTGATGTACTGTAAAGATAAAATTTATGCTGGAGTTGAAGAATTCTCTTTGGAAGAAATCCGAGCTGAAATCTACAGAAAGAAAGCAAAAAAGAAAGCAGAAGGTATGCTTCTGTATGGGATGATGTGAGACTTTCTGAGATGGGATTGTAAAATTATACTTACTTTTTATCAGCATACAGCTGTCTGTTATTGCCGCTGCTTTTCTTATTCAACTGGAATAGCTATTTAACTTCTCTGAGGTATAGAGAAAGTAAAATGTCTGACAGCTTTGCGTGTAAGCTGTGAAATGGGGAAAGAAGCCCCTTTAAAAATAATTTAGGCTTTAGCCACAGATTGCGTGTGGAATATGCTTTGTGCCTTATAAGCTTTTCTTCTTTAGAGGAGATGCAGGCCATAGCACAGCAGAAGGAAGAAATACAAAGGAAAATTGAGGAGTTGGAGATGAAATTAAAGAAGAAAAAAGATGACAAGCAGCAACAACCATGTGAACAGGTGTTGTCCTCGTTTAACTGTTCTTTTACAAATAGCTACTATTTGAAGTAAAAGTACCAAAGGAGGAACAATATCTACTATGTTTCTCTTTGGCTAACACTTTTAAAACTTTTTTTGAAAGGATGCTTCAGACTATTGTATACATACATTACCCGGTAAATGAATGCTCAGAGAAATACTTCTTTTATTCTCCCTGACTTGTTCCCAAGCCATATACTTTCACTATAGGAATGTAAATCAAAGACTTCAAATTTTGTAGTGTTACTTTACAAGTATTGTTAAATTATTTAACAATTGGACAAGACATCTTATGTTAAGGTATAGACTTACAAATTTTTTTAAGTAAAGATACACCAAATGCTCAGGGGTGAATTGCTCATTCTTAAGCTCTTTTGTGTGCAGTTTCCTTTTATATAGAGAATTGTGGTGTAAAAGAAGACAGGAGAAGCAGCTGGAACTAGGGAAAGAAGTGAAGGGTTGCAAAGTGGTGTGGGCTAACCCGGGTAGGCAATCACACACCTGCTTGCTCACGCCCCGTCAGTGGGATGGGGGATAGGATTGGAAGGGTAAAAGTGAGAAAACTGGTTGAGCTAAGGACAGTTCAATAGGTAAACCAAAAGCTCTGCACACAAGCAGAGCAAAATAAGAAATTCATTCACTACTTCCCCTCAGCAGCCAGATGCTTAGCCATTTTCAGGAAAGCAGGCTTTCATCACGCATAATGGTTACTGGAAAGACAAATGCCGTAATTCTGAACGTCCAGCCTTCCTCCAGATTTTGCTGCTGAGCATGATGTAATATGGTACAGAATATCCCTTCGGGTCAGCTAGCTGATCTGTGTCCCCTCCCGGTGTTGTGAGCCCCCAGCCCGCTTGCTAGGCTGGCAGCATGAAGAACAGAAGACCTTGGTGCTGTGTAAGCACTTTCAGCAATAGCTCACCAGCGTGTTATCAACACTGGTGCTATGTTTTGGGTTTGTGACTAAAACATACCAGCTACTGTGAAGAAAATTAGCTCTATCCCAGCCAAGACAGTACACAAAGCTGTATCTGATTTGTCTCCAAGTCTTATAGGCAGTAGAATGCTCTATTATGTATGAGACTTTTTTTTTTTCTATGCAGACCAGTCTTGAGCAGAGTATCTGTCAAGCAAGTGTACTTCAGTCTGTCATTGCTTGGTAGTGTTTAAACCACAGTTTTCCTACAAGTTGCACATAACAAGTAAAAGTTAATTATTTTAAAGTGTTTCCTTTTCCCAACTTTGTCAGCTGGGCTCATAAAGTGTGTTCTTGCTTTTGCACTCTCTCTTGAAACACAGTAGTAAATATTTTAGATAATGAAATACAAAGTGTTGTGAATTTGATGTAAGCTATGTAACTGATTAAATGTGTCTTTAATAGCTGCAGTATAGCTAAAATCTCCTATGAAAGTTATATATGGTTGCAAAGAGTAAAATTGCACATTTTAACTACGCTAAGCAATAAGAATGTACTTTTTTTTGTGCAAGTAAATTAAGTACAAATGGCTAAAGACAACTATTAATCCATCAGGGTTTTAACGACCTACACAGGATTGTCATAATGTTCTTGGAACCTTGTTGCATGGCTTGTGATTCCAACCAAAATATGGTTTTGTTTCTGCAGCCAACAGAGATAACCGAAGCTTCACCACCTTTGGGACTGCAAGGATTTACTTTTTCCAGTGCAACAGAAGTTGTGGAGAAACAACTTCAGTTGCAAAGGTAGTACGAGACTTTCTGTGCCAGCGATGAGAAAATTTGTGGGAATAATTTAGTTAAGAGTAGCATAGATCACTAACAGCCTGCTTCCCCAGGCAGAATGGAATATAACCCTGGGCATCAGCCTGTAACCAGGATCTGTAATCTGTCTTTATATATCTTTGATTAGTCTGAGGGATCTTAACTTCCTACAGGTAGAATATGTCAGCTTGGCTTGCCCTTTTTACAAAGTTTACTTATATTTTACACACCTTCATAAAACATAAGAGACAAGGTTGTATCTTTTTCACAGTGAATTCCAGATCTCTGAAGATACTCAACTACATAAACCATCTTGTTCTGAGGGTAAGTATTTAATTTTTTTTAACATTGAGGAGAAGGCTGTGTTGAAGGGAAGTGTTCTTTTATATGAATAGCAGGACTGCAACAAACTAAAACCAAAAGTCTAGGTGGATTAGAAGAATGAAAATGAGAACATGTTAGTAGTTTCTTTAATCATATTCAGCAAAAGACTGAGCATCTGAAGTCTGAGAACTGTCACTATTTGAAAGGACTTTGAAACAGAAGAGCTTTTTTCTTTTAATAGCTGAAGAGCTTTCTTCACACTTTAGTATGTGCAGTTTTACTAAAATCTAAGAGTTTAACATGAAGAATGATACTATCTTAAGTTGTTTTTTTTTTCTTCAGAGGATTTGGTAGAGGAATACAATCAAAAATTATTTATTCATTTTTGTTGTTGGGAAGGGTGCATGCTGGAGAAATTTACTTTTGACCTGAATTGACTGCTGTTACTGTTGACAGAGGTTATCCAGTCTCTTGATGTATGCCCAGATACGCAAAGGGGAAATGTGTTTTTAGACTCTGAGGATGAGCAGAAGGAACAGAGAAATGAGGCCAGCCTTGGGAAAAAAGGTACAAATTCTGAAGCATATTCTAAAAAGAGCAAGCTAGCTAACATAATATGGTGGCAAAAGTGTGGTTCGTTAATGTGACAAAAGCAAGTCTTTTTTTTTAATAGGTTTCTTTAAATGTCAGTTCTGTAACTTCCTACTAGAACTGGTATTTTTAAGACTGTATGAAGTGTTTTGAGTAGCATTGGATACACTGTTGTGGAAAAACTGTTGATACAACAGAGCCTCTTGGCTTTTCTTTACCTATGTAGGTCTCCTTCCCCCACCGGATCCTGCTGTGCTTTTCTCCATATTTGATGAATCCTCTACTTTGAGAAATCAGAATACAAGGTAGAATTACTCAAGGCCTAGATTTCAGAGGGAGGGAAAACTCCAGTATCAGCCCACTTTCAGTAGCAGCTGAAATACAGTACTGTTTCTTGTATGGATCTGGGGTGGGGTTTTGTTTTGTTTGTATTTTTTGTTTTATTACTCTACTTGGGAAGTCCATGATGAGCAAATACTCTCCTATTGTTCCTCCTCAGTCTAGAACTATTTAAGCTGCTATATAAACTTTCTTCATTCTGGAGAGCTATATGTATTGCAATTTACTGGTAGTTCTGTAGTAGAAAGTGGTAGATTGAAATTATCAGTAGGCTTAAACTCTTGAGAAGAATCTGTTGAAGATCAGAAGCTACTCTAATAAATATTTAATGGCATGTAACTTTATCTTAGTTGTTCTGCAGATCATACACAGAAAAGTTCCCGGCGCCCTCTTGCTGTTCGTAAACCTTCAGATTCTGTAACTGCAAAGGAAAACATGCTGCCAGACGCCTGTGTAAGGCCACAGTTTACCTCACAGCAGATTTCCTGTCCAGGAGAAACCACCATAGAATGTCCTACTGTTGAACTGAGTGAGACTGGCTGGACTGACACGCTGTGTGATAAGCAAGGATTCTAAACTTCTCCCTGTCATGGCAATAGTGATTTGGGTGATGTTAAGATTACACTGGAAATTTCATGTTTCTATTAGGCTTTAAGGTGGCTAATACAGAGATAAGCAACTGATTAGTGGCCAGGATTACTCATGCTGAAACTTTAAAAAGTTTGTCTGATGAAGGGTTGCACTCTCAAACACTACCTCCTGTTCCATCCACTTTCTTCCCAATGCTTTCAAACAAGCATCTTAGCTCCTGTGTTCCTCACCCAAAGTACCATACACTTGACTCCCTTAAACCTTTGTGTCTTGTTTCCTAAGCTATGTGTCTGTCTGTGGCAGCTTTGCAGATGTTTGTAAAGCTTTCAGTAGAGGTGGTAGTTGTTGTCTCACCAAAGGACTTAATTACTGCATGCCACAACAGACCTTTAGACTGGTTGAGTGAGAGGATTTTATTCTGAGCTGAGAAAGATTTTTGTGTACAGCTACAATATGAAATACTTAGTAGGCTTAAGCATGGTAGGCATCGTGCTGATTTGGGTTCTAGAGTCAGTCTGGATAACTGAATATTTCTGCTTTACATGTTCTATGTGTCTTCGGTGCCCAAGGTTTTAGTAAATGCTTTAATAATGTGCTTATAACTGTACTGAAATGCAGTTTTGGGGTGGTAGATACTAAGTAGCCTTTTAACAGTTCATGGCAGCTCTGCAGTGAGTAACAAAGCTACCCTTTCTAGCTGGAAAAAACCCATGCAACTGTATTACAGTGAGGGTTCAATTACTCAGTTTGAATGAGCAATGTAAGTAGAGTACACAAAGACTGAGGGTCAGATTCCTTTTGGAAGGTGGTAGGGTGGAAGAAAGGGGAGACAGAAATGTTCAGTTTTTAAATAAATTAAAAGAAAATTTGTCATAAAATCTACAGGCTTTTCACTGTCTCTTCCTACTTTTTTCAGGATGAGCTGAATGGAATTGAGCCTTTGACTGAAGATGCAATTGTGACAGGCTCCTACAAGAACAAAACCCTTTGTGCCAACCCAGAAGACACGTGTGACTTTGTCAGAGCTGCCCATCTGGCCTCAACGCCCTTTCATGGGGTGGTAGCTCAGAGAGTCCCAGCTCCTGCTTTTTCGCAGTGTGACCTGAAGGAAGACTGCCCAGAACCTAAGAGTGCACCTCTGAACGAAGAAACACCCGTTTGTGAGGGAGCTTACAGTGAAGCTCTTTGTGTAAACAAACTGAGGTAATTAACAGCAAAGCATCTTAAGCCCCTTTTGCTGTGTGTCTTTCATTGGTTGTGGATTTATTATTCTGTTGCTGAAGAAATGATTTTCTGAAGAGATCAGAGTATCCTGAAGACAGCCATTTCTCTAGCTCAGGGTCCGTTTTGCCTTGAACAGATTTAAGAGGTGATAGCAATACCCACTTGGCTTTTCAGCATTACTGCTGTGGGACTTAACTCCATGCTTTTTCTACAGAATAACTTGCAAAGAAATTAATAAATGCATTCTGTCATTGTAACCAGAGATTAAAAGTAGAATCATCAGTTCCTTTTATACTCATATGCTTCTGTAGTTATTTTAGTATACAAAATGCATCTGGTGATCACGGCTTAGGTTTCTTCTACAGAGGAGAAAAGCTGGAGAGAAGAAAAAAACTGGAAAACTACCTCCTGTTTCTTATCATTGTGAAGAAAAAAGCATCTGTTGTATGGGGTTTTCTTAATTTAGAAATGTTGATTTGCTACCTGTTAGCATGTAAACGTGTATACCATGCTGAAGGTGTTTGTGTACTTGGCAAGTTCCCTGGGAAACCATGCTGATTATAATTGGGAAGGAAGAGCAAAAGTTATTTCCCACCCAACCCTCCACTGCTTTAAAATCACTGTAGGACTGAATTTTGGTAGTGAAGGGAGCAATAAACATTCAGTATGTCTTCTGTTGTAGCAGTCATATTTAATGGAAGAGAAGATAAAATTCATCTGTAGACTTAAGATTCTGAGTATAAACAATCATGAAGCTAAAATGAAGCTCTGACATGACTCTTGGTTTTCCACTAAGGATGAGAAATGACTTGAACATAAGGAAGGCTGGGAGTGCACAGAATCCTTTCATAGTCACTAGGCTGACATTATCTAGACACTATCTTCTGAAAGTCTGAGTAGTTGATGACTTTATTTACAGCCCGATCATGGAAGCAAGCCTGGAAGATACTCGCTCGTCAGGTTCTTCTGTCTCCTCAGGATCTTCTCTTTCCTCTGTTACACAAATATCTACTATTAAATACCTGCATATCCCTGAGAAACTGGAACTTGCCCGGAGCTTGCCTGCTGAAATGGCTCCTGATTCTGGAGGTATCAGTGAAAACATTACTGGTTAGTACTAAACTGAGTTTCACTCACAACAAATAACTTGCAGTAAAACTATGGTGCTCTTTCTGTACTTCCTATATTCTACTCTGCTTTCTGTGTACTTTCTGTTACTTTAACTTGTGACTAAACTTGTGTCTCCCTTGTCAGAAGTAGTAGTGAGGTATGCAGCGTAGCATGCTTGTCAGCATCCAAAGATGTAAATATTAAGGTGACGGAGAAGTTATTTAAGGTATTAAAGCAGGGAGTGTGTAGGAGTAATGAAGTCAAATTCTGAAATGAAAGATTTGCGCTGGGTGGTAGTGAGAACTTTTAAGACTGCTTTGTTTTGTCTTGATTTTTTTTTCCCGTCTGTAATCATACCATGTGTTCTCCTGATGTGCTGATAAGCGCCACATTGGAAAAGGTGAATATGAATTTGAAATCTAGTGAAAGTTGCATAATTTTGGTTTTAAATTTGCACTCAACTTTGCTGTAAACTACTGTGCTGCTTCGCAATATGTTTCTTTTTCCTATTGGATGAAAACAATACTGGTACTTCAATAGTTAATTCTTTTTCTTTGAGCCAAAGACCTTTGTTTCTCTCTGTAGTAAGTCTTTATATTACAGTTAGAACAGGAATGGTCGCAAAAAGCCTTCAAAATCTGGCCTGTTGAATTAGGTTTGTGTTGAATGACAGTTTTCAAGGTGTTCAACCTGCTTTAACTCCTTTGATTTCAGTTTATGATATTTTAATTAGAATTGTGTATCTGAAAATTCTCAGTCTACCTACTCTAGAGAAGAATACATTATTATGTGTCTGCAGACTATGATGAAGCATGCTTGGGACCTGGAATGAAAGTACAATTAGGAGAAGTGTGTTGTCACAGAAATAGCTGAAACGTTTTGGATAGATCTTACACTCATTTTTTTTTCATATGCACTAATCTTTAAAGCAAGATGAAGAATCTTTACTGATTCTTTTCAGAAAAAGAAGGCATTTGTTCAGAGGCTTTAATGGTCCTTTCTTAAACTTTTGATGATTCCTGTTGCTTTTTCCTTGCTTTGCACATCTCCCTTGAACAAGCAGTTCTCAACCTGGATGTAGTAATTCTGCTGAGGACTCCTTAATGCTGCATAGAGCAGAAAAATTACTTCAGATGTCTGTCAGTTTATTCCTGTAAAATATGCCAGTAAGTTTCATAGGTCTGTGATGATTAAATAGTAGAACACCTATTTAGCCTTCTCCCTACCACATTTCCTGGATTTACTTTCAAGGAATTACTTCCTGAGCAGTATCTTACTAGAATGCTTTTCAAATAAATATAACAGTAGGTAATGATACTCTGATTCTAACCTTTGTACTGTGAAAGCTTGAAATGTCACCCATGACTAGTCATAGTCTTTGGGAGAGGAAGTCAGTAGAAGCTGTCTAGTTCTGCTGTGTTTGCCTGATCATTTGAGTTCAACACTTCTCAGGCTACCTTGGTTTTGTACAGATGAACTCATCTATTGAATGATTTTTTCTCTCTGTCCTGTTATGCAGGAAAATAAACCCAGACCTACGTGTAATTATCTTAAGTGTCTTCCAGGAGGTAAAAGCTATTAAATTGTTAATGTCGCAGTGAGAAGCAGAGTTGGAGTCCAACTTTGTTTTCCCTTTCTTATGTAAAACCCCTGCTGTATTCAAAGAAGTGAATTTCAATAAACCCCTTCATTTAAAAATCACAAACTGATCGCTCACTCTGGACATAAATTTAAAAAAGGAGTGTTAATTTACAAAATGAGTGTCAATTCTGCTGTGGCTGAGCAGGCGTACCTAATCTAATTTAGAGCTTTGTCTCTTGTGAAAGATACATTTTACGTGATGCTACAGTAGAATCATTAAGACCTCAGGATGTCAGTAAGGTAGCTTCAAAGGTGAGTGTTATGTTCACTTCACAAAACAAGAAACTGTTGGAAAGAGATCAACTGACGTGCTGAGAGGTGATGCAGTAAATCAGTATGCAGATAGAAAGCTTCCAATATCCAGGTTACTTTTTCTTGACAGATACAGTCAAGTCACAGAGACTCAACACCTAGTTTCAGCTCATCTGTTTCTATTACTTCTCTTCCTAGGTGATGCTATAACTCAGTTCTTGTGGAGTGCTGAACAGCGTAAAAAGCTTTTAGATCCTATGCCAGAATCGTTGACTGCCGCTCCAGATTTTCATTTGGAGACTGGCGCTCTGCCTGTCATGGAGCTCGAGAAAGACGTTGAGCTAGGTAGGTTATGCCAGACACTACAGTGCAAGGGATCTATTTATGTTCTAATTGGTTTGAAATGTACTTTATATTCACCCTCACTAGTTTTATGTGGTGTAGATGGGGAATAACTTGAACAGCCTGGGTACATACATGTGCTGTGACAGCTCATAAATGTAAACTTTCATAACAGGAAATGAGACTTACTGTATCAAATGGGAATATTGGGCCAATGAAGAATACAAGATGTGTTTTGCCATTCCAGCCCACTTCCCCCAGTTGGATGCAAAGGGATTTGCAATAAAGGTAACACATAATAATTATTATACAAGAAGTGGGTAATGTTAAAATCTCCTCAGCCAATATAAATTGAAATGTAAATTTGGTCTTAACTTCTGAACGCTGTGCATGAAGTTTGCTACTTCAAGTTCTCTTTCTAATTGTTGATATAGATTAAAAGTTTCTTGACTGTGGAAAATGTCTTCCTTGGTAAAGCGAGGAGGAAGAAAAAGGATGAGAAGAAGTAAGATCATCAGCAATTTTCATTATATTCCAAAAATAAATGTTCTTATGTACCTTCTTGTAGGTGTATTCTCAGCCTGTGCCTTGGGATTTTTATATCACACTTCAGTTACAGGAGCGTCTGAATACTGATTTTGACCAAAGCTTCAGTGAGAATTGCAGCTGTTACTTGTACCAAGATGGCTGTGCTATTTTGCACAGGGATATAAATCGCTTCACGCTTGGGGTCAGTACAGACAAACAAAGTACAAATGTAGAAGACATGAACTCTTGCATAGCATGCCGTTAGGGAATTTTGTTTGTCATTATGCTCATTGCTGAAGATGGCTTCGCATGTTTAATCCTGCAATCTAGATTCTCTGATTTTTGTTTTATCTATGCACAAATTGGGGCTGTCTATTCTAGCCTCAGAGCTGGTTTCTCATTTGTAGATAATTTGCTTCTCAGAGACAAACCTGAACTGATTTTTCACATTTTCTTTATTCATGAGTGATAAACAACCTGAGCCAAGAACCACACATTATTCCACAATGAGGTTTGCATCTAAAACTCTTGTTTAACTTGGTATCTTTCAATGAGTTCTAGTCTTCCAGTCTGCTATTGCAAAGTCATAGCATTTAGTGTCTCGCTGAAGGATTTACATTTTAAATAAAGTCTTGTAAGTGCATTTTGAATTGTTGCATATAAATAGAATACAAATTAAAGTCATTTCAGTCTTCAGTTCAATTTCCTCCTCCTGATCTTTTGTCCACTTCTAAATAATAGTGCCTCCTAAGAGCTCATGAATTTAATTCTGACTGGGCTGATCATGGGCAAAATCTGATTATACTGAATTTGGGGTAGAACTGTTATCTCTGTACAGATGAGTAGGAAAAACAAGGTGAGCTATAAATATTCACTTAAACTAAGGTAGAATGGCATATAGATACACATTTATTCCCTGTTTTCAGGATGTTATTCGTGGCTGTAAATCCATCACGGAGGAGGTTATCCTACTGGTTGTTTATAACCTTCTGGGTGTGGTTGAGAAGCTGCACAAAGCAGAGATTGTCCATGGAGATCTGAGTCCAGAGGTGTTTTTTCTGGGAAACAGGTTTGTATCTTTGTATGAATACAGGAGGATGTATAATGCTCAGTTTCAGCTGCAGTGCTTGTTCTTCTGTAATTTCTCCTCTTTAGTTGGGGTACTGATACTGCAGTCCAATTTTTGTAGGCTACAGTGTATTCTGAAAATAGGGAAACCACTTTGTTTAGCAATAAACCTATCTTTTTATTTATTTCTATAGAAAAAGTAAACAATGATGTTGTAAAGCTTAGCAAAAACATTTTGTTTAGTGTATTACCTGTGTTCTCAAGTTTCTGGTGTGTTTACTGGTGTGCTAGAAAGCTGACTGGATATTGGTAAATAACTTGCCTTCTGGTTTTACTTATCTGAAAACCAGGAAATTAGAAGACAAAGGGCAGGTGGGACTGGAATATCCAGACACTCTTAAACAGATTCCTTACCCTCCACTACAGTCCAGCTTGTAACCTGATGTGCAGATTTAGTTTTCTTTAAGCTCTTTCCCATATTATGTTAACAAAGTCACATATTCCTTGGAATGTGATCTGTGAACTAAGTGTGGGAAGATGGTAACTTTGGCATGTCTGATGATTCAGATATAATTCCTTTAGAAGAAATTCACTGAGGCTGTTCTTAGTCTTCACTGATACGTTAAAAATAGCTATTAACTTTATATTAATTTTGAACTTAGTTGTCTAACATGCACACCCCCAATATATTTTATTTATAATTTCTTTAACTTATTCATATTATTTATTAATAAACTGCATCTATGTACTACTGAAGTTTTAATATTTTTTTCACACACCCAAATGGATTGTCTTGCACACCCCTTAGGGTGCACGCATCCTATTTGGAAGTCGCTGATCTAACAGTGGCTTGCTGGACTTGGATCTCTCCCGCTGGATTTCTCTGCGGCAAATACAAACCAAGATAAACTGCCAAAAAGTTTAGGATAATGGTTTTTTAGATAGCAAAAACTATACTAGGACAAGTGCATAGTATAAATTACAAAACAAGCTCACAGCATACAAGTGTGTAAGAAGAGGAGTAGTGAGAAGTGTGGTCTGTTTATGCTGTTGGCTTGGCAGTACGCTGTCATCTGTGCAGGTACTCCTTGCTGCCCTTTCTGTTTGTCCTCCCTGGTGTGTAGACTAGGAAAGGTTTATTAGAGTATTATGGAGCTTAATTCTTTCTGTATAAAGTACCCTTGAAGGAGAGGGAGGAATGCTAACACTATGCTATTCTCCCCTTCCACCAACTATGTTTCAGATAACTGTGACAAATATCAAAACAGCCTCATCATTAACCCTTTAGTGTCTCCTATTGCTTACTCTGGAGATACCAGTATCACCTCTAAGCTTCAGGCTGCCAGCTGGTTCCCCATCCAGGGATAGTCCTTTCAGCAGTAGTTCTTAGGCTGACCATCAGAGGGGAGCATTGACATAGCTAAGACTCACATTCACTGTGCTGTTAAATTTCATTTAAAAAAAAAAAAAGTTTGCTGGATTGTCTTATGCTTCATTTGCTTCCTCTGCTCAGGATCTGTGATCCATTTGCTAATGATGAGATGACAAGAGCTCTGAAGATAGTGGATTTCTCTCACAGTCTAGATTTGAGATTACAGGCTCGCGTAAGCTTGCCCAACAGCTTTCCCATATCTCAGACCCCCCATGGACAACAGCTTCTGGCGAAAAGTTCTCTTCCTTATCAGGTGAGTCTGTTTAGGAGGACATTTTAGTTTCTGTGGAAAGCTCTGGATCAATAAATGCTGAATAAGGAGAATTTTTCATCTGAATAAATCATTGGCAATAAATGAAGGGACTAGCAGCACTGTTGAGTGCCTGGGACTACTATATTTATTTAGGAATCTACAATAAGACCAGAACTTTACTTTTTGAATTTTTCTTGCTTAGCAGGTCTCCAGAAGAGTCTGATGCAACGACCAATTTAGACTTAAATGTGTAAAAGTGCCAACAGTAGAAATCTGTAGTGGATTGCAGAAACTGATGGAACTTGAACTTTCCAATGTTTGTTGTGATTGCAGGTAGACTTGGTTGGCATTGCAGATATAGTCCACTTGATGCTCTTTGGAGATCATGTCCAGGTCTATCAAGAGAATTCCATCTGGAAAATCAGCCAAAATGTATCGAAGTAAGTCCTTTTGCAGAGGAGGCTGCTGGGAAAGAACAGACTTCTAACTTCCTTCGTTTTCTTTACAGTGGTACCATCTTCAAAGCTTAGAGCACAGAACTTAGTGCTGTTGTTGTCAAAAGCATTAGTTCTGTGGGGACTTTAAATTTTGAAGCTACTAGACTTGTTCACTGTATAGTAGCCTTGGTTCTATGTAGGAGACAATTTTAAGCTGAATATTAGCCTAGCAGCCCAGTTAAGATGACTTTGCTTTTCCTATCCTTTCAGACCAGACTCTTTAGTCTCTCTTTTCATTTGATAGACCAAGCTTGGAGAAGTTTAGAAGTGGTGAGTGGAAAAAAATTACACAAGCATGTTGCTTTAGAAATGGAGATTTTTTTTTTCATTCTAGACTATATTGAAGGGCTACTAAGACACTGATGCCAGGGTTCTGTCTGTAACAGTTGCAGAAACAGTATACGTGCACAAGAAGGAAAATAATTTAAAATTAAAATTTAAGATGCATGTGCAAGCAGCTTCTTTTTGGAAGCTGCTGTTTGTCCTCAGGTATTAATTTCTACCGCTCTCTTTTAGTCACATGTTTTGTCTATAAAACTACTCTGCCTTCATCTACCCTTTGTTTGTTCTTAGACTAAACACTTGTTCATTTTGTTAGTCACATCCTGCAGAATTTTCTGCCTTAGTGTGTCATAAGGCTTTTCCAGAACTCTCTGCTCATGACAGAAATTACTTGACAGATAGCTGTATCATGGTTTATTAGCTACACCCGTGGTGTGGATATAGTTCTGTAACCACTGCTTTAAGAAAACCTACTACCAGTCTGGGAGTTGGCCAGTTCCCTAGCAACCTGCATTACTTTGAAAAAAATCTCATCATCTTAAGCTGTGTACTGGGAAAAAATGCTTTTTTTCTTTACTGGGCATATATCTGGTTTTCTACTACTGATAGCAGTATGTACAAGGCTACAGCCTGCTTCTGCTGAGTACTGGCCATGTGTGCCACACCGTACCCTGTAGTGCTTGTTTTTTTCTGCAGAGGATCAACGTGCAGGACTAGGCTGTGAAGAACAAAATCACCAAGGGTGATTGCTCTCTGAACAGGTGAATATCAGTGATGCATAGGTTGGCAGTAAATACACATCTTATACTGCCTTTCTTTCAGAAATACTAAGAAAAAAAAAGGCAACTCAATCATTGACGGAGACTGGCATTTGCTCTCTACTGACAGATATTCTCACATGACCTGTCTTTGAGCTATGTGAATCTGACGTGCTCTGAAAAATAGGACTCCTATTTTTCTCCTATTTTTCCTATCTGAAAAATAGGACTCCTTAATTTCTATCAGAACTTGGTCTGTTTTTAGCAATATCCTGTTGGGATGGAAGGACAGATTTCTGATAAGTGTTGCCTTTTTTAATTTAAATTTTGTTTACTTTTTTAATTCTGCAAAAGATTAAATTGGGCTACTGCAGATGAAGCCACACAAGGCCTGAGTTGGGAAGGTAGGAACAGGGTGTTGGGGACCCAATCTGGATGTGGGTATGGGAAAAATGGCAATAACTGTCTAGATAATGAGCAGGAGGGCTGAGCAGCAGGTATAGTAAGTCTTGAGTTTGGAAGGATAGGGCTGGCTGTTATGGGGAGTTTGGAGAGGAGAGGTCGGTTGGAAAGGAATTTCAGTCAAAGCTGGGGACACTGGATTGAAAGAAATAGGATTCTGGGTAAAAGTAGAACTTGGAAAGAAGGTAGAGCCTGGGATGAGTTCTATGTAGCCAGAACCAGGCTGTGATGGCTCATCGCTTGCTGGGTGCATCAGTTTATAACCCTGCTTTGGAGCTGAGAGCACAAATGAGGAATTTCCATTTTCTTCTACTTGCTTCTGAAAGTGTAACAGACTATTCATTTTCCATACTTAGTTTTCAATATCAAGAATTCCAAGAAATGTTTGTACAGGTGCTTTAGTTACATGTTATACTTAAGTCTTACATCAACAGTGTAAATGAGGCCTTTCATTATGTGGGAATAAGGAATCGGCCCTGAATCTTTTTTTCCATTCACACATAGATCTTTTAGGCTCTTATTAATTGACAACCTCCAGTCAATTTGAAGCTTTCAATAAATTCTCAAGTAATCTCTGACAAGCAAGTTTACTGCTGCAGGGAATCTTCATCCACCAGAAGAGGCTGCACAATTAAGCACTTCCCTGAGAGAAGAGTCGGCTGATGGATATTAATCTTGCGCTTTACCCTTTGCATACAGTCACCCGTGAGGACACAGGATTCTTCTTCCTGTTACTTTTAATAATTCTACTTTTCTTTTCTAAGGATCATGTTACTTCTGTCCTTTCTGCTAAAAGTTCAATAAGTGACTTGGAAAGTGGTTTTTTGTTTCTCTGGGGGTTGGTTTGGATTTATTGGGGTTTTTTTGACAGGATAACTTTCCTCTAAGAATGTTCTGAGAATTTAGGCAGTGGCAAATAGAAAGAAGGCTTCTTACTAGCAGGCTGACTGGTGTTAAATGCAACCACGACCTCCTTATCTTAGGAAGGCTTTTAAAAAAGGACTTAAATATTTTGAAGTATTAAACAAAAGATAGTAGAATGACTGGTAAAGCCACTCATTTTACTACCAGTTCAACAAAATACCAAAGCAGTGGGGAATTGCAAGGCAAAGCACAACATTGATCTTCTGAGGCCAATGGCACTCACTAAAGCAGAACCCTCTTAAAAGGTGACAGAATGAGTGCAAAACACTTAAATGTTGTAGGAAGAACTTCTGGAAGGGTAGAATGTGAACTCTGATCAAGTTTCTTTTTTTATTTTTGAGCATTACTATAAGGTTGACAACCTGTTTTTCAGGGGAGGGGTTTTTAGCATGTTACCATTATTGAAGAATGGATTTGGAGATTTTTCAGTTCCAGGAGTGGTTTTAGTTTTCACTGTACTATTTTAGGAAACTTCATCTGTGCAGGCTTATGTGAGGCAGTGTATAGAAGCTCTGTTTGAATTTTTAGGACTATTTTTGTCACTCATAACTCCTTAGACATCCTTACCAACATGTAACCTCCTCTGCTGTGCCTCTTACTTGTTGAAGTCCATGAAGAAAATGGCCTCAAGTCTTACATATTTTTTTTTCTTGGTTATGTTCTGTATGACTTAATTATTTTAGAAAATGTAAGAGTTACTAGTGTAATAGCACAGGCCAGATTCCTTCTGAGACTATAGCTGCTGCTGTTGTGTGAGTCACATAAAGCAGAGGCAGATAATTTGTTCAAAGCCAATGTAACTCCTGGCTGGAGGGAGAAAAGTGCTTCAGTAGTCAGAAGCAGTGCGGTCTATGGACTTCAGTGTGAGACTGAAGAACAAAGGGTTAGCTCTGATAGCAGTTTTCTGAGACTTTAATGAGTCACTTAACCTTTTTATTCATGTTGTGTGGGTATATCTGGGAGAGAGGGATTTATTACTACTAATTGTCTTTGAAATGTTACCTATATGAGAACTCTGGCAGATAGAAGGCAGGGGAAAAAAGTAAAACTGGCTGTAAACCACTCTATCTTTTTCCTTAATTCTTTAAAAAAATTCTTTATTTCTCTTGCAGCTTTCCTTTAATATTGACCTGTGAGGGATAAGATTTACCTCTACCCCTTATTCATGAAAGAAGTCTGCCAACTTTGTTGGTTCAAAGAATGCTTTTGATAACTCCTTAATTTAAAAGTGCCGTGGCTCAATGTGAATGGTGATAGTGGTCAGGTACCCTGGAGGAGGTAACTGTAAAAATAGTGGTTTTGATGGGCCTGTGAAACAGCCTCTCTGGTTACTATCCAGAAGCCTACTGGAGAAAGGGGCCCACATGTTTTGAACTCGACAATACATTCCTAGATTTCTTTTACATTTACTCATGTGACTGAAATTATTATTTCAGACTTGGTTTTCTCAGGACATTTAGTGCTGAATATAAGTGGAAATTGTTGTGTATGCCTACTGTTTCACTGAAACTGCTCTATTTGTTTTAGGACTGTTGACAGTGATTTCTGGGGTAAACTTTTTGGGAGAATTCTGAATGCAGATGGTAAGTCCACAGTGTCTCTGCTGAGGGAGTTAAGAGAGGAAATAAGTGACATGTTTGACAGCCGTTTCCAAGAACGTCTTTGTGAATCCTTAGCTGCACTGGGAGAATCTTTCCTCTTGGAGAACTTCCTGTGATTTCATAGAGGACAAATGTATTTTGTATTATAGAGTGGAATTTGTTGTTAACTTTTTATTTATTTTTTTCAAATGTAAGTACGAACAGTGATTGTAGCCATTTCTGCAATACTTCATGTGGGATTCACTAAAGAATGTTGATATGGCATCAGTGCATAGATAACCTCCTAAACCTGCTACATGAACTAGTCTGTCTGAGCAGTTTGCCAGAGAAAATTGGTTGTCATAACTGCCCCCTCCCCTTGTGTAGCTCCTTAAAAATGTGTTTAATACCCAGTTCACACTGCAGTTTCTGAAATGTCTTTGTCCTATGTTTAGTTGGACTTTTAATTGGTGTTCATCAATAAAGTTGTATTTTGATAGCAACTCTGTCATATTAAACATTACTGTCAGATGATTTCAAAACACTTGATTTATTATCTGTGCTGGAGTGTTTCT
This sequence comes from Strix uralensis, assembly GCF_047716275.1. Taxonomy (NCBI): domain Eukaryota; kingdom Metazoa; phylum Chordata; class Aves; order Strigiformes; family Strigidae; genus Strix; species Strix uralensis. Next base: position 12,260,939 of record NC_133986.1, read on the forward strand.
GCCTGACTGGGAATTGTTTGTGACTGCTGGATACAAAAGCCTCTCATTTGGTGGCAGCTTTCATAACCACACAGGACTTCCTGGACACTTGGAAACAACTTGGATGATTCTGCTTGGAATGTGCTCTCATGGATGACTGTTGTAAGAAAAAGTAGATGAAGTCACGAGTGAAAAAGGTGCAGACTTTAATTTTTGTTTCTCAGTGCAAGTGTTTTATTTACTTTTGCAAGGGCTAGAGTTACTGGCTAGACTGAGCATTTTTCAGAAATCTCACTGAAGTCTAAATCTGCCATAGGTGCTGAAGTGTGTTGCAGGCTTCTGTGGGAGGTTTTGTGGACAGATATTTGTGTTAACCTTTTATGCATTGTATTATTGAAACCAATACACAGGCTTCATTTTATTCAAGAGAACAGAATTTACAGGATCTAAACCCAAGATGCTACATACCTTAAGTGTAGAGGAACTTCTCAGACTCAGGATTTACTTCCTCACAGCTTCTCCCACATACAACAGTGAGTGTAGAAGACTGCATCACTAGTAACAACTTCTCCCTATGAATAAAATTGGCTCTAAGTGTGTTTTTCATAGGGTTAAATTCTCTGGCTATGGTTCTGTTTGATTCTCCCCTCTTTGTATTATCTAAATTCTGCTCTGGAACTTAATTCCATATTTTCGAAGTTGCTAATAAGCCACCTTCTTTCCTGTTCTTTCTGCATATGTCTGTTGCTACTCCTCTTGCTTTGACCTGGGTTCTTTTTGCTCTTCCAGATTACCCAAAGCCTTCTTTATAGTCCCTTTTGGAGGTTATATACTCTTGTAATTCAGGAATAGGACAAATGCACTGATAGACAAGCTTTAATATATATCTAATGTAAACTGCTGCAAAATTTTTTTTGTTCATTAATGCCTCAAATAATGCTTTCTGTAATACAAGTCATTAGTTAGTCATCTATTGAGCAAGCAGACAAAATAATGATCTATCTCTAGCCAGTGTTTGTAGCAGAGATCACTGCTAAAGCAACTAGGAGCTATGCATTGGACTAACTTCTGTTAGCTCTAAAAGGATGTGCATGTTTGTTACTGCTTTTCTTTAGTTGAAATTTGTTTTCTTTTTCTGACCTTCTAACTTCCTTTTAGACAAAGTTTGGGGGATCTCACTTACTGTCCTCTCACTTTCAGCCTTTTCAGTTTGTCCTGCAACACCGATAAGAAAACCACGTAGCTTAGGAAGAAAATGCTCATCCCACAGATTTCTCAGGCAAGATGTGTTTCCAGCCACCACAGAACACCTATTTCCTAAACCTTATTCAGACAGAAAGCTTTTGAGAACACTCTAAACACACAGATAAGAGCCCTCAGCAGAAGTTCAGTAAAGGAAATTTGTTCTTCAGGTCTCTAAAATCTGTAAGTGAATCTATTTGTCTTTACGCTAATGAAGTCTACTTTAAAGCTGAAATGCTCTGTTATAACTCTTACATTGACTTGGCATGTTTTCTTTCTGAGCAAGAAGTGTGCTAATCCTCCATCTAACACAACTACCCTCAATCAGTTGCATGATATCATGTCCTGTTACTCTTCATGTATATCCCAGACAACACCAGTGCCTTATAACTAGAAAATTATTGGAACTCCCCTCCTCCCCAGTACTGTAAAATAAGAAACATTTAGCAAGGGCATTGCACAGTTCTCCATAAGAAACAAACACACACAAATAATGAAGAGGAACTAGCAGCTATAAAAAGAAAGAACAGACATGTTTCTTCTGCTGCTTGTTCCCAGTTCTACTCTGCTGGAACTCCACATCTCTTCCACACAGGTTAGTCTCTGCCTACCCTGTCCTCTGAGTTGATTGCACCAATATGTAAGAGCAGCTCAGGGAGGTCTTTTGGACATCCTTGCTGTATCTCTGTTCAAGTTTTGTTCTCCAAGCAACATGATCCATTACATTCCTTAGACTTATTTTCATATATATGTTTTCATATAATAAACACTGTATTCAACCTTGTAGTAGCTCAGACTTCATCACCATTTTTTTTAGTGATAACCTCACTAGGACTTCTAGGCCTGGATATCAGACATGACTTCACCCTACCCTCTACCCCTTGTGGCTCTTCTTGTCATCTTGGCAGCTGTAGATGCCTCTCTTCCTCTGAAGGTTTTAGGACAATTTTGATCTCCAAGCAGCCTGGGGGCAAGGCTGGTCTCTTCTATTTCGTGAATGGTCTATTACAATCCTGGCCTCTGACATCTCAGAGCATGTTTGTCTTATAAGGATTCAAAAAGGGATGCTTGGGAAAAAGTTGTCTAAGGTTGGAGGCAGACAGTTACTTTAAAAGGAGAAAAAAAACCCCACCCACAACATGGCTTTGTGCCTGCTAATGTGTGCTTAATACCAGAGGGTAAATAGGTTTGATCATGTTCAGTTACCAGAAAGTAATACCATTGGCAGCTGGAGAGGAGGGTGCCAAGTTGACTAATGTTTCCTGGAGGAAATGCCACACACTTGAATTCCTACACATCCATTCTACTTGTCTTTGACTCTTCTGTATCTGATGTGAAAACACCAAACTCATTAAAATAAATTAAAGGTGAACTCGGCATAAGTAAACTGCTCTAAAAGTTTTCAGCAGAATGAGATTTCCTTAATCATACAGTTGGTGGATATAACAGAAGTTGTCAATATGGATGTTAGTCAAACAAAGTGCCTACTGAATTTGGCCAATGTGTGGTTAAATTTCAGAGTTGGAAGAGCTCTATCATAAATGTAGGAGATGACAGACAATTGTAGAGGAAGATACACTATTTCAATGTCCTAGAAAATAATTTTTTTTTTTAAAAAAGGGACTTTCTAATATATTTTTTAAATTGGAAAATGGAATAAAATTCATGTAGCTGAGAGAAGAAAAAATACATATCCAGAATGTTTGAGATGTTGCCATTCTTCCTTAGCCTGTTTTCCACTTGAACACAAAGTTGGTTTTGCATGTATATTAACTGGAGATATAGTAACAATATCCTGCTCCTTGGCTACTGTTGCAATAGTAAATTTTCATCACTGAGATTACTTATTAGATGCAATTCAAGTACAGTCTAAATGCTATGCATGATATTACACTTGGAATAATGTTATTGTCCAGATGCTTTTTCTCCTACCTGGGTAACCTGTGGTAGGAAAGTTACTTTTTTTTTTTTTTTACGCACAGCTTATTTCCCTGCTTCTAAAATGTTTCAGTAGTATCACAGGTGTTTGACAAGAAAGGTCAGAAGAAAGGAAATGATCTGTAATGCTGGACACTGCTGGAAAACACATATAGATCCTCCTTCTGAAGTCTGAGAATCTTGGTTTTTGCCATTTTTCTTATGATCTATGTGCCAGCAGCAGCACTCTGAGCTTTAGATCTGTCCATAGAGTTCTGACTGGCCAGAGAGGGGGAAGAGAACAGCAGACAAAGCCTGCCCCTATTTCTTTCTTATTTCTTGCTAGGGACAGTGCTACAGCAAAAGGTTCTTCAAAGGCTACAGAAAAGGGTCAGGATACAGAAGAACTGAGCTTTTAACTTTTTCAGAAATTAAGACCAACTTGACTGATGCTCTGGATGCCTTGATGAACATGCACTTCACAGAATAGCCCTGCCTGCAGTAACCCACTCAAACCCCAGATACTTGGATCTCGAGACTACGGAATACTTGGTGTGCTTGTCTGCTGCTCAGGCTCTGGCATGTTTGTCTTTATGGCTTGTCTCTTTTCTGGCTCTGAAATAATTTGTTGGTATTTGTAGGGACTCCCGTTTCCTCTGCATTCATATAAACTGTCTGCTTTGATTCAGAAGCAGTAAAAGAGTTAAGTCAGTAACATCCACTCTGTTACATTAAGTGGAAGGGGATCTAGAAATAATGGCAGAGAGTCACTGAGCCCCAAAAAGCTACAGATAACAAATCTAGGCTAATCACACGTGCATGAGATACACATGTACTGGGAGTGGGGTAAGACCCACAGGTTTGAGCTGTTTTCTGCTCATCAAGCTTTGGTAGCTGCATCTGGGTTGGAAGGAGGGGCTTCCACTGTTCTAGGGCTCATCAGGATCACTGTCTACACCTGGGAAATACAGATGATACAGGTTACCTTGTTAGTATTTATGTGTTTTAATGACCAACAATGTTACATAACCGTATTACCTCTACTTGAGTATGTCAGTTGAAAGAGTAAGAAAAAGCAGATCTTGGTATTGAAGAACAGAAAAGTGATTAAAAGAAGTTTTAGAAGCCAACAATAAGAGTTCTAAAACAATAATACTAAAACAGAACTTTTTAAAGTACATCTATATTTACAAAAAGTCTGTTGCAAGCTCTGAAACTAACTTGCTAATACTTTACATCTTAGGAGACCATTTTAAGGAAATGTGTCAGCTAGACTCACCACCTGCTGTCCTAAAAAGGTGTTTTATTTGTAGGAGATTCAAAATCCTAAAACTGGGATAATTGGTAAAAGTATTTATCAGCTTGGATAGATATATTCCAAATGCATTGATATCTGAGACTTCTCCTAGCTTGGGGTCTGTGTTAAATAGAAAGATTAGGAAAACCACCTAGAGAAGTAAGTACACACCTGTTGACTGATAAATTATCAGAGGTGTAAGCTGGCTGTGCTAGCAGGTGTGATTACTTACAGAAGATTTCCAGAATGAACTAGAAACAGTAGCTTGCACTCCCTTTTAATTGGTTACTGGATTGGTGCTACAGCTGGGGGTTTGGCTACTTAGCCCATCCCACTCCTACCACTTTGGTGCCAGTGCCAGCAGTAGGTGCCTAGAGCCTGAGGAGCAGCGCAAAGCAATTCTAGCCAGTAAGTCAGCTTCCTTGGGGCCCAACTGAAAACAGCATGGGGAATAACCAGGAGGAGCTGGAGACACGGGCACACCTTCAAGGCTCTGGGTTTTGGCGTCAAGGGGCCGTGGGGGGATGGCTCCTGTGGCTGCAGTGCTGGGATGGAAGGACATGGGCTCTTTAGGGGGGACAGGCAGGGAGAGGAGGAGGCAGGTCACCCTCTATGTCAGTGCCCAGCTGGAGAGCACCGAGCTCTGCCTGGGGATGGGTGAGGAGCCAACTGAGAACTGGTGGGTCAGGATTAAAGGGAGGGCAGGGACAGGAGACCTTATAGTGGGGGTCTGCTCCAGGACACCCCACCAGGAGGAGTGGGTGGATGGGCCCATCTATAGACAGACAGGAGCAGCCTCATGTTCACAAGTCCTGGCCCTCCTGGGGGACTTCAGCCCCCCCCACCCCAATATCTGCTGGAGGGACAACCCAGCAGGGTACAAGCAATCCAGGGCGTTCCTGGAATGTGCTGATGAGAACTTCCTTCTGCAAGTGATGGAGCAGTGAAGGAGGAGAGGTGCTGTGCCGGAACTAAATGATCTTTAAGCTCCCTTCAAGCCCAAACCCATTCTATTATTCTATGATTAATGTGTGTCTGCTGTAATACTTAAGTGTTTCTGTATAAATTCAACTGATGAATAAGGAGAATGCATTTCATGAGGCTGGTGCATGAAATCCCACAGTTGTATTTACAGCTTTTGATATGAAATCATACAATGATGGAATATTGTGATTGTAATCTATGTTATGGATTCATATAAATTCAGGATTTCTTAACAAAAACTTGGCAATGCATAAAGGATTACATCGGTAGCCTTAAATTTACATGGGACAATAAATAATTTCAAGACTAAGCAAACCTGTTATGTTTATGACTCTTGTCAGGCTTTCATTCTGCAAAATATTTAAGAACTTACCAGGTTTTAGACACAGAACCCAAAGCAGCAGTATTTGTTCCCTAGTCTCCCAGACCAGCAAATCTCTGAGCTCTTCTTCCATCTGATAGAGAACAAGCCATAAAGAGGAGGCACAAAGATCTTATCCCTCCAATCAGGACATAGACAGAGTGTGCTCCCAGTAAGTGGGAATGCTCCCTGGTCCCACAGATTGGACACAGCCAAGGAATTTTTGTTTTTATGGCTCTCCTAAGCGTAGGTTTCTTCTTGTTCTCAGAAAATTGCATGCTGGATACTGTGAACAACTGATGTGATTTGAATCTGAATGTCTGGAAGGTTTGAACTATTTCAATAAGCTGAATTATTCCAGTTTCTACTATCTTTATATTAATTTTGAAATTGACTGCCATTATTTTCTACCTATTGGATGTGTCACCGTCCTTACTACAGCATAATATGGTCTTATGTAAGAAAACAAGTCTGTTCATCAACCTTGTTAAAGTTTTTGCACAGTTGAGAAGAGACGGTATGATCATGTTTTAAACAAAATTTTAAAAAGGCTTTGGTGAGCCACTTTAGACTAAAAGTGAGAGAATTATAAAAGCGAAAATCCTAAGTATTTTTTGTGAAGAATACTGTCATTTCACATTTTGTGTCATTCTGACTGACCTACCAGATTTTGGGTTCCATACACTAATTAATTCTGCTTTGGTTCTGCCAAACCTACTATAAATCAGATCCAACTGGTTTTTAGTTCATTAAATTTATGAATACTTTTAGAAGTAGACAAATTACACCTTCTGCATGTGCATCAGCAAATAATTCTAAATCTTTCCTCTGTGCTGCTGCTGATTTCCCAAATAATAAATATTCCAAAATGGCTTTGGGCTAAACTGTAACTTCTGAGGTGTTGCGCTCCATGCTGTGCACTAGTGATTTCCCCAGCGATGGTTCAGTGCCAGCGATGCTTCGGTGTACAAAAGCTTAGTGTTCTTATTCTAAGTGAGTTATTTGACTGTGGTCTTGAGAATTGGTGGTTAGAGTCTCTCATTTAGCCTTGGGCTATGGGCAGTGCAGTTACATTAATGTGCATGTGCTTAAAACAGTCTCTTAAAGATTGCTGAAGGAAGACTGAAGCTCCTTTAACGGTTTCATTCTCTTGGTTCTTACTATTTTACACTCATTGGTTAACGTAGCAGAATGGCATGTTTAGAAACCTAGAAATAAGAAGGTTTCATTTCCATTCATTCTTTATCTGATAGAATATTTTAAATTATTAAAGAAGCATGTGAACATTGAGGTCACTCAGTAAGACCAGGGAAGAACGCTGTTTCTTTTGTTAGTTCTAGAAACATTTGTTCCCTACTCTCTTTTTGTAATAAGTACCATCCAAAGCTATTTAATTATTGATCCTGTGGCTCCAGCTGGTATGGAAGTGTGATTTACAAAGCAGGATTAGCAGCTAAGTGACAATGCTGATGAAAGACAAATGTTAGTCTTTGGTTTCTGTGCCTGAGCTTATGTTTGCTTTTCCAGCGCTTTGGATTCTCTTGATGCACAGTTCTTCAGTACCTCTTGAATTGTGTAGTTCCTTTCTTGAAGTTAAACTAGTAATGTATTTTGATGTAGTGAAATACTTTAAATAATCATTCACTCAGGAATAATTTCATAGAGGGGAAAAAAAAAGTGTTGGAGTACTGCAAAATTCAGTGGTGGCTGGATATGGCTTGTTGGTACATTTCCTTGATATCCAGTCAAAATGGATCTGGTGAAGACACTCTGGACCATTTTGCCAGCCTGGATTAGTACTGTACCTGTACTGTGAACTGAACTGGCTACAACTTGTTCTTTCATTAGGCTGTTCCCATGGCTTCACAGGCCAGATCTGCTGATATCCTGTTTGAAAAGATAAGTATGTCAGGGATTAAATCCAACTGTAAGTAGGCACCTATTGTTTTAGTGGCACATCGCCTGCTCCTGCTATGTCTGGAGGGGAACCGGGGAAGGCTTTTCTTCATACAGCTTTGGTGGAGTGTGCCATATTCTTCTATCTTGGAAACTATTGCTTAGATCCTGTGCAACTAAAAGCAGCCGTTTTTATATCAAGATGTAAAATGTAAGTGTCAGCTGAAAGTAGTCTTGCCTAGCCTGAAACAGAAAACGTTAGTGGCAACTGCTGTGGGCAGCTGTAAAGATGGTTTCTCATTTGCTTAACATATGGGGAATGTGTAACAGGAATAGTCCATTTTTATGCAATTAAAAAAGTTATTATTCCTCCTCATCTCCTGGGAAAGCATATTTTTTACTTGGTGAGCTAGAGAACAATAGAAAACACTGTAATCCTGTTCTCAGTTCTTTCAACAGATAATTCCCACACAGTGGAAGATTGGAGCCATCTTCGTTGCTTCTTGTTTATGAGCATTCATTTCTGCTACACATGTGCTCCATGCACCAAGATCAAGATGTTTTTTTGCTTCCCATCAGCTAAACTGAGGAGATTTTTATCAAAGTGAGCAGTATATCTATATACTTTTAGACTGTCTGAAAATTGCTTCATAACTTTCTCAATTACAAGCTTAAGTTTCTGTGGTCTTTCTCTATATGGCATATTCTGCACTTTCTTAAACTTTATTGTGGTTTCCACAATGATCTTTCCTGATGTATTGGTATCCTTTCCAGAAACAGATGCGTAGTGATACGCGTAGAGGGGAAAAGGCAGAACACTGCCATGTGATTGGGAACACACTGTTGCATTGGATGAGGCTCAGGGAAGAGAGTTACCATTTTCCTTGCTCCCCTAGTAAATTCAAACTGGTCCTCTGAAAATAGGAGACAGCAAATTTGGAAATGGTGTTTGAGTAGTTGGACTTGTTGTAAAGAGAGGTAAGAAAACTACGCGTCCCCTGAATCTTCTTGCTATTTCATTACGGTAAAAGTCAAGCTGTTTGGTATGGTGCTGTGGATGTTTTGGCAAAGCCCTGTTAATGTTTCTGGCACCTGTAGTTTTGTTAAACTTCTATTACTGAGACAAACAGGGTTCTAGACTGAAGGCCTACCTTCCACTGTCAGCATTGCTCCTGGCTTTGCACGTGATACCGGACAAATCATTTAAGTCCTGAGGTTTTCTTATTTGTAACACCAGTATTATACTTTTATGTATATTTTCAAATCTAGATATACATATTTATAAATGTTTCACTTCTGTGGAGGAGAAATGGTTCACAAAACCAAGGTAACACTTTGATACGTTTAGTTGCTGGTTTCCTAACCTGCATTTGGATGAGTAATTTCTGTTGCTCCCTGTCACTGTAGTGCTTTTGGGCAGCTGAAATGTACAATGCAACCAGTAACATTTCACCAAAATAGGTTTTGGTTTTGATATTAGTATCCAGAGAGTAAAACAGGGGAATGGTTGCTCTGACTGATGCTGTTGTTTAAGCTGGAGTGTAGCTGTTCTACCAGCTGTTAAGATCCAAGCTGTTCTCTTTGAAAACTAAGTTATTTTTTTAACTCAAAACTGAATTTTGGACCTTGACCTGTATCTTGGTGAAATAATTCTTAGCATCCAGCTTTTAGGTATGTCACTGTCCTGTCAGATTTTGGCGTGATAGATGGTTGCATGTTTGGTTTAGGTGCCACAGATGTAAATAATACTTTTGACATCTATGATAGCTTCCCTGTCTAAACCACCCTTTATTCCTCCCAATTTTATTCCAAATCCATTCTAAAATTATCTTTTTTGTTCATGTCTAAGTTTATCACCTTCCCTTTTCTATCTCTTTCTGTGTTTTGCAATTTTTATATGCGCTAAATGTTTCATTACATGAGGGTTGTGTTAATGTGCAATGGCACCCCACATAGTCAAGGCAAAACCAACAGTCACAATTATTACTCAAAGCAATTATAAGCAGTATGAAGCCTTTACATAAAAGACGGTATCTGTCCCCTCTCTTCTTGTGGCGTGCTATTGTCTTTCCTTTCAGAAGCGACTGTATTTTGGTAATGCTGCATAGATTTTTCAGGATAGAAGTTACTATACAAATACGAGTGTTATATGACCTCAAAAATAGCTGTGAGCTGGAAAGCTAAATCCAGCTCTAATGAATGAAGTCCGAAAGCTGACAGCATTCAGCAATTTCACAGGCTCAGGATATTTTCTAACAAGAAAATTCATTTCTGAGACTTGTTGACAGAAACATCAAGAATGGAACTGCTGCCTTTGCCTCCACCCACCCCAGCAAAGAGTGGGGGGAGAAAAGCAGCTCTTTATAAATAGCTCTGTTCCTGTCGTATTTGTAAATTCAGTGCTTTTTGTGTCAATGACATCACCCTCTTCTCCATGGCAACTCTCTACGATGTCAAAACTGCAGGGCACCATCACAGAAACTTAAACCAGCAAATGAACGGGTTGATTCAAGATGATTTAATTGAGAAACAGTGCAGGGGGGCTACAGGAGGGGGTGGGAAACATGAGCGAATGGGCTACTGTCAGCTCTGCTTCTCTGGAAAGCTCGCATCTGTGATGATCGTCTCCTAAAACTCTGCACTGGCTCTTCTTTTTGTAAGCCCTTGCCAGGAGGAGGAGGTGGGTGGGTGGGAAGGCATGCAGGCATCTTATTCTCCATCTCTGGTGTGTCTGGAGAGAAGCACTACAGGTGACTAAGCAGGAGGAGCCTGACTGACTCACTCCTGAGTTATTTTCTCACTCCCCTTTTCTCCCCCCTCCCATCTTTTCTGTTTGTTTTTTAGCTTTCACCCAACAGCTTGTATTTTTCCCCAGGCCCTGATGAGAAAGAATTAGCAGCAGGCTTTCTTGTTACCTAATGTTCACAAAAATGTGCTTGTGGTTATCCAGGTGAGGAAGTAAAAGCCAACTCTAAAAGCAAGAAAAATGAATTGTCTCTTGGATACAACACCTTTATCTTAAAAAAAAAAAACAAAAAACAAAAAACAAAAAAACCCCTTCTCCTTTCTGAATGTTGTCCAGGAAATACTAAAGTAACTGACATGCCAGGAAACTGTAAATAGCTGGCTTCTTTATCAGACTACCTCTGGAAAATACCTAATTGCCTCACTGGCAGCCCTGCTGGTTTTGACTTGATTTCTAAACCCACTGCGGTGGGGGGAAGCTATTTCACTTGCTGTCTTGATTACAGAATTGGATTCTGCTGGGTTCCATTTGGGACTCAAGTAGCAGGAACATAATGGTTACATCTGCAGAGTTTCAGCCAGTGTAAACTGTCACTGCTTCATTCAGCTTAATAAATCTGTCCTAATTTACATCCCTATGAAGTCTAAAGCCTTAGAACAGTTTACCTTCCTCCTTCTGCAGGGTGCCATGAGATCTGTTGCTGAAATTTAGCCTGCAGAAGTGTCAACTTGATATTATATTTTGCATTTTTGAAATTGCATGGCATGGACGCAGACAAGTTATGCAAGATCAGCACAACGCCCACAGAGTTCTTGTATCCAGAAAGGGACACGGCAGAGCTTACCAGATCAATAAGTAACACTTTGGTTTGCCTGGGCGATGGAGCAATGATGTATTTGCTGCTCATGGGCTGCAGTTTATACCTCTATAGGGCAAAGGAGTCTTTAATCACAGATTCTCAAAGCGTGAGGCTTTGTTATGTCTGTTAACTCCCTCCCCGCCCCGGAGTGAAGCCTAAGTCAGCCATCCTGTGATTTCAAGGCTTAGTTAAGAACTATGCATGCATTTCCCTTATACACTAGAATCTTGATTAGTATCTTGCTCTTGCCTTCTGTGCAAAATGTCACTCAACAGACAGTCCCATCCTCTTTGCTGAGATCACAGCATCAGCCCACAATAAAAAAGGTCCCAGAAAACATTGATTCACTGCATTACAGAATCTTGATAGTGGTATGTGTCTACAGTGAGATCTCCTCAGTTTTAACTGCAGGGTTTTAATGGAATTTATCACTGTGGTCTCCTCTGTCCTCCAATTGTGAGGGTATTTTACCTTCAGTGAATTCTTCTAACCCTTCTGCTGAGGGCCAGGAGGAGGGGGTGTTGTGGTGCTGGTGCCCTGCACAGCGGCTGGCAGGGGACGGTGCTGGTGAGGAAGCGACTGCGAGCTCTGTGTGTTTGTGTGGCCATGAGACTGAACCAGGAGCTTTCTGAAGAAGCTTGAAGATGAAATTGCTGAGAATTTTTGCCTGAAGCAAGGGATGTTTCCCGTGTTTAAGACAAGCAGCAACCTGCAGTCAGACGGAAGAAGGGACTGAATTCACTCCAGAAGTATTTCTCTGAGATCTTTTTTTTAAGGTAAGACTGCTGTTGTGGGACGTAGATGGGGCAACAGGGTCCAGCATTCTGAACACTAACACTGAGATGACTTTTCAAATTTTTTTACCTTCCTAAGCTGTAGAACTGAGATAAATCACTGATATCTCTGGCACTCCCTTTTTAGGCTGGAAATTTAAATCAGCCAATAAGAACTAATTTTCTGAGGTCTGAAGCCATAAAAAAGGGATGAGAAGGAATGCTTTTAACACTGCCTTTTGCCTGCCTGTATTCTAGTGGTGAATAAATGCCATTGCCTGTGCTTCTAAATCATGTACTTAAATAGTAGAATGATGGGCATTGTAGGAACAGTGGGTAAATAAAAGTAAAATTTAGTAAATAGACATAAGCTTATGGTTTATTAATTTTGTTTAGTGCTTTTAAACATTGATAGAGTGTTGTTCTGTAGGAGGCAAAATTAGGATGGTTCCTGCCTTCGGAACTTGAAGGTTTTTAATAGGCTTGGTTTGGAGAAATGCTATTGAAACAAGCAAGGGGAGATAGGTTATTTTTTTAAAGCATCTATTTGAATTACACCTGAACAACCAGTTTGTCACTGTTGAAAACTCTTTGTCGAGGGGCCAGAAAGTAGTAGAGCGCTCCTTGTCCCAGCTGGAGGCAACTTGTTTGAAAAGCCTTATTTAAGATAGAAAAAAAAATACCTTGAATGTACAGAGATGGCTCTGGAAAAAACTGGTGAGTAATGTCTAAAAAATCTTGTATCATCAGTATTCCCTCCTCCCCTCTTTAAACCAAAAACTGAAACTCCTCCTAGTTGGGAACCCTCCAGACTGAGAATTGTGTGCTTAGGTTGCGGTGTATAATTATAGTCCTTGAGGAAAGTGCAGTAGAGCACGGATTTTACAAAGGTGCTGGAGCTGTTGAGGAACACACTTGCTGAGCCTGGAAGTGCAGGGAAGAGTGTAGTCGTGAGTCTACACTTTCTCTTTGCATGCTAATTGATCTAACACTTTCATGCAGTTCCATTTTTGCTCTTGGAAAAGGAATAAAACGTGCTCATAAAAGCAAAACCATCTTCTATTTAAGGGAAGTAAGTGTAGTTAATAAGCTTTTGCACCTAAAGCTAAGAAGGAGGAAAAAGCCTTGTCAAGTCGGTGAGAAGTGAAATCAAACTGCTCTCTGACTTGTTGCCTCCTCTTCCCTTCCCTATGTAATGTAAGGAACAAGGAACGGAGCGGTGCCCAGGGGGGAGCTGAGCTCTGTGAAGGTTGCAGAGTGCTTAGGTGAGATTGCCAGCGGAAGGGTACTTGTGCCCAATACTCGGGCAGGGAACGATGGCCAGGAGGGTGTTTGGTGCCAGCAGTCCTTGCGTAACGTTATGCTGGCTCCGCAGCTGGCTCTGCCAGGCGCTGGAGCAGTTAATGCAGTTGGATGCTGTTGCTGCAGTTTGATTCCACTTTGTAGAAATAGTTGAGATGGGGATATGCCTGCCAACTTCACAGTCAGGAGTCATCAGTTCTGCCTCTGACACTTGGGGAGCATGAATGAATAACTCTTAAAATATTAATCTAGGGCAGCTTCCAAGAATCCTGTGTACTGGAGTCTAGAATACATTGTGATCTGATTCATTATCCAGGGACAGCAAAGTCTTTGAAGAGGTGTTTACCCAGTGTGTGGACACACTGAACTTCAAACTCCCAAAGAAAACCTGCCTTGGCAACTTTCAATAGTATATTTGGAGAGGATAGACGCGACATCAGAGGGTAGGGGAGCGACAGACGTGCAAGCAAGGCTACAGGTGAGCAGGGAAACCAAAGAGGGATGGCAGTAGCTGTGGGCTGGTGCACAGGACAGCACGGCAGACTATGGCTTTGGGGGGTATGGAACATGCTGCTGCTTGGGGCAGTGTCTCTTGACATTGATTGAAACTGGAATTCTGCATAACCAGTGTCAAGCTCCATATTATCTTCCATGTGATGGTTCTTCAGTAAAATCTTCTGTTTCTTTTTACTGATAGGATTTGGTGGGAGAGGAGGCTCTTTGCAGTTCCTGAGAGAACTGTAGAGGAGGGATAAATAGGAGGAAGCCAGTGATACTGCTGGAGAATACAAAGCACAGCAAGCCAGATAAAGGTGCTCTTAATTGAGGAGGAGGATTGGTATTTAATTAAAACTACTGCTAAAAAACAGGCTCTTAGTAGTAAAATAAATAATAGCAGGACATGAGTAATTCCTCTCGGGGGAATGTCGGAGACAAAAATTACACTAATGTAATAATAAAAGGGACCTGTGTGCAATTGCTCAGAGGAATAGTAACAGGATAGAATGATTTTTCACTGCTAAGAAGTTCAAATGTGGTTCAAGTCAAAAGGGACTGAAACTTGTTAAAGCACACGCTCCTCAGGGCTCTTGGGCCATTTCAGAAGGCAGAGTTGTCCGAGTTACTGAACCTGCCATTGATGCTTTACTTGGCAATCCCAGCAGAGAGACGAGAGATTGAGCTCCTTCTCTGCTTTAGCAAATGATGGCAAGTTAAGTGTGTCGCTTGCACTCCTGCTGCTCAGTCAGTGTGTTTTCAGTGAATTAAAAATATTTCAGGCTCAGACTTAGGGCAATTGAGCCATGTGTCGTGTACCTGGAGGCAAGAAAGGACATCAAGCCATCTTTTGCTCCCTTATTTCCCTCCCACCCCTTATTTCAGAGCTCTGTCTGCATTCCTCAAGCTGTGATGCCCATTCTGGTAAGGTGGTTGAATGGTGTAAGCTCATTAACCATTCTCAACTGAGTAATACACAGTGACATAATTTCTTTTCCACAGCTGGCTTGCATAACGCTGCACTTCGGTTTTTGTTACTTTTTCCATTTCATCCTTTTAATTTCTATGACATCCATCTGTTTATCAGATAAGTTTAGAAAAAATTGGGAAGAAAAAAAAAAATTAAAAAAATCCCAGAATACAGAGAGAAAAAACCACACAAGTGAGTGTAAAGGGGATTTAACAAAGAAGAGGTATTGGGACACTGGAACGAGAACTGCTATTGCCCAAGGCAGGAAAGTGAGAGAAGATCCTGGATACTTGGGGACCAGAAGAGCAGGTAGTAGAAGCTTTTTCTTTTTATTTTCTTCCTGCTTTCCTCCTTCCTTACCCCAACCTGAAGAAAGAACCCAACCCACCAACCACCCCTCCACTCCCTGCAAAAAAACAACCCAAAAGCCACCAGCCACCCTGAAACAGCTGGCATCCTGGCTGCCTGAAAGCTGTCTTGTTTACAAAGACTGGCGTGCATTGCTGTAGTCAGTTATTGGTCATTTCCTTAAAAAAAAAAAAAAAGTCTCTGACAAGAATTCATGTTCCTCTGGACTTGCTTAAAGTGTAGCAAGGAATAGTGCTGCTTCAACCAAAGAGCACTTTGGAAACAGTTGAGTGATATATTTTTCTCCTGCAGGTGGCCAAGGGGAAGGAATCAGCCTGTGAATATCTGAGCCGCTCACAAGCACAGCCCAAAAAACCCAAGTTTAGTCACAGGAAAGAGCAAGGTGGTAGTGGTTTGTGGTAGATATGGGAGGTAATTCCTCATCTGCTCCAAGGAATCAGCTCTGATCAGTGTCATTGCTACTGGAGACCCAGCAGAGGTACTGCAGTTGGCATCCACTGGCCAGGGGCGGGTGTCCTGCCGATATGGTGTGGACATACCTAAACACCATTGTGTAAAAAAGAACTTTTAGTTCTTAAAATGAAACATACTGTTTCCAACTAGAAAACAAACATACTTGGCAGTTTCAGCAGAGACAAGTGTCTCCGTGAACTGATAATATCAACATGATGGCTCTGAGCTCAATTGTTTTTCCCCTGAGAATCTGGTTAAATTGGACTGTCTGTAGTGTCAGTGTTAGCTTACTGATGGCCTTCTAGTTTTCAGACTTTCCTCTCTGCAATGCACAATGCCTTATAAACAACTGTATTTTGTTTTTCTTGTGCTCTGTCACCTTTTTCATTGAGATGAAAATTTTCACAGGTCTCACTTACTAATCCCTTCTAAATCTGATCGTATGCATGTTACTGTGTCCAGGAGACAGAACTAACTAGGCTGCAGAGCCTTGGTTGTGTTACTGAAAGGGTATGGATCAGGCCACTGTCCTCCCTGCTGTGTTGTGGGGATGTTTCTTCTCACCTGTGCTAACCTTTGAGTCTTCTTTCAAAGCTGTGACTTTTCAAGGCATAGCAGGAGCTGAGGGTCTTCTACAGTGGAGCTGAAGAACTGTGTTTAGATGGGGAGAACAGGTATGAATGTCTTGCTTTAATCTGGACCAGGAACAGAGGGGTTAATATTTGTAGTGGCCAGAAGGCACTACACAGAGCTTAAAATAGTCAAGATCAGGATAATTTGGCTTTAAAAACCATCTGGGTCTTGATTCAGTGCTCATTAAAATTCGTCGTAGCCCTATGATTGGCTTCTGGAAGAATTAAGCAGGGTGTTACACTTTATAATGAGCACTTTGGGCCTTGTCTAAGAAAGTACATAATTTCTAACATTATTGTATGCATTTAACTTATTTGCTGTAATGTACAACTTAGAATAAGAATCTTTCTAGCACTTGCAGAAGTCAGGGAAAAAACTCTGTTTTCAAGGGACTTTGGATTAGATCTGAAGAACAGATGTTACCGCAGCCTCTGGAAAGAAGTCTCTCTGGGCAAGTCATCTTTGAGCTGTTCATGCTACAGCAAGCTGTCCAGTTTGGGTACACACATAATTAATTTGGAGAAATTGCAGCTCCTGAGCGTGTAGTGAAAGGTGTGGAAAATCAGATAGCAAACCTAGATGCTGTTATGGAATATTTGGGCCATAAAATGAAAAATGCATGCTGTGTTTATACGTTTAGGTTTCTGATGAAATAAAGTAACATCACAAATAGTTTAGATCTTGTACCACCTCATCAACCCTAGATGATAGTAGACAAGATGCTTCCATTTGTGACTACTGTGGAGGAAACTTCCTGATTTCTGGCACTTTATTATAAAATATGCACTGTTTGGTGTTAACAGAGAAGAAAATACTAATTCTGCTGCTTGCTCCCAAATCAGGAATTTGCAAAGCTCCTTGGGCTTCTGTGTTCTCTTCTAAGTTCTAAATATGTTCTCCCTAAGCTTCTGCAAAATAACTGCCTGAGTGACGTAAAGATGAGCCAATAACTTATTTAAAGAACACTGTCATTTATTTCTGTGTCATTTAAAGGCATGTTTTTAAAACAGTCTCTTAGAACTCGGGGTCACCTAAATTATCTGGCCACTTCTAATTTGTGGTCTGTGATCACCTCCATAATGGGTTGTGGCTGTTCTTGGACTGAGATTCCTATTTGTTGAAAGAAGGAAATGAATTTTCCAGATAACTACCCAAGTATTTCTATAGGAAATCTTTGCTTAAGCACTTGGGCACAACTGTTAGCCAGGCTTTCAGCTTTCATCAAAGTTCTGAAAAACCAAACAAGAAAATGCTCATTTTGAGTCTTAACAAGCATTTGTTTTTAAAGGTCACATGTGGAAATGAACTAAGTTAATACTTTTTTTATTTGAATACATTTCTCTGAATTCATTTATTTATAGAATTTATTTGGCACTCTAGAGAGCACATGAACAAGAAATGTGTTTTTGAATTGGTAGTTGGATGAATGATGATTAAGTAGGAGGTTAACAGAATTTTTTCACTTATTTTTTATGATGTCATCTTCAGAATCCCTAGATCTGCAGAACAGGAGACATACCGTTGTATTTACAGCTTAAATGGCTGTGGCTTATGTTGCTCCTTTCTTAACTTTATTATTATTCAGAATCTGTATAATTCCTTTAATTTTCTAGCTATATATAAGTGGATTAGTTTCTGGTGTTATCTTGAAGAGGACCCTGGTTCCTGGTTCAGTTGTTCTGCAATGGTTTCACTCCTTACAGCAGCCAGCAGGACCTAGACTTGTTCCAAAGGAAGGATTTTTGTTGTGACTGCAGCCAAATGCCAGTGGGTCCGTGTGTCAGGTAGGCTCGTGACTCTCTTCAATTTGGACTCCATTAATCATCTGGTAGGGTTTTGGTATGAAAATGTTCTTACAATCCCAGAAACAGCTGGCATGTTTCAGTGCTTTGTAGCACGCATTGCCTGACTGTGGGCACATTTTAGTTTCTTATTGTGGAATCTGACAGTGTTAATAGTTGCACAAATGTTTTGGATAGTTTTGAATTTTATTTTTTTAATGGAGAAAATGGTGGTCGGAAGCTTTATTGTGTGTCCACCAGCCTGTGTTCTGCTGAAACAGCGTGCCCCAGAGCAACCAGCATCTCATTCTGTCTTATGGTAGTATTTAGGGTATTAAAAACTGCAGCCTGAATGAAGACTGAAGGATGTCACAGCTAACATATTTTTCTACACTATATAAATAAATCTCTAAGTGGTGATTATAACCATTTAATCCTTTGCAACCCGTCCTGTGGACTCCAGTGCCTTCAGAGCTCACGGAGATAGGGGAGACTGAGGGTACAGCATTATGACATCCTTGTCTCAGTGGCCAAACAAGAAGGCCCAGTTCCTGCACTGCAGGTCGCTGGCTTCTGAGTTGTGGTGACACGACTGTTGGTGTGGCTGAGCTGTAAGCCAGACTGCTGAAACAATCTGAGTTTAAAAAGAAATATTAATTAAAAAAAAGAAAAACAGGTTTAACCCTTCACCTACCTCCTATTTCCAGTAAAACCGAAAGATTTTGATGCAAATAGTCATATGGATTATCTGCATGGCATGGTCTGCAGGCAGCTGTACAGTGGCACCAGCACAACCAGGGGGAGTGAGCTGCAGTGTAAAAGTCCAAATGAGTGGCAGGCAGCAGTGCTCAGCAGTGAGAGGAGAGCAAATGCTCTGTCCAGCCTCAGCAACTGGAGGGAGTTGAGATAAATTTTGGATACTCATCCCCATTGCAGTGGTCAACCCTCCCCTCTTCTCTTCCTTGGATTCTGCTCAAACAGCCGCTCTCTGCCACTAGCAGCCTTCCTCCAAAATACGCTACCCATGCACCACCGTAACACAGAGCACCCTCCTGCACTTGCTGTAGGGTGGCTGCTGCTGGGAGGGTGACCGTGACACCCATTCCCTGGCACTGATGAAGAGCACAGCTCTCCGAGGTGGGCTGCAAGCGTTCAGCTCCCTGCCTCCACAAGGCAGCAAGTGGGACGGGAGCTGCCTGTGCTGCGCAGAGCCACGTGCCTGGATTTTGACAAGCATAAGCTCCAGCCCTCAAATTATTCTGGGCTCTTGAGAGTTGGGTTTGAATGTACCCAGAGGTAGAGAGTGACTAATAACAGCAAATGGCGTTAGACTTTTGCTACCGTTATTTTAGCCACTAGGAATTCTCTGAATTCTGGTTAATACTTTTGCAATAGCTGACTGACCTAGTTACTCTGAACAGAAGCTGTAGTCTGTATTCCTTTTACGGCAGCCAGGGATTTCAATCTGCATTTCTATAGAATCTTTAAGGATTGCAGCATGCTTGAAAAAACAACAGATTAAGCCGCCTCTGTTCTGTGGGAGTTAAACGTTGTCACGGTCATTTTACCAGTGTGCAAAATGACTTTCCCAAGGTGACCTGGCAAATCTGTGGAAAAGGTGGGCTACGCTGGCTTTCTGCTGTGATGGTGTCTTGCAGGACTGATTGTCTTGACTTCTGTGGGAAGCAGCAGATACACCTTTGTACAGGGTGGCACAGAATTGCCTGGTGGAGCATGACGTTACTTCTATTATAACCTAATAAGTCTATGAATTTTTGCAAGTAAAAGATCTGGAAGAAGTGTGAGATGGCTGTGATCCAAGCTGTATTGATATTATCTGCAGGGAATGTCTACCAAGCCACAAGAATTTAACCAGTAGCAAAACAGCATGTGCTGTGTTCAGGTGATCCTCTTGAGCTTTAATTTCAACTTCACATCAAAGTGGGAGTTAAAATTTTTAAAGAGTCTGCTGTTTTCTTACTCTCTTTAAACTGAATCTGCTTTCTTGGCTATGTTCTCAGCTCTCGCTGCCCCAGCCCAGTGTTCTCTGGCAGAATCTGCAGGTCCTTGTGCTGCTTCCTCACTGGCTATGCTTTGCTCCACCACCGGAGCTGCCTGTGATTCTGCCCTAGTGCTGATGAGACCCTGAAGCAGCACAACTTTTCTTCTTCCATGTGACCCAGCGTCCTTTGTATTTGGTGGTCGGCATGCATACGGTGGAGAAGGACTCCACGCACCACACTGCCCTGCCAGATTTGAGCACGGGGATGTGTCCTGGTCTATAACAGCACACAGTGCTCTGGCAGAGGCGATGAACTTGATAAACCAATTTCCAGTTCGCCAGCTCTGGTGCATTTGGTTTTTATTTTGAATTGGGCCGAAAAAATGGAAACGGGATTAGACTGTAAACCTTGGAGACACTTAGAAGGATGCTGAACGAGCTCAGGCAGTGGGAGAGCAGATGAGGCTTTGTCCTGCTGGGATCTCCAGGACACTTCATAATGTCAGTAATGCATAGTAAGCAGGAGGACAACCCTAACATTAGAGCTGGCAATCCAAATAGTGCTCTCTCGAAATTCTCTGCTCACTTCTGAATGCAATAGCCTTGGGGAAAGGTAGCTGAACTGTAAGCATTTATTTAAAGTGAAACTGCCTCTGGATTGCTGCCTCGTTATCTCCAGTCCTGGTTAATGTCATGTGTTGATTATGAGACTTGCAGACTTGATTCCTATCTTGTGCTTCCTCCCACCAGTTGATGCTGATGCTTTGTGAATTTGTAACACACCCTTTCTCCTAGTGACCCCTTTGTCCCAATTGTTGGCATATTTTTTCACTTCCCTGGCCAGCTTACTCTGGATTTCAAGAACCATGAAAGAGGGACTGCACTTCTTTGATGGAAGTGCATTTGTGCCTCCTAGCAAATCCCAGAGCTCGGAGGAGCTGTGCCAGAAGGTCTAGCTCTGAACCACAGCCTAGCTCCATGGCTGGAATTGCCTTAGTTCTTACTGGGATTTCCTGAGTGCATCAGATTTACTGTGCCTTGGTATTAGGCTTCTCCTGGAAGCTTTGTTGAAGCAGGATATATTTTTCTTAACAGCTTGCCCAGTTCCTACAAGCTCCAAAGAGGTGGCCAAGTATGTTTCTCCTGGCTGAGGTAGAGGAAAGACCTCATATATGGTATGTTGGTAAGTTGGCCTTGGTCTCTAACTTTTTTTTTTTTAAGATTAGAAGTGCCCAGTCTTGCCTGTTGGCATACCAAAATTTCAAAAAGCTTTTTTTTTTTTTCTCTCACAAAATTCCACTCTGGTAGAGATGAAATGGGCTTAAATGGAATCTATTGCAGCACCAGTGCAAGACATGAGGTGCTGGTGCTTTCCTGACACAGTGATGTGGATGGGCAGGGAGAGAAAAGAGGCGAGATCAGCAGTTTTGATCTGAAATTTGCTATGCTTTGTGTCTGGGGAGGGGACATGGAATACGGAATGGCCTGGGCTGTGTAGATAAATCAGGCAGTCTGCGATGCAAGCGTTTAGTCAGTGTACCCTGCAGCACTTCTTGCTTGCCAGTTATGGCTGCCATAGCCGAGACAGACAGGACCTGAATGAGCAACAGAGAGTATAGCAACTGTAGGAGGAGTGGGGTGTGTATGCGTGTGTTTATATAAATGTGTGAGTATAATTATTTATATTATCTTGTGCAATTCTCTAGGTAAGAAGGGAGCAGTGGGCAGGGAAGGAGCAGTTGAAATGTTTAATAAAGGGACAATTGCTAAAGGGGAAAATTAGAGATGCATCAGTTTTACTGGGAAATTTTTCTTCAAAGTGTGTAGGGACCAAACTTGTGAATAGAAAGACTGGAAAGTGTCCTAATTTTTCATTAAGATTGTAGGCATCAGAGGTTCACACCAACTCAAAGCTGCCTTGGTTTCATCTAAGCTTGTGTCTTGACAAGTAAAATCAGGCTCTTCCATTTACAAAGAACTTGTGTCTTGTTCTAAAAGACTGTCTTAGCACGTAAGCCCATGAAATATAATCCTTATGCAAATCTGAAGCCAGTTCCAAGCCTGGGTGACTCCTTGTAGAATATAAATGACGTTTCTTTGTGACGCTCCCAAAATTATCATTGCGTAGATGACTCCTCACCAACTGGCATGTCAGCAAAGCACAGATGCAACAGATGACAACGACAGTTTGCGCTCGCTGTCGCCTTTCCTCCACACCTAGCAGGATTACGCTGTTTCCTCATCTCTGATCCTCCACGACACTGCTTCTGCCTTGCAAGTTCCAGTCTTTTGGAGAAAGAATGCTGTCCCCCTCTCTTGATTGTAGTTTTTATTTACTATTATTAACATGAAGTTTCCCTTTTTTGATTACATCTGTGCATGGGGCCTGTCCTGTAGGAAGAGACAAGCTAATCCCCAGAGAGAAGGGAACCTGGCTAACTTTTATTTCCTGTACCCTAGGGACGCTGCCGTGAGGTAGCAGGCGGGAAACCGCAGGCTCTGGCAGGCAAGGACCTGCAGTGTAATGTAGAAGTGGTGACTGCAATTTCAGGAAGCAGCCTTCCATGATTTAGCTAGCAGGTCTGGAAATAAGGATTATGAACCTCAGACCATCAGCTATAATGCCAGGGTTTCCTTCACGTTCTCTATACGAACCCCAGTTCCGTTCCTTCTCCATACTATTACTGTGGATCTTGTGCATTCCAACTAGATCTGTGACTCTGGTTGTTGTACAAAGACACTGCAGCCTAGTGAGGTGGGGTGAATAGGTGGGAAGGAAAATGGGAGTGGGGGAATGTGGCAAAAAGATCCCTGGGCTGGCCCACCTCTACTGGACAAGCCACTCCCAGCAGAAATGATGACAGCCTAATGATTATTTATGATGAACTTTAAGGTCCCTTCCAACCCAAACTATTCTATGATTCTATAATTTGTAGCATGTCGTTAATTTATTTATTTTAAGGGTGGTTCAACAAAATCAACATTAAAAAAAAAAGAAAAAAAAAATCATGGGGGTGGATTTTTAAGGCTTTTATCTCTGCTCTTTGGACCTAAAAATATCTTAGGGTTAAGCCAGCATTGTTAGAGGTTTGGAGAGGCCAAGAATCCTCTTTATTTGCTGTGGAGAAAGAGCAGCTGATGGGTTTGCTGACATGAACTCTGATCTCTCCTGGGCTGTAATCCCCAAAGTGTCCTCTAATGATGTCCCCTTCCACCTCTGCCCATCCACCACTGGTAGTGGTGGAGCTGGTGTCCTACTGAACGCAAGTCAAGTCGCTTGGGGAAATGGCTGTTTCCAGGAGGCAGTAAACCCCTAGGCATGGCACAGGCAACGCAACAGGATTATAGGGTAATACTAGACTTCAGACTTCGCAGCACTGACTCATGCTGAGCGAGCGACAGGGGAAAAGTAAAAACGCCAGGTCATGTGCTGCTCATCTGCAATGCAAATAAATTGGTGAATTTTTCTGTAGCCAGCCATATAGGAAGCAATCAAAGCTTTCCTGCCGGGAGTGACAAGGAATTGGTGACAGGTCCTGAAATCTGCAGCCAGGCGACACAGGTGGAGATGTTGGGATTTGTTAGAAACTGCAGCAGCTCTAGGCCCCGAGGCTGTGGAGCCGAGAGAGAAGAGCTAACGAGCAAGTTGGAGCTTTAATAAGTCAGCAGTGAAGGGAGGGGGGGGGTAAAAAGGGCGGAGGGGAATGGGAGGTGATCTCCCCAAGGTTCTTGCCTGAGACCCAGCAAACCTCAGTGCCCAGGTGTGACTCTGAGCTCTTTCTCTCTCTCATCCCCTCTAGGGACCAAAAAAGGAGAAGATGGTGAGGAGAAGGCAAGATGGTCCCAAGAGGCTCTGCTGTCGGCATCTGTCATTTTCGTTGGAACACGAATCTGAGGTTTCTCCACGCTGAGTGCTGCTGTGTCCCATCTACTACCACGCCCTGAAATCAAACTCGGCAGCTTAGGTGAACCAGGCACTGTACAAACATGTCAGACTTGCCTCCACCCCTTTTTCTTCTCCCGCTTTCTCCTGCCGTCTTTCTCGCTCAAGTTTATCGGCGTGTCAGCAGATTCCGGTGGCAGAGTGTTCCCACCTCACCTCTGGTTACGGAGCAATGAGGAGTCAGGGGTAAGCTCCCTCCCGCAGATTTGGGGATCGACACTGACTTGCTTGCTTGCTTTAAAGCAATAACACCATCATCCTAATGGCCGCTGTTTCGTGCGATTTGTTTCCTCTGTTTACAGAGGACTAGGTTTGTCAGTTTAAACTAACGTCTCTACTCCCCAGCGGCTGTGCTGCTACGGCTTAACCCCTTCCCTTCGGAGCTAAGCCTTGCCACCACCAAGAATGAGCGTAATGATCACACGTGTGTTGGCAGTGCCAGCCTCGGGCAAAGTGAGAGGGGAATGGTTCGGGGGGTCACACAATTTTTTCTATCAAGGGATGGTTCTGGAAGGGAAGAAAAACCAGGAGCTGGATTCCTTCGGGAAGGAGTTTACTTCATCTTTACTCCTATAGCCCAGCAACACCGTCCTCCAATCGGCTTTGCTGCATGACAGTGGGAGAGTTTCCCTCCAGACCCTTCTTTCTCCTCTCACTTGGAATTGTCCTCTACCGGCGTTGTTGCAGCAGGACTACCAGTAAGATCTTGTGTTTTTTGCTTTCCAGTGTCTTTTAGGTGGGCCAGCGTATGGGTCTGTGGTGCCTGGGGTCTAGCGATTTAGCCTAATGACACTCAAGATGATGCGGAACGCGGAGAGGAAAATGCGTTGTTGAATCTTGCAGGGTGATGCTCTTAAAACACTGGGGTGAAGAAGGGGTTAAAATTACTCTGGATGATGCTTGCGAAAGCAGACAGCATGTCAGGAACATGCATGCTCATTGCTTTTATGCGAGACATGGCAATATCTCCTCTTAAGTCTCTTGTATCTGCAAGGACCCTCACTGTATCTTCTGGAGAGGTCTAATTGACTCAAACCCCCTCACGTCGCTGCTCCTGACCTGGCTGCTGTGCCAGCCGAGATCCTTTCAGCACACCTCCTGAAGCTACCTTGTAGTACTCGTGTGTGTATGGGTGCTTGAGTGTATTTTGGCTATCTGAAAGCTGGCTAATCTCCTCCTATTTCAGTTACAAACTACAATTCTATTGGGCATTTGTACTTAATTATTTTTGCCAGGTGGTAACCAACAGATACAGCCAGGTATTTACAGCTACAGAAAACAGTCCTGTCTGTTAATGTTTGCTGATATGTTTGCTTTCTTCTCTGCCAGGACATTAATGCTTTAATGTATTTGGGGACAGAGTACTGAAAAAACAGAAGAGAAGTTTGTGGCTGGTGAGTGCAAGTTCTCAGGTGAGACTTGGGGGATGTACGTAGAGCAAGAGATATTTGCTGAGTTTTCCTCTGCTTTTCTGAGTTTTGTGCTTGGGTGAAACCTGAGTCAGCCCCTCCACAGCTGCTGGGGAAACGAAAGTTTTTAACTCTGCTGCATGGCTCTTCCCTGTCCCACTGAAAAGTCTCATTCTTGATGGTGTGATGAAGCTGTATATTGATTTTAATATTCTGCACTGCCTTGGTATGTGCGTCCTGTGCACTAAATGTGAGCAATGGTTTATGTATCTAGTAGCAAAGCTGATTAAATAGTGGAAAGAGCTATCAGCAATAGTAACTGTGCTTCCAGGTGGAAAGTCTGTTCCCTGTACAGGGGTTGTTTCTGTCTAGATGGGTGTGAGTGAGTATGTATGTACCGGAAAAGAGTATCCTGGATCCTGCTGCCAATGCTTGCAAAAGTGAGAAATGTAACTCTCGCTTGTTCACAAAATGGTTTCATGCCCAAGGAGAAGCACTGTAAAAGTTTGGCTGTCCTGCCTCCAATCAGGAAAAAAAAAGAGCACTTCTTAACCTATTACTGTAATGTGCTTAGGGAAATTCTCAACCAGAGAGAAGAATTAAATATTTTGTGCAAATTGCTTAAAACAGTTGGACTAGCCTACACCAATGCAAGTTGAAACTCAGCCAGGTTCTGAGTTCTGCATTGCACGTCATGGTTTCTTGAGGGTACTGACAGAGGTACCGTGCTGAAGTTTCATCTCACTTAGAGCTGCACATCAGTTCTGTGCAGGCACAGGTCAGCAAGAGCAGCTGAAGGCTAACCAGTACGTTGTGCTGCACAGCACTGGTAGCTGGAGAGAGTACAGCAAACTTTCAGATCTTGCCAAGGGAGGTTCTGGACTGAGGGACCAGTTTTCTTGTCTGTTGCTCTTGCACCCGTCTCACTGGCTTCTAAGTTATTGTATGGACTCAGTGCAGTGGAGGACTGAGGAATCAGGACTTGGCTGACACAGGTCTTGTTTTTAAGGAATTGCTCAGTATGGTTTCTAAAGTTGCAGGAGGCTCATCGTGTGGCTTGAGGGCTAATGCACTGAGACTGGGTCATGAGTGGTGATGAAGTTCTGAGGCTGACCTTCCATTTGTCTGGCATAAGAGAGCAGTGTGAATGTAGGGTGATGGCAGACTAAAAGTTCAAATCTATTTCCCTCAAAAAAAAAAAAAAATCTCAGGAAATTACGTTTGCCCTAGGGCTTGAGCCATTTTAACTTGTAGTGGTAGTGATTAGATTATTTTGTAATGAACAGATGAACAGGGTGTAGCTGTAGACAATAACAGTTATTTATCTTCACTTGTGTTATGAGTGCACCTCAGGTTTTAATGTATGGAGGGCTGTGTGAATGTTCATACTCATGGCATGTGTTTTTTCCTTTCCAAACAGAGCAGAATAACTGATATTCCCTAGGAGAAGACATGTCTGTTATGATTTAAATTTCCATATTGGTGTTGGCAGCAGTGAGTAGGAAGGCACTGAGAGTCAGCCAGGTTGCGGGGTTTAAGCTAGTCTGTCTCCTCCATGTTTTGGGGCACACTGCCTGGGCTGCAGTTTTCCCATCAGTTATCCTGTGGGGATAACACAACTAAACTGCCTTGCAGGCTGTTGACAGCAGTTAAATATATATGTATCTCACTTTGGGAGAACATGGTGATCATAAATAGGGACTAAGATTCTTTAGTGTTGTTTGGAAGGAAGTTTAACTCTTGCCTCTATACTTGGGTGGTCAGGGGAATGATGGGAATGTCTCTACCAGCCCTTTGCCACGCTGCTGGACGGAGGACTGTGATCCAGGACGTGTGTGGTGGCCAGTGCCTGGGCTGGAACAGGTCTGCTTGCCAGCAATCAGCCATGGTCACCAAGCGTGCAACTTGCTTGGCTCCTGCCTGGTGCTTCCCTACAGTGAAGTCTGTTCCATGCACATTTGCAGAACTATAGCTTCCCTCTCGTAACCCAATGTGCCAGAGGCAGCTGGCTCTGCGATCCGTGACGTGGCACGGAGGAGCACAGGGAGGTTACAGTGCTCGGATGGAGCCGCAGGACGTGGCACCCCGTGTTCTGAAGCGCTTTGAAGCAGCGTGTTCCCCAGATGCAGCCTTGGCTCCTCCGTCTGCCATGTGACCCAGTGTGCCAGATGTGGCCCCTTGCACTTGTCCCAACATAACCTCCTATCTGATACGTAGATACTGCTATTCATGTGAATTTTTGGAGACAGAACCTTAAATGTTCTTATTCTAATCTTGGTAGTATTTTTATGCTCATTTTGAATGGATTTGTCACACAAGACAGTGGAGAGTGAAGTCTCATATCCTTCAAGCCTCATCTTGAAGCTCTTTGGTATCCTGGATTAACAGCAAAATACAGCCACTTGTTTTTAACTCTGCTGCATCCTTCATGGCAAAATAAACCCATTTGAACCACTCCAGTTACTCTTTGGATGTGGAACTGTGAAGTGTGTATGTGCAAGGCAGGTGTCAAAGAGATGCAGTGCTATATGGTTTTGTATATCCAGAGCAGGACATGGTCACATCCAGTGTTCAAAAGGTGGGGAAAAAGGGTCATAGCTGTTACAGCGGCTTATGTCTCAGCCTTATGACCTGCAGCACACATCCTGCTGGCTTTGGGTGAAGAGAATGCGATGAGTTGCAGCCTTCTCTTGGTGCTGCAGTGGTATTTGCTAGCTGTAATGCTCTCACAAACCAAACACAGATGGGAAGAGGCTAACCTTATAATGAAGGCATTGGATTGCAATTGAGGTTTGGGTGTGCTTTCTGTCTGTGCAGCTGGTTTCTGTCATGGTGTCTAGACCTACGTGCTGGTGTCAAGATCAAACATGTGGTCAGAGCGTGTCTTGGCTCCCACTGGTGCTGTGCACCCATGGAAGGTGTGTTGGGCCTGGATCTGGCCTTGATATGAAGTTAAAAAGCAGCCAGGAGACATACCTGGAAGCTCTTTTATGTTTGCTAATCTAGACATAGCTGGGAAGAAACCGGGCTAGTAATTTTTTTTCTGTCTCATCTGCAAATGAGGATAATAATTCCTTTTCCTTACCTTTTGTCTGTTTAGATGAAACCTCTGGAGGGTGGGGCCTGACTTCAGAGACTGGCACAATGGGACAGTGACTTTAGCTGGGATTTCTAGGGGACTGTAAATAATGGAAAACTTTATTATCGTCAAGGAAAAAAGCCTATTAGCATTTGGGACATGCCTGTACTGGTTTCAGAAAGTTCAAGAGGTCTTTTCTTTACAAGCGCTTTTATATGTCCCAGAATGAATTTGGTCTACTATAGCTAAAACACACCCAGAAGTATGTCACTGAGCAGCGTCCAAAACAAGCTTAGCAAATAGGCGTTCACTGTGTTTCAGGTTTTAGTCCTAATTTATGAGCAAGAAATGGACCAGGGGAGAAAGAGGCACCACCATAGCCTTTAGACCCTGTTCAGTGGAGGCATGGCAAAAAATGTCAAGCGGTTGTGTTCTTTTTCTCATTTGTCAAAAATAAACCCACCAATATAACAAATATGTCTCCCCCTAAGCTTATTTCTAAAGTAATATTAATCTATATGCTCGTGTGTGTTTGGGCAGGATTTAGAGCATTACATCAGTTTGCTGTGCTGCTAGTTCACCCCAAAACATAGCTTTGTTTTTGGGGGCTGGTGAGGGAGAGAGAGAAGTGGAAGGAAAGGACTTGAAATAGAGGAAGTGATAGCACAGCAAGCAAATATCCACTCTTCCATTAGGAGGAAAAAAAGTACCTAAAACAGTATTTCTAAAACTAGAATTGCAGACAAATGTGGAAGGTGTCATCATGACAAGGCTCTGTGCTCTGAGATCCTATTTCAGATTTCAGACCATTTTGCTGTTCTTTCCCGCTTTCACTCACCCTTTGTTGTCATTTCTTGCTGCGTGAAGTCACATTCAGATTTGTACACTCCTCAGGGAAGGAACCTGTCATTTTTCTTTGTCTGCAAACTGCTATGAACATTTATGGCTTGTTATAAATAACAATCATGTCGGAAACCTCAGGAGGGTAATCATTAGGACTTTAGGAGGTATGGAATACAGTGAAATGCCATGTGTGCATATTCACACATACATGGGCATGAGGACATGCATATGTGCATACAACATGCATTGAGAATGGCCTATTTAACATGCACTGCATCTGAAACGTTTTATGTGACAGTAACCTGCAGAGTATAAAAATATTCCTTTTAATTGGTGGATTCTCTGGGATCTTCTTCATCTTCCTACTCCAAGCTCAGTCTGCACGTTGCGGTTCCTCGGGTCCTGTAGGAAGAGCTCTCCTCCTCCCCCCTCCTCTCGTAGCTGGCCAGAGTAGTTTGGCATATCAGCTGAGCGAGTACTTCGAAATCATGGGAACTGCTTTCTTCAGCCCAGGGACCAAGCGTTATCTCTTGTCCGGGGCGGGAGGAATGTAGCAAGCTGCGTCCAGATCTGTGATAGCAACGCAATAAGCACTGATGAGTGAGTTCAGTTGCTGCAGCAAGGAGGGGGAGGGAAAGCTTATTTTTAACTGGAAACTATACAAGTGAGACTGAAGTAGCTCTCTGCTGTCTTCCTATCATCAAGTGTATGTGTGAGCGCATGAGCGTATGAACATAGTTAAGTGCAGTGCATGTATGCTAACGGAGTGTGTAATTGTGTGTGTGCAGGGTGGAGGCAAGTCGGATGAAAGGACAGTGCATGCTAGCTGCTTTGTCTGGGTGTTTGAACTCGTGTGTTCTACTGAGCAATTCCTGATAACATTTATCTACTTCTTTTTTCAGTGGGGTTGATTCTTTCCTGTGCCCTGCTCCTCGGGTTGCCTGTCTCCCAGCCATTCCTCTTTCCCTTCCTAACTCATTCCCCTTTCTCTCTTCCATCCTTAATCTTCCCACCCCTTCCTCTCATCTGAGCCTGACCCTTCTCTCTTCTCGCCCCTCCTTCCCAGCCGATCCCTCCCTCTGCTCTGGATCTGCTGGCTGTGGGATTTTTTTCTCATGCTCACTGGCAGATGTGACAGCTTTTGGAACTGTATCATCTAGGAACAGCTATATCTGGAGTTGACAAATCTAACGTGGTTTCCCAGGCAGCAGGAATGGATCGCTGAGAGAATTTCAATCTCCGACTGCTTTTGTCTTGTGGTAGTGACTTTTATTATTTATGTTTGTGACATTTCTTACAGTACAGTTGTCAGCAGTGAATGAAAGACTAAAGTCTAGTAGATTATTATAAAATCAGTGTCACAGTATTTGTATTATTGTATTAAAGGGATGCTGTCTACGTTTAAATACAGGTTTGGCTTGATTTACAGAATCTTAAATGTGTAAAATGTTCTTACGAATTTCTTACTGAATTAGAAAAGGCCTGTTTTATGTATTTTATTTAAACATTCTTTAGCTGGATATTGGAAATACAAGTAAATAGCTCTTGCATGAAAACCACGAAGTGAAAGGAGACTGGTTAAATACAACCCTCAATGAAATGCAAAACCTACAGAGATTATTACAATCCATTGGATTTCAAATAACTATTTTTAATGTATGAATTTAATTTGATCTTAACGCAGTGTACCTTTAAACCACCTGTCTGATATGGCAACGTCTTTATAACCAAAGATTGATGCTGACCATATAAAGCAAGTGTCATTGGATACCCAGGGGTATGTCGTATTTAGAGTTGATTACATTTTGTTTTTAAGATGTCTATTATAAGCCAATAAGGTAGATGCAGGCCATGTCAGCTAGTGACCCTAAAATTGACCATGAACTTAGTAGATGCTTCTCTCTGGGTTTAGGAAGCGTGCTTTTGTATATAGGATCTAAGTGTAGTCCAGGTGTTGATTGACAGGTATAGGGATTTAATGTAAACATACAAATGTAATGTTTATGCTTATGCAAACTGATATGCTGGCAGAGAGCCACTGTTCTATTTGGGGCCAAAAACATCACCTGGGCTTTAAAAATTTGCATTTTGAAATAGTTTAGCTAGAATCTTTCTTCTCATGGGGAAATGATTGAAATGATCAGAACACAGTTGATGCTACAAGTGCTAATGGTTGTGGCATTCGTAACACCCCATTTTACAGGACCCCTTGCCACCTGAAGCAGTTAAAGAGCAAACTTGTAAGACACCGTGTGCTATGCCCTGAATATCTTCTCCTTACGAAGATGAGATGAGGAATGAAGCTGTAGAGAGTAGGAGCAAGAGAAGGAAAGATACTGGTTAAAATAGTAACATCGCTCTGTCTGGAAATGCCCCTGTTCTGGTGGATCAAGTAGCTGTCATGACTGACATGTAGTCAACGATTCAGAACTGAAGCACTTGATAGAATACTACAGATATGCTTCCTGCTTTCCTTGGAGGCTGTGAAAGCTCCTCAGTAGCACCAGCTGTTGGTTTGAATTGTACTAACACCATGAGCTATTAGAATATCTTTCCTTTCCAGGACTGTCTGCACTTTTTTCCTCAAAGAATTGTCCTATTGCTTTAGTCTTGATTATTAGTTAATATGCAGCACTTAAGGGGCCTTCGAGATGAATCACTGTGTTTGAGTAGCTGCTTTACAGACCTGGAGCACAGATGCTCTTCCCATAAGCTCTCCATTGAGATGTATTTGGGTTTTCCTTGGAACATATTCTGAGCAAAGATTATTCTGGCTCCGAAACCTCTTCTAGGCAGAGCAGTTGCTTCCAGCTTCTTTTGTAAGTGTTTTTTTTTAGTTTCCTAACCTTTTGCTTTCTTTTTCAACTGTAAGGTATCTTTAGTAGGCTTCTGGACACAGTATTGCAATGGACGTTGTCAGTGTGTGAAGTCTGTATTTCACCAAGGATGGATTGCATGATTGGGGGTGTAGATGGTGTAAAGGTCCTTCTGCGCCATACGAACACTTCCCATCCCAGTGACTACAGGATCCTGGTAACCAAATTTTAAGCCAGTGTGTATGAGCCTAGCACTAGGAAGCAAAGTCATTGCTCACCTGGTGGCTGCACTTTGCTCCCTAATCAAGTTTTAAGTGGAACAACCTGGAAAATGTTTGACATGTATTTCACTGCGGGGTAAAAAAGCACGAGGTGTGCTGGTTTTTGAGACCAGTGTCCTCTAGAAGTGTGCTCATGTCTGCACCACAACATGTTGTCTCTGTATGTGTTCTGTGTCTCTGACCCTTGTAAATATTTATTCAGCACAAATTGTTGGAAGATGTACAGGGGAAAAGCGATCTCTACAAAATTGAAGATCAAGTGGCAAAAACCCTCTACCTGCTGTCCAGGAAGAGGTGGTGTTCATTGCTTTAGGCAGTATTAGTGAGAGGCAAATGCTAATATTAAAGATGTGGGTGGAAAGGGAGGAGCACATAAACATTTCTTTTTTTCTACTGGTAGATATTAATTGCTTTAAAGAAACCTGTACAGCTTTTTCCCAAGCTAGAGAGCTTTAGCACTGAACTACCTAAAATGTTTTGGCACTGGGTCTCTGTTTTGTCTCGGCTCCCTTATGGCTCTCATTGTGCAGTTCATCCTGTGCATTGACAGAAAGCATCTTGGAGAGGAGATGATGAGCTCTGGGGCATGCCATTTCCATGGCATCCACAGAACAGTAATCTGCCCATTAAACATGTTTCTCCAACAGCAGATAGGAAAATGTAACGTGGTATATTTGTAACTTTAAAGCCATTGAACCAGTCAGTGGAATCACAGAACAATTCAGGGGAGAGGGGACCTTAAGAGATCTGTAGTCCAACCCCCTGTTCAAAGCAGGGTCTGCTCTGAGAGTCAGACCAGGTTGCTCAGGGCTTTGTCTTCAAGAGAAAACTTGCTCTTGAAGACCTCTGAGGATGGAGACTGCACAGCCTGCCTGGGCAACCTGCTCCAATGCTGGACTCTCCTCATCGCAGAAAAGTTTCTCCATCTATCCAGTCAGGAGCAATCTTGTTTTGATTTATGCCTGTTGTTTCTGACTCCCACCACTCTCCACTGTAAAGAGCCTGTCTATCCACAGAAAATCTCTCTACCTCTGAGCTGTTTCTTCATGGAAAGAGTAACTTCCCCCTCACCTCATTTTCCCTGTCTGTCTTTTGTGAAGAGATTGTGTCTATCCATCACAGTTCTCCACTTACTCAAGCTTTCCCACCTCTGTGACTGTGTGGAGCTCCGATTCTTTCTTTTCCTTCATACCTTCCCAATTTCAAAAAGGTGTAAAACTTTTGCCTTTCTATCTACATCTCTCTTTTTTTTTTTTTTTTGGCTATAAAGTCTAAATGCAGATTTTTAATGTCTCTTCTGTTTGGGTATATTTAAGTGTTAGCTGGTTTTAGCTTGTTGCAATTGTAATGGCCTTTCACACAAACTGTCTCTCTCAGCCCCCAAGGGAAAGGAATCTTAGTTTTTAATTTTAGCTTCTTCAGCTACCTGCTGACAGAGTTTGATTTCCACTACCACCACCTCTCTCTCTCTCTCTCTCTCTCCCAAGCCCTCTGTCTAACCTAGAAAAACTGAGATCCAAAATCAGTCCTTTGGCAACAACTTTGTCTTTAAATGGGAATCCAACGTATATTATTTACTTGGAGTGACCAGTGAGAAGGCACCCTAAGCCTTGTTCCTAACCACCCTTCATTCCAGGCTTGTACTGGAATCAACACCATCTAACTGGCTGGACTCCAAAGCCATTTAACCTCAGTAAAAGCCTGTAAAATATAAATATGTATCTCTCATATATATTTAAAATGTTTATATCGGGCAATATGAATTTGTAGAAATAAAGGAAGCCAAGTAGTAGGAGTTCAGCCATAGACATAACAGGCGCCTGTTTCTTTTCTGAAATAGGAGCAGTGTTTCACAGTGGGCAGAGCACTAGAAAGGTCACTAGAAATCCTAGTTCAGCCACTGGCCTGCTAGGTGGTCTTGAGCAACTCATTGCTCTCTTGTTACTTCTGTTTCCTCATCTGTAAAAGCAGATGATCAACTCTTGTTAAAGTGCTGTTGCTGGAGAATGTTCTTAATACAATGCAGTTAACTTATATAATTTATATGTGATAGTACTGATTTGGCATATTGGACTTAGACATGCAAGAGCACTGATGGCATTTCCTTCTCTGATTTAGGCATCATGTTCCGCAAGAAGAAGAAGAAACGCCCGGAGATCTCGTCTCCGCAGAACTTTGAGCACCGTGTCCACACCTCATTTGACCCAAAGGAGGGCAAGTTTGTGGGCCTGCCACCTCAATGGCAGAATATTCTAGACACGCTGAGGCGCCCCAAACCAGTGGTAGACCCTTCAAGGATCACGAGGATGCAACTCCAGCCTATGAAGGTAAGGGAGGAAGGCTGTGCTTTCCTGTCCCCTGGGCTTCCCTGTTCCTTGGGGAAGCCCAAGTTGAGGCAATGTTTCCATTGCCCCATATGTATTTAAACGGGGCTGAGGGTGGGATCTGTAAGGAATTCCTTGGCTAGCAGGTCTCAGCTTTGCTGACATGGTCTTTTTTTTGAAGTGATAGTAACTTCATCAGAAATAAGGACAGTCATATCCTTAACTGCGGTAGTGGCACTGTTCAAATAACCAGCTGGCTGCCTGTCACTGTAACGAGGACCTGTGAAAGCTCCCGTGGTAGCTGACAGGGCCTGGGATGTGTTCAGCTGTTGTACAGGGAAGCGAAGAGGAGAATTCGTGAGAGACCTGTTTTAGCATGTTTGTCATTCTCGTGGGTGAGCAAATTTGGCTGGTAATTAAGTTGACAGGGAAGCCTGAGTGGGAGAGAGCGGGGTAGCACTAGCTCACTGTTCATGGATGGCTAAGCGAATGAGAGGCAACAGGGAGCAGGACTAAACCAGGGTTTAGGCTAAAAGGGTTCATAAACCAGCCTTTTAACAGAAAGTGGGACATAGGAGAATGTCCTTAAAGCAAGTCATTCAGTAAGGAGAAACAAGTTACTGATCCTTGTAGATAGATGAATTTAGATGCTCTCTTGCTTGGGTGGCTGTTGATAATGGCATGTGCAGACTGTGTGTGCTCATAAGTGACTGCATGGACCTGCTGTGTGAGGAGAGGCAGATTCACGATGACCCCTTGGAAAAGGAAATGAAAGATGGTGACAGAATTATTGTGTTTTAAGTCTTGCTAGCTTGTGGGAAGTTTTTGTTCCCGTTAAAAAAAAACCCTACAGGGGCCTAAAAACTGAAAGGTAAATTGTAAAATAGAGACGTTACTACTTGGATTTTAGGAGGAACATAAAAGAATATGGTTGTCTATTGGATGAATATATTTAGCTTTTTGTGTACAAATGCTTCAAACATGGGGACTAAATGGGACTACATTTTAGTATAATGCAAGTATTAATGCAAAATCAAACCTGCAATTTAAATGGCACATCAGGATCTTTTGAGCAGAATGCTGATTTAGAAAGGAAAAACTTTCTTAGGAAGACCAGGTAAAAGAAAAAGCTAGGAGGTATGCCTTCTGTTTTGTGGTGTCCTGAATGTGCTTTATGGTTCAAAATGTAGTAGGAGATAGGACCACAATCCAGAGAAGAGATGAAATGTGTAATAAGAGACCAACTTGGTTAGATCAGGAGCTCTCTAATGAGCTTAAACTGCAGGAGGATTGCTCAGAAGGGTGGAAAGTAGGTCAAGTTCTAAAGGGCAAACAGAAAAGAAATTTATGTAGGAACAAAACTGGAAGGCCAAGGCACAAGAAGAGATGTTATTCTCAAAGAACATAAAGGGCACTAAGGAGGCATCATAAGTACACTGAGGAGGAGAAGGAGGATGAAGGAAAGAATTTGTTCACTGCTCATTTTGGTAGAAAATTAATAAGAGATGACACTGAGAATTCTTAAATGTTTAATGATTTTGCTTCAGTCTTTATTGAAAAGGTTAACTGTGATCAGCAGGCTAACACAATTAGCACGAGCATAAAGGGATAAGAACGCAGGCTAGAATAAGAAAACATGAACAGAAATGAGACTTCTTAGATAAGTTACATATTTTCAAGTCAGCTGGGCCTAATGAAATTCAAGGAATTGCAGATCAGTCAGAATAATTTCAATTCCCAGAAAGAGACTGGAACAAATAAGCAAGTAATCTATTTGCAACCACTTCCTAGGAGATAGCAGGGTAATTGCTAGCAGCCAGCATGGATTTGTCAAGAGCAAATCATGTCAAGCAACCCAATTTCTGTCGATCACAGGGTATCGGGCTTTGGGTCAGGGAGAAATGATGGCTCACTCCTATATCTTGACTTCGGTTAAGTTCTTCACACTGTACCTACGGCATTCCCAGAGCAAACTGAGCAAGTTTTCTCATGTATTAGTAAAAGTATACTCGAGAGAATAGTGTGAGGCATCACTGTCAAAATAGAAATGTGCATGAAGAAATTTATTGGAGTTTGTCCTGAGTCTAATACATGGTCGGTACTTTCATGTATGACTTACTAAACCTGTAGATGGTAAAAGCTGAAAGGAGGTGCAAATCTTTAAGAGATCAAGGACACAATACCCAACAGTCTTTAGAGAAGAATCTTAAAGTAACACTAGTTTCTTTTTTTTTTTTTTTTTCCCCAAGTAAGTCCAAGTGGAAATACTCTCTTAAATTGCATCACATAGTTGATTATTTCTGGTAAACTCTGTTTGAACAAATTCCTGTTCAATGATACCAATCAATAGTAAGATTTTTTTTAAGTGCTAATTTGCCCTATTAGGCCAAGTCCTTATTCATCATGTTCTGGATTCAACTATCATAGTTTTTCCATTTTTTGTCATGTACTGTGTGTAGTTTGTAAAGGGTCGCTTTTCTGATATGTCTGGTGTTTCTAATGGATGAGTTAGAATGGACAGAAGACTCTTCCCGCCCCACTGACAGCTTTCAGTCTGGGTTTTCTGACCATTTACTTTTG
Organism: Strix uralensis; assembly: GCF_047716275.1. Taxonomy (NCBI): domain Eukaryota; kingdom Metazoa; phylum Chordata; class Aves; order Strigiformes; family Strigidae; genus Strix; species Strix uralensis. Next base: position 12,298,273 of record NC_133986.1, read on the forward strand.
ATATTTTTTTTTCCCCTATCGAGTTTGATGCAAAAGTGATGGAAACAGTTTGAGGAGTTGGTGTCCTCAGTGTGTTGTTAAGGCAGCATTTGACAGCAGCTGGGGCCATGCAGGAAGGTGCATGGATGTGGTGAGGGAGGTACATTGCTGCAGTAGGACTGAAGAGCAGAATTTCCTGCTGCAGGTGATCATGTGTATGCAGCGGTATGAGTTGGATTGTCCTTTCTTCGCCTTGTCTGACAAAATCTTCTGTTCTGCCTTTCATTCTCAGACCCTGAGCAGACTGGGCGCTCACTTTGTGCACTGTGGTGGCATTCTGTTGAAATTGCTGGAGCTGCTGTTTTGCACCAGCTAAATGTTAGGCTCAGTGTAATTAATTCAGCATCTTTAGAAGATCCCTGGAGTTCAGTTAGCAAACAGGAGATTGCCATCACTCCAGGGAAGGACTTTCCTCAGGCAGAGATTCATGAAAGTGTAGGAGTGATCCTATGAATTTCTGTGAAGAAATGAAACATTTTGTTTCCCAGCACTAAAAAAGCTTCTGTAAGCTTTTCAGTTCCAGAATAAACAAGGTAGAGCACTACATAATATACCGACAGCTTCAAGTGTCCTACTTGTATAGTGCTGTTGCTTGTTTGGATGGAAGCCTTGTTTTTCATCATTTGCTTACAAGGCAGTTGTGAGCTGTTGTGACCCTTTGTTCATCATTTTTAATTATAATAGCTTGGCAGAACAGAGGAGGGATGCAGTGTTGGAACAGAGTGGTCTTCACTGGATGGGAGTAAGATGCATTAGCAAAAACCAGGCTAAGGGAGGCTGATTACTGAGAGTGCTACAGGGGAGAGATGAACCTTGTGTTGGAGTAGCAAGGTGATTTTTGCAGATGGAGCTTATGGCATGCTGTAACCTCTTCTGAGAATATTCTCAGGAGCTTGCTGAGCCTAAGTTAGTGATGTAGCGTAGCACAATTTCAGCACAAGAGAGTCAGGAGTGCTAAAAACATCCTAATTTTGCTTTAATGTTGTCCTTTAGAATGTGAGTGCAGCAGCAGAATTCACTGTTCTGGCTGAAGGCACTGCTGCCTCTGACAGAAGGATGCAACCCAGTGATTCCTTTTTTTTCTTTTTTATCCCCTCAGTAAAGGACAATGAAAAAAGACACAAAAAATCATCTTTTTTCCCCTAGATTCCTTGAGTTGTCTTTGGCTAGACAAACAAAATCTAACCTTTGTCAAGATAAGCTGAGCCTCAATTTTTACAACTCTTTTCCCCCTTCCCCTTTGTTTTGCAGACTGTGGTGAGGGGCAGCACTGTGGAAGTGGAAGGCTATATCTCCGGGCTACTCAACGACATCCAGAAGCTTTCTGCCATCAGTTCGAACACTCTGAGGGGTCGGAGCCCCACCAGCCGGAGGAGAGCGCAGTCCCTCGGGCTCCTGGGGGAGGACAGACCTCCCGACATGTATCTTCAGAGTCCTGAAGCAGACTGGGCAGACAAATATGGAAACTACCTCAATTGCAATGGTGGGAGCAAGGTGACCCGGAGGCAGACTATGTGGCCAGATTACAAACCCCGGTTGGAAGGACAGTCTCATCCCAACGGTATGGTAATGAAAGCACAGTCCCTCGGGCCTTCGGAGTTCCAGGGTGCTGACGGCAGCTGCCTCCAGCGTGCCTCTGGTTTGCAGCACATGCCAACTCTACCCGGGGAGAGCGAGAAGGCGGGAAAAAAGAGCTCAGAAGAGTGCTGGCCTCAGCCTTGTCTTGTGCGACAAGCAAACTCCAGGCCCTCAGGGGAGGGCAGCCCTAGCTCCAAATCAAGGGAGAACAGCTTGAAGAGGAGGCTGTTACGCAGTGTATTTCCCTCATCCAGCGGCTCAAACAAGTCAGGCTCTTCCCTGCAGATAAAGGTAAAGTTATTCAATATTTTTGAGTGAGTGCAATGTTGACTTTACAGTTCCAGAGGTTACTTACACAGCTGAACAAATTTAATTTGTTCAAACATCATGCAACCATCTGTTATTGTTATGATTAATGCTGGAATCAAAATAGTCCTGGACAAGGGAAACACGTAGTCTGCCTAAGTTTCACAGAATATACTGCTAGGCAGAGCTCAAAATGGCAGCCAGATCTACGTGAGAAGGGCTTGTTAGCAGAGCTGTGCTTGCAGGAGTGTAGGTTGGGAAGGACGTAGGGAACTTACTCATTTTTGCCCTTCTGTAGTAGTAAAGGCATGACTTAAATGCCGTTATACTAGCATAAATGTGCTTTTGCCATTTGAGAAATTGCCATAATTTACATTAGTAATGTATTCTTTTGCCTGTGCAAAGTAGAGCTACCTCAGGAGAGCTTGTTGGTTATAACTGTATCTGCCAACCTGCCTAATAGGAACATTTCCATCAGCACCCACAGTACTGTCAAACAGGAAATCTCACTGTTGGTTTTTGGTAAGGATGGGACAGCTCATAGCTCCATCTCCCCCAGGAAACCTATCCTGAATGAATGACTCACTTATTAAACTTGGAGAAAAACTCTGTTTCCTGTTACTGGATAGGAAATGTAGCCCTTCAGGCCACTGCCTCTAAGTCATCCCAGGCTAACCCGGCTCTCATTGTCCCTGCACAGCTGCTGGGTGGTTTCAGAGGCTGTGCTGGGCTGGTGTGAGGCCAGGCTAATTTCTAGCAGGCGTGGAGCCCCTGAGCTGGGAGGAAGATGACAGGAACCACTGGCCCAACAAAACTGACTGTTCTGTAGTGTATTGCAGGGTGGGGCTCTCTCCGACCCATCCTTGCGTAAGGATGAGACTCAAGGCTTCCACACAACTTTCTCCCTGCAGATTCCCTTTCCGAGGGAGTGGGATTTTAAAGGAATGCACTTCTTGTATAGCACAAACTACACTTACTTATTGCTGTCTCTGACTCTGGGCTGATCTATGCTGGCTGCAGGCCTGTCCCTGAGTACTTGGGAGAACTGACTGTTGCTTTCTTCTCTAGCAAGTGTATTTGCCACGCCTCAGCACTTGCACAAGAAGCAGCGGAGGTTACCAGTCAAATGGTGTGTGCACATGGATGTGTTTGGGTGTGTTTGAACTCGAGCTGCTTGAGAGAGGAGAGACCTTGAGGTTATCTAGTCCATCTCCCTGCTCCAGTGGAGGATCTGCGCCATTGCTGGCAATTTTTTATCTAAACTGTTCTTAACAGCCTCCAATGATGAAATCCTTAGACTCTCTCACAAATAGAGATGATGATGTGTAATTGTGATGTGTAAGAAATGCAGCATTGCGGATGAAATGGAAAGGGGATATAATTGGCTGAAAATGGGGAGGTGGGTGTCTCGACAGGCTGTCTGTAGTCACCATGGGAAGGTCGAATGCTCTCTCCTTTTGACCTCATATTGGGTGAAGGAGTAGGAGAACCAGTGACATCTCAAAATGTCCAGAGACTGAAAATGTGTATATAGGGGCTGTCAAATTACAAGAGCAGGAAATAATACTTACATGTGGTTAGACAACATGTGTGAGCTTGCATGCATGTTGTGTGCCCTTTTGCATGCTCTAGGTTATATAAACCTTTTTTTTTTTTTTTTTTTTCCTCTCTCCTGAGACAAAACACGAGTTGGGAAATAAATACTTCGTTGCCATGAGCATGTCTCTACAGGACTGCAGGGGTGGAGCTGGTAAATGAGGAGGAAGTAACTTCTGACAGGCAGTTTGTGTTTGTGCACTCCTGCACCCTGATGTCAGGAGCTACTAAATCATATTTTCAGGGCCTGTGTGTGAAAATGAGCTACATGTGTGTTAGGCTTATGCAGATTTTACTGTTGACAGAAATCCTTGATTAAAAACCAAAGTGCATAGAATTAAATTCTATACAATTATTTTCTGTCTGAGAGAAAATGAGTGCTCTTTTTAAAAAACTCTCTATTGGCAGTTTTCGGTTCCCATATCCATATTATTAACTTTATTAATAATCTGTCTGAACTGTGAGAGAGAAAAAGCTTGTTGCTTTGAAGTTTTTATTTTGCCCTATAATATAAATGATTGGCTTGCTCTTTCTGAAGTTGCTACTTTGTCAGATCCATTATTATTTCACATATAACTAAGTATATAATGTATTTTATACCTAACCTGCTAGATGATGTTGAATTTTAATTAGTCACCATTTCCAGGGTGAGTATTAGCACTTCAGGATTTATCCTTCTTGGGAGACCTGTGTGTCGTGCTAGCATGGGAATGTGTATCCTGAAGCCACACTGCCGCAGGCTGTGATCTTACTAGATCTCATAAACTAAACAGGGTTGGGCCTGCTTGGTACTTGAGTGGGAGGTCTCTGAAAGCCTCGAGAGCTCTGGGAAGGAGCACTGCTAATCCAAATTCATTGCAGGTCGGTTTTGAGCCGGTGAGATGGCAAGGTGGCAGGTGGCTCTGTGTAGCTGGAGTCTCATGCTGGCCACCCATAGCTGTCCTGGTTCGTGGTGCTTTTCCCAAAACAGAGGGCTAATTCTGTGTCTGAGCGACAGGAATGCTCCACAGGTACCAGTGGAAAGCACAGAGAGAGTTTTCAGTAGGCAGAGCGTAATTACCCAAGGGGAATTAGGCCAAGACATCAAAGTGATTTACAGCTTTGGCATGAATCCTCTTCCCTTTTATATATAGGAAGATCAGAGGCATGGAGGGATAAAGGATTTTCAAGTTCTCTGCAACACAGGTTGCCCCTGAGTTTTGGTGGCAAGGTTGGAATGCTTTTTAGCAGCTGTTGTGGTTGTTTTTTTTTTTTCCTGTGGGTTTTGGTTTTTAGTGGTTTTCTTTAAAGCATGTGCTTTAAAAGGTCCCTTTTAAACTGCCTCAATTTGGAGGTCATTAAAGCATAGCACCCATCTTTAACTGGTTCTTGAAAACCTGCATCCATGTGGCTTCCCTTAGTCATGCAGCATACGTTGGGCAGACTTGGAGACAAGAACCTAGAGCTCTTGGCTCCAGTCTGCTACACCTGCGTGGCATGACAATCAGCTGGCTCCCGACACTTCTTTCTTGTTTATCTAACCATCGCTTTTTCTTTCTTCCACTTTCGTATTTGTTCTTCTCAAAGCCTAATGCTTTCTTCAGGCCCCAGCAATGGGGTTCACCACGCAGCCCTGCAGCCAAAGCCCAGTCTCTCCCATCAGATCAGCCTGCCTCCGATTTCCCCAGGATGATCTCGGAAGCTGGGACACCCCAGAAATCACCAACAGTGGAGAAGGCAATTGCAGCGCCTCAAGGCCGGCCGTCACCCGCAGGGTCTCCCAGGAACCGGCAGACTCAGACTAGTTCTAGCAACCTTCACCTTCCCCAGGACTCTTCTGTGAAAGGGCAGCTGGCCAGTGAGGACCCAGTGGTTGTGACTCACGAGCAGTTCAAAGCTGCCCTTAGGATGGTTGTGGACCAGGGGGATCCCCGGACATTACTGGAGAATTACGTAAAGATTGGTGAAGGGTCCACAGGTATTGTCTGTATCGCTCGAGAGAAGCACTCAGGGCGGCAGGTGGCCGTGAAAATGATGGACCTGAGGAAGCAGCAGCGCCGGGAGCTCCTTTTCAATGAGGTGAGTGTAGTGAGGAGAGGTGGGGTTCTGCTGTCCACCGTAAAGCCATGGTAACAGTCAGTGTGGTAAAAAGAAGGGAAGAGCAGGAGATGTCTTGCTTTTAATAGAATTATGCTAGTACCAAAAAAAAATGACTGGGGGTCGGAGGCTGCTGTGTTGTAGGGTTGTGCGTGCTTGCTTTTTTGGATAAGATTAAGTGTTGTTAGTGCTTTTGTGGTGGTCACTTGTCCCCTGTGTTTTTACAGGTGGTGATAATGAGGGACTATCAACATGTCAATGTAGTGGAGATGTACAAGAGCTATCTAGTGGGAGAGGAGCTCTGGGTGCTGATGGAGTTCCTGCAGGGGGGAGCCCTCACAGACATTGTGTCTCAAATCAGGTATGAAGCAAAGTCTGAAACATCAACGCTCATGTTCCCACCTGACAGGCAAGAGCAGTAGAATGGAGATTTTTGGGAAGAAGAGTTTCCCTCAGAGACCTTGTGTTTGCAGTGCTCTGAAACTACTACACTTTGTAACTGTCATCCCTCTGAAGTATGCAATAATACTTCTGATGAAGAAGGACATTTACAGTACTGATCCCTTTAGATACCCACTATTCATCTGCTTGATGACCTTCCCTGTAAAACACAGTACTCATAAAAAGTATTGTTTACTGTATCTGTTGAATTCTGGCCAGGAAGCTCATTGAATAAGTATTAAAGAGCATGCAGAAATAATTTTTGGTGGTGCAGCCTTGGTGAGGTTGAATCTGTGGCTAACTCCTCTGGAGAAGTGCAGCAGGGCCTTGAGATCTGGACTCCTTCCCAAATTTCATTGCCTAAAGATAGCAACTACTGAACACTCTCCTAAATTTGTTTTCTTATCCACACCACTTCGTTAATGCCCAGAGCATTTCTGTGTGGCAAAGAAGTTGTTCTCAAATGGGCTTTAGACTCCCACTCCCAAGGTGTTCTGGTGATGCAGTTGTGACGATCATGTCTTACCCATGACCCTGGAGCATCCTCCTGCTTCCGAGCAGTCCTGCGAGGCTGTAAACTGGTGCAGGGAAAGCCAATGAAAAGACTTGACCAGGAAAGTCTGTAGGATAAGCTTTCCTCTCTTGAAGATTCAGAATCTTAATTGGATTACAATTAGGTAGTATGGCTAACACTAATTATATTTACTTTTTAAAAATCATAGTATACCTTTAATTCACTTATGTGCTTTGACTAGCCTTTACTGATGCTGTGGTGGATTTAAGGCATGTATCTTGCTCTGTTGGGTTCTCTGTTTTGCAAGCACATCTGTGACGTGTTTGGGAGGCATAATAAAGCGCATTGTCCTCTGTAGCCTCCACTACCCCACCTGTAAGGAGTGTCTTGGAGGCATTTAGCTGGCCAGGCCCTCCAGCACTGAGCTCGGAGGCACATCTTGGGGGCTGAGAACCAAGGTGTCACTAAGTCGTGTGCTTACTCCTGGACAGGAAAAAAACCTGAATCCTGAAGAGTGCTGAGTTATGGCATTGCAGAGCCAGTGAAACTCTTATAACTCTTAGCTGGTATTAGAACCAATGGAGCTACAGATAAAAAGAATTAAAATATTCTGAAGAGGTTTATGAAGGGTCTGTGTAGTTTATATCCACCAGTGAGACTAAATTCCATTGTGGGACCTCGGCCTAGATCGGAGTTATTTTACGAAGCCTTCCTTTGAACTTTTCAATGAACACTTGTTTTTCCATGTAGTGGAAACGGGATCTGTTATAACCATACCATTTATCAAAAGTAAGCTGCAGGCCTTTATCAGTTTTTCACAGGGAGGAAAATACCCTCATTCCATTCATTAAACATTTGCTGAAGGTGATAACTGATTTGCATCTCCAGGAGTGAGGTAATCCTCTACTAATCTGTTTTACACTATGCAGTCACTTGACTGAAACCAAATTCCATACGTGACAAGCTGAAACTACACGTCTTTGTTATCTTCTAGAACCACAGAGCTCAGAAGTGCATCAGCTTTTCTTGCAGCTCATGCGCTGTGAAATGACAAGCACTGTTTCTCAGCGGGTTAGGTTCTGTATTGGGGAAATCCCGCAGTTGGCCTTTGTCCCTCTCCCTTTACAGCTTAAATCATACTGGCAAAAGTATCCCCCTGCCATCCTTCAGATAGATTTGCCGTCAGCGTGGCACGGTGCAGCCGCAACATGTAGTCGTCCTGGTCAGATGGTGGGTTTGGTGAAGATACAGAATACCAAACAAGCCACGGAAGGATAAATTTCTCAGCTGAGAAATGAATGGGTAGAAAGTGCTTTTATGTCTTTAGAAGATACTGGTACACTTTGCACAGTTCTGCCTTCTGAGTGCGCTCTTCTCCTCAGTCTTACTTGCAGACCTGGATTAGAGGAGGTGTCACTTCTGTGTCCTCAACTGAGAGTGGTTTGAAACAACTGCTAGAGACAGGCTGAGAATCAAAAGTACTCAAATTGGGTACTTCAGCTATTTTTTGAAATACTTGACTTCTAGCATTGCTCAGTATAAATGTGCAGAGAACACTGTCACTGTTCCCAGTTGTAGGAGATAATTTTAATTTCTACCATTTTCACTTATATTTGATCATGAAGGTTCTTGTGTTGGTATTCCAAACAGCAAGAGCTTCTAAAGAGAAGGTCCTTGGTGCCCAGACTCGGTGTGCTAACAAAGAGAGTGGTAAAATCCGGGAGTATCCTCCCTGCTTGTGACCTGTGCTACCTTTAGTTAGGTATCAGAGGATCCAAAGTGTCCAGCTGCATGAAACCTGTAAAGGATCCCTATATTTGCTATCAAATTAGTGTTTAGATGCTTTCTGGATAAAGTTGCACAATAAGCCTTGTGAACAATAGCTTTTCTATATTTGCGTAAAAAAAAAAAAGCTGTCTCAACAGTTACTGCGGCACCTTGGCATGAAGACGCAGCCTTGCCTACCAGAATTGCTTGAAACAGCATCTTGTGGAATGAATTTAGATACGAGATTTAAAATGCAATTTCTCTGTATTAGACTTACGAAAACTTAAAATTGCGAACCATCAAGACAAAAATGTTTTCAACAGTAAAAGACAGTCAAAGAAGAACAGTAAAAGTGAGATAGTTATGGTCATGGGGAACCAAGATATATGTATCTGCAATTCAACTTCAGAATTGCACTGTGCGTTTGAAGAGGACCCGTGAGCAACTGCTGTCCACTGCCCAGTGCGATGCAGTTAAACTCCTGTGTCTTTAATTTCAGGCTAAATGAAGAGCAAATTGCGACAGTGTGTGAATCAGTGCTGCAGGCTCTGTCATATCTTCACTCTCAGGGTGTCATTCACAGAGACATTAAGAGCGACTCGATTCTTTTGACACTGGATGGAAGGGTATGTTTCCTCATACAAATTGTTTCCTGTCTGCTGCTGCCACAGCCTTAATCTGTCTCCTTATTTCCTTTCTGTTCACAGTCTCTTGTTTGTACCTCGTCCTCTTACTCCCTTTGTCTTGTCTTTTGGTGTTTCCCTCCCTGTTGTTTGAAAATTATTTTTAAGGTTGGTTGCTTTTCTCTTTGTACAGGTCAAACTCTCAGATTTTGGCTTCTGTGCTCAGATCAGTAAAGATGTACCTAAAAGAAAGTCCCTAGTAGGTACTCCATACTGGATGGCTCCAGAAGTTATTGCAAGGATACCATACACTACCGAGGTACGGGACCACTTCCCTAATACCAGAAGAGGTAGCAAATTATATTCTGGGGTGTTGCAGGAAAATAACTCTTGGCTTTTCTAGGAAGAGCCTCTAGAGTCTGTTTAAAATATAACTATACTACTATAAATACAACTATGACTACAGATTTGATTGTGATCACATCAATATTTCCTAAAACAGTAGAAGAACAGGTTGTTCTGCTTCCCGGAACAAGGTGTAAACTTATTCTATTCTTATACCTGAAGCTTGGCATAGACTTGTACCTGCTGTAGTGTGGACAGATGTTAGCCAGGAGCTGCCTGTGATGTGATATGGATCAGTTAAATCAATCAATGCCATGAAGGGAGGGGAGGAGCGGGGGGAAGGCACAGATGTGAGCTCTGAAATTATGGGCAGGTGGCAGGAGACTGATTAGTTTTGTTTACCAACCAACCAGGTGTAGCACAAGCAGTTACTTGCAGACCTTTACATGTTGCAACACCAGCGTGGCTCAGTTCTAGGTGGAAAGCTGTCTTTGTTAAACTGTGGTAAGGAGGCCACAGTTTAGTGGGTTAATGTTTTACTCTCTTGATGCCATTTGTGGGGGTGTTGCTGTCTTTGTGAAAGCTTCAAGGCAGGGACCTGTTGCTCTGAACGGTGTGTACTGATGGGCCATTGGCTTCCACAGGTGGATATCTGGTCTCTGGGAATCATGGTGATAGAGATGGTGGATGGAGAACCCCCCTATTTCAGTGATTCTCCAGTCCAGGCAATGAAGAGACTCCGTGACAGTCCTCCTCCCAAGCTGAAAAACTTCCACAGGGTGAGCACACTGGCAAGCACTCTTAAACCTGATGATTATCATGGGGAAACATCCGTATCAGCCGTTCCCAGTAAAGCTGGCTGTGAAAGTCATCTTGCTAGGACATGTTTCTTGGGGAACTTCTTTGGCCCCGGTGCCTCAGTGGCCGTGAGCTGCTGCTGACAGCTAGTGGCTGGTTTGGGAAATAGCCCTGATAATGTAAGGTCACTTGGGCATAAACCTGCTAATGCAAATCAAAGCTGCTTCAGGCAGGCCCAGCAGTTAATATCTCACTGATGTCGATAGAGTAGCTCATCTTCTAGGGAAGTAAACAGGAGGATCCTTGCTCTTGAGAGTTTCTGGCTTTGCAGCTTTCAGGACTGCAAAGGCTGTGTTATGGTCAGAGCTGGGGAGCTCAGTGCAGACAGCAGCTCATGGAGACACTGCAGCTGCTTTGAAGATGAACTCAGCTTCATGGTTTCTTATGAAAAAGTAGCAGTGACATAAGAAATACAGTGATTACCTTTTAGTCACCACTTAGAGCAGTCCTCCTTTCATTTCAGTCCAAGCCTCTGAGATCAAATAGCTTCTGCAACATTCTGAGCTATCCGGCCTTTCCAATTAATCAGAATATCTGCAGCTGCTAAAACTGAATTATTTAACAGAGTAGACTGCTGAACTAACAGCATACACTCAAACATCAACAGCTGCTCTTCCCTCTTTGCCTTTGCAATGCTAATTAAAATTTCAAGGTCATGTTCTGGACCCAGAGCTTGCACCCTTGGGCTGTGTAAGGCCCGTTCTGCCCTGGGTCACACACCGTGCTTGGTGAGGTGACTCGACCACGGGCTGCAGAAGCCAGAGCCGTTTACACTCTTGCTCTGCTCCATTTTTCCCTGGGAAGCAAACTGGCTTCCAGCAGAATCTGGATTGCTGGGCTGGTGGCCGTCCTTACTGTCTCCCCGCAGTGTGAGTGGAGCTCAGCACCAGCGGTGGGTCCAGCCCTCCATTCTGATCAGAGTTAAAGGCTCCCTGTGGCCCACCGCTGTGGTACTGGATGCAGCGGGTTAAACAGACGTCACCTGGGATAATCTCTGCTGCTTTCCTAAAGCAGAACTAGATTTACTGATAAGAGCTGGATCCTGGCACTTGTACTTAGCTGTGTTGTGCCTTCTCCCTCTAGCAACCACGGTGAAGTTGTTCAAAGCACTCATGCAGTAAGTAGCAGCTCAGTGTGAACAGGATTTCATGATCTACTTCTGAGTTAACTGGAGCTGGGAAAATGCCCCCAGTCTAAAATGGATATAATTAGCAGCATTAAAATGAATAAACATATACCAAGTTCATCTTTTATTCACTTTTAATGATGCAGATGATTACCACTGGCAAGAGATGTGCAGTGCCTGTAAGTGGTTCTTGGGTCTTGGCTACTCAACAGGCTTTTACACATCTTTCAAAGGATAAACCTGCTGAGGTCATTTAGTTTTTCGGTACACTGCTGCAGTTGCTTCATCTCCTTGTACTGGCAGCATCAGGTTTCCAGACTCTCAAAACCTATTTAACTGCTTTTTCCACAATCTGTGGCCGGTAAAAGAATGAATTGATCAACACTTCACACCCAAGTGATGTGCCTCGGGTAGCAGGAATTCTGTTGCATTTTTGAGCTCAAATGCAGAAAAGATTAAATAACCAAATGGGAAACAAAATTAACTTAAATGGAAGGACATGGCGGGCAGTCTTGTCTTAATTTGCTGTGCTCCATTAAAAAAAACCCAAGCTGTATAAATGTTGTGCCTACTGGCGGCAGAAAGTTATTACTGTCACATAAAAAGCATTCTGTCTCATGTTACATTTCTGTGCAAAAGCAGGGTTACGAAGTTGAAATGTGCAGGATCCTTTAACCAAACCTACCTCAGCAACCTGTTGCTGCATGAACTGTTGCCTGGTTCCTTACGGGGTTGACTTGGTTGGTTGCTTTTTCACAGACCTCCCCAGTTCTGAGAGACTTCTTGGAAAGGATGTTGACACGGGATCCGCTAGAAAGAGCAACGGCACAAGAACTTCTGGATCACCCCTTTTTGCTCCAGACAGGACTTCCAGAGTGCCTGGTCCCCCTTATCCAACAGTACAGAAAGCGTACCTCTACCTGCTGACTTGACATAAGGGAAAACGCTAGGAAAAATAAGGTTTATTTTAAAAAAATAATTAAAAAAATCAAGAGACCAGGCAGTCTCATCTTGTGAATGGTGCTTGGGACTTGTCAGTGATCATTTTAGAGGATGAATGTGAATACTGTCCTTGCATTCTCAGCCTTTTGTGGCTTCTCTGTTGCTGAAGACAATCAGTGGATACTAGATCCAAATAAGACCAAGTATGTCTCAAGAATAAAGTGGGTGTTTCATGGCTTGTAGATGGCTTCTTCTGAAGAATGGTATTTTAAAGTGGAGTCTGAAGTTGCGTATCTGAATGTCTGCAAGTTCCTGCAAACCTTGGCTGCTGACTACTGAACTGGAACAATATTTCCCAATTACAAATGTGATCTTTGTTTCCTTCATTGTACACTGGAGTCTTGAGCTGACTCAAACGTACGTTTTCGGGCACAGACCCCTTTAAACTCTCAAACAATGCACAAAGACTTGACAATTTTTTCCTCTGAGACTTTTTCACAGATGATTTTAATTTCCTTCAGTTAAATGTGGACCTAGAAAACTGTACATATTTTCCTAGGGAGCAGATGTGATATGTATATATTTGGTTTAAATGGCTCTTGCATCAACATGCTTCTCTTTTGCTGAGGAATATGTATGGTTTAGTGGTCAATCTTGAATCCATTTCATGATCTTAAACTTTTGGAGGGGGAAACCCGTGGCTACAGGCCTCAAAACAGACTCTGTCACGACAGGTGTTCTCGCCACCAGGATCTTGTGGTTGAAAAGTCACCATATGCGACACCTCCAGTGCTGGTTGGAGTGGAGAGTCTGTGAAAGCTTGTTCCTGTGTTTGGTTTCCAGGCACCTTTCTTTCCCAGTCCTTTCTCCCGAGAGAGGCTGAGAAATGCTGCCCTGAGACAATTGTTGCGCAGCACTTTGGGAATGCTCTAGGAGACTGAATGAAAACGTTTCAGCTGCCCTGCACATCCCAGGAGAGATTTTTGTGTTTGTGTGAGGTGGTTTGTTGAGCCTCTGTCTCCCCTGCTTGCTACTGCAGAACATGGGGAGAAGAGAAACTTTTGATGTATGTTTCGTTATTGGTATACCCTTCCCCCACCATCCCTTTGCTGATACATTCGGAAGGTTACTGGTTGTGTAAACAGCTCTTTCAGTTATTTTAAAATAGATTTAGGTATTTTGTATGATACACTTTCTGAGCAGTGAGATAGTCAAGGTAATTGGACTCTAGGTCAGGATGTAACATTGTACAGTAATGGTGTGTATTGTTGTGAGGTCTCAAGAATATAATCTTAAGTGTGGAACTGGGATCCTATTTTGAAACTCCAGATACAAATTTATGGGAATTTAAGTTATTCTTTGGACAGTCCTACTGTCTCAGAAACTAACATTTTCTTCAGAAGATGTTAATCTCTATCCTCTGCTATTTACTCCAGTTACAGATCCTGCTTCAGAATTGAAGCCACAGTTGATTACTTGAAGTAATTTGGGATGGAATTCATCTGCACTGATGCCAGCCATCTAAATGGTGGGCACCCAGTCTGCGAAGCATATAGGTTGGCTCTGTAGGCCAAGGTGAGAGGAACACCTCCAGAGGGTGATTCATCTCTTCATCTCAGATACCTGCTGGAGGATGAAATAGCTGTCTCTCGATCCCACTCTGCCTGTGGCCAGTAGAGCGATCATAGGTGGTTTGCCTAGACTGGATGTCTAAGTTTGGGGCTGATGAAGTTGGTTGAAATGAATTTATTTAGCTCCTCCTTAGCTGCACTGGAAAATTTTTGATGTAAAATGTTTCTGTATTCCAGATATACTGCTTTTTTTTATGCAAAAGAGCAGGGCTTTGAAAAGATTTATAATTTGAAACAAACGATCCTGCTCATCTGTAGTTGTGAATCCTTTGCACTTGTGTTTCAAATTAAAGTAGATCTTGATTTATTCATAAGCCTGTTGCAGTGCTGAGATGCTTTAAAGTATGTCCACAGTTCAGAGATGTAAGGAAAGCGTGAACCTTCAAGTCTAGTCTGACTTACCTATTCTGTGGCTATATGGCTTTTAAAACAAGAAGAGACTGTAGCAGAAGCCTGGATCCTGAAACAAACTTTACTTGCAGACAGGGATGACAGGTTTAACATTTAACACCACTTTCTACTTTGGCCCAAGTCTGACTAAACACAGTGAGGGAAGGTCCCTGAAAGGTTGCATTCAAGTATCTTATGAAATTTTAAAAACTCATTACCATGTTTGTGAAGAATGCAGAAAGCATCCATCTTCCTGTCCTATATAGAACTAAGTGTCTGATTCTTGTGTTTCTCTCTTTACAGTTCGTGCATGACATATCACCAATTAATTGCTCCATTACTTAGATGACTCTGGAATCAAATATAAATCCTAAGATAAACCTAGGTTATTTAAAAGATTGAAGCTCTGTCTCCAGGGCCAACAGCTCCTTCCCCAAGGAACCAGGCGGCCAGTCAGGAGAATTACGATGAGCAGAGCAGGTTTGTAACTTGCTCTGCAGTAGTATTCAGGAGTGAGATTTCTTGTATGCTAAGTGATATCTAAGTATATAACAAAACGTAGCCTCTTCTCTGAAGAGCTCATAGCCTACTCAGTGGGTAATTATGCTTTGAAATGTTTTCTCTGAATATCTTTCCATGTATGCTTTCAACAAGGTTACACTTACGTCTCAGGGTTTTCTGTTGTTTTGTGTCATGTTTCACCTGAATCATTCCCTTTTATTTTTCCTTCCTGTCAGCCTTGCTAGTATTGAGTCTTTTCCACGCTGCCATAGCCCTGGCAATCAGCATATAGTAGGCCTTTGAAGGTGGCAGGTTGAATTTATATGAACAATTTGCTGAATCAAACGGGGAGTCTGTGGCTGCTGTCATCTCCCAGTTGCGCTTGTTTATATATGATGGTGCCTGTCCTCCTCAGGCAGGGCTCTGTGCTATCGAATGCAGCAGCTTATTAGCTCATTTGTTTCAGAACAGGACAAATCTTTCTCTAGAGGACCCTATCTTTTAACCAGTGATTACAGAAGGGCCCTAGATCAAATGAGCCTCTCGACTTTTAAGGTTGTTCAGTCTGGGGAGAAGAATCCTGGAAGCCCCTGGAGCCTGGAGAAAGCATTTTGCTGTGCTCTAGGTCCTAGTCTATAAATGGGGATAATAATAAGTAGTGAATCTTGACCATGTGGGGATATGTGTGGGGCAGGAGAGGGTCTCTAAAACAGAGTAGCTACTGGGCAGCAATTCCTTCTGTAGTAGCAATGGTCATGTCAGCACTGTATCTTTATTATGGAGGTAGAAGTTAATTTTGGATCATTCACTACAAATTGAGCCTGAACTGTGGCTCTCAACTGGATACAGTTTGTAGGAGTATCTAGAGCAGCTTGTGGTATGCAGAGTGGCCATGAACTATCCGAAGGCAGAGTTTCCTGTAATTGCAGCAGAGGGAGCAGAGAGAACTGCCCGTACACACTGTCCACCCTTCAGTTAAAAACTGGGGCATCGCAGTTGTGCAAACTGGAAGGGAGTAAGTCCCTTTTGCTTACAAAGGAGGCCAGGATTGCCAGATATTTGTTTGGAGCTGTGAAGAGACATCAAAGGCTTCTGGGTCCCTCACTGCCTAGGGAGTGATAATAGAAATAAAGCTAAAGCAACCAGCTAACAAGCATTTTCTGGCTATTTGCTTCTCAGCGTTTGGTTGACAGCATCATATTCATAGGTATCTGCATCTATTCACCACAGCAAACTGATTTGCTTTAGCAATGACCTTCAGGCTGTCACTCGTGTCTGTGAAGTGCTCTGAAAACGTGAAGGGCATGATGATAACAAAAGCACTCGCAGCCTGCTGAGCGGAGCTGTGCTCGTCCAGACTTCGCCACTGCCACCAGTTCCCACTGGATTGAAGAGACAGCAAGGGAAGCTTTCCCCTGGCTTGGGCTTCTCGTCTGCAAGTGTGTGCCATGTTAGTGTTTTAGGTTTTCTTTCTTTTTCTTCCTGAGTATTGGTGCTGAATTCTCATGAGGGAAGCTGCCTGTAAAGGTGTTGGCCAAGAGACGAGTTTGACTGCTGTGTCTTTTGATAGTAATGCTCTTATTTTAGAGAGTTCCCGTGCTGATCCTTCAGGTACAGTGCCTTGTGTTTGTATCCCTTGTTGTGGTTGGAGTCCTCCTTTGCTTAGGGATCCCCATTATTTATTTTTTTTAAGAATAGAGTACAAAGTTTGGGCTCCTGAAAGTGAGTATTCTGGGCTAGAGGATTTAGTGGTAGAGAAAGAGATTTAGAATATGTCACATAAAAGATGAAAATGTGGAAAGAATCTAAGATGGTGCCTAAATCTGCTGTTCAGTGTCTGACTGGCACTATTGTCTAATTACCATTGAATTTGGTTTCTGTATGTAGCAACCTCATTTGCAGAGGCCTGTCAGATCCAGCTACCGTGTCACCCTGTGGTCAGTAAGTGTTCTACGGTAAGCAGAAACACAGGCAGGGCTGCACAGCTGCATGAAGAAATCTTCAAGGACACCTCAATCTGTGGGAGGAAATAGTCTGGAAAGTCAGAAGGTGGCATTTCTCCTCGGGAGTACGTAAGTAACCAGTAACTGGTGTGACTCTGTGAGGGATGGTCAGAATTCATTGTGTGTTGTGTGAAACCTCTACAGTAATACTTGGTTTAGTGCCTTTATTTACTTTTGTCCATTTCTCATCTTGCAGAACTTTCATCCCATTCTGTGTAGAGACAGTGTTCTGCCCAGAGGACCGTCGGCATGCCTGGCCTCTGAGGCACGAAGGCTGCTTCGCTTCAGGGGGGAAAGGTGTTGATGCAGAACATGGTTGGTACTTCATCCGAGATGTGGCTTTTCTTACAGTTAGTGATTCTTCCATATACACTC
Source organism: Strix uralensis (assembly GCF_047716275.1). Lineage (NCBI taxonomy): Eukaryota > Metazoa > Chordata > Aves > Strigiformes > Strigidae > Strix > Strix uralensis. The sequence goes on from NC_133986.1 coordinate 12,315,384, forward strand.
TGAAAAGTACATTTAGAAAATATTTTTTTAGCACTAAGATGTAATCTGCGTAAAACATTCCACCTGTTTTTCATGAAATTCTGCATAAATCACCTGTTAAAGCTGTGCCAGGGCTTTGTTTAATAACAGAAGGGTTGCAAAATAGAAACTGTGATGTGGTGTAAGGGTACGAGTCATCACGGTGTGTTTTCTTCCCCAGGCTTCAAACATCAGAGGACATTAATAACATGAATCCAAAATGCTGAAGTTAAGTTTTCTTACATCTGTGTCATAGAATAGCTGAGCTATGATTGCTTTTTGAAATGTCCACACCTTTAAAAAAGCCTTATGAAGAGCGTTTTACTCTGGCGTTGTTTCAGCCCTTGCTTTGGCCAACCAATTTGTGTCATTCAAAGGCTGTCGGAGTGCTGACGTTCTGCTTGGAGAGGATGGTAAAAAGAGCTAAAAAGGTCAGAAGAGTAGAGGGATGTGTTCAGGCTGCTGTATCACCCTCAGAATGCTCACGGGCAGTATGAGAGCTCTCACTGAAGGGTGCTGCTGAGGAGTTGGAACGGTGCAGTAATGAGAGGATGGAAATAGGCTGGAAACAAAGTGCTGCGGGAGTTGGCATGGGCTGGGGGGAAGGAGCCTGTGGCGACGGGGACCCTCCTTGTGCAGGCTGCAGTCATGCCGGTGCTGTGGGTGAGGAGCAGCCTTTGAAGTGAGATTGAACCTGCCCCACCTGGCTTAGGGCATTTGTGTTGTCTTGTGCTGTCTGGAGGAAGAGAGTCCTTCCACTTTTCACTGCAGCTGGGGCTGTCCCTGTGAGACACCTTCTGCTTCTTCAGGTGGTGGTGTCAGGGGAGGGAGGAGTGAAAGCTTCCAGTAACTCAGGCTCTGCTGTTCTGCCCTGGCTTTACGTGTCTGTTTCTGTAACATGGGTTTATTCTGTTGGGTTCATTCACTTAGGGCTTTGGAGGAAAAAAGTAACCCCTGGTGCTTTGGCAGTGTGCAGAGAGAAGGGAGCACCCTGTGTTTGGTCTGAGCGGGGTGTCTGGGTTCCCTCTAGAGAGATGGGATGAATTGTCCTTCAAAATAACCCCTGAAAAACTTCTCTGGAGGGGTTTGGGTGGCAGCATGGAGCGCGTGGCTGAAGCTGGCGACAAACCCCCTTTAGCCAGCACGAGAGCTGTGTTTCTGCTGTGCTGGATGCTGTGTGCGGCAGGAGGGAGGGATAAACACCAAACCATTCAACCTGTGTTGAGCAACATGTGCTGCATAACGACATACAGAGCAGGCAGTGGCTGTTGTGCCCCTGGAAGTACAGTTAGAAACAGCTCTGAAGGGCTCCTGTTGTCAGCAGTCTCGGGCAGTAGGACAGTGAGTGCTGGGGGTGTATTTATGCTGATGGGATGTCTGCATGTACTTAAGCTCGGTTCCTTGTTTGCCCGGTTTCATCCCTGTGCGCTGGGTCCCGGGGAGAAGCTGCAGCCTCCATCGTGTGGCTGAGAAACGCAGGTTGGACTGTTCCTGACGTCTGGAGAGAGACGGTGCTTAGCAGAGACAGGAGCCCCACGCAGGGCCAGGGCTTTTCTGGGCAGGTTTTTGGTGTGTTTCTCCATTTGCAGCCTTTCCTCACCGTTAGGGTTGCAGTGGCCCTGCTCTGTGCTCTTACCAGGGAAGCCCCTTGTGCTAATCCCCTTCCCGAGACCATCCCTGATCTCTGCTGCCTGCCCCAGCGTGGGAGGCAGGGGGCTAATGAACATGGGCTCCAATTTGGAGCTGTCAGCGCTGCCGGCTGGTTTAAGTCAAAATATTAAACTGCTTCGTGGCTGCAGTTCCACCTTGCTGTGATCTTTGTCGTCTTTTTTTGACGGCCTTCAAGCGCGAGTTCAGCCTTCAGGGATGGAGCCTGTTCTATAAACCAACAAAGCTGATCTAACTGGAGGAATATTTTACCACTTCGTGAAGTCAAGCATCAGTCCTGGAACAGCAAAGGCACCTGCTCTCAGCAGAAGGAAACAGCCATTGATAAATGTAAATCCATGGCAGAGCTCTGCTGTGCTGGTGAAGGAGCCCAAGCAGCCGTGGGGACGCGCAAGGAAGGGACCCGAGCCCACGCTGCGCTACCCGGGCGCTGCTTGGCCAGAGTTTTGTGAACCTCTTGCTGCCCACAGTGAGAAATGTTCCCTGTGCTGAGCTCGCTCTGTCCGGGTCGTGCTGCGGCCGGAGCCAGGGAGCAGCTGCGGGGTTGTGCTGAGCGTGTGTGAGGAGCGGGAGCTGCTGCGGGGCGTGAAGGACCCAGCTCCAGGCACAAGACGTGGTGTGGCCGTCCCAGCGCAGGGACCTTCCTGCTTGTGCAGCCCCTTGGCTTGGGCTGAGCTGGGACTGAGCCAACGCGAGGGGTGTGAACGCACCAGAAGAGTTTTGACTCTGCTAAAGTTGCTCTTGTGACCTGAGCTTGGGAGGAGGAGGAGGCAAGGTCATCTGTAGCAGCTGGGGGATCAGGAGCCATATTTGGACTGTGAGTAAATTGCTTTGTTAGATTTGGTTATTTAAGTACAATAAGGAATGGAATGAACTAGTGCAGAGGAGAACATGTGTGAGAAGGATATTAGGTTTAAAAAAAACCAACCTCACCGCATGTTTAATAACTGAGGAAGTTGAATTTGAGAACTGTGAGCACAGATGGCAGAAAACTGGGCACCTGATGTCTCTGTTAACGTGTGTGTGCATCAGGCAACATTTGGGACTTGCTCCCATATCCACAAACTGCAATTAAAAAAAAAAAGGTGATCTGTTTTTTTAAGAAATGTAATGGTTTATTTTGTTTAGAAAATAAATAAGTCAGAAATGTACAATATATAATTCCAGTATTACGCTAACACCGCAGGGGAGGTCTGGCCTCTGCTTGGATGTCAGACCATGCTTGGAACATCTGGTCTCTCATACCTACTTGGGCTGGTTTTTTTGGTTTTATTTTTTATAGCAGCACTTCATAATGTGTTTATCAGTGCAGTTTCTAGGTGTAACTATTCTCGTGGAATACCCGCTGCCTGCTCTAGGTTTGCTGTGATGGAGCTCGCTTTTCCAGAAAAGACAGAAACCTGAAGAACAAGTTGAGGGGTGAGTGGGGACTTTATTAGATCATACTGCAGTGTGGCACGCACTTAAAATTTTGGGGAGAGACACTGTTGCTCCAGTCAGGAATGTGTCTCTTCTAGTATTGTCTCAAGGGCAAAGATTTTAATAACAGGAGGATGGAAGAAGCTCCTTTTCTCACCCGTTTCTCTTCTATGGCTGGATTTAAAGGCACTGTAAGGTGGCAACAAAGGGGCTTGAGTGGCCAAATAAATCCACTGAGGGGTTGGTTCATCGGCACAAGGTTCTCCAGGCTGCTGGTGCCAAGACTTGGAGCAGCCACAGATCTGCTCAATTGCAGGTTGAGGTCAGAGGGGTTTGTTGTTATTGTTTTGGGTTTTTTGTTTCCTTGAACAATTTGGAAGAGCTGACCTACAGTACCTTATCTCTAGGATAGTAAAATAGTTGCAGTTCCCATCCCTTTTGTATCCCTCAGTGTATCTTCTTCCACCTCTTGCTATTTACAGATGTATGTCCAGAAGGGGTTGACTCTTCTGGGGGCAGGGAGGGGTGTCAGGTCAGTCCCCCTCCTCCACTTGTGACATCAGGTGACCACAAGTGCCTCATTTCCCAGGGTCCCTGCAACCTGGTGCATGGAGACTTTGGCAGGCCAACCTCCCAGCCTTGGGCTGATGTTATTTCAGGACATGATGGAGGAAGGCCAGGATCTGGCTCATTTACTGAACTATTGCTATTTCCTGCTTTTTTAGGATCCATAAGAAAAATCTGTCTTACATGGTGCTAGGAAAGAGCTGGACCATGTTTCCAGTTCCTTCCTGAGTGAGAACTTGCTGTGTCAATGCTGTTCAGTGCACAAAGTCATAAAACTGGTAAGAGAAAGTGTGTGTGGAGGCAGGGGCTTTGCTGCAAGTGCTGCATGCACAGAACCAGCCTTTGCTCTCCTAGAAAGTGGAAGCACAAAGATGGCTGAGGAACCTCCCCTCCTCCTGTGAGACAAGACCAAGATACGAAAACCCTGACCTCCGGGTGTGTTCTGCTGGTTTTGTGTTAGTGAGGACAGACAGTGGCCTGTCTGGGCCAGGGCTAAAAGAGGCTGAGGAGCATTTGCCCTCCCCTGTCCTTCGGGGGGGGGGGGAGGGCGGTGCTTTTCATTCAGAGTTAGGCTGTGGGCTGAGACTTCTCTGAGATGTCACCAAAGGGGGAGCAAACAGGAGCAGGGTGCAGGCTTCCCCCCAAGGTCCTAAACACAGATCTTGGAGGAGTTTGGTTTTCCCAGCAGCAAGGACCAGATTGTGCAGCTCACTGCTGAGCCCTCCGTTGTCATTAACGGGACTGGCAGCAGGGAGAAGCAGCAGCTCTAGAGAACTGCTTTCTGCTGTGTGAATGGATAATTCAATGTGTTTCCTTATGAGCTGTACTCAGCTCTCTGTGTAAGGGAGGCTTATGGGTGGTAGAGCTGGCTGGCTCTTTATCTGAGCAATATAATTATTTTCAAACAGTTTAGAAATTTTGTTGTAATCCTAAATCCATAATATGGAACTAATTTAGCTTCATGAGAAAAAGTTTCAGTGACGCTCTAAAACTATCAGATTGCTGTAGATGAGAACTCCTGCAAGTGTGTGTGATAACTGAACAAAGGGTGAGGCTCTGACTCCTCAGAATATGCCTTATAATGGGCAGAGCCTTCAGGGGCTGCAAGTCCGAGGACTTGCCTGAAGGCTTGTGAGAGTCAAAGTTAGAACCAGCCCCAGGGAATAGAGGGGGTTAGAAGGAGAGGAGGAAGAAAAGCTGCCCCTTTCCACAGAAGGAACTGCTGGTTTGTTGTGTGGATGCCAGGCTGTCCTTGTCTGCCTGGGGGCAGGGAAGAAGCCAGCAATGGTTGTGCAGGGACAGAAAGGACACGAGGGTCTCTCAAACGGACCTTCCCTCTTCTCAGCAAGGCTGGGTGTGGGGCTAGAGGGAGGGTGCAGGTTTTGCTGAGCCCCTGCTGCCCCCAGGGAGGTGTTCCAGGAGGGTTTATTCTGGGCTGGTTACTGGAGTGTCTCAGTCATGTTTCCTTCCACGGGATCTAGCTCTGAGACCACACTGATGGGAAGAGATGCCTGTGATGAACAAGGAGGGAAGTTTAAAGACTGAAGTCTGAATCCAGACTGAAATATGAGTGTAGGTGCTGCTGTGGATGCCAATAACCGGCTCGTCCTCAGCCCCAGGCCCTTTCGTGCTGCTTGAATACCTCAGTGCTAAGGCTGTGGAAGACAGAGCGCAGCGTTGCTGAGGGGTGAGCCCTTCCCACTGCTGCCAATACCCAGGGTAATAAAGTAGTAAATTCCTCAAGGATTTCAGGAGTTCCCCAGAGTGGAAAGGGAGAGTAGTAGTTTGTCAAGCTGGTCTTTAACTTCACTATATACCTCCATAAACCTTCTTGACTTGAAGTGGAACAGTAAGGGAAGCATCTCTCACAAGATGCTTTCTTCAATCTTGATGCTTGTTTCAGCTCCTGGGGGCACGGGCAGGGCTACTGTGACCCTTGACACCTCTGCCACTGGGATCTTTTCTTCCTGTTGTTCAGTAGAGCCTCCTTCTCCCTCGGGAAGGCCCTGAACTGCTTCCTTCTGAGTCTCTGGCTCTCCAGGAAAGCCTGCTTTTGCGTAGTTCTTCACCATCTCCTGCACCTCCATATTCAGAGTTTTCAATTTCTCCTCATACTCTGCCAGTGCCTCCTGCTGGAGCTGCAAACAGAGACATCCCATCATCTCCGAACACCAACACCAAGCAGCAGTTACCAAAACGTTCTCTGGGAGAGACTGACATGAGGAGATATTTGCACTTGGCAATTTTGGTCTCAACCCTATTCCCAATGTCTCCCCCCCCCGCCCCCCCCCAGCAGTCTGTGGTGGCCCTGAAGGTGGAAGCAGGAGGATTGCTGATTTATTCTGTTTTACACCCCAGTTTGGTGAATGGAGACCCCACATTCACTGCGCATCAATCTTGAAAGAACATGAATGTGTTTTGAGAGTTTGAGGAGCTCAGGGATGAGACTCATCTCTAAAGATGCATTTCCATCCCACTTTAGGGGGTTTTGGTATGATTAGATGAATGTTAGTGCTGGCACGGGGTGTGCAGGAGCGCAGTGCCCGACTTAGATCTGCGTAGGCTCCTGTAGAGCCACCTTCCAAGTCATTCATTTTCTCAGTGTACTGTGGGGAGTGGGTGGCTGCAGAGTGTGTGTGTAGGATGAGTGTAGCGTTAATTAAAGAATGTGCACGAAGATTGGTCCCTGCAGTGCTCTGGATTTACTGTACTGAGTAACAGCATTGACCCTGAGCTCCATCTTTGCCTTTACCTGGCTTTCCTTCTCCTTGATTGTTCTCAGATTATCTGCCTGCTTCTCTTCCAGTTTCCGCTGATACCTGGCTGTCTTTTCTGTCACCTTTAAAAAGAACAAATTAAAAAAACAACTCAAAGTTAAGTTTTTATAAACAAATGCTTTAGCCATCCCAAGCTTATAGCAGCAAGATGCAGGGTTGTAGAGCACACACACAGTGTCACCCCATTCCTGATTATGAACAGTTTCTGCTGGCTCCGAGGGGACCTGGGTGGGACACAAGCCCCCAAGTGCCAGTGCATGTGTGAAGGGGAGGGGGCTCTGAAGGGCAAAGGGGACATCCTTAGTGTCTCCTCCCCTTCTGCAAAACTCTGCTCGTTATTAAATAGATGCAGGGTTATGCTGCTAATTAATTGTGCTTCAAAAAAATCTCGGAGTTAGAAATGCAAAATACCCCGGATCTCTGACCAAGTGGGGGGGACTGCAGGGTTTTAGTCAGGGTAGTAGCTGTTTTCAGCTGCGCTTTGGCTGACTGAAGTACCTGCTGCAGGAGCAGTGTAATGGGATCTAAACACCCCCGAGCACTCTGGCTTGGTGAGACATGCGGATGCTGTGCATGAGACACCCCCACGGTGCAGAAAACAGAGATGCTGTGGCAGACTGGCCCAGGAGCACTCACCAGTTTGATTGTTTGCACCACTTCCTGAATGTGAGAGTTGTTAATTTCTTTCTTCAACCTTTAAAGAAAGGAAATGTATAAAAACCTATAACCATCTGTTATCTTTATATAAAATCTGTTTATCAATAGTGATAAAGTGCCATGGAGTCAGACAGGACTGCTGGTGCCCACACAGACAGGTGTGTTTTATTCTCAGTGTCCTCCCACACTCAGAGGTTTCTGTAATTTTAGGAAAGGCAAATAAAACATCATTCAAATTTGACTGAGGCATAAGACAAATAATTGGATGCAAAATTCTATTTTTTTCAGTTTAACAGACAGCAAAAGGACCTTTCTGTAAGCTGGAGGCAAAGGAGGTATCATAGCCCCTTCTGTACCCCGGGACAGGTGAAGCTGTCATGACTGACTGGTGTCACAAGTACCTGAACAGGCAGGCTCAGGAGCAGAGGATTCTTTTGATGGAAGGCTGCAGCCATTACGTGGCTAAACACAACCTCTGGAGTGATCAGACACGTTCTAGAGAGGCTGGTGAAGACCTGCTTTTCATTCCAGGGGCAGAGAGATACCCACCAAGGCTCGAGGGGAGGTAAGAGGCATTTGGAAGGGCTCTTAGGCTTCAGCTGAAGGGACTGGAAGGTGCATCATCACATCAGCAAGCAGCTTACGTGTTATGTCAGAGACCCAGAGGGGCAGGTGCGTGGGACACTTGTCTTCAAGGTACAATTTCCCCCTCTGGAATCATTCCTCCTGCATTTCCCTATGAGCTCCTGCGCCCTGCGGCAGGGCAGGGGGCATTTCGAAGGCCCTGCTCCTGCAGTAAGTCCAGGCAGTGAAACCAATTTTGCTGACTGCCTTGCACAAAAAAAAAAATTAAAGCCTACGGAGAAAGCTCCAGAGGCCACTGTCAGCGGTGACTGCAGGAATGTCACCGCTCAGCTGGGGAGCAGATGGTTGGCTTCGCTGCATGGCATCCTGGGACACGATGGAGAACAAACGCTAAGCTGGGAGCGTGGGCAGCCCCATGCACCTTCCCCCACCCCTGCAGCTCTGCCACCACCCGTGGGGTTCCCATGGTGCCAGGGACTGGTGTAGCACCATCCCCTGCCCAGAACCATCTACCCCAGTACCTCTCCTGAGCAGCCTTGTCGCTGGTGTTCCTCATCATGGTCTGGATTCGGTCCACTCTCTTTGCCTCCAGCCTCTTCTTGATGTCTTTAATATTGCTGTGGGGAGAAGGGAGTGCTGTGAGAGGGGGGGCTGGTTACAGACCCCAGAGACTGAAGCAGCGCTCTGCCTTTGCTCTCTGGAGTGCTCTACTGTTTAGGAAAGCAAAGTTTAAGTGATTGTGCAGCAGAAAGCCCTAAGTGTTAAGCATATTTTAAGTCCTGTAACTTTTAAAGGGAATCATAACAAAGGGACAAGAGAAAAATACATGTTATATAATTAGGTTGCATTGTGTACCTACACTGAGTTCCTCTTGAGCAGCAGGAGAGCTGCTGAAAGTACCTTCATCACTGCTAAATTAAAGAAAAAAAAACCCAAACAACTACATGTCTGTATAGCAGACCTAAAAAGACCACCTAAAGCAAGCAGAAAGGCACTAAACTATGGGATGTGACTTGCAAAGCAGAAACCATAAACACTTAAAAATCATTTGATCAACCAGTAAGATGAAGAGAATGAAACCTACACTCTGTGCCCCTGACAGAAGCACAGGGGCCATCACAAAAGCTACCTGCAGGCCAGGGAAGGTGAGGAGACAGAGGAAGGTGTCACTGTCAGGGTGTCAGAGGCTGCTGGCCCAGCACCTCATCTTGGCCCCCCACGTTCAACATGGTCACAAGAGGATGCGGCTAAGGGGGATGCTTCAGAGACATGTAAGAAAGAACACGTGTAGGATGATCCTCCCCTCCTCCCCCTTCCCAGTTTCCAGTCTATCCTCCAGCTTCTGTGCATTTATGTCCCACGAATGTCTCTACTTTTGGACTTCATAGCTCCTTGCCCTGAGAGGAAAAGAACTTCATTTATATGCTGTGTGACAGTACTCCCTGAGAACTTCACTGGGTGCCCCACATTTCTTCTCTTATGAGAAACAGTGAGTAATCACTTCCCTATTCTTCTTCTCCATACCATTCATGATTTTACACACTTCTGTCACATCCCCCTCAATCATCTGTTCTCCAAGCTGAGTCCTATTTAATTTCTTTTTGTGCAGAAATTACTCCTCACTGCTGACTGTCCTTGCCACCCCCTTCTTGCTCTTTCAAAGCTTTTTGTTCAAGATGGCATACTGAAAAGGTGACATAATGCTGATTTTGAATTCTTTTTTTTTTTCTTCTATACAATTCCAAAAATTCTATTTGCCACTTTGGCCACTGCAGAGCGTGAATGATGAGCTGTTTGAGACTAGTATCCACAGCAGCTGAAGATATCTTTCCTGAGTGACAATAGCTTACCCCTGTGTACAGTGGAGCTATGGTTAGGTTTTTTTTCCATTCACATTATTTTGTATTTATTCATACTGAATTTAACTGCCATATTATTGCCTGTGGCTCAAAATCTGTGGGATCAAGGCACCCTCAGCACATTCCCCACTGACACTGAGCTGTGTGGTGTGGCCAATGTGCTGAGGGAAGGGATGTGCCATCCCGAGGGACCTGGACAGGCTGGAGAGGGGGGACAGGCAAACCTCATGGAGTTCAGCAAGGCCAAGGGCAAGGTCCTGCCCATGGGTCGGTGCAATCCCCAGCACAAACACAGGCTGGGCAAGCAGGGGATGGAGAGCAGCCCCGAGGAGAAGGACTTGGGGGTGTTGGTGGATGGAAAACTACCTGTGAGCCAGCAACGTGCGCCGGCAGCCCAGAAAGCCACCCGTGTGCTGGGCTGCATCCAGAGCAGTGTGGGCAGCAGGCCGAGGGGGGGGATTCTCCCCCTCTGCTCCGCCCTCAGGAGACCCCCCTGCAGTGCTGGGTCCAGCTCTGGGGGCACCAACAGCAGAAGGACACGGACCTGCTCGAGTGGGGCCAGGGGAGGCCACGAAGATGCTCGGGGGGGGGCTGGATCACGCCCCCTGTGAGGACAGGCTGAGAGAGTTGGGGGGGTTCAGCTGGAGAAGAGAAGGCTCCAGGGAGACCTTAGAGCAGCCTCCCAGGACTTAAAGGGTCTACAGGAAAGGGGGGAGGGACTCTTGATCAGGGGGTGTGGGGATAGGACAAGGGGTGACAGTTTTAAACTGCCAGAGGGGAGATTTAGATGAGATCTAAGGAAGAAATTCTTCCCTGTGAGGGTGGTGAGGCCCTGGCACAGGTTCCCCAGAGAAGCTGTGGCTGCCCCCTCCCTGGAAGGGTTCAAGGCCAGGTTGGACAGGGCTAGTGGAAGGCCATGGCAAGGGGTGGGACTGGATGGGCTTTAAGGTCCCTTCCCACCCAAACCAGTCTGTGATTCTATGATGATCTTTAAATCTTTCTGCAGCTCCTCACAGGCAGCTGTAGATGTGACTGTACTAGATGACACATTGTTAACAAACCATTACCCAGGTACCCAACCTGTGGTTCTTAGTCTTGCCTGAATACACTGAATAGCTGAGAGAAATGGAGAATCTGATTTGATGGAGGACACAAAAAGAGGAAGTTTTGCCTGACACAGCAACTAAAGGCTGAGAGAGGACTTAATGGAAGGGAGGAATGAATGAGGATTTTAGCTTCAGGACAGTGTTATTATGGGGACAAATAGATAAATGCCTGGCTAGAAACTGGTGAATTGCTTCTGCCAGTTTAAGTACTGGAGCCAATTCACTTTGAAGACTGAGCTGAGCAGTCTCTGGAGGGGATTGTGGGTGAGGTACTGACTGCAGCAGAGAGAGGTGACATCCAGTGACCAGCAGTTATTTCCTATCTTTCTGAATTAGTCAAGGCAGTGCTGCAGCTTGAACGCTGGTACCCTGCCTGGTGCCTTGTGGCAGGAACAGTCTTCTGAGATCACAAGACAAGAGCTCTTCCCACCACTGCCCCCGTGTAACTGTATGAGACTCCGTGTCATGTTGCTGTGTCTCAGTTTCTCACCAAAGTAAAAGAAATGCTTCTGGTCCCCTGGATTCACTACTGTCTGCAGTGCAGTGCTGAGAGATCCAGCAGGAAGTGCTACCCCAGAGAAGAGCTGTGTGTTATTACTTTGTTATCCAAACACTATGTTTACCTTTCTGATGACTCCTTCAGTGCCTTCAGCTCAGCAGTCTGCTTCTCTCTGGCTAGCTCTATTATCTTCGTAACTTGCTGTTCAAGGGATGAAAACAAGATCAAAACCAAACCAAGATGAGACACAGCACACTGTCCGTATCGAATTACCCCCAGATTCAGCTTTAGCCCTCCCTGCCCTGAATTCCAGGGCCCAGCTAACCCACGAAGCTTTGTGCAAAGCTGCACATCGAGTTCACGCCCTGGGGACGCGCCGTGCAGCAGGACTGGCTCCGCCCAGGCTCCAAGCCCTCGCACACCGCCGGGTTATGGCCACGGACAGCTTCCTGGCTCTGTGCAGAAGGCAGCACCAGATGCACTGCACTTGGGGGTCTGTCCTTCTAAATAAGAGGCTAGCAGCGAGGGGATGGCCTTGTGTCTTGTGGAAACAAAGTTCTGTGGAAATTCCTGGCAGAGGAAGCATCAGTGAAACCTGCCTGCACTGCTGCCTGCTGAGAGACAGCCCGGAAGGGAAAGCCCTGGCTGCTGCACTACCTCCTGTGCAGTCAGAACTCAAGGGTTTTATTTCCTTTTTGTAGCCTTGCCCACTAAATCTCACAGTTTTTAACAGAGTTGTGAGACAAGGATGTTTTACTCCCTTGGCTTCTCTCTGATGATAAGCATGATTTCCAGGTAAGCTGGTTCTCAGGAGGCAGGTTTTTTCCCCCCTCAGGGCTGGTATAGGCTGGACCAGCCAGTCTTGTAGGCAGCTTGCAAGGTGCTTGTCAAGTCAAAATGCACCAGGGAACCTAAGATTTAAGACACATGATGCAAACTCCTTTAGAAAATAATGATAGGAAAAGGCCTCCAAATCCTGGAATTGTCTCCCTTTCATTGGAACAGAGGGTGCATCCCACAGTTGTCACCACCATCGTGGCCTGCACCTTGTCTCCAGGCATTAACTGTGGCCTTTGCTGGGGTCTGAGGGTGCAGATAACACGGGTTCACTTGCAGGACTCACAGGAAACACCCTACGTGAATGCTCAATCTGACTTCTGCTAGCTCAAACAGCAAAACACTTCCCAGATTTCAAGAGGAATGAGATCCAGCCCTGCTCTCAGTGCCAAGGGGTGGTCCGGGGAGCACTGTCCCCCACAAGGCTTTTGTGTTATTAGCACAGATGAGGCAAGGGCAAGCACAGAACACGCTGGGGGGGCTGCTCTGTCCCTTACACATCGGCTGTCCTGCTGGGGTGACGGCAGCACGCACAGTTGTCCCTGCACGTGACTAATGCTCTGATGGTTGTCACTGGTGAACCAAAAACATGCCGGTGTGTCACCCAGCTCCAATGGTACAGCAGCCTACAGGGAGCCAAGGTCCAGCCTCCTGTATCCGTGCTCCTAGAGAGCTGGCACCTGGCCACCTATGAAGCCAGTAAAGGCCACTTAACTCCAAGCTAAGCTATCAGAAGAGTTTAAGCAGATGGAGCCTGATGTGCTCTAGGGCACTGCTGCTCATTTTTTTTTTTCAAATTACAGATCTATAACAATGTTTCTGCTGGATTTTTATAGCTTCTAACAAATAAACCTCACTGTCCACATTCTCAATTATCTTGCATGGAGCTGACAGTTGCTCTGAGGGGTGTTTTCTGCCCTGTGGCCACACTTCCAAGCTCAGAGTTTAGTGAAGAACTTGGGTTTTCAGGCTGTCCTTGCAGGGGCTCTCCTAGGCTATGGTTTCTGTGGACATCTGCAGTCCTTACCTCTGTGGCGTGCTGCTCCTTCCTTCTCCGAATCCCATCGTGGTGTTCCTCCTCCAGGTGGATGAGGTCCAGCTCCAGCCTCTCTCTCAGTTCCAAAAATCGGCTATCAACTCTTTCTGCCATTTCTACAGGATTTGCACATGTACCAACATCACCTGTTGACAAATTCCTGCAGAACAGACACAGCAGCTGTGCTGCTTCTAGAGACACCGATACAATCCCGACCTTCCTTCCCACCCCATGCTCTAAACCCAGGGAGATGGGGCTGCCCACGCCGCTCTGTGCTTCCCACAGAGAAGGGCAGCCCTCGCTTCTCCTCAGGATCCCTCTGCTTCCGTCTGGGGAGGTGACGCCCAGGCCAGGCCCTGCTGGAGACCCTCTGCTGTATTTACCTCTTCTGGGTTTTCCTAGAGTGTATCATCCTTTTCTTGCCTCCATAGCAGACAGGCTCCGAAAAGAGTACAGAATATTTCTGCAGCAGCTCCTCCCTCCGTTTACTTGCTTTCCGCTCCAGCTCCTTCAGTTCCTTTTCCTGCTTCTTCAGCAGCTTCAGGAAGAGCTTCATCTGCTGCAGTTCTGCGAGGCTGGCTGTCTGAGGCTCTAAAACACAAAATAAAGAGAGGCTGTTTTCTCTCACCCAGCATTTCTCAACCTGCTGTGATGCCTTTTGGGGTCAGACAGCTTTTTTCAGCACTGCCTTCATTCAGCTTTTCCTCCCTCTTTTCAGCAGCTCAGCTCACCATCTGCTGCAGGCATGGCACGGGGATGGCCACAATTGCTGCCTTTTGGTATTTTGGCCAGAGGAACACGCTGGTGGTGATGTGCCAGTCTTGTGCCTTGCACCCTTTTCCACAATTCTAAGTACCCCAAAGATAGCGCAATTGTTAAGCTAGTTGGCAGCTCTAATTATAAGGGAAAAGCTGTTATCTCGTTACTGCTTTTTTTGCAAAACTGAGTTACGTGACAGGTGCTTTCATCCCTTCCAGTTTTAATGCCTGGCATTTCTTCAGTTGTGAGGAATAAATGAAAGAACTTTTGAGATAGATGAGAACGAGAAGGGAAGGACGCCTGTGAACTGCTGGAGAACTTATCTGGCTGTAGCAAGTCAGTCAGATGTGGTTATCTGGGGCAGAAAGGCCACAGGGAGTTACCTTCTCAAGGGAAGTAACTTTTTTTTTTAGCTTGGAATGTGTGAAAATTAACAGAACTTGTGGGTGTGGCTGCTACACAACACTGTGCGGTACAGGGTCAATTCCTTCTAAAAAGCTCGTGTTGAGAAACGGAAGCGTACAGCTTAACTGCAAGTCTCTCCGTCAACAAGTCTAGACTCAAACCAGAGCGCACTACGCTTTCATGATGCCTTTTACCAGAGCACATACTAAAGTAATCATAGCCCTGTCCTGGGGAACATTTTTCTTTAGGAATAACTTTTAAAAACAAAACTTAATGTACGTAACAGTTACTTGGCAACATATCCCAAGTGCAACAGGTTTACTCTTGTGCCTTCAGTTCTGTGGCATAATTGGTCATACCAACTGGTGGTTTGCCTTGATTTGTATCACACTGCATTAAGCCACAGAAAAGCAGAACAGTAACGTTCTTGCAGAGGGTGCACGTGTGCTGAAGACCCCCCACAGCCACACCACGTCTGGTTTAGTGAGGGTGAAGCAGCCATCAAAGCCAGCCAGCGTAGAACGTGTGGGGCAGCTCCAGCCCGTGGCCTCAGAGGGCTAAAGCTGGAGCACCCAAAGCTCTGCCCTACCTGTGCAGACGCCAGTGACCCAGCTTGCCTAAGGCGTGGACTGTGGCAACCCCAAGCCTCTCTTCTCCTCCAGACCTGCTGTGAGCTCAGTCCCAGCCCGCGAGCTCGCCACAAGCCATGGCAGTTGTCAAAGGGGCAAATGGTGCCACAGGCAGGGAAATGGGGTCCCCGAGCCCAAAGGTTCACATGGTTTATCTTTAGGGCTGGCTGCGATGGGCAGGGAGGGGTCAGGTCTTGGTTAATTTGCAAAGAGGCTTCATCTCTCTCCTGGTCAGAAAGAGGCCAGAGAGGGAGTGTACAATGAGCAGCAGGGCCTCAGCCCATGTGAGCAGCATGAGGGGAGTTACCTGCCATCTGCGTCACTTCTAGCATGTTCTCGTCCCTGGCGAACGCTGCAGCTCCTGAAATCACAAAAGAGGTTCCTGTTTATGTTCTATCTTGGATCTTCGAGTTGAAAACGGATAGTGGAGAGCTCATCAAGTACACGGGCCACATGAAGGGTGTTGGTGTAAATACAAAGGAAATTATTAAGCTGCTGAGATGCTTAAATGCTTGGGAACTTTAACAGGCACAGCAGAAAGGGAACAGGATTCTCTGCCTTGCCAGAGAGAAAGAGCATTTGCTTTGTATTAGCTGAATATTCTAGTGGTGATTTGGCTCACGTAGTTTTGGTTTGATGTTCTGCTCTGAAATTTGAGAAAACTGATTGTTTTGATACCAATATATTTGAAAGGACACTAACCACATTGATACAGTTAATATGGAAGAAATACTGATTAGCTGTCAATTACTATAAAACACAATGGAAGAGAATGAGATAATTATGTGTATGGTGGGGACATGCTCTTACCTAACCTGAAATTACTCTATCAATTAATTTGTATTAGAAGCATGTTTGAGGAACATTCCTCAAATGCACTTTCACCAGTCCTACACCTTTAAAGTTTGTTGACTTGTTTTGTAAGGCCAAGAAGGTGCTGGTATGAAAGGAGCAAACAGCGTTAGGAAGATCTTTCTCTGATAGAGTTTCTTTAAACCTAGTAATAAACGCTGACTTTGTCTTTTGATTTCTATGGAAGCAAATCCATAACTTTTTTCCAATTCATCTGACTAGTCAGAGTTCATGTAGTTTCTGCCCTTGTTATGTTAATGGGTCCCCATTTAATCTAGCAGTCAAAGCACAGGACTGCTCCGTTCCCGCTCTCGCAGAATGCCAGATGTGGGATCTGTTCTCTCTGAACTTGCAGTGGATCTTATAAAGAGCTTGGTGTTCATTTGAGCTGATGAATAAAATTACTGATCTCTAAAGCTCCCAAGTATTATACTACTGGACTCTGGTGCAAGTGCAGCTTCACAAGACAAAAGAGTTTTCAGGGGATCTAAACATACTTAAAATGTCAGAAATCAACAGTAATCTCCAGAAAGAAACCCTTGAAAAGAACAAAGAGGTGAAGAGCAGTGAGGTATTATGGGACAAAACCAAGCCAGATCTTAAAGCCTTTGTCTCACAAATATCCAGAATTATCAGGTCTTTGCCCAAAATCAGTATCAAACCCCCAATTTCACACTTGAGATGAGAGGCTACACCTCTGCCCCAGTCCGCTTCTTCCTTGGACGGCGGTTCCCTCTTAACATAGTTATCTCCAGGGAACTCTGTGCTGAACCTGAAAAACCAAGGTCCTCTACCCGCAGCCTCAGCAGAGGTGCAAGGTAGCATTGGAACGGCAGCCCTGGCCCAGCACGAGAGCCCTGCCGTGGGGGGGGAAGATGAAGTTCATGCTGTTGGGCCTTCAGCTTGTTCCCTGGTGTTCTCAGTAGGTACCTGACATTACTTTTCTTATGTGGAGCATAAGCAGTATGAATGTCACACTCGCTCCAGGGGAGTGTCCAGCCCGAGCCAGGGGATACCTACAGCCCTTGCCATTAATGACAAGCACCAGAATTTAAGTTGGTGACTTGCCCTGAGAGGTTCTGACCCCATTACCAAGAATCTCCACCCTCCAGCACTGGCTCTTTCTGGACTTTTGAGCGTACAGGCTTTCCCTTCCACTTTTAGCTCACCCCACACCCACAGGTTTACCTGCAGGTCCATTTGAAAGAGGAATGCTGAATTTCCCAGTGGAGTCTGGCATGCCGTTAGTTTCAGCAGATGGGAAGTTCCTCGGTGTGCCAAGCCTCTAAAACAAAGATCAGAAGTAAATCAGAGCTCTATTATTTCAGGCTGAATCCATGCAACATGGTTTACAGACAATGACAGAACTTGGACAAACTTACCTCCACTGAGCCATCTTTTAGCTTGACTGATCTCTTGTCTTGCAGACTGAAGAACTTAATGGGGTTGGAGAGAGCAATAGTCAGATCTAGAAACAGAGAAGAGGGCTTTGCTTGGATTATCAAATAACTCCTTGCACTTTGATTTTCCTCGCCTTCTGCTTTCCTTCCTGGCCTAGGACAGGGAATTGTGGCCAAGGGATATTTGTACTCTCTACTTGAAACAAGCTTCTCCCTGACAGCACAGAGGGAGGGAACCATCTTCACGTCAGTCCCATCTGAGGTGGGGGCTCACAAGTGATGTTCCAGGCAGCTCCATGAACCCAAGAAGAGCATACTGCTCCCAGAATCCAAAATCAGGTTAAAACTTTCCTAACCTGCACAGCTCCTTGCTCCAGTTCCAGTCCAATGCTGTATAAACCTGGTCTTTTTTATCAATATGTGTTAAACCCGTCAATTTCACAGGATTTCCCTCATGAATAAGTGAACCTTATGTAGGAACAGGGCAGGAGAGAGTAAACGTGAAGTATTCACAAGAACTTCTGTGGCTGATGCTGTTACACTCTGCATGACCTTTTGTTCATAATTGTTAAAGTTTCACTGTTAACAGCTCCAGTGGGGCTTCTTTCCCAATTCTGCTCTCTCTGACCATCCCCTTTTAAAAGGAAGATCACTCTATCTCTGTACCAGCAAGAACCTCCCTCTCTTCAAACAGGGAAGAACAACGCTCCTGTGCTCCCTAAAACCCTGTTCTTGTCAGTCCCGATAGTTATCACCTCGTCACTCAAGGAAACCTCTTCCCTGCCTCTGAATAAAAGGAGTAAAAAGCCTGACCCATTCCAAACCAGAGAGACAGTCACATCTGCGCTGCACAGCAGGCCTCAGCTGTACTGGGAACCAGTCCCAGCGCAAGCAGTCACTCTCTACTGGTGGAAGCGAGGGTGTGCAGGATGCTGGCAGGCACTCCAGTCCCACCCTGACAAGGAATTAAGGGTGCAGCAGGAAGGCACCTCCTGGACTGGGAAAATGCTTCTGGATCACAGTTTGGACAAAGGCAGAGCACCCGCCACACACTCGCAGGCACAGTACCTGCCCAGGCGTCAGGAACGTAGTCCTTTACTTCCAGGTACACAAAGAGGGAAGGCATGGTCAGGGGCATGTTGCTTTCACTGCGGAGACAAACGTGGTGATAGCCTGAAAACAGGAAGCAGAAGAGGTCAGCTGACAGAATCTGTCCCTGCTCGGCAGGGTGCTCCAACAGTAAAACTATCTCTTTACAGGAGGACACGGTGAATATATTATGGAATTAAGCCGAGGGTGTAACAGGATGGATGTGAAGGCTCCACTGCCTACAGGAGTGGAGATTAAGTAGCAAAATATGCAGATGTTCTTATCTTCCTTACAGCTTCCAATGGATACGTCTCAAGGGCACAAAAGCTGAAGGAATTTCCACAAAATTTACCTGAGTGCACTGCAATAACAGGAATGATACGATGACCAATGAACTTCCCTCCTTCCTCCCAAGCCACGATTTTGAGAGACGCCAGCTCGGGCATCATGATCTAAGGGAAAAACAGAGTCAGGCACCAGTGTCCTCCCCTCTAATTCCTAACAGCAGAGTAGCTTTATGAAGCAGGACTTTACTCTCTCCTCCTTCCAACAAAACAATGCCATCGCTCCAAGGAAGTCACTGCCTATTTCTGCGTCTTGTAATTTAAGGCTACAGTTTATCACAGACATAACTGAATTCACAGAAACTCCACAAAACACACCTTCTCAGAGGAGAGACTGTAGAGGATCACAGGAGGGCAGTTTACCTAAAGAAAAAACGGGGCAGCAAACCCTCCAAACCACAGCTTCCATGAAGTGGTTCACCAGAGAAGGGAATCAACTTGGAAGGATAATTTAGCAAGCATGGTAACTTTGCCATGAGGGCTCTTGCCTCCCTCCTCCCCCATTTTCTTCTGCCATAAAATGAACTAAAAATTATTCTGCCAGAACTGATGCCTGGAAAGTGTTTTCTGAAATGAGGATAATATTTAACTGCCGCATCCCAAGTAGGCTGAAAATATCTGCTGTTTCACAGTGTGCTTGACAGAGATGAATCGTGTATTTTGCCTTTGTAATTTCCTGCAGAAAGGCCAAACATTACTATCACCTTTGACTTAACTTGCCTGTACCCTGTAGCTGGATTAGTGACCACTGAATTCTTGTGGACAAACAGGGCAGCTTTCTGTATTCAGGCACAACTGAAAACCTCCCACTGGTCCCACCCCTCCTCCAGTTTGTCTGTTTCTCATTTACAGTTTCACCACAGACACCCAGTTCCTTTCTGCTTCCTGGTGCTTGAAGTTTTCAAAGCTGATTAGCCAATTCAGTCTGAAGTGCAGCACAAATGGAAGACTTCTGATACCTGTTATTTCCAGAAACATCCCCAGCTACCCCTTGTCAATGAGAGCTGGTTTGGATACTGTTGTTTGGTTGTTATCTGAGAGCGCAACACGTAACGCCTCATGTGTCTAAAGCCATGACTGAGATCTCCAGAGAGGAGTCCCTTCTGCTGGCACCGACCTCTCAAGAGGCAGTGCTTGTGGCCAACAGTGTCTTTAAGGATTCTGTCTAAATTACCATCAAATGTTATTACCTTTTCAAAAACAAAAGCCTCCTCTTTCCATACAGGGTTAATGGAATTGGCAGTGGAGGTCAGCTTGGTTCTGTATTTGCGCTTTGTGTCCCTTGGCAACCCGAACAGCTCTACTTCCACATATGTCTTCACGCTGCGGTCGGAGAGGAACTGACCAGAGAGGATCTATGAACAAGCAGAAATAATCAGCAACTGCTGAAAAGAATAAGCCAGAAGAACTTGCTCACACCCTCCCTGCAAAGTCACTCTCCCACCCCAAAACATCTTTTCTGCTGCAGCTTCCAGTCCACAATAGGCTTTTCTTTTACCTCCACCCATGTTTCTTGCTCCAGCACTTCCTCCAACCTCCTCCCTCCCCATCATCACAGCCTTGGCTTCTTCCCTGTGGCAGATGCTAATTTTCCATTTTCATGCGATTATGATTAATTTAAAATAGTGAAACGACTGGGAGTTGCCATGGTAACACTCTCCCACAGGACTCTCTGGGTTCATTTGCCACTAAGAACTCCACTGGGTAATAAATAGCAGGGACATAGATGCCAGTTGTGTATGTGGTGCCAGGAACTGGCTGCCCGGGGAGGAGCAGCACTCCGGTTTGTACTTGCCGTGACAGACAGGGTACTGGCCACCACCACGTCAATGCGGTCCACAGAGAAGGGGTCAAACTGCTTGTCTGGACGCCGCATGAATTCATGCTTGAGCAGGTAGCCACACTGGCCGTTGAACTCAAACAGAGCCATGTTCTGCTGCATGGGGCCATCTGAGACAGAGGAACACAATGAGAAAAATTTCTGTGGGACCTCATCAGGTGGCTTGTGTGCTACGAGCGAGCTGAAAGATGCTGTACTGTTACAGCCCCTGCTAGCCAAAGGCTCACAAAGCCATTTCAAAAACTAATTAAGCCTCTCAGCACCCTACAGGGAAAAATATTACAGCAGCTGTTGCAAGAAAGGTAAGTGGTTTGCTTACGATTGCACCATAAGTCATGGGTAGAACTAAATTAAAACCTACTTTTATTAGAAGTACCCGCTATTTTTGGGTGTGAAGTAAATAGTTGCCTGAACCCCTCTACTCTTTCCCCCTTTCACTTTGGGCCTCCTCTCAGTCCATCTGCTGCGCCATTTCTTTTGAGAACAGTCTTGTGGTTTCTGCACCTGCCTTCAATACGATGTCCTCTCCATAACCAATCTCTCACTCTCTCCCTTTAAAAGTGGTTTCTTTTTCTCTCCTGCTGATGCTATGGCTAGTCTCCTATACTCTCTATATGCAAGATACTCCTCTGAGGAAGGAAGGGGGTAAAGAACAGCTTTCTCTGGATGTTGTTCTTTCCTTCTCATGCTGGTTGTGCAGCAAGGAAAGGCCCTTCTTCCCTGTTCAGGGCAAAATGCTGGAAATAATAGCACAGACAGGCCAGTTCTGCAGCCAGACGGAGCCAGGCCTGCTGCCTTGCAAAAGCAGCAGCAGCTCAGGGGAAGAGGGAGCTTCCGAGGCGCCCGCGCACGTGATTTAGTCTGACATCAGGGTACCCAGCCACTGGATGACAACAAGTCTGTGTACGTGTGTACGCACACGGGTGCAGGCCCGGCGTCCTGGACACTCTATGCCAGGTTTGTGCTGGGTCTAAAAACGTGCTTTGGGTCTGTGGGAGCCAAGAGTCAAAGATCACCACCCCTTTGGGAGAAGGCACACAGAATAAACGCGTTCTGGGGAACAGCAGCGGAGGAGGAGACAGCAAACACGAGCACATGGACGCAGCCACGCAGAGGCTGGAGGACGATGTGACACTCACCCATGGTCTGGAAGTTGAGTGCCACCATCTGACAGCCAACGTTCCAGAACATCTGGGGCAGGTAATTGGAGGAGTCCATCCGGGTGCCTTTGGGGTAGATCCGGCTCATCTGTCGCTTGTTATATCTACAGTTGCTCTATTGGAAACAAGTCTGGAGCACTCTGTGTACTCTGGGGCTGGCTCACGTATTCAGATTATGACAATTGTTCAAGCTCTGCTACCAATTGCTCAGAGCTTTCCAGCAGTAAGAGAGGCCCTGGCAACACCAGGCTCCTTTCCTGTACCCTTCCCACTTAAGGACAAGGACCTGGCACCCTTGGCGTTCACCACAGCAGGATGCATCCTGTCAAGCAGCTCTGTGAACAGCCCCCAAGTCTTCTGGGAAGATCCCACATCCCACCTGCACTTTGTATCTCTGAGGAAGAGCCCACCAGGTCCTGAAACCAGAAGTCAGTTGCAGATGCCCCAGCCTTACCCAAGCTTCAGTTAGTTCTCACACTCCATACAGCCCAGTGCACTGGACAAAGGCTGCCAAAAGGATACTCCACAAACTGCATGGGGAACTTGGTTAGGAGATCGTAAGCCTTCAGCTCCGTAAAGGAAGAGATGACGTAACTCCGGTTCTTCTCTAGAAACAGGAGATAAGCCAGTGTTTAGAAGGCAGGCGTGCCCAATCCCCTGGTCTGTGTTTGGGGACTGAGGGTCCCAAGAAGCACTTGGCCTGTTTACTCCCACTTTCTACCAGATACTGTTTCCTGTCAAGGCAATTTACCTTCCTCTGGTCCCTTGAAAAGGGACTGAAGAATAATACTCCAAAAAAGGTGATTTATGTTTATCAGGGAGACAATGGTTGTGCACTACAGGACAGGAACTTCATGGAGTACTGACAGGATTGGCTTGTAAAGCTTAGATGGCAATAATTTGTCCCTCTCTTCCTAAATTTCAGTGACATTTAGAGAATAGCTCCGGCCTGGAGTTTTAGTTCCAAGTAAATCCAAATATTCAGTCTTGCCCAAAGTTCTTTATTTTGTCAAGTTTCCCCTTCTCTCCTCCCTTATTTTTTTCTTTTCTTTCAATCAAATCAGCTCACTCAAAGATAGACCTAAATGTGGGAACTGCTTAGAGGAACCTATTGTGTATAAAGAAATTGCACGTATTTTCAGTGCTTCAAATGTTTCTGTCCAATCACCACAGAAGAGGAAGATCAGTCACACCCATTAAGAGCAGCTGGGCTCAACCCTGCCCCCAGAAGCAGCAAAGCGAGCCCACAGAGATGTCACTGGCCTCTAGGCTGTTTCTTTTCATCCTCACTCATGTAACTGGGAGCAGGACCAGGCATCTCCCTGTCTCCTCCTCACCAATTCCTTACTACAGGGTGGAGGGCAGAAGGAAAGTGTTTGTGACCACATGTGTGTTGTAGGAGGGAGGGAGAGAACACGACAGAAAATGGGTGAGAGGAAATCACCAAGGCAGGTGGAGAACAGCAGCATCTGAAAGCACTAGTGGCCTGGCCAAATGGAAATACCTGGGGTTCTGAAAGGACAGAGTTTGACTTACGGGCTGAGACTTCAAAGGAGTCAAATTTGATGGGCTGTATGTAATTAACTAGGCTGGACATCTCCTCGTATGCTGTCACTTCCAAACCAGCAGTGCCCTGAGCAGAAAACAAAATCCAAGAGAAGGCGGATGAAGAGACCTGTGCTAGAGAGGAAACAAAACACACCTGGGCTTCACAACCAGAGGGCTCCAGTAGCTGCTCTGACCACAGCACACCAGTTTCTTTGGCTTCCTGGTCCTACAGTTACACTGTGGGCAGCACAGACAGGGGCACAGAGTTTCTAGGTAGCTTGGCAAAAAGTGAAAGCGAGGCATACGGAGAGGTATCAGTCAGCATGGAAGCCCAGGACCTCTTTAACCTATCAAAGCACAGAGGCTGGGACAAATTGTTTTCCCTCCTCTCTGAGCGGCACTATGGAGATGGAAACGGAAAATGGATTTTTTTACTCAAGGGAATGCTGATCTCCTTACCCCTTCAGCAACAGCACTTCATGTTTTGGTAACAACTTTTACCAGACTAAGGCTAAGCCTCTCCAAACACCCTGAAGGCAGACAGTTATCTCCCAGTCATGCAAAATATCAAAGCCAGAGTCAGTAATAACAACTCTGCTGCCATATTCTCTACGCTTGCAACATCATTTCTCTTATTCAGTTTCTCCCACAAAAGATGTGTTGCACAAGGGAAGGAAACCCCCTCATTGGTCCTAGCACAGTTCATTCCCCTTTGCATTTTGGATTAATCTCTATTCAATACGGTGAGGCCCCAGAGAAAACCAGAGGCCAGAAAAAAAAACAGAAAAGGAACAGAAACAACAGAGACAGTACCTCATCTGACTGCATCTTTTTAATTTCCTCTTCATCCAGGTTCCCGAGATGTTCATCCTCTTCCTCTGGTTCCTCTTCAGCCACATCACCTGCCCAGACTAAGCACACACAGCTCACATCAGTGGGGGGCACGGCAGACTGCGAGCATCGAGAGCCCTGCAGAACCTCACAATCCAGGCATGCAGGAACAATAAGTGGCAGAACCATACAATTTTATTAGCCAAATCCAAACGTGAACTAGTGTGCTCAAGAGACCAAGTCGTTCTCCCTGCAGGCTTCCCTCATATCCCAGGAGTGACAGTCACAGTGCTGTTTTCCCCACCAAGGTCACACACACATGGGAACAACTGTCCGTTTCTGGGTGCTCTGTAGCAGCACTTGCCTTCGTATAACCTCATGTGCTCCTGCCATGACAGGGACTGGAAGTTCACTGCCCCACCTCGGGTTCCCTGAGCCCAAGAGGTGACAGCCTTGAGACTGGAGGAAGGGAGGAGAGTGGGGCTGAAGGTTCGATAAACCTCCAAGACCCTCCGGGTGAAGAACTAGGCCATGGTGAATTGGTGGGTATTGGAGAGCTACAAGCAGTAAAAAAAAAAAAAAATCACCCAGCCTCCCATCAAACCACCAGCCAGCGTGTTATCAGTGAATTACCAACTCCTGCAGCCGTACACCTCAGAGCAGGCAGGAGAGTTGACTGATGGGCAGGACATAAGTTGATTGTCTCTTTTGGTTGGAATGAAGTGCTTGAAAATATTCTGAATATTTAACTTATCCTCCAAGCTTATGCTGCTTCTTGAGATAACTGAATTAATAACTAGTACTGCTTTGCCTCAAGCTAGTATTAGGTGATTTGGAAGGTCTCCAGTGGGCCAGACCTGCTCATCTAGCTATACCAGTCCCATTTTCCCTTCAGACATACCAGTATCTTCAGCATCCATAAGGGTTGGCTGCTCGATGACTTCTGGTTCCACATTCCTTCCTTTCTTCAAAGAGTTCTGCCTCTTCCCAGAAATAGATTGGTTCTTTTTGTTCTTAATCAAGATTTTCCCTAAGAGATCCTTAGGACTTGGCAGAGGAACTCCTGGCTTCAGCTGCAACAGATAAACTTCATGTTGAATTTTCATCACGAAGACAGATTTCAAACACTCATCCCTCCTGTCCCTCCCAGTACCATTCCTCTGGCCATTTACTGGTGCACAGACACATCTCACCCACCGTACACTTTAATTTCTCCATCTGCCAGCATATCCCACTATATATATGCAGATTTTTTTCCTAAGACTTCACCTCTGGTTTCAGACCAGCATTTTACCCCTCTCACGTTCTGCTCCCTGCACATACCATGCTGTTCCCAGCCACCTATCCTGCACCACAGCTAAAAAAACCACCTACATGGCCTGAAGGCATCCACATACCTCTGGCCTTCACATTCCACCTCCTTCTCTCATTATCCCACAGCCTCAGTCCTAGATCAGCACTCAGGCCATATTTAAATGCTCTGCCTACAGCAGATTTGAAAAAAAGATCCCAGAGTAGGTGGCTCAAGACAAGGATGTGTGATTCAGACAGTGCTTCTAGACCTACACTCCCTGTACAGATAGCAAGAGGCCTAGTAATAATTTAGCTCATACCCTGAACTATTTCTCACTCACCCAGCCCATTTCTCCCTATCGCCTGGACAAGGACATGGGTCTGGCAGTGGGCAATTGTCAGATTTGCTCACTGCTTCTTTTCAGCTCATCTTTTGATCTCTGGGCTTTAAACTAGGTGGTTGGGCTAGGAGCCTCAGCTCCCTGCTCCGCTGCGTGTACCAAGGAACTGCCTCATGCTTTGCAGAACACAGGTGCTGCCCATTATCTGTAAATTGGTGTCCATTCCCAAGGCAGCTGGAGCAGCAAATGTGTGTGGGGATCACCACAGACATCACTGTGCCCACAGAAATCCTTGCCTGGACCAGTAAGGTGATGACTTGAGTCAAGCAGAGTGGGAGCTTTACTCAGCTTATTCTGAGCACAAAGCTATGCGTGTTGCTGAGCCGCCTGTCTACGCCTGGAAGGGGGATTTCCAGGCTGGGAGCAGGATTGAGAAGCATTGGTAGAAGAGCCTGACATGCTACTGAGCCCGTGTTCCTGTTTCTTCCCAAAGCAAGTGCTGGCAGACAGATCTGAAACAGTCCCGTGTCCTCTTGGTACAACTGGTATGGCTTGGCTACCTGGAGCTCGGCTTCCACAGGCACTCAAGTCACAGGGTGTTAAACAAGAGCAGAGTCAGGCAAGTGCTCAGGAAAACCTCTGCAGCTGAGAGCTCTTCCCTCCACTTGCCGTGCTGCTCGCCCTATGAACCAGGCCTATTTGTCCACAGCATCGTCTTCTCTTTCACTGTCCTTGCATCTGTTGTGGCATCTCCTCGCACCAGGAGTGACTAGTTTTTTCACAAAGACCTCCCTGTTAGCCAGTCTCCTTCCCCAACTTCCACTTACCGGGTATTTTTCCAGCGGCTCCGTCAGCAGCATATCTCCAAATATGGTTCGGCAGTACTCAGCCATCTTCGCCTGCTGCCTGGGCCTAACGAACAGAGACCAAGCAGGAGTGAACAGGGAAACAGATGCCCAAATCCAGAGCTTAGCGTGAACAACCATCTCGAGATTCGACTCTACCCACAACACCATTCCTTGCCTTCACCCAGCCAGCCACCCAGATCCTGGAGTCCCTTCCCAGGCCGACTCCCATTTGTTCATACTCTGCCATCCCGAGCTAAAAGGCTGCACAACTGTGGTCACTCTCACTCTGCAGCTTATGGCTCAACTTTCAGCTCTGACCCACCTCCAGTTGCTTCAGAAATCTTAATCGATGTTTCATTTCAGCTCAGGAACCCACTTAAACCCACCAGCCCTGGCCTGTATACCTTCTGCTCTCTCACAACTCCCTCCATCACTAGATACTCACGAGTCCACGTGGTTCTCAAAGGACAGGATGACAGGGTAGAGAGACGTTTTAAAAGCACTTTCTGCAATGGCCTCAATGGCATCCTAAATGAGAGGCAAAGGCAGAGAAAAGGTCAGCACTCATTAATATCAGAGACACACAGCTGAACAGACTCCAAATTGTTCATTGTCAGGAGTTGGAACAGTTCATGAAGAGCTGCAGCCTGTGGGAAGGACTAATGAGGGAGAAGTTTGTGGAGGACTGTCTCCTGTGAGAGGGACCCCACACTGGAGCAGCGGAGGAGTGTGAGGAGTCCTCCCTCTGAGGAGGAAGGAGCAGCAGAAACAACTGGTGATGAACTAACCACAAACCCCATCCCCTGCCCCCCTAGGTGGGAGGAGGGAGAGAAATCAGGAAGAAAGTTAAGCCCAGGAAAAAGGGAGGGGTGTGGAGAATGTGTTTTTAAAATTTGGTTTTATTTCTTATTATCCTACTCTGATTTGATTGGTAATAAATTAAATTGCTATTTCCCCAAGTTGAGTCTGTTTTGCCCATGATGGTAAATGGCAAGTGATCTCCCTGTCCTTATCTCGACCCAGGAGCCTCTTTCATTATATTTTCTCTCCCCTGTCCAGCTGAGGAGGGGAGTGACAGAGCAGCTTTGGGGGGCACCTGGTGTCCAGCCAGGGTCAACCCACCACAGTACCTGCCTCTGAACCTGTCCAGTTTTGTGTCATTTCACCTGCTTATAAAATCCTTCTGTCTAGCAACAGAGAACACTAGAATGTTCAGTAACCAGCAGTGCTGACATTTCAAATGCAAATACCATGGAAACATTCTCAGCATTAATGATGTAAGAAAAAACAATCATATTTTCCCCAAGCCCCTGTTAAACTGCCACAAACTCTCCACTATTTTCTTTTCTGGTGCTGCTAATTGACATGGTAAAGAAGTGTCGTTTGCTCCTTTGCAATTCCAGTCCCCAGCTCCCCAAATCCCAGTTCAGCCATGATCTGAGCACTGAGGGAGGCTGCCACAGCTGCTCCTCCACGGACCACTTGCACTCTTATGACAGAAACCTCCAAGGTTCAGAGGAGGAGAAGCTACAGAAAAAGCTACTAAAAGGCCACAGGCAATGGTAAAAAAGGGAGAGGGGTGTGCAGGGGAAGATCTACATATTATGTAAAACTAAAACCTGGGCACACGCTGTGTTAACGGGTTGTAATTTCCTTGAGGTACAGTCACGTGCTTTAGCAGAACTCTGCAATTACAGCAGCTACAGCTGTCATTATTTCTCCTATCCGTAGTGAACTGCTGTGCAAAAAGCAGCAGTGGTACTACAGGATTTGGGAAATTACTCACACTGAATATCACAATACCTCTGATCTTTTTTTTTCCCTCCACATAAATATTTTAGTAATAGTGAAGTGCAGGAACTGGGGGGAAGATATGACATAAGAATAAATAGCTTTAAAAAGAATCTAAAGTGCCTCTGCCTGTTGGCAGCAGCTGTGTAAAGGAGCACACAAAAAAATAAGTGCAATGCACTGATTTTTAACCTACAAGCTGTTTATAACTTCTGTGGTTAAATGCCCTCTTTCCAAGGCAGAAGAGGCTTCACTCTGTGCCTCTGAAGCCCAGGAGCTGCATCCCTGGGGAAGCACCTGCCCAGCGCGCTGGAGGGCAGCCGCTCCACTGAACACATTCCCCACACTCCTGTAATTAGGAAGTAATTGAAACCTGTTCCTCCAAAGCCCTGCCATATGAGGCTGTAAGCCACAGAAACTGGCTGTAGACCAGTTAGAAGATAAATGCATTTTAACAGCTTGTTTTCTAAAAACCATCTTTGTTTCTCCAACGTGCATCCAGCCATGAAGCCACTGCCCTTGTGCAGTTTTCTGCCCATACACCCATCTTGGTGCACAGCCCTGGGCACGCAGGCATCTCTACTCAACCACCTCCCCATCGCTTCTACCTCACTGCCCGCATTTCCCTCATTCATTCATCTTCACCCCACCAACCACCTCTCTTCTGGTCCTCCCACTCCACAACTGTACACAGACTCCAACATGTTGCATATCTGTTCATCTTTCCTTCTATCTACACATTCATTCGCTCGTCACCCTGCCATCAATCTTCTCCTCTCACACATCTCTGCCCTCAGCCCATCCATTCGACAGTTCCCTCAGCCAGCCTCCTCAGACAGAGATCAGTCTCAACCCAAGCAGGGGAAAGCACGCACGGGGAAAACACTTTCCATACCTTGAAGAGGATCTCAGTTGTCATGGTGAACCCGTGAGTGATGATCGGCTCCTCATCCGGGGGACGGCCCTTCCAGCAATCCAGCTCCACGCAGCGGCAGCCAGCCAGCAGCGTCTGGCGATACATTTCAGGAGAGGAGATACCAGAAAACTGACCAGCTGGAGGGGAGCAGAGCAGAGAAGGGAGGCTTGACGTTAGTTCTTCATATGGGACAGATTCTGCATAAACTGGAGCAACAGAACTCTCTGCCATCCTTGAGCAGGTGTATGCGGCAGACTGACAAGATGTTTTTGGTTACAGGGTGACATTTCTTCCTCTTACACAGCATTTATGTGCCAAGCTCCTCAGAAAACGTTACAGCCCTCAGCCCTCCAAAAGCCAGGGCAGGTATGTCTGCCCGGCTGTCAGTACCACTCACCCCTCCCCGGCAGTGGCACGTACACATCGGAGCCGCAGCAGACCCTGGAACCGTCCGTACCTGTTAGATATGTGTTGTGTGATGAATTGATGAAGTAGTGTGAGAGTGGCTGGGTCATGTCCTGGTACAGCACCAATTTGTCCAGGGCTATCACGTTGTTCTCGGGGCCACAGAGAAACCAGACCATCCCCTCCGGAGACAACTGCCCTACAGGGAAAACAAAGCTGTTCATAGCACCGAAACAAAATGGTTCTGGCACCTCCTTACCGTGCTGCGCAACACAGGGACTTGTGAGAATCAGGCTGATCGGTCCCTGGGAAAGTCAGGGCAGCAGAAGGTGCAAGATGTTCTGCTCTTTTCATAGTAGCTCTACAGCGAGGCTTGGGGCTGAACAAGACTCACCTCTCTGGATGTTAATTCCGCTGGGCTCATATTTCTCTATCAGGCTCTGCACCTGCTCAGGTTTGGCTGGTGGGAAAAGGCTGTCATTGAGGCGAGAGTCTCGCTGCTTCTTGTTGATAAACTTTGCCAAGTGCTCTTTGGTCATGTAGGGCTTTGCCTTTAGGTGGCTAAGGTGAGAGAATTACAGAGGAGCAGAGGTGAGGCCTGTGTATTACCCAGAAAACAAAAGAGATTGGTCCTTCCTCAGGTTAGCAACGGGTGTCTGTGTCCCTGGGCCCACAGATTTCTGATTTGTCTACATTTCTTCCCGTAAATGATGCTTCCCACTGTGGCCTTTCTTCTTCCTCACTAATTCAATACTGTGAAGAGGTTGTACTGAGGGAAGCACAAAGCATATTTTGAGCCTCTGACTTGAACTCTAAAGGGACTTGAATTTCAGAGCACACTGAATTGCTTGCTCTATGAAATCAAGACCATTTAAGAAGTCACAGATTTAGCTACTTGAAAGTAAAAAGGTCACTGGCTACTTATGAGGATCTATGGTTGCCACGCTGTATGTGGCCTTGTCTGGGGCTAGCCACAAGCAGTATCACAGTAGCATCATCTAGTGTTGACCTGGAATCAACCCTTAAGAGTCCCTGTGGCACAGTGAGGTCTCACCCTTTTTATCCAGGCTGTGGGTGAAAGTGTTAAGTGCACTGGCAGTGTTTTGTGACCTGGGTTCCTGCCCATCTAATGCATGAGACCAGACAAACCACATAGCATAGAATCCTCTCGCCTCTCCTTTTTGCTTATCTTTTGCCACAAGAGGTCAAGTTCTCTGCCGTGGCTTGAGGGAAACTTACTGTGAGGTAAATATTTCATCAATCTCAGGTCGTGGACACAGATTCATGAGGAAAGTTTTATACACGGTCTCAGGGAAGTCCTCTGGGTTGATGGCATCATTCTGAGAATGCAACAAAGACACGTTGGTATCGCAAACCCATGATGGCACTGACCTCTCCGTTAACGCCCACAGCCCAGCACTTGTTTTTGACAATGTAAGGAGGAACTGGAATGTCTGGCAAGGTGTTTGGGAAGAAACAAGTGAAGAAGCACCATAATGCCCTATTTCAGAAGGGACAGTTATTTCAACTGTCCCTTGGTGCCTCTCATCTGAGGGTATAAAGCTGAAGCTTGATACAGTGGTCAGAGGCCTGGACTGTACTCTGCGGGTTGGCAGAAACACCAAGATTAACTGTCAGATCTGCTGCTTCAAAGAGCAGACAGCGAAACAGGCAGAGGGAACGTGCTGCTCCTTGTGCCACACAGCGCAAGGGATGGAGTCGCAAGCATTACAAACAATAAGATTTGATCCTAGCAGGCCTGCAGTTAAGGCATGGCAGCTACTGGTCAGGAAAAGGTTTCACAGCAGCTGAGAGCATCTGGGCTGATGATTTTTTCATAGCCAAGGGTAGGCAAAAAGATTATTCTCAAACTAGCAAGACCTTTGGTTACGTAGTGAAACCCTTACCTTGCCCTTTGGAAGATGACAAGCAGTTAATGCTGCTTCCACCCTCTTTCTGTCTGCAGGAAACATCTGAAAAATACTGACCAGACAGGGAAAAAAAAAAATCACCACAACATAGCAGGAGTGAAGTCAAGAAGCCTAGGTTTGGGCAGCTGGGAGCTGCAGCCAGAGTGCAAGACACTCAAAATGCACAGCAAAGGAGACTGACAAGACGACTGCAAACATGACCCAGAGAAGACAGATGGCCTTTCTCCAAGGGAGTAACTCATGCACCAAGTCTCACAAACTTACAGTGGATTTTCTGACTGCTGCCTTAATACAGAAGTTCTCTATTTCTGCTATGGACTCTGCAAGAGCCCAGTCACTAAACTGCATCAGCTTACTTTCAAAACCCCTCCCCACTGCCCTTCCCCTGCCCTCCTGGAGGTGCTCCTGGGGGTAGCAGGCCTTGTGCCACCAATTCCCCAGCACGCCTCCCCCCACAAGACACTACGTGGTAGCTGGCAGTAGCAAGGAATAACTTTGTAGTCAAGACAACACTCAAAAAAAGCAAACAAACACTGTGCACATTTGCTGCTTTGAAAGCAGGCAGAGTTTTCTGGAACCAAAGGCTTTCCATGAATTTCAGGAGCAAACTGATCACACAGGTAAAGAATCCAGTGTACTATTACATGATGAAAGCGAAGTCTGCTGCTGCAGAAGCTAAAGCTCACCTCCAGTTTTGAAACCTGGGTACTGGTCAAGCCTCCAGCTTAAAGCAGCCTCTTTGCTGCACTGTGGAACAGTAACAATAGCTGAACCCTCCCTGCTTTCAGAACATCCCAGTCAGCAGCAATGAGGTCTCCTCCGTGGATAAATTTAGATGTCAGCTCTATTAAGCTCCTGGCATCACAGCTGCTCACAGCCAAAAAGGGGAACAAAAAGTGCCAAGTGTGTTGACAGGTGGAAAAGTGTTCAGTGGGAGCTGCAGCAGACTTATGCAAACTCGGGGACTATCATTCCCAGGCTGCCCTTTGCAAGGCAAAAATTGCAGCACCCTTGTTATGATTCAAAAGGGATTTAAATGTCTAAAGAGAAAGGCAGATGCTCAGGGGAATTTTCAGAAGAATTCAGACATGGAGTTTTGAAAGCCTTACATATACCCGTACCTGGAGATACTGAGTATTTTTATAAATTTGGCTCTTAATCTGGACTATTTAATCATGTAATGCTTTACACAGTAAAGCACTTTTACTGCTCTGCAAGAAAGACCAACCAGGGCACTGAAGAGAGGTACAGCCTGTACCAGATATTTTTCCTAGCTTATTTCAGAAGAATAAGCTGTTTTCTCCCTGCAGTAATGCTACCTTGCTTGCATTTTAAAGATCAATTCAAAGTACTCTTCCCTAGTGCGACTTATTCATTAAAGACTTATACATTTTTAAAAGCCTTCTGATGAATACACTGTTTTCTGACAAAATGAAATTCTGCTGGTTGGTGGTTTAGAAAACAAACAACAAAAAAATGTTTATTGTTGAATAATGATCAACCATCCAGGAGCCCATTTAGCCAGCACAGACTTAATCTAGAATGGTTATGCAATATAACACACAGTCGGTACCATATTTATCACAGGTGATTAGTGCTTTCCTCTCGTGATGCTGTAATGCTGCATAAACCTCGAAGCAGAGTGGTTCAAAACTTCCCACTGAATAGCCACAAATGCACTATCTGCACATCCTTATTCTTAAAACAAAAGATAATTTGTGCACCCAAAAGCGAATTGAACATGGCAGTGCAGCCTTTTGTCACTCATTCATGAGCTGAATTAGCACGGAGGAACCCTAAGATCAGCCAGAGAGTGGTTTTACTAGGGAAGACACCAAGCAGCACAAAATCAATTCTAGATTCATGCCAGGCAGTGCAGGGGAGAAGTAATAGGCTGGTCTTTGCTTCAGCAAAGCAGCCTTGGCTAATTCTAAAAGCAGTCCTACCCTGATGCGCAAGGCCAACCCCACAT
Organism: Strix uralensis; assembly: GCF_047716275.1. Classification (NCBI taxonomy): domain Eukaryota; kingdom Metazoa; phylum Chordata; class Aves; order Strigiformes; family Strigidae; genus Strix; species Strix uralensis. Next base: position 12,348,766 of record NC_133986.1, read on the forward strand.
GTAGAAAGGAGACAAGTGGGAGCAACGGACCCCTACTTCAGGCCAGCTGGGGAGTCAAGCAAAAAGTTCTCCTTATATTATACAGAACTCCTTACATGAAAGGTAAAGTGAGTTCTACACTTCATTTGCCTTTCAACTCAGGTTTGCAAAACCACCTGCGATTGGAATTTTACTAAAGTTGCTTGGTTTTGTAGATTATTTCTCAGCAACAGCCAGGAAGTGAAATCCATGGCTGTTTAAGGCAATTTCTTGCTGTAGATGAAGGCCACAAAAGGTCTCCTTTCCAGACCCAAGTTACATCCCAGGTGCAGCAGGAGTCCTGTCGTGGCCTGAATCCAGAGGGAATGCTCTCTACCTCTTCAGGGCAGAAGGAGCAAGCAGCTGAAGCCATTGGGCAACCACCCTCTTACCAGCTGCTCTGCCTTTAGTCTGACTGAACACACAATGAAACAAATATCCATACTCACTTCCTGACAGGAATCTTCCCCTCTGCATTGAGCTGCATCTTCAGCTTCACCAGGCTGTGAAAACAAACAAGATTGCAAAAACACACTTGTACAATCTTAGAGGTCCTAGTAAGTAAGGAGAAAGAAAAAAATATGCGATTGGGAAAACAATCTAACAGTTAACTCAAAATCAGGGTCCTCCAGATCATCAGCTTAACCTCAGACAGAACCTGTTCCCGTTTCTTAGGAAGGAGAAACAGGCAAATTATAACAGCTTAGGTATCAGAAAGATTCCTCTGAAATATAAAATGTAGACATGAGATAATGATATCTCCTATTATTTAGTGTTCCTCAGTGATCCCAGGCTGCCAACCAAACAGCATTACAGAGCAAAGAAAGACAGGCAGCACGTTGTTGGGGTGAGTGCTGTGACTGCGGTGGGAGACACCTTGGAGGCTCAGCATTTCAGCCTGTCTAACACCATGTGTGTGTGTGACTGGCTCAAGTACTTCTGTGTCAGGCAGTTGTCACGCAACATATGGCCCAACTACCAACCCCCTGCCTGTGCCCTGGGGCTCCTAAGCTGACACAGGACTTGTTTTGGAGGCTGTCAAAGGACCTGGATGCTAAGAAGCCTTTTCTTTCTAGTACAGACAGGAAGGGCAGTACATGACTGTTTCAGAGAACAATATTTGTCAGAAATCACTTACATTTTCTCTAGGAAGGTGTACCGTGAAGCGTTGTACGTGAGGGGATTCCGAACGATGGCCATAATATCCTCAGCCCAGCTCTGGGAACAAACACACACACACACAAGGCAGAGGCAGTTGGGCGTTATGGAACTGCACCAAGAAGTATGCAGCAACAAATGTGGAAAGGGCACAGAACCATGGAACAATTTGGGTTGGAAGGGACCTTAAAGCCCATCCAGTCCCACCCCCCTGCCCCAGGCAGGGACACCTTCCACTAGCCCAGGTTGCCCAAAGCCCCGTCCAACCTGGCTTTGAACCCTTCCAGGGAGGGGGCAGCCACAGCTTCTCTGGGCAACCTGCACCAGGGCCTCACCACCCCCCATAGTAAAAAATTTCTTCCTTATGTCCACTCTATATCAACCCTTCTTCAGTTTAAAACTGTTACCCCTTGTCTTGTCACTACAGGTCTTGGCAAAAAGGCCCGTCCTGATACTGCTGGACTCCAAATCCCAACAACTGTGCCCTGGGCTTGGCTCTATCACCCTCCTGCTGCCTGTATACACCAGCAGCTGAAACTTTTCCACTGAGCCTCCTCAGCTCTCTGTTTATCCATACAAAGCACATGACAGACAAATGACAAACCAAATTTCTCCTACTGGTCCTTCTCCACACAGGGCAGAAGTTTCTAGAACTATGGAGGTACCAAACCTTACTGGAACATTAACCTGATTGTTTATAACCTTGCCAGTAACACTGACAGGTTCAGGTTCCCTGCCTTCCCCTCTCCTTTCCTGCTCCCCATTTAATGTCCCAATCCTTCACGTTTCCCACTGCTTCCTTGCCCTCAGGACCTGATACCTGGCCAACGTTCTCCTTGTAGGACACAAAGTTATGGAAAGTGAGGTCAACCATGTCAGGGCCAGATACAATAGTCAGAGTCTTAAGCAGGAAGGTGCTGTGAGGGTAATCCAAGTTAAAAACCTCTCGGAGCTTCTGGCACTGCAAAAGAAACACAACAGATGGGGATGAAGGGAGAATGCAGCAAACTGTACCTGAAAAAAAACAGGACCCAAGCCAAACACTGACCCAAATTCACAGCGAGCTTTTCAAGGGCTGCAAAATTGTTTGATATAATCTCCCTTTCCTTGGCTTTCCTTAATTTTCATCTTTATTCTGGAACCTGCATTACCTGGATCCTCCATGGAACAAAACATTGTGACTAACATCACTGTACAAACATGCTGTTTTGGTCTGAAAAAGTAAAAGCTGGAGACTGCTCTTAAAGAAATTCCTTCTGAAACTTCAGCCTGAACCTGCAGACAAGCAGAGGAGCATTTGGCCAGCTCACACCAGAGGTGCATAACCAAATTACTGCAGACAGTTATTTGTCAAAACACACACTAAGAAAGTCTTCTAGGTTAGAGTGATACCTTTTGCTGTAACCTCCGTCCACCACAAGAAAGATGTTGTTTGGGACCTGGAAGGTCTACCAGCTTTAGACCTGGTCACTGGCGAGATGGGCTCTCTCCCTCCAAGCCACATTTTCTGCTAGTTGTCAGTTGCTAGAAACATTTTTTTCCATAGCAATTGCAGTGTCCTACAGCAATGGCTCACCAGAGATTTGTTTTGTTAAGTATAAGGCTCATCTGATTAGTCATACTTGGATTTCATCACCATATGAAAGTATTTATAGAATCTCTTTAAATTATTTAGCATTTTCTGCATTCCTACGTAAGGCGTCACTAAGCCAAGGTATCCTGGAGTTGTACGGACGGTCGCTATTTATAATGAAAGGATAAAATTCCCATGTGCTGGAATAAAGCGCAGCAATTCATTATCTAAAGCGCAGGATAAATCTGTAGGGAAGCAAACAGGGAGGCAGTCAGAGCACCTGCTCCTTCAGTAACTAAGGGCAAAATCCATGGTCTGGGACTGTTAGCAGAGCAGGTCAGAGTTGGGAGTTTAACTGGAGCTGGGATCTGAGCTCTCACTGCCTGCGCAAGCCCACAGTCAGACACGTGGCTGAGTTACTGCGCGTCAACAAGTCAGAACATCAGTAACACCTTAACACGTTACGTATCGCGTTAGCTTCAGCAAAAGAGGTTTTAGCTAAATGACTTTACCTTTGTGTTTGCTATAAACTTAAAGCACATAAAGTTAGTCGCTGCAGTTCAGCTCATGTTTAGTGACTGTTAAGCTGCTACTAACTGGACAATATCTGAATCCCTGCAAGTTGAAGAAAGCAAATTCTATGGACCCCAGTTTAGCCCAAACCAACTAAAACCCCTAGACGCAACCATCCATTTGCATCCCATTGCGATTCAAATGGAAACAATTCCATTTCTGGCCCAGAATTTTCTCTTTACATTTAGACTGCAACAGCAGAAACTCCAGAACAGCTCAGCTTCAGGCATTCTTCTGTGTCTGCACCATGTCACACACAGAGCTGCATATATATTTGATAAGGAACTCTGCAGATTTTTTTTCCACTGCATTTTTCCAAATTTCTGGAATGTTTGCAACTTTTGACACATCTGTAGCAAACAGGCATCTTTAGGAAAAACAGGATGGCCTGGATTGTAACTCAAGATCACCTGACTGCTGTTTCTTTCTTCGTAAGAGCAACTCTCCGCAAGGGTAACTCTGAAACCTGTATAATCCAAGAGCATTTGGAGGGAAAGAAGGAGGAAAGTAGTCAGCCACCCAGAAGATTTGCCTATTTCCTAATAGTTCTGGAATTTCTAAAATGCCTCATTTTTGCTTCGTGAGCAAGTTTCCTTCCCAGCAGCGGGCAGCACCCACATACCCACACCTCCTTTTCACGCTCATAGTGACTTCTTGATGGAGCTTAACTTTTCATTCCAGGTGTCAAAGTGTTAGGATTTTAACTTCAAACTTAACTTCATCTTGTAACCCACTGGCATTTGTTCAGCTTCCTTACCTCTAGGTGTTGTAAATTATATGAAGCTAAGACAATAGAGAACTTGTGGTTTATGCTGAGCTCATTTCCTGTATTTGTTACAAATCGGCTCCTCCCAGCCCTTCCTCCTCTGCAAGCGGGTGTCACTTGGCTCCCCAGCAAACGTTTTGTTCACGCCATATCCCTTGCGAGCTGAACGCTGCATCAGAGCTTTTGCCTTTCTCTGGCTGGGCTCCCCCAGACAAACCTGACACAGGCCATGTTTGGTAACGGCCTGATACCTGATCACCTTTCCAGAACAGCTGTTCACCATTAGCCTTTGCCTCTGCAGGTTTTTATATGCCATGCTCTTCATCAGCACTAACTTCTGACATCTCCTTACACCTTGGTGGAGTCAATAGCTCCATTTTATGAGTAGCAGACTGCAGCAGGGAAAGGAAAGGATGATCTTGTTAGGGATCTAAATTGGGTCATATTTTCCTCCCAGCGACTGCCTTCCTGCCTGGCCTTAAGCGAGTCACTCGCTCACTTTGTGCTGCCTACTCTACATGAGGCTTATCTCCCTCACGGGATAAATGCAGTGATGTTGGTGTAAAACTGAATGAAGATGGTGAGAGAGGACCAGAGACCGTGTCCAAGGGCATAGAACCTGATACCATGGCTCTTTCATAACCTGTGCTCCTTTAGCATCTTGGTGCTGCAGCTCCGCTACGTAGTTACTTAGTGTCACCTTGCCAGTGGCTGTAAAGGAAAGATAGGAATTGCTACGTGAAAAGCAGGACAACCACATTAGCCACGCAAATCAGAGGAAGGGAAACATGCTTAGCAAATCCACTTAAAAAACCCACCACCAAGCAAACAGAAAACAACCCACCACGAGAGCAGCTGAAATACAGATTCAGCTTTCATTTCACTTCCCACCCTCCTGATTTCCCTAAAATCCTCATCTGTACAAACCAGATTCATAGTCCAGAGAAAAAGCAAATTCTCATGCAAATATAAACAAAGAGCCAGGCCTAATGCAAGAGACAGAGACAGTCCTTTCTCTACTCGAAATGGGACACAGCAAATGACAGTGGGGATCCACCACAGCTGCAGGAGCTCACTGCACACTGACAATTTTCTGTCTTCATGAAACACGCTACACGATGCAGTGCTTGCGGTATTAGAAGCCAGGACGTGACAACAAGTCTTCTCTTTTGGAGAAGAAAGGTCTTGTTGGTTGCCAGAAGGGAAAGGGAGAACCAAGATTATTCAAACACCTTTGGCTCTGCAGGTAAAGCTCACGTCCTCGTTAGCAGCACCACTCTGTCATGGGATTCAGCAACAGGACCGTCTGCTGAGCAGCGGGGAGGGCTGTCCTGCCACCGCCCGCACTGCGGGGGCCAGCCTGTCTCTGCGCCAAGCATCTCAGCGAGCCAAGGCAGAAAAAAAATACGCAGATGAAGCACTCTCAGCTCTCAGTGCTGTCTTATCTAAAGGAACCGGAAAATGCAGCAGCACACAGATTCACATGGCACAAAATAACCCGCGGCATTCTGGAATCGAGCAGGAACAGACCACGAGGGAGAGATGCAGACTGTGCATCCTCAGTAACTTCTGTCCCTGTGGTCTAAGAGCTCACACTGCAGAAAGATGGAAGAGGCAGAAAAAGGGCCCAGCATGGCAAAAGGCCATTATCCAGATGTGCCTGTTTCCTTGCTTGGCCCCTGCTGCACTATTTATAAATCCTTTGCAAGCCACAGCCTTCTACCCGCTTCTCTCTGGCATGCACATTTATCAGTTTGTCTCCCACCGGCTTCTTGTGATCACTCTTATTTGGACATCAGACTTTTAGTTCCATCCTGAGCTCACGCATGTTGCTGAATCCACAGCACAGTGTGGAGATGGTGCTCAGTGCCCAGAGCTGCCGCCTTCCCCCCGTGATGCAGCGCAGCGACCGACCACCCACGGCGTCTCTGTAGTCCGTGGCTCAGCCCCACATGGAGTGCTCCCTGCACCCGTGGTTCCCAAATAGCACTCCTCCTACTTTATCATCTCAAAATTGGATGTGTGAAATACCTCGGTGTCATTTTCTCCCTTGTACATGTTCAGAGTCTGCATCTCCGGGTTCAATAACAACAAAATGCGTGTGGAGGATGAAACTGTTTTATAATCATGACAGTCAGAAAATACAACTTCTGTTTTTATGAAAAATTATGCTTGTTTCAAAGCCAATGCCTGCTGAAATGTCTAAACAAAACCCAAGATGAAGCCAACAGCCCAGCAGCCTGGCCTAAAAATCATGTATTTTGGTCCTAATTATTACATTCTCTGACAGTGTTCTGGGGTCTTGGTGCATCAGAAGAAAAAACCAAAATAGAGCAGCCATTATTGTTCCTTGTTACTCAAAGGAAAACACAGAATTGCATTGTAAATAACATCTTGATCTGCTTCGGCATGCTGCTGAACTACATTCAATAGCTTTTTATCTTGTCTCATTTATGTTCAAAGTCCCTGCTAACTCTTATCTTTATTACTCTTGAACTTGTGCCAAAGTTCATTCTGCCCTGTCTCTCAAAAAAATTTCCATGGAGAAAAAACACTGCAGAACACCGAGTAGCTCTCAAAGAAAATAAAGCAAAGGGGGTGAGAAGGGGAAACCTGCACGTGCACAGGAGAGGTGACGGGAGGACTCAAGGGCTGTGTGTGTGCTCATATGCCAATATGCCGGGAGCGGGGCGTGGTACAGGAGAGCCCTTCTCAGAGCAGGTTCAGTTCCAGGAACTGGTTCCTTCTGGGGCAAATGGCAGTGGCCTTCTCCCTGGGAGGCGGCTCCTATTGTCACCAACCCTTATTGGTTCATCCCTTTCTCAATACCACCCTTACCACAGCGTCAGGGAGGGGCTCCCCCCAGTCCCTGCCTCCCAGCTTGCAGGGACAGTGCTGTGACCTGGCCTGGCCAGGGAGCACGTACCACAGCTCGTCTTTCCAGAAGTGGTTTTCCGCGTGGGCGCTTTGGTGTTATTCTTCTTGCTGTGTATAGAGAGGTTACAAAGAAAAACCCCAAACCTCTTGCTTCGCAGCAGCTGGGGAGTTACTGAAAGCAGGGAACTCCCAACATCCACAGTACCACCACCTGCAAGCAGGGAGACTCATCTCACCTACATTGGTCTGAAAAGCTCAGGGCATGTTTCACCCTCACGCAGCTCCAGCTACAGCCACAAAGAGCACAGACCCTTGCAGGGGAAAGCAGCAGCACAGATGCCCTCCAAGCACCTTCCTTGTGAATTCCTTCAGTCCCAATTCAGTGTGAAAACCAGACCATGAGCTTTGCTTCAGAGAGGCTGTGGGTTTGCCACGGTGTCACTAGCAAGGGAAGGGAGAGGAGGGGAAAAGGATGCTTGAGTTGTTATTGGTACTATCCAAAGCTCTTCCAACAGCTATGAGCTTGTTCTGGTCTTAAATATCACCCATTTTCCCCTTCTCCTCCACTCTTAGCCAATGAAACAAGTAACTATTTGTATTAATTTCAGCAGTTCTATCCCACAACCATTCCAACCATTCTTGTGTAAGAGGGGAGACAGCACCCTTTGTCATTCTCCCACCCTTCACCTCTAACAGATCTTTGTTTGCTTTGTCACACCAGTTTTTCATATTTATGCCTTTCTGTAATGATGCACCAGACCTAGCTGTCCTGTGCAGAGGGTGTGGTGATTCATTTTCACTGCTTTCTGCATTCCTTTGAGCAAAGTCTATTCTCAGGAAAGCCAGCTGAATACACAACTGAGGGCTCCAAGGAAGCCCTGCAGAAGCATCGTGGATAGTACAGCCATGTGTAAATAAAGCTTCCAGGACTGGACGGCATATCTCTCCCACCATTTTAATTCAGTGGCCATTTCAGTGCCCACACAAGACTTCCCATCATCCCATAAGAGAAAGGTGGATAAGGAGCCAGCCTAGTGCGTTCTACTACATGTTGTCATAGAAATGCCAGAAAATTCTCTGAAATAAAAAGGGGGCTTATTTTAAATGGGTCGCCAAGATGCAGAATTCAAAAAGCACTTGGGATTTTCACAGCAGAGGTTGTCATCAAGCACATCGTTTGTGCCTGTTGAGAATACTTAATAAATCGTTTGGTGCTTGACCTTTGTTTCTTTGTTTCCAAGAAATGAGCTGTAGCCAATTCCCAGGACTGTAAAATACTGTCTCTGGCCTATTACAATGGCTGTAATACAACAGCTACACCAGGTCAGACCACGGACCCATCCAGATGCCTGGGGAAAAGTATAAGAACAGGTCAAATGCAACGATACTTCCCTGACACATTTCTGCAGCTTCCAGCAATTTACGATTCAGCAACTTCCTAAACCAGAGGCATTACCTTCATTTAATAACCCTCAAGGGGCACTTCCTTCTTGTTCTGCCTTTTCAAACTCACAAATGTTTTCATGACCCATGCAGGAAGGCATCCCACAGCGCAGCGACACGAGGTGTAAAAGCAGCACCTCCTTCTGCTCATGCTGAACCTGCCTTTGGAAAATTCCACTTGATGTGTAGTTCTCACACTGGAAGAAACACTGAGTAACTACTTTGTGCTCACCTTCACTCAACCCCTGATTTTACAGCACTCCACAATACTCCTCCACATCCCCCTCATGGTTTTTTTTTTTGCCAGACTACAGTCTCTGTCTACTCAGATGCTCTTCCTACAGTAGCCATTTCATACTTTTATTAATCTTGCTGCTCTTTTCTACCTTTTCCAGTTCTTTGTCTCATTTGAGACAAGGCCACTAGAAATGCACAGAAATATGGGTGCACACGTGTACACAGCGGCATGATTTCCCAATTCTTTCCTTATAATTCCTAACATACAACTTTGATCAAATACTCCTGAACGCTGCGTTGATATTTTACCATAGTCATGATCTTGTCTGAGTAGCACTAGCCAAGTCAGAGCCTGTTATTACAGGTTAGGATCAGGGTTTTTTTCTGTGTGCATTGCCTCATTTTTATCTGTACTAAATTTTACCACCTATTAGATCAGCCAGTCAACCAGCATTTCAAGGTCTTTCTACAAATCAGTCCTCATTTTATTACCCCAAGTAATTTGGTACCATTGGCAAACTTTGTCTCATCCCTCTACACCTTCTGTGGATCATATGAACACAGTATGTCACAGGCCCAAGCACGGATCCTTCTGGGAGTCTGCTGGTTCTCTCAAAACCTTTTTCTTATTCTCCATGCATTTTACCATGCAAAGATATCCTCTCTCATTCTGTTCTTTAGGAGCCTTCGCTTATGACTGGAATCACACAAGCCACTTTCCAATTTTATTGAAAAGATTTAGAGCTCACTGTGGAACACAGCCACTGCTTCCCCCTCCTCTTTTGCATTTTGTTACCCTGGTACTGCTCATGAATTGCCTCATTCTTTTCACAAACTTCTTGGTGCTTTTATTAAAAATCTCTTTTAAAAGGACATTTTTTGTTTTTCTCTAGATATGGAACGTGGTCATCCCAAAACTACTTTGAATTACTCTTAAACTGGGGTTGGTCTTGTTTCCAGAGCAATTCCTTGTTTGTGAGTGAGGACTCATTACAGAAAGATGCTGTTTGAGTAGAAATTTCTTCTGTCTAGAGGCAACTGATACTGCATTTGTGCCAGCATGTTTCTCCTGATATGCTCCAATTAGTCTTCCTTAATTAACTGCTAAAATCTAGGACATTCTTCTCCAGCCTAGCTGTTGCCACCAGGACATCCACCTATGGCCTCAGGATTTACACCGTCAATTTATAATCTATAGCAAAGCTGAATTCATTTTGTAAACAGGTTATTCCCGGAAGTTTAAAGACACTAGAAAATAGTATCTCGTGCCTCTCCTTTAAGTTGGCCTTTCCCTTACCGCGTTCTGTCTGGAGCGTAGCACCTAGCTCTACAAACTTCAAATATTTCATTCTCTCAAATGAAAAAAACCCCACAAACTTCTGAGAGCTTTTTTTCAAACATTATTCCCACAAAGCAAGTTGCAGACAAAGTTTTAGGCTTGTTGAAAACTCAAATATGTTTCATTTTAGTGAATTTCCAAGAAGAAACACTGTTTCTCAGAAGGAATTATGATTTTTAAGAATTGTGTAAGATGGGTACTGTTCTTGAGCTCTGCTGTGCCTTTAGCACCCACCTCATTATGGTCTTCTGAGAAACATCAGCCTTGGGGGAGCTCTGAATAGAAATTTTCAGAGCAGAATTAAGAAAACAGCTGTTCCACTTACGCAAAGAGGCTGCTCAAGTCTCTCAGTATATATTGCAAAATCTTCCCCTTTTGCGTTAGACCGAGAATCACCTATGCTACCATACGGAGCTGTTATCTTTACTCCTTTGTTTCCTTTACACATTCTAGCTTTACTTCAATTTTCTGCTTGCCTTTTCCATACATGGAAAAGTTAAAAACAAACAAAAACAGACCCAGAAGAAAGTCCTAACAAGGACAACTTTGCTGCAGGAAGCTTAAATTACAACTGAAACCAAGAACAAAGCCATAATCGTGTGCTTCCCTTAGCCTGCCACCCTGCAAGCAGAGAATTTAAAATTATGGGGGGGGGGGGGGGGGGAAGGAAAGAGAAACACACACTAGTTTTTCTGAAACTACATTTTCTTCCCTTTAAAGGGAAAAAAACCCACCACACACTGCGTTGGAATCTCACTGTAAGTACAGGTTTGTAGCTGCCTTGACCCGGGCTGTGCATCTTTGCTCTGGTGACTCAATGCAGAAGCATCACAAGTCTCCTGCAGGACTCTCTGGGGTGGCTCAAGGGGACATAAAGGCCAGGGCAGGATTAAAGCTGGTGCGATGCATGGTGGTGGGACCCAACGCCATGCACAGCAGAAAATGAGGCTTTTGGCAGGCACTCTGGAGGGGAATTGTTGCTTTCCCAGCATTCTGGCATATTCTTTCCAACAAGCTCATATACCCTAGTCTGGATATGCCTTTCTTTTGGGTGCACAGAAGACCCCAGGGAGTTCAGGGACGAGAGTAAAGACGGCTTTTCTATACACAGTTGTGATGTAAGGAGACAAGGTCCTCTCTGCCTCCTTGGAGCAGAAAGCCAGGGTAAACTGCCTCAGTTCTGCCAAAGCCCCGGGCAGCCTTACCTTTCCCATATGAACCACTGCCAGAAACAAAGCTGTGCACTCACCTTGGGGATTTTGGCAAATCGCCCCACTCGGGTATCTCGGATGCTGGTGATATCCAAAATTTCCATTTCCTACAACAAAACAAGGACAAGGAAGATTAGGAGACCCAAAGGAGGAAGGAAAGAAATCCATTGCTAAGCCCTCAGAAGCTGCAAAGCAGGTCTCAGCCAGCGCGCTTCCCTGGGGAAGAGCTCTCCCAGCAGGACCAACGCAGGCAGGGAAACATCAGATGCTAGTGTGCCACCCTGGTAGGCTGGCTAGTGTGGAGCTGGCAGTGGTGGTCTGCAGCACCGTACAGGTTTATACAGGGAAACTCTACCCCAGTTAGAGTCCACGTGTCAATACAACCCAGAGTCTCCCACCACTGCTGCTCTCGGCCTGACTTCGTGCCTTCAAGATGGAGCAGCTGTGCTGGAAGGCAGGCAGGACCACCTCTCCCCACGTCGCTCCCAGCAGACTTTCACCTAATCTGGTCTGAAGCAATTCCCATGAGGACATTTCACAGCCTTCCCTAAGGTAGCCTGCTCCACATCCTCACCACTGCCTAGTTGTCATGTTTATTTTGTTTGTTCTTTTAATATCCAACCTGAATTTCCTTCCTCTGTTGCTAATTGGTCTGCTCACCATGGGCCTGGAGAACAAATTATACTTGTTGCAGCAGATAGTATTATTTTCCAAGATCACAATAAGGAACAACACGGATACCGTGTCTTCTGGCTGTATCCCCATTTTATTGTCAAACGGGATGGAAGTTTTACTCCTGATTCCACTCCTTTCTGAATCCCTAGGGCAAAAGTGGTGCAGCTTTTCTTCCTTGCTGTTCATGACAAGCAGATCTTAACACGAGTCAGCCAGCAATGAATAAGCCACACAAATTCAACAAACTATTGACCACACCACTCCACACTATCAGCCCACGTCTTGCCCCTGGCTGCTGCACTCCTGCCAGTCTGCCCCAGCTCCCTCCGACAGCCAGCATTTGCCCACCACCTTCGCTAGCTCACAGTCTGCAGATTCCCTCAGAGAATAGGAAAGATGCCAGACAAGTGCTTTCCCAAGGATGTAAAACATTCTGTTGCTCCACTGTGGCTCTCAAATTTGTTCACAGTTTATTTTAGGTGTTAATCAATGGCATTTTCCAGGAACATGAGACCCCCTCCAGTCTGGGTTTCCTCACGTCAGCTCTGCTTCCTTACCCCAGTGCCTTCCCAGGTAGCTAAATCCCTCATACCACTAACCCAGTGAAACACCTCACTTTTAGGGGTGGTAACAGCTCCCCTTGCCCCATTCTCTGCACTACTTCAGTGCTACCACTTCTTCCTGCTGTCTGCTGGAGCCCTTAAAGCAAAAATTCTACTGCCAGAAGCGGACCTTGAAAGGGGAATGAGCGTGACAGACGGCTAAAAGGAGAGTACACCTTCGAGAGGGATGTGACAGCCCTCAGCTCCATGACACTGTTCTCAGAATACACGGCTGTGTGGCACTGGGGCACAGTCTTCTGAGAAGGCAGAGCTCACCAACACACACCAGGTCTCTCGGCCAGGGCGCTGCATGGGACGCCTGTCTCTGTCTCTTTATCTACCATGCCTCTTCAGCATGTAGGTCACGAGAAGGAAGTAGAGCTGAACCACAGCTCTGTTCTGGAAAGCAGAAGTAAGCCCAGCCTTCCACCTCCAGTCAGCTCAATCTCTCCACCCCTTGTTATTACTCAGTAGCAAGGAACTGAATTCTTTTTCCTAAATTTGTTGCCAACAGCCGGCATCCTGTGGGTTACCTCCGGCAGCGCACACACCACCCCGGCTTGAGAGGAGCACAACTCGCTCTCCAGACTTCATGTAGTCTCTACATCATTAAGGCCACTATTTTTTTTTTAATTAAGTTTTCTAAAACCCCAACAAGTCAGTTAATTACAGCACAGGCTGCACATGAGTTACACATTAGCTCAAGCTGCATACATCTAGCCATTTCCTTTCCAGCTGCACCACTGCACTGGCTGGGAGAATCCTTCAGCACACTGGCTAACGGGCCATCGGTACTGCTGTTCTCCATGCAGCCCTCTGAAGCACATCTAACGAACTTCGCAGGCATAAGATTCCAGCGTGACAAGCACAAAAAGGCCACGCTCATCTCTCTGGCATGTTTGCAGCTTAACTTCCTGCTCTTTCCTGAAGACAGGCAAATCTGCCATTGAATAAGCACAAGACTCCCAGGTCCTTTGTGGGGGAGTTCCTGCCAAGTGGAATGAGTGCGGTAGTTTGCTTCTGAGCGCAGAACTCAAGCACTTATGGTGTTTTCATCTTGCATAAACTTGAACTGACTATTTGGAGTCCAGGCTGTCAAGTCTTAGCACATACCTTATTCTGATCAGTCCAGTATAAGTAAAAGCCCTTTGGATCCACTCGAAGAATCACAGGAGAAGCACTTGCTGTTTCCTGACAAAAAAACCCCAACAACAAAAAATAAAACAAAACAACAAAACAGAAGAAAGAAGGTTAGCACCTTACATGACTTGGAGAACCCATCATGGGACATAAAGTTCCTAGTTCAAATATAGATCCAGTCAGGTGAATCATCCTCCGTGATTTATGGAAATGAACCAGACAATTTAGTACATCTCCAGAGTAATACTGTGGGGCGCTGGAAGCTGATCTCTGCTGAAGCCTGAGTCCCACCTAACACTACGCATTTAGCTAGAACTCCTCTCTTGGAGCTTTCTATATGATGAATTAAGAGAAGAAAGTACCTGTAGGTGCAATTGTTGCATGTGAACTGTCTCCCCTCCAAGGCACCTGTTTCCTTCTCCGAGCTCCAAAAGTCACCCAGGCCAAGCAGAGCCAACATCCACCCATGGCAGCTGCCACCAAGGCGCTCACACTTGTCACGCCAGCTCTCTTTACAGAGAAGGGGCCTAGTCAGGAAGGGTTCAAGGAGGGGTCCAGCTAATACAGCAGATGAATCTGCTTTAGGTAGCAATTCTTAAACTCCATGGACTAGCTGTTCACAGACTGTAAGAAGCAGCAGCTATTTAAACACCCACACTACAGGCACAAAATTAGATTAAATTATTCAGGGCTGATCCTGAACCCTATACAAAAGGGAGGCCCTTCACATCAGAACCAATGCATATGCTGCAGAGAAGACAGGCTGCTGTGAGGCTGTGTACTTCGCCTCTGAATAATTACACAGCTTCTCCATGTCCAGTTAAAGACAACTTCACTGACATTTTCAAGACAACATCCATTCCCCTCTCACGGGCAAGCCTGTGCTAAGAGATGAATTAGCGTGAGCTCTTTGGAGACAGAGATAAAGGATGCCTGGTGCCTCTACCGGGGTCCCCGCCCATTTGCTCATTCAGTCGAGATGACTCCTCACCGCGTTTGACCTCTGGTGCCACAGAAGACAGCATCATAAGATCTATCAGCCATTTCTAGGAAGGCTTCATATTCAATTCAGGAAGCTGAAATACCCAGCTACAGAGACGAAACCCATAATGGAACTTGGAAATTGTATTTGTCACTTGGCCTTGGGTTCTTCAGTTTGTTAGTGAGCTCATACCTCAGCGCATCTGTATTTCCAGAGACCACCACGTCCAGGTTCAGTATTCTTCATTACAGTAAGCTGCTCATGCCCCTGTGCACCGTATGTTCTCCTTTCGCTCCCTGTCCTGCTCACGCTGTACTCGGGACAACATGGATCTGCACAGCACAATCCCCATGTTCCCAGAGCTCCTGGTTAGCTCCCCGAACTCATGGCCACAAGCCACGAAGAGCAGAAGAGGCACTGTGGTACTACTGAGGATTGCGCCGTGTTTCTAGATTAGCCTTATCTCCTATGAAGCAGCTTTCTTGAAAGCAAGCTGAGGCTGCAGTAAGGCTGCTGACGGCTGCCCTCCTGATCAGGGACACAGACAGCTGGGGGGTGCAGGCAGACTCTCCTATGGGGTGGCTCCCAGCACCAAAGGAAATGGTGAATTCTACAGAAGATGGTCTGGCAACCAAACAGGCTGCTGCTCACACTGTGGAGTTCTACTCTAGGGCAGAAAGCAAGTGTTGTCTGGTAAAATCCTGTATTTCATAAACTTTAAGATTTTTGCTTCTACTACAAGGGCTAAGAGTCAGCATAGAGCCAAAACCACATACATCTGCTCTGCTTAAGAGGTCAGCTACTACGTTGTGCCCCACCTCAGGTTTTGAAAGGGTCCCCAAGCTGGTTCTTGAAACAAACCATGTAGTAGGACTTAACCTCTTCAGCCTGCCTGGCAGCCCCAGCTTGCTGGGTGCTAAACAAAGCACAGCCAACTTGCTCCGTACCCCAGGATGTTGCAGCTAACTCAGTGGGACAGGCCAGAATGGTCCTGCCCAGCGGAGATCCTACTGCACTCTCCTCTAGAGAACACATTACAAGTGCTGGACACGGTGAGGCACCACAGAAAACGTGTGGGTTTGCTTTTCTCAAGAAACAGTTGGATACAGCAAAGGCTCTAGTCCAGTCCCAAACTGCACAGAGGGATGCAAGGAGCCACTCTGATCTACCTTCAGTCCTTTGCCTCAGCTATTGTGGAAGGAGCTCCAAACTGTTACCAACAGCACAGCCAGGTCAATTCAAAGAGTGAGACAAAAAACCCCACAGACCCATGACGTCTGAAGAGCAGCAATCCTGCAACCCGGAGCTCCTGCCATCATCCTTTGCAGCCTGCTCTAACTGTGGAGTGGGAAAGTGTGAGGAGATGAAGCAACATGACCAGAACAGCCCACCTGTGGAGGCAGCCTTCATTATTGGTGGAGGTCAAGTCTGTAAACTACTTAATTAGAGGTAACCTTTTAGGAATGTTTACAAATCTGTAAGCCTCAGGGGAAAATCCACACAGGACTTGAGCTCCCCAACTCCTACAGTTACTGCAGCAAATAAACACTTGGTGGGTCTTGGAAGCCCAGCTTGACTCACCCTGGGTTTCAAGGGAACCTAATCCCAGTGAGGTTCTTAACAGCTTCAAGTTTTTGGGAAAGTAGTCCCCAAGGACTGAGCATAGAAAGTCAACAGCAATTTTGCCAAGTTTGGCTACTGTTATTCTCAAGCCAAATCCCTGCTCAAAGTCAAAGAAGCCCCAGGTGCATTCTGGAGGCAGTGGCCCCACAGGAAAGAAAGGGAAGGCTGCGCTTTCCACCATACCCTGGTGCCATCCTCCTGTTTGTGTACAGCGAGTGGAATAACCGCTGGCGATATTCCAGCCTGCCTTCTGCAGCACCCATCCTTTCTGTCAGCTGCATCTCACATTGCTCTCATTTCTCAGCACCGCTGGACCACCCCTGCTTACACTGCACACAAGTGATCTCCCCTGCACACGCTGCCTTGGGACTCAGAACTCTATTCCAGCTTTACGCCCACAAAAGTAAGCGCTAATCCCTCCTGCGCTGCTGCTGGAGGCTCCTTCTAATGTGTCTCATTTGCAATACCACATCAAATGTTTTCCCCAGATCTTGGTGAATAATCATAACCTGGCCTGCCCCCTGTTTTAGCAACATTCATGCTCAGTAGCAAACTATTCATACTCCAGACAAAATGGATGGGTGGCTGCTGTCCTCTTGCTTGTGGGAAATACTAGTTTGCCTTCTTAGAAAGGGGGACTACTACATTCAAATTAAACTTCTCTTCTGCCGTTTCAGACTTTCTTCCCCTCACAATGAAAGGCAAACAGAGACTGGAAACCAGGTCTTTTGAAGATACAAGAGAATGCTGAGTTGGAGAAGCAGCAGCTTTTTGCAACACCCTCCATGGTTAAAGCACAGGCCCCTTGCTGCTTGGTCACTTCACGCTTAGTAGCTCACAGACCCACGAGCCAGGCTGTCGTGGAAGGACACAGCTCACCCGGAGCCACTCCAGCACCAGGGCCATTAAGAGGAAGCAACTTGGAGCCCAATTTCCTCTCTATCTGCAAAGCATGGAGAGTCCATCAGTTCTGGAGTAAATCCTACCCCTCACGCTCCTCCGGACAGTACGAATGCAGCATGTGCCCCTCGCCCCAAGGAGACCCCCAGCAGCAAGTGCCTTCCTGAGGGCTGGTTCACACACACAGACAGAACCCCGGGGTCCTACACCAGGGAAGCTGTGCACACAGACCATTTACTTCCATCCTCCACAAGAATGAGAGGTGCAGAAGCCACATCACCAGCCCCGACACAGCCCTCAGCTCTGTTCTTCTCAGTTCACTCTCCCCATTCAGACATCCCTGCTCTCAGGTACAACACACAGCTCCCAGCCTCCCCTCAAACCCTGGCCCTACCAGCACACGTACAATCTAGCGAAGCAAAAACCCCAGTACTCACATCGTCCCACTTGATGAAGCGCTCACCCTTGGAGAGATACTCCTTCACCTCTGGGGGCTGCAGGACAGGCGTAAGCACTGACATTCTGTCCTGCAGATGTGCTCCTCGGCCACCAGAAGCAAAAGCAGCTGCAGTTTGCTCCTCCTTGGCCCCCTCTCCTCTATCTCTGCCTCTCACATGGCAGGGAGCTCTGCCATGGCCACTGTTGGCATCGGAAAGCAAACAGCCTCTTATATCCCAGCCAAATTTAGGAGGGGCAGGGGCAGGCAGGCGAGGACCGATGAATCTGCATTGTAAATCAACGGCTCTCCAAGCATGCACACGGAGCTCAGCACAAGGTCACCCAGAGGAAAGCTTGCGATGGGTTGGGATGCCCGCGTGGGCAGTCACACACACCGGCTCTCCAGGAGGGACCTACTCCTCAGAGTTGTACTTGAAGCGCACGGTTTGTAGCGCTTCCGTAACTGAACTTCCTTAAATGTTCTCTTTGACAAAGTGCAGGCATTGCCAGCCGACACTCAAAATATTTCAGCAGATGTGGTTACGGAACAGCTCAGGCTTCAGCTACAAGCAGACTGCCCCCTTCATGTGACAGACCAAATACCACCTAAAATAAACTTACTCTTTGCTCTGTACAGACTCCACTTCTGAGGCCACTTGCTGCACTGTCCAGTCTAACTTTTTTCATTTCTCTTATGGGTTCTTCTGAATATCAACCTGAAAAGTGAGACAGACCAACAGAGCAGATGTAAATTCCACAGACAGATGAAAAAACATTCACAAGAGTCCCTAGGAGCTGCAATATTCTCCAGATTCACTTGGGTCTGCTGCAGATACTGTGGGAACACAGAATGAGAGAGATGTGTAAGGTGGGGATTATAACAACAAAGCTGAAGGGAAGTGGCAGGAAGCAGGACAGAAGGTTAATGGCAAAGAGGGCAAAACCTGCTCCTGACCTTGGAATGAAGGAATTCCGCGTGGACAGCGGAGAAGAGGAGCGCTGGTGGCAGATGTGCACTGGCTAACCAGGAGGAGAGTGGCTTGTGAGAAGGGTTGACATGGGCAAGGTGAATTTTAGTCAAGGCAGAACCCCACAACCAGCCAGCAGTGGCGGTAACTGTGCAACTCTCACTGTAACAGGATTCCCAGCCACATGGTGGGGTTTCACCTCTGTTGTCTCCTGTGAAAGTCAAGGTGTGGCACCTGCCATTGCTCAGGAGGGACAAGATACTGTCAGAAGTGGTGCAGATTCTGAGAAGGGTGGACAAAGAAACTCCCAGTGTGCAAAGGGAGCCAGCTGCATTGTTCTGCTGCTGCTTTCCCAGCCTCAACTTACCCAGTTTGGTGAGGCCAGCACTTTGCAGCAGACTGGACAGCTGGGGGAAGGCCAACTGAAGGAATCCTAAGGGCATTCTCAGATGTTGGTGCCATGAGGCAGGAGAGATTAAGTGGACCTATAACAAGTGCTCTACCTGTAAAAAAACAAAGATGGCAGCAATTATCAGAGATACACCTGCTGCAGAAACAGAGAACCCTGAAGAAACCCAACACCCTTTGTTCATTTCTTTCATGGGTTTATCTGCCTGACAAAATGGGAACAAGAGAGTTTCTCCATTTCCAGCTACCATCGAGTTTTCTGCATTTACCAACACATTTTGCAAGGCACCATGCCTTCCAAGAACTAGCTATCCAAGCGAAGGCTGTTAGCTCTACTTTATTAGTGCAACAAACTGAGGTGGCTTACCCATAGCTGTGGTTGCTCGGTATCAGGGCCAAGATGAGGGACAGGGGAATCCATTGCCTCCAGTCCCATAACCAAGCCACACTCATGGTATTAAGCTTCCTTTGCATGTATGTCAAAGTGACACATGCTTCTCGGGCAGCCAGCTGACAGAGCACAGAGGTACTCCAGGCCCAGCCAAGATGCCCCCCTCAGAGAACACTGTTACTCCCAAGTAGCAAAGCAGCAGATGACAGCATCTGCCCAGATCTCAAGGGCCGAGCTGGAAGCACCCAGGGATGTCAGCAACAGCCTGGGACTTGGCACAAATGAAATGCCAGGGGTTGCTGGACAGGTTTTGTTCTCTGCGCTCTTCCTGTAAGCAGTTTAGGAACAGACCCCAAGGCCTAGGTACATATAGAGAAAGCCCACGGGAGCACAGGAGGCTGCAGTGAGGAGTGAAAGTGTCATGTGTGTGTCCCCCACATGATCCCTTCTGCAAGGCCAGAGCAGTTTCAGGGCTGCTTAACTTTGACTTAGGGAGCAGCTGTGAAAAGGATAAAGAGCATCAACCTTGCTCAGAAGCACTGCAGCCCTGCCATCCTCTGCAACACTGACAGCACTAAAGGGAGGCCTTGGAGGTCACAGCTGTGGAGAAGGGAAAGGTGGGATGAGCTCTGGTACCGCCAAGAGCAGAGGGACTGCAAGTGAGATCAGTCACAGCTACTGGTTCCAGTGGCCCATCTGGTATTTACCAGTTACCATCGTGGCTTTGTGAACCATGCCCGCTACCTGCCAGAACCAGGGCCTCGCGGAAAGGCTGCTTCTGTTCTGCATCCTCTCACACCTGGATATTCAACAGCTTTCTCTGTCTCATCAACAAACCTAAAGTAAGCAAGAATCCTGCCACAACTTCACTTGCTTGTTCACTCAGGGCCAGCTTCCCCTAAGCGATAAAACAATAAGTTACAAAAAAACCCCCACAACATGAAGAGCAGCGACCGAGTTAGCAGCTGTCCCAGGAGGATGCCTGGTGGTGTATACACCAACTGCCAAGATCCCCGCTTGCATAAAGATGGTCACAAAAGCTGAAGCTCACTTCCTTTTGCATAACCCAGCCTCCTTATCTTTCATTTCACACTCCTTGCTTGATGTGGGAGCTTCTGTCCTTGCACGAAGAGATGGCTGATGGAACAGCGATAGAATAAAGCAACAGTCCTGCCCTCTGCTGAAAGCTCTGATATCAGAGCAGGCAGAAGCAGCAGCACTTTGAGCAGCATTCATTCTAACCTTTATTTTCTTTCTCCTGCAAGGCCCATCACCCACTGTATGCTCATCCTACATCCCCTCTGGTCAGGGCCCTGTGCCTCCTCACCTTCACAACTGTGTATCCCACCATCCACTACAAGAGTTTTGATATGCAAAAATTTCCCTTTTTTTTCTTCCCTCGAGACTCTTCCTTATCTCCCTGCCCTACCTATCCAGCAGCCTCTACCTCCCCCAAAGCACATGCAAAGTAGTCAGCATTACCCTTCAGAGATTTTACAAGGTAGGGTCTGTAGGCAGTGCTTTAAGCCATGCTGCCTATTAAACCACCTTGACTGGATGGCTTCCGAGCTCTAGGAAATTATTTTGTAACCCCAACCTACTCCTAGCACACAGAGAATCTGTAAGAATCTCTGCCAGCATCGTTCCATCATAACTAGACTTTGCAATGTGTAACACTGTCCTCTAGTGCACAGCTATGATATTGCACACCGCTTCGGCATTGCCTTCAAACACCAGCAATAAATTCACAGCTAAGCAAAACCGAGTTCATCCTGCTGCTCCTTTTTCTATTCTGCCCTCTGAGCCCTGGGAATCCTGAAAGGATTAATGACACCATCAGGACCAAAAAGGCCCATATTTCCTCACCACCCCGGAGAGAACTGCTGAGTGCGTGTGTCCTACTTTGAGCCCAAACCACAAAGCCAAGGATTCATGACAGCTCGCATCTGACAGCATGACTCTTCAGCTTGATCTGCAAAAGTCTGAGGGCAGCGGACTACAGCACAGAAAGACGAGTGGCCACAGATGCCACAATACCATAAAAGCAGTGAGGTGTTGTGTGAAAAAAACCACCAAAACCAACCCCAAACTATCTGACCAACCACCAAGCCATGGTTAGGTCCATTGCTAACCGTTTACTGGGCAGAAATATGCTGCAGGGGTATGTTATGCTTACAGCACTCTGATGGTTTTCTGCATATTTCCAAACTGCTGAGTGATGCTCACAGGCCATTTAAACACCCTACACATTACTGCAGTACAAAAGTAATTGCTGCATAGGGATGACTGAACCACGCCATTCCCAGCTGCTAGCAAAAGAATGAAACCTTCCAAGACAGGTCATCAACAGAAGAGGAAGGAGGAGGAAGAGCAGCAGCAAGCAGAATGTGCCCATCTCATGTTACCTTGCAGTAAGTAACAGAGCAGCAAGAACAGGAAAGCAACTTCTACCAAACCTGGAGGTGAATGCATCTAATTGCCCCCACAGTGCTTACCTACAGTATCAAATACTGAACTGGAAGTCAGGATACTGGGGGTGGAAACCCCATTTTGCTCTTGATCTTATCAACTTTTTCTTCCTACTCTACCAGCCCAATTTAAGCTGCCTCTGGGGATGCATCCGCTGCCTGCCGCAGCAGATTCCCAGTCCTGGTTGAGACCTCAGCACTGCTAGAATTCTTCTGCCATGCTCACATCCTCATTGCTTCTTCTTTTCACAGTCAATCTATTACTTCTACAACCAGGACTTTACTCACTCTACTTTCCTTGGTTAGGCGTATTTTTTTTCCACTTGCGAGAAGGACAGATCCTAACGCACATTTCACACGTACAATCTCCTATGGAAGGTCCAAAGCAGCAAACCCAGCTGCCACAGTAACTGTGTCTGCCTGGATGAGTCAAGTCCAGAAGAACACAGTCCCCTTGGGCAGGTCACAGAGAACAAGGCACTATTTCAGCTGCACCTCGGGGGACTTTGAAGATCGAGGTCAACATCTTAAACTGACAAACCAGTGAGACAGCACCTACGGCAAGACACAAACTTAACAGCTTTAGGAATGGGAGAAGTTACATGTTTTGCAGTTCAACATGCTCGTTCTGAGTTGAGACAAACTATTATTCCCAAAGCATCAGTCTTCATTGAGAAATAAAGAACGAAGAATGAGCTGACAAACAACAGCTTCTGTTCAAAGTATTCAGGGTGTAGGAAAAAAACAGATCCACTAGAGAGGGGCATGCTTCTTGCCCCCTCCAGACAAGAGCCCAACCAAGAGCCCTGGTGCAGCCTCAGGCACTGAGCATGCTTTGACTCTTCCCCTTCAGAGAGCTCTGCGGCAGCCTCTCAATGCAGGATTTCAGGGGGAGGTAGCAGATGGGTCAGCTTCAGGGCAGGACAGGACTGAATCCACACTTCCCTGAGCACATGCGGGTCCAGAAAGAGCTGAGCTCGCTGGCTGAGAAGCAAAGGGTATCAGCTTGGTTCCCCATCAAGCTAAAGCAGGTACTGCAGCCATCAGCCCATGGCTGGCTTTTCATCAGCACAAATGCACCGAGTTTTCAACACAGATTTATAACTGTGTCCATATATATAAGCCCCAAAATGCACAGACTTCAAAAGGTAAAGCATCCCAATGAATCCCACCCAAGAGACAGAGGCTCCCATGCCAGACTACCCCTTGGTGCAGAACCATTCAGAGTCAGGGATGAAAGAATAATAAAAATTTTAAAAAGGCTACAAACTTTCTTTGCACTGCCCCTACCAGCTGATTCCAAGTGAAGCAGCCTCAGACTGCTACCCAAGAACCTCGCTGCCTACTCAGCTAATGGAGCTGAGTATGTTTCACCATGGTCTTCCCTCACCCTTCCCCAAACTTCAGTTCTCCAACATAGTAGACCAAAAAAATCTGCTTTTGTAATACCCAGCCTCAACCTTTCAGTACTCCCATCCTCACTGCAAAGGCCTTTGCACACTATATTCCAAACTCTTTGCCTCCTCAAGGTGAAAGGTGCTTGCGAAGCAATGCCATGTTCAAGCTTAGGCCCACAGGAAAGAAGGCATTTTCCTTCAGGGGCTGCAAAGTCGGGTGGGTTCGCGGGTAGGTCTACAGCCTCCACTGTTTTAAGTGACTAATGCAAAATCAGACATTCCCAAGTCTTACAGGCCGAGAGCCACTTTCAGCCCCAACAAGTTTCCACCTAGACCACTGAAGCTGTTGCTGAAAAACCTCAGAAGGCACAATGGCTCCACAGCCCATGGAAGGCATCACATGAAGCTGATTTACACCAGCTGATATCCCCAGCTATGGTAAAGGTGAAGCTAAAGGGGCAAGATCTCACCCAGGCATTGTCCTTTGATAATCACCTGTGGGTGAGCCAAGGGTTTTACATCAGTTCCTAACGAGATGATAAAACCCATTTTGTTCACTTTTGCAGAGAGGTTTGCTCTGTTGACACATCACTGCCGCCCACACAGGCAGGTTATGGACTCAGCCCAGCGTCACTAACTAATGAGCACGGGAATACACATCACTTCTCTCCTAGAGACTCATCTCCCCACCTTACCAGGAAATACCCTTCTTTTTACCTTGCTTATTGTGTTTTTTACATAGCTCTTCTAGCCCCAATGAGTGCAATCAATGCAGTATATTTAAATCATGTCTTGTTTTTCTAGAGGTCAAAACGAGACCTTGAAAACCATTTTTTTTATTTCATCACATTATCAGACTGGGAACAAACACCACACACATGCACAAAACGACTACACATTCTTTGAAGACAGCTCTCTAGGAAGCACTTAACACTGCACACAACTCCAGCCACTCTTTTTTGAACAGTCAGATAAACAGGGGAACATGAAAAAGCAGCAAATGGAATGGAAATTGCTACCAGAGCACAGGGAAGGTCTCTCAGTAGGTCATTCCATGGTGTTCATGGTGCATGAGTGGCCAAAGGCAGCAGCATGTTCGCGGGCTAAACTGGCAAACACAGGGCTGGGTGTGCCACTGGGAACAGAGGGTGAGGGTGTGACAGGAGGCTTCCACCTCACCAGGCACGTCCACAAAAAGTCCCACAGCTTCCCAGGGATGAATAGCAGCTCCAACACCTGCTCCCCGATGGTACTCAGGGCATACATGGCTGGGTTAGATGTCTGGTTTGATGTTGTTCTGCAGTTCACAATTTGTGCTCTTTAAGATCCCGGTGAAAAAGCTGCAGTTGATCCCCAGGCTCACATGACCGTATTTTTCAGCTGACAATGATGCACGCACCATAGTCTGCAGAAAATTGAGGAATAAAACTCATTTGGACACCACTGTTGGAAATGTATACATCCAGAAGAGCAGATGATTATCAAACCACTGCATCTGGAATAAATATTTTCCCGAGCAGAATGAACAGTGGCTTGTAATACAAAATTTATCTGAAAACAGCATTAACAAGGAATCCCACTTAAGCTCATTGCCAACAAATCTTCCCCCTTTTCACAGGTGTACAACAAACCAGGACTGAACTTTCTGCTGACATCCTCCCTGCTTTTTCCTCCTAGAAGCATCAGAATTGCCTCTCCTAGGAATTTGCAGTTCCATTTCCTGTCGCAGCCTGAACCAGGATGGCAGAAGTGTGAAAACAGTAGGATGTAACAAGTAAGAATCAGCTCCAGGAGAACTGGGAGAGGTTTCAGATTGCTATTTTAGTTCAGTTAAATAACCCTTCCTTGCACAGGGTTATCAACATGAGTCCAGCATATTCTCCTTATTCAGCTACCAAAGCCAAGCACACAGAAATAGAAAAAGTCAAAGTAACAGCTGCTTTTGATTTTTTTTCTGCAAGGAAAAACTACTGTGAGATCAGGGAGCATTAACACATTCAAAACTACATTATTTTAACTAAGGTGAAAACCCATGTTGACCTTGTATATAAAAGAATCTATTTCAATCTTTAAAGCAGTTAAAGCTTCATGTTGCCTTAGTGTAACTCAGCAAGGAGCCAAACCTAAGCTCAGTCAAGCTGACTTTGAAGAATGAACAAGTAGTTTGGTCTAACCAAGAACTAGGCTGCATTAAGAGCTGGCCCCAAAGGTGGCTGGAGCAATCACGCACAAATGAACTACTGAAAAAGCACTCTTCTCCATCCTGGGGGGAAAAAAATAATGAAATTATCCCAGATTGAAAAAGCAGTAACCCAGCCTAAACCAGGATCACTTTAGCTTCAGGGCTGCACCATGAGGTCATGGATAAGGCTTTCCAAGAAAATCCTGTGCCAGTGCTTGTAAGGGCAACCACAACTTGGTGCAACTCTGAATAAAGTGTTGTCAGTCTGCAAATATTGTAGGTTGTATTTTCAGACAACCTGTATCAGTGCTCTCCCACACATACAGGTGAGCAAATACAAGATCAGATAGATACGTGTGTAATCTATGGGGATACACAGGGAGAAGCACAACTCTACACATTCATTCTCACACATAAAGGTGGGTGAGTCCAGCTTCTTCAGACCATGAAAACCAAAGATGCACAGTCAGATTACATGGCCATTAATCATCGCTGTCCTATTGCTTGAAAAGTGGTGGTTATTTTCAAAATACAGCCCTCAGAACCCTGCTCAGATGTTAAGTGTGTGTGGGTCTGTACATGCACATTTCCTCATTGCAAAATGAACAATGAAGAGCTAATTTTTGACTCTAGATTCCTCCACAGAGACTGTGTTCAGAGTCGCAACCACAGACAGCACAGGTTCACACCCAAACTTTTTTTTTTATTAAAAAAACCACAACATTCACCCTCTTGAAGCCCTGCACTTAGTGAACTTTCCTCTCCACAAACCAATGTGTGAAACCTACAGCTCAGCCCGCTGGAAACCCCTGGGACTAGAGCTTAACATCTGAACAAATGGCAAAGTTTCTTGTTTCAGTCAATGCCTAGGGCACTGTCAAGCCACCCTTGACAGGCTTTTCTCAGTTTCAGAAATGTGTCATGGAAACAACAGGCCAAAGACAACTCATGTTATCTGGGAGAACTCCCTGCCTCCAGAAAGCTGCCTGAGACTGACACCAAACAAAAGCAGAGCCTCTGAAATGTGAACACCTCTGCTATAAAGCCAGCCAAGTGGCTCTCCCCACTCCAGCTCTGAATGACTGTCTACTCACAGGAGTTTCTAAATGTTAAAAACAACACAATAAATCCCTTTCAGACATACTTTTTACTCTCAAGAGTTTTCCCACCAAGGAAACATTCACTAAGGCTCTCCTGCAAGTAGGACCGACTCTTTATACTGTGCAGATGGCTCACAGGGCAATAAAATGTCTCAAAATGGGCCTCACCAAATTGATGAGACAAGGTTGAAGCCGCCAATGCATCGCTACCTTGAGCTACCAGCAGCTTCCTGCCCAAGGCCTCTGTCCTGAGCAAAACCAGACCTCTTGCTGTTACATCTCAAGTTCAGCATCACTTTTACTATCTTCCCTACCCACCCCATGATCCCTGAAGATCACTTCCCAAGGCAGCACAAGACAGTGGGTTGTGCAAACTTCACTTACCACGGCTAAATCAGAAGCCAAGGGAATTAAAAGAACATTCCCAACCTCCCCCCATCTGTTACTGGGTTAACAAGAGAGACAGCACCTTCCCATGTAAGACAGAGGAGGTTTCAAAGTGTAAGAGGAAAATGCCAGAGAAGAACTTAATCTGATTCCCTGCAGGCTCCGAACAGGAGACTGGAACAGTGAGAAATAAGGCGTATGCCCTCTGGAAGAGCAGACAGCAGAGCATGAGGGATTGTCCCCCATCAAGAGCAGAGACGTTCTCTATGACTGAAGGCTCAAGCCTAGCAAAACACTTGCTCAAGGACTTCAGCCAAGAGAGACAAATTTAAATGCATCTATTTCATCCTTCAAACATTGTGAGGCAGGTAGAAAGACCTCATCCCCAGCTCACAAATGTGACCAAGGAGACAGTATAAAGCTTAAAAAGCAACATACAGCCAATTAAAAAGTTCATTCGTTATGAAGTATATAATCTGTCTGTAGAAGTCACACTGCCAGAGGCAGACACCAAGAACAAAAACCAGGGCCAGACAAGGGAGCGTATAACATCACGGTAGTGAATTATGATTGTTCCACAGGCTGAGTAGGGCGATCACACCGCACACCTCAGGGAAGAAGCTGATCATCTGTAGGGTGTCACATCAGATTGTCTCCTAATGCCAGGGTCCAGGGAAGGCAGAGCAGCCGCCTTTGCTGAATGAAAAGCACAGGGACAATGGGAAGCCATCCAGCCCGCACCTTGTCCCAGAGCAGGACCAGCTGTGACATCTGTCAGAGAGCTTCAGGAGACCTCTGCTAACAGTGGAGACTCAACCACCCCTCCCAGGATTCTAACCCAGTGTTTCAAGGTCTGTACAGAGGTAATATCTTTGCCCAATAATCCTCCCTTAATTAAGTCTTCTCTGTCCTGAAGCACTAGATGCTATCCACTGACCCTGAACACAGGAAATCAATAACACAAGTTTATTTAGCTACATCCTTCAGGGGCCCTTGGAGAGCAAATAAGCATCCCACTGCAAAAGGCAGCAGCAGAATTCAAGCCACACTATTTATTGGGGCAGGTGGAACACCAAATCTTCAACAGCCTGTCTCAGCACTTGGGTTTTCAACTAAACACAGGTGTAAGGCAGTAAGTAGCAGGCTCATAAGTAAATGAGTTTTCTAGCAGACCCTCAGACCAGAGAAGTCAAAAATTAAGCTTATAAAAAAATTAAGAAGAATTAAAGCTTATAAACAACAGGACACTGAAGAGTACAGTGTTGGGACTGTCGTGGGGGAGTGGGTAGATGTTCAAGGGCCATACTGCTCTGCCTCACTGGCAGGTCCAGACCCGGGGTGCACCACCTGCCCTTGACTCCATTTGCCTTGCGCAAGCAATCTCTTTTCTGTTCTTTAGGGGAAAAAAAAAAAATCTCAGAGAGGACTAATTTGCAAGCTTTGTCTAGTGTCTGACACATTCCCTGACTTTACAAGACCTCTGAGCTCCACACCCCAGAGCTCTGTTTCTGCACCACAGGAGCCTGCTCAACACCCAGCTTGGCATTTTTGCTAAAACCCAGCGGACAAAGGAAATATCATTAATGCAGCTCTGGCTTCCTGGCTCTCATTTGCCTTTATGGGTGGTTGTTAGCAAGGAGCTAAGTTTAGGAACAGAAGGCACACGCCTTCTGGCAGCTGCCTGCACTCGAACAAAAGGACCTGGAAAGAAACTCACACCCATTTGTTCACAGTAAAAAGAAAAGCTTACACCTGACTTTGGCAAAAGCCAGCAAGATTTGGTATTTAATGAACTTTAGTTGCTCCTTGTTTTACTCAAAGCTGAGACAGCAGAGGGTCTGGCACAGAGAAGAGAGCCTTAAGAACACTGAATTTCTTTAATACTACCACAGAATTGTTGTCTTCTAGAAGGGTAAGTCTACACTGCAGCCAGGAGGCACGTGGCAGCCTGAATAAGCAATTAATCAGTTCGACAGGGAGATGAAGATGCCAGGCTGGAGGTAAAATGTCTCCAGAATGACATGGCTCAGTTTTAAGAGAACTACAGACCTGTAGCCCTGAGGAGTGGAGGGGAGCAAGAGAGTTGGGAAGGCAGGAGGGAGAGTAACTCACATTGAATTATCTATTGCCACATTTTCTAGCTGGAGCAGCTTTAGTTGCTCCTAGACTCCACATCAAAATGGTACTAGGGGTAGTGGGATCTCGACCACAGCACACCCAGTACCTTTGCTGGGACTGTTTCTACAACTCCACTGCATGTCCTTAGCCAAGCCAGTCTGCCACAACCTCCACTGATGGCAAAGGGGTGCTATTAACAGTTGGATTTATAAACAAAGTTTTGGTGAGCAGAGGGGAAAAAAGCAGCACCAGTGAAAGAGCAGCAGCTGTTTGCAGAGACATTAAGAAGGACTGGTTTCCTTCCTAGGAGAGGAGAAATTAATTTTGGGGCACAGGACTAAGATATACTTATTACCTGCTTTTTATTTATTACATTGATCCCTACCACCTCACTGCTTCCTTCTGTGCCTATTTCCTGTACCAACATGCTGACTCTTTTAAACATCCTTTATCAAACTCAACATAACATATATTTGAATACCTAGCAACACCAGAGCTCTGATTTTTGTCTCCAACTATGAGACACTACAACAGGGTAGAGCTAAGCAATAAAGGAGGATGCAGCATCTTAAATGCAGGAAGACAACACGGACTAGACAAGCATCAGGCAAAAACTGTCAAGACCTCATTCAGCCCCAGAGGAATGCCTGTGTCAATCCTCTCCCCCAGAATTCCAGAACTGGAATTAAGGAAAATCATAGGGAAAGAACTTGTGGGAGGTAGTAATTCATCCTCCTTTCACCAGAGGCAGTGATAAATTCTATCAGTGGCAACACCAGAGATCACAGACAGCACAAGAGCTTGGAATGAACCTGTTTCTCACAGGTGATTTAAGGAAGAACTGAGCAGACACAGAGGCAGCCCCATGAGGCTCTGCCCCTCTCCATCACATTCAACAGCAGGAAAAGGCCAGCAAGAATGTGAATACAGAGCAGCAGCTGAGAGGCTGGATTAAAAACCAAGCTGAAGATCTAAGGAATTACGCTAGACAAGAAAAGGTCCAAACTCAATCTTAAAATACTCTGTAGCACAGAAGCCAAAAAGTCTCAGACCTCAAAATAAACAGCTCAGTGACATATGCAAAGCAGAGGAAAGGTGTGCTGAAGTCCTAATCAAGTTACAGAATTTTTCTCTGAAATGCAAAGAAAAGATGGAACAGCAGACAGCTGCTGACTGAAATAGGAGAAGCAAGGGGAGAAGGGGTTTGAGCAAACCCATCATTGAGAGAAAACAGACTGAAAAATTAGAAAATCCATTTTGTAGGAATTGCTGTAAATTCACATATAACACTTAAAGATATATAGCCCAAGGCAATTTGTGTATAGAATCTATAGAACACCACAGAAGATGCATTTCTATGTCTCAGGAAGGCTTTGTCAGTAGGATGCCCTCAGCTCCTGCTACTCAGGTGTACAAAATTGGACTCAACGAGAACACAGACAGGTGTAATAAATCAGGGCAAGCGAGGTAAGGGGGCCAGCTCATGCCACTCAGGTGTATGAAATCTGACTTCAACAAGAAAGACACAGTCAGGTGTAATAAATCAAGGCAAGGGAGATAAGGGGGCCCATAGAAAAGTCATAATACATACTAACAAACATTCCCTAGACATACTGGGTTAAAGCAACATGTCATGAAAATTAAGTATTTCAGGAGGATAGAACATGTCATTAGCTGTAGTTCAGAATTACAGAATCATTTGGGTTCAAGGGGACCTTTGAAAAATCATCCAGTGCAGTCCAATACCCCTGCCACAGGCAATAAGCTCATCATTGCAGCACTACCCTTCCACATGCATACAGCAGCCCCAGAGCTTTTAGTCAACACAGTCCACCTTTTCCCAATTACAGGTATTCTGAGGTTACTCTGTTTTATTCCCTAATATACCTTCTGCCCCTGTAGTCTTCCTCAGAGCTGCAAGTTCCATACTTCTTCCTGCAAAACCCCAGAGGTTTTCCCTTTATCTCCCCTGCTGTCAGCCTCTTTCAGAACTGCTCCAGCTCCTGGTTTAGAAGAGGTTTTCTGCTGCAACACACCTGACTGGCCTAAGATTTAAGGGAGGGAGAAAACGACTGTAAAAGGAGTAACTAAACCATTCTCAAAAGTAAGCCTCTCACACCATAAAGAAAAAAATAAGAAGGCTAATCTATACCCTAGAATGATGTTTCAGCTGTCTTCTGAACAAGCCAATGTAATGGTTTTGAGGGATTAACATACGGGGAATAAAGTCAACCCATATCCTAACAGCTTTAGCTTATATCAGTAGGTTTGGGATCAGCCCAATGTGAAGGGAACTAAACCAGCCTCTCTCTCCAGAAGCTGCTCCTTAGCCAGGGCGCCCTTCAAGCTCCACAGAAGTTGCAGGCAGGGAGACAGCAAGAGGTAACCCCCCTCCAAAAGAGAAAGCTGAGGGGAGATATCTGACCTTCCTCCTCGAGGCCTCTGCCAGAAGCCCTCCTCACGCTCACCCCTCCTTGCAGCACTCCTCCCGCCCCACTCAGGGAGGAGGAGGCCCTCCCACCCCACAGGCCCCGGGGGCACCCGCCGCGGCAGGCAGAACCCCAACACACCCTCACCCGCGCACCTACCGCTGCCCTCCACCCCCGGGGCTGGCCGGCGCAGGGCAGGGGGGCTCCAGCAGGCAGACAGACCGACCGACCGACCGAGATACCGGCGAGGCACAGCGCCCGCCATCCCCTCACATCCCCTCAGCGGCGGCCGCGCAGGCGCAGTAGCCACACCCCGTGGCGGGGGGCCACCAACCCCTCATCGCCCCTTTAACCACAACCCTCGCCCCCTCCCACTGCGCGCGCGGGCGGGCGGGCGGTGTTGCCCCTTTAAGCCCCGCCCCGCCGAGCCGCCGGAGCAGCGCGGGCCGCGACACGAGGCGGCGGCATGTCCTGAGGTGGAGCGGGAGGTGGCGGCGGCGGAGCCGGGCCGGGCCCCACCACGGAGGGGTCGGTGGAGCAGCGGGCCAAGGGCCGGGCCCCCATGAAGGAGAAGGAGGCGGGGGCGGAGCGGGGCAAACCCGCCACTTACACCGGGGACAAGAAGGCGCGCATGGCGGCCAAGACCAACAAGAAGTGGGTGCGCCTGGCCACCGTGCTGGCCTACGTCCTCTCCGTCTCGCTGGCCGCCATCGTCCTCGCCGTCTACTACAGCCTCATCTGGCAGCCGGTACGCGGCGGCGGCGGCGGCTCCGGCCCCGCCGTCACCACCTCGCAGCCCCGCGCCTCGCCGCCGCCGCCGGGCCCCGCCGCCAGCCATTCGCCCGCCGGACCCGCGCAGGAGCCGCCGCCACTGCCGACGGGCCCTGACCCCGGCCTCGCCGAGACCGGCCGTCCGGACGCGTCGCCGCCGCCCGGGGCTGAGGGGGGCTCCGCCACGCTGCGCCGGGTGCGCGGGAGCCCCTGAGGCGGCCCTCGGCGCTACCCCACCACCACCCCCCGGCCGGGCCCTGCGGACTGCGGGGAGCGGCCGCGCTTCAGCCCCGGGAGGCCGGTGCCGCGCCCGGGGGGCCCTGCCGAGCCCGGGAGGAGCGGGATGCAGCCCCCCGGCTCGGCGGGGGAGGGAGGCCGGCGGCACCGCGACCCCCGCCGCGGACGAGCCCCGAAGAGCTCGGGCTGGAGACTGACCTGGCGCGGGGGTCGGCGGGGGAAGGAAGCGGTTTTACTTGGGAGAACTGCGGTATCTTTTTTTTTTTTTTCCCTCCCCCGTTCTTCCTCAAAAGGGAATTCTGTGGCTTCGTTTTTTTCCTCACCAGGGCTAGCTTCTCCCTTTGAACCTGCATTGAATTCCTTCGCTGTTTATGCCAGTCTGTTACCTATAAAAGGATATCGGTGTCCAAAATTCCTCAACTATTTACAGGATCAGCTGGGAACAATATGAATTTAGAGGCTG
Source organism: Strix uralensis (assembly GCF_047716275.1). Lineage (NCBI taxonomy): Eukaryota > Metazoa > Chordata > Aves > Strigiformes > Strigidae > Strix > Strix uralensis. The sequence goes on from NC_133986.1 coordinate 12,381,640, forward strand.
TACTCCATTGTTTAAGTAAAAACAGTTTTGTTTAACGATGAGCATAAACTTATTTAAAAACATGTGAAAGGTAAATTGACTTGTTTACTATATTAAAATATTTTCCCAATATGAAAGTCTCTGTAATACAGTATGTTCTCTTCGGGGCTGGGAGGATGATTTGGGAGGCATGTTGAACAGGAAGGGCTCACCGGGTAGCAGAAATGGTTTGCTGGCTGTAATGAGCAACTGTGGCATATAATGTTGATTCATTTGTCGTTGGTCTCCTTAGGTGAGGCTGGAGAAACCTCCATGCGAGCCTAACTCCTGCTAATCCTGGCGTCTAAGCACTGGTGATGAGAAGAGCTTTGGTCTTCCCTGACAGAAGCCGGTGGAGCGCTCACAGCGGGCGCCGAGGGGCAGCTGCGGCGGTGGGCGGCGCGGTGCGTCCTGGCTTTTACACCCGTGCTCTTCCCCGCGTGGGGTGGCTGAGCCCACGCACCATCCCAGCACCTCGCTGGCTCTGTGGCACCCTGGCGCCGGTGCTGTCGGGAGGTCGGTCTGTGCCAGCCAGCTCGTGATGCGCCCTGGGCAGGTTTTCCTCCCAGCTTGAGGTTTTCCTGCCCTGTAGTCTTCAGAAATGTTCTGTGTGCAAAAAAAAAAAAAAAAAAGACCTGTAATTACTGTGGGATGCGAGCTATCAACTAGGAAACTGCAAGACCTCTGTCATTGTGAGCGGCTGCTTTTCAGATTGATGCTTTCGGTTGAATGCCTTAACTGTGAGGCTGCCAGGCTGTTCTGCGTCCCTTGAAATGATCCCTGGAGTTGAGATTTCCTCTGCTGAGGGATGAAAACGTGCTCAGATGTGGTGTATGTGTTTCAGTTGTGCAAATCGTGAAGGTTACTGTAAAATATGGGACTTTACTTTTTTTAAAGTTGGAGGGGAAACAGCTGTATCATACCTGGTGCTGCATTAAGCCTGTGTCATCAGCTGGGTGATTCCTTTACAGCATCTGTTCAAGGTAGAAACCAGGAACGGAGGGTTTCCAGAAGGAAATCGAGCAAAAGGAGGGAGTGGTTTGGGTGCGATCTTCCACCCTCCTTTTCTGTTTTCTGGAGAGCACGCAGGAAAGTTGGTATGTTGTTGGTGTGCTAAAGAAGGTGGCTAGCTGGTGGGAAGGAAAAAAAGATCATACTTAAGTCATTTTTGCCAAAAGCATGTGTGTGTGACCATTGCCACCCTTCTGTAGGGTGGGTAGAAGAGCTGGTGAAGGTGCTGCAAGCCCGGAGCCGCCGCTCTAGCAGGAGGCTGCCCTGCTCCCCTGTTACCTCCTGAGCTGCTTCTAAACTCTTCCAGTCCATCGGCCGCAGCGGCAGGGGTGCTGGTGTCCTGGCAGCTGCACCGGATCCTGGCTTGGGCCAGGCAGTTGGCCGGGTTTAGCCCCGTGTTTGTCTGTTCTTGCAGCAGCGGGTGATTTTGTTCCGTTGGTTCTGCCTGTGGTGCGTGGGTACCCGTTTGTGGGGCTGCCACACGCGTGAAGCAGCTCTGGGCCCTGCTGAGGAGGGTGCTGCTTGTCTCCTTGGTGTGCGCCTCCGGTTGTAGGGGGAAAGGTTTCTGCAGTGCTCTGAGGGAGGAACGAGTAAAAGAGAAACAAGCCAGGCTCATTGCTTGGTGCCAATCGAGTTTAGTCTTTGTTGGCTCTAGTACTAAATGCAGAACCAGTTGGGAAGCATCTCTGGGAGGGAGCTTGTGTTTTAACTTTTAAAACCTTTGAAGATAAATAAAAGCTGGGTGGAAAGACACAGATGCTGGGATTTCTCTGGTCCTGGCCTGCAGCTGAGAGCTGGTGAATCTGTAGTGGCTTTGACGGCCCATCCAGCATATGCTGGATATACAAACTCCTGGCATTTTTCACTTTAAATACAATTGCTCTCAGAAGACTAATAGAGCATGGCTGCGTCGAGCAGATGGAAGAGGAAGTGAATTGAATTAAATGGGCTGCGTGGCCCTCTTCCAACTTGTCATGTAACTGCGGAGAGATGCCTTGTGTTCAGGAGCAGGAACAACTCAAAACTCTTCACCTGGTTTGCGGTTTCGGTGGCACGGGATGGTTGGGACAATGACAGCGTTCAGATCTGCTTTAGCAAAGGGAATCGACCCATTGCTGCTGGCTGCCTCCCTTTCTGGGACTAAAAATAGTTGATGAGCCAGGACAAAGGTGGTTGTGGCTGTCTCCATTCCTGTATGAAAGTGCAGGCTTGATGAGTTTCCAGACTGTGTTTTTGCATCTTCTCCTCTGCTGACAAATTGAGATTTAAGTGAAATGCTTTTATTTCTGTACCTGTTACAGCTGGCTTTGGAGCATCCTGTTACTTCACTGCTCTTGTACTCAAGGGGGGGAAGCTTTGGCTTGTAAAGACACAGAAGGATTGTGGGCTGCTGGCCTAATGGCCAGGGAGCTTTTGTGATTTGAGCAGCCTTGTTTTCCAAAGCCCTTTTGGGCCTAGAGTCTTCAGCTAAAATCCCTTCTCCATCCTTTCTCTAGCCAGGAATCGTAGGCCTCGTTAGGAAAAAGGTCCCCCTGGAGATCCTTCTGTTGCCAGCCTGCGATGAGCCAGTCTTGGTGCTTGCTGCTCTCTTTGTGGCAGACTGTCCAAGAAATTGGTGACTAAGTGCACTTTGCAAATACTTCTAGTAACGAAAAAGGCTCGTCTGGACTGGTTTCTAGGTGTAAGCTAACTTTTACAAATTCAGGGTACTAGGGATTTCTGGGGAATTAGGTTGGCTGCAACAGATAACAGCTAGATTGTCATCTTGGACTGAGAATTTTTGCATTATGTTGCCATCTTTGTGCTGAGACACTCATCTGCAACTGAACATAGTTTTTTAGTGCCCTAAAATGGTGCGGTCTCCAGTCTTGGGTAAACCTGAGGTTTAAAAGGCAGACTGTCATGTTATCTGTTGTATTACTTCAGCTCCAATTCAGTCTTTCCCTTCATTGCTCCTCAAAAAAAAAAAAAAAAAAAAAAAAAAAAATTTAGTTCACTTAGTGTAATTGTATCAGGCGAGATAAGGCGCAGGCTTTTGTGTTGCTTCCTAGATAGAAATCACTGTAACCTCGTGCTCTGTACTGTTATTTCCTTGGAATTGCTGGTGAGGGTTAGTCACTTTACACAAATGCTGTCCTGCATGTGACTCGCAAACAGAACCATATCGTATCCCCAGTGTGTACAGATCTGCCTGAAAGGGAGTTGTCTGAAAGTCAGTCTGGACGAAGAAGATAATCAAAGACGGGTGAAATGTTGGGTCTTAGGCCCTTGGCCTTAGTGATATAAGGAAGTTAACAAGTCTCAAAACTTCAATCTGTGGGATGCTCCTGTAAAAGCGTGATGGCTGTGAGAATAGGGATGAAATAGTGGCATCTGTGCTTCTATTTTTTTACCCCAGTTTTTTATTGATTAAACATGCTAATAATGCTACCTTTTCCTCCAAGATTTGAGTCTCTGTCATTTAGGGCTTGAGTTCCAGATTTTCCTCCTCTAAGAGCCTTTAAAAAATTGTGGCAGAGAGAACAGAGATCACCGTAGTTTGTGCTTCAGGTGCAACTTAGTTCTGAAACACGGTGACAGAATGTATCATTGTCAAGTGTCAGGGGAAGGTAAATACCACAGTAGCTTTAATTTCTTGATTCTTAATCACAGTAATCTCTTAAGAGGATGGAGAGAAGACCAGGTCATGTTCTGCTGTTCCTTTCTGACTGAGAAGAGTCTCGTAAGGGAGGAATTGGACTTGTGAGAAAATTTCTGCCGATACTGCCTTGTCCAACTCTCACATGATGACGGTGACCCTCCAGCACTGTGTAAAGCTGCCTCTGCTTAGATCCTTGCAGAGGGATTTGAACTGTAAGCTCTGAAATAATGGAAGCGCTCCCCAAAAGGAGGAATAATAAGTGAAGAATTATTAATGTGTCCCGTCAAAGGTGTATCTAGAACAGAGGATGTTTTCTTGAACCTTCTTGGTTCCTTCCTTGCATGTAGATGCCTCTTTATTGACGTAGAGTACAGCCCTCTGCCTGCACACGCTGGTCTTGCCCCATTTTGCTCAATTTGTTCCAGGAGAGTGCATTTGGTGTAGCTCACGTGCAGAGGCACCAGAAGAAAGGGAAATAGCTGGAAAAAAGGTTACTAGAGCATGTAATACTCTCCAGCAGCTGATTACATTTTCATCTTCTAAAGCTACCTCTTCCCCACGCGTGTTCTCTTGCAGCCTCTGCTGATGTAATGCTTAATTACCATCTTAATCCCAGGTTCCTGGGGCTGGGCTGTATTTCTGACAAGGTGGTGGTATTTTTACTCCAGATCTCGGCTTAATTCACGAGAGTAGCTGAAAAGCAGTCTTGTGGTGTAGTGTTGATAACAAAGTCAGTGGCTGCTGCTGGGCGTCGGGGATCTCCTTCAGAGAAGTCAAAACCGATCTCAGTGGGCCGCTCTGGAAAGGGTCATGCATGGGTGGGGGAGTATTACCGATAGCTGGCTGCGAGTCCTGGAGGTGCTGGAGTGTGTGGAGAGGGGAGTGGTGTAAGAAACAGTCGTACCCGAGCTAGAGCACAAAGCTGAGGAGGTGAAGCTTGACTTCTGGCCGTTCCGCGTGTCTTTGGAGCAGTTTTGAGAGAGCCTCGGTCGGTTGTCATGTGGCTGCACTAAGCTGGTGTGATGGCAGACGACTGCAGAATTCCCAGAGCGTTGGCTTTGCCTGCCAGTAGCGGCAGAGCCTGTGAACTGGTGGAGCTGTTGTTGTACTACCTCTCCAAGGGAAGGCAGCAGGCAGCGTTCTGAACTTCTCAGCAGTGCTGTACCCTGCTCCTGCTCTGTGCCTCTGACTTAAAAAGCTTTTTATGTAACTTAAAAAGCACTAACCACTGTATTACGCACTTTAAATACAAAAATTTCTGACTAAATGCCAGTTTAGCTTCAGGCTCCTATGACATTTGCAACCAATTTATCTGGAGGGGAACTGGTGTAGAAAATCAGTGAATTTCTGTTATTTCTGCTTCTAGACTCTGCATAGGGCTTTACTTGCTGGTGGTCTGGGTGGATACGCTTCTGCTGTAGGTACTGGACTTGCTGAGATAGGAACAGAGAGCGGGAGCTGCTGGTGGGATCATGTTGTTGGTTCCTGCTGTAATTGGCTTGGTAAAGCTTTGGAAACTGAAGTATCTCCAACTTTATCCAGATGTATTTTTGTCCTTGGCGTGGGTTTTTTTAAATTGATGTCTTTATACAAGAGCTGATTCACTAGTCTGGAATCAATTTTGATAACGGATTTTAGCTACAGAGCTACCCTGTTGAGATTGATGGTCAGTTTTGCCAACTAGAAGAGCGTCTAGTGGCAAGCTGGTTTTTCAGTTTCAAGAAAAATGTGTTCTGCCTGCAAGTCGCTGCTGCTTGTCTGTTGTGTGGAAGAGCTAGAAGAGCTTTCACAAAATCCCTGAGCTACCAACCACTGCTGGGAGGAAACAGGCACCTCTTCAGGCAGATGAGTTTGCACTCTGCCAGCTGCCATCACTGTTTTCTGGCAGGAGAAGGGCTGTGGCAGGGAGGCAGCTTGGCTGCCTTGGGAGGAGCCTGGTGTTAGGAGCGGGCTGCTGTTGCTCGCTGAGCTCTGCAGGTGAGGTCGCTGAGAGAGCCCAAGCATTAGGCACTTACCTAAGGGGTAAGCAATCCAAATTGGAGCTGTTGCTCTAAAAAGCAGAGATTACTGGTTCAATTCAGAAAACTCTACATGTGGGACTGAGAAACAATAAGAAACTGGAACTTTTTCCTCATTACAACTTTTATTTCATATAAATAATCCCTCTACATCAGATTTTTCAGTCCTTTCTCTCACCGTAAAGAAGAAACAGCTAGCCACAGGTTTCTGAAAAATTGCAATCCAGGCACCAACCAAAGTGCATTCGAGCGAAGTGTTAATAAGCAGGAAAAAAAATTACACTTAGAACAGGCAGTATCTGTACAGTCCCATCCCTGGAGCTTGGTACAGACTCGGTCCTTCCTAGGCATTGGTAAATGCAAAGTTACTTGGATTTGCAGGAGAAAAAGGAGGGAATGGGGGAAAGTGACGGTTTTCCTTTCAGAAGGGAGTCTAGGGCGAGAAGATCCCGCAACAACTGCAGTTGGGTTTATCTCTACAGCTCAGTGCTGGGCCAGGGGCACTGTAAGAGTTTCTGGCTGCGTGTCCGACTGCTGCTGGGGTGCAACAGGATCTTGATCTGAGACTTTTGCAGGGACTGTGAGGCAAGCCAGGTCCTGACCTGTGCTGAGGATGACTGACTGGGCCAAGACTGAGGTCAATGACGTGATGTAAAAAGTAATAATAAACAATTGTAAGCAGGTTTTTGAGCCAGTCAGATAAGGGAAATCAGCCTTTAATAGTCATGGAGAATCTCCACGACCTGGAGCAGTTTTACAATCTGGCTTTTATCTATCTGTTCTTTTATCTGTTGGAGAAGTCCAAATAAACTCAGTCTGGGCTTTGGAGGGGTGAAGATGTTTCTACTGATAAAACATGAAAGCTGCACACTCTGTTTCTTGATAATACCCGGTCTGAAACCAGTAAACTCTCCTGAATTTGGCACGGAGAGGAAATTCCCAGGCTTGTCCTTCATGAGATAGGTGCTGTGGATCTAAGTTATGTGGAAAACCAAAATGTTTATCTGTGCAAATATTAGTTTATTAAACCAGCATACAGTATTTCTGTCCACACGTGCCAACCTTATCACCAAGGCAGTCTGCCACTTTGGTTAGCGAATGCATCCTGCAATGAAACCCAATAAATCTCCACGCATACGCGTCTGCATGTACGTTTACTCCTACATCAAGTTTTAGAACAGTGCTTCAAACTCAGGGCGATACCCTCTCTGCTCTGTGTTTCACAAGTCAGAAACTCTGTTGTGTTATTCCTTGTGCCTGCCTTCTCCGGAATCGGTAGCTGTATTTCAGCCAGGTCCTAGTTTGCTGTGAGTCCCGTAGCTGCGTGGAAGCCCAGGCAGCTGAGCTTCTTGCACATTTATGCCTGTAAATACTCATCCAGATCCGCGGTTTGAAAGGTGTCTTTTAAGGCCAGGTCAGAATGTCTGCGCGGCAGGTTCCAGGGGAACTGCTGCCCTCTTGTTCAAGCACAAGGCTATGAAAGGCACAACCAGGAAGGTGAAAGCAGTTGACAGGAAGCCTTAGACCTTCAGCTCTACTTTGGCCTGGGTCCTGCTGCTGACTCCTTTGTGCGTGTGGTGGAGAAAGAAGGTGGTAGCATTTGTGCTGTCCTTCTCCTGCCCTGCTTGGCACATAGAGCTGCAGGTATCTCCGGTTACCGGAGCCTTCCTGGTCTTAGGAAGTGGGCAGGGTGTTTTGTGGGGCTGCAGACATACCTGCTCAAGCTAGCAGCCTCCTTCCTTAGAAAAAAGCAGAGTGTCCCGAGGTGCAGGTTGGGCTGCTGCTCCTGCTGAAGGGAGGAGGCTGTGGGTGGCATGTGCTTCCCAAAAGCACCTGCACCCCGCAGCTGAACTGAAGAACACTTGCTCCCCTTCGTGCCCCACGGCCCACGCCACTACCACACGTCTCTGCCAACACTTCAACCACATACAAACCCCTAGTACGAGAGCTGCTCTCCACGCTATTTTTTCATCCACCTACTGAACTACAACGTAACGCCTCTCACCCTGTCTCCTAATGCTCTGTCAGTTTGCCTGCTCCCTGCCCAGCAGCAAGGGAGAGCTGGCACAGCCCTGGCTGTCCTCCCGGCGCAGCGGGGGAAATGGGTGCTGTGCCCAGAAACCTAAATCTTAACTTTAAACAGAATTAGTTATTAAATAAAATAAAGTGCATCCAGTAGACATTTCATTGGCTTGCCACACAGCTGCAATATCGGCAAAACAAATACAAAAGATTAACTGATGGTGTTTTCTTTGTAGGCTGGGAGTGTGTGTAGCCTTCCCTGTGCTTCAGCATACGGGGAGGAAAGGGTGATGCCAAAACTGGGAGTGGGGGTGGTGAGGGGGACCCCCGTGTTGTGAATGGGTGCTGAAGGGCACAGGGCAGGTGCTGAAAGCTGATTTCATAAAAGGTAAAAGAGCGAGGACAAGCTTGTGCTCCTCTTCTCATCCACCGCCTTCAGCACGTTATCCTGTGAAAGGAGAGCAGAGACAGCAGCGGGATTATCAGTCTTTGGGGAACTGCTGAGCAGTAAATTAAAAATGTCTGCTGAGTTTGAGCCTGACCCTCGTGCAGGGCTGGGGCTGCCTGGGGGACACCACTGCGGCGTAACCCAGGCATCTCCTGCCAGATCCGAGGGGAGCAGCGGGGCTGCGTGGCCCGGGGGTGAACTGAATGACAGCTCGGGATGACACACGCTCCCCGTCCTCCTCTGCCTCAGGTAAGTCTGCTTTACTCTCTCCTTTTGTCCCAAGTACAACAATCTTCCCATCTTTCTGTGTGTGCTTCTACAGCACCTGGTGCAACAAGAGGAGGGGCTGGGTTTGGGCAGGGCTTTGTGGTCCTCTCCTGAAACCTGGCCTGGGGGTGCAGCACTTGTGCTCACCCGAGGGCAGAAGGGGGTATCAGCTTTTCTCTAGTGAAAAAACCAACCTGTGAGTGGAGCCTGCTGTCCTGTAGCTGCCTCCAGACCCAGATATGTTGGTTTTAATTGGGAAAGGCAGACTTTTTTTTTTTTTTCTCCCTCTAATTGCCAGATGCTTGGGTGCTGCTCAGAATTGCTGAGATGGCATTTTCCTGCATCCACGTTTAAATCCATAGCTCTGCCTTTTGCTGATGCAGATTTCAGTACCCAAAGCTCCCAAGAAAGGGCAGAGGGGCAATATAAAAAGAAAAACAGATTAAATATCATGAAGGCAGAAGAGGCGATAGTAAGCTTGGCTCGCATGAAAAGGAAACCTCTAAAGGAATCATTTAAGGTCACAGCCTCCGATATCTGATAAGGAACCGCACTGAAATCATGCCCGAGGTACTGAAATGACCAATGCTGTGTTCACCTAAGAGGCGATCCTAAGACTGTTGCTGGAGACATTTTTCATTGTCCTGTATGTGTGCAACGGACAGGATTGGCCGTGTCCTGCTGCTGAGGGGTGCTCAGTGTTGCAGCAGCTCACTTTGGGATTATAATGCTGCTGGGAAGGGCCAGGAAGCAGCTTTTCAGAGTTGCATTTGGTGGTCCAAATATTATAAAATCTGTTTGACAAGTCTGAACTGACTCCAGAGCTAGCTCTGTTTATTGTTAATCTATTTTACTACTAATGGTTTCAAAAGTCTCTTTGACAGCCCTGTGTTATTAGTGCTGGTAGACAATTCTCTTTCCTATTTCTGCAATGTTATCCTTCCAATACAGACACCTTTCTGGGCATGAGTGAGTCTTTACAGCCACGACACTGGTGGGCTTTAAAGTCATTATTTCTCTTAGCAATCAGACATAGTGATGAGCATTTCTCTCATTTCACACTGTATCCTCTTTTCCACGCGTAACTCAAGGGCTGGCTGGAGATTTAGCAAGTTCTGCGCTGCCATGGCTGCTGCAAGTCCAGGCTCAGGCAAGCGATGGGCTGTGTGTTGCCCAGGGCTCTGCCACCCTCAGCGAGGGGGTTGGTGCCAAGCTGCCCCCCATGCGTCGCTGCCACTCAAGAGGATCAATGCAGTTCACTGCTGGGCTCTCCCAGTTCCCAGCCTGACCAAGCCTGACTGGACAGGGGACGTCCCTGGGATGGCTTTCACAGCCAAGCCAACCACGGTCTGTTGTAGGACCTACTGGTTACATCTCATCTCACGGGGGGTGGATCTATACGATGTCCCTGAAAGCTGCAGCTGGATGTAGCTGATGAGGCCTGGAATGTGGCCCTTCTTCCTGCAGCTGAGATTAGCACCAGCCATCCTCTGCTTGGGTTGGAAGACAGAATTTTGTTGGGTCTCTCGTGCGGCAGGTCCAGAGTTCCCAGTGGCAATTTTGTTCTTGGTGGACCACTCAGTGAAATACCACATGGCAAACTCAGACATGATGTGCAAGGACCATCTGTTAGACATCATCATACCAGATTTTCTCACTTAGCTTTTTTTAAATAGAGATATATATATCTGCTGTTCCAACATACACTGTAAGGCCGGAAATAAGACCAGTAAGATGATGAGACATTTTCTACCTAGCACAGGCCACTGGACACCCTGGAGTTAATTCCCATTTGAATTAGAACTGATTTCTTTAAGGGGAAAAAAAAAAATCCTAATCCTGTCTAGATTTGCCACTGGTAGAAAAACTATCACCGCAACCCTCGATGAGCTTAAATATGTAAAGAGAGTCTTTGGAGGAGATTCCTGTTGGAGTGGTTTAAGATATCGTCACTCCCTCCAGTCTATCTGTTCCTTCCCAACAGCAGAGCTGGCAGGAAGGGGGATGGGCCTGTGCCCCTTGGCATGGCCGACCACAGCATGGTGTGTTTAACCCCCTTTCACTGGGGTTTACATTAAGAGGGTTAACGCAGGTGGCAGAGGTGGGGGCACGTGCTCCCTTCTGCCAGCTCTGCAGTAACAGCAACTGCAGGCTACAAGAGCAGCTCCGTTTTCAGTGTTTAGAATGGCAACAGCTTGCTTGTTAGAGCCCTAAATTATGTTTGGGCTTCAGTAAGTAGCCATAAGGAAGTACAGTGAGCCAACGACAAGCTTTGGCCCATGACTCCCAACGCGTTAACAGCTTCTAACGGTTCCTTCTCCCCTCAAGTCACCCTGACAAACCAAGGAAGAGACAGAAGCTCTTGCAAGGTGCCAGAGATTTAGGAGTAAAGAGCCTATGCTTCCAGGCGAGATGTGCGCACTGATTCTTCTGGGTGTCAGTGAAAGCACCTGCTTTGACAGAGGTCACCAACTTTGACAGGACCACACACAACTTTGTCCTCAAGTTCATCCTGTTGCCGTCACAAGCACCATGTCACCCAACCCCTGCCAAAGCATGCTGCTCAGGCCCGCTGCCAAGGTGACAGTGGTCCTTGCTTTGGCCACGGTGTGCTGCCAAGTCCTCTGTCTTCCGACAGGTAACAACCTTTTTCTAATTTTCCCATAATTCACGGGCTTCTTCAATACCTTGATTCTCACCTCAGCATTGTTTCCTGGCTTGAATGTTTCTTCTCTTCGCTGGTGTTTACTACCCCACTGTATTTATGCAGATCACAACTCCATCACTTTCTGCTTTCACTTTGCTAGACTAGAGAACCATACCCTGAACATCCCCAAAGTCCTGCCCTGTGTTTCTTCAGTCCAACCACATTTCTCTTGAACCATTCTCACATAATCCCTGTGTTTTCCAATGTTAACAGTATTTTCCCATGTCGTGCCATGGAAAGGCTTTCCATCACTCCAGACGCACGGAGGTAATCGTGGCAAGTCCTGTATTAAACCATACCACTCCCTAATTCTGCACAAGGACTAAACTCTCCACTTGGGTGGTACATGGTCTGGGAATCTGAAATGCCCGTAGCATGATGGTGGGCTCTGGAGGGTGGTGTGGGCTGCAGGAAGGACGGGGGAGGCCGACGCTATTCAAGTCAAGCCCTTGAGACCTCAACCCTGCCAGTCCGAGGCCGACTTCCGAGATGTAACAGCGGACGGTATCTTCTTGTCTCTTGAACCTTGAGGAAGCTGGTTTGTTCTTTGGTAGCTTCGTAACTGTACTGGGAAGCGTTGGTTTCTGCTCGTACTTCTTCCTGCACCAACCTTTAGCACTGGTTTGCATCAGAAAGCTGACCTCTTCCGACCTCCTCAGTCCTGCAGCACACAGGCCCTGCCTGCCCCACTCCTGTTTACGTCAGCCAGAGCTGCAGGGTCAGATCCCTGGAGCTGCTCTGGAAATCTACCCCCAGCTGCATTTTCTCTAAAGATGTTAAGATTAATTTTCTCAAGAGAATTCAGGGAAAAGCTTCTGTGCTTTTTGTGTATCGTTTACTTCTCTGGGACTTTCTGGACATTCTCCAGGGATTCCAGTCCTGCACTTCGGGTAAATATTTATTCCTTGTTATTTGAAGCAAAGGATGAAAGCCCCACCACACTCTCTGCACAGCATCTCCAACTGGTTTGAAGGTGCTGGTGATTTTTAGTGCCATAAATAGATATTAGCAGTGGAAGCTGTGAAACCCACATGGTGGCTGCTCGCTGCAAGGAGCTGCTGCTCCGTGGAACTGGATTGAGCAGCAGCTGCAGTGGGGAGTGAGCTCTGCACCCCATGCGCCCCACAATGCAGGGAGCAGGGCAGGTGGAGAGCACGGTGTCATCGCTGATCACTGATGGCTGCTGTTACAGACACCTGCTGTGCTTTGGGACACGCGGCATCCGTGACCAGAGGGCACATCCCTGGCATCAGGTGAAGTGACCTGGTACAGGATTTTCTACCGGACGGAAATTCTACAATATCAACTTTTTAATGGCATGATATTTATACATTCCTTTCGGGGCTGTATTTTGCAAAATCATACCATCTCTTTCAATGCTGATTTTCCAAAAATTGCACCGTATCAAAACTGAATCACCAGTATTTAAAAACATAACATTAAAATTTTCTGTTTTGAAAAGGTTTAACGAGGGCTCCAGTTTGGGGTTTATGAAATACGAAATGTTGGAGCAGACACGTTCCTGGTGCACGAATGGCATTTGTCAAATCTCTATTTTTCACAGAAAAAAAAAAAAAAATTCTCACTGGGAAGTTACCTGCTACCTTCTGACAGGAAATTATTAACCAGTCTTGATAACCCATGATGGAGCATCCCTCCAGATGCTTCTCCTTAAGGCTGGTCCTATCTCATGTGGGTCTCAGTTACAATAATCGGTTTTGCTCCAAACTCTCTGTCCTCCAAGACAGCAGTCATTCAGACTCTGTATAATTTGGATTCTTGGCACAGACTTTGCTCATGTTTTCTATCAGGCACTTCAGGGCATTCCCTGGTATAATGGTTACATGGACACAGAACGCAGGAAAGGTTTCCAGCTGGCCTGGGCTTACCAAGCTGCTCAGTACCTCCTGGAGACTTTGCATAACAACAACCCATTTCCCTTGCCACAGGAACTCCTTCATCCACTGCTGGCACAACCCAGGGTGAAACCCACCCCCTCCTTCCCCTGCTGCAGTGGGACAATCTTGTCATTGTGTCGGCCTGTCAGGTCAGTACAGTTAGGCACCGACGTCTGCGATTCTGTGTAAGCATCAACTGGTAAAAACTCTATGTGAGGCACCAGCCCGCAACCTCTGGATGGGACTATGGGCCATTCACTCAGGACTACCTGTTCCTTTGAGATTATATTCAAGTCGTGAGAGGAAGCAAATAATTAAGGTGGTTTGGGCACCTGAATTCATGGTACTAGGCACAAAAGGAATAAATAAATTTTTAATTTTGCCTTCTAACAAAAAAGCACAGCTCTGTTTAATGCTTGATCTTACTGCTCTTTCAGCTTCCTGAACGATGCTCTTTTCCTGGTTCTTGCTCAACCTAGCTCTGCCTGATAATGCTGCACTTTTTATTAGATGGGCTGAAAAAGGCAGAATCGTCGGCCTGCCACATGCAGTTACGTTCATAAAAGACTCCAGCGGAGGCAGCGATGTCTCCCTTGGGGACGGCCACACCTATTAAGTCCCTCTGTGGGCCACAGGCAAGGGCTTTGCTGGAGGCAGGTTTCCTGTGGGACAATCCTTGCCCTAAAGCATCATCTGGAGTCAGCTGCAGGCTTCAGGCTCAGAAAGCCAAAAAACCAAACAGGAAAACCCTGCCAGGGATTGAAACACACCTCAAACAGGGGCAATCCTGAGGGATCTGATTCCAAAGAATTGCTGTGAAATAACACTTCAGGGAGAATTACATGAAGATAAAGTAGAGCTCTGCAGCTTTTTATACGTACGGTGCTCTAAAACTGATCTGTCTGTAGAGCACGAGGAAGCAGAAGCCCAGGGAGAAGGGAAGTGGCTGCTACCAGCCGGCAGTTATTTCTGCCTGCCATCTGTGTCATTATGCAGCCTGTCATGTTGATTTGGGAACTTCAAAGCTATGGCAGGAATAGACACGAGACCTTTTTGCTCCAAACACACTGACAACTTAACTGACTTGAGCCAAATGAGCTTTTGCTTTTTTGGTTGTTGTTGTTGTCGTCATTGTTGCTGTTTTGTTGCTCCTAGGAGCCCTGCTGTCAAGCTGCGCAGATGAGCTGTTGTGAGCTAGTGCTAGAGAAATCCAGGTCTTGCTTTCTTTTTTTGTCTGCCAAGGGATGTTCCTGACAAATTGGACACAGGGAGCAGTTAAAGCCAGGTCGCTCTGTTTTCCTCTTGGCTCTTCTCCCCACTACAAATAAATCATGGCAGAATTCACTCTGTCTGCAAATGATCTGGTTTGGGAAAGCCAACACTGATAGTGGCCCGTCACTGGTGCAAAGGGAGGGGTCACATTGCTTCATGGTGACTTCAGCAGACAGGAGGTGACAGCAATGCCCTGGAACACCATTAAAGCCTAACAGCCAAGCAGCACTCATGCACTCATTCTCTAAATGCTCTTGCAGTTGATGGAATGAAAAAAAACCAAAACCCATCGCTGAGATGGGGGACACAGAAACTGCTGCACTGGCTCACGCTGGCATCTCCACGGTGCCAGCAAGAAAGTCTGAGGCTTCAGAGGGAAGGGCAAGAAACCTTCAGATGAAACAATCACGGGCCGGCGTGCTCAGAGAGGAGAAGCCATTATATCTTTGCTGTGAATTAGTGACTGGTGATTGCTCTAAGGGCTATAAAGAATGAGAATGCATTCTCCCGGCATAAGATTTGATGGAGCTGTGCCTGTTCCTGTGATCCTGACACGGGTCAGCACTGCTGCTTTTGGTTAAAGGCTGCCTGTCCCCACGGGACCTGCCATCCGTATCCTGCACGGGCTCCCCTGAAATCTGAAGCATCTCCTAAATTACAGGATATTTCAAAACCAGAAAGTATCTTGATTTACTTTGTCTGCATCAAAAGGTGGTATCTGATGCGGAGTGCATAGTTTAGGCACACCTGGAAACTCAAACTGTTTGGAAAAGAAAGGAAAGTGAGGCAGGAACGTGCTCTCTTGTGGGGCACGACCAGGCAAGGGAGAATGAGCGTTGCAGCGAGGAAGGAGATAGATGGAAGGCAGCCAGGATGAAGTGGTAGAGAGCAACTGGGACACCAGTTCACCCCTCATTTTTCCCATGGCATCACTACACTTGATGTTTCCCAAGCAATAAATATTTTCAGAGAGCAATACTGGTCTTGAGTTCCAGCTTAACCAAGCAGACGCACAAGTGCTTAAGTGCAAACACCAGGTTAAGTCGCCCTCTCTTCTCCAAGACATAAGGCTATGTTTATAATTAAGCCTGCCGTAATGAATTCAGCGAGGAGTGATGAAGGCAAGAGCCACGCTCAAGGGCCCTACTACCAAACCATAGAAATCTCCATTGCTGAGATGAAAATGTGCTACTATAATTTATTGTTTCTTCTTAGTCAGAATTAAACTTTTCCTGAGTGAGAAAAGTAACCATTAATTCCTTCATCCTGTACTTTGGGGGGATTTTTGGTAGATTGGAGAGGCATGGCCTGGACAGTAAACCCCTGCTATGTGCATCCAGGTGTCTCTTAACATTTTCCTAAATGCTGTTGGAATTAATTTCCCTCACTTGAAGGAATTTTAGTTCAAGCACAGAACCAGCTCCTGCTGGTTCTTAGTGTTTTGTCTTTTTCAAATAGCTGTAACGCTTGCGCTTCTCCATGCCTTTTGAATGGTATTGGATTATAGTGAAAGTCTCTTTGTTAGCAGCTTAACCACTTCAGCCCTAAGCTCATTTGTACCTCTGGGACGAATACTAAGCAATAACCTGCGACAAGCTGCTGGGCCAGGGTCTGAAGAAAAGCCTGGGAAAGGCACTTGGTAGGGGCGATCTGCATGCCTAGGTTTGAGCAGCTCATTGCCTGAATTGCCTACTTAGGGAATAGAGCCACTGCCTCTACTTAAAGGATAGAGCCAGGAGTATCCTGAGAGCAATTCATGTGTTAGACAAGCTGGATTGCGTTCTGGAAGTGCTCACCTCTCTCCTTTGAAGAGAAATGAAGCCCAGATCTTAAGTCAGGTGCCTCTGTGCTCAGCCTGAGTTAGGTGGAGTGAATTGCAACCTTACTGCCTAAGCTGGGGGTGGAATCACATCCTGACTTCCCGCTCTGACCTACCGCCCGTGAGTCTGATATCCCAGTCTCTGTGTGGCATTGCCTGGAAAAAACATGTCTTGCAAAAGTAACTGCTGAAAAGGCCCTACACACTCTCCTTGCCCCCTCCTCCGCATTTCTACCTTACTTTTCTGCCTGTCATACTTTGTTCTTTTTCCCAACTTTTCTTGTTCTGCATTTGCCTTTCTTGAAGAAATGTCTTTGCTTGAGTAAAACCTGGAACACTGCAACGTAACCAGATCTGTTCTTCCTTCTTTCTGTTTGGTTCCCAGGCCTTTTCAACAGGAACCATCTCACCCTTTGTATTTATACACTGCCCTGCACATTAGCGTTACCACGTGTATAATTCACAGTGCAGCATTCACAGATCTTGTGCTGGGAAGAGAATCCCAAATGCAGTTGACCTTCTTCAAACCACTGTCCATGAGGTGGGCCTCTATAGCTTTGCGAGTGTTTTGGGAAAGGGACCACGCTGACCTCAAGTTATTCTAGTTGTGATCACCCCAGAGACAGATACAAATTCATCCCGCTATCCTTTCTGAGGTTATCCTTTCCCAGGAGCAGTTTCAGTTTGTGCCCTAACTAATGCATGTCATCAACCAGACTCAGCAGTCCAGTTTTCTGTCCAAATCTTCCTGACTTTCCATTGTTTTCCCATCTGCTCCAGGGCAGGTCTTTGTGAGGCACAGATATAAACTACCTGAGGGATCCATATCACTGTTAATGAACACTTCTGGATAGTTATCTGGTGTGATGCCATTCTGGCCACAGAAAATGGAGTGGTGGACCTGTACTATGGCTGAGAGTGTTAATGGGCAACAAACACACCTGGGGAGGGGGGTCAGGAACTCACCTTCTGTCTCAGGCAAGCTGGTGCAATCTTTGCTAGTTGAGAATCTCCCCACTGTCTTTGTCCTGGCAATCCTCAGGCTGGTCCCCTTCCCTGGACTGTGACTTTGCTGTGTCCTGCTCAGACACAACAGTCTTGTCAGAGCTGGCTTTCCTTGGGGGCAAAGGCTCTCCTCTGTGTTCAGTGCCTTCAGCATCTTCACCTCCTCTCAGTGCAAGCGTCTGCCCCTGAAGGGCAGGGTTTGGGGTCACTTCCTCCCCTCTTTTTCTCATCAGCTGTCCTTGACCTGTATCCAGTCTGTCTCCCGCTGTGTCCAGCTTTCCTCCGTGGCTGTTGGAAGAGTCCTCACTGGACTCCTGCTCTGAAGCTGTGTTTTTCTCTAAGCCAGCTCCATCTGAATTCAAGGGCAATGCCAAGGTCTCCTGGCTGCCATGCCTGGTGGCTTGCACAGTGCCTGGAAGGCTGCTCTGCGCAGCAGTGCTGTCGGTGCTCTCCTTCTCCTGGGCAGCATCAGCAGTGCCAGGCTTCCCGCTGGTATCTTCCCCAGAGCCCTCCTTGCTTGGCTTGGGCCCTGGCTCTGAGTCACCTGTGCTGGCCACAGACGCCTCCACACTGAAGCCCTTCGCTCCTCTCCGCTCCTCCTTCTGGCCATTGTGGGCAGACTGGACCTTCCCGCTTCGTAGCCTTTGTGATGAGGAGGCCCCATGATCTTGGAGGCTTGGCTGTTTCACCTTCTCCTCTAGCTCAGCTGTGCAGTTCTCTTCCACCCCCTCCTCACCTCTGCTCTTCCGCTTGTCCATACCAAGGCTCCTCTGAGAAAAGAAGGAGATATTTAGCTCAGCTTATTAAAACACCAGTATACGGTGTTCCTTGCCTACGATAGTTCTCAAAACTTGAGGAAAAATTTGCAGAGGTGATTAAAGGATATAAAAGGATGTAGGTGGAGAAGTGCTCAGGGACCAGAATAAGTGGGGTGGTTGTACTGAGCGAGGGTCAGTGCCAGCAGTGAAGTTGCTCTCACATGGTGCCATCTGGGGCATGCTAATGAGGGGGGGCTTTACCCCAACACAGAGGGTTCCCAGCTCTGCACTGGCTGAGAGCCTCCAACTTGCCTGTTGGTGCATGTTTTGAGAAAACTCAGCAGCCAGCCTTGAACTCCTGAACTCACCTGGCCATCAAAGTCATCCTTCAGAAAAGACATGTCCTCGCCTTCTTTTGCATCCCATCTGTCAAGAAAAAATATAAATCAGAATTTAGGCCTTCAAGTTCTCATATGGCAAAGCCACTCTCCCTGCCTGACACCTGGGTAGGAATTTCTCCCAGGGCCACGCATTCCTCATCTGAGTCCCTGACCAGGCAAGGAGAGATGAAGGCAGCAGACAGAACTGGTCCAGTTCCTCTTGGCACCTGCAAAGCACTCAGCCCATCCAGAGAGCTCATCTGAGGCCACCAAATCTTAATGATCTGGTTGTTAGAATTCTAAATGTAATGAAAATGTAAAATCCAATTGCCAGAACAGACAGTTGTCGTTAGACTAATAAGATATACAGTTTGCTTATGCTGATGTCTGCCACAGTTTTGTCCTGCTCGCTTGGCAGTGCCCAAGTGTCCCGGATCTCCACAGCAGGAGACACAGAGGGAGACAGTGAAGGATAAAATTGCTTTGAAGCAGTTTGGGAGACCAGAGATGCGGACATGTGCAAGCAGACTGCAAGAATGGCCGTAAGGATCAGACTGAAAGCCCAGCTGGCCTGGGATCTCTTCCCCTCTCAGCATCACTAGCAGAGGCTTAGGGTAGAGTTTGGAAAGTGGGCAAACACATTTAATGCCTCCCCAGTACCCTACCCAGCACCCAGAAATGTGCAGCTCTGGGATTTCCTGAGCCTGAGATGGTATCTCTCTGCCGAGTCATGCTCAGTAGACAGTCTCTTCCAAGGATTAGTGTAAGTGCATTTTGACCCCACAATAAATTTGCAGCAGCTACAACATCCTGTGCCAAAGAGGGCCACAGCTTAGAGGCTGTGTGACAAACTGGTTGGTTTTGCTTGTTTGAAGTTGCGAGCGTGAATATAAATCTGAATTTGTCCATGCAGTGCTGCTGGGCAGAGAGGGGTCTTACAACCCTTACCTTCTTTAGGCGTGCCTGGTGAGTTGTATCTCACACAAACATTTTATATGTATACACATATATAATATAGATATATACAATATACACATATTTCTTCCTGCCCCATACTCTTAAAACACAACATGTGCAAAGGTGTGTGAGATTTAATTCTTCTCTAGGCAGACTCTGCTGGGCTTACTGGCCTCTTCATTTGGCAAATTTGGGCCAAGATACAAAAAATGAAAATGCACACTGAGGTGACTGCAGTCAGGCATTTCCAGAGGCAAATGTGTTACAGTGACCCCACGTGCCCTTGTGAAAACTGTGGGAATTATATCACCAGCTCCACCACACCAGCCCACTAAACTGCTTCACGCTCTCTTTTTATCTGGTGAAGTCCTTCCGGCAGGAGCGAATTGCCTTTGCAAGCACCTCAGGGCTCTCTCAGAGTGTAGAGCTGGGTCCCATGTCCTTAATCAGCCAGAGGGCGAAGCTGCTTGGTGCAGTCCTGTGGGGCTGGGACTGAGCCAGCACCCAGACCACAGCTGGGGAGGTTTGTCCCCAATACCAGGTAGGTCCCCGTCACTGGCTGGGCCAGCTCCAACCACAAAAGAGCCCCTTTTCTCATAAGAAGCTCCCACCACTGGGGTTTTATTTTCAGTGGTGCCCTACAAAAGCTCTGCAGGTCAGGCCCTATGGGCAGAGCCCATCATACGTAGCCAGCCGCATTCCAGGTCAGCGTGGGCTGCCCTCGCCACTGGTTCTGCTCTGCGCTCAGCATCGGTGCTGGTGGGGCTGAGGAATGCTCTAAACAGAGTAAAACCTTGCTGACTGCAGGTCTCTGCCTCTCCTGCTCTGTCTACCACTGCATGAGCCAGTCCAGAACAGACCACCCCCACAGGTCTAAAGATAGCCCAAACTAGCTAGACAGCAATTTTGAAATATTCAGCATCTCCGCCTGAGATGTTCCTCCTCTCCATCATTACCACTAACACACAGGAGTGTTATTAATCACTAACAGGCACTGAAGATGCTCAGCACACTCCCTAGCATGGCTAGTCCTGTCCCTGATAGATATTCATGTGGTTACATGAGCAGAATCACAGGATCCCTTCTAGATCAACAGAGGACACAGAGGATGCAGTGGAGAGGAGATAAAAATGAACGGCCATGAGGTGAGATGGTGGGCAGAAGGAGAGCTATTCCGAAGTGATTCTGGCAGGATGGAGCAGTTGAGTGGTGCTGAGGGAGGTGTCTGTGCTGCAGCAGAAAAATGTTTGGGTTCCGCATTTCCCCTGATTTTCCCAGGTCCACAGGCGAAGACAAGGACTTTATGGCAGGACTCCATGTTCCAGCTACTCACATGAGTGGTGTTTAAGATACTTCTTTGTAGTTTTAAATGGACCATGATTTTCCATCCTGGTAGCTGATAAATATGAAGTACAGCAAATGAGAACAAAAAAATAAATTGTGATACCTCCTGACCCCATTTCTAATGGAGGATGCTCAGGGAGGAGTATGATGTACTGTTTTACTGTGAGATAAAATGAGAAAAAATAAAAAGAACAAGAATAAAGAATGTCTCTGTGGAGACAACAGTAGATAATATTTTATAATTTCATCAGCAAGAGAATTTAGACATTTAAACAGGATTCTAGCACCAGCCATTTTGGGGCCTTAAAGCCTTTAAATGGATATGAACAATATCCTGATTGAACCCAGCAGCCCTAGAGGAGTCAGATACACTAAAAAGCCTCTGAGCCTCTCACTGGAGGCACAAACATGTACTGGAAAACACCTTCTCAGCCTCTTATGAGACAAGAAACAGGCTGTGGAAGCCCATGACAACAAGCCAGGCCTCCTCTCTTCGACATCCTCCCTGCAATGCAGCCTCTGGGCCTCCCACGGTGCTAAACCTGTGTGTGATCTGCCTGGGTGACCAGATCTGGCTCTGATGTGCTTCCGGCAGGCATGTCCAAAGCACAAGGGATCTTCAGTCTGCTGGACCCACTGCATAAATCTGCTGCTAACAGGGGGAGGTGAGAAAAGCAGGGGAATAATAATGTATTACTGCAGCAGGTAGAAGTGCTGATACCCTGGTGTAGCCCTACTCGGTTTGAAACTATGTCAGCTGGCCTGGCCGCTGGCAGAGAGGAGGCTGCCTCAGCAACCTGCCCAGGCTCTGGAGCAGATGGGCAAATGGAGACCGCAGCAGGAAGAGATTCTGAAAGCCAATAGCAAGGGGCAGCTCCATGAGATGTCATCAAACAGCACTCCGAGCTGGCCAGCCAGAGGCTCCGAGGCTGTACAAAACATCACATCCCAGCCCAATGTTAGTTCTTTGAATTTCTGCCACAAGACAGCTAGCCAAGGCATTCCTTCTAGGCATGGCTCAGAGCTCAGCATAGAAGGAAAAAGAAGTGGCTTAAGACCCTGTTAGGATTTCTGGAAACTAGTCAGCATCTGCCTGTCACAGGCACACTCTGGGCCATAAGTCAACCTTTGCTGAGGAGGAGAGATGATGAGCAGGGATCAGGCAGGCTCTCATCCCTTCCCCTGTGCCTGACCAGGGCAGAGATGGAGTCCGAGGCAGGACCTGAGTGCAGGCGACTGACCCACAGGCCGTGGCACGGAGGCAGCAGATCAGAGTGTGATCCGACCGCCTGCTCTGCCTATAAAAGGGAAGCAACAAACTCTTTGTCCATTCCAAGAAGCCACTCAAAATCAACACTGTTTAGCCCAAAACTGGTGTGTGATTTTAGGAAAGCTGGATTCTGTAAGAAGTGCTATCTTTTAGAAAGGATGACGACCTAAAGTCAGGTCATTTGTGGCTGTTTAAAATCCTACAACCAGTGTGGGGGTAGTAGTGTCTGCCCAAGAGCTACCTGTGCTCTTACATATAGTATCAGGTGAATGTATTTTTTTAATTTTGTTTCTCTCCTCCAGTGCAGCTGTTGAAGTAATTCCTGTACATAAATTTTCTTTCTGTGTCTCTCTCTGTCCACGTCCCTGTCCCCAGTTTTCAGTTCTTCCCTCACTGCCTTGCAGTCTGTCCCTTTATCTCCCTCTGTCCAGCTCCCTGTCACTGTTTTGACTTCTTCCCTCTCTCCCCTATAGCTCATTACTTTTTAAATTTTGTTTCTGCTTCTCTCTCTCTGACCAGCTCCCTGTCCTTCTTTTTATTATCACAAATAACCAGATTTCAGTGGCAAACTTCAGCTGTGGAGCCATGTTTACTCCTGAGGGTAGTTGTTGAGGTCTGGGAGTTTGGTCTGGCGCCGACAGGTCGGCATCTTCAGGCGGGGCAGAACTGCATGTAATCGCTGTGTCTTTCCTAGTTTTGAACAGCAGCGTCCAGCCTGCAGTCTGAAGCCTTCTAAGGTATTTACAGAAAGTAAGAACAGAAAGAAAATCTACTGCTGTGCTCATCCCTCTGGGAACAGCTGCAGTCCTCCCGTGCTGCAGTCAGCGGTGAGGGGAGAGCGAGCCCAAGCACAGCTCATCAGCTTTTCTTTCCCAAGTACATTTTACTGGGATGGAGCTGACGAGTGGGAAGGGGTGAAATAACTTACAAACTAAGCTAACTGGATTATTTCATGCTGTTGATCCTATTCTTCATCAATTCATGAGAATTACATTAAATTTTAAAATGCATGATTAATTAACAGGGCTTAGAGAGACAGAAGATAACCCATCTTTATGCTGTAAGTGACTTCCCAGTCTACAGCATAACCAGCTGAGGGTTATGGCTGCTCAGGTGCTTTTCCTCAAAGCGCAGCCACTGGAAACAAAAGCAACATTCTAAGATCTTGAGGCTTTAATGCAGTGCCAGGCCCTGCATGTTAGACCTGCCACAGAGCAAAGCCCTGCACACACAGACCCTGCCCAACACTCCTCATTGCAGCCAAGTCACTGCAAGCAGGAGCTGACCTCCAACTAATTAATTTCTTCTGGGAAATGCTGCGAGGGTCCCAGTGAAGCACGTACCTGTTTATGCAGCTGTTTAACTGCACAGTCATAACGAAACTGGATGGTTGAAGCCTGCTAATGTTAAACGCTGCCGGAATGGTTTTGTGTCTGGGTAAATGAAGAGGCTTGGGGTATGTAATCAACTCTTCATCCTTTTGTTGTCCGCTAAAGGGCACGGCAGTGCTGCGAAGACGATCACTGTTATTAAACCGTCAGTGTGGCTCCAGGAAACTGGAGACTGTGCTGAAATTTAATTACGGAGAGCAGCAGGGGAGGGGCCCCCTGGGAGGATGTGGGCGAACCTGTAAAATGCACTTAGTTTTGCTGATATTCTGAAATTACTTCTGTGCAAATTACTGTATTGCTGCCCACAGCTGGTAGGAGCAGGCCACTTCCCTCCTCACCAGGTTAGGGATCTTTAAGAGTGGTTTAAGAAGGAAAGACATCTGTACCACAGTATCAATCCTAAGTACTATTGGTTCAGTTGGCAACTATCTTTGGAGGCGGCTCCTACCCACCAGCAGTGCCTGGAAGTCAGATAAGCTGTGTTCAAAAGCTTGCTGGGGCACGTGCCACCACTCCCCAAAGCTGGTCAGAGTAACCCTGACCCCCCCAGGCTGTTCCGCAGAGCTGATGCAGTGGGTCAGGACAGCAATGACGCACCCCACGAGTACCACAAACCCCACTAAGTGAAGTCCTGCCAGACACGGTCCAAGCCTGCGTGAACTCATCTGAACAGCTGCTGCTATGGAACAATAATATTTTTTTTTTTTTTGTCTGTCCTTCTTCACAATTAGGCAAGGAATGAGACCTGAGCATATCACAACCACTAGATCACGGCACTGCTGCCAGCCTCCTCCTCACCTTCTGGCTCTGCCAGTCAGCCTGTCCTTTCCTTTGGCTCGGCTGCTCACAGCAGGCACTGCTTTCGGGCCAGGATCGCTCACATTCACTCCATGGTGTCCTCCACCTAGAAGACAGGTTGGAAATGCCATGCAAGAGCAGGCAGAACCAGCTGATGGACCACCGAAGGGGCCAGCATCCTTGTATCGCTGGAAAGTGCCTCTGGAGGGGGAAGCCTCTGAAGCTGTGTGCATACCGTATGTGTATTTTCTAAAGTAATAAATACAAATTGAGAATTTAGGGGTGTTTCTTCTGCATTTTTTATTCCAAATTCCAATTATAACTTTAAATCTTATTCTTTGGATACAGTCTTCCTCGTGCTTTCTCGGAAGGCCTGTTCTTGCTCTCCCTTGCCACACAGCACGAACCGTACGACAGAGCTGCAAGAGCAGCCACGCGGTACGATCCCCAAAGGCACTCCAAGCCCACGGCAGCGCCCGGAGAGAACTCTCTCTGTGAGGGCGTATCAGAGGGGCCGACGCAACCAAGTCGTGTGGTGGACTCACCTCTCCCGTCGGGAGGAAAGGACCTGTGCTGAAATTTCCTTGCGTTTCTTCCCCCTGAAAGGACAGAGCAAAGCATGCACAGAAGTGAGCGAGGTTCTGTCATGGACACGCAGCAGAAAGCCTGATGTTCACATAGGGTGTCACAAGGGAAAGCTTTGTTCTGCCAGTCCATCTCCTGAGAAACAGGAGTTGTGATGGACTTATGCTAGTAAAGAAGCCAGCATGTGCCACAGGGATCAGAGATGATGTGCTCTGGAATAGGATTGCCTCTCAAACCAGTGTTTGGGAAAGGAGGCAGTGCTGAGCCTCCGTATTGTGCTGTACGAGGTTACAGAAGCCACTGCTCTCCCTGGGAAGGTAAAAAGCACTAGCACCCAGACGCTCAAATCCCATCCCCTGAGCACTCTGCAAAGCAGAGAGGGCTGAGACCCCAACACTGCGCTCAGAGGCGTTTGCCCAGGAAAGCAGAGTTTTACAACCGACAGCCACGACAGCTGCTGGCACTGGGATTCGCACGATCAGCATTCATTAGCGTCAGGACAGAGTCTAGGTGTCCCTTGCCAACCTTTCTTATTGCTGGGATTATCCAAGGCTGGCTCCCCATCCTTAACAAAGTCCTCTTCAAACCTGCAGGTTAAAAACAGGCATTGTCAGACCTGACCGTTCTCCTCCAGTGTGCAAAAGCATGGGCAGGAGACCTCGAGACGACGCAGGCTCCAGCCTTCGGCCCTTCTGCACCTGCCTACTGGCAAGTATGTGCAGGTTTATCAGCAGGAGCTGAAACTGCATGCACTAACCAGGAGAAATGAGGCTGTGAGGCAATTCTACCCCAAAGGAGAACCTCTAAAACCTTTACATCAGCACCCATATGTATATATTTAAATCTAGGAACGTCCATGAAGTCTATAGATGCCTGTAGGTTAGCTGTACCACACTCAAATGCAGCCTCCCAAGCTTCCAAATACAGTCTGGAGTACCTTCAGGATTTGTCAGATCAGACTCATTTGGTTGGTTTCTAATCCTGCTTGTTTTGTATTATGGCTTTTCTCTTAAAAATTGGAATACATGAGAACAGTAGGGCTCAGAGCTGTTTTGCCAGCAACACTCAGCACCCACTTAAGCCAATTCACCTCCAATTATTGGGGTCTCAGTGACTGAAAATCTATGTATTTGGTCCCATTCCTCAGCCAAAAGACTGGCCCACCTGTCTGCCCTGTCCACGCTTTTTTAATCAGCAAACCTATGTAAGAGTCCCTAACTCCACACCCTCTCAAAATCTTATCCTGTTGCAGGTGCCAACTCATGCTTCAAAGCTTTCTACCTTCTGTGACTCAGCTGAACAAACACAGTCAGAGGGACGGTGTTTAAAGCAGGGAAGTGTCAGACCCCATTAAGAGCTCTCCCATATTGCTGTCCCCAGCATCTCCCCACCTCAGCGATGTGATTCCCCCACACCGCAGTGCCTGAACGGGCTCCATTTATGAGGTGTGGAGGATTTAGGCATGTTGGCCTGTCCTGTGATTGAAAAAGAGAAACAAGCAGGGCAGTGAGAAAACCTGCGGACGAGCAAGGCAAGTTTGCCCACCCCTGTTTCTAGAAGAGTACCTCCACCCTCCTGCCACTGGATTTGCCCACATGGAGGTGGAGAGGATCCTCCAGATACAGACTGAGTGCTGACCGATGCTCCCCTCCCTTCCACAATCCAAGTCCTGGTGGGACCAGAGGCAGGCAGTCTTTGTCAGCACACAGCATCTCCTATCAGGAGATATTCTGACCTCACGTCAGAAAGAAAATACAAGAATCACTCTGATACCTGGTCCCACTGACAGACATGGTCAGGAGGAGAAAGAGACAGCAGTGTGGATTTGGTCGGGGAGAGGCACGTGACAGCATGGGATTTGGTCAGCAATAAATATCTGCACAAGATCTCATCACTGGCTTTCCATGGCCTGCTGCAGACAAACCACCCCAGGACAGTGGAGGACCTACATGTGCTCCGACTTCTCCACATCCCAAGCCCGTCGCCACTCGCCCTTCGCGTTCTTGTGACGTGCCAGTCGCTCCAAGTCAATCTGATCTCTCTCCCTCTTCCAGCGGATGTACTCCGAGCGTTCCCGTCCAGTCATGGGGAAACTCAGCTCCCCGGGGCTCTTCTGGCCAGACTTCCCGCTGTCCTAGTGCAGGCAAAAGAGCTCCTCGTTAGTTAAAATGTCTGAAACAGCTGCTTTCAGTGTACTTTGTACTGTCACCACCAGAAATGCTCAGTAATACTTGGAAACAACTTGGAGCAAGGTCAGCTTCTCTCTCTAAAGTGACATGCACAAAGAAGGGCTCTGCTTTACCCATCACCTAAACATACTGATCCCAGGGCTGGCTGACTTTATGGAGAGAAAAACTGAGGCAGGGGGATGTTACACAGCTTGCTTGGAGTCAACGTTGTAAACCCACAGACAACCATTCCCTCCCAGGGATATTCACAACAATAATGAAAATCTGTGGCAATGTTATTTCTGAAAAGTTGTTTCACTTCATCCAGACTACATGAATAGTGTTACATTTCAAAGGATTAAAATTGCTTCCACCTAAACCCCTGAATTTTGCCATCTGGGTACTTTCCTGTTGCCTTAATGAGATGGGGCTTCACTGCTGTTTCCCTAACCTGAACCACAACGTTTCTCTGGCTCTTGTAGCGGTTCTGACCTCCTGATCTGTGAAGCAGCTGCCATAAGATGTAGTTTTTCATTCTAGATATTCAGTACATGATTACAAACTTTTAAAGCATGCCCTGTAATTCTGTGTGCAAATGGCCACAGGATTGATTTGCGCCATTTGTACTTGCAGTCACTTTAACCGCAGGCGTAAATTAGACAGTGGCTTTCACCCGCTGTGTTCCTGCTCACCTCAAGGTTTTAAAACCAAACGTTCTCAATTTTTCCTGGAAGAGGCACTTTGCTAAGGTTTACTTATGGCATATAGTTAGTTCCTGGAGTGCTTGCAACATCTCCCAGCAGAGCTTGGTGGGTTGAACTCTCACAGAAGATGCACCAGGCTGATGAATCCCCCCACCTAAAGACTTTGGGACACTTAAAATCAAAGTTATGCCTACGAAATCCTTCACACTACAGGGTGGAGAAGGAAGACGCCTTCTGTAACCACCAGGCACCCACAGCCCCAGGGCTGGGGCCAACCCTGTGCCCAGGGCAGGCAGCACTGCAAGTGCCAAGAGCAGCGTTCCCGGAGCAAAGGGGCTCTTCACCTTGGCTGCTTTCAGCCTCTTGGTTTGTCACTCCTCCTCACAACAGACTAGTTTAGAGCTGCCACTGTTCAACAATTTAGAGCTTAATGAACAGATAGTTCAGAGCTGATGGAGCATGTGGAGGGAGGTGGGGGGTAACCCAGCTGTCAGGTTAATGGATGTGGTGGAATCAGGAGCCAACTGGCCACAGTGTGTTGTCAAGCAACACTGCGTAGGGACCAGCTTAGCACAGAGTTGAGTCCTAGGGTGCTAATTACCAGCGGGTAATTCATCACTTCATACACATGCCCTTCCACACCAGCCACCCTCACCCCTTCCCCAAACAGGAATTAACTCCTCCTCAGCGTTGCACTGCGGATAAAAGCAGAGCAGCAGGGAAGGAGTGACTGAAAGCCCTGTTACCAAGGAGACCCACCTGTGTGGGCTGGGGATGGGGCGGCAGTAACTGCTCCCCCATTCCTCAACTGGCAGCAGCTGGGGGACCTGAAGCTGCAGACCCAAGAAACGAGCAATGAGAGCCCCACAGGTACCCAGGACAAAACAAGGGCAAACACTCAGCCCTGGGTTGGGGCACAGGCCTGGGGGTGTCCCCCCCAGGTTCCAGCCCCACAGCACAGTAAGGCACAGGGGGTCCTGCCCTGACACGCCTGCAGAGGAGAAGCACAAAAGCCGAGTGTCACACAGCTAGAGAGCAGGGCTCAGCCTCCCGAGCTGGTGGGTGAGGAAAGCGCTCTGAGCCATTACCTTGTCCTGGAGCAAAGGGGAAGACAAAAGTGAGGGCAAGACCAAGGCTGATGCCCACATGCTCTTGGGGGTAGATGCAGAAGCAGCTGTGGGGCCTGCAGAGTTGCAGGGGGAAGGAGCTGGTCCCTGACTGGGGGCTCATCCCAGTTGCAGCATAGCCATGGTTAGCTAGACCACAGGGCTGTCCTGCTCCCCTTTTCTGCTCTGGGGGGTTCAGCTGGAATTAATGCTTAAGAGCCCATCTGTGTCCTCCTAATGAATCACACTGAGGTGGGGCTATTCAATTTGTGCTCCATTAATTAAGAGCATCTGCAGGCTCAGGGGAGCCAGCATGTCCTCCAGGGTTTGCATTAAGCAGTCAGTGGGAAGGCCTGTGCTTTAATTTACCTCCATCCTACTCAGCTTCTGCTGAAGTGAGGAGCTGTAGCTAACACAGCCTGAGCCTTTCAACCCACAAGCAAATGGTTTTGGGAGAGCCCCCAGCTGGGGCTGTGCTGCTGCAGGGGTGAGCGCGTTCTCCTCTGCGCCGCCCCTGCTGCCGTGCTGGGGACTTCAGCAGACCCAGTGAGGTAGGAAGGGCAGGTCCTTTGCTTCAGGTGTGTTAGCTGCTCAGCAGAGCTTTGGATGACGAGAGGGATGAACAGCGGGGACCACCTCAGAGCACACTGCTGCTTCCTTTAGGGCTGAGGTGACTCTTACTGGTGGGGAGGCACATCCTACCGGTTTCCTCTTCCAAGACAAGGGTCCCCCCAAAGGGACACAGGGCCCCACTCACCTTCCGGCCATGCTCACTTTCTGGGCCTCTGTCACTGTCCGATCTCCGCTTCTCTGCTGTTCTCCTCTCCTCTGCCTGCAAGAGCACGGACACAGGAATTATTTCAAGGAGGTCTCCTGGCAGGGGAGTCGGTGCCTGACCCTGTGCTCATCAGGACTTGTAAGAACTGCCCAGAAAAGGTCAGCAAAAGGGCAAAGATTGGTTTCTGGGGCCCTGAATCAAACTGATGTGGAAAAAAAGAAGTCAGAAAGTAAGGGATGTATGAGGAAAAGCATGAAAAAGGGATGCATTCCCACAGGTCCCTCCTCCTCCCAAACTAGAGGCAGCGAGGTGTCCTGTATGGCCCAGTTTCTCCCCAAGGCAGATCAAGTTTCAGGTACCTTTTCAGATTTGGGCCAAAGACCCAGGTTATGGTTCAACTGTACAAGAGCTGGCAGTCCATCTCAGATGCAGGTAGAAGTCAGCATGGTAAAGCTGGGAGTGATTTTTGTCCCTGTCAAACACGGTGCCCTTCTCTGGGGTCTGTCTCTGCTTCCTGGGTTTAGCCATGCTGCCACCAGATTGGCACTAGATTACTACCTCTGCTCTAGGGTTGATAGCCCCCTGGAGGTGAAAATTAGCCCCTACATCTTAATGAGCTACAGACACTAAACACGAGGCACGCCGTGGGCCAGGCAGTTCTCTGCCCCTCTGTGGGACTGATAATAGAGATGCAGCCAAGTCAGAGGCCAGGGTGGCATCACAGTGGGTCTTAGCAAAATAGTCTGCAGAGCATAAATATCTTTTAAGAAAGGCTTTCTGCCCTGGTTAGACAGTGTTGTCGGGGTGCCACCAGGAGGGCTGCTGAGCCCCTCAGGGCAGGGGGTCGGTGCTGGCCCAGGGCTCTGCCCTGGGGCGGCCGCACGCCTGTACGAGTGGCTCCCACTCCCACCCAGGCGCTGCCACACACGTGATTTGCAGGAGGGCGGCTGCCAAGTGGCACAGCATTTATCACGGTGGCCTCCCCCTGGTTTGTAACCCTACATGGCAGCCCCAGGGCTGCCTTGCACAAACGCTGCCATGAGCAGAGAGGCCCCAAGCGTGCTGTAGCCCCGCAGGCCCCCTCGTGCCCTGCTACGGGGCTGGGGAGCGTGTGGGGCTGAGATTATCACGCTGCCATTTTGCACCGCCAAGCAAAACTAAAACACAAAGAGGAAAGTCACAGCACAAACTGCCGGGTCAGCCGTTCCAGAAAGCATCCATGCGGTGAGGTCCAACCCAGGCTGGAAACAGGACTTTTATTCCAGTGATTTGCCAGCCCCAGGTTTAGCCCAGCATTACGGGGCTGGCTGCGGGAAACTCGGGACACCAGTCCTGATACCTGCTGGCTCTGCCCAGCCTCCAAGGCAACTCATCCCTGCTGCAGCCTGCCCCTGTGTGCCCAGGGGGAAGGGGCAGGGAGCGAGATGGGGGCCATCTTTTGGGGGATTTTCTGCATGTGCTGCATCTGAGGCAGGTGCAAGTGTGTCACGGACATTTCCCTCAGTGCACGACAACTTCCCAGGTCTGACTGGCGTGAAGCTGGTGTAGCTCCAGGACAAGGGGAAGCTGGTGTAAACAGATCCTTGGAAATCAGGAAGATGTTAGCTATATTGTCCTAGGATTTCTCAGCAAAGATTTGGGGAAAAAGTGCAGAGGAGTCTGTACTGAGAGAAGCCATCCCTCACCATATCCTGACCTGTTGCAAAATGGCCAGGATATGGTGAAAGATGATAGTGGGTATTTATTTCAAAATGTTGCTGCAAAAACTTATGTAACTAAAAATGCTCCCTCCAGGCTCTAAGTCAGCTGCTTGTGCAGCCCCATTTGCAGAACCTAGCAGCAACAGATCTAACTAGTCTCTGCAGCTCCAGACTGAGACTTTGCATTTATAGAGAGAGTAAACCAGCAGAAACCTGGAAACTTTGTTTATCTGAGGAGGCTGGCTGGGGAGCAAGGTGCAGATGGATGTTTAGCCTTTAAAGCAGCTGTAAAAGAAACCATTTTAGAAAGTGTACAAAGGAGCCAGCTGCTGCAGAAGAGCTGGAGCCCCTCCGTCCCTGGGGAAACCTTGTGTGGGAGGAGAGACACAAGAGAAGGAGCACTGATTGCCTTGGAAATGCCAAGGACAGCTCAGAACTGGTGGGGAAACTGAGGCAGGGAGCTGCATGGGTGTGCTTATTGTTCCATCTGAGTCTGCATATTTCTCATGCAAGCTCATGCAAAGAATGATTCGGTTTGGACCCTTGACAATGCCTGATTGTGTCCCCAAAGACGGGAACCGGAAAGCCGGAGCATCCGCACAGCCGGAGCACTGAGCCAGGGTGTGCGTAAGCTGTGGGGGGAGCAGCGTGCCTCTGCCTGTCTGCAGCCCAGCACAGTCTGACTTCAGCCCCGGCTGCCAAGGAGCAGCGAAGAGCGAGCCTGTGCCTGGGAAACGTGGGACGGCCCGGCTGAGGGACCAGGCTGCAGCGTGGGACACCGGAGAAGATGCAACTCCTGCGCTGAGACATCACCCCGCAGGCTGCCGCGTGTTGGGCACCAGCTCTTCACGTAGCACTCTGTCACAGGGATGCTGCACAACTCGCCATCCTTTTACACGCCTCACTCAAAGCCAGGCTGCCTTTTTCCTTACTCTGCTTCTATTTTTGCTTCTCAAAGGGCACTGTGGAAAACAGAGAGGACCAAAAAATCTCATTCTTTTCCACCAGGAAAGCAGGTCTGAGCGGTGCAGTGAAGAGAACATGGTTAGGTTTTCTTTCGCTCCAGCTCAGAAGGAGATTTTCACATTTGCTCCGTGCTGCCCCAAAGCTGCTGTTAGTCTGTTATGACACACCCAGGCTGTGGGGAAGCAAAACATGTTTTTCTCCTCCTTCCTCCTCTCCGCCCCCAAAATTATGAAATATGACAATGACTTTATCATCTCATAGTTTAACTGTTCCTGCACAGCAGGGGAAGAGATGTGAGGGAACCAAAACCTAAAGTAGGCAGAGAAGATTATGTTTGTTTATCCTGAGATTTATGCAAGGATTTCTCAATTTCTCAGCCACAGAATGGTCCGGGGTGGGACAGCGCCTGCTCCTAACCAGGATATGGCCCCGGGATCCCAAATGCTTCTTGCCGCGGGGTTTGTCTGACATCCCGACCTGCATATACCCAGCCAGCGTTAACGTGCAGTGGTGACAATGCTGATGCTATTATCCAGCCCTCTTAATCATTGTTTTGTACTAACAGTTCTCCTAACCAAAAGGTTTGACAGGCTTCAACATCTCTGGGCTACTTCACTGTCTTCTTATTTCAAAAATAAGTACCAGCAGATGTGTTAAATTAACCTTTTGGTACCCACTTCTCCAGGCACGTGTCGGCACCAGAACCGGCATTTCTGCTGCAGGAGGAGAGTTTTGTGAGAGCTTAGAGCTGGTTTTCCAGGGCTCAGATCCCCTGCTGGGCAGGATTTTTGAAACTAGTACATGTGAGGATTTTTTTTTCTAACTCTTTTGAAAAATCTGCCTACTAATTGTGCTGCCTGAAGGGAGGTAAAGACTTCTCAGCCCCCCTTTCTGCCTATCTTCCCCTCCCATCAGCAATGTAAAAGCAAGTGTTTCTCCCGCCACAGGTTTGGTTCCTTTCCTATGGAAGCACCAGAGTCAAGACTCATCTGTGTAAGTCCCTGCAAGCAGCTTTAGTGTTTCTTGATTACAGATGTTTCTGATATACCATCCTGGGAAGCTCTGTTAATAAAAGGACAATTTAAAAGCCCTGAAGCCCTATCAACTGTCCATTTAATAGATCATTTGTAACCTGCTAATTAACCATTGTGCTCCACTGGTCCCGGACTGCTGGCTCGAAGCTCTAATGTATTAATGATCCTGAAACACTGCCAGAGCATGGAGTGGCTTTTTAAGAAAACTGGTGCTAAACATTAGGCATTATCCCCAGCCCTGCTTGCAGGGAGAGCCCTGGTGCAGGCTTAGGGGCAGCCAGGCAAGGGCTGAAGAAAGGGGAGAAAGGGCCCTGATGTGGCACTTCCAAGCCAGCAGCAGTGCTGGAGGCCGTGAGGTTGCATCAGTGGAGTGATGTGCTCAGGCCGATTCATCCTGCAAGGAGACAGGACAATCTGGTCCCGCAGCCCTCTGTGCTAACAGAGTGAAAGAGGCTTTCACTGGTAGAAAAAAGTAGGCTTCAAGAGGGCAGGGTAATGTAAGGCACTGGGGCTGTTTCTGAAAACAAAATCGTGAGAACAGCTTTTTTTTCCTTGCATTTCCTCTTTGGCAGCTTCTGCCACAGCTGTGCGCTGCCAGCTGCAATGAGGTCTTGGGCTGACAAGGTGGTGCTAGCTAGAAGCACCAAGGGTAGCAAGAATGGGAGTCTTTTTTTTTCTTTTATTTAATTTCATCATGAATAAAAATAAGAGAAAAATGTGGGATAATGAGGATGCCCATCAAATGTTTTAATAGGATAAATGTGGCAAATGCAGAGAGGAGGAGGAGGCAAATTTGACAGTAACCAGGCTATGGGATGTTACTGAAGGGGAAGTGACAGGGGTGATCCTCTCTCCTAGGCACCACAGGCCTCCGTGGGCAGGAGAACACAAATAACCCAGAATGAGCAGGGAACCAGCTGGGGCATGAGGCGAAAAACCCCAAAGGATGGACTGTGCTGGTGTAATAAGGGAGACTGAAATCTAATCTTTGAATTGGGGGTCTCAGCTCAGGTCCTAACACACAGCTACTCAGATGACGACACTGATAACCCATCAGGCTTTCCTAGTAGCTGATCAATTTGGGAATGAAAATGAAGTTTCTCTTTTGGATTAACAACTAATTAAAGGATAGAAAACAAAAAGTGGCAAGAAAATGCCAGTTTCCATGGTAGAAGATTAGCAGGGGTGTGCCACTGGAACATGTGCTGCGCAACATGCTCATAAATGGTCTGGAAAAGGAGCTGAATAGAGAGATGACAGTTTGCTGATGATACTAAATCATCCAGGGCAAAGAATGTAATTTGCCAGGAAAGAGCTGCAAAAGATCTCTTGACATTGAACGCCTGCATCATAAAATTACAGATGAAATTCAGTATCAATAATACAAAATAACTCACAGGGAGAAAAATGCCCCTTCTTATATATACGCACACAGTAATGAAGCCTGCACTACGATTAACACTCAGGAACGAAATTTTGGTCTTATTGTGACTAGTTCTCTGAAAATGTTAGCTCAATTATTTAGAAAAAAAAAAGGAAAGAAAATGCAAAGTTGTTAGGAGAACAGAGAACAAGCCAGAAACATTGTTAATGTCACTGAGTACATCCACAAGAGCCCACAGCTTGAATACCACATACAGTTCTGGTCTTCTTGTATTAAAAGAATATAGTAAAAATAACAAAGGCACAAATGAGGGCAATGAGAGTGATCGAAAATATAGAGCTACTTCCTCACCAGACGTGTCTAAATAGGGTCAGCCTCTTAAGCCTGCAGAAGAGATGGCTGCGGGGAGATGTGTAACGGGTCGATAAAATCGTTTGTGCTTTGGGAAAGTGAGCAGGGGATGATCTATGCGCTGCTTCCCGTGACGCAGAGACAGCAAATGGAGTTATCAGGTAACAAGTCTGAAGGAAAAGAAGGGATGCATGTTTCAACACAGCTCGTCACTTAACTGCAGCTCCTGCCTGGAGATGTTGTGGGGGATAAAGTTTAGATGGACTCCAAAAAAAAAAAAAAGATTAGAATACAAGCAAGAAAAAGCCAGTCATGGAGGAAGATGCTGTTCTTGGGAGAGGAGGCCCCTAACTTGGGGGCTAGTGAGCACAGGAGGGGAGAGATGACCGTCGGCTTCCCTGGTCTGCTGCTCCTTCCCTGTCGCAGTGCTGCTGGCTGCCCTGCGAGCGTGTGGTACTGGTGCAAATGCTGCTGCACTCCCACTCCTGCTAGCACATGGCCCGCGCTGGCAGGTCCCAGCTCTGTGCCACGCTAGGCTGGCTTTGAGTGGCAGAGCCCACCGGGGCACGTTTCCCTGTTTACCAGCTGGTTCCCTGTTTACCAGTTTTCCTGAAGTGACGCGGCGCTGAGCCGCTCAGCCTTGCTCACGCGCTCGTCGTCACTGCAGCTCGAGTGGCAGAGGCACGCTACAACCCTGCTTACGTGGGGGGAACTGAAGGCCAGGGCTGCCAGGGTTTGTGGGTGCTCAGATTCCCACCAGTGCTGGTGGGATTCGGCGTCCGTTTCCAAAATGAATTGCCATCCCTGTGACACACGCTGAGCTCTGCAGGCTAAAATTACTTAATGGAGGTTTTATACATTTTGGTATTACTAACTGATCTGCTCTCTGCACTGCAGTCTTCCAGCGCCTCTTGGAGAAACACATCACTCTGAGGCGCAGCATGTGAGACAGACTTGCCAGCTTTCAGTTTTTCAAGCACTATCGCTATCAGAAAAAAGAAGTCCTAGTTTAAAACAGTAAACCTTTACGCAGCTTAGGAACAGCTGAAGTGACAGGGTGGGCCAGACCAGATCTCCCCTGACTCACCCAGCCCAAGCTGGCACGATGTGAGAGATGCCAGCGTGACCTGTCACTTCAGGCCCCATCTGCTTCTGTCACTGATCCTGCGAAAAGGGTGATCAAGGGCGGCTGGAAGAAAGCGGCTTGCAGAGGTGACCGTGAAATCCAACCATTTAACTCTTACAGCCACATCCCTTTGTCGTGTTGTAAGGTGCTTGTGTTCTGAGAGCTGGTTTTTGTCTGGCCTGTTGTAGGTGTTGTCTGAGGTTGCACAATTAAAATGTTAATATGAAGATATTTTCATTAAGTAGGGATGGAACAGGGCCTGATTAGTCTAGGGAAATCCCTAGGAATAAGGAAATCTCCTCAGCTCAGCTGGACTCTGAAACATATCCAGCTGGTAATAGGTATTGGAAACTAGAGTTTCGAACACTTCTTCTAAATTATAAGAGGAATCCAAAGAACCACAACAAATACTCCCACAAAAGCCCATTTTACGATAAGCTCATTAGCACTGTGTTCTGGTGCCGCCATTTCCCAGCCGTGGGAGGTGTGCTCGGTGGAAGGCCTGTGCTTGCTCCCCGCCTCCCGTGCCAGCTGGCAGAGCGCGTGGTCCCTGAAAGCACTCTGCCCCCAGGGAGCAGTGAGGTCCCCTTCTGCTCCTTCTGAGCTTGCAAGAGCCTGGGGGAGGCACGCTTCAAAGCTCAGCAACAGAAAGCAGGGGACAATTTTTCTGTGCCAGCAAGAAGCATGATGCCATTGCTAAATGGGTCTTGCCAGCAACACTAGTCCAAGATTGCTGTTGAGCCAGACGGTCTGTCCAGCCAGAAGACCAGGTGATCAAGCAAAACTAATCTTTCTTTTCAGTCTTAAGTAATGCTGAGGGCAGATACTGCTCCTTGGTGGTGTTATTCGATCACTAGAGTTATATGACGCCTCTGTGGCTTTCCTGCGCTCCTGACAGACCCTTCTCTTGTTCAGCCATGGCGTGAAAGCACCAAAGGGCTCTGCACAACCCTTCTCCCTGTGGATGGCCTCCCTCTCGCCTCCTTCACAGCCCGCTGGTGCTAGAAGAGTGCTCGAGCTTCAGGCCTACCCTCTGCCAACGGAGCGGCTGGCTTTGGATTAAGGGGGAAAAAAATGGAAGATTTAAATGAACTTTGGTATCTGAAGAGGAGCAGCATAGAGTTGTTTGCATTCCTGGGGATTATCAGGATTACCTTCTCACCCAAGATGTGTGAAGGAGACCACTGTGGCTATGTACAGTCAAGGAAAGGAGCGATTGTGGAGTTCTGTGAGCTCCTTGCACCGCTATACGGAGGTAATTGCATTCATTGGGAATTAAGTTAAATGAATGGTAGCACAGTGGGAGCTGAAAGTAGCAGGAGCACAACCCAAAACACCAACCTCTGCTGAATCACCAGAATCAAATCTCTCAGGCATTAGGGACTTCACACCCTCTTTGCCAGCCTGCGGTTCAAAGCATCGGATCTTCAGCGGTTCATGTAAGAAGATGTGGGCAGACGTGGCTTTGAGCCAGTGCAGCTGCAGGCCTGCTGTCATCAACACTCTGAATCGAATTGCTTTGGGGCCCGTATGAGCAAGGCAGCACCAAAACCACGTACACGGACCCTCAGCCTCAAATTTCACGTTCCGTAATGAAAGCATAAGAGAGGTGACCTCTTCCAGGGCTGTCCATACACTTAAAACAGGGCTCGGGCTCTGAAGCCAAAATCTAGGCACTCCTCCTGCTGCTCTCTCCTAGCACAGCGCCAGCCTTGCTGACCTCAGAGACAAGTATTTAAACAAGCCTGTCAAGAGCATAAGTGGAGACGCTTGCCCGGCACCTCACAGAATGACATCTGACAGCCTCAAGGCCAGCTACAGCCCAGGCACGGTCATGTCACCCTCCTCATGTCTAGGTGTGTTCATGAGGCCTCGACTGAAATGGGTGACATCTGCCACGTGAACCTCTGGCAAACAGACGCTCAATCAGGCAGCCTCTGTAGGTTTGTGGCATTCAGAAAACTGTTTGGTAGCCAAGAGAAAGGGGCACATGGGCTTTCAGAGGCTAAGCGAACTCTGGGGAGGAGGAGAAGCTGAAGATGAACGTGGGCAGCTAGGAGACAGTTGGCTGCTGTCCCAGAGAGGGTGCTGCACAGGTCTCCCAGCGTTCCTGGGTGTGTTTGGCAACTACACTAAGTGTTGTTTTCCTTCATAGTCTTTGCTGACCCTGTTTGCTGCAGGCATTCTTACTTATCTGTGCAAACTCTCAAATAGGAAAATATCACATGCCTCGGTGTGTGTAAAGAGGAAGGTATTTGCAAAGAAGTATTTGAAATATGTTTCAAAGATTAACAAAGTTCAGCCAGCTCACCCAGTAGGTTGTGGCCAGGCACAGCAGGACTTGGGTTCAAAGCAGATATTGCCCAGCTCTGTTAACTTTTAAGTCGTGCAGTGAGTCAAGAGGACAGTGCTCCTGACCCAATCTGGTGTATGGCCCCAAAAAGAAGTTGGTAAGAGACAGGAGGTGAGATTCATGCCCCAAATCTGGCAGTGCTTTCACCAATCCTCCCAAAACAGCATCCAGTGTTTCTTATGGACCCAGTATGTTTGAGAGCCTGCTAGCTCTAGCTAGGATCACAGAGAGGGAAGGACTGTAGCCTTTCCTCTTTCACAGTGATGGAAGCTGGAGAGTTTTATGGTGTTAAGCTCCAGACTATCACTATATAGTGTCTCCCAGTGTCCTGGTGCTGGGCTAGCTCCTGCTCTGTCTCCAGGCCAGCACAACGAGCAGGTGCCGCTGCAGTCCAGTCATTCGCAACGCGCTTACCTTTTCCTTGTTGTCCATGGTGATGGCAATCTGCATCCTTCTCCCCCGGCGGAAAGCCACCAAGTGGTCTGTCTCTTCTTCGCTCAGGTCTGGCACTCTGCCTGGGCCAGGGAAGCACTCAGCGCGTTTCTCACTGACGATCCGCTTGCCCTGGAAAGGACCGGATGAGTTAACAACACCCCTGTGAGCCCGGCGCAGTGCCCATCCTCAGAGAGCAGCCGTCCCCAATCTGCAAAGGGTTTTGGTCTGGCAGAACAGAAACTTGAGCTGGATAGTCAGTCCTCGTGGTTTATAGGGCCACCACCCTACTTGAAGGGATATGGGATAGTACATAGGCATGTTTAACTGAGCACAACTTAGGTAGGGTGTGATTTACCCTCTTCCGATGCTTTGCAGCATGAACACTGATTGACATTTTTATTTTAGACAGGCGAGCCATCTTGAATTTGTCTTTGAAACAAATGTGAAGTTGTCCTCTCGCCAAACAACATGTCCCAATAAAATGTGAGGCTACGCTGGAGCAGAAGCCTAGAGGGTGAAAGAGAAGGGGAACAGTGGTGTTCTCTCCAACCTTGCCCACAAAGGAGTTACTACCCTGAAGTGTATTAACACCTGATAATTTATCATCTTCTTAGTCATTGTGCATTCATATTTCTGGAACGATTTATTCAGCAGTGGAATAGTTTAGAAAACTGATACATAAACTCCTTGAACAAGGGCAGTTTACCCCTTTCAGATATTATTTCCAGCTGTCTGTATCAGTTCATGACTTCATTGCATGGATTTACATCTGGTTCTTATTTTGTTAATTATCTTTGTTGCTGGCTGAGCTCCTGCCAGTGCCCTTAGCCATCACTTCCACAAAATGAGCACATCTTTTGTGCAAAAATACATACTTTTTCTCATTTAAAAGTATCATCTTACAGTTCCATCATGTGCCTTTTTATTTTTGCCTTACAAGGAAATGAGAGACTTAATAAGTCATCTCCATCTTTATCTCTGATCTTTTTCTTTTCATCTGTATGATTCCTCTGCTTGAATTTACCAGGGATGAACAAACCTCAGAAGCTTCCCTCTCTAAAGGATGGTATGTTTTACTCTGTTTTTCTCCTTGGACTTCCACGCATACTGGAGTCTTGATTTCAAAGGAGCTCAAAATCCCAAGTAAACTTCCGTGAAACTTGGGAACTCTTTGTTGCTACGAACTTGGTTTCAAAAACAAACAGCGCACACTGACCTCTGATTTGTACGGGAGTCTTGCAAGCATCAGTGGGTTTGCCATGACATATGACATCAAGATGTCCTGCATTAGCCTCATCTTCTCTTGGCTCTGCCAGAAGTGCAGATGTTAGCATGGGGGGAGCCTTGCTCTAGACAGCCTCCGTCAGCAAGACCTTTTTTATCGCTTGTCCAGTCATCGAGCTTCCTAACACATGATAAATGGTTTAGGAGGTCCTGGAGTATTTCCAGCATCAGACCTTCAGTCTCTTGTTTATTCTTCTTCCACATCTGTGTAATGTTGCTGTCTCAGCAGAGACAGTTCCTGGGTTAGGCCAATGCATGCAAGAGGAGGAGTGGGTCCCTGCACTGCTGTTGGCTCTGTCTGCCAGAGCCATGTGGACACGGTGGGAACCTTTTTATACATTCCCTTGAGTACGTACAGCTCTGGGCTTAGGTTTCGGCTGTAGCTCCTAACAAGTTTTGCTGCCCTTAGTAGGACCTTTGCTATTTCTGCTTTTCTTGAAATAAATGAAGCCACATGTTGCGTTCAAAGCAAGGATCTGCTGCCAATCTGCTCAATGCCATTCCGGTACTTTCCATGTTGTTCTCTATGTTTGTGTCAGGGCAGTCTCCTACTGTGGCTGCTGCCGAGGACCAACATCTGTGAGCCATCCCTAGAGATGCCAAGATGTTTTTCCGGAGAGAGTAAAATCTGACAGCCAAGAGAATAGGCAATCATTTAAATGTGGAGTACAACTGTCTTGGCATCTCCCATAGCCAGACATTTAGGTGTACTTTTACCTGCAGCCAGGATATATATCCTGGAAAAGTCCCCATACCTATAAACCCTGTGAGCTGTTTTAAAGGTTTTAGTCTATGCATCGGTCTTGAGAATGATATGAGTTTATCAGAGACCAGGCAGAGCCAGAAAGTCCAAACCAGAAGCTAAACTGCTCTAAATCCTAGCTTTACTCCCTCTCCATGAACAGGGCGTACACATCCCGTTGCAGTCACAGCATTACAAGTGATTGCATTACTGCAGCTTAGTAAGTGACTGCCCGATTACTAAACTAAAGCCAGCACTGGTTGAAGGTGTGAAGGTCAAGGGCAGCTTTGGCAGCAGCAACCAGAAGACAGCGGATTTTAGGAGCCGGAGAGCAGTAAGTCAAGCAGCACACCAGAGACCATGGGCTTCAGGAGAGCAGACGTGGAGCTGTTCAGGGACCTGGCAGGCAGGACGCTGCAGGAAGCTGT
This sequence comes from Strix uralensis, assembly GCF_047716275.1. Lineage (NCBI taxonomy): Eukaryota > Metazoa > Chordata > Aves > Strigiformes > Strigidae > Strix > Strix uralensis. The sequence goes on from NC_133986.1 coordinate 12,422,808, forward strand.
CTGGAAGGGGAAGGGAGCCCGGGAGACCTGGCTGATTTGTGTGGACACAGGAACATCAGTAAGGACTTCCTGTTGTACAAGGAAATGAGCAGGTGTGAGATAACTTGGAAGAGAACTCTTTAGCAGGGGATCAGACTAAATGACCTCCAGAGGTCCCGTCCCACCTCAGCTACTCTGTGGTTCTATTATCGTGTCCAAGCCTGTAGCCTGCTTCAACTGTGACGTAGAATGTACTCGGGTTTTACACCTGTATATGTGTGTACAGGCACACAGGCATGTGTGCAGGTGTATGCAAGTAATGAATTTAATACGCAAGAATGAATTTAGTAATTTTGCCTGTTTTCTGCAGCTCTGGCTTTTCTACAACTAGAGCTAGGTAGTACAGACCAGAATTCAGGATCGGGGAGCCATGAAGCTCACAAGCACTTAGGTCTTGGCTTTTAAGCGGAGCGGCACTTGCTTCTGAACGACTGAATCGCATCATGTCCAAAGGTAACGTATTTCCATTGCCAGAGCTATTAGTCAATACAAACACAGGATGTTTTAAAACGAAAACAATAATTCAAATCCTGTTTGTGTTCTATGATTCATATATTTTATTCCTAAATTTCACTGAAACCGGAGACTGGAATTAGAATGGTCAGCATAGGATTCCTGCTTGTAGTCAAAGAAACCAACATGGTTTTTCTTTATGTCAGTGCAAATCAGTATTAATGAATGTGGGTGGAAGAAAAATTAACCTTTTGAATAAACTGTCTGGGTCTTGCATTTCAGACCACAGAGCTGGGCTGGATAATTTGAAGCTGCAAATCTCTTCTGTCATCCCCTCTGGGTTTATGGGGCAATGTCTGTGGCCACAAGAGTATCCTCTGGTCTCACTCATGTTGGCAGTTACGCTGAGATGATGTAGGAGCTCAGAAATACAGTATTAACATGGTCATTTTAGGAAGCTACTGTGTATGAGCACTCATGGGCCATGCCAGTGCTCTTACCTTGTGACAAACACAGGAAAAGGCAGTTTTATTTAACTCTTCCATTAAAGACTATGTAAATGGACACTTCTTACACAGTAGTTTGCAAAGTTACGCTAACTGAATCATGTGTCTTCCAGATATATGAACAAACACTTCCCACTGCGATGGAAAGGCAGCGAAAACTGAAATCTTGTCATTCGCTCTGAAAACCTGAGCCTTCCTATTTAAACTTTCCCCCACAGCCAGCAAGGATGAAGTGATAAGAATCACTGCATGTGCTTCACAGCTCCCCTTTGTAAGGAAAACTAAACTCTTTCTTATGTGTGGAAGACATGGAAGAAAAGTGCCTAGCAGTTTTTTGAGGCCCTTTACACATCATGGGTCTGTGACTTAACCCCAGAAATGTCAGTGGAGTCACAACAGGGACAAATACAGCCTCCCTGTTTTTGGAGTTGGTGTATACAAGACTGCACCTCTCTTTTTTTCTCTCCCCACACCAGCCTCTCCTCTTCTAAAAACTCATTCCTCGCTCACATCTTCTGGGGAGGAGGGCTCAGTAGAGAAATCTGGGCAATTGCCCAAAGCAATCTGTAAAGCAATTTTCAACGAAAAGAATCTCTTTCTTTTCCCCAGCATCTGCCTCACTGGCAGCAACCCTCCAGCCAAGGAGGCTGCCTGCTGCCACCGAGGAACTCTGCTGCCCAAGCGAGGCGCTGCGGTTTCCTCAGTGTGCAAACAGTCCCCATGAGGACGGTGTCCTCCCACTGTAAGAGCAAAGCTCTTGGGGATCACGGGAGTGCCTCAAGTGGGACCCTTCTGCACAGGGCCCAGTCCTGCACGACTGTAATACAGTTGGGGAAGAACTGAGATCTGCTGACATCCTCTGAAGGCAGCCGGGCACATTGTGCCATGCAGAACAGGCTCTTGGTTGCTTGCTGTCCCGTCTCCCTGCAGAGGCTGATATACAGTGGCTTTGCTTTGGAACCCCCGAATCGCTCCAGCCTGGCAGGTACTTCAGTGCTGAAGCTGTACATCGCTTTGTTCTTCAATGGTTATTATTCCCAGGAAATATCTTTGCTCCAGGCATAATCCAGAATTTCCTGGGACATTCAGGGCAATACATCTTTCCTCCTTTAAGCCCTGAGCAGGCATGTACAGTAATCCTAGGCTGTACTGCTGAGGTTAGTTAATGAACTGGAGAGCTGGGCTTGCTCTGCCCTAGACAGAGCACTGATAGGAGGTGTTCAGCATTCTAGTTACTGATTTTTTTTATTAAGAAAATAAGCCCAGTGATGGCTCAGCAAGGTAACAGCAAGCTATTAGTCCATAACTTGGACATCAAACATTAATTCTAGCTTAAGTCAACAGTTGTTCCCTAGAGCTCTTCAGTGTTTAGATGGTGACGGCCCATCCTTTAGACAAATAACATGGTCACAAATAACTCTTGCCTGGGAGGCCCAGCACTGGGCGGGTATTTTTGAAGATGGCTTCATCTGAGAAAGTCCTTCCTGGGGAGGGACATAGGCCCCGAGTGCAAGCAACAGCAAAGCCACTATCTGAAAACCTGCGAACCAATGCAGAGGACCTCGTACCCAGATAGAGGAGCCCAGATACAGGAGCAGGACAGGAGCCTCAAAGTACACTGCTGGGTTTACCGGGAGGCGGCCCCTTCCTCAGGCTGTTAGCTGCTAAAAGTCTCAGTGGGAAGGCTGGCGTGTTGGCAAAGCCATTAAACCCTGCAGCTTATTGAGCAGATGGCAAGGAAGACTCGGAGGCTGATACAGGAAATAGGTATTTAGCAGAGCTGTGATAGCCAGACACATACAGGCTGGGAGACCACCGGCTTTTCTAGGTAATACCTTCTCTCCCTCCCTCCCTCGCTCCCCATAGCGCTTCTGGCTACTATGCGTTGCCTGAAGGCACATTCTGCTTAATGTGCCGTCATGTGTCTTCTTTCGCTTGTTTAATTATTTTAACAATATCAGTCATTTCCTAGATTGCTCGTCCCACATTGGGAAATCCCGGTCCTCGGTGGGCTAGCTCCCAAGACGAGGGATGTCAGATGAGGAATGCGCCCGTGCAGAGCCAAGGGGAACAGAGGGCAGGGCCCAGGGAGCAGCAGTGCCTGGCAGAGCCACCCCTTCCCCTCCACAGGGCCTGTCCCGCCTCACTCACTGCCCACAGGAGCTGTGGGACTCTGGCACTGGCTATTTAGCTGCAGTCAGACAGAACTGCACTGCTTCCCTTGTAGTACTTCACCAAGAAACTGTAAATAGAGAAGTGCCCATCTTACGTCTGAGGCATGTCCCAGATTGCAAAGGTAGTGTTAAAAACACCCGCCTGAGGAGTGTCAGGGAAAAGAACGTGGGGAACAAAGCAAAACCCTGGACTTCCATCTAGTTTGTGCAATTTTCCAGCTGACTTTCCTCTGGGTCTTCTCGCTTTACAATGATTTGTGGTATTTAGGATTGGATGTCAATGGTTTTCTGCACAGCCCAGCTACTCCATTGCTGGAACCTTGCCATGGTCAGAGGAAGGATGGTGAGGCCCAGTTAGTCATCCCAGTATCACCAAGCAAGTCTCTCCAGGGACACCTGCTCACTGGGAAGCTGAAGCAAGTTATCTACCCTCTTTTAATCTTCAGCAGCCCAGAGGATGCTTAACAGGGCAGCAGCAACAAATAAGCTTGTACTTCACATGATATTTAATACAATTTTGTCCAAATCCTAATAATTCTTCCCTCTCACCCATTACAGTCCTATGCTCGTCCTACTCATCCGTTTTGAGAACTATATTTAAAGTAACTAAAGGAAGGTTCTGGATTGATGCCACTGGAACATTCACCGATAAATCAGTTTTCCTCTGTCATCAAGTAAGGCTGCTGGGTTGTGCTTTACACCAACGCTCAGGAGACCCTGTGAAAGGTGCTTAATGCAAGCAAATTCATAGACACCGTACAGCAGGGACCTTATGGGGAGTTTCCACCGAGGTCTGCATTTCCAGCTGAAAAATCTCAGAGGTCTACTAATTGTCCATGCTGAAAAACACTGGCACGGAGTTTAAGGCAGCAATGTGATTTAGCTGCCAGTGCTTTGCGCTAATACAAATCCCCATCTTGGGCTTGAATTCTGAGCTGTAGATGATGGAAACGGCTCCAGGGGACACAGTCTGTCTGCGAGAGCCGCTCACTCTGCAAATGTAATTGCTTCAAATATAAGTCCCCCATGCAGAGCTACACGGCCATGAGAAACCTTGGAGGAAAGTCTCAAGTATTTCATTGGGAAAGTTCAGTCAGTAATGAGGAATGTCAGATTTCTATGTACTCCCTCGTCTAAGAAAAAAGACAATTTTCCCCCTTACATCAGGAGGTGGTTTGGTGATGCTGGAATGAGATTTCATTTGAAGGGGATGTCCACGCTACCAGAAATCTATCTGGAACAAAGGAAATGAGAGGCCTCAGTCCCTTTCTCCTGAAAAATCACTCTGAAAGGTGCGTTATTTCCTAAATGATTCAATTCCTTCAAGGTAACATATAATGACTTTATAATGGCACAGTGATTGTGGCCTATTTCTCCATGGAAAGGAAGGGTAACTAGGTCACAGAGAAACAGAAATGAAAAGGCATTCAAGGCACAAAATCACAAAAATATTTCCCAGCTGCCTCAGCAGGAGAAATGGCTCTCTGCCTGTTGTTTACAGCCCAGGTTTTCAGCACTCCTACCCCAACGCACTGGGGTAGCAGGAAGGGTGGGGTTTCGCTTCATGACCCTGGGAATGCCTTTGGCTCAGACCTCAGTACAAAAAAGCCCACTCTCATTTTTCGGGCCAAGCACGTTGCTGTGCCTGAAAGGGGACCCATGGGAGCACCATTTGCTGCCACCGTTTCCTCTTCGGCTGTGACGGAGGTGGGAGCTGACCTCGGGTGCCCCACTGTCTCAGCAAGGCCAGCTGAGGCTTTGTGTCTCCTTCACACCAGCACGGTCAGCACAAAGGGGCTGTGCTCACCTGCCTGCTGTGTCTTCCCTTGTCTCACTGCTGTCTTAGTCTTAATCAATAAATAGGTAAGATCACCTCTTGTATTCTTTCAGAACATATTCAACATCAAGGAATACCACCTGCAGCAATAATCTGCCTCCAGGGACTCACTAACTAGAGAGCTTCCTTGAGTGCCCACACAGGTGCATTTGTGCAGGCAGATACTACATTTTCCCAGAGAAGGTGGCACTTCTGATCCTCATTCCTATTCATCTCAGGGGCCAAACTCACTAACTCCAGAGAGAACAAGACCAGTCCCCTGAGATATACTCCAAGCAAAGAAAAAAAGAGCGTGAAGCTCATACAGGCACGTACTTCCTTGGCCGTGCTGCCAATACTAACTGCCAAAGTTCTATCAAACCCTTCCTGGCAATAAGTCCCGACGTGCTGAAGCTGCCACTGGGATCATTACATCAAGATGCACAGACTGCACGAGGGATGGGCTAGTGCCCAGGAGGGGATGCTTTGGGATTTAAAAAATGAAGTAGCATTTTTAATTACTTTTGCCTTCTCGCACGATTTTTCATTAAGTCTGCAAATACTGGGCCACAGTTTCTGCCCATCACATTGGCAGTTGCAACAGATACTCTTGTCACTTTGTTTTTTCTTCTGCATTTAGGACTTTCTGGAATACAGTAACCGAGGGAAATGCTGCTGGTTTTACCACCAAACGTCACTGCCTCTCTGGGAATAGCTGGGGAGTAATGCAGCTAAATCTGTCCGAGCTCCCACGTATTTCCACCCCCTTTCCAGGCACAGTGGCACAGTTTAACAAACCTGCTGGTGGCCCAGGAGGGCAATGAGGTGAATGATCTCTCAGAAAGGGAACTGGCTATGTGTGGCTGGATGGAGCTGCTGGGAGATTTAGCAAGGCCAGCAAGTCAGAAATGGGGAGGGAAGCGGGTGGCAGCTTGAGATGAAGACTGTGGCTGTGCTGAAGGATTGAGAAATGAGAGAAAAGGAGCGGGAAGGGAACTATTCCCTTGGGGGATGAGGCACCTGGGGACTTGCTGAGCAGAAAGCTCGAGTGAGAGTCAGAACAGAAGCCCCTTTGTAAGTCAAGAGGTTGCGGTGTAAGAGGAATCCTATTCTCTGCTCACCTTGGCTTTGTTGTCCATGGTAACGGCCAGCTGCATCCTCTTCCCCATCCTGAACGTGAACATATGATCTGCTTCCTCCTCCTCCTCCTCCTCCTCACTGCCAATGCCGAACCCAGGGCTTGTAGGACAGGGACTCCCCCATTTCTCACTCACCACCCTTTTGTCCTGGAAAGTGAATCACTTCTGTTAGCAAATCCAGGCCCCTCGGCTCACCAGTGGGATTCCCTTCCCCAAACACACCTGCACGCGCGCAGGGAGGCCAGCTACCGAAAGGCAGGCCTTGCCCTGAGGACGCTCGCTGTGCCCGGCGCGGGGCCGTGACATTCCTAGGGAACAAGGGGCTCGTTGTCTGCTCAGCAGCGAAACCCACAATTACAGCGGGTTTGGAAAATCCTTTGCACTTACAAATCTGACATTTCAGACTAAAATGTCAGAGTTATGGGAAACAAATGTCATCCTCCTCTCTTTCTGCAGCACTCTGAGTTAGATCGGGAAAGCCTAAGTCCTGATGGAGATGGCCTGGGAAGCCAAGTGGATGGCTCCTGAGGGTGGTGCTCACCATCGAGAGGGCTGGGCTATCTTGTCCATAGTGTTCAGTCTGGGTAATTGCATCTTTCAGGTCCTGTATGAGAGAAAAATGTGTGCAACAGCGCACCTGCGGAGCAAAGCGAGGGCCGGGGCGTGGCTAAGAAGCGAGCCGTGCGCTGGCCTGGATCTAACAGCCCAGGAGCACTGACTGCACGCAAGGAGGGTGGGCTGGCTCCGCGAGCTCCGCGCGAGCTCTGGCAGAGGACTTCGCCCAGGGGTTAAAGTGGGACTGGCCAGGTGGTTCACCAAGCCCCGCACTGCCGGGAGGGGTGGACAGAGCTTGTCAGACACAGATTTGGCCCAGTTAGGAAGGGAGCGTGGGACTTGCAGGCTTTGCGCCAGCTGTGGGAAGCCCCATAGCAACCAAGGGCTACTTGCTTTGACCACAACTTTGCCCAGCCTACGGGCACTCTCAGAGGCACTCCGGATGCCCCCAGTGACACACATCCACCTGCCTATGTTTCTGCAGTGATGCTGACACCTGGGACCCGTCCAGAGCCAAATGTGCCTGTTCACACATTCATTCATTCGCCTATGAATTTGTAGTTCCGCGGGCCTGGGTACAGGTGCCTTGGGCATGGCTGGAAATTCATGTGCATCGACTAAAATCACACTGAGCACACACCTCTGCAGAATTTTCACATCTGTTTGCAAGGGCTTAGGAGCCCTATGCCTGGCCAAGCTTTGCTGTGGAGGCTACTGCTTTCAGAACTGTCACTTTGCTGAGGTAGGACTGGAGTGAGAGCTGGCCTGTGGTGAAGGAGAGGCAGCACTTACATTGTGAGCTTTGGTGATGGTAATAGTGAGTCCATCCTGCTTGGGTCTCCGGGAGGTAACAGCCATTCCCTCCTGCTCAGCTCGCTTTTTGTCCTCTTCGATTTCCTGAAACATAAATACCCTTATCATCAGTATGTACCTGGATGCCTACAGATGTTGTCCATTTTCCTGTTTAGGATTTCTCCTAAATGGACCCACCTCCACCTCTAAGAGGGAGTGGACCAACTCGTGTCCAACATGTGTGCCCTTGGGAGGGGTCACAGGCAGCTCTGACCTGCATTACCTGTCCCTGTGGCACAGGGTAAATCTCGTATTGGCTCAGAGTGTCCCCCTGGTCTCAGCACACGTAGTGGGAAGCAAGCCCAGAGCATGGGGGGTGCTTCCTGACCGGCAGGGAGATGATGGGTTTGAGGTTCGGGAAGGATTGGGTGTAGGACCTGTGGAGAGGCTGGAAGACACACCGGGCCTGCAGAAAGGGAGGGCCGTGCTCAGGAGCTGTGGTCCCTATGCCACTCTGGGGCCAGGGCATCATCTGTGGCCAAGGGAAGGTGGCTGAGATCTGACTATCTACTAGGCAGCTTCTTCCAGAAGTCAGATGGTAGAGGCAGGTGGGCAGCATTTCGTATGGGGTAAGAGTTCCTCTCCCCCAGCTGCCCATGGCTTTCAACCCTTCCCAGAGCTTTCCACTACGTACCACTTTTTGCTGCCACCACAAAAGGTCCAAAATGGCTCCTGTGGTATCAAAGGAAATGTCTTCTGAGCAAGACCCAGCCCAGAGCACCACTCTGTCTCTCAGCTCTGGACCCAAGACACAAAGCCTGCTCTGGGTTTCCGGGTTTTCAGCACAGCTCTCTGCCAAACTCGAGACTGCCCACCCAGCCAGCAAATGTTAAAGAGCCCCTAAAGCCAAGTGGCCTCGGGCACAGGCAGGAGAAGGTCCCGGACAAGCCAAGGGGGACCCTTCTGCCAGGAGTACCCCCAGGCTGTCCTGCTCTGCACTGCCCTACGCAGGCACCCACCGAGAAGGGTAAACAAATCCGCAGGGAGAGCTCTGGGTCACCACAGCATCCCCCAAACCAGCTCACACAAGCCAGGCTGGGTATCTCCTCCAGGCTGCTGGGTAGACTCTCTTGGCCAAGGCAGGACAAAAAAACAGCTGGAGGGCTTCCTCCTAATTCAGAGGGTAACCAGCAGGCTGCTAAAGCCTTGATTTGCCTTCATCTTCCTTTTTTTTCATGGCACCATTTTTGGAGATCTCTGTGCTCCACGGAAACACTGGGACCAGTGAGGATAGAGCTTCAACCCATACCCCTGCCCTGGTAGGGAAGATAAACCTATCAAACATCTTGAGGATGCAACCTCCTGTGCATCCAAGAGGATAAGCATGAGGCACTGGGAAGGACAGACGAGAAAAAAAGTCAGGGGAGTAGAAGGTGAAGGGGCAGGAAAGGTGTGATGCAGGTAGAGGAAGACGGTAGGGTGAGAAGAGATGCTGCAGCAGCAAGGCAAGCGCCAGCAAGCTCCTTTCCAGTGCAATTCAGGAGCTGGAGCTAAAGGCAGAGCTCTGCTCACCCACTCCGAATCCCTTCTGATGTAAAAACTGTATTTGTATAACAAAGTCACTCCAACACTGCTGACCATTTTCATTACACTGGGAGCTGAGGACTCCAAAACAGAGCTGGCAAAGGTAAGAACCTGCAGACTTACCTGGTATCGTCGTATGAGTGCTTCATTCTTTTTCCGCAAAGCCAGTATTTTCTTATCGAGTTCAACATCCTTCTGCTCTTTCTTCCTTAACACTGCATCATCCACAGCAGCATCCTGAAAACAGGAGAAAACAGTCATCACACCAACAGGACAAAACCCGCTCCTTCTGTTGAGATGGTGTGGGAAGTGGAAGAGTCCTTCCCCACCATTTCTCCCCTTGGTCCTCCATTAAAAAGAATACTATATCTTGTAAACTGACTTTTTCCTGACAGAACTGACCTTTTATTTTCCTACGATTTTTTTTCAGCAATGAGGTAGTTAGAGGAAAAGCTGATGTCCCAGTTTGATGGCTGTCAGTAGGCTCCAGAGTTAACACACTGCTTAGCTGCATGCAGTAAATGACACCTCTCCCTGCTGTTGGTGCAGGTGTTCCCAAGCACATCAGTTTCCCTCCATTTACATTCAGAGAGCACCTTGATTACCACCGGGGATAATGAATTGGATTTTTTAAATTCTACTGACAGCAGTGTCTAGCAAAAATTAATGCTGATGAGCATCAACTCACTGCAGCAAGCTGATCCATATCGTCTAGACTCTGCCCGGTGTTTGCATGAAGAGCAAGGTGGCAAGGCTGAGATCTCCAAGGCACTACAGGTTTATTTTTAAACAGCGTTTTTGTGCTCTCCTTATCAGCATGGCATCTGCATGCTGCAGAGATCTCATATTCCCACTCCTTCATTCACACAGAGAGCTGGGTAAGACAAAGTGAGACTGAGGAGGGGAGGAAAGGAACCCCAAATCTCTGAGCAGCCATCGCACGTCTGGGTACCTCTTCTGCTGACATGGCAACTCTAAGCACCACCAGGCTACCCCCCAGCCCGCCTTTGCCGTTTGGCCCTGTGCAGTAAATCTGCCGCAGGGGCACTGCAGCAAATCCAGCTGCATCCAGCAAATCCATATTGCCCACAGCGCCAGGAAAGTTTGGAGGAATCGAGAAGCAAATGGAACAAAAACGTCGCCCATCTCGCTACAACCAGATGTTGCTCCTGCGGGCGATTCACAGGGTTGTGCCCCTCTGAAGCGGAAACAGCCAGCACGTGGTGGAAAGGCACGGTGACGGTCCCCAGGGGCTGGAAAAGCGGTGCCAGCGTCCTCTGGGGCCAGGGTGGTGAAACAATCCTGGCCCCCTCCTCGCCCTGGACCTGTCGGGGTCTCTGGGGCTGGTATCAGACCCTGATCCAGGGCACCTCAGACCCCGGCTGTACCCCGGGGGCTGGGAGAGGGACCTGTCTGGGGCAAAGCTGCACCCCACCCTCAACCCCAGCCTCCCAAACCCTTCCAGCCTCAGCCCAGCGCTGACCTGATGGCTGCTGTAAGCCTGGTCCTAAAACCAGTTGCATGAGTATAGTGGGGATAACTGGTGAGGTTTCAGTAGCGGGGGATAGGCTGTGGGGTGACCTGTGAGGGGACTGAGGAGGCGGAGGAAGAGGAGGAGGAGGAGGAGGACAAGGAGGAGGAGGAGGGGGAGGAGTAGAGGCCCACCTGAGTGGGGACACCAGAGCAGCTGCTGCCGGTGGGGGAGCCTCCAGGCACGGACCCCATCACCGGAGCTGCCCTCGCCTTGACGAAGGGAGAGGATGCCCCGTGCTAAGTGGGGCAGAGAACAAAAACATGGGGGTGAGCGGTGCTGGGACAGAAGCAGGGGTGTTTTTCCTAAGGGGGTGTTTGGTTTTTCTTTAAAACCAGTATCAATTGTTAATAAATGGTTGATAGGCAAATAAAATTCCCTGAAACAATCAAGTGGTTTTGCTCACGATGCATGGGCAAGGCATGTTTTTTGCCCATCCCTGTTGGCTTCCTATCAAATTCCTCATAAAAATACCAAGACCTTCAAGACAACTGTCGGTTTCCCCGTTTTCGCGGGAGTGAATCACCGCCACCTCCCTGCGAGTATTTCTGCTGCCCTCGCTTCTCCAGGGCCAACAGCTCCCGGCTGTGCCCATCCCAAGGGCAAAATCCCCACAAGCATCCCCTGCTGCAGGCTCTGGAGCATTCAAGGCTGGGAAGAGCTTCTGCAGAGGCAGGAGGGGGTTTTCCTTCATTAATCATGACATAACAGGTGTGACCTCCTTCAGGGAAGGATCTGTCAGGGGCCAGCCACAGCAGCTGGGGACACGGGATCTGGGTCTGACACCCGCCATGCCCTGGGAGCCTTCATGCCGGAGGTGACTCAGGCAGCCAGGCTCCCCAGGGTCCAGCCTCCAGCGGTAGCCAACGGGCTTGCAAAGCCCTTCTCCTGGGAAGGAAGGGTTTCTCTCACAGACCTCAGGTGCCTTTTGCCTGGTCCTAAGTAGGTCACCAGAGGAAAAACTGGAGCAGTGGAGGTCTGGCGGAGGGGATGGAGGGGTGCTGTCAAACACAGCCCTTCTTAAACTGAGCCAACACGCAGTGAAAGCCCAAGGCTTGACGGCAAAGAGTAAAACCACAGATGTGGTAGCCCAGGGGAGGGAAAGCCTTTGACTCTGCTCTGTGTTCCCAGTTTGTGAACTCTATCCAGTGTTATACAGGGGCTCCTGCCTCCTGAAGATCTATGTGTTTATAGTGTGCCAGTGCATCAAACGAGGCACAATTAAGGTGCTGGGAACCTGAGCTTTGATTTTTGTGTGTCATGTAGCATTTTGTCAGGATGGGGATATCCTGCCCATTTGAAAGCACAAGATTTTAGCTGAGCTGCAGGAATTACTTCCTTAACACAAGAAGGTTTTCAGCTACCTGGGAGGTGGACACCGAGTAAGAATGTAGGCATGTTTGATCAGCTGGCCCTTCAGAAAATAATTCTAGGTAGTGTGTGGGAATACAGTCAGGGGTTAGCACCACTGCTGTTCCAAAAGCATCACAGGCCTCCCGGGAACCAGGGCTGCAAATCATCCCATGTGCCCAGCCAGACTCGCCTTCAAAGGAAGGGATCCAGCTGCTGAATCACCGCACATCCCTGCAATGCTCGGTCTTCCTTTCCAGGGCTTTACATGAAAAAAACCCCAAAGCTAATGACATCTCAGCTCCCGTCAGGCAAATCTGTGCTTGATCTGCAAAGAACAGGGCCACGGATGGGGGGAGAAGTCTGCGTACGTAATGTTCTTTGGTGAAAAGGGACTAAAGGTTGAAAATGTGATAGCATCACAGAGGAGGTGGGCTGGATGTCAGAAACCAGAGAGGGCAGAGGCAGGGGAACCAGTTTGCTAAAGCAGATCTCAGATCTGCCCAAGCGCATCTTCACTCACCTCCCCAGTGAGGGGTATTTTATTGGTGCTGATTTACCAGCCCTTGCCGAGGGCTGCTCTGCCAGGACACAGGCACGCATTTGTGTTCAGGTGGAACAACAGGGACATTTAAACCGCCTCCACACGCTCTCCTGCTGGACAATGGGATTTTGTCAAGGTCTGTGGGAGAACGAAACACGTTTTTCCATTGCCATCAATCAACTGGCTACGCGACAGGTGAGTAGACTGTATATGTGGGTGGATACACTTTCATGGCCATTTTGCAAGGCTGATTAAAGCCGAATTCAGTGTTTACCTGAACAGAAGCTATTCTCTGAGCACTAAATTGGCAGGTTTGCTGTTTGCCAAGTGCTGGGGTGTTGGCTGCTTGAGGGTGGGATCAAAGTGGTGTATGCCCTCAAACACACCCCTTTCATCTTCCAATTCCTTTGAAGGGGCACTGACAGAGCTGCCGGCTCAGGAAGAATTTAAAAATTCCTGCAGAGATTGTATTTGTGCTCTTCTCTTTTCAAAGGCAAAAGATGGAAAGGACCTGTCAGGCCGTCCTCCCTCTCTGTGCAGGACTGCACATTTGTCAGCATTTTGTCTACGTTGCAACACAGCTTGTGCTGGGGGGAGGGGGGGTCTTTCCATTTCCAGCTGGAAACAAGTCACTGGGAGGAAAGTTTTGCTGGTATTCAGCACTTCTCCCCTTTATTAATGAACCCATTAAGGTATTTCTCTCTGCACAATCTGGGGAGCTGCAGATGAGAGCGGTCCACTGCCCGCACACCCCGAGGCCACAGAGCAGCCTCGCTGCATGCAGAAGCGTGGAGCAGCGTTTGGAGCCCACGCACCGGCTTGCAGGGGCTCACCCATTGTACGGTTCAGCCAAGTCAGCGTTTGCTCGTCAGCCGCTGCTGCGAGCCAGCCACTAACAGGGGGACGTGCCCTCTCCTCCGCTTCTGGAACCAACCCGCCGCCCCAGCCCATGCTGAAGCTGATGCCCAGGATGAAAAGTGGCTACACCGTGCCCTCCCCGGAGTAAAGCTCTTCCGGGGAGCCAAGGTGCCCGTATGTCACAGCGATGGGAGAATTATAAATGGCTTTGGCAGAACAAACGTGCGATGGCTTTGAATCAGAAAGCAGCCGAGCCCGATGCCTCCTAGATGGCAAGGCAGAGCGAGGAAGCTGCAGAACGAGAGGCCTCTTTCTCTCACAAATAAAACTGTCACAAAAGGAGAAATGGAGAGCTAGCGGCTTCGTGCTTCAATTAAATGACGACATCTCGTTCTGTCATACCCCCACTCCTAAGTGGCACACACACTTGCTACGCAGCTCATCGGGGGCTGGAGGGACGCCTCGCTCCAGACTGTCTCTGCGTGCAGTGTTTTCCCGCATACTTCTACGATCGCCTGCTTCTACAGTGAGAGACCTTGGAGGCAGCAGGGTTGGAAAAGCGAGAAAGACAGAAGGTGGGGGGGAGGGAAGAGGAGAGTGGAGTGGGGCCCTGAGCTAACATGCTTCTGCGTAAGCAAATGCATCCGCTCTTTTTAAGAAATATCCTCTGGCTTGACAGCTGCAGCTGAAACCCTTGCCGGGATAGGCACCATCCAGCACTCTCTGGGTTTCTGTTTGCTGTCTGTCCCAGCCTCCCACCCTCCCGGGAGGCACATTGTCCTGAGCCAGCCACCGCAACCTGCCCCGGCGACGGACGTGCAAACCCCGGCACCCAAAACCCACACACACACCCCCAACACCCCCCCGCCGACACAGTACGGCTTGTTTGCTCCCTGTGCGTGCTGGCAGCCAGGCGAGGAAAAAAAACAACAAAGCGACAATCACCAAAAGGCCACCCTGAAGGAAGCGAGTGCGAGTCCTTCCATGGGCTTTTTGGGTGAGGGACCCCACCGCCCCGTGCCCCTCCCAGGCCCCACAAAGGCAGCACTCACAGCTCGGTGCATGTTGGACATCGGCGGCGAAGCCCAGCGGATTCCAGAGCAGAGCTAAAAGAGGAGAGCCATCAGACGGCCTTTCTCAGCACTGGTTGCACAGCATACAAGATCATGTTTTGATTACAAAAGCCTTGTCTGGGCTCCCAGCCAAGAGCACTGGCTGCCTAATATACCAAGCACAGACAGGGTTTTGAGTGCCTGTGTCCTCCTCTCCAATCTCACTCTCTTTTTAAAAGAAACACTCCCCCTTTTCCCCCCTCCTGACTCCTTTTAACTTCCTGATGCCACAAGCCCTCGTTCAAAGTGGGAAAAGCCAGGCGAACAATGAAAAATGGATCAGGCAAACAGCTTGACTTCACTTCGTGGCCATTCACGGGGTCGTGTTATTTGTTATGCATGGCTAGTTGCACGCCTGGCAGGGGATCGGGAAAGTATCTGGGGTCCTGAATGTCTTGTGAGTGCGCGTATGTGCATGAGCCTTCAGGGGAAAACAAGTGCCAGATTTGCCTTTTTCTGTTTAATTTCAGTATTCTCCAGGAATGATTTCCCTGCTTTTAAAACGTGCCTTTCTTTCAGGGTGGGAGCAGAGCGATGCTGTGGGGTGGGCATTACCAGCTGGCACCATGACCAGCAGAAAGCACACAGTCAAAGGAGAGGACCCCCTGTAAGTCCCCATCCGAAAGCTGCCAAAATGACTCCCAGAAGAGTCACAAATAGCGGGGCTTTGGGAGAACGGGGGCAGCATTTAGCTGCTGCATCATGGGTTGCCACACTCAGACCCTTATCTCGGCACCACGTCCTGGCTGTGTGCTATGTCCCCCAACCTCAGAGGGACCTGCCTCGAGTGAGAGGCAAACAGCAGATGGGAGCACACGGGGGAATATTTAATTGCCCAAGGACCGATGCACACCCCAACCTTAATGAGGGCCCTGCTACATTCATGTGGTAAAATAAACAAGCAGGCCCACTGCCGGTACCTATCCACTCTAAGACTTTTGAGCAGCTCAACTGCTGACAAAATTCAAAAAGTTCAACCCAAAATCCAGCCTGGTTCCAGGGAAGCCTTCAAAAGACTTTGAAGAACTCTGAATCTGGCCCCTCCTCTGCACATAACTCCAGCTCTTGGAGATCAGGGCTAAGGCACTAAAGGAGCTGGAAGCATGGCTCAGTAAAAGCGCTTAGAGGGAAAGGCTGACCCATATTAATTAGTAGCTACTCAAATGATGAAAGGAAGCTGAAACCATTTCCCAGGCAGTGCCTCTGGATTCAGACTCAACAAAGGAAATGAAGACTCTGCTGTGGATGGAAAACTGGGAAGAAGACACTTTGGTAGAGCCCAAGTGCTTGTCAAGAGGTTTGTGATGGAAAAGCCCGTGCAGGAGGTGCGGAGCCACGCGGGCTTTTCCTTGCCCTGGGAACATGCTGCTGCCTTGGGTTTCCAGGCTAGCACAGTCCCTTGGCGGGGCAGAGGGGTGGCCTGGTTTTGGTGGGGTTGGTGGCCGCAGGGACAGGGTCAGACCTGGGAGATGCTGCGGGGCTGAGCCAGGGGGTCAGCATTCATGGAAACACTTTTTCCAGCGACAGAGCATTACCCCATTTGCAGGGTGCCGTGTTCCCGGGCTCGAGGAGTCTGCACACGCTGCCAGCGCCTGGGTCCAGGTTAACACAGGACCCCCCCCCATTATCCCCAGTTCTTTGCACAGGGTGGGGTAAACGCCACATGCCGTAGCTCCATTGTGCTACCCAGGGATCGCAGCAAGGGGACCATGTCCTGCCCAAGTTGTCAAGGCTTAAGCTAAGTGCTTGCAAGGAGTTTCTACAGACCTCAGAGCCATGACATCCTAGGTCTCTGCTGTTACCATGGGTGTGGCCAAGCTCTTCCAGCAACGAGCAGGGCCATGAGCAGGCATGAAGAGCCCTAAAATACCTTTGCCTTTGCTAATGTCTCTGGAGAGCTGCAGTTCCCTCCAGGGCAGTGTTGGCCACTCCACTGCCCAAAACACAAAGAACTGACATTTCTCAGCTGGCCTTTGCCATGTCTGAGTGACATAAATAACAAACATCTACTTCTGCATTGTCATCTGATGCCAATGAATGCTCGGTTAACACTGCAGACACAGAAACCCAGGAGCAAAAGGACCCAGTCAAGCGAGCAGCATCTACAGCTTCAGCAGTGGGGCAGAACAGGCTGGTTTGGGGACCTGTTTGTGCTCTTGGGACTCTCACAGGATGTAGAAAGCAGAACCTTATAAATATGCTGAGATTTGTGGGGTTATATGCATGCACATATATTTGCTTATTCCTGGTGTCATGGCCAGAAAGGGTTGAATAACACCGCGGCTGTCCTCAGCTTGAGGGCTTGCTCTGAACTGCCAGGACCTCTGATGTGATTTAAGTGCAGTGTCAATCCCAGGATTAGCATGGCCTTCCCATGGGGTCTGTGCCTGCCTCGGGGTAAGGGCAATGCTCTGGGACCATCCTCCCAGCACCAGGGAGCACCAGCACCCAGAGGTCTGCCACTTGGGAAGGACAGGAGCCAGAGATGGTCTCCTGCTCCAGTGAGAAGGGCGTGCTGGATGCCTGGGAATCTGGGTGTCCTGCAGGACCTCGGGACACACTGAGTCCTGTCCACACAAGCACCCCCACCTTGGTAGCTGGAGCACATCTATGCCGCTCTCTCGGGCAGTTGGTGGCAGCTATTTCCCAGCATGCAGCAACTTGACAGAGTGCTTCAGCCAGTGAGTGTATATCACACCCATGGCCAACAGGAAGGACGTTTGGAGAAATGAGCTTTGTTACTCACTCAGGAATTTGTCCACCACCCCTAGAGTTAATCCCTTTATTCTTCTAATATTGCCAGAAGACCTTTAAGAGGCAGTATGGCCTGATTCTGGGCTCTTTATTGGGCTCTGGCTGCTGTGGACTGGCTTGTGCCACCTCGGAAGCCTGCTCAGCACAGAAGCTGTGGGGTGTATCCAGTGTAGATAACCCAGGTTGGCTCTGCAGTTTCTATCTTATGGAAAGAGGATCTATGAGCACTTGCTGACTGTTGGCAGCCCCTGAAGGGGCAGTTCCTGGAGCAAACAGCAGCTTGACTTCAGGAAAGCCTGAAAGCTGGAGGAATTGAGGACATAAGGGGGTTTTTGCTGCGTCGCCCTGCTGGGGCTGTGCCACGCAGGGGCTCAGCTGATCTCCCTGAAGCACAGCCCCCAGCTGCCTGCTGGGAGCCCCTGCTCTCCACTCAGGGCAAAGTTTGCTGGAGATTTTTCTGGGGCAAAGGAAGGAAATCAGGGCAAGGACTTGTCCATTTTGTGCTAGTGATGGTGAAATAGTCCCTTTTTCTGGCTGCGCCCTGCAAAGCCTCTCCCTCTCAGTTTCAGCACAAAGAACCATCCCTGACAGGAGCTGTCCCCACAGCAGGACAGCATTCAGCAGCTGGCAGAAAGTATTGCCCCACATTTTGACAGCAAGACTATTTGATTCTTCTCTGTCTCTGCCTTACACAAAGGCTGAAGGAAAGAATCTAATTCCTCAATAAACCCAAACCTGACTGCCCTGAGAAGCATTCCTGGCATCCCTTCATCAGCCCTTCCACCAGCAGGAACCGCCTTGGCTTGGAACCCTCTTTCCTTTTCCTTCTGCACTCTGTGAAACTCCTCCAAAGCCACTCAGTCCCATGCTGCCACTTTTCCCAAGTGCACTTCACCCATCTTCATCTTGGCGTGGCTCCATTTTTTGCACGACCGCTCTTTAGTCAACAGATGGCACTCGGTAACTGCCGGGAGAAGCTGGGAGCCGGCTGCCCAGAGCCCACGGCAGCCGGAGCGCGCAGCCGGCTCTTTTTGGGGGCTGCTTTTAGATGGTGTATCGGGGCTGCAGTAAGCGGCGTGGCCTAGTTTCAGCAGCGCTCCTGCACGCTGCCCTGAGCAGGTCACGCTGCCCGAGGCTCCGGAGCAGAACCATCCCTCTCCAAGGCCTGTGGGATGGAGGGAGGGATGGGAACACGCAGGATATCAAAGAGGAGTTTTCCCAGCAGCCCGGAGGCATCTTTCATATCAACCACCGAGCAGACTGCCCTGTGATACGCAAACTCCTCCGTTCCCTTCCTTGCTTACCCCCGCGCTGGTCCTTCAGCCAGCTGCAACTGTGGGATGAAAAAGCGTTTGAGGCACTTCCTCCGGCCAGCCAGGAGGAAGGTCAGTGTATGCCCCAGCCTGGGAGAAGGGACCAGCCAGAAACCTTAAATGGGCTTTAGCTGCAGAGACTCCCAGGGATCAAAGGACTGCTGAGACATCCATTTTTAAATGTATCAATATACAATTCAAATGAAACCTGCCAAAGCTACTTAAAGGATATAATAGCAGCGTGGTCCTGCTTAAAATCAGTGAGGATCACAGCTGCTTGTTGGTACTAGGGGCTGCCTTCCCACAGTGACACCAAGCACAGAAACCTCTGAGGATGTGTGGAGCAGCCCCGTTCCTGCCGGAGGACGAGTTTGTCCCCTTTCCCCCCTCCCTGTGCACCATCCCAGCCTGCAGGTTCTTGCCCCACATCCTGTGGGTGAGATCTGTGCCTACCCCTGTTTAATGTCACCTTGAATAACTCAGCATCTCATCACCTCACCTGACATTTTCTGCTCCTGAAAAACTTGTCATTCTAGTGTAGGGCCTCTGAAGCTGAGCGAACAATAAGAGGGTCTGTCCTCTTAGTTCTGCCCACTTCCAGACACGCACAGCCGGGCCAAATGCAGGTTTGCTGACCCCCTTTGCTACCCCAGCCTTCAGATGTAGGACACATGAGCCAGCCTTGGGAAGGGCGCCAGGCTGTGGAAAGTGGCCGGGACAGCCAGTCAGGCAGGTTCTTTTCATCTTTTATGGAAATGTAGTCCTTGGGGAAAGCACAGAGAGCTGCAGACAGCAACTGGTTCTCCCTGGGTGAAAGCTGTTGTCAGCAGGGGCCAAGGGAGGTTCCCCATTCCAGCCCATGGCTTCAGCCCAGGTCTAGGAGGACGTGGGCAGCCCAGTGGCCTGTAACTTGCAGTTCACAAGCTGCAAATGATCATGCCAAGAGCCAGCAGGGCCTTGACATGGTCATTTGCCCCTTGTGAACTACAAAAAGTCAAAATTACTCAACACAGGGCTGTTATGGAGCTACACCAGTGGTGACATGACCCACTTTCAGTCTGATGCAGGAAGAAAGAAGTAGCAAACTCAGTGGCTGTTCTCCAGGCCCATGAGTGCCTCTCATCCCAGTTAACCTCAATTAAAACCTAACAAACCATTTCACTTCCCTTTGCCAGCAGAACTCAAAAGCAAACTCCAGAGACCAACCTTGGCTCCAGGGCCTAAACTGGACTGAAGACTCTTCGTGGACTCCAGCGGCGTCACATGGCGCTGATGCTGCATGGGTTCAGTCTGGGCTCAGTTGCAGGGAGACCGGCTTTTCTTGAGCAGAGGGTTAAGCTGCGGAGCTGAGCTGGAGAACAAGCCCCGGAAAGGTGCAAGGACCAGCCTGCAAGAGGCACAGAGATGCCCGAGAAGGGAGGAGATGAAAAGGGGAGTCAAGGTGGCAATTAAATATTAAAGGACCAGTTCAACATTAGTACTTGGGTGGAGAGAGTGGGTGGAGGTGCCTGAAGCTCTTGCTGTGCTATGCCTTGCTGGCTAAGTACTTCACTCAAGTGGCAGAAAAGTCTTGAAATTGCAAATAATCCATGATCCAGCAGGATGGGAATCATGGTTCAAGAGGATGCATTAAAACCCAGCTGGAGACACTGGTCCTTCTCCCAGCTGTGGTCAGAATTTGAAACCTTATTCAACCCTTACTTATTCAAACCCTCATTCAAACCTTATTTCAACCCTTACACAAGCTGAGGAGGCTCAGCTTGTGGTAAATTTATATCACATTTACTGAGGTCCAAGAGGAGACCACACAGTTACTCTGGGGAGGTTTCCTAACTGGCCACATCACATTGTACTCAGAAAATCCCCTGCAAAACACTTGGGGAGCCATCATATGGGCTTGCCTGGCTCTTATTTTTCTCTGGGCATCCATTTCAGGTCTCTGTGTGAGCTCCTGAGCGAGGGGGCCCTTCACTGGGAACGTGGACGTTTTGTTGGTCCTTCTGACTTGGTCCCTGCAGCGTGGCCGAGCACGTTGCTCAGGGATGGGGGCACCATGCAGCCCAAACACATGGGATTAGACTGGGCTAAAATACAGGGTTTAGAAATGGGTCTGTAAAAAGGAAAAAATTCCATTTCCTTTCTCCCTGGAATACTGCGTTTCCTTCAGTACCTTCAGAATAACATCCCTCCTTTGACCTGTTGTTATTTAAACCTTTTGTCAAAAAAGGTTTGGAACAAACATTTAAAGATGCCTTTTTCTGGAAGCATCAGCTGAAATATTTTGAGCATTTCTGAAGCTCAGTTTCTAACCAAAAAAAGCAGAAACATTTCAACAATTTGAGAGATGGAACCTTCCCCCTCCTCTCTCTTACTTGCTCTTGAGCCAAAACAACTGCTTTTTGTCCACCCATGGCTCTGATTCTCCTGAAATGGGCCATTTTTGCCCATTTCCTCTCCAAAATGTCAACCGGGTCATCCCTGAATGACACTGATTCGCTGGCACTGCTGCCATTGGGTCAGAAAAGCTTGGTTTGTGCTGAATCCTGCAAGTCCTGTGGGGCTGAGACTGGCACAGCAGGGATCAGCAGTTTACAGCCAGCTCTGCTCGCTCAAGTTTTTCTCCCATTGCAGGGGACCGTACAGGAGCCAGACCAGCTGTAAACTTGTGGGATTCAGCTGTAAAGCTCCTATTTGTGGTATGCCATGAGTTAGGGTTGTTGTTATGAAGTAAAAAGGGCAAATTCACAGCTGAATACAGGTTGGGGGATTGGTTTGTGGTTAATTCTCTGGTTGTGATGGCCCTGGGCACACGATGCGTTGGGTCTGGGCTGGTGTCGGCTGCTGCCCATGTTGCATTGACGAAAGCTCAGAAGGCTGAGGAATTGCTTGTGCCAGCAGCATGGAGTAGCTCGTGGGAGGAAGCTGAACAGTAGCTCAGCTCTGATCAGCAATTAAAAAAACAATCAGGAATCAGCCCCGCAAGGATGGGATGTCGTGATCTTCTGTTGGGATCTGCCAGCCCTGCGCAGGCAGGAGTTTCTCCTGGCAGAAGAAAACCTTGTTAGTGCTGCGTTCAACAGCCAGGATTAGGGTTGTATTTCAGAGTGGTTCTTCTGTCCTTCATTATACCTGTCCTACTCCCAAGGGCAGCTTTGATCATCACCTTCACCACAGTCCAGAAACCTGCCAGAGCCACCAAACTGATTTTAGGGAAACCACCCCTGCTAGCACTAGCTTTTCCCAACCAGCTTTTATGGTTGAAATTTAAACTCATCCTTGCCAAGACTGTAATATTTCTATTTTGAGGCAAAGCTTAGATAAAGAATGACACAATATGGTTGTAAAATAAATAGCTCTCCCCATGTTAAAACTTCCTAGCTGACACCACTGGTCACTCATCTGATTTTCTTTTCCTCGGCATGGACAGACTCATGCAGGCTGAGACTTTCTCTTGTCCTTAAATCTGTTAGCACTGCCTTAACACCCCTAAATGAGGAAGGGGAGAACAGGAACCCCTGAAATAAGCCTTGCCACAACAGAAAGAGCAACACAATTCTCTCTTCACAGGGCTGGAGCAGGAGGGCAGACAGTTAAATACTCCCCGGAGCTCTCAGGCAAACTTCCCTACTGAAAAATTAGATTAGCAAGGCTGAGAGTCTCCTGGTAACTGCTACCTCGGCCGTGTTTGCCGAGTGGTGATAACACAGGTCATATCAGCCTGCAGAGCCACCAGACAAAGCCACGGGAGCTGGCAGCACCTGTAACCTCCCGCGAACAACGTCGCTAATGAAGCCAGTGAGCTCAGGGGAGGGGGGACCTCCGGGTCGGGAGGGACACGCCGGAGCTGTGCGCACGGGGGAGCAGCGCGCGGCTGCCTTTGGAGGAGGCTCTGCGGAAACATTTTGAATGCAAACACTTTTGTCTGCTGACACAGGAGGGCTGTATGCAAAGCCGGGGACTTAAGTCTCCAAGGGCATATCTACCTCCATCTAACAATACTTCAGGTAGTTGGAGGGGTTTTTACAAGATTTTGTTTCCCATTGGGGAAATGTCAGTTCAGGAAAAGAGACTTTTTTTACATGAAAAGCCCTGTGCCAGCAAATCTCCTGTTTCAAAAACATTAGTATTCTGAAATCTCAGAGCTGTGGCCCTTTTTGTGTTTCCAAAACAAAGCGCCCAGACCCACAGCCAGCAGAAATGTGCTCGTCTCACCTGTGTGCTCCTGAGCATCCATCAAAATCCCCCTTTTGTGCAAAGCTGCGCCACTGTACAGCTTAGAGGCCAAGGCACTGCCAGCACGTGGTGCCTCCCAGTGTACTCCTTGTCGTGTTTATTAACAACTCGTCCTTCTGGAGTGAAAACTTGATGCCTGAGACTCCCTGACCTGCAGTGCTCCCTTTTCAGCAACAATTTACCCACATCCAGCCAGGAGCAGATACAATCTGAGGAAAACAGGGTGTGCAGGGATGCAATTGCTACAGCAGAACATTTGTGGTTTGCTCCCTTCTCTATCAGGATGGATGGTGGCACGATGAGTCTCAGCCATGTCCCGCTTCCTCCCACATCTTCCTACCGGGAGGGTTGTGAACGTTTATTCATTTTGGGAGTTCAGGTCTCTTGGATCTGCTGGGGTTTGCTTCAAACACTGTGTGGGCTCTTCATATTCTCCTTCACGGTTCCTGTAGAGGCTGTGTCTAGCTTGCTGCTCTTGCCTGGAGCGGAGAGAATGGAAGGCTGTGTTAGCAATCTGGGTCACACAGCACATGCAGCGTCCTCCCCACCTGCAGCAGACCTCGTGTGCTGCGAGTCAGGACTGACAGCACACGGGAAGAACTCCCCTTTCTGGGATGGGCACAGGAGGGACAGAGCAGGACTAACACCACAGCAGGGCTTTCCCGAACACTCAACCCCTTCCAGATAAGTGGTCCCACACCTTTATTTAATCTTAGGGTTGAAAAAGAGGGTGTTAGCCCCATTCAGTGCATTGCCATGGCAAGATCTCCTTTCCTACACTCCCGAGACACGGTATTTCAATGCTAGGCTTTGGTGTGCTCTGAGACACTTGGGTATAGCGTAGTTTGCAGAACCGGGCCTGAAATGTGGGTTTCCTGTGAACTGCAGGAGCCTGGGAAAGGGGAGGGCTGGTTTTGCAGTGTTTGATCTCACACAAGGATTCGGCCAAGTCCTGGCAGAACCGCACTGTGCAGGCTGTTTGCAAGATCCTCAGTTCCACCAAAAGTCAGCTGTGATTTTCAAACCTCTCTGAAACTGAAGAAGGTATTGGAACAGACACTGTTAGTCAAGGTATGTTGATACATCCCAGTGTCTTCTCTGGCCTGCCCCAGGCTGAGAATTTATGTCCCAAATCCTCATAGGAAGACTATTTACGCACAAAGTATGAATTAGTCTGGGATATCTGAGGATGCTCTGAGGGAACTGGCTCACTGTCAATCATGCTGGGAAATGGTGCGAACATATGGGCTGCTTCAGAGCAAATGTGGCTGTGCTCCCAGCGCAAGGCTCCGCAGAAAATGGTACAATATATCGACAGTGAGATTTTCCCTGCCAAGACAATGCTGAATTGGGTCTCCATGGGCCTCCTGCCCCTTCAAACATGCAGCAAACTCATCACATCTCTTATTTGCTTCAGTTTGCAATGTACTGGTGCCCAGAAACTTAATTGCCATATGCCTGGTACCTCCTCAGCCCATGGTATTGTGTCAACAGCCACTCAAAGCTTTTCAGCACTGCAGGAACCTTGCAGTCACCCTGAGAAGCAGGAAGGGCCCTGCCTGGATCTCTCCCTCCTGTGCTGCGTGTGGGTCGTGTTCCAGCACACACCCTGGGCATGTGTGATGGACAGAAATAATAACTGGCCATTAAAATTGCCCGTGAGCCTGATTCCCCAGTCCCTTTGAAATCTTCTGTCTTACACCGATGCATACGCTGTGGAGGATGTTTCCTACCGGCACAGACACCTCTGCGCAAATCTGGGAAGGTGACAGCCCTCCAAGCCCCTCCCAGGACAGTGGTCACAACCAGCTTTGAATAAATGGGCACTAAATCTTATTTTTTCAGTAGCTATATTTCTAAGGATTCACAGCATCAGTGCACCTACAAGCCAGAAAAGGGCAGTCATGGACCAGTTCATCTGACTCACGTAAATGGAGTTGCAAGAAGGGAAAAGATGGGCTCTGCTGATTGCAAATGGCCACAGAGACACGGCCTTCATGCACAAGCGTTGCTCGTGCCGTGCTGCCGGCGCAGCGGATCAGCACAAGTCAGGGTGGCTCTGTAAGGGAGGGCAAACACACATCGAGGCCTTTCTCTTTAGGCACCCCACACAGATGGTTTTGGCATAAGTGTCAGCTTAGATGTAAGTGGCTGCTCGGATAAACAGGCCTGACTCAGGTCTTGGCACTCAAACCCTGACTAAAGCACATTTCTATCTCTAAATTAAACCCTCCTGAAGTTGCAGAAGGTGGGTAGCTAAATTCACCTGTAAAATAAGCTCTGCACAGTGAAGGTGAGTGGGGCTCGATTTGCTAACGCAGCACCAGCCCCGCCAGGGACCTGGTCTCTGGCTCAGGAAGAAATTTCATGGGCTGAGACAACAGGAGGTTTATGAAGCAGAAGAGGCCAGGGCTGCTGCTGCTGAACCCATGGAAAGCTTCCAGCACGGGAGGTGTCTGGCACACTGTCGCTGGCTTGGAGGAGTAAAAATACCCTTGCTATTTTATTGCTCCAGCGAGCAGTGACAGGCCAGGGTTCGAACATAGCTGGCTGCAGATCTGCGAGACATCGCACTTTGCTTGGAAACCGACAGCCTGCCGCAAACCCAGTCAGCGTGGGTGGCCACGGAGCAGGGCTGAGCAGTGGCCGCCAGTCTTGCCTTGACCACCGTGACTCCAAGGGCTCAGCTGTCCATGAAACTCATAACATGAGTGATTTTGCACCGTCCAAAACCTGGCAGTGCTGCCACCATCGCAGGCAGGCAGCTCTGAGCGTGGTTTTCCTGAGACCCAGCGTAGCATTGCCTGCAGCGAGCAGCAGGGATGCATCCCCCTCCAAAGAGATTGATCCAGACCGATCTGTCTCTGGCCTGCTGACTCACCCGTCATGCTTTGCCAGGCACTGTGGAAGAAAACATTCCTCTGGATGAAGGATGAAGCTTGAAGGAATTGTCTTGTGGGCATCATTTATATCCCTAAAACAGTCTGGGAGCCCCATTGGCTCATACTTCCTGTAAACTCTTGGATTTTTTCCATAAGGAGATGAAATCTTGGGGTTGGCACATACCTCCCCTAGAACGGCACTTGAGATCTGCTCCACCAGGCTCAAACTGGCCAAGCACAGAGAGGCCACAGACTGGGAACATTGTGAATGGCAACAGGCACTGGGGATGGCACCAGGTTCTGGCTGGTGGTGTGTGCTGATGGGCACAGGCAGCTCCGCCACTGCGGCACTGCAGGGGCAAGAGCCAAGTGGATTTGGAAGAAAGAGACTCCTGGCTTCCAGGAGGGTGCCCCCCCCCAGCCACTCCCTCCCAGCACTGACTGCAGGTGGGGGCAAGCCCAAGCAGCAGGGCCAGGCGGAGGTCTAGGAGGAGCTCCTGCTCCATGCCAGACTGTCCTTGGACATGGATGGCATGGCACGAACGCAGCCGTATTTGCAGCAGTCTGTTCGCATCCGTTGCCAGAAGGACGGCAGGACTTGCTGTTTCTGTCTCTGTGCTGGCGCTGGCTGCTCGCAAAGCCAGACACACACAGCAGCGCGGGGAAGCAGCAGAACGCGGGTGTCTGGCCAGAAAGGCAGGGGCTTGTTTTGGAGCATTACTGTGCAACATGGCTGCACCGGCTGGCGGAAATGCCTCAGCTGGGGGACACCCATGTGGTGTGTACACACTCGTGCTGCTTGTTGTGAATAAACCCAGAGGATTTGCCCTAACTGGAAGAAGCACCAGCATGCAGGTAATATTTCCATCTCATTTTCCTGCCCCAGGTGCTGGGGGCATCCACCAAACCACCGAAATGGCTATTTTAAACCCCCAGGGCCCTAAGTGACTTGGGTGCCAGGAGAGCACCACTTGCTTTTGAGGATACCTTTCTCCTGCCTGCGGCTCACACCACTGACGGGCGACGGGAGCTGCTCTGCTCGGAGCTGGACAGCACCCCTCTGCGTGTCTCCACGCAGCATCTCCCAGGTTTACCGACACAGCGACTGGTGGAAATGTGATGGTCTGTGTTGTAGAGGAGTGAGATGACCATCGCAGCTCTCTCTGCTCTAAAGCCCAGGCCTGTGTTTGTGCACAGCTCGGCGACGTTTTTGTGAACAGGAGCCTCTTTGCATACAGGGCCTGCGTCTGGCATTAGCCACATGCACGCATGGGGGCTGAGAGAGAGGTGTCTTCAGCTGCAATAAAAGCAGCTTCATTTTTTATTCCCTGTGCCCTGCTCTTATTTTTCTTCACTTGTCACCTCCTCTACTGAACAACCCCTTATGGACTTGGGTAAGGGCTCCTTTGCCTGTTACCGAGATGCTCTCAGCTTTTGTCCAAGAACTGGCTTTCTTTCACAGGCTGCTGCTGACACTGTAATTTTCTTTCTGTCCTATTCTGAGGGAGCCAAATGTCACACAGGGACTCGGAATGACTGGCAGCCATGGGAAGAAAAGCACACGTTGCTCCAGGGGCAGGTATCTCTGCTCACTGTGCCAGGGTGATGCCAGCCAGGGCAGCCTCGTTACCAAGCAGTTATATAGTTTAGAACCACAAAATAGCCTGGCCTGCGCCTCCAAAGGGGCTGAACTCCGAAACACCTCCTGGGGCAGCAAGAGGGAGAAACAGGTGCCAAAACCAATGCCTAAGGCTCAACAACAGGTTGTAGGTCCACCTTGATAAAAGAAGTCAAGGCCTTATATTAAACGACTATATTTGCAGTGTAGCAAGAAGGATTCTGGCAGCTCAGGGACCCACAGTCAGTCCGAGGATACAGATGTCTCAGAGGGCGACACTAGCACTGCAGAAGTAGCAGCAGTGGGCTACCAGGAGCTGTTGTCCCCTGATCCGCATGGACGTGTCGCTGCCTGTTCCTGACGAGCCAAAGAGGAACAGGAGCAAAAGCAGAAAGGGCAGAGCACAGAGGGGACTGTCTTGTGACAGCGTCAGTGGAGATGAACCGCAGTGATCCGAGCCAAAACGACTGCTGGCAAATGTTAGCAATCAGCCAGGAGACTGCCCAACAGCGGGAGCCCGGGACAGCCACGCTCCAGCACCCTGCCCTGCGTGGGTGCTGCATGGGCTTTGCCCAGCCACCGGGCTGTGAAATGCTGAGCGCTGCTAACAGAAGTCAGGACATCGTGAACCCAGCTAAATTCTGCTTGGGGAAATGGTGATTTGTGCTGACGGAAAAGGAATTGTGCTGAAAGTACCTGTGCTAAGATAGGGCCCCGGCAAATGAGCCACACTGAATGGTGACTGTAGCGCAAAGCAAAGCCATTGGGAAATGCTCTTGGTCACGTCTGCCAGCCCATCAAGTTAAAGCCTTATTCCGCCTCTTTAGAATGCTCTAAGGATATGCCTGGCTTGTACTCCTAAAGCTTGGCTTGTACTCCTAAAGCTTGGCTTGTACTCCTTTGCACACTACTTTGCACACACACAGAGCAAGTGAAATGTCGCATTCCCTTCTGACTCAGGCTTCAAGAGAGAGAGGAGAGCTGCAGAGACAGTGTTGTGCTTTTTGTTTGTGAAAGAAATGCAAGTGGATGGTGAGCAGGAGGGCCAGGAGAAGCAATAAGCTGTACAAAACAAAGAAAAGAGATGCTTCAAGTAAAAAATGTATCAAAGCTCAAATGCAAAGTTTTTTTCTCTTATCTCTTTCACAGGTCAAGCAGGAGAGGTAAGAAATCTGTCTTCAACTGCCACAAATACTGATTAGTGTCAAAAATACCCATGTCTCCTCCCAGGACTCTGTTACGCAATCCCTGGGCAGCCTTCCTACCTCACCCTGCCTCCTGTGGAGGCAATGGGTATGAGGTGGAGAGATGTTTGCCCTGGCTCTCCCAGGAGCCGTGCTTTGTGCTTTCTGACCTTTTTCCATGTGTGAATACCTAAGCCTTTTCCTAGCAGAGGTTTCTAGCCCTGCTTGGGGAACTCAAGCCCTGAGCCAGCAGGCTTTCTGCTCTTGGATACTTCTCATGGAATGAGGAGTAGCTGATGGATCCCACAAGTTTCTCTGGGTCAGCAGCAGAGAATTGCTGTCTCAGATGACAGAGGGGTTTTTGCAGCACAGCAGCTTCATAAACCTGCCTCACCCCTCAGCCACCTCTCACATCGCCCCCAGTGCACCTTCGTCCCATTCACCTGTTCATATAGTATCCCTCTCCTTTCCCCCTCTCCTCTTTTCCCTGCTCACCAGCTTTTTTCTCTTTTCCACATGAATCCATTAAATCTGTTGGCTTTTTTAATATTTCTGACCCCGCACCTCCCCTTTTTGCTATTTTTCCCTTTGCTTCTACATTTTTTTGGTTCTCTCTGTCCCTCTCGCTCACCCTCCTCCACCTTCCTTCGTGTTGGAGGGACACCAGGGACCAGCTGGACCCGTGTGATGCTGGCAGGTCTCGGATGTGGGTTGCCATGGCAAAGAGCCAGTTCCTGTGCTGATGAAGAGCAAAAAAAAGCCAACGTGACGTACCAACCAAGTGCTCCAGCCCCGGTCGTGTAGCAACAGCCCTGAGAGGGATGGGGCAGCCCCCCAACTGCCTCCCGCAGTGCTTCGCAGACAGCTGGGAGCATGAGCCCTGCTGTGGCCCCTGGGTAAGGGCAATTAAAAAATAAATCCATGTGTCAAATACCTTGCAGGCCACAGAAGAAACCTGGCAAGCTGTGGGAGTGAGGAGGTGTGATCACCCCCACTTCACAGACAAGGAGTTCACACATCAGGCTGAACCAAACTAAAAGCTGCAAGATGCGGCTGTCTGTCAGAAGTGGTGGGATGTTTGCAGTTCAGCCTATTCCCACCACCCTTTCCACTCCCATGGCTTTATTATTATCATTACTGTCACAAGTATTATTATTTAGCATTGGGAAGAAAGGAAAGGAAATAGCACCCATGTCCTTGTCATCACATTAATGCCAGCCAATCTTTTCAGCAGATACCAGGTTTCAGTCTTTCCTGCTGGGCCACGTAATACAAGCTGCTCCATAGCTGCTCCTCACAGCGTGTCGGATCCTACCAGGCAAGCAATGTTTCTGTGGCTAAGGTTCAGAAAAGCAGGCTGGTCCCCTGGGTGCTGGCAGCACCCTGTGACCCAGTCGGGCAGGGATTATCACGCTGGGATCCCCTGGGTGCAGGCAGCACCCCGTGACCCATCTGGGCAGGCATCATTGTGCTGGGACACCGGCACTGCCTGCAGCCTGTCCTTGGAAACTCCCTCTTGATGGGTTGGGAGAGGCATCAGCCTATGGTCAGAGTCACCCACCCTGGCATTGGGAAAAGCTTTTTGTTCTTTAAACTGTCCTGGGCATTAAGGCAGGAACGGCTGCTTCTAAGCAGTTGGATGATTAGTGGGAGTTATAGGATACTCTCCAGTCTAATTCTCTCCCTTTTTCTTCAGCTTTATTGCAGCACATGAAGCAAAAGGATGCCACCCTCATAAGAAAGGTCACTGCCACAGTGAGGTCCACAGGCATGGCCATGAGAAAGGAGAAGGTCATAGTCATCACCATGGCCACACACAGGATGGTGAGCAGGGAGAAGGTCACTGCCACTCCCATGGCCACACACACAGTCACATGAAAGGCCCAGGCCCTTCATAGCACAAGTAATGCCATGGTCATTGGCATGGGAGATGCTGCGGAAGGAGCAGCCACCCCGAGGATTCCACAGGCTCCGTGGGCAGCTCTCCCCACGGCACAAGGGGACGGTGGGTGGCTGCCACGCAGCCCAGTGCCATTTCATGGTATCAGCAGACAACGACAGCAGGATCCCAGGGAGGTGAACGTGTCTGACCTCCTTGTGTTCTCTGTGCTTTCGACTCAGTTGTTTCCAAACTACCATCTATTTCATCAAATTGCTTATTTATTGCATGCTGCTGAAGTCCAGAGGGTGAACCCACACACTTCAGAGCACTGCCCTGCACCTGCCAGGCCGCCCAGGAGCACTTCTGGGAGCTTTCCCACCTTGGGCCAAAGCATGGGCATGACTCCGCAGGGCCGAGGGACCTGCCACCCAACGGGATCTGTGCGCCCTTTGAACCTGCAGCCCCCCTCGCTGTTCCCCCCGTCCCACCCCCGGCGTCAGGACCTGCGCGCTGCTCAGGGTGAGGCCGGGAAGGGGATTTTGGGGCCGGGCGAGGCGGTTTGGCCCATCTCGGCACAGCCCCTGCCCCCTTGCCCCGCCATGTGCCCGGCGGCTCCCGCAGCGCCGGGGGTGGGAGGGACGAGCGGGGCGGCCCGGGGTCGCCTCTCTCCGCAGCCCCCACCCCCGCACCCCCCTTCCGCGCTCCCGGGGCAGGCGGCAGCTCCTCCGCGCCCACCCCCGCGGCTATTGGCCCTCCGCGCCGGGCCCGCCTCCGCGGCCGCGCAAGCGCCGCGGCGCGCCGGGAGCGTTCAGCACCGCGGGTGCGGACAGCGCCCGCCGCCGGCCATGGAGGCGGCTCCGCGCCGGGAGCCGCCGCCCCCCGGGACGCGCCGCGGTCGCCGCCCCGCCTCGCCCGGGTAAGGACCGCGGGGGACGGGGCTCCGGTGGCGGGGATGGGGCGAAGGGAGGTGGGGGGGGGAGCCCCTCAGCTGCCCCCCCCACCCCGCCCCGCCTCGGGTTTGGGGTCGGGAGGTCCGTGCGGCCGCCGCCCCTGGGAGGGTGGGGGATGCCCGGGCTGTGCCTCCCCGGTGGGTTCTGTCCTGCCCCGGGGCGAGCTCTCCGTTCCGCCGCAGCGGACGAGCTGCTGGTGGGGAAGGCCGGCGTGGCTCCGAGTGCTCGCTGCGCTAGGCTAGGGGCAAGCAGGCTTCCCACTTGAACGGGTTTTTTTCTGGAAAACCCCGCAGGCCTCCTCTTCCCCTCCCTGCACCATACGCTCCCTTACCCGGTGTCTTAAACCAGGCTGGCAGCCATGGTCATTGTCATTTTCTGGAAACACCAACAAGCCCATGGCCACGGGCAAGGAGCCATCCCCAAATTTCCAAGCACGCTGCCATTTGTTAGACAGGAGGCAACAGACCTGCCGAGCTCCTCAGATTCTTTCATCAGAGCACACCCTGAGGCCAACAGCACACAAACCCCTTCAGAAAGCCAAAGAGTTTCACTTCTGCCTGGTCCAGGATGGCGGTGCTGAGCCATCCCCACCCACCCAGGCAACCAACGGGGCAGCCCCTTCTCTTTGGACAACGGGGAAGGTCTCAGCCAGAGGCTGGGGCGCTTCTGGGTCTCGGTGCTCGCGGGGTGACTGTCACAGAGCCCAGCGCTGGTTTAAGTCTTGGGCATTCTGTGGGGTCAGAGCTGTCACCGAAGCCCCATTAGCTCTGCATGCCTGGATAATCCTTGCTCGCTCAAACAGGTCTTTGGAAATGAATGCTGCAGCCTGTCAGAGTTTACCTACAGAGATAAGCCCTCTGAACCAGGTGTGTTTAGAATTTCACTCATGTTGCTCACTCAGGAACTAAAATTTGTGGCAATAAAGCACCAGAAGATAGTTCGCTCACTCTCGAGCATGCGTATACATAAAGGCTTCTTTATGCAAGGCTCTTAGAGCCGCGACAGGGCAAGCTCGGTACTCCCCGTGCTCTGCTCCTGGCCAGCACTCTTTACCAACAATGCTCAACTCAGCTTCGGAAAAATACAGATGTTTGAAAAAGCTGTCTTCCTTCTGGCTTCCTTCAGACTGGGAGAGCAAGGGGGTGTTTGCTTTTCCCTTCCTTTTCATTTTGTTTCTTTTTTCTTCAGAACAAGGCTTAGAAAACCTGATTTTACTGGTGCTTACAGTGCCAGCACAGATAGAGCAGACTGGGTCCGGAGCTATCCTGGTACTGAGGACTGGGTGGGGACCCAGAGCCCTTCGGCTGCTCGTATCCCACCCCACAGCACCAGAGCTGCCCGGGTGAAGGTACAGCTCTTCACACGAGTCAGTGGAAAGGATTATAAAACTAAACTTTTCTTGGCAGACTACGTGGGAAGCAGAGTTTTGCAGACTCATTAATTTTTCATGATGATTTAACATACTCAGGAGTCTCATTAACAAAAAGATTGTAGGTCTTCTCAAGGGTATGCACTATCCTGCTGCAAGACCGAAAAAGCAAAACAAATAGCAACTACACAGACATTTTTCAGTGAACGAGAACATGACCCAGCCTGAGGAGGCGATGAATCGCTCAGGAGGTGCCCGTCTCTCCCTGCCAGCTAGACAGGGGAGCTAGGAAATGAGGTGAGAGGGAAACACAGTGAACTCTCCCCTACCCTCTGGAAAAGGGCACTCTTATCTCCTTAGAAAACATGAGCCAAGAAGCTCTTTTTTCTTGAGAGCTCCAGTGCTGTTTTGCTGGGGCTATGCTCAAAGAGAAAACCTCTATTTAAATCCCATTATAAAAACCTGTTCTTAAAAAGTCATTTACAGCTCTCAAAGAACAAGCCATTAGTCTAGATGGAATTTGACCTGTAGCAAGCACGTGGTTTTAATTCAGAAAGAATTTATATTTTTTTTCCATTTGGGAAAGCTTGAACAGCTGATATGCAAGTAAAACCTTGCTAGAGGTAAGAAAAAAAAGGGAAAGAAAACTAGCTGCTTTTTTTAATGAATGAAATTTTGCAGTGCTTAATGTCTAACTGAGCAAAGGTTCCAGGGAAAGGAACCTTTCCAGGGAAAGGAAATGGCTCTGGCTGTAGTCAAGACACTGACTCTTGCCCTTTCTCTCACTTGTTTTTATTCCCCCTTGAGATTCCTCTGTCAACAGGAGAAGTTGTAGTTTGACTCGGGCACCAGACAGCTCCATTCACTAGGTAGGTGTTTCCCACCTTTCATATGCAAAGTGCTGCTTTCCTGATCCTCTGCTTAGTATGCAAAGGGTGAGATAATCTATTAAATGAAAAAGAAGTGCTTGTAGAAACGGTCTTGGGGATGAGGGTGGAATTAGGAACACCAATAAAGAAGCCATTCCTTCAAAACGCTGAATATTTTTGGCCCTTTTCTGTCTCCGAGACACATGCGCTCTCCTGCTGCGGGGCTCACGGAGAAGCAGGAGCAGATATGCACCAAAAAAACGTGTGCTGTCATTTCCGTGCCCCGCAAAACCACCTCTGCCCGCGCTCAGCTCCCTGTGCTGGCAGAGCGAAGCCATCCCGAGGGGGAAGGGGCTGGGGGCAGGCGGCCAACACGGCATGTTTCCAGCATGGAAACTTTGTGGGGGCTTTGGTGCTCAGGCTGGGGGGTGGGGAGCTGAGGCCGTGTCCTGCTGACACCTCTGCGGGGCCCTGCCTGAGCTCCACAGCGGGAGGTTGGCCCCTGCCACAGCCTCTGCAGTGCCTACCGCTGCTCCGTGCCCCAGCAGAGGTGGAACAGCAGAAAGCTGTCTCCTTCAAAATCCTGACCTCATCTTGCCTGTTTTCTTGTGGGAAGAAGCTCCTGTCCTTTTGCTGGGTGCCCCCCAGGAGGTCGGCTGCCTATGCCCTGGTACTCCTCTCAGAAAGGCACTGCCGCACTCAGAGCGACTCGGGCCGTTTCATAAATTGGGTTGTTATACTGTCATTAGACATCTCAAGGGAAGAGATGGGGAAGCAAGAGCGTGAGAAATGCAGCTCATTGCCGTGGCTCACAGGAGCAGTTAACTCCCCTCTGTCCCTTGCCCTACACCTCCTCATCCTCTCTTTTCCCAGCATCTCTTTGGTTGACTCCAACTGAGCTTGGAGAAGGAAATGGAAGCTGCCACGCTGCCTTGATAGGCTTTCCTGTGGCTGAGAGACCATTTCTGCCCACTCAGTCCCAAAGATGTCAAATATCTGACACAGTCCAGACTGGGAATGAACATTAAAAAAAAATGTTTCTCTTCCCCTGATGTTAGTCTTTGTCAGCGTCAGCATGGCAGAGTCCAGTGCAGTGCTCTGCCCACCTCTTCTCCTGCCTGACAGTAAACAGAGAGCAGAAACTCCTCTACAACCATTTTTCTAGCATAGTTCAGGGTCCTGCGGGCCCAGAAGAGTAACAGCGACATGGCTGCAGGCAAAGAAGGACCAGCCTACGTCTCTGGTGCAGACCTCAGCATATCAGACGTTAAGCCCGCCAGCACTACGGCTAATTGGGAGTGCAGCGAGTGAAGACTCGAATTCTGCAGAACTGCCAGCAGTGATTATCCAACCCCATCAGTATTTGTGAGCTCCAGGTTTCCCTGGAGATTTTGGATAACGAAGGTCACATCGTCATGGAGCTGGAAAGAGATGAGCATAAGGGAACTCATATCCCGAGGGTGACTGACAGAACTGTAATTGTTTAGTCTGAAAAGGAGATAATGAAGAAGAGTCACGAGTGAATGATTTGAACCAGCCAAAGTTATTCTAAAATATGAAGTCACTGAGCAGGCAGGGGATTGAGTTAAGAGACAACATGCGGGGGAAGAACAGAACTTGACAGTGTTTCTCAGCAAAGATGGTAAACAAGGAGAATGGGCTTTCATGTGAAATATTAGAAGCAAATATATTAACGTATGTGCATGAAAACTGGAGGCAATCTGCAATATCCAAGAGTTTGGCATCTGCTTTCCTCACCAGGAGGTTTTGTAGCTGAGGGGTTTTTGGAGGAGGAATTTTTCATTTCACGTTTCCTGCATCTCCCTAACCATCTGCAAAGTGTTTTTTGTGAAAGCCTTTTTCTTCTGTCCAGTGTTACATATTCACCATCAGATGAGGCAGACGTGGCACTACAGCCATCAGACTAATTTAGTTATGAAAAGCCTCTAGTCCCTGTCTCCTGTGCAGATCCAGCAATTTAAACAAAAAAGGACTTTTTTTTACTTTGAAAAAAAAAGAACACAAAAATTGTACAGGTGTGGGAATACTGAAAGCACAAATTGTCAGTGCAGCAGTGTCTCTGTGAATTATTATGCACATTTTTGGACATATGGAATAGAAAAGCATCTCCTATTTAAAGTGTACAAAAATTAGGAAAAACAACAGGGTCAAGGCAGAGGGAAAATAGTAACTTAAAAGCATCAAAAAGGGAGTGAGAAAAGGGAGTGAGAAAACCTTGCCAAAGCATAACACTTACCACAGTCCCAGCTCTCAAATGAAAATTCTCTGACCCAGGACTACTAGTACAAAACTACAAACCCCAAATAAGATGCACCTGCACTTGAGTCTCTGGACACCTGGGGAGAGTGAGATGAGTTACACTTTGGGCTGGAGAGAGGGGATCGAGGGACTCACCAGGCCCCACTCTCTCAAACCAACTCTGCCCCCGCAGCTCGCCAGAGCTGTAGGGAATGTGGTGGTTAGCATCTCCCAGTCAGGTTGGTTCTACAATTAGTAGAGATGGGCAACGACTAATTAAAGATGCCATTTTATCTGTTGACTACTACAGACGGTAACCTTTCCTTTGTCTGTCTGCAGTGCAGCTGCCCTGTGCTGCACCAGTACAGCTGAACCTGAACCCCTCCCAGTGCAGGGATGACTCTGATGAGGCTGTCACAGCTCCAGACAGGACCTTAGATTACATCTCCTGAACAGCTCTGCTGGTATTTGATTTATAACCTCATGTATTGCGTTCATATACACCAGTGACAAATCTGTAGTCTTCTGTTGTAAAGTACCTTTATACAAAGCTATAACACAAATCATGCGCTTGAAACCCTGGGTAATCCTGCCACTAATCCACCTGTGACAGGACAGCAAGGACTTCACGCAACGTGGCTGGTATTATTTCTTCTGACAAATTCTTGGGTGGATGGGATGTCATTGTCACAGTCTGCCCAGGAGCTCCTGCTTCTCCCTCTCGCTACCTTGAACTAGCTCGAGTCTTACCAGCACTCAGGGCTGTGGAGCAGAGACAACCAAGCACTGGACCTGCTGGGGACAATCATTCTGGCTTATCTCAGTGAGGTGTGCATGCATCTGCCTGCTGCATTGCTGGCACCAGCTCCAGTGCAAACTTTGACTTCTTTCAGTCACTTTGTGTATCTGTTGTCACACGAAACGTTAATGGCCTCACAGATTCTGTCTGACATTGCTCTTTTTGGGTGTACGGCCTCTTCTAAGGCAGCTCACTTAATAGACACTGGTATTTGCCAACTATTTTAATATCATTTTGCCATTTCTTCTCTCCTTCCTCGGCCACTACCAAAAAACATTCAGCAAAGGAATTTGACAGCCCAAAGTAAAATCCCCCATGTAGTTCCCCCCTCCTGCCAGAGCTTCAGAAAATCTGCATTTGAACGTCGGTTATTGCTTGTAAAGTCAGTTTCATTGTAATGAGGGCCCACGAACACGCCATCCATGTCTGTAACTATGCTGCAGCTGTCTTCTGGCTTAAAAACTCAAATTAGCTCTGGGTGGTGTCTAATCAGTTGAGACTTCGTTGTTACTAGTCCCTGGACTGGTACACTGTGCAAGTAAAGCTGAGCGAGATGTCTGTGCCATGAGTCTCCACATCAGCACTGGTGTAACTGCTACCACAAACTACTACCTCTGTTGTAACAATTTTAATGAAATAAACCCATTTTGTACAATCATGAAATATAGTTTCTCAGTATTGATAAACTCAATTGGTGTCGGAAAGTACATAGCACAAGCTGCCAAGGCCAGTATGTCCCTTCCTTCTGGAAAAAATACCAATTTTCAAGCAGTACTGAGCTAACAGTATTCTTCAAATCCCTTTTGGCATTGATATTATCATGCCATTGGGTGCAATTCCAGAGACTCGTAATTGATAAAATTCTGTCTTTTTCTGTGGTTGTCTGAAAAATAAATAAGAGGGACTCTGCCTTCATTTTTTCCCACATCACATCAGGTGCCTGAGGTTAAAGTTCATCTCACTCTAGTCTTGCTCCAGCACTCATAATTCTTTGATGACTTGAGACACTCTGTGATTCTCGCTGGCCCGATTCATTCGTCATCCCTAGTCCTCGATGCCAGACACTAGGGCAGGACATATAAGTCAGCTGTAGACACCATGGCACGTGCTCTGAACAAGGCCCGGACGCTACTGCTGTTTCCCTACTGCACTTTCTTTTTGAGCTCCAGGTTGCAGGGTGCTGCTGAACCTCCTGCACACCTTGGCCAGCTGCATCTCTTGAGACAGCAATTCCTGAGGCGTTTCTGGGGTCAGTGTGACCTCAGTCTATCGTATGTGAAGGGGTTTTTGGTGTCACACAGACTAAGCAGTCCCTCAACGTATTATACAGACTTTCTCTGAGCTAGCAAAATCTCTCAGGCTCCATCAATCAAGAACTGTAAGGATGAAATATTTTTTTAAATTCCTTGGAGAGAAGAAAGCACATCCTGCAGAGACCTCATTGCTTGGGAACTGAAGTCTGCAAATGTTTTGTCTGAGTAAATTGAGCAGTCAGAGGAAAGTCAAGCTTCAAAAGATCCTGAGAGATCCTAGTCCATCTCCTTCCTAATACCAAGACCGTTAATATCTGTTCCTGTCATCCTTGGGAGGGGCGTGTCTAAGATGTTCCTGAAGAGCCCAGTGGAGAGTCTGCAGGACGCGGAGCCATGAGGGCACATGCCAGGCTGGAGGCTGAAGCCCCTTTCACACCATCACGGCCATCAGGTTCACTGTTCAGGTTTTTTAGTGCCAGGGATGATTCACTCTCCCCCTCTCGCAATGTGGAGCAGTGCCAGTCCTTCTGCAGAGCAATCAAACAAATTCATCTTCCCAAGAAGAGCTGATGATTGAGTGTCTTCTTCAAATGCAGTCTCCTCTGGTTTCCGTTTCCCTGGATCTCTGTAGTCACTCTGTGGTCCTGCATTAGGACCCTGCCATTATCACCAGCCAGTGTGTTCTGCTCCCTCCACAGTGAAATATCTTGGAGAATTCTTTGAGGGGATGTTAACCCAATTTTTCAAAATTTTGGAGCAACACACACAAAATGTGATGGATTCTCCATCAGTTGGAATCCTTGAGTGAGTCACGGATATCTTTATAAAAAGCATAATCCAGCTCAGCCTGGAGACTGGCTGTCAGTACAGCAAATAGCGGGTGAGGTTTTACATCTTGTGTTACGTGGGAGGCCTGTGAGAGTCTCCCGTTTGCAGGATGCGATTCCCCTGCGTAGCCTTTCTACCGCCCTGCTGTTTTAACAGAGAAGGGTTTCACCATACCCTTCTTTTCTCTCACAGAGAAAAACAAAATGCAGGACCTTGCCAGACCTGTCTCGCCATGCCAGAGATTGGGAACACCGAGCCCAGCTACAGTGGCACTTCCTGGGAAAGAATCTGCCCGGTCCATCACTGCCCCATTCCTGCATCCCCCAGGCTGGGGGGAGACCGCCTGCCCTCCTCCAGCCACACGCTTGGGCCAGTCTCCACACAGTCCAACGGCCAGGTGCCGTCGAGCTCCCAGGACTCACAGCAGCATCACCTCTACTACCCCTGCACCCAGCAGAAGCCCCGAGGCAGCTACGGCCTGCCCCCGCTTCCTGGGCACGGCGAGAGGCCCATGTTGTGTTCCCACCTTTCCAGCGGGGATCCTGCACCAGCTTCCCACCACGAGGCCTCAGAAACCTCCTGGAAACAGTGGTCCCCCGGGCAGCGACGGCCGGTGCAGCATCACATAGTAACAGTCAGGTGAGAGGCACATGTGGAGCAGTTCAGGGGCTTCCAGAAAGCATCTCCTGAACGTTGTGGTGGGAAGCGGGAGGGATGGGAAGGGTCTGGGTGGGGATGCGCGAAACCTGGGCTTGCTCTTCAGTTTGGGACAGCAGCTGCCCCAAAATGCACATAGGGATCCAGTCCGCTCTCTCCATCTCTGTGGAGAGTGTATAGAGAGCTGCCGTTCCCTAGAGCTGCCATTCCTGAGAGCTCCCGTTCCCAGAGAGCTGCCGTGCCTGAGAGCTGCCATTCCCGGAGAGCTGCCGTTCCGGAGAGCTGCCGTTCCCACACCAGGGAGAGGCAGGATTTGCTTCTCAATGTGACTCACTGGACAAAGCCAAGGTCACTCGGCTTGCTCCTAGATCGTGCAGCCCTGACTATGCCCATCTTTTGTGATATTTGTATTTTCTCCTTTTGTGCTGCAAGACATCCAGCTGGCTAATTCTTTTTCTTGGCAGAGTTTCTCAGTGATAAGAGCAGAGTTAATTTCTTTTTTTGCCCCCACCGCTGGAAGGAAGAGGCAGCAGATGGTAAGCACCAGCTACACCTGAACAGTGAGAAGAATGAAAGTGGGGAAGATTATATGGTTCTCCAGGTTGGTCAGCCACAAGGGTGTAAATTCTGTCCATGGCAGAATCGGGCAAACTCCATTTGTGTGCAGAGCGCTGCGGAGGAGACTTGCCTGGGCAATGGATGTTTCTCGGGCAGTGCTGTAAGGACACATACAGGTGGATGTCCCCAACAGCCAGAGCTCCAACCTCTGCTCCCTCCAGCCAGCATCATCCTTCCTCTCTGCCTGTGCCTTCTGGAGTCCACTTTTGGCGCTGAAGACCACGATCGCTGTGCTACCAGAGCAGTGGCCACCAAAGTCTGAGAAAAGCTGGCACAGGATTCCTTCCTTGCCTTTGCGCAGCCGTGCAGGGTTAGGCACAAAAGCCCTTTATGGTCCCATTTTCTAGCCATCAACAGAGGATTTAATTTGCTTCTGTTTGCAGTGTAGAGCAATTGCAGTGAGAGGAGTGGAGCCTGGATCCTTTTTAGCTCGCACGCTATCAACAAAATTGTCAACGATGTTCTCTGTAACAGGTTATTTAAGTAGGAAACGCAGCTGGATTGCAAATCCCTGGCAGAATGTGCAGCACTAGCAGACAGAAAAGCGATAACATAATAATGCTAGAATGGGGGTTTTAATCCAAACAAATCTGCTTGAGAAGCTATTGTGAGAGAATTAGCACAGGATGGACAGTGTGCTGCCAGAAAAAGACCTCTCTAATAATCTGGTGAGAATTTTTCTTTGCTCCTCTCTCTCCCAAATCTACCAAGCGTTAGTGTGATGAGGAAAACACAGTATGATTTATTACACGTGCCCCTGAGAGTGACTCTTCCACAGGGAACTCTCCTCCATTGCTTTTTCATTTCTTCCATTCATAACAACCTGCCATGAGGGATGAGCTGCCACATATTTCATCACATACTTCAAGGGGCCATTTCAGTGGAAGCAGAGAGCAGAATGAAAGGTCCCTCCGAACATGGTGACCCACTGAGGTGCAGCTCTTCTTGCCCTGAGGGACTCAGTAACAAATGTAACCTTGGATTCCCTGGGGAAGGAAAAGCTCCTTTAATTCGTCCCTCAGAGACCTACAAGTAGGACTGACAAACGCTCCTCTGGGAAGGAAACCCTGGCAAAATGTTTCAAGCAGCTCCACTGGCCTTCTGCTCCTCTAGACTGGACAAGCGCTGACTTTGGAAGGGCCCAGGAGACAAGTGAGACCTACCTCTTCGGAAAATCCTTCCTGAGATAAACAGGAAATAAAAACTATCTATAGGCATTGCTAGCCCAGCTCATGAAATTTAATACAGAGGTATGCTTTTGTCAAGAAACAATTTAAAAATTTAGTAGGAAAGCACTTCAGCAGCTAGATTTTCATGGATAAGAGTTCCAGTGTGATTTCTATGGGATTACAGTGCTAATGTCTGTTACTTTCTATGGGGTTTCCTTAGACGGGCAAAAATGAGGAGTGACTACGTCTTCCCATCCTGTTTGGTTCCAATGCAATGGGAGAGGAACAGGCTCTGTTAGTCATTAAACGAATCCATGCAGTGCCAGACTCTTGCAGCAGTGGCTCAGCCTGGTGCTCTCCAGCCCCTGGAAGGGTTACCTTGCTCATTAGCAGCCCCGCACTGTGCTTCCTAGGAAGATAATAAATGAACGCATCTTTTTTTTTTTTTTTTCTCTGTCTGCAGACATGACAAAGCTTTCAGGATGCCAAAAAGGTATGTTTAATATCAAAAGCTTCCTGTCCTTCCACCCCATTATCATTGCTCTCCTACCATGCTGTTAGGAAATGCAGAGTGCTACTGCTGGTGACACCCTGGCAGGCCCAGCTTCAGAGGCAAGGTCAGCGCCCACCGCTCAGGGCTTCCCATCCGCCTGGAAAAACCTCAGTTTGCTTATGAGATCAATTTAACCTGCATTAATGAATAGCAGAACTGTCCTGATAGCTGTTCTTGGGGCAGGTGCCTGGCTGTAGTCCATACAATAGCTTTTTATATATATAATAACCCTGTATGAATGTGTGTGTATGTATATGTGTGTATATGTCTGTGTACATATATATAAAAGATTAATCCAGCTTGGCCCACCAGGTGAGCAAGCAGGAGGATAGCTCATCCATGAAACAAGTTCACCTTTTCAAAAGACAGAGGATTTTTAACACATTTCTCAAAACTAAAATAATTTGATTGCTTTCAACTTCTGTTTAGAAGCTGATTTTTGTAAACTATTTTTTCTGGAGGTTTAGGTAAGTATCTTCCATCATCACATACTGCAGCCGATTCTTTTTTTTCCTTTTTTTTTTTTTTTTTCTTTCTGGTAATTGGACATGGGATCACCCAAAACAGCCTCCATAAATTAGGTATGCTAATGCGTAAAGGGCAATTTTTGTTCATTTTCATAGCGAAGCCTTAATCTATGAAAACAAACTTGATAAGGCAGTCTTAAATTGAAAAAAATACCAGGCCTGACCAAAAGCTGTTTGAAGGGCTTGGGAGCATTTCTAATTAGGAGAAATAGCTGCATTATTTGACTCAGTGAAGTTGGAGGCAAGAGGAGCAAAAGAGCAGGCAAGCAGGAACATTACACCTCGGGGCTGATATGCACTGGCACAGCGGCTTTAAAGTTCATAAATATTTCACTTCCCCGTGAAGCTCAAATATTTGTCAACTCTTTTTGAACAAAGGATTTCTTAAT
Organism: Strix uralensis; assembly: GCF_047716275.1. Classification (NCBI taxonomy): domain Eukaryota; kingdom Metazoa; phylum Chordata; class Aves; order Strigiformes; family Strigidae; genus Strix; species Strix uralensis. Next base: position 12,465,367 of record NC_133986.1, read on the forward strand.
ACTTCAGAAACACATAAGAACACAGAAGAAATACCTAGAACCTGCCAAATCAGAGCAGGAAACCCATTTTGGTATCTTATCTCTTAACAGATATTTTAGAGGAAGACACAAATCTTGAGGCAGTAAAACCTGCATTGGTAAAAATTGTGGGATAGTAACTTTGATAGATCATCCTATAGGAGACACAGATTGTCCCAGAAGAAAAATAGAGCTTGGATGGAAAATTTTAGACCAGCTTTTAAGAACAGGGCAAAAATACTTTTGGGCAGAGTAAGCTGCTTCTCTGAGAAGGGTTTTGTTTGTATAGAAATGGCATTAAAACCATGTGTGGCACTGTACCATGCTGATACGTATTCCAGGCACAGCGCTGGCCCGTGGGCTTGCAGGAGTTCTCCAGACCCTGAAGGAGACATGCCCTGCTGCACTGCGAGGCTCTGCTCACAGGCTCAGCGTTTGGTTTTGAGGCTGGTGTCAGGGGGAGATTCACTCCTCCTGCGGATGCAGAAGCCACTCGTCCACTCCGGAATGCCGCTGGCAATCCTGGCATCGGTTACACAGCACCTCGGTGGTTTCCATCCCTTTCTTCTGCGCAGATGTCCGTACAGTTCCCAGCAGTAAGGCAGGCCCCTACACAGTGACTGAATTTAGACCAAGGACAACGGACTTGCTATAATTATCTTTAGAGGACCCTTCAGAATAGCCCAGAGACTTCCCAGGGTCTACAGGTTGAAAATCTCTAGGCCAGACTGTTAGGCAGCTACTAGCTTAGATGGCACAACGGGGAAGAAAAAGAAAGAAGCTCTTTTTAAATGCAATCTTTTAAGTTAAATATTTAAAGCTTCATTTTGCCCTAGGATGCAGGAGTCTGGTTTTTATTATTTCTGATTGAAAAAGCCGGAAAATATAAGGAGGCAAAATGTAATTACCCGAGTTAATTAGAATTGCCTGCAAACATCCAGTTGGAGGTATAATATGTTAATAGCTGTACTAGAGCCTCTAAGCTCTTCAATAAATAATTGCTCAAACCAGAAAGCCTTAATTCTTTTACTTCCCTCTGCTAACACTGCATTGGTTCAACAGCAGGTTTTGTGCTAATAGCAGAAGCGCCTTAACAGCTGCATTTTTTCTTCTGTTGATTCCAGTTACTCTCAAATGATCGCGGAGTGGCCCATAGCTGTCCTGGTGCTGTGCTCAGTGACGGTGGTGGTTTGCACTGTAGCTGGCCTGCTTGTTGGAAATTTGCCTGACTTCTCAGAACCCTTAATAGTAAGTCCCTACAGACGCTACGTCAATGTGAGCGTGAGGAAAATCCACAGGCCAACCAGTGATATATTCTTTCTGCCATATAAAATGAGCCTTTACTTCCTTCCTTCTCTGCAGGTAGAGGCAGGGAGGCAGGGCAGTAAATCAAGGAGGACATTAAAGCCACTAGAAAAAATGACCATGTTTATAAGAGATCTGCTGTCCTTAACCCACACCCTGACAGCCACCAGCCCATCTCTCAGCAATGCTGGGAACTCGCCCCAGTGCCCTCATGGTGGTGTGGGGACACTGCCAGCACAAACCGGGGTTGTCCTTCTGTTGCCCTCCTGCTGCTGGAAGGCCGGGATTGCCCAGAAGGACTGGCTAGGCTGGCGGAGATTGGATAGAGGGCCTGGCTTTGGCTCCTACAGCCCGTGTGCGAGGCTCTTGAAAGGGAGAGGCTGCCCCGTTCAGAGCACTGCTCCACAGGGCCCTGTTTTCCACGCAGGATCCCATGTTTCCTAAAATCATCCCTGTCACTCGTTAATGGAAGAATCCTGAGAAAATAAGAATAGACTAGAGTTTGTCCAGGAAGAGGAGAATTACTCCCATTTCTGTAAGTGGCTAGTTTACTTGAAGAGGATGAGAAAAGTCTTATGAGATCAGGGAGAGAGAATTGTAGCTATCTTTGCCCAGAAAGGAAAGGAGAAATACTTTTTTCTGTCAGCTCTGGGATGCAATATTTCCAGGCAAAATTCGATTTGTGATTCTCTCCAAGATGGAGTAATAATCTCATATAGTCTCTGTGCCTAGGAGGAGGATTAAGGAAAGCTAAGCTAAACTAAAATGCAAGCTGATGACAAAGCCTTTTTGCTTGGCTGCAGGGTTTCGAGCCACGAGATACTGACATTGGCAGAAAGCTCGTTGTGTGGAGGAATGTAGAGAGCCATACAGGCTACAAGAAGACCTTTTCCCTTTCTCCCTATGCCGAGAAGAAAAGGTATGTGAGTTTGGTTTGGGTGGTTTGGGGAAGATGTTGGCTGTCAAATTACAGATTCAATGTTCCAACATATCTATGTGAATTACAACATATAAGCTACGCTTAAGAGTGACCAAGGCACTGCAGAGTTTAAAGTCTGTTTGCCTGCAATGGACTTGGGGTCCCTATTCTGGAAACCAGCAACTAGGCTCTAAACTGTTCAAGCATTACTTCACCGTTTACCTTTAAGAGGCTGCAGAGGCGACTCAGCAAGTCTGCACAAGGGGATGCAGGTTCTCACTCAGTCTCACAAAGATCCCTATAAAGGGGGACAGTCAACCCGATATAGAAAAGCTCCCACCCAAGCAATGCTCTTTCAAGACTGTGACGACTCTTACTGCTGCAGCAGTGTTATGTGTGGCACCAGAGCCTTGTCAGGGAACAGAACTCAGAGGCAGGTGATCTCTAGTTCCAACACTAATCTGCTCTCTTGCTAGCTATGATGACATTGGCATTAGCAGAGGACAGAAGGCTGCTCAGGGAGAACAAGAAGCGAGGACGCGGAGAATGGTGGAACAGATCTACGGAGCGGATGGTTTCTTTTGTGGTCCCCCAGGTGAGTGAAATCTTGACAGGGTAGTAAGTATTACACACCCAGAACTCAAGAGCATACAGAACTGCCAGAGCGGTTTAGGAGACAGGGAAATGTTCTGCAAGTGCTCTGAGCAAGCAGTGTGTACACCACCCCATGACAGCTCAGCCACCTTTTGCATACGGACCTTCCAGCACTTCATAACCGGGCGGTTAGAAAAGGCTGGTTCTGAAATTCAGGAGAAGAGTTGTTTCTCCTTCTTAACTTTTTGCCATACTTCTTTTTTCTCCCTTTAGAAATATACCTTAAAAGCACCAGTAAATGACTAACGTTTTCACTATTTACCCATATAAAAAGTGAATACTCTGAGAAAATGGTGTAAGCCACACTCCCTCTTTGTTCCCACTCCCTCTCTGTTCCTTTTCTTCTTGAAATTTGCAAATGGCATAAAAACTGGAAAGAAAAGCAGAAAACTCCAAGACACCCAAAATTTGTCCCCAAATGGGCACTAGGAAGTAGAAGAAAGAGGAACAGCATGCAGATACGTTTACTCTCTTCTCTGCCTCTATTCCACCTCGGAAACCAGGCAAACACCAACCCCGCAGGTCCCTGGCAGCTCCTGGCTGAACTCAAGCTACTTGCTTGTGACGGGGGTGCAGACCCAGATGCCAGCAGTCGCTATATCCTGCTGACAGCACGGACAGCATGGTTTGGAAATGCCCCAGCGCTGCTCTCCTGCTGCTGACAGATGGGCGAGGAGCAGAGGGCAGCTCACACAAGGCAGATGCTACCACTCACTACAAGCCACTGCCTTTGTGACCTGCCTCCCTTTGGGGAGTCCTCTGTAGCAGTCATATAGACAGTGATATATATTTTTTTTTTTTTTTTTAGAATGAACGGAGAGTCTACTCCAAACAGCTCGGCTGATTCACCTTCATTACCTAATCCTTTAATATTCTTTTCTTCTTCTTTATTTCAGAAAAGAGCTATTCCCAGCTGGTATTTATGTCCACAACTGCTGGGAGCTTATGGAACTTGCAAGCTATTCAGTCCATGTGTCAAATTGAACAAGACAAGGTTAGTCATGTCAGGAAGAACATATATACACACTGTCTCTTTTCTGGCTGCCCTAATCTTTAATCTCTAGTTGAAAGGAAGCCAGACAAAAGTAACATAAGCTACAGAACAGGTTTCAGCCTAGAGGACTCCAAAGCATTTTACCTACTTAGCAATACGTGGATGATTCCACCTGTCGCTGAAGTCCAGCTGCACAGTAGCAGCTGCCATTAAACAAGAATAAACGGACACTGAGCAAGAGCTTGGTCCAGAAGCCAAAGGTGTCCATCAGAAGCTGCTGGGAATTTTGGGCAGCAGAACCTAATTACCGAAATGGAGCTGTCATCTTGGAGACTGTGACAGCAAGTTTTGCAAGTGGGAAGTTTAATTGGATTAGCTGTGTTTGCCATAGGATCCAAGCTTTCAAATCAGAGGTTATAAATAATGGACAGGGTTTAATTTTTGCAAAAGGCTAGCACGTTTCCATAGCTTTAGCATTTGCAGTTTGTCATGGGGAGGATGGCAAGCCATGGCTGGTATACCTGGAGGGGACTATTACTGCAGGGAGCAAGGAACACTACGGGGCTGTGAGAGGATGTGACATGATGCTCCCTCGTGTTTTTCAGATACGCTCACATGTTCATTTTAGAGACCTCTGCCAACGTACTGAAGCCAACGAATGCTGCCCAAGCTGGTCTCTGGGGAACTACATTGCTGTGCTGTACAACAGGTCCTCGTGTCTGGAGATAACCCAAGGAGACATCTCCCACACCCTGGCTCTCCTTCGTGCCTGTGCTCCAGACTACCACAAAGGTACCCTCACTCCATCTTGCATAGGTCCTGAGACCGTGCGACAGAAACACTCTCAGTGTGCCCAAGTCCCAGAAAAATGTACCCGCTTCAATGCCATTTACCAGCTTCTTCACTTCTTGGTTGACAGAGACTTTCTTAGTCCCCAGACGATGGAGTACCAGGTGCCATCTCTCAAATACAGCCTGCTCTTTTTGCCTACAAGGAAAGGTGCATCTATGATGGGGATCTACTTAGACAATCTTGAATCCTGGGATCTGTTTGATAACTATACATCTATCACTGGAATGGACCTGGGCCTTAAGCAGAAACTATTCCAGCACTACCTTTTACTGGATACTAAGTATCCAGTCCTGGCAATATTAGCTATTTTTCTAAGCATTTCTTTTTATTTACGCTCAGTCTTTATTACCTTGATGGTCCTGCTCGCTGTTGTCAGTTCTTTAATGATCTCCTACTTCTTGTACAAGGTGGCCTTCAGATTCACCTATTTCCCTTTTGTAAACCTGACAGCAGTCATCATTCTCAGCAGCCTCTGTGCCAACCACACCTTTGTCTTCTTCGACCTCTGGAACCTCAGCAAGAGCCAGAACCCTTCCGCTGGGCTTTCTCAGTGGGTGAGTCAAACCATGCACCATTTTGCGTATCTCATGCTGGCATCTTGCTTCACAACGGGTGCGGCCTTCTATGCCAGCTACATTAGCAATATAATAGCCATCCGCTGCTTCGCTGTTTACATGGGCACCTCTGTGCTGGTGAATCTGGTGTTCATGATGACTTGGCTTCCTTCTTCGGCTGTGCTGTATGAGCGCTACATAGCAACGACCTGCATTTACAAGCCAGAAGACTATTGGAACAACACTGGCCATAAGAGAGTCTCTCTCTCCCTCCACTACATTCTCAGGGGTCTCCAGAACACGCTGTCTGAAACCTCCAAGCTGCTATTTGAAAAGCTTCTGCCGTGTGGGGTCATCAAGTTTCGGTACATCTGGATCTGCTGGTTTGCTGCCTTAGCAATAGGAGGTGCCTACATTTCCTGTTCCAACCCCAAACTCAAACTCCCGACTCTCGAGACGTCGTCTGTCCAGGTGTTTAGACTGAGCCACCCCTTTGAGAGGTACGATTCCGAGTACTGCCACCAGTTCATGTTTGAGAGGCTGGAGCACGGAGAAGGGCAGCGCATGCCTGTCACAATAGTCTGGGGCATTCTGCCTGTGGATAATGGGGACCATTTCAACCCAAAAAGCAACGGCACCCTAGTGACAGACGTCACCTTCACAATCCAAAACCCTGATGCCCAGAAGTGGCTCCTCGAATTCTGCCAAAAAGTGAAGAACAAAACTTTCTATTACCCTGATGCAGAGCAGAAATCTACCGTGTGCTTCATGGAGGAGTTCCTCAGGTGGATGGACAGTCGCCAGTGCTCCCAGCGAGACCACAGCTTCAACCTTTGCTGCAACCAGTTCTCTTTCCCTTACGGAAGCGAAGTCTTCCTACACTGCATCAAAATGATGCTGCTGGAACAGGGCAGGGAAGGGGCAGAAACGTACGATCTGGGCCTCAGGTTTGATGGGGAGGGAAATCTCGCTGCCTTAGTGCTGCAGTTTCAGACTATTTATCACTATAGCTTCAACTACAGCAAAGCCAAACAATTCTATGAGGAAATCAACCTCTGGGTAACAGAGGAGATGAAAACTGCCCCCGTGGGGCTTCAGAATGGATGGTTTACCAGTAAACTAGAGCTATACAACCTCCAGCACAGTCTCAGCACAGAAACGATGGTGGTCATGGGGCTCTCCATAGCCGTTTCCTTCGTGGTGCTGCTGCTCACTACCTGGAACGTTCTCCTTAGCGTTTTCTCTGTTACTGCCATCGCGGGCACTGTCCTGGTAACCATTGGCCTTTTGGTCCTCTTGGAGTGGCAGCTCAATGCAGTGGAGTCTCTCTTCATTTCAGCTGCAGTAGGTCTCTCCGTTGACTTTACCGTCAACTACTGCATCTCCTATCATCTGTGCCCCCACTCTGACCGCCTGAGCCGAGTGGCCTTTTCCCTGAAGCAGATGAGCTGTGCCACGGCCATGGCAGCTTCTGCTCTCTTCTCTGCAGGGGTCATTATGTTGCCTGCGACGGTCCTGGCGTATAGGAAGTTGGGGATATTCATCATGATGATCAAGTGCATCAGCTGTGGGTTTGCCAGCTTCTTCTTCCAGTCGCTGTGCTGCTTCTTTGGCCCAGAGAAGAACTGTGGGCAGATCCTCTGGCCTTGTGCCCACACCATGAAAGACTACTATGATGACTCAGGGCTGAACGGAAGCTTTGCCTGTGGGGGGAGCGAGAAGCAAAACCGGTTGCGGAAGGTCCAGGAGTCCAACACTGCAAATGAGCAATACGAGCTCCAGCCCCTGTCCAGAAAACTGAGCGACAGCTTTGACAACAGCACTTCCACGAGCAAGCTGTCCAACCGGCCGTCAGTGCTCTCTGAAGACACACAAGTGGAAGACAACAGATGCCCCAGAATGGGAATGCACCCCTCCCTTGAAAGGGAGAGACAAAACCTGCAGGAGACCCTTGGAGACCAGCAGGTTGGCCTGTGCCAGTGTCCTGCCTTGCAAACTTCCTCTCCTTACAAGCACAGCAGCTCAGAAGCAGAAATTCACAGGGAGAGACTCTGCCGAGATTGTCGATGTCGAAAGTATGGTTTGAAAGCTTGGGATGGGTCTGGACTGGACCATATCCAGCCGGCTGGCATGAAAGAAGAAGGGCAGCTCAATAAATCACAGTGCTCTAGTGACACTGCCCAGCAGCAGTCGGATTATACCTCAGACAACAGCCATCTCCCTGCCGCTGACATCTACAAAATTCACAGATGCCTTTGTTCTCTTGGCAGCTCTTTTGACATGCTCAACATTTCCAGTGAGACGTCGATTAGTGATTTTGAGCAAGGCCTAAAGCTTGCTGAATCAGCCAGTTCTTGTCCTGATGTCTTAGAGCTGTCTGATTCGTACAGTCAAACAGAGAGAGGTTACTTGAACGGGAAGAGAGATACCCTGCGGCTGGACCTGAGGGAGACTGTCTTTGATATCTCTCCAGCAGCATCGCAGCAGAACAGCTCTTCATGGAAAAATCGATTTGGATTAGGGAGCGAAGATCCAGTTGTGTTACCGAACAGCCAACCGGACATGCCTGATGTTTGGATCAAACGATCTAGCGCACAAAGTTCTGCTTACAACAGCTGAAACCTTGCAGAAAACAAAACTGTACTGCTAGCAAAAGGGGAAAGCAAAATCTCTTTGGAACTGTAAATACCAGTTTTTTCCTCCCACCTCTCCTAGAGCTGAGACTATTTCTTAGTATTTCAGCTGTGCAAACACCTGTGTTTCCACAGAACCAGCAAATCTGATACTAGTGAGAGGATGCAAGATCAATCTTGATGGCGTACAAGCCCTTTGACCTTCCAGTGTCTGGTGCCATATTCACAGCTGTACCACAAAACTTATCAAGGAAACCTGTTTTGTCATTTCCTACAAGGTGGTTAGATTTTGTTTTCTTGTCAAGGTCACATAGGAGAGAAATAACGACGTGAATCTGCACAGATATTTAACAATGGAGAAAGAGAGCTCATTAAAAAAAAAAAAATAAATTCCAAAACCTGAACCCGCAACTACTGAAAATCTAGATATCAAGTGAAGAGAGTATTGTTAATAGAAAAAGAAAGTCTTTCATTTTCTACTGAATCAGAAATTGCTTTTATGTGAAGTCCAGGTTCACAGATCTCATCAAAATAGTTCAGATATTATAAAAAAATCTTGTCGAGATTTCTGAGTTGATACAGTCTCTTACTGATCATGGAGGAAGGAGGCTGCAGAATCCAGCCCAAATCTGTTTTCAGTAACAATTTCCATTTGTTTTATCAGAAGAAATTCTAGTACTGCCAAAGATTTTCAGTGTGAGATTTCCCCTTTGAGAAAAGTGTCCTCATCCCCTCAGTGACTTGGGTGCTTTGTGTGTCAACTTCATAGCTGTTTCCACTCAAGGCATTCGCCATAAACATGTAACTTTTTAAAATTTGCATATCTGGTGAATCTTGAATTTTACATCTTTTTTCCTCTACCAGAAACAAACAGGAAAACAAACACTTCCTTGCCTTTATCTGTTGAAAAAGAGAAAACATTCTCAATACAAGTTGACATAAAATAAATGCTTATGACAAACTTTCCTAAATCTGAGTGGTTTCATTTTCACCGAGAACACTGTGGTTCATTTTCTTCATCTTTTAAATGCCTAATATATTTTCCAGTATAATCAGCAAAAGGAAAGTATACATTTTAAAAAGATTTGCTCCTTCTGACACCCACAAATTGTTTTCCCTGTTCTGTGGGAGACAGGCCACAACTGCCCAATGTCAGTTAGCAATATGCTCTTTTAAAGCTGGTAACAACATTTTAAATATACAACATATTTCAGGTTTGTGTTTCCATAGTGCAGTTCTCGTACTGGGTGCTCAGGGGGGTGTTTTGGCAAGCAGAGCTGCCCTCGGGCTGTGAGCAACACTCACTGAAACCCTCTCCACACAGGAGCTGCTTCCATTACTATCTGGGGGCACTTCTCACCCATTTTGAAAACTGTTTGAAAACACTGCAAAAACATCTAATTACACTGGGACACATTCTATACAGATGCCTCCTTTCCCCTTATCATGTGGGAGGGCAATTTTAACCACCCCAAACGCAAGCAGCAGCACCAACACCCTGATGGCACAGGAGGGAGGATTCCATGGCCGCCAAAGTCCCCCCCATGAAGGCCTTAAGGGCTCTGGGCCTCAAGTGCCCAACCGAGGCGGCGATGCAGCAGGAGGCTGGGAAGGCCCTCACCGTCAGCAGCCGGCTCCCCTGAGGGCAGCTACGAGGGGAAGCAGTGTCCCACCCGGCTGGGGACCCCACCATACCCGCGGCGCCTTCCCTGAGGGAAAGAGCGAGAGAGCGGGAAAAAGCGCTCATGCGCACCCCCCCTCGCGGCACCCTCCCCGTGCGCACTGCGCCTGCGCCCGCTGCTCGCTGGTGCGCATGCGCGGGGCCGCGCGGCCGTTTGGGCGGCGGGTTCGATTCAAACGGCGGCTGAGGGGGAGCGTGGTCGCCATGGAGGGGGAGGCTTCCCGCATTCCCGTCTACAGCGCGCTACACCGTGCCGGCCCGCCCGCAGGTGCGTGCCCTCTCCGGGAGGAGGGGAAGGCGGGCTCTGCCCTGCCTTGCTCCGCCGTGGGGTACCGAAGCCGCGGGGGCGAAGGGCCGGTGTCGGGGAGGGGAGTGCGCGCGCCTCTTGGGGAGCTCTGATACTGTTTTCGGCTGTGGTGGCCGTTGCAAAGTCTAATTTTAGGCTTTATTTAACTGCTTTGTTTCTAGTTAAGACTTCAGTTCACGGGTTTTTTGCTAGACGGACTCCAGTGCGTGTCCTGCTCGCTGAGGTTGTGGATCCTTTCCTTCAGGGGCTCTTACTTCGATAAGTCTTTTGATACTATTTATAGCATTTGAGAAATATGGGACACCTAGGCTTCACGTTAAAAACATGAGAACTAGTCCGTACCAGTGGAAACTCCCATGTTACTCTACTATAAATGTGCTTTTGGGTGTCGTTTGAAAAATAATTACCTTGGGGAGGGAGGAGAGGGAAAAAAGCTTCCTAAACCCACTATGTGAACAAAGCTTTATGTGCTCAAACATCTGTGGTTTAAAGCTAAATAAACTTTATGTGAAAAGTTAGTTCTCTATAGTATTATTTTAGAAATTTATCTATTCCTGCTGAATTGAGACATGGTGCTCTCTTAACTGAGAGTTCCCTGTGGGCTGTGTTTTGTTTTGCTTCCAGTCCTGAACAGTTTTGCTTGGAACCCTGTGGCATGCTGTCTGCTTCATGTTGAGACCTCATTTATTACCACACTTGCATTATCACTTTCAAACTTCCTGTCATTAGTGCTAGCCTGCTAACTATGTTTTAACAGTCTACCATCTGAGCTGTCGGTGGCTTGTTCCAGACCCTTAATCCTGGCTGAAGTTTGAAGACTGCCCTTAGTTGTCACTACCTTAAAGCCTCCATTCTAGCCAGATATAATTGTGATTTACCTCAAATGGAAGGCTTGAAATACAGTAGTTCTGTGTATTATGGAGATCTCTTTTAGACCGTAGTGTTTTCATTTTGTCTTTTTCTTGCAGAAATACAAATGGCTTTTCCTTCAAAGAAACAATGTGTCAGCAAAACAGCAGATCTAGAGTTCAACAAAGATCCTATTTCTAACTTTAGCTCAAACATTCCAGCAGACGGTGTCTTCAAAGCTACAAACCAAGGGTAAATGAAAGGAAAATATTGATGGGTTTATTACTTGGCAAATGTCCTAAAGATGGCTTAGCATTTTGCAGATTTTGTCAAACTAATTGACTTGGTAATCTGCGAGAATTCAGTGATCTTCTGCTAAATGTATTTTACCCGTCTTTTAAGGTTGCCTAAATCTGCCAAGAAAGCAGAACCCCTTTCAAAGAAGACAGCTACAAAAGGGTATGTTTCCTCAAATTTCTGTTAGTTGCCCTCATGCAGTAATGCTCCCTCTTGGAGGGTTATGATGAGCTCTCACCCCTGTACAACTTTCTTGCCAAGTTTGCTGATTAAAGCTCTTGTCAGAAACAAGAACAAATGCTTCAAAAAAGAGCATGTTTATGGAAGTAAAAGAGGTGTGCAATACTGATATTTTTGCCCCTAAATCTTTGATGTTTGGCTCTGCAGACCTCTCAGCAGATACAGACTAGAAGCAGAACTGAAGACCAAGAACCAGCTGTTAGAAACAGCCAAACAACAGCTACACTCCAGACTAACAGGAGCACAGGTAAGGACTGGAGGAAAGACTGAGAGAGCTGGGACTGTTCAGTGGATTCTGTTTCCAACAAATAGGACTTTCTTGAAGCAAGTTTAGATTCAGAATTGCCACTTTGTTATTCACCACCTCTTACCCATCACTCTAGGACACACTTAGCACAATTTCTGTCACGTGCCAGAGGCCCTACTAGCAACCTTCAGCTGTAAAACCTCATTTGATTTCCTAGTTCTCAACCAGTTACTAATCAGTGAGATGATCGTTCCTCTTGTCTCACAGCTCGATTTCTTTACGAGCCTTTGAGACCACCTATGAAATGTTCAAAAAGCTTCTGCCACCATCAGCTGGATCACCCTAATCCAGATGCTTATTGATTCTCTTGGAGAATGGCATTCAACTGGAGGTTGATCAGCTTATCCGATTGCCTGGCAATATCTGAACTGTGTAGGGAATAATGCTGTGGCTTAAAGATTTGAAGATGCCCTTTTCTTCCCAATGTTTATACGCTCTTCAATGCATCAAACTCTTGAATTATTTATATATATGAGAGGGAGCACAAGAAAAGATATGCTAGGGTTGCTTAAAAGGAATTTATCTCTAGGATCAAATTCTTCCAGTAGTTGCTATGACATGTGAATGTGATAAATGTACTAATCCTGCCAAGAAGCAGGAGTATGGGTCTGCAACAGAGTAATTTCCAGCAGTGGTAGAGACAGAAGGGCAAGATCTGGTTCTTGGTGCTAGTGGAGCACTTGTTAAGCCATGAGCATCACACTCAGTATTGCTGACTAATGGGAACAAAATCTCCCTGCAAACTTGGTTCACGCTCAACCTCTGTTAATGACAGGGCACTATAAAGGAGTTAAAGGAGGAGAATGAAGCCCTGGTACAAGAAATTGAGAAGCTCAAGAAATTTCAGGAGACTTGCATGGTGATTTTAGAAAGCAGAAACATTGATCCTGGTAAGGACTATGCACTTCAAATACCATTCTGGTACTTATTCTTCAGAATTTTTTTTTTTTCTTCCTCCTGTTGTGACTGTTCATAAGACATTCAGACTCTGCTTCCTTGCTAAGGAAATACGGCTGTAACTCCTGGGGATTTTTTTTTTCTAGCTTAAGAGAAAAAGCTACTTCCTGTAGTAGGCCCTGTCCTGGATAAACTTTAAGAATAATGTAGTCTTTCTTGTTGTAGAAATTTACTTTGCAAAGCTGTTTGTTCTTACACACAAATTTATCTGTATATTAGAGGTTCACTAATGCATCTCATAAATTAGTTACAGGTGGCAACATTTTGGAGGAGGAAGAAAAGACACAAGAATGCCAGAAGCAGACAATGGTAAGAAAATTTTGAAATAGCAATAGGACTTACACGGGCTTTGAGAGGTCTGTGTGCTACTGCCCTTTTCTACCGATGTTGTGGAAACAGCTGCTGAGACTTACATTTATTGGCATTGTGTTAAACTCTTCCTTTTGGCTCTTCAGCTGTTAACTGAGAAGCTCATAGAAGAATTGAAGCAATTTAATCAAACAACTGCAAAAGAAAAGGAGGTGCTTCAGGTAAGGCTGGGACTTTGTTTCAGACTCAGCCAGGTACGGAGTGAGATTCTGAAGGTTATTTTGCTTCTCCCAGGGCTGCTCAATTCTCCAAATGAACTAGAGGGTGAAAGCCTGCAGTATTACTCATCTTTTGTTTTATGTGCATTAAGAAAACAATGTGTTACTCCCCTTCTATGTAGAGGGCTTAAAGCAAAGTTTATGGTGGGGCAATGTCAGTTCTCATCGCGGCCATTTCAAGTAGAGTCGCATACAGTTGAACTTGAAACAAGGCAGAAGGTGAAAGTGATAGAAATGACTGATTGCTTTCAAGTTGGGCTGAATCAGTTCCAGAGTACAGATGGGAACAGTGCTGGGAACGTGCTCTGCTCAGAGCAGCTCCTCTTGGGAGAGCGTTTTCAAGCCTGTGTTGCAGGAGGTTGGAAGCACCACTGGCAGGATGCTAATCCACCAGTCTGGCTGTTATGCTGGAATTCAGATTTGGTCTAACTTGGAGGCTGTTGCAGGCCAGTGGCCTCAGGCAGTCTCTGGGAACTCAGAAGTACGCATGCACAAGCAGCTTCAGTAATATCGTCGATATACCAACCAAAACGGTCATTAAATTACACCTCTGCAGTTCTTGGTGAGAAGCTTCAGAGCTAATCAATGAAATCGCTATTATAGCAGACTTCCTAGATTTTGGGAATTTATAAGATAATTAAATGGCAATTAAAAGATAAATTGCCATTTTCTGCAAGGAACTGTCAGAGACATCCCAGTCAGGCAAGGCTAATCTCAGTTCAGCAGGCAAGACCCTGCTGAAGAGTTCAGATGCTTTAGTCAGAGCTGCTTTAGAGCTTGGCTTTGCTTTTCGGTACTTTATTAGTAAAACGCCGCATGCCCTCACTTCTTTCCCCAGGCAGCAATGGCCAAGTGGCGATCGGCCGGAGAAGGGAGCCAGCAGTCCCTGGAGAAGCACGCCTCCTTCCAGGCAGAAATCGGGGAACGTTCTGCAGCGCTTGATGAGTTGGAGCTGCTCCTGGCTGTGTGAGGCACGAGGACGGACTGTACTGTATTTTTTTTTTTTTTAATTTTTTTGGATGTTTTACTCCTAACTCCGTGGTCTCTACTTCACAAACCTAGCTCTTAGGTTTGGCGGCCTAAACCTGGGAGCGGGCCGCTGGGTGGTGGCGGGGAGCTGCGGTGCTTGGCTACCCCTGGGGCAAGACCAGTAGCCCTCGTTGCCCTTCCCGCGCCGGCAGGGCCCTGCCCGGACTCTCTTTTCCCTCTCGCCTCGCTGATGCAGCGCTCCTCCGCTTCGGTCCCTCAGCATATTGTACTGATTACTGTTTTTAACCCATTAAACGTACTGGAAGGATGTGGAGACGCCCTGTCCTGCCGTCCGCGCCGGGCCCCACCGGAGGGGCGGGGCGTTCCTCGGGGGGGCGGGGCTGCGTCTGCGCACCAGGGCGGGCCCGGGGCAGCCATGGCGGCGGCGGTCAGCGCCGGGCTGCGCGGAGCTCGGCGGTGCCAAACGCTGGGGCGGTTGTTGCGGCGTGGCTGCGCGGGGCTGGCGGTGGACGATACCGTCAACGGGCTGAGCGAGGAGCAGCGGCAGGTACCGGATCCGCCGGGCTCCTGCGGCCGGGGGCGGCCGCCGCCCTGAGAGGGGAGCGGGAGGACGCCGGGACTCCGGCGGCGCCCCGCCCCCCCGGGGGTGTGACGGGGATGACGGGCGGTGATTGGCCGCCGCCGGGCGGAACCAGCCTATCCCCGGGCGCGCAGAGGGGGCGTGGTGCGACCACGTATCCGCCGGGCGTGGCGGGAACCTGCCCCGGAGGCGCCTCCGCCATGGGACAGCGCACGGGGAAGCACCGCGTAAAAAAAAAAAAAAAGTCCGCTGCGTGCGCGTGGGGCCTGTTTGATCAGGTATAATGACCGAAATATGAGCATCAAAGAAGCAAATCGTAGAATCACAGACTGGTTTGGGTGGGAAGGGACCTTAAAGTCCATCCAGTCCCACCCCCCTGCCCCAGGCAGGGACACCTTCCACTAGCCCAGCTTGCCCAAAGCCCCGTCCAACCTGGCCTTGAACCCTTCCAGGGAGGGGGCAGCCACAGCTTCTCTGGGCAACCTGTGCCAGGGCCTCACCACCCTCACAGGGAAGAATTTCTTCCTTAGATCTCATCTAAATCTCCCCTCTGGCAGTTTAAACCCGTTCCCCTTTGTCCTATCCCTACCCCCCTGATCAAGAGTCCCTCCCTCCTTTCCTGTAGCCCCTTTAAGTCCTGGGAGGCCGCTCTAAGGTCTCCCCGGAGCCTTCTCTTCTCCAGCGAACCCCCCCAACTCTCTCAGCCTGTCCTCACAGGGGGGGTGCTCCAGCCCCCCCGAGCAATTTTGTGGCCTCCTCTGGCCCCGCTCGAGCAGGTCCATGTTGACTGGATCTTGTCAAATCCTCTCAAAAGAAGTGTTGCGGTTCTCACAGCGTGTTCTCTTGCCCCATGGGGGACCTTAAAGTTTAGGATAATAGTTCTTAGCTTTACTGTTTCCCCGTGTTCTACAGCAGCCCAGTGCCAGCCGTCACAGCGCTTACTCCCTGCTGCCCCAGGGTGTGGAGGGAAAGGTAGCAGCTTCAAAGGGTTGGTCCAGACAGGCTTCTGCTAATGCAACTCTCTTCCTTGGTGGTTCTCAGGTCTGGAGCTGTAGCCTTATTTTCTAGATAATTATGACAGTGCAAGTGTACAGATGTACAAAATAAACTTTCTCCTTTCATTCTCTTTTCTTACTGTAGAATTATTCTTTACCAGGTTTGTGTTCATGGTTTGTAGCCTTATGAGCTCGTATTAACTTGATGTTTCTTTGTGCTTCTACAATCAGCAGGTGTAAAAGGAAGAAAATATTATTGTAGTTCATATCTGTCTGGTGGAAAAGCTGAAAAAAAAATCAGAAATCAATCTTCAGTAATGCTAGTGAAGCTGTGAATTAACAGCACTAACTTATAAACTGGCTTAGAGTGTCAGGGATATCTGTCTGAGTCTATTCCTTAGTCTCTAATTGATTAAGATATTTCTTTTTATTGTGGTTTTAAGCGTTTTTTTTCTTTAAAGCTTTATGCTCAAGTTTTCTGCTGTCAACTCTGTAACAATGGAAACATATCTAATGTTTAAAAACTTAAGAAAAAAAATCAACAGAGGGGAAACTTGTTTGGTGGTACTGGAACCCAAGGTCTGGATAGCCATGGAAACTAGCATATCTTTTTAATTAGAAAAAAGAGGCTGCTTTAGTTGTGAGGTTGAGAGAAGGGCAGAGGAGCCTGGGTATATTTTGGTTTGTTGCTTCTGCCCCTTCTGCAGGCTCTGGTTATAGGGTTTCAGTCTCTAAGACTATCCCTTCACCAGCATTAATTTGCAGGAATAAAGGACCAAAAGGAAAAATGGGATTATTAAGATCTATCGTAACATCTAGACAAAGTTCTTAAATCTCCAGATTAAAAACATTTCAGATGTTGGCCATATTTTCTTAGTGTGTGTAAGACTTCTGCAGAATACATGTATGTAAGTACTCAGATTTTAAAATTTAGAAAAAGATTTTGAGATTTTTAACACTTGGATCAATGAGCATACCTGACTTTATAAAACTTTCCGTCTGTAGAAAATAGTAAGATAGCTAATGTAGTTCCAGTTTGATACACTAACACATTTTAATTATTATGCATGCTTATTACAGGCATTTGCATATAATTAAATGAAACCACAAGCAGCTCCTGAATAG
This sequence comes from Strix uralensis, assembly GCF_047716275.1. Classification (NCBI taxonomy): domain Eukaryota; kingdom Metazoa; phylum Chordata; class Aves; order Strigiformes; family Strigidae; genus Strix; species Strix uralensis. The sequence goes on from NC_133986.1 coordinate 12,482,211, forward strand.
GGATAGTACATCATAAGCTCAGTTCATCAGCTTTCAAAGTTTCCTGACCAAAAACATCCCCTGAAGCCCTAGTGCAGGCAGCAGTTAGGGAGCATTCTGTCATGTTGGGGTAAGGTTAAATGCTGAGAGGAACTTAAGTACATCAGTATCTTGTCTTTGAAAGACTAAAAGGCTTTTCCAGGGGTCTTTTAGCCAGTAACATTGATTTCTTTATGTGAAACATTGAAACATTCATTTCTTTATGGTCTTGTGCTCCTGGGTTTGGGATCCTGAAGTCTCCTGGCAGGGAAATGTTGGCAGCATCCTGGGGAAGAAGACAACAGTATATGGATGAGATGTAACGTATGTGTTTCTCCATCTCTCTTCCCAGCTTAGACAGACCATGACAAAGTTCTGTCAAGAGCATTTGGCTCCGAAGGCCCAACAGATTGACCAGGAAAATGAATTCAAAGACATGCGGGCAAGTATTTCATGTGTGCATTTAAAATAGATGGTGGTGAAAGCCTGTCTGTACTTTGATCCTGTACATTAGTTCAGACAAAGAATCCCAGTCCATACCACAGGAACATATGCATTAACTTTTCAGACTTGAAAGCCATAGAGAAAACAATCTTTTGATTTCCTGTTTAAGCTTTTGTTAACAACTTTCAGCAACCTGGGGAAGAATGCAGCCAGCATGCAATTAAAAAAATAATAAAAAAACCCCAGATTGATAATGGTCTTGTTTGGATTCTTATCGTTGTATTTCTGCTTGGCTCCTTCAGACTCCTCCTCTAATACGTGCTTTGTATTCTCCTGGCTAGGGCCCTTTCTTGGACATCTGAGTTTCCTCAAATTTGTTGTGAAAATATTGTGTGCAAATGCTGAAATGTAGAGTTGTTTGACTGTCGAGCTGAAACTTGCCTTCCTAATAAAAACAACAAATTCTGTGTAACGGGAGGGTTTGATTGATGAAAAGGAGAGATCTAACTATTGGTTTTCATAAGCTCCACAAGACTTAAAAAGCTCAGAACATCTGCTAGGATTTCCCAGAGCTCTGATGTTGACATTTTCAGGGATATACGCACAGCTTTGAAGTTAAGTATATAAATTTAGTCTGGCACACCAGATGTCATCCAGAGCTATTGAATAATACTTTTTGAAGTCTCTGGAGACTATTCACTGATAATTATCTTATCAGTGGACACTGAGGCCGTGTGACAAGCGTTCACCTGTGTGTCCATTGTGTAGTGGGGGAGAGGCTGCAGTCTTAAGCAGCAGTGATGAGGTGGCCTCTCCAGCATATGCGTGGTCCTCAGTGGTGACATCTTTTGCTGCTGCATTGTGTCATAGCTTCCCTCTTTCTCTGCAACACCGTGTGCCAGACACAGCTGACGTGTTTGTCTCAAGTCAGGCAGCAGCTCTGTGCCTCGAATCGTCTGCCTCTCGCGTGAGTGCTGGTGTTGCCAGAATGATAAATCTGGGTAATGGGCAAGTGGAGGAGGCAGCAGTCAAAGAGGACAGCTTGTGCCCTGGCAGATGAACTTTGTAGCCTACGTGTGCAACTAAGCAAAACTCAGTATTGCTGTCCAGTCTCTGTGTGTGTCCTGGCAGGCTTGAAAACCTATGGGTTATGTACTTGAGCAGCCCTTGTGGATTCAGCTCCTTTAGCTTTACAAGTCCAAAGTGTTCACAAATTCTCTGTCGTGGTCACCTTTTCTAACTCCTCTAGCACTGCCTGGGAGGTGGGCAGCACCTCTGACTGCCCAGCTTAAACATTCCCTTTTTTTAATCTCTCCCTAGGAAGCCTCCTTGGCTTTAGTTACGAGTTCCTGTTTTACTGGAAGAGTTAAATTGCCAGCTAACAGCAGTTCTTCTAAGTATAGCCAGGGTTTCAGTCATGGATAACTTATGCTAACTACTATTTGTGGCAACCACAGCCTGATAGGCCTACACAGTGCTGCCAAAGCACAGTGACAAGGATCCATGAGGTAAAAGACAAGCATAAATTTGAGTCATAACATCCTAAATTATCTTTAGCAAGAGATAGTGGATGAAAGCCTAGAAGTACTGTTTTTGAAATTAATGGGAGGCTTTAATTCATCAAAATTCTCCTGAGTTAAATCTTAGGACCTGTCCTTCCAGAATTAAATTTAGGTTGTGAATGTTTGCTGAATTCAACAGACTACTCCTGTGTGTAGCATAACTAATGTTAAGTCTGTCTGGGTTCTTAGTCCAAAGGATGGAGCTGCTGCTGCAGGAGGAATAGGTATCGGTGTATTTATCTCTGAGATATCACACGAATAAGGTAAACTGGTGTGTCCAGTGAGCTATCTGGGAAATCTTGTTATGCTGATGCCCTGACTGTGAGCCTGGACTGATTGCTTGTTCTGTATTTGTAGGAGTTTTGGAAGAAACTTGGGGAACTGGGAGTTCTGGGGATCACAGCTCCTGGTAAGTCTGTTCCCACCTTTTACCTTCTGGTGGGTGATTCCTCAGACAAAAGAGAGACTACTTGAACTCACCCGTTCCAGTTCGTAGCAACCTTGTCTGTGATGTGATGTCCATTTTGTCCAGAAGCTCCTACCTTCATGGTTTTTAAAAACTCTTTTTGACAACTTTTTTATCCTTCACTAAATCAGCATCCTTTTTCCTCGTTAGACTTCTGAATGATTACAGAATGCCTTTTACAATTTAAAAGTGCTGTTCCAAAATGGTTTCTCCAGATATAACCTATGCAACTCAAACATGTTTGTGCTTCTCCAATATGAAGCGCTTGCTGCAAGTTTTGAAGAACGAAAGCTATAGATAAAAGTATCCTAGAACAAACATCCATCTCTAATAGGAGAAGTTAGAGGGTATAAAACAATGCTGTGAAAAGCTGTGATAACTAATGGAGAGCTGACCACATCCAACCAGTCAGAAAAAATCAGGGTAAATCTTATTCAGCCTTGTCCAGGTTAGTTGAAAAGTGTTTTGATTAATGTTATAGATTACTGAGGCTGCTGTGGTCATGCTGAATGCACTAACACAGTGTAATGAGGAGAAGCCCTTAGTGGAGAAAAGCAGCCAATGGGGCCTTTATTTCCCCATCGTAAAGTCTGTGTTTCTAGATGTGCGTCTGCAAAGGCTTCTGCAGAAGCAAGCTGAATAGCAATGCGTTGAAATAATGCCGCTGCATTTCTTTCAGTGGCACTGCGTCTGCTTGAAAGAGTCTGTATTTCTGCTTTCTTTCTCTTTACTCTTCCCAATTTACTGCTGCTCCTGTTTTTTCTCACTCTTACCTTCTTTCTTCTTTGATGTTGTGCCTGAGGCTTACAGCAGTTTCCCACACTATAAATAAGCCATCCCCTCATGAGTCCTGTCCTTTTTGATTTCCTCAAAGATTTGCCTCTAAAACCCTCCTATGCCCAGATTTTTTTGCCTTATTTTTGATTGTATAGTTGTGTGCGCTTTCTTTATTGGCATTGGTTTTGTTGTAGGAGGTGGAGACTGGGATTTAGGATGTGAAGATAATGTGAAATCTTCTGAGGGCGTATGCTCAATTAAATGGCATGATTGGGCACCAGTGCATCAAGTCTATTAAGGGAGTGTTTTAAATAAGTGCTTTTTGTTTTCTTCTTAAAACTAAGAAAACTACATCGGTTTGTAATTTTCCAGTTATTTTATAAAGAGCTAAGTTAAGAAATGCAATTATGGAGCTACCACGGAACAATAATACAGGCATGTTGTATATAAAGAGTAATTTTGAAAGGGCAGCATCATTCTAAATCACACTGTGGTTTGTATTATACGAGGAGCCGTCTGGCAGGATTATTTTCTTGTACCTCTTGCAGGACAAAGCAATCATGGGCCAGTAGTGCTTAGAGCAGGCAGTTACCTTTCCTTTCTCGAGGCAATAGCACCAACCCCATCCATTCTATAGGAAGGAACAGAGAACTCTCTTGTTTTGGCATATGTAAGAAATTGTCAAACACGTCTTTTAGGATATTGATAGTAGAACCCTAAACCCTGATTTGTGGTAGAGAGAGGTGATTTCAGAGGATGAAGAGCCCTGCAGATGAGGAGTCAGAATGAGTGACGTGGGAGGAAAGGCTGCGTGTAACGCCAGTGGCGATTGTGTTAGTTTGATGAGGTAGGGCAGTAGCCCTCCTCGAGCCCCGGTTACGCGCTCAGCTCTTTGGTCACTCTGAGTGTACAAACACATTCGCTTCTGCTGTTGTTACTGCTTGCTTACAGCATCCGTGTTGATGATGAGTAAGTGCTCCTGGATTAACTCCCTGACTGCTTTGCAGTGTTTATGTCCTCCTGTTTTAGTTCTTCTCTTAGCAGTACAATCACTTGCTTCTTGCCTGTAGAACAAAGCTTTTACACTGGGCTGTGACTGTATTTGTGCGTATATAAGTGTGTGTGTAGGTATATATATGTATATATTTATGTAGGCTGTCAGCTGCTCAAGGCCATTATGCGTTTCTCAGCCTTCTCTTTTTTCCTGCCTTCTCTCTCCCCGTTCTACTGTGTGCCTTTAATCTTTACCACCGGTTTTAGCCTCAGCTCAGTGGGCCTATCTAGGCTCCCAGTTACGATGATTGTGCTGCTCTGTCTGACTTCATCTTCTCTTGAAATCCACGTTCTCGCCACTGGTGAATTACATTCTTGTTTTGAATTGTCCACCCATCAAAATGCTGGTCTCCTGGACGTTTGCGGGCTTAGAAAAGTCCTTAGTGCCCCACTTTTTGATCAGTTTGAGGATTCCTCACTTGTTTAGGGGTCCTTGTTTATAATTAACAAGCATGGACTTCACAAAGTTGGCCTGTGTTCCTTTGTCCGCAGGTTGCCACTTTGTGATTTAATCTTCGTGATAACATTAAAGGTGGTTGGCAAGAAGGACTCACTATTGTGCAAGTGTCAGTAGCATGTTTTAGATGTATCCTTACGCATGTTGTATGTATAAAACTATGCTGTACAAGTAAATTGTTGATTATGCTGAAGAAGCAATATCACTGTGCCTTTAAGGTAAGAAAATTGAAATTCAGAGCGGATGGGGAAAGCCAGAGGTGCCCAGCTCAGGGACAGTGTCAGTCAAAACCAGAAGGTCTCTTCAAGTATCTCAGATCTCATGCAAGACTGAGCCCGACCTTGGGATCCAGCACACATGTGATATACTCCGTGGTGGTTAACGTGAGGTTTCTCTTCTCTTTTCAGTGGAATATGGTGGATCTGCTTTGGGGTATCTGGACCACGTGCTGGTTATGGAGGAAATTTCTCGTGCATCAGCAGCTATTGGGCTTAGTTATGGTGCCCACTCAAACCTTTGTATCAACCAGCTAGTGCGTAACGGCAATGAGGCCCAGAAAAACAAGTACTTGCCCAAGGTATGTGGCTGGAAGAGGGGGGAAACTGGAAAGCATTTGGGTTTTGGCTGCGTGCAAGAATGAGTGTCTTTTACAGTGTGTTGAATTGTAAGCACTAGCCGATTTCAGTCACCCAGCCTTTAGGAAATATTGTACTTGCCAAACTTGCCCTTCTCTAGCTTGTTAATTTTTGTCCTATTAATCCATCATTAAGACCTCAGCCTGTGCCAGGGTCCATGTATGTAGGCAGCATAGTCCAGCTCCCTGGAGCTGTGTTACTAAATGAGGCTTTGAGGTGACACTGGATGATATTCTACCAACTTCCCAAATATTGATATTTCTGGATGAAAGTCATTGCTTTCCTATTTCCTATTCTCCATTTCTCATTGCCCAAATTCTTGGTTTGCCTGTGCTTATGAACTACATGTGAAACTTCTTCATCATGTGGGGCACTGATGTTTGTGACTCATAGAAGCACAGAATGGTTTGGATTGGAAGGGATTTTATCACAGACATACATATAGAAGCTTTTCTTCTTGCCCTTGACATCCCTGGCCAGATTTAAGTCTATCAGAGCTTTGGCCTTCCTAACCTGATCCCTGGCTACCTGGACAGTTTCTCTGTATCCCTCCCAGGCTCCCTGTCCTTGCTTCCACCCTCTGTAGGCTTCCTTTTTGTGACTGGGTTTGTCTAGGAGCTCCTTGTTCATCCATGCAGCCTCCTGTCATTCTTACCTGACTTCCTCTTTGTCAGGATGTTGACACTCCTGAGCTCGGAGGAGGGGATCCTTGAATATTAACCAGCTCTCTTGGGCCCCTCTTCCCTCCAGGGCTTTATCCCACACTACTCTGCCAAGCAGATCCCTGAAGAGCCCAAAGTGCTCTCCTGAAGTCCAGGGTAGTGAGCTTGCTATGCACCCTCATCGCTGCTCTAAGGACCCTGAACTCCACCATTTCATGGTCACTGCAGCCAAGGCTGCCCTTGAGCTTCACACTCCCCACCAGCCGGTCCAGCACAGCATCTCTCCTCCTTGGCTCCTCCATCACTTGCAGAAGGAAGTTCTCATCAACGCATTCCAGGAATGCCCTGGATTGTTTGTGCCCTGCTGGGTTGTCCCTCCAACAGATATAGGGAGGGCTGAAGTCCCCCAGAAGGGCCAGGGCTTGTAAACATGAGGCTACTCCTGTCTGTCTATAGATGGGCTCATCCACCCGCTCCTCCTGGTGGGGTGGCCTGGAGCAGACCCACTATAACGTCTCCTGTTCCTGCCCTCCCTTTAATCCTGACCCGCAGAGCTCGTGCTCTCCAGCTGGGCACTGACATAGAGGGTAACCCCCCCTCCTCCTTTCCCCGCTTGTCCCCCCTAAAGAGCCCGTGTCCTTCCATCCCAGCACTCCAGCCATAGGAGCCATCCCCCCATGGCTCCCTGATGCCAAAGCCCGGAACCCTGCAGCTGTGCCCACGTCTCCAGCTCCTCCTGGTTATTCCCCATGCTACATGTGTTTGCACAGGAGTGTTTCAGTTGGGCCCCGAGGAAGCTGACTTACTGGCTGGAATTGCTTTGTGCTGCTCCTCAGGTGCTCTCCTGCTGCCCTGGGACCCCTCGCCAGGCTCTGGGCACCTACTGCTGACACTGGCACCAAACTGGTAGGAGTGGGGTGGATTGAGGTTCCCCAACAACTTTAGTTTAAAGCCAAAAGCATGTTAAACAAGTTTCAGTATTTAAATGCATGAAGAAACTTAACTAGTACATTGAATCCCAGCTACTGAAATTATCAGTGCAAGAAACTTGATTTAAACCACATGCAAAGTACAGTGTTGTTTCCTCAAAGCATTGTGCAGCCCGCTGATATGTAACCCTGAATTGTCCTCGTTGCTGCTCAGGTGTGTTTTAATGCCCTTGTTCACTGCCCTTCAGTGAGATGTGCCATCACTTTAGTTCTTACTTGTCTTGGTTCATGACAGAGGTACTCAACTAGTTTTGAGCAGATCATGAGGACTTCTGTAGAAATGCATTGATGGATTGAATTAGTTGAACATGTATGTTAAGCATTGAGTCTGTTTTTAAAAATATAAGGGATCAAAAGGAGGAGAAGACTGACAAAAGTACACAGGGAGAAAAAAAATGGAAGGAGAAAAGGGCAGGATGAAAGGAACAGTGAGGAGGAAGCAACAGCTATGCCAGAGCCTGGTATGAGCAGGCACAGAAGGAGGGTGTCCATCTGCTATTGTGGTGCGAGTGTGGGGGAACGGGCTGTCAGAACGTTGCTGAGAACTTTGCAATCTCTTTTCATCCCCCTCACTGGCCTTTTGTATTTAACAACTCTTGTTTATGTGGAAGGGCAGTCGTAAAGCACAGAACAAGGAGCTTGTGAAAGGCATATGTCTGCCTGCATGGTTCTTCTGGCACCTTCCCGGGGGTGGTGTTTTATAAGCAGGGCTGCACTCATCTAGCCCAGACACGAGTTGAGTCATCCTTCTTGTCCCACTGTGACTTGATTCTGTGCCCCCAGCACAGCAGCACAGGACAGCTCCCTGCGAGGACTCGACCAGGAGCAGCAGCTCTTGTTTGCCATTCTTACATAGAACAGCTACTGTGGAGATTCAGTGCTGAAAAGAAAAAAAAAAAAAAAAAAAGAAGGCAGGCTGAAGAGGGAACAGAAACAATGCAACTATTCTTGCTCCCTTTCTTATATTTGCTTTTTCTTCCAGCTAATCAGCGGGGAGCACATTGGAGCCTTAGCAATGAGCGAACCCAATGCTGGATCTGATGTTGTGTCCATGAAGCTGAAAGCAGATAAGAAAGGTAAAGTCTGTCGTGTGCTGCCTGGATAGATAGCTGGTGTAAATAACATCTCCAGTAAATTTAGACTGACCTCCCCAACCCCAGTGAGATGCAGTGCTTAGTCTTGGGTGTACTAGGCCATGTTTGCAGGCCTGTGCTGCCTCCCAGGAGATTCACTGTGTGATTAAGCCAGGTAGTGAAGACACAGGGGGGATGGTTGGAGGTCTAAAAGCAGACTTCCAGTTGTCGTGGTGGAGGTTGGTGGTGTGATGGAACCAGTGGTAGGTGCCTCAGTTTGTCAGGCATTTGTTAAACTGTATTTGGACTCCAGAAATTAAGGAAATGAGTTTTCTTGAACTTGGGAAGGATTTGTGCGTGTTGTTTGTGGGGGTCTTAAAGGGCATCCTTGGAAGCCTGTTTTGAAATAAATGGAGTGAGGGTATAGGTGTTGCTCTGTTGTGAGCTAACAGATTGCAGCTCTTTGCTTCCAGGAGACTACTTTGTGCTGAATGGGAACAAGTTTTGGATCACCAATGGGCCAGATGCAGATGTTCTCATTGTTTATGCTAAAACTGATGTTAATGCCGTTCCAGCCTCCCGAGGTATAACTGCCTTCATTGTGGAGAGGGTAGGTTTAATCATTCTCACAAGCTTATTGTAGTGTGGTTTTCAAAACTCATGCCTTCACCCTAACTGGCTCATTTAGAAGCCAGCTAGTTTTCTTTCTATAGCTGTCAGCCCCTTGCTCAAAGACAAACTACTTTCTGCCTGAATTTTACAAACCCATGAGACTAGTCCTCCACCCCAGTGACATGTACTGCACTGGCAGTCGGGCTCTCCTGGATTTTCGTATCCAAGCATGTAACCACTCTTTAGCACTAGCAATGTAGAGAGAATGGACAAGATTCTGATATAAAGGGCCTTGTTCGGTGCCAAAAATTGTCAGAGATATTGGAGGCCTTGTAAATACATCCTACTATCCCATTATCTAACTTCGTGTGGGGTTTTTTTAAGCCAAGACATTGCTCTATTCATTTCTTCCCCCTATTTTCTTGCACTGCCCCTGTGAAACCCTGAAATGACCCAAACATGCATGCAAAGCAGTACAGGCCAAAGGGAGCAGAAACGGGCTGTTCAACGGGGAGCCCTTGGAAAACAGGGATCTGTTGGGTTTTTTCTTCCCTTTTAATTATTTGAGGCCATGCTATACACATTTCTGTCACCACAAGGAAGACAGGAAGCCATAATAAAATAAACAGCACTGGAAGTATAAAATCTCAAGAGATCAGTAGACCTTCTGATGGACTTAACCTGACTTAGCTCAGATAATGGCAAAGCTTGCAGCCCTTACTCTAGGAGAGTCAGGGTTGGCAGCTGTCCAAATAAATATTTATTTAATGTTTATGTGCATGAGAAAATGGATGGGCTCAGTTCATATGTGCCCCCCACGTGTGCATGTTTCTCTCCTCATTTGCTTCCCCTGCACTTGCACTCACGCCTGTTCTTCTTCCCAGAGTGGGCAGTTCCCTTTGACTCCCTCTGGTACCCTATGCGTGTTCGTCTGGTCAGGGAAATTTCGCAGATCTGTAGTGATTTTATTTATTCTGCCAGAATTGAGCTTTGAAATGTGTTTTTACTATCTTGACCTTGCAGGGAATGCCTGGTTTCAGCACAGCCCAGAAGCTGGATAAGCTGGGAATGAGAGGGTCTAATACCTGTGAACTGATCTTTGAAGACTGTAAGATTCCGGGTGAGTTGGGTTCAAATCATGGTGCTATGCATGCGGTGGTTTCCTGTCTTCTTGATCAGATAAATTGGATCGCTAATTACATGCATGTTCAGACTGTGACCCAGAGGGCTTTGCAGATGGTTATCTGCTCTTTGGCAACCGCACAACAGAGCCGGTGAAACTGGAAAAGTGCAGTCTTCTGGATTCCAGGGAAGGAGCACATCCCTTGCCAGGTCACTCCTGTTTCTCTCTCGTGGGCCTAACTCTTAATCACTGCTTCTGCAAAGCCTAGGTGAGGCTTCCACAGAAACGTTTTTGTTTCTGTTGGAACTCCTCGTTTTGTGTATAGGAGAGCTTATTTGCCTTGAAGTTTGGTTTTTTTCTCCAAAATTACTGGAGACTAGCCAACGGATTTTGGGTTTGCCTGTAACATTTCTGAGTTCTTTTAGGGTCAGGGCCTGAAAATGGACACCCTTTTCCCCATTAGTTAGTACAGCAGGGGCCACTGTAATGACCATTTTTGTTACTCCAGTGGCTATTTTTGCTGATAGAAAAATACAGCCTCTCTATAGCAAGTGGAGGATATGCCTTATCTGAACTCATGAAAATCCTAATTGCATATCTGCAGAGCAAGTAACTCTCCTGCTCCCCATACACCACCAAAAGCTGCTTTGCAGTAAGTGGAAGAGTTTCAGCTGAAATCTGACATTTCTAACTTTATTGGATCCCTCTGCTCTGAAATCAGAAAGGCCAGTGCCCCAGTCTTCAGATCATCTCCTGGGTAATCATCTGTACAGAACAGCATGTTCTCATGGTAACGGGATTTCCATTTTCGGATAACTCGGAGAAGAACATCACTGCAGTGTTGAAAGTTAACACACTTTGCACTCTGGCCATTAATGCCACTTCTGATCTTCTGCCTTGGAAGCTGAGCCAGTTTGATGCCGTTTCCTATGTCTGCAGGATCTCTCAGATCAAGATGTCCTCTAGCACAGCAATTCCATCCACTGTACAATAACGTGGGTTTCATTGCCAGCCGTGCTCCACGGAGTGGCTGGTGTTTTATTCACAGTAAGTGTTGTCCTTGGATTCATTCGGTCATTTGCATTGGTGAAAGTTGGTTCAGAGCCCCAACGTTTTCTTGGTTTTCTGCTGTGATACGCAGCCGGCAGGTCTGCTCACCTTGTGCAGTCAGCACACATGTCCTTCAGCTCACCACATACCCACCCATCCCTGTCCCTGGACGTACAGGAGGGTGTGCAGGCTCTTCAGTCCTTTTTTAGCTGTGAGAGGTCATTACTCATGAACAGCTTTCTCACTTTATTATTACTGATGCTGAAATTTGTGTTCTGTTCTTCAAAGTACTGTTTGCTATTAGTAATTTTCTTTCTTGTCTGTGGGGCTTTTGAGCTTTTTCTCTGAAAGCCAAGCTTCATTCTTCTTCCTCTTTCTAGCTCCAGGATCATGAGGGTGGCCCTGCAGAGGCTACAAAAACATAGAATCACAGACTGGTTTGGGCTGGAAGGGACCTTAAAGCACATCCAGTCCCACCCCCTGCCCTGGGCAAGGACACCTTCCACTAGCCCAGCTTGCCCAAAGCCCCGTCCAACCTGGCCTTGAACCCTTCCAGGGAGGGGGCAGCCACAGCTTCTCTGGGCAACCTGTGCCAGGGCCTCACCACCCTCACAGGGAAGAATTTCTTCCTTAGATCTCATCTAAATCTCCCCTCTGTCAGTTTAAAGCCATTATCCCTTGTCCTAACACCCTTTTCAATAAGCAGGAGACAAGGCAGTCCGTGAGCTTCTGAAAACCCGATTATTTATTCCAGGAGGCTATCTGCATGTGTCCAAGTCCTGTCTCATTTTCACTTTGCATATCACACCTCTGGGATCGCTGGTGATCAAAGCCTGAAGTATATGTCGGTTCTCCTATATGGTGTGATCAGTGGATAATCTCTGTCCATCTACAAAGCACAGCTGTTAGGCTTTAAGTTCTCTCCTGATTGTAAGAGTGCAGCCTTGCTGAGATGAGCCTTTTGTTCCTGCTTCTCTTTTTATACTTGTTAACATCAGCACGTGCTTTAGATTGTCCTGCAGTGAAACCGTTTCTTGAGGTTTTTTTCCTCAGACCATTATCTAATGTGGCTGTTTTCCTGTTTCATTTTCACAGAACTAATACTTGTCTTTTTAAAACGTTTATTTATAACAACTGCAATGTCCTGTTCAGCCCCGCTCACAGAAGGGGGGGTAATGTCTGTATTCTCCAGTTGTGGAATATATATCACTCCACTGCATGGTAAGAGGTGAGCTTTGACTGCTTGCCTGTGTAAGCGTTGGCTCCTGTACTGGGAATGCTCCCAGAGGTGACCCAAGTGTGTCAGAGCAGGATCTACACTCATTTCAGATGCAGACTCAGCAGACATCAGGTGGTGCTGCTGTCCCTTTGGGTTAGCTACAAAGGACTGGCCTGGTGAAGGGGGCTCCCACTTTGTCCTCCCAGGCTGTTAAGTCTTCTGTTCCTGTTGGTACAAATGCTGAGCTGGAAGATCTCTGGACAGCACCTTACTCTTTAGAAAACAGGCAAGAGAGTAGCAGCAATTGTAGATGCACTATATAACATTTTACCGCCTTTTCTTTTTTTGGCCTTGGTTGGATTGAAAGGACATTTCCATGCTAGGAAGTGTACGTAGCCAAACTCAGCGCCTGTCTGCCTCATCCTGAGTGTTTGTGTCTCAAGCCAAAAAGAAAGGTGAACGGGACGGAAAGTTTGAATCCTCTCTCCAACAAACACAGGCCCTCAGACAACAGCTTACCTTAGTTTTGCGCATAAGTAAATCCCTTTCCTTTGCCGATTGCAGCTGAAAATATCTTGGGGACGCTGAGCAAAGGAGTCTACGTTCTGATGAGTGGATTGGATCTGGAGAGACTGGTCCTGTCTGGTGGGCCGCTGGGGTAAGGGGCTGTTATCTTCTACAGCTTGTAAGGCCAGAAGGATCCTTTGCCATCACCTGGCCCCGTGGGTCTCCAGGCAGGGTTGCAGCTCTTGGTAGGATGCGTCTTGGATGGAGAACTGAGATACTGGGGCAGCTTCTGAGAGAAGAGGAGAGGCTGGGTCAGGGTTGTGGGAAGGGAGCGAGCTGCAGAGGAGGCAGGAGCAAGGAGATCCCAGGTGCTCTTTAGCTTTGTTGTAGCTGCTCTGATGGGCTCCTGCTGCAGGGGACTTGGCTCAGCACTCCCAGGCAGCCGCGGCTTTCTTTGCCTGTGCTTCACCTTTCCCTCTGCTCTCCTCACCTCTTCACTCCTCATGCAGGTTCTGTTCAGTGTGAAAGCATCTATGTGGAACACCCTCTGAGGGGCAAGGGATAGAAGAAGCAATGCCAGAAAAACAATTTGCAAATCTCTGCCTTACAGAGGGCACAGGCCACAGACCCTCCAGAGCATGCTTTTGAAAATAGTAGCCTTGATGTAAACATTTCCAGAGATGGTGAATCTGCCTTGATCCCCAATTGCTGGCTTGTGTATCCCTGCAGTATGTATTATTCTGGGAATAACCAGCTTATTTGCATTACCAATTCCTTAAAATCTAAAACACTATCCAGACTGTCACATAGAAGGACCACTGGACTGGATAAAGGGTTTGTTCTTCATTTATTCAGTCCTTAAGCTCCCCACTAATTACTTTTACCATACAGTCCTTTTGTCCTCTCAAGTGGTCTCTCTGTACTAATCCTCATGTGGAAAGACCATCTTCCACAAAGCAGAAGGAGGACTTTTCACCCTTCTTGTTCCTGCCTACACTTTTTTATGGTATTGACTAGTGCTCCTTGAGTTGGTGGTCTCTGGAGATGCAGGGCAGCACAACCTGTCCTGGCTACAGTTGTAAGGAAGCTCTTCAACTCTTCATCTCCATCCCCTCAATTAAGAAGGTAAGACCTTACCACAAGATGTCCCAGATGAGCAATATGTAGAGCACCAGGGAGAAAAATGGGACCTTTGCATTTTATTCTTAGCATTGTTTGAGTGGAGCTGTAGGAAGACAGCAGCATATCATTTTGGGTATAGAACCTTTTTGCCTTAGATTGCACTTCCAAAGGTTAATTATTATTAATTAATAGTTCTGTTTTCCTGCATATCTGTGCTTTTCCTAGGCTCATGCAAGCTGTTCTTGACCACGCAATTCCATACCTACATGTAAGAGAAGCATTTGGACAGAAAATTGGCCACTTCCAGGTGAGACAGAAAAGGAATTAGAAATTTTTGTCATCTTGCTTTCCTCTTCAAAAATGAGAAGACAAAGAGCTCTGTCGTGGGAGGGCTTTGCATGGAGAAGGTTGCCTGTAGTTTGTACTGGGGCTGCACGTTGTGATGATGTGGTGAGAAGGTTAAAGGGTCTCTGAAACTGTTTACCTGAAGCCACTGTTGGTGGGCGAGGGGCTGCGGCTGACGTTGGGGGGGGTTGTGAACTGACAGAACCTCCAGCTCACTCACGTCTGCCCGAATCCATGTCTTCTTGTTTGTCTAGTTTCTCTGAGGTAGTTTGGGGAGTGATGATCCCCGGTGCTCATGCAGAGAATCATCTCCCCCTCACTCATTTCATGTCTCGCTTGCCTTCTGCGACATGCAGCTCATGCAGGGCAAGATGGCTGATATGTACACACGGCTGATGGCGTGTCGGCAGTACGTCTACAATGTGGCAAAGGCCTGTGACCAGGGCCATTTCAATGCCAAGGTGAGCTGGCTTCCACCCGGGCTGTGTCTGCATCTGCGGGGGGGTTCCTTTCCCTTTGGTCCCACATCCTGAGCAGGGTGGAGGTTCTGTACTGGGGGTTAAAATGACTTGCTCACAGCCCGAAGCGTGGTTTTTAGCCCCCAAAGAAAAAGAAAGCCTTGTTCTACAAGGTAACAGATTTAGCAGCATCCACAGGTGTTTATTGGAAGCCCGAACACAATATCCTGGCTATTGTAAGGGGCTGTAGCAGTTATTTCAAGGTGGTGGTGTCTCCACAACCAGCACTGTCACCACCCCTCCACCAAAGGAGGGCACCAAGTGTTTAACAGTTGGAGCACAGAGCCCTGCATCCCAAATCAAATCACACTGCTCTCCTGTGGGTATGATGTGCATTTGTGAGAGACCAGCTCCCCTGCTGCACTCTGGGTTTTGTTTTTCTGTCTTCACGTGGCCTTTACAGACCTGACGCAGTGTTCTGTAGTGACAGAAAAGCTGCTGCGGCTTTTTGCTCTCTGGGGAGTGAATCCTGTGCCTTTGTGATCGAGTAGTTCAGGCTTGTCAGCAGCTGTCTGTAGGGTAATGGAAAGCTTGGAGAAGGGCAGGTGGCCCCTTTCCTGACTGCCCTCTCCTTTAGGACTGTGCGGGAGTGATCCTGTATTCCGCAGAGTGTGCTACCCAGGTGGCTCTGGACGGGATTCAGTGTCTAGGTAAGTCCCTGGCAGCATTTGTTTCTTTGAGTGATGGCTGGAGAGAGCCAAGCATGGTGCAAGAGCAGTGCTCTCTCCCGTCCCACCCTCAGCCCCTCAAATCAGAGAGAAGAAATGACTTTTGATGACTTTTTGGTTGCAGGTGGGAACGGTTACATCAATGACTATCCAATGGGGCGTTTCCTGCGTGATGCCAAGCTCTACGAGATAGGGGCAGGCACCAGTGAAGTGCGCAGGCTGATCATTGGCAGGGCCTTTAATGCCACTTTTAAGTAACGTCCACCAGTGGAGAGGCAGCACCCTCACCACCACGAGGCCTTTGACCGGAGAGGCTGAAGCGCACAATTCTTTTTTTCTTCCTGCTTGTGATTCTGGGATCGACACTTGTGGCCTCTCTCCTGCTCTGCAAATAGATGCTGTTGGACTGGGCTTTGACAAAATGAATCACATGGTAGCATGGAAGGAAAAGTGGGGTTTTTTCTCTTCTTGTGATCCTCCTGATTCATCCTGTTCATAAACCATCCTGAAGCTCAGCGTTATGGGGCAGATGCTCACCCAGGGGATGTGTCCCCATCAAACCAGGCTGGTGAGCACTGTGCCTGAAACGAGGGGCAGCCACTGCTAGGCGCAGAAAGCCAAACCCCCCTCAAAAAAAAAGGAACGATTTTGTTCTTTTAAAAAAAAAACTGTGTGCCATTAAATAGCATTTAGCATATTCCTACTGGCAGGTGAAATTTCCCATTGTGACCTTCCAATGGGATTAATAACTTCCATTTTGGGAACTCAACGCCAGCAGCACGGTGGGCGTGGCTGTCAACGGATATCCAGGCATCACTGACGCACAAGCAGTGTTTTAGGTGATGACTCCTAAAACCTCATTTCATACCACATCTGTTTTCTCTGCATACTTCCTTTCCTCTTCCTGCTGCTTCTCAAGATATTTCAGCACAGCCCCAAGACTGGGCAGCTCTGACTGACGGCCTCCCGCTGGGTTATTCATTCCGAGGTGTCACCATCCATCACTCTGGGAACAGTTAAAACGTCAGACCTGTATTGTGACATCCGTGAATGAAGCGGGCAGGAGGAGGTTGACTTTTTCGGGTTGGGGTTGTTTGTTTTTTTTCCGAAGGTTGTTCTTTCGACAAAAGCATGTACTCACACTCCACCTTCGGTTGGCTGGAGAAGTCAGAGCGAGCACAGCGGTGTTTGTGGGTGTTTTCAGTGCATATTATGTACAGCAAATTGAAGTTTACCTAGCCTTATTAAAGCAAATGGCACAGTATACTTCCAGCCTTAAAGAGTGAATCACAAAGAGAAATTGGATGTTGTAAATATGACAGAACAATTAATTAAACAGTTGCCATGTAGGCAACTTCCCAGTAGTTTAAAAAAAGAGCTTTAAGCTTTGTGTATTTTTTGGTTATAATTTACATCCGTCTCTACTAGGTGACAGTAGACTAATACAGAATTTTAAAATGCCACCGATTCAAGAAAAATTCACCTTCCTGAATTGCCATGTAGGTCACCAAGTGTTTTATATTTATAAGAGTTATAAAACTTCACTTTATCCAGAGATAGAAACAGCATCTAAAGTCATGGTGGCAGTGCCTTCTTCCTAAACTTCATGTTTATTCAGCTGCAGTGGATGGCTGTCACTCTGGAAGGGTCCCAGGGTTTAATTTTCAAACTTCATCTCTGGATGGAGGTAGCAGAGAGTGGACAGAGGTGACCCGTCAAGAGTATCTTGTTGAGCTGCACCTAAAAGTGCTTTGGAAATGAGCCTTGAAACACGAAGTGCGTTACTCTACATTAATGTAAGAGTTTATTTAAGTGACCAGGGACTTGTATTTTATCCCAGAATGACTGCAGATATCGTCTTCTGTACGTGCAAGTCACAAACCGCTGCAGTTGCTACACCCCAGCGTGGTGCCCTGTGACAGCCCGAGGGCAGGAGTTCCCACATTTGCCCAGGTGATGTGGGCAGCAGATTGCTGCTTCGATGAGCGAGGGCAGCCCCAAGCCCCAGAGCCCGTGTCCCCTCCAGCGCCGCTGGCTGCCCCTCTGCTTTCTGGCTGCTGGGACCGGGGCAGGTGCGGGGCAGAGCTCATCTGCTCTCTGCAGTACCTGCAGCTTCTGTATCCCAGTAAAAGGGCAAATCTAACTGGAAAGGTGGTGGGAGCACTTGCAGGGGCAGGGAGGAGCACAGGCATGGTGTCTCCAACACGTGTTGGAAACTCATATTTTACCTGTATGTTTTTCAGCTCTTTAATACGGGGATGAATCACTGCAATTTTCCTTGAGGGCTTTCCAAAGAACAGAGGAACTGAATCACTGTTATGATCCAGCTCTGGCCGGAGGAGCTTCTCTAACGAGCGTTAGAGCCACGTCAGGATGTTGTGAGATTCAGATCGTTAAAAATAGGTTTTCTGAGGCAGAAGGGACCTGCAGATTTTTAAACCTGTCCTCTTAACGTTGGAGAGGTCTCATTTTTAATACACATAATAAATAATGCCTTCACTTTCTAGGCTGATCAGCACCTTGGAGTTAAAGGTGAAATGAATCAATGTCTAACACATCACAGGACGGGGCGGAGGGAGAGGTTCATAAATCTTAAGCAGGGTTTTGTTAATCAAACCTCCCTCACTTCCCCAGCAGCACTGCACAGGCCGCCGTGGGAGAGGGACGGCTTTCCTTGTGCTGAGCAGGTTTCGCTGTGGTGTAAAACGAAGGGCTGGGGAGGGCTCTTCAGGAAAAAAGAGTTTTCATTTTTATTTGATAGTAGTAAAATCAGCTTTTTCTGGGTGCCCTGTGCCTCTGGGGGTGTTTCCCAGCAGAGGTGGGTGCAGACCCTGTGTGGTACCCACTGCAGTGCACCTGGGCTGGCAGCAGCAGTGGGTACAGAGTTGCTTTTCCTCTTTTTTCCCAACCACAGCTTTTTCCCCTAACTCTCATTTTCAAAAAAAATACATTTATAGTAATACATCTGGGCTGTGCCGCAGGCCTCCTCTGGAGAGCAGCAGAGCTAATAGGGAAAACATTCAAGGGCGCTGTGCCTCTGGACGTGATTTTAACGGTGTCTGCTCTGAATTTGTAATGGAAATTGGCCTGGCCTGATAAGCCTTTGGCTGATGGCAGGGCAGGATTGGATGTGCTGCACCTTTCCTGTATTTTGCACCTGGCTGGCTACTAAGCAGAAAAAGCATGGAGAGCAGAGGGTATTAGTCATGAAGGTAAACACAGAGTTTTAGCAGTGTGTGTAAAACGGGGGGATTTTGGATGCGACGGGGTTGTAAAGAAGCATCTCCCAGCTCCCTGGGAATCCACAGACGCCCCCTGCCAGCTGAGGGAGTTCGAGGTGCTCCCACAGTTGGTTTGTAGGTGTAAAGCATCCATCCTGTAGCAGCTGGGTAGGTTTCACGGGTTAGCAGTTGATCGATTTCTTGAAAAACCACACTGGGTTCCCCTGCTGAAGCTGCTGGCTCCTGGAGCATCCAGCTCAGGTGATTTATTTCTCGCTGGGGTGATCAGAGCTGCTCTGCAGCCTGTTCCCGATGGTTGAACACCTGATGGAAGAACAGTCTGAGCATCATGTCCTGAAGGCAGCAAAGCTCTGGCTCAGTTTGATCTCTTACAGGTGAATTTTGCAGCGGAAGGGATTTCTGCTGAGAAAAGCTCCACTTGGACCCCAGGATGTGCTAATCTCAGGATCTCAGTCAGCTGCTGCAGCACAGCAGGCGTGTGAGGCCAAGGCGTTCACAACAGACAGCAGGTTCTTGACCTGTTTTGAGCACAGGAAGGGCAGGAAGGTGCTGTGGCTCTGCTCCCTTCTAGCTCCTCAGCTGTACAACTGGGCTATGGTAAATACTGACAGCATTTGCATGAGGAAACTTGTTCTTGTGTCCTTAATCGATGCCCCTTTGCTCCGTGAGTCCTCTCTGGGGCTCTTTGCAGGAGAAGCCAGCTTATCGTGGAAAAGGTGGGCTTGTGCTCAGCTGTGATGCTGCTAGAACAGGTACTGAAACGTATTTGATGTAAACTCGTGTTAAAAGGGAAGTGGAAGATGTAGCAGAGATGACAGGCTGTAACACCTCCGGTGTCCTGTCTTGTGCTCCTCGGGGTGGATGGGACCGTGGCTTCCTTAAGCCCTGTCCAAAACTGGAGTTTAGACAGCAGCCCATGTTTTTGGGGACACCCACAGCGTCAGGGCAGTGGTTTTTTTCTAAACACGCCAAGGATATTTGTTTTAAAATGTGTCTGCAAGGTAGAAACTGCTGCGGAGGGGTTTGGCTGCAGTGAGACAGCTGGGCTTTGTGTCACAGACTATTTGTAAAAGGAGCTACAGCAACAGTGCAGGGCTGGACTGTGCATAAAGCAAATCTCATCCCATCCGGGAGGCGGGAGAGGGACCCATGCTTGAGCAGTGTCCCAGGCAGGCCAGTGGTTGTCCCCACTTCCCAGCAGGGACCTGTGTGGGTTGGTGGTTTGCCCCCCCACACCCCAAAACCACCTCCCGAGTCCCGCTGGGGCTGCCAGATGGGATTCCCAGGCTGCTGGAGATGCTGCTCGCTCGCAGCAGCTCCCTGCAGAGCCCGGCTCCCTGCTGAGCCTCTGTACCCCGTGTGTTCGTGTCTGTGTTGAGTGTGGCAGAGGATGCAGTTTCTTGCCTGTGGGGCTGGTCCCTGAGGGGAAGGGAGGCTTTGGTAACCCACGGGGAGGACGTTTCCCTCCTGCGCCAGGCTTTGCTGTGCAATTTCAGTACAGGGTGACATATAATGAAAGTGTCACTGAGTCTCGTTTCCGCCGTATGGAGGAGATGTGCTGAGGCCAAGCCCGGCGCTCATGCCCAAGTGTTGTGCGGCATGTTGCTGCATCCCTGCTCGCCAGCATCCTTCCTGCTCCCGCCTCCCTCGCGAGCTCTGCGCCCGCCGCTCTTCAAATCTCTGCTCCTTCAGGCTCCCGCTCACCCCACAGCCTCCCCGGGGGCTCCTGGCAGAGCTCCCCACTGCTGCAGCACCCCCGTGTTTCCCACGCGTGGGTGAACTGGTTTCTTTGCCAGGGCAGGGGTGAGAACTGGTGTGGCCGCACGCTCTGGCAGCCACACGTGCAGGCAGAGAGGGCCCGATCCCCTATGTCCTGCCTGCGCCGGCAGTGGCTCGGCCAGGGCCATTGCAGGCAGCTGCCAAGGAGGGAGCGGATCCTCCTGCCCAGCTGTGCCGGGCCATGCTTCCCCTCGCAGCGAGGCACCCGCTCTTCCTGAGCCATGGCCGGGCAGGAAGATTAGAAAGAGATTTCTTTTTCAATATATAAAAGAATTCACAACTGCGAAGGGGAGACAAAAACATTCTTGAGCCAAGGGGACGATATTGTGCGAGGGAGGCCGGGGTGGGGGGGGGAGCGGGGATTACTGCAGCGGAGCCCGGGGTCGCACCGCTTGCACCTGCTGTTTGCTGAAAGGCTGATGCTGAGCAACAAGCAGCTGATGCTGAGGTCCGGTTGTCAGCCTGAATGGGGGGAAAAAAGCCTCGGATCGGTGCGTTCGCCAAAGGAAATGGCAGGCGTCCCATCCGCCAGGCTGGAGGAGGGAGCGCGGGCCGTGGGGGGAGAGGAGCCGGCCCCCCTCTGGCACGGGGAGGGCTGGGCACCCCAGGGGTGCAGGTCCGGCCGAGGGTTCATTGTCTCAAAGGGATCCAGGAGAAACGGGGTGATCCTGAACCCCCGAAGAGTACAAGCTCTCCCCAAGCCATCCTGCTTGCTCTGGTGAGCAGTGGGGGTGCGACATGTACCCCCCCAACCATGCTCTGAAGCCACCCGGCCCGTATCCCCGGCAGGAGGATCTTGCTGTTCCCGGTCGCGTCAGCCCGCTCTGGCAGGGACAGTGACAGTTGCACAGATGCTCCCTGGAGCATGGGGACCAGTGAGTGTCACTTGCATCTCTTGGTGTTGTCACCCAGAGGGGCTGAGGTGCCGTGGTGTGAGCCCAGACCTCTCTGGGCTGTAGGACAAGCACCGAGACACCCCGCTCCTCAGAAACTCCATTGGGGCATCGCCTTTGTCCGAGCAAATCTTGCACGGAGGCAGGCAGGGAGGGAATTTGGAGTTTCTGGTGGGCGTTTCAGTGGACTGATGGGTTCTGTCCTGCACAGGGATGTCTGGTGTCAGAGCTGGGACAGCCCGGCCAGGAGATTTCCCAGCCCTCTGCAGAGCTGGCTGCAGCTGCCTCCCTTAATCGAGGCGGGAGCCAGGATGTCTTCCTGCAGCTGTTGAAGGGATGGAAATAGCTCGCGTGCCCCGGGGTGTCTGCAGGGCGAAGGGGATTGTGCTGGATCAACGCTCTCCCCATGAGCCAACCATCCCCTGCAGCAGCTGTGCCGGGACAACGCACAGCCGGGTCCTCTCCTGCCTTGCCGCAGAGCGCAGAGCTTCTCCGGAGCGAGAACAAGCCCATTATGGGTCAGAAGAAGCTTGAGACCACTGGGAAAGGACAAAGCAGCAGCTGTCTGGTGAGTCCAACCTAGAGAAGAAAAGCAAATGGTTATTTTTTTCAGCCCAGTGGGATCCCTGGTGTGATTTAGCACCTGGGTGCTCATGCCAGTGCGAGGATTGGTGGCTGTGCCAAGGGGCTGGTCTGCCCTTGTCCCTGCAACAGGACCCACTCAGGAAACCCACAGGGACAATTTCTTTTGCTGTATCCCTTCCTCTGGCTCAGCTGAAGCCCATGGCATTGGCCGGGGAGGTTTGAAACCAAAAACCCACCTGGGGCAAACCAGTTGCTCCCCTCTATGTTGCACAGGGCTCCGGGGTGAGGCTCTTTTCAGTGTGGTCTGTCTGTCTGGCTGACCTGGTGGTATTTCTGTCCTTAATGGCTGTGCAGGCAACAAGGCAGCTCTCGCCAGTGCTGCAGGAACAGCCTTTGTGCAGCTCCCCTGGGCCCCATTTCACCAAGGTGCTGGCATCACGCCGCCAGCTGAACGCGCTCGCCTGGGGCTGGTTTTCCCAAGAGCCGGCGTTTCCAACACGGCTTCGCCGAGAGCTGCCCAGTGGGACTCGCAAGGGCTTGTGAAACTGCAGCTGTGCTTGCAAACCTGCAAGAAATACAGCCTGTGGGGTCCAATCCTGCCCTGCTGCCTCTGTGCAGGAGGGCACAGGGCAACTTGCCAGGCTCCAGCAACCCCTGGCTTGCAAAACAGCTTTGGGGTGGCTGCCCACAGATTTGGGGTGGCTGTTAGCAACAGGCAGAATGTAGAGCAGCACCAAGGCTGCTCTGCTTTATGCAACAGCCCACAGCAGCCACCTTGGCTGGCGCAAGGCTTGGGGATGTGCAGAGGTTGCCCTGTCAGCTCTGGACAGTCCTGACTGTCCCCAGGGAGGTCTGTCGGGTTGGGGAGATGCCATGCAGAGGGGATGATGGGGTTCTGCAGGTTTGCAAATGGAGGGGGGGGGGGGTGTCAAACCCAAACCCCCAACTCGTTACCAGCCCGTCAAAGAGCCTCGGTGGGGGGGATGCCAGTGGCACCCGTCAGGAGAGGGGAACACGGGCGCTCGCTCCGTGCAGCCACCCCCTTGCAGCACTACCTGGGTGGGAGAGGAAAGAAACCGCTTTTTGCTTCATCAAACAGCCCTGACTCCAGCAAGGGCAGCTTCTGAAAAGACCCGGGGCTGGTGCTGAGAGGGGGTTAAGGAGGGGGCACAGCCCCAAGGCTGCAGTTATCAAGCCCCAGCCCTCCAGGCAGAGCTGAAATCCCCCGGCTGAGCCCTGCAGAGGAGCTGAAAGTGCCATTAATGAGTGAGTGTGGCAGCGGCGCTTTTCCTATTTGATTTTGCAGGTCGTGCCCCTCTTGCTGGAGCTCCGTTCCAGACCCACGAGATCAAGAGAGGAAAAACCCGGCTGGCGAAGCAGCGAGATACTGAGCTGGGTCCCGCTGCCAGGGATCCAGCCCATCGGGGACCGTCACCAGCATCACCCGCCCCTGCACACCTGAAGCGGTGGGTCAGGCTGGGGCTGCCGCTGCCCTCAGCCCTGTGTCCATCTCCCTGGCATCGGTGTAACATCGGGGCAATCCGGGCAATATTCACGTGGGTGGAATTTGGACCAAGCCCCCAGATCCAAGCAGAGCCGCCCACCAGGCGACGTTGAGCTCAGCCCCTGAGCCAACAGCACGTGTAAAACAGGAAGGAAAGCATCCCCTTATTTCTGTTCTTTATTAATGCTGAGCAGAGACAGGTCTCATCCAGATGCTTTCCAGGCCTGTGCATTGGGAGATCCCACTGCGAGGCCACTGAGATATCACCTGTGTTTCGGGGAGTCCTGGAGCTCATTAAGAGCAGGATTTTGCAAAGCACCGCCCTGGGAAGCATCCCTAATCCCTCTCCTCACACACATCCACCGCTGGGAATGGGATGCCGGGACAGACAGACCTTTGCCCTGGCCCTGTGCAGCCACTCCTATTCCCTCAGCCTCCCCCACACCATGATGTTTGAGGTCTGTCTTTAAACTTTTAGAAGGGGAGAGGTTTGAGAGGCAAACCCTGACCTGAACGTGAATCTGGAGCCTGTTTCTAGAGAAAAAAAAGGGCGCTCATGGCACTTTCTTTCCTGGATCTCTGCGGGGACTGTTTCCCGCTCCCAATGCTGGGACAGCCCCAGCTCCCATGTCCCTGCTGCGACATGGTGCTGATTCCTCTGCAGGGATTCCGGTGCCCGTGGGAGCAGCCGGGATCCTCCTGGGACTCGGCACTGGTTTCTCCCCCGAGGAGGTGGCTGCCATTGCAGCACGAGGCACCCACCCTCCTTTACGCTGACTTGGCATGATTTGGAAAACCGGCTATCACCGGCAGCAGGGACGTCTCCCTGCAGCTTTCCACCCGATTGCTTCTGTTATCAGAAAGCCCCTTTCATCTCCATACCTCTGTTTTCTCCACAGCAGCATCGCATGGGAGCTGTAGGCAGGATCAAGCCCTTTTTGCCCAGCATCCTCTGCACACATGTCAAAGCCCCAGCGCCTGCGAAGGCCCCGAAGCTGCTGCCGGCAGCATGTTGGGTCCCCTCTTCCTCTGCCCCGGCCCCAGTCGCAGGCCCAGGCTGGAGCTGAATCCCCTGGACAGCCGGCACGGGCGTCTGGGCGATCCCCGGGTGCAGGAATCCTTTGCCTTATTTGCTTTATTTAAATTTTCTCCCCAAGACAGGGGTGCAATGGAGGGAGGCTCTGCTGCGCTGCAGAAGCTGAAGGAGGCAGAGACAAGAGGATGATTAAAAAGCTGATGCACTACAGCAGAGCTTGTTTCAGAGTTGCAAAAAAAGCTGCTTTCTGTGAAGTGCAAAAAATGCTGGGAGTTCAGCCAGATCCCACCTCTGGGCCTTTACAGCAAGGGCAGAGGTGGCCTTGATCCCCCAAAATGGGGCACGGGGCAGGACAAGCCCTGGCACCCAGGACCGCAGCATCCATCAGGGAGAGAGGACTCATGGGCCTGCAAGCTCTCGGGATCCGAGGGACTCATTAACTCCATGGCAGCCACGGGTTTGCCAGACTAATCTATCTGATCCTGCTGGATAAATGCTTTATCCATCAGAAGGGGCTGAGCTGGCCTAGAAGGTTAAGTAACTTGCCCAGTTGCCTGCAGCAGAGCAGAGCAATAAAACTTGTGGGCTTCTGAGTCGCCATCATCTTCTACCCATCCTCGTGGTTAAAAAAAATGCAGCTTGGTGCTGTTGGGACTGGATTTGGTGTCCAGCCATCAATTCTTCTTACAGCTTTCTCTGTGAAATTAAAAAGCTCTTTAATGCTTAATATATTCTCCTCTGCAGGTACTTACATATTGCAATCAAATCCCCTCCCAGCATTCGGGTGGATAACCCAAACAGGTTGATCTCTGGAAGTGTCTCATGACGGAGCTTTTTCTCCAGCATCAAATCATTTCTGTGCTCGCTCGCTGCAGCTCCCCCCTTCCCTGATATCCCTTCCACACCTCGGGCTCCCAAAGCACATGCTGCAAGGTCAGTCCTGGACTGCTCAGGTGGACCGAGACCAAAATCAGCCTTGTTTTCCTCTCCCTGCCTGATGATTGAGGGGGGATAAAGAGGCAGAAAACCTGCAGAGCTGCCAAAAAAAAAGGCTGAGCAGGGATTGCATGCAGGCAAGTCATTGCTGTCATTAGACCGGTATCTTTAATTGCTGCATCTCTTATTCTGCCTGAGCCCAAAGAGCTAATCCCAGGTGATTACAATGGACAATGTCATTTAAATCAATTATCTCTCCATTCAGAGCCATCCAGCCTCTCCTTCCTTCACTGTACATCCAGAAGCCCCATAATTTATTCATCCTAGGCTGCACTTAAACATCTGCTCCGGTGCCATTTGAGTTTGGCAGAGCATTAGCTTTAAAATTTTATGAAACGTAGTGCAGGTGGCAAAATCAGAAATTAAGGATTATAATCACAGCAAGGACGGGCTGGTGAGCAGGACTCAGCCGTGCTCCTTCCTCTGGGGCTCCCTTCAGCTCCGGAGGAGAGACGTGAGGGAAGCTCCTGGGGATTTAATGCCTGTCAGGTGCGCAAATCACATATTTTTCCCCATTTTCCCATTTCTGAATGGCAGGTTGGGGGGATCTTTACATCCTCACTGCACCTGGGAGTGCTGCAGTCGTGCGGGTGCTTAAAGAAGCAAGGAGAGCATCTTGCTCTTGCTGGTCCTCGGGGCTTTGTTGCTTCGTCATTGCTGCAGCAGAAGTCTTCTTGCAAGGGGATTATTTTCAGCAGGCGAGCTGCCAGTGAAGAAGACACCTTTTCCTTTTTCCCCACCAAAATGGGACTAGGAGGCATTAAAATAATGCTCCACCTCAGCCGTACTAATGGGAGGAAGGAAACCATGCTAGAGCCATGTCCCAGTTGCATCTCTAGCCCTGCACGTGGGGATGTGGCTGCTGGAGCGGTGCTGGGTACAAACCTCTCCAGGAGCAGAGAAAGCCCCGTCTTCTCCAGCACCACATCACCCTTTTTCCCCATAAAAAGGGGTGCTTCCACCCCATAAAAAATGTTATAAAACTGGAAGTCTATATAAGCATCTCCTCATGGGGGTCTCCTCAGCTGATGGGTCCCTCGCTGCCCGCGGGGGGTCAGCGCGAGCAGCGGAACCCGCTCCCCCTCGTCCCTGGCCACAGCAGAGGCTGCGTCAGGAGAGACACCAGCTCAGCTCTTTGAAGCTGCAGTCTCGGGTAGGAAACCTGACTGGGTTTGTAGGAGAAAGTGGTGATATTGCTACAGAGAAGAGTCTGCCTGAAGGGAACCAGCCTGAGCATCCCTCCTAGGATGCGCCGGATAGAGGTGGAGTTTCCTTCCTGTTCCTGCCCCTACCCCAGTTTTTCTGTCCTTGCCTTAAGCAACTCTAATCTCATCAGCTCATTTCCAGGCTACTAATGAAAATACTAAACAAGCACCAAACCTGAGTCCAAATCCTGTGGGACTTTTTTCATTTTTCTTCCCAGGTGCTTTAAAGTTTTTGGGTTATTTCCCGGGACCAGGAGGGATGCTGACGGACACCGGCGGGTTTTCCCCACACCCAGATTTCCCCCGCGGGGAAGGACTGCTGCTCAGCTGGGGAGATGCTGCGTGTGGGGGCCGATGTGCTGCGGGCTGTCGTAGATTTGGGATGCTCTTGCTTGGCCAAAAGGTAAGGATGTCTGATGTGGTCCACGACTAATGATTTTTTTAAAAAATAACAGAAAATCTGAGATTTAGCTGTGTCCCCCAATTCCTGTTTTCACCACAGAGCAACAACCCTCTTTAAAACACATCTATTACTCACAGCAGTTCCCTGTGTTTATAGCTAATGAAGAGGGCTTTGGAAAGAAAATATTTGCTTTAGCAATTCCTCTTTCATCTATTAACCCCACTTTCCATCGCCAGCGCATAGCTGGGTTGGAGGACAGAGGCGGGGGTGGGGGCAGGGGGTCTGGCCGGGGGAAGAGGAGTTTAAAGGGGGTTTAGGGATCTGTACTCCATGCCTCTGGTCTGGGGCCATGGATACCAAAGGGCTTAAGGATCCAGCGAGTCCTGACCTGTCTGGCGTCCCGACCTGTGGTGGAGGAGAGGAGACGGGCAGATCGACTCCTACTCCTCTTCCCAAACTTAGAGGAAGACCAAGGGGATTATAAAGTCCTTGGCTGTTCTTTGATGCCTGGAAAGCCTCTTGAGTACACGGGGTTTTAAATCTATTTAAGCACCTGGAAGATAACAAGGTGATAAAAAGCAGCCAGAGTGGGTTTGTCAAGAAGAGATCACATCAAACCTCTCCGATTTCCCTCTTTGACAAGGAAACTGGCCAAGCGCATGAGGAAGAAGCCACAAGCGGGACATATTCCGCATTCTGCGAGCACCAACTGTTTAGCAAAAATGAGCATTTCTTTAAGTTTCTGCCATCGTTTATCAATCAGCTGTTGTTATTTTCCTTGTTTGAAAAGTTTTGTTCACCTGCCCCAGGAGCAGCAGCAAATCCAGGGGAGCGAGGAGACAGCAGGTCATGGGGAGCCCTTCCAGCCTGCGCTGAATCATCCCATGATAACCTACAAATACCAGAAGGACCCCGAGAGATGGGCCCAAGATAAATAACCTTGGGTATGATGTGCTTCCAAACTCAGGAGAAAGTTCATAGCGCGGACATGGAAGTGATTGTCTTTGCTTCTAACTTTGTTACTTTCAATCAGTTTTATCTCCCCCCCTGGTTTGAACAAGTCCACTCTCAGGATGAGCTTTGTTGCCTATTTTAGCTTTGAAAATTCATCTGGCTCCCGATTCCCTGTGCAATACCAAATTTTACCCCATCAGTGACACCTTTTAGCAACTTTTCCTCCAATGAACTCAGAAAGATGCTTTTACAGGATGGGGCTGGCTGAGACCAGCTCCAGCACCCTGAGCAGGTGGGAGCCCCGGTTCCCCCGGCACTGGGGGCTAAGGCAGCTCTGGCAGCACCTGTGACCACAGTCGTGAGCTGAAGGAGTATTTGTCACTCACTGTTGCTGCTCTCAGGTGGGGTTTGTGTGTCCTGCCTGGGGAGGCCTTACCCCACCAGCCCCTCGCACTCAAATCCATCCTCAGCATCCCAGGGGTTATTTTCAAGTGGATTTTTGTACTTCAAAAGTCTCTGCTAGATCCCGTGGAATCGCAGGCTTAGGGCTGCCAGACCCGGGGCTTGAGTCTGTGGGCAAGAAGCCTGTGTTGGGGTGTCAGCTGTGGGTGAGGAGCTGGGACCCAGCTGGGTCCAGGACAGGGGGACTGGGGGCTGGCTGCAAATGGGGCAAATCCAGCAGGATAGTAGGTATCTGAGGACCCCAAGGTACAAATCTCAGCACCTTCAGACACCTCCAGCTGGGCCAGGCTTGCTCGGGTCTTCATTTACAATTCAGAAACCGGGTCCCCTGTGAGTCTGGCGCTGTCACTTTGATGGAGTGATCTGTAACTTCCCTGGCTAATTGTCAAAGCGCCGCATTCAATCCAGGGCACTCTCGTCTTCCCCTTGGAAAGCGTCTTCTCCTACCTGCGCTGGCAGGAGAGCGGCACTGCTGCGCAGGGGACACCGCATCATTCCCATAGCAACAGCCTGGGAGGCTGCAAAAGGAGAATTATGACTTTGTTCCCTGTTCTGGCACAAGGAGAAGCTGGGCTTTACAGGATTAGGCAGATCCCAGCTCAAACATCCAGTGTAACACTGGAGGGAATAATGAATAGTAATAGCAGAATAAATGGCTTTTGATATAAGGCTCTGTCCAAACAGCACGAACAACCCACCTTGTTTAAACTTGGTCGATGCTGACATGGTTTCCATGCTAAGTATGACCCTTGGGGGTTTTTTTGAGCTTGTCAAACTGTGTCCACCCAAACCAGCATTTTGCATAGTTTTCTGCAAGCAATTCCAACAAGAAAATTGCACTGACCTGCATGAGCCAACCTAAAACGTTTTTCCCCTCACGAGCGCTCTGATACAAGGACCGTTTTGCCCGAAACAAAGGATTCGTGATCGGATTGCAAGGTGGGTCTTCACCAACGCAATCACCCCATTGAGGGGCAGTGCAGGGTCTCCCCCAGCGCCTCGGGCTGCCCATTCCAGCCCTTCCCAATGGCCAAACCCAACCAGCCCATGGGCCGCGACCGGGCGGTCCCCGCTGACCAGGCACCGAAAACTAGAGCGATGAACTGGTGATGGAGGAGATGGCAAAAAGCAGCTCAGGACTGAAACACAAGTGAGTCTCCAATTCCTCCGGTTTGAGTGTTGGGCCAGGACAGAAGCAAGGCTACGCCACCAAGCACACTTCATAGATACTTCAGAGGAATAAATATGTCATGAAATTTGAGGCTGAGAGCGATCGTTATCATCCAGTATCTTCCTGACAAGACGTTTTCCCACAGACTCTGGCACTACGTCTGTGTCTGATGGCTGAACTTGCATCTCATCTTGGTATCAAGGCTCCTCACCCTGGGGAATGAACCCTTTTTCAGATTAATTTTGTTGATAAGTGATCACCCCGACTGCTGAGAGCTTCCATTCACTGTCTGAGACAGTCAGCTCCACTGGCCAGCCTAGAGTTCAACAAAAATTTGCCTTAATGAATCAAAGTTCCCTTTACTCCAGGTACATTTATATCTCAGAAAAGCAGAAATTTTCACACCACGAGAATACTTTGGACTGGTGGAGTACAGGTCCTCACATGAGTATCTAATGAGGATATTGGGGTTAATTACTACTTTTACAAGGGCTACAGCAGCCGGGATGCTGATTTAAGCCTCTGGCCAAGCCCAGGGCCGTGACCACCCGCGGCCGTGACCACCCGCAGCCGTGGGGCAGCACCTGCAGAAGGACCCCCATTGTCCCACACCCCATCATCCCACATCCCATCCTGCAGGGAGACACTGCTGTCAGACATCTGGAAAGGACCTCAACATCGACGGCTGTAGTGGCTCTGCCGCTTTCCCAGCTTTTTGAGAAGCTGCTCCTGCTCCCCGGCCGCAGCGTCTCCATGCTGGGATTTCTCCGTGTGAGCGTGAGCTCGTGACCCTTCCCCTGCCAGCCCCGCACCGCCGGCAGCCGGCACCTCCGACACTTCCCTGGGAAACGTCAAGCACATGTAACGAGCTGAGAAAATCCACTCAGCTCATCTCTCTCACTGCTTCCCTGGCTGAATTGCGGGGGGAAGCAGCCCCGTTTTCCCCCGACTTCCCATTATCCCCCCCAAAAAGCCCTTTTTGCACAGCTGTGCCACGTTAGCATCTTGTGGAGCCCTCCTGATGGCTCCTCTGGCCTTTATTGCAGCCGCTGTTGTGTTTCCTCGGGTTATTTGCAGGAAGCCAAGTGCTGACAGTGGTTTCTTCAAATCCCAACACATTTCCCAGGGAAAAGGAGGCCGGTGAAGGAACAGGCTCCCCGGCTCCGCTGTTCACAACTTGTGACCTTGCCAAGTTATTTAGTGATGTTTGCTGCTCAGCACCATCACGGGAGACAAACCCAGGCTGAAAAAAAGAAAAGAAAAGGCAAAAAGTGACCAGAGAGCAGAGCCACAGCATGAAACTCCTTGTGGCCATCAGCCCGGGGCTGGCGGGGAGATGGGACCCGGTTTTCAGGCTCTCCTAAGCAGAGAACCCTTGGCCCTGCTTCCTGTTATGGGCGCCTCATTCCCAGGCAGTAAAGCTGCAATGGTTTTTCTTTTCCCACAGGATCAAAACCGATCCTGATGCTGACGTGTGCTTCAAAGCCTGGGAAGAAATGGTGGATGATTGCCCCTTCCTTTTTTCCTTTCCTTTTTCCCTGTCATTGTAATAAAACAACAGTAGGGAAAGATGTGGGAAGGGAAATTAAAGAGAAGCCCAGTGCCTTTCCAAAGGGTACCTGCTGAACACTGGGAGCTCATCCCCCCGGAATACCTCAACACGGGATGCGCAGCCACATGCCAGCAATTACAGTCCCTGGGGTTAAACCAAGAGAAAGGACAGAAACAGGAATTGAACTGGGAACCCAGCCTACTGCGCCACGGCCTCCTGCTTCCATCCAGGATAACCAGCTCTGTGTGTTGCACCCGAACAAGGCACTGGAATACTGTGCTTGGGGGATCTTTAGTGAGAGGTGTGCTTCTGTTTCCCCCCTCTGCAGAGCCCGGCTTGCTCCGATCATCCCTCGAGGACAGCACGCTGTCTTCTTCACAAGCCCCCAGGAGTTTGGGCTTTCCCAGGCAGCTCGGTCCCTGCGGTTTGTCCCAGCTGGGTTTGGGTGTATCAGCCCTGGTCTGGGGGTGAGGGGACAGCCCCGTTCCAGGGAAGCTGCCACAGGTGCACGGGCAGGGCCCTGGGTACCGGCACCTCCGACTGAACCCCATCCCCAGCCACCGCTGGCTCAGGGGAGCTTTATTCTTGCCTGGTGTGCTGCCAAGATTGGGTCTTCCTGGGAGTTGAGAGCACAGGGCAGGATGTCTCCACGGTTGCCCAAAACCCCACCCAGCCCCTCTGCCTTCCACAGTCCTCATTTTCCCCTCCCCTTCTGCATTGCCTCTTCCCACTCCCTTTCCCTCTCCCTCTCCTTCCTCCTGCCCAAACCCTCCTCTCTTGCCACTTCGCTCCTCTGCTCCTCAAGTAAATCTCCTTCCCCTCACTTTTACCTTTTCCCCTCTCTTTTCTCTCGCTATTTCAGGCCATGCTCATCCCCTCTTTTCATTCTCCATGCCCACCCCTCTTTCGTCCCCTCAGGGCACGGGGCGCAATTTCACACCCTCCAGATCCACCACCACCACCACCAACCCAAACGACTCCCGGCGGCACCATGACAGCCCCAAATCCCCGAGTGCCGCCTGATTTACTTCCCACAGGAGCCACCAGCCCCGGCCAAACCCTCCTCCGCTCCTGACTCTCCCGTTCTGAGTATTTGTTGATTTAAGCCAGCCCCTCAGGGATTCAATTTCTGTGCAGAATGCGAGGATTTAGCCATACAGCCGATGTTAATGCTAATAGGATTTGTACAGCTAAACTCCAAGCCTCCCAGTAAAACTCTCTGCCCCGTTGTTATCTTTAACTCTTCTGCTGCTCGCCAGGTACCCGACCTACAGGCGCCAACGGATGGAGGCGCAGATGCTCCACAGCATTCACACAGGCTTCAAAATGTGGGTGCTGAACCCTAATTCATCCCTGCGACCCATGGGAGTAGCCAGCGGTTGATAGATGATGTGCTACGTGTGTTTTCCTCCTCCGCTGAGAAGTTGGTATTGTCTCAGTGAGGCTTTTGGAGCTTTTACTGATGTCTCCACCAAAAGCCCAGGGAGGTGTTGCTCCTTCCTCGTGCTGCTCTGACCTCAAGCTGCTGAAAATAAGGAGTGAAAAACAATCCCCAGGGCTGAAAACATCTGCAAGTGGGACACTGGGTGGACCTCGCAGTGTCGGGCATCTCTGGGGACAAGGTAAGAGTACAGGCCCCAGCAGTGGCATTTTTTTTCACATTAAAGAAAAATAAATAAATGAACAAATCGTTATAACTCAGCCAAGCCTCTCGGATTTGGAGACTCGATGGGTGTTGTGGCGGGTGTCCCCGAGCAGTGGGGGTGGATGGGTTCAGATGTCACCGGCTGTGATCTGACATCGGGCCGGCGAGCGTCGGGAAAACCGGTGGGACCGTGTGCCCACAGCCGGGAAAACCCCCCCGGGACCCCGATCCCCGCCGGCGACGAGCGCCCGGAGCTGCCGGGCCCAGAAATGGGAAACCCGAACGCTGTGGCCGAACCCCTCCAAGCCCGGCCTGATCAGTCTGGGCTCATTTTCTGTAAACCCGGCCCAAAGATGGACCCGGGAGATTTCCACTCTCAAAAAAAAAAAAAAAAGTGGAAGATATTTAGAAAATAAACTTTTTTTTCTCGGATATGTTGGGGTAACGCCCCCCCTGATCCCCCTCCCCGGGAGGGAGCGCAGCCGCCGCCCCCCGCCCCGCTCCCGGCCCCGCTCCCGGGCCGCGGATCGCCCCCGCCCGATCCGGTTCCGCCCCTTCCCCTCTTTGTCCCCGCTCTCCCCGCCCCGGGCCCCGCCACCTCCCCCGGGCCCTCCCGGCGCCTGCACCGGCACCGGCGGGACCCGCCGCCCCGGGCATCCTCCTCCCGAACCTCCGGGCATCCTCGTCCCGGCCCCCCGGGCATTCTCACCCCGGAACCTTCCGGGCATCCTCGTCCCATCCCCCTGAGCATCCTCACCCCCGGACCCCCAGGACCCCTCCACCCCCCGGGGGAGGCGCAGCCCCGCCCGGTGCCGCTGCGATGCCCCGGTTGCAGCGAGGAGGGGGGTGAAGATGGGTGCGAGCCCCGCGGCGTGGAGGGGAGCAGGCAAGTCTTTGCTGAGCTCATTTATTTCAACGCCTAGGTCAGAGTTTGTTCCATTTAAAATTGTTGTATACACACACAACTGAGATTATGTACATATATACTATTAGTGAAATTATATAGACATTAAACCCACGCTTTTGGCGTGTCACACTTGCCAGCTCGGCTCAGAGACCCAAACTGAAGCTGGACCCATCCACTTCCACCGACAAATTCGCATTTAAGTTTAAATTCGAGCTTAAATTTGAGTAATTCAGCAGCCAAAGCGGGACCAGGATCCAGCGCTGCCCTGGAGCCGCGTTGGCTTCGTGGTGAGCAGTTCGTGGGAAGGGGCAAAGGGACACGGGGATGGGGTTTGTCAGGGAAACCGTCCCCGCGGCTCTGAACAGATACAGCCAAGAGACCTGTCACATTTAAAGGCAAATGCCACTTCAGAGTTGCACAGTTTTCCATATTTAAACTGCACATACTTATTCACGTTTTGTTTTCAGTTTATAGTGTGTTTTTTTTCTTAGAGGTGGCCTGCAAAAACTGCTTAGCATTTTCCTCATTGGTCCCATATAAAAAACCATTTCAGAACTACTCCAACCTCATTGTTTCACGTTTTCTCTCTGTTTAAAAGAAAAGGGAGGAAAGCAAGTTTCCCGGCTCATCCTGGACCTTCTCGAGGACACCTTGTGACTGCATTCCTCCCTGAGGCTCTGCAAAAAAAGGCTCCTTTTTGCAGAACTGCGTGAGGAAGAGGGTTATACATATGTTAATTTAAACACCTGAAAGAGTTTCGAAGCCGATGAGTACAGAAATCACTCACGCTTCCTGTTTTGGTGAGCTCCGTGTGTGCAAAGGAAGGTGTAGTTTCTTATGGAAATGTGAACATCTGGCAACCCCCTTTCAAATTAAAATTAAAGTAACATTTCTGATAGATTATGGGATGATATTCTTTATAGACCAGGGAGTGGCTGGCAGAGCCCCGGGAATGCTCCCTTAGGGATTAGTCTGGGCATAGGTAGATGTGCCCAATCCTGGCCTTTATTATATATTAGATACCACACATCCCAGTCCTGCGTAGCATGAAAGCAGATAAGCAGGGCCTAGGAAAATTCAGGACGGAAGTTCCTCAATAAAGCAGAAATGTGCCCAGGAACATGCTGGATCTATTCAGGTACGCCGAGCTGCAGGGGTGTGTGCTCGGGGATTTCTCCCCCCTAAAACCAGGGAGCTGGGTACGTTGCTCACAGGAAACTGGGACAAATTCCCTAGAAACAGCTCCACAAGCCTGACCAGCAGCAGAAGCCATACCCTGGGCACTGGTACAGTTTTCCAAAGAGAAAAAAAAAATAATATCGATGCCGTGTTCTGCTGTCCTGCGGCACCCACTCCTGCGAGGGGTTCCCCGTCCCACGGTGTGGCACCACTCACCCAGCTGACGGGGTTTGCCCCTGCCCTTGCCCCATGGGCAGTACCTGATGCTTCGCTTGCGCATGCAGCCCCAAAGACAATAAACACTGTGGGAAAACAGAATCTGGCTCGGGGTGAGGGTTTTCCAGCGGCGATGACACCGTTTCAGCCCCTTTCAGTACTTCAGATGTCAAGTCTGGCTCTCGGCAGCACCCGTCACAGTTTCACGCCCTATTTTATTGCTGAGCAAATTGCTGCTGTCACCTCCTGCCCCGGGATCCTGGTGTGGGAGTGGTGCGGGCCAAGGTCCAGAGGGAACGGGCTCTGCGGGGCCTCTCGGGCACACGCTGCTCCCTCAGCCCGACGCCTCGCTGGGCATCACCCCGTACCAGGCACTTGGGGAAAAGCTTGGCCAAGTAACGGAGTGCTGGGGGTATTTGGACTTCAGATACCGGTGATAGGATCCTCCAAGCTCTGACACTAACTCTAGGCCCCTAAAACAGTGTTTGTTGTCTCTAATTTTGTTCCATCATGTTATTTAGTGGTACCGGTACCGCTCCTCGTGCCCTGCACCAGGTGGGACCGCCATGGGCCGCTGGAAGTGATGGGGGGTTTATTTTTCTCATGCCAAAGTACCCCCAGGTGCTTTCCAATGTGTCTTTAATGCTAAAGCTTCAGCGCTGAGGTACCTCAAGAGCATCATTAGAGATAAAATGCTTAAGGCAGCTCCGTGGTGGAGGCACAGGGGGTTGCACTCCCAAAAGCCTGGTATCGCAGAGTCCTGAGTTAACGAGGTCTCTGTGACCACAGGCCAGATTTGCCCAGTTTACAACCAAATTGTGGTACACCAGCTCAAATTAAACCAGTGCATTGATGTGAGCCAAGAGCTGGGTTAGTTGTATTTTAAATCTTTGTACGTGTCTAAGGCTTGGCACGGAGCGAAGAGTGGCAGAGAATCTGTCGAGGAAGAAAGCCCTGGGTTCACTATAAAACACTTTCAGGGCTGAATTGCTTCGTAAAGGCTGAGCCACCTTTAGTCGGAAAACCTGAAGAATTAATCCATGAGTAAGAGCAATCTAGAGATAAATGCATTCCCTGCGTGCTCAGCGCTCTGACTCGGCAGAATAAGGAAGCTGGGGAAATATCGTCCCCAGTTTCAGTCAACGCACCACTATTTCTAAGGTCACAATGTACAAAACCCCTGCATGGGTTTTCTTTGAGCCTGGATAAACACCCCCAGTTTCTAGTTTTTAATGTAGCTGCTTTTTTTAATGTGAGTGCACTCTAAAGGAGCTGTACCACATCAGCTTGGACTTTGGGGGAAAAACAGCTTTTGTGCAGACGCTGGCCAAGGAATAGCCCATTCCAGAGAGGTTTTATTTCAGGTGGCCATCGAGCAATGAATGTGAATGGATGCAGAGTGGACTGAAAACTAGAAATTGCTTCTAACTACCAGGGAACCTCCCAACTCCCCTCCCTGCTACACCTGAAGTGTGCAAAACCTGGCAGGCTCTCCTCACCTTGCTGTGGAGATTTAATAGAGGGAAGTCTCCTGTGAATTGCATTTCATTATTTTCACAACATACACTGCAGACACCACTACGAAGTATTATCATAAATAATTCAAACGAAGCTACAAATGATAAAGTAAATGAGCAAAGTCCAGTTTGAGAAACATTATCTTCCTTTTTGCCTGCGTCGTCTTTGCTCAGGCGCCGATTCGCAACTCCAGTTGTTTGCAGCCAGATTCACCACAAACTAATGAGGTTCTGCCCAACAGCATCTTTCAATGAACGTGAAAATTAGGATAACAGGAGGGCTTCTTCTGCAGAGGTCACAAAATTCCCAGCCAGCTCGTAATATTTGAAAGGGCTGCTGTGGGTACGAGCTTTGCTGGCGGTGACACTCGTGTCAGGTTGGAGAACGTAGCCCAGCTTGGTACCGGCGCACGCCAGAGCAGAAAGGCTGAGGAGGGATGATTTGCCTGAGCAGCTCGAGCCACTCACTTCTAAAATCAAATATCCTGGCTGAGGGCTGAAGGCTCAGCGCTCCTCGGTGCAGGAGTGTCCGTGGGGCGAGCAGGGCTGCTCTAACCACCGCACCATCGCGCTCCCTTCCCTTGACTCCTGAACCCAGGATTTTGCCTTTGCCTGGGACACACGAGCGTGAGGATGTCGGTGCTGGGGCTGCACGGAGGAGCACCCAGGATTTCATTCCCAGCTCAGCCTCTCGTCCTGCTCTTCGTTTCCCCAAGGCTCTCTCGCCTACTCTAAGGCCCTGCCTGGCCCAGGCGTTAGCACAGCTTGCGGATGTTTAGCTGCTTGTGCAACACCTCCAGTAAGCAGAACAATATGATCTTCTCTGCTTTCAGCGCGGGGAGCCAGTGCTGCGGCCGCCGGGGCGCAGAGGAGCCAGCTGCCGTGGTTTAAAAAGCTGCCACCCCTCATCCTCCCCGCTTTTCCCCCCGAGACATCACCCCCCCGACGGCCCAGCCAGCAAAACAGGTCGGTTTAACGCAACCGATCGTGGAGGAGCAGACGTGGGTCCCCTCCGTGCCTGGGAATGTCACTGCCACGTCCATGTGCTGGCACGAGCTCCCACCCGAGGGACACAGAGAAGAGGGATGAAGTTTTTACTGGTGATGCAGCTGTTTCCTATGGAAATACAGACCAGCCCCGCGCTTGTGCCTTCAGGATTTCTTATTAGGTTTCCTGTATGAGCTCTGCGCAAGGGAAAAAGTCCACGTTTTGAGTTGCAAACACAGCGATGGTTTTGTTCCCGATGACTTACCCAAGCTGACTATATCTACCGCACTGCCCCGAGCCCAGTGACCGGCCGCGGAGCGAAGGACGGGCTGCGGCCGCTGCAGCCCCGCCGAGCGCAGCCGTCGCAGGCAGCTGCGCTTGCAGCCCGCTAAAGCCCCATCCTTTAGCATCGCCGCTTGCAGATGGTCATATAATTACTGTTTGCTTTCCCATCATGTCTTTTTGGGACATGTGTTTTGCGTTCGGATTTCTCCAGCCTCCCTGTTTTTGTGAATCACACTTCATAAAATAATGGCTACCTAGGGAACGTAAGGCATAACATTTTATTCTTCCCATGCATACGAATTTTTCACTAGCGCTGCCACGATCCGGCTCATAAAGCAGAGTCTTCAGTTTTAATCCTTATTTTGCAATATACTTAAGCACACACCTACATTCACCTCTGTCCATGATAACACTGAGGTATGTTTTTAACTCTTACTCCTATGATTTTCTGCTTTAATTTAATCCAGGTCTCATTTCCTGGCTGTGCTGGTCCCCACCAAGCTCATCTCAAGCAGAATTCCTTGTCCCTCTGCTTTTTTCTATCAAAAAATTTGTCTATCGGAGCCTGTATATTCCTCACTAAAGCACTTTAAAGTCTTAAGATGAGAGGTGAAATACAAAATACAGCATAGCAATCCCCTTTCTTTTGCAGTGCACATGGGCTGAACTGCCCTGGCACTGTTGCTTCTAGACAACAGCATCTGATACAAGCAGCATCAACTTTTCTAAAACTAAAATAAAATATAAATGAAACCTTCACAGCAGTAAGAAAGCTAAAAACCTACAGATGATTCCCTGAGACACAAATAGAGCACTTGCCATTTTTCCAGGTAGGTAATGAGATCATGTATGATACCTCTGTGCTGGCAGACCACTCTCACCCAGCCCAAATCCCTCCTGACTTCTTCTGATGGAAAAGGGGAAATATTTCACCCAACTACGAACGAGCACAAGCTGATGTTTAAACAGAAATCTCAAGGGAAGCTGCCTATGTAACCACAGCTGGTATGCTGCGTACCTAAATCCTGACAGCCAATTTGCTTTTTTGGTGTAATATAATTCCAAGTCAGCCAATAGAGCTCCACCAGGAATTCATTTGGCCTTTTGTATTTACTGGGGTAGCCCTGGAGCGGGGAAGAAAAGGAGGGGGACCACTAAAAACCATTTCTCTTGCCACAGGTGCCAGTGCAGCACAAGCGCTTTTTATGTTGAGACATCGGGTGGGATGGGTTGGCTTGGGTGATTTGGCTTCGGGGGTGCTGGGCTATTTGAGGAGACACCTGGAAAAGGAGGGAACCACAGGGGATGCATCTGACACCAGTGGAAGTAAAGCAGAATTTTTAACCCAGGGCCATCACCATGCTTGGATAGGAGCCACGTAAAGACACGACTGCAGGGATCCTGAGCAAATGGGTGGGTTTAAGCCTCATCTGCGGCCACAGAGGCTGCCTGAAAAGGTGGGGGGTTCCTGGAAAGGTGAGGGCTGCCTGGAAAGGTGGGGGCTGCCGATCCTCCCCCTTGCAGACGCACCGTGCTCTTCCCTGCAGCCACATCCCTCCCCGAGGCCTGGCCGAGGAACCAGTCGGTGCAGGATCCTCCAGACTGCTGTAAGTTGTTGCTTTTAGTGCGTGAGCTTACTTGGTTTTAAGCCTGTTGCTTAAGCTTCTGTTCCTGTTCCAAGCTGCCCGTGGAATGGGAGCTTCCCATCAGCGGCGGGGCAGTTTGCAGGCGCCATTGCAGGTGTGCACGAAGCTCCGGTGTTGTGTTTTCAGGGGTGTGCTGCCTCCCCGCCTGTGCTAGAAAGGGGTGTCCGCAGCCTCCTGTGAGCATGGACACCAGAGCTTGAGGCTTTCTTGCTCTGTCCTTGCAGCATTGCTGGGGGATTCTTTCCTCTCCTTGGATTTTTCTGTGACTTTTCAAAAACTTGCCACAGTTGTTCCTGAAGGTCGAAAGAGCTCTAAGTGTTGTTCTGGGGGTGCACAGGGCAAACACCCCTTCTCCTGCCTGGGTTGAGCAGGGGGATGCTGGGGCTCTTCCCCGGTCTCTCCGCTGTTACGCCCCTGGGGGATACATTGAGCTTTTACTGCTGAAACTAAGAGTCAAGAAATGTGAAGATCCTTTTCCCCCAGTAGCCCTGTGTTTAGTGGTGAAACCTCTTTTCCCTTCCTTTACCTTTCAGCGCTGGTTCAGCTTTGCATGTCTCTCCTACCCCAAACCCTGCTGAGATGAGGGGTGCAATGAGAGAAAATCTGGCCTTCAATCTCTGCGGCTACCTGGCCCATGCTGGAGCTGCCCCAGCTCCTCCTACAGCTGTGGGGCTTTACAACCTCCTTTGCCAACAGGGACAACCTCAGCAAGTCGCTGCTGTAGCCCAAATAATGAGACGGGGAGTATGGTGACAGCAGGTAGCAGAGCAGCCCTGGCTGTTGTCCCTTTCCCAAAAACGAGGCCACAAGTCGGGGTAGGAAGATCTCATGTTGGGGCTTTGGTGGTTTGTTCTTCCTCGTTAATGAGGGAAGGAAAAAAAACAAACCCCCTGTCTCGTCTGTGCCTCTATGCTGACAGGTTGAAGAACAGCAGACACAGCCATACTGTTCTGTAATCAGCAATTAGCTTTATATTTTTTTCCCCTCATCCCTTTGAGAAAGGGATGAGGAAGGGCCCCACTTCAGAATAAATTAGTTTCTCAAAAGGGAGGGAGGTCTGCAGACGGCTTTGTTGTGCTTTCCACTCTTGTACAGCTCTAGAGCACACAGTCCTCCCTCCTCAACCTGTCCGTGCTCCAGATGTTCTCCTATTCTGAACACCTGGAAGAAGGGAGGTGGCCTCACGTCCACCTTCACCAGAAAAGCAGCTGTTAAATGTCTGATATTTATCGTTAGACGTCAGTGTTAGTTTTGTCCAAGTATTTGCCTCCTGAACGCTGTGACGCTGTAGGTTTATTGCTGGTTTGTGGGAGTTACAATGCGGCTTCGGCTAAGTCAAACGTGGACCAGGCGTGGTGGTAGGAAGGTGTTGGGGGCTATTAAAGAACCACTAATTAAAACGTGGGGCTCATTCACGTGCCCTATTTCTTCATGAAGTGCAAGAGCTCAATGTGTGTGCGAGGGAGGAATTTTACACCTGCACTGTCCCCCCACAAAAGGATTTGCTGAGCAGGGAGGATTTGAGAAGCTGTTGGTCAGGGTCAAGGTCTCCTTGCCCCTAACTCAACCTCCTGGACAGCTTCTCCTTTTTGGGGGGGAGAAAACCTCTGCCCTGCTGCAGCCATTTGCTCCCTGGTATGGGCAGGCCTTTTCTGGGGGTGGTTGTCTGAATCCTGATTTATCCCCAAGCAGCCCGTTCCAGTTGTGCTTGTTTTTCCCTTGCAGCCTCATGGTGGGTAGCTCCGTGCAGGAGAAGGGTTTTGGCAGCCTGTAGCAGTGCTCTGAGTGGCTCCGCTCCTCTTTCTGTGCAGAACCAGCCCTGAGCATCCCTGCTAAATTATGGTATCTGCGCAGTGAACACCACAGCAGCAAAACACAGTTCCTGAAACTTTGTCACTTCCAGTCTCTTCATTTCCCTGCTCCAAATTTCTGAAGTCACTCAAACACTTCTAACAACTGGGAGGAGTGCTCTCCCTATTACACTAAAATTTACCTCACTCCGGTGCTCAGCAGCGCTTTAGTTACTCCCGTTGGCTGGGGCTCACAGCAGAGTGGAGGACTCCCCTAAAACTGTCATTTTTAGGGGGCACTTTGGCAGTGATATGAGCTGCCTTTGCTTTCCAGTGCAGTGCAGCACAGCTCTGGTCTGCGGAGAGAGGCAACCCTTCGCATTTTGGCAGTGGCTGCATTAAACGGAGCCGGTGAAAGCCTCATCCGGAGGGGATTTTTCTCCATCGCGGCCCCAAAGGGAAGCAGGGAAATGGGGTAATCTCAGAGTGTTCTTAAGGAGCATTGCTAACCCCTAAGGCAAGGGATGGCGAGCAAGAGTGAGTGTGCAGCACTGAGCGACTGTCATGTGCTTTTTGCCACAAACCCACTTATTTTAAAAAAATAAAAAGTTTAGTCCTGAGGCTGCATCTTTTACCCCACCAAGTGCAGGCTTCAGCGAGTGACTAAACAGAGGGTGTGACTGCATTGTAAAGCATGGGCACAGCCCCCCGGGGACAGTCTCCTCAGGGAAATCTGGGAGGCATCCTGATTTTTCCACCTCTTATGCTCTGCTGGGTACATAACGTGTTTGCTAACTTCTCATTTGCTAACGATCTGGTGGTGGTCTCATAAACACCTCCTTGCATGAGTGCTTTCCCATGTGAATACTGCCTAAACACCCGGGACAGCTTATTGTTCACTTCCGAGTATACTAAAAGAGGGGATCCGCTACGATGGGGAGGTGCAGCCCTTGCGGGCTCCCAGGGTTGTAGCTGTTTAGGTTATTTATTTTAGCTCTGTTCTTTTCTGCTGCATCACCAACGATTGGTATTTGTTTCAGGCAGGCTTCTGGTTTATTTGTACATCGCAGCGCTTGCTGCTGGGGACTCCTGTGCCAAGCTCTGACCCTCTAGAGGGGCCTCCTCTTTGCCCAGGGCACTCCAGAAACACCATGGGGAGCACAATTTATCCGCCCAGCTCACATTCGCTGAGGTACCATCAGGTACGGTTTGACTGGGCAAGAAAAAAGTGCTGATCCCTTTTCCTACACATGCTGCCCTGCCTGAAGCTGGTGCTGCCAAGCCCGTGTTGTCCGCAGCGTTACCTGGTCATCGCGTGGGAGCCACTGCTGCCCGGAGCTCACAAATCCTGATTGCGGAGCACGGTTGGATTTATCGCTCATCTTGTACACGGAGGAAGAGAAACCTCAGCCTCAAATTTCAGATAGAAAGGAAACCACGCACTTTTGGAGTCAGTGTCTCCAAATAGCTGAGTTTTCTCTCAATCTTCTCCTGCGTAGCATCCAGGTCCTGCAAAGATCATACCGGTGGTTGACCCTGCTCTTGCTTGCGAGGTCCTTGTGGACCAAGGGCCACAGGAACAGAGACAGTATTTTAGCCTCCTGAGTTTCCTGCAGTTTCGTTGCATTTCAAGCAGACCCTCGGAGCTTTGGGGGTTTTAACTCATCGTGGGTGTATTTTTCTCCCCTGGCACACTTTGGGTTGCTTGTCCCATGTGCTAGTTGCTTGCTTCTCACAGGTTTCCTGGGTTTAAAAGATGTGGGACAAACAAAAAACCCCATTCTGCAACTGATGGAGAGACTTCAGCAGTAGGAGACTGCGGTCCTGCCAGAGATACCACCACATCACTGAATTGCCAAGGTGTGTTGCACCCCCTTTAGGTTTTTAAAGCCATTTTTGAGGAGAATATGGAGAGTTAGGGACGTTCTCCTTGTTGGGAAGAAGAAGAGCTTGCTGCCGTCTCTCAGGCCCACTGGTGGAGCCCATGTAGACCACGTCCTGGCGAGGACACAACGCGTCCTGGTGGGGACAGGCTTTGTGGGGAAGCACTGGGGCACCTGGTAATTCCCCGTTGGCTTTTCCCCCCTCAAAGGAGCGGGGCATTTCACCCATGTGGGGTTACAGGCTGCTTGGGGGGCGAAGCAACCAGCTGAGGAGCCTCCTCGACCTTTCCGTGGCTCTCCCGGGGCTGAGGCGGGGGGAAGGCCGGGCACCCAACGCCGCGTGCCCTCGCTCCTCTCCTTCACGACAGCTTCCAGCCAAAACCCCCTCAGCGCCTTCAAACTTTTCCCAGAGTTTGGATGCAAGGACCGGGTTTAGTGGTGGGGGGAACCACCCGCGGGCCTGGCGGGGTCCCCCGCGGGGTCCCAAGCTGTGGGCCCCGGCTGCCGTCACTCTCCGGGCCGCGCAGGCCGGCGGTGGCCGGGCGGGGAAGGCGCCGATAACGGCTCCGGGGTGTGAAGGTGCCTCGGGGAGCGCTG
This sequence comes from Strix uralensis, assembly GCF_047716275.1. Taxonomy (NCBI): domain Eukaryota; kingdom Metazoa; phylum Chordata; class Aves; order Strigiformes; family Strigidae; genus Strix; species Strix uralensis. The sequence continues at coordinate 12,525,945 of NC_133986.1, forward strand.
GCTCCGCTGAGGAAACCGCCGGTGGCGGGGCCGGGGCTGACAGCAGAGCGCGGGGCCGCGCCTCACGCTCCCCGTCCTGTGGGGGAACCAGCGCGCTCGGGGGCTGCCCCGGCGCCCACAGCTCGGCCGTGCCCCCCGCGGAGGAGGGGGGGGGACCCCGGCACCGCGGTGCGGGGAGGCGGCGGTGCGGGAGAACCGGGGCCGTGAGGGGGTCCCCGGGGGGGGGGGGGGGGGGCGGGGGCGGTATCGGGACCGGCGGGAGGGGCGGGGGGGGGAGTGAGCCCGGGGGGGGGGGAGGGGGGGGCGGAGGGGCGGGGACGTTCTCTGCGATTGGTCGGTGGCGGCGGGGAGGGGCTCTGGCGATTGGCCGGCGCGGCGGAGCGAGCGGCGGAGCGGCGGGCGGCGATTGGCTGCGGACGAGGAAGCAGGAAGGAGGACGGAGGGGCGAGCGGCTTGCGGGGAGTTCGCGGCGGCGAGCGGCGGCGCCTCCTCCCCCCCCCTCCCCTCCCCATATCCCCGGTACCCGCCCCCGGCCTCTGCGCGCCGCCCGCCCGCCCGGGCCGCGCCGGATCGCGACGCCCTGCGGCGAGGGAGGGCGCGAGGGAGGGCGGGCGGCGGTGCCTCATCCCCATCCCGCAGCCGGGCGGCTGCCGAAGAGGCGGCGGTGGAGGAGGAGGAGGAGGCGGAGGAGGCGGCGCTGACGCAGCAGCGTGGAGCCCGGGACTCGGGCGCCCCGGGAGGGCTCCCGTCGCTGGATCTCTTCCCCAGCCGGGGCCTGCGGCAGCCCCGCGGCGCGGGAGCGCGCCCCGGTGAGTCCCCACGCGGCCGGAGGAGCCCGCGGCGCCGCCTCGTCCCCTCAGCCCCCGGGAGCCCCGGCGGGGCCGGGAGCAGGTGCCGCCGCGGGGCATAGGAGGGGGAGAGGACGCGGGGCCACCGGGAACTTTCCTCACCGACTGCGGGGGGTGGTGCGGCGCCGCGGTGGGGGAGCCCCGGTGGCGGCGGGGGGGGCATCGCGGCGGGCGGCCGCGGCTCGGCGCCCCGCGGGGAAGCGGCCTCGGCGGCAGGTGGGGCCGGGCCGGGCCGCCCTCAGGTGCGGGCGGCGGTTGGGCGCGCGCGGCGGCCGTTAACTTGCGAAGTCCCGGTGGTGTGAGGCCGAGCTTAAACCCCCCCCCCACATCCCCCTCCATCTCCCGCCGACCCGGCCCGGCGCGTCCTCGTCGTCCCCCCGCCCCGGGGCCAGCCCGTCCGGCCCCGGCAGGACAAAGGCGGCGGCTCTGACAGGCGGGGGCGGGGGGGGCAGGCCTCCGCGCCGGGCAAGTTGTGGGGGCCCGACGCGGTGCGGGCTCGGTGGTGGGAGCTTATTGCCCCGTGGTGGGTGTGTGCACAGCGGGAAGGTGGCTCAACATCGCCGGTTTTGAGGCGATTCCCGAGGAAAAGGGCCGGGAGCGTGGGGTTGGCGGAGCCGCTCTCCGCCGGTCCCTCTGTGCCGGCCCCTCCCGGGGCTGTTTCGGGGCGGCAGCCGAGAGCAAAACCTGCTCTGCCCAGCCAGAAGTTTGCACAGGGTGGACGTGGCGGTGGGTTGGTGTTTTGCCCCCCCCCCCCCCCCCCCCCCCCCCCCCCCCCCCCCCAAGCCTGAGCGTGGAAATAAAACCCCTCGCCTGCACGGCCGGTAATTAATCGGGCAAGTTCGTCGACTTTCCCCTCGTTTGCTGGAAGGTACCGGCGGTGCCGTGCCGGTTGGGAGCGGCGTCTTGTCTACGGGAACGCAGGTGGCATCGAGCCTCTTTGGGCGACGGCGGCGGAGTTTTTATTTTCACCGTGTTTTAACCCCCCCGGCCTCCTCTCGGCTGCACTTGCCGTGCGTTGCTCGTGGCCCTGGACATCTCTCTTTTCCTGTCGGTAGCTCCGGTGGCCGAGAGCTTGTTTCCTTTTCTCCTTTTGTGTAGCGGTAGCTCCTAATGGAGGCAGCTCCGCTGGCTCCCTCTTTTCCAGCTGCTTCTACAAGGCGCAGGAGCCAGCACATGTGACTGGGCAGATCTCGGCAGACTAGCAAGTGCTCTCCGGGCTACTGCTCGCCAGACAGCCGCCGGCCGGGGATGCCTGTGCCCCGGCCTGGGGAGTCGCGGGGACCCCCTCTCTTTCAAAAGAGCAGCCGCGAAAATTTGAAAAATACGGGCATTTGGGATCTATTCTATTTGCCTTCTTCCCCCCCCCACCCCCCCCCTTCCATCTCTCTCTTTCCAGAGTGCTTATCTGAAAGAGGTTCTGGTTTGGTTTTGTTTTAAAGAATACAGCTGCCCCTCGTGCTCGCTCTCCATCTGAAGTCATCATTGTCAGGAGCAGGCGAAACCTCAAAGCGAAAGGCTTTTCTGTGCTTTTGCTAGCCTGGTTAATTGATCTGTCCATCAGTTTGCCACAATTAGAAAGCGCTCGCTCCAGACTGGCGGGCTCTGTGTGATCTTTGGTGCTGTGGTTGCGGGACTGTGTTCTGGGGTCTCGGGTTTTTATTTTAAGGTTTCCAGTCCTTACGGTTGTGAGAGGTAGGGTGACACGAACTGTATGATAGACTGATGCTTTTGAAATCTTAATGTGATTTAAATACCAGCACGCTGCTGATCGCTTTAACAGAAATATCCTGCTAACATATTCATCCCGAGCCATCCTTCACGTTTGTCATGTCCCGGCTACCTGAATCGTTCTCGAGCTTTGGCTGGAACTGTCTAAATATTTGCTTGCGATAGGAAACTATGTGTTAGTCTGATTTAACAGGACATTTTGGATTTAAACATTGATTTCTGTTTGTTTTCCTAATGAATTCAGTGCAGCATTTTAAATGGAGCAGCAGCATAGGCTTTCCAACTGCTGTTCTTGAGCAGAACAGCATTAGTACCACAGTGAAGTGTAGCATCGCTTATAGGTGTAAAATCAGCCAGAAAACACCAAACCTGCAGGTGAAAATAATTCCCTCAACTTTGTGAGAGTGGATCCTTTCTAGATCCTCTGTTTGCCGTGGCTTGGTGGTGACAGTTGCGCAGAAAAATATAATGCCCCTTAGAAATGAAGCATTTGCTGGGAAAAACAGTCACAACCTTCCTTGGTCCCGTAGCAGAAATGTTGTTGTTTCAGAAGCCATTGAGGTTTTTGCATCCAACTGTATTGATTAGTCTGATGTTGGTGCTCTGTCCTTCTTACCAGTCATCTGCATCACCTTCCTGTCTCCAGTCTGACAGCCCTCTTATTTCTTTGTTTTTTTAACCTCTCTGGGCAGAATACGTAAGCTAATTTTGTTTGCTGTGATGGTGTTAATTGCTGCTGTGTGATTCGGGGGCTGTACGAATCGCGGGACACGTGTGCTGGTACAGTCTGGGGATATCTGATTTAGATAGCTCTTGGCGATTATTTTGGGGAAATACACCCTTCAGCAAATGCTTTTCAAATACTACTGCAGCACTGAAAATAAGCCCTTAGCAGCAAATCTATCCAAGGTAAACAACTGAAAAATAATTAGAAGTCGTAGGTAATACCAACATGCTCACTGTTTGGTATTAAGTTCAGATCACAAGGAAATGAATGAATGATTATATCAGGTGCTGCAAAAATCAGGAGGTATGCTCAGATGTGCAAATATTGCATCCAAAAGGAGCTGTGCGGAGTTTTTTTGCCCCATCTGATACTCGGTTAACCATGGTGATACACCCCATGAGTAACGATGGGAACAACCCCCGCTTCGTGCCCAACCAGCCAAACTAATTAAGTCACAACTATCATATTGTTAGTAATACATGAAGCGGTAGTTCAGATAACAGGGAAATGACAAAAACTGAAAGTAAACACCCCAAAGAAGTCATAAAACTAAAAATAGCTTCAAGCGCAAGGTGTGCGCTGGGTGCCGTAGGCTGTCACGGGCCAGGGGAGCCGCATGTGTGACGGCCAGGGAAGTCTGACAGTCCCAGGGGCTCCCTGCCGAATCCCGAGGGCTTTCTGACTGTCTGGTCGGGTCTTCTGCTTCACCTCGCCATGTGTCTGCGTACCGGCAGGTTATAGGTGACCTGCAAATAAAATGGTTATATTTGCCTCTGCAGATTTGTGTCTGTCTTCAGATATTTCCTCTAAGTGTGAAGGCTGGGGAGTGTTGGTAGCTTCTGGATGCAAACTGTATTTAAGGGGGGTGTAAAGGGGGACATTTTGTAGTCGGGGCTCAGGAGGAATTGTGCCCCTTGCTTCAGCATGAGGCCTGTAAGGCTTTGGGCAGGGGGGGAGTTTCTTCAGAAATGCTCATAGCTATCCAGCGCAGCAATCTCCTTTTTCATTTGGACCAGAGGCATGTTTTTTAATGACAAAAAATATTAAAATTCATGGCCAGATTGCTACTCTGAGTGAATGAGTTATCTGTAACAAGACCGTTACAATTTCACCCTCTAAGCTTTCGCACTTGCAACCCCCGGTACTGGCAACTGATAGTCTTTAAATGGGGAAAATGCATTTCAAGGTAATACGACTGGTTTTATTTCTTAAGATAGAAAGAAATGTGATTGTCTGGGGCAATGCAGTAGGCCTTTATCCAGTTACTGGCCAGACATGATATTCTAGCATGAAGCTTTATTATAAAAAGTGAGTTGCAGTGATATTTCACATGAGAGTGGGGGGAAAAAAAAAAATCTTCCATTAGGAGAACAGGACCATGGAAACCTTTATCTTGCTGTAAAGAGAAATGAGGGACTGATGTTGTTATTAAGAAGTTAAACCAAAGGATGTCATTAAGAAGAAAATATAAATCTGATTTAAAATTAATTAATTTTGCACCTGTTCTCTCTCCCCTGTCAGTATTTGTGTGGTTGGAATTTAATTCATCTGTTACATGTTGTTTCTTCTCTTGCAACATGAGTGAAAATCCATACAAAACAGGAGAGAGTACCGAGAGCTGGCGAGATGTAAAAAGTGTGGTCAGCTGAGTGAAGTAAGCAACCCGAACCTCTTTTTAAAATCTCTGAACTATCAATATTACAGCAATAGCATTTCCAAAGAGTATTTTGAGTTAAATCGTAGCGGAAGCCCCTCTACTAGGGATGGCAGCGCTGTGCTCTGGTTCTGGCAAAATGTAGCTGAAAATGAGGATAACTTGTCTGGAGAAGCAGTTACATTTCCCATATTCAGCTGATCATTGATATACATTGAATTTCATGAAATCTTTGATAGAGGGTGTGTGGTTATTAACTCCATGTGAGTTGAAAATAAGACAAGGGACGCATCTGATTTTTGCCGGGGTTCTCTTGGGTGTGAGCCCGCTCGCTGCTTAGGCAGGCGTTAAACAGCCTCTCGGCGCTGGGGAACTAAATGTGTCTCCTTGGCCAGTTAAAAAAAGGTGGAAATGTGCAGTGGAACACGCCGTTAAGTGCGGTGGCACAGAGCAGCGGCGCTTGGTGTCTGAGCTGTGCCGTCAGCAGTGGAGTATGGAGAAGAAACACCTCTTTGGCCAGGGAAGGAACTTGTGTCAGCTCACACGAGCTCACTGGGAGCACAGAGCGTTCAGGGCCTTATGTCTGCGCTTTTCACGCGTGGCACGGCCGGGTGTGCCGCTGTTATCTGCTGCTTTTTAAAAATTCTGACTTAGAGGTGCATTTTCATGAAAGGCTGAGCTCTTGCTGAGGGCTGCTTTCAATCACTCGTTGAGGAATTCTCCTTCCTTTGCTGTTTAAATTTCCCAGCGCATCTTGAGCCTTGCGGTACGGGCTCTCCAGAGGTGTTTACTCTAAGACAGCTTTGGGGTGGGGGTGTGTTGAGGTGCTCTCCTGCCCTGCCGAAAGGAGTGCAGTGCAGCCCGGGTGGGCTGTTCTCCTGCTGCAGCAGGTCTGGGTGCTGCCTGGTGTTGTGGGTGTAAGCGGAGCAGGTGGACTCCTGTGTGGCTGAACTGGAGTGGTTTTGGTGTTGAGGAGCCTGGGATTCACGTTAAATGTGTCATGTTGATGTTTCGGTTCAGAGCTGCCAGTTGCTGTATTCCTTGTGTCCCAGTTCTCTTGAACAAAGGTGTGACTAAACAAGAAAATTAGGATATTTTTATTTTTATTTTTTTTCCCCCTTTGTAAGCCACATCACAGGAATGCTTTCTGGCACCCATTGTTCTTCAAGCAGTTTTTTGAAGGGCTTTCTCATGCTCAGCTTTGAAACTATACAGCTTGCCCAGCTCAGCAGGCTTGATTATTATTATTTTTTTTAATAAAAGATCTTGGCTTCTAGTGACTGTGTGTGTATCAATATTTCAAATTATTCACGGTGCTCTTAGAAATAAAAAGGAGGCATTTTTCCTAGCATCGATTGGCATAAAACAGCTTTGCTGGTGGCTTATTTTTTGGTGTCTGAATTATCATCCTTTAAATAAAATCGCAGTGCTAGAGAAGCATCGAGATCCGTGGGCATCGCTGAACTGTGCTGCTTCATACGTACACCGTGCATGGCCTTCTATTGTTCCTGGCTGTGGCCTGTGTGAAGCGCTGAAAATAGCAAGCTTTAGCCTGCCTTCACGCAGCACAGCATTATCCTCTGCTGCTTGTCTTCATTGTGTCTTCGAGTGCCGGCGGAATACCTGGAATAGGCTTAAATTGGCAGCGGAGAAAAGAAATTGAGAGTTGCAGGCATGCGAGGAAAAGATGGTTGAGTTGACTTTTGCAGGCTGAAAGGGAGAAGGCGCTGCTGCAGGGAGCGCGGCCGAGCAGCTGCAGCAGCACGTTGCTGGCAGAGCAGGCGGATGCTGCCCGAGCTGGGAAGCACCCTCGCACGCCGAATCCTCGCCGGGGAAGTTCGTTAAACTAAAGAGCGTTTTTTAACTAGACCCTAAAATGGAGGGGGCTCGACGCTTTGCGAGAGCGACGGTGTTATATGATCGTTTGCTGTATTAGGGCAGTTGGCAGATTGAGTGCATTCTTGCCGATTTAGGTTTGGGAATACCGTAAAAAGGAAAAGGATTTGGTGGGGGAGTGGGTGGAGGGGGGCACTGAGGCATCTCCCTCTGCGGAGGGAGGATGGAGAGGCACCAGGGGAGTGCAGGCAGCGAGGAATAAGCAGCAATAATCGCATATCGATAAACACGCAAGATTTGGAAGGAGGAGGAAAGCAGAGGCTTGTGTAGCAAACTAGTGGGCAGCAGGAGTTTTATTTTAAATTAAAAAAAAAAATGGATGCAAGAGGCGTGTTTGGTTTAGTTTCTTTGTTTGTCTAGCTCAGTCAAAATCAGTTCAAAAAAGCAATGTTGGAGGTGGTTCAGAGCAAGGAGGCACAGCAGATCTCTCCAAGGTGAGCAGGATAGCAAAGGGAAAGGATTTGTCAGCTGTGATCACATGTAGACGGAGAAGAAGAAATTTTCTTAAAATCCTGGCTAAACACCGGGTGCCAGGACAGGTATAAATCCCCAACTGGGTATTCCATAGATTTCAGCAAATTGCATGAGCAACGGAAGCGAACCAGGCGTTTCAGGGATTTGTGCCCTAAATAATCACTTAGTAACCCCAACTCCCTAATTATCTCGAGGTAGTACGTACAATAACCAAGCACGTGCTGGGTAGAGCGCCTGGCGAGGCAGAATGTGTAATGACTGCTGCCTGCCCCCCTTTTCCCTCATGAGAGCCCTGTTGTCTTGTCTCTCCCTTTCTTAGATGCTGGGTTTCCTGAAAGATCTCTAGGAATGCAGTTATTTGGGATTTCTACTGCTCTTCTTACGTTCTGGTTGCAAAGAGGTGAATCCTTTCAAATCCTGTTAGAGGACAGACGGTGTGATTGGGAAAGCACTGTTTAGCCAGCCGTTGGGGAAAAAAAAAGCCATTTTCATTTCTTGCCGTTTCCATTTCTTCCCATATAGTAGAAGAAGAGCCAGGGAATAATTCCTGCTTCAGAATAAATTACCAGCTTTGCTGAAATTGCAGTCTTGACACCTCCGGGGCTATAAAGGTGTGATAGAAAACCTGCCCTTCTTGGTGCTGGGAGGAATGAGGCTGCGGGTCAGCATCAGACATTAGGAATAATTTCAGCCTAGCGTTGAAGTTTTTGATGCAAGGAGTGTAATTACAGTGTGGACAGTGCATCGCTACCTGCGAAAGGCTCTTGTCTGCGCTCAGCATATGTGTGATTTGCATCAGTTGTCCTGCCTGAAACCACTAATGAGCTTAAGAACTCTTCTGTTTTCTTGGCGCTTAACAAAAATTAAATCCTTCCCTCCAAACAAAAATGTCGTGTGCTCAGCCTGATGCTTTCATGCCAGCACAATGGGTAATCGCTGACCTTGCCTGAGATGCCACCTCGAAGCTCATTACTGAGTAATTAGGTGCTTCTTAACCTTTCCACAAAGTTTGGGGGTTTTGGGAGCGGGGTGGGGGCTGTTTTTTTTGCACTGATGGCATGACATATCCCAAGACGCGGCCTTGAATTTCAGGCACTGGGCTGTTCCAAACTCCATCTGTCCACTAAGTGAATGTCAATCCAATTTAAGCTTGCATATGTTTCCAGGGAAACCATCGGAGGCGATGGTGAGAAGTGGACCATGGTGGGGCAGGGAAGCAAGTGCAACAGCAGCATTTTTACTTTTCAGTACTTAAACATGATTAAAACCTAGTTAGCTCTAATAACCCTATATAGGGTAGGGTTTAGAGTACTTGAAGGTCAGATAGTTTCTCTTGGAGGAGTCTGGGTTGTGTGTAAATGAATTGTAGTCAATTTAAAAATAAAAAAAAAATGGGAAAGTGGCTTCAGGTGCTGTCCCCAAGGTCTCATTCCAGCTCTTAGAGCTTTACACTTTCCCATATAGATTATGGTTTTGTGCAGTGCGGTCCTAATTTTCTTGTCTTTCTAGCAGGCCAAAGAACTCATGCGGCCGTATAAAAACCTGTCCAGCCCCTCAGCTGAACAAAGCAAGCTGTAAATGCTTTCTCCCTGTTATACCCAAAGGAGTCTTTATATGTATATTTAGACACACCCCCCCCCCCCCCCAATACAAATGGAAAGTGTTTAGGTAAATTAAAGATCAGCATCCTGGTCATGTTAAAAGAGCAACAAAGCATCTTGGTGCTGTGCGCTGGTGTATTTCTGCGCTGTTTTGGAGGGCAGCAGTAGTGGTATACCTTGCCTGAGAAGCAGGAAAGCAGATGAATATTTGGATATTTGCTTGTGATCACTCAGACCAGCCAAAGGTGCTGCCGTGCCCTGAGGGCTCATCTTTCATCCAAGGTGTGAGAATTTCCAGACGCTTACCAGCTCCAGCACGCTTAGCCTTTCAGAGATACAAAAGGAAACCCGTAAAGTTAGACTGAGCATAAGGCTGCATAGGTTTGGTGGTGTTTGTTTCTTTCTGCAGACCCTGTGGGCCCTGTTGACCACAGCAGAGAACCGACAGGACTCGTGGCACGCTCCGTGTCCACGGGGCTCTGAGGAGCATCGCCCAGCTCTGCTAGTGCTCCCATGCTGTGTGGCAAAGTTGTAAGTGGGGTGGGAGGCAGTAGAGCGGTCTCGAGAGTCACAAGCAGAATTTGCACTGGATTTTTGTTTAGATGAAATGAGGTGGGAGGTTTTTTTCCCCCCATTTGGAGGATTCGTCTTTAATTGAGAGTTTAAATTCTGCAGAAGCCAGAATTGTAAGTCTGCCTGGCTTTCCAAAGAGAAGCATCTTTCTGCCTGTTAATACAGCCATTAAATAAAATGTTTATCTTGGTTATTGAAATGAGTAGCAAGGTTCTCACTTTGGAGCTCTAAAACGAGATATTATCTGTCATTTTAGTTTAAAGAATGCTGCTAGAAAGCTTGGGCTTAAAATGTTTTACTGTGACAAATAGCTGAAGCAGGAGCTGAAATTCTGGTATCTGGGGGTATCCTGCGTGGGTATATTGTATCCTTGTGCATTGTAGCTGCAATACGAGGCAGAAACTCCTCAGCTCAAAGCTGTTGTCCAGCATCAGACCCTCTTTGGGTCAAATCTCCAGAGATTTGGACTGCCAGCAGCTGGGCTCCGGGGAGGTGGGCACGTGGGCACGGTGCTTCCTGGGAGTCATGCTTGGGGCTGAGATGTCATGGTAGCACGGTGGTTCTGGCTGGCGGCGGGGGGGCTTTGCAGCACGTACGTCCTTATCAGCTGTTTACCTTCCACGTCTGGGCACAGCATGGGAAAGTAGAGCTTCCTGCAGCTTTCTTGTACCTTCCAGCAGCTCCTCGAAACTTTCTACCAGTTCTTCTGCTGTTGACTGGTAGCTGCGAGTGTCTCCCGCTGCCACTTTGGCTCTGCTTCAGCTGGCAGTCCTTGCAGCTGCAGGCGTCCCTCTCTGGTTGGCTCTCTGGTCAGATTTACAATGGTCTAGCTTCAGATTTTGTCTACTTGTACCCCAGCCCGCTGGAGTCTGTAGCTCTAAACTGTGTGTGTCTTTTACCCTAGTGCTGTTGTGCTGGTGACTTGGGTGTATGAGGACATTTCTTTCTTCCCCATCCATCTGCCCCGTGTGTTGAACATCTCAATGTTCAATCAATGTTCTCAAATCCTGTAGCTGACAACCAAGGGATAATACAGATTTTTTTTTTTCTCTACTTGTCAGTGCTAGGAGTTCCTCAAAAGTTTTGCTCTTTTCTTCTCTGTTACGAATATATTCTCCTTGAAGCCAGAGTTGGAGGAAACACGGGGGTGTCTTCAAAATATTGGAGCACTCATTTGTGAAGAACAGCTTGCGTAGCACTTGTAGGAGTCTTGTCCCCAGTACTCACTGCACTTAGATGTTTTGAAGCTACAGCCTGACTTCAAGGGACCTTCCTGAAAATCCAGTTGGAGGTACCCATGACATTTCCATAAAATTAGGCTGAACTCTTTAAAAGCTTTGTGGTTCCCAAGAGGAAGTCGTAATTTTGCTCCTTTGCCAGAGATCTGATGGTTTATCCTCTGGAGTTCACTGTGACTTCATGGTGACCTGCACTGATGTGAAAATGGAAGTCTTCAGAGACTTGTTGTTGTTGGGTTCCCCCTGAGATGAGGCTGTGCCTCTGCTTTGGGAGAAAATATCTAAATGGGCTCCTCTTGTAGCCACAAGTTTGCATGGGGAATGTCCAGGTATGAATAAAGTCGGAGTAACTGTAGGTGAGATTTGCATTGAAGCTGGAAGTCATATAATGAAACTGTTTTGGTCTCAAAGCAAATCATAGCTTGTGGTGCTCGGGAGTTTTATCTGTGGCAGAAAACCCTGAACCACTGGTGGTTCTCTTGTAACACGTGGTATGGAGTTCCTGCAGCACTTGTTTGGGTTAACTGACTTTTTTTTTTTTAGAGCCGTCTTATGAGAAGTGCTGTTAGCCTGAAATTGAGGCACTAGATGGATGTGGAAATTGGGAAGAGACGCAATACTGAACATGTGTGCTCTTAAAAATAAGTGGTGAAAATCGCAATCAAGCTTTAGAGCACCTTTGCCGCCTGCACGGCCCCCATCTCCCTGTGCCCGTGGCAGCAGTGGGTGTAAAGAAGGAACCTGGGGTGGTCGTAGTCAGCCCTGCTGTGGGGCAGGGGGTGAATTGTACCAAAACATTGCTGACAGATGTTCTTCTAACTGCTTTTAACCTCCACTTCTTTAGGCAATCTCGTGCTCTTTCTAGCTCAGCAGGAAGGAGACATGTAGGAAAAGGCTTCTGAATCTCTCTCTTAAAGTGCAGTTTAAGTCTTCTCATTCCCTAGAGAATGCTGTATCATCATCTTCTTACATGTTATGAACTTTCTTCTCCACCCTTTTTTTTTTTTTAATCAGATGACATAAGCCCCTACACCCTCTCCTTGCTGGCCACCTCCACGTCCTTCGCCCTCGCTGCTCCCTTGCTCGTCCGGTCTTAGGCGCAGCACAGGACGCCACGGGCTGGCTGGAGCCTGCTCCCCTCTGGACTCCTTCCACACTGTGCTGCCGGGCAGCTGCTCCAGGACAGGGTTTATTTTTTTCCCAACAGTGGGATGTTGTTCACTCATCTAGCTTGTGCTCATCAGTAAACCTCAGCTGCTTTCTGCAGAGTGCCACCTTGCTGCCTCTTTTGCATTTGTGCCACTGACGATTCCTGTCTGTCTGGCATAGAAGTGCGTTCATCCCTGTTGGTGGGCTCTTTAAATTTATTTTATTTTAAACACTTTTCTGGTCCATCGAGATCGAATGTGAACCCATAGTTTGTCTTCTGACTTGCTTGCTGTCTCTCCCAGTATTACCTGCAGGTGAATCTGTGACTTCCTAATAAAATACAGTGTGACTTGCTAATGAAATACTGCGTGGTCTCAGGCCTGTCCCCAGGGAACCTGCTATGTCTGCTGTTGTGTTTTGTCACTGAATTGTCAGGTTTGGGGAAAGGCCAGGTTTGAATCTACCTTATGGTGGTTTTCTTCAGGCCATGTATCCCTCGTTGGTTCCCAGGGATGTCTCAGGGATCAGCCTGAGAATAACTGAGAAGCAAAACCCAGCGCTTTGCTCCTACAGCAGAGCACTGGATGTATTAAGTGGCAGGAACCAGGCAGGTTCAGCAGATGATTCCCAAATATTTCTCCTTGTAGACAGCTGCCATTAGCACTGTCTGCTCACGTGTCACTCTTGAGGCACACGTTCTGCATAGGATCATGTGGCAGAGGTGGGTCTGTGCTGCAGCCGAGGGAGCGTAACCTCCCAGGGCCCCCGTGGGACACGGGGCACCTTCCTCAGCCAAAACCCTTCGTCATTCAAGTCATTCAATCCGGAGCTCTTGGGATTGTCTGTAATTTATTCATCACTCTTAATTGTTCTGATTTTAAGTTTGATTTTCCTTCCAGCTGTGCAAGATGCGACAAAATCTTAGTACTTCGGTGTGATGTAGTTTAAATGGCTCACCTTATTGAAAACGTCTTATCACACCCATTGCTTTGAATGCTAATTGTGTTTAATCACTCCCTTTCTGAATGGCCAAATAATGTCACGCATGTATAGGTAGATAAATGCAAGTTAATGAGTGGATATAAAACAATCACTCCCAGCACAGGTCTGCAAATGCTGTCTGGTCTATTTAAAGGTGATATTTGTTGCCATGACTGATCAAACCTGGGGCGCAAGCAAATGTGCGTATTTAAATATACCTCTAACGATATGGGTAAAGGATGAAAGAGCTGGGCCAGCTTCTAATGGGAGTTAAATGGGCTCTTGTGGAAGCAGTGTTCCAGTTATTGGGCTTCTAGTTGTTGAAAGTGGCTGAATTGCCTATGTTGGGCTTGTGGCTTCTGTTATTTTAATACCACTTAACAGTTCTTGTGTAGAGACACACAACAACATCCAACTGTCTTGCTTGAGAGTTTTTGCTCATCAGATCTCTGACAACATCATGCCAGTTGCTGGTCGCTAGAAATGCTCTTCTAGCTCTGCTGGGACCTTTGGCAAGTGGGTGTTGAGTCCCTCTACTTTCTTGGGCTTAAACTAGCAAAATTAAGTTTGTGCAGGGGACTGATTCCTCTGCCCGGGCTGGGAGTGGCGTGGCAGCTGTGGTGTTTGACGTGGTGGAATGGTCCACCTGTGGGACTTGGATCTCCTCAGCCCAACCCCTAAAAATTCTGGAAAGAGCCAGTGATGGGCACTTAAAACCCTGAAGTGCTAACTGCTTACCAATGAAAAGTGTAATCGCCAAGCAATTAACTTCAAGCACTTTGTGGCTGGTGGATGTTCAGTCTGGTCTGATGGAGCCATTAATAACTTCAGGTTCCAGACTAAAATCTCATCCCTTTCCTGTATGAGTGAGAGTACCTTGGGCCTTCCCACACGCTCCACGCTGACTCCCTGAGTCTGTAACCATCTTCCACCTTTCTACCTGCTGCCTCACCACAGCATGTGTGCTAATTCCCTTAATGGAGAATTAATAAACAGCCCTTTAAAAAACAAAAAAAACCAACCCTTGTCTGAATTTAGTCATAGAGGTGAGTGTGTTAACACCACCTTAGGAATTAAGGAACTTGGTCTCCTTTGAGAACTCCAGATGTTGCAGCACCATCCAGTTGTGCTAATTTTTTTTTGACTGCCCTAATACATTAAACCAGTTGAGCGGTGAAGTTTTAAGAGGAACTTTTTCACTTACCTTGTACTCATTTGTTAATACTCTGCTCTTGCATTAAAAGAGGGAGGAAAGGTTTTACGGTTTAGTTAGGCTTGGCAGTTTTATCTTGGTCAGAACTGTGCTGCTAGAAGATGAGTGAATATACACCTATAAGTACGGTGTTGATTAATACTGTATTTTGTGAAGGAAAAAAAATTGTGTGTGTATTTTAAAATATTTTTTAGAGGTGTTTTCAGGTGGGCTCGCTTCTTGAGGAAACGTATATGGACACCTGATAACTTCTAGGTACTGGGATGGTAATGGGTGTCCTATAACCTTACTCTTCCCTGCTTAGAATTCCCAAGTTTCTAGACCTGCAGAAGTTCTGCCCAATTTGATGAGAATATCTTAAGCTTCAGCCACATCTGAACTCTTTTTCTGTAAATTCAAACGCGGCAAAATCAGCTTCAAGTTTAAGCTCTGCTTAGTGTTCAGTGTGGTGCTGTGGTTTATAAGACATACAGGGAAGGAAAGTGTTTCGTTACGGGGGTTCCAGTGGGAATGCGAGAGTTTTGTAAAGTCTTTCTTTGATTTGAATTCTGGATTGGGATTGAAGCTCTCAAGTGGGAAACTGCTCAGCATAAATAATCTTCTGTCACCTGTGTCCTCAGCTGGGGAGGCGTGTGGAGGATGCTGGTATTTCAAGTAATGGTAGGAAAGTGAGAATAGAGAAATAGAAAGTCTGTTTTCTTTTGAAATGGCTGTTGCACTTTGACTATAAAGAGGAATCAAAACCTATGATGGAGGAGATTTGAAATCCCAGAAAGGTGTTCTGCTTTATGGACAATTTTGTATAGACCAAGCTGAGGCTGAAGTAATGGGATAGTACTTTTAAAACTGCATAGAAACAATAGGTATTTCCAAATGAAAGATGATACTGTCTTAAGTACTTATTCTACAACTGAAAATACATTCAGATTACAGTTTTAGTCTGAAGAGGTAGTTCTAGTCAATGTATTTCAGCTGGGGATGAGTCAGAACACAGGAATCCTTGAAAATATTACATGAACTTGTTATTTAAGATAGCCTTTTTTGCCTGCCTGGGTTTAAGGCAAAATTGTACAATTAAGGTAAATTGTAAGTCGAGGTTATAAACATGCGTGTCTGTTAAATTTTAAAATACAGTCTCTCTTCTGCACTCCTCTTGCAGATGATCACTGATAGTCAGCTGCTGGAGCTGCATTGCCAAGGATTCAGACACAGAGGTGGGGCACTGCTTTGTCAGAGAGTTTTGAGGGATGCTCTGAGGTGAGGAAATAAGATGAAGATCATTTAAAGGGAAAAAAAAAATGTTCTTGAAGTTGCATTTTGGGTCAGATTTTAGGATGGTTAATTAAACATTATATTGAAGGAATGCCTTGCCCTTCCCTGAATTTCCTGCATTGTTTCTCCTCCCCTAAAGCAACTTTTGAGCTTGTTGAGTAGTAACATGTCTGTGGATCTCAAGGGTGTTGTGCTGACAGTTTCTAGTTGAAAGAGTTGAGAGTGAATGGAGACCTTTGTGGAGGGAGACGTACCGGAGAGAGGAGAAGGGAAGTCCAGGTCCAGAGAGAGGACGGCAGCGACAGCTTTGAAATGGAGAGGAGCTGGCAGGGATGCACCTGCCCTTGAAATTCCCAAAGGCAGCACAGTTTTGCAGATGCATGTGTAATACATGAAATTACGGCGCATCTTGAATTATTTAAGCTGAGCAGCTTGGAGGAAGTTCCTAAAGAGGTTGTGGAAGAGTGTGATTGTAATATACAGAAGAACTTTAATATTTACTATAGAAAAATCTTGCACCTTGTTCTTCAAAATAAAGACTTGGAAATAATTTGTTATTCCGTTTTGTCCGTATAACCAGGAATGGTGCCAGAGCTATCTGAGCAAAGTGACATATGATTGATATTTTACCAGACTCAGCCTTCTGCCGTGAAGGAATTTAGTTTGCATTTTGCATATATGGAAAATCAGATGCGCAGGGCTTAGGGTTTTTTTTTTTTTTTTGAAACCTTGATTAACTTGATTGGCAAAGCTTGTGCTCCTTCTAAAAACATGACTGTCAAAGCTGTCCCGAAATATTTTTGACTCGGTTTTTCAAACTACTTATAGGCATCTTACAGGGCGTTGTTAGCGTAGCTGTCACGTAGGCAGCTTTATGTGGAACCTATTTAAAGTTCTAAGAGGCAATTCTTTGTAAACGTGTGATATTCAGTATATCTAGTATTTTATGTGTAGTAGTAGTTGCTGCTAATCTTCTCTGGGATATTTCAGAAGAGCTGCAAAATCCGTGTAAGCTTTAGCTTTCCTGTTTCTCAGGTGGTCAGTCTGTGCACATCCATCCTTTCCAGTGCTTCTCTTGCCTGATCTCTGTACTCTGCCTGTCTCTGTTAAAATGAGATCTTAATGACTGAGTCACTAGGCAGTGATACAGCGAAGGCCAAGTGTCAAAGCATCTCTTCAGCGTGAGCACCTTCGTTCGAAATTGTCAGCCTTAAGACAAGTTAAGCCTGATTTTTCACCCCCACCTCCACGTACTCATCTCCTATGCTTGCAAATGCCAGGGATTTCCTTTGCCTTACCTGGGCTTTCACTGCAGCAGCATGGTTGGACCTGGTTATCCATGGTTCTCATTATTTTTTTATTTTTTTTTCAGATTGGTTTTGAGAGGTGAGAAGCTGATGGTGGGCTTTGCACTGCGGGAATAATTACAGTGTTTACATTGGCATAGAAGTGGTTTCTGTTTGGGGAGGGGGTTGGCTTTCTGTGTGTACGCTTGTTTGCTTGTGTCTTTAATGACACGATCACATATTATTTTTCCCCAGAGCCCCTGAACTGCTCAGTGCACAGAGTTTAGAGAATAACATCTAAAGCTGGTGGCTACTGGCCCCAAATTTTGGAGTGGCCGTGGGTGTCCGCTGCTGCAGCTGAGAGGCTCTCTTGTAGGAAGAGCGAGTGATGAATGCAGGAGTAAAACGCTGTTCAGGAATTGCCATACCCTTAAGACAAGCTCAGTGTTTTGTTCTCCTCCTGGTGCATCCCTCTTTAACCTGCAGAAAGGCAAAAGAAATGTGTCCGCTCTGAATGAGGGAAGATGATCATTTTGTCCCTCTGTGAGCAAACTTGGGGGACACAACAAAATCCTCATCTCCGATTGCTTCTAAGTTTTCCTTCTTTTGTAGTGAGTTTGGAGTTTTGGGGAGGTGAGCGTGGCTTTGCTTGTGGATAAGCCCAGCTTTTGCATCTCTTCTCCAGAGAGCCGGTATGAAACCGTGGCTGTGCCCTTGCCTCTAGAGCTCTAAATTCACCTGAACCGATTTTGCAGTGCTGCAAACAGCAGAAGCAGCAGAACTTTCTGCAGACATACACAAGGACACTGCTTTTTGTTTGGGTCACAAGCAGAAGGTGGGTGGCAACTACTGGGGGTGGGAAACCTTCAGTTCTTACAGACCATGGGAAGTGGTTTCTGCAAGTGTGGTCTTGGCTGTACAAATAGGTGTTTCAGTGAAGGCTTTGCAATCAGAAGCTTTGATTTTGTTTTAATGCAAATATGTAAACACACGGCGACTGTGAAGCTTGATCTGGTTTGGGGGACTGATGTCTGAGTTGCTGAGGTCACATACTGTTTCCCACATTTATTTTTTACTATAGCATTTATTGAATATTCAGCCCAAGTGGCAGCCTTTCTGTGAAAATGTAACACAGTGATACAGCTTCTTAGCATCGGTAATGGGGAAAGGAAAGCCGGTGCCTTTCTGAGAAGGAATGTGCTTTTTCCAGGTGTTGCATTAGTCCCCCAGACAATGTACCATGTCCTCAAATTTGAGGAAACATCTTCCCGCTGTCCCCCAATCTTGTACATCATTCTTTTCTGCTGGCATTGAAAGAGCTGGCTTTTCTCAACTAGACGTGAGTTGAATTAAGCAGTTTACTCCCAAGTGAAAAAACTTACTCAGCAATTGAAGTTAGTTGTACAGTTCTTGATACAATCTCTCCTCCGAAAGCGTGTGTTTGCCTTTGCCAAAAGCTGTAAGCCTGAACCCAAACCCGGCTGTGGCTGTAGGGGTATCGGCACGGCACAGCTCCTGCCGCTCGTGCGGTCTTGGGAGCTGTGCCGAGGCGTTAGCAGTGGCAGGGCCTTCCCTGCCTGCATGCTGGGCCTCTTTGGGCTTTCCGAATGGCTTTGGCCAGGGAATTTGGAATTCCACTTTCTGTGTTTGAGGCTTTTAAAAGGGCCGCTTTCGCTGGGGCTGGTAAACTACTGCGGTGCTGGTCAGAAGCGCTGCCCGGAGAGAGGGAGATTGGAGTCCGGGATTCAGGGAGCACCTTCAGCCCAGGGCTCAGCGCCTGCTCCGGAGGCTGAGAAGGCTCCTGCTTGTTGGGCTCTCACATGCTGAGGTCGGGCTTCAGTGGTGCAGCAGGGATTTCTTTTTTTTTTTTTTCTTTTCTAATTCCTTGTGAACGCTGCTTGCTGGGTCTGTGGAGAGTGTGAGAACAGCCAGAGAAATTTAATTTTGGCTTCCCTGCAAAGCACTTCAGAGCACTGCCACTAGGCAAGATTTGAAACCAGATAATCAGGGCTAGGACAGGCCCTCCCGAGAAATCAGCTGGGGAACTTCTCTGCCAGGGTGTTACCAGGTCTAGCTCATGTTTATGCAAGTGGTCAGCCCTGCAAGTAGGGACTGCACCCCAGCGTGTTTCACTCTCAGCTTGCCATTGCTTTCAGACAGGTATAGCACCTTTTTTTTTTTTTTAAAGCATCGAGTTATAATTGCAGTTGTTTGAGCACTGTAATTTATCACGGCCACGTGTGTTCCGCAACACTCCCAGCTATGTGGCTGGAGCACATAAGCTTTCACAACGACATTATAATTACTGGTGTTGGACCAGGGAGTGGAGCAGAGCCTAGTCCCATACAACTGCCAGAGATCCTCTCTCAACTGTGCGAGGTTGCCCCAGATCCCTCTTTCCAAGCCTTTTTGCAGCTCCAGAGGCCTGGGCTGTGTCCTCCGGTGCAGTATTCACGTGGTTTTCAGGAGGTGCTGGCGAATGGCTAGGGCTGTGTTGATGAGCGGGAGGAACAAGCCTTTTCTGCAGTTTAATTAGCTCTGTATAAACAGTTTACCCTAGAGCATGTGGATGATGGAGCTTTCGATGGGCCTCCGGAGAAAAATTGGGGTTGGACCCTGGGAAGACAAATTGCAGCCTGCAAGAATTACAGTTTTTTTTCTAAATGTTGGAGATTGAAGCGATGCTTCCGCTGGTGGGACTTGCGCAGCGTTTAGGTGATTCAGCCTGGGATACCTGACGCTTCTGTGATTTATCCGGATTTCTGAGAGCTCCTGGGAGGCTTCTTTCATGCAACACGTTCCTTATAGCACTGAGAATTATTCGACTGTAAAAGCAGCAGGGAGAAAGGAGCCAATCCTCCAGATACTTACAGTTATAGGGCTGTTGTCATAGCATAAGCTGTGCCAATTTAAATGGATATAACTTCTTGAAGTAGACTGGGGCTGAAAGTCGACAAAACGATGCTGTGCACAGAAAGGAAGATTCATGTTGTCGTAACTCTTTGTATATTACTGAAGTGCCAAATGGATTAGGAGCTTTAAAAGCTTTAAATTTCTGTGCTTTTGGCATCGTCTCCTTGGAACGAGTGCATCTCTGTAGTGAAGCTTTGGAAAGGAAATGGTGCTTGAATGGGTAGTCCCAGACTAGTTTCTTCTAATTTCACTTGCAATCAAGTGATAGAGAGGGAGAGACAGATGCTGCAGCTGCGTGATTACAGAAAATGCAGCTGTTAACACACTTGCTTATTTTCCTACTAATGAGGCATCAACTCTCTTCTGATTTTGCTGTTTGGGTAGTGGTTTTATTCTAGCAGAAAATTGGACCAGTGTTGTTTTTTTAAAAATTTTTCTTTATTCTGATCTGGTTAGGGTTCAACAGCTGTCGAGATAATTTTTCAGAACTAGTCCAGTTTGAGGAAGGAGGCAGCAATTCCAGCTAGCTTTAAAATGCTCTGTGGGCTCTGGATGCAGCTGGTTAGACCAAGGTGCTTCACTGAGCTTGTTTCATTTCTGATAAGAATTGTACCTAAATGTCTTCTCACTGTTAATCTGGTTCCTCAGCTGCAGGCTGTAAATGGGTGGTTCTGTCTTAAGTATCTTCACTTTCCGTTCTTCAGATTATCTTGTGATTTCTTGGAGACTTCTGGGCACAGTTGGTTTTTCTTCTTTGCTTTGCAAAGCAATGCAAAGGTGGAAGGAGGATGAAGAGCTCTGACACTCTCCCAGCTGAAATGAGAACAATACTCGCTGTAAGTAAACTTGGTGTGACTCTGATTTTGAGGCACGATACCCTTGACTGTTGGATGGTTTCATTTTGAGCAGCGTTCAAAAGCTCCACTTCCATGTTATGCTGGGGAAAGAAAAGGAATTGCTGGATCAGAGATAAGCCAGTAGCCTGAGCTGCTCTGTGCTTTTTGCCAAGAAGGGAATGAACAGAAGCATCCTCCTAGCAAAGCAATCCGTGCAATACAGTCAATTTTGTAGGCATGGAAAGGGCTCTTAGTAGTCCAGTGTGCTAAAGATTACTTTTGTTCAGCAGAGCAATCTAGTAAGACTATTTGGTGCCCGTTGCTGGATGTGTGCTTGCCATGTGGGTGAATTGTTGGTTTAGTAGTTTTTTGATTCGTGCCTGTCACAGTACCTCTCCAAAACTGGCCGTGGCATCACTTTAGCAGCCTTGTAGCAAGGCTCAGGGTGGCTCCCTCTGCACCGGTGTGTGATAAATCATGGAGAACAGAAAAATGCACGATTTTCTCCAGGCTGAGAGTGACTTCTGCGGAGAGGGGAGAGAGTTTCTCCAAAAGAGATGTAGAGGAACAGATCTAACACATTGCACTTGGCTTCTGTGGGATGGAACCAACTGTTGGTATCTTACCCCCCTCCCCACCACTGGTCACGATGGTTTGTAATAAGTTCATGTTGTGTATAGCTCTGGAATAACAAGATTCGTTATGGTCGCTAAACCTGGTTGTTCCTGCCTCCATTAAAGTATTACATCAGAAAAAGTACTTGGGAGGATAAGCGATGCTCCAGCTTCTTCAAACCACTCTGCGGCTCATGGCGGTGGTTTTACCGGGTGATATAGTGGGGAAGTTCCTGGGGTAGAAACTGAACCTTTTTAACCACGCTTTGTTACTGATCCACTCAAAATTGGTTTATTTCCACTGATAACATACTGATAATATTGAGCCAGCACAGAGCAAATGGGATTCAGTCGTGCATTTGACAACAAACAACTTGCCTGACTTTGGACTTCAGTTTTGTAGTGGGGTGTGATCTGGCAGAACGACCTTTTCTTGGTCGCCAGACTGAGTAGGTTGGTGAGAAACTTGGCTGATTTTTTTTTTTAAATTTATTTTATTTTTTCTGTTTAGCCAAGGAATCTGTGGTGGAAACTGAGAGTAATGCTGACTTCTGCATTTGCTTAAGTTACTTTGATTGTATTTCTGCATGTTGTCCTGTGTTTCTGCTGTAAAGCTGGATTTCAGGGGGTTTACAGTCATGTGGAAGTGTTGTTGGATGGTACTGGTGTTTTCCTTGCTGGCACTTAAAGGATTTGCTTGGCTGTAATGCCAAAATATGTGGAGTTGGCTTATTTTGTCCTTCCACAAATTTCCGGCTATGTAGTTCTTCATCTGTAGATAAGCGCTTTGTAGTATTAGAGCAGCTGACCCCCGAGTGTGGGGGAGAGAACTTAGAGACCAGATGCCAAGAAGATCTATGCAGACATAACCTCCTTTTATTAAAAAATAATAAGTAAAAAACACCAGCTGCCTGTGATTGCTTGATTACTATTGTGCATAAGAACTTGTCATTTCAAAGAGCTTATGCGGCTGAGACTCTTAAAATGGATCGCATTGAATCTTGTGCTCTTCTTGCTTTAAAGCATGTTTTTTCCTCGATATCTCTGTTGTCATCTTTGCATGTTCAACTTGAGTGTTTCTCTTGACGTTCCTGGTTGCAGCCTGTCAGTGATGAAAGCAGGGTTAGAGGATTAGCTGTAAATGTGTGACAACACGGCAAGACGGTGCTACCTGTTCCGTGCTGGAAGACTGGTCTTGCGTCTGGGCTTGGGAGAAAGGAGGTGATTTCTTGCAGTTCTGGGAAATGTATGTAGGAAAAAGAGGAGGCGGGGGGAGGAGAAGAATCAGTTTTCATCTTGGGTATTGCTGCTTAAAGCATTCCTATGCTTAGGTTCTAGAAAAGATATTTAAGCTGTTTTTTTGTTTTGGCATTCCTTAAGGGGTCAAACAGGGAAGACGGTCACTGTGCTGTTAATGACTACTTCACTGGTGGAAAAATCCCCTCCCTTCAATCTCTACCAGACCCTTTCTAACTTTAGAGCAGATGTGGTACGAACAAAGTCATGTCTGTAGTACTCGGTTTTTGATAGATAATCTAATCCGTTCGAATACTAACGGGCTGTAAAGCCCCAGCAAGTGCAGGATGTGTGGTGAGTGGCCAGAAGGTCAGACTGCCACTTGTGAAAGTGTGAGGAGAAAGAGAAAGGGGGCTGATCCTGGTTTTTAAGGCAAGCCACGGCTGTTTGGTTTGGGTTTTTGACCTCTGCTGAGCACCTCTGCCAGAGGCTCAGGCTCTCGGTAGGGACAACAGGAAATAGGATGAGTTGTGAGAAAACCACTGGTCTGTATGCCTGGGAAAAGTTGCCCTCCCCAGGGTGTGGTTATATAGGATGCCTGGTGTACCACTGCCAAGCCCTACTCTGCTGGATTTATTTTTTAAATTACAGCCCTCTTGCAAACTCCAGAGTTTGCGTGTGGTCAGTTTGGCCTCTTGTGCAAGAAGGATTCCAGTTTTGGAGGAAATTGTCTGTCTGACTTGATAAGCATCCTCCTAATTTCCAGAACCTGTTTTTCTTATCAGGAAAACATTGAATGCACATAAATGTTTGCTCCCCACAGACCATGCGTGTTTAGGCACTAGCTGAGGGAGGTATCCTGTGTGTAACAGGGTGTAAGGGGTCAGGGACCCCAAAATATATCAGGAAGAGCCTGACATCTAGAAAAGCAATGTGCAAGCCACAGTGGCTTTCAATTCCTAAGTTTCTTTTAGTTAATGCATATATAAGCAAGTCAATTAAAACACATTGGGCTTATTTCAAATAGATAATCTAATTATCAGCTTGATTAAACCATATCAAATGAACAGTTCTTCTAATTCGGTAGCTTTGTTCTAATCACTGCAAAAGCAGTACTAGCTTTAATTAAGAGCCTCAGCAGTGGCAGACCGGTGTTGATTGTATCAGTTGAGGGTGTTCCAGCAAATACCTGATTTCAGGGAGGATCGAACCGTGCCTAGGTTGATGCTGATACGAAGACTGACTCCTTGGTGCCAATAAAGGGAATCTGACTATTTAATGAATACCATTAAATGCAAGCAATTGTCCTTTTCTGCTGTTTCTAATGCTCAGATACAGGCTTAATTAAATCTATTCCAGTATCACTCGATTAGGCTGACTTTTTAAAATGTTTATAGGTTAGTGTCACCTGCCTGTATCCTCTTTTAGCTTTAGACATGCAGCTTCTTATGTGAACATGTGTTCCTTCAGACTGCAAAATTGCTTAATTCCTCAAAAACCTGACGCAAGCCTGCTGCAGGTCGCTTGAAGCTGAAATACAAGAGTACAAAGATGTGGTAACCCTTCTGCTAAAAATGGAATGGGAAAACTGAAAATCAAGATTTAGTTTGCGGGACAACTCGGGAAGCCGGCACATGGCTGAAGGGGCTCTCTGGACGGTGCTGCTCGTCTCGTATTGGTTCCTTACTAAATACTTAGAGGCTGTGTAGCAGCACGCTCCTGCTCATGGTGTGGTTGGGAAGCCTGGGATGTCCTCAGTGGGTGCCTGGGTGAGTGCACAGCCCCTGCGGCTGCGGCTCTGGGGGAAGGCAGTCGGCAGTTGTCTCCATTTCTTCTGGCTTTGATGCTTCCTCCCCGCCTTTCCACAGAGAGCTCTTGAGATGTATTGCTTGGAGGAGCCATCCTCCTCCTGAGGCTGACATGCCTTGGGCATTCGCAGGAAAAATTCCCTCTTACTCTAAATCAGGGCAGGACTATTTCTGGCATGTTCCACCTGGCAGGGAAAGTCCAGATGTGCTGAAGGTGTCCGGTCTGCCAGCAGCTTCATTAGAGTGCTGGGTGGTAGTTTGCTCAGCCATGCCTTCAGCGAGGCGGTTCCTGTTGGGGTGCAGATTCTTATCTCTCTATTTTAGTAATTTGTGTTGGTTTTGAACAGTGACTTGACATAGCATCTAGATGAAAAGTCAAGAATGACATACAGATGAGTAATTCGTTTTCCTCCCATAAACATATTTTTAGGGTTTCTCTGCCAAACGGGATGGTTTGGTTGTTTAATGTCCACAACGTTTATAAAATGCAACTGTAGGGAATGACAACAGCAGTGAGTAGCCAGGTTCTAACCTGCATAGGGATTTGCATGTATTTAATTTATTAATGTTGGCAGATCTCTGCTTAATAGACCAAGTTTACTTTTCACATGAGTAGGTGGACTTTTTGTTTTTCTTTTGTCTAATTGTTTCAGAAAACGACAATGAAACAGCCTGCCTGTATCAACATGCAAGCAGTCAAATACCTGGGATTTATTTCTGCTGTATGCCCCAGACCAGCATTCAGATCAGCTTTAGTAGATTTGATGAGAATTTGTAACGTGTTAGAAACAGCATCGGTGTAACAGGGCACGTACTTGGGCTGGGAGCTGGGCGAAACAGCTTTCTGGCCATACCCTGGTTTTCCCAGCTGCTGTGGCATTTGCCGTCACCGCCTTGCTTTTAATTACTATCGTGTTGTATGGCTTAATATTAAACCACATCTCATTGCATCCTGTTTCTTAATTGGCTTAACTGGCCATCACCCAAAAAGACTCTACTGTGTATAGAAACAAGCTTCCCCAAATATTTCCTAATTGGCAGTTGGTGCTTTGTGAGGAGACGGGTCCCTCTCGGCGATATTAATAGATGTTTTCTTCTGTTCATTCCCAGGATTGGACATTGATCCTATGACGCATGCCCGGAAGAAACAACTTTTCCTTCTGAAACATCCAGCTGGTTCTGCTGGCCAAGCTTCATCACCAACAGGCAGCAGGAGGATGGACAGGACCGACGCAGAGTGTGGCGAGCAGAGAGACGGGGACGCCACCGAGGCTCCGAACTGTCCGAGTGGGTTTGTGGGGACAAACAAAAGCAAGAATTTGCACGAAGTGCGAAAGACGTACCCACTGCGGAGACGGCTGCTCCCCTCGGTGAACAAAAAGACCTGCAAAGTGCTCCTCACCAGGCTGGAGGATGTGGCTGGATCTCTGTCGAAACAGACCCAGAGCTGTAAAAAAAAAGACCTTCCCAGTTGGATGGAGGGTTTGGGACCTGCTTTGTTCTCCGAACAAGTTCAGCCTGTGGGAGCAGGGAAGAGTGATTCATCTGGGGAAAAGTGCACAATAACTTATCCAGGGACAGAGCAAGACCTTGATACTGCTCCTTCAGAGCCCAGGAAACGCAGGCTGGCCTCGCTGAACGCGGAGGCAGTGAACAACCTGCTTTTTGAACGGGACGATGGCTTATTATCCAGCAGGCGTTTTCGGAGGGACTCCATTAAAGCTGGTGGAGACTGTACCGTTAAGAGCTTGCATTGCAAAGCTGGTGACAACTGGACTACGCTGGAAAAAACAGCTGTGAAAACAGGTAAAGGAAAAAACCGGCATGAGCCCAGTCAGAAATGCAATAGCTGTGACCATTCACTGGATGAGGTCTTTGATGATGGGACAAAGAGGGAGGATGGTGCCATCTCCTATCATCCCACCCCAAAGAGACTGGCCAGCCTGAACGCCGTGGCCTTCCTGAAGCTGACCCATGAGAAAGACCAACCTCTGAAGCCGAGGAGTAAATCGGACGGAGAGGGCAAGTCCGAGAACCACTGTTCAAAATCTACGCTCAAATGGGCCAAGGCCGGCAGGAAGAATTGTGTCAAATCCAAGAAGGAAATGGCTAGCTTAAAAATGGAAGGTCAGCACAGCTGGCGAGGACTTACTCTAGGAGCTTTTGGGAAAGGAGAGCAGCAGGACTCCTCTAGGCTCTACGGGACAGCAGAACCTGTCCCTTACGAGTCGCTGTCTAGCTCCTACGCTAGCACAGAGGGTTTCTACCACAGACTGCCTTTGCTTATGGGTGGACAAGCTTCCATGAAGCCGGAGTATGGAAGACCGGGAGAGAAATCCCCAACCCCCAAACAGGAATTTCATCAGCCTTCCTTTCCCGTGCAGCAGTTCCCTCCCTTGCCCGTGCCCGGAAATCACACGGATTGTGGATGTCTCTATGAATCCTCGGATCTGACTCCGCTGAACGGGTTTTACGTTTATTATGGCCAAAGTGGATACAGTGGCTACTCTCACTGCTCCGTTTACCCCAAGGATGAGCTTTCACAATCCGCTACCTGCGAGGGGCTCTTGGTATCGCCCGGTTCCTTGCCATCAGGTGCTCACTTCCAGCCACTCCACTGGTGTAACTCTCCGTACTGTTGCGGAGAAGGAACGGCAATTAACAGTTACAGCGTCTGTGGAGTCGTGCACGTGCCAGAGGGCAGGATTAGCAGCGTGCACACAGGACGGAACAGCTACCCCTACAAAATGCCTTTTGCAGCAGGTAAGGTGCAAAGTGCGAGCAAATCTTGTTCAGCGTTCCTAGGAGCAGAGGGCTGGTTCAGCACAGTGGCTAACGAACGTATCTCGTTGCCAGGAGGCAAGCTCCCTCTGCGCGTGGTGCCTCTCGGCTTGGCAGCCAGTCTGCGGCTCAGAAAGGATCTGCGTTTCACCTCCCCCCATTTCTAGCCCTGAGGGTTTTTTCCCACTGAAAGGTCTTATTGCTGTGGAAAGCATAGAATCGGTGAAAGGATTTGGGCAGTGAGAAGGTGACTCATGACTTGTCATGCTGGAGCTAACCGCTTAGCTTTGATCTGTGTAAAACGAGTGGTTTTTAGTTCCTACATGCTCTGCGAGGCTTCTCGCCGTCCTGCTGTGCCGCTCTGAGCGGAGGGTCAGAAGCGCATTGGGCTGAGTTACTCTGTTCCCAAAAGCTCACTCTGGGGACTGAGGCATCCTTGCAGAGCAGAGCGGCGTGAGGAAGCAGGCATCGCCTTGGTCGTTAGACTCTCACTGATGCCGGCAGTATGGGGATTGCAGTCTTCTAAGATTTTATACATCAGATCTGGCTGTGTAACGATTCAGTTGAGTCTGCTGTTAGGACAGATGCTTGAATTTCACTGCAGTGCTATAAGCGCTGGGGACGGTGTTAGTTTGAGCGGTGGTCCCTTTGCCCTTAAATCATGTCTGAAAATGAGAACGGGTGACTGTGCAAGAGGTGATGATGTAGTTATTTGCCTGGTTATCTTCTGTCCTCTGTCTGTTTTTCAGGCTTTGTCCTCCAATGTGCTTTATCTTGGAGCTTTGCCTTTGCTATTGAAAAATATCTTTTGAAATATTTAAAACTGGCTTGTGTGGGGGTTATCAGACACCAGTACTTTGTGTAAAAGCCATCCAGCTAGACAGTGCTGCCGTCTGCAAACGGCTCGCTCTATAGACGAGGCTGCTTCTTCAGCTGTTGGGAGTGTAAACAGTTAGCCACGTGTTCGAGTCAAAAGGAGGCACGACTTACCCACTTAAACCAGATTTTCAGGTAGGTGGATGAAGTTTTGGTTCAGAGGCTTTGTCATCTTCCGTTGTAAGAAGCTGCTGAAACTCGGGAGCATTTGGTTGAAGTATAATTTCCGTTTTCCCTAAATATCCCTGCTGTCATGGTGCCGCTTCCTACAGCAGCAGCTAGACAGTGTTCGCTAGTGGCTTCGTGCTCTTTAAAGTCGAACACTTGCAAGACAACTAGCTCAGAATTGTGTTCTTGTCTGACAGATTTCTGTGTAGTGCCCTGAGGTCATGTCAGTCTACTTTGTTCCTGACATTTTGCATGCTGGTGCCTCTGACTTTGTGCAACCAGAAGGATGCAGGGTGGTGCAAACAGAGGGGTTTTCGGAGTTCAGCCCTCCCTGCGAACTCGGTAATTTCTTTTGGTGCTGGCCAGGGCCGTAGTGGTTCCAGGGGCACGTATTTACTAGCGGTGTGTCACCCCACTGCTAAGGTCTTCCTTGGTGTGGTTTCCTTCCTGTGAGCAACTTTGATTTAAAAGCCTTCAACACTGGAATAATTTAGACTTTGTTTTGTGGATCGAAGCGTATAAGGAGGTCTCCTAGAATATGAACAGGTATTTACGCTTAGGCATGGCTATGTGTGTGCACCTCTGAAGTCTCATCCTTCCCTGAAGTGGGTTATTTTACTGAATTGAGATGTTCGTCTGGAAATACCCGTGTGTAGTGCAAACGGGGAGATCGGGCCGCAGTCTCGGGCGGTCGTGGCCTGCCGTACGCAGGAGGGAGGCACTGCTTTCCCCGTCCCACCGGTGGTCTGCCGCCTGCCCTTTGAAAGTGGGGCAGTGGGGGCTAGGCAGGACAGGCTGCAAGAGATGCTGTAGCACCAGCTACAGGAGGGGCTGGAAGGGGGCTACAACCAAGTAAGGAGTCACAGGGACACCAGCAAGACCAGCTCTGCACTGCTTCCCTGAACTTTAGTAGATACTTCTGTGAAGCTTCATCCTGCTTTAGTTCAAGCTTGAAAACTGCTTTTGTAAGCAAAATACTCAAGGGGTGATTCACTGCTGTGTGGTCCTGGGCCTGCCAAGGCCAGGCAGGATACCTGAACTCGCATCCTGATGGCGTGGCTCGCTGCGGCGTTTGCTGCTCGGGGTCGGTAGTGATGGCCCATAGCAGCCCTCACGCTTGCGGTTCAGCGATGGCTTTATTGCAGCCCTCTTAGGGAGGGTCAAGTGGGAGACAGGAGGCAATAATTTCCTGTTATTGCAAGGGGATCTCAGCAGTTATTCAGCCAGAGCTTGGTGACTTCAGATGTTTTTTCACTTTTAGATTTTTTTTTTTTCAGCTCTGCAACAGTGCAATCCCACAGGTCTGCTAGGACATGCTCCAGTCTGGAGGCATCTCCTGGAGGTTGCCTGAAGCTGCCCTTTTTGTTGCCCCAAAAAAGGACACTTTCTGATTTAGGAACTAGGGGTATGTTGTATTTTGGTCTGGAAGCTTTCTTCCTGCTGACGGGAGGTAATTGAAATGCGACGTGCTCTTCTGCCAGACACGCTGGCCTGGGTTGAGGGCCTGTTTTGTGCTGGGATGCTTTGGAGAGGCAGCCTCAGCTGACTCCTAACCTGTCGTGGTTAACGCTTCTGCTTTAGGGACACGGTTTCGCTGAAGGCAGCAGTGTATATCATCTTAACGTAGTTTTGTTCCACGTTGTTTCATATATCTGGAGTTAATTTGGAGAATCTTCTCAATTTTCCCTGATTAGTAGAATTTGGCTTTTTGAAAGAAGCTGGCTGCTTCTGCTAGTGTGGCTTAATCCTTCCCATCATTTTGATAAGCCTTTTATTTCTTTTATACATATTGACAGGCTGGAACTGCTTTGGACACTGGCCAACCTTATGTGTATTATTGGCTGGCATTACTTTGGGGGATTTCAGATGGGTTTGTTGTAGTGCAGTGTCATCGGCAGCAACACATTGGAGCATCGCAGGCTTAGAAATATCTTTGCAGTTAGAATCCAGCGACAGTGCAAAATGAAATTACAATGTGAAGTGTCTTTACTGCTATAATGCAATAAAGGGAATTTCAAGGGAAAGTGGTGGTAGTTTGGGACAGTTTTGATTGTGTAGCCGTCTTCTATTTCAAATGAGATACATGTCTCGTCTCTTCCTTTCTGCTAGAAGGCTGCAAGTCTCTGGACCAGCTGAACCTCACAATCCCCGTGGCAGGGCACCCCGCCTCACCTGCCCACCCGCTCTCAGGATGTCCTGTACCCAGCGTGCCACCGGCTGCAGAGCCCGTTCCTCATCTGCAGACCCCCAACTCTGATCCTCAGACCATGGCCCGAGAATGTCCACAGAGCTCCAAGCCTCCCAGCGGTTCCAAATCTGGCCTCCGAAACACGACGGGCTGTCTCCACGCCTCCGACAGCAAGGCAGCGGGAGGCCATTCCCACCCAAAGCAGCAGCGCATCAGCAGGCGGAGAGCTACCAATGGCTGGATACCCGTCGGCACAGCCTGCGAGAAGGCCGTCTACGTTGTGGTAGGTGTTGGGAGGGCTGGTTTTCACGTGTGTATGGCTGTACCTGTTTGTGCATCTTCAGGGTTCTCAGTTCATGAAGACTTGAGAGCGTTTTGGGTCTCGCTTCAAGGTGGGATGGTCATTAGATGCTATCTAGAATCATCTCTTGGACAAGCAAATGGTACCTTTGGGCTGGGCTTTGAGGCCGAGCTGCTGTTGGCTTTGTTTTTCTCATGCGCCCTGGTATTACCTTGCACAGCATGACAGGTGGCTTGGAAAGGAAGGAAAACCTGCTACTCCTGTGCTAGCATCAGCTGAAATGCCACGATGATGAACAAGTCTGGCTTCGGTGTTTGCAAGGGTGGCACCTGCGAGTCCACCCTACAGAGAGATCGTCCTCCGGCCTCTTCCTCCTGGGTCAGGGCAAACCTGTTTGAGGAAGGTTTTAGCCTTGTTAGAAGGAGCAGTTGTCTAAAGGTGGCTCTTGTAAGGTGGTGGCTCTTCTGATGGTGTCTGTAGCCCAGCGGGGATCTCCCAGAGAGCAAGAAGGACCAAGACAGTATCCTGGCTCCCAGATGGAATTTTTCTAGCACCTGATATCGCCCTTGTAACTTATCTCCTGTTACGGCCAGTCACTCCTTCAAGGATTTCTTGTTTGTACTTTCCCATTTGTTGCGTTCAGGGGCAGAGACTGGCTCCTGCAAGATAGATTTCCTGCCAGAAAATTTAATTAACTACAGTAAAGTCCACTTCAGATGAGAGAGAAAGCAATATCCTTCATGTTATTAAAACATAAGAGCTGTGGGCTTGAAAGGTGGGCCCACGTGCTGCCTGGGAAGGCGTGATGAGGCGTTGGACTGCATGTAGGAAATGTGAGCAGTGAGGAGAGTGGTGGTGCGAGCAGACTCGTCTGTGCTGTGGCTTGGGGTGACCTCGAGCTGCTGAGAGCGTTGTCCAGGACGGGTTTCAGAGCTTCGGCTCTCGGGGCTGCGTACAGGTGCTGAGGGCTGCACAAGGATGAAGCCTGTGAAAGCCAGAGACGGGCCCCTTGCAGCCGTTGCTCAGACTTTGACACTTGGAAAGGAGCAGCACACCCTTAATCTCCTTAAGTCCTGGCGAGTAATGCTTCCGACTTTGCCTGGGCAGTCTGGCAGGAGGGTTAAACCCATCCTGCTCAGACATTCTGAAATGAATTTTTAGAGCAAAAATTAAAAAATAAAACCACAAGTTTGTAGTCCAAAACGGGATCATTTTGTAATGTTAGAGGGCACGAAGGAAATGTTAGCAATCTTGGTAAGGAATGCTTTATGCCTGCCTGCTGCTCCCTGCCCCCTTCAAGTGAAATGTTTCATGTTTTATTTGTTTTCTTAACAATGTTTATGTCACATAGCATTCAAAATATGCCTAGTTTTCTGTGCCTTTGAATGTGAAGGAAATGTACACCTACAGGTAGGCAAATGGTGATTTTTCTGAAGGCTGGGTTTTTTTTGCATGCAGAATTGGAGGAGTAATTGGTTTTTAATTTGAAATAAGGGTATCAATTGCAGAAATACATGCTTTTGTGAGACCTGCTGTCTCCCACCGGTGAGCTGCTCCTTACTGCCAGCACTATGTAGGAGAAATAGTTGTGTTTTGCCTCTTGCTTTATTTGAAAATGATGGCCATGTGTAACCTGTGAGTGCTTGGATAATATTTCTCAGTGAACTTTCTTTACCTATGAATGCCCTACCCACAGAAAAAGTAATTTGTTGGACCTGATCTTTGTTGTTATAAACTGACCTGGTGGGGATAGAGACACCATGAGTGGTCTTATGCTGTATGAATTCCCTCCGAGATCTCTTGGAGTGGAAGCACTTAAGCTCTGAGTAGGCTTAGGCAAGCTTTTAGTTTGCAGCAGGACCAAAGGAGTCTTGGATTGGGGTAGCAAACAATAAACTAACTCTTTGCCCACACTCAGGCTGCTTTATTTTTTGTATGTGTTGTAACGGTACAGAATGAACCAGAGCCGGCCGTTCGCAAGAGCTATCAGGCTGTGGAGAGAGACGGGGAGATCATCCGGGTACGAGATACTGTCCTCTTGAAATCGGGACCCCGGAAGAAATCTATGCCATACGTTGCGAAGATATCAGCACTGTGGGAAGACCCCAAAACAGGTACTGTGCCAAAAGAGTGTGTATTGCTGCTGCGCTTGACAGATGAGGGTGAGCTGGAACCGGGGAAACAATGGATCTCAGGAGAGCGGCGAGCTTGTTAGGGTACTCCACTGCTGCCAGCCTGGGTGGTGAAGAGGGAGAGATTAGCTCCATGGCTTTCGTTTAGATTGTTCCAGGAACTGAAATGCTCTTTAATCACTAGCCTGGGACTGGTAATCAAAATCTTCCTGGTCGTGAAAGCACATAATATCTGCCAAGTGCCCGTCTTAGCAATGATCTCCTTTATTATTTCATTGCCGCAGACATCTCGGGAGCTGCTGTTTACTCAGATGCTCAATCCAACATCTGGGCTGGGAGCTGGTGTGCAGCAGAAGCTCTTGATGGGACCCCAGTAGAAGGGGTGATTGGAGTAGCGGGGTTTTGAGGTTTTGATGTTAAGGTCCCATGTCTGCCTAGCGATACCTGAGCCAGGGAAGCCATGCCAAATATTGTAAAGTACAGGTCTTGCTTAAAAGTTTTTTAAAAAAAAAAGTTATGTGTAAAAGAAGTGATCAGCGTGTGGTGAGGCCCATCTTGGTGGTGTCATCCTGCAACAGCAATGCTGGCCATTAACCCAGGAGTTAATGCTGGAAGTACTGAGCTTTGGATGAGCATCTTTCCCAGCTCCTGCTCTGAACGGATACTTTTTTTCAGATGGAAACATTTGATTTTTGTAGCTCTTTCTTTTTTTTGTGCCTGACCTCTTCGTGATGATGTAACACAAGTAGAAGGGGGTGAAGGTGTAATGGAATAGCAACGTGACTGACTTCATACAGCTTCTTGCTGTAACAAAAGGACACCTAGTTCAGCATGAAATATTTATCACAGCACAGCTGCCTCTACGTGAGCGCTATGGGAATGAAAGGGATGAAGCAGGAGGAGGACACTGGATGTTAGTGGGAAAACGCTATGAGAAAACGGAGGCTTGATGTATTTTAATAAATGTTGTTGCAGGGGAGCTGATGATGAGCCTCCTGTGGTATTACAGACCGGAGCACACTCAGGGAGGCCGCAATCCCAGTATGCACCAGGTGAGCCCATCCCACTGCAAAACCCGGGGCGAGGGTCTCCTGCTGCCTCTGTATTTCTGCAGGAACTGGGGGAATTAGCCTGAGTATCTCCTGGCATTCCTGGGTGGCCTCAAACTCCGGGGGCTGAGCTTCTGTTCTGAGCTAAATGGAGCTGTCTCTTGGCTGTGGTGCAGCTGTTGCCAGATGTGTTGAGTGGTGGTGTCCTATGGATGGGCTTTTCCCCAGTTTATTGTCATGTGTAGAACCTCTGGGCTGTAGAAGCTGCTGCGTTCTTTACGTGGCTGCCTCTAAGTTTTAATGTTCCTCCCTTTAATCTGAGAAAATCCTGTGCATTAAGTAAAAAGTTGTTTTTACTGTTGCCTTAGGAGTAAAGAAGAGTGAGTTTATACTGAATCAAGATCAGACACTTTTCCAAAAAGGGCATTCTAATTCACCCAAAAACGCGGAGCTTGGTGCAAAAGCTCCTGCTGCAATTCCACAGTACACTGGAATCCCGATATCATAGGCTGCCTTTTTTATCATAAATCCCTTAATCTGCTTCTTAAACTCCAGAAACTTGTTTGTTTTTGTGCAGAAGCGTGGATGCATCATCCTTACCCTGTATAGATTTATGATGAGAATTAAAGACTGACTCAAGGATGTTGTGCCAGTATAATAGAGTTCGCTCTTTAAAAGGAAAAACGTGTGAATCATTATGTCTTCACGCCTTGCTCTGCTTTGCATGGGCTTGTGTTGGGTGACAGAACAAGCTGGTTTTAAATTGAGAATGGAGGATTTACTGCTGTTTTCAACCCACCAAAATACTTTGTGTCTCTTCCCTTTTTTCACTTTTTTTTTAAATAAAAGGGAAGGGAGGGGATGAGAGCAGGACTGGGGAACAGCCAAGGAATTGTACCTGCCTGACTTGCAGGGCACAGATGAGTTTCTAAACCAAAATGTGGTTCCTTATAGTTTTGTGGTCCATAGACAAAGCGTGACTCTATCCAGTTGTGTTTTAGTGTAGCGAGAGTGCCCGTAGTCTGGCCAGGAGGAATTAAGCCAATTTTTTGCACACCTGCTTAATTACACAAGACTTCAAATGAGAGTGCCGTTTGGGCTGAGTAGCTGGATCGGGCTTGCCAAAGATGACTCAGATAGTTTTGATTTAAGGAGCAGACCAAAACCCCAACGTGCAGAAGCGAGGTGTGGCATTTTCAGTTTCTCTGACTAAGCCTGTCCCCAAACGGTGACCCTTTCCTGAGTCTTCACTTCCAGCCTGCCTCCTCGGGGCTGTGAGCAGAAACAAAGCCTGCAGGTAACGCTTCCAGACTTGTGCAGAGCATCCTATTCGCAGAGATCATCTTTGCTGATCTAACCACACCTGAAATTCTTTCAAATGGCTCTGTCTGGGTTGCCCCATATCTAACCAATCCTGCCTGCTGCAGAGCCAAGTTTCCTAAATTACCCTGGGAAAAAAGGCTATTGCTGCTTCCCTCACTAAACCAGCCTTTTGAATGGAATTGGGATGAGGAAGGGTTGGAAGAGAGGAGATTCCTTTAGCTTTGATACAGAGGTGGATTAGAAAGACTGGTCGTAGGGTTGTAGTAAAGACAGCAAAGTGGTATTTAAGTTCCACTTCAGTCCTTAGCGATACAAATGAATCGGAAGGGTTTCCAGCACAGGAAAGGGGAAATGAGTGAAGCCCATCCCTGGGAGCTCGGAGGATTGTGTGGACCTGCCTGCAGCAGCGTTGCTAGCTGGGTTTGCTGGATGCGCTCTGGAGGCTCCTTCCACGTGGAGTCTGCATAGAGTCAGACTTTGGGGAAGCTGGAGCAAAGGCACCTCTTGCAGGGGCTTTTCTGTGCCTCTGCAGCACCTTCTCTGAGGGACTCGGCCTTCCTTCCTCTTACCTGACTCGTTGTCATTCCCAGGCCTCGCAATAGCGCTTTCAAAAGGCTGCTTGTATTTTTTTCCAGTGCAGCATTGCAAAAGCTCGTCTCCCAGGACACATTTCAGCGGTGGCCACAAGCTGTCAGCCCCGGGAGGAAAGAGGAGGCTGAGTTGGGGTAGCTGGAGGCGGCCTGGCTGCTCAAGTGTTTTTGTAATGCTGGCAGCGTGTGTGGGACTCGGAGTGCTGGCCTCACAAAGTGTGCTGGGCCGCGCGAAATGATGGGAGAACTCTTAGTGCTTTGCTCACGTGTTGCTGGATAAGATTCTGGTGCACATTATACATGGGTCCCAAAACACCTGGAAGGAGTGGAGACCTCATCGCCCTCTACAACTCCCTGAAAGGAGGGTGCAGAGAGCTGGAGATGAGTCTCTTGAACCAAGGAACAAGTGACAGGACAAGAGGGAACGGCCTCAAGCTGCGCCAGGGTAGGGTTAGACTGGCTCTTAGGAAGTATTTCTTTGCAGAAGGGGTTGTTGGGCGTTGGAATGGGCTGCCCAGGGCAGGGGTGGAGTCCCCATCCCTGGAGGGGTTGAAGAGTGGGGTTGACCCAGCGCTGAGGGATCTGGTGGAGTTGGGAACAGTCAGGGTGAGGTTCATGGTTGGACTGGATGATCTTCAAGGGCTTTTCCAACCCAGATGATTCTATGATTCTGGTGTCTGGATTACATGAACTCTTGGCTCTGAAGAGTATCTGCTATGAGCATGCTTTGATAGATTTCCCTTTAAGGTGGTGGGTGAAGGTGTGGAGCTGGCCCTACCTCCCTGGGGCTCCTGGCCAGCCGGGTGACCGCATCCTTTCTTCTCTCACAGAATGAGATCTTTGCATCCCGGCATCAGGACGAGAACAGCGTTGCCTGCATAGAGGAGAAGTGCTATGTGCTGACCTTCGCAGAGTACTGCAGGTAGGTGGTGCTCTGAACTCGCTGCTGTGCCCCAGACTTTCAGCTTACTCCAGCTTTTGCCTCTCTTCCCACTCCCAACCATCGCCCAGCAGAACTGTCCCAGCCCTACAGACGCTAGCCTACCAGGAGCTGGATGAATTACACTCACCCTACCTACGAGTTTGGTCTGAGGGTGCTGCTTCTGCTCCAGATTCCTTACAAGTCTGTTTTATGTCATATATATGCGTTAAGGGGCTCACAAATGTTTGTGCTCAGACCTGGGTACTACAGCACGTGAAGAACAGTGCAGGAAAATCTGTACTTGAGCTAAAAACTAAGCAGGGCTCTGTCTGCCCTGTGGCCCAGAGGCCATAGCTAGCCGAGAAGCCTGCTGATCCACTTGTGTCAGCGCTGCTGCCAGATCTCTGAGCATGGCTCTGCGTGTTCGGGCAGCAGCAGCAGCACTCAAAGTAGTGA
Source organism: Strix uralensis (assembly GCF_047716275.1). Classification (NCBI taxonomy): domain Eukaryota; kingdom Metazoa; phylum Chordata; class Aves; order Strigiformes; family Strigidae; genus Strix; species Strix uralensis. Next base: position 12,562,778 of record NC_133986.1, read on the forward strand.
CTGAGGCTTTTCGTGTCAGGCTCTTGCTGATGGAACTGAAACTTTGTCAGCAAGAACTTGCAGGTATCCGTCTTCGAGACTGCTGTCCCTTGGTGGGTGGGTGTGCAGGGCAGCGTGGAAGTAGGGGTTGAACGGACACACAAATCCAGAATGCAGAACAGGGCTTTAAGTCTCTTCGGTTTTGCTGGGGGCATCTTATTAGTCAGATCACAGAGCGGGCATTTAAGCCCTAACGCATTTAGTCCTCCTGCTCCTGGCCTATGGTTCTGCTGTTTGAATTCCTAAAAACAAACTGTTTTACAAACTTTATAAGCTGAATTTTGCTCTTTCTTTTGAAAACTTGGGGGGGGGGGGGGGGGGGGAAATCCCACAACCAAAAAACCAACCCACAAACCAAACAAGCGAAAACCCAAGCAAACCAAAAACCAAACAAACAAAAACCCACAAAACCAATCAACCAAAAAACCCCTCAGCTTTGGATCCAAACGGCTCATTTCCTTTCTAACAGCCCAGTCCTCTGGAATAGCTGTTGGCAGGAATGTTTTCATGCTGTTGTGGGTAAGGTCGCCTCAGAGATGCTCCCTGAAGGCATCCTGATTTCTTCCTTTGCCTAAACAGCCTGATGCATAAGCCTTTTCTGGGGCTAATTAAGAAAAATGAGGCCAAAGTCGTAAAAGCAAGGTGGATTAATTGCAGTCATCTTTTGTACTGTATGGCATCCGCCAGTATAGAAATATAAACTGTTGTGCTGCTTCCTGCAGTTCAGGTGGGATCAGGAGCAATAGCTGCTTCACGTCCTCTTGAGCAAAGCTTCGTTCTCCTCCACACTCCTCCCCTTCCCCCCCTTCCCCCTGGGCAGCCACGGTTGTGGCTTTAGCCGAGATAGGCTGACACAAACTGTGGAAGATGCAGCGAGTCCGTGCCAACTCTTCTTATGTAATATCGTTGCAGATTTTGTGCCTTGGCAAAGCGTCGAGTCGAAGGGATCCCAGGCAGGAAAACCATTATGGTTCCTCCCTCGGAAGAGTACTCCACACCCCTGCACCGCAAGGTGCCCGAGGACACTGACCCCGAGCTGGTTTTCCTCTGTCGTCACGTCTATGACTTCCGACATGGGCGCATCTTGAAGAACCCACAGTAGCCCTGTTCCTCGGTGGGACCGCGGCGAGGCCGAGCAGCACCGAGAGCCGGCGCGGGCCGAGGGTCTGGGACGTCTGGGCGCTCTTGACGACTTGCGTCATGCTGCTGGCGGACGAGAGCGCCCAGCGCTCGTTCCTCGGACTGAAAAACGTGAGCAGGAGCAGATCCCTGTGGGGGAAGGCAGCAGTTGAAAGCACAGCACTTCGTTAAAAGCATAAATGAAAATATATACTTATAAAATAAATGTATGTATATAGATATAGGTATTTGCATAGGTAAATCTATATCTATATATGTATCTAGAGATGCATATATTGGGAGGGGTTTGCAGGGGATAAAAGCCAGTAAACTGAATGCAGAGCCATCGCTGGTGGGAGTGGTGGGCAGGAGTGGGAGGGATGCTGTGGCGTGTTGCGTGAGTCAAGCTGTGACAGTTCTGTGGTTTCATGCCCTGATGGGAAGGGCGAGGACTGAGCCTGGTCCCGTGGCAGAGCACGGGAGGCTCCTTTGTCCCACAGGACAGGCTCTGAGCATTCCCAGTGGGTGAGGGCAGCTTCAAAATACAGCAGTTGCTTCAGAAGCTGCCTGGACGCGGAGTAGCCTCATGCCATGCTTGAATTGGTTTTGCTCTGCCCGGGGAAGAGGCGTGACCCCTGTTTTCCCTCATCTCTTTCTTCCCCTCATCTTGCTGTTCTGCGATTCACTGCCTGGGCTGGGGCTTGGCAGCCAGGTTCGGGAGCCCACTCCGTCGCAGGGCGGAGAGGGAGCTGGCAGGATCACAGGCTTTCCGTCCCAGCGTGGTGTCAGGGAGAGCTGTGCCTCTTGCCGATGCCCCAGCTGTGCCCCAGAGGGGCTCGTGGCCCGTAAAGCCCAGTGCCAGCAGCCACAGGACCTGGGAGCACACACTGGGCTCTGCTGGCAAGAACAGTCTTTTCTCTTCTTTTCCTCTTGTGGCTTAGGGGCCGTAGCGATAGAAGTGGGTTTACTCTTTCTCCTGGTTCATTTTCCTGTAACACTGTTTACAGTCCCTGTTTAACCCCATACGTCTTCAGTGGGAAGGAGCTAGAGGCCAGAGGGTGGAATGGCAAACCCTTTTCTTGAGTGTTTTCAGCTTTTTTCAATTGTACCCCCGTCCCGTTCTGTGACTGCCCTGACCCTGGGCGGACTGTCGCGGCCCTCGGCAGCGCTGCCTGGCAGCCTCCTCCCCTCCAGACTCATCCAGGTGTCCGAGCAAGCTCACCAAAGTGGCTTTGTGGCTCCTGAAAGGAACTGAGCGTTGGTAAAGGTTCGCACCGACAAATGCGACCCGAGCCCCACAGATATTGCCTCTTGCCTTACGTGTATAGACCCTAGATAGACATTAGTTTATCTTCATGCAAACTGTTGGAGTTAATTCTAAAGCAAACCAAAGGACAGTGTAACAGTCCCTTGAGTCGCTCGCGCCAGGCTGGGAGTCCCTTTCTAGATTGCACTAACATAAAGGAGAATTAACACCGTCTCGGCCCAGGTTCCTGCTGGCTGGAGTCACTCACTGAAACTAGGGATCTGCATTTTTCCGGTCTTTTGGGGCTTCTGAACTAGTGTGAAATGGTGGAAGTGTTCATACTGGTTTGCTGTTGTTCTGTCAGTGGAAGTAGCGCTGCCTGTGCTCCCCATAGCTGCCGGCGCGGTGGGAACGGGGAGCGGGGGGGCTCCCTGGCAAGCTCCAACGGCTGCACCTCTGCCTGGCCTGGAGAGAGAAAACCCCACGGCATCGAACCCCTTACGTGGAAATAGTTTAACACAGGAGTTCTCCAGAGATTTTTTTTCTCTACATACCAAAGAGGGGAACGTGTCCAGAAGACGATGACTCGCGAGGAGACGACAAGGTCTGGCCCTGCTGCGGTGGGTGAGCAGGGCATGCGTCTCCCTGCTGTCGGTGGACAATTCCTGCTCAGTGTTGCAGAGGATGCTGGAAAAGCCCTCTTTGTTCTTGCCTGCCTAGCCCAGGGGAAAACCCCCACCTCCGGGAGGTTTGATCCTCAGTGTGCGAGTGGGAATTTGCTCTTATCTCATTTATACCTCAAGATACTGTTAGTGTCAAAGTAATTGCTCAGATTTCTCCTTAACAATTAACTTGGGCACTGGTGGTCTCTTGGAACGATGCGGTCAGGCGGCTGACGCTGGGGGCTGGGAGCGCTTCTGGGGCACTGGGAGGGAAGTGCTGCGGGGGTGCGAGGGGGTGGTCAGGGAAAGGGGCCTCCGGTGCTACCGTGAGAGGCTGTTCAGCGGCTCTTCCCCTCAGCGGGGAGGGCAGGAGAAGCAGAGCTGCTCCTGCCCATCGCAGAAGGGGATGGTGGCTGCACGGTGCGGGGGGAGCAGAGCAGAGACATGGGAGGTGTGGGGAAGCCCCACGGGCCCACCCGTGACCCCCCGGCACCCAGCCTGCGCCCGCCTTCCTCGAGCAGAAGTGCCCTCGCTTGCGGGACACTCAGAGAGCCCCCCAGGTGGGTGAACCCCCAGCATCGCTGTGCAGTCCGGGAAGGGTCTGACACCCAGCCTTGGAAACCACAGAAACTCGCTGAAACTCTCCTGACCCCTCTCCCCCCTGCTCCCACCTTTGTCCCAGCTCCTCTCCAGGCAGAAGAGAAACCGTCCTCACCCTGGGCCGGGCTTTGGCCCGTGTCTGGAGAGGACAAATCCTGACTCTTCTCATGTTAGAACCCGCTTCAGGCCAAGAACATTGTTCGAGATTCACGTGGTTGCTTATGCTGTTGTGCAAACAGCATGTAAATGAATTGAAATGTCTTATCCATAATGAAAATATTTCATGCTTTTTTAATCTATTAGATATGGAAATATTTTTTGAAACTGAAAATGCAGTCGGTAGAATTTAAATTGAAACGTAATACATGTAAAATATATTTTAGTTGATAATTTTGTAAAATGCACTTTTTTGTGTCTCTTCCCTGGTTTCCCAGATCTGTATTTCAGTGTTTACAGATGGAATGAGAACATTCCCTATACCCTCCTTCTGTGAGAAAGATATATTAGAAGTAATTCTTAAAAAATAAATTTGAAAAATCGTATTGATTTAGAAAACAAACCCGTGCTGCGCTGCTCTTCTCTTCCTTGCCTGAACTTTCCCTTCGGGCCCGTTGGGGCGCAGGAGCTGGAAGCCTTGGGAGGTGCCAGCGTGGAGCCGGCTCGGAGTGAGCGATGCGGACGCGGCCCGGGGAGCAGCTCCTGTTGGGTTTCTGGGTGCAGATGGAGCGAGTGGCCGGGGGCTCGGCTGGGGGTGACATGGGTTTTGCCAATCTGCTCCTGACAGCTGCTGTCACAGGGATATTTAAGCCTCTGCCTTTCAGGCAGGGAAGGTGCTGGTGGCAAAGCTTGTCTGGGCGAGGCTCGGCGCAGCCGCCCGTTCTTTGGGCACCCTGGAAGGAAGCGTTTTGGAACATTGCTTTCAGGAAAGCACCTCGCCGGGAGCGCGGTCCCTGGGAGCCAGCGGACAGCTGGTGTGGTGGCATCAGCTCCTGCTGTTGGCGTGGCCCGGCTGCGTGGCACCCACCTGCCCTGAGGACGGGGCCGGCCGCTGCGCAGCCTGCACAGGTGGTCCCAGCAGGGCCGTGAGGAGCCCGAGCTGGGAGCAAGAGCGAAGAGGAATCAAATAACCCACTTGGAATCGTGCGGCGGGGCCAGCGCCTCTGTGAGGAATGGGAGCTGGGTGGCCTGATGGAAACATCCGCATTTCATCCCAGGTGAGAGCTGCCCGCGGGCGCTGATGGCGAGGCATGGGGTGTGAGGCCGAAGCTGCTGGCATGCGCAAGGGGTGTGCAAAAGGGTTACAAGTGCTCTTGCGCACTCATCCTCGGTGAGGACTGCTCGCACGGTCCCTGGGTGGTGGCACGGCTGTTCCCCCACAGTCCTGAGCAGTGGCTCCTCGAGCTGTCACGGGCTCTGCGCTACGGCTCAATGAGCAAAAAAGGCTTTTTCAGGGTTCCCTGCCTGGCACTGAGTGAATGTGGGGGTTCACCACCCACAAGGGAATCTCTCCTTAATAAAAGCTTCTGTAACACTCCCCACATATCTGGGAGCCGGCTGGTCCAGCCTGGCCCCCTCGGCTGTAGTTAACTTGGCGTTTTGGCCACCTTATCTGGTCCTGCAGCACCAACCGAACGCTTGACGCTTTCTGGCTGCCTCCCAGTTTCCAGGAAAGGCTCCTCTTAAGCTTTCATGATTTTTCACTCCCTGCTGAGGTGGTGTTTGGCACTTCCTGGGGCTGTGGCCCCTCCTCTGGCGGTGCCTGTGCCCGTGGCAGGGATGCTTGTTTGCTGGGGCATCAAGGAATTCACCCCAAAACCGTGGGGACCTCAGAAAGGGCTCAGTGCCCTTCCTGCGGCGAGGCGCTGCCCACCATCTGCGTGTGGGTGGGAGGCGACGTGGTTTAGTTCCTGACTGGGCGGCCAGGCCTTAGAGTTGGCTAACTCTATAAATAATGCCGTGTATTAATTAGAGCTGGACCCTTGCATGCCTGGGGAGGGAGAGAATAAGTTCTGGGAACAAAATGAGCAGGAAGAAAAAGTAACGTCTGTTACCGACGCTGAATTAGCTCCTAATTATAGAGAGGGGAGTGAACAGCGAGCGTGGTTTGTGGGGTGAATGCAGATGGGCTGGGCACGGTCACCACAGCCCTAACACGGGCCTCGGGTCCTGGCTGCCATTCTGCCAACCCGGGGAACGGTGCAGCAGCAGCAGAACCGGGTTTTGCAGCATGTTTCACTCCCGGGTTGCCTTGAATATGGGGTGTTTTTGAGATGATCCCCTCAGGGAAGCGGGTGCAGGGAGCTGGGACTGCTGCTCCCAAGCTGCTTTAGTCCCCGTCCCCTGCCAGCCCTGCCAGCATCGCAGCCTGGTTTTATTAAGCTCCTGGTTGGACTTTGCCATGGGATTACGACTTTTGCTGGAGGATCCCTGCCTTTTGCTTGTGATGTGCCCATCACATTTAATGAGGAGCCTTGTTAAGCACAGCTCCTCCCAGGAAACTGCGGGCAAGATGGGCACAAACCTGGAGAAGTGGATAAAAATAAGAGAATTCAGGCTGAAAAAGGGAATGGTCTTGATAATGAAGCGTATCAAGCTGTGAATTATCTTCCCAAAGGGAGTAAGGAGCTCGTCCTGTGACATTTAAATTTGCAAGCTGGTGTGGGGCCAGCGGGTGTGATATTCTCAACCCTGTGGCCTTGGATTTTTGCTGAAGAACCAATTTGAAATTTTCCAGTTGTATTTAATGTGACTTGCCTGCCCAGAGGCATCAGTAATGTGGGTGCCAGAAATGGAGCGGAAACCTGTGCCCCACGTGTGCCCTGTGCCTCTGGCCACCTCCGGCGCTTCGCCGGGTGGACACTGTCTCTTGTAGGGGTCAATTAAAAAAAAAAATTTAAAAAAAAAAAAACCAAGAAAAAGCTTTTCTGTCTCAGCTCTTCCCACGTGGCGAGCCGTCATCAAAGGGATAATCTGTGGCGGACTGAAAAGTTGGGATTAATGTCAAACAAAATTGGATTTAGGGTTGAAATCTGCTACCCGAGGGAGCTGCGCTGAGTTGTATCCAGCTCTCCTGTATCTGATGTTCAGCAGACTCCTGCTCTTGTACCACGTCTGACACTGCCAGGGACTTTCTGCTGCCACGTCGGTGGAGTCCCGCTGGCCCCAGGGTCATCCTTGGAGGGGACACCCTGCCTTGGCAGGGGTAGCCTTGCCCTGCTGGAAAGCAGAGAGGTGCGTTGCCCCCCCTAATCCCGCACTGCTTTGGCCAGCTGAGAATCTGGTGGTGGTTCCGTGTCTGGTTTTGATGCCCCAAGGGTGATGAAGGTAACGTAGAGCCAGGCTGCAGCCTTGTGTCTCCCCTCGTTTCCTCGTGTGGTGATGGGGGGATGGAGCATCACCAGCCTTGAGGGAATTGCGGGGAGAAGGCGGCGCTTGAAGGAGCAGTTACGGCCACAGGCACCTGCAGGGGCTTTGGAGGAGGTTTGGGCACTGGGACAAGCACCCTGGGTGGGAGACATTCAAACGCCCATCCTGAGCTTTGGGAACTCAGCCCTTTGAGAAGCAGCGGGATGGTTCGCCCATGTTACTGCTGTGGTTTCCTGCAGCCTTGGGGGTGCTGGTGCAGCTCTTCGCTCCCTGACTTGGCGCTCGGGTTTGGAGCAGCTCCTTTCACCAGGGGAGGTGCCAGCCGGGCTCCTGGCACGTGGTGCTGGGGGGGGCTTTGCCACCACATGCCTCGCTCTCCACACCTCCCACCAAGCAAAGCTGAAGCGGCGTCCGGGGCTCACGCCACTTGCCGAAGCGTCTTCCCACCCGGAGAAAAAGCCACGAGCTCCTGGCTATGTTCAACTGCTGCTTTAATGCCTCTAATTATAATTGACTGTAATTGTGCCAAAATTCATCCCAGCCAAGAGACGGGAGCAATTTGGACTGTCATATTAACGTGACGGAGCACTCAGTCACTCTCCCAGCTTGGTCCCTTTAAAGCGGCTGCTGATAAATGAGCTGTGCTGGAGCAGCGGCGCACGCCTCTGCCTGAGGTTGGCCCCAACGCCGGGGGCAGGATCAGCCCCTGGCAGAGCTGGTGCCACCCAAGGAGAAGGGTGCCTGTCCCTGTATTAGCCTGGTGTCCCCGTGGACCTGGAGCACGGGTGATTTCCCATTTGCCCTCTGCCTTTCTCGCCCCTTTGGTACAGGAAAAAGGTTCAGATGTTGGCTCTGCTGCTCCTAATTCTTCAGCTGTGCACCAGCGGCGAAAGCGAGACACCAGCTCTGCTCAGCGCAGGCTCCATCTGATGGGAAACCATCCGCAGCCTCCCAAAGCCACTTCTTGTATTGCTCCCACACCGGCTGTTTCATTCGAAGCTGAATAAAAATGAGGTTAAGCTTTTAATGTTCATCTCTAGCTGCTGTTCCTGCCCGTTGCCGCATCCCTGCGCTGCTGCGACTGGAGGCTGGAACAGTTCCTTGCTGCGGCCTTGGGGTCTGGGAGCAGCAGAAAGCTGCAGTCACCCCCCCCCAGCACCATTTTTCCAGAAACATCCAGGTGTGTGTTCCTGGAGGCCATCCCCTACAATAACAGGTAATTCCCATCTGCCCCGGGGAAGGGAGCTGTGCTGGGAGCCTGTGTGGTGGGGACCGGCTGGATCACGCCACTCCAGACTCCTGCAAACCCCAGAAATTCAGCTACATCAGCCCTTCATGTGAAGATTCTTCCTGTAACACCGTGAGGGTGTTTAACCGTGGGGTGGAAGGCACATTCTGAAATGCGGGTCGAGAGCTCTGCAGGGCCCCTCGCTTCAAACACCTCTGTGCAAAGCGTTGGGGACGGCCACCAGCAACGGCAAGTTCAAGGGCCATGGTGAGTGCTGGGCAGTGTGTTGAGGAAAGTTGTCAAGGAAAAGGAAAGCAAGAGCCCAAGATGAGGGGAACGAGGAGAAATGCAGCTAGAAATGTTGCCTGCCTCGCCGGGAAACGTTTCCATCCCCTCTCCATGTGCTGAAGGCGGGACAGGACCCGCCAGCTTCTGTCAAGTCGCAGTGCTGCGCCCAGGACAGGCCGCGGGGAGGTAATTAATAACGGGAAATGCTGTAACGATGATGTGCAACGTGGGATGAGGTACCGGCTCCTGCGAAGCCAAGGAACTCGTGTGGAAGCGAGGGGTGCGTTTGTGTGACTTGTTGCTATAGAGATGAGATGGCTTTTCCGTCAGAGCCTCCAGTGAGAGCAGTTAATCCATTTTTAAGAGGAAAGGATATTTAATAAAGGAAACAATTTAAACTGGATTTACAAGATATGGTGAATGGAAGCACCATTTATTCTGTGGCTTCATATTTAATTTTAATATCTCTATAAACCTCTCCAGAGTGTTCTGCAAAAAACAAGCTGGAGTTGGAGCAGGTTCGACTGCCCAATAATTCTTAAAAGCAAATCAATTTAACAATGCTGGGAAAAAAAGCCTGCATCTCAATGAGTATTTTTCCACTCTCCATAGTGGCAGGAGCACTGGAATACGTGTATTAGAAAATAGACAAACTGTTTGAACGGAGAGGTATTTTTGAAAGGATATCGAGCAAAAACTTGGCAAGACAGTGTTGGGAGTGCCCAGTTTCAGCTGGTGCCGAGGTCTCTGCAAACTGTTCTGTTTGTTGCGTGAGATTCCGGAGGAGGTTTACGATGAACATAGAAAGTAAATGAGATGATGCTTCACCCGCAGCGGCCAGGCCGGCTGCTGTCTCAGGCCCTGCAAATCCCCATGCGACTGCATCCCCCGGCGAAGGGCTGCAGCATCTCCCCACCACCACCCAGGCTCCAGTTCAGCGCCAAGGACACAGCACGCTCCCATCCAAAAGCCTCCCGAGTGCCAGGTGGGCTGTGGAGGTTTTTTTCGTGCTCTTGGTATGTCAGTTTGTGTTTACCCACCAGGGGAAGCGTGTGCTTATGGCGCTTAATAAGGAAGCCAGGAACAGCACGGTCAGATATACAACAGAAGTAGCTGTTATCTGGGCCCCAGCCGACTCACATGTAAAATTAATTTGGTCTTTTGGATGTCAGAGACGCCTGTCACAAGCCCCAGCGCAGGGGATGCGGTGCTTTTCTGCGGAGCCTTTGCAGCAAGCTGGCAGAGCAAAGCCCAAAAGAAATTAGCCCCTGTGCAAATGTCTGTTAAACACCGGCCAGATTGTTAGAAGGAGTTTTCTTCGTTGCTCTGAGTTTTCTCCACACCTATAAATAATATGGTGCATAGTATAGTATTCATCAATAATCCAGCTTTTTTTCATGGCCATGCTTGCCGCTGTTCCTGGCTGAGCAGGGATGCAGCGACCACGCTGGCTCTCGGCCGGGGCAAGGGCAGGCACCTGCCTGGAGATGCCGGAGGAAAGCTGAGATGGGGCTGGCAGGTCTGGGGACACGGCACCTGGCAGCCTTTAGCACTTGATAAATGAGAAGGTTGCAGAAACTCAGCAGGATTTCCCGCTGGGAAGCAGTTTGTGACTCCCCCCAGAGCTCTGCTGCTTCACACGCTGGGAATAACGTGGGTTTGAAAACATCAAGTGCTCTCGGAAGAGCTGGTGAGGAAACTGTCCCCCCCTTCCCCTCCTGAAGGTAAATTCTCCCTCCTCCCTAATGCCACGGCTCAGGCCACAAGAGCGCATTCTCTGGGTATTACCCCATCTCTGGAACACACTGATTTTTATTTCTTTTTTAATATGCAGAGATTGAAGCGCACAAACCGCTGCCGTTTCTCCTCCGTTGGAAGCACTAGGTGTCTTTTGGGCAGCCCCTGAACCCTGATGTGGAAAGCAGAGTGCGATGCCCTTTGCAATCCCGTGCCCATCAGCAAGAGCTGCGGCGAGAGCACTACGGAGCAGCGGTTTGTGCTTTCAGATCTCCCTTTCCCTTTACTTAAGACCTTTTTTTCCTTTTTCCTTATACACACACACATGACCCCCCCAGGCAGGGGAACCAGCCATCCTCTGTCATCAGTGGGGCTGAGGATATCAACTTCTCAAGGAGGGGACTCTAAATTGCTCAGAGCGAGGGTGATTTAGCAATTACGTGGTTTTCCTGTCCCAGGCTGGGGGGTGTTTCTCTGTTACCGAGCACAGCCCCCTTCCGTATCGCGGGTGAAGTGCAGTGAGTAAGTAGGGTTGAATTCATACCACGCTGTATAATTGCAGTCTATAAAAAGGGAATTATATGGCATATTAGAGCCATTTATTTTACCATATTAGCCGTTTTCATGCATGCAAACGAGCATGGTTGGGTTTTGTTCTCGCCTCCCTGCGAGGTGAAAGCTGGGATGCCCTGTGGGATCCGATTTCCCAAGGGAATCCCTGACTCGGGAACTCCGGGAATCGCCTGAATGCCTGGTGACAGCAACCCCCTGGGCGTGTGTGGGTCTGGGAACCAGGTCCAGGAAAGCAGCAGGGCTTGCCTGCACGCCCACCCCGCTTTGAGGGACTTCATTGGACAACAGAAAGAGACCGCTTGCTCCCAACTGATTTTTTTTTTTTTCCTAATATTTCCTAAAATTTTCTTGTAATTTTACTTTATTCCTTTGCAAGGGGTTCCATGAGAAACTGTGATCTAAGGGAGATAGTTGTTGGCCTAGCTGGAGAATAAACCCCTTTTCTGCTACCTGAAGGTCCTGGTGAAGATGGTGTGGGGGGTGTCTGCATCCCCGAGGAACTGCTGGGGTGGTACCACTGGCTCTGCCCCTGCTGTCCTGTGCAAGACGTCCCCGCCGGGCACAGACCCGGGAGGTGTGGGTATAATTGCCTGACAAACCCGGGGCGGGGAGAGGATTTCTGTGTTAAGGGGTCAAAACCACTGGCCTTAGTTATCTCGTGTGAGAATTGTGACACCTGGATCAGATTCCTAATAGGTTTTCTTCTAAAATCTGGAAAGAATGCGACATTATTTATACACGGGGAGGGAAAATAAACCCTTTCCAGTGGTTTTCTGCAGAAAGACTCATTCCTCCACAGTAAGGAAGCAAGAGGAAGCAGACTTATTTTATTCCTCTTGATGTTTATTTTAAATTAATCCTGTTGGGACAGATGTTAGACTGGAATTCTTGCTCAAGTTGCTTCCGTTAGTTGATCTAATTAACAATGGTGCATGTTTTATTATAATTCATTTTTCACAAGGGATGGAATTTGCTTACTCTTTTCTGTTTCCCTTTACCTACATCCTGAGTTTCCTCCCTGATTTTCTTCTCTTCAATGCTCATTTTCAAAACCACCTTTATGCTGATATATTTAAGGCTTGAAAACATTGGAAATGTCTTTCCAAATATGCTGTTTATAGGAACGTTAATCTTAATCATACATGTTTATTCATTTAAAAAAAAAACAACCACACACAGAACAACCAAAACCTACAAAAATCAACCTTTGCTTGCAGCATCTCTTTTTGGACCTCCCTCCCTTCTCGTGCAGGTTTGTGGTGGCAGCACCGTGGCCCTTCCCAGCAAACCTGGGATGTAACGGCGATGCTGCAGCCCCTGGACAGCCCAGGGCTCGCTCAGCCCCCAGCTCCGGCTGCACAGAGGCTGCGGTGGAGATTGGAGACAGGGATCTGCATTGCGAATATTCGGCTGCGGCTGCCATCTGGTGCTGGTTTTCCTCCTCACTTCAGCTGCCACCCTCCCTGTCACCCCATGCCTATCGCCTGCAAAATCTGGGGGGTTATTTTAGCGAGCGCACTTCTGGCCTCACTGGTGCCGTGAAAGCACAGGTTCATCGGCAGCATGAGGCTGCAGGGGGATGTCCCGTGTCTGCGGAGCACGGCGCAGCAGCAGCGAGTTCTTGGCCGGTTCCTCCGCACAAATTCTGGCTCTCGAGAGCTGCCCAGCTCGCCCCGTCCCAGGTGACCTCCTGAACGCTCCTGGGGCACAGCGGGGGAATGGAGGCATTGATTTCCTCACCCAAACCCAACCCTTTCCCCATGTCCAAAAAGAAACACGGCCGAGAGGTGAACAAGGTGCTGTTTGCCATCGCCGCTGCAGCCCGAGGCCTTTATTGGAAAGGTGGGTGGATACACAATGAGCAGAATTGTGACCCTCGTGCGTTAACAGCGTTAGGAAATACTGCATTTAATGGAGATGAGTCCTGGTGAAACGGGTAGGCTGGGGGCTCATTTTGGTTTTTTCCTTTGCTTTTCAGGCTGCTGAGCCGGCTCCTGCACGGGCAGCATGCATCCCGTCGTGCCCGGGATCGTTCAGGCAGACATCAGGGAGGCTGCGCTCCCCCCGATCCAGTAACGGCTCCTCTTCCTCCCCCTGATCCAGTAACGGCTCCTCTTCCTCCCCCTGATCCAGTAACGGCTCCTCTTCCTCCCCCCGATCCAGTAACAGCTCCTCTTCCAAGGCTCAGGTGGGTGCTGAAAGGTTGCAGGAAGATGCTGAGTAACACTTGCGATGTGGTGTCCAGCCAGGACAACACTATTATTTTGGAGTCGGCCCGCCTGGACGCCACGCAGATGGCGCCACCCCTCCAGGCAACCCCCTCTGATGCTCCCCCGTCCTCTCAAGGATGAGTTCTTCCTCTCTTAGCCATTATCTTCCAGCACCCACCCACCACCAGTCTCCAACCTCCTCCTCAAACAAATTTCCTGGGGTTTACAGGCTACTTACTGCTCCTGATGCATGGAAGGATATTGCAAATCTAAACAGGGCTGAGTCAAATGGGTAATTATCAGTCTTTTTCCGCACACCGTTTGGATTTTTTTTGCCTTGTGATGATGATTTCTGGTGTCAGAGACAAGATGCTGCAGGTCTTGGAGGCACTGGGGCAGGTTCAGTCCTTGTTGTGCTGCCTATGAAATTAAGTGGGTCACAAAAAAATTAGTTGGACAGATTCAAGCAGCAAAGAGCTGCGGAGAGGTCATCCTGGCAAACCACCCAGGGCACGGTACAGCGGCCTGGGCTTTGACTCCATCCATTTTGCTGGAAAGAAGTTGCTGTTTCTTATCCTGATGCTTGATTGTGTTTTATTAAGGAATGTAAATAAATTATTTCTGCTCAGAGACATCAGACCCAGAAAACCATTATTAGGAGCCGTGTAGTATTGCCCTTTCTTAACAGATATTTCTGCCTCTTAGTTGAGGCTTGGGAGGAATACTTGTAATGAAGGAGGAGGAGTTCTAACCGTCTATCACACTTGCATCAATGAGAACAACGTGTTTTCATGAGACGGTCAATCCTTCTGAAATTATTTTCCTACTGGAAACAAAGTCTGGTCTAGCACGCTCGTACAGGCTGGCTAATCCAGCCCAGCCAACTCTTTGGGATGTGGCAAAGCACAAACCCTGCAGCAATTTCCATGGCTCCGTCCTGGCGCGGCAGCGTCCCGGCCACGCGTGGGAAGTGGGTTTCTGCTTGCACAGATCATAGCGACTTCCCTGAACCTCCTGCGTTATTTAAGCGTGCGAGGGGATAACGAGGCTGGTGGTGGTCCCCAGAAGGGACCCACGGGGCTCACAACTTCATTACAGCCCCGCAAGAGCCGCTCGGGAGCCTTGTTGTAAAGAGCAGCAGATATACCTAGAATGAGCTAAGAGACTTTGAGACTCTCTTGCAACACGGGTTTCATAGCTGCGTCGAATTTAATGTGTGTTCGTATTGAAAACTGACGGTAAAACCACAGCTGGCTGCCAACACCAGTGTGTGTGTGCGAATCCAGTAGCCCTGGGCTGAAAGGGATTAGAGATTGGTCAGTGGGTTTGTGGAGGATAAAGGGTAGAAAAAGGGAGGTGTGGTTGTTACTGACTTCTGAAATTGAAGATGCTCAGCCTAGGAATGGTTTCTGCACATTGACCTGGTCTTTTTGGGAAAAACCTGCGAGCAGCCGCCCGCGGCAGCACCAGGAAGGCTCTGGCTCACAGAGACTGTTACCCAAACGCTGGCCCCGTGGTGCTGACGCCTGCAGGATTCCTGAACTTCCTATGACCTCCTGCCCAGCTGGAGCGTATTCCAGTGTGCAATGCCGGCTCCTCTGGTGTGTGTAGCCCCGGGGGGAATGTATAGCCATGCAGCCTCTGCCAGCCATGCTGTCCCTGCCATCCCCAGGGACCCTCCTCCCTCCGTGCATCGACATCCCAGCCCTAGGCCGGGACGCCGGGCACAGCCACGGTGGGACGAGTTGTTACGGCTTCTACTGACCCTGTGGGTGCGCAGTGGTTTCCCTTGCATGGAGGAACTACAACTCCAGAAAGGGCTCAGTTCAAAAGCAATTTCACAGCTATGCGCAACGGAGCAGGGAAAACTAAGCTCAGTGCAAGGTCTCTGCAAGTTCAGCCAGCTGCATATCAATTAATTTGCAGTTGCAAGATAAGCAGATCTGTCAGCACTACATTTTCTTTGAAATAGTGATTTTTGTTATGAGGGAGGTGGACTGAGCCTATCACAACAATCTCCTCTGCATTATTTAGCATATTCATCCAGCACGTTTGACTTTGTTTAAAAAGACTTTTTTTTTTTTCCTAGAGATAAGAAACTCTGCCTTACATAGCGAGCTGACTGTGAAATGGCTTCTACACTTTTCCACTTGGTTAAGAGGCTTTATTATACTAAATTACTGGATAATCTCTGGACACACAGCCACAACATCACATCTTCTTCCTCTGCTTGTTTCACTTTCTGTCCCCGAGCTGCTCAGACCCATCCAAGGGTTCTCATTTGCCTGCGTTGGGAGTCGCTGTCCCGCTGCTTGTTTGGAAAGTTGGCATCAGCTCAAACTGTTGTTCTTCACAGAAACCTCCTTTCTCTTGCCGAGCTTTTCACGGAGGCTCATGCATTCTTCCTTTTTGAGTTTCTCAGACCAAAATAAATATCTGATCTTACCCAGCAGAGCCCTTGGTAGGGCACATGGCAGCGCTCGTGATGACAGTCAGTGTCTAACCCCGCTCCGAGCTGGAAGGACAGGGGTGTCCCTCGGTCTTTTTCTCCATCCCCTCTAGGAATTGGCACTTTCCTTATTAGACCACCACTCCTGATAGCCAAGGCTGAGTTCTGCAGCCCACTTTAAATCTGGATGTGCCCCACATCGATGGTGCGGGGAGACTACCTCAGTGTAATGCATGTAGTATCACAATGTGTATAATAGTAATAAATCTTCCTGTTGCTCACGTGAGTTAGCAGTGAGGAAAAGGCCTAGAGGATTGTTCAACACCAGCTGGTAGTTACCTGGGGGTGGAGGTCTGCTGCTGCGATGTCAAAGGCAAGTGTTGGGCTTTGAAAGTATCTTGAAAGAACTGTGAGTTACAGAAATCTTCCTTCTATACCTGTAAGAAATAATTGTGGGGAAGAGGCTGCTGCTACAGCCCCAGTTAGCTGGGGATCACCCTGACATCTGCCAAAGCATCTCCCTGGGCTGGGCTCCGCAGGTTTCCCTTGTTCCCTGGAGCTGCATGTGCCCACGGGATGCAAACGATCTCCTGTGACTTGGGGCAGTGAAAGGGTGTCTCTTCCGCACTGTTTAGAGGGGCTTCAGGATTCCTATGGGTGAAAGGTGCACTGAAAGTGCAGGCCAGGATTTATTTACCCGTATATAGTAATGACAGCTGGGTTTGGGCAGGCTGCAAAGGCCATGCGGGTGAGCGAGAAGGTTCCCCTGTGCGGGGTTACAAGTGCTGCTGGTGTGGGGGACAGAGAGCACCGCGCACTGTCCAAGTTACAGGAGGCGTGGGTTTGTACAGCTGCTGTGGATGTCTTTGTCCCTTTGCTTTTCCACACTTAAAGATTCTAAAATTTTACATTGGAGTAAGTTGGTACACTTTGTTTCAGACCACGTTGAAGGTGGTTTTTAACACGGTGCTCTACGTGCTCTGGCAAGCTCCAGTGATAATATCAGTTTGCTGTGGCTAGTCATCACAGGCTAGGCTGGGCTGGGCAGCTGGACAGTGACTAAAGCAGAAATACTTGCAGTATTTTGCAGGTATTTGATGCAGAAACCAGCATCAAAGTTTGTCCGGAGTGCCCCAGCAGACCAGTTAGATAAAACAGCACGTCTGCAAGGCTCTTCGCCCCAAGGCCCGCAGCTGCCCTTGGGATCCGCGGGACGCTCGCAGATTCTGTCCTCACTGAGCCTTCTCTTCCACGTCCAGCTCCTGCGCAGTTCCTGTAACAGGGGCAGAGCCAGAATACGGACCTGCTCGGCCAAAACAAGGCGGGTTTGCCTCAGCTACTTGGAATAAAGTGACAAAGGTAAGTGGTGGCGTTGGAAAGCACCTTGAAAAGGGCTGTGAATTATAGAAATCCTCCTTGTGTGTCCGTAGGAAAGAACTAAACACTTCCATCACTTCTGGTTGGTAGTATAAACTTGTAGGCAAACCACAGTAGCCTAAAGTTGGGTTTCCTCAGTGACACTTTATTTTCTAAATGTACCTTTTCTGAAGAAATGGATCTGTCTTTGAAATATATCCCAGTAGTTTTGCACACTCTGAACACGAGGCTTCTTTTAACTGCTTTGAAAATCAAATTAATTAACACCCAGAGTGAGCAATAGGCACGTTCAGTATAACCATGGTTAATTTTCTTCAGTGACATGGGGTTTAGCCTTGCAAGCAAACAAAACAGCCCCCGGAACTGTGTGTTTGCTTGGCTGTGCTCTACAAAGACATCACATCCTACCAGATAACCTGCAGTATTCAGACCCGTCCTTAAATCACAGTTCCCTTGCATATGCAGGAGAAAAATAACATCGTGGGCAGTTGCTAGCAATCTGGAATAGATTTTCAGAACCACTCTGTTATCATATAGAACTACTCTAGACCTATAGACATTAGGGGTGAATAGAAACAAGAGGACAAGTGGTGCCAGACTAATGCACCCTCTAAGAAATAAAAATCTCCCTTGGCTGCTTTGGCACCACTATGAGTGCCCGTACCAGAGTTCACTGTAATCAGAGTCTTTTTCTTGAAGACAAAGGCTTTCCAAGGAGGCCTGATTGTCATCTCGGTGCCACAGATTATACACGTTGGTGCAGCTTCAGTTTACGCTGGTGTTGAGATCAAGATCAGATCCTTGGACCTGCCTTCTGAAATCAGCGCAGCGATCTGATAACACTCCAGAGTGCAGATTTACAGCTGTGCTGCTGGTGGCAGAGTAGAATATACCATCTCTTCCTAGAGCTAATGCTGTATTTACATCAAAATAAAACTGTAAAATGTAAAATCATCTAGCTTCAGGCTCTTGCACTTCACTACAAATGCTTTGTCTGCCTTGGCTGACAAAATGCTCTTGGCTTTTGATCAAAGAAAAGCGAGTGGAAGCTGTTTTTCTCTTGATGTTAAGAAAGCTTTTGACAGAGAGAGTCCCTGCAAGACTAGTTAAAGACGCACCAGCCCTGCGCTACGCTCTGAAAACACATTGAAGAAAAATACACAGAACAATGCCGGTATGAAGTGATTTCTGCTCCGGAAAGGGCTGTAAGTAGAAATGCAGCCTTAGGGTTGGCTTAACGCTACCGGCTGTTCTGGCCGCCTACCTGGCCCTAAGGACAAGCTGCTTGTTACAGCTCGATGCTACTTGCACTGGTCAAAGGGGTTTGCCTGAAGCAGAGGTGGTGGTAGGAGAGGGTCTGCTGGAGTAATTAAATCAGCGGCTTGGGGGAAATACCTGTAAAGTTTTAGAAATCTTGTCCTTTGGTTTCCAGGTGGCGGCCCGACCTCGGCTCAGCTCTGTGCTCGGCTCAGCAGGTAACTCGCATCTCCTTCTCCTCTACCCTGCTAAGACTGCACAGCAACAAAGCGTGACTAATTAAGGCTAGATTGGCCCAGACTGCAAAAACCACTACAGCCGTTTAATTAAAGGCTGTACCGCTGCACGTGGCTACAGAAGGCGTAAGTCGGAGCTGGGAAGCACGGGGCATTAAACTCTTCTGTGAGCAGCACCCCGTAACTGCGAGCAAACCCCGCAGGGTTGTATTTTAAATTATATGTTTTGTGGAGAGGGGAGCGTGGGGTGGCACTCGGGCACTTGTTCCGGGCGCTGACGCCGGTGCCTGGCACCGGCGGGCGGTTAAACGCGCCTCGGGGGCGGCTGGGGGCTCGCTTCCCCCGCCGCAGGGGGCCGGGGCCGGGCGGGGAAAGGTCCGGCGGGGCCCCGGGGCGAGGCGGGGAAAGCTGCGGCCCGGCCCCGTGAGGGAGGACGAGCGGCGGGCGGGGCGGGGCCGCCGCAAAATGGCCGCCGCCTCCCGCCTCCCGCCGCCCGCCCCCCGCGGCCGTCACTGCCGGCCGCCACTGCCGGCCGCCGCCCCGCCTCGTTGAGGGCACCGGCAGCCGGGCGGGGACCCCGCCGCCAGCCCCGCTGCCCCCCTCCCCGCCCCGCTCCGGCCTCCGCTGAGGCGGCGGCGGGCGGCCCGAGCCTTCCGAGGCCATGTTCCCCCGGCCGCCCTTCCCCGCCGAGGGCCGGCGGGCGGGAGCCGCGGGCCGCAGCCGGGCGCGGGCGCGGGGCGCGGGCGGCGGGACGGTGCTGCTGCCCTCCATGCTGATGTTCGGCGTGATCCTGGCCTCCAGCGGGCTGCTCCTCATGATCGAGAAGGGCATCCTGGCCGAGGTGAAGCCGCTGCCGCTGCACCCGGCGGCAGGGGAGCTCTCCCGGCGAGGCGGCGGCGGTGAGGGGGGCCCCGGCGACCTGGAATCCGAGGTGCTGCGGGACATCCGCAACCGGACGATCCGCGCCGTCTGCGGGCAGCCGGCCATGCCCCGCAGCGTCTGGGAGCTGCCGGCCGGGCAGCGGCGGACGGTCCTCCGGCACCTCCTGGTCAGCGACAAGTACCGCTTCTTGTACTGCTACGTGCCCAAGGTGGCCTGCTCCAACTGGAAGCGCATCCTGAAGGTGCTGGACGGGGCGCTGGAGAGCGTCAACGTCAAGCTGAAGATGGACCACAAGAGCGACCTGGTGTTCCTGGGGGACATGAAGCCGGACGAGATCAGCTACCGCTTGAAGAACTACTACAAGTTCATCTTCGTGCGGAACCCGGTGGAGAGGCTGCTCTCGGCCTACCGGAATAAGTTTGGAGAGATCAAGGAGTACCAGCAGAAGTACGGGGTGGAGATCGTCAGGCGGTACCGGAAGAACGGGGGGAGTTCAGCTGGTGACGACGTGACCTTCTCCGAGTTTCTCCGGTACCTGCTGGACGAGGAGGTGGAGAGGATGAACGAGCACTGGATGCCCATCTACAACCTCTGCCAGCCCTGCGCCGTCAGGTACGACTTCATCGGCTCCTACGAGCGCCTGAATGCCGACGCCGACTACGTCCTCGAGCAAGTCCAGTCGCCCTCCTTCATCCGCTTCCCCGAACGGCAGTCGTGGTACAAGCCCGTGACGGCGGAAACGCTCCATTACTACCTGTGCAACACCCAACGCCGGCTGATAAAAGAGCTGTTACAAAAATACATCCTGGATTTCTCCCTCTTTGCCTACCCCCTTCCCAACATAACCAGCGAATTCTGCAGGCAGTGAGTTGTTCATGTCCGGCTCTGGTGTGAATTCTGCCTACGCTGCAAGGATTTGCTCATGCAGCCGTTGCTGCGAACAACACGTTGCTGCAGGGCCTGTGAAACACACTCTTCTATGCATTATTTCCTAATTTTATACTTCCTAGACTCTGTTTTATATAAAATATTATATATTGCCTTTGCTACTAGAATACTTTTTGTATTGTTCTGATTTTAATGTGTACATATGCCGCTGACTTGAGCACAGTAGCTTTTGTATATCTATTTTGCTTTAAATTCTTTGTTATGGCACAATATGGAAAACATCAGTAAGGAAATTGAGAAACATATATTTTTTCCTCCTTTTTTGTGTTTTGTACTAAATAGTATGCAATCAGAATATAGCGGTTGATGCGCTATTAACAATATAGTGGTTGATGCGCTAAAAATTAGTGGTGTTAAAACTGGTGCTGGATTAGACAGGAGTTAGTTTTTTGGGGTATGAGTAGAAGAAAAGGCTTTTATAAACTAGGCCCTATTTATCCTTTGTTTTCTCATCTGTAGATGGCGGTTAAATGAGGCTGGTCTTTTTTTCTGTAACAGTAGCACCTCTGGTTTTTATTACTATTATTATTATTATTATTTACCATTGAAATAAAACTAGTGGTAGGATAATATTCACTTTTGTGCGATTTTAAGATTCAAAAGTACCAACTATTTACCCAGCATACCATATCAGGTGCAATATCAAGCCATAACACTTTGCTCTTCTCTCTCTCTCTCTGGATTAAAGCAATACAGACTCTGGGAAGACCAAAACCCAGCCTGGTTCCTGGGACGGAAAGCACCAGAACCCCCACCCGTGCCGGGGCAGCTCACAGCTTCCATGGGCGCCTGCGTGCCCACGCGCGTGCAAACCACCGTGGAAAATTACTTTCTCCATGTTTTGAACCAATGGCGACTTGAGGATTAGTTCTCCCTTTTTTTTATAGATGTGCACACCATTTTTGTAGCTACTTGTATTTAATTACGGCTGATAAATTGTAAAAGTTTGGGAGATAATGTAGGATGTTGTTCCTGGGAGGCTGTGTCCTTGTTCCTAATAAAGTTTTTATATGAATCAGGCTGTGGCTTGGTGCTTTTCCTTGGATGTTAGTGTTTATTTGCGATCTTGGGGAGGCTTTCTGCCCCTTGTGCTAAGCCATGGTGTGAAAGTATGATGAATCAGCAGTTCCTGCCTTGATGAGTTTGTGTTTTAAGTGCCAGAGCAGCAGTAACAAGTGGAGAAAGAAACGCGTCCGCACCAAACGAGACCATTATGTGATGGGCAGCGGGATGGAAAGCAGCAGTCAGCAGCAAAGTAAGCGCCTAATTGGAGTTGATACAAGGCAGTAGGGGTGGGTTTAGATACTACAGGGAGCGGGTTGTTTCCTGGGCTTAATCTCTCAGAAAGGGGCAGGGAAAATTAAGGTGTTTTATTTAGGATTTGTGAGTGTCTGAAAGGAGGGCATGGAGCCACATCCACGCAACCTCAAAGTGGTGGGATGAAAAATCCTGCCTAGGGCATGACTTAAGTAATGTAATAGGTTTACTGTATCTATAAACTCCTGGTGAAATCACCATCTCCTGCTGAAGTCAGTAGCCCAGCACAGTTTGAGTTGAGTGATTTTTACTTTTCCTGGTGAGATCACAGCCGGGCACAAGAGCAGTGACTGGCGTGTTCGTGGACTTCAGCTCCTGGCTGCGTCCTCGCCTCCGCAGCCACCTACCCTGTACAAAAAATGGGTTAGAAGTTGGCTTTGCTCTCCTTGTGCCCAGTCTGAAACCTGCAGAATTTCTGTCTGTCCCCAGTGATTTTGGTGACAACACAGGAGTGTTTGGTGCCCGGTGCTGGAAGAGCTGGAGCTCTCTCTTGTTCTCCAGCCAAAAGCACCAGATACCAGCTGGGAATCTGATTGTATTTTGTAAAACTGATGCTGATGTGGGGTGGTCTGAGTTTTAATTAAGCCTGACCTTCAGGTCTCTAACTAGGAATGAGCTGGTTAGACTTTACTATCTTTGTCTGCTCCTGTGAAGCTGAGGGAACGCTTCCTGCTTGTTTAGCGGTTGGGTTTTTAATTAAATGTTTATTTCTCAGTAGTTTTAACGGTTTGTGCTGCTTGTTTATTTATCTGCTGCAGCTTCTGTTCGCTATATTAAATTTTTTGTCTCTTGTCTCCTTAATCTAATTTATTGCACACAGAAGGATTTTGCTTTTCTTTGACTGTCTCTTACTCCTCTGCTGGTTGTCATTGATCACCTTCTTCTCTTTAAATAAAAGCAAAACAGCCTCCCACCTCCCGTAAGGAGGGTTTTAATGCAGACAAAACCTGCAAAACCTCGTAGCTTGGGTAGAAGTTTGTCCCATACCTGGCAAAAATGTATGGAGCATGGAAAAGTCTCCCAAAAGCTGAAGCAGGGGGCATTTTGTCATGTACCTCTAAAGCTTATTTCTCTTACTTGATTGAGGTTATGGACTATCTTTGATTTTCTTATCACTTTGCTGCAAGTCAGCAAATATGAAAAATCAGTTAGGTTTCCATTAGCGATACTTCATTTTATCCATGGCCAATAATACAATTTCCTGAGAAAGCTTTTGGCAAAGTAGGAAGAAAAAAAAAGTAATCTCCCTCAGCAGCTGTATAATTTCTTTCTTTTGTCAGGTGTTTCTCTGGTGTGGAATAAATCAGGAGCAAATTCCACAGCTGACGGCAACTGCTGGAGGTGAGAGATGCCGGGCAGGAGCCAGCCCTCCTCTGCGGGGACGTAGAGAGCGGGGAAAGGGGTAACATCTCCAAAAGCAGGGAGGAGGAGATTTCATAGCATCTTAAGTACAAATGAGGAGGAAACCATAAAGTTATAAACTGTTTTGGTTTAATCAAACTGTTTAACACTTCTGCTTTCTGATCTGTTCCAGTTTGGCAGCTGCTTTTACCACCGTTCTGACTCTGTGCTTGCAGCCACCCAGCAGAATAAAAAGGTGATCTTTCCTCTTTTGAATGATGATATTGTATTGAGCCTCAACACTGTACTCAGTGCCCCAAACTTCCCCAGGTAAACAACTCGAGGTTTTGGCATTGGGGTTTTGTCACTGCATTTCCCTCACTTGCTTTTTTTAATTTCGTACTGATAAATCCCAGCCCTGACCCTGCTGTTCTCGTGTTTTCCCTGTAGAAGTGTGCCTGGGTATGTGGAGATGCTCCAGTGGTTTAGTTCCATCTCATTGTATGGAGAACTTCTGATTCCCTCTAAATTACCACAATGTTATTTTAATTTATCACTAGTTCCTTCTTAGCCTGCCTACCGAAAAACAAACAAACAAAACAAGAAGCATTTTACGTGCTCATGAATTTTACCATTTATGTGCATGTGTTTATTCTTCCTTCTCTGGTAACTCTTGGACCCGCTAATCCATTTTGCCCAAAGTTGAGGGAAGAATTTATTTTACTCCATCCTTTCATTGCTCACAGCTCTTGTGGTCTTAACGCGGTGTTGCAGAAAGGGATCGAGTGCTTCGCTCTCGTCGTGTGAGTGCTGGTGATGAACGGGGACCCAGTGATTTCTCTTTCCCTTGGATCAGCGCCTGCACAATGGCCAGAGCTGCATGTGCTTGCCTGTCGTGATGTGGAGCACGGAGCTCCCTTTAGTTCCACAGATGCTAAAACTGTCCTCTGCTAATGTTTTTCTACCAGAGAAGGAATCACCTTAAGGCAGCCAGGGCACCTTAACACTTGGTTTTATCCTAGTGCTTGGCTGCTAATTGCAGGGAAACTTCCCAGGTGTTTTACAGATGCTTTAATCCCTTGTTTAGGAAAGGCAGTGATAGGAGAAGGCAAGGGATGAAGAGTTTGGGAGGGACAGATCTCTCTTGGAAGGTCAAGTTCCCCAGGTTCATGTTGCCAAATACCTGGCTCATGACATGGTTAATTTGCAGGTAGGGAGTCACGCTTGGTTCGTGTTCAGTCCTGGGCTGCTCGCTGGCAACAGTTGTGCCTAACTCCAGACAGGAATATGTTTCTATATTGTATTATGTTGTTATATGTATATTATGAGGAATATATAGATGTAACAATGTGAGGTTTTGTGCTGGAGGGAGCACAGGGGCATAAAATCCTTTGTCTCAGAAGATAACTGTCCATCACTGCTCGCTGTATTGTCTTCCTCCCTGGCCAGTGTATCCATGTCTGTCCAGTTCGCTGACATCTCTTTTTGCTGAAAGGAAAAAAGTCCCAGTAGCCAGCAAGTAACGTTTTCCAAAGCCAGTTACCAGCTTCCTAAATTGTTGTAACTCTCCGTTACAGGATGTAATCGCAAAGAATTCCCCATTTATACAGGCATGCATTTATGTCATGCTAATTTCTAGGATGTCTCTTTGCTTTAGAAGTTCATTACAGGTTTATCTACATACAAACATTTTGTTGCCGCGCACAAAGAACTAAAAATAAGCAATTGCAACCTGTCGCAATTATTTTTTTTAAATTCTTTTCCTGGGTTATTTCTCATAGATCACCTGTTACACCTGAGATTTATTTCCTTGCTCATGGAAAAGTCTGGTTAAGGTGATCCTCCTGTGAAAGGAGGCTCGTGTGTGCAGTTCCTTAACGACCTGTGGAAAAGATCTCGATTTCTGCAGTGCTGGGAGTACTGTAGCTCTGAGCATGTCCATCGGGAATGACCACTGAGATGTGGAAAAACCTCTGTGTGTGGGAGGGAAGGTCCCTGTTTCCCGGTGATTAGCCACGTGTAGGGCATATTCTGAGAGGCCTGGGAAATCAGTCCCTGTTCTGTCTTTGTCTTTTTTAAATAATTGCAGTGAACATGTTTAATACCTTCGGCATTGTGCTTGGACTACACTGGTGGAGAAGAGGAGAACCGTTTGGTTTTTGGCATTCGGAGCTGCTGGTTTGGCATTCCCCTTTGGATGAGGGAGCAGGACAGGTCAGGATCCTTTGCTGTTTCAAAAATCTTATTTCATGTGTCATCTTCTTTACCGATTCCAATGTTACACCTGCAAAGCCTCATTTCAGCATACCTAAAACCTAAGGGGTTGGCTTTTTGCAACACAATGCTGGGAATGGGTATTGAAGCTTCAGTGCACCAAAGAACTGACTTTAACCTGGATGATTTGGGAGGGTGGTCTGGTGAGCCGGCTCTGGTGATGAGGAGCCCTCGCTGAGCTAAAATTTGGCATCTACACCCTGATGTCTCTGAATTTCTAAACCAGGGTCATTGCAGTCGGCCGCTTGCAGGAAGAAAAAGGTTTTAAACATGTTCCCTCTGGTCTCCACACTGAGCTCCAGAGCGTATGTCAGATTTTTCCTCTTTCCTGTGGAGCTTTTCCTATTGCTTTTGCAAAAATAAGTAACTTCCTTGCCAGGCACTGGTGCTGAAGTAAATGCATTAACACTGCCAGTCACCTCGCTGGCTGGTAGCCACGACCACGTATCTAGCAGGAATAAAGCTTTCTGAAACACGGCAGGAGCAAGCAGTGCCGTGGACAGCTGCTTTAATGCCTGTAAAAGGCACAAAACCAGCTTTCAACCTCGTTTATGATGGAGGAGAATCACCATGGAGCGTGTCTCTTACTTTTAGCTGTGTTTCTTTTTTATGCTGAACCACGAGCATCCTTGGGACGTTTCTTCCATCACAGGCAGGATTTTGAAAGAGCCAAAAGAAGATGTCTCCAATGGATCTGCTGTGTATAATGAGGCTGAGGTATTTTGGTGGAGTCAGTGTTCCATACATACCTGCTCAGGGCTTATCAACAGTGTTTTATTGTTGGGGATCTGAGCTGTACTGAAAGAGCTCCTTGTAATTAGAGACCCCCATGTCATTTTTGAGGACTTGCACCTATAGTCTCTTGGTGGGGGTTGGCTGTGATTTTAGAGATGCTTATTCAGTTGCACACACTGTCTGGGAGCAGGGACTGGAGCTCAGGTCAAACTGAGCAGGGTGGTTTTCCCAAGATTTTGGTGCCAGATGGAGGAAACTTCATGAGATGGGTCCTTCAATGAGACTTTTTGCCTTTGGAGCGGTTCTGAGCAGACCAGGGAAAGAGTTCTTGGATCAAAACCCCATGGTCAAGGACTGAGAGGTAAATAGAGTTTGTAAAATCTTATGAAAGCCTTGAACTAAGGCACTACAGCAATGCAACGAGCTGTTAAATGAGCTTCCCCCTTTTCTGGTTCACACAGATGAAATGCTCAGCCCTCTGCCTAATAGGGTGTGGGTAAGCAGTGTGGGGTTTTTTATCCTGCAGTGGCAAGAAAGTTTGTCTTGTTTTTGGGGGCAAAGTTTATTTGTGGATGAAGCCAAATCAATACCAGCTTGCTTTCCTAAGAACTTTTATTAAAAGATCAAAAGAAATAGGGACATGAGCCTCTCAGCTGTAACATTATCAGTGATAGAGCTCAGCAGTACAGCAAGATTAGTCTCCTGGGATGAATGGGATGAAGGTCCCAGATGTCCTCAGCGTAGGACATATCCCTCTGCAGACACATTTAGGTCTGGATTCCCTTCTTGTAGCTCCCAGGTAGAGGCTGAGTGGTCCTGGATCCCTCTGCCTAGTGCAGGAGTAGGGGTCTCCAAGGGCTGGATTGCACCTGGAGATGCCCCACCAGACCAGATGAGGGTGTGGGTTGAGGTGGTCTCTGCGTTCCCCCTCCTTGCTCACAGCCTGGCTCGTTTCTTCAACATCTTTTGCAGATCAGCCTCTCTGTACAGCCCAGGAGTGTGACCTCCCTGGCATCAGACAAGGTTTTCCCCAATGAATCTGAGGGGCAGGATTTTGGTGTGAATCCCGTCAGTGCAATTGGTTTATCCAGAGTGTATCATAGACTGGTTTGGGCTGGAAGGGACCTTAAAGATCATCCAGTTCCCACCCCTCTGCCACGAGCAGGGGCACCTTCCACTAGCACAAGGTTGCCCAAAGCCCCGTCCAACCTGGCCTTGAACCCTTCCAGGGAGGGGGCAGCCACAGCTGCTCTGGGCAACCTGTGCCAGGGCCTCACCACCCTCACAGGGAAGAATTTCTTCCTTAGATCTCATCTAAATCCTGACCCACAAGCTCTCAGCTGGCTCCTCACCCATCCCCAGGCAGAGCTCGGTGCTCTCCAGCTGGGCACTGACATAGAGGGTGACCCGCCTCCTCCTCTCCCCACCTGTCCCCCCTAAAGAGCCCGTGTCCTTCCATCCCAGCACTCCAGCCACAGGAGCCATCCCCCCATGGCTCCCTGATGCCAAAGCCCGGAACCCTGCAGCTGTGCCCACGTCTCCAGCTCCTCCTGGTTATTCCCCATGCTACATGTGTTTGCACAGGAGTGTTTCAGTTGGGCCCCGAGGAAGCTGACTTACTGGCTGGAATTGCTTTGTGCTGCTCCTCAGGTGCTCTCCTGCTGCCCTGGGACCCCTCGCCAGGCTCTGGGCAGCTACTGCTGGCACTGGCACCAAACTGGTAGGAGTGGGGTGGATTGAGGTTCCCCATCAACTTTAGTTTAAAGCCCTGTTCACCAGCTTGGCAAGTCTACCCTTTTGACTGTTTATCTACCCTTTTTACCATTTATCCACCCTTTCTACCATTTATCTGCCCTTTCTAGCGTTTATCTGCCCTTTCTACTGTGTATCTACCCTTTCTACTGTTTTCTTTCTGCAGGTGGATGTAAAAATTTTATTACAGGTCTGCTTTTATATGCAAGGCTTAGATAGTGTCTACATGCAACAGCAAGATGAATATCTGGAGTAAACCACAGTGTTTTTTATTTGTGTGCTTCAGGCATGACTTGGCTCTTTACCAGAGCTGCTTCCTGTGCTCTCTGTTGGTGAAAATGCACCCAAAAAGGCTGGTCCTGTGTCCAAGGGATGTCTAAACGCTCTTGCCTGTTTTTTTGGTGAACTCGTGCAGAGCATGCCCTGCCTTGCCCTCTTGCAATGAGGGACCAAAGGGCAGCAAAGCAGCTAAAGATAAAAATGTTGAGTTCAAAAGGTGCTGGGATGGCGCTCCGACGTCGGACTGCTGTTCTCTCAAAGACCAGGCGTCTTTCCACGTTTGCTTTTGCTGAGGTTGGAAAAAGCTTGGGGAAAAAAGCAAGCAAGCTGGAGATGGGTTTGAAATGTCATCTGGAGCTGACAGCAGCGCCCGTCGGGGCAGGCTGCGGAAACCTCCGGGCTGGAGCTGGAGTTTCCTCGTGGCTCGGCGTACACACACACGTGCCTCAGCCACCGCCTGAGTCATGGAGGGGTTTGCTCAGTGAAGGGAAAAAAAATAAATACATGAATCGAGTGAAAACATCACAGAGGCTTTTAGAGCCCTTTTGTGGGTAATGATATCAGCAAAGATTTGCCAAGGCGGCGGGGCTCCACCATCGCCATGAGACCCACAAAGGTCCCAGAAAAGGACAGCA
Organism: Strix uralensis; assembly: GCF_047716275.1. Classification (NCBI taxonomy): domain Eukaryota; kingdom Metazoa; phylum Chordata; class Aves; order Strigiformes; family Strigidae; genus Strix; species Strix uralensis. The sequence continues at coordinate 12,591,328 of NC_133986.1, forward strand.
AAGCCATTGTCAAAGGCATTGTAAAAGGTTGTGGGGAAGGGTGGGACATTCAAAGCTTTCCTTTTGGAAGTCTGCATTGCCTGGGTCTCTTTTTTTCTTTGCAGGATTACAGTTTAAAAGATGCCTCATCTAATTGCCCAGGCAGGCAGCGAGGTGGGGGCACGGACCCGAACCCGCCGTGCCAGAGCCTGCTCCTGCTGGAGCTGGGGACTCCACGCGATGCTCGGAGCAGAACTGGTTTTCATGGTCGCCCGCAGGTTTTAAATGAGATTTTATGAAAGAGAATGTAGTTTCTCTGGCCACCAAGAAAGAGCTTCCTTTTGGGGAACCCCTGGAAAATCTGTGTTTCCTGCCAGCAGCCCCGCTTCCTTGCCTCCTCATTGCCATCGAGGTGTCTCCAGTCCCAGTTCTGTACTAGTTTGTGTTGGGAGATGACAGGAAAAGGACTTCATTGAAAAGAGTTCAGTGCAAGGGGCTGCTGCTGGCTGTAGGCTACTGCAAAAGTAAGTGGTAACAAAAAAAAGTGAATGTACAAGCACGAAATGCTTCTTACTTAATTTGCTATTTTTCTAATGAACAGCCAAATTATTGGTTGACTTTGAAGTTAGTTGTCTTCTGGGAGAAGAAATACCCGTGTTACCCTAAGAAAGCTGTTCTGGGTGAGACCTCTGGGGCCAAAATTAGGGAGAGGCCAGTGGAACCTCTAGGCTGAGATTTGGGAGGGGCTTGTAAGACTTCCATGGCTCCAATTTGCAAACGAGCCAGGTATGAGCTGGGGTCCCTATATCCCAGCGAGGAGCTAGAGAAGGCAGGACGGCAAACTTACACAAAATATTTATCATTTCACAGCAGTAACAGCCGCGTGCGCTGGTAGATGGGCAGAAGCGATGAGCTCCATCCCCTCTGGGGTTTTGCTACACCAAGTGCTCAGCAGCAGCACTGGCATCTCAGGTGTCTTTTCGTGGTGTGATGACACACAAGCCCATTCATAGCATGTTCCAGACATTAATTTTAGGCTTTCCAAGAGCTGAGATACAACATGATGGAAGCTGATGCTTCTTGCAAGAAGGGGACAGAGGGCAGAGGACCTCTTTGGCCTAGGAAGGGGCTGGGGGCTAAGAGGCATAAAGCACATCTTCCCAAGAGACCCCAGGGTGGTTTTGACAGACCCAGATCAAAGCTCCCATTGAAGCAAAGAAATATCTTTTCATTAGGGAGAGGGAGATCTCATTCAGGCCCATGCCAGCTGGGCTTGGCATTGTCTGAGTGCCCCAACGCACGTCGTGGCTTCCAGTGTCAAAAGTGTCACTGGATGAGGCTCTTTCACACAGCATAAACCGAGCGAAGGAGGAACGGTTGGATGAAAAGCAACGTGCCCAAGGGATGGCCCCCCCGCACCCCTCAGCTATTATTGCAGCTATTTTGCATTTGAATGAGAACTTTCTCCTTTTGCAGCCCACTTCCTTCTGGGGCTTGAATTGGCAAATGGAGTTGTTAAAAATCTCCAGTCTTGAGACCTGACAAAAGATGGTTGCTATGGAAATAATGGAAGTTGCATCGTGAGCAAAATATCTTCAGGCCCAGAGCCAGCAGGAAGGAGGAGGGGACACCCTGTCGGTCACGCAACTTCTGCGGGAGCCCACGTGCCTCCACGAGATTTCCCTCGGATACCCTTACTCTTGGCAATTTATCCTTTGGCTCAAAAGAGCCACAAATGGAGAAATCAGAAGTATCAACTGGATGGAAAAGGCCTGTACAAACCTCATCTGCTCTTTCTCCAGCGCTTGTGCCACCAAATTGTGGCCCTGCGTGCAGATTTATTCCTCTGCATAGGGTTTGAATCAGTTGATTTATTCAAAAGCAGCTCTCTTCAGGCTAATGAAAAAATCTGTCCAGCAATACTCCCATTCTTTGAGAAATGATATGAAGAAATTGAAAGATGAGGACAAATTCATGGCTAAAGCTCTTGCCTGCTGTTGTACGGTGCCCACCCACTGAGTTTGGCAGTAGGCCAAGCCATGAGGTGTTGACCTGCTTTCTCTTTGCATCAATGAAAAGCTTAAAAATAGGCAATGAGCTCAAAAGAAGAAACCAAATATATATCTTGTCTCTGGGAGTGCCTATCCAAGAAAATCACACATGCTAAAATCAGTTCAAGTGCTAGGATTTCCAAGAGCAGCCACCAGATGGTGGGAAAACTGGATGATAGATTGTGGGTCCAAGGGTGGCAGACGTGGGCTTCCCGTCCATGGTAGCATTTACCTGTATATTTGTGGGGATTTGGAGTCAAGGTGACAGAATTCTGGATTTTAGGACTGTGTATCTTAGAGGGAGCTTGATCTCCCCCAGGTTGGCATTGGGTAAGAAATTATAATTGGTTTCAAGTGAGGTGTAAATTTGGGAGCAGATGGTGACGTGCAGCTTCTAGACCAGATCTCAGAGAACTGCATTTTAATCTGAAGAATTTCATCATTCAGAACCAGCACATTTGCATCAAAGCTGAACTAACTGCAAGCATTGGGCTATGGCAACTTGGGAAACTGGGAATGTGCCGTTGCCGACACGCAAAGAGAGGGGTCGGGTGGCTCTGAGATTAGTAGTGTGCTTACGGATCATTTTACTACATCAGCTCCCAAATGTGTGACATTAGGGGGGAAAAAAAAAATACTATCTCCTGCCCCTGATCCCTTCTTAGCCCCCGCACAAGGAATTAGAGGGTTTGTCTTTGCCACAGGTAATTGCAAGGCAGCCCAAAAACGTGTCCATGGGGATGTGACTTTGAGAGACACGACTCTACCTGTGAAGTTTAGCTGGGGGGAGTCACATCTTTCCATGGCCTTGTGGGGGTCAAGGATGGAAAAAGGCCCTTATATCCCCTGGGATGTGTTTGCTGAAGGTGGCGGGGAAAGAGGAATCACGGCTCCAGCTACAATGGCAAACACAGGGTGGCATGAAGTCACATCTCTCCTTGCTTCCAGAAGTAAGAGATCAACAAAGTACTCGTGAAGATGCTAAAGGAAAAGAGAGGTGCTGAGGTCTGGGAGAGAGAAACTGCCCCCGGTAAGGTCATACAGAGGAGAGGGAATTCGCGTTGCACGCACACTTCCTATGTATCCCAAGGTAGCTGCATTAAACTCTGCTTTTTTGGTCATTAAACTCTGCTTTTTTTGGCCATCTGCTAGAGGAATAGCCAGCTCACAGCAAGAAAGGGAGAGTGGCTTTGTTTTAAAAATAAAAAAAAAAATCCCACTGGTTAAAATCATGCCTGCTGTTCCTTGCAGCTAGTTTTGAATGGCTTGCTGACCATCAGCAATTAGCACTTGGGTATCAATGGCCAAACCAGGCGATTAGGAAAGAGCAGCAGTGTTAAAGCTCCAGCTTTCTCCCAGCTAAGTGGCAGAAGCAGAGCTGGAGCCTTTAATGGGGGTGGGTCCACGCAGGTGTGAGGGTCGGCTGCCGGTCATGGTTAGCCATGAACAATACCAGCCAGCTGATAGAGACATGTCTTGCTTGCCGGTAAGCGGTGCCTGAAGAGGCTGTTCTTAATTATCTTCTGGCTCCCAGCAGCAGAGATCATTGCAGCCCCAGGCCAGAGGCTTGTTGGGCCAACTCCTGCATGTGCCTTGGTGAAGGGCTTTTCACCAACGCTGGGAAGGGCTGTTGGCCAACTGGCATCGGGCAGGTGCATCCCAGGGATCCAGGTCTGATCCAGCTCCTCAAGTCAAGAGAGGATTTTTCAAATTCTTCAGATAAATTGGTAAGCCACAGAAGTGGCTTTTAAGCAACCAAACTGCCCCTTGGACTCCTGAAATGAAGGTGAACTAAAGGAACTTCTGCAGGATGGACACCTTCTTGGCTGACCACTGTCTGGTTGCTTCACCAGCACCATATGCAGGTTGTCCTTGCTGGGGACCTTCTCCCTCGAAGAGCTTGGGCAGATTTTGGCCAAGAGCTCTGCTGAGGACTGGGCCAAGAGGGCCACAGCCAGCTCACTTGCAGTTAGGCCCGTTTGTTGAATTTGCCTGTGGAAAAGACCAACTTTTTTCTCATTTCAGCAGATATGACCCCAGCACACACATGGAAGAGATTTGAGAGCAAAGATATCATTTTTACAACCTGAATGGAGTCCCAGTTTTGCAGAATGAAACGATCGTGTGTTGGGGTCTCCAGGCACAGCTCCAACCCGAAGCACGGTCTGCTCTCCCTCGATGGGAATTACCCGTCGCCTTACACTTCCCAGCAGGAGTTACCATCAGCTGCAGTGAAGTAGGACCTGTTGCTACAGCTTCCTCTCAAAGACAGGCTGATAAAGCAGTTAAAGAAAAGAAAGTATCCATATACAACTGCAGGGAGGAGAGGGAGAAGAGCATCGTGTCAAAAATCTGCTTTCCCGTGCTTTTTCCATCAGCATCCCGCGGCTGGTCAGCTGCTCCCAGCTTTTCTCCAAGTTGTGTGCAAAAAAAGCAAACAGATCCTTCTGGAAACTCTGGCATCATGTCCCCAGCACCCAGGGGTGCTCAGCGTCCCTGCCCGGGGTATTTCATAGTGCCCCAGGAAGTGTTTTGTAGGTGCAGTCCCATGTGGGGGGTGAGAGAGGCTCTGCTGACCTCTTGAACTCGGTTTTCTCATCTCCTTAGTGCACTTTAGAAGAACAGGCAGGAGGATGATTTTTTCCATCCCTCCAAACTTCCTCGGCGCTGCCAGTTCATGCTTTATATTACAGCCCCATTCAGCAAATGACTTCAGTATGCACTGATGGCGTCACAGGCTGTTAAAAAGAATAATAGGGAAGCAACCGTGGGAAAAGGGCTGTAAGTCTTCCGAGGTTCCTGGTGCGATCGCAGCCCGGATGAGTGCCCGCAGCCGGGGGGTTTTGCTGCACCAAAAATTCCCCCTTTTTTTTTTTTTTTTCCCCCCCTTTGTCACTGCAATGTGAGCAGGACTGCAGAGCCCCCGCAGCACTTGGCTGTGGCTCTGCTTGGGGGAGATGCTTTGCGTTGCTTCAATGCTGCGGCCCCGCGTTGCAACGCTGAGACCTTCATCGCCGGCATGGATGAGCCTGTGGCTCAGCACGGGGTGACTCCTGCTGAGAGCTTGGCTTAGCCAGCCCTAGAGCTCCCCGTGGGTGCCCAGAGCCTGCCTTCCTCCTGAAAACAAAGCCTATAAATCACTGCAGATCGATCCCAGCATCCAGCACATCCGCCTGTTGCTGTTGGATTTTTACGCTTCACCATCAGCCACGGGCAAGTGCTGCCTGTGCGGCTGCTTTGGTGATGCACGAGCCAAAAAAACCTGTTTGCCCTTAAACTGCAAGCCAAGTCTGCAGACCTTATAGGTCGGCTGTCTGTGATGGGAGCTGAGAGGGCAGCTCTGCAAAGCTGGAGCAGCACCTGAAGTTTTCACAAAGAGTTTTGCCAGAGCAGAAATTTTCAGCGGCCCAGGTTCTTTCAGCTCGAAATCAGACCTGCCCCAGCGAGGCTGCAGGAAGCCGTGGCATTATGACACCCAGTGTTTGTGTCTGGTTAACAAATCCTGTGAAGAGTGATTGAAGGAGCTGGGACTGTTTAGTTTGAGGAGGAGAAGGCTGAGGGGAGACCTCATCACTCTCTACAGCTCCCTGAAAGGACATTGTAGAGAGGTTGGTGCTGGTCTCTTCTCACAGGTAATGAGTGACAGAACAAGAGGTAATGGCTTTAAACTCCAACAGACTGGACATTAGGAAAAAATTTTTCACAGAAAGAGTGGTCAGACAGTGGAATAGGCTGCCCAGGGAGGTGGTGGAGTCACCATCCCTGGATGTGTTTAAGAGTTATTTAGATGAGATGTTGGGGGATATGGTGTAGGGGAGAACTTTGTAGAGTAGGGCTGATGGTTGGACTTGATGATCCCAAGGGTCTTTTCCAACCTGAATGATTCTGTGATTCTGTGGTTTGGTTGCAGTCTAATGAGGAAAACAAAAAAGTTAATGTAGACACCAGCTATTTGGCAAATAAAGCAAAACCCACAGCAGATGGTTGTAGCATTTCAAGGACCATCCCAGGGGCTGGCAGGACAGGGCTCACCTGGGGCTGTGCTGATGCCAACCCTGTTTGGGTACATACTTGTATTTGTGTAATTTGTGTATTTTGCACAAATTTGTGTATTTGTGCACTTCTGTGCAGCTCACACCAAATATTGGAGGGGGAATAAGCCCTGGAGCAGTTTTTGTGTTGCTCCTGCAGCATTTGAAGCTCTTATGTGCATAAGTCCTGCACGTCTTGTAACGGCCAGAGGCACTGTGCTGTGCTGGGCGTTCGGCGTCTCAGAGGGTGTTGTCAGCGGGGCTGGGAACCGAAACTGAAATCCCGTCTCACACAAAATGTGGGAGTCTCCTGCCTTGGTTATATGCGACCTCCTTCCGGTGTCAGGGAATTTTCCAGGTCTGTTTTGCACTTGCCTATAAAGACATAATGAGGTGGCTTCCTTTTCTTCTGGAAAAAACCCCACCTTTTGTTTTTAAAACTTACCAAAAGCCTTTTGCTTTGCAGACCCAAACCACAGAATTATAAATTGTGTCTTCTGTTTGCTTTTAGCGCAGCTTGACGGGATTTCGAGCCAAGAAGCTCAACGAATTTGCTTTATACCTCTCCGAAGCGCCACGGGGAGCCGCGGAGACCTTGCTGTGCCGCAAGAGAGACTAAAAGTAAAGCACCGTCGGGGTTCACCCGCGAGCTGCAGGGCTCCCGGCGGGGAACGGCACCTTTCGGTGGCTCTCGGGAGCTGCACAGCATCACAGCCGCGCTGGACCGTGCTGGTAAGGGGTGTTTGCTGGTGGGAGCTCGGGCAGTAGAAGAAATGGGAAACAACAACGCTTTGGGGCTTAAATGCATCCTTCTGCTCTCTTAAAAGGGCTGGGGGTGTATTTTCCCCCCCTCCATCCAACACGTGGGGGTTGGTCGTTTGGAAATAAGCTCACAGCAACCAGCAAAATGGTGTTTATGGCTGTAGCTCTGCTGGGGAGCATCAGGTGAGGAGGAAAACAGGGCTGCTAAAACCAGCGACAGCCCGGTGAAAACCCTGCTGAAGCTGTGCCTGTCTGGCAGATTTTTAAGACACCGGAATAATAGTGAGTGAAGGATAAAGAGCTAAATAACCCAGCTGGGTCCGGGCTCTGCTTTTCTGACAGCAGCGGAGCAGGACTGAGGCAATTCAGGCTCATTTGCAAAACAGCAGCTAAGCCTGGGAAAAGGCCAGGCAGGGGGAAAACAGCAAAAGCTTGAAATTTAAAACTTGAAAATAGAATAAATGCACTTAAATATCCAGATCCCCACACTCCTTGCTCACCTCCATCCCACTGCGTGGGGCTTATTAGCAAGTCCAAGTGGGTTTCAAGCTGATTAAAGCCCCGTGAGCAGCAAGCCTGGCCTTGGGGGGAATAAAGTTGTTCTGAAGGATGGCAGGGGCTGGGAGGTGGTTTGGCGAGGAGGTGGGGACGTTCAGGGCAGCAGCGAAAGCATCTGGTTTCCTGAAAAAACGCTCTTCTCGCTGGGCGGGAGGGCAGATTTTTGTTGCCCTTTCCTACTGCGCGCTCACAAAGGGCGGCAGCGCTGCTGGGCGACTGCTGTTCCCGCTCCGTGGAGCCAGGCCGGAGCTCGGACCGGGTCTGGCAGCAAATTCCCGGTGCTGACGGGACGATGCTGCAAAGGCACAAAGTCTCTGTAAAGCACCATGTCTGCCCCGAGCGCTCAGCACCATGCCGGATGCTTCCCCAGAGCAGCTCTGCAGGAATCCACCCTAACCTTGGAGATGTCAGACAATTCCTTAAAATAATTAAAAAAAAAAAAAAAAAAGCCTTGCAATAGCATGAATGAGCCCTGCATCTTATTTTAATGGATGCTTGAATAGCTGTAAGCTTCTTTCAGAGTGGCTTTGGGCACCTGCTCTTCCCTCCAGCAGCCGCCTCCGTGGGGACGCAGCGTGGCCCCCGCAGCCCCGGCCCGCGTTTCCGTGTCTCTCGGTCCCCGCGCTGGGCTGGGATGCTCCTGTGACGGGGCGCGACGTTCCCGCTCAGAGTTGCCCAGCAAGAAGCTCCACCTGGTCTGGAAATTCAGCCCCAAGAGGCTTTCTGGTGCCGTTTGTGGCGGTGAACTGCTGGAGCCAAGCCGCTGCAGCAGCCCTGGAGAGCAGAGCAGCCTCCTGGACTTTGAAATTACAGTTGAGCTTCCTTTTGTTTTTTCCCCTGTCCTTTTTCCCCTGTCCTTTTTCCCCTGTCCTTTTTCCCCTGTCCTTTTTCCCCTGTCCTTTTTCCCCTGTCATTCTTTTCTCTTTCATTCTTTTTTGCTTCTTTCTTTTTTTCCCTTTCTCTTTTTTTTTTTTTTAACAAACTCACACTGCTGGAGGCCAAACCTCCCTTCCTGCTTCACAATACAGACTTCTTCACCCTGGAGCCATTTTGCATCCCACTTTATGGGAATTCAGGAGCTGCCCAGCTCAGGGGTTGCTTTTTGCCCTATTTAAGCTCATCCCCCCTGTTTCTCAGCACCATCCCACCCTCCATGGGTCCCCATCTCCCTGCGGCAGTCGCGCTGCCTCTCTCCACGTTGCCAGGGATGAGGGTTCCCGGCCTTTGGCTGCGGGTTCAAGGCGGAGGGGACAGTGGGAAGTTGGGACGAGGCGATGGTGAGCGGACCCTCACCCGGTACCACAAATGCAGGTTGCAGGGGAAATGAGAGAGGAAACGGGGTATTTTAAGGCCGGTGTCTGCTCGGACGGGGTCACTGTGTATTTTACCCGCTCACCACACGTTTTACCAGGTCATCATGGGCTTCACCAGGGTCACAACATGTTTTTCGGCAGCTGCTGGATGCTTTATCAAAACTATTGCACGTCTTACCAGGGCTGCTGCACAATTTATCAAAACTATTGCACGTTTTGCCAGGGCTGCTGCATGCTTTCCTGGGTTAGTTCGTGTTTTACCAGGTTTTTGCATATTTTTCTGGGGCCGCTGCGTATCTTATCAGGGTTATTGCATGTCTTGCCAGAGCCGCTGCATGTTTTACTGCGGTTACTTCATGTTTTACCAGGCTGCCGCGTGTTTTACTGGGATCACTGTGTATTTTGCTGGGGCTGACACATGGTTTATTGGAGTTATTGCATGTTTTGCAAAAGCCACGGCATGTTTTACCAAGCTGCTGCTTATTTTACTGGGATCAGTGCATATTTTGCTGGGGCTGCTGCATGTTTTACCCAGGGTTATCGCACGTCTTGCCAGAGCCACTGTGTATTTACTGCATGGTACTGGCTTTGCTCCATGTTTTACCAGCCCACCGCATGCTTTGCCAGGTTTGCCGCATGTTTTAGCAGGACCACAGCAGATTTTTCTGGGCTCTTCAGACATTTTACCAGATTGCTGTATTTTTTTTTTCTTTTTAAATTTTCCCTCTGCAATTTCTGCCAAACTGCTGCGTGTTTTCCTGGGTCAGTGCATTTTTCCCCGGTGGTTTCCCACAGAAACCATCCCTGCAATCTCTCTGGTCTCCCAGGGCTTGGATCCGCCTGGCTGCAAATGTGTTTAAAGCAAACGTAGTCCCCTCTCGTTGGCTCCTAAGTGCCGAATATGAAGCTGTCTTATAGCATTATTTTTTCCAAGGGAGAGCGGAGCGCGGCGGCCTCAGCAGGGAGGCTCTGCCAGCTGCTCCCTCCGATACATGCGCAGCCCCGGAGGGCTCAGCAAAATTTCCCAGCCCACAGGGATTGCTGGCAGGAAGCAATCTGGCAGACAACATGTTTAGAAGAGAGACTAATGTCTCGAAGCCACTGAACCATTTAATTGCCAATAAATACAGCCCACGTGTAAATAATTATGGAGATCCAGAAACTGTGTCGTCTTCAGTGAAAGGAAGGAGCTGGCAGCCTGAAAACTCCCTGTGGCAAGTGTATAAATTAAGATTTCTTGTTAATACAGGAGAAAGGAGCATCAGTAAAGCTGTCCAGATACCTCCCAGCATTGCTTCAGGCTCAGGGTGGCCCAGGAGGGTGACGGTCCCTGCTGGGGTAAGAAGGGCCAGGCTGTGCCCTTGCCTGAGTTTGAGGGTAAATCTAAAAAATTAATCCATTTGCCAGATCAAGCTTTGCCCAGGCTCTTGTTACAACCCAGCGTGGTTATTGCAATACCCTTTTTTGCTGTGTTAGTAAAGAACTGCAAGGATCTTAGTCCAGACCTTTGGACCTTTATCAGCATCACATACATGCCAGCAGCAAAAGCAGACTTTCCTTCAGAGCCCTGATAAAACCTGCAGCGACCCTTTGTCCCCCTACCAAAATACTGTCTCCATCGCCTGGTTCTCATCCTGCTGTCGTGTTTCTCTTTCAAATCTTCCTTTTTCAGGACATTTAAGAAAATGTTACAAGCGCTGGGCTTGCTGGTGAGCTGACCTCACTGCCTGTCATGTCCAGGCTGCTCTTGCATCAGTCTTGTTCATCTTTTAGTTTAAATTTAGCCTGCTTGGGGCTAGATACAAGCAAACAAGCTGCATTTTGGCAAGTTTTGGGGCTAGATACTTTTTTTTTAACTTGACTGAGTGTCTCAGGGCAGGCCTGTGCCAGGATCACTGCGTGTGTTACCAGCCTCATGCGCCCCATGGGTATCTCCATCCACTACCGTCATCTGAGGGTGGTTTTGTCAGACCTTCACAGCCCGAAAACGCACCAGGACTGAGGGCTGTGTCCCAGCACCTTGCCCGGTTTGTGCCATCTCCTGTGCTCGAGTCCACATGCCTCAGATTTCCAACATTTTTATTAAGTGCATCCCTCCAGCCCACTGATTTCCTGATTTCAGACTCAGCAGAGGTCAGGAGGGATATTGGCAGTTGGATTATATTTTTTTTTTGCTCAGCAGTGAGAATTGGCAGAGCTGCCAAATTCTCACGCAGATTTTCATCTCAGATCTGAGGTCTGTGTGGCAGTGGGGCTCCACACCCCAGGTTTTGACCTGACCTTGTCTCTCTCCAATCTATTACAATAAACCAAACACTCCAAAGCGGGGGGCTAGGAGGTTTTCTCCAACCTGTGCATGGCAGCAAAGTGGGATGTTGCATCCATCGCTGAGCAGTTGTTAGCGCTCTCGGGGGCTTCTCAGGGCTCCTAGGGATGTTTGCAGGATGGGGCTCAGTATCAGCAAGTGATGTGTGTGGGATGGGGACGGTGCCACGGTTGCGGCAGCAAAGGTCTCACCCACGTGAAAACATCCCGTGAGTGTGACAGGAGCTTTGTACACACAAAGTCTTTGTATTTTCTGGAACATCAGGTTTTCTTAAAGGTTTTCCTTTAAAGCGGCTTTATGTTTCGCAAATTTAATTTCAGCTGAATATGTGATGATGCAGAGGTTTTTCTCCGTTAGCCACTTCATCCCTATCTCTTTCATTAGGCTTTGACCTCGTTTATCACAGGGCTGTGGTTTCATTTTATTCCGGCACTGGAGCTCACAGGAAAACATTGGCACGTTGCCGGCTTAAGAGCAGCTAGTGAGGAGTCACCATCCACCACCTCGAAATCCAGCCTTGGACCTATTTGTGTTCAGTGGCTAAGTGTTGTAGATACATCTGCAAAAAAAAAAACCAAAACCACGTCGGCTTCTTTGTGCTGCAACATCATGTGCAAGGAGTGGGGCTTAAAAAGCAGTTTGCAGCAGGTTGGTGGGGTAACTGGGAAGGCTGGGGCCAATGCTGGGAGGCAGCATGTCTCTCTGCATCTGCCTGAGCAGAGGGATGAAAATCAGAGACCTGGGGCAGAGAAACAACAGATTTTGGAGAGCTGAGCTTCACCCTGGCTCTGCCGCTTGTACATCTCCACTGTGGGGATGTCTCTTTGGTTTAGATCCCTGCTCCACCCGCGGTCATCCTCACTGCTGTGTCCAGAGGTTTGCAGGGGGACAGGGACTATCTCTCCCAGAATGGGAATGGATTTTGTCGAATTTTAGGTGGTTACAAGAGACAGGTACAGCTGAACAGGCTCTCCATGGTCTTTTTATGGCCAACAGAAGAAGTAGGCACCTCCAGAGCACAACATCTGGGCAAGGTTAGACACCCAGCACTGAGGCTATTTCCAATCAGGTGTATGGAAGCTCAGAGTCAAGCACCTACGGCCAGAGGGGCCAAATTTTGGAGAGGGGCATCTCAGGCTGTGTAAGTACAAGGCGCTGGAAGACATCCCCACCACTGTGTTTGCCTCCTGAAGTTGCCCTGATGCTGTTCTGGGACAAGGAGGGGTGTCACCAGAAAGAGCCCCCCCGATGCCACCTCCAAAGGAGCTGCATCGGTCCAGCAATTTGGCTTTTCCCCAGGGTTGATGGGTTCCTATAGCAACCGAGAGCCACTTGCCGCAGCTTCTACCTTTATGACAATAAAGGAGCGCTTACGCTCATTTTCTGAAATTAGTGCCAGTCACCCTGCACGCTGCGGTGCCACTTGCGTGTCAGCAACATGATTAAACTAATCAGCAGCCGGTACATTGGCTGAAGCAAGCCAGAGGCTGAAGCAATTATCTTCTGCCTCTGTTGGGGGACCCCATGGAGGGGTATCTGCTGTAGGATCACCCCAAGTTCATTGCTGCCAGAGACAACAAACTAGGGGCTGCAGGACAACCTCATCCCTGCTGCAGTAAATGCTTGAGTCTTCCTTATCACCCCCAAAAAGTCGGATATTAAAATGCAGTTAAAATGATGCTTTGGTTGTGGGATTTCGGCGGGGGGGGAGTCTCTCAGCCCTGCTCCATCCTTGGCTCGTGGGAGAGCCCCGGGCGGTGGTACCAGGCCAGGAGTGCTTTGGGTAATGTGGCTGTAGGTTTTGGGGGACTGGCACAAGGCACCCCATCTCTCATCACCAGCCTGGGGAACAATGTAGAATTCAATATGGCATACGCCAGATTTTTCTCTGAGAGAGGTCGTGGTGACCATGGAGCATAATTAAGGAGCTTCTTGCCATCTGCTACAGGAGCTGAATGAAGTGTAAACTAACTGAATGAAAAGTAAACTGGGGTTTAAGAAATCTTCATTAATTTGCTGCAGCAAGAGCTCGCTATGCTTAAAGAAATTAAAATGTGAGCTCAAAATCATCTTGCAGCGAGCTGAGGAGAAGGAGATACTGGGGGAATTCATAATGAGATGGAAACAGGTACATTCATAAATCAGCTGCGGTGCTTTCAATAATTCATCACTGCTAAGGGCTCCAGTAGTTCATGGAGAGGTAACACCCGTGTGGAGATGTTCGGTTTGCCCGATCCAGCGAGATCCTGGGCACTTCCCCATGGTCCTTTCCGTGTTGTGGAGGGAAAGTGGGATCCAGCTGGTCTGAGCGGAGCAATAAAACCAGCGGCAGGGTCCGATACCGGGTACGGCCCACGTGCCCGCTGGAAATTGCCATCTACGGAGTTACCAGCAGTGTTTCGGTTTCAGCCCTCAGAGGGTTTATTATCATGGGCTTAAACAAAATTATTTGTTTGAGTTAAGCAAAATAATTATCCTAGCTCTTTGGAAATCAGGCTTTTAAGCACTGGCAGAGGCAGCAGGGGTGAGGAGGAGCAGGAGCTGTAGGAAGTCCATTTTGCAAGGCAGCAGCAGAAGTTCAAGGAATAAGAATAGGCTATTCTATAATTTCATAGGTTATAAACCCAAGGTGAGAATTTGGATGCTGCAATGCTGGGTAGGTGTTTTGCCTGCAAATGATAGGTTGAGTTTCAAAGGTGATTATCCACAGCCCCGCGTGAGCCCTGCCAAAGGCTGAGCCTCCAGGGCTGCGGCGGCACCCGAGGTGCTTCCCAAGCCCTAAATTCACCGGGAGAAATACTGAAGAAAGGGAAGGTGGTGCGGAAAATGGCTCATTGTTAGAAGGTTGTTCTGTGTTACCTTTTGCATGTGACGGTTTTCGTTGTCCTTAAGGTGTAAGAGATGTTGAGCACGTTTTGCATAAGCTGCATTTCTAATGTTGGTACGGCAAGTAGCCATGTAGCGTCAGCTCTCTCCTCCTGCCATCCAACTTGCCGCTGTCAGAAAATGCAATAGTTCATCTTCGTCAGCTCTTTAACCCCATTTCTTTAAAAAAACAAAAAGAATACCTCTGGTGTGAGGTCAGCCACCACTGGTTCTGCCACATCCTTCACGAGAGGTGGGGGAAGAGGATGGGGGCGGAAGGGATGTGGAGGTGAGCAGAGGGTCTTGCAGCAGTAGCAAGAAGAGCAATTGCAGTTTTAATGAGGCTGGGGAAAAGGCTTTGCTTTGAGCCAGCTCTTCTTCAGGGGAGATTTTCTTTTTATCGCTTCTGAAGTTACACTTTGCTCGAGCGCAGCTTTTAATGTTTCATGGAGCAGCAATGAGGAGGACTGCTCCACGAGACAGCGGGAAGCTGACCTCAGGCGCTGCATAAACAACCTTAATGGTTGGTGGCAAAATATCCATTTAACTGCAATGGCTGAGCTGTCTCTGGAGAACAGGCTCCCCTTCCCCAGGCAGCGGTTTGTTAGGAGAAACCCCCATGCTTTCAGGAGGTGGATGCCAAGAGCACTCTGGAGGATGCCAAGAGCGCTTTGCGCTATGTGAGTGCTCCAGAAGACGTCTTTGCTGTAACTCCCTTTCTGCGGAAGTGCCAGGATTGTGATGAGCAGCTGTCACTGGACGTTTTGGGGTAATATCGTACCAGCAGGTCAGTGTTTTGGGGCGCGGTTAGGGTGGTCTTCATGCATTTAGAGCAGTAACTTCAGGGAGCTGAGATAAATGTTAAGGATTCATCTACTTGGGAAAGCCATACTGCTTTGGTTGGCTTTGATGTGCTGTATGTGCGTATACGGCTTATGAAAACTATTATTAATTTTTTTTTTTTTTTTTTCTGGGAAATGCTTCTTGCAATAGAGCTTCACTAAGCTAAGTGTTGCCGGAGTTTGTAGGGCCTCTTTTTTTAAAAGAGGGTATCTCTGTACCACTAGACATCTTTCATACGTAAAAAATGTCTTTGTAGCAGTTAAACCTCCTAATCTAGTCTGAATAATATTAGAGGAACACCCTCAAAAAGAATCTGCTACTTGATAAAGATGGGTTTGAAAAAAGGGACAGGTAAGAGAGGCTCAGACTAGGACCCCCCAGAAAAACCCAGCAAGAAGATGGATCAGGGATCGGCCACCCAATGAGCTGGGAGCTGGAAATGGTGAATATCCTTATGATGCTAAAACCTCCTGTGATGGCACCAGGACCAGTTCAACCACACCGCCCGTCTGGGGCTGCCCGAGCACTTCTACAAACCACAGCAACCTCCTCCGCCAGCCCCAGCCAATGCTCCTCCGAGGCCACTGCAAACCCCCCAGCAAGGGCGACTCAGCTGCCTTAATAAATACTGACATCAGGAGCCCATAATAACTGTTTGTTTTGCTCAGTCCTTGGAGCACAATGCAGAACTCTTAGCAATAATGAAAATAGAGGTGCTTAATGAGTGGAGCACCGTTCTCGCTTCTTGGCCACCAAACCGCATGCTGTTGCTGCAGCCTGTGCTTTCAGGATTGTTACCTTTTGCCAAAAATAGACTTGCCAATGTTTTGCTTTAGGTCCCCTGGACAAAAAAAGGCAAGAGGTGGTGTCGTTAAAGTGAAATCTTTTCCCTGCTGCTCTGCCCCATTATTTGTTCAACTTCCATATGGTCTGGGGGAAAAAAAAATTCCCATAAATTCCTACCTTGAGGTTGCCTGGATAAGAAACAGGAAATTCCTTCTCTGTGTCAGATTGGCTTCAGATCCATGAACTGGGGCAAACCAGAAGGTAAAAAACCATTTTTTTCCCCTTTTCTCTGGTGGATGCTTTGGCCTAACTCTTCCTTCAGTGGCTTCATGCTGCAGAGCCCTGTGCACCACCTCTCCCAGCTCCAGCCAAGCAGCTGTGTCTCTGCAGGAGGATAAATGAGGTAATAACTGCTTCTCTGAAGTACAAATATTTAAAGTTTGTCTTTCTGATTCCTCACTAAGGCAACTGCTCTCTAACCACTTCCTGCAGCAACCCCTTGGCCAAAGCTCATGCTTCCAGTGCCACCCCAGTGCCACCACCTTTCCCACCAGCCTGCACCCAAGCACCGTAAGTCACCACCCGTCCCCAGCCCCTCCATCCATCCCCTAGAGTACCTGGAGCACCCAGGGAGACACACAGCTCTTTGCCCAGGAATAAATATCTTATAAAGCCACTGGAGTATTTTAAATTCTTATCTTCACCCCCAAGTCCATGTGGGGTGGTCTTTCCACTGCAGAGAGATGCACCATCACCTTTTGGCTGTCCTGGAGCCAGCCTTTTTGCAGACCTCCTGTTTTTTTGGAGCTGAGCAGTGATTTTAGTTAAATTTCCCCTCTCTTAGGTGTATCTATATTTAACTTATTCTGGAGGCGGTTTGACTCTCTCTTCCTGAACTCTTGGAAGCCTAGATCCCTTTAGCCGAGCCCCAGCAGGTCTCTCTTCTCTGCAGCTGAGCCATTAGCACATTATTAAACCAGCGAGGGATAAAACACTTACTCCATGTAGTTTCAGCGTGAAGCCTTTTTGTCTGTTGAACAGTACAAACCACATGGAAACACAGAAGGCAATAACTGTACAACGTGAGATGAATAAATCCAGTTCCTTGCTTGTTCTTGACAGAGATGGGATGAATCGGTTATGAACTGCCCTGGATTTGGTGCACCTAGTTTCTGAGCAGCTCTTGGAGGTCCCTCTGGGTTAGAAAAGCAGAAGTAGCTGGACATTGAGGTTTGTATGTGATGGCAGTTGGTCATCCCTGAATTACTCCACATGCTTGTATGGAATGTGTTGCCTACCCCGGGTTTTCCTGAGTTTCCTTCCCTCCCCAGCCTTTAGCTCTGTCTGAAATCCCAAATGCTTCCGAAAATTTGCTGGACTCCAGGGTACCAGTAGGAGATGCTATTATGGTTTAGTTTATCAGGATTTTAGTGCTGGCCCTTCCACAGCTCACCCTGTCAGTGCAAGATATTGGCTTGGTGCTGAAAAGATGACACTGATAATATTGATGGGGGAAAATGAGCTTTGAAATAGGGAATGAAGATGCGTTAGCATCGATTTGCTAAGTGCGTTGCTTGGTCTGCAACTTGTTTCTTGTCATCCTGCGGTGACCTAGGGAGTGAAGGGGCTGGATTGCGCTGTGACAACTCTGATATTTAACAGACTTTCAAGAATACTTACACTGCTGGTTCCCAAAGGAAAAGCTGTGACTCCAAGGAGCGCCAGGGCAGCTACAGATAATGGGGGCAGTTGCTGATCTAGTGCCTGTTGAGCACCTTCATCCCTCTGCATCCCTATTCTGCAGCCGTATGCTGCACAACAGCATCTCAAAGGCTTTATAATTCAATTAACCGGGATCTCGTGCCTGGAGGGGACAGACCAGAGGCCAAGCCAGGTGGGTGGGAGACACCAACCCAACCGTGTGTGTTTTGGGGCTGGCAGTGAGCTCAGCAGCTTGCCCAGCAGCTTTCTGCAGGCAGAAGGTGTGTGGTGCTGAGCAATTGGAAGCAGCTGGAGCTGGCAGCGGTGGGTGAGGCACTCCGTGTGCAGCCTGACCCAGCCAGCATCCTTCACCAAAAAGAATGACTCATTTTTCCCCGGAGTAAATTACTTCTTATTTCTGTAGAAGTGGGAGCACTCCAGTCTGCCAAGCCCCACAGGATCTGGCAGGGAGCAAACTGCTGGAAGAGGAGCTTGACAGTGTGAGATGATTCAGCGCCAGTTTGGCTGATGATGCCAGTTAAGCAGAAACGGGGCCAACTGGCTTCTTTAGGGGTGATGTTCTGGAAACACCAGCCCTTTTACCACCTGCTTAGGACCCTGACAACCCTTAGAAACTGGGGGCTGTAAAGAGAAGCAAAGTGTTATTGCTTATATATGACTCTTCCCTCTTCACCTGTATTAGACGAGGAGAAATGACTCCAAGAAGCAAGCGCTGGTGGCCAAGGAGCGAGTGCCCTGGCTGGCATCCTGGTGGAGCAAAGGTGGGACCTGAGGCTGTGATGTCTCTAGGTCACGGTTAAGACATGCAAGGCCACAGAGATTCATTTCTGGCAGAGCAAAATGACACATTCAAGCCTAAACAATGAGGGAACAGCCCTTCTCGTCCGGTGGAGCCCCAGTGTGAAGTTGTCATCACCATGATGGACCCTTTCCTGGACCTCTCCTACCTGTGGGCTCCTCAAGGCTCTCCACGGCCCTGCTGCTATCCCAAAGGGGACACTATCCCAGAATCATTGTGGGTGGGACCGAGGAGGTCCTGCCAAAGCAGGCTGAGCCTCCCAAAAAGCAGGAGGAGGGGCCGTTGCTGAACCTGCTGACTGTGTTGGGGAATACCAACAAGTTACTAGGACCAGACCACTGCTAATTAAGGTCAACCACATGCGTCCTCGACTATCCAGCATGCACAGAAGGTGATTCATCTTTAGAAAGAAGCCACTGCTCCTTATTTCTGCAGAAATTGCTCATCTCAGCTCTTCCCAGGGGCTCTGAGAGTGAGCAAACCTCTGGGAGCCTGACGGCACCACGCTCACCTGAGTGATGATTTATGCCAGGACAAACCGGGGTCAGCTCATGTCAGAGCTTCTGGAAGCTCTTCACTTCTACTGCGTGACCGTCTTGCAGCAATTTCCATCTTTGTAATAACTAATGGAGCAGGGGACAGGTTTATTTTTATTTCTCTGCAATTGGTCTAAGAGAAGCAAAAGCAATGGGGCACCTCATTAGCCCTTCCATCTCCTCCCCATCACTAACTGCTTCTCATTCAAGCTGAACCTTGTCCCCAAGCAATTTTGGCCCTCTGACTTTTAGATTGACTTCTGCTGAGCTCTGAGTACTTCAGAATTACTGGGAAATGTACAACATTTTCTTCTGGGGTTGGCTGGGGCTTGAGCTTCAGCCCGAGCTGAAGGATGGGGGAGAAGGGGGAATTGTGTTTGTCTCATATGGGCGGCTCTTCACTAGCACCAGCCACCCAGGGGCCCTGCTAGGGTAACTCCGTCACTCAAAAACACGCACCCCCTGCTTCAGCTGACCCATTGCTTTGCTTTTTTGGCATTCAGGGGAGCACTGCAGCCCTACTCTGTGTCTTTGGATGCAGTCAGCAACAGGCCAAGGCAAATAGCATTTCCACCAGGAAGAGCATCACCCCAGGGAGTGACATTAAAGAAGTGTTTAAATCTGCTGCCTGGCGCGTAGCTGGGGAAGCCTGGCTGCCTGCCCCAGAGCTCCTCAGGGGCTCAGCCGGGCAAGGAGCTTTTGCCTCTCCTCTGGCAGCACAGAGGAGAGCATAGGAGATATTTATTCTGCAGCGCTCGTCGCTCGTGGTTAATAAGAAAGTCAAACTGGAGCTCATAGCTAGGAAGAGCCCTTATTATAAGGCAACAGCTAAGCAAACAGACATCAGAGGAGAAAGCTTAGGCAGGAGGGAGAGGGATCAGTGTGTCTATCTGCTACTGTGCTTAGGCAACCACTGGTTTTGAACCAAACTTCTCGGGAAAGAGGGGGAAGACACTTCAACTTCAAAATGCCCAAATGCCTGCCCAGCTGCCCCCTCTGCTCCCATATTTCTTAATTCCCATGTTATTTATTACCTCTGGCTGTGGCCAGGAGCCCTCTGTAGAGGTATATATGTATTTCCCTTCTGCTGCTGCTCTTCTTAGCTATCCTTTTTTTATTTCAAAATAGTTAAGTTTGTGAATAAAGAAGAGACCCCGTGGAAAGGTGACTGGGGAGAAGAGCCGCCTTTCTGCCAAGAAAGAAATCATTACTAGAGGCCTGAGCTGTAGTAACTGTGTTTTTAGACAGGAGAAGTGAAAATAAGCCTAATTTACTCATGTATCTGTTGCAGACTTACCTGTTCAGCTTGACTCAAGGCCTGAGAAGGAAGAGATGGGCACAATTTGTATGGCCCATGAAATCTGTGCTTACAGAGAAATGGGAAAGCTGTTTTGCAAGACCTGTCCAGGAAATCAGAAATTAAGGGATCCCTGGCTAGAGTCATAATATTATTCTTAATAAACCAGGAAACAATAATAAAATAAAATAAAACAATGTTTCCTAAGCATTTTTCAGCCAAGTTCCTCCATGAACAAAATGTGTCCAATGATCCTGGTTCAGCAGACGAAGTTCCCTTTTATTGTCCGTTTTGTGAACCACAATCGCATTCATCACTGATGACATCAAGACAGAACAAACATAGCAAGGCACGGGCTAAAACCCATGGAAAATTACCAGGCTAATTTTGTTTGCTGTGCCTGATTGGAAGACAAAGAAGGAAATTTCCAAGAGGGTATTCAGTACACATGAAAAAAATCAGTGATCCTTCATGTACATTTACAGCTAATGCTGCATCTCGATTTATTCTGAAAGGCAGGACAAAGGATTTCATCATTTTCAGCTGTGGGAGAAACCTGAATGGTAATCAAATAATGGTAATAATACCTTGAACGTACGTAAACTCTTTCAAATTGTAATCTCTCGAGTGCTTTCTAAAGAACGGCACCATAATAAATAATATTATCGTCCTCTTAAAGCTATAGACATCTAAACAGGCTAAGGCTAAATAGCCTGGGCCTTTGATGTTGTTAAATCCCTCTGTAGGTTTGTCTCTAATATTTTCCCTTTCAGAGGCCTGTGATAAGAACCCTATTGGCAGTACCCTTCCACTTAAGCAAGTTTTCCAACTTTCTTAAGAGCCCAAGGCAGAGAAAAGTGAGAAATGAGTGGATTTGGGGAGGACGTGTGGTGGCTCTTCCATGCCAGGTGCTAAGACATCCCTACCTGAAGCTGATGCTGGAGAAAAAGGGTTGTGATTTGGGAGGGTGGTCCTTGGAGGTGCCCTCAGACAACTCAGTCTGGGAAGCATCAGCATCCTGGGTACCTGAGGGCAAGGAAGAAGCCACCAAGTCACCAGAGGTGAGGTGGAGGTTGGAGGGTGGGCATGGAGGACAAAACCAGACTGGCTCCAAACAGGCAAGCTAAAGTCACATACCTGAACTATTGAAATCACTAATTATAATCAATTTAAGGAGGATCCTGTGAGCAAAAAGAAGATGGGAATACGCCTAAATGCAGTATTACCAGTTCGAAGTCAACGACAACTCAAAACTGATGATTGTGAATGCTCCTGGGCCATGTTCAAGCAGATGGGAGAGCTACAGGGCACCAAATCTCATTAGAGAAGAGGATCGTGAGGTCTTTAAATACCCATCTATAATAGAAATTAACTGTAGCTGAGACACACGCAAGTGAGAATTGATTGAGCATTTGCAATGTGCAAAGGCCCCCAACATGAAGGTCTCTATCAGTTTTACTAGATTGGCTGATAAGACATTTAAGCAGGATGCGAATTGGAGGGAGAGCTGCTTACAAAGGTCATACCCTGCGTTCAAGACTCTCATGCTAATTAAAAAAACCCTTTAGCTGTCTAACTTTCGGCTAATTTAGTCCTTCTTCAGCTCCTGGCAACAGGCTATTTGTGGGTTGTTGCTGAGACCAAGAGCAGTACCAAGCTGTCAAGAGCTCCGGGTTATCAACCATATTTCAACCAAGAGAGTTTGCAAGGAGGAAACGTGCTTAGGCAGAATATTGGGCAAAAGTGTCAATAACGGAGGATGGCTCAACAATATTATTCCTTTTATACCCACTGCTTTCTGGTAGCAAAAGCTAACAGTATCTTCTTGAGAAGAGCTCGGCAGAATCCACCTTCAAACATGTTTTTATCACCCATTTATCTAATTTACTTTCATTAAGTAAATAAATTATGTTCTCCTTTATATATCCAGTTGCTTTGAATCAGAGACTGTGGCTGCTGGATTTCTGGAGTAGTTCTGAATTTATTCTCGGAAGACGCTTGGGTTTTAGCTCACCCTTGCAAAACAGTATTTTCCCATTTCCTGCATATAATTT
Organism: Strix uralensis; assembly: GCF_047716275.1. Taxonomy (NCBI): domain Eukaryota; kingdom Metazoa; phylum Chordata; class Aves; order Strigiformes; family Strigidae; genus Strix; species Strix uralensis. The sequence goes on from NC_133986.1 coordinate 12,613,250, forward strand.
GGAGAGATGAGCAAAACATCTCAATGGGGAACCTGGGGGTGGGTATTTGTTCTCCTCGTGCTCAGTAACTGCAAATTCTAGTCTAGCCTGGAAACATGGAAGAGGAAACCTTGTACTCTTTGTAGATTGGTTCTCAAGGATTGAGATTTTTTTTTTTTTTAAATGAAACACGTAAATTATGGGAGCGAAGGGGTGATGAGTCTCCTCTTTCAAAGCCACGCACCTCATCGCATTAGTGCCTCTGAGCCCCAGTCGGAAAATAAAAGGACAAGAAGAGCTATTTAGGGCAATTTAAGGGGTTTTAATTAAGACTGAAGTATTAGAGCTTGTGAGGGGAGGAAATGAAGAGAGAAAGAATTGACACTGGATAACAGCCCGTGATTTCCTTCGGTGCCCTTGGTTCGAAGGAGGACTAATAGCCCAAGGGAAGCAGTAAAAACGCCATCCTTTTGGCTCAATTAATGCTAAGTGGGAGAAAACAGTAGGTAGTGTGGACAAACCCTGCGTGAGGGAAGGGCCAGGATCCTGCCCCTATTCCTTCCACTTTCTAGACTTGGACATGCAAACCTGTACCTGCTGTCTGTTCATAGCTATAAAATTTTTATAAAACAGATGCTGCAAACTGCCCATTCAGTAAATGTCTCTCATACAACCTTGAATTTAGAAGAGGTTTGATTTGACTTTGAAGCTACAGGGATTTTTATCACTTGGTGAAATTAATAAGAAAAAGAAAGGAACCTGACGAAGAGGGACCTCTTCTTTCCATTTTATTTGTCTGATCTTGAACAAACAGTGAAATGCAGGGAATTGGCCTGCATTTCTCAGCAGCCTTTGGGAAGAAATGGGTTTGCATCTCTGGCCACATCCTCATCCCCTGAAAATGAACAGTGCATAGAATGGCAAACTTCATATGATTTCCAAAAAATACAAAAAATTTGGCCATTCATTACTCTCAAGATTCGCCAGCGTGGCCGTGGCTATCACACAAGCCCATTATGGGGTGAAAGAACACGATTGCGCAGGTTTTGTGCCCCGATTCTTTTCCTTTCTCACAGTGGTTGAATCCATCATGCTCATGGGGGACAAGACTGTGTGAGGATGAGCTGTCACCTCTTTGGGGGACACCATGGATACGGGGATGAACTTCTCATGGCAGCAGCCACCCGTGATCCCACGGGCCACGTTGGCTTCACTAATCCCCAGATCTTAAGTGAGACCTTGAGCAGACCGAGTTTGGTCTGTAGACCCACAAATGGCTATAAAAGCACCATTCCCAGCTCCCCGCTCCCACAAACCCCACTCCGTATGACATCCCCCTTCCTCCTGGGATCTTACAGGTCTTTCCCCTCCACAACCAGAATCTGCATCTTCTGTTGTTGCTGCTCTTGTCCCTTCCTGTGTTTCTTTTGTTTTGCGTTCAAGAAAAAAATAATTGAAACCGTTGGGGACAGGAGCAGCCCCAGCCTGTCCCAGCTGCATCTCTGTTCCTTTCCAGCTGGATAACTATTAAAGAGTAACAGTTAAATAAGGGCTGACGCTGGGGTGAAATTCTTATTTAAGACTTTACATTGCAAATGCTCAGACTCTTTGGTTTGTCTTCTCTGCATCTTTAGCCAAAGGTCAAAAAGATTTTGGTCTGGCTCTTGTTTGCTGTGAGATTAAGCCAGAGGAGAGTCTGGCTCATAAAGCCCCGAGCAGTGTTAAATACTGTGCACCAATGATGTTCTCCAGACCCCTTCATCCCACGGGGTGAAAGAATCCATATAAAGTCCGGAAAAGCTTCCTCCTGCCTCAAAACAACAGCAAGAGCCGGGAAGCCTCCATCTGGCAACGGATGCTCCAACCACAGTCAGCCCAAGGTGACTTTGACTTGGAGGATCTGTTACGGCTTTGGGGTGCAGGTCCCACAGCCCCAGCAGGACCTGAGTCTTGTCCCCAGATTCCTCATTTGCTCATCTTGAAAGCAGAAAAATAAAAATCCCCTACCAGCAGGCATGTCCGGGCTTTGCTAGCAAGATCTTGGCATCGGGAGAAGGGGGCAGCAGGCAGAGTGTGGTGCAAGCCCAGGCTGGGCATGGGGGAGAAGATCCTCCCCCACCATTCCCACAGCACTTAATGAGGTGGAAAGGTCACCAGAAGGTTTAGCTTGACTTGCAGAATAAGTGAAATGGGGATTTGAGGATCTCTGTGTGGTGTTCAGCATGAGGAAAGCCTCCTCCAGGCACCTCTGCAACCCAGCGCAGCCCAGCCAGGTGGACTGAGGTTTGGTGGGGGAAGGAGAGCCCTGTGCCACCCTTCCCTCTCCCCTGGGGACATTCACCTCACACAGAAAATTCTTCCTACTGAGGACAAGTCCCTATTTTTTATTTAAAGCTGAGCCCCAGCTGAAGAGAACGTCCCGGAGCTGTGTGTGATACGTGGCTGCTGGTTTCCCTCTGGGGCAGGTCGAGGTGGGGATGGGCTCGTCTGGGAGGGAGGGGAGGTCCCGTGGGCACCGGGAGGGGATCAGGCGTGCTCCAACCCTGCCATTGGAAGGGAAGGAGGCAGGAAAAGCTGAACTGGGGAAAGGGAAGGGAAAAGACACCCTGGTCCTCTACCCAAGGGAACTTCCCAGGGCACCCAGGTCCTCGTGGAGCCCCCTGAGTGCCCACTCGCACTGGGAACCCCCCTCTGACCACCCCACCAGTGTCCCACACCACCTTAATATTGGACCATTTGGATATTTCAAACCCAAACCACGTGCAAGCCACCTAAGACACTAGTATGAATACTACAGGTTGGATCGATACACCCCTGGCCACTTTAGCTCCCTTCTGCAGCAGGACTGTCTTTTTTTTCTTTTTAATAGTTATTCACTTTTCCACATTTTTACGGATTTGTGTGGTTTTTCCTTGTAGGCTTTGGGCCTGATTTTTCCTTGTGTAGCAGAAAGCTTTCAAGCCATGTGGCAAAATAAAATAAGCCACATGATGGAAGAATATAGATGCAAGGAGCTCCACATTTCTTTTTAAAACGGGAGTCACAAAACAGGAAATGAAAAGGTACGTTTGCATTCCTATTTGTGCTGTTTGATGCTGGCTGCAGAATACAACTGGAACAAGCAATGTTTAAAATAATCTAGAAAAAAATTCTCATATATTTGGGCTTTACTTTTGCTATTGATTCATAGGCAGTATTTGCACTTGGCAAAGAAACTGCGATTTCAGATAGACAGATATGGGGTGTTTGTAGCACTGGAGTGAGAAATCAATGTGAATGAAAGCACGTCTTGAGTCATGACCTCGTCAGGAAAAAAAGCATGTCCAACCTTCTCCCTCCAGCTGGAGCTGTTCTGTTACAGAGCTCTCCCAAAACCTCAGCCAGCCTCATTTCTCCAGCCCCAATCCCAGACCCCCAAGGATCTGCCACCGCCAGCAACAATGACAGAGACAAACATGCCTGAGTTGGTTCTCTTCCTGGGGGGTGATTAAGCTGCAGTCAAGGATAGCTGATTTTTGTTGAATCCGAATCAATACAAACACACAGCCCGAGCTTTTTGAGCCTTTATTAGAGGGAAGGACAAGCCATGCACCTTCTCGTTTGCCTTGCTGCTCCGGGACGAGCAACCCGGCCTCTGACCCTGCGCAGCCACGGGAACACTGCCAGAAGCACACACAGCTTATGGTGTCCCCAAGGGCTGCTCCTGGGAAATCAAGAGGTTAAAACTGAGTTGGGCATCTGGGTGCGAGGAGATGGTGCGTTCTCGGTGTGCCGCTTGCACGCACCTGGCTGATGGGCCACGGGTGCACCAGGCTGTTGGGGACACCAAGCAGCGTCTGACAGGCAAACCCACCCTTTACCCAGCAGTTTCTGGGTTAGAGCAGCCCGCTGCCAGGATGCCCACCTCCACCCAAAGCGCCCTAACATGGACATATACGATCTTAAACTACCCTGAGAGCAGAGACTGAGACACCTTCCCCAGCAAACGCATCCCTCGAGATCTTTCTGGGTGCCCCAGGCCCTCGAGTCCTACTTGGCTACGAAGAACAGTAATAATTCCACTGATGTGCCTGGCTACGTCTGCCTGGTCTGGCTGCAGCTGGAGAAATTGGGACCCTTCACGAGTGGCTTCTTTAGAAAGTCGAGCAGGTTAGGAAAGTTACCCCCACTCAAAGCAAGCTGTCTGCATTCGGTGGCTGCATGCCCCCACACAGTCTCTGACTGAAGAATGCACATTTCTGAATGTATATTGTCCTTTCAACAACAAACCGCAATTTAAAAGAAAAAGTGTGCACAGCAATTTACTGCTACGTGCTAGAGCCAGTGTGCTGCCAGAGGCAGAAAGTGCTATCTGTTGCTTAGGAACAATCTTTATCCTACAAAATGAAGACATAAGCTGTCCAAAGAGTTTTTTAAATGCACCCAATGTGTGTTTGTCTTGCTTAGAAACTGCCCCCACTCCTAAATAAACCATGGGAAGAAGTCTTTGTGCTCCAAATACAGCGCCAGACACCTGCTATACCCAGCCATGAGTTGAGATACAGGGTACGTGCCCCATGCCCAGCTGTGCTGTGAGATGCAGGGTATATACCCTGTACCCAGCCGTGATCTGAGATAAGGTCTGTAAAAGCCCAACAGGAAACTTGCTGGCCCCAGGCAGCCCCCGCTTCCTGACCTGGCGCTGGGAGGGACGCAGCTCAGGCATCGCTCCTCGGTGCACAGAACAAGCACAGAAACGGAGGCAGACTGCGGCCATGCCGCTGTGGAGGCGTTTCTGAAAACTGAGGCTTATGGAGAACTACCTCAGGCTCGTTGCATGTCCGGTCATTTATCTGGATACTCATCCTGCATTCTGCTTCAACGAGGTGAGCAACTGTCGTTTCATTGACGTGTCTTTCCAGCTGTCTGTGGGATTGGGTCAGGTGGAAACACCTCCAGCTATGTCCTGCTCTGAATGACTCTGCCTCTGCCTGCCTGCAGTGGTTGTTGTTGCACTGGTTTGTTTTCCCCAAAGAACAAAACATCCTGGAGCTGCTCAGAAGAGCTGCTCCTCGAGGATGCAGAGCCCATCGGTTTGTTCCCTTGTGCTCGCTCTCCTTGCCAGGCATGAGACCGCTTCTGGGAACGGCAACGTACAACCATGACCAGCAACCAGCTCCCACGCCCGGTCTAAAGCAAAGTGCACAGCAGGTCCAAAAGCAAAAGTGATCCCTTAAGGTCCTTCAGTCAAGATAATCTCGTTTGCAAAGCTATCTTGTCCGAGACCCCAGTGGGAGCATCTGCCAGGGTGGAGCAGGTATTGAAGCGAGAAGCCTTGCAGGACAGACCGCTGGAGCTCTTCTTCTTGCGGTAGAAGTAGCTGCTGAGGTGGAACCAGAACTTGTCGTGGAGGGAGGCATAGATGAAGGGGTTGTAGCAGGCAGAGCTCATGGCAATCAGGTGACACGACACCTGGATGACGTTGACGTACCTCTTGTCCAGGATGGTGAACTCCTCATCGATGTCTCTGATGAAGTTCACCACCTGGAGGGGCAGCCAGCAGACAGCAAAGCACACCACCGACACGGTCAGCACCCGGAAGGTCTTCTGCTTCGTTTTGGTCCATTTGTCTTGGCAGGGATAGGCAGCGCCCGGGATGTTCCTCCTCCGCAAGCGGTAGGTGATGGCACAGAAGGAGACCGACACCGCCAAAAGTGGGAGCACGTAGGACAAGAGAAGCATCAGGCACGAGTACAGGAGCCGCTCTCTCTCTTCGTGCTTCCAAAACTCTTCACAGATGATCATGTCGTGGCCGATGGCGTTGAGATCCAAGTAGTGGGTGTGCAGCGCCGTGGGGACAGAGGCCGTGATGGAGAGTAACCAAATGCAGGCCACAAGGCAGATGCAGGCCCGGTGGCTTATCCTCCTGCGAATGGGGTACGCCACCACCACGTACCGGTCGATGGCGATGGCGGTGAGCGACAGCACGGAGACGAAGACGGTGGCAGCCTGCATCAAGGTGATGAAGTAACACATGAACATCCCGAAGAGCCAGCCCCGCTCCTCGAAGGCATAGGAGACGGTGAGGGGGACGCAGGCGAGGCACATGATGAAATCGGCCGCCGCCAGGTTCCCGATCAGGAAATTGGTGGTGCAGTGCAGCTTCTTGGTGAGCGTGATGAGGAGGATGAGGAAGAGGTTCCCCGTGCACGCCACTGCCACCAGCGTGGCGTAGAGCGGGATGAAGAGGGGCTTCAGCTCCAGGAGGAGGTCCAGGCCAGTGAAGAGAGGGGCTGAGCCATTCTGCCAGGAGTCATTGGGCAACAGCGCGTGTGCCATGCCGTCCGTCCCACGGTCAGTGCTGCTTCTCCATGTCTTGAAGTCACAGAATCACAGAATCATCTAGGTTGGAAAAGACCTTGAAGATCATCTAGTCAAACAGGGATGAGACTGTCAGCCCTGAAAAAGGGGGGGAAAAAATAGGGGGGGGAAAAAAAGGGAAAAGGAAAAGGGAAAAAAAGGAAAGAAATGTGCTTTGACTGTACTTCTGTGCAGAAGAACCCATCCCCAGGGTCTAGGTGCTCTTGCACGGCCCCGTAGTGATGCACCAGCTGACTTAAAAGATGCTGCAACTTCTCAAGAGCGAGTGTGCCCCGTGGCAGACACAGCGGAGCATCAGCACAGAGAGAACGGGCAACCTGGCTACGAAAGGGTAACCAGATCTGCCGGCAGCTGCCAGTCTGGAGCAGCAGGACAGGGAAAGCAGCTCGGGATGCCTTGTGGAGAGTAAGGTGGGAGCTCTGCTGACATAAAGCAGAAATAAAAGATGCTCCTGCACTTTTTGCTTTCCCCTTTTCCCTGCCAGCTCCATCCTGACACGCCAGGCCAGCGGCTGCCTCCAGTCTCTCCACCCCCCCACCTTCCCCCCAGCCCACCCTGCCCCACCATTCCCCTGGCCCCAGGGGGTTATTTTACCCCGTTGGTTATTTCTCCGCTGCCCGTGGAGCTCGGGCTTCTCCCACCATCCCTCGTTGCCAGCACGACGGGACCTGGGCACAGCCACAAAACTACTGAGAGCAGCCCACGGGGGATGACACCAAAGACATTCTAGCCCATTTCTGAACGTGTGTTGCCCTTTCAACGCTGAACCACAATTGTGGAAGGAAATGTGGGCACACAATTGTGTAAGAAAGTGGAAGGAAATGAAGAATTACCCTCCAGGACCCTCCTCTGGGACCCCACGCTGTCGACTTTACCATTTCATCCCCCTGGCCAGGACCTGCCCAGTCTCCTTCCCCATAGTGAAGAGTCAAACCAGCATTAATTAAGCAGCCCCCGTAATGAGCTGGGAGATAGGACGGTTTCCCACCACCCGGCTGCACAGGCAGCGCACACGGAGGGGGGTAACGCCGCTCCGGGCCCCGCGCCCTGCCCGGGAACACAAAACCCAGCTCCAACAGCCAAGAAGCCCCTAAATACGATCGTTAATTTAAAGAATAAACATTCAGCCCCGCTCCCAGAGCCCCCTCCATTGCGGAGCTCCCCCGCAGCCCGGGGGGGGTCCGTGTCCAGCCGGGACCGAGCCCAAGCCGGGGACTTACCCGGACCTCCCCCGGGGCCGGAGCGCACTCACCTGCCGGGGGGTCCCGGGGCGGCGGGGGGCTCCGGGCTCCCCAAAATTCCGGCGGAGCCGCCGAGGAGCGTTTTCTTCACCGGCCGCTGTTCGCCAGGAGCCCCCCGGCCGCCGCGGGGCTGGCTGACATTCGCTCTCGCTCGCGTTCCGGCTTCATTTTGGGAAGGTTTGTTGGGTTTTATGTTGTTGGTTGGTTTTTTTTTTTGTCCCGGTGCCGGAGCGTTTAAACCGAGGAGGAGCGGGACGTGCCCACCCGCGACGCCGGGTGTTCCAGGTACTCGCGGGGACGCGCACATCCCCCCCGCCGCTTCGCGGGTGGAGCCGCATCCCCACCCCCCCATTCCCCCCCCCCAGACCCCCCCCGGGGCTGCGCGAGGCGGGGCGGGTCCGGGACCCCCCCTCGGGGGAAGGGGAGGGCGCAGGGACCGCGCGGAGATCGTGGGAGCCGGCAGCGGGCGCCCCGTCGGGGGTCCCGGTCCGGAGGGTGAAGGGAATGTGGGGTGAAGGGAATAGTGGGGTGAGGGCAGCGTGGGGTGAAAGGAGTGTGAGGTGAAGGGAGCCAGGAGGTGAAGTGAGCTGTGGGGTGCAGGCAGCCATGGGGTGCAGGCAGCTGTGGGCTAAGGGTGGCATGGGGTGAGGTCAGCCGTGGGGTGCAGGCAGCTGTGGGGTGAGGGTGGCGTGGGGTGAGGTCAGCCGTGGGGTGCAGGCAGCTGTGGGGTGAGGGTGGCGTGGGATGAAGGCAGTGTGGGTTGAGGGCAGCCGTGGGGTACAGGCAGCCGTGGACTGCAGGCAGCATGGGGTGAAGGCAGCCGTGGCACACGGGTGCCCCAGTTGTAGGGCGATGGGCACCCACCCACGGGGTACTTGTGACCCAGCTGTGAGGCAAGGGCAGGGTGGGGTGAGGGTGGTCCAGCCATGGGTTGATGGGCACCCAACCGTGGGGCCATTGGGGGCCACCCACCAGCCATGGTGTGGGGCACAGGCGTGGGGTGCAGCGCGTGCCCACGGAGCTGAACCCCCCGTGCACCCCAGCACCAGCCTGTCCCAGAACCGATGAGCCAGCACAGGCCGGGCGCGGGGGCAGCGATAGCAAGGGGCGGCGGGGAATTGCCTCCTGCCCGCAGCCACAGGCCAGGGCATAAAAATGCCATTTTGTGTTTTATTTCCTGGTGGAGAAGAAAGAAAACCCGAGCCAGGGCAGGATCCCAGCCCGCCAGGAGCAGCACCAGGACCGCCAGCCCAGAAGGCGCTGGGTGCTCCACGCATCCGGCCAACCCCCCAGCCCCGCTTTCCACCGCCAGGAAATTCAGCAGAATTGGCCCAAATGCAAACAGGAGCCAAACAACCAAACCACCAGCTTTTCCCATTTTTCTGGATACCTCAAGTCACCTTTTATCGCAGATGCACTCAAAGCTCGCCAGATCGGCACGGGGGCACACCAGAAACGTGTGACCTTTTCAATCAGCAGGCATTTCCCTTCAAGGGCATGTCAATATTGACATTTTTAAGAGCTTGGGAAAAGAAGCTTCAGCACTAAAACGCTCCTTGCACAGACACTTGAAAAAGCTTCTGCAACGCCTGTTGAGCATTTAGGGACACGCTAGATTAGATTTTTATTTCTTGACTGTTCTCTCCTCTGTGTGTTTACAAATAATGTAAATGTCTTTCAAACCAAATAAAACCAATCTCTCCGTATGGTTCACTCTCAGAACGGAGCTGTTAGGGTTTAAAATGGCAGGTATTTCTTTTATTGATTTCCACCCACGCTCACTCCTTTTGGGTTGCAAGTCTCAGTTCTGAAGAGAGCTGGATGTATGGGCTCAGGACATCATCCAGCCATGATCAAAGGGGTTTTTTGAAAAAAAAAAAAAAAGTATTTTTGGATATAGGGCAATCATGATCCGTATGGCTGAAGTCACTAAAACTATTCCTCTTAAATTCAGCGTATGCCTGAGTGATGTGCTATACCCAGGTCAGCCCAGGTTAGCTGTCTGGGCAGAGCTTCAGGGGGTGGTTGGAGTTATTTTAACGAGCTTTCTCCTTTTTATCAGAGATTTTACATGCAGTCAGGGCCGTAGGAGCAGGTCTTTAAACCAGGTTTAAGGGCAGGCGGCTCCGACACTGCCCATGGGCTATTGCTCTGCTAAAACACGGCGCTGAAAAGCCCGGGGAGCTGCTGGGGCAGCACGGCTGAGGCTTCAGCTGCACCTGAAGCAGCCAGAGGTGCCTCAGGAGGTGAAACTAATTCCCCAATTAGATATAAAAGGTCACGCCAGGCCTTTTCTGTAAGGGATTATTCATGTTTAACAGTTCTTTTTGCTCTGCAGAGCCCAGCAGGCTGGAGGAATGGAAGCAATTTGCTAAACTTAGAAATAGCGATTTAAGTGCTTCACAGAACTTGGAGGGAAAAAAAACACAGTGGGGAAAAAACCCCAAACCAGGTCTGTTCTGCTAATTGGGAGGAGGAAGAGCTGCCTTTGGTGGGAAAGGGGTTTCCACCTCCTTGGCACTGCAGAATAAAGGTGCTTTTGTTGCTGGATTACGCTGATCCTGCGCTGTGTATGGGGCAGAGGCGTGAGAAGGGGTTACCCAGAAATGTGAGTACCAAGCGCCGGAGCTGCTGGAGTGGGGCGGGGGGATGCGGCCCCGGGGGTGGCTGGGCCAGTGACTCTTCTGTAAGGCTGAAAGCTTGAAATAAGAGGGGGGGGATAAAATAAAAGTGTGGCTGGAGTCAGCCTCATGCAATATGGCCACGAGCACAAATCTCTTGGCCGCTGTGAGCCATTAAGGCCTTTGTTGGGGAAGTGCCGGGTTGCTGACCGGGTGCCCAGCTGAGACCCAGCAAACTCAGTGGTTAAATGAGCAGGGAAACGGCGACGGCCAAGTTGAACGAGAGGGCTGGGGCTGAATGGGGAGAAAGTGGCGTAACCGTGAGCGGGTGTGGGCGCCTACCAGCCCTTCTCCCCGCTCTCTTCCCACAAAGACTGAGGGCGATGCGTTGGAAAACTGTTTATTTTCTGTGTACAGGGCACATACTGTTGCATTAAGGAAATTTCAGGGAGTTCGTTGTTTTGCTTGAAGCTGCTTAGGGCCCTTCCCCGCCACCTTTCAGTGCGTGTCCCCGAGCTGGGGCTTTGCGTTCCCACCATGTGGCTCGCGAAGGGCGGCTGCGGGCTCGTCCACGGGGGCAGCGATGGGGGATGCGGTTCATGAAACCCACGGGGCTCCTGCCGGCTTCGGCGCAGGGCGAGCAAAGGGCCTACAGGCTGAAACGCGGCAGGGAGACACGATGAGGAGTCACGAGAGGTTGTTCCTGGAACGTGCAGCTGCCACTGTCTGTAGGTTGCATCCTTCCTTCTGCGGCGGCCGCTCGGAGCGTGCACGGCTGCGGTTTCTCTCCCATCCTCTCTCCCACCCCTCTGGCCACGTTTTCTTGCAACCTCGGCTCCCCTCAGTGCTTTTTCCACTCCCATTTTTCCTTTTGGAAATGATTTCCAGCTTATTTCAAGGTAGTGAATTGCTACGTGATCGATTGATACGCGGATAAAGACTTTAGAAATGGGGGCTTGTGAGAAATTAGCTCTAATTGGGCATTTATTACTGTAACACAGTTGAACCGTGTGATTAAAAAGAGGAAGCAAGCATTGCTTCAGTACTGATTTCAGTGGCGAGATGAAGTTAATAATGTACGACTCCTAACGAGATTTGAGAGGCAAACAATAATCTCAATGTCCAGCAACTACAGTAATTACTTTGTTTCCATTGCGTTATGCAAGAGTGTTATGACAAGCTTGGTAGTAATGAGAGCTGAAATTAACCCCGGGGATAATTACCCTGCTGACCTGAGCGAGGGGCTGATGGGGAGATGGGGCAGATCGCCACTGATTAGAGACCTCGCGCCCTTTGGTTTGTTTTTCAGCGTGGAGGGAGCCCACAGCAATCAAGCTATGGGAAAGCTTTTCTTTCCTGGGCCAAAAATGCTCCAAAATGAGCTGAGTGGCCGTTCATTGGGCGGGTGCGGACCTTGTCCCCCCAGCTCTCTCTGGGTCGTGGCTCCGGCCGTGCCCGGGTCCCACGGGCAGTTTGCATCCGCAGGTTCAGCCCTGGCAGCAAACCCGGCACATCGTTTCGGGATCACAATGTAATTTTCCTGACTCTCCAAACTCAAACACCTTTGATTTGCCTCGGGAACGGCAGGAGTTGGCTGGGGATTTGTGTTTGTGGTTTCTGGGAGGGTAGGACCTAGATCCTAATCCCAGCTGGACAGGGAAGGGGTTGATCTTGGAGATATCCCAAAGCAGATAAAGAGTAAAAACAAAGCTGAAAATGTTTGGAAGTGGAAGGGGGAGCCAAGCCTCCCCGGGCAGCCCATGCAGCTGAATTCCCCGTGGCATCTCTTGTGGGTTTGGGCAGTGGATTACGAAGGCACTGGGAGGGCAACAAGCACACAGAAATCCACCCTGGGTTTGCGAAGATTGTCCTGAAAAAACAAGCAGCCACTTGCCCCCAACCACAAACACCATCTTCCAGCTAAAATACTGTTATGAAGTTTTTATTAGAAGTGTTAGGACAAACACTGCAGTTTTAAAGCTCTCGGCTATTCAGAAATACGCTGTCGTGGAACCGCTTTGGAGCAGTTACTGCCTCTCATGAAAAGATTGGGCCTTTGTCATTTTTACCTTTTTCTTTTTTTTCTTTCTCCTTTGGAAGGAAAATCAAATCCTTCCTTCTCCACAGCCATCACTTTGAAGCTGGATGTATTAATTGCCATTTGCCCCATAATAAGGGAGAGTAGTAACAGGGTTGCTTGTTATTTAACGTGGGGTTATTTATTAAATACTGCCAGCGTATTTAACGGGGTACCTGGCTGCCAGCCCATCAGCTCTGTTTTCTTTGGAAGCCTCCGATTCCACCTGCAAGATCTTTTCATCTTCGCCTTCGTAGCTTATTAAAGAAGGGAAAATTAATCATCATCATCATCAACTGGAATTTTTTGGGGTAAGAGGAATCGAAATTGTCAGATGTGTCCTAGGAAAGTTCTGCAAAATTATGACTTTTGGTGCGAAAAGGCTGTTGATTTGTCTCAGTCTGAGGGATGTGGGTCACTGTTATTAAAGCTGGCTGGGAGCTGACTTCAGAGGCGAGCACTCATTCCCGCCCAGTAATCAGCAGGAAGAAAATCATCTTTGTCTCTATATCGCAGTCTGGTTGAGAGCTGCTGTTAATTTTAAACAGCAGAACAATCTGATACGGGAAGCAGAAGGCTCTTAAAAGATCATTTGAGATGAGAGATGGAGTCTGGACATGACAGCAGAGTAACGAATCGCTGCAGGGCTGGGACAGAGCACATCCACCCCGACTCAGACAGATAATTCATCCACAGCCAGGGCAACCAGTAGCAGTGCTGGAGCTTTTCCCTCTGCACGTGCTTGGGTCAGAAAAGGTTTTTCCAGGACAATCCTTACTGCTTCCAGACCCTGTAGGATAAACTGCTCATCCCAAAGCGCATATTGCCCTGGCCCAGGGGTTTGTGTCTCTGCATGGAGACAAGTGATGGATTCGAAAGCTGTGACCCACCCCGCTGAGCCTGGCTTGGGAGCTGGAGATGCTGCTTGAAGCATCAGAGCTTGAGGCATCTGCTATGACATCCCGGTGTCCATCCTGCCCTGTACTGGTGATGACCAGGAATCAGGGTTTGCTGTGATTTTACCCTTTTCTTTGTGTGTGGGTCACCAGGTTGGCTTCTAGAAATAACCACAGGTTCCAGCACCTGCAAGACACCTCCAGAGAGCAACCAGAGTAGGACCACCTGAAGCCACTTCTGAAAATCACAGAATCACAGACTGGTTTGGGTGGGAAGGGACCTTAAAGCCCATCCAGTGCCACCCCCCGCCCCGCCCCGGGCAGGGACACCTTCCACTAGCCCAGGTTGCCCAAAGCCCCGTCCAACCTGGCATTGAACCCTTCCAGGGAGGGGGCAGCCACAGCTTCTCTGGGCAACCTGTGCCAGGGCCTCAACCACACTCACAGGGAAGAATTTCTTCCTTAGATCTCATCTAAATCTCCCCTCTGGCAGTTCAAACCAGTTACCCCTCTTCCTATCCCTCCCCTCTGATCAAGAGTCCCTCCCTCCTTTCCTGTAGCCCCTTTAAGTCCTGGGAGGCCGCTCTAAGGTCTCCCCGGAGCCTTCTCTTCTCCAGGCTGAACCCCCTCAACTCTCTCAGCCTGTCCTCACAGGGGAGCTCCTCCAGCCCCCCCGAGCATCTTCGTGGCCTCCTCTGGCCCTGCTTGAGCAGGTCCGTGTCCTTCTGCTGTTGGTGCCCCCAGAGCTGGACCCAGCACTGCAGGGGGGTCTCCTGAGAGCGGAGCAGAGGGGGAGAATCTCCCCCCTCGCTCTGCTGCCCACACTGCTCTGGATGCAGCCCAGCACACGGGTGACTGTCTGGGCTGCCAGCGCATGTTGCTGGCTTACAGGCAGTTTTCCACCCACCAACACCCCCACATCCTCCTCCTCGGGGTGCTCAGTCAGTCAGTGTTCATCACCTGTTCTGCAAAATGGCAATCGCAGCACAGACTGTCCTCCCGCAGCAGGTTGCAATTTTTCCCAACCCGAGATCCTGGAGTGCCTGTCACTTAGAAAGCAGGACGGAATATTCTCAGCATCATTATACGGTGCTGCCAGCTGACGCTTCAATTGGATTGATTTTGTCAGTTCAAGTACACGGTGAACCACCTTTTTTTCCCCCTCTGTGGGTGGGTGGGCGCTCTTGGGAAAGCGCGGGGAGGATCAGACCGAGCGCGTTTATCAGCGCACGTCAAGCACAAACGGAGCCGACCTTGAGGTGTGCGGTCGTGCCGCAGGAGGCAGCTGCCCGTCCTCGTTTTCCCAGGGATGTGTGTGAATCCTAGCAGTGGGCTGCGTTTGTGCATTGCCTTGTGCTGGAGAGGGATGTTTAATGGGTGTTTATGGCCAATTAGATTCCACAGAGGCACAAATCAGCCTCAGCCATTGCCCGAGTATTTTTTTTTTCCTTAGTCACTCATTGGTTTAGGTGCTGCTTTCAATAAAAAGGTGCTTTGAGGCTCCTGTTTCCCAGCCCCCTTTTCCTCCTCACGCCTTTGCTCGCTGCCCAATGTGCTCCGGTAGCCTGGCTGCCGTTTTGGCCAGCACGATCCACAGCAGTGGCCCTTGCATTGCTCTGAGGCAGCAGAACTCAGATTGTCTTAGATTTCACTTTATTCTGCCCCATCTTGAAAACAAATTACTGGCAGCCTGACGATGGTGATGTGTTACAATACCAGTGTGATCCATCCCTCTGGGAAGTTTAAGGGGGTAGAGAAATGCTGTTTCATGCAGAGAAAAGGGTGAAGTATTGTCTTTGAGAGGTACTAACTGGAGCGGGGCTGACATTTCTTTTGTGATTATGAGTTCCTCACACCTAAAAAAATCATCTCCCATATTTGATAGCAGGTCTCTGTGTGTTAACAGGGTGCTTCTAGACACTGCTCCTGTGGACCCGTCTGCACCAACTGACACTTTGCTTTTTCTCTATCGCTACGCGGGTACCAATGGCTCAGCTGTTTGTTTAGCTTGGCGCATCTCCCAGCATGCGAATTATTTCCACATATAGGAAGGCTGGTGTTGCTGTGTAAGCAAAAAAAAAAAAAATCCCTAGGGAAAATTCTGCTTGCACCAGCAAGAGTTTGCCTGGCTGACAGGAGCTAACCAGCTTGCTTTTCCTGGGGTAAACCGTAATAGCTTGAAGTCAAGTCCTTGCTTAAACCACCTGTAGCACCACCGAGTGCAACGACACCGCCCAGACGCGTCCTGCTGCCTCACGTGTTCAGTTTAAGCCATCTTGTAAAGTTCTTTGGGGTCTAACGGAGGGGTTCTTGCTATTCTGACGGTGATTGAAGTACAGACCCGTCCCAAGTCTGATTTCTCTGGGTCAGTGTCCAAAGGCTGGGCCACGTAAGCTCCCAGCTCATTTTTCCGAACCCCTCCCCACCCTAGTGCCTTCACTGGTCGGTGCCCCTTTGAGCAACACGGGGTTAGACTAAAGTGTCAATGTTTCTATGCAGTAAAGGCATGGTTAGGTTAAAACTAGATAAAAAATAGCTTGTGTGCTCGCAAACCAGCTTTTTAAAACTCTTTTCTTTGTTCTTCAGTGGACAGATCAGGCCCCCAGCCCTACCACTTACACCCTAGTTGAGTTAGAGTTAGGCAGCCTCTGGAGCAAGGCTGGACTGACAGGGCTGGATCTACTGCTTGATCTGACACCCGTCTCCCATTAAACGCCAACTTCTAAGCGCTTTGGCAGGTTCAATTTACCGTCTTGTGATGACATTGCCAATCAACAGCCACAAACAGCAAACTGGTATTTCTTCCTGACTTGCGTCCAGTGTGATGACTGAGCAAACCCACGCTAGGCCCGGCGCCCGTTCGGCTTTCCTGGCCATGCTGGAGCAGCTGCCACAACACTGCTGGAAGCCAACTGACCCTTCACCAGCACGGCCACGGGGCTGCTCAGGGTGGGGGCTGGCCCACCCCTTGGGGATGGGGACTGTGATGGTATTTTTTAATTTATTTTTTTCTCTAGTGCCCTTCTCTAGAGGGAATGCCAGGTTATGTGGACCCAAACTGTAAGTGTTTCAGTACAGTTATTCTGAATACATTTCTTTCTCAGATAGACAAAAGAATATGAAGCATCTTCACAGTCACTGCTGATCACAAGAAGGAAATGTATCGACTACAAAACAGTCTGGGTACAGACAGAGAAATTGCATCTCTCTGTACGTACCATTTCTGGTAAATACTCAGAAGCATCTTTGTTACAGCCTGACATCACAGGTGAGAGATGTTTATAGCACTGTGTCAGTACAGGAAAGCAGACGTATTTTTAGAGATAAGTTAAAGGGGACATTTAAAAGATGACTAAAACCACCCTCCAACAAGACACGAGACTTGCAAGTCTTGTATCACTGACGTTCAGGTGATTCACCATATTTCTCAAGTCTTAAAAAAATAAAAGTGTTTGTTCTAATGGAGACTCACGAGTGTGACTTTGGGCAGCCTGGTTTTACTGAAAAAACTGATCATGGAAACAAACACTGAGTCACGACGCCGACGGAGAAGCACCAACAGAGAAACAGGGGTCGGCGAATGAGATAACAGCACCATTTATAATTGCACGGACAGGAAACAAGGAAGCTCTATCAAGAAGCTACTTTTAAAAATGTCTTTTGATACAGATACATGATGAACATGGCATGACTAGTGTGCACAGATGATCAGAACCATCCCTGCACATTCTGTCTTGAGGAGCTGTATCCCACAGAATATGTATGCTGCTTCCCTCTACCGACCTTCTGTGTCAATGCCAAGACAGAAAGCACTGGTTCAAGTACACGATTAGGGATTCTTTGATTAGTCATGGAAAATAACCCTCTGCAGAGTTAAACAGGATGAAAAACAAATACTAGAACATAATATTTCAAGTCAGAGAATTCTATGCAAGTCTGTGATGAAAACAAGTTGTTTGTAGCCTCCCTGGTTATTGCTCTGGGATTCCTGATACAGAATCTCACCTGACCCTCTTTTGGAAAGGCTGAAGGAGATAAACAGGTACCAAATCACCAACAAGAATAAAAAATATTTCCCCTCCAGCCTATTCTATAACAGACAGATTGGTCAATAAAGAGGGATATTGTAGGAGGGTACATCAAAGAGGAATGTTAAATAGTTGCAATGTCAATGATACCATCAATTTAACAATCGCAGTGATAGCTTCCTGCAGGGTTCCGAATTCATGTAGGTGAAAAATATTTGTCTTCCTCCAGGCACA
The DNA here is from genome assembly GCF_047716275.1 of Strix uralensis. NCBI lineage: Eukaryota > Metazoa > Chordata > Aves > Strigiformes > Strigidae > Strix > Strix uralensis. Next base: position 12,630,686 of record NC_133986.1, read on the forward strand.
GCTCAGGGCCAGCTCAGGCTTAAACAGGGAAGATCAATAGAAAACACCACAGTGGACTTTGCAGGAAAGAAAAAAAAAAAAAAAAGCCCAATTGAGTAATAAAAAAGGTACAAGACAAGAAGAAAACCTGATTCAGTGGTTTTATCTGTTCTGTTCTAGACCGTTATGTCTTCTGATGCTTCTGAACAACTGCTATTTTGTGTTTAATACATCTCCTGATGAATTACAAACGATTCACATTCAGACTGGAATGATCAGGTTGCTACAGGCTGGGAGAAGATGGAAGTAAGATTTCAGTTCAGCGTACGCAGGGTCACGGGCGTTCTGCTCTCATCCGTAACAAATGCCAGTCGCTGTCTCCGGAGGGCCAGAGCTAGGTTTTTTTGTGTGTTGGGGTTGTTTTTTTGTTTTTTAAATGACTGATAATTGGCACTTTTGCTCCCCCCCGATATTACTATCGCTGGATACAACTTCATCAGGGCTGGGACAAGAGGCAGCTCTGTGGCAGGGCTGGTGTGTACCTCACTGCTCAGCGGCTGGAGGGTCTCCCTCTGTCTCCTGCTTCTCTGGCTGAGACTCCGGCGGGATGAGGTACTGCACCTCCTCGGTACTGATCGCCACTTTATCAGGCTGCAGCCAGCGCTTTAGATGTTCTAGTGTGCTGAGGGAAAGCAGAGACACAAAATGAAACGAGAGCAACGCAACCTCCCGGGAATCTATGAAAAAAGCATCAGGAAAATCCTCCACGTGTATTTCTTGCACCTCTGCAGGTGTTCCTGTTGCCATGGTTAAGGTCTGTCATGAGACCGATCCGTGTGCCAGGGGAGCAAGCCGAATCTTTCATTCTACAAAGACATTCTGCTGCAGTTGAGCTTTTTAAACTACTGTTAGAAGAGCTCCCCCCTAGAACGATGCAAATGGTCATTATCAAACTGTCTGAGGAAGCCTGCGACAGTCTTACCAAGTTGAAGTGAGATGTGATTTCTGTTGTAGCGCCCTATCGCAAGTCCTGACAAAGCCTTATTTTAGTTTTTAAAAAATAAAGTCTGTTTGCCAACACAGTAAGTGGTGATCCCTTCTCATCGACTTGCTCATTACCTCTCATCAGAGTCGTGTCCCTCGACGTAAAATTCAGACTCAAACTTCTCCTGCAGGAACCTGTCCCAACATTCCTTCTTAGCCTGGGCCAGAGTGCGCAGCATATCCTTGGAGGTCACCTCCTGAGACAAGCCTTTAATTCTCATCAGTCTTCTCTCTGTGAAGAGGCAAAGGAGGGGTCTTTATTATCTTTCTTATGTTTTTCTGAAAGGGAAGAAAAGAACTACCTGGACTTCTATATCAAAAAAGTTAAATTAACTTTTCAAGACTAAGTTATATTTTAAAAGTCATTTTTCACCCTGTATTTCACGTCTGCGCAACTGTCTTTGTCGTATGTATCAAGACAACTTTTAGATGATGCTTCTGAAGGAAATAAGGTTTATGCAATCAGTCAACTCCACCCAGTTTTGAGTTTTCATAACTTTTACTTACTGTTCAGTTCCCATAAAATCACACAGGAGAGTACAGATCTCACAGGCATTAAGTTCCCACCATTTCCATGCAAATTGGCATGGAATAGAAACCACACTAATTGCAGCATGAATCCAAATAATGCGCAAACTGAGGAAAAAAAATGTGAGCACAGCAGTATTATTCGTTGGATATCTCATAATAGAATGTGATATTGTGAGTTCCTCGGCCACAGGGGACAAGGAAAAGCGTCTCCTTACCAGACGCAGGGTAATCCAACAATGATACACAAAGAAAGCAAATTTCATTAATTCCTCTGGTCACAAAATCCCATTATACCGGTTTCCTCCTTAAATTGGCTCAGGTATTGACTTATAATCACACTTTTTACTGAAAAGTGTATCATCATTAGTGGAATTGGGCTAGTTCACAACGCTGGGGCCCCCCTGTTAAGCTTTCTGGGGTTGTCTTCGTCGAGAATTGAGCTGTCACTGAAGTCTCTGGCCCTAGCAATTCCGAAGATTTGAATTATCCTATCTGCCCAGACATCCTGCCAGGCTGACGCTGGGATTCTGCAGTCACTAATCCTGGCCAGGTACAAACACAGAACAGGTTTATTTCTGTTGACTTAGAATACACAAGAGAAACTTTGTGCTAGCGTTATGCTTTCATCCTGGCTGTGAGAAAACAGACATAGCTCCAGTCTGAAGCCTGCTTGTAAAAATTAACCCACTGGCATTTTCTGAACAAGTTGGAACTGCAGCAGTAATTAATACCAGAAGAGCAATGTATGTCTTGTTGCTGTGGCACCCTTGATCTAAGAACTCTACTTATGTACTGCAAAACAGTAGTCTAAAACAGCAACTAAGGCAAGATAGAAGTTTTAGCAGAAATAAAAGGTTAAAAAGCCACTTCTGCCACCCATTCCTCCTGGCCTGTTTCTGTGTGCAGCCTCATACGCAAGCCAAGACAACTACATGTGTGGCTGCACTGCAAACCAGGTTACAAAGTGACCCAAGACAAAAATAACTCCACAGGAGGGAAGGAATGGAGAAAGAAGAGCCATAAAGATGGAATATTTTGCTATGAGTGGAGGGAGTAGCAGCCCAACTGCTGGAGAGCAGGGGAAGCCCAAAGCTTCCTCCTAACAGGCCAGAGGAGCACCCGTCCCGGGGCTGAATGCTGTTGTAGTGAGGCCTCCGAAGGGAGTAGGAAATACTTAAAAGAGGGTGACAAATTCCATGGCCTTAGAGCTAAAGACTGCTGTGCTAGGATGTCAGCTCCAGTACTGGTAACCTTATCATCCCTCATATCAAGTGTTTCTATCAGCTGTTACGCTGCTCACAATCAATTTGTGGCTTTATAGATTATGCAGGAATTAAGAGAAGCAATTGTGCAAAGATGATCTGTCATCTTAAAATACAGACTCTAGAAGGCATGATTTAGGAAAGCATCAGAGCTTTCTTTCCCATACTCGTCCCCCTCCTCTCCAACCATAAAACAGGTCACAGAAAAAAATCTCACTTTTCTCTTTCCACTCAGAAGTGTCTCCTGAGACTCCACAAAAAGAATGAGACAAATACAGGTAACACAAAACCACACAGGCTCTATAATGAGTTCAGAATGCACTTCCCCTCCCCAAGTCAACTACAGTAGAACTACATACTCTTCAGAGAAAAAACAGCCGTGTCCCTACTCCACTTATTTTGAGGGGAAAAAAAACAATTTGTACTTGATAAAAAGTTCCTTTCAGTGGCACAGGTGAAGGAGCTATGACCACGCTTCTCATTTCCACTAATACACTTGCAGTAAACGAGTCAGATGCTCTATTAAATAGTTGCAAGACATCTTTCCAAACAAAGCCGTGAGCACCGTCACCTCAGCTGCATAAACAGAGCCGCAGCTGTCATCAGGCACCTAAGCAGATGGAGAAATTGAAGCCTCACCAGACACTCACCTAGGGATGCTAAATACACCTCCGAATCATTCAGGGGTGCCCAGGGCTTCAGATCTGCTTGGGAAGAGCCATTTGACCCACCGCCCTGGCTTCCTCCGTCGGTGTAGGAATCCATGAAGGAGTCTGTAAAAGCATCGCTAGCATCCTTCTGGTCGGGATGTGGCAGGCACGAACAGATTTCAGCCCAGAGGTCTTCGCTGGACCTGGTGACCACGGAGTCAACACTCTCAATCATTCTCATCGTGAAGTCCTGAGGTGGGGGAATTAAGCGATGAGTACTGAGCAGAAAGCCCTCTCTCGCAGGCCTCCCCCCTACCCCCCCCCCCCCCCCGCCCCGTCCGAGTCACATCACCAGATGTTTTCGGGCCCTCTCATCCCACCGGGGAAGCTTGGCCTCCCTCCAGAGAGTGATGAATCGCTCCAGTGTGTCGCATTTACACCCGGGGGCCCAGCGAGCCCCTCAGGGCCTGAGGGACCCCGCAGGCCGCGCTGCCTCTGCCGGCACGGCGCCCCCGCCACCCCTTCCCCCGCGGGGCCCTGTCACCGCCGCTCCCCGGGACCACCCGGCTCGGCAGCCCTCTTTCCCCGATGACACGGAGGAGTCGCTCCAGCTGCCGCCCCGATCCCCGCACCCGCCTCAGCCACCGCTGCCGCCACCCGCACCGTAAACACTGGAAACCGCGACAGCTTCTCACTGCGTGATAATTGGCACCGGGGCCTGGCCAATCGCCGCGCTCCCCCGGCGGCGAGAGGGTGCCTATTAGCCCGCCGCCCAGCAGAGGGCGGGGAATAGGCAGGATGCGTGAGGGGAACTGAAGCCGCTGCGGCGCCATCTTGGCCAAGGGCGGAAGTTTTCCTGCGGGGAGGAGGCGAGTGCGCCGTTACACCTGGCAACGGACGGCGGGGGCCTTAGTGCGGCTGCGCGGTGGGTGTGGGGGCGCGCGGGGCCGGTACCGGTACCGGTACCGGTGTAGGTGGGGGCGGCCTGGGCCCTGCTCCGGGCCAGCGGCCTCCCGGTGCTGGCCGAGCCGGCGAGGGACCCGCCCTCCCGGCGGGAGGGGGCTGTCTTGTGGCGCTGGTGCGTGGGTGCGCTCCGCGGGGGGCTTTGCCGCGGCCTTTCCGAGGAGGTTCCGCCTTCTCCCCGTGCCCTCCCGCGGCTGGGCCGGTAGCTGGTGTCACCCTGACCCGCACGGTACCCTCACCAGTGGTGGCTTAGCCCGGCGGTTGCCATCGCCCGCCGGCAGCTCCTGGTGAGAAACGGCTTCTGCCCGGCCCTGTGACGGGGTTTTCGAGGGCTCCGCGTGCAGCAGCTGCTTTAGGTATAATTTGCCATTTTAAATGCAGAAAGCTGCAGCAGGCCGGTAATTATTTCTTACAGCTCTTGCTGTAATCAGGGGAGCGGTGTTGATCCTGACAGCCAGCCCTGTGTGGCGTGTAAGCTCTGTCGTCTTTCAAATAGTATAATAAGCGCAAGATCGTGTTACGAGGAGAGGTGAAGCTTTGGGGTGCCTGTCAGACCGCTGGGTTTGAATTCCCTCTCTCAGCAGGCCGCTGCCTGTTTCCGTGGGATGAGCTGTCTGCTGCCCTGCACCGTGCTTACACTCATGGGACTGTTCTTCGCCAGAACGATGGCCTGGACGTCAAGTGGAAAGACACACCCCGAGCTGGTCAACAACCTCTACAGTGAGTACCAGAGCTGCCGTCAGAATCTGTTGGCACCTCAATGTAAGGATATTTGGTGTTACGCAGCCATACGCAGCGATGCTGTTCACTCTGAAATGTTGGAGTTATACTGCCTGAATTTCAGTGTTTGTCCCCGTCTCAACTTGTTCTATTTATAATTGGAAACAAGATGTTACGCCAGGAAAGACGCTCCACGGCCTTCCCTCCGCTCCTCCGGAGCTGTAAATGCCTGACACCTTTTACAATGCTGCACACCGTGAGGTCGCTCTGAGCCTGCGGCTGCTGAGCTCCCTGGCAGTCTGCGCTCCCTGCCTCAGGGCTGGGGTAGTGCTTGGTGCCACCGCTCCGCTCTGGACGGCAGCTGGAACGCCCTTAAAAACAGCTTTGAATTTCCCCTGCTGCTAAAGCTGTTTTTTCCCCTGTAAGAGTTCCCTCAGAGATGGGGTGTGAAGGGACGCTGAATGTTTCTGCAGTCATTGCTCTTTAGTTTACTGGCTGTGCCAGTGCTCCTGAAACCTGATCTGGGGTCTCCGCTTTCAGGAGTGAAAGTGTGACTCTCTTTATCTTTCATTAGGTTTTGCAGTCCCAGAGACATTGCAGGTGTAAGTCACTATCCTCTGAGAGAGACTGGGCTGGCCGTTGGGACATAACACAATTTCATTTGGGGTAGCACAAACTGGAAGGGAAGTTACTTCCATCTGCAGTTTTGTTTTCTGTGCCTTCTCAGATCACTTATTAAGGTTGAATTCTCCCAGTTCCATTGCCTCCATGAACTGTACTCCCCCCTTCCAAACCTCTTCTTGCTACAGTACTGAGGATTTAAGTCCTTTCTGTCTCTGTTTTCCTTCTTCCCCCAGAAAAAGGGATAATTAAATCCCAGCGAGTCTTTGATGTGCTGTTGGCAACTGACAGAGGTCACTACATCAAATATTTCCCATACATGGATTCTCCTCAATCTATCGGTGAGTAACTTCAGGCAGAGTCACACCACCGTTGCGAAGTGCCCTTGGCTACGCTTGTCACGCTGCCAGAGGGGCAGGAGACGGCTCGGCAGCTCCCAGGACTCTGTGCTGGGCACTCTCTCCCCGGAGCAGTGGCTGAGTTTTACGATTGGTCAGGTAGAGCCAACCCCATCTGTGTTCCAACTGTGGGATCCGAGGAAAGAACGAGACAGCTTTTCCACATTAAAATGTTCTTGGGTTGCTCCGAGCCCCGCTTAGGGAGCGCAGGCTGCGAGAGCTGCGGGGTGTTTCGATGAGTGAACGGGAGCCAGAACGCTTGGGTGTGGCAGCGCTGTGCAGCCATCTTGTGCTCGAGCCTTCCTCAGCCCACAGGAGGAGGTTTTAAGTCAATGGAGTGTGGCAAAAGAGAAGAGTGTTTTCCTATTTTTAGGAAAAAATAAAGAACTGTTCCCATTGGTAATTTTAACTGTAATTTCTTTATCACATAATGAGAATTTTTTATTGCATAAATGCGACTTCTTTACCACGTAAAGTGGAGAGCGGTGATGAGTGATGTTCCTCAGGGGTGGGGGTTGGCACCAGCGCTGTTTAACACCTTTGTTGGGGACATGGACAGTGGGATCGAGGCACCCTCAGCAAGTTCTCCGCCGACACCGAGCTGTGTGGTGCGGCTGACACACTGGAAGGAAGGGATCCATCCTGGGGGACCTGGACGGGCTGGAGAGGGGGAACATGCAAACCTCATGGAGTTCAACAAGGCCAAGTGCAAGGTCCTGCCCATGGGTCGGGGCAATCCCCAGCACAAACACAGGCTGGGCAAGCAGGGGATGGAGAGCAGCCCTGAGGAGAAGGACTTGAGGGTGTTGGTGGGTGGAAAACTGCCTCTGAGTCAGCAACATGCGCTGGCAGCCCAGAAAGTCACACGTGTGCTGGGCTGCATCCAGAGCAGTGTGGGCAGCAGGGCGAAGGGGGGGATTCTCCCCCCTCTGCTCCGCTCTCGGGAGACCCCCCTGCAGTGCTGGGTCCAGCTCTGGGGGCACCAACAGCAGAAGGACACGGACCTGCTCGAGTGGGGCCAGAGGAGGCCACGAAGATGCTCGGGGGGGCTGGAGCAGCTCCCCTGTGAGGACAGGCTGAGAGAGTTGGGGGGGGTTCAGCTGGAGAAGAGAAGGCTCTGGGGAGACCTTAGAGCGGCCTCCCAGGACTTAAAGGGTCTACAGGAAAGGGGGGAGGGACTTTTGATCTGGGGGGGAGGGATAGGACGAGTGGTAATGGCTTTAAACTGCCAGAGGGGAGATTTAGATGAGATCTAAGGAAGAAATTCTTCCCTGTGAGGGTGGTTGAGGCCCTGGCACAGGTTGCCCAGAGAAGCTGTGGCTGCCCCCTCCCTGGAAGGGTTCAAGGCCAGGTTGGACGGGGCTTTGGGCAACCTGGGCTAGTGGAAGGTGTCCCTGCCCAGGGCAGGGGGGTGGCACTGGATGGGCTTTAAGGTCCCTTCCAGCCCAAACCATCCTGTGATGATGAATTTTGTCACTCGTTTCCTTTTAGGATACAAGGCTACAATCAGTGCACCGCATATGGTAAGATGAAACTTTTCACTTTCAATAGAAATGGAGGAAATTGTTTGTTTGCCATTTTTTATTTTAGTTTGTCTTTTTCTTAAATGTAAAAAGGTGAAACAGATCCCACAGACATGATTATCATGCTTGTTTCTTTAGGCATGGTATATGTGAAGGTTTTTTCTTTTTAAGAAGAGTTTGCCCTATACTCTTTAAGTTGCTTTAAAATATGCTTAGACAGGATTTCTGTGCAGCTGAGGTTAGCCATTAACGTTGTCCTTTTTTTGCATGAGACCTTTTTTCCTGCTGCTTCACTTTTTATTACTGAACCTCTTCCTAAATGCTGTTCTGCAAAAAGATCTTCCAGGTGCAACATTTGAGTTTCTGAATGTGTCAGGCAAAGTGCCAGGTGTGTTGTGTTTAAATCAGAGCAGGTAATGCTTAGAACAAGAAAAGGTTTTAGGAGAGGAAACTAAAATGGGATATTTCACACCTTCTTGTCCCCACAGCATGCCCACGCACTGGAATTGCTAAAGGACCAGCTGGTGGAAGGTGCGAAAGCGCTGGATGTGGGCTCGGGCAGCGGCTATCTCACAGCTTGCTTTGCCAGGATGGTAAGCTGGCGGAGCTGCCTCGAGACAGGTCACTTGCCAGAGCTGGTGTGTGTTTTCTGCGGGGAGAGGAGGAGGTGGGAGGAGGGGGTGACCTCTGCCCAGACCAGCTTGTAGTAAAAAAACGGTCATTTTTGCAATCTAAATGGATGCTATATCTGCTGTGAGGTGTTTTGTATGATAACCCCATTCGGATCGACGGGAGTGTGTTAATCTACTGTGCCAGTTCACTGTAGGTTCTTCTTCATTTGCTTCTTAAGTAGTCACAGTCTGTTTCTTTGTTTTCTAAACTCCTGAAATTATTTTCTGTGAAGTGCTGGAAAGCTGGTCAGGTTCCTCTTCCTCAGGAGGTTAGTTAGTCAACAACTGTCCCTGCCCCAGAAGCTGCTAATTCTACCAATAATTATTTCTTTGGACATCCTGGGAATCCCTGTAGGCAGTGTCTAGTGTATCCCTTGAGTAGTTAATACAACTGGGACTCCTCAGCCTTAAAACCAAAGGGGCAGAGTATTTGCACCTCCTGTTCAGAAACTCTGCTCTTAAGTTTCTTCTTGGAAATTCTCCAGTCAGTAACTTGCCCCATAAGGTGTGTTTCTGTCCATATAGGAGGTATATAGGTGTTTGCTGTTTTTCTTTTCAGATGGGCCCAACGGGGAAAGCTGTGGGTGTGGAGCACATTAAAGAGCTGGTACATGAATCCATCAGAAATGTCCAGGAGGATGATCCAGCTTTGCTGAGCTCTGGCCGTGTCAAGCTTGTGGGTGAGCTCCCTGGGATCCTGGTGCTTGTTCTCCTGCAAATGCGTCTGCTCTGGCTGCCGCAGGGCTCTGCCTCTCCAAGCGCTTGTCCCGCCTGGTGTTGGTGTGTGCCACAGTGTTGCCAGAAACCACTGGCTAAGTAAGCACCGTGCCACACCGACCTGAACACCACCATGTAAACGAGTGGTATTTAATGTTACAGGCAGTCTCATCACACCCCTTACCTCCGAGTGTGTAGTGACTATCTTAATGCAGTAAGAGACGCTCTTTGGAGGGGAGTGGCTGTACCACATCTGGGTGTTAGTTTATTTGAATGGGTCTGCACACGCTGTTGTGGGTTTTTTGGGAGAATAACTTGAGTCAGCTCTTCCCGTGTCTGGAATCTCAAGCTTGCACAAAGCCACTGCATTATTGAAAGGCCCTTGTGGCTTTGACAGTTCCTTCTTCTAGCATGGCTCCATTCCAGAAATCTCTCCCCCTTTTTAAAAAGTAAACCAACAAAATGCAGATTCCCATCACAACCTTGTTAGAAAGTTTTCACCATCTAGATTTCAGTTGAAAGGATATAGGAGGAATTATTTTTGCATGGAGTTGCTATCAGAACAAAGGTCTTTTCTGCATGCTTTTCCCTCCTGTAGTGGGAGATGGCAGGCAGGGATACCCCGAAGAGGCTCCTTACGACGCCATTCATGTTGGAGCAGCAGCAGCAACTGTACCCAAGGAGGTAAGAGCGATTGTGCTGGGTGTCTTGCTGTGGGCTGCCTGCATCAGTAGCTCTGAAAAAACTAATAATTAGGGAACCGCTGGAAGCTTCTTTTTCTCTCTGTTTTTTATGGAGCCAGCAAGCTTATGCTTTTCATGGTGTCATGACCTTCACAGTGTGGCTTATTTCCGCTGTCTCTTTTTTTTGGCTCTGCTGACTCCGATTTCTCTGCTTGCCAGTTGCTGAATGAATTGAAGCCAGGAGGTCGGTTAATATTGCCTGTTGGTCCCGAAGGTGCAAACCAAGTTCTGATGCAGTACGACAAAACCAGCGACGGGCAGATCATTGAAACGCAACTGATGGGTGTGATCTATGTTCCTCTGACGGATAAGGAAAAGCAGTGGCCTCGGTAAAAATTCGCTCTCCCTTGAGGAATGTTTCTTCTTCGCAGCTGTCCCTGTGAGCTTGCTCTCCTTGACTGCTGGCTTTACCGAGTCCTGGATTCCTAGCAGATGCTGTTTGTAGAAGAGAGAAGAGGCTTGGCTGTGGTAAGGCACAGCAGGAGAGCAGGATGATTTTTTGTTAGATAGGACTTGCAGACTGAGGACTTGAGCTTTTTTCTTTTTCTGGAGCCTGTGCACTTTCATAAACACTGTAGCTGTAGCCGTGTTGATTCTGTCGCTGAGCTGAAGGCCGTGAATAGTAACTGTTGGTTTTTCTTTGCCTCAGGGATGAATTCTGACGGATGGATATCTCTAAAGTGACCTCAGAAAGCTCATGAATGGGACTTATGTCTGTAGATGGTCTGTATGGTTTTGCTTTTTGAATGGAAGCTTTATCAGTGGACGTGCTTGCAAAGGCAAGTTCTGCTTTAGCAGAGCTCCTTACGGAGGGGTGGAGAAAAGGGTGTTTCTCCAGGAGCAGGGAGAGGCTCTCAGAGGCTGTCTGCTTCCAGACTGGATCCAGATAAACCCTGCTGTCCTCTCTGATAAGCTATAGATAACATCTGTTCTCAGAAGATTCTAAAAGCAGACAGGAATACTTAAAGCTAAACTAAAAATACTCTTTAATATTGACTACTCAGCCTAATGCTTGAAGAAAGTAAGATGCGGTTACTGTTTCAGAGCAGCGATCTACCCTGATTTGTCAAAGTTTAATTATGAGAGCGTGTTCTCTTCCTGTCCTGCATCGACTAATTTAATCTCTGGTAGCAACACTGAGAATTTTGCGTTAAAATCCTGGTCTCTGGGCTTTTCCCTGACGCGCCCTTCCATCTCCCGCTGGCGCTTGGCCTCACGGGCGGCTGACTCGGGTTAAGAGCGGCGGGTGGGCCGCTGGGAGCCGTAAGGGGCTCTTCTGGAAGGGCCGTAGGGCAGGAAGCGCGGCGTTGCGCCGGTGTTTTCCGGTAAATAAAGCGGTTCCACCGCCGAGCCCTCACCTGAGGGGACGGGAGGGCGGGGAGAGGTGACGGGCGCGGCGGGGCGTGGCCTCGCGGTGATTGGCCGCGCCGCCGCGACGTCGCTACGTCCCGCCATGCGCCGCGCCGCGCGGGCCGCGCGCCCGTTCCTTCCCCGCTTCGGCGGCGGCGAAATGGCGGAGCCGGGCCCTAGGGACAAGGAGGAAGCGGTGTCGCCGGCCCCGAAGAAGCGGCGGTTGGCGGCCGGGGAGCGCTACGTGCCGCCGCCGCGGAAGCGGAGCACGGGGGTGAGCTTCGGCGCGGCGCACTTCGCCGAGACCTCGTACTATTTCGAGGGGGGGCTGCGCAAGGTGCGGCCCTACTACTTCGACTTCCGCACCTACTGCAAGGGCCGCTGGGTGGGCCGCAGCCTCCTGCACGTCTTCAGCACCGAGTTCCGCGCCCAGCCCCTCGCCTACTACCGCGCCGCCGCCCGCGCCGGCCGCCTCCACCTCAACGAGGAACCCGTCAGCGACCTGGACATCGTGCTCAAGGTGGGCACCCACTCCCCCGCCCCCCCCAGCCGTGCCCCGGGGCCGGGTCCATCTAGGCACCCCCCGCCCCGGGGCTGGGCCAGTCTGGGCAGCCCGGAGGCGTCCTGGTAACCAGCGTGGCGTGGGGGACCACAACGATGAGTGTCACCCTGGTGATCATCAGTGCAGTGAAATCACCCTGTGACAGTGCTAAAGTTTGGGGTGTTGAAGGGGAGATGGGGGTCTCCCGGGGAATCCTTACCCCGGAGGGGTCAGGAGTGTGCAGGTCATGCAGAGCCAGCGTGCCCCACAGCTTCCTGCTCAGCCCCCAGCGAATGGGCGAGGCACAGGGCTGTGCTCAAGCCAAGTTACCGAATTCAGATGGCGATGCGCAGAGTTGTGCTAAATCGTGGGTTTCAGGACAAAGGGGCTTTCATTTCCTTCCCCCCCCGCCCCCAATATTAAGCCCCCACTATGTGTGGCCAGATGGGGTGGTTGTGCAGGCTGGACTCACGCTAGTTGTCTGTCTTTCTTGCAGAATAATGATTTTCTCAGGAATACGGTGCATCGCCATGAGCCACCGGTCACTGCCCAGCCTATCCAGATTTTGGTGGAGGACGAGGAGGTGGTGGTTGTAGACAAACCCTCCTCTTTGCCAGTACATCCCTGCGGCAGGTTTCGTCACAACACAGTCATCTTCATCCTGGGCAAAGAGCATGATCTGAAGGAGTTGCACACCATTCACCGACTGGATCGCATGACCTCGGGAGTGCTTATGTTTGCCAAGACTGCAGAGGTATCCAAGAGGATCGATGAGCAGGTTCGGGAGAGGCAGGTGAGAGCCAAGGGCTGCTGTGGTTTTTGGAATCCCTTGCGTGGTATTGTCTTGAAACAGGTTAGGTCCAAAGTCAGCCAAATCTTTGGTCTAAATGAGCACAAGTTCCCAAAACAGCTTGTGGTCATCTTACTGTTCTTATTGTATTAAGCATGAGAAACATCAAGAGAAAAAGACAAGAGAAAAAGAGTAAAAATTTAATTGATTTTGGTGATATTAGATTGAAAAGGATCCCCTTCCCTAAGGGACTATGCAAACTGACTGGGATTGTGAAAAACAGTTAGACAGCAGTTTTATTTGTAAGTGGAAATGTGCCAGTCATCTAATACTTTTTCAATTTTAAAAGTTTTAGAAGTTTTTCCTCATTTTTCCAGTGGCTCTCGACCCAAACAGAGCAGTAGCTGTAGGGTGCTAGCTTCCAGGATTTGCTTCAAGTCTGTAAACTGAAGGTCACCGAGAGATGACTCTTGAATTTCATATGAGAAAAACAGGCCAGGCCCTTGTGTTCTTGATTTCCTGACTAGTTGGGGAAAGTATGAGAGAAATTTGGATTTAAATAGCTGATTTTACTTTTTTTGCCTTTTCTGTTGTAATAAAATTTGGGCAGTATGTTGCCTACAAATGTATTTCATTGAAGAGAGAGAGAGGAGTAGCTAGGATGGGACTCAGATATAATCAGGACGGAGACAGTTTTCTGTTTTGCTTTCTGAGATTTACTCTTGTGTCTCCCCATAGCTGGAAAAGGAGTATGTCTGTCGTGTGGTGGGGGAGTTTCCAGAACATGAAGTAGTCTGTGAAGAGCCCATACTGGTTGTTTCTTACAAAGTGGGAGTGTGCCGTGTGGATCCCAAAGGGAAATTCTGCAAAACCATCTTCCAGAGACTCAGTTACAATGGCAAGACCAGCGTCGTCAAGTGTCTTCCGCGTACGGGCCGCACGCACCAGATCCGGGTCCATTTGCAGTATTTGGGGTACCCTATTGTCAATGACCCCATCTATAACATGGAAGCCTGGGGCCCTGACAGGGGGAAAGGTGGCAAGATCGATAAAACAGATGAAGAACTCCTTAAGGCACTAGTAGAGGAGCATCGTTCCAAACAAAGCCTGGATATCTTGGGTATTTCGGAGGAGGACTTGAACTCTAGTGCTGAAAATAAAGACTGTGGTAATGTGAGTGACTGCACAAAGCCTGCGCAGGCTGATCCTATAAATGAGAACTGCCCTGCCGAGGACACGAAGGATCCTGAGAGAAATGACATAGCAGCTTGTCCACTGAACTCTGATACCAACCTGGAAACGCTTGAAAAAGATAAAGAACTTGATTCATGTGAGAATCAGGATGGGCAAACGGGAGAAAATAGTTCAGAAGAGAAAGACCCTTTATGTGTGGAGTGTAAAATTACAAGGCGGGACCCATCTCCTAAGGAGCTGGTGATGTACCTACACGCCCTGCGCTATAAGGGAGCAGAGTTTGAGTATTGCTCTAAGATGCCCGAGTGGGCAATGGAAGACTGGGAGGAATGACTGAGGATGTCCAATGTCTACGGACATTGTTGGCCAAGAAAGCGTCTTGTGAAGACCTAAAATTTACTTTTTCAATGTGGTTGAGGTGAACGAACTGCCTGTGACTTGAGATGGGGTGGGGAGGATTGTTGGGGCTGGAGACTTGTCCTGACTGCCGGCAGGCACTGTCAAAATGAGCGGGAAGACGGGGCTACAATGCTGGGTTCATGCTGCCCTTCGGTGAATTAGCACTTCAGGGCACCAACCACCACTTGGCACAGGCAGCTTTGCCTTTCACCTCCACGTATTCTGGGTCTGCTGCTGATGGTCCACACAGATAATTAAGTGCATGCACTTAAAAGTCAGCAACTGATTTTTCTTCCGGACTGCTGTGTTGTTGTATCTTACAGTAAGAGCTGCTGGAATGTCGTTCAATATGCTGGATGTTGTGTCATACACAAAACTGTTCTTACTGTATTTTATTGTCAGGCAGATTTTAAAACTCAGAGAACAGTGTAAGGTAAAACCAGAGCACTGTGAAGGTGATCCATTTTGTGCTTGCTGTTTGTCAGCAAGGTAGACTTTGCTTTGAAATTGGTCTTTCAGTATTGGTTCAAATAATTACTTAATTTAAAGTTAGTAACTCTAGGGACTGATCCCTTTATGTTGGGCCTATTTTTGGAGGTACTAGTCTGATTTTGTCTTCATGAGATTTACACAGAGGCTGATTTAGTAGATTTTTTGCCTTTCTGTTCTGCAACCTCCCCTGTGACGTATCTCCTGCCTTCTCAGAAACATCTGGCTTCTCTTCTGAGAACCGGTCGATCTCAATCTCTTGTGCCTCATTGAAAACATCTTCAGGCTGGAGCCAAAATCCAAACTAGAGTTCAGTCTGCCAACTTCTATTATTTTTTTTTTTTTTAAACCATACTATAGGCAGGTTGTTTCTGATTGGCGTGGAATTGTTTTTAATATCACTTCAGTGTGACTATCAGCTTTAAAGAAAAACAAAAGCTGTTTTATGAACGAGAAGACTTTTTTAATATACATTTTATATTAATATGTTTCCAGGATGATCAATATCACTATAGTTCTTATTTTCATCAGTGTTTATGTGGTTGCTTCTTGGCCTCTGGGAGGATTATAATAATTCTGCTGTCTCAGGTTCTTTTTTATCTTTTTTTTTTTTCTTCCCCTCTTTTCCGTATGTGTCATCAGTGGTAATGACCAGTTCCAGTGACTGCTGTAGACAATCAGAATCTTTACCAGGGAAGAGCCATGTTGTCTCAGGACTGTTTGCAGACAGTGGTCTCCAGCTCTGTTGCTCCGTAGCCACCTCTCTCCACACCCATTCCTACTAGGGCACACGCATGGTGTTCTACACAACTGAAATATTAAAGAAGCCTTTTTTAAAGGTGAAGAAAGGAATCCAGAGGAGCTGATAGTGTTCAGCAAGTGTGGCAGCAGCCTTGCTGGAGCGTGGTCCTGTCTCAGATGATCTCTCCTTGTTGTACTGTGGTCCAAGGAGCTTTGGCTGTTTCTCAGCCCCCCAGGATGTGGTTTTCATGCAGATCTTTCATGACTGGTTTGCCCATTTCACACAGGTTACTGGAGAACTTGCTGCTTCCCAGGTGTCTGTGAGTGGGATGCTGGGCACCTGAGGTTGGCCAGGCCCATGGGAATGCCTGCCTTCCTCTTGGCAAGGCTCCTGGAATCACTTGATGATGTTACCAGGATCAGGACTTGTGTACCAAAACAGAATAAACCAGTGCTTGCTTCTCCCAATAGCTCATGGTAGCGGAGTGATTTCTTTCTCTCCTGGATCATCCAGCTGACGTGTTGAATGTTTCCATAAAAGTTCACTCAGGCTTGAGCTTTGCTCTTCCACATCCTACCAAGGGTCTCTCATGATTCTAATTTAACCATAGATCTTATTTTATTTTTTTCATGCCATCATGTATTAAGGCCGGGTCTAGTACTTGGCTACGTGCACCTTGCTAAACAAAGGTGATAAAAGGTCCCCTGTGTTGGAGAGATGATGCTAAAAACTAGTGTCATCCAGATTTTTCATGCACTGAAACACCTATTTCATGTAACTGTAAATGAAACTTGAGCACCTTCAGTGTATGAATGAGGGTGTCTGCAGCTGATAGTAGCTTTAGAGGCAAGGGAAAGGCAGTAGATGTAGAGGCAACAGATTTAAATTAGACTTTGAGGTGTCAAGATACATTGTCTGGGTTTTTTTTTTTCTTCTCTAAGAAGTAAGCATCTGAAAGGGCTTTTACTGACGTGTGCCAGTAGATGGAGACTGGATGGCTGAAGGGCCTGATGTGGAGCTGGAGCTCAGTGCTGTTTTTTCCCTTTTTCTGCAGTTAGCATCTTTTAATTATTATACCTTGCTGGTCAAGAAACTCCTGGGCTTCTGCTTTCAAGATACGTTGAATAATGAAAATTTAAGGTTGACTTCACAGGGAGCCAATTGCATCATATTTTATTTCAGTTCAGTGCTGTGAACATGCGCAAAAAGACAGTGTTTTACTGTTTTACTAATAGGGAGAGGTTACTATTAGAGATGTCTTGTGATAAATTCTCACTGAAGAGTAGGTCTGAGGTAAATACTGTGTCCTGGGTGTGGGGTAATTGCAGGCATAAAATATCTGTAGAAGGTGTAGGTCCTGGAAGAAGTCCTTTCTCTGCTACAGTTTTATTTCAATACATCTTTTTATGCTATAGCAAAGGACCAGGAGGATGTGCATCTTCTGGCAAACCCTGGTGGGAACTTTGCTGTGCTCTGTCCACTAGATTGGCTCAGAATTAACTCCTAAAATGTCACCAAGACGCCCATCTTCCACACAGTAATGCTTTTCCAGCTGTGTTTTAACTGGTCCGTTATGGGTGCTATTTGTGAGGCTATGGACTCATGATCTGGCCATTCTCCACAGGGGATTTAGTATAGTCTAATTTCCACAAGGATTTAAGCGTAGTTAAACCTGCTGCAGCGTATGCCTGGAGGGCTGGCAGAGCTGTTACAGTAAATTATGTGAGAGGCCCCTTCCCCAGCTGTGATGATGTGTTTAACTCCTGGAGCAGGGCTGTCTCGTGGGAGTTCTGTGTTTCATTAACTTCTACTTCCAGATTTTTTGAAATTTAACTATTGATGGATTAGGCAGAGAAGAAAAGCTTTCCAGTGTCTTTTCAGTGCAATGATTTATGCTTTTTAAGCTGTCGTAACTTTGTGAAAAGCAAGGCCAAGTGCGATAATCGCTTTTCTAAAGCAAACCTTGACGTAACATTCAGTGAGGCACTGGGCTCAGTTTGGCTGGAGCAAATATTTACCCAAAACTAAGGACTAGGCCAGCCCAAAGATAACAATTTGTTGGGATTGCAAGAATAGATTCAGAAGTGGCTTGTTCCCGGTGGTGTCGTGGCTCTGCAGCATGGCTGGTGTCTGAGGAGAAGAGAGAAGGCAGCCGACCCTGCAGCAGGCAGCGATCCCACAAGGATCCAGACCCCCGGGGACACTGTCCTGGCACTGCCACAGCCATGGTGGCTGCCCCGAGTGGCAGTTTTGCTTCCTCTTCTTTTTTTTTTTTTCCTGTAATGGTTAAAGTATCAGCCCCGGGGAGGCAGGAGCCTGAGGAGTGTCCCCGCGGGACGCAGGCCCCGCCTGGGGCCTACCCCTGAGGAGCGGTTCCCCTTCAAGCCTTCCCCCGCGCCACGGAACGGGGCTGCCGCCGGAGGGCGAGCGGGCGGGGGCCGCCGGGCCGCGCCCTGAGCGACAGCGAGCGCCTCGGTCCCCTGAGAGGTGGGGGGCGGGGGGAAAAATTAAATGGGAGGGAAAAAAAACTTTGTTTTCGACGAGGATGGGATTCGAACCCACGCGTGCAGAGCACAATGGATTAGCAGTCCATCGCCTTAACCACTCGGCCACCTCGTCTCGGTAGCGCTGTGTTTCGCCCAGCCTATAAGGAAGAATGCATCAGCTCCTAGCATCGTCTGCTCCCCGCTGCTCCTTCTGCGAGATGGCGCCGGCGGCTCGGCCCCTCGTCGGCACGACGCAGAGCGAGGCTACCCCGCGGGGTCCGAGCAACCCTGCGCGGTCCGGGAGCTGCCGCCCCGGCCTCACAGCCGCGGCTGCGGAGCGAGCTGGCGAGGGGAAATCCCGAAATGGCAGGCATCGGGCGGATTCCGTGGAGGGCGCCATGTTGTACGGAGCGCTAGGGGCGCCATGCTGTACGGTGGCCGCCGTCGAGCGCCTCTCCGCCGTGGTGACGCCGGCAATTTGGCGCGGTGCGCAGGCGCGGCAGGCGGCGGTTAGATTTGAACAGCGGCGAGGCGGCGGCCCAGCCCTATGGGAGCGGGGGGCCGGCGGACAGCGGCGGAGAGGAGCGGGGCGCCTGGGGGTAGCGGCGGAGAGGAGCGGGGAGCGCCCCGCCGGCGGCGGGCGTGAGGGGCCTTGTCCGGAGTAGTAGGTGAGAGCGGCCGAGGACGGGTCTCGGCGGGGAGAGGCCGGGCCGGGGGAGCGCGGGAGCGCCTGAGGCGACGGCCGTTGCCTGTCGCTGGGGCGGATCCTGCGGCGTAACGATCGGTGAGGAGAGAGCAGTGGTGGGAGGAGGAGAAGGTCGGTCCCGCTGGAAGGAGAGGCCTCCCCCGGGGACCTGGCGTCTCCAGGAGCGAAGTGGAAAGAGGGTTGGGCGGGCTCGGCCCGAGGCCTGAGGGGATTTCACCGGGAGCGGTTGGAGTCGGGGACGGCCTGGAAGCGTGAGGGGAATCTCCCGATAAACTGACCGATAAATGCAGTCCTGATCAATGCGAAGTAATCCGCGTTTGGGAAAATAGCGGTATAAGTGATTACGAGGTGTAATTTAGCATTTGGAGGTCGCTCCGGACAGTGCTGTCAGCGCTGTCAGGGCGGTAAAGCAAACACAGGGGATCGTGAGGGAAACAGCTTGAGAACAACAAGGAATCGTCGAGAGAGGCTGAACAGGTCCTGACTTAAAGGGGGAAAGAGCAAGGAGGGCTTGGGTGGGCATCTATAACATCATAAATGAACTGAATAAAATTATGGAGCGATTCTTCATTGTTGACAGTGTGGAACTGGGAGGTACTTAATTATCAAATACAGGAATAAAAAGACATGCTTTTTCATAAACAGAGTAACAAAGCATTTCAACTCACCACTTGAAGGTTAAAGATATGTAAATAAGTTCAAAGAAGTATTAGAGATTGACTACCGAGCTTCTTGATTGGGATGTGAATTCCAGATTAGTAGACCTCCTCCTAGCAGGCTAAACAGGGGTCTGTTCTTTT
Source organism: Strix uralensis (assembly GCF_047716275.1). Lineage (NCBI taxonomy): Eukaryota > Metazoa > Chordata > Aves > Strigiformes > Strigidae > Strix > Strix uralensis. The sequence continues at coordinate 12,650,005 of NC_133986.1, forward strand.
GCTCTCCTCTAGACACCTGTATGCACGGCCATCTTTTATATCACTTATTCATTGAGTTTAGTCTGATCCAGTGCAGCAATTCTTACATCCGAAGGATTCTGGCTCCTGGCCGGGGAGCTGCTGTGGGGATGCCTCCTGAATGCAGTGCCTCGGTTTTGTTGCCTCAGAGCTGCAGGCCCTGAGAATCAAAGCCTCTCGGGCTACCTTTTTGACTGGTACTAATGTAAACCTGCTACATCTTTGGAGAGAGGAAGTACTCTGCAAAAATAAAACTAGAAATTAATAAAGTTCGTTTCAGCAAATCAGCTTCTGTGTACGAGTACAATGTCATTCTGGGAAACTTCTCTGGCTCTTATTTGTTATGCCTTCACATTTAATGATGTCTTCAAAACAGTGGTTTTTTTCTGTTTAAACAAACAAATTTACTGGGGGAAAAAAAAAATCTTTTGGTTAAGTTTTCTCATCGTGCCTTCTTGCCCTCCCTGAACATCATCTGTGAGCAAACTGGTATTTCTGAAGAGATTGTTCCTTTTCCCTTCACCTGTAATTCAAACACTGCTCTGCCTTGTGAGCAATAGCATTTTATGTGGCTTAGCTTTCTTTTCCTACATAAGTCTTAGTTTTAGCTTGTAAAATAAGAGTCAGTTGGCGGTTTAAATCGCTGACAGTGAGGGACAATGAGACTTGGTGGACAAGGGAGAGCATAGATGTTGCTTATCAGAGGGAAATTATCACTGTGTGTGAATACCTGGTGAGTTTAAAGAAGAGGGAGTCAGGCTCTTCTTGGTTTTATCTAGTGAAGGCACAAGAGTCAGTGGGCACAAATTGTAATACAAGAAATTCCATTTAAACATAAGGGGGAAGAACATGCAGTGAAGATGGAACAGGTTGTCCAGAGAGGGTTTCCTCTCTGAGGCACTCAGACCTGGAATGGACAGTGTCCTGAGCGACCTGCTTCGAGTGCGGGGGTGGACTACAGCATTTCCAGAGCTCCCTGCAGGCCTGAGAGAGCCCGTGACTCTGTGAAACGCAAAAGCTGAGCACCTCTGCACAGACCTCCCCATTTCTAATTGTAAAACTTCACTGTCAGTTTTACAAATCACTTAATCCTTGCTTAGGCAAGGGGTTCTCTTGCAACATTGCTTGCTGAGGTTTAGCAAGGGGGGAATAAAGTAACGTGATAAGTAATTTGTGTAGTTCTTGATGGAGGGATGCGTGTAGATAAAGATCATCACTGAAATCTAGAAAACTGCATGTATTGATCTTACAGTGTTGATTCTGTGGTACATTTTTTGGGTGGTCTTTGCCAGGTCCATGGGAGACTGAAGTTAAAAGGAGTATTAACCTGGTATTCAAAGCCCTGAATTTTGTTGCAGTTTCCAAGAAATGTCAGGCAATATTAAGTCTGTGTTAGCACTGGCATTCTGCCAGTGTGGGTTAATACGTTTTATCCCCATACACAACTTTTGATAAGTGGTGTAGTTTTCCGTGCTAGTGGGAGTTATTTGCATTGACATAAGATATTCTTGGGGTAGGGGGAGAATTAGTGGTTGAAAAATTGTCTTGTGTGTCAGAGCAAACTAGCAAACTTCGTATTGTAAAAGGTTTGATCACATTTATCTCCAACACTTACCAGAATCTTAGCTTTAAATAAAAGGACGCCTAACCAGTAAGACTCAAACTGTTAGCGCAGTTGTTTTATAATATGATATGTAATAGAAAATGTGGACTTGAGAGGCCTGTTTAACTTCAGTGCGTTCCTGTGACTAGAGAAAGATGGAGAGAAAAATTATAGTATCTAAGGCTAGTATCTAGTTGTGGTTGTATGCAATATTCTTACTGAGTTTCATTAATATTTTTGGATTTCAGTACTGTGTTTTACAGGAAAAGCACATCCTTCAAAAATGGACAAGATTTATGCAGACCCTAACTTGGAAAAGTAAGTTGAAACTTTCTAAGAATTTTATTGTGGTATAAATATTATCATTTAGAGACAAAAATTTTCTTGATCCCTGCAGCATCTCTTGAATGAAATGTGGTTTCCGTTGTGAGGAAGAAGAACAGGGAGTTTCTTGGACTCTGTATAGTATAGGAAAGCTCTGAGGAAGTTTCACATCAGTGGACTGTCCGGAGACTGACTGACCGTGGGGTTGGGAGGGCAGTTTGCTGAATTTTCCAAAGCTTATTTTTGGGAACTAGGGCTGGAATGAATGATCTATGCCAAGCAAGCTTGTTTATTTAATTTCACTCTTGTGAGAATAATTGAGAAATCAATTTATTAACCTTAAAAACATGGCAGTACTGTTCAAGAAATACATCTTGGTTCAAGTTTATGCCCTAATACCTGCTTCCATTTTTTTCCCTCCAGTGATAATACAGAGCACATCAGAGGGAAGCGACTGTCCTCTGTGAGTAACTTAAGACATTTCTCAAAAGAAAACCGTGTGAGTGAGTGAAGGAAAGTAAGGGCAGCTCTAAAGAGGAACTCGTTTTCTCATCATAGTTGAAGAAAAGCATTCCAAAAGCAAAGAATGAGCCTATTAGATTGATATGATTGAGTGGGGCACTGGTGGCTCTTATAAACTCTCTCCAGCCAAGTATCACTTGTAGTTGGAGCTGATCCTCTCAACTGTTATATTTTCTTTTAGATTTTAAAGGCTCCACGAAATCCTCTTGATGATCTGGGAAATGGGAATGAATTGACGCAGGTAGGTCTATTAAGTCCTTTCTTGCCAATGCTCTTAACATCATCGGTTTGCTCCTCAACTTGTCACTGATTAAACTGTGTCTCTAGAATAATGCAGGTGTAAAACTCTTGTAATAACTGCCTGGAGTACCAAATATTATAAGAAATCCATTGAATTTTTCTTATACTCCTACTTTACATCAGAATATTTCTTCTATCAAGAAAAGAGGAATAAACAGAGATTAATAGGCATAACTTGCTCTAGCTGTAGCCCATTTGACTTGAAGTTTGATCCACCAGCATACAAACTGGTACAGTCAGTAAGATGGTTTTACATCTGAAAAAAACCCAGCCTGTCACCTGAAAGAAAAAGCTGAAAAACAAACATTTTCTTCCAGAAATCTGTACAGAATATATTTCATGTTTATAGTGTCTGTTGTTTCTTAGAAATTGTAACTATTGGCCTGTTCAGTTTTGATTTCTTTTTAAATGCCACTTCTACCTAGGATGTGTTCTGTGGACTAATCTTCTAGTTGCATCATATATCTATATGATTTATCTGTTGCTGATTACAGGACTTGAAAACTCATTTTTAGCATATAAGGCTTTCAGTGAAAAAGCCTCTAATAATCTCTTTAGAATATGAAATATGAACCTGAAATATTTATGCACATCTATTTCAAAACTGGGTTAACTATGAAGAGCAGCTCACAGCCTTCATTTAAACTGTGATACCTGTTAACAACGATGGACAGTGCTGCTAACGAGCAATATAAGACTATCATGTACAGTAGTGTGACATCATTCATAACTGTGTGTGTTGCTGACATGATTTAAAAAAAAAAAAAGGTGTTTGATAGGCTTTGTTAGTTGTGTGCATATAATGGGTAGTGCCTGGTGCGTTAATACTTTGTGTTTTCTTAAACAATGACTGTTTCACTGTCCTGAGACTGAGCTATTTAGTCAGGGAAGCTTATTGCAGACAACTGCACAGCAGTGGTATGATGAATTAGCTCTCCAGTCTATGTAATAACAGTGCATCGTTATGTACCTTGTAACATTGCATTAGTGTGATCATGTAGTCAGTGACACCATTTAAACGTTTCAAGAGGAAAATGGTGACTTCGAGTCCTTCATGAATCCTTCCCTTTCTCCCATAAAGACAAATCAGTAGTATTATTTTTTTTCAGCTCTTGTAATGAAAAACTAAAGAAAAAAAAAATCCTGCAACTCTCTTGCTAAGCAGCTACATATATTTTCCCTAGTATGCCAGACAAAAATCCTTACAACTGGTATTCTGCTGCTCGTGTTTGAAACCAGGCAGCTCTCACAATTGATCTTTAGATCCTATTCCTACAAGATGGGTGTCTTTATGTCAGGAGAAGTTGGAGAATTATAAAGTAGTTTAAAGATGTTGGTAAATAGCTCTTGTTGGGCTCATAGATTATTATTTTGAGGGGGTGTGGGGTTTTTGTTTGGTTTTGTGTTTCACGAAAAGCTATGCTTACTGTGGCTTGTGGGATAAGAACAGTTCTCTGTGTATCATAGTGTTGTGTTCTTTATTGTCAGGATCTCAATATAGAAAAACGTAAGAAAAACTCTCGCCGTGTCAGCTTTGCGAACACCATAAAGTAAGTTTGATCTGAAGGATGCGGGTCTACGTCCTTTATTTAAGTATAAAATGGATGCTGTAGGTAATAATCTGGTGCTCCCTAAAATGCAGGCTATAGGAAGTAATCTGGTATCTCCTAAAATTGCTGTGTGCATACGTTTGTGAGTATTCCGTGAAGTCAAACTGGTGACTGTTGTTATATTGAGTTGATTCGGAGCCCTAAGAGAGCCATTATTTATTTTCTCTTCCTAGCTAGAAAAAAACAGTTCAACAAATTTAATGTAATTAGGCATTTTTGTTTCCTATTACATTTTTTAGTGATTTCCATCTTAAGTATGATAATGGCATCTTCCCGTTGAAAAATATGGTTGGGTTCAGTAAACTTCTGGCTTTTGATATCTCATTTCAGAACATACCCCATGTGGGAAAGACTGAAATCAGGGCAGATTTTTTTTTTAATTTTATTTTTTTCTTTGCTTCTAAACAGATGGTCTTGTGTTTTTCAAAAACTGGGTTGTTTTGTGGTTTTTTCTTTCTCAGCTGCCGAGTCTTCCAGCGAGATCTTAAGAATAACACGACAGAAAGAGAAAATACAGGTAAAACTCCTTTCTCTTCTCATGATAGGTTTTGCAGACTATTAGCAACAAGATTTTAGCCTGAATTTAAGAAGTCAGGCCTGTCAGTCGCAAGTAGGGAACAGTATGGGCAGCTGTTTATCATGGACTGGCTGAAACCCATTAGTTACTTGTATTGTGGACCTTGTAGCTCAGAAAAGGAATTATTTTCTTAGACAAAGTGCACCTGGAATAAAGTCTGCCTTGGGGATTTAGATCAAAAGAAGGTTGAGCAGAACATTACATTCACTTTGTCAAAGATTACCTAGGAAGAATCTGGAAAGCTAATGCATTCTCAAGTACTTCGCTTCGCTGGGTTATTGCCTTGAGGAGGCACATCAAGAGTGAGAACTTCAGAACCTTCTTCTCGGTGGAGTTTACTCTTGTCTCTGAATGGTTCGATCATGTTTCTCACATTGTAATATCTAATTTCCTTGCTATTTTTAGAGTGTGCAGCAGATACAGGGAATGATGTCCTGCTTAATCAGTAAGTTTGAAAAAAATTCCTGTGAGTATAGAGTTCTGTCCTGCAAATACATTCCTTCACATGACATGCAACCATCAAAATATTACTCCTCAAAAAAATTCAGCGTGTGTATTTATTTAGATATAAAATTGCTCAGTGCTTTTGATTGGTGAAAGAACGGATACAGCAAAAAAAGCATAAAAAGACTCACAAAAAGACAGCAGTTGCTGAAAAATTGAACAATTATGGCTTGAAACTGCTTCCCTCCAAAGCTGATTCCTTGGGAGTGTTTTCCAAGAAAGAGCTACCAGTTTCCATATTGGATTGACATAGTCTTCGATATTTATTACCATAACTTTTTCCCTCGGAGGCAGACAAAGTGTTAGTCTGGCCTCAAAGTTCTTGTCTAGATAAAACACAATGATGGGATTTTTAAAATTAACTGGTAAGTAAAATAACAGATTTAGACACTTTCTATGTGTGAAGGAGAATTTCTTATGTTTAAAATATATAGCAAGGAAACAGCTTGTGTACAGCTGTAGTTAACTCATGTTTTTAAAGGTACCAACCCAATATAGTAACATTATGTGTGTGTGCACATATAGATGGACAGATAGATATAGATAGATAGATGTATATAAAAGTCAGTACTCTAGCTAAGGTTCCTGGGTCTTGAAAGAGCAACCAATAAAACAGTGGAGAACAGAAGGCATTAAATGTTAGACAGAAAACCACACAAGTTGGACATTGTATCTGGCTTTTTGTTTTACAGAGAAATTATCTCAGGCTTTAGGAACAGACCTTCAGCTTCCCAAAGAGAAGGCAATAACTAAAAGTGGAAGGTCTGAGTTAAAAATAAAGAATTAATCTTTTCTCTTTTTTTACTTGGCACTGAGGAATTAAAATGCCACCTGTGTGTTGAACAATGGCTTGTGGCATGCTAAGATGAGAGAATCTCATGGGGAAATAAGATTGCAGCTCAGATTAGATTATATTGAAGACATATAAGTAGTGTCTGGTATCTGCTGCCCGGTCCCGTGTGAGCTATGCAACAGAATTCTCTGCCTTTGCAGCATATTGCTGAAGCTTTCTGTTTTGAAATCTTTTAACAAACTGTTTACCTAACCCACCTTTTGTAGAAATGAAGAACCTGAAGCTGTTCCGTGTGAGATCACTGGTGAGTTTGGGAATAGATTTATTATATATAAAAAATTACTGATTCCGTTTGAATAATTCTAACATGCCTAGAACATGCCGAGACAACGATCGCATGAACAGGCTTTGTCCCATGCAGCTGTTCACAAGCGTTGTACTGTAGAAGTATGGGTGGCTCTCCCCATGCTGAAGGGAGTACTGAAAAGATTGTTCAGGATATATTTGGGTTTAATTGTACTTACGTACTCAGTGGTATTTGTAAAAGGAGCGCATAGATCTCCAGCTCAGTGGATAAAATAATAAGAACATGGTGCAACAAATGGAGTATTTCCTTTTCTTTTGACAGGGATGAACACTTTGCTTCATGCCCCTATCCAGGCACTGGTGCAGCAGACTGAGGTATACGAAGGCTTTTATTTTTTTTGGTGCTGAAAATATCCGTGTCCAAAATATATTTCAATAATTTGTGTAGTAAAGGTGAAAAATGTAACTCAACTGCCTACAAAATCCTTATATTCACATAAAATTCTTCCAAAAGCTAATCTTCTATATTTTGAAGTATTTTTCTAGTCTCTTAGGCATTATACTGCAGTACTGATACCTCTTGCTTCTAAAATTGCTTGCTAATTTTTCAATACCTGAGCTAGTTCCTCCATTCTTTTCTATTCTTAGCTAAGAATATGCAAAGGAGCTTATGTTTCAGATAGGTCTGGTTAAGCGGTTTTCTCATGTCCCTCCTTGTGTATTTTTCCTTCTGTGGGTAGAATGGATATGCACAAATGTACTCTCTGCTCCTGCTGTTACAAATCTTTAGACAAATTGCAATGATTAGCATGAAAAGGTAACTGAATTTCTTCAGGTGAAGCAAGTGATAAAACACAAAATTCTTAGCTAAGACCTTCACGGGCACAACTGCACAGAAATCCTGAACTGTGTTACACTCCAGTGATGATGATGTGGTGCTGTGTTGTTAAACAAAGCGATTGTCAAAACAAGCTCCCTTACTGCAGCGGCTTCTGACTTTTATGTTGAGTTTAAAGATACGGCTTAAAACCCATTGTTATCTGTTGTTAACAAATTTAAAAAAAAAAAACAAAACAAAACCAGTTAAAACAGTTTGGATGAGAAGGTGTACACCAAGAAGCTATAAAGGTTAGATTGAAACTCTTGTCTCTCCTTCTCTTGGGCAATGTATATGGTTGTGCTTCTTCTAGTATAATTTTATTTCTTTCATTTATAAAATAGCATATGTAATTTGAAGTAAACATGAAGCTGTTCTTTATCAATATAGTCATTATATTTGATAAAATACAGTATTATGTCTTGTTACTGGCCAGTTTTTTCCCCCAGATTTAAAACTGTAAATCCTCTCTATTAAAGAGACTAAAATCTCCCTAGTGGAAAAGTCTTTTAAAGCATCCAACTTGGTGCTGCTGCTTTGGGGCACAAACATGATAAGCTGAGCAAGGTTTTTACCTGCAGTTGAGGGGGAAAAAAGGCAGAAACCACCCTGCAGAGATGTAGAAAATACTGAACCAGAAGACTCATTAATTGTGCCATGCTTACCAAGAAATGTCTTTGCCCAACAGTAAAACTGAGACACATTCTTTTCAAAAAAACCATTTAAATATGATTTGCTCTAATAATCAAGTCATCGTCCTTTCTCTGACTGTGTTACTGCTCATCGAGGAGGACTGAAATCAATACTTTTTTTTTTTTCCAAAAGAAAGATAGACCTATAACCTTAGGACTGCATTAGTTGACTTTTTTAAAAAATAGAATAAACCATTGTATCATTTGTTTAAAGTGTCGGTAACTGTAATTTCATCCTCTTGTTTTTTAAGTGGCATGATACAGACAACGCCATTCAAAGAACAGATAGGCATGATACCACCCTCATCTTCTCAGATGAAAATGAAATGGATATGACAGCTAGTCACACTGCGGTGATTACACGTAACCTGAAAAACAATCAAGCTGACAAAACTGAGAAAATAGATATCACATCGTTTCTGGCTGGGTTAAACTCTACCAATGGAAAGGCAGAAATGAGCAAAGAATTTCGTTTTTTCCCTGACCCTACAAACCATTCGTGCCCATCTTTTGAACAGAAGGAAGATGCTATGACTGTAAAAAAAATAGATTTCAATGAATTTTTGATGAGCCTGAAGTCAAACGAAAAGGCACTTAATCCTGTTGAGGGACCTGAAAAAGAGAATGTTTTTTTTGGTCCTTCACAAGTCTCTGAAGACATGGCACAGTCATCGGTGGAATTTGTGTATTCCCATGAACCGCTGGACACCTGCAATGTAACAAAAGTCTTTAGAGGGCAAGAGGATGGAATGGAAATGACAAAATGCCAGGCGTCTGATGTCAAAGCTATGTTTTCTGGTATTTGTGAAGTTCCACCAGAGCAGTTCCTGCGTGCAGATGTTACTGAGGCATTTGTAGATGATGGAATGGATATGACAACCAGTCACACTGCAAAAATGTCTTTTCCCTTCTCTGGTGTCAGGAATCAAAGTCGAAACTTCGGAAAGGATTTCCCATCCACAGAGTTAGATAATTCTGTGGTAAAGAGAGCATCTAACCAGCACTTAATTGTTCAGCATGACCCTCAACTTTGTACAGACAAAAAACTAGTAAATGTTGAAGACAGACGAGATCCTCCAGTGCCACGGACTGTTAAGCAAGAGGCCAGAACCATGTCTGCCATCCCAGGGTCCATTTCTTCCGAGACTGTCTTCCGAGGTGATAAAACTGTTGTTTTTTCTAAATGTGATGACATGGAAATTACTGACAATTATACAGATGTAATCTGTAATGACAGTACCAAAGAAATGAACAGTTCATGTCATAAAACTTTTGAAAAGCCAGTAAATACAAACTCTTTGCTAGCAGAAAACAGACATCTGGCACATGGTGGTAGGGATGTTACAAAGAGTCTAACAGTTTTAGATAATCGAGCTGTGTCATATAAAAATAGTGCACTTGAACTATCTTTGGGCTCAGATGAACAAATCAAAAAGGTGACCCAAGATCCTGGGACTGCTTCGGTGAACGTTGGGTTTGATTCATGTACAAATTCAGGGTCTGCTGGTGTTCCCATGAGTAGACTTCAGCACAGACCAGCAAACTCTCAACTTGTTTCTCTGCCAGGTGAGAGGACGGTAATATTCTCCGGAGAAGATATGGACTTGACTAAAACCTGTGTTGTTGTGGGTGATGGAAAGAACGTTGAAAATGAATCTCCTGCTGGAGTGTTCACCTCTGCCCCCTGCAAACCTCACTTTCTTGATAACAGATCTACATCTCCCAGCTGGAATGAACAGGCAAAAATGGAATTAACTAAATGCCATGCCATTGTCATTGATGATCAAAGCAATGGGATAACTGCAGAAGCAAAACAAATGTGTTGTAAAATAATTCCAAGAAAGAATCAGAACAAAAATGTCAGTGAAGTTGCAAATTCTTTAGATATGGACAAGGAAAATCTGGAGGTGATCACTATCAATGGGAATATTAAAAGAAGCCAGGCTATAGAAATGAGTACTAAAGATGTTGAGGTGAGAATGGTTGATAAGAACCTTGGAAAAACAAACTTCCAAGCAAGCGGTCCAGGTTCCTGTGCAAAGAGTGTGTGTTCATTACAGGAGCAAAAGAGAGAAGTCCCTGAAAATACTGTCACCAACACCTGTGCGTTCGTCTCTTTGCGAAGTCAAAAAGTTGGAATGTTTCAGCCTTTGGGAAAAACCCTTCCAAACACTTCAGTTTGCTGCACAAATGACAAAGAGGACATGTTTTCAGATGATGAAAACATGGACATAACCAAAATTCATCCTGCTGCTTTTGATGTTGCTCCTGTTAATACAATACAGGAATATGAGAATAATCATAATGAAAATAATACAATATCCAAGCAGCTGCAAAACCAGACTTTCCAGTTTTCTGGTAGTTCTGGTGTAGATATCGCAAGTCAGACTGCAGCAATAAAATGTGAGGACTTGAAAATGAACACAAGTAAGCAAACTGCTACACCTTTGGCTCCAAATAGTTCATTTATTTCCAGTAATGAGCTTGCTCCCTCTGGAATGAAAGGAAACAAACAACTTGGAACAGTATTAGGAAGAAATGCAGACTGCCAGAACTCAGAGAGGCAAGAGAAAACCCACACTATGAAGGCAGTAACCAAAGTATTGCCAACTCGAGTAGATTCTGAGAGAGATTTCTCAATTGGTAAAACAGTTTATTCAGAAGAAGATTTGAAATGTACTCACTCAGTCGATGGCCTGCAGGTGAGGGGTGCTGGAGAGCCGTTACTCTCCAGGACGTCTGAACCACCTGAGGGAAGTTCCCAATTGCCTTTGTTTTCAGAAAAGTCAGTTGTGTTTCCCTCTGGTGAAAACATGGACTTGACTGGAAACTGTGTGGTAATGGTTCCCGATTACAACATCAGTGCTGTTCTATCAGAAAGAAGAGCCGTACCTGGATACCTTGATCAAGACGAAAATAAAATAATGCCCTTAAAAGGGGTCGTGATGACAAGAAATAGTCAGGAGCAGCCTGTGTGCCGTGTGTACTCCTTGGCATCTGGCAAGAAAACGTTCACCACGAGTGCTTTAAAACGTTTGCCTCTTGCAGATGAGCAAACTACCATCTTTTCAGAAGATGCTGATATGGACATCACCAGAAGTCATACAGTTTCAGCAGACAAAGTAATTTTGCAGCGTGAAAGTTCAAATGATGACACATGCTTAATTTCTGGAGATAAAACTTGTGTTTTTACCTACAATGATGACATGGAAATAAGTAGACTTGATACTGTTGTAATTGATAAATGTATGGAAAAGGCTGTATCTCAGGGGATGCTTAACATGGCTAAGAGGACTGGAAGGAAAAGCTTGAAGGGAACAACAGGGGAAAAGACTGTTTTATTCTCACTGAGTGATGTGAATAATGACATGGAGATCACAGAGAGCCATACAGCTGCAATAGGTCATGAAATTGTCTCACAGAATGAGGGCGGTCTTTGTTCTTCCTCTTCAGCTCATCCTGTTAAAACTGTTACGTTCACAAGTAGCCAGGCTGATGTGGACATCACCAAGTCTTGCTCTGCTGATAAAATAACCGTCAAAGTTGTATGTGATGATAAACCAAACTTGGGTAAAGAGACTGGACAGCAAGTGCCTTCCAATAGTGAAGCTACGGTGCTTGCTGTGGATGATATGGACATCACCAGAACCCGTAATGGAGCTTTGGAAGAAAATCCTCTGCAAGGAGGGCAACCCAATCGGTCTGTTCCTTTAACTTCCACTGTTATGTTTGCGAGTTACCAGGCTGACATGGAAATGACCAGTGGATTAAACCTGCCTGCTTCAGGTAGCAAAACCATCATTTTTACTTCGGCTGAGGAGATGGAGATCACTGCAACTCCTACAGCTGTATTAAGTGGGGAAATGGATGTACAGGCCAGAGAGTCCATTCCAGCCATTTCTGCAGCTCCTGCTGATAAAACCATTGTGTTTACGCACAACCAAGATGATATGGAAATAACTGCATCCCATACTACTGCTCTTAATAACAATATTAATGGCTTTGAGAACCAGGAACTGTCACATAAAAGCACTCGGCAACCAGACTTGCATAGTGCGTCGTTGTCTTCTTGCAGAGAGGAAGGAGATTCCCCGCGTACAAAAGACCTGAATGGTGAATATCATACAAAATCTGAGGATAAGCCCAGCCTTCCCTCTGCTTCGTCAGCCTCAGAGTCTCCTAATGAGCAAGGAGCTATCAAAGTCCCCAGTAGCACACCACCAGATTCCGTTTATTCTGTCTCCCTTCCAGAAGAGACTGTGGATGTGCGGGCACCACAGGATCTTGACCTTCCCATGGATAATTCTGTCCCTGTAAACAGTCAGCAGGATCTCATACCTCCAGAAAACCTCAACTCAAAGGGAGAATCTTTCAAGCTTCCAAGTAATGGGCCCATGGGTCACAGTGAAGAAAGTGGTGATTTGGTACCCCGTGTTTCACTTCCCATCCAGCAGTCAGATTCTTTGGAGGGTTCTCCAGATGCATGTAGTACTCAGAGAAACCAGGTATTGAAGGATGATTCATCTAGACATGAAGATTTAGCTACAGATTTAGGCTTGGCTGGAGCAAGCCTTATTCCAGTTTCTAACAAGGAATTAAAGGAGAATGAAGGGCTGTCAGCCGAAGGGGAGACACCTCCAAACCACTTTCAGATAAACTCTGAACAAACTAAGCCACCTTTGGTCAGTCCAAGAGACCACATAGGTCCCACTCTTGCACCTGAATTATCAGGTATTTTAAATGTTTGTTCAAAACTGAAAAATATGAGAAGGAAATCTACAGTTCTCTCTGTTTCTGAAACTGCTTTTTCTGATGAGTTGCCCAAACCATCAACTCAGTCAGAGGATAGCTTGAGGTTAGGAAAAGATACTGTAAATGAACCAAATAATTTATTTTATACCAAAGAGCAGGAGAACACATGTCTTGAATCTGGAGCTGCTCCCATAGATGCGAATTTAGGCGTGGCACTGAAGGATAAATATCAAGGAATAAATGTCCCTCTAGGTATATTCCGGCCTAAATTACCAAACAGAAGAAATCCTTCTGTTTCTAGTGTGCAAGACATAAATGCAAAATCTTTAGACAAAGGAGAAGCACCAGTTTCAGAAGTAACTGTAAACGCTGGTGAAACCCCAGGTAACAACAGGCCTAGTAGGCAGAACTTCAGCCCTTCTCAGTTTATAGCAGAAGAATTTCTTCCTGTCTGCCTAGAAGAAATGGATTCAAATGAATCTGTAAGCTCGGAACTCATGGAAAATGCTTGCCATGAGATAAGCAAAAACCAAATCTTCCACACTGAAAAGAATCAATTCGAAGAGACAAGAACTTGCAACACAAAAAGGGCTTTGGAACAAGATGAGGAGGGTCTTCAAAGTCCAAAGAAGGTCAAGAGGGATGGAAACTTGGGTGGCGAGGCCTCTCAAGACTTGCAGGTGAGCCAAATCACTCATCATAAGGATACAGTGAACACTAACAGGACTTTTGTTTACATGCTGGGGCACAAGCAGATCTATGGGTAGGTTTTCTTATTGCTCTTAACCACCAGTTTGCTGTCATTTTGCTGTGTCATCCCCTGTATTTTTCATTGCTTTGCCAAAATAGAAGAATCAGGTTGATGTGTGTAAGTTTCCTGAACTCTGCAAAACAGACAGAATAAGGGATATCCAGTTTTCAGTCATCCTCTCCATAGTACCCTTGTAATCCTTTCTTGACTAAATACTCTTAGTCCTCTGAACTAAACTATTTGCTAGCTGTTTCTTAGGTACAATGATAGAGTAAGGCCTGAAGCAATTATTTAAGATACAGACATGGATGTTTAGTTTAAATTTGCTTTTTTATAGCAGCACAAATTGCAATTTGATCAAGAAAATCTGTGCAAATATGGAACATTCATCCATCTGACCTTAAAAATAAGTTTGTAATCATCAGTAGAAACTTTCTAGTTCCAAAAGCTGGAAAAGTGTGCTGTGGTGGCTGCTGCTTTGATTGAGAAATGAATGGAGGATTTTGCAGCTTTACTTCCTATATGTCATTGTAGACAATGGCTTAACAAGCCAAACACTGGTTTGGCACACTGATTAGATATAAAGTGTGCTGATACTAAACATGGAACAATTCTGCATGTCAAGAAACAGCTACAATAAACTCCTGATGGACTTATATTGTTTCATATAACTCTTTTTTTTTTTTTAACTTGCTAATATTAGGTTACTTTTGGTGCTGTGTGTCAAAGCCAAGAAGAAGTTCATGAAGGTGAAGATCCTCCAAATCTATCGGCTAAAAGCCCTGACTGTACTCATGCCAGCACCAGCAGCTCTCTGGACTCTGTTAAGGCTGACACAGAACTAACAAGTAAGGCTTCCTCTGTGGTAATGGTCTCAAACCTTGTGTTCCCACTTAATCAAGGAAGAGCCCCACTCGTAGAATATATTTCATTTGGGAAAGGCCTTGAATGCTGTGTCACAGCTTCCCACTCAGCCAGTCTGCTTTTAAGTTCTGGCAAAGAGTCCAAGCTGCTCAAGGAAAACTGAGATGGGGAAAAAAAAGGAGCAGAATTTAAGTACAGCTTTATTCTCAAGGGCAGGTTGGGCTGATGAGGCAGTTTAGTTACCTTAGCACAGAGCAAAGCCCCATCATAAACTCTGCTGGCCCCGAGATGATTTTAAACTGGTTCCATGCAGAATGAGTCTGCATGTGTCAGCACTGCGCTCTTGGAAAAAGACTCCTCGGAGTGCATTGCAGGGACAGGCTCCAAGCAGACTCAGCCCCCAGGTTTAATTAGCTCTTGCTAATTAGCTGATAGCTAACAATGAGGCAGAAATCTGCCAATCATATGATAAGTGATATCTTGCCTCTATTTACAAAACCAATTCCAGTTTTGGCCTCCTGCAGCTGTGAGAGAGCATGAGCCTTATCCAGTAGAAGCCAGGCTCTCTTCTGAGTGAGAAACCAGCCCATGTTGGCTCAGAACTTGAATGCCATGTTTTTACCTTGAAAGCTTGTCTCTGTCTCCATAGGATGCCCTCTGCGAACTGGCTGGAGTCTCTTGCTCAGTTTTATTACTTTTTTAGTATGTTACATATGGCTTTCCTCCCATAGAAGAGTGAACTCTGTCATTTCATTACCGCTCTGACACAGATTTTATTTTACATTAGATTCTTAATCCAATCCTCCTTATTTGTCCCAAGTAGTTGTTTCCTCATTCAGCACTGGAAACACACATCAAGGTCAAACTCCACATTAAAATTGCTTTTTTTCTAGAGCTAATGAGCTTAGGTTCATATTTCCGTAAGAATATTATTAACCCCAGCAATATCCCTCGCCTTTTTTTTGTCTTGGCTAGTTCAGCGAAGCAGTCAGATGGAGTCTCAGCTTCTCACAGACAGCATTTGTGAAGATAACTTACGGGAGGTATGTAAAGAGCTGAAAGATGCTGACTTCTCATCCGAACAGGAAAAATACTTGTGTGCGTATATGCAAGTGAGCATTCCTTCTTGAAAAATGTACTTATCTCTACATTTTTCCTAATCTTTACAGAAATTTCAGAATGGTGCTATCACAGTTGGGGAGTTTTTTACGCTTCTTCAAGTCCATGTTCCGATTCAGAAGCCCCGCCATAGCCATCTTCCAGCCACTGTGAGTGTCTGTCTTTGGATATGTGGAATACAATTGACCTTAAATTATATTCATTTGTCTTTTTTTCAATTTTTATTAACTAACCAGTCTGTATTAAAGACCTTTAAATGAGTTAAGCCAGAAGTCAGTTCCACCTTGACAAGCGCGTTAGACACCGCATACTTCCTCTCCTCTCTTTCTTGTTCACCTAAATAAGTCTGATGCTTGTTTTTCTCAGTACTGAAAAACAGATTTCAATCTCTTTAAGAAATACCATATATTCAGGATTATCTGTTCTTGGATAAATATGGTAATTCTTGCTTTTTAAACTTGTTTTAAGGATGATAAGTTTGAAAGTAAGAATTAGAAGCTCAGTCTAACCTTTTCACTTTATCTTCTTACTATGTACATCAGCCACTGAAATCAGAATCCTGAAGCGCTACTCAGCCGCCTACTACCTGTTCTACTCTCTTCATAAGTGCTTCACCATGACATTACTACTCCTTATTTCTTCCCCTTCAGTCTGTCTTGCTGAACCCAGTTTCAGCATCCTCATCCTGAAAGGTTTCTGCTGAATTTTTGCAGACATGGGAACCACCTTTTTTTTGCTTGCAGACAAGTACCACTCACTGGGAGCAACTTGATGCTGAACAAGGCAATACTCTTGGATGATTTGCAATCATCCTGAACAAGGCCTTGTCATTTGTTTTCCGTAAAGGCACCTTATTTTCATATCTAAGCTTTCTTAAGACTGGTGTTTCAGAGTTGGTTAACTGTACACATTTGTGTAGCCAACTGGATTTCTAACTGGGTGCTGGGGCCGATCTCTGTTACCTGCCTGGATTTCACAAATAGTCTTTGTGTAATGAAATAGTGTGAATGAGCTGCGTAGTTTTCTGTATGTAGGCGTTACACTGACATGGAAAAGCTTCAAGTTTCATAAACAGAAAGTTTGTTTGTAAGATTGCAATGCTTAGCTTTTATTTAATAAAGTATATGGGGATTTAGTTCAAATGCTTCCGTTTCCTGCTGCTTACTGCAGTTTCAACTGGCATGGTGAAGGATGCACTGGGGCAATGGAAAAGCCCTCCTGGAAAGTGGAAAACCTTAGCAGTGTCTGCATAATTTTGACACTGGCTTGGGAGTTTCTTCTATGCCAGTACTTATTCTAGAGTGCTGGAGAATTTTTCAGTAGTCTGTTCAGTGTTAAATAAGGTCTAATGAGATTTGATCTTCCTTCTTTCAAATGGGTGGCATGACACCTGTTTTGGTAGGAATTTTTAATGTGTAAGAGTGAAGTAGTTACTGTGTATGAAAAGGTGTGGTCAAGATCAGACTCTTCACATGGAAAGTGGTGTAGCTGTGAAAATTCTTTACTTGTGAAATTCATTCTAGTACTTTGGTTTAGTTGAAAAGCAGTTCCTGTATAACCAAGTCTTACTGCTGTAAGATGTCATGGTGTCAGGGCAAACGTGTCAGTAGAACAGTCACATTAGGAATTTAGATTTCTCAGAAATAAGGACTGCAGCTGTGGACCTTGTTTTGTTAGTCTGCAGAAAGTCAGTGCACACACCTGCTTTGATGTTTGGGACACACGTGGTGGTGTGGAGTTGTGCCTTTCTTCACTGCCTCATTGCTGACTGAATAAAATTTCTGTGTCAACTTACCAAGCGCAAGTAAAAAGTCTGTTTTAAAGTTCTTTAGAACTGTTATGACAAAAGAATGAAAACTGATTAAAAAGAATCATAACTAAGTTAATATAATTTGTATTGATTAAATTGCTTCTTTTATGACTTTTAAATCTTTTCCATTTTTATTTAAAATGCTGTACTATCTTAGTTACAGTTTAGTTTACACATTCAGTTTGCAATTTTATTCATACTGAGCTGTGTCTAAATATTCATCAGGCTTGCAAAACTCTGCTACTATTCCTTAGTGACTGATCTCTGATAAAAACCAAACACCACCCCACCCACCACACCCCGCCAAAAGCCTCTGAAAGCTTTCTTCAAAGGGGTGGAATTAATGTCAATTATTTATGTGCTTCAATATACAGGTAGCTTGCTGAAATACCCCCATCATATTTATTTGATGTGCCTAAGCCATGTTGAAAACTGGGAACTTTGATTCTTAAACAAGCATAGCTGTCTTGGTTTATTCTAGAGCACTCTTGTTACCAGGATAACACACGCATGTTTTTCAAGTCTTCATCTGAAAGGAAGTTGACCTCTTTCAATTTTTATTTTTTTTTGTTGAGGTCTAGCGTGAAGGCCTATGTCTCAAAAGTGAGGAAACATGGGGCATAAAAGAGGAACGAGCAATCAGAGTATATGACTAACTTGTCTCAGAATGCAATAGGACAAGTCCAGAATGAAAACAATCATTTAAAAACAGTGAAGCTTCCAGGCCTTTTGCTGGTTTCTGTACATGAATTGATTAGAAGTTACTGTTTCTGAAAAATATCCATATTTTTTTCTTTTTCTTCACAATTTTTCCCTCCGTTTTTCCCCAGTGTGCAGCCAGTGCACCACCTACTCCAGAAGACCTCATGTACAGCCAATATATTTATCGTCCCAAGCTGCGTATTTATGAAGAAGATTGCCAGGCCCTTTCTCAGATGATAGAGGAGTAAGTGTTTTTTCAGTCACAGAATATATTAGTAATTTTATTTTTTCAGCTCTGGTTGCATGCAAAATGGCCTGAAGAAAGTTAATACATTACATATGGGAAAAATAAAAAATGATAGTTAACCTACATTATGCGGGTAGACAGTCTGTTAAAGATTTAGATTGGTCTGGGGCTAACTCTTGGGGAGAAGTTGTGGTTATGAAGATAATTAAAGTTTGGTTTTCCTCAAGTAATTTATCTTTTACTAATAGAGTGTTTCAGTTGCACATCAGAAGAGTTAGAGGAAAACTTTTTAAATTGTATCAAAAATGATCAAACATAGAAAGCGGCATTGTAACAGGTTACGATCTGTTGTTTGTTCCAATCTCTCAGTGTTTACTGGACTGAAATACAGTTCTCATGATTTATTTTCTGATCTGAAGGACGCTTCTGGTCTGATTCATTATGCCTTTTACAATTGGTGTGCAAAATCAAGTTTTATGATAAAATTCAAAATCAGTAGTAAGATTTCCCAGCCTGATTAGCACCACTTCCCATTTCTTTGGCTCTCTAGCTGTCTGTCTCCTGTCGACCAGCCCTCAACAAAAAGACTATAGGAAATGAACTTTGGTTATGTGCTAGAGTGTAACAAGCATGGCCCCCGTTTCATCAAGGGTCTCTCCAAGATGTAAGACCCAACTAAATGGAAATGTAAATATTTTCATGTTTTAATTAGAAAGGGGGATGAACTGTATACACACCAATGTGCTGCTTTATGTGTTTGGTGCAGTTGCAACATTCTTTCAACTTTTTTTTCCACATTTCAGATTAAAACCTTATGCAAATGTCCAGGATCAACTCCTGGTGAATGTGAATAAGAGTTTGTGGGAAGTAATGAGAACCTGCTCTGATGAAGAGGTAATACTGCATAAAGAGATACTGTTGTTTCTTATAATGAAGAAGTAAGGTTAATTTATGTATTCAAATAAAACAAGAACCAGAATGGTCACAGAATAACAGGAGGCAGGTAGGTGATACAAGGCAAATTATTTTACTGAATGGAAAACTGCTATGAGAACTTCTGATATGTCAGACAAATGCAAGGATATGTGCCCTTTAAAATGTATTAAAGGGAATATGTTGCTATAAAGCAGAAAAACTTGATAATTCAAGTTGATAATTCAGGTTAGTTGAGGGCAGAAAAGAGAAGAGAAACTTCAGATGGGCCTAAGCACACAGTGGAATTTTGGAAGAAAAAAATGAATGGCTCTTACTGTTAGAGACTCTGCTTCATTGGTCCATTAACTTACATGCTTATTTAGTTCAGAAAGAGGTGATGTTGCAAGACATATAATGAACAGAAAATGTGTCATTACACAAAAATAAAACTGCATACAGGAGTTGGAGTGCAACAATGGTGTCGGAAGCCAGAACAAAAGATGAGGCCAGAGGGTATTTAAAGGAGAATGCTAATGATAATGGGCACAAGAAAGCATGCCAAAGACATCTGCATTTAAAAACCAGAAGCATTATAAAAGTATCCCAGCCAGAATTGAGAAGGTAGATTGAAAGATTCTGTTTTCCTGGTTCTAATGCCAAGAATAAGGATCTATTCAATGAAAATAGTCAAAACTGATAAAAGACAGTCTTTTTCATAGTTCATCATTAGATTGATACAGGATATCACTGAGGCTAGGTTATTAACTAGATTCAGGTAGAATTATACTTACAGACAATGAAAGCACCTAGAACCCTTAGCTAAGAATAACAAATCTGAAAGTTTATTAAGCAAATCTCTACACACTACGATTAGAATGATACCACCTAGTGGAAACAAGCAGATGGCAAACATGGTAGGAAAAAGCTTTTTTAACATTCCTCTGCAGCTTCTGGATTGACAGCTGTCAGAGAAAACATTGAACTGCATAGTCTGTAGCTATGTTCATTAAAACGGGTTTTAAGTTGACTTGCTGTGGTTTGGGTTCTGCCTGGGCTTCCGTGAGCATTTCGGTTGGCCTCCCTAACCATAATGGGGCACGTGTTGTAAACACACCTTCAGACCCCGGGGATGAGCGACATCCGATCTGCTTAATGAAGGTGCTCTGGGTTTTGGTACAAGCATCTCTTTGGCTATTTGTGCGGCTCCCTGTTTGAGTAAAGATCTTGTCAGATCTTTGCAACAAAAATCAGCTACTTTAGTAGGCGACTGTACTTGAGTTAACAGGGACTGTCCAGTCTTGATTTAATTTGCAAGTGTTATGTAATACTGCTACTAGAGAAATGGGATATTGGGGGGAGCAGAGAAGGAACAGTCTAACAGGTCAATTGAACAATCTTTTGTTGCACGTTCCCATTTGCTTTCTCTTCTGCATTATCCATTCATTGCAGCTGAAGACCTTTGGAGCAGAGTTGAACAAAATGAAATCCTATTTCACCAAGGAGAGTAAAATCTTGGCTCACAATGAGAAAGTGACATTGTACAGCAAATTGCTGCAGAGCGCGCAGGTAACGTGCCACAAGGCTGCAGAAGTTTAGCTTTAAAAAAGGGAACTTCTACCATATTTTGTCTGTCTTTGACTGTCAAGTGTAGGAGCCTAATTATTATGTGTAAGCATGCATTCTCTTGAAAGTTTTGTTCATATAAATGTACTTCCCTTTTATTTATACACAAATATAAACCACATTGGGAGAGTGACTTTCTTGCACTTACACTGTAGGAAACTTCTGCCTAAGGGTTTTGGCAATTAAAGTAACAGGGTGAAAAATGGGAGTATTAAAGGAAATGCCATCAAATATTAGCTCTTTGTACTGCAGTAATGTCAGTATTAGTAACTAACAAGGAAATACAGAAGTAACACATTGTGATAGGTATCAGAAATTTGTCAATGTTAAAAGCTCTAGGAATTTATTTTCATGTCTTATCCCTTCATAAGAAAAGTCATTAGGAAGATACGTCATTAAGTATCTAGTACTTTCTTATGCATGGCTACTGCCTTAGTGTTTGTCAGTCTGCCTCTTCGTTCTAATGACAGATTCTTTAATTAGTTTCTTAGCAAGCAAAGATCCACGTGGTGGTCCCAGCTTTTTAAAAAATGTCATTGACTTGAGTACAATTTTCCCATCTTAGGAACAACATGGAAAGCTACAGTCCCAAATGGAAGAGATGGATGAATTGCTGAAGGAGGCAGAGAGCTGTCTTGTTGCTCTGGAAGCAGGTATGTGTTTCTAAACCAGTGGCCAATATGCTGATTTCTCTATTTTTCTGCAGAGCTGCTGTTTAAATGGTCAGTTCAAGATTCTGTGTTTGGTGGTTGCTTTGAATTTTACAATTCCTTTGTTACAAGTATTTGCTAGGCCTAAATGCCTTCATTTGTGTCTGCAAACTTGGGGGAATCACACCTCGTGTGAAGACTAGGAGTACATCTGTGCTGAGGTACAGAACTAGAATTGTAGCCTATGAGCAGGTCAGCAAGCCGGCCAGGTCTGGTAGCGGTAGCGGTCCGGCTGCTGGCAGCAAAACTTGCCAGCGATCCTGCAGGCAGGCACCGCTCAGCTTTGCACTCCGGGACGGATCAAAACGTGTTCAGCTGTGCTCACACAAGCTGCAGCCCGTCCTTGGCACTGCTGTGTAAGGGTGCTCTGTGTATTGGCACTTCTTTTCTTCTCACTGAGTTTTCTTCCAAAGCCTTAAGTAGAACTCAAATTGCACAGCAGCAGCTTTGAAACAATGCGATAAAAGGAGTTTTCCTTGTTATGTGTTCCTTTGTGAGGTTTTTGGTAGATACCCTTCCGGCTTTTTGTATGGTTTTCATAATTAGCTTTGAAATACTAAGATTTATAGAACCCACAGCCAAATATAATGGAACCTACATATTGAATCTGAGAGTTCTACAGAGTTCTGATACTTCTTTCCCATAGATTCTGACTGGGAAGAATCAGAAGCAGACTGCAGCGATGAAATGGCAGAAGGGAAGAACCTAGAGGAAGGTAATGGTACCAGCTGCATGGCACTTCTTGGTTTGTTTTTTAAATTCTGGAGAGGGTGATTCTCAACCCCCACCCTGATATGTAACTCTGATATGGATGCAGACACTACTGTTTTCTTTTCCCTATTGGATATAGCTAATTACACATATGTTCAAGTACGAAAATGACTGGTTTTCCCCTGGAAAAATTGAGTTTAGAACTTGGTATGGTGTGACTTGAAGAGTGTGTGCTGGCTATCGTATTCAGCACTTTAATCGTTCAATAATTACTACCCTTTGTTGACTGCGTATCTGTATCCTGGTAGGAGTAGCAGCCATCAAGCGGAGACCTCTCATGTTGTTAAGAACAGTGACTGCACAGGAAGTTAGGGATTTCTTTGCTGCTCTTTTCTCTCATAGCTTTTTTCCCCTTCTCTTAGAATTGGAAAGCCTCAAAGCCCAAGAAGAGGCACTTCAAAGGTAAGATGCCAAAGAGGATCTAGACGGTAAATAACGTGTACATCCAGGTTTTAGAGGGTTGGTGGTTTTTTAACCAGTATGCTCCACCTCACGTGGTTGGTTTGTCTCTGCAGAGAACTGTCAGATCTGGAGGCTCAGAATGAACAAATGCTTGTCCAGATGAACCAGCTAAAGGAAGAAGAAAAAAGCTGCCAGGAACTCGTGGAGAAATACGAGTAAGGAAAAGACCTTCAGGCTTTATTTTTATCAGCTAGTTCTGAGGCCTCATATCCATAAACAAATGTGTTTGGGTTTGGTTTTCCTTGTTATTTGATTTGGGAAATCTCTGGATGCCCATCTCCTCGCAGCCTGGGATGAGCAGGAAAGCCTCGGTGACCTTCCCTGTGCGATGCACTATTTTTCTGTTAACAACGTTGCAGTGATACTCTACATTCAGTCTTTCTATATCCAACTTTCCTCCAGTTCCAAAATGAACGTTTATGTAAAATGAATGGTGGTATGCTTGCGTTCCCAACAGATTCTTCCGTTCTGTTGGAAAGTGAAAATTTTGTTGGTATACTATGTGGTAATAGCTTCAACTGCACTTAATAACTCTGATCTTTGTCTCTCAGATAATTGTGTTGGTTGGTTGGTTGAAACTTAGGGTGATGGTGTTTTTTCCCTCCCATTTTAGCTTCACTGAGTGGGAGATTACTGAATGGCGTGAACAGCAGGCAGTCTTTAATTTTCTTTATGATTCTATTGAACTCACAGTTGTGTTCGGACCCCCAATAGGTAAGTTGTGAAATTGGTTGGTTTCAGTTTTATGAATTTGAAAGGTTAAATAGTTACATAATAGAAACCTAAAGTTTCTACATTTGTGAAGATCTGCTAAAAGGAAATAGAAAATGTATTACAGCAGAAGTGTGTAAGTCGTGAGGTGTTTCTGAATATGTTTGTCAGTGCTTTCTATGAAAAATCAGAGAAGTATGTGATGAATGGCTATTTCTGAAGGAGAAGAGCTGTAACTCCAGAACTAAGTATGGAAATAACTATTGTTTGGGTTTTTTTTCTTTTCCTTCTCAGATGGTGATGTTTTTGGTGAAGATCCTTCCAGAAAGATAGTTAGCCTGAACTTTGAATCTCTCTTGGATGGTAAGATTTTTCAAGTAGCTTGAAAGTAGCTGCCCTGATAGTCTGCTCTTGAGAAGCCATCTGTAAATTTGTGGTTTATCTGCTAATGCATTACTATACGGCTTTTAAAAGATTTCTGGCAACGTGTTTTTCTTTTGCATTACAGAGGAAAAAGCTCCACCCTCCTCATGTTTAGTCCAAAGACTCATCTTCCAGTTTATTGAAAGTCAGGGATGCTGGCAGGAAAAGTGTCCCACACTGTACTACTTGCCCCAGGTAACGTTCCAGGAACGCCTGTAAGACTCTGGAAAAACATTAAATCTTTTCTGTCACAGAGAATAGGGCTGATACTGAGAACAAAAGCACCTTAATGAATGCTTCAGCAATGCCAATCAAAATCTACTTCATGGGTATTCTGAGATGTACCTGTCCCGGAAGGCAAGAGTCCTAAAAGCTGTGGTTTCTTCCTTGTTTGCTGCATTAATGTCTGCCTGTCTTAGGGATTTCCTAAAATCCTTTTCTTTTCTGCGAGTAGAAATTAAAGAATTGAACTGAATGCCATTCTGCTTCCTAAAGAATTAATAATTTAAACTGCCAAGCCAGACTTTGTGTTCCTGCATGTCTGTGTGCCCTGTTGACAAAGCTGAAGGGAGAAACTTAGGGCAAAGAATATGTATTTGTTGTTATACTTGTACAATTTCATTTTCACATCCAAACTGAGATAGCAGTTAAACTACTTTCTTTTTTGTATACTTTCTAGGATAAACTGCATTTTCAAGTGTCGCATAGTTTACCAGCCTGAGTGCCAATGTGATTGCTTTTCTGATCGCCCACTTAGGTTCTTCATGACGTCTCTTTGGTGGTGAGTCGCTGCAGGATCTTAGGAGAGGAGATTGAATTTCTGGAGAGATGGGGTGGAAAATTTAATCTTCTGAAGACAGCTATCAGTGACACAAAGTGAGTAACTTCAGATGGAGTTTGCATCAGTCCTTCGGAGAGTGTTATTAAAATAGTGGTGTAAAATCTCAGTTTCAAGAAAACCAAATTGGAAGGATTTCAGTGTTTTGTTCCTGATTATCTAGAGACAATCTAATTTATTTTAATACAATTGCACTGTAATATTCAAATGCATGGAAATGACACTGTTCTTGGAGTCAGCCACTTCCTTACTATCATATAACCTCTCCTTCCTTGCCGCTTTCCTCTTTGACTTGACTCTCTCACTTAAAGCTTTAGGCCAGAGTGTAGCAATGCAAAGGAAAAAGAGCCGAGTTTACCTGTAGCTTAGTGCTTTGTTTCCTGTAATCTTCTATTTGCTTCAGTCAAGCAGAGTCAGTCGTTGAAGGATGAATGCACTTAAACTAAAGTTTTTCTTTAGTTTTCATTTTCTCATAGTACTTCCCAATTTTGTGGTGTGTCCCAGTGCAACAAGATAAATACTACTTCACCTTATCCTTAACTAAGACGTGCCCCATTAAGCCTGCTCTGCGTGCCTTGATGCTGTTCCCATTGGTTATTCTAAAGGTAGCACCCTTTGCAAGAGTGGGGTTCTACTGCACACCAAAAATCCCATAAAAGCTGTATTTAGTTAAGTCACCAAAACAGATGCAAGGGCAGCCTGTGCTCAGGAAGTTGCAAATGGTGGGAGATTTATGTGGAAAAGACCTGTATTAGCTATCCCAAAGCATCTGCTTCCTGGGCATTGAGTCCTTGGTGATGGCCTTACCCATATTTACAATAAAATTCAACTCTGGCCTTCCTGCATGTTGTCACAGACAAGAGTACTGTGCTAGATACAAATCTGGCCTGATTTAAATAGGGTTGGATTCATGAAACAATCTTAGAATTATGGAATTTTGAGGAAAATCAGTCCTACTTAAAACTTCAGAAAACTTTAGCTACCTAGAAATATTTTATGTTAACTAGAAAACATGTTCTATTAT
The DNA here is from genome assembly GCF_047716275.1 of Strix uralensis. Taxonomy (NCBI): domain Eukaryota; kingdom Metazoa; phylum Chordata; class Aves; order Strigiformes; family Strigidae; genus Strix; species Strix uralensis. Next base: position 12,675,853 of record NC_133986.1, read on the forward strand.
TACTCTATATTGTCCCATAATTTTTGAAAGGTTCTGTGAATTATGTGTGTATTAACTTTTTCTGTGAGGGAAGTTGGGGGTTTGTATTCTAACTCAGTGTTAGAGTGCTGATAGTATTAGAGTGGAAAGGTTCTTTTAACCTTATTTATGATGTTACTGTTAGTCTATACTGGAACATTTTAGAAGTTACTGAGCTTGTTGCATCAGTTACAACATCTGGAACCTAATTCAAAGGCAGTAGCAGTACATTTGAATATTTTGTATTGATCTCTTTGTGTTTATTTCGCATACAGAGTGAAGCTTTTGTTCTCCGCTTCCACAGTTTTTGCAAAGTTTGAGGTGACCCTGTCTCTATCAGCCAACTACCCATCTGCTTCACTGCCTTTTACTGTCCAAAACCAAATTGGGAATATTGGGTGAGTTGAACAGAAAGAACCACTCCATTTGAGTTAAGATTCAAAGCTGGGGATGGGGAATTAAATGCTCCATATCCTCTCAAACACATGTGATAATTTATCTTTCCCAGGGAGGAGGAAGTTTCTGCTGTTCTCTCCAGTGTACCAGTTGGTTACCACTATCTGCGGAGAATAGTCAGCTTGATTCATCAGAATTTGCTCCAGGATCCCAGATGATTCTCTAGATCCACATGCAGGACTGGTGAAGTCGGACTGGACACTCTTTGATTTTAGTCTTGTAAGAATTCGAGCCGTCTCTGACTAGAACAGGAGTGCTGTTAGCTGGTCAGCTCTTTAGTGACTGTGTCTAATAATTGCCTGATATCCAGGATGCTTGGTGTAGGCCACAAGTTTGTACAAAAACAGAGGTGTCTAAAGAGGAGAAGGAAGAATTTCTTTTGTCTTTTATAAATCCAGTCTGCCTTTTATCTTCTTTCAGTCACCGGTGGTCTTGGCCTCCTTGTATATATAGTCCTTCCTAGTATGGATATTCTTCTGACAGAGCATGTTAGTTTTGTTCTGGGTTGATTCACAGAGCTCTCGTATAAAGCAATGATGAATATTTTCCAAATTAACATGACTGGAATTTACTTTCACTATCATTACTTCCCTACTGCGTACCATTTCACATATCATATCACATTTGACTTTTATCAGTTTCCTGGAACCCTTCCCAAAACACAGAAACTGTAGTCCTGCTTCCGATTAACCAAAAAACCTGTAGTAATTAACCAGGTCGCCAAAGTCAGAAATACTTTTGTCATGAAGACTTAAGATCCCTGTGCTTGGCAACAGACTCAGAGCCATCAGGTTCCCTCTGTGTGATCCTCTCCAGCTACAAGTTTGTTCTGAGATTCGGTGTCTGTCCAGCACCACCTGCCCCACGGTTCTGGGACCTTGTCAGAGTCTGTAATGCATTAGAACTTTAGCGAGAAGACTGAGCCATTTAAATGTAGGAGGAATGGGTAATATCATTGGTGCAGTCTAGATTGCTTTTGTATATATTTTGTATATTATGTAGGTTGAGCTTTGGAACTGATCTAACCCCGACTGAGTGTATCGTGTAGAAGTGCCTCCTGTCTCTCAGCTGGCCATTCCGTAGGCAGATGCAAATTTTTGTATCTCTGTAAAATATGTTGAATTTAAAACTCATTTTCATGTGTTTAAGTACTTATATATTTTTGTCATTTTACAAATTTTCCTTCTATTTGGAAGGTGGGAGTTCATTAAACATTTGAATTATTGCTCTTCCTTCTTCAAGTTGTGAATATTGGCGGCTCTATTTAAACTTGTGACTGAAAATTTGCCTACTGCCATTGAAATAACTTTGTTAGCTATTTGGGAGGACTTTTCATAATATGAACTTGTTTGTTGAATGGTTTTTTGCCTTGCATTTCCTAGTGTTAGCTTTCTGTGGCCTGGTTTTCACAGATTTTTTTTTTTTTTTTTTTTTTGTAATTAGGAAAATAGTGCCTAAGTTGCAAATGATTTGGGTATTATACCTGGAATTACTTTAAATTTCCTCAGGTTGTTTTATGAGCGTTATTAACCAGCGGAGGGTGCTGCAGCAGCACGCCATCAGCGTTATCCCGCTTGGGTGTTTGGTTTGTCTGGTTTAGTTTCCTTTCAGCACAGTTAGAAGCTGAAGAATCCGGTAACTATGAAGACTGAAGTGAGTTTTTGGTGGGGTTTATTATATGGCTCTAGATACTGACTCCAAGTAGCAGGTGAAACAAAACAAAACAAAGCCATGCATTTGCAGTAGAAAAAGGAGATTAGGCAGAAATTAAGCAGTTCCAGTTTTATATTTAATTTATATTTGTACTTCACAATCTTATTTAAACTCCTCTCAGGGCATTAGGACTTAAAGTTCGTAACATCTGTCATCTGTAGGACTTGATGTATTAATGTTAACATCTTCACAGAGATAGCATGTTAACAAAAGCTATAGTATTTCGCAAGTCAACTTTTGATGAGAATGCCATTACTAAAGCTTTTCACACACGGTGCTTATCGTAACCATGGCTCAGACATAAAGCTGGATGCATAATGTTAGAGAACTGTTATTTCCTTCAATAATCCACTGCGATTCATGGAGCAAAGCTCAGACCAGAGCTCAAGTTATGCCTGTACCACTTTTAAGGATGGGGGGAAAGGTAAGGGAGAAGAAATTAATTATGTTTAAGAATTAATTTACTTTACTAGGAAAAAATAAAATCTATAGATGATGATTCTTATTTCGTATTTGGTAATATAATACCAGCTGTGAAAGAAGGTGCACCCTTGTGTTTTCATACTAATACAGTTGGAATGTTGTTTTGACTATGGCTTTCTTTAATGACTAATTTATGAATATCAGTAATAGTGCACATTGTTTTATTGCATTTAATTTAAAGCACTTGTTCTTGTAAATTTGGAGATCATCCATGAGCGTTTATGCCCCAGCATAAGTGTGAATTCCAAAAGAATGTCAACCACATCCAAGTTCTAGTATGGGAAAGGAATCTTCTATGGCCTTTCAGTATTGTGAACTTAAGACTGATCTCTGTATATATAAATGCACAGCCTCTTGTGATCTCTGTTTTGTTGTCTTAAATGCATATTAAAATCTTTAGCTCATGGGCAAAAGGTTAAATAATGAGAATGCAAATTATTGTGCAGTATTAGTAATACTCTGCTTCATGTGCCCAGACTTAGTCTTCACGGGAAACATGCCAAAATCTGGGCAGAAGATAAGAAACGCTAGTGGAGAACCTATCCATGTAAACATACAGCAATGCTGTGAGGAACGTCCAGAAGTAAAATGAGTGAGTGATCAGTTTTGCCATTTAGAGAAAGATGAAAGGACAGTCTAGCGCCAGGGGAGGTGTTTGCTGGCTCAGGAACTGGTTCTGGTATTGAATCAGCTTGTTTGCTGCAGCTCTCCGAGGCCGGAGCATCCACCATTTGCAAACCAGGTTTGTTAAAGGGCATCGTTGCTTCACACTGTTAAAATCACTTAATGTTTCCAAACCTGAACTCTGCAAAATACCTCATAATTTCTCTCCTTACAGCTCTAGTGCTACTTCAGTTGCAGCAATGGAAGCTGCTAACACCAATGTGTTTGGTATCCCCGTGTTTCCAAGAGCTATGGGGGAAAAAAGACTTCAGAGTGGAAAATAATTTCTAAATAGGATATTTATACAAGATATGCCACTGAAGATATAGCAGGTAAATTCAAATTAACTGCTAGATATGGAAGATTTAGTTATATTTAACAGCTTACTTGTACACAAGTTCATTCTCACATATTTAATGCTAGGCTGATACCCCTTTAAAACCTTTATCTTTGCATGACACTCCTGAGAGCTTGCCAGCACTAAAACGGGTTTAATAAACATTTTAATGAAAAGCATAAAGACTCTGCAGATATTTCTAACAGGCCTGGCCCCCAGCTATTTTAATTATGATGCTTTGTTTAGTGTCAGAATAGTTTCTTGTCAGCGCCTGTGATAACGTGGTGCTGCTATGTTTTGTCCTAACGCTTGGAACCGGTAAAGCTGGGGGCAGGAAGAATTCCTTGTCAGTCGTGGTCAGCTGAAGAAATCAAAAGCGCTGGTGAAATGCAGATTTTCCCACTTAGCGTTCCCCTTGCTTGCCACACAAAAGTCCATCTCACCCAGTATTTTGCTTCCAAGGGTGACTGGGGGGGTAAAGCCCTGCAGAAACATTTCCTACACCCGGAGGGGTGTCCCTGGGCTCTCCCTGCTCCTGGCTCCCCCCACTGCTATCCCATCAGTGCAGGCACTACATATAAAACGTTTTTGGTGTTTTAACAGATGCTTTTCTATATGGGAAGGGCTTTCACTGCTCAACCGAGCCTTTTCTGTAGCTAATTTATTTTTATAGAAAGGCAGGGGAAATAATGCAGCCACTGCTTCTTACCCCTGAAAAGTCTTGTGAGGGCAAAACATCCTTCTCCCCCCGGCCCTGTGCCTCGCTGGTCTGGCCTTTAATGCCAGCTGGGCTCGTCCCCCACGGTTACCCCCAAATTTCTTCATTTTTAAAAGCGAATGGAAAACTTTACTGGCAGATGCTGAGAATCAGAGGCTCCTGCTCTTGCTCGACAAGGCTTCGAGGCAAACGGCTTTCCTCAAATTCGTTAGATTGAGACTTAATTTGGACAAAGGCCGCGAGGGAAAGGGCATCCACCCTGGGGCTCTGACCTCTGCTGCAGGCCTGGCTGCACCTCCAGCCTCTCCTTCTCGGGTACTGGCATAAGCACAGGGGCATTTACTGCTCAGAATGTACTCGTGCTTTGGGGTCAGCTTCATCTGAATGAGCAGAGTCACAGGTTGGTGTTTATCTTAAAAAAAAAAATAAAGGAGAAAAAGGGTGGCCTTGTCCCCCCGTGGGGCTCTATGCTTGATCTTTACGAGCGGATCTTCCTCGCTGCCGCTCACCGCGGTCTCATTTCACGCAGCTGCGCTTCCACCGCACAGGCGCGCTCTCGCGCGGGGAGAGGGGAGCGGCCCCTTTAAGGCGCCTCCGACCTTCCGCCGAGGGGTGGGGTTTCGGCGCGTGCGCGCGTCACGTGACGTGGTGGCGGGCTCTTCCGAACAGGCCCGGTCAGGGACGGGGCGGGGGAGCGCTGCCGGAGGGAGGTTTGTGAGGGAAAATTTAAAAAAAAAAAAAAAAAATTAGGCAAGGTGAGAGTACCCGGTGTAGGAAAAAGCGCGGCGCGAGCTGCGGGCGGCAGTTGGGAGGTTGCGGGTGAGCCGCGGCCTGCTCGGGGCGTTGGGCCGCGGGGGGGGCTGGGCCCCCCGGGCTCCCTCTGGCACCGGCACCGCCGCGCCTGATCGCGGCCCTGTTACTGCAGGGCTCTGGGAGCGCTGGCAGTGCTGTCCGTGCCCGGCTCCTGCTGAGCCCCCGGGAAAAGAACCCTCGGGAGTGGGAATTTCCTGATTTCCTTCGGTTTCCCGCGGCCACTCACGCCTCCCATCCCGCTCCGCTGCTCAGCGTTCGGGAGGGGGCCGCGGGGGGACTCTGAAGTCCCTTTCAGGCTTGCACGGGGTGGTTGTGAGGGCAGCCTCGGCACGGCCCGGCTGGAACATCAAGCGCCTGTTTCCAGTAATACATCTTCTGATGTGACCACATAACTTTTTTCTAAAGTGAGATACTGCTAATAGCAAATTAATTTAGTTATATGATGCCCCTAAATACTGCGGAGCTCTCTGTTAAGCCTCTTATTCCTTACCAGGTATCACGAGAGTTGTTAGGGGTTTTTTGCTTTTAACGTTGAACACTACATAGGAAAGCACACAAAAGATAACTTCTCACAGCACTTGCACACCACGAGCTAAGAGATGTGAGAAGGGAGAGAACCATCGCATGCTACTTTGGATGATCTCTTAATATATTTTGAAACACTTTGCACGTATATTTTGTTTGAATGGTGTACATTGCCTCACAGAGTTATTTGGTTTTCTTCTAGTGGGCTGTGCGGAGCCCCAGGTGCAATGGCCATGCAGGTGCAGCTGGAAGCAAATGCAGATACGTCAGCAGAGGAAGAGAGCTTTGGACCACAGCTCATATCCAGGTTAGAGGTAGGTAAGAGTTGGCTCTAGAGGACGTTTTCAAGCAATCTGCCAGTCCTTTTCCTTAAACACAAGTTGTACCTGAAAATTGTGTTGCTAAATTCTTGTGTTCTGTCAGAAAAACCCAAAACAGAAAACCCAGCATGTTAACAGTTTTGTTTTATATTATGTTCCCTTGTGGCATACCCTCTCTTGACATGTACTGGTCACCTCCAGCATCTATTAAACCAAACAGAGAATGATATTTTCTGCCTGTTCTGTGCCACCTATACAGTCAATACTTATGCAAACACTACACTGCTAGAAGGATTTCATTTTTTATGGTTCTTTGTGTTTAAGTGAATAGGGAGGTAACACTCAGTGTGCTGATGTGGAATAACAGTTTGATCCAGATCTGCTGAAGCCAGTTGAAGGTATTCAGTGGAAGTTAGATAAAGGTATTTGCGTCTTAGCGTGTCCTTTTTTCTCCCCTCCGTTTCAGCAATGCGGTATAAATGCAAATGACGTGAAGAAATTGGAAGAAGCTGGATTTCACACAGTTGAGGCTGTTGCTTATGCACCAAAGAAGGAGCTACTAAATATTAAAGGCATCAGCGAAGCCAAAGCTGACAAAATCTTGGTAAGGGTGTAAGGAAAAGCTTTAACCCAAGGTATTCAAGAAGTTTTATTTCTACTGGCTTCAAATGTTCTGGTGCTTTTGAAAGGTCTCTGTTAATGATATACCATGAAGGGTAGTGAAGATGGTTAGAGGTATGACATGACTTTTGACAAGAAGAGACAAAAACCACTAGGACGAGCTTCAGGAAGTGAGGGAGGGACTATTAGAAAGGTCTCTAAAAATCGTGGAAGGTATGGAATGTGTGCCTGAGGTGACTGTTATTTCTAGCTCAGTATTTCTCATGATAAGGCTTATGATAAGCCTAAAGCAAAGAAAGTACTTTTTCATACAGGTTGTAATTAAGTTATGGAACTCCAAGGCACAGTGGCCATCTGTAGCATAAATGGATTTAAAAGGGCTGAGTGCCGTGTTTGTAGGGTCGCTGTGGGCAGTTGTCAAGGCAGAGGATGCTGCGTTGTAGCGACGGACTGACCCGGTACAGCTCTTCTGTCAGGTTGTTCCTGAGTGTGTTACCTCTTACCCCGGACAGGTATTTGCTGGGAGACCTGGGCTTTGCTCTTGGGGACTGAGAGTGAAGCCTGAGCTGGAACCTCACAGCATCTTCTAGTCCAGAATGTGGAATTTCTGCCAAACTGGTTCATTTATTGAAATCTGACCTAGCCAGCATTTAACTGCAATACTTTTCTTCTTTTGCGTATTTATTCACTGTTAGGAAGACAGCATTCCTAACAGGCTGTATGTGCATCCCAAGTATTTCAAGGTTCACAGGGACTGAACTGAACTGAAAGGGGAGAAGGCAAAGGGCGGGGGGAAGGATTTCGATAAAATACGCAAAATGGATGTTGAAGTTTTTTCTTTGATCACAATTTCAGTTCTTTTCAGAGATACCAGCTAATATATAGTCTATAAAATAAAATGTGTGCATCGAATTATATAAGTGCTTCTCCATTTCACAAAATAGAAAATTACAGAATTAATTACTAGAGGGGGTAAGTGAATGGGATGAACACTCTTCCACTGCTTAGTTTGGTTTTCTTTAGGCTGAAGCAGCTAAACTGGTTCCAATGGGTTTCACCACAGCAACGGAATTCCACCAGCGGAGGTCAGAGATCATCCAGATCACCACTGGGTCCAAAGAACTTGATAAACTTCTTCAAGGTAATAATTTTATTTCTCTTTATTGATCACCCTTCATTAACTGCTTTTTCTTCCTCTGAGCATGATCCTTGGACAAAAACACATAAGACACATAAGTTCTGGTTGAATGAAAAATCTCCTCAAGTACTGCTCTCTTGTATCACAATTAATTTTCTTTTAAAAGCTGTAGAAATAGCTTTAAAACCTTTTAGTCATATGCAATACCCAGAGCTGTTCATTTTGGATGTTTCTAGTTTATTCTAGTCTATGCCCTATTTGCCATTGTCTTCTCCCCATTCCTACTTGCGATCAAAAAATCAAAAGAAGTCATTTCAGCTTTTCAGCATCTTCAAAAATACACTTACCTAACCTTCTTATCTGCAACACGAGCAACCCTCAGTAGGAAAACCAGGTTTTCCAATTAGGGTTTTGAAACTTTTAACCAAAGTGAGTGCTTAACTGAGTCTCTGTGAATGTAATACTTTATGCATGGTCTTTGGTTGAAGTCTGTGTCCTTTTTAAAATTATCTTTTCATTATTATTATTATTATTTTCCCTTCAGGAGGAATAGAAACAGGGTCCATAACAGAGTTGTTTGGGGAGTTTCGTACGGGAAAAACACAGTTGTGTCATACCCTGGCAGTAACCTGTCAAGTGAGTAGTTCACTTTATTAAAAACAAGTATTCAGACAACACAGCTTTTGGATATTTGCTAATTTGTGCACTTTTCTCAGCCAATACAAATGTGATGCATATAAACAGCTGCAAAGAACACGAGTATCTGGAGCACCCTTGGCTGTCCTTGCAGCTTTCTAGGATCTTTTGTTTCGTGCTTACTCTGCCTACTAGGATTGCTTTAGCGGCAATTAAGTTTGTCCTGTTTTTTGCCTGTATTTGACATGGTTTGTAGCTTTTTTTTTTTTTCTCCTCAGTGTTCTGACAACAAAAATTAACACATATTAGCCTCGTAGCATAGTTCTAGGTCTTAAATGCAGAGAAGTGTTTGATCTCTCTTCAGGTATTGTAGATTGCAGAGAACCTTCCTCATCATCAAGAGTGTTGAAAAGAGAGAAGAAACTGTTGGGTTCGATGACTTTCTTTGACTAGCTGCTTTTTTTCCCTAACATATCCTAAGCTTACTTCTCTCTACTTTTACAAAAGCCTTCAGCTGGCTCTTGCTGTCACACAGTAGATCAGTTTGGAGGAACCCTTTTTTTGTAATCTTAGTTTAATAGTGTTTATTACTTTCTAGAGGTTGCTATTTCATAAAATATTAGAGGCTTTGGGCTTCATCTGATCATTGAGTTAACAGCCTTATGCACCTAAACTTACTAGCTCAAAATTAAGCACCTGTCCTCTTAATGTCGGTATCAGAGGTTGAACACCGGAATCTTTCCTCTCATTTTTCCCAGATAAATGTGACTTTAATCATGACAGCTTGGTTTGTTATTGGCATGTTGAGGGCATGAGGCAATAACTGGATTATTTGTTGATATTTTATTTCATGTTTGTTCATTTGCTTTTCCTTTAGCTTCCCATTGACCGAGGTGGTGGTGAAGGAAAAGCCATGTATATTGACACAGAAGGGACCTTCCGTCCAGAACGGCTTCTTGCAGTGGCAGAAAGGTATGGACTTGGGTCTAGAAGTGAGGGAAGGAATACATTTACTCATGGGACAACTTAGTAAGGCTGATTTTGTAAATCAGCCCGTCTGCTTAAATTCGTGGGACTTGCAGTAAGAACTGCCCCTAAAAAAACAACCAAACAAAAGCCTTTCTGCATGTTAAACCACTTTATTAGCTGTATTTTATAAACAGTTTCTAGTTTTACTTAGTTGTGACAGCAGCTAACATCCTTGTCCCCTGGAATATGATGTCTTCACTTCTTACTAGTGTCTCCTTCAAATGCAGTTTTACTGTTCGTGAAATACATTCAAGGTTTTTCTTAAATTCTGCCAATAGCATTATCTTGAAACAGAGATTCTTTTGTAAAAATGTTATTGCAATAGAAGCTGGAAAATTTTTGTTAGGAGATATGAGAGCATCCACTGACCAGTTGAAAAGCTGTTTTCTCATCTCCTGCCTCTATCTCAGAATGTTCTGACATGTCTTTTATACCAGCTGGAAAGTAAAACTTTTTTACCCAAATAAAAATTCTGCTGTCTTCACAGAGATTAAAAGCCTGAAATACTGGTTCTGTATGTTAGAACAAGTTGCTACTTCTGCTCTTGCAATTCTTTAGACTTTCTCAAAATTAAAACTGCTTCTATGGGGCTTAATTCTCTGTGATCGTTGTTTCAGTTAAACGTCAAAGTATATAAGCAGTTTTAGTGAACGTGGGTTGAATTATTTCTTTATCTGGCAGTGCTTAACAATTGCTGAAATTGTGTCAGCTTGAACAGAAAAGTAGGCCAGCACTTTGGGAAGGGCTGTGACGTGTGTCGTACCTGATGGAGACAGGGGAGGAGTTTTAAGGATGCAGAATGCAGCTGAGTAGCCCACTGCAGTGGGGTCGGACCAGCTGATCCACAGAGATCCCTTTGGCTTCAGAGAGTCTGGAATGTAGTGAAATATGCTGTCGTGTGAAATGAAAAATGAGAACAAATTATGTATGTTCTCTCTCATTGGAAAAAATATTGCTTCATTTCAGATCCAAGGAGGATAAACAGCTGGTTCTCCAAATTCTAAGGCATTTCTCAAGGTGCCATATAAATAATTTAAGTGCAAGAGGTTGAATGGAACTGTCAGTTATTCTGGTAGTAAAGCACTGACAGAGGTATTGCAGGCAGAAGGCTGTTTATCACTGATTTTTATTAGCAATATACTGCTTTCAGAGTATTCTCTTCCAGAATGGTGGCTTTCCTTGCCCGTGCTTTTATTTTGAGGGAGATGTCTGGTGTTCTACTTTAAAGTTGTTCCTAGGCAGGGAAATATTCTTTAAAAATGGTTTCCAGTCATTCTGTTCTCTTTTCATCACCAAGCTGTGATGTGTTTTTTGCTGTCTGTTTTTATCTCTGAGACTCTCCCAGGAATGTGAGGTTTTATTCTAGTCTTTAGGTAAACCTGCTAGGTAACTCCTGTTGATGAAGCTGTTGCTTAATTTTATTTTTTTTTTTTTTTTCAATGATTTCTCCAGGTACGGCTTGTCTGGCAGTGATGTCCTGGATAACGTGGCATACGCTCGAGGCTTTAACACAGATCACCAGACCCAGCTCCTGTATCAGGCCTCTGCTATGATGGCTGAGTCACGGTAATGGGGCCGATCAAGACAGGGGGATTGTTGTGCTGGCACAGAACCATGTCAGAAAGCTGCCTGTGGGTGATGAGCAAGTGAAGGAGAAGTATAGATGATGTAACTGTTACCTTTTTTGTAATAGACTGGCTTTCTTCAGCGCTTAGCTCCATTGGGTCAGGTTTTGTTGCTCTTGAATTGGTTTATGCTTTGGCATATCCGAGTGTGAATCTCGGCGTAGCAGCCCTGAGCATCAGTTAATCCTCTCGCTGCTGGAATGTTGGACGGCAGCGACTGGCTTGGATGGTGGCAACTGATGTTACTTCACAAAGAGCAAGTGCCAGCCCGAGGAGCAGTTCTAAAGATCAGTTTATAATTGCTTTCAGAAATGGAGTGTTGCTTCAGGGCTTGCCAAGCACCGGAGGAACCTGTGCAGACAGTTTTAGTTTGAAACTAGGATTTACAGCCCCTGCAGAGGGAAGGAGGTGGTGGTGTGAGGTGTGTAGGAGCCTGGCCGCAGAATGTCTGTGGTGTCAAAAGTGAAATTCTGGGCTAGTTTCTAAGAGTACTATAAATCTAATTTTTTAATCGTGCAGCAACTTTCTTTGGCTTTACTGGGTTTTATTTCGTAGTTAGTAATCTGAACATTACAGATCAAGTCCGTGTTGTTAAAAATCATAATTTTGTTAACTGGCAGGTTGGGGGAGCTTACATCCACATCTGTGTGCAGTCTCAGTTTGCTGGGCACTGGCACGCTCCAGCGGAGGCTTATTGGTGCCTGGAAATGTTGGTGAGACCCTTGTGCTTCTCCTCCCAGATACGCGCTGCTGATAGTGGACAGTGCCACGGCCCTTTATCGGACAGATTACTCGGGACGAGGAGAGCTCTCGGCGAGACAGATGCACCTGGCCAGGTTCCTGCGTATGCTGCTTCGACTTGCCGATGAGGTGAACTATGGGCTTTGTTTAAGGATGGGTGATTCCTTTTCTTTCTCTTGTAAAGCTCAGCAATTCTGTACAAATGCCTTTCTGCCCACTCAGTGTCTGCTTCCATTTTGTTTTGTGAGGCATGGTACAGTGGTTATGGGCAGCAGAAGTGCGTGTGTGTCGCTTTTTTTTTTTCCTTTTTCCTTTGTTCAGATCGTGGACAATAAATTGATTTTGACTTGTTGCTTTTCTCCTTGCAGTTTGGTGTGGCAGTTGTGATCACTAACCAAGTGGTAGCACAAGTAGATGGAGCAGCCATGTTTGCTGCAGATCCCAAAAAACCTATTGGGGGAAACATCATAGCGCATGCTTCCACCACGAGGTGAGAGCGCGGACTGGTATTCTGGTAGCCTTGCTTTGGAGGATATTGTGAAACTAGCTAAGTACCTCTAAATTCTGGGTTTCTACATGGTCTGGCAATGGCAAGTCCAGCTTCTTAACAGTTAGGTGCCATTCTGAGCACGCGCTGATCTGCAGAAAAACGAACACAACCTTTTCAGAAGTTCTTGCAGCTCGGCAGCATGCTGTATCCACATGCTAACATCATGTTTTAATGATTATGATAATGATTTACTGAAAACAGGCTATATGCCCTTACCTGTTGTGTTTCCTTCTCCCTCTTAGACTGTATCTGCGGAAAGGCCGAGGTGAAACCAGAATATGTAAAATCTATGACTCTCCTTGCCTTCCTGAGGCTGAAGCAATGTTTGCTATTAATGCTGACGGAGTGGGAGATGCTAAGGACTGAGGACTCCATTTCATTTCCCGCGTACCCCAAGATAGCTGTCGGTAAAAGGCTCCTTTTTTTGTGGCACCTTACAGATGCTTTCCCGGCGCAGCTGCTGTTGGGATGCTGGCAGAGGAATCTGTTATTTCAGCGTTCGAGTCCCTCAGGTGAATACACTCCAAGGTACATCTGGGGGTGTTGCTGGGAAGAGAGCTGCCCTTTAGGCTTTGGTCACGTCTTAGGTTAACGTGGTGTCTTGAGAACGTTTTTGGGGGACCACAGCCTTTGTATTTTCCTCAGGGCTGTTGCTCCAGCTGGGTTCTACCGCTGGACACAGCGCAGTAGAATCTGGGAGCATGTGGCCATAGTTCATAACTCAGTGAATTTGATGTAGCACTGATGGGTTTGTCAAATAAGAAAAGTGGTGAGTTAAATACTTAATGGATTGCTTTAATTATAAAATAAAACAGAATGGTATTCCACAATAAGAATTTGAGGATATTGCTGGGATTGATGATCAATCCATATTCTTTATGCTAATTTTGTTTTGGATGCTGCAACATGCTGGTTTTTGGGAACTGTTAATTTACATTTAAATTACATTTTTTGTATTTCATTAATTCTCTGTGGAAATCTGCTTTTAATAAAAAGAACCATGAAAATGTTGGCGGCATTACAGGTTTCTGGGATTCAGCCAGGTGTTAATTCAGACTGAGGCATTTTTTCATCTGCAGGTAGGAAGAAGATGCCTAAATCTTCAATGAGTCTCAGCCTGGATCATTTTTTTTCTCCTGTTGCTAACAGAATGCATCATCTTGATTTGAGGTGTGTGGTGCATCTGTGCTCTCAGTGCCCTGTAGATGTCTGTTAAGAGTTTTTGAGGTTAAAAAAGTTCTATATTATGCAGTATTTTAATATAATAATGCTATTGTGAACTACTCTAAACTCAAAGAGAATAATATAGTGGTGGTTGGCAGCAAAAAATATTTTCCTCCTTTTTCTCTGGCACATTTTGTCTGGGGCAAATAGTGAAGAATACATACAGTGGGATCCAACTCTCTCTTACAGGCTAGCAGGTGTAGGCTACATTTTTTCAGGTACTTTTAAATACTTGTGCTGTATTGACATCTCCATCTGATGAGGGCAAGCTGTCTGCTGGCTCCTTTGTAGCTGAATCCTTTGGTTCTTAAACTCGGCGTGGCCACCAAGCCACTGCTCGTTCAGGTGTGTACAACAGGCCCTTGCTGCCACCAGTGCCTGCAGCTGCACTTTGGGAGCCAAAACTTGTATAAAAATGTTAACTAGGGGATTAAATTGGGGTTGAACTCATCAGTGAAGGAGCTGAGGTGTTCAGTTTTTTCATGACAGGAGCTTGGCACACGCTTGCTACTCGCAGTAGGTGGAGGTGGCACAAGGGCCTGTGACTGCTGCTGTCTGAGTCAGAAAAGTCCAGATGTCCCAGAAGTTCTGGTTTTGAGTGTCCAGACCTAAAGTTGATGCCTTGGTTCAGGTGCATGAGGGGAAAACCACTGGGCCAGTGGGGACTGGAGGGGGATTTCTTTCAGAATTCTTGACCAAGAGAAGCCCAGGAGGGGCTGGGAAAAGCGGCTGAGGAGTAGGAGCAAGCAAAGGGAGGAAAAACAGGTCGGACAAATGGGAGGAGGGGGCCGGGGGCCTCGCTGGGCAGAGGGGCTGCAGGAAGAAGCACGAGATGAGATGAGGTGACGTAGAGAACTGGGGGAAGGGAGCAGGTCAGGAAGCGGCTGGGCTGGAGCCTGGGGAAGGCAGTTGAGGGGGTGCACCCCTCTGCCCTCCCTCTCATGTAGCCGTGTGCCACGCTTTTCCAGCTGCCTCCCATGTAAAATAGAACACGAAAACCTCATTTCAAATTGCAGATGGGGTTTAAACAGTCTAAAGACGAACTTTTAATGTGCTTAAATATTCCACGAGGGCCTGAAGGCTAAAAGCAGCGCTTCCCCCTGTGCAGTCCCTCTGCTCGGTGGCTTTGAGGGTCAGGAGTGGGGGATGCGGAGTGCTCCTGGCCAGGAGAGCAACACCTGCTGCTTGAATTGTGCTTCTGAGCGCTTCTCCGAACTTTTACAAACGCGATGGGTTATTTCACATGAAGGTTTGAAAGCAGCAGCTTCCAGCTTTGGTGTCATTCCCACCAACCCTGTGGGGAGCGTTGGGTTGGTTTTTAAGCCCCTCTTTGTAAACACACACATATCGTGGTATTTAGGTATAAATGGTGCTTCAGAACAGTTTAGTTTATTGCATTTGGCGGCACTGAAATTTAAAATGTCATGTTTATTTTCTGCTCTGTTGCTTCCCTTCAGTGTCCTTCATGGAGAGGGGTTGTGCCATGCCTGTATCATAGTTCTCTGCTGTTTGTATCTTAGAATTATACAGCATTAACGTACAATCTAATAGAAATTTCTTTTTCTCCTTTTCAAAGTCTACTTGGGTCTTTGAACAACTAAAACTGACATCTGAAGTCCTCTCTGTTCATGTAGTGCTCGGCATGGAAACCGATTTTTCTAATAGCCTGCAAGTGCTTCTCTTAGCTGAAGGGTTTGTAACTTTGATTGGGAGAGCAACGGTGAAGAAACTAGGAAATAGGTGTTCGTATGCAGCTTAGGCTCTGAGCTGGGGGTGGATTTGGGGGGTTTGTTTTGTTTCTTTTAAACACAAGAACCTTTTTCGAAAGATCTTTCTCAAGTCATCTTAGGACGTCCCTGGAGCAGCTGCCCATGCAAGTATTTCCATAGAGGGCTTAAGCTGCTTATGACACAGTGCTCTGAAACACTAATTAAATAAGTTTATTGTCAACACTGCTTTAACCTCAAGGAGGTATAATTAATATTCCTTTAGTAAACATTTTTCCTGCTCTTTCCTTGAAATACTTCTCTCAGTGTTTCCCCAGAAGTTCCTCTCAAGGCAGTGGAATATGATTAGAAATCACACTCACTTTTAAAGTGTTTGTGTGGGGGGGTGGGTGCGATCGTCTGGCTGGTGTTCATCAGCCACGCTTTGCTACATTTGAACCCGTGTCTAGAGGTGAGGAGGGAATTCCAACCGCGCTGAAATGTGCACAGAAATACCTGCGTTGCTCTGAACGCCCTTATTAGAGCATGATGGGGAGCGGTTCCATTAATTAAATGGACACAGAGCCTGCAGCGTTTTGTTTCCACGTTTCCCTCGAGAGCTGCGCTGGTCTGGGAGCTAGAATTTCCAGGAGGGTTGGCGCTGCCGTTGGCTGCTCAACTTGCACCTCGCACACCAAATCCCCTCGTCGTACCACTGCGAAGCGCGGAGGCCGAGGGAGCGAGGCGAGGCTGGCGGGTGGAAGGACACGTTAGGAAACACTCCCGTGTTCTCTGTAGAGGAGAACAGCCCCACCTCGTGGCTCCCCGTGTCTGGCTGCGGGCGGGTAGCTGCCCGCCTGGCTCTCAGGGTGTGTGGCCAGTGAAGTTTTCCCAACCACCTGGCTTCAGGAGCAAACGCTAAGTTTTTCCAGATGCAGCCGTGGTGGGGCACGTGCGAAGTGCTGCTGGGTGGCTCCAGTTCCCCCTCTGCAAATACACAAACCCACCGTGTGCCAGCAGCGCTTCCCGGGATGTGGTTTTAATTATGGGCAGGAATCTTTGCTGAGGGTCACAACCTAGACCAAAACCCACCAGATTTGTGCGTGTGGTTTATCTTATCTCAGTTCCATACGCCGGTGCCTCAGTTTCCCCACCGAGACCCGGGGCTGCAGCCCCAGCCTCACACAGTGACCCCGTACAACCCGTGGTCGCTCTGGCCAGGGAGGAGAAAGCAACCAAAGGTGGAAGTGTCTGAAGTCTGAGGTAACACTTGGTTATTTTCACCACATAACTTGAGTTAATTAAACCACACAGACCTGCACTTGAGCTGGTAACAGCGCTGCGGAGCTTGGCCGGGAGCGTGCACCCCTCCTGCCTGTGGAGTTTTCCCCGTAAGATCCGTGTGTGTTTGTGCTGCTGAAATGCTCTGTCCGTCCTGACCCAGACCTCGCTCTTGATGGTGTAAAGAACTGAAAGGACAAATTGTCGACTCCTGCTGTGACTGCAACAACCATGTACCACCTGCTGTTTCCCTCCCAGAGTTTCAGGAGAAACTTTAAAATATAAATTGGTTTCTCTGTGCCGTAGAGTTACGTCGTTCTTCACTCTGTCTGGCTCAAGTGGGCTGTGCCCTCTTCCAGGAAAGGCAGAAAATATCTGCGTAACCCAGGCATGATCTGGGGCTTTAAACAAACTTCAGAGCACTCAATATTTGTTCATCCAGTCATTAAATACAAGACACAAAGGAGGTTTTAATAACTTCTTCTTCAAAAGAATGAAGAAGAAAAGTAAAACAGAGGGAACGCTGCAGCTTACAGTTACATCCAGAACATTTGGAACATCTTACCAGAAGTTAACAGTGAAGCCAAAGATTTCATCACCAGTCTGAAAACATGGGGAATGGTTTTATTCTCCCTGTGCAGCAAATGATGGCGATTTGGTGTTTTGGTTCCCTGGAAGGTGTTGAATGGATTTGGGGCGGGGGGGGCGAGGGGGAGAAATCAGAGGTGGTGTATCTTCACACCTTTTCAGGAAATAAACTGCAAGACTTCAGATTCCACTTAAAATCATACATTTTTATTGAACTAGTTGTATTCTGGTGCTGCTTAAATTTATCCTGAGGAATTTTATTTTTCTTTAGCAGAAGCATGTTTGTAAGACGACCTGACTGTACTTCTTTCTTTGCCCATATTTTGTATAAAATATGATCCTTTAATCACTGATGGTCCATCACATATTTTAAAAACATCTAAATCTGCTGAAAAAAGAGAAAAGTACAACTGTGTGCATATCCCCACCACGACCTGCCAGGGAAAGGCTTTGCAAGAGTAAAAACTCTGAAAAGAAAGTGAATCTCTGAGCCCGGCTGGTCGGGGTTAATGAGCTCCAGCACTTCTCTCCCTCGAGACCATCACATCCAGGCTGTGGGGGTCACATCCTGCGTTATGCCTTGGACAGAAAAGTGAAATTAATATTCTTAATACTCAGGTAAACCACTCTTGGGACAGAAAGCATAGTAAGAGTCAAGTTTATGTACACTTTGCTCCGTGACTTCCTGAAGTAACAGGTTTAGATGCTTGAGGGTATGAAATAGAGGGAAAAGCACAGGAACCACAACACAGCCCAGAGCACCTGCGTGGCACCTGAGAGGGTTCAGAAGGCAGTCACAAGGAACAGTAGGTGGTTGTGGGCAGCAGAAGGTGACCACGGGGAACAGAAAATGGTCATGGGGAGCAGAAGGTGGCCACAGGGAGCTGAAGGTGGTCAGAAGGAACAGTAGGTGGTCATGGAGAGCAGAAAATGGTCACAGGGAGCAGAAGGTGGTCAAGGGGAGGAGAAGGTGGTCATGGGGAGAGGATGACCTGCCTCATGGGAATCTCGGAGCTGCCAGTGTGAGACCGCACTCTGTGAGAAAGGCCAACCTTGGGGACCCTGACAGTGAAGCCTGGGAGCTCCGGGGCTTCCCAGTGGCTGCACTACGCAAAGTGAGAGCAGTTTGTATCTGCAGCTGCAATAAAAACCTGAGTACACAACCACTGCCAGGAATGCAAGTGTGTGAATTTATCGGAGACTGGGCAAGAGGCTTGGGGATGCTCTGGGTGCTGAAGGACTCTGGAGGTCCATGGAGGTTGGGTGTCTGGCAAGGCTAACGAGCAAACGAAGCTGCCCCCAGAACAAAACAGGTTTGGGGCGTTTGTATTCTACTTCTGACCCTGGTCCCAGGTTTCCTCTCCTGCCCCACATCTCCTCCGGCCTCGTGCGCACTCCCCATCCATCAGTGGGCAGGAACGAGTTAAAGGCGCCTTTCCCAAGGTGGGAGCTGGCTGGAAGAACGGAGGAAGGCAGTCACGCAAGGAAAACCGGGCTGGCTCGAGAGGGGCTGGCTTCTCACGCATTGCCTGTAACCCTGTCATCTATCTTGTCACGGGCCAGCCCTCCTGTCAGCATTAATCCACAGCGACGGTGGATTAATCTCTTCTCCCTCCCAGGGGCGAGACAGCGGCGGGGGGAGCTGGTCCCTGGCCAAGCCGCCCGCGCTGCCCTGCCTCCTGCTCGCCCAGAAACAACAGCCAGTTGAGGCAGAGCGGTGATTATTTCCCCATTACGTGCCAGAGGGGACTTGCTCGTTTCGGCCCCCTTCTTGCTGGCAGGACACTCGCCCTCTCTCCACCAGCACGCAAACACCCCTTGAATAGCTTTTAATTACAGGAAAAGAAAGGCTGTCAGCCTGTGCGTGGCATCCCTGGGTGCGCTGGCATCATCTTCTTTGAGCAGGACTTTTAGGACTGGATTACTAAGTGATAGAGAAGCAAATGAATTCCCTTGGAAGGCTTTGGCTGCTGGAGGCGAGGGCTGGTGCACCCAGCCTTGCAGGAGACGTGCAGACCCTTTCAGGACTATTTCAACACCATTTCCAGAGCCCGAGCCCAGCCAGTTTGTAAAAGTCTGGATCCAAGGGATGAGCTGTCTCCAGCCTTTGCCCAGTTGCTCCGTTAGCACAGCCCTCTCAGGGCCAGGACTAAGCTTCCAGCTCTTCCCAAGACCTGTTTTTCCTTCCAGACAGAGCCCTTGTCTCACCACAACCCAAAAAAACTTCAATTCCTGCTAGAGATGAGGGCGAGAGTCAAGTAATACCGAGGCTTAACCTTCCTGCCTGTAAATCCAGCTGTTGCCATTTATATATCTCCTGTTATCTCCACCAGCCTGTAAGAGTTGAAAGGTTTCTGCCTCCTCCTGTGGGGCACAAGCACTCGCAGAGCCACGTGCATCCTGATGCCTCTGCATCACACCGAAGGCCCCGCTGCATAAACCAGGGTGTTTCGGGTCTCCCCACGTCCAGCACAGGCAGGTTTGCAGCTTTAGCCACCAGAATTCTGCATTCGTGCTACTAACGCAGCAAAAAACATCCTCAAAATTAATTGGATGGAGGGTAATGGTGGATCCCTCACCTGCAGCTGCGGGTCCATGGGATGTCTTCAGCATCATGTGTCCACCCCACCCCACCTCGGGCTGGTTTTGAGGCTGAACGCCCGGCAGCAGAAACCCACAGTAACAATTCCCAGACCCAGCAACGCGTCTCCCTCTGCTCTGGCTCTAGAGCAGGGCAGATCCCAAGTGAGCTCCCCCCCTGCCAGCAGCTTTTCCAGCACCTCTGAAATCCAGGTCTCCCCACCTTCCAGCCAGCTGCGCTGCTGGCGAGTTGCTCTTTGAAAATGCGATGTTCTCCACCCCAATTTGCTGTGAAACCGTGTACAATGGGCTAACGCCACAAATTTAAAGCCCTAGGCAGCTCTGAACGCAGTGCAGGCAATGCCGTAGCTGCGCAGCAAGCTCACTTACAGCCCTTTCGACTGAGTTTGCACAATTTGCATAGAACAATGACCTCCACGGTGTAACTATCTGCTGCATGAAGAACTACTTCCCTTTGCTTGGCCCACACCAGCTGCCTCGAGAGCTCACCTCCTGCGAGCCTGTGACCATTCAGCTCTTCCCCCATGTGCTCTCACGAGCGGCAGCTCCCGAGGACTGAACTTCGAGAAGACCCCAAAAGACACCTCCAAGAAGCTCTAAGCAAGCCTGTAAGTCCCCAGCACAACCCTCAGCCAGATTTGAGACACCGCTTTGGCTTGACGCAGCAGCAGCCAACACCGCGTAGGAATAAACCTCTAGAAGCAGAAGGAAGAACCAGACAAATCCACCCTCTCGCAGGGGCAACGGGGCAGGAGCAGAGACATCGCAGGGGAGTCTTGGTAAAGGCCGGGGCTTAAAATAAGTTGAGGCTGCTGCTCTGGGTTCCTGTGCGATGCTCTTCTGCGTGCCCACAACTTCTGCTTTCTATATACCCACTTTGGGTGAAATTTCGGCCGCTTCAGGAATAGCAAAAGCCTCCCCTTGCACTTTTTACAGCCAGGCTGAGAAACCCCCTTAGCAAGATGATTACTACCAAGCAATACGCCATTTATTTTTAAATAAATTTGAGAACCATTGCAGGAAGCACAGGCATGGAGGCGTGAGCTGCCCAGCAGCTTCAGCGTCCAGCAGGGAGGACAGCAGAAAGAGAACGCTCAGCTCCAAATAACCAAAAATGAGACCAGCAACAGCTCAGTGAGGAAGGGAGACGAGACCCTCAAAAAAAGCAGTTAAAGCCAATTCTTCTGGTTTTGGTTCACCCCACCCTGAGAAAAATAATCCCCATTGAAGGGTACTTGAGGCAATAGCTGGATGCACCCGGCGAGGAGCTGTGCCCAGGGCCCCCACAAGCCAGCCAGAGACGCTCTGCAAACCCAGCTCCTGCGGGGCCACCGAGGAGAGGCTCCGCCTGCCAAATCAGGGGTAATTTTCCTATTATTTTATGTTTTGCTCAGACACCGGTGGGCTCTTTATAACCACGCAGGATGAAAAATCCCCTCTGGAGCAGTTTAAAATCGGACCAGATAACATGTAAGCCAATCAAGGGGAGGAAATGAGATGTTACAACAGATTTATTCTTCCAAATGTGTTTTTAATTTAAAGAAGAAACCCTCTCCTCCCATCTGACACTGTATTGTTTTAGGCATTTCATTTGTGTGCATTCACTTTCCTGGTCAGGGTTCGTAGGTGGCCCCATAAGCCCAAGGGGGCTTGGTTCAGTTTGGTGTTTGGGGCTTTTTTTCCTTCTTTGATTTCCCAACCGTCTCCTATATTCATTTTTCTATTTATCTTGTCCTCGATCCAAAGCTCACTGCTGGCAGTGGGAATCTGCAAAGTCTGACCTCAGCCGGCATCGACTCCGGCTTTTCATACATCAGGCAGCGCCTGTTTTCTGTGGTTATGAAAAAATATGTTTATGAAAATGATGTTTATGAAAATACTGATGCATTCATTTGCAGGCGGGGCACTGAGGGCAGGAGGAAGAGGGACAGGGTTTTGCTGCTGCAAAAGTAACAGCACCAAGTGCCCTTCAGCATCCCCTTGTCTTGGGAGGACACCAAAAAGTCCACCAGTGGGTTATTAAATTAACAGGAAACGCACACAGTTGTGTCTAACGCTGAGGCCGGTGGTGGGATTTGTCTCACCAGCATCGGGCACTTAAGGGGGGTCTGGCCCAGGTTAAGCAGCTAAACTGTGGATGTAAAAGTGAGGAGAAAAAGATCTATTCAGACTCCTGCTCTTCTGCACAATGATTTCTCTACCTACATATATAAATACATATATATAAACACATAAATATGTAGCAAAATAAAAGTTTTTCAAACAAAGTGGGAAACACTGAGTTGGATGAGCCCCCAAATCCCTTTTTCCTCCCTTTCCTCCCCGGGACAGCATTTTAATTTAACCCTGAGCAGCCCAACGTGTGTCCCAAGCTGCTCTCCACCCCCTAAACCCCAAACGGGGAAAAGAAACCACCTCTGCGGGAGACTCTTCCTTTTCAAATAGCTTACTTCATTATTAATATCATGATTAATTATTAATAGCTTAATTAATGATCAATAGCTTAACTTCAATAGTTTAATTCTATATTTCCAATGTTGCAAAGACCGGACACTCACCAAACCCCAGAGTTTTGAACCCCGATTGCTTTATCTGACATTTCAGAGTGTTTTGACCCTGCTGGGCAGAGCTTTCCTGTGGCTGCGCTGAGCCTCCCGGCCCTGGGAGCTCCCAGCTCCTTCCCCGCCTGCCTCTGCCCCCACAAAAAAGAGGAATAACCCAAAAACAGGGACTCAGGAGCCAAACCCACCACAGTTGCATTAAGGAGCAATTCCCCATTTTCTCGTGGTGCGGGATATTTTATTTTCCTTTTAAACTTCTTTTCAACGTGCCCCGTGATGCTGCATCCCCCTCCCGGGTCCGGGACGCAGGTCAGGACCCCCGGGGGGGGCGGGGGGCGAAGGGCAGGTCCCATTTCAGCCCATCACATCGGCTTGAGCCTGCCGAGCCCCAAACCCTCCAACGCTGGTGCTGCTCCCCTGAGACCCCCCCTGAGGCAAAACCTCCGCCGCTCGCACCCACCCTGGCCGAGCACCAGCGTTTGGACCAGGGGACCAACTTTTTTTCCTTTTTTTTTAGGAAAATTAAGCAAAAAAAGCAAAACTTAAAAAAAAAACCCTAACTGCTGAATTGCCCTGAAAAAGGCTGTTTAGGGAGAGATGGTGTGGGCTAAACTGATCATTGGGTAACGGAGTTAGTCTGAAAATGGTTATGGTATCACTCTATATAACTATAGATATGATGATTATTATTATCATTATCATTTTTATAATCATAATTGTCTATTTTAAATATTTAATATTTCTATATATTCCTACTTTATAATTTTAAATTTTATTTTTATTTCCCTATTTATTTTGATATTTTCCCTCTCTGGCCCAGCACCGCAGGTTGCTTTGGAAGCTGCAGCTCCGCGTCCCAGCTCGGCAGCACATGGAGCCCTCGGGCTGCTCGCCCCGCTGAGCCCGGCCTCGCCGCTGGCCCGCACAAGCTGCTTTAGGAGACGACGCCGAAGAGCCGGGTGGGAGCAACAAACAACCCCAAGACACTAGTTTTTGGGGTGACCAGTGCTGGAAATGGCCGAGAAAATTTCCCATTTCACCCTATTCATCCAGAATTAATTTTCCTTCGCCCAAGCAAACAGGATTTTGCCGTGACCGGTATCTTTCAGGTGGAGCCTTTGCAACAACAGGACACCTCGACCTTCCCCAGAGCCAGAGCTGAAACACCCCCAAAGCCCCACACATGTGCACCAGGCAGAGCACAAACGTTCCTAACTTCAGTGTTTTAAATTAAAGGAAATGCCAAGGGGAATTACAGGCAAACCTTGTGCAACGTTAAACGCTGGAAAACAAAGTTTCGTGCTATAGCAGCCCAAAATTGCAGCTTAATCCAATCAAGCATTATTGTTTTGCACGCCTGTAAATGACATTTTTTCCTTGGGAAGGTTTCTCCCTTGCAGCCAGCGCTGGGCTCCCTCACTCCAACGGAAACTTTACGTGATGTGACGTTTAATTCCTGCACAAGGAGGTTTAGACAACGGCCGTGACGACGGCTGGAGCGCTCCAGGGTGTCAAACCACACGTGAGCTCCCCAGCTGAGCCGTAAACCTCGAGGCTGCGGCAAAGGTGCCGGGGGAAGGAGGGGGACGCCCCTCTCCTCGCCCCATCCCCAGCTCGTGGCGGGCTCGGCCCCAGGCCTCGCCCCTGCACGGCTGCGCTGCAGCTCGTGTGCACCCAAGGTTTGATTTTGTGTTGGGATCCGCCAGGAAAAGGTCAGTTCCCCAGTACTGAGCTCTCACACAACCGACCAAAATCCCAATTTTCACAGGAAAACACAGCAATTACAAAAAAATCCCTCTTGGAACATAATCCTAATGCCCTAATAAAATATCTAAAGGCTCCTACCGTGAGACGACCTGGGCATCTCCCGCCGGCTTCACTCAGCATGGGCAAACACATTTTTTTATCCTCCGTCCACCTCTGAACAGCGCAGGGTTGTGCTTTTCAGCTTCACGGCTCCTCGGGGGACACAAGCACAGAATAACACGTTATACCCCCATGGCCACGCTCCAGCTAAACCACACGTGCTCTGCCGTGCTCGCCCGCCGCAGGACTTGCTGCACAGAGCTGGGACCAGCTGGGAATCCCTGCTGGCATCAGTCCCAGGAGAGCTGCTCTTCAGCCCCGCTTATGCTGGTTAAGCTGGGACCAGCAAGTCTAACCCACCTCCAGTCAGCCGCATAAATGCTGCGGCTGTTTTACCAGACCACATACACTCTACTCTCTCTTTTTTTATTCCCACCAATACCAACATCCCTTTTTTCAGCAGAAGGCTGGTTTTTCTTTCGGGGGGGCACCGTTTCCTCCATCCTACGTACCCCGAGGGCTGCGACGCGTGGCCGTGTCAGCTCGGACAGCCCTGCTGAAGGCAGAGCAGCCTCTGGAGGGGGGGAGCAGGAGACAGACGCTCAGCAGGACGGCGACGTGGCCCCGGCGAGGCACAGCACGGCACAGCACGGCACGTCCCACAGCACCGTGGGTTTTTTTTCCCCGTTTGGCTCAGCAGGACATTGACAGGTCCCATCCTGAGGGACATCGCTGAGCAGTGCACACCAAGGGGAATGCGTGAGGAAAATGCCACCTCTCCTGGTAAAAAGAACCCTCTTTTGATCACTTCCATCAAGCTGTTTGGCAGCAGCTGTGGCTGCTTCACGGGTGGGTGCCAGGACAAAAGGAGATCAAGAGATTTCGGGCCACCCGGTAACGCAGCCAACCCGAAACGCGCCCACGCATCCCGGCCAGCTCCCGCGGCCTCACCTCTGACACCCGGGTCCAGGGGATGCTCAGGACAAGGCGACGCTCAGGACCAAGGGCCGGTCAGGATCAGTCCACATCCAGCGCCAGAGTCGCAAAAACCCGCCTGGAGCCCAAATTCCACCGAAAAGCCGCAGCGTGGGGCCAGGCTCTCAAAAACCGCAAGTGCCGAGGGGCCCTCTGCAGCCCTGAGTGGGGAAATGGAAAAGAGGGGAAAGAGCTTGGGGGGGAGTCAGGACACTGAGCATCGCCCGCTCTGCTGCCCCGGGCGGGTGTGGGGAGGGTGGCACGTCTATTTTTTGGGGGGGAATAGGTCATTATACGAATCCCCTCCCACTCTCAATAAATTTTGGCTGCTGATTATCTCTCCTCATTTCCACAGCGGAGCTTACAGCCAGGCAGAAAGCCCACCACACCCCCCTTTTCCAACACCCCCCCCCCCCCCCCCGCCCCCCCCTCTTCTCTCGCCCCCATTCCCCCCACATCACCGCGGCTCTGGCTGGCTTCGTGCGCCCCGTCGGGCCCGCTTCCCCCCCCCGCGCCCCGCGGCACCGGGCGGGCTCTGCTCCGGGGGAGGGGAGAGGCTCGTCCCCCTCGGAGGCGGCTATAAAGCGGCTCCGAGCAGCGGCCCCCGGGCAGAGAGGCCACGGCCATGAGCTCTGCAGGGAGCCCCGACGGGGCGGCCACGGGGCTGCTGCTGCTGCTGCCGCCGCTGCTGCTGCTCGGTGCCCTCCTGCTGCTGGTCGGGACCCGCTGCTGCCGCCCCGGCACCAAGGGGGGGCTTTTGGGCAGCCGGACCCCACCGGGACCCTTCGCTTGGCCGTTGGTGGGCAATGTGCTGCAGCTGGGCCGCTTGCCCCACTTGGCTTTCGGGCAGCTGGCACGCCGCTACGGCGCCGTCTTCCAGCTGCGGCTGGGCCGCCGGCGGGTGGTGGTGCTCAACGGCGAGGCGGTCATCCGGCGGGCGCTGGTGGGCTTGGGCACCCGTTTCGCCGGCCGCCCCGATTTCCCATCCTTCCAGTTGGTGTCTGGAGGGCGTAGCGTGGCCTTCGGGTCCTGCTCGCCCCGCTGGAGGGCTCGCCGGCGCCTGGCCCATGCCGCCCTGCGCGCCCGCTCGACGGCGGCCGAGGTGGAGCGGCACGTGGTGGCCGAGGCTGGGGACCTCGTCCGGCTCTTCCTGCAGCGCAGCCGGGGCGGCGCCTACTTCGAGCCCTCCCCGCTGTTGGTGGTGGCCAACGCCAATGTCCTCTGTGCCCTCTGCTTCGGCCGCCGCTACGGCCACACTGACGGCGAGTTCACGGCGCTGCTGGGCCGTAACGACCGCTTTGGGCAGACGGTGGGGGCGGGCAGCATGGTGGACGTGCTGCCCTGGCTCCTGCGCTTCCCCAACCCTGTGCGCCGTGTCTTCCGCGATTTCCAAGCTCTCAACCGGGAGCTGCACGGCTTCGTGTGCACCAAGGTGGCGCAGCACCGCCGCACCTTCGACCCACGCGCCCTCCGTGACGTCAGCGATGTCATGATTGCTGCCGTGGAGCGCGGCGACGGCCCCCCCGAGGGGCTGGGACCCGAGGACGTGGAGGGCGCCATGACCGACATCTTTGGTGCAGGGCAGGACACCACGTCCACAGCGCTCGCGTGGGTCCTCCTGCTGCTGCTGAAGCACCCGCGGCTCCAGCGGGACCTCCAGGCTGAGCTGGACCGGGTGGTGGGATGCTCCCGGTTGCCCACGGCCGAGGACCGGCCCCGCCTGCCCCTCCTGGAGGCCTTTATCTATGAGACGCTGCGCTACAGCAGCTTCGTGCCCATCACCATCCCGCACGCTACCACGGACGACGTGGAGCTCGAGGGCTTCCACATCCCCAAGGGCACTGTGGTCTTCATCAACCAGTGGTCGGTCAACCACGACCACAGCAAGTGGCCCGACCCACAACGCTTCGACCCCGCGCGCTTCTTGGACGCGCAGCAGCGCCTGGACCGTGACCGGGCCGGCAGCGTCATGATCTTCTCAGCTGGTCAGCGGCGCTGCATCGGCGACCAGCTCTCCAAGCTCCAACTCTTCCTCTTCACCGCCATTCTCCTCCAGCAGTGCTCCTTCCACGCCAACCCAGCGGAGCACCTCACCATGGACTGCATCCACGGGCTGGCGCTGAAGCCGCGGCCCTTCACCATCACCGTGCGCCAGAGGCACCCTGAGCTCACCCAGCCCTGAGCACCTGCTGGGGGTGGGTGGTGGGTCCTGTCTGTGCTGCATCCCCTCGGTTTGGAGCAGGCAGGGCCGGGGGGGTGGGGGGGGGGGGCAGCTCTTGCCACAGCACATCCCCATAGGGTGAAGGGCAGTGAGTCCCCGCAGCAATAAATGCCTTTGACACGGGACCTGGCTCTGCTCGTTTTCTCCGGGAGGGGGGTGGCTGGGAGCACTGTTCACACCCTGCATCCCCCTGAGCTCTCCCACCCCAAAACAGGTCAAACCCCACCTCCCCACAGGGACCTCCCTGCAAGGACTGGAGCCCACTTGGCCCCAGGGTGCAGCAAGAAGTAATTTGCTTCACCTATCGCAGCGGAAAGCTGGAGAAGGATGTTCGGGGCAGGGGGAGGATGCACTTCCCAAGGAAAGCCACGGGGGAGCCAAGGGAGGCTGGAGGGGTCTTGCTGCTGGAAGTTAAAGACCATTTGCTGGGGGACGGGAGTTTGACCCCATCACTTTGAGGCCATGAGCAAGGCTCCCTGCTCTGGTTTGGGTGTGGAAGGAGATTTGGGAAGGTTTTGGCGGGGGATTGCTCACCCTCCTCCCCCCCAGACCCCACTAGTGGCTTGTGGCGTGGGGTGGAGGGACACCTCCCTGGGGTAGGGCAAGCAAGGGGAAGGTATTTCCCCTCTACCATCCTCTGCTCGAAGTGGAAAGAGGCTTTGGGCACCCAAAAGCAGGCTCTGGCAATGTGCATTGAATCTCTGCTGAAATGGGGCACAGCCCATCTCCAAAATCATGCTTTTCCCCCCAGATTCAGCTCCTAAATTACATCTGGCCAGCTTGACCTGCAGCTGTAGGGAAATCCTCTTCTCTTGGGCACAAGTCCCTCGTGCATGAAGTAAATCCATCCCTGCCAGGCAGCTGCTACTGCCCCGCACGCCACTGACACAGGCCTGAACTGCATCACCGAGTCACCACAGCAGATAAACCTTAGTGATTTTTTTTACGGTTCGACCAAAGCTAACAGAGCTGGCTCTGTATCAGGGTGTCTTCAGCTTTATCTGGTCCCCGAAAGGGAGGGCAGAAAGAGCCACACAGGCTAAAACCGTGCTTATCTCAGTGCCATGAGTCTGTGGCCACCCTGAGGAGCTTCAGAGGACAGTGCAAATATCCTCCCACTACAAGAATTTACCAACAGCCAATTTATCTCCTTCAGAGGCTTTACCAAGCAGTAAGGCTGGATTTATGTCTTTTGAGGGGGGGGCAGCCACGGGCAGGGTGTCCTCAGGGGACACCGCAGTGGCATCAGGAACCCACCAGCCCTGATGCTCAGCAGGGCACAACCAGGACTTAATTTCTGTGCTACACGTTGGGGTTCCAAGTCCTACTTGTGCTGCTCGTGCAGTGGGTAAGGATTCGTGCCATGCTTCTGCACCATTAGTGAGACACGAGGAGCTGGCGGGCGGGGGGTAAAATGGGCCGTAGCTCAGAACGTTACCGGGACAGTGTTTCAACGGGTCAAATGAAAATGAAGACGAGAGGTGAAAGGCAGCTGGACCAAACAACTGACTCTTGGTCATTATGGGAAACCCCAACGTGGTTTTTAGGCATTTTCCTAGTGAGAGTGAACAGCGGCACAGGCAGCCTGGTTCTTTCTTCAACCTTATGTGACGGGCAGACTAAAACAGAGGAATGAACACGGGAAGAGCCCCAGGGCCGCAGCCCTCCTCCTTCAGCCATCTCAGAGCACGAGGACGCTTCCAAGCCGCGGCAGTGACACCACCAGCACCGGTGTGACCAGGACACCCACCACACCCCCCCTAGGAACCACCCCGAAGCGAAGGCAGCTGCAGCCCTTCAAGTAGAAACCTTGACATTGAGCTCCCTTGGGCTCTGCAGAACCCATCTGCACCGTGACCGTGTTTTGCTCCCCCTTCTTGGCCCCCACTCACCAAAAAAAATAGGAGAGGTTGCTGCTGCTCCTCAGGAATATTGTTGGATCTTGATAAATAGCGCTTGTTTTTTCCTTGTCCTTACATTATTCTGCCCTACCCCCAAGGCACTTAAATTTGGGGCTCTCCAAGCCCAAAGGAAGCTTTGGGTGCTGACGTGGTCGGGGCAGCAGCGTGCAAAGCCTACAACCACAGCGCTTCTTTCCGCAGCCGCGGGAGGAATCTGCTTCCAGCACTTACTTGAACGATTTTGCAATATTTTGACCACCTCATTTCTCATGTTTAAGGACAGATGCTGCCAGGAAACATGATTTTTTTTTTTTTTTTTTTAATATGGAAGCGGGATGCCGGGAAAGGCTTTGTGTATTTCCAACCCCTGTGTCCAAACCCGCTCCCGCTCCGACGGCTGCCTCTACAGGCAGGTACCACACCGCTCCCACCACAGCGTCGGAGCCACCAAAATGCTGGAACACGCTCTCTGCTATTGAGCAAAAGACACACAAGAGACCTGGCTGCAAAACGAAGCCTTTTTCTAACAAGAAAAGCAATCAGTCCATCATTAATCTTGCCCTCAAAACAATTCGCTGCAGGTATGTAAGCAACCCAGTGCAGGGAGCCCAGACAAATCTCAGCGCCTCTTCTGCTTTTCATAAACAACTTAATTATGAAAACCCGATCCAAAAGGCCCTTAACTTCTACACTGCAGTCAAGCTGACATCAGGCCAGTAAATAAGAAGCTGAGTTTTGTTACGGGATACATTTAGAACAATGGGACTCTCTATGCAGAGGACAGTCCTGTATTATTTTGTCTGTTTTCAGGGTCTTGAGCCTTTCTCAGAAAGTCAAAATTAAATACCCCTCATGAAGAGAACCGGCTCTCTGGCTCCTGAAGCTGCCGAGGCCACGCTTTCATGGCTGGTACTGCCACGGCTGCCTGCATCTGCAGAACCAGAACCACAGCAGGTCTATAACAAGCAGTAATTGTGTTCAACCTTATTCCCTTGCCTCTTTCCCCCAGCTTTTGACCTCAATTTCCCTTCACAGTGAAAACACTTCCCCAAGGTCAGCTTTTTTTCTGATTTTACTACGTGCTTTACAGACAATACTCAAATATTAGCCAAGTTGACTTATGTAAATTTTAATTCTATCAGTGCTTTCTGCTGAAAACCCTCAGCAATTTACTTATTATAATATTCAGGAGACTTTGAGGTGGTCTTATGCTAAATAATTCTGAATAAAACAGCGACTGCTCCTTCACATCAGGAGAAAGGTTCGTCACGGAGCAGACCGAGCTGCTGTAAGAACAAGACAGCGACCCCCCTGCTCGCAATCCTCCCAGCTCAGGTTGTCTCCAACCAAGCAGGGTCTGTGCAGGTCAGATTTTGCCAGGGAATTTCCAAGGAATTACAAGTGTCATTGAACCAGAGAAATCTGGGGTTAGCAGAAATAAGCCGGGCTGGGATGACCGTCCTGTTCCTAGGAGGAAGCAATGTTGACATTTCTATTCCAATACTGAGTCAGAAGTTTCCCAGCACATGGGAGAGGTGCTCACAGCTCTGGTATGCTCTTTTTATTGGAAACCAACTACATAACTGAATGTCTGCTTTTAAATCCCTCTTTCTGAAGACTACCCTGTCCAAGGCCATGGGGTCAACACTGACCTCCTCTCAGCCATGTCCAAGCTGCTTAAAACCATTTTCCCAGCCGTGCTCTAAGCCACCAATGGCCAAGTTAACGCTCAAGTATTGCAAAATGTCCCTTGTAAAAGCCATTCAGCAACTTCTGATGGTCCAAGAGCCCGAGGTTTACACCAAATGTGAGGGTACCTGCAGATCCCTCCCTGAGACGGTGGCCCCAGTGTCACACCCTTGGCTGAGGCAGAGGTCTCGCCCTGGGCTCCCCCCACGCTGCTGCTGGGGTTCTCTTCTCCTGGGCATATCAAACTGCTCCCCGCAGTGACCCAGGGCACCAGAGGCTGCCACAACATCACCCTGAGGAGAAAAGAAAAGGCAAGAGATTCCAGAGGAGCTGTGCACCACAGACAGCCCTGGGGCTGCTCCTGGGAAGGGGGGGAGCCACAGAAGTGAGGGGGGGTGGTGCTCCGGCTGCCTTCCCAGGGAGGATTCCTCCACACAACCCTCGTGTCCTTCCGCCAGGGATGGGGATATGAGGTCGACAAGGAATTGAACACAACCAGAATTGCTCCTACCTATTCTGTCAGGTGGCCTAAACCCTGTTTCCCACCTCACTTATTCCTCTGTACAACTGCTGTATTTGAACTCCCAAACTAAGCGGATTTTGGGGAACGCTGAAGCACAGTCGGTGTCATCATTCACTCTCTCTGCAAAGCAATTCGAAATAAAATGGGCTAAAACTCAGGCAGTCTAAAGCACCCAGCACCAGCACCAAGCACAGCCAGCAAGCCCCGTGTTTATGGCTTTGTCCTGGGGAATCTGAAGATGGCCTTCAGGACCACGAAGGCCGAGCACAGAACACCTGCACCGGGTCACAACTGATTATCCACCTTTATTTAAAAACAACTTCACCTGGAGTACAGCGTTTGCCACAAAGTGTGGCCCTATGACTTTGGTGCATTTTAAAAACGTTAAGCTGTAGTTGTATTGACATACAAAATCTGGTACAGGTGTAACCCACATTATAATATATATCAACAGTAATATATAAACGATAACGTCGAACATCACTTTCCCATCATTTCCTATTGCCCTCAGCACAGCCACCATGTGCACGAGTACAAGGACGTTACGTAGACAACCTCTACCCACTCATCGGGTCTCTTCACCCCGACACGTATTGGCATAAAAAACAAGAGAGCAGCACAGGTACCTTTAAGCAGGATCCCCTTCTTGTTTAGAAATACTCTATTTCCAACAGAACAGCACAGTGAGGAAACAGTTAAAAGCTTCACTTATTCTTTAGTATCATAATTTAACCACAGGTAGGTACATTTTAAAGTTAAGACAAGAGTAGCTCCAGGAAATTATTCTCTGTCACCCCGGGGTAAGTCCAGAAGAACTTATCTGGATGGGAGCAGGATGGAGTCTCTCTACCAAAAGGCAGGTTAATTTCTTGTGGTCCTGGGATGTGTAGAGTGCAGAGGAATTCCCACTGTACTCTGGGACTGGTCTGCAAAACGTGCAAGTTTTAAAAAGTCTCAATTTCCATGTTGTCTGAAAGCTGCTGAGGTACACCCTCCCCTTGCGAACAGGAGGAATGGCTTCCCCTCCCCAGCACGCGGCGTGCCGAGAGCCTAACAGGAGACCGCACATTTTATTGCTAAAGAAAAAAATAAATGCCAAGCATTGGCCATTGGGAAGTGTTTTAGTTCCAGAGCCCTGCCTTATCTCCACATCAACCTGCAAGCTATGCCGTTAGAATTGAATTACATTACTTAGTCACATTCTTCTTATTCACAAGAAGCCAGGAAAAGGGAAAACCAAAACAAAAAAGGTTCTTTTGATCATTATGTCATAACTTCCTGGAGATCAGACTGAAAGTGGCAAAATACAGCTTTTATCTGCACTTGAAAGGATCTGCAAGTTCTGTCATCACCCTTCATCGTTGTCTTAGAGACACATTAATTAGGTTCCAGCAGATAGCAGACAAGAAAAAACAACACGCCAGACACAGACCTCACCCCAGCTCTGCCGGCGGGAGCAGTGCCGCCGGGGGAAAGCTCTCCCGTACCAAAACCAGAGGAACAGAGCTCTCCGCTTCAGATCCCCCAAGAAAGGGACAAGACCACACACACAAAGGATACGCGGGAGCGAAATGCCAGACCCTGCTCTTTTAAGCCAAAACAAAAGTCTATTTTTTTAAAAAACCACAGAAGGGAAGCAGGCAATCAAATGCACAGAAAGCTTAAAGCATTGACCGAAGGTCCGAAATAGAATAAAAGAGAGTGGAAAGGTTGTACCTGTGTGAAACCATCTGAGAATGAACACCAAATGAGAAGAATCACCACGCATTAATGACCACCTTTTCCTCGAGGGAGGCAGGTTATTTTTACTCAGACAGAAAAGGTTCTGCTCACAGCCCAACATGCCCCACCCGGCCGCACCAGATGCCTTCTGTCCCCAGAAGAAAATGACTTCAGCTTCTATCCGTAAGAAAAACAAGATTTTTGGTATCGGTTTCCTAACAGGCTGTTTAGTCTGTAACCCAAAGCTGTGTTTTTACAGCGCTCTTTCCTGAGGACTTAACAGAGGCTGCTTGTCTGGAGAGGTGCTGCCAACCAATACAGCACCTTGGCAATTAACAAATTAACAAAAAGCTTTCCTCGTGCAGCCCCCCCTCTTACAGACTTAACAAACATAAATGGGATGAAGCACTCGAACCGAGCCCAGTGCAGGGACCCAAGCAGCAGACGAAAGGAACAGCAAATCCACAGGTTTTTCTCACACTTAGAATCCCTTGTTGTTTTGAAACAGACAACCCCAAAAAAATCAAAGGAGAATTTAAATCTGTGGAAACACAGAGTGAAAGTTGTCTCTGGAAAATACATAATCCAAAGATGGTTTATGTTAAACAGTTTATGTTTTGACAAGTTAAACAGGTGAAGGCTTGAAGGCATCTGCAAATAAGTAAAGCTACAGATTCTCAGTAGGGTAAATATTTCCTTTTTGCACTCTCCCAATTACCTACGCTGAAACCATTTACTTTTGGAAGGCAGCAACCTTCAAACAACACACAGAACAGCAAACGCTACTGATTAACATCACTCTGGGACTTGCTGGCAGGGAAAGGCAACCCAAGGACAGCTAACTACATGACTGTTTTGAGAGCTATTACCATTTCTCTCCAGAAAAAAACCCTGCAAATCTTCCATAAAAGAATCACGTTGATGATCATCATCTTTTGGATATTCCTGTTGTGGATTTCCCAGCTTAGCTTAAGCAATCAAAAAAAAAATAGCTGAAAGACTTGTGCAAATATTTAAAGATCGGATGTTTAGAAGAAAAAAAAAAAATGGTCATCCACTGGAAATACTCAAAACAAGACAGATTCACACTAAGTAAAAAAGGCAGCTTCACCATTCCAATGAAGAACTCAAAGAAGAGCACACATTAATCAAATATAAAAAAAAAGTCCCACAATTACAGATCAAGTGCCCACTCATCATGAGGGGAGCTCTGCACAAAAACACAGGGATCAACTTTAGCCTGTCAGGATTCAGCTGTCCATTTATAAGTATCAGTTTTTATTATAAAGCTAATTGCACACTTGCCTGGATCTCATGATATGAGTTCAGCACCAAAATTTTAGAGAGTTTAATTTGGACAAACAAAAAAAAGCTAAAAAGTGCCAAATCTATAAAATGGGAAGTTTTTAAGCTCAAGTTTGCTACACATTTCCCCTTCAGTGTCATTTTCACAAAGTAAAAAACCCATCAGTTTAATACACATGTGCAAGGGACTGAAAAGGTGATATAAGAAATGTTTCACTCTTGCACTTTTTTACTTTACACTTCACAAACACTATACGACACGGCAAGACATAACAAACATTAAAAAATAAGCGTCCAGCTAGCTGCCAGGGGAGACTTGAAGGGCTGTCAAGAAAGCCTTGCTAAATATTTGGAGAAATGTTTGCACGTAGTTTTTGCTTCCCCATTGGTGTCAGTGCACAGCAGAGTTTACTTTGTTTGGTGCCCAGGAGCTGTCAGGGGAAACATCCGTCATCAGCTTTGCCTTCTCGGTGTCACCTAACGAGTCAAGGAGAACTGGTAGAAGAATGTTACAGGGAAGTGTCAGCTTTGCCACAGAATATTCCTGTTCCTGTAACCAGTGTTCCACTGATAAATAACTACTTTTCAAACTAAATTATCACATCTAAACCACAGCAGCATAGCTTAGAGGGACACAGGAGGTTTTCAATCTCATGTGAGTGAAGGGAGTAACATCACTGGGAGGAAGTCCTAAAGGTTAAAATCTTAGTACTCACTTCTCTGACAAAAGCAATGCACCTCTTAAAAAATAACGTTTGTATTGTGAAGAAAATCTCGTTGGTCCCCTGGTAATAACTCCCTACAGTGAGCAGTGCTGGCTTCCCCCAAGCGGAGTTTAGGCAGAGCTGGAAAGGGCCAACGAGTGTGTTCTGGACACCAGCACCCATTTGTTCACAGCAAGGAAGAAAGGGCTGAGAATTCGCTCAAAGTCATTGCTGTCTTCTTGTTCTGCAAGTGTAAGTCACAGGTTCAGTGCCCGTTTGAGCCAACGGGCTGAGGGAGTGAGAACATCCCGCTGCCTCCCGCACAGCGCGCTGGCAGAAAGCAGCAGCAGCTGCCCGCCCAGCCCGGCGGCTCCGAGCGTCACCGCACCTGAACCCCGACCAGAGGCATGGCCTCAGTTATTCAGTTAATACGTATCACTAAGGGAAAGAGAAAACAGTTAATCTGAAAAAGCTTTTGGCTGAAGACTTCCTCAGGAATCAGTTGAGAGAGCTCACCAGCAAGCAGGCCTGAAGTTCAAGTTGTTAGATAGGTAGAGTTGTGATGTGAAATATATGTGTATATATAAATATGTATATATTTTATATCACAAACTATATCTCTCACATATATCTGATATATACATAATCACAAATATTTTCATATCACAAATTCTACCTATAGACCCTCCCCCCCTCCGTTTTTAAGAATTTGACTTTTTCAGGAATTTTAAAATCAAACCTATGCAGTGCTGTAAGAAGGAAAACAATACAAAATTTTATCCAATTAAATCCCACCAAGATCTTTTCCTGGGCGTGCTGGTCAGACTGCTGCGTGTTTCTTCCTGTAAACTCTTGTGGCTTATCCATGAAGTGCAATCAAAGTTGTCAGGATCACGAAACCCCTCTGACAGGAATTCTGCTGTCCGTGCAGCACCAAGTGCAATGAGCCTTTACAGATTTACTCTTCCCAGACT
This sequence comes from Strix uralensis, assembly GCF_047716275.1. Taxonomy (NCBI): domain Eukaryota; kingdom Metazoa; phylum Chordata; class Aves; order Strigiformes; family Strigidae; genus Strix; species Strix uralensis. Next base: position 12,712,020 of record NC_133986.1, read on the forward strand.
GACCGCAGCTCTTCCAGTTCTCTCTCACTTTCTGCATCCTGGAAATGCAGTAAGAGAACAGATAAATATACAGCCTAACTGAAACAATTAAAAAAGAGAACTTCCCTTCTCTTCTCCAACCCCACACCAGGTTTTAAGCATACCCACAGCCTTACGTTTTTTCCTCTTAATGCCTTTTTCTCCTCCCCTGTACTCCCCTGTACAAAGACGCTACTGTCTTTGAAGCCTAATGAAGTTTTCCAAGTATCAAAGAGAGTTTCTCTTTTATTTCCTTTTGAGAGACAAGAACCGACAACCAGAGCAGCAGAATTCAAACCTCTGCTCCCTCACTGACTTCACAGTCTGGATAAATGCCTGTTTTTTTTCTTCTCAACATGATGGAAGTTATTTGATTGTCAATGAGAACTGACATTTGCAAAGACTTAAAGCCACTTTTAATTTCGGAGCAGGAGAGAGAATTAACTGTTCATGACTTTTCTGCCTGTAGCTCTCTCGTGGTCTTTCCTGAAAAATCTCAGTGCTTTTCTGATTAAACTCTAACACATATTTCTTGTTCTTTTGGAAAAAAACTTCTTTATATTTATTAGCCATGCCATTCTAACTCCATCTAGAGAGATTTCCAACCAGTGTACGGTGAGGAAGCTCCCCATCAGGCAGACCTAGGGTGCTTCCTCTGCCAGAAGGGAACAAATCCTGCTTCCTGCCCTGGATTCCCCACGTCTGGCCACAGCCAGTGGCCCGGGGGTTTAGGCAATGCAGGCCGGTGCCCTGCAGGTGGTAGCACAGGCAAAGCCAGCTCCGTGCCAGCTGGTCCACCAAGATCTCTTGCACACTTGGGGTTTGAATCTCAGCACAAAACTTTGCTACAGCAACCTGAAAACTAATCATGGCCTTCAAACAGAGTGGCACAAAAACGCTGCGTATTTCTATAATTCTGCCTTCCATCCAGAACGTTTGTTCCATCTGACTAAGGCTGAAGCTGCAAGATCTGGATGACCTTGCTTAACATTGCTTGCATTTTCATGACGATGCAAATAACATCAGACCCATATTAAAAGCTGATGGCCTTTTATCCGGTTTCTAACTGGCAGTAATTTGAGGGCACCTTCTATAAAATTTCTGCTTAACAGGAAAAGTGCAAGGGAAAAGGAAAGTGCAGAAGAGCTCCCAGCTGGGGAACGCTGCCACATGGCACCTTCTAAAACACATTTCGATCCACTCTCCAAAACCCTGTAAAAGTAATAAAAAAGCTGAAATATCCTAGATATTAAAAAAAATAAATGCTGGGCAGCACACACAAACTTCTGAATGGCTCAGCACCATCAGCTCCAGCCTGGGGGAGCCCAGGAGCTACCCTGGCACCAAGAGTTAGACCTTGGCTGCTCCTCCAGAGCCACACAGGTAATGAGAAGAGGGAGCACAGCGCTTCAGCCCCAGGACAACCACTCGGCTTAAGTGGCCCCACCTGAACTGAGCTGGCCAGCCACGCCAGCACCAAAACGAATAAACCTTCCCCCAGAACAGCGTGCTGGGAGGTGCAGTCGTGCAGATCCCCCAGCTCACGAGGCACAGCGCTGAGCATGTGCCAGGTGTCCGAAAGGGGCTGTAACCTCACCCTGCAAGTAGCATAGGAATGGCACCGGGGCCGCCTGGACTTCTGAACCCCTATCAGACACTCGCAGCTTCTTATTATTTTTCATTATTTTGCTGAATTGCTTTAGGCATTTGGATAACAGGTCCCAAGAGAAGAAAAGAGTCCACGCTAAGGAACAAAATACTTTAAAACCTGGGCTTACAAACTGGAACATCTTTTTGAAAACAATTTTATCTCTGGAACCATTTTATTTCCACTCATCATCGATCTGTGCTTACTGAGACTGCTACCTCTTTTGTATTAGCTGGCAGCTCTGAAGCAAGGTTCATCCAGAGAACAGCTGCGGTGTTGTTCCCCATGTCCCTGTAACACTGTGAAGAAAAAGTGACAACGTGAGAAGAGTTAAACGGGGAAAAAACAGGCAGCAAATGTAACCGAGCAATTATGGACCCTGGCAACTGATAAAAGGAGCGGTTTCTACCATTTGTACTGTATAGTTTCAGGCTTCTGACATTTCCTGCAGCATCCTTCGTTCACAAAGCATTATAACCACCATCAGATTATGGAATACTAAATTTCCTTTTTTTTATTTTTGGGCAAGGAGATTGCTTTTTTTGGTTGAAGATTTTAACGTGTCCCTGTGATTTTCACCATTTTTGAAACTCTATTTTTATTTCCACTTAGCCACTATTCCTCACACCCCTTTCATCACAAAACCTCTGTACTGAGAGCACATCCTCTTATGAAGCTTACATTCCCTCAGCTGGTAAACACGAGGTTCACCTGTAATGTCTAATATTTACAGGTCTCTCAGGTCTCACAATAGGTGTGAAATACTCTTCATCCTGAATTCTCCTCCAACAGCAGAGCAACAGTCATTCCCCTGTATAATAGGAAGGGTTTTGGTGCTGAGAATCATGGAGGCATTTGGGGACTACAAAATAAGCATGGTAAAAGGAAGTGGTTGCTAAAAAAAACCATCAGCAATGCAGTTAATCATTGCTGAAAGTGCCATAAAAAGCCAACATTCAGTTAGGATAAGGAGTCAGACTGCAGTGTCACCACACAGCACGTGTGTCTTTTGGGGATTCTCCTGTGTCGTGGGATAGTTCTGAAAGAGAAGTCTCTGTGCTGCTGTGAGAGTTGACAGATTCCTGCGTCTGGTGAATTCAAAATAGATGGAGTCATGGACACCCTCAAAGCCTTTAAAAACCCTGTGTCCCTACACATCAGTCAAAAATGTCAGAAGATGACTATAAAACACAATTCTTTTTTTGTTTGAAGTTTGACCCATCAGAGCACTATTGTCTTCAAAATAATTAATAACAATTGCACTTCTTAAATTTTGTGATTACGGATGTGATCCAAAGTGACAGAGCCTGGGATTAGGAAGAAAAACCCCAAACCCAAAATCAACAGATACAAGTAGTCCTATTTACCTTTCTGTTAACTTGTGTTTGCAGAGTATTTCTGAAGCTCAATCACATCTGTCAGACAGGTGGTGAACTATTAGCCAAATAAAAACGTACCAGCCCATGTAGATTACACACAGTGAAACCCACATTTTTACATCAATGCCAAAAATCTATTCAGGTTAAGACTTGGAAGGATCTGCTGCTGCAGCTTCACTGGAAATAAGTTCCAAGTCTTTCATTCTTTACTCTACACAAGACATTTAGGGGTGATTTTGAATTTCCATGAATGCTGGCTATGTTTACAAGCAGAGAGAGCAGCAGTTAAGAGCACATTCCTCATGGTACGTAAGCCGCCAGAAACAAAAGGTTTGTGCGTACGTAGCTAATTTTACCTAATGGACTCGTGACTAAATACACACAGTGTATTATATGTATCTCTGCAATATATCAGAGATAAAATCCAGCTGGTGTGAAGGCTACTACATGTCTTGGTGGGTTTTTCTCCTCTGCTATCACCTTCATTTTCCTTTAACAAGATGCTTATTGTGAAATAAATTCTGCACCTAGGTTCCAGGAATAATGTACTCCAGACTAAGCAGATCCTACGACTTGCACGCTACCCTGATAAAATTCACATTCTCTGGGACACTGGGAATTCAGGAATTTCACAGAGAATGACTACAGCTACTCTTTGCTACGCCCACTCTGGCTAGTATTTCTAACACTATTTGGGCTTTAAATATTTCTAGACTCCAACTGGAGGTTGTAGAAATTAAGCAGCAATTTTAACGTTTGAGAGTTCAAAACCAGTTATTCCCTCAACACAAACAAAAGGATCTTTGGAGCTCCAGGCTCCAAGCACTCACGGTGTATTTAATCACCACTCAAGACTCCCATCTGCATTGGTAAAATTAGAGACATCCTTTATCCTGTACTTTCCCCCATGATTCTCTTTCTGTATACACCACAGAAATTCATGGTGGGATTAAACCTCCAGCCTGTGGCTTACAGGTTACCAGTGCTGCTCTATATAGAATTTGATCTCTTAAAACACAAGAAGGATGCTCCAGTGGATGACTCAAAGGCAGAATCCTCCCTGAATTTTAATGCCTCTGCAGCAGATAATTTGGTCTTTTTTAGAAATGTTATCATTTTATAAAATCTTGCTTCTGCATGGAGTAATTTATATGTGCTTAGCACTTTACAGCCAAAGATAATTTTTTAATACAAATATTTCTTATCCTAGAAGCATATGACTGAACTAAAGAAAGCAACAAGTGACGGGTTACCTTGGCAATGTATACTCTGCCTGCTTTGGAAAATCCCGGGCTCAGTTCCTCAACCTACAAAGAACAGAGGGGAGAGAAAGGCAGACATTAGGATATGCAAAGGACACAGTTAATGCTTACACCAGGCTTACTGAATCTCTTAGAAAAGAAAAAAAAAAAGATGACTAAACCCTACTTTTGTAAATAGATAGATCAGTGTAAGAAGTTTCCCGAGGCTTCCCTGGCTGGGTTGGGCAAGTCCCCAGATTCTCATGAAGTGCCTGCGACTCGCTGAGCAACACTCACCCCCTCACCTAACGCGTGTCAGGGACGAACACGAGGTGGGGAAGTCGCACGCTCAGAAGCTGAGGGAAACTCAGCGCCAGGCTGACCACTTCCTCCTGCACGTGTGCGCACACTGTTATTAACCTCCTTGCCCATTCAGTCTCATCCACTTGGGCATCTCCCAAATATGCTGGTGCCAAACCTCAAGAATCTTCCCCCAGTTTTTTATCTTCTCCTTCCTGGCTACCAATTCCCAGTCTCCTCGTCACTCACATCCCTCTGCCTTCTTCCATTCATCTCTGTTCCAGTCATCACTCTCCAAGCAGCTCTGTTGCAGTATGTTCCTGTTAGGAACCCTTCCCTTGACCCGTATCCCACCTGCACTCGAACCCCTCCACCAGCTCTACCAAGACGCCTGAGCCCAGACCTCAGAGGAAGCACCGACAGACCATGTTCCTCCTCTTCATCCTGTTGTCTGGCCTTAGACCCAGCTCAGTTTGTGACTAACCCAGAGCTGTCACGTGCCAAACATTTCCATTGCCCCGAAGCACGCTGACTGCAGCTGAAAGCTGAAATGGACCCTGCGGAGCATACGGGAAGTGCACTTGTTCAGGGTATAATTAGCTGCCAGAGGGATGTTTCTGTGTCCTTTTATAATTCTCTCTGTATTTGACCAAAGTTAAACCTCAGAAAAATGTAAGTTACTGTTTCAAACCACAGCACCGCTTTAACTTATCAATAAAAGTGACAAGCTATTTTTCTCTCTAATGAAAAACGAACAAACCACTTTGCCTCAAACTTATCTCTGAAATGATTTAACCACTTTGGCTGAAAAGTATATTGCCTAGGGCAGATACCCTCACAAATTTCCCTCTCAAACAACTGCATTTTGGCAAAATTACAAGAAATTGAAATAAGTACGATATTCCCTGACACTTTTCAAAACTGCTGGCCCAACCCATGAGTTATAAAGTGGTGGGGCAATTCATTTCTGTAACACTTCATCAGAGGTGCTTAAGAGTAGTTCTCACATGCACAGCCAAAGACAGTCTCTTTAACTCCATCTCATGCAGACCCTCGCAGCAAGAGCTATACGCTCAAAAATGCAACTCGCCATGTCTTAAATCCATTTTTATTAACAGGAGGACCAAAAAAAGCCCTTCCGAGGGTAGGATTCTTACAGCGTAGAAAGTACTCCTAAGAACTTCTTTCTAGAAATACATAAGCAATGTGCCCTGAAACCTTAAAGCAGTTGTCTTCAAAAGCTTGAAATGCAGAAGTCTTACCTAATCAGACAGCTTTTAATAAAATATTCTGAGAGAAATAAAAATGACAGAATGTATCTACACAAGCATTCCCAGGGATGAGCTCAAACAGATCTTACAGACCCTGAGAGTACAAATCATATGCATTTAGTATCAACCCATGAATCACTCCACTATGCAGCTTTTAAAAGGAAAACCAAACCCCTTAAAACCAATTCTGAACATTTTGGGTCTGGTTCTGACATCTTCAAAATCATGTTCTTTTGTCTGACTATAAGGGAGGCTCCAAAATTTTTGCTTTCCACAGGTTCTAGTCAGTGGAGATGTATCATGGAGCACGTGGGGAGTGATGAGTTGAAGCATAACACAAGGACTCCGACTCCACACCTGTGACTGCGTTTGCCAGGTTAACGATTCCCTCGCTTAGTGGATTCCATTACCCGTAAGAAGTTTTGCAGCGCGTCCTGGACAGTGGCTGTAGGAGGGGCTTCAAACAAAGCAGCAGCAGTCTTCTTTTCAAGCCATCCCAGGTGGGCAACCTGCAGAGACAGGAAGATGACACTGCCAGACCCACCAGAGACAAAAGCACGCAGACAAGAATTATCCCGTTCCTTGTAGCTGGCTCGTGCGCCCGGGAGAAAGCCAAAGGTCTTGGTAGTGTCGGCACATTTGGGACAAGTATCCCAGTCCGGCCACAGGATTAAACCCGATTTGTTTTTCCTCATCCCGAGTCAGCTCCTGCAGCTCTGTACACCAGCTGCCACATGCGTAACGCTCCAAGTAAGGTTTGTCTCTACAACCGAGTACTACAGGCATGGGACTGTGGGTGGTCCAAAACGCCACAGGGCTGCATTGCAGCCACACCAGCTCCTGGCAGCATCCCCCACACCTCGGAGCAGGGGCATGTGTGAAGCCCTCCCCACTCCCAGCTTAACACTCGGACAGGAACATGTTCTCACCACACAGAGATTCCCGAAAGGGGCAGGCTAAAGCCATCCCGCCGACAGACAGTCACAGTTTGTGAGACAGGTAGCTACTAGCACCATTTCATGAAATCTTATTCTCCTGCTCCCAGCTCCTCTCTCTCTAATAAGAAACACCCTGAAATGTCAGTGGGGGAAAGGATGCCTCGAACTAACTTCTGGTAACATCTGCTTTGTTTAATACTGTATAATTCTTACAATGCAGAATAGCAGAAGCACTTACATATTTCTACATACATCTGGTTTTGTTTCATAGCTCCAGCAGCTCTAAGAGCAGTAAGGCTGAGTAGAAAAGTCCACAATAGAATAAAGAGCTAGGAGCTTCCACTAGTTTAGCTCACTGCTCCTCTGTAATTACCAGTGTCAATTATCTCAGCTACAGTCTCTGCAACGCGACTTCATTTTTGACAGCAGCGAAGCACTTTCAAATTGTATAAACTGAAAAGTGGCTAGTTACTGCAAAGTCTTATTTCTTTTTATAGGCACTAAATCTGATTTATGGTATTTGACTCCAAGCTTTTCCCTGTCAAGAAACATAAAGCAGCCGGCACGCTTCTTCTTAATACCTCCAACACTGCGTGTAGCAAGGGCAGAGGAAACACATGCAAAGGATTATACAGATAGACTGTGTCCAGAAGCTCTTGCCAGCCCCAAAATGCCCTTGATCACATCCATATGTGCTTAAAGGACTGAAGGTAGTTTGTTTTTACTGAGTAAAGCGTGGGGAACAGCAGGCTAGTTTGCAGCCAGTGCTTTTCCTAATCTATTCTTTGCCGTTTCACCTCCCATGCCACATGCAGTGACTGAAAAACTACGTCCAGAGCCCCGAGCCCTTCAGAGCTCCAATTCAGAGCAGTTCAGAAATAACACTTCTTGCAAACAGCTTCCCTCTGGGAAAGAGACAAAAAATGGGAAAAATGAAGAGCAGAACAGTGGCAATAAATAAATGAAACGGCAAAAACCCCCGCAGCTTTTATTCTATTGCAGAGAGGTACACCAAGCACTTTTAAAGGTTGATTCAGGGACTAAAGAATTACAACAGCAAATGACATTGCCAATACGAAACAGTACTCTGCATGCTTTTAAAAACTTCAGTGTGTCTCCAGTACCAACCTTTCTCTACCTTCTTCTGGCCTCTGATGGTCAGCACGGAGCAACGCGCTGGAAACCGGCTGAGCCAGCACTTGTCCTGATTACCAGCTCAGTGCTTCCGCAGTCCCCCTCTCACTACGGGGGACCTGAACTTACATAAACTCTTAGTAAAAAACTGTACCATTTAAAGACTAGTGCTTCAAGCGGTAACACCAGGACGAAGGCACACATTTAAGGTTTCACAGGAGGAAGACAAGAGGGAGATGAGCTGCCTAAGACTTCTCCATTACAGTTCAGAAAACAACTCAGGTGGAAAGCTGAGAGATGCTGAATGAGACGCTGTGCCCTGGCAGACATTTCGAGAGCGCTTTTATAAAAGCACTGAGGTGCTACATGTACAAGAACATCAGCTTTTACATCCTAAGAGGTTTCTGAATGCAAGGCATTTATAGTATTCATCAGTGGAGTGTTGTTCTCAGCACTGTTTCAGGACCGAAATGAGGAGTTTCTAGATCCCATAAAGTACAACTTTTACAGTACTCCTTCAAGCAATGAGGACATTTCCATACCAGCACCTTCTGACACAATATCTGAGTTTGGCAACTAAAGAGAGCATCCTCAGTCCTTTTGGCTGGCGGTTTCAATCCACCCATCTTTTGTTCAAACAGGGAATTAAATTCCAAGGAGAAAGAAAACAGCAATAAGCAGTAATAAACTATTTTACCTGGTAACACCATCTGCCCAGAAGATAGTAAGACTTTGGATCCTCTGGTTTCAGTTCAATCGCTTTATCAATGTGTTCCTATGGAAAAGCATCACCAACACACATTATACTTTTGTTATAAGCAAATACAATATCCACAAGAGCGGGTGAACAAATGCATAAAGAGGAAAGGAAGAAGTACACAATTTAAGGGTCAGTGATCAACAAAATTACAGCTACAAAGAGATTCTGAATTTTCTTAAAATAGTTTTAGTGCACACAGAAAACCAGAATTTTATTAGTCTCAGAGACAAGAATTACTACACACAAAAAAATGAAGTTGCCCTTCATCTTATTCTACCACCTTTTCAGAGCTTTGACGTAATGATGGCCATGTCAATAGCTGATGAGGTAATAATTATACATGGCCTGTCCTGCAGTAACTGTTCCAGGTGCATCCTCTTACCCTGTAACATCCCTGCTGTGGATGAAATCATGGCAAACAAGGGAATCAGAGGCAGATTAAATCCTCTTTGATAAATAAGTGCTTTGTGTTTATGGGTGGGTGCAAGCATGCTCCCAGGCAGCTACTGAAGAAGTTGTGCTGTATCTTATTACCACGCAGTAATTTAATGTTTCAAGTTCTCAGTCTCATCACATACGCACACTTTATTTGCAAGACTTTTCTTTTTTCTGAGATCACAGTGTGAAAGGCCAGAGTAGTGTGTGCAGAGCCAGAGCAGCCACCCTCACCACATGTGGCTGGAATCACCTTCCTCAGCCCAAACCACCCCCTCAGAGCACCTTTGAGAACTATTGCTTCCCCAATAAAAGCTGAAGCCAATTTTTCCCAACTTACTACTATAGAAATAAGCATCGTTCAGTACTTACACAAAAACCAGCACGTCCTTTCTACTCACCTTAAAAACATATCCAGCTTGAATGCGCTTCTGAATACTCTCATGTTCCGCTAACTGCCCACAAAGAACAGCGAACCTACACAGAAGAGACACTGGCATCAGGTCAGTTGTAAATACATACTTACGTTCTGTTGACATCTTCAGAAGGAAGGTATATAGGTGCATTAAAGCTTCACAACTTCCTGGGGAAAACGAGAAATACCCTACATCTTTTACAGGGAACAGTCATACGCAGTAAAAATTTAGTGCAGAAGGTATTAGCTTGAAGGATGCTGGCAAGTCAACAGGAGTGGCTTGATGTGACACGGAAGTTCATCGCACTGATGGCTGGAAGCCCTCCTTCTGCATAAACACTTCTACACCCTGAATTTCTTCACTCAGCAACAAAACGGTGTCAAAACACAGAGCAACAAGGAGTAACCGCTACTGCAGTGACAGCGAGAACTACAAAAAGCTCTAATTAACTACGGTGCACAGCGATCTTCCGTACACAACACCCAATCTCTAGCACAGTGGTGGTCTACTTTGAGGGAAAATATTGTGAAAACCTACCTACATCCTGCAGCCCCACACAGCCACCAAACTTGGAAAACAAAATAACATATTTTCAGTGTTGCAAGTGCAAAGTCATTTAGTTTTGTCTAGTAAGAGATCGTAAGTTTTGACCCTGAGAAGCACAGTACCTCGCAAAATCAGTTATTTCATGGGCTGTGAAAGTTAAGGAAGGTTAATTACCCACAGATTCACACCCTCCCATCTCATTCCCCCGAACCACAGCGGTTCAAAACCCCTCCCTCCCTGCACTGCTTCCCAAGAAACAACAAATCATAGAGGTGTGCAAGGGCACCACTGCTGAACAGAACACGTGAGCTGAAGTTTCAGCCGTGCTGATTCTGTCTTTGACCTCTGCCATCCCGCCTGGAGAGAGCTGTGGGAATGGAAGAGGCTTCCCCCCTTCCTCTGAGTTTGGCTCAAAAAATATTAGGTGGAACGGATGGACAAGTTAATTACACAGGTCTCCTTCTTTCAATAAAGCTGAAAAGAAGAAAGATGGAAGCAAACCTCCCTTGAGAATTCTTTTACTACACCCACATCCCCGTGTTGCTGGATACTCTGCCTCATCTTGCCACAGGACATCCCGACGCGTCCCCAGTGACGGCTAACCACAACAGATGTTCATGCAGGAATTTGCCAGAAGACTCTTGAATCTCCAAGCACACTTTCTCCAGTGTCATGAAAAATCCCACAAAACATTTCACACCCCATTGCTCTTGCCTGAACTAAATTTTCAATGTGTAAGTTATGATACAAAGAAATTGTGTCTCCTGAGTATTTTGTCATTAAATATCATTCCTTTAACATGTTAATTTTCTTGTGAAAAAACTCTGGTTCAAGTTCTAAAATTCTTATTTTTCATGACAATGGAAAAGATTACCAGATCAATGTCTTAACTGGGTAAAATCCTTTTCCCCCCAGTTGAAAAGCTCACAGGGGCACTGCCATAATCTGCCACTTGCAGAGGATGAAGTGAGTGTTTTCATGACCTTCTCCAGTTTGTTTCACAACAAATATCAGCCTGTGCTAAATATCCCTAACCACAACACGAGGAGGGTTTAGACAAACAAGCCAATAAAAGGCTTATTTTCTAAGATCACAAGATAAAATATTCCCATACAATAAATCATGTAGTCTGTAGCCCTGACTAATGTACAGGAATTTGCCAGAATGTAGCTCTTACAACCAGACTGTTTAGGCTCCCGAATACATGGGCAGGCATTAAATACAATTAGGTCAAGTTTAAGGTTTTGCAACAAAAAAAGGGAAACACTGTGCCTTTCTAAAATGGAAGCTACAATGCTGCGTAACCTCCCTTTATACTAGACCACCCTTCCCAAGGGAAAGCCCAACGAGCCCCTTCAAAGCAGCAATAAATCCGATGGGACACTAAGCTAGTTCAGCCTGACCCCTCCACTAACAACCATATAAACGTCAAGTGGTACCATATGCAGCTGTCAAGAAACATAAATACCAGGTATTTTTTAACAGCCTGGTGAATGTTACAAAAAAATAAGCAGTAAATCACAGTCCTATCTTTGTGTCATGAACTAAACTAAAAAAAAAAAAAAAAGGGGGGTAAGAGATGCCTGAACTGTTTTTCACTGCAGTCCCAGGGAAGGACGACTCTACCCAACCCAGCTTTTCTGGTCTCAGCCCTTTGCATGAACCTTCCTTATCAACTTGTGCCTCGAGGCCCAGGGCCACCCTTCTGTCGGCGATTTTCATATACGAGACTTTGCAGTTCTGAGATTTTAGGCTCTGGCCCGACTTCCCTTCCTCACTTGGCAGCGCCAGCATGGTTTGCTGCTTTTATCTCTCCTGCTTGTTTAGCTTGGCTTGTTGGAGCTATTTATTCTAGTTCATTCTATGAAATGCCTTGGGATGAATGTCACAAGAGGCACTGTTGAGTTGCAGGACTGAGGAGCAGTAATAGGAGAGATTAAAAACAATGAGTTAGGGAAGGGGATTTTCATCTTCTGTAAACAGTATGTAACCTCTGAAGCACTGTTCAGATCGATGTCTCAGCAGTTACCGAAACCTTCTATTATGATATCGCTCAACTAATTATTAACCAGAACTACTCATGAAGCTGCTGACACCGGTCAAACTGCAACTTCCCATAGGAATCTCAGCTCAGTGAGGATTTCCCCATTTATTAGAAAATAAACTCTGTGGAAGCAGATACTACCAGATGAGAGACCATCTGTTCTTCCAGCTTAAATCCCCGAGCTCAGAACATGCAGCTTTGAAGAAACTTCAGTTTTGATGCTGCACTCTGGCTGACTCCCATCGAAGCAGGACTTCTGGCCTCTGAACACAGAATCCACAGCTCTGCACAGCCCAGCAGCCCCAGTGCCATGGCCAGGGTGCTCTGTCAACCCAAATACAGCTCTTATCTCTCTTAACTGTTTCAAAGACTCGCCAGCTGAGCGTGCCAGTGCTCCTCTCTGCAGAAGACAATCAGTAAATTAAAAAGAAACAGCGAGGCAAAGGGGAATAAAAGGAGAAGGGGAAAGTGGGGAGAAGCAGCTATTTTGCAGCCAACTGATAAAAGTGAAATACAGTGTGTTTTATATTGCCGAAGAGGAGTCAAACATGAGAGTCTGGCCACTGGCAACAGCATGATGACATGAAAGTTCTTTCCTTTTATTGACATCAAAATTTGCTTCATACGTATTTAACTCATTTTTCATCACAACACCCAACACATTAATGAGCTAGAATGTATTCCTGTTCCAGCCACATTACCTGTGAACTGAATATACCCAGGCCAGCCTGTAAAAATCATTCAGTGCCATCCAAGCAGCACTGCTAGTACAACTAGAGAGAGGGTTTATCACACAAGGAGATAAAAATCCTTGTTGGAGCTCAACAAGCTTTGGCTTTTCTAAGGGGAGATAAGATCAAGGGAAGAACTGAGGAAGGCAGAAGTGCTCCTCCTCCGAGCTGGGCTGCACAGAGGCCTCAGCAAGGAGGTCGGGGGGTAAATTCACAACACATCAGTTGAGCTGAAATCATCCCCCACGTGGATACACTTCGCAGCACCACACTCCAGCTGCACAACCAGAAGATGCCCCCTCTTTACGGGCCATCAACACCCACATGGGAGAGTTGCTATATTCTCCACATCCAGCCTAGCTTCTGCATTAACTTCCCAGCACGCGCGAGCCCTTTGCCCCACCAGCGGCGTAGGGGCTGTATGCCCACTGAGTATTAATAAATGTTGGTTTATTTGTAGAAAGTCCTGTCACTGCTGTGTTCACTGCTGGTCACACGTCTTCCCAGATAAAGGCAGGAATTCATCAAGAGCCTTGCTGGCTTGACGTGGGAGATAAAGCCCGTTTGAGGCCTAAAGCCAAGATTTATGCAGAGAGAGCAAATCTGTATGTACCAGCTAGGTGAAAAGGGTACTTGATGATGATGGCATGTATGCGAGAAATTTAAGCACAATAAATCATGTTCTGGATTAAAGCAACATTAACTTTCTACTCTCAGTGTCTCAATTTTCCATGGGGATTAAAATTTTGTATTTTCATGCTAAGGGATCACATCAAAACTGAAGTGATGAACAGTGGCTTCATCCCTGTTCTGACTCACAGAAATACTCACAGCTGCTCTTAAATGCTAAAAAAAAATCAAGTATGTATACAGGAACACTTTTCAGGATGCTTTCCACCACTGCTTTAATAATGTTTCATTCAATAAATTCTGAAAATTGGCCACAGCCCAAGGTTTTGCAACATCAAATGTTTTAGCCTTTGAATGATGCACACAGGTCACCATATGCGTGTTATTTACAACTCCCCGAACAGTTAATAGTAAAGATGAAGTCCTCTTTGCATGCCTGTGTAATTACACAGCTTTGCTGTACAGGGTTTGCTGTCTGTGCTAAGCAACGCTTCATCCACCCTACAGAGCAGGAGTAGACCTGGTCTTACATTGCAATTAAATCTTCAAGAGACCACAGGGCATCTGTGCTACAGGTATTACACAGAAAAGGCATCAACAGAAATATTCTAGAAGGCAGCTCTTGGTTTTGCCTGGCATCCCTCCAGCCGAGATGCCTGAACATCAAATTCGCACAGCTTGTTTGAACTGTCCATTATTAACATGAGGAGTTATTCTAAAGAAAAGAAACCTGCCATACTTACTAAAACATTATTTTTCCTGGCAAACCGTTTGATGAAGCCTGAAAATATTCTGTCCAGTGAGAGCAGCTACACTGGATCAATCCAGAGGCTACCCTGACCCACTATCCTATTCCTGTGGGCACTACTGGAAGCAGCTTAAAATCAGGGAAGGTACAGAGCTGTCGTTTACCAGAAGCTGGGAGAGCACCCACCTTCTATCAAGGCTTTAAGAAGGAACCTGAACTTCAGTTCACTTTCCTCCAAGCTGAAAAATCCCAGTCTATTTAATTGCTCCTCCAAGCTTTCTTTTATACCATTAATCAACCTTACCACCTTCATGGTACCTTCTCTATGTCTTTGTCTATTCCAAGAAGAAACTGCCATTTCTTTCAGCCTGACAAGTCTTAAATCTATTAACTAACCTCATTTACAAAAGCTGTTCTGTGCTTTTGATCTCCCTTGTCACACACCTCTGGTAACACTGCAGTTTTACAACACCTTTGTAGAGAAGGCGAGGATAGATTTGCAGTTTTTTAAAGAGATTATGTTCATCATATTCCCATTTCACACAAGTATAACCCTCCTGTTTTCAAGTGAAAAAATATTCATCACAGTCCACCCTAAGCTGTAGGTGCAAAGATTTGTAAAGCCAGTCCACAGATACTTACCTACACAAGTTTTTAATCACTTGTACATGATGCTGAGACCACTTAAGCACTTACTGTTTTAGTTGCAGACCATCAGCTCTGGTGAAACAACTAATCTGACAGCTTTCTGCATGTTAATTCCCTTACCGAGTTTTAAAACTGCATAATGCTAAGTAAATTGACTAATATATGACTTAAGAAAAGACAATACGCATACACACTTCCTAAGCCACAGACTTGTGGCTGCAGCTTATTTGGGGTTTTTTTGGTTAGTATAATTATTTTACCTGCATGTGTGAACTTTCTTCTCAATACACCATAATTAAACTGTGTATCTCCCAATCTAGAGACTGGTATATTGATTTTAACTGGAGATATATACCCATGTATGCATAGTGAGAAAGTGAAAAAAATATCCCATTTCTTAAAATTACCATAGACCCACTGCAAACCTTTATCTTTAAGTAGCTGTCCTCTATCACATGCTTGCACAACTTGGCAGAAAAGGTAACAGAATACATAGTTCTAGCTGAAGTGATTCGGCAACTGGGAGCAAAACTATGCAAAGAGCTCTCTGTAGGCTTCTCGTGACTGCTCGGGATGATCGTCTGACTTTGACTGAACGACTTCAGCATCACTTACACAACTGCAGGAGACCTCACAGGAGCTTGACTCATTAGTCAGTCCACAGAGCCATGGTTATAGCAATACAGGCATTACCCCACTGCCAAGCCATAAAATCCCCGAATGCCCAGATATTTGTATGAAGGTCTTCACTATTTTATATGAAAACAACTTTAATTTTTTAAATTGAAACAATACTGTATTTTGTTTATTTTTGTTACTTATTGCACAGTTGAGCAGATTATGGCTCATGTCTGCCAAGTAACAAACGTCTCAGCTTTGCTCCCGCGGAACCAACAAGGACCCCCAACAACTGAAACAATTCAGGCCTCTTGTCCCTCTGTAGAAGCAGCCTGAGCCAGCTACACAAGCCAAGCCTCACCCTCTCCGAGGGCGAGCAGCTCCACAGGGACTACTTTATTTGAGCAGATATACCAAGATGAAAGCAAGAGCCCAACAGACACAAATGAGTAATTCCTATACCACCTTAGGGGCCTGAGGCAGAATATCACTTAGAGTATCTCAACTTGGAAGACAGAAAAGTGCAACCCTAGGAATCTCAGGATAAATTCAGATGATCACTCAAAAATGCTTCCGGTTTCAGACAGAAAATCTGCTCAGACTCTCGGTGTCATCTTTAATTTCTGTGCTTCGCCCCAGCCCCGTCAATGAATTGTTCATGGCTAACACAGCCCCAGTGTCTTTGCAACAGGCGGGATGGAGAAGTTGCTACCAACCTGAACTCCCAGTCTTGCCAGTAAGAGAGACAAGAACAAAATAACAAAATAATCTAAATCTTCTGCTTTTAGAGAAATGAACGAAGATAAAAAAAGACAGACGGATGTACATTAAGTTTCAGGATCACTAGCATCCTTTCTGTGAAATTCCCATAAGCAAACAAGGAAACATGGTACAGCTGTGACTGGCATGAAGTTCAGAGGGTGAGCGTGGGAGGTTCATCGCTGGAGATCTGTCTAATCTGTTTTGAAAAGTACCCACCAGAAAGAACACGACTTTCTTTTGGAGCGAGTAAACTACCCAAGTCTCCTTTACCCTGATTTTTCCACAATTAATTGTTCTCTGAAAACTACTGTGAGCAAATAGACATTGAATGGAGTGGCAAAAAAATCCCCTTACAGTGACAGTGATGCTATTAAATAACTCCATTAAGCTGGGTAATATAGTAGAGATTAAATTTAAATAGGCTGCAGACTAGCATATGCTAGAAAATTCACCAATTAATGGGGGGGTGGCTGCAGAGAATCAAATTTAAAGGTTACAGTACATCACAGGCAGCCCAAGGCAATAATATGATGCTGTACTAGCAAGCCTCAGCTAAAGTACTATATACAATTTTTAAGTAATAAATTTAACAGGAAAAAGAAAAAAAAGGATGAGCTGGATAGAGTCCATAGGACAACAACGAGACCAGGAGGTTTGCAGAACACCACCACACTGAAAGGTTGTGACAAGTAGGTCTGCTTTCTTTCAAAACACTGCATGAATACAACAACTACTGCAGCCTCTTACAGTTTCCCATGTTAAACACTTTTTTCCTGTTTAGAGAGAAGTAAAAACAACGCCTAGGCTGATATCAGGAAAAATCCGTACAGTTATATATATTATGTCCACATAATTAAACTACTTGATAAAACAGGAGAATGGGGAGAGAAGGGCACAGGACAAGCCCCATCACCCGAAGTTTTCAGGGATCGGGGACAGTTTCGGCATGCCTGGCACGCACCCTTGCCAGAAGAGGAGTGAGACAACTTTCTGAAGGTCCCTCCAAACTCTGTGTCCTTGATTCCTTAAACACTAGAAACCAAACTATTTTTCTGGATTAGTGCTCTGTTTCAAACTTAATTAACATGCCTAGAACATATTCAGGTTCCAAGGAGACCTGGCAAATGATGTGAAGTTACATGTTAGCTAGTAAGTTTACTCAGGCACATGGCTAAAAGCAAAGTCAATTTTCATTAGTGATTTAAGTCAAA
This sequence comes from Strix uralensis, assembly GCF_047716275.1. Lineage (NCBI taxonomy): Eukaryota > Metazoa > Chordata > Aves > Strigiformes > Strigidae > Strix > Strix uralensis. The sequence goes on from NC_133986.1 coordinate 12,729,498, forward strand.
CTTAAATGACTGTCACAGAAAGAAAAGGTTGAAATATTCCCTTCTCTACCTCCACCACAATCCGTCTTCCTTGATCCTAAAAAAGTGAAAATCTTCATTAGCTACCTCAACTGGGACACGAAACATGTCTTCAGTTTTGTTCAATTTCTACAGCGGTTTTATCTGCTGAGGATCTCTCGTCTCCCTCAGGAGGTGGTAGGAAAGGACCATATGCGTTCTCTTCGTAGAACAAAATGTATTCATCCCCAGTGAAGTCTAAAGATACAAATGACATTTATTGTGCAGAACATACAATTTTTATGGAGTGACCTCATGTTTATTTAAACCTCTGGTTTTACTCAGAAGACTTGCAGTTTCAGCTGTCCTCCCACGAGCTACCAGCAAAGAGCCTGGACATGCCTGGGCAAGATGTTCAAACTACAAAAAAAACCCCAGACTGCAGGAACTACTAGTGCTTTCAAAGAAGGTGTCACCTGCATCAACACCGATGAGAAGAGCTGCGAAATGAAGCTTTTTGTAGTGCCTGAGTTGTTTTCCACATTTGTAGCATTATCACCATGCTATGAGAGCTTTCTGCTCTCTTAAGATCTCAGTTCTCAGAATTTCTCTTTTCTTTATGCCTAAGAAATAAAAAGCAACCCACAGACTGTAAATGTCAAGTTACTTCACTACTTGCAAGAGAAGGAGGGAATATTGATCGCTGCTGAGATTCCTTCTGCCCCTGCTCATACTTTTCAGTATTTTCTCTTCCTTGGCTCCTCTCCGGTGTTCCCACTCCCAGAGCCTCTGTGGCTCAGGATGTGGAGACATTTCAGGGTACCGACACCCCTGAGGAAGAAAGGGACCCTCCGGAGTCAGGGGGATGCCACCAGGCAGCTCTAGCTGTATGTTATTTTTCTTTCTCTACGTTCTGAAATATCTTCTAACGCCTATTCCTATTTGCTATAGTTGCTTCTGCCCCTAATCTATATTGTCAGTAACTTCCCTGTTTAATCCACCCGCAGAACAGAAAATGCTCAGCTCAAACCCAGACACAGCTCAAAATTGGCCAGATCTGAGCAGTAATCCATGAAGAGTTAAATCCTGAAATACTGCCAGTTATTAAAATTAAAGCTATCTTCAAGCCATATCTGGAATGCTGTCACTTTTCAAAAGAAAGAAACGGTATCTACCCACAGACAGCCAGATGTACCAACAGAATTTAAAAGGGCTGGTACACAATTCAGTGGCTATCGAGCGTGTGAAGTGCTCCACCAAAGTGACACTCTTTAGAAGAGAGGGCACATTTTGGAGGCTCATCCAACCCAAGAATGTATCTTCCTCCCACTTCCCTGTAACACGTATAATATCTCCAAGAGGGCCAAAGCTCATTACTTCTTTTGCAGTGACAGCTGTCAGCAAATAGCATTTAATTTCAATGTGAAATATTCAATTCAGAAAAAAGCTGCTAATACAGCACCTGCAAAATTTTTTGCAGATGGACCTCTGAAACCCCTTGCTGCTCTGGTCATACTTCCAATATTTAACAACTGGAGCAGAAGCCAAGGCAAACACACAGCTCACTATCCTTTCCCGATCCCTAAAGCTGCTGTTACGTGCTTGCAGTTGCTGCAAACAGCCCCACCAAAATGGACAGGGGATTCTAACAAGGCCACAATTCTTTCCCTCACTTACATTTGTGAGGATGTCACATATTCATGTCTAAGCAGCTTTGTTTTAGCACAGGCGTGTGCAACAATCAATGCCTCTTCCATCCACCCCTAAAAGCAAGAACAGACTTACGAACTTGCTCTGTCCTCCTCTTCATGAGCTGAAATCACCTAAGGGAGCATTCAGTTTAGTTGGACATAATATCTACCTGTTCAGAGATCTTTTACAATAAAAGCAGAGAATGACTTTGATGTCTGTATCAAAAGTAAGAATCGGGTAATTATAAGACAGGAGTATACAGGCACGAAGAACACTTGGTATAATATCAATCAGCCTACAAGACACAGATCTATTCCAAAGGTACTAAATGCATCAAATGCCCAAGACAACTCTCACACGTTTCTACATTCCTAAGCAGTGCCTAGGGGGAAAGCACCGCTGGAGATCAGTCCCACTGCACAAAGGCCGACTTGTCTGTGCAGCCCTGATCAAATGTCGGTTCTGTTTCGAGCAGCTCTGCAGAGATGGCTCTCCTGGGACCAGCCGACTTCCCAGAGCAAGCCACTACAATAACAGCTTTGTACCAAATCGAATGTCAAGAAGACCCAAGAGATCCATGAAAGGACAATCCTTCATGCTTGGGCAGATCCCAAAGCTAGCCCAGACACTGTCCCAGACACTTACTGCTTCCTTGGTCATTCCTGAGAAACCACTTACTACCACGCTGCCAAAGCCGTCGAACCAGCCAGCCAGAGAACACTGCGACGCTGCAGCCCGTCACGCTCCCCTCAGCGCTGCCTTCGCCAGCACTCAGAAATCCCCTCGTTCACAAAGTTATTTTCTTTGTTTGTTGCTTTAAAATGTCAGTCATTACTGCAAAAACTATGAGGCACTGAGAGAGGGGAAAAAAGTTTTACTTGCAACGATGACTGTATGCAAAGTATCCTCTGTCTTGCCTGACAAGCATCACACCTTAAAGGCAATAAAAGAGGGAATGATCTGTGCAACAGAAGCAAATAATACAGCCTAGAGAACAATGGATAAGCACTGAAAACCAGCACAACTGCAGCTTTAGTCATCCATGAGCATTAAGTGGCAACTGATAAAATAGCAAATTACAGTCAACTTGAAATAACACAGGAAAAAACGCAGCGCTAATGGTACCTGCACGATCACAGGCTTCAGACAGCCTGTATCACACAGAGACATTAAAATCACTGGGAATGTCTCTATTAAAATGTCTGTTTAGTGTGTTGTGGAAAAGAGAAAGACAACGGTAACTACTGTATATGGAAGTAAGGATGAAAAGGATCGTCGCGTCGGTATTACACAAATCCATGCTGCTCCCACAGCTTGTGTTCTGCCCTGGATTCCCGTACTTTGTCTGAAAAAAGACATGGTAGCAAGAGAATAATATGGGAAAGACAACATGGGTGATGAGAGATAATAAAATGATTCCTTATGCAAAGAGATAATAAAAGATTCAGATTCTTCAGCAAGGGAAACAGATACTAAAGAGAGAAATACCACAGTCATTCAGAAAGGAAGGGCGAACAATCACCCTCCTCACTTCTCCATAAACCACGAGCCAGGGCATCAAATCAAAACCAAAAAAGCTTTAAAACCTCTACTGGCAATTTCAGACTGAGTAAGCAGGTTTTCTCTGCACAGAGCATGTTAAATAACGGGATCTGTACCGGAGGACGGTATGGGAACGGAAGGATCCGAGGGGCTAAAACCAGGTTACATGGGCTGGCGGAGGACAGCTCCATGTCGGGATGAACTCGCCTCCGTGCTGCTCCCTGCTGGTGGCAAGGACAGCACACTGAAGGGCAGTGATCACAGTATTCTTTCCTTTCCTTTTTTTTTTTAAAAATATTTTCCTAAACATGCAGCACAATGAACTAAACGTAATTCTGAGCCATGTGCCCATTACTTGAGTAAAGGGAAAACGACCTATAATGTCTTTTGGAACTATGTTTTATCCTACATTTTTCATATATATGTATCTTTCCATGTATTAAGCATCATTTCAGGAATGATAATTTTCTTCTCGGGGTAAATTCAATTACCATAAAAAGAGGCTGCAGTTAGAACAGCTTGAGACCATCCCATGACCCATACAGAGCTGGAAAGGGAATGATTTCCTGTTCTATTCATGGCAGAAAATAATTATTTCTATGACTGATAAAGGTAGTTACATATTCATTTCCAATAAATCCCATGCCTCCCACATGCTGCTCTGCTATTTCCTTTCTGCAGCTGCTCTCTAGAATTAAAAGCAAGATGTAGATGTGCAGAAGCCTTACCCCTCTTTGGGGGCCCAGAATTGTGCCCTCTTTCACCAAAACCACTGTGGGAAGAGTTGAGCACAGGCTGTAACAGAGGCACTGAGAACATCTTGGCTCAAAAGCCTTGAGATTTTCTACTGGAGACACATGACTGAACCTCCCGTTACAGTCATTACTTTGCACACTATAACCTCTGAACTAGAGCTAAGCCATCAATATTATACCCTAAAGTAGAACCTTGCTTTGTTAAATACCAAACGATCGAGTATCAAAGTGGCTTACAAACCTTAAGACTCAACTTGGCAACTAAAACCCATCCTTCAAGATGTTAAACCAGCAGACAAAGCTGAACACCGTAATCTGCTAGAGATTTGCCAAACTGCCTGTCCCAGTACTCTTCCTTCGTATCGAAGCTTTAATTGAGAACAGCAAGTCATTACTAAGAGCTAAAATACAGTCTTTTCAAGATGATAAAGGCATTTGTTCAGATGTCAGTACAAACTGATCCTCTAAATAAATTTACTCATCTCAGAAAAGCGCAGATCTTGTTCGGTAAAGATACTGAGCAGCATCCTGTTTTCCCAAAAATTTCCATTTAAAAAAATAATTTCTCTTGTAGTCTATTTTGCATGTCAGTCCTTCATAGTAACTGCTGATAAACACTGTTCGTCAAGGAATTCGCCAGAATAACAGAAAAGCACATTCCCATACCTCCACAAACACCTGCAGCCTCTCCAAGCACGCTCTTGGGGTATTTTTAAGGAAGGAGAGCAACCCTTGCAGTCCCACACAGGAGGTGCAACCAAAGCCTGTTCATTCATGCTGCTGAAGAGAGCAAGGTACCTTTCCTCTTGCCTACCTCCTCACTGAAATCCTGACCAGCTGCAGCATTTATAGAAACGTAGCACACCTGGCTTGGCTAAACTGCAGATCATTTCATCTTTTACCATGAAAAAAAATATAAAATATCTTTTTTTAAAAAAAAAAAAAAAAAAAGGAGCTGTATGCTGTTGTCTCAATTCATTTCAAAGCCAGAGTGCTTTGCAGAGTGACAAGCAGCACCCGTGAACAGAATGCAGCAGTGCCAGGCCAGAAGACTATAAAAGGCTGTCTGAGAAGAATGATGTTTCTACTTACTCCAGAATTAAGATGAATATAAGAACATTGGCACAGCACTAAGCCCACGCTTGCAGGCCTAGCTGACTGAGGCAAATATATCACCTCTTGACAGAAAGCAAGCATCTCTGCGCAGCAGAGCATTATCGAAATGTCAATGACACAGTAAACCCCAACAATTAACCTAAAAATGTTGGAGGAACAGAAAGGAAAAACCTCATTCATATTTAATATGTAACTGTTCAGACTCTGCCCCCACAGCTGCACAGCTGGCTGTGAGCTTGACTTTGAGGGACATACACATTCTCTATAGGGGGCTGAAAAGGGGCCAAGGGAAACAGAGGACTTGTGAAAGAAAATGACGAGAGCCTCACCACACTGAGGAACTAGTTTTCTGCAAGTTATCTGCATGAAACATTCCCTCTGGCAGCCCATCTACACCCAGCACGAACGGGGCGCTCCGATGTGCATTTTCGCAGGGTCCGCACAGGCGGGAGCGATGCCGACGGCGCTCCCAGCACCCCACCCAGGCACGCTCATGGCCCTGGCGCCAGCTGCCGAGCCAGCTGCTGTCTTCTGCCCTCAGCAAGGGAAACTGCACCATTCCCAGGAAAGCTCCTAAACAAACTCTCCTTCACCTTTTCAAAATGTATGCGCTTAAGCTACGAGTAGCCCAAAGAATGGACAGCTTAGTCTGCTGAACTTAGCCTGGTGAACACCAAATGGAGCTCATTCTACTTATTCATCTCAAAATCGTTCTGTCAACAGCTTGTTCCTCCAAGCCTTATCTGGAAGTTCATCCTCCACCACCATCACCAAAGTTCATCAGCTTGTTGGGTGCAGACTCACAAAAGCCTTGATACAATCTGTTCTGAGCACCCAAAGTTCGTGATTCTATTTGGGAGCTTTTGCTCAAGAACTCTTCTGGCCATCAGAGAGAAATCCATAATTACACTGGAGTAAGCAAAGCAAAGTTTATTACTATAATCACAACCAAAGCTACTGTCTGTCAAGCCATTACTTATGCCAATTAACCAAAGCTGTTAAAACCAGCTTTTTACAGAAAATAACATCAATATAGTATACTCCAAGTAAGGGCAAATAAGCTTTTTTTTTTGTTTTTAAATGCAGCTCAGCTCACAACAATCTCCAAGTCCTTTTCCCATGCTTCTTAAAAGCAAGAAGTAAAAAGTTACTTACCACTGATGGCACTCGGCACTTCGATCCCACTTCTGTAAGGCAACTTCTATCTCTTCTTTCCCTGCAAATAAGTGGTCAGAGGTAAGAAATTCAGCCACCTTCTCTCTTAACATCCTTCTCTGAGGCTGCTTGAGTACAATAATAGAATGCCATAAAAGTCATATATTTGTTAATTTTATAATACATTTGGCTTGAAAATGTCCCATAAATAATTTCATACTCTGGCAGTGATACAGAACATCCAAGGCCACTCAAAGAGATCACACAAACTTTTAGTACAATAGCAAATTGTATTGACCTGTCAACATGGTTTCACTCATTCGAAATCACAGTTATCTCTAAGGAAAACATCTTCCACACTGTGTTAAGAAAAGTTAATCTGAGCTTTCAGGGGTTTTGTTCTGATGCATTTCACAGTCTCAGACCGAGGACCTGCCCCACCTCCCCCTCTCTCCTCCAAGAACCTGCAGTCTCAAAAAGCTGAAAACCGAGCGTCTATTGAAGGCTAGAAAGACTATCAAAAATAAAACTTAAAATTTCATGCTTTAAATGGCTACACTGATTTCCAGAAAAGAATAATTATATTAGATAGTTGTAGTATTAACTAACTATATTTAGTTATGTGCATAATAAACAGGACAAATTATTTAGAATCGTATCTTTTGTTGCACATTTTAACGGTAACAAAGATGATTTTTTTGTTATATTCTGACCCACCTACAGCCTTGCAAACCACACTTGAGCTAATGAAGTACAATGAGGGAATGAAACTAAACTGATTCCTCTAAGTTAACAGACATTTAAAAATACGTTTCTTTTTTATATCTGCACATGTTAGCAACATAAAAAATTAAATGCATTACAGCAAAAACTTTTTATCTTAATACCACACAGGATATGGACGATAGGTTTGAGAAACAAACTTTTACACCTTCAACCAGCCCTTGGTCTACTTACACTGTCTTCCAAAAAGCAAGATTTTTAAACACATACCACCCCAGCACTGCTAGCTACTCATCTAAAAAAAAAGATTGCAAGATTAAACAAACAATCCACCCCATTGTTTGCAAGTGTAGGGTTTATAAACCTGAGGTGTAATGTCAGCTTTGCCCAGCCCCTTCCCTTGCCCCCCCCACACAATTCCTCACCATCAGACGCGTATGATCGCTTCTCATCTGCGTCTTCCGTGATGTCACACATATCACTGTGTGCTCGTGCCAGGCGCCAAAGAAAGTCTTTCTGGTCCGCATACTGCAGCAAAAACATAAATGTTGTATATCAAAACCCGTTCTGCCATTGACAAAGAGCATGAGAAAGAAAAAAATCAAGTGGGGGCATATACTGGAAGTCACACAGACATTCTTTTGAAACCTTGACAGGCCCCAACTCTACACGAACCGAAGCAGAGCCCCAAAAGAGCAAAGTGGATGGCCAGGTCTATAATTAAGCTTACAGTGCTACACCACTGGTATGGGTCTAACTGCTGCCGCCTTCTAACAAGGAACGCCTCCAATTCCGAGGTCAGTTCTTCAGCACTCTCTGCTAACCTCAAAACACCGGGGAAAAAAACACCCTAAACCTCATCACTTCATTAAAATTCACAAATTGAATTTTACTTCTTTCATGGTTCAGTCTGCATTCAGTTTCACATCCTGCCTCATTCTTAAACCTGGGACAGTACTGTAGGCATACTGCTAAATTTGAAGCAGCTGTGTTCTGACAAACTCGCTAAATTTGAAGCAGGTATGTTCTGACAAACTCAAACTTATTTAACAAAAAAAAGTAGAAAATTAAAACACAACCACCTAACAGTTTGATTTCTTCTGTGATAGTATTGTAAATAAAAGAAACTGGGAGAATCACCAGAAAGAAGGATGCAAGAGAATTTCAGAAGCCGACAGGCCTGTCATTTCTTCCTGGTGGGAAGGAAAAACCCCCATCTACTTGAAATTAGAACCGATCAAGTTAACAGTTGTTTCTTTCCTTCTGTTCCTCCCAGAAATACAGCAGTCAAAAAAAAGGTTTTGCTCTTTAAAAGGCTGGTAACCCAAAACATCGGCTTTGCTGGCTACGCAGCACTTCACTAAACCCCAACAGAGGCTGTGGGTGCAACTGCGGCGGGTCATGGCGGGACACAACGCCCGCAGCCAGACACGCGTCAGCGCTGGGTGCAGCCACTGCCTGGGGCCAGAGATACAAGGTAATGTGTGTGTATATATACATATAATCACCATATATATATATATATATGCTGTTATCTGCAGCAGCTTGAGTAAAAGCATCACTGCCCCTTGCCATGGTCCCACACCCCAACGGCAGCACCAACGCTCACCAAATCAGGGGACCAATTCACATCCCCGATACGGTATAGAAAACCCACATTCTTGAAGGTGGCAAAACACCTACACCATCCAGGTTGTTAATCTCATTAACTAACCCACACCTAAGCATTGCCTAACCCTTCTGTTTGAATACACAACTTATTTATTTCACGAACCACCACACAGGTGCACCGGGCAGACCAAGTTCCCTGACTATAGATCGAGCCATTGCGTATGTAACGAGGTAATCGTTCTCAAAACCTTTGCTGAGTTTACTGTATACATAGAGTGCTGTTATTTTACACATGTACAGTGTGTTCACCCAAAGTGATGACATGATGAGACACAGAGTTCCAAGACAGAAAGCGACTGGGAACTGGCTGCTGCTGTAGCCCAAAGAGTTTTGGCCTGCAGCCTGCTCCCAGGCTGCTCCTGAGGAAGGGGGCCACTGGAAACTGGGGGCCGCTGGAGGCTGGCCCAGTTGCTGTGTAGGACCTGGATGCTGCTAAGATATGCAATTTCCTCTTTCCAAGCTACTTAGCTGAAAACACAAATCACTGCTGGAAAATATAAAAAGGCAACTTTTACCGCCAGTTTATTATTCAGCAGCAGCTGGAACCCCTCTCTCTTCTCCTGCTCATCTCCGTCGTGCAAGCGGTCAGCCTGCTGCAGTAGCTGACCCAGTCCTTCCTCCAGTGAGGAGTCTAAGATTAAATGTGTTTCATCCTCATTGACGAGATCCAGGGAATCCCGCCGCACAGTTTTCACTGTTTCACAGCTCACTTCATCCTCCCCTTCTTCACTCTCTCTCTCAGACTCCCGGTCATAATCAGACTCAGCGTTGGCTGTGGTGTACCTTTGAGAAAAAAAAAAAAAAACAACACGAAATTAGTTTGAGAAGATGCTGTATAGCCTGTAACACTTTTATACATACGGTACAGAAAAAACAACTCTTCCCAATAGAGGAAGAGGAGTATCTTATTTTATCCTGCAGAATACTGTACAGTCCCAGTGTCTCAAACAACACACCAATCGTTATTTCTCATGTATTACACACAGCCTCAAAAAGCTGAAGAAAAGCCCCCCAAAAGTTAAGTAGAACTCAGTCACGAGCATCCATAACACTGTAGCAGCTTCTCTTAGACCTTCTGACTTCAGTGTAAGAGAATCAAACAACTGAAACAGAGCCAGGACAATTCAGTTAAATGTATGGATTATAAAAGAGAATTTCAACAAAAAATCCAACACACTCATCCATGTGGAAAATATAACCTGAGGTTTTTAGCCTGTTCCAGGAAATTTCAAACACAATGGCTGTTTTGGCAGTATCTAGTACCTCCATCATCTTGTCTGAGCGCTAAATACGAAACAGCTTGTTCACACTGACATGTGGAAAGGTGCAAACCAGTGGGAGAGCGACCAAAAATATTTCACATCAGCAAGAAGTCCAGCACAGAGACAGCAGACGAGCCACAAAAAGACACCACATGTACAAAAACCCAGGCAATGATTAGCTGCTAAATTAGTCAAATGAACCAGGATAAAGCTCAGATCAAAGTTTCTGAAAATGGCTAAAATTAAGCTCCTCCAAGTCATATTCAGGCACCTAAGCTGGAAATTTAAACCAGCATTATATATTGACTGATACCATTGCAGGGGGGCATCTACTTACACAACTAATTTCTTTTTGAAGACAACTCTCTATTTGTCCCACTCACATTTATCTGCAAGCTCTTAACTCAAGAACAAGCGCAAGTTAGCCAGTAATTTAAGAATGTGCACTTTTGTATTCAGGTTTTGTTGGTTTATCCGAATAGAAAGCTCTCTTCGTGAAACAAGCTGCTTCAAACCCCTTAAACGCTTAATTCTAGTGGATGTTTTTAATTGTTACCCGATTAAACTGTGCCCAAATCAATTTTACAGGTTCTGCAAGAATTAAAAGTCATTGCAGTCTGGGGGCACTCGGTAACTACAGCTGCATTCCCCTTTGTCCTGGCTGAATTTCTCCTCCGAGGGAGAGCCTGGCGCTGCCTGTGAAGCTGCCTTTGTCTGGAAACAAAGATACGTGACCCAAGTCCATATCAGAAAAAAGCAGTTACAGTAATTTGGCCACACATAGATAACAAGACACGTTTGGCTATCAAAGCTTCAATTTTCTGAGAAGCATCAATAATGCTCAAGCGTTTCCCTCTCTGGTAGAGGGTAAACAAACACCCTCACTCACCACAGCCTCCGACCCTCATCCATAAATTTAAAAATGCACCACTTTGCACTGAAACGTTTTAAGACAAGAACTAAAGAGTCAGCCTTATCTCTGCAAAGCCAGCAAAGCAAGGGCTACAAGACAACATCCTGGAGACGACATAGGCAGCACTAAGCTAATGGATAATGCAGCAACATAGTGGTAGGTGACACTCTGTTTGAGATTAAAAGCTTCATTTCTCGGTATTTTCTTAAGATTAATTATATTATTAGTTCTCTAGACTACCTCATTTTCTGTACTTAAACAGAAACTCCTAAAATTCTCTTATTTCCTGTCCTAAGCTACTATACAGCACAGTTGTGGGCTACACAGCTGTGACAGTCTCACTATAACATTTTACTGACAGCTGCAAAGATTTCAGTGCTTCAGCTGAAAAACACTTTCCACACCAAAGGCTCCTGAAACACAATATGGTCTTTAAAAACAGGCAGCAATGGATGGCTCCTATACACTCTTTTTCTCCACCACAAAAATGTGTTTTCTCCAAGATGCTGCCAGTTTAAAAAGACAAGTAATGCCGTATATAACTTCATAAACTCAGTTTTCAGAAAGATTAAGGGATTTAGATGTTATCAGCCTGTTCTCTCGAGTTTACAATGATGGAAAGTTCTTAAATGCTTTAGGACATTGAGGCCTCTGGCTAGCACACATCCTGAATGAAAATGAAAACATGCATCTGGAACACAAAAGCACATGGAAAGGGGAGGCAAAGAAGCCCAAAAGCCCAATGCAGTGCCAAAGCAATATAGAAAAATGAAGCAGCCCAAGACCTCTGGGCTCCTGAAAGCTCGTGATGATTTTTGTGAATTGTATATGAAATCAGAGGAGATACTTATGTCCACGTGGTTTACAAAATAAAGCTGAAATGTGAGCCTCTCTTTCTGAATGTCATTAAAAGATCACAACTGCCAGAAATGAATACGCCACTGAAACGTATCTGTTGAGAACAGTCTCATTCTTCCTCCCAGTGGCTGCTGAAAAGCTTGAATCATCTTTTCCAAAATTTACATTTCCTACTCCGATCTTCTACTAGAAAATTTTAGTATTTACATCTCTAAAAGACAATATTGCACACTAAAGGCAGCTGGTCTTGAATAGACTAATATTATACCTATTTGTATAGGACAAATACCAGAGTGAGAAATTATCAACTTTTTTTTTTTTTAAATCAGATGAGAGCTGCTTATCCACTAGTTCTCCACAATGGTCATTAAACCTAATTACAGATTTTAAAAAAAATGTAAGAACTCCTCCAACCATCACTAAGTTCCCAAGAAAGTAATGAGGCTTTGCAGTAAAACAGATCCCTGCTCCACAGCTCCCTTGAGGCCCCCTACAGAGGAGGCCACTCTGAACCTTAGAATTGTTGTTGGCCTCTGTCGTGACTTCAGATTTTCTCAGGATCAGATGACACCTAGGCCTGGTATCTGTTGAAAAAGACCACCATTTTCAGCACGCTTTACAAAAATGCATCAGCACCCTGATGACTCAATGCATCTGTTATTATCTAGATAGCAAGGTCTTATCTTCAAAACTATATAGTTTTAAAATTTGTTCTGCAGCCTTGTTACCTATGACACCATCGTGAATCACTTGCTCCCTAATTTCGCTTTCATATGAACACCCACTCCAGAGGAATGAAGCAGTTCTATAACCTGAATGAGATCACAGCTGCTCTTTCCTGCTTCACTAATTCCAGCTCCTAAAGATAAAGAACTAACACCACAAGGTTTTATGGCAGTCACAAAGCCCGTTTTCCTGCGGATCCATCTCCTTTGTTCTAGGAGGCAGCTGCAGTAATGCCTGCCCTGTCCCCTGATTACAAACCCGTGCTACCAAGTGTCAGTTTGCACCAGCTGACTCGTCATTAAGCCGCTAACGAACAGCACGTCATGTCCACGTTCTGCCTGCCCTGCTCTCAGTGCTGTAATTAACTTCTCTCTTTAAATTACATTTCAGCTTCTCCAGGAAAACATATACAGGCAGCGCTGCATGTTTTAGAACACTTACACACCTCAAAAGCTACAGAATTCGTCTGATTAAGGCACAAAAGAGCGTTTCAACAGAAAGGCAGCAGTCACACTTTTGCAGTAGACCTCTTGTTATCTATCTAATGTGACAATACTTGCATCTGTATTGTAATTTTACCAATGTTCTTGAACTACCCGGTACTTTTCACCTGTTTTTAAGCTATAAGAATGTAAGCAACACAACTGATCAGTGTGACACATTGAGAAAAGAAGACATTTTAGTTAATTGAAATATATTTAACTTTTTCGAGTTTTCCAGACATTCTAAAATACATTATTGTATGGAAATTTTCTGTATAAGCTTTCTCAGTCAAGTCGCGAGATTTCTACTTCCCTTCTTCCTGCGAGGTTCTCTAACCAAATCATTGCTTAAAAAAAAAAAAACAAAACCTCTAAAAGTGTATTTTTTTCCTTCTCCCCTTTCCTGAAAGTTGGAATTGTTGCACTTCTCGCAATCTGGCCCTGGCAGTAGTAAACTTACTATAATAAAAGCAAATAAAAACAGTCCAGACACCTCGTGGGGAACATCCCTGCCTTTACATTATCAACTGCTCAGATGTAAGTAACTGGGCACCAAGGCTGCCGAAAGCCAGCTCTATCCTGGTGCTCTGCTTACCCTCCTTCACTTTCTCCATCGTCCGTATTAGCTGCTCCTGAGCTGGCTGTGAAATAAATTGAACTGGAGCCTGTGGAATCACTTCTTTCTCTAGGAAACGGGAACCGCCTCCGGCGAGTTACTTTCTGGGTTTCTTCCAGATGGGACCTTTGAGGAAGGCAAAAAGAGAAACAAACAAACGTTTGATAGTGAAACGTCTGCTACTTCACCGCCCTTCTCCTCTCTAGCAGATTCTATCCAATTTGCTTTATATCCGAAGAATTCACAAGGGGACTTACTCTTGCTTACACGAACATCCTGCTACCACACAGCGAACCCCGTACTCTGCAGCTAAAGCAAGTGTGACCATGGACTTGGTCCATATACAACCCATATAGAATCCACACACAAAGGGGTGATCCTATCACATGCATTCCTCCGATTTCCTCAATGAACAGAGGCAAAGGGATCCTGAAACACCTTGCACATATAGGACCTTTTATTCTATATCCAGAGTTACCTGCAGTTGGCAGCAATTAGAGAGAAAAGAGCAGTAACGAGACACAAACATTTACAGAACAAAAAACCTTCCCAACCCAGAATACGAAGCAAGTGTCACTACTTGCTTCTCTGTAAGAAAAAAAAAAACAACTCTGGCTAAACATAAAACTTTTTTTACATTAATCTCACTGGAGGTCAAGACGTGATGCCAGTGGCAACTAGAGAGACACTCTTTCCACTTTGGGATTTTAAATTTAACATCCTCAATCATGGCTGTTTTACCATGCTATGGAGTGAATACGTGCAACAGTAGAGAAAGTCATTAAGGGGCAGGGCGATACCTGACTTCACCAACGATTTCCACAGCCAAGTGCTGCAGGCTGTTTCGGAGCTCCTCCACTTCTTTTCTGAGCTCTGCAATGTTTCTCAGCACGACGTCGAGGCGCTCCAGCACATCCCCCTGTTCGTCACGCACGAGGAGAGGTGTGTGCACAGCACCATCTCCCGCCGCCACGGGAACCAGCGCTCTGGGCACGGCTTCAAGAAAACAAGAGGAGAAGTAGTAGTTCATTAGAGGCAAACAGGAAAGGATTCCACATGAGCAGTCTTTGTACAATTTTGTTTTCAGAAGATGCAGGACATGAGGCTTGGTCTCAAGCATGCCTGGCCTGAGGTTTGGGTTTACTGCTCCCTTCTCTGACAGCAGCATCTAACCACGCTTAACAGATCTGCAACAGCAATTAGGGGTGAACAAAGCTCTTTTAACTGCAATTCTATAAAAATCCCCTTGTAAATTTTTTTTTAAATGAGCAAAATCCATACTGAATATGACAAAGACCACTGTAGATGAAGAAACTGCTGGTTTTTTTTGAAGTCCATACTGCAAATGAATTTAATTCCTATTCTCCACACTTCTGCACTAACATCACACTGAAAAACTACGCTCTGCTTCTCTCCTGAATTGAAGCAACTCAGGAGGCCATCAGCCAGGAAAGCAACCAGCTTACAAGAGAACATGTGCTCTTTGAATGAACAAAGACAATGGAAGCTAGTTTTGGCCAAAAAATACCTATTCTTTAAAAAAAACAAAAAACCCAACCCTCTGTTCTCATTCAAGGAAAAAAAACCCCACAGAAACTCAAAGAGGAGACAGCAGACTTTACGTAGCATTTTACTCATTAAAATGTGTCGTTGCCTTCTACTGAGTATCTAGAACATTACCAGTGTGTCTGACCCTTAAGTCTCCTTGTAGATACAGCACAATCAGCCAGCATGTAAGAACAGATTTACATCGGTGGATTTTAAATATGTTTTCTTGAAAGTTCATAAATATTACAAATAAATATATTACCAGTTAAGTCAACTATTTGAGAAGGAACATTATTTTTATATTAACAATAAAAAAAGAGAATCACTCTCAAAAGAGCAGCCAGACTTGCAGAAATGAAGGGCTTATCTTCCAGGGCACTGTGTCTAAACTGAGATAAAAATCTAAGAAAGCAGCTCTGCAATCTTTTCCTTTCTCTTCTTCTGCCTCTCAGGAATAACGGTGTTTGCTTTGCTTTCTCAAGAACAGGCTGTACAGCCTCTCCGGGTTGTTTTCAAGCTCCTGCCCTACTCCAGCAGCGCCTGTTCCTGCTTCTGTTGTCCCATCAGCAGAGGCCAATACCCCCGACCTCCCCACTTCTGCTCAGAACCTGCTGTTTCAGGGTGAAGTCCCACAAAACTGGACAAACCGACTCCTAAGACACGTGGTCAGCAACTGGGGACAGACACCTTTATTGCAGCAATGGTTACCAGCCGATCAAAGCCACGTGGGTCTCTGCTCTCTTCTTACACTACAGTGCTTGTACAGTATATGCTACGTGCAGTGTAGTGGGGACATAGTAAGGTGCAAGTATCTAAAACCTGGTTCTGCAACGTCACAGATTAAAACACTGTTCACAGATGCTCCGGCCCCAACACAGTAAGAGAGACAAGCCTCCAGATACCCCAGTAGAGATATCTAAGTAAAAGTTCTTCCCTCAAAATATTTTACTTTTCGATCTAGCCTGTGGCACCACACATATTACTGAAGGGAAACACCCGACACGGTGCCTGCTCGGCCCTCGGTGCTGCCGGGCTCATCCTCAAAGCTGAGCAACCGCTGCGCGCAAACGCAGCTTCGCTTTCCGTTCCCGCAGTTTTTCGCAGACACGGATAAATAAAAGCAAGCTCAGATTTCCGAAAAGTTTTTAAAAGTTCAACGCTTCAACCCCACCGGAGTTTGGTAGCGAACGGGTAAATTTAAACCTTTAAAATGGCTCTTAAAAAACTCGCCGCGAAGGCGAGTCTAGCCCAGAGCAGGTGCCAACCGGCCCCGCCAGCTGCAGGCACCTTTCTCAGCGGTTTCAAAGGGAGGTGGGGGCACAGGGGCGGCGCTCGCTCCCCCGGACAAGCTGGCCGTGCCCAGGGCCCGCGCCTGGCGGGGAGAGCCGGTGGATGTCCCTGCCTGTGCTGGTTCCCCCCCGGCCCCGCTGCGGGCAGCCCGTCGCTCCAGGCCGGGGGCGGTCAGGGCCGGGCCGCAGCGCCCTTCGCCC
Organism: Strix uralensis; assembly: GCF_047716275.1. Classification (NCBI taxonomy): domain Eukaryota; kingdom Metazoa; phylum Chordata; class Aves; order Strigiformes; family Strigidae; genus Strix; species Strix uralensis. The sequence continues at coordinate 12,746,044 of NC_133986.1, forward strand.
CGCTGCCCTGCCCGGCTCCGCGCTCCTACCCTGGCTCCGGCGCCCCGCGGCCTCCGCCCGCCGCCCGCCGCGCCGCCGCCGCAGCACCCACAGCAGCCCCAGGCCGGCGCCAGCCCCAGCGCCCAGCGCCAGCCCCAGCGCCAGCGCCAGCCGCCCGGGCCCGGGCCGCGCCATGACCGCCACCGGCGGGAGCCCCGCCGTCCGCCTGCGGCCCGCCCGGCGCGCGGGGGTGACGCCAGAGAGGGGGCGGCCTATGGCGCGGCGCCACGTCATCGCCGCGCGACGGAGGGACGGCGCAGGGGCGGGATCCAGCGGACGTCAGCCAGGGCGCCGCCTGCAGCTGCAGCTGTACCTACAACTACACCTGAACCTGAACCTAAACCTGTACCTACACCTGTACCTGTACCTGAACCTGAACCTGTACCTACACCTACACCTGTACCTGAGCCTGTACCTGCACCTACAGCTATACATGCACTTGAACCTAAACCTGTATCAGTACCTACATCGGTACCTACACCTACATCTGTATCTGAATCTATGCCTGCACCTACACCTGTACCTGAACCTAAACCTGTATCTGTACCTACACCTACATCTATATCTGAATCTAAACCTGCACCTACACCTGTACCTGAACCTAAACCTGTACTTACACCTACACCTGAACCTGAACCTAAACCTGTACCTACACCTGTACCTGAACCTAAACCTGTACCTATACCTGAACCTACACCTGTACCTGCACCTACACATGCACCTGAACCTACACCTACACCTAAACCTGCACTTGCACCTGTACCTATACCTGCACCTACACTTGCATCTGCCCCACACTACCCCAGTCCCTACAGCTCCGCACCCAGCACCGCAACACAACCGCTAGCGTTGCACCACAGCCTCATTAACCATCCCAGCCCCCCTACACCAGCACAGCAGCTGTCACCCCCACACCGGCACAGTGTGGATGTGGCACGGTGGTTCCGCCTGGTGCTGACACTGTGGGGTGTTGGACCTTCGTTCGGGTGGTTTCGGGACAAGCACTGCAGCAGTCGCTGACTCTTCACCCGCTGTCACCATGTGACCTGTCGCCATCCTCTCCAACTGACGAGGAACAACCACAGGGACACAGCTGTGGTGACAAGCCCTTGATGGGGGTGTGGAGGGAACAGTCTGAATTTCATGGTGCGATTGTGACGTACAGCCCTGCCGCTCCAGGCAGCGTGAACTCCTGCTCCCGCGGATATTAAAGATGGTATCAGAGCAACCCACCGCCCCCGGCTTGCTGTCGCGCTTTAATGAAAGTAATAAACCCAAGCTTTTTGAAATAAATAATTTCCGGAAGAATAGGTGCTTTGCTCTTTCCCTTTAACCCCTTTATACTGGCAGAAAACAACCGCACGCTGGTGGGTAGGTGGATCTGAAATCCCCGTTGGATGTGATGTTCCAGTTTTTGCCCCGAAGTGTGCTGGTCCCGCAAATGAGCCCCCACATTGTGCCGGTGTTTTTGTTATTGTCATCAAACCGCTGTGCAGCCACAGCTGGGATCGCTGCTGAGGGCAGCGCGGAAACGACACCCCTCCCTATTTCATCATGTTTGCTGGGGCTGTAGGCGGGGGGTAAATCGTAAACCACTGGTGAAATTGCTGGTTGGGGAAGGATGGGGCTCGTCAGCAGCCGTGAACAATATAAATTCTGAAATCCTCCTGTGTCCCAGAGCATCCGCCACCAGCATGGGAACATGGTGGGGCCCTGAGCAAAACACACACAGTTATAGACTGATTTAAGATATTTTCTTTTCTCTAAGTGCTTTACTTTTCCTAAAATAACCTTGTGACTCGGTTTTACACAGACACTTTGGGCCTCTTTGCTGCTGCAGCAGACGTGCGGGATGAGGTGCTGAGGCCAGTGATGTGTGGCCTCACGTCTGATGCACGAACCAAAGCTCCTCAAGAACCAAAAGGGAGCTGCAGTGTTTTTTTATCTTCAGCTTTATGTGGGAAAGTCTTTTATTTCTCCCATGTAGCGTCAGAATGTGGTCTGAAAATCACTGCTTCCAATAAAAACAAGCCCACGACTTCATCATGGAGCAGGATCAAGGCCAACAGGTCACAAAGGCCCAATGCTGCGGGTCAGCAACATCTTGACTAGTCGGGGACACTACTAGGAGGGAAGGCAACCACTTTTATACACCTGGAGTTGTCATTTAGTGTGATACCCTTGGAATATCCACCCTTGTAACGCGGCGAGGGCTGCTCATCCCCCGAGCAGAGGTGCCCGCAGGTGGCTTGGCTGGGATGGAAACATGTCCCCAGGGATGCTGCCGGAGGTTTGACAAACACACCAAAAAACAGCATTCAGGAAAGCCTGAAGCTGCTGAGTGATGTAGCAGGGGTGGAAAAAGGTTATTTTAGTGAGAGAACCAGGCACAGGACTTGTCATGGTACAGGGGATGTAAAGAACTGCCAGTTCTTGGGTCGAGATCGCAGTATTTTGCGTGGAAACAGTCTCTGTGTAAGGCGAAGAAGATAGGAATGGCCAAATAACCAGCCTTTTGGGTTTGAATTTCTCTGTTCTACAGTAAACACAGTGACTGTGTGGGGCAGTTACATTTCTGGTGTGATCCCCCAAACCTGTGGTTTGTAAGAAATTCCTGAAACTGGGATTATTGAAACTAGAAATGTCTTTTTCTGGAACAGCCAAAGGAAAACTAGCGATTCTTTTAACACTCTCTGCAGTAGATTCATTACTAACTAAAAAGATGGATTAAGCATATTCTCTTATTGCTGTGTCCCAAGCACAGAGCTTCTCAGCAGCAGCCGCAGATAACAAACACCACCATTTATTCAGCTTTATAATCCAACCTTCTGGGGATCTGTCCCTGCAACCAGACACAGCCATCAGCACTTTGCTCGTCTTCCACAGAGCGATTTGCCTTCAAGAAGCAAACCTGCACCTCAGGTTTGGGGGATGCTCATCCTAAGGGGCTGCTCTCCATCCAATTAGTAATATTCTGGGCAGGAAACTTAATTGGGTGCTGCAGAAAGTAGAGGGTGATAATTAGAAAAGGCCGCTGCTGTCAGAAGAGGAAAATTAAAACTTTTCATATGCCACTTGCTGCTCGTGAGCGTGAGTGACGGGGTGATGATTTCTGGCAGAGCCAAGCAGCCTTTTGCTTTCTTTTATCCAAATTACTGGGAGACTCCAAGCCGGCAGCTCCCACTGGCCCCTGTTTCTGTCCGTGGCCGACGAGGGCTGGAAGCAGACTGGTCGGAGCCAGTGCCAAAGGGTAATAAGTTGCTCACGGATGATGAATGGTACCGCTGAGATATAGTGCACTGAATTTTATAGCTCGCTCTCACGCCACTGCAGGGCTCAGCGCTCGGGTTGGCCCCTGGATTTCGGTATCTTATCAGGAAATTCAATACTGAAATATTGTGTGCAGGCTCTGTTTTCATTTTCCTCTCTTATTTTTTTTTCCCCTCCAAGAAGGAGCGGCGTATGAGCCAGACGGACTAGCGAGAGCGAGTGCTGGGCAGGCTGCCAGGCAGAGAGAACCCGGGCCATTTTTTCTTTAATTTGTGGATAGACCAAAGGGTCTGGATTTCATATCTATCTTATTTTCTGCAGCCAGCTGGACAGTAACCGCGGGACCACACTTGCAGCAGAGACCACCTGGTCAAATTCCAAAGGGGTTGTGGATTTTGGGACTCCTGTCGAAATCAAACACGACGCAGGTGAAATGCGCAGGAGGCAGCGCTTCCCTTTCATTAATTGGGCAACAGAGGCAGTGCTGTGTTCCTTTGTCCCACTAAAAATCAAACACAGGTTTGTACTGGAAAATAAAAGTCACGAGTAAACATTCAGCCTGTTCTGGCAGCGGGGAGTTTGGGAAGAGCCTCCTTAGGGTGGAAAAGATGTAAATGAGCCAATGTTTAACCCATGGAGTGAGATATCCCACATACAGCTCAGCATCAATATATTGGGATATTTGGGGCATGTTTTAGGAAGATGATACCATCAACCTCTCTTGGTTATTTTCTTTCATCATGCCAAACCCCACACACGTGTTAATAATAACAAGCATGTTAATAATGATGTTAATGATAATGGTTAGGTAGGTTTGGCTTTGTCGCGGTGTTTCCTTCAGCCCAGCGAGCAGAAATGTTGATTTTCTCCCTTGCTCCCTGTTGGAGTTACTGATTAACTCAGGGCAGCGCAGAGGAACCAGCCCCAGGTCACGCAGGAAGGATGCGGCATGGCGCAGCCCGGGCTCTTCCACCCCGGACCCTCCTCCTCCTGCTTTCTCCTGCACTCATTTATTTCTGGAGATTATTGACAAAACTGGGAATCGATTACAGCTTGTTAATAGTTTCTGGCAAGCTGCATGGAGAGGTTTCTGTTCAAGTTTTGAGGCTAGGGAACTATGACTTGCTATTTATGGAAATATTATTTGCTTTATATATAGTTTTCAAACTGCTAGAGTGGGTGTTGAGGGGGGGTTACTCCATCAGCACCTATGCTTGTCTTGGCCTCAGGAAATGAGCTTCTCCTCAAATTTTGAAGGCATTTAAACCCCCATCAACAGCTTGTAGAAAAAGGGACTTTTCTCCCAATATGCTGGTTATGCCAAACACCCTGCTTTGGGGGGTTGTTTAGAAGGGACCGCAGGGCAGTACCTGGGATGCAGGATGCTCCCCACCTGCATGGCTCCTGGTCCATCATCTCCCACTCCTCATTTCCATGGGGTTCATTTCCCGCTCCTTCATCTCCCCATCCATCATTCCCCTGTTCACTGTCTCCTGGTCCTCTGTTTCCCTGTCCATCATCCCTTGTCCATCATCCCCTGTCCATCATCTCCTGGTCCATCATCCCCTGTCCATCATCCCTTGTCCATCATCCCCTGTCCATCATCTGGTCCATCATCTCCTGTCCATCATCTCCTGGTCCATCATTCCCTGTCCATCATCCCCTGTCCTCTGTCTCCCTGTCCATCATCCCTGTCCATCACCTCCTGGTCCATCATCCCCTGTCCATCACCCCCAGTCCTTTGTCTCCCTGTGCTCCATCCCCTTGTCCCTCTCCTCCCTGCCCCCCGCCTCCTGCCCGCTCCCCAGGGCCGGGAAGGCCGAGCCGCCCCACCCCGTGCAGCCCCCCGACCCCCCGTGCCCTCCGGGGCCGCCGCCGCCCCCCGGTCGCAGCGGGGCCGGCGCTAACCCCCCCCCACCAAGTGCCTTGAACCCTCTGGGGGTTCACCCGAGCCCCGATCCGGCCCCCTCCTCCTCCTCCGCTTCCCGGGGGCGGTGTCGCGGCGGGGCGGGACGCTCGGGGCCGCCCCCGGGCACGGCCCCCCCCCGGAGCGGCGGCGGTCCCGGCGCGGCAGCGGGCGGGAGGAAGGATGCCGTACCTCCTCATCAGCACCCAGATCCGCATGGTGAGTTCGCCCCGCCGCTGCCCCCCGTGGGGGGAGGCTGCCGGGGATGGGGAGGGGGGGACACACGGGCGGGGGGCACCGCCGGGAGCGGCGGGACACGCTCAGCACTCCCCGGTTGCAGCGGGCACCGCAGCCTCCGGCCGCCCTTGTGCTGTCCCGGGCTTGCGGGGGGTGGGTGGTGATGCCCCGCAGATTTGGGGGACCACCGGCACGGCCGCAGCTGCTGGGGCAAGACGTCGGCCACGGCCACGGCCATCACCCCGTGGGGTGTCGGGAGCTCTAGGGCACCAGTACCCCAGCTCATCTCCCCCTAACCCCCCCGCCCCCCCCCCCTTCCTCCTCAACAGCCCATCACATAACTCGGGCAACTTGTTGTAGGATCCCGTGAACGTCAAAGAAACTAATGTGGGGCCACGTGTCCCCGCTTGGGGTTTTCCCTCGCCCCCAAAGAGCCATTTCCCGGTGGCAAACGCAGCCGTCAGGGAAGGGAAGGGCAGCACTGGCAGCACAGCAGCTCCGGGATCCGGGGCCGAGGCCCATTAGTCTCCTATAAAAACATAAAGGAAACGTTATTTCCTAACGACCGTGGCATCGGCAGCCCACGGGGCGGCTGCGGCCAACCTCCCGTCCTGCTGCAAGAGCAGATAGCCCTGAGTTTGGGGTTTTCCCTTTTCCCAGCCCAAAGGGGAACTATAGGTCTGAAAGCCAAAATACGGCGACGTGGGTTTGCGATAGGAAGGGGGTAGTGGGGAAAAAAAGCAAATCAGCACGTTGGTGGCGTTTGGTGGAAGAGGCTGCGGTGGTCGCTGAAGATGCCCCGTTGGGCGCAGACGTCTCAAACCGAGCGAGCAGGGAGTTGGGACCGAGGGCGCGGGGGGATGCTGTGGCACCGAGGCTTCTGCTGGCAGCGATATTCAGCATCATGATGGACTGAGATACAGAAGGTGCCACGTGGTTGGGGGTTCAGAGCACTTGAGGGGCAGGCAGGCAGCGGGGCAGGCTGGATTATCGCAGTTTAGCACATTTACCCCCGCCTGGAGACTTTGGGAACTCTGCTCTTCAGCAGGACAAAGCAAACATTTCCAGCCTGAACCTTGGCACCGAGCTGTGGCTGGAAACAGCCCGTCCGGCCTAGCGGGGGTGACTGACTTTGCTGCTTGGCCGTGGCCAGGGCAGGGACGAGTCGTGTCCCTGTGGGGTTCGCAATGCTGGGTGCAGCGGGAGGGCTGCACGGGAGCGGCGGGCGGAGGAGGCTCTGCCTCTGCTGCAGTTTGTCTTTTCCAGCCCCCCGGGCAGCTAAGTGCGCCTGCACAGCTCACGGGAGCCGCGGCGCTTCTGGGTGGGATCTGCTCGAGGCTCCCGAGGTGCACGCCACTTGTCAGCACCGGTTTGGAGGTGGATGCTGCCAGGGAGGGATTTACCCTCTCCGCTGCGTTCAGCCCTCACCCCTCCGCTTTCCCCAAACCAGCTCTCTCAGCTCTCCCAGCCACGTGGAAATTCTCGACTTTCCCGGCCGTCAGACCGTCCAGACGCTTCGCCGCTAAACTCACCGCGGGTCAAAGCGCAGCGTCCCCGTCCCGCTGCCCAGGACCGAGGGGTTCACACTGTGGTGTCACGGGGAGCGCACAGCCCCCAACCCTCCGCGTGCAGCCTCTGGGACCCTCGGCAGGGCCCTGGGCTTTGCTTTCTCCAAGGGGTGGTAGAGAAGAGAGGGGTCAAAAAAGGGGCTGGATGACAAAATATTGCTGAGGTTATTTAGGGCTGAGCAGCCCTTCGCATATTATAAAGTGTTGATAATGGTTTGATACAGGTTTGCCAGTGGATGGGGGACGTCCCTCAGAAGACCAGTTTTCACCTGCAAACTTTTTATAAGTAGTTTTAAAACAGAGCGATTGCTCCACCTACTAAAATCAGTCAAACCCTCCTCTTGGCAGGGGGAGCCTGGAAGGTGCAGGGGTAGGTTTTGGAGCCTGATCAGCACTGAGCAGGGAGGGCTGGGCTGTGGGTCCCACGATGGAGGGGTGGGCAATGTCTCTCGCACTCACCAGCCCCGGTAGCTGTGGGCAAGGTGCCAGGCTCTGATTTCTGGCTCTTCCAGCTGCTGCGTTGCAGGGTGGACGCTCGCTGCTCTCCCTGGTCTCTGCCCTCCCCGGTCTCTGCCCTCCCCGGCTGCTCCCCGGCTGTGCCAGGGTGGGTTGGGAGCAGATGGTCATTGCGGAGCTCAGATCAGCGCTGCCATTATTTCCTGTGCCCTTCGACTTCCTTCTGGAAAACCTCCAGCCCAGGAATATCTCATAAAGTAACACTTCTGGAGCACTGTACAGAAATGTCGCTGGCCCCTCCCCATGACGTGTGGGCAGCCCACTGATGGCTCTGGGGGTGAGGTGACTCACAGCTCTGCCTCCCCCCAGCTCCTCCGGTCTCCCATCGCTTCCAAGGGAGCGTGACTGTCCCCCATCATCACGCAGGGGCTCAGCTGCCCCAGTCCCTCTGTGGCACCTTCTCACCCCGATCCTTCACCCTCCCGTTAGTAGAGCCATTCCCAAAGCTGCCTTCTCCCAGGCAAACAGTCCCGAACTGGCCTGGGGATGCTCATTTCATGGGAAAAACGCAGATTTGCTGGGTTTGCACAATGAGGCGCCTCGTTGCTGTACGACAGGCTTCCTGGTGGTGGATCCTGGAGGACCAGAGCCACCGCGCGCTCAGTCAGAAGGTGGCCCTCCAGCAGCAAAGCCACCAAGGCCCTCTCCAGGTGGCTCACAGGAATTCCCTTCCCAGTAAAGCTCTTACTGGAGCTGTGCTGGGGAGCAGGGGTGGGGTGGCCGCGCTGCCGCGCATCACTCACCTGCTCCGCTGCCTTTCCCCACAGGAGGTCGGTCCCACCATGGTGGGCGACGAGCACTCGGATCCCAGCCTGATGAGCTTCCTGGGGGCCACGAAGAGGAACATGCTGGGGAACCACTTGTAAGTCCTCCTCTGCGACATTTCAGGCTCTCCCCTCTCCTTATTTTCCCAATAGAATTTGGAACGTTTTCACTCCTTGTATTTCCCATGGCACCTTCCAGCTGCACATTTAATCCCGGGACCAGTGTGATGCTGAGAGGCCACGCACATCACCTTGCCCCGGCCTGTTGGTGCTCACCAAAGGAAACGCTGCCTGCTACTTCCTCGAGTTCTTTTTCCTTGCTCTGACCCCATTTCAGCCCCTGACCCACCTCCCCCCTCTCCTTATCCCTCACACACTGGGGATGCTGCGGGCTGTTACCTGACACAGCCTTTGGCTGAAATAAAACAGGCACAGTGAGCGGCTCAATTTTTCTGCATAACTTCACCTGTCTTCATCCCACCCTCCTTCCTGAAAGACAACCCTCCTCTGCCTCATCCTCATTTCCAGCCCCGCAATGCTCAGAAGCAGGCAGTGCCCATCGCAGCCTTGCTCTGCTGGGCCTGTTCTGGTGCCCCACGCGCTCATCCGCAGCCTGGCCCGGCCCGTTGTGCTCACAGGTGCAGCTTGACGTTCCTCCCCGTTACCGAGCTCCCGAGCCAGCCCCTCACGATGGCTCCGGAAGCTTTTCCTTGGGCTGCTGAGCCCCAAGGTTGGACCTGCTTCCCATCATGTCCCCCCCGACTCCAACCCATTAGCCTCTGTGTTCCCAAGCCGTATGTGTTTGATGCTTCTCTGTGTTCCCGTCTCTCTCTCTGCCCACGTCGAGTTTGACACCAGCCTTCATCAAAGTGGGAGATGTTACCAGCATGTTCTTTACATCTTGGCCCACTTTTTTTTTTCTTTTTTCCCCACTTGATATCTCACTTCTTGTTTTTCTCTGGGGTAAAAAAAAACAAACCCACAAAGCAAAACAAAACCCCAAATGCAAATTAAAGCAACAGAGAGGAGTGGTTAGATTTGTGCTGAAGCTTGCCCACTCGCACCGTGGTGCAGAGGAGGAGTAGGAGGAGAACCAGGCGTTAAACAGACGGGGCCTCTCGGTCCCAGTATGTTCTCAAACTTCCATCGGCGGAGCTGGGAAAACCCACCTGCTCGGCACCAGCCTGGCAAACGCCGAGGTCTGGGTCCTCATCTCCTGCAGCGTTAAAAACCTAAACGGGGTGGGAGATTTGAAAGAGAGAGAAAAAAAAAAACTACCAAAGGCCCCCCCTTAGAGAAACCCTTCCAAGTGCAAACTGGGGCCGTGCCAGCTCCCCGTGCACGCAGGAAGGCTGATCCCAGAGCCCTCCTGCCGCTGCGAGCGGCTGCGGGTGGGTTTGCTGGGCCGAGCCGTCTCCGCGCTGCTATTCCCAGCGCCGTGGGTGGCCGCAAGGTTGGCAGCAGCCTTGGCTTCATGCCGCTGCCTGCCGAGCCCAGCCCGGGAGTTATGCAATGGGAGAAGGGAGACCCGAGTGCGGAGAAAAAGAGGCTTCAAGAAGGAAGAAGCTGGCTGGCTCTGGAGAGAGGGGGACAAGGATCCCTGGGGTTCGGGTGGAAAAGAAAGGCAAGGACAGATAAAATGCCTCTGTGACATCTGTCCCAGCAGCTAGGGAGGAGATGCAGCGTTACGAGGAACCAGAGTGCCGCATTTTGCTTGTTTGGGAGAAGGGATCTGAGCTTTCTGGGGGATCTCCCTGATGGATTCACCACCTTTCCTCCCTCCCTGTGGCCTGGAGCTTTTTGAGCTCCCTCTTGCCCCACCTGCTTCTCAGTACAGTTTATGTTACACCCAGGGTAACCCCGCTGCGTCCCCACAGCACGTCTTCCCCGTTTGCACTTGAGCAACAGGGGATGGAGAAAACAACCCAGCTGGAATGTGACTGCTGATGCCCCAGGCGGCACGGCAGCGGGGTGAGCCCCGGCCGCCTCTGCCAAAAACCCCAACCAGGCATGAGAGCTCCTGTGTTTGCCCCACGACCGAGCGGGATTTTCCATCCACCTGACTGCAGCGCTTCGCTAGCAGTAAGACCAGCTACAGCATGCTGCAAATCTCACCCCTCCTGTAGCACTGTCAGCCCCAAAACCTTAAACATGACCTTAGAGGGAGCCTGAGAGAAAAGGTCTGAGCAGCAGGGACCGGCTGGGGCACTGTAATCTACAGCTGAAGTACTTAATTGCCTCTAATAAGGGCAAGCACTGATCCAGTTGTGCAGCTCTGCACTAGCTCCTGCCAATGGCACATCACAGGTGCGTGCTGTTGCTCCCCGCTCGGATGCGCAGCGGCAGAACCTGGGGGGGCATCTGGGCTTTAGCGAGGGGGGAGCCGGGCTCTGCCCCAGCCTGCGTGTTCCTGAAAGCCAGCACAGGGCCTGACCCTTGGCTGCTGCAGAAAAGGGGGTTCTGGGTCCCCGCGGGTGGACACGCATGCGTGGGTGGCTGCGGGCCCCCTCCCTGCCACCTCCTGTAATTATCAAGGCTATCGGCACGGTTTGGTCTCAAATGAAAACTGATGCCTCTGTCCAATTTGGGGAGTTGCGGTCTGAGGCACCTGCTAATACTTTAATTTAGCTGTTCCCCAGGGCATGGCCAAACCCCATCCCTGGGGCAGCCGAAAGGACAGCTGGGCAGATGTCACCAGGAGGCTGCCTGCTCCCTCCCCAAAAACAGCTGTGGGAGGAGGAGGCTCCTGCGCTGCCTCCGTGCTCCCAGGGACCTCTCTGCTCCCTGCCAGCAGCCAGCTGGGAGGAAAGGCTCTGCTGGTGTTCCCAGCTGCTCCGTCCCGCACCAGCTCGGCCGCGCACAGAGGCAGCGGCACAGTCGGTAGGCAGCGTGCGAGCTTTGGTTCCACTCTAGACACGGTTGTGTTTAAAGCCCTGGGCAACTCAGCTTTCCTTCTGCTGTTCACTCAGCCCCTCGGTTTTTTAGGTTCTTGGAAATAACAAACAATCCCTGCCTCAGCTCCTGCCTCTGCATAATGGGAATAATATTTACCGACTCCAACATGTGAATCTGAAGGGTATGTGGCAAGCCTCTTAGAGAAGTTCAAAGACACTTATAATAATACATATCATCTTTACACCACATCTATAATTATAGCAAAGTATAGTCTGTCTTGAGAAACTGAAGAAAAGCTCTCACATCCTGATGTTATTTCATGCTTTAAAAGCACTCACCACTCCATTAACGTTTCGCAATCTTAGCAAGAGCAACTTTGGAACTGCTTTTGGGTCGTCTTTTATTGTTATTAGTATGAAAATCAGGAGAGTCTTTGTTAAGGTGCCCAAACAAGATCACAATGATCCCGTAGCCCATCATTATCAGCTTATCTGGCCCAGTGAGTCATCTAAGAGCTAAATTATTATGAAGCTCATCCCATCTGCTTGCATTCTGCCTCCAAAGGCTCTGTGAAAGGAACTGAAAGGCTGCCAAATCAGCGCTGAAGGTTACACGCGCCATCTCCGCTCTGCTGCTTCCCCACCTCGTTCGGCCCGTGTTGGGTCTGTGCTGTGCCGCTCTCGCTCTGCAGCCGCCAGCTGCTCTGTCTCTGCGGCGGGGCAGCCTCCGGCCCTCGGATCCTCGGATCTCTGGCTGCGGAGCCAGCAGAAGCCTCAGAGGAGTCAAAGCTGGACAGAGATCCCGGGTGTCAGTTCTAGACATGGGCAGTGAGGAGCTGGGGCTCCGCCTCACCTGGCAGCTCTGCTGAGGGCTGACGGCTTCTGGTTTTTCAAAAGCTTAATACCTTGCTGAAGGCAGCGGTTTTTTCCAATCCCCAAATTTCAAGCACAGGCTCTCAAAACCGCCCAGTTTAGACAGGCTCTGACATAGGCCCAACACTGGCTTTTCATTCCTTAGAAAGACCTGAATCATTCTTCCCTGCTTCGCAGAGATGATCCTCCTTTTCCCCAGACTCCCAGCCAACGCTTGTGACCCCTCCCTGCCACAGCTTCAGCCCCGGTAGCCGAGCAGCATGTGGCTTTGGACTACCAGTCCCTGACCCACATTTCAATTTAACCCGACCCTTGTGTTTTGGACATTTTCTCCTTGGTCTGATAGCTGTGGGCTTTGACCTTCCCTGTCTGGTTAACCAAGACCTTGCGCCACAGGCAACGTGCCAGATGTGGTCGGTGCAGTGTCTCGCGGTGGTTTAGCGGTGAGGCAGAGTCACTTCCACAAGGAAATTCTTGTCTCTTCCTTCTCCACCTGATTTTCTTTCTCCTCCTCTCTCCCGCTTGCAGCTGGGAGTACTACGTGAACGACGCACCGCGGGTTGTCTTGAACAAGCTGGAGAGCTGCGGCTACCGGGTGGTGAGCATGACAGGCGTGGGCCAGACACTGGTGTGGTGCCTCCACAAGGAATAGCGAAGAAGACTTCTGCCTTCCTCCTGGAGATCATCTGGCGCAGGACCAACAGCAGCTTTTTCCCCCTTTTTCTGTCCCAGACTCCAGGCGCTCAGGCTCAGGGGGAGCCGGGGCAGAATGTGACCCGGGGGCAGCTGCTGTCCTGCCCTTTCCCAGGAGTGGGGGGAAGAAGGTGCGCCCAGGGAGCCGGCAGCTCTCCCCTGCGCCCAGCTGAGGGGCAGCCTGGCAAATCCCAGCTTTTTACATTTTAATCATCCCCTATTTAGTGCACACTGGAGGAAGCTCAAATACCCACCGTGGCTGCTCCTCGGGGCCGCCCCAGAGAGGCCCGGGGAGCACAGGGCAGCCTCGTTCCTGCCGCGGGGCACGGCCGGCACTGCATCAGCCCCGAAACGCCAGCGGGAACTGCCCAACCTACCCCCTGCCTGCTAAGGGGCCCCTTGCCCAGCAGCAAGGCCCGCTCCTCTCCCCCGGGGCAGGGGGGCTGGCAGCACCATCAGCCTCCTGGCCCCGAGTGTCCCTCACGCTCCTGAAACAGCCCAAGAGCAACACAGAAAGGTCTTGGGAACATTTGGGGTAGGGGCTCTGTTAACAGCAGCAGGCACGATGCTGGAGTGTTCGGGAGCTGCTGTGGGGGTAACACCAATAAACCACTTCTCTCAAGACACCACCATCCTGCTGTGCCTTGTTTTAAACAGTGCCAAAACCTCCTGGAGCTGCCGCTCCTGCACCAGCTTTCAGGAGCTGAAAGCAGCTCTGGGGCTTCATGTTCCAACAGCCCCTCTCACACCCTCCCTGCCCTCCGAGGACACATGCCGACACGTTAATACACTTACTCTGAAGCTTGTGCAGCCATTTTTTCCCCGCCACTCTGGAAGAGTCACTAAGAGTTTGTATTCCTACAACAGTTTTAAAAAAAGGAGGTTTATTGACTTAAATTAAGAGCGAGCTTTGGAAACGAAGAACAGTGGGGTGGGGAGAATCCATCCTCTCTCAGGCTAGGTGTGAGACTCCTCCTCATCCTCCCGCTTGAGCTGCTCGATGAGCTGCTGCCTCTCTGCCGCCTGGCGCAGCCGCATCATCACCAGGCTCTCGTAATCCCGCTCCGACACCACCGAGGCCTGGGAGCAGAGAACAGACACACCGTGTCAGGGACAGCGCAGGCCTCAACCCCACCCCAAACCCACGCTCCCAGCACGTGCGGCAGAGCGGGGATGGTGGTTGGCGGCCGCGTGACCCCGCAGAACCAAGGCGAGGTGCGAAAGCTGCCTGGCCTGCAGAAGCTGGCCCACTGCTTCATCACAGCTGACGGGAGGAAGAGGGGGGCTGGCACGGAGCCCCAAGGACCCCCCGCCCGCAGCCGGGCTCCGTGGGGCAGTGTGCTCCCCTCGCCGCGGTACGGCGGGTGATGAGCTTGCTCGGTGAGCACAAGGCTGGTGCAGCGACCACTTCTAAAGGCCAACACCATAAAGACACCTAAATCGAACCTTTCCATGGTTTAGTCATGAAGCAGCTGCAGAAAAAAAACCCCACGAGGTACATTCCCAAACCTGACACGAGAGTGTTTCAGTTCTGAAAAGCTCTTGGAGCCGTTCTGCTGTGTGTGGCAGCAACTGTCATGTCAACGAAGCCGATTGCAGACTCCACCTAATAAACGTAGGCAGCAGCTGAGAACTGCCAGCGCAGAGCGGAGCGGTGCTGTTGGCACACTGCTTTCAAAGCCACTGAACATTAGTAGGTGTCCTTACTATTTCAGATGTGTTCAAAGCACCGCCGTGCTTGGAAACATCCCTCCCATTTGCTTGACAGTTCAGGTAGAAATAAAAGCATCTTAACAGAAGGGGAATGGAAAAAAAAAAAAAATCACATTCATTTTTCTAGGAACTAGATTTAGTTGTGATTTAAGGACATCTTAAATAGAAAGTAGAAGGGATGAAGAGGCAATAGAACAGCTGAATAAGATTCTGCATGAAAATGGGGCAAGTGCAAATTTGTTCCCACGTGCCAGCAAAGTGGTTCCTCCAGCTGCAGAGAGTCCAGCTGCGAAGACAAGATAGAATCCCACAATAGATGGGAAACCCAGACTGGGAAATTAAGGGACTAATGTGCCATAATTGGTATCTTAGGAGCTGCATGAATAAAGTAACCTTCAGCACTGCGCAGCCCAGATTTCCCCCGTGTCTGAGAAAGCACCAGATTGTATCAGCCTTGAGTGGCGGAACGAGGCTTCTTCAAAGTTCCTGTCCACTCACCACAGATACTGAATGAAACAGCCTGCATGAGGCTCACGCAGATGAATCACCCACACAAACCTGAATCGCTACCTCATGCTCTGGACTGGAATTTAAAACAGGCAGGAGATTATTTCCAGCCCCTTCTGGGAGGCGCGCGGCACAAGGAGCCACCAGAAGCGGCAGACGGCACCGCACCCGGAGCGGAAGAGCCCAAGTCACGGCGGGCTCCGCGGCCACGCTCCTGCTGCCAGGTCTCAAGCGACCCGGAGCCGCTAAGGGAGCTGCTTCCTCCGGGGCAGAGCGGGGGCTGGCGCCTGCCGCTCCACACACCTACTTCCTGCAATCCTGGCAATTACCAATAGTGTAAAACCCAGTTTCTGACGTGGCTGACTCAGCAAGGGCTTGGCTCAAAACAAATACATACGCACAAGGAACTGTAGCCTGGAAGCAGTGACAGGAGGCACATGAAGAGAAGGAGCTGTTGTGGGTTTTCAGCATTCCGGGTCCGACCTGGCTGCACCGTCCCTGGACCTGCTCCTCCCAGCGTCCCAGCGAGCTGGTGAAGGTGGTGGTGGCAGTTCTCCCAGTGCTTCAGCAGCTTCTCCTCTCCGCCTGTTGGACTCGGGTGCTGTTCCGACACAGCGTAAGTCTATTCTGCACTCAATTTTCCTAATGTTTGTCTTTTACATCTGCATTTTGTTGCTTTTTACATTTCCATTTGAGTATTTCTTTGGTTTCCTTCGGTGCGACTGAGTCACCGTCTCCCTTCCCAACCACCCACTGAGATTTTTATACCGTGCCCTTCCCCACGAAGGTGGCTGGTTACCATGGTACCATAGTGCCCTTCTGTTCTAGATGCTGGATTAAATCTGTTCTCATGGTGACTGTGTGCCTTTGCTATTCTTCATCAGCTTGCTTCTGCAGCACAGATTTATCAAGCTCAGACATCGCTGTTCCTCTCCACTGAAGGAGGAGGCTCCTTAACATCTAAGACAGGCCAATTGCTCCTTAACACCGGGACGTGGCGTGAAGTTTGCATTTCCTGCAACACCAGCTTCTCTGTTCTCCTTCCAGCTACGGGAACAGGGAAGGAAGAGGTTGTTCCTGTGGTGTGGCTTGCTGCTGATCCCGCACCTTAAGTCCGACGCCGGACTGTGAGGAGTCTGCAGTTTCCTCCTCCTCCTTGTCGCTCCCAGCAGCATGGATACTTGGCGGAGAGGGTCCATTAAGTCCACGACGTTCTTCAGACGTTTCTCACTCCGGAGACACAAAAAGCTGGGCAACCAAGTCATCATCCTGAACCAGAACAGCCACACTCTGGACAGTGATGGACAGTGCCAGAAGAGGGAATGCTTGAGGGATCTGAAGGACAAGTCTGATTACCTGTCGTGTCAGAGTGAGCAAAACCTCGCCAAGGCACAAGCACCTCCCAAGCCCCCCCGGCTGTACCTGGACAGTTCTAGCTGCCCTAACATCATCGATCACACAGATTCTCACTCTGACATCTCCTTTTCTGGTGCTGCTCACCAATACCACAAAGCCACTCAAACTCAGTTCCACAAGGACCAGGCTACAGACTGCGGGAGCTCAGAAGCAGCTTCCCAGAACGGCACTGCTCTTCCCGACCTGTCTGACCCCTTCCTGTCCTTCAAAGTGGATTTGGGGCTATCGCTTCTCGAGGATGTTCTGCAGACCCTCAGGAAACAGAACCCAAGAGATTACGCCATCTGAAGGTATTTCTCATTTAACGTGTCCCATTTACTGACTGCTGCTGCCAGTTTCTCTAGCCCCAGTGGGAGAACGGATGCTGCAGCATTCCCGTTGTGCGTGGCCTGTTTTGCTGCTCCTGCCTTACCTCCCAGACTGTCCCCGTCCCTGCCCAGAAGCCCTTCAGAGCAGGCTCCATGCTCAGACAAGAGCAGTCTGCCGGAGCCTCCTGGGCAAGTTCCCATTCTCCACGCCGGGAATTTCCCACTCTTGACTGTGCACCTCCTCCTCGGGGAGGAATGGCATATGTTTGGCAAAAGACTTGTTATTTTGGGGATGTGGCTGTGACACTGAGGAACACGGACAGGAAGGGATATGGCACACATCATCTGTGGATCAGAGGCAGCTTCCAAGGAGACAGCAGCACTGCATCTCAAAGCCATAGCTGTGGCAAGGGTCAGGAGTCACAAACTGGTGTTTCTTCTCCCACCATGTCTGGATGTGACAAATCAAAGCTGCTCCTTTTTTTTTATTCCTTGTGGGTTTCTTTTTCCCTAACTCAAGTGCAGTCGGCACTCCAAGCCTGGAAACAGGTAAGCATCCATGTAGGCTCATGATACAACAACAGCAGTTTATTTATCCTACTAGCAGGAGAAGAAATTTCTCTAGATACTGCTGCTTGAAGCATGCACTGATCTATCAGCTGTACAGATATGGAAGAATAAATGTATCTGTGACTGGAAGCGTCTTGTTGCCTCATTTCATTGGTAGCAAGCCAAAGCAAGCCCAGGCACCAAAAGCACAGGTCCCTTCTCTGTATCCTCTGGCACTTCAGTTTTTTTGAGGGGGGAAGCAGTGTGGCTCTGCTCTTCTGGGTTGGGAGAAGGCTGGAGCTGCTGGTACTTTATCTTCCCTCGAGGAGAGCACACGCAGCTCAGGTCAAGAGCCAGCATGGAAACGAGTAGTTCTTCACCCCGTGAGCTGGACCATGGGGAAGGCTCGGCCAGGCTGAGGATACTTTAGGCAGCATTGGGGCAAACTATTAAAAGGACACTGCAGAAGCTACTGGGTCACCAATTCTTACCTTTTTCATGGCTAGACTAGATACTAGGGCTCTTTTTAAAAATTAAAAAAATAAAACCTCCACGCCCCCAGATAACCATAAGCTTTGGAAGCCGGCTACAGCAAAGTGCACAGAGACATTTCAGAGAAGGCACTGGCAGCTCCTACCCTGCTAGATTCACATCAGGCTGTGAAGTCAGGTAATACAAAACAAACTCTGTGAAACCTCAAAGGAGCTTAGAAAAGAGGCAAGAGTGCCAGAGAGGAGGCTTGTCTCATCACTTTAATATGACTGAATGAATGGCCCAAAATGAAGGAGGAGCACTGGCAGGGAGATCCCACCACTAAAGGTGCCAGGACCTTCCCAGAAGCAAGTGCTTCACGCTGTTGTCATGGCAAAATACGCTGTTCACAGCACTGCAGGGCTGCTGTGTGCTTTGAACCACACAGAACCACAGCAATCAAACAGTCATTGCTCTCAGATAGCCTAGAGTAACACTGGCCAACCCACAGCTTTTGTAAGTCAAGCATAACTCGCCTGCTTGGCTCCAGCAGCTCTCCAGGAACTGCTGGACAACGTGCACCCATTGCTGGAGAAGAAAACGAGACAACTGAGACTGTGGATTCAAGCAGCTTGCAACCTGCTGCCTCCTCACAGCAGGACTTTTCAGCACTCAGCTCTGTTTTCACCTGGGAAGTGCTTCCGAAGCCCTGGTCAGGTCAGCGTGGGGCTGCCCTCCCTCTGAAGCTACCAAGGGCATTGCCATGAGAATGCTGCAGGTCTCTGGCTGTTTTCTGAGGCAGGGCAGGGAAGGAGCTGCGTTTGCAGGGTGGGAGCAAACAGGAGGGTGGATTCAGGCAAAACCAGGAGCAACCTGGAGGGAGCGGCAAATAGGAAGAGAGGGCAGCTTAAACCAGAATGAGATTGGTGCAGCTTGAAAGCAAGAATGTGGCCCCTTATGGCTGGGAAGCCAGGCTGGGTATGGAAGGATGAGGCAGGGGCAAGAGATATCTGAAAGACCTCATTTTGTGTAGTCTAGAGCTGAATGGCTGAGGACAAAGAGGATAAGTCAACTAGAAGCAGTACAGCCGAGAGAAGCTGTTACCAAATTACAGATTTTGGAAGCATCCTAGTGGAAGTAGCAACAGGATTTGGGAAGGGTCTGGAGTGAGAAGTAGGAAAAGCAGGAACCAGAACAGCTTGAGATCTTAGCCTGGACATCAAGAGTGCAATGTGATCAAAGAAACTGCAGCTGCTTACAGAGAAAAGCAGCAAAAAGGACAGACAAGGATCAGCAGTGCAGTCCTTGAGAAAGCAGACAAGTCACTGGCCAAGCTTGTCACCGTTTGGAGAGCTAACGCGGGGCTGACGAGGCTGGGGTGGACAGCAGTGAGTCACCACCTCCACGCAGCACGAACACCATGTGCTGCTTGAGCCTGCTCTCCCTCGCTGCTCCACCAGGCTAATCCTTCACAGCAGGCAGACGCTGCTGTTCCACACTAACAAGCTCTGGTCATGGAAACAAGCCAAGATAAATTCTGTCAGAAGCCTGGCCAAGCTTGTGAACCCACAGAGGCAAGAATCCACTACCGAGCTCCAACTGCACCAGCAACCCCCGTAGGTGTGAATGAGCCAGTTCTCATTCTCTACTAGCAAGAGAGACTCAGATAAACTGGATGGGATTCTGCTTTTTTTTCCCCAATTTGCCTTCCAACACTCTGACCACCTCCGTGAAGCTGAAGTGTCTGCAGGACTCTCCCTGGTGTGCAGGCAGATGTGCCTGGCTCCTGGGCTATGAGGCTCCAACTGCCTTTGCCTCAGGTTTCTGAGAAACTCCTGCTCAGGCCAGGCTGTCCAGACAAGAACAGGCCTCCCAAGTGAAAACACACAGCCCTCAACAGAACTAGGCCAACACCAAGGCACTCTGATGTATAAATGCATCTACTATAAATAAAGTACTTAACAAAAAGTCAGGAGAGCGAATGTACTGAACAATCTCCCAAACTGCTAAAGTACTGTGGTAGGGAACACACACAAGGCTGATGGAGACAGACACACAGACAAAGGGCACCTGCCCAGCATGAGGCAGGAGTCCTCTCAGCAATTAGATCTTTTTGATCTTTATGCCCCAGGGAAGAAGGAGAGGGGAGCAAGTGTCACGTGATGTTTGAACTGGAACTCAAATAACCAACAAAGGATCTCAGTCCCTTCACAACTTCACACTAACTAGGTCAGACGACACGCAGAGCACAAGATAAAAGCGGTGCTACACAGCAAAGTGTCGTGTACGTGCTTCAAAAGCCACGGCCACATCTCCCACTCCAGAGGGCCAACAGGAGCAGGGGGGAACAGAGAGCTGACAGCGTGCTGCAGCACATCCTCGGATTGGTTTCTGTGCTTTAATGTTATTGCCTTCCATGTGCTTTGCAACTGGAATACAAGCTGCTAGTCAAGAGCGACAGCTTCAGAGGGACTGTCTGGGGGAATAAACAGGGAGCAGCTAAGAGTTAACAAACACGCTGCACTCCAAGTAACCACACCGCTAAGGAGAACCCAAACCAGACAAGGTCCCCACAAGGATATTTAATTTGATACTGCTTTCTCTTCCCTCCTGCAGACCCTAAGAAACTAGGTTTCCTTTTAGCACTGAAGTGTCACCCTCTTGTGAATGCAGTGAGTAACCAAGCCTCTCTAAAGAAACCTTCTAGGAGGCTCTTCTCAACCAGTTATGAGCCAGAGGACTCC
The DNA here is from genome assembly GCF_047716275.1 of Strix uralensis. Classification (NCBI taxonomy): domain Eukaryota; kingdom Metazoa; phylum Chordata; class Aves; order Strigiformes; family Strigidae; genus Strix; species Strix uralensis. Next base: position 12,766,512 of record NC_133986.1, read on the forward strand.
CACAGTCAAAGTATATTAGAAAAAATTCCAGAAGAATGGCACTAGAGTCTTTGGGCTGAGCAAGGAACATCCTTGTTTTTCACTGGGAAGAGAGACAGACTGTGGGAAGATCCAGTCGCCCAGACAGCTTGTGTTCTCAGCATGCTGCTACTCGGGCGAAAACGGTCCTTTAAAACAGCCACCACTTCAGCACAAAAAGGCTCATCAGAAAGGCAGGCCTTTCATTAAGAGCTTCTTCTCAGATCTGCTGGGAATCAACATATCTTACCGTAAATGCAAAGCACACTGTTAAATTGAGGTTGCTATAGAAACAGATTCAAATAACAACAGCCTGTCTCCTTACCTCTGAAGTCCTAGGCTGACTAGTGCTGTCAGAAAGGACAGGGCTGGGACTGTTCCGGGGCTGGCCCTCCAGCCAGGAAATCTTCAGAGGATTATTTATCAGGCCAACTTCATTCTTCACAGCCATCTCCTAGCAATGAAAATATTCTTCCATTACCATCTGAATTTCAGACCCCACTTCCTCACAGGTCACTAACAATCTGAAGAGCTTTTCCATCTCAGCCTGGCCTCAAGGCCAAGCCAAGCCGGGCACAAACAGTGAAGATTTCACAGCTGCCCTACAGGAGAAGCACCCTCTGAGGTCACTATCTGCATCAAGCAGACAGAACATATCACTGCCAGTACTTCTGACAAACAGGTCACAGACAGTTCTGGGTTTTTTGATTATTTGGATACATGAGGGAAAGAACAAGGAATAGAGACTCTCATACAGTGTAAGTTGATGGAACTACTAAAATTAAGGATAACTGATGATTTCTGTTTCCACAGCCACATGAATTATTATAACTCATAGTGAGTCAGGACATTTTGATTTCTTTTAAACTGCAAATGCCTTATATAACCTCAAAAACTCATTAAGCCCATCTCCACAATGGGTAATTCACCTTCAGCGAGAGCTGATTAAACAGCTCAGCGCCTGCTTTTTAAAGCAGTGTCTCTTTTACATGCACAGCCTCCTTGTTTATGTGCTCTGGGTTTATGCCTCCAACTCTGCCACTCCCTTCACCCATCTGTACCTTCAGACTCTCATTACCCTTCTCCACTGCCTTAATGACAAGGCAGCGTCTCCAGGCCGTCAGTTTGCCAACCCTTCCCCCTGCAACACCCATCTTGCCCCCTCTGCCCTACACACATCTGGGGTCTCCGCCAGACTTACAGCAGCCTTAACCGTAGCAAATTCCACGACTGCACTTCCTGTCTTCCTGCTGGAGATCAACAAATTGAGCACATCACCATACTGTTAAGACAAAGAAAGAAAGTTAATTACAGACCTGGAAGAGACATCAAGTTCATTTATGGAATGAATGCAAAGAGAAAACGTGTTTTCACAGACGTGAGGCTTGAGCCGTCACCCTTTCTGTCTTGCACGACGCTCCCACTGATCCCAACCTGTCATAATTTCTGTCCCTCCAGGAAACAATTCTGGGGAGGCATGGAACTACGCACATTGCTTCCAGCAAACCCCAGTGCAAGAGGCTGCTTAGCTCCGAGCCAGAGCTACAGGAGATACTTGCACCAAGGGAAAATAAAGATTGCATGCTGGGATTAATCAGATCAAAGGCTTGTCTATTCCTGTCTCTGAACTTCCCACAGCTACCCCAGTCACAGAGCCAGACCAACTCTGATACAGGCCCCGAACCACTCAGAGTTTGCAGTTGCTCCATTTCAGCAGGAGCCCCTGCTGGGAGCGAGAGGGGAACAGTTCACAGCTAATGGATCATGCTGATGGTCGCTGAAAACTGCATGAGAAAGCTGGGCAACAGAGGAGAAAATGAGCTGCTCCCGTTTGCATGCAGCTGCCCAGAATTTACTCTCCTGTCTCACACTGTTGAAAGCAGGGGAAGATCAAGTAGTAGGGAAGAGTGTCAGACAGGACCTTTTGCAGGATCTGCAACAGAACGTCTTTTGAGTATCCCCCTCTTGTCTCATCTTCTTTCCCGCATTTCCATTTGAGCTGGAAAATAAACATGACAAGTTAATTTTGTCCATGTGAACACATGTTGCCTTGCTCAATGCAGCTCCTGCCACCTGCACACTAATCAAGTTTGCTATTTACAGTTACACTCCCAGAATTGCCAAGACAGTGATTTCAACATCAGAATGTGCAAAGGGAACAAATTATTTGGGGAACAGGGAGAAACATCGTTCACTGGAATAACACAGATCATTCTTGAAAGCATATTAATGGCTATATCAGATTAATCAGATGTTTCCCTGTGCTTAAAGCAGAGACAACTCCATTTCAGGCTCAAAAACCTAGACCAGAGAGTAAAGTGTGAGGGAGGAGGGGTATTTCCAGGGCAATGACAGGAGCTGTTCACACGCATGATGCACGTTAGACAGAGGCACTTCACCTCCACTGTACAGAGGGATGTGCCAGCTCAGCAGAGTTGGATTGTCCCTTCTGTTTTCCAAACCTGCCTAATGTTCCACCAGTTTTCACCAAACCCCAGCTTCATAAGGATTTCTTACTTTGAGTTTAGGAGTTATTTTGCCTTCTGCTCCATTTCTTTCTTGCTTGCCTGGAGAGGAGAGAGGAAAAAAAAGATGGAAGGGATGCAGGTGAAAACTCAGCTAAAGAGCATTTCGCACTAAATTCACCCTGAGAATGTACATATGGTAATAGCAAACACTTCTGGATTTCCACTGGACCACTTCAGCCCCAAAAGTCGCATGCAATGCTATCATCAGGAACTGCAGCACAGACTGAATACCGGATGTCAGCATTTCTCCCTTCTGTGATGCCCAGGCTTGCCACGAGCAAGGCCAGAAACAGCCAAGGGAAAATACAAGCAGGAGACCTGTTAGATTCTGCACCATTTTTCCCTGCAAGAAGGTCGTGCTGATAGGAACAAGCATGGAAAAATTAAGGGTTCACAAAAAAGGATAGCATAGCTGAAGAATTTAATCTGCCCCTGCAACTAAATACTTCATAATGATGTGTTCTCATTGCAAGGATCTCAAAGTGTTTTACACTAAACAAATGCTCAACATCCCCCCCAATTCCTGATACATGAAACTAAGTTAAGAAAGGCTAAGGTGGGCTGAATGACTGACTTACAGTCACACAGGAAAACCCTGGCGACCCCAAAAAGAGTTTCTGCACCTGGACCTCTGGTGGTTTTTTTTTTAAACTCATTATATCAGTATTTTTCCTGTGAGGAAGCAACAGATATTATACTATACCCTCTGCCAGAATGAAGATGGTAGGAAGCAAGAGACAATAAATCTTCCCATTGAACTGAAAACTGAACAGCACTCGCCTTAGTTTTAAAAAGAAGAGCAGAACTTTCTGAAACATAAAACTGTATTTTAAGCCCACACAGATAGAGAATATTAAAAAAGGCAATTCACTATAGAAATGTGTGGATGGGAGTGAGGTTCAAGAACACTAAAGGATGAGGTTCTGGGATTCTGGAAAAATCTCATCCCTTCCTGTATGAAGAAGACTAACTACAGCTACTGAACAGCCCATGGGAACAAGAGGGAGACAACTTCAAACACAGCAACCACCCACTGTCGCACGGCAGCGCCGCATGGAGATGTTCTCCCGTTCAGTGTGTTGCTCCTTTCCTGACACATTTGTTGCTGGTCTTTGTACACACCCAGGATGAAGGCTGCATATGCCCAAGGAATATCAGAGAATCGGGTTCCAGAAAGCAAAGCCTCAGCAGTCACAGACTAAATAAAATTTTGTTCTTCACACCGTCTCTTTTGGGTGAAGGGACTGGGAATTTCAAGAGGATACAGAAGTAGTAACCCAACAACAACTATTATTTTTTTGCAAACTTGAGTCATTCCCTATTTTGAGTCTGCAACACTGCTTTAATTGTGACAGATGAGCAGGACATGAGGCTCCCTCCAGTGTAACAGTGGGGCTCCACATCAGATTCAGTGTTTTAGAGTATTTACTGAAAAAGAGCAGTAATGACGTTGTAAAGAGCAGCACGCCACATATAGGAAAGCAACCCCACAGAAATACAATCTTTTATCCCTGAAAAAGGTGCCAAGTAGGATGCTCTGTACGGCAACGTGACCAAGGCAGGAGGCTGCAGCTGGGTGTGAGCTCCGGCTACACAAGAGCCAGAGTCCCACGTGCACGTGCTTTGCTGATGGCTCCAATCTCTGCTGTTCTCACCTTGGACATGCTGCTCCCTTTCCAGCCGGATCTGTTCTCGAATGAGTCTCTGCTGCTCCTCAAGCTGACGGGAGCCTTCTTCACGCAGGCGTATAATCTACAGCAGAAGTAAGACAGCATGGATATCTGAGGGCACAATTCCATGGTGGGGTCATGCCAGCTAAAGACTGCCAAGGAAAGCTTTTGTCTTATACCCATCTTACACATATCTATCTATCTATCTGTATCTATCTATACATATATATATTGTCTTATACCCCTGGGGCAACCCTCCTGTTAGTTCCCCTGTGACAGCTCCAGCACTCACAAAACCAGACCCCTCACGTTTCCAGCAACAGTCCCTACCAGCCAGCATACAACAATTAACTGCTGTTGTTGGCTGCTATGCAAAAGGAAAGGAGCAGACAAAAAATAAAATCTCGAGGCTGACTTATTTGCTAGACTGCTACAAGATCCCCTCTACATCCTCTCTTTCACAGAGCCCATTAATCCAAAAGGCTGAAAGACTGCTATACACAGATTTGATGCATCTCATCACGTGGTTTTCATTATGGTTGTCAAGACTCTGAGCAATTCTTCTCAAAAGCAGCAGAGAAATCTAAGAATTTATCATTACTTCTTGTTCTAATGTTCTCGTTATCCTGATCTCCTCCTCTTCACTCTCACGGGTCTGGGCTTCTCGCTCTCTGGCTTCAAGATCTGCAGAGAAAGAAATAAATTAAAACAATCCAAAGAGAATTTCCACAGCTGATGCTGTTGACCAGAAGTGGATGGAAAGATCACAAACTTGGGTACACCTACACCAAGTTCAAAGTAGAGTCCTGACAGCTCTGCTACCTCTCCTCTGCCCAGGCACATCCATGTATCAGCAGCCTTAAGTCATCAAACCCCCTAATTCCTGCCCAGAGCAGGACCCCCCCCCCAGCTCTGACTGCAGGAGGAGATCTCAGATGGCCGCTATGTTGTACTGAGCATAAAGACACCAGAGCCATCAAATGGACAGCAGATTCATCAATGGTGCACTCCAGCGGTGGAAGAAATGCAGACACCCAGCTAAGGAAGACTTCAAGCCAAGAGAAAATGAAGTTTTGATTTTATTACCAAGCTTTACTTTCTTTCGCTTCTCATCAAGTTTTTGTGTTCTTTCTGCAGCTTGCTTCTTCGCCTTTCTCACTTTGTCATACGCCGCCTGCCAAAGAACCAACACAATAGTGTGAAACTGTATAAAGCAGAAGAGATAAAATGGAAAGCAGTGAATAAAGGCGAGATCAGATATTGAAACACTGTAAGGAGAGGTGAAGCATTTTCTGCTTCTTGCTAGCATTCCTCCTAAAGTGTTGGAAGTTAACACAAATATCCTGAAAACATGAGGAGAGGCCCAAGGATCTCCAGATGGAGCCTGAAAGGGTGAGGAAGTCCAGGAATAACTGCAGAGTGTACTGGAGAGAAAGTGTGACCCACCTTCAGAGGTGGCAAGAATATTCTGGTTTCCTGAACATGCCCAAAGTAGCTTTAGGGGCAGTGGTAACAGATCAGGCTTGGTTTAGAGCAAAGTTTTACAATTAAAAAGGTCTATTTAATATGAAAGATTTATTCACAAGACAGATGTTTGACTCACATGAACGTACAAGATCGAAGAGCATCAGAACTCTTCAGCAGCAATAACACATCAACATTCATTTAGCACTATAGAGACTTAAGAACTGGGGTAAATTGGCAATTTCACTGGCACCTGTTTAAACCAGTTGATAACCTGTTCATCAACCTACACAGAACCTTTCTGTAGCAGGTAAAGCACAGACAGGCACAAATGCCTGTCTTTTACTTGCAGAACACTTCTACAGGCCAGTACTGCTCTTGTTTTATAAACTAGAAAAGCTGGTATTTTTCTTCCTGCGTGGGAAGGGTTTGCTAAATACTTTTTCCTTTTTAGAATGTAGAAGCCAAAAAGTTCTTGGACACCAAAAGCTTAATTGCCCCTTGGAGAGGAGATTACAAGCTTTGCCAATGTTTGAAAAGAGGGGAGTTATTTCATGTTTTTAAATCTTATTATCTGAAATTTTAATATGCCTCCTCTCCTGAGTTTATCTGGACAGAGTTACTTGCTCATTTTTAGTTTGTTTTTATTCTTTCCCTTCACATGTCCAGATAACTTTCAGGCCCTGAGCAGTAGGCATCAACCACTTCCTCACAGCAAGAATCCAAGCTGCATCTGGCAGCCTGCAAAGCCCTTGCAGCAAAAGGACAGAGATCATGACTATGATTCAGCTTTTCTGTTTACAGGCCTCTTGTGCCCCATGGAAAGAAAGGCTCTGAGCCTCAGCAATCACATCTAGATCTTATTTATTTGTCAGAACTTGACTGCAAGGGAACTGCAAATGCACCATTGTCATGGGAATTTAATGCGTCCCTGAATCAGTGGTGGTTATCATTTGTTTTTTTAAATGGGATATGCCCCAGTCTAACACGTTATTAAAGACAGTATCTCACCCTTGCAGCAAACGGACAGAGCTACTCCCACCACATCAAATCAGAAAAAGCACATTTGTCTGAGTTCTTATCTGGCACCTACTATGTGATCTCACGGAGAACTACAGGGAATAACAGATGAGACTCGCACTCATGAAGTCCCAGTCAGAGAAGAGAGCAGGCCGGGCAGAAGAGTTTCCAGTACTTCTCCAGCACACTGGCAGAGAGTAACACCACACAACCCCAACAGCACCAGGGGACGGGCATCCTTACCCTCGCTGCTGCATCTGTTAGCACGGCTAAGGCCTGAGACAGTTGGTGGAAGACTTCCGCTGGGAATTAGAAGAAAAAAGGGTAAGATGCAGAAAACCATGCTAGCGGCCTGGAGATGAAAGAGGAAAGACAATCCCTTAGGGAAGAGACCTGCAGAACATCAGAAAGAAGAATCATCTTTCCAAAGCATTTGTAAGCCAACTTATAGCCAAGATCACTTCAACACAAAGGACAGCATTTGTTACATAAACTTCAGTGTAAACTAAGAAACAAAAACTGGGACCAGTTAATTTTAGAAGTAGTCTTGGAAAACATGAATTCAGCAGAACCCACCTACAGAAGTGTATTAGTCAGCCTGAAATACACTGTTACAAACAAATTCTCCCTTTCATACCAATAGCATTTCAACCCAAGGTTCAAACTTTGCATTTGACATCAATATTGCTGACCCTCTTGCTGGAAGGTTACACATATAAGCTGGAGGCCTCCCCACACACTTCAAATCACTTCTCAGCCTTCTGCAGATATCAAAGCTCCCAGGCTTTCCTCTCATTGCTGCTAATTTTTTTTTTCTGGTGAAAAAATTTTCTCTGTAATACGGTTATAAATTTTCAGTCTATAAGACTGTAGCCCATCAAACTGGAAAAGATACAGAACTATGTTTATCTTGAGGTGTCCTGATCAACAGCATCGCAGTTACCATCGCTGGTCGCTGCTACCTGTAGCTGCAAAACTTAAAACCAGAGTAGCTGCAGAAGCCAGACCTTGCTAACAGTTCAGGTATACTGAGCTCCACAGAGCCAGGGTCTTGTCTAACAGACAAAAATGGGCACTGCCCATAGCTGATATGATTTATAAGCTGGCTACCGAAGTTTCAACTGTGAGAGGTATGAATTAAAATAGTGACCAGCCAGTAAACACAGGGGACAGACTGGCCAAAGGTCTGGGATTCAAGTACCACGGGGGAAGATTTTGAGAGGTGCAAATATAATTTCAGCACTGAGGTTTCTAAACCAGCATTCAACCTTAAAAACCAGAGCTCTCTAACAGCGATAAAAATAACTCTTAGTCCTGCATATGTATACTTCCCGTGACATCTACCCAGGCATTCCCTTAATTACATGCAAAGACAGACCTCAAGTGAAGCAGAGCCACTTCCAGGAGCCTGTGCATGTCAAAACAAACACAAAGAGCTGCTTGTGTCTGCACAGTCCCATCCTACCTGCTCTGGGATTGTCCGGGTTCTTATCTGGGTGACAAGTCAGGGCCTTCTGCCGGTACGCTTTCTTAACCTGCAAGAGCCAGAATTGAGATTTACTGGTTGGTGCTGTTTAGTCTGTGTTGAGAAAAGCAACTTGGAAAAAACCAAACCACTGCAGAAACAAATAATTACTATTCAGAGGGTTTATTTGGTTGTTTTTGTTGGTGGTGTTGCTTAACATACAGCATAAGTAGAAGGCTGTGGCTGAACCAGCATTCATTTGCATGACTAGATGTCCCCCAGGCCTGACAGAAAATAAAGACCATTTTGGCGTGCGATAGCTCCACTACCCCTCAGACTGAAAGCTAAAGCAGCCTACTGTAATAGCAAGAGGCCTCTGAAAAGCTCAGTTTCCAACCTCAGTGCAGTGACTTGTCCTTTTTAATCACACTGTACTGCAAGGATACGCGTTTGAGCCCAGGACACTTAGTAGGCAGGCAGCCGCGTTTTGAACGAGGCTAAGCTTTCCAAAGCCAGAAATTTTACTTCTAGGTGCACTGTATCACAGCAGTCAAAGCTCACGATCATCCCAAGCCAAGTCTGGTTCACCGAGACATTTTTCTAGTCAGAGGGGTACTGTGTTCTTTGCAGCTGTAACTTTGGGACAGAGAAATACCATTTACTGCGCAACAGTTGAGTTTGGCAAGGTGAAGAATTTTTGACCAAAGACTGTTTAATCTCTTCTACACTTCAAAGAAAGATTGTTAAAAGTGACTTAGCTCAGAAAGTTGTCAATCTGAGTTCCCTCTGTCAGGGACACATCTGCATGCGAGAAAGGACAACAGCTGCTCTGTTCCTCTGCTAAAACAGGTGGAATAAGCAGTGGCCCGGCCCCACCTGGTGGACAAAGCTCTTGGAAGGGAAATGTGCAGCTGCAGCCTTCCAGGTCGAATCCTGCCTCCTGCCTAAGCAAGGCTCCTGTTAAAAAGAGGTAAGCCTCCTCCCCGTGCATCAGGCACAACTATTACAATAACTGTTCTGCGTGGCAAGGCCAGATAAGGCTTCTCCAAACAGTGACGTTCAATTACTTTAACAGTCTTGCTCTGCTTCGCTCATCTCTTGGCCACGCTGCTCTGTGCACAAAGGGTCTTCGGGTTGTTTACAGTGTTTTACATCAAGGATTAGCAGGCGCTCTAAATTACACTTGTCACTTTTTAACTCACACCATAACATCCGATCTGTAATTTTCTCCTCCTTTTCCCCCCGGTGACTAGCTCAGCGGTGAAGCTGAGGTCACCCGAAGTCTTTCAGCCCATTCAATCCCGTGTGTTACATTTGGCTTGTTCCCGTTTTGTGCTTCATGCACATGGAATTTCCAGGCAGCCTCAGACACAGTTGCTGGTTATGCCCAGGCTGTAGCTTCCAAGCTTTACCTTACTGTACTGCTACTGCTCTTTACTGCTAAGAAAAAAAGTGGAAGCCTAAGGAGGAAAATAAAAGTTTTCCCTTTATGTTTAACTTTGTCCAGTTACTAGTAGTTTTACTCAGCACCTTACTTCCCCTGAAAAAGTCACTTTCCCAGCTCAGTTGCTCAAATCTTGTGTTTAGTGTTGACTTACCAATTAAATTAAAGAGGGAAACATGTCATTCCCAACCCACAAAATTAACAAGAGAACTTAAGGGAACGTACAGTACCTAGACCAACCTCTAACAACTGGATTTTTGGTAAACACATGAGGAGCTTTCCTTTTGAAGGCACATAAACAAAGAGAAATATTATCCAAGACACATTTTGTAGTTCCCTCCGACTGATTTCATCCCCTCCAAAGCCAGGTCCCACCCCCCAGGCTCAAGAGGAGAAAACGGAAGGGTAAGTTGCCCACAGCAAAGCCAACACCAGGAAAAACGGACTTTCCCACTTATTAAAAGCCCCAACCGAGCACGCAGCAGCCCGGGGCAGCGGTGTCGTATTAAAACAGCGCGTGGAGCAACCGCTCAGCTCAATACCCGCAGAGCGGCAAACGCAGCCCCACGACCGAGCCGCCCTCTGCCCTCGCCGACCGCCCCCGGCGCTGAGGGGCGGGCGGGGGAGGGAAGAGAGAGGCCCCGGTCCGAGCCCCTCGGAGGCCCCGTGAGGGTTCCCGGCCCGCGGCCCTGACCTCCTTCTCCGACGCCTTCTCGCCGACCCCCAACAGGCCGTACAGGTCCAGCTCCAGCAGCTCCTTATCGACCGCCATCTCAGCGCTGACCGGTTCGCCCCCCCGCCACCGGGCCCGCCGGGAAATGGAGTCTCCCGCCGCCGCTGCCGCCGCCCGCCCGCCGCGACACCGCGACTACACGGACCAGGGTGCACCGCGTCCCCGCCCCACCGCTCCCAAGGCCCCCCGCGGCGCGCGGGGCATGCTGGGAGTTGTAGTTTTAGGCCGGATGCAGCCGGCGGGGCGGCCCGGGGACTACAACTCCCATCAGGCTTTGTCCGCCGAGATTTGTGGCGGCGTGAGCAGAGCAACGGCCCCAAACGGAGCCGTAACGGTGCACCGGCTTCGGGGACGAGTGACCCTCAGGCAGCCGTTTCCTGAGGAGGCAGCTCGGTAGGCCACAGCAGGGCCAGGCTGCGGGGTGCTGTGAGCCCGCTACAGGCCCTTCCCCAGACCTGCTGAGCATGGGCCTGCTCAGCCCAAGGCCCTGCTCTGGGCAGATTCCTCTCACCCTTCTGATTTATTGGTCTCTTAACATGCCTTCCTGTTTTTCCCTAACTGTAAATGAGGAGGGAGCACTGTAGAAGAAAGTTTGTCCATTTAATCCACTATCCAGGGGAAGGAATTCTTCCCCCCAACCTTTATTCCAATATTCTGGCAGGGGTTGTGTCCCGGTGGCTGAAGACGTAAGAGCCTTTGTACCATTCCATCCTCCGGCCTTTGAGAAATCCGCTCCCTTCTGCCCCGATCAGGGTCCTTTTCATAAAAGGCCTGTGGGGGCAGAGGGGCTCACGTCGCTTCTCGGGGTATCCAGTGACAGGACAAGAGACAAGGGGCACAAAATGAGCTAAAGGAACCTCTCGCTAAGTGCGGTGCAAAACTCATGTAAATAAACAGCAGCCCTGTTCCACTCACTCCAGAGCTCGGCGGTTCTGGAGATGGTGGCAGCGTGTGACAGCACCAGAGCAATGTCAGGCTGCTGCGAGGCTGCCCTGCGCCCCCAGGGGGACCTGGGTACCTCCCTGGGGCAAGGCAGGGCAGGGCTCCAGCACAGATGGACTGGCCCTGGGGCCCCGGTGTCCCCGGCCTCATTCACCTCATTTTCCGATTAGCCTCAAAGTCAGGCTCTTGCTACCCAGGACTTCCCTGCGTCAGCGAGAAGTGGGTACCGCTGTGCACGTCTGATACCCATACGCATGAATAAAGCTGTCATGGTGTGTTTTCCCTGTCTATACCTATTTCCGTAACTGCAAAACCTCCCCTCTGGTATAAGCTGATGTTCCTTTGTCTCCTGTTCTGGAGAATCCACTCTCTGGCTGGGGAAGCACCTTTCAAGGTGGTGCCAGGGACCTGGAAATGCTGGATGCGCCCACCTAAACAAACAAACACACACACACACCCTCTCCCTCTCTCTCCCTCCCTCCCTCTCCACTGGGACAGCCCTGGAAAGATACAGGTCAGCGTTCTGTCTGGAGGGGTGTTTGTGCCAAAGGCGCATTTCCGCCGCCTTGGAATAACAGCGAATAACAAATGATTCAAACATTTTCTGTGGAAATAATAATTAAAAAAAGGGTTCTTGGAAAAGTGCAAAGAGGCTCAAATAGTCTTAAGGAAGAGCGACCACATTTGGCCAGTGTTGCTCTGAAAGAGGTCAACTGTCCCAAAGCTGTGGCAGCCTGGGGGTTTAGGAGGTCTTCACAAAAACCGGGACCTCTGCAAGGCTGGCGGAGTAATTCCTGAGCACGGTGCCTCCGTCAAAGACACGGGCGGTGTTGGTGTCCATCCATAGGTGCCCTTCTCCAGGTAGGTAGATATCTCGCCATGTTTGCCCTTTTTCTGTTATTGGGGCAACCAGGACCTGCAGTGAAAGGAAAAAAAAAAAAAAAGACATTTAGCACACGGAGGATTAGCCAGGACATCCTGCTACCTGTGCGCAGCAAACCACGAGGCTGAAGGGAGAAGCAAACAATCACAGAGATGATGAGAAAAGATGATGCAGTGGCCATTTGTTGCCTGGGACTGGGATCATCCCTGCCTGCAGTAGCCCCTAGAGTCGATCCAGCTCATAATCTGGGAGACCTGAACAGAAAAAAACATCAGAAATCTGTTCTTCCTGAATAGTGAAAACTGGGTATGAAATTTATGGATCAGTCCTTAAATCCCGTTTTTGGAGGTCCTGGTCAACTGCTGGGGATTCATCCCTGCACCCCCTCGTGATGCTCCTTGAGCCGCACGGCAGCATCGTCCCAGGGAGATATCACAGTGTTGGCACACTTTGGGGGGCACTTTTGGACCCTCCTGGCCTTTATAAATATATTTGGCAGCAAGACCTGGCTTCCCCGCCTCTTGCAGCATCCGCTTTCGCCAGGCAGATGGCACTGACAAGCAGCAATGCTGCATCGAAGCCACAAACCAGCACACAACAGTATTTTTTTTGCCAAATCAGTGCAACTTGTCTCCGTGCTGTTACATTTCAACATGCTCTGTTGGAAGGATTCAACAGCAGTCAGCTCCAATTCCCTTCCCCAGTAGTGGAAATTGGCTCACAAGCAGTGCTGGAATATGGCTGTGCAGTGTTAAATCCAGTTTTGAGACCTTTAGTCAAGGATCAAAACCACCCTGACCACTGCAGTCCCACACCACAGCATCCCAAAAGCACTTGCAGAAGCCCAAAGGCATCGCTGTCCCGTCTGCTCGAAGGGGTCAGGTATTTGTTTCCCTTTGTAGTCAGCAAAAATCTGGCAGAAAAGCTTATTGAGCACTCTTGCTAATTTGACAGATACATCATCCAGCCTGATTCAGGCTGAACGTGCACTGCCAAGAGATCCGGGTGAACGAGATCTGGAAGCAATGAATGGACAAATCCCAGCTTGAAAAACAGATTTCAAAGCAGGGCTATCCCTTCCAGCCCAGAGTTACCCCCAGAAAAGCCTGGGGTGCAACTCAGAAGCGGGAGGGCTTCAGCCATAGCACAAAGCCATGTTGATCAGCACCCCACAGCCGCTGCTTGCACTGAGGGATGATGCCCCAAAGCTTTATCCCAGCGTCCTAACACTTAGTTCTGCCTCAGACCACACCAAGACAGAGCTACCCTGTGTATTTTCCAGTAGTTTATTATTAACGACAGTCCAAATTGCACCAAAGCCGGTTTTGGAGTGCATTTCTACTCTTCCAGCTTCCAAAAACCAGTCAAAACATCCCCTGTCTGGGCTCTCCTGCCACAAGCTCATGCTCTTTTGGAAAAAAAAGCAACAAGTAATTAAAAAAATCAGGCAAGCTTTTTGCCAGATTCACATCATGCTTTATCAGAAATGCTTGGCCCCGAAAAGTTTATGGAGCAGACATCACATTTTACCATAGTTTAGGAGCTTTCAGCCAAGCCAAAGCTTTGCACCTCCTGGAAGAGAGGGCTAAAGCTGCTCCCACCTTTTGTTTTCTCCCTGAGTTTGCAGTATTTTACTGGGCATCTCACCTCACTAACGCAGGCCATGTTTCTGCCCTGGCTGATTCAACTGCATCAGGGATTTTTCAGTTTGAGAGCTTTTGGGGGCAGGAATTAGGCTTTAGCTTGCTCACAGGTATAACTAATGCCACCGCTCCTGCCCCAGCGTGTGCTCTACAGCCCGCGGGGACAGCAGAAATGCTTCGGCTCCCTCCAGCCTCTGTGCTTGCACAGCGCTGGTCTCAAAGTCATCTGTGCCAAGGGTTTGTGTTTTAAAACCTTCCCACCAGATTCTCTGAGCTCTCTGCTAAAACGCCTTTCAGCTGCTTCTTCGAAAGTAATGTCCTGCAGTGAAAATTTCCCTTAAAAAACACAACTCTGAACTGAATCCACAGGATCTGTGGCCAGAAAGTCAAGCTTGGAAATCAGGTATTGCAATGTCTGTTGGAGGCTGCAAACAGGGCCTAAAAAGAGAACTCTGCAGCACAAGCTGCTTTTCTATTAAAACAAGAAACAAACTGAGCTTTGCTTTTGGGTTTGAGAGTTTTTTTTTTTCAGGAAGACGATGTCCCCATGATTAGCAGCATCCCCCTGTAAAGACAGCCTGACATGTTGCTGCAAAATGGGTGCAATAGTATGACCTGAGAATTATGCTTTTAATCAAAAAAAAAAAAAAACCCTGTAGAAACTGCCAAAATCTTGAGCTGCTGGGACCCTGCACCCAGGCAGAGCAGGAGGGACAAAGATAAAGTGATGCCACCGCATGAAATAAAATGTCTCCTTACAAAAATGGGAGGATGAAGCACAGCTTTAAGAAAAGTCTTCTTCAGAAGGCCTGAATTGCCTTTCCAAGACCTTTTTGATTTAAAGCAACCATCCATCACATCAAACATTGTGCCGTCTATGTGCTAAAAGACTTTGCGAGCTGTGGTAGGATGAGAGGGACACATCTGAAACGAGAGACTCCCCACTACAAGCCATGCCCAAAGTGTGAAAACACCAGACCTGCAAGGAGTGTTTGCAGCATGAAACCTCTGAAATCTGAACAAGCAGGGGAAAACTCTGGGGAAGCAGATGCCAGCCATGTTTAAATCTCCACTTGAAAAATGGATAAAAGCATCAATCCATCTTAATGTGCCACAGAGAACTTGATAGCATGCACCTAACTTGCTGTGGCCTTATAAATCTGATGGGCTCAGATCTGATGGGCTCCATTTGCAGAACTTGCCTGTGCTAAGTAAGTTCTCAGTGGAGCTGCCAGGGAGGAAAATACGGATTCCAGTGAGTAAGTCCCATAGGCAGTGTGTGGATGGGCGAGCTCAGCTGGGAAATGGATGTGAGCCTAAATTTGGGCCCCAGGGTCTGTCCTCTGATGGTCCCCATCTGTTCTGGGTTGCATTTGATTTGGATCGAAAGACCCCAAAATGTAGCATGAGGATCTCCCTGAGAGGACCAGGGAGCTGCATGTTGTGCTGCTTCTTGGTTATTGTGGGCTGGAGCTCCACATAATGGGATTAACAGCCTGAAAAGAGGGGGGAAAGGAGCAGTGCTGATCATCAGGAGGCGTCTTCTCTAAATGGCAAATCTGGCAGAGCCAGCAGGGTCCCCTCAGTGCTTTGCTTTCACACCACCTCTGTACGAGCACTGTATTCAGGCAGGATGCAGAAGGGCAGATGGGCGAGCGCAGGGGGCACCTTATTGCCCCCAGTTACCCCTGGGGGGCACATTCAGTCCCCGCATTTCCTACCTCATCTCCAATGAGAAATTCATCCTCTACGGTAAAAGCGGTTGGATCCGTGGGGCTGAGCCACCACGCCGGCCGGAAGATGGGATACCCGGAACGGAGCCATTCCTCGCTGTATTTTAGGAGGAGTGGCACAACGAAATCCCGGTGCCTCTGTATGCATTGCCGGGTGAGGTTCAGGACCTTCAGGGTGGGGGAAGAAAAAGAAACCCATGACAAGTCCTTCATCCAATAAACAGCAAAGCAAGCAGAAGAAAAAATAAAATACATATATATATATTCCCTTGGGAAGAGAGATTACCAAATTGCAACGTGCTGATCAAGTAATGGCAGCTAACAAGGTGCAAACAGGGCTGATACAGCAGATTTATTCCCATTCAGGTGCGAAAGCCGGGTACAGCGGCTGGCAGGTGAGATCCGCTGGGGTGTTCGTGTCTAACCAAAGCAACGAACTCTTTTGCTGCTGGCAAAGACATTTAATGATGTTTCCCCCTGTGCCCCCAGTTTTAAGACTTGCGCTCCCCTTTTATTGCCCTAAAGGGGACATCCCTGGGAAAAACGCCTCCAACTGTTTAAAAAGATCTTGAATATGAATCTGCAGGTTTCGTCCTACTGTAAACATTAACTATTTGATCAAACTAGAATTAAACAACTCCAGCAGCAAAAGGGAGGGAGACACACATGATGATTACCATCAATTCTACAGACATTGCAGATACCAGCCCCATGGTTGCACAGAGCCACGAAGTATAAAGCCACAAAAAACTCACCTTAATTTTGCAGCAAAAATACTGCTGAGCGCATACAGTGATCTGGGTGCTGGGGCAGAGCGCAGGATTTTGGGGGTAGCAAGAAGAGGACAGTGATTTTTAGCCTCAGCTTCCCCCAGTAAGGACCTTAACAGCTTTTGGGGGCGTTTGTCATATGAGGAACGGTGTCCTCCTCAGCGGGGCACAGGGGCACGTACCCAGGCGTCGCAGCAGAGCCAGGGCGGCGTGCCGAAGGCCATCACAGGGAGGAAGGTCACGATCTGCAGCCACCGCACGTACAGCTCCGGGTCCCCTGGGGTGTCACCAGCCAGGCTCCCTCCTGCCGGGGACAAGGAACTGAGTGAAGCTGCTCAGGGGCGTCTCATGGTGGGAGAAGTCCCAGACGACCCGCTCTCTGTGCGGGCAGGACACCTCACCCCATTGCCAGAGGAGCTGAATCCTCCCCACCCATGTTTTTATTCCTCGAGTGCCATCGGCAAATGTGGATCAGACATCTACCCCTGGCCCTTTTAGGACCAGATGTGCTGGCGATGATGTCTCAGGAGTTTCTAAATTTTAGCAGAACGTTGTAAAAACGGATTTGTCTCCTGCAAAGCAAAGCATTAGGAAAATGCTGGATTTTCCTGCTGCTTTGATGTGCAAAGATGAAGCATCACGGGAAAATACTCCTGTAATTTTCATCCCTTCAAATTCATAGTGAAAAGTGGTGGAGAAGCAGATTATTGCTAACTAATTAATCAGAAACATGTAGTGGAAGGGGATTCCAGTTCCCCTCTGAAACACCAGAGAGGCTCTTGGGAAGGACAGGAGAGGATGGGATGGGACAGGGAAAGGGAAAGGGAAACGAAGCCCTTAGGGCTGGAGCGTCCTTAGGAGCCATTGCTCAAAATCTGGCACAGCTTCCCCCAGAAATGGCACAAGAACCCCAATGCCAAGGGCTCACCCAAACCAGCCAAAGCCCCGTTTGATCCAGAGGCTTTTCCCATTTGGAGTGGCCTCGAGCTGTGGTGACACAACCCGATGGGCCACAGCCCCAGCACCAAATGCCACGACCAATGGGTTCAGCGTCTCTTTGGGAAGGGAACTGGTACGCTGTGATTGCCTCAGCCTTGTTTTCTAAAGAAAACCAGCTAAAAATAGAGGCCAAATTGAAAAATTGCCCAACAACCCCCTTTTTCAGGGCTGTCTCTGCAGTCCGACACTTCACCTGCAGCCTCTGCCTGTTTGGGGCATGTTTTAAACACAAATAACCTGGTCACCTCCAAGAAGAGAGGAAAAATGAGCTGCTTAACCCCAATCAAAGGATTGTTTCTCAACTTTTATAATGTTTTTATTTCAGGATTTCTCAAGCCATTGTGCTTTGGAGCAGAAATGCGAACTTGGAGCAGGGCTGCTGGTGTTTTAGGAACATCTCTTTCCCAGCCAGGAGCCTGGGTGTGTGGTTTCCTGGCTGTGGGCCCCCTCCTTGCCTTTGCCGGGTGGGTTTTAGCTCCAGCAAAGCCATGGGAGGTGGCAGGCTGCCCTCCCCCTGTGGCCAAGGAGCTCTGTGAAGCGCATCCCCAGAGACCTGCCTGCTTCTGGGGCCGCCTATTAAAATTTACAACATGTTTTTTTGTTTTCAATTCCTCAGCCGATTCCCTAGTAACATTCAACCCAATCAAGTCAGTGTGGCAGAAATTTGGGTACCAGGAACAAAGCGCTTTGAGCCTTCCTACAGCCCACCTAAGCCAGGTGCTGCAAACATACCTCCTGAGCTCCTCTTGCCTGAGCAACTGCTGCAAAACCCTCTGCAGCAAAGCCAGAAATAGGGGAAAAGGCAGAAAAGAAATGATTACCTACTGCATCAGGGATGAAGAAGTTGTAGCCCAAGAGGCTGTAGTGCAGCACGGAGGGAATAAGCCCCTTCAGCCCCGCGTGACTCCAGTCCGAGTGCAACGGGCTCATCTGGACAAAGAACGGGAGGTGACTGGATCTGGGGGAAACAAGCACAAACCCAACATCTTTAGATGGCTCGCAGGTCTCAAAACGCTCTGTTGCTGCGGTCAGATATGGGTTTCTCCAACGACTTGGCATCTCTGTTGGAGGGAAATCAGCACTCCCCCACACCACTCCCACCCACTGCACCTGCCTTGCTGCCTTTGTCAACCCCAGTCCTCCTCCCCCTCCCCAAATCCCCTATTCAAGGCTTTTCTTCTCATCACTTGCTCTCACAAGGACCACAGTTAGGTGGCTCACCTTGATGGTAGCACAGCCACACTCTGGGCTGTAGCCATCATCTTGCTGCTTCTCATATGGCAACACCGACCCTGGTGGGAATACGCTCACCAAAACCCAAGAGGCCAGCGGGGGTAGCCCAGCCACCCCCTCAGCCCCGGCCACATGGTCCCCCAAACCACCAACCTCCTTGCGACGCAGGTGGCCTGTGAGACACGTCATGCAGGGAGGATTTCTCCTCCTGGCTTTCGTTTGTGCTCGTGTTTCACGCCGAGCAGCTGTCATTCCTGACAGCAGCTTCATCTATCTGGCAGAGGAAAACATTATTTTCCCCATGGTTTGTTTTTTTTAAATTTTTTTTTCAGTAGCATTTCTATGTCTTGGGTTTACTTGGTGGCGCAAGGGGTCATGTCATCAAGCAGCCCAGCATGGGAGACTGTTTCTGGTGTCCAAAAAGGGTCAGATCTGGACCTTCATGATGAACTTTGGCTTGAAAAATTGTGTCGAGCTCATCTAACCAAAGGGGGATTTTTGGTCTGAGTCTGCTTCCTCCTAGAGTTTGGTTTCCTCCTCAACCTCCCACCCACTTGCTGACTCCCCAAAGGTCTCCCAGGGACACTTTTTCATCTTAGGAGGTGGTAAAGCTGATGTGATGGGTTATGAAACTCTTCTGGTATGGAAACTGCCCACCAGGAAAGGTACGATCGTGGACAGACTAAGAAGTGGTTAGAAGAGGGACTATTTCCACCACTCGGGTTTCACAGATGGCTGAGTAAGAGCCCATCGCCACCTCAGCATGTGAAACTTTGCTTTTTCTTTGAAAATGAACTAATTTCTCATGCAATTTACCATCAATGCCTCATCCACGACATGAAATAAGTCATTTTGCAAACAGCCTGCATAGCCCTTTGCATCTGCCACACAAAAATAATGGGAAAAAAGAAAAGTAAATAGTTTTCAGTGCCTTTAACCAAATGGTCTCAAGGCATGTTACAGCTGCTAATTAATAAACCCACTCTGTTGCAGGCTATGCAAGGAGGAAAAGGCAGAAAACTGCAGCCGTTTGACACCACAATTACCAACACAGGGATTTGGCCAAGACTCTGGGGTTCATCCCCTCCCTCCTGCAGAGGATGCAGCGACCTGAAGCTTGAATGGCCATAAACAACAAGATGCATTTTTATTGCATCTGGCATTAATACATTTAAGCATTTTTACGCTCCGAGACATTAAAAAAAAAATAATTAAAATGCTCCGAAAGAGAGAGGAAGAGTAACCCCTCCCTATGTATTGCCCTAGACCACCTCCACACTGCTCCCCTGGGTGCTGAGCAGTGTCTTAGCACCCCAAGGGCATATTTACAGCATCACCTCAATCCCCTCCTGAGCAGCTCACACAGGCACCAGCTCCAGCAAAGCATCTTCTCCTCGGTACCCACCCAGCACCGGCGCTGATGATGGTGGCATTTCCCAGCGCTGCCAGCGCCGCCGCCAGTGCCGCGGTGTATCGGTCGCCCGCCAGCTCGGCGGGAGGTGGGACAGCTCGCTCCAGGAAGACGTTACCCTCGGCGCCCTCGAAGACCACGTACGCAGCTCCCAGCGCCTGCCGCAGGCGTTGGGCCCGCGCTAGGTACCAGCTCAGCGCCAGCTCGCTGGTGACGTTCAGGCGGGCGCAAAGCCGCCCCTTCCACGTGGTCAGCAGCGGGACCTGTGGCAGAGGGGGAGAGGTTCTGCTGAACCCAGAAAATATCCCGCCAAGCCCAGGAGGATGCCTGCTCTCCCCTTATCCCACCCTACTGCAGTTTGCACCATCGCAGTACAGCACATGAAGGTGGAAACTCTCTCTCAGCCCCCCCAAAAATCCCTCAGTTAATGGCAAATTGGCATACCGTTGGAACGACTGCAAAAAAAGGGGCTTGGGGGGATTTTCTGAATGCTGGCAGCTTTTAAAAGTATCTTTTAGAAGTGGAAATTTGAATGAAATTAAACGCTGCTTCCTTACGAAACAGGAGAAAAGCTGCTCCCCCAGGCATTGCTTCACACCCGTGGGGCTTGCCCCCAGCACAGGAGGATCAGGTCATCCCCCTCTGCGGGTACGTGCTCAGCTTTAATTTCAATTTTAGGCTGAGCAGCAGGTTGGGGGGTTGACGGAGGGTCTCGTACCGAGCAGTCCCCGAAGCGGGGCTGCAGGCTCAGGCAGTAGCTCGCCGCCTGGCCGTCCCGCAGCCAGCGCAGGAAGAGCGGGGAGGCGATGCTGGTGTACGGGGACAGCGTGATGGAGAGCTGCAGCGGCTCAATCAGGGAAGGGTCCCAGGCACGGGCCGAGTTGTGCCTCTTCCTCCGCTCTGAGGGCATGTGGTCCTGTGAGGAGGCAAGGGCGGAAGAAGGTGTTTTGTAGGAGAGGCAAAGCCATGGAGCACCAGCTGCTCAGTGTCACTGCCTGTGTGAGGTGAGACTCCAAACGA
The DNA here is from genome assembly GCF_047716275.1 of Strix uralensis. Taxonomy (NCBI): domain Eukaryota; kingdom Metazoa; phylum Chordata; class Aves; order Strigiformes; family Strigidae; genus Strix; species Strix uralensis. The sequence goes on from NC_133986.1 coordinate 12,787,488, forward strand.
GCATCCCTTCTGTGGGATCCCCCACCCCACAAAACAGGTTTGTTGGTGTTTTACATGCAGGGGTTTAAAGGTGTTGAGAGCAGGGCCCGTGGCCACTCTCCATTTGCCTTTCGAGCCCGAGGGCTGGCAGGACGGTACGTACTGCGGCGGCGAGGATGGCCGTGCTGCTTTCCCCCAGTGCCAGGACGCCCTCCTGAAGATGATGCCGCTTCAGTTTCTTGGCCAGTGACCTCAGACCTCGTTTTATTTTGGCAGCCGAACCCGCCGGGCCGTAATACCGCCAGATCGGAGACCTGCGTGGTGGGAAGAGCCGGGGCGGGGGGGTCACGCCTTGTGCCGGCACGAGGTGCTCGGGGCAGTAACAGGGACAAAGGCTTGGAAAACATGCTGGTAGTTGGGAGGGAAGGAGCACCTTACCCCAGGAGGGCCGTATCTGGCAGTGCCCGCGCCTGCCCCGCAAGCTGGCTGCCCACATGCCGGTGGGCGGCCACGATGTCCGGGCTGACACAGAGGAGGTAGCTCAGGGACACGGCGTCGCTTCCCGCCGGTGTTTGCAGGCAGAAATGCCTATCACTCTCCAGGGAGAGGACGAGGGGCACATCGGGCGCCACCGTCACCGTCACTCCTTTGGGAAGGGAAGAGGAGAATGATGTCTCAGCAAGCGCCCGGCTCCTCTCGGTCCCCACACTGGTGGCCACAGGGATGGGGATGCACGGGGCAGAGCCTAACTGGTACCAGGAGCTCCCGGATTGATCCCAGCCACAGATCTGGCCCTGCAAACAAATCCCCGCTCTCTGCTTCTGCTCTTCCCTTTTAACCTCCAAAATGCCTTTCAGGGGATGGATTTGCTCCATTTCTTGCCTTTTTACTCTGCATTCAGCTTAGGCAGCTGCTTCAGCTTCATCAATTCAGGGCAGTTGCAGACCCATTGATTAATTTGGGGGAATATCTGAAGTTTGGCGTTCTGCAGAATAATCCAAATATCCACCCCAAAATGTCAACAGCAACTAAACTCATGCATCCAGCATCCCATAGCAGTGTCAGGGACCCGGGAGCTTAGGGTGAAGCCACTCGAGTGGAGCTGGAGGATACAGCAGTGGACACAGATCTCTGCTTAAAAAATAAAAAACACACACCAAGAGCGTGGGATTTCCCCAGGGTGACTTGGGCCAACCCCATCCTCTCAGGCAGCGACTTGTGAATGCAGCTTAGGTGGGGTGAGATTTGATATCACGGCTTTTTCCACGGGGGTGAGGCAGTGTGGGGTCCATCCCTTGTGTCCTGCCACCACCTGCCATTCCATTTGCAGGATATTTTAATCTCAGAGACATCTACCCTGCTCTTAAACTAGTTGCTTTATAGATGAGGAGAGGGATGGAGAAACACAGGGGTTAAAGCAACAGGACCTGGACAGGGAAGGATGAGATTACCTGTGGAGCCTAAAAAGTATCTCTCCAGAACAGGCCCGTAGCCAGCAGGATTTTTGCCGAAGTCACCGCTAACGAAGGGCTGCGCGGGGCTCTCGGCGCCGTTGAGTGGCCAGCGCTGGGCACGGACGCTCGCCCCTCCATACCAGGAGATGTTGGCCATGGAGAAGCAATCCTGCAGCCAAGAGAGCGTCCTCAGGTGGGGGGAAGCGCCTCGGGGTGAGGATGAACACGCGAGTAGCTGCACTCAGAGAGGCAAAACCCCTGCGTGTTGCTCCAGTGTTGTCAGAGGAGCCATGGGACAGGTCTTTTCCCAGGAAGAAAAAACCCCAACCCCATGAGATTTAGGTGTTTTATGCAAAAAGCAGCAGGTGCTCATTCTGCTTTCCACATCTAACCCAGGAGAAGATACTTGGCTTTAAGGTTTTGTTCTGCAAGAACAAGAGTTGGGCTTCCAGGTACCAAAACATGCTGAAATTCTGCCTAACTGCTTGATTCCTCAGCCTGCAGTTTATGAAAGTCACCAAATGGTGTAAGAGTAGGAAGAGAAAAAAAATTGCAGCAAGAATCATGGTTTGTTTACCTCAAAAAACAAAAATATGCCTTAATTTGCTAATTAAAGGCTAATTAAAGCCAAAACCAACAAGTTTTCCCCTCACATGTCTGCTTTCAACATTCAGCAAGGTGAAGGAATATAAACATCCCACCGCAGGAAGACAAACTCTATAGCTTAAAAACTATGGTTTCCTTTAAAATAAAAAACCCACAAGACATCTTCCGCCAAAGGCTGCCAGTTTTAGATAGCTGGACTTAAATAAAATAAAATTGCTGTGAAGCAGCCTAGTGACCTGGTAACACCCGCACACAACACGCCGCGCCTCGGAGACCTCACCTGGTTACATTTCTGCTCCCAACCACAATTATCAAAGATTAACAGGGTTTTAAGTTGCTGGTGAAAAGATGCTGAAAACTGTTTAAGCGAAGAGGCTTTGCAGGTGCCTGTCGCTGAAGGACAGGAGTGACGGTGGAGGTGGAAAATTCAAGGCAGCAGCTTTAAAATGCAGCGATGGCGCTTTCACAAACCCAACTTAGAAAAAACTGTTTGGTTTTTTTTTAAAAAAAAAAAAAAAAGAAAGAAACCCCTCCTAGCTACTTTCTGCAGTGTTTCTGGGGTGAGTTTACAGCCTAAATTCGCAGCTCTACCCAGCTGCGTGCACACAGGGAGATTTTAACCCCGTCCTGAGCACTCATCTGAGGACACCACAGTGTCCCCGGGGTAACTTGTGGGTTTTCCACTCTCCCCCAAGGCAAAGCCTCCCTCTTCCCAGAGGGCTGATGATAAAAAGTGCTTCCCTCAGCGAGAGCAAACCAGCTGGGGTGCTGGGGCACTTCTCATAGGGCTGACGGAGCAGCGGAACAATCAATGAGCCATCTCCAAAAGCCGCTGATCCCGGGGGACACCCCCATCCTTGGCCCGCCTCCTTTCAGAAACCATCAATTTCTGCTTCAAAGCCTCTAAAACTTTCCCCTTTCTGCCAAAGCAGGGGATCAGCAGGATTTAGCATCCCGCGTGACTTCACATGTGAGGACGGGCTTCCCCGCAATCTCAGGGATTTGGGGCTGCGCAGGGAGGCTGGGACAGGCACAGAGGGACCCGATGACCTCCCAGCTCAACCCAACCGAGTTTTATTCACCCCGACCCTGACCCCAGGGCTCAGGCAGTGCTCCTGGAGCCCGGAGCTTGATTCTGCTGCAGGGGCAGAGAGAGGTTAAGTCTCACGAAGGGGTGGGGAGAGGAGATGTAAATTATTAAAGTGGAAACCCTGGAGGCTCAGAATAGCTGTACCAGGTGTCAGCTGAACTAGTTACACCAGCTGGGAAAGAAGGGGGGAAAAAAAAGCCTATTCTTAACTCTTAAATTTCACTGGATCGTATTTTCTAATAGTTTGGTTTTTGGGTTTGTTTTGATTTTGTTTGGGTTTTTGTTGTTTTGGTTTTTTTTTTTTTTTAAAGTGAGAAAAACTTATTCTGTCTTGCTCATTCTCTCAAGCACCCCAGATTGATGTCAGCAGGAAAATCAACCCCATACACAGCGGTTGTGCTCAGACAACACCTTCCACCAGCCCAGAACAATGTCAACAGGTGATTTACAGCTAAAGGGGAAAATTCCCCATCCCGCAGGATCCCATCCCACTCCGTGCCTGTCCCAGTGGTTCCCCACAACAGGTCATCACGATCTGACAGGGTTTTTCCCTTCCCCTCCCTAAGGCTCATTTTCAGAGTCTGCTTTTATTTAACTGAGGGAGAAGACTGGGAAGGATACAAAAAAAACCCCATAAATTTTTGCAGCAGCAGACATAGATTAATCCCATCCCAAGAGAGCTGCCACATTGTGTCTATGGCTGGAAGAGACCTTTGAGCTCCTTGCGTTTCTCGCCAACATTGTGATCTTACGTGGTTATTTATTCAGTCTCTCTATAAACACGGTTCTCCCACCCTGGGGTTACCAATGCGGCACTGGGAGGAGGCGGCCATGGCCCCTCAGTGGTTTGAAGGCTCAGCATCAGGGCACGAGGCTTCCAAAAGGTCTTCTCCCACCCGGGACCCTCCAGCTACTGGAGGCTTCGGAAGATGGGGTGCCCCAGCCACGGTGTGACCCCGTAACTGTGCCAGGAAATGGTGTGTTCAGGCCAGATCCTCCCCGCTTATGGCTCGTTTGACCCCAAACGCCGCGGTTCAGAGACGGGCACGGGGGTCACCGTTACCTTCAGCATCACGTCGGGGCGCAGTGGGGTCCAGTGGACGCCGTAGCACTCGGTGGCGGGGGCCGGCGGGGGCTCGAGGGAGAGTCGGAGCTCGGCGTCCTCCTCCCACGCGTAGCAGAACTGCCCACGGTCATGCCAGCAGCGGTCCCGCGGCGGCGGGGGTTCGGCAGCCGGCACGCCACCCACCGCGATCACCGCCACCATCCGCCCCGCCGGCAGTGCCCGCAGCAGCAGGGCACCCCGCCGGCGCTCCCACAGCACCCCGCCGGTGCGGCCCCGCAGCACCCACTCCTCTGGGGACTGCTCCAGCGCCTGCCAGGAGATGATGCCGATGGTCATGGCGAAGAAGACAGCCACGCCGAGGCAGCCGACGGCCCCTTTCCAGGGTTCCGTCATCTCCCTGAAGCCCGAGGTCCAAGCGGCCTCGGGAATTTGGCGGGTAGGGCGGGCGAGTGGCATGGTGCGATGGCAGTGGGATGCTCCAGCTCCTCTTTCTCTCCTCTCCTGCAGCGGCACAAAAAAGAAAACCCTCTTCTTGGGTTGCTCCAAATAAATATTAAAAAAAAATTTTAAAAAAATTAAGCCACAAGTCTTTTCTCTTTGCAGTAATCTGGAGGTAAGAGGAGTCTCTTTTGCAGCCTCCCTCTGCTCGCTGCCGCACAGCGAATCCCACTGCCAGGCTCGGTGCTGGCTGCGACGGCAGCTCAACCACAAACCGCGTGTCTGGTGTCAGCTCAGCCCCTTGGCACGGCCAGCAGCATCCGCTCGGCGCGCAGAGACGGACACGCGTGGCCGAGAGCCACGGGAGGGGAGACGGGGCAGCGCTCGAGCCTCCGCAGCCCTTTGGGTTTTTGCTTCGCAGAGCAGCACAGCTTTGTGTCTCGGTTTGCTAAGCAGCAGTAAATAGCCGGCGGGGTGCAGAAAAAAAATATTGCAGGGGTGGTTAGAGAAAGAGCGGAGGGGAAATGCAACACCGGTTTTCCATCCCCCTTCCTTCTTGCCTGTAAAAGTATTTGATTAATGCACAGAACAGGGAATAAAATTACCTGTGGGCACGGTCCAGCGGCGCTGGCTGAGCCCTCGCCCGAGGGAACGGGCACCCAGAGCTCCAACCAGGCAAGGGGCCACTCGCGACGACAAGCTCACGGGGTGGGACCCGCTTGTCCCCGGCTGCTGCGGCCACTGCTGCCTCCCTCCCGGTTGCTGCGCTGCGTTTGGGGGCCGAGCACCCACCGGGGCCAGGTGTTGCCTCTGCCCGGCTCAGCGCACCCACCCGTCACATCCCCCCGCCGCCACCCCCCAGCAAAGGCGCAGCTGCATTTCTTGGACCTAAAAGCAGGTGAAAAGATACTTTAAGCAGCCCCCAAAAGTGGCTGTCAGTGACCGAGCACTCAAGCCCCAATTATTTTTCCACTGTTGGCTTGGGCAGCAGGTTTTTCTCCCCTTTCCCCAGGGTAGTTTTTCCTCCTGGCCACGTCAGAGACCTTTATAGCCAAGGCAACTTGATCCAAACAAACCCAAGAGCGTTATCTAAGACGAGACACGGCGTGCTCCCTCCCACCCTGCTCCCCTGCAGGCTGCACACATCCTCGGGTAGTGACGTGAGAAAGAGAGGCAGGAAATTAAAAAAAATAGTTTTTAAAAGCATTTATTTCTACGGGAATAATTTTAAAAGGATTTTTTGCAAAGTTATTGAGATGGCTCTGGTTGAGCCCTTACTGTACACCTGTGAACCCACATGAGGGAAAGCCGTGGCAGTGCTAAGCCTCCCTGTTCTGCTGCTTTGGCTTTTTTTTGTTGTTATTATTATTACTATTATTATATTTTGGAGGATTTTCTCCCCATTTCTACCTCACATTAAATAAGCTGCTGTTGGCCCCCCTCGGGTCACCTCCAGGGCCGCAGAAGGGGGTGCTGTGGAAAGGGGTGCTGCTTGCACCCGAAAGCAGAGCACCCTTGCAGAGGCAAGCAGCTGCAATCCCCACCAATGCAGAAAACTCCAGAAATCTGGGATTTCCATCCCCATTCCCATGCCCCACACACTGATGCCACCAGTCCTCCTCCTGCCTGCGGGTGATCAGGGAAGACCTGGATTTTACAAGCAATATTACAACCCGTTGGCTGCCAAGCTATTAAAAAAATAAATAGAGATTTCAAAGCATTTCCCCATTCTGCATCCAGGCAAAGCCCCCAAAACCCCAAGCCCTGAACCCAAAGACAAAAGCACTACTCACCCCAGGAGATGCTGCACTTCGGGAGGGTCTCAGGACTGCTGAAGCCACCAGGAAAATCCTTGGCCATGACCCAAATAAGCCCTTGGAGGGGCCTTTCCACAGGCACCTCCAGGATTAATTTTTCATTTCAGCTGGTGCAATATCCAGTATGGGATGGAGGGGAAAGTGGGTCCATCCTATCAGGACAAGCATCTCCCAGCCACTGGCTCCAGAGCAGGGAGAAAAGGTCAGATCCAGAATCAGGAGAAAGGATGAGGCAGGTTTCACCAAAAACTGGAAGATGAGATGGGGTCAACAGTGTCCACCCAAAAAGGGCTGGGGATCAGCAGGGGAGAATGCTCTCTCCAGCTGCCAGGTTAGAGGAGATTTTAGCAAAGCTGTAGGTGATGGAGTCAGGGTTGGGTGTGTGAAAGAAAGAGGTCACAACTCTCACAGGACACCCCTGAAAAAAAGCTGTCAAGGTTATGACCTGAAAACTGGCTAAAATAAAGGGAAGAACCTTAAAAAAGGAAGAAGGGGTGCTTCTTCCACCAAAGAAGTTATGGGCCAAGCCACAGGACTTGCACTGCTCAACACACCCCACAACCTGGAAAAAGGCAACAAGTATAAGTTAATAAAATCCCACGGTGATTCAAAGCTGTTCAGCTACAACATTAACCTGAGACAACTGAATTTTTAGGGTGGGACTTGCCACTCTTTTTTTGAGGTTTTATAAATCCGTCTGCCCTAGCACAGCTTGGCTAAAAAACATGCAGAAACAGGGCAGAGGAGATCAGAAAAATGATCTTTGGGTTGGGGCTGTGGTCCCTGGTGCACCAGGAGGATTTAATCCTCCGGTCCAGGGTAGAAAGAGATGGATGGGGATGCAGCAATAGCCCTAAAAATTCAGAACAGCTGCATGGGGATTGGCAATTCCCCGTTCTTCACCCCAAAACAGGGCAGGGGGGTGACTGATGGAGTTATTTGGCTGCAGCAGCAGCAGCTCAAGGCAAAGCTCTGTCACATGGTGCACAATTAAATCGCATCCGCGGGATGGCAGAGGGACCGCGAGTCACTTCAAGACAGGATTAGAGAAACCGGGGTCCGGTGGTTGCTATTAGCACAGTGGTGCCGATGCCAGGGGCTGGGGGGGGCGGGGGGGGGAGGGCCTGCACCCAGGTGGGATCCCAGGGAAACGGTGGATTTTTATTTTTTTTAAAGCTTTTCTTAAAAAGCAGCTCGAATCTTCCTCTCACACCAGGGGAAAATCCTGCCAGAGGTTTCAGCAACTCAATATTTTGCCAGATTAGGGCCCCCCACTCCCCGCCAGCTCTGCAAGCAGGCAGCTGTGCAGGGGATCTCACGCTGAACCCTCTCATCAGCTCCTTTTTTTTGGGGGGGTGGAGGAATGGTTTTACCACTTTTCCTGCCCACCACAAACCATAGCACAACTCATCTCCCACAAACAGCTTGAAGACCCGCTTTGCCTCCATGAGTCTTCCTCAAACTGCCAAGAAAAACCACTTCTCCTTGACCGGTCACAGGAGAAAAAACATTTTGGGGTGGTTCGCCTGGTTTCCAGCAAGGCAACCTGCCCCTTGTCTTGCAGGATTTTTTTTTTTTTTTTTTTTTTTTTTACAGTTTTAAGTCTCCTCCTCCACAAAATGGGACATCTTTCCCCCCTTCCTGACTTTTCAGGTCTGAAAAGACCAAGGGTTTCCCATTTTATGTCCAGCTGGGCTATCCAGGCCCCATGGTTGCCAAGGGGCCTGTGTGCCAACCCAAAGGGCTTCAATTCACAAACCCTCGAGGGCTTTTGCCAGGGTGGGTGGGAAGCAACTCCTGCGGGCTACTGGTGTCCAGGGGAAGGATGGGGTGAGCAGCTGGAAATACATTAATCCCACCAGTGTCAATAAGCAGAGCTCGGGAATCAAAGCTTTTTGGTGAAACACGCAGAAGACAGGGACTAAGGTTTATTCCCCTTGGGATTTAGGATCAGCAGCAGGTAAGAAAGGCTTCCTTCACAGCGTGCCCTGTAGATTGCATACAGCATCCTTTTAAAATCCTATCGTTACCTTTCAGGCTGGCTGGAAAAACAGAGCGTGGACAGCCACAGGGGTTTTCCATGTATGTGAGCAGAGGCAAGAAGCCCAGGGTTGCACTTGGAGAGGACCAGCCCTTACCATCAATATTTTCCTACGGCCTCAAAGCACCAGTGATTACAGCCGCAGCTTCCCAGCAGTACACCCAGCCTACACTGGGGATGTTTGTTTGGGTTTTTTTTAACATTATTATTTAAAAAAAATAAAAGTTGTGTGGGTTGGCCAAGAACAAAAGAAAACTGGTGGGAACCTCCAGGACTTGGCATCTCTCCTTGATTTTCCCTAGCGGGGAGCAGTCTCATCCCCCAGGCTCTGGCCAAGCTCTCACTGTGGGGATGGATCCTACATTACCTTAAAAGCCTACACCCAAAAAACCAATTTTTTCCATTATATATACAAGCGAGGAGATACAGTGATGAGCCAAAGAGACTGCCTGGAGCTTGACAGCACGGACACACCCGTCTTCCTGCCCTCACCTCCACCACTGTCCCCCCCCATGGTTTATCTGCTGCTGCCTCACCTGGAGGAGACACCTCAGAAAAATCAAACCTGGGGACAAACCAGCTGATGTGCTGCCATGGGGGTTTTCCTTTTGCTTTTCTTCCTGTTGCAGTTCCCAGCTTGTCCTTCCAGGGCCAGCAAAAGCCTTTGGCTGTGCTGAAATTCTCCGTGCCTTGTAGAGCCCCATTAGAGCTGAGCCCCTGAACAGTTTAAAACAAAAAAGGGTGATAGAGCTCCTGAAGGCCCTAAATCTCAGCCACAGGTTTCCCCCCTGGAAAGCAATCCCAAATTTCCATGAACTCCCAGGCAGCTTTGCAGCTATTTATAATGGCAATAAAAGGAGCGGCAGGACTCATGTTGAAAATGTGGGCATATAAATAGTAGCAGCAGTTGGAAACAACCACTTGGGACTATTGTCTCTTACCCCCTCCCTGCCCTTCATGTCCATCTCAACCGGGAGCACCCAGATGTAAGAACTCATTTGCATCCATCCACAGCCCATCTGAGCTTTAGGTGTGGTCTCACACCAAGCAGCAGTTTTTTGGGCAGAGGGTGGGCTGGGGGACAGCATGAAGCACCCCGCAGGTATTCAGCTCCCCAGAATTATCCCCGATGTGTCACAGCGGCCGTTCGAAGCAGCTGGAAAGTTACAGGCTCCGGCTGCCAACACCAGTTGGTGCTGATGGGATGGAAACGGCCCCTGTGTACCCCTTTGTCCCCCCTCTCACTCCAGGCAAAGCCCACTATTTAGAGGACACCCAAGGTGGCAGGGACCAAGCCCATGTGCTCAACACACTGATGACTCACCTAAAATTGCTAATTTGGGGGAGAGGAACCTGCTGTGCCCAGGAAAACCACCTTTATGGGGCACTTACCCTCTAGTACCCCCAGACCCAGTGCCCTCCAGGCACCCAGAAAGGGCATCCTAAAGCCAGGAAACATCGCAACACCCAGATAATCTCAATTTCTCTGCCCTGAGCTTAAATCAAAGAAATTCATTGGAGAGGCTGCGCTTATTTTGGGTGTCTTAAGGCAGCACCTGCTTGGAAGATGCCACTGGCAGCTCCGGTCTCCCCTTCACCCCCAGGAACTGGTTTGGGGCTGCAGCAGGCCAGATCCACACACTGCTCCTCTGGGTAAAGCCTTCAAAAAGCCCAAACCCTCTATGTTCTATTAACAAAAAAAAAAAAGCACAAGATTGCAGCTGCAGCCTTTATCATCAAAGAGAAAGCAGCTCCACCCCACCTCATAGGGTTACTCTGTGCCCCTTGCTAGGAGGTGCTCACACCTCCCACTGAAGTCAGCCCATCCCTGCCTAAGCACGGTTTTGTCTTTCTGGATAAGGATTTGGCTGCTAGAGTTGAGTCCCAGCCCCATACCTGGCTTAGTTTTTGGGGAAGCTCCCTCAAACCAGGTAGGGTCTGTGAGCAGAGGAGCAGGTACCATAAGGACTTGGGGCAGGAGCAATTTGTGCTGATGCTCATCTCCCTCAGGAGGGCTCAGAGTGCAATGGAGGAGAAAAAAAAAAATTTACATACCATTCTCAACCCAACACACACCTTGTTTCTTCAGCAAAGCTTTTGCAGACAGGGTTAAGGGTTGAGATGAGGCAGCCTGGCATGCTGAGGAGCTGCTGGTGGTGACTGGCAGGCGAGGAAGCTTTTGGGAAGGATGTTTCTGTTTCATTTGCCTCTTCCAAGCTTCCCAGAAATCTGGTAAGCAGATTTGCAGCCTACACGCTCGCCAAATTAAATCACTGCCCTGGAGATGCCTTTTGGATGACAAGACCAAAACTCTTCAACTTCTCTCCATGGAGCTGAGCCACCACAGCCCAGACATGGGGCTCAAAGGATGGATGGTCCCCAGGTGCAGGACAACCCCTGCATGTCCCCAGAGGGGTGGCATTTTCCAACACCACACAAGAACATTTGCCCAGAGGATCAGTACAGGATACCCCAGCTCCACCAATGTCACTTTCCTGGGTGGGTTATTAAGCAACCCTGGTCCTCCACCGGGGTGGGTGCCTTTCTGGAGGTCTCCGAGACAAACCAAACCACAGCCCTCCCTCCCCACAGTCCGGGCTTCCACCCCCAAAATCCCCTTGAGTGTTATTTTAGTGGCATTGCCCTTCTCAGCAAGGAGGAGGCTGCAGGTCCCCACAGAACCAAGCACCTCCAAGGGGCTGCAAAATGGAGGTCTGGGGGGCTCCTCTCCAGGGTTTAACCCACCTCCCTGTGCCTCTAAAGCAGCACGCTCTGCTCTGAGGAAGGCAGAGAACTCCTTCTTCTTCTTCCTCCTCTCTTGCCTGAGCCCGGCAGAGCCCCCACCACAGAGATTTAGGCTTTATGAGCCCAGGGCATCACCCCCAAGAGCACCTTTAATCCCCGAGTCCCCACAGAGGGACACCGACACCCCCACCCCCCCCAAGCCTTTCCTGCCTGGGATAGATGTGGCACCCCCAAGATTTTGTACCTGAGAGGGGAACTGCCCCCAGGAGAGCCACTATAGGCTTTCAGTAATTAGCAATTAGCACCGCTGACGAGCTCCCCCTGGCCTCTCTGAAAGCAGCTGAGCATGATACCAATGAGGTTTCTTGCTAATTATAGCAGGCAAGCAAGGCAAGGGGGCTGCGGGCTGAAAGGCGGGCAGCGACCGCACCGGGCTTTTGGCTGAAAACCTTCTGAATTCCTCGCGCTATAAAAAAGTGCTGGGGTTAACCCAGGACAGCGATCCCCGCTGTGCCGAGCGCTCCGCTGTTCCCAGAGACCCAGAGCGCTGAGGGATGCTGTTCCCGGCGCCTGGCCGCGCTTCCTGCTCGCAAGCTGGTCCTCTCTCATTCATCATTTTGAATAATTCATGCCAAATAACGTGGGCTTCTGCCCTGCCTGGCATGGCACCGGCCTGGAGCTCCAGCCAGCGAGGGAATATAGTCCCTTGGATGAGCCTTGGGGACATCAGGGACTTAAACGACGTGCTCAAAGGCACCCAAAGCCTCTGTGGTGTGGGGAGAGGCTCGAGCACACGTTCCGCATCCCAGTGGGTTTTTAATCCCTCTTGAGCTGGACTGTTCACGCGGCCCCGAGCTGCTGGGTTTGGGATGAGTGAGCGAGGCTGAAGGCTGTGTCTTCGTAGCTGCCAGGCTCTTCCCTCCCATCCCAGCAGCTTCGTGGTCGGGCTGGCTCTCGGCTGACCTGGGTCCCTGGGGTGCAGAGCCGGCTCAGCACCTCCCAAAAGCAGCTCTTTTCCAGCCATCCCTGAGCAGCCGGGCAGCAAACACCCGCTCCGGCTGCCAGACCACAAAGCCCCAAGCCCAGCTCGCAGCATTCAGCTTGCTTGGGAACGCCATAAAAAACCCTAAAATTAAAACAAACAAAAAAACCCTGCAGCCCTCGCTTCCCCTTGGCCAGCTCCCCAAGCCTTTAAAGGCCCCGGTTCTGCTCTCGCCAGACGCAGAGCCACGAGCAGCAGCCCCCAGCGGCATTTCCCACTGCTGGCATTCAGGATTTTAATTAAGATGCTGGAAAGGAGCCGTCCCAAATTGCTCTCTTGGCCCGACCTCTCGACAGGGTTCGTTTTCACCCCACAGGAGGGATGTGGGTATATGAGCGAAGATGGGATTTAATGAAACCCTCGGAGAGAAAGCCTTTGGCTGGACGCAAACAGCTGTGGGAAACATCTTGGGGAGCTGTAAGAGGGGAAGGGGTGTCCATGGGGGTTGTGCAGCACGAAGGGAGGGGGAATAAGTCCATTCCCCAGGCTGGGATGCTCCCAAGGAAGCCCCGCTGGCTCCGCTCCCCGCGCACACATCTCTGCCTGCTGCTTCCTCCTTGCTGAGAGGTGGAGGGAGCCGGGCACACGGTGCTGGGGCTTGGGCAGAAGGTGAGGGAGACACCTGGCCCTAATTTAAAGGTCGTGCACCCCTTTGCTACAGGCCCCCTGAGAGGGCGACAGCAGGATCGGACGACCCCCTCCCCACGCTCACAGGCACGAGATCCTTGCAGGCGGTTGCGAACTCGGCTTTTATTGTCACAGGATGCAGCAGCAGACGATGCGACGGGTCGTGGCGGGGGGGACACGGGCGTGTTGCACCGTGGGTCTCCCAGCACGTTCACCTCAAACAACAACGCAGCGCTCTGCACCAGGCGGGAGGGAGGGAGGGAGGGAAACAATTCCGCAGGGAGAAGATGCCACTAGCTGCATGCCTTGCTCCTTTCCGCGCCTTTGCTGCCCCGTCTCTGTACAAAGACAGACTCTCAGGTCACGGTGATCTTCCCTGTGGGGACGCGGCAATTAATAAGTGGACAAGAGGGGGTCCCTGCTAGGACCATCATTTGCATCTCCCGGTATCAGCTCGGCTGCATCCATGCTTCAAACTGGCACCCAGCGGTTCTGCTGGCGCTGTGCTCACCCGTTGTAAAGGCGTTAACGGGAGAAGCTGCCCCGGGAATGCTGCTCCTCGGGGATGGAGGAGCATTGTCCTTAGCCTGAGGTTTCGGTGTGCATCAGAAATGCAGTCTGTTCAATCTGCCTCTGCCTGCAGACGGGCTGCCCCGGGCAGGATGGAGATGTAAGAGAAGGGGCAGAAATGCCAGGAAAGCACCGAGCACGCGGTGCCTTCAGCCTGAGATGGAGGGCTGCAGCAATGCTGGGGCCCTGCAGCTCCTCCACAGGCCGGGGGACGTGGGGTCTGCCCCTGCGCTGCGGCTTCAGGTCACAAACCCAGAGGAAAACTGGGATGGAAACGCAGCCTCAGGCTCCAACAGATGGATGCTGGTGGCTGCGGATGGACAGCCTGGCTGGGCTGGGCCTCCAGGGAGGACCGCGGTGGAGGCAGAGGGGCACACAGCCCTCTGCCGCCCAGGGTTTGAGCAGCCAGGGGACTTTACCCACCAGCAACATGGAGCAGCAGAAGCAACAACTGTTTTCCCCGGGAGAAGGATGGCTGACAACAGCCCAGGAGCCAGCGCGACCCTCAGGGACACCCCGGTGTTGTAGGTGCACGCTTCGGGGCACTAACAGACCCAGCAAGCTGTCTTAGGGGAGTGGGAAAATGCATACAGATGTGTCTGTGCTGGGTCTGATCCCCACCGGAACGCTTCTGAGCCCCCAAGCGTTGACCCAACACCACTGAAGTCACCGCAAACCACCTCCGCTACTGACTTCAGCTGTGCAGGAGGAGGAAGAGGGAGCAAAGGTGTAAGACGGACAAAGAACATCTTCCCTGCTGACATAAAGCCTGTTTGTAAAAACCTACGGGCTTTAAAAGGCTGTCGTACCCCAATCCCCCCCTCCCCACCTCTTAACCGTCCCCTCCTGGGAGCTCCACGAGCTGTCCCTCAGCCCTGGGGCAGCAGCAGCGGGCGCCCTCGCAGCGGGATAACCTGTCCCTCCGTCCCGGCTTGGCCGTCGCTCTCGCCTCTGCACCGGGGATGCTCACTCGGGGATATAGTCCCTGAAAGAGTTAAAGCTGAGGCTCCGGCCCGCTGAGTTCAAGGTGGAGCTGGCTTGCATCCTTGGGATCTTCTCCATCAGCTTCGACACTGTCCTCCTCTTGAAGGAGCCCGGGGAGAAATGCCCCTGTCTCATGAGCTCCTGGTAGAGGGTGTTGAACACCACCACGGTCTCTTCATAGCTGTCCCGGGTAGAGATCTCGTAGAAAGGAAGCTTTAAAGCTTTGGAGAGGTTTTCGCCGTCCTCAGTGGACACCATCCTGTCGAACTGCAAGTCCTTCTTGTTGCCCACGATGACCACGGGCGGCTGCTCGCTCCCGCTGCTCCGCCTGGGGCTCGCGTGGATGTGGTTGATGAGGAAGCAGAGCCGCATCACCTCATCGAAGCTGCACCTATCCGTCACCGAGTAGACCACTGCGAAGCCATCGCCCCATTTGATCTTCTCCTCTATCTGCAGGGAATCCTCCTCCTGCGGGGCGGACAATCTCCGATCAACACCAGAAGCCCCAACATCTCCTAAATACCAACAGCGCTGGGTGCAACCTAGAAAACCTCCCAGGGAGGGCCCATCACCATCTCCCTGAAGGTTTTTTTGGCCCTGGGCTTGCACACAGCAGTGACTTGCAAAGCAGCACAGGTAGCCCAGGGCAGGAATTTGATGGGTTGGGCAAAATGATGGATGGAGAGAGCAATCAGCCCCATCCCGGTGTGGATGAGGGGAGAGTAAAAGCGGCTGTGCAAAGGCAGGGCTGTCGCTGGGTGGGAGGCCAGCGCAGGGCTCTCCATCGCCCGCAGTCCCGGTGCTAGGTGGCTCCTTCAGCCCAGCACCCTCCCACTCCCCTGAGCTGTGTCCCTGCCAGCGCAGGGAGCAGAGCTGCGCCACACACCAGTAAGGGGGACGGGGAAATATTCAGCTGAAGCCACACTCTAATTGATGTTAGAGAGATGTAAATTCTCCTGAACATCCTTTTCCTGAGATAAACACATCTTGGTCAGTATTTCGGATACAACAGATTGAGGCTGGGGGAAGCGCAAGGGGTTGCCTTCAACAGCGAGCCGCGCTTCCCCGATGGTATTTTCCAGGGCCAGGCAGCTACAAGACAGCGTGAGCTCACCTGTCCTGCCGTATCGAGGATCTCGAAGTGCACCATCTCCCCGTCGATGACGGCCATGTGTCTGTAAATCATTTCTGGAGGGGGACAGACAGAAAAGTGTGTGTGGGAGAAGCCTCCGGGTAGCGAATGACAACCCGGCTGGTCTCGATGCAAGCTGTGCTGGAGACATTGACTTTCACCTGCTGCACGCCACAGCCCATGTGGCTTCCCCTTGGAGTCCACATCCTGAACCAGCCCTCAGCCTGTCCCCCCAGGCTTGGGAAGGGCAGCCTGCACCCATGGTATCGAGCCTGGCAACGCCAACGGGCAGCAGGGAGCCCCGGCCAGCACCCGGCTGGCTTTTGCCTTGCTGGAAATAAAAGGGCGACGGTGAGCAAAGTGTCAGAGCAAAAAGGGGTCACAGAGTGATGCTTCTGCAGAGGAAGAGGGGCTCAGCAGGAGGGTATGAAAAGCTGGTTTTGTTCAGAGACCCTGCTCATGCTCCTAACCCGGCTGGCCTTGAACTCCTACTCCGAAGCAGCAGGGCAGCAGCTCCTTTCTAACCAAGCAAAGCGGGCGGCTGCGAGGTGTGCAGCGGGGCAGCTCTGCAGCACAGAACCTCTTCAAGCTTCACTAATATCATCAGGCAATAAAAGCAGCCGGCACTCTGCTTAGCAACCGCTCTGGGCGCAGCGGGCTCGACGGGACACCTCACGCCGTGCAGATGGAGCACGTCGGTCACACCAGCCTTCGTGTGCCACGCGCGACAGCACAGCAACTCGCTTGGCTGGGCCATCTGCGGGCTAAACCAGGCACCCTCCCGCTCCTCCAACCCCGGGGAGCACCAAGCACCCTCACTGTGTGGGCTCTGTATCTTATCATGTCACATGGAGGAGCCCAACAGGAAGAAGAAGCAGCAGGCAGAGAGGAAAAACAAATTGCACTCTGGGGAAAAACAAGCTTTGCTCACCATAACAAGCAAGGAGCGGGAATGTAAGGGACAGATGGGACAACGGCGGGGTTGTTTTTCAGACCAAGCCTTTCCCTTGAGTCCCCTGTGAACCACCGGGTTAGAGCAACACAGAGACTTCCCAAATTTCCCAGCCCGGTGGTCGACAGCAGGAGTTAGGCAGAAGGATGGTACAGCCAGCAGCCTGTCATTTCTGGGATACTTCAGCAGGGACATGAGTTCAGTGCCCAAAAACCCCAAACCCAAATGCAAAAAAAACCCAACCCCTGAAGACAGGAGAGCACTAGCCACTGCTTCAGTGGCTTAGATACCTCCTTCCCCTTAAAAGCCACCTCCCAGCAAATCGCTCAAGGATGAGGAAGCAACTGCGCTTCCTTGTGCGATGCCAATGTCTCGCCCCAACAGATTTTGCCTTAACAAAACAGAAAAGGAAAAAGGGATGCAAGAGCCAGGGAGGTGCCACGATGGCTGGTGGCTCTGACTGCTGCCAGTCTGGCTGAGGAGGAAGAGGAGTAAATAGAGTGAGTTTGGGGGCAGACTGGGCTCTGCCGGGAGTGGTGCTGGGCGCACCAGAGTCTCCAGGCTGAGCCAGAGCAGCAGGGGAAGCAACAGGAAAGAGGACTTCACCTACCCAGGGTTGGGTCGTAGTCTCCAATGAATCTCCTGGTGATGAATCTCACAGTCAATGCTGTAAAAAAAACCCACAACAAACCCAGTTACGGTTGTCAGATCAAACTGCAGAGAAGCATCAGCTGATTGAAGCCAGAGGGATGGAGCAAAGACCTGCCCCAGCCCCTGTGGGCATCAGGAGGAGACATCCCAGCAGCAATGCCACAAACGTGGCCCCATGGGGAGCAGGTTATTGCAGGGTTGCGAAAAGCATCTTCAAAGGCGCCCAAACAGGCTGGGTCACTGTGTGCTGGCAGGGGCTGTGCTGCGGTGAGCAGAGAAAACCACAATAAAGCAGCAAATTGCCAGATCTTGGTGGCTAAAGGTGAGGGTGAAGCAGACTGGGAGAGGAGCACAGTTGCCTGAGCAGATGCCTTGGACCAAGAGTGCTACCAGCCCTCTTTGATCCCCCCAGAGTCCTCGGCTGACAGCACAGCCCCGTGCAGGTTGTCCTCTGCCTTGCTTCACTCCTGCCCAGCGTGGGAGAAGCACGTCAGGATGGGGAGGAGCCCTCCCAGTCTGACAGCTCACACCTCACCACTCCTACACACCCTGAAACATTTCCAGAGCTCACAGACACTGGGCGTTTCAAAATAACCTCACGGCCAGCCAGGGAGAAGGCTGAATGGTTTTTGCATTGAGGACTGAAATCCACCGTGCGACGGGATGCCCCGGGCAGAGGGAGAGGTCTGTGCCCGGCTCTGTGAGCACCTTTGCCCAAAGCTGCCTGCTTGTCACCGGTGGTGATAACACCCGTCATGTCCAGGAAATGCAGCCCAAGGGCAGCAGAAAGCCCCGACGGGCCCCCGCAACTGGCTCACCCAACCTCTTCTGCCCTGCTGCTGTCAGAAATGTCCTGCCAGGCCACACGGACGTGGCAGCTCAGGAGCCCTGAAAGCAGCAGCAAGAGCCGGTTGGGCTCCATAGGAGACAGCCAGGACCTACCAAAGCGACAGGCAAAGTGCAGGCAGCACCGCACGCCACCAGCGCACCCAGGCGTGTGGGCGAAAGGTGGCTCCTTGCACGTGGAATTCACTCTCCTGCCCGGACGGGGTTGATAAATTACACTTTCTGGCCTTGATCCTGAAAAGATTTATGCATGTCCTTAAGTTTTCTGCCGGGTGAGCCATCCCCTCGGTGGCCTCCAGCCAACCACTTTCCAACAGCGAGCTCATCAGAAGGGCAAGGCGGTGCCAGGCCAGGCTCCCCCTCTGCATCACCGGCGCTGGGGGTGTAACGGCCTGGATGGGTCTCATGAATTGCAGCACTGACCCGACCCAGGCACCCCGCGCAGAGAAGGGAAAGCTGTTGGCACCAAATCTCATGAAATTCATCAAAAGGCCAAAGCCAGAGGAACACAGGGCAGGGGGAACCAGGAGGTCCTCCTGCACGGCACCCAGGGAGCAGGGGCTGTGCAAGGTCCCCCGGACCAGCCCCCCATGTGGACACATCACCTTCCTGCTGTGCCCGCGCCTGGGAATTCCCGTCCCCAGCGCAAGGATGCTGGGTGTGGCCGGGGACCATTGACTCTGTTTCATCCCTGCGAGGAGTTCTGCTCCCCGGCAGCTCTCCAGCGTGCAGGGGGACGAAGCAACCCCCCACCGTGAAAACACCCCTGCCCCTTCCGTCTGCTGG
The DNA here is from genome assembly GCF_047716275.1 of Strix uralensis. Lineage (NCBI taxonomy): Eukaryota > Metazoa > Chordata > Aves > Strigiformes > Strigidae > Strix > Strix uralensis. The sequence goes on from NC_133986.1 coordinate 12,806,314, forward strand.
CACAGCATCGACACAGGGATCGAGTCATTTGGCCCGATTTTTCCTCCTTGCAAGGGCAAGGAAAGGCAGGAGCAGCCGCAGAATGGCAGTGTGGGCAATTAAACCCCTCTTATCCAATTACCACATCTCCCTGCACCAGAGACCAGGAGATGCGAAGCCCAAATTACGCTCTAATGCTGGGCTGGGTGGAGGTCTGCGGGTGCTGGAGGCTTGCCCAATAGCTCCATCAACCATGGCAAGGGCTTTCTCCTCGCTGAGGAAAAGTACTGCCTCTCCTCAGCTCTCTCCATCCAGACAGGCTGAAGGAGACAGACCTCAGCTCCACAGCAAGGGATTGTTTGAAGCGGGCAGGCTCTCTGGGGACTGCAAAAAAAAATAATCAGAGAGACTCCTTATATTTTTTTGTAAGGGGTAGCAAAAGCTTTGCCACTGTGCAAGGTCTCTAGACAGGTATTTCCAGCAGTGGGGACAGCAGACAGGGCTGAGGCTCAGCTGGCAAACAGCCAGGAACGGGAAATGGGGGAAAAAGCAAAGGCTTTCTAAGTGATGAAGCAATTTGGAGGTGCTGAAAATCCTGCTGGTCTGAACGGAGCAGGGAGGCAGCCAGGGTGAACCTGCCACTCCTGCTAACAGAGCATCGAGCTTTGCTAAATGTCCCCAACCTGGCCAAAGGGCCACAAAAACACATCTGCCCCTGCCCTGAGAGGTTCTGGGCTTTATCACGATCTCCTGCTCCGGAGCTGGCACGCGGGGAAGCCTCTTTGGAAAGCACCAGCATCTCCGAAGCAGTTCCCTGCCCTTGCAGAGTGAGTGAGCTTCCCTCTGGCTCTCAGATCTTCCCGACAGAGCAAAGAGGGGAGCTGCATTTTGAAGAGAAATGTTGGCAGCAGCACAAGCACCTTTCTCAGATGTTATTTCAAAAACACCTTGCTCTTTGCCTTTGGAAAGAGTGAGGCAACACAGCAAATCTTCACACTTGGTCCTCGAGGTCGAAGCTAATTCGAACGACCTTCCAGGCTGCCTCGGTGCTCAGGAGCCGACCCGCGTGCCCGATGCTGCAGATACGCCAGTTCAAAGCAAAACCCTCCTCGGGGCCTTTCGTACATAACATCTTTTCAGCACAGCTGCTTGAAAATGCCCCGTCAATGCCTGGGTGTGATTTTCCGGTGCAGAGAGAGAAACCCGTGATTGGGAGGGTGAAGGGAGCGCAGGAGCAGGGCTAATGGGAGTGTTGCTTAAGCTCTTCAAGGTGTTAATGACGGTAATGGGTACGGACAGGGATGGGAGTGAAAGGCAGTGGAGAGGTTGAGAGCTAGCTTGGAAAGGCAGGCAGAGCAGAAAGGGAAATTGGTGGAAAATGAGTGGGAATGGGGAAAAAAACCCTAGCGAGATCAAGGCAGGAGCACAGAGCCCAGGAGGGAGAAAACAGAGAAGCTGCACTCCGGGTGTTAGTGCCACAGGAGGAAGGAGACAGAGCAGGAGCACGAAGGGACAATAAACCTCACCAAAAGCAGGATATGGTGTCAAACCCCCCCTGGACCACAAGGTGCTGGTGAAAGCCAGCACCAAACAGGACTGATGCACTCCCGCGCTGAGCTTGCTTTCCCGTTTCAAACCCTGCCTGTCACAGAAGGGATTTGGTGGAACGAGCAGGTAATTCAGCAACACTGCTCTGCAGAGATAACCAAGGGGCCTGCAGGAGGCACCTACCAGCATCTTCCAAGAGGCGACCAAATTATCAGGAAGAGCAAGACAAGTCAGGCTGGGTTTCTAGAAAGCACCTGATTCTGTGTCATACGTTAGGCAGCCACCCAAAGCCGGGGCGCATGGTGGTGTATGAGGAGAGGAGCCAATTAAATTGATTAAGAACTGGCTGAGCGCAAGAACACAAGCAAAGCTGCCAATCGGAAGAAGCAGGTGCAGGCAGAAAGGAGCCAGCACATCCATGCAACCTTATATATATATTTTTTTCCCCTTCTTGAACATAAGTAATCTCAGAAAGATAAAGGAGAACCCCAAAGCTGGAAGGGTTAATTTTATATTCAGTTTGGTCTCTAGGAATGAGTAGGGGATGGTTCGATGCGCGATTAACCTGCCCTGGCGGGGCCGGGCTGGGCGCCTCTGGGATGGCATCGAGCCCCGCGCACCCACGTGCTGCTCTGTTTGTGCTGCTGCACAACACATCTGCAGGCGTCGATTCATCTTCGGCCCGTGTTTGTCAGCAGAGCTTTCCTCTGAAGTACGGCAAAGTTTACACTGGCTAACATCAACAGCAGAAGCAGAAGATAACGCGAGCTCTGGCCAGGCTGGATTTACAGCCTCTGCAGGTGATTTACAGAGCCCAGGCTGAAGCTTTTAACTCCTGACAGGGTTCAGCCACGGGTCTGCACCCAAACCTGCCCCTGCTCGGAGGAACTGGGACCTCGGATCACCAGATCTTGAAGATTTCCAAACTGCTCTAAAAAGTCAAACTCTTTTGCTGAGAACTGTGGGTTTTTTCCCCCTTTTGCAGCTGTCTGGATGTTCACTGCCCTTTTGATTGTCCACACCCTCGACCCCCTCAGCTCTCCTAACCCGGCTCCTGCTTCCCGAGGGGGGGATGCCAGCAGCTCGCCCCAGGGATGCTCCAGCCTGGGGCCCGCTCACATCCTGCCCAGAGTGGGAGCTTGGCAGCTGAGGGATGGGTTTGGGTGAAACTCACATTCACCCTTCCCTGCTTCCCCTCCCCAAAATGGGGGATCCCCACGCTTCACCCCCCTTCCTCTCCCAGCCAGCTCAGGCAGCCCTGTCTCTCCCCAGCCTCGGGGACCAGCCGCCTGCCACAGCTCATCCCCCCCCAGCCCCACAGGAGATCGAGGGATGATGCTGATGCTTTTGGCTCCTTCCTCGTGTTCTGCACGCGGGTCCCTCAGGCCCAACACTCACAGCCCGTTCCCCGGGCGTCACCAGCCCCACGGAGCAGGGGGGAGCACTCAGAGCTTCCCTCGCCCCTGGTGCAGGGGCTCGCTGGCAACAGGACCCGGCCGCTCAGTCACAGCCCCCAGTGAAGATGTCACACTGACCCTTTGCAGGAGAGGACATGCAGGGCAGCACCCAAGGGGACAGATGGGCAGAGCCCTGCGTCAGGGCAGCTGCCAGTTGCGGGGGATCGTGTGCCGGCTGTTCCCGGGGGCTGCTCCTGGTTCCTGGCACACTCCTGCTCTCTGCATGAGCCGGGTATCAATTACCTCCCTCTCTGACCCGATTTCGTGGCCGGTGTTCCTGGCACAGCCCGAGAGGATGGCAAAAACCGCGCTGCTGAAGGGCATGAAGGTCACAGGCACTGGTGGAGCTGAGCAAACCCCACAGATCGGCCCCCCGCGATGCCCAGCCCAGCCCCTGGGAGGACAGAGGGGCCGAACCCGGCCGGAGGAACCTTTGCGGACCCTTGGGATGCCCAGACCCTACAGAGGAGGCACAACGGCCTCGCAGGAGGGGCCCAAAGCTCCCAGGCACTCGCCCCGCAATGCCGGGTGGGACTGATGCCGGCGGAGGAAGCGCGTATGCTGAGATTGGGGGGGGGACGAGCCAAAAAGTGCTTCGTACGCTTTGTACAACCATCGCTCGCAGCTCCATCTGCTCACAGGGACGCTGGGGCCAAGCACCACACACAGACCCCCCCGGCACTCCGGGTACACACGGAGCTGAGCCCTGCTCCCGTGCTCCCGCTCCCTGGTGCTGGGCTGCTAATCAAGATCTGGGAGTCGCCTCCTTGAATTTAATCAGGGAAATCATGATTTTTCACTAACGCCGGGCAAGAAGCTCGCCGGTGACTGTATATGGAAACGCAACTTCAGCGGCACCGACAGCCAACGCTGCTGGCCGTGAGCCCAGCGGAGGTGCCACCACGCAGCGTGTTCAGAGGTTGCGCCTTTTCCAGAGCGGGTCCCCGGTGGGACATTGCCCTGTCCCCAAGGACATGGCAGCCCCGGCCGCGTCCCCCCCAGGCGCCGCGTGAGTCGCTGCTGCTCCCCTGCAGTAAAACCAAGGCGGACACACCCCCACCCCCCCTCTCCTTGCCAAGCCCCCCGCACCTCCCGGCACCCTGGACGCGGCGCAGAGAGGGAGCGGAGGCTGCCTTCGCCCCCCGGGGACTCACAGCCCGGGATAGAGGAGCAGGAAGGGGTGGAAGGAGGATCCCGGGTGGGAGTGGAGAGAGCTCAGGTGGTCTCGGCTCAGCATCCCAAATCCCCACGCCGGCAGCCACAGATGGGGAGCACCCAGCAAAGCACAGAGAAAGGGAGTTTTCCTAAAGGAAACTAAAGGCAGCGCTGCACCGCGAGGCTCTGCCAGCCCCGCTCCCCTGGCTGAAAACAAGCACCAAACTCCAATTGCACGGGGAAGCACAAGCTCGAGCTCCGCTTTCGGTCCCAAAAGCTCCCCCGGTCAGCAGCGTCCCACCCTGACCCCCCACCCGGGGGCCGCTTTGGCACGGAAAAGCCCCTTGGGACGAGCCCCCGGCTGCGAAGCGGTGACTCGAGGGGAGGGAAACTCGATGCCCTGAAACATAACGGCCTCGGGGTTCACTCCAGCCATGCTGCAGCCGCTCCGGAGAAACTCCTTCCCCATCCCGGCTTTGGGAAACAGCCCCGGCCCCGGCCGGACCCCCGGGGGGCTCGACCCCTCTTCCCAGGGAAGGAGACCTGGGGGTGTGGGGGGATGCTGCAGGGTGTCAGGGGGATGTGGGGGATACCGGAGGGGATGCTGAGGGGTGTCAGGGGATGCGGGGGGGTGCCGGGGGATGCCGGGGAGCCCCGTCCTACCTGTCTTGCCCACGGCACTCTGCCCCAGCACGACGAGGCGCAGGGTACGGGCCGGGCTGAGGCTCACGGAGCGGCGCAGGGGCCGCGGGAAGCTCATACCGGGGCCGGGGCCGGGGCCGGGGCCGGGTCTCCGCCGGGCTCCGCCGCTCTCCCCGCTCCGCCGGGCGCTGCACCGGCGGCTCCGCCCCGAGGGCCGGGCCGGGCTCAGCCCCCGGGCTCGGTGCGGGCGGTCCCCAGCTGATGCCCACCTCCTCCTCCTCCTCCTCCTCCCGCTCCCCGCGGAGGTGGTGCCCCCCTCCACACACCCTCGCCCCAGGAGAGCTGAGGGAAGCGCGCTCCGGGCATCGTGCCTCAGTTTCCCCGCACGGAAGCGGCTCCGGCTGACTCTCGCTTGGAGCCTTCGCCAAAGGAAAGGCGCTGCCGGCCTGGAGAGCTGCTCGCCTCAAGGGGGGCAACGTGAGGGGAGAGCAGAGGAGCAGCAGCACCTCCCCCGACGGCGAAACACGGCCAGGGTGCTGCCCCCCCGCCCCCCGATCCCTGCATGAAATCACGATTTTGTCTTCAGCCACTTCCGTGTGCAAGTTAAGTTAATAAAGACGAGTGGGTTTAGCTCCCGTCTTTTCCCCCGTCCCATCTCTAGGGTGCAGCAGGTGCTCCCCAAACGCAGCTTGCACAGTGCCCAGCCCTCGCCCCAATCCCAGGCAAGGTGGGGAGTGAACCCTGGCTCCACACAAATCCACAACTAAATCCTTCCCAGCAGGCCTGACCCAAACTCCCCCTGCGCTGTGGTGCAGCAGCTTTGCGAGGCCGTTGGGTACCAGCATCAGAGCGCACCCGGGAGCAAGGAGTGACATGTGCGGGTGTTTGTACAAGCGTGGGCACAAGTAATGGGTAACTGCTCTGAGCAGCAGCCAGAGCACACACAGATGCAGGGCAGGGGGCACGGAGCGCTGGGAAGAAGGGAAAGACCCACAGCACCTTGACTGCTCCTCAGGACACAGATCACGGCTGAGCCCCCTGCTGCAAACTCCAGCAGAAGAGACCTGGCCAAGGGTGCAGAGCAGGTAAAGGCCCGTGCAAGGGCTTCGGTCTCTTTTCTGAGGGCTTCAGTCATTTCTCTGGCCCAGGAACGTCTTTGTGTGACCATCTCAGGTGACTTTGCTCACAGCAGAGCACAGACCATCCGCGCCACCTCACACGGCGCTCGAGGCAACATGAAACCCACCCGATATTTACAGAGTGTGTTGTGCGTCACAAGCAAACAGCCAGCACCTCGGTGGGGAGAAGGGTTATCGACGGGAGAGCCGTCGCTGTGAGTGCTGCCGGGGCAACGCTCTGGCCAGAGAGAGGGGCCCTGGATAAAACAGGGACTGTCCTTGAGGGGGGCTCTTGGGAAAGCCAGCAGACCTCACCCAGAAATTTGCCATGCCAGCGCAAGCAGCCAGTGCTTCCTGGGCATCAGCCACTTGCGACGACCCTGTTCCCGCGCTGCTCCTCCAGAGCTGATGAGAGACATGTTCGAGGCTCGACTACATCTGGAGCCCAGAAGACAACAGCAAGAGCAAAAACCCTCAGATTTCAGGACAAAACCCGATTCCCAGCTGGGGAAGGGAGGGGGGTGTCAAGAAAAAGAAGCCTTCTTTTATGTTCCTTTCCTATTTTTAGCCTGATTTCCTAAGGAAATGAGATGTCTGCAATCAAGTCCTCTGTCTTGCCTGTCCCTCGTCACTACCATTTTCGAATACATTGCCCGATTTCAGCCAAATCTGACAGCGAGGGAGAAGCCGCAGAGAAAACTCTTTTTTTGCAAGTTTTGTTACAAAAAGTGGTTGAATGTCATGAAAAATCAACCCCTGCACCTTGGAAGGCAGGAACCAGCGGGCAGCTCCTGGCTGGAGGAATCCAGAATAACTCTTTCCCTGCTCCCAGGGGCTGTTTGGATTCCTCTCGTGCCAGGGTCCCTCATGGCAGGAGGGTGCTGCCCTCACCTCGTGGGAGAGCAACCGGCACCGCAGCCCCGCACCGGGACCCCAGCAGTCCAAACCCCTGCACCTGCACCGGCCTTAATCTTGATCACAGGAAAAGGGATTTTTAATTTGGGATTTTGATTGCATTAAAAGGGATTTGCAGGGATGCGGGAACAAGCATAGAGGAAGGATGGACTTAAAAATTGAATGTCCAGCAAGTGATGAAGTCCCAGGCTGGACTTTGGGACTCTCATGAGGCCTTTTAGACTGGTCTTGGCAGTTTGCGTCCTCCTTTGCCCAGCCAGGCCCCCTCTTCGGTTACTTTTGATCAGCCATGGCACAGTTAAGCATTTCAAAGATATTATATAGGCTGAGAAGGATCTGCAGAGGTGGCCTGAAGCTCCTTTCTGAGCTCCTTTCAGGCTCAGAAGGGTCAGAAGGCAGATGCTCTCAGCATGGAGAAGGCGTCTTTCAGCTCTGGGGTGACCTTATGCAAAGGCTGTCAGGCTGAGGACCCAGAGCCCTGGGCAACAACCAATCTCTTGTCCTTCGACCCCTGCTGACCTCCTCCTCCAGACCCTAAATGGCTCTTGCTGGAGAGCACAAGGGCCGACCCAGACACCCGAGGGCAGCTCTGGCCACACCAGCTCTGCCCCGTACAAGTGTTACTGGAACACCCAGCGCTGTTCCCGCAGCAGGGGTGGCATGGGGGGGTGGCATTTCCATTAAGATGATCTCCTATAATTCTTTCGCCTTCAGGACAGGATACAAGCATTCAGCTGAGTCCCCCCAAAACTCTTTTTGGTGGCAAGTGTTTAAATCCAGCCAAGCGTAGAGTGATGAAGTGCTTAGACAGGCCACGGTGGAGCTCTGTAGGAGAAACGTCTCTGGCCAGCTTGCATCCAGCTTCCTTCTCTCCCTCCAAAACACCATGTTGTTTCACTTCTCTCAGGCACAGAGATAGACTGACCTAGACAAGAACTTGTGTAAATTTGTTTCTTTTTCATCCTTAAAACAACAAAGCTAAGAGCGCTGCACTTGACAGCGCTGGCCTTGGGGAGCACCAGGTAGCCCCGTAGTGCTGCAGCCACTCCTGCCAAGGCGGGAGCTGAGAGCTCGGAGAGAAAACACCCCTCACAGCCACCTCCTATGACCAGGCTGGTCAGGCTGTTGTGACCCTCCGATCCAACACCAACCGCTTCAGAGATGACGCAGAGAAATACATCCTTGACTTCTTTAGAAAAAGGTTGGCTTGGGCCCCAGAGCTGGTAGGTTTACATCCCTGACAGCACATCTGGGGACTACCCGGAGAAACTCCTACTCGCCCGGCGCTCAGATCCCCTTGGCATGGTGGGGAGCCACGTGGCCTCCCCCACGTGCATTCAGTGCCGCTGCCTGCGCGGTCCCACGCTTGCCGGGGACCTTTCAGCCGGACGACAACGGAAACATGACTTTATCATCTGCAATCGCTGAATAAGCCACCTCCAGCATAACAAAGCACCTGCGGCAGAGCCAGATGAAGGTAGGAGGAGTAGATATTGTTTTTTGTTGAAATATTTGTGGTCAGGCTATTCCATACTTGCTGTTTTTTAAAGATGTGGAGTCTGCACCGGGAAAGAGGCCAAAGGCACCCATGAATCACGTCCCTGCAAACAAAAATCCAGCAGAAATATAAAGTTGTCCTAAAGCAGACAAAGAACCAGATCGCCTCAGGCTGCAGCCTCGGATCCTGGGAGTCCCATACCGCGGTCCAAACCAAATCCCCGCTGGATCCTCGGCTATTTTGAGATCTCCCAAAAAAAAAATGAACTTTGCTGCTGCTGAAAGAAAGAGAAGTGGTATGTTTGTTTTTATTTAGAAAACGAAGATAAAATAAAAGCCGGTCCCTTTTCTCTCCATCAGATGACCCAAAGGTGCAGGATGATAGGAGATCTACACAGAAACCAACTCAATTTCAAGCCGACTTTGGAGCCTGCGCCCCGTTTATCAAAAAATGACCAAAGTATTTCAAAGCTTTGGTTCCCCAATGTTTAGCTCATCCTGAGCATCCACTTGAAGGTCTCAAACCCCACATTTCCAACTCACATAACACATTTAATTGTCACTCATTAATGACTGTACAAACATTGTTCCTATTGAGACAACACCGCTAGCACGCCTCTTGAGAGTTAATGTTGGATGGGGCCGTCAGGGAATGCTCTCCAAGAATATAACTGAAGCCACACCGCCCTGTCAATAAACATATTTTTGGTTGCTATAGCGAAGCCAGCATACAATTAAAAAGTGCTCTCAGACTTCAGGGCCCTCTCCTTTCTCCGCGGCTTTGCAGATTTGCTCCATTCCTACGGAAATCAAACCCTGACTTTGCTTCAGCCACGCAAACGCTGCGAGAGCGGCCAGGCAGGGACATGGCAGGCACAGGGACACGGGTCCCAATCGCTTCTCCCGCGTTCTATAAATAGGGAGAGAGAAAATAGCTGAAAGGCACCTGGCCCCAGGGCTTGCTCGCGCCCAGGCGTGCTGGCCGCTCTCCAACTTCTCCCTATGGGCTTTGCATCATCCTGGGCCGGTGGCGAAGCATTCCCTTTCTCCTCTCAATGAAGGGGCTGGTTTTTTTGGTCACAGGAGACAAGAAAACCTCTAGTGCAAGAGAAATCAAACCAACGCAGTTTCCTGGTGTTCCATTCTGTCTGTTGCTGATTTCTAAAGCGTATTTCAACACATAGCCAAAACGTGGCAAGATCATGCTGAGAAAATAAATCTGGCTGCACATAAGAGTTCAAAGACGCCTTTGCAAAGCTGACAGGGAAAAAAAGCACACCAAAGGGGCATATTAACAGCATTTCCCTTCCACTCCGGAGGCCCGAGCAACATGTCCTAAGAACTTTTCAAGATGCTTTGCCATTTCAACTGGATCAGCGCCTGCAGCTCACAACACGGCAGAGCGCGTGAATGTTAAACAGATCCAAATATCATAACCAAGTTGCTAAATCCCTTTGCAGGCCCTTTGGGTCCTAAAAAGAGAGTTTCACGCACTTTTGTTTTTCCGCAGAAGCTGGCCGTTGGGAAGAAAGGACGCTGTCGCTCACCACATCTATCACACTTCATTAGGCTGCACAAATAATGGATCCTCACAACAGGAAGCCTGCACGCTGCGAGAAATGGCTTCGCTTGTGAAGCTTATTTTAGAACACAGAACAACTTGCCAAGGGAAGGAAGAGGAACCCCATCACGTAGGTAATTTAAAACTTGTCCAGACAGAGCTCTGGGGATATGCCGCAGAAAGCTATCCTGTAGGACGACCAGCATGCGTCCTTTCCCCTTCAATCACGACGATGATCTTATTGTTGTCAGGATGTGAAACCCAAATCCCAGCACCTCGAAGCTGCAGACTTTGCATCCGAGCAGCCCACCCGTTGGAGGGTTTAGAACAGCATTAGCCTTTTAAACGATTGAAATCTCGCTCCAAACCAACTCTTGAAAGCTGTATCTGAGGAGGAGGAAAAAAAAAACCACGCAGCCGCAAAGGAATTAAGGTGCCACGGTCCATTGCTCTTAAAAGGGCACAGGATGAGGTCAGGGCTGGGCCGACACGCAGCCGGGCCAGCAGTTCACAGATCCCTTGCGTGCGCTTTGCTAGGGCTTGGCTGGACACTTCAGGATTGGGAAGGGGAGCGAGGGGAGCCCGGGGGGGACAGCACAGCCAGGCATCCCCTCTGCTGTGCCCAGGGGTTTGTGCTCAAAACTGGGGTACACGAGGGCCAACGCGGAGCTGGCAGAGAAGCAAAAGGCACCTCCCGACAACCCTTCCCGAGCCAACCTCTGGCAGCCTGGCTGGCGAGAAAACAATGCTTCCTTATTGCAGAAAAATGTCAGTGTTGCGAAGCCTGCTGTCCTCCTGCTGGAGCAAAGCGGAGCCCCACCGGCATTCTTCGAAAGCACCAGAGAGAAACCAGAACAGCCGGTGGCTTTGTGGCCAGTGGGCAGGGAGCACGTGCTGGAATTCGGGGCTGACTCAGAGCAGACAGATGCCCCCCGCGCCAACTCTTGAGCCTCCCCCCGGGCAGCCAGTCCTTATTGACAGTCAAACAGCACCGAGAGGAGATTACAGGGACAAACGCCGCAGTTTTGCTTTAGATGCGCTGGATGGCGGGAGCTCAGGCCTGGTTCTCATCTAACCCCCACGGGTGTCTGAGCTTGAGAGGCTCTGGGCACAGCGTCTCCAAATTCCACCCCGGTCTGATGTGCTGTCCAATAAGATGTTTTGTCCTAACAGATGAATTTCCACTATGAATCAGTGCTTGGGGGGGGGAAAAAGCCTGCTTTGTTCAGAAATTTCTGCTCTTAAACTATTTAAGTGAGGCAAACCACGTTTAGCAGCCAGAAAGAAGAACACAAGCAGCCACCCCCCAACGTGTGAAGCCAAATGGAGACTTGCAACTTCACTCCAGAGAAGAACTGGGGATTTCTGCTTCCACTTGGAACAGCAAAAAGCTTTTTCTTTAAATTCCCCTGAAGAAAATGTCAAAAATAATCCCCTTTTGCTTCAGTCTGAATGCATCATTTCAATAAAACCTGAACATTTAGCTCTAATTTCATATTGTAAAACTTTCAAAGCAAAACACAGGACTTCCTAATATTGGTTGAATTATCCCTTCCTGCATTTTTCTCCCCCAGAACCGCTGTGAAGCCACCCTCATTTCATATAGTGTCTCATTTGGATTAGAATTACATTCCCCAAGGGTTTTTTTGTGGGGACTGGTTTTACAGATCAGCTTAAGACATTTGCTTTTTCTTTCGAATCAACACTGGGCTCTTCCAGTTTCTGAGACTCGAGGTCTCTTGTTATTTTCAAGCGTTTCTCTGTAAGCAGGAAGGACAGCAAGTTCTCCCTACATCCTCTTCAATCCAAGACGTGCCGTTTCTTAGCCCTAGCACTCACACGCCTTACGGAACAGAGGGACCAAGAGGTTTCCAGGAAAACCGCTTCAGCTGGCAGCGCCGCTTCCGCGGCGGACGGCAAACAGCCCAGGAGCGAAGGCAGCGGCGAGTCCTTGTGCCAGCCCGTGCCGTGCCGTGACTCACCGCCGCTGCCGGCAGCCATGCGGGAAGAGGTGGGAGATGAGTTTTGGAGAGGTCCCCCCGCTGCCTGCCATGTGTAAGAGCCTGGGAACAAGGACGCAGCGATCAAAGCTGGTCGCAGGAGGGTCCCTGCCCTCCTGCTCCCGTTGGCCGGTTCAAAGCCGGGTGCCCATCCACCCTCCTTGTAGGGGCAGCAGGGAAGCAGCAGCATGTCCCAAGGGCCGTTCTGTTTGTGCCAGCGAAAGGGGAAGAGATGAGTCAGCCTCTGCAGATGACCCTCTCTCTCTCCCTCCCGCGACTAGAGAACTGCCTTAACTCAAGCATGCCTGGATCTTTCTCCAGCTGACATCAGGCAAGACGAAAGGTGGCCTGGGCCATTGAGCTCGCTGCTTGCAGCACCTCAGGCGATCTCCTGCAGGTTTACACTGACTCGTGAGATTTGAAGGACATGAGACCCGGACACAGTTATGTTCAAAACCAGCATTTCCTCCAGAACAGGGCTGTGGGCAACCTTGGTCCCAGGAAGGAGTCACGGTGGGGGGACAGGACACCCACATACGGACCTTCCCCCCCAACTCCTGTGAAGGAAAGTATTCCCTGGAGGAGTGACAAGGGGAGCAGGGCCCACTCACCCCTCCTCATGGCAGCTGGAGGAAGCCACGGCTAGCCTGCTGACAGCTCTAGGAAACTCCTCCTGGTTGTAATTACAGCCCAGACACACACGCAGGCCTTGGCTGAATAAACCTGCTGAATCTGGCCTCGCACAAGCTGTGCAGCAAGTGACGATGCTCGACCTCCAGACCAAGCAGAGAGAAAATACTGAGATCTAGAGATGAAAGTACACCCAGCAGGTCAAGCACCAGGTCTGTGTAACAGGCGGGAAATCACTCTGAGCCACCGGTGTCCGTTATTTTGATGGTATTGTACACACACACAATTTATTGCTATGCAATGGACTCTTTGGCTCACCTTTAAGAGGTTTCTCAGCTGCAGCTCTTGTTGCTAACCTTTATGATGGATTTTCACCACTTCACACAACCTGGGATCCTGCAGTCCTCTTGTTTCACTGCTCTCTCCAGTCCCATGTTTGCTGTGGGCTCCACTGTACCCCAGGCTATTCCCTGAAGCCACACAACACCAGGAATTATATGAGCAGAGCAGCAGGGTTTTTGTCAGAAGAGGTGGGCGGCAAAATTACACTTAGCACTTTTAAAAAACACCTCGCCTATCACCAGCGAGGCAAGCACAGTCTGCGGGGAGCAGGGGGGGTTTTCCCGAGGACAGAGCAGCTCACCCAGCCGGGCTGCTGCCCCGCCAGTGCCCAGGGCACACACAGCCCCGGCGCAGGGGACCCCTGCAAAGACACAAGGAACTAAGGATGGCAACAGGCTCTTTAAATTGACTCATACACCTAGATCCTGCCTTCGGGCTCGGAGCCCCATCTCTGGGGCTGGAGAGGCAGATGGCCCTTTTCTCCCACAGGCAGTGAAGCCCGAGGTATTTTGCAGACACAGCTGGAAGCCTGAACTCCTGAACTACACAGATAGGTGCTCGGGCAAAGGTACTGCCACGAAACAGCTTGACAGCTAGCAACGGGTCCTGGGCTGCTTAAAACTCTCGACAAATAAACACCATCAAGGCTGAAATAATAGTTTTAAAAAAGACTTCATTTTGGTTTTTTGAAGGAAAGTACATATAGATTTCTATTCCCAACAACAGCAAGAAATCATGAACTTCCCAATGACAAGGCAGTTTTATTTCCATAATTGCCTAAAGCAATAATAAACCTGAGCCACACGACACCCGATCAATCACTCATGACAAACAGGGGAAAATTTCTATGGTGTTTATCCGAAGAACAGTCTGTGGGTTCGTGATGACTGAAAAAGAACGAAAAGAGAAAAAAAAACATGAGCTGAGAGCAGAGAACTGCTGCATACCTTTTGGAGGCTCCTGCTGGCTCAGCCACCTCAGGTGAAGACATGCTGAGGCACAACGGCTGCCAGAAGGGGGGTGCAGATGCGGCCGCGGACCCTTGGCACGGCACAGGCCAGGGCCCCGGGCAGAGCTCCCGTGGGACTGGGGCAGCCTGCTCAAGGTTTTAGCGTCCATTCCATAAAAAACCAGTCATGCTTTCCTCTCTCTGCCGTACCTGAGAAGGGGCAGAGAGCCTACCACAGGATACTGTTAGGACTTGCCAATACCTGTGATTACATATCCAGTATTTAAGGCTTGGGAAAGAGAACAAGACTGCTTTTCTCCCCAGGATACTTTTTTTCAGCAAGGCCTTTCGCAAGGCCACCTAGTGCTGGAGCAAGGGCAACCCAAGCAACTGTGCTCTGGACACAGTGGGACACTGGGGTGCCAGGAGGGGCCCTGGGGATACGGTGAATGAGTCTCCCCAGCTGCTGTCCCTGTGTCACGATCCCTCCCCCTCCCAGATCCAGCAACAAACCAGCAGGGAAGGAAGCTCCTTTCATCTTACTTTTCTTCCGCTGATAGTTGTGCCTCTTCCAAAAGCGCATGTTAATTTTTGGCCACGACTCCGTCTTTTCAATCACAGTAGCCTCCACGCGGACGAGATCTTTCCTTAAAAGTAAATTTTAAAAGTATTGCTTTTTAATTATCTACGTTCTCCTTCTATCAGTGAGCAGGTTTCTGGGGAACAGTGACATACAGACAACACCCCCTCTGCCTTACAGAGCCCAGAGCCACGGGAACTAGAAAGTCACCATGGAAGGAGGGCAACCCCTCTGGTTGTTGGCTTCACTGTGCGAGAACAAAAGCCTCGAGGTGCTGGACGTGGATCAGTCAAGTGATGTGATCGTCTGCAGGGCAGCACCTCTCTGTCATGGGAGGGATAAGATCTGAAACAGCTACGGAGCCAGTAGTAAGATGAACCTGCAGGAACTTGTAGGATTATAGTGATATAAATTCCCCTGGCACGTTCACATGATCTGATGTGTCCTACCTTGCTTACAGTACAGGGTAAACCCACCCGTGGCCCCTCTGCTCAACACAGAATTCCTTCCTCCTTCTATAAAGCATCACAGACAGCTGGAGGAAAGTCTTCTCACCTTGCTCACCTGAATAAGTCCTGGCAAAGGCTCAGTGAAAGAGATCTAGCCCACTGTTTCTGGCAAGAAGCACAGCTAATTGGCTGCTGGAGCCAATCACTTCTCCTCCCACGTGCCTCTCTTCTGCCTCCCACTATTGGTCTGTCCTGCTTGTTTACCCAAAATTGAAAGAGAAGCTGGGGACTCACTGAGGATTCCACGTACTGTTCCCTGCCCCACAGCTGGGGGAGTTCAGGCTGAGCAGTGAGACCGCTCAACAACTCAAAATATTTCTAAAGCTCATTTCTACACATGGAAATTCTCAGCAAGTAAACATCCTCCTCCCTGAGGATGGAGATGAAGAGAAGAATATGTCCCGTACTTCCTTCACAGGTGAGTAAAATCACAGAGCAATCCATCCCCCCACACCACCTTACCAACAGACACAGACACACCTCTGCCCACCCGGGGCTTCTGCAGAGCTCCAAGAGAAGAAGTCCTGATGAAGTTAGGAAAAGAGCGCTGGGATTTCCAGCTGCCATCTGAAAAACGCCAGAGCTGGAGAACAAGGTGGTCTGAAGGACACGCTGGGGGACTAGCTACCTGTCTGCACAACAGCTGCTCTCTGGGAAGACAAGCACCTCCAGACAAGAGCCAGACTAAAGCTTTGGAAAGAGTGGTTTTAATCAACAGCCACAATGGAGGAGGAAGAGATGCTCTTCCATGCAGCATCACTGCAGAATACCATTAAAAACTCATTAGCATGCTCCCTTCGCCACCGGAAGACATTTAAAGAACATTTTCCTGACAAACGACTCTGTCTGCACTTAGCGGGGGCAGAGGGGGGAAGCCCATCCAGCCCAACTGTTCCAGCAAGGTCACCAGGAGGCCAAAGGCGTCAAGACATTTGCCATCTCTCTGAACATCTACCCTCTGGGGTGTAATATATGTCAGAGACTGAATCCTTGAGGGAGGAGGGACAGCCAGCCAGAGGAGAACACTGATACATCTGCATTTAGTAACTAGCCCAGAAGAAAACAGACATAAATTAATCTAGATTTTAGGAGACCACTGGGTGACCCTGACACCCCAGCGATGGGGCCCAACAGCAGCACTGAGATACGCAGCAGCTTTGCAACTCTAGGAAAGAAACCAGGGAGCGACCTGCGCTGCAGGGCTGGCCACCTTCTACCACTGCAATTAGGGAGCTACTCCTTCTGCGTCTGCTTCCTGCCCACTGAGGGCAAAGGCAAAGCTAAACTCCCCCTGACTTCTCACAGGCTTGGACCATAAAAGCACGTAAGAAACTCCCTCACGATCATCACATGGGAAACCTGGAAAGTGGCCAGGCCAGATAAAGTGACCCGGTCACTGAAATCTGTGCGGCTCTCCGGAGAGCCAGGGTTTGCAGTAGCACGGCCGAGCTACCCCCGACACAGCTCTCGCCACGGGACCTCCCTGGCTGTCTTCAGCCTTGGGCAGCATCCAGCCAAAGGGAGAAACACGGCCACAGATCTGTAGATAAGTGTCCCCCTACATTGCTCGCAGACTCAAACCACCAGAGCTGTCAAGCAGATCTTTAAGGGTATTGTTGAGACAGTTGAGTATCCATGCGTGGCTCCACTCTGCCAGTCAAAGTTCAAGGCCAAAGGGCCCCAGTGAGTCCTCCTCTGTTGGACAAAGCACCAGGACCTGCTGGTGGCAAGGCTGAAGCACAGCAGGAACCAACTTGCTGGTGATATGCATATGAACAGAAAAGCTCTCAGCGAAATAGAGCCCAAGGAAAAAAAAAAGTCTTTATCAGATGTTTTGGGTATGACTGGAATGTCCATAAAAATAAAAAGGGGGTCACACATTTCCCAGAGTCTGACACAGACTGTCAGGCCTGCTGCTTTCAGCAGCAAAGTATTTCATGACAAAGCACATCTATCAGATTTTTGCAGGAGGCAAGAAAAATTCACACTGAAATCTCATAGATCTATGTTGGGCTGAAAGCTACTGTCATTAAGCAGCGAAAAAGATCCAGGCAACACCCAACCCCAATGGATCATAACTCTCAGAGGTAATAACTCCAAGTGACAAGCTCGCTTGCTCCCTGCAGAAGGTAACTGAACCCCAGCCTGGCTGTCTGGGAAAAGAACAGATCCAAGGCGCTTTGTCATTTCCACTGAAGGCACCGAAAGAAAGGGCAGGTAGCAGGAGAAAGAGCAAGGCTCATCTAGAGGAGAAAATTCCTATCAGCAGTCCTTTGTCGAGAAATCAGCTAAACTTTCTCACTGAGGCACCGTTCATTTCCCTCACATCTAAAACAGCCGAGGGCACTCAACCGATGGCCTGAAACGCAAACCTGCCCAAGGGTACACTCCCTTCTAGCACAGCTTTAACAGGGCACAACAATGTCTGTGTCCTGCCCGACACCCTTGTGCCAGTTGCCCAGACAGCGAGTTACTTCCCAGCAGATTCCAGAGCAGAAGCCAGCCAGAAGGTCCCAGAATAGCCTCTGCCACGCAGATATGTTTTGTTGCACTGTTGTTTTTTAAGGCTTCAGAGGAGTGTCATCTTGGGAGGTATCTGGCTGCTACAGAAAATTAAAACATGACCATCTGTCCAAAACAGGACAAGTTCCTACCCGCCTCCAACTCTGAACAGGGAGTGCAGCTGTAAGGAACTGTCTTACGCAGACACTGGTGCAAGCATTCACTGATGTGTTTATTTTTAAAACAACAGAAAAACAAAGCCGCCTTTGTTCGCATCCAACCTCTTATCTCCGCTCCAAAATATTTGTGGTTTGGGCACAACTGGGAGAAATTGAGAGAACTGCAGGCCACGCTGCTTGTGACACGCTGGGCTCTGCTTTCCTCTCCCCAGCCCGTCCTGGGGAGCTGCGGACTCGGGAGGCTTCCCCACAGCTGGAGGGAGGATGGCACCTCCCCAGCAGCCTTTCATTCTGCCTGGTCAGCCTCCTCCTCCTCCCACTGATCTTCCTCTGCCAAAGTTACTGGAGTTCAGACGCGCAGGTTTGCTCTGCTTCAAGCAACTGACAGCGCTTTCCACACACTTAGAGCACCTGAAGGAACCAAAGAGCTGTTTTTCTTCCCGCCCCAGAGCTTCTGGGACTTGGGCCACATGCCAAGTCCAGCACACAAACAGAGAGTTGCAAAGAACCAGCCCAGGGCCACTAGTCAAGAGCCAGGCGAAGGACGGGGCTCCTGAGCTGCCTGCAGTGGCACATCCCTGTCTGCAGAACCGGGGCTCTTGGCTGCATTTCCGCAAGATGACATTTCTAGTCCTAATAATGAGATTTCCCTTCCTAAAAATCCTCCACAAGTGCAATATCTGGCGGTAATTCAAAGACTCCTGACGATGTGCTATCCCAGATCTATCTGCAGTCCTGTTAAAAGGACTGGCAGCCCCCAAAATCCTGTCTGGCCCAGGGAGCCTGGGCAGTTGCCACCAGTGTGACTGAAGCTACGTTATCAGCTGTACAAACACGTCACCAGTAACTCATCAGTACCAGCAGCCTCTGGTACCACAGAGAGCACTCAGAAGTGAAATCAATCTGAAACCACGTGGTATTTCTAACCCTGAACCTACAAGCCACCAAGAAATAATTCTCAGAGGCACAAGTTCCTCCTTATCTGACCACCCTCTGCCAGAGTCGCTGCGGTTCAAGCTAAGACCCAGGCACGTGGTTTAGCCTGCAGCCAGACCGCAGCCCATGCTTCCAGATACTCTGAGCACCTGCAACCCACCTTATCTTGACTTGTGTTTTACCACTAAAACCTCTTGTCCTGGAGAAAACAACAGCTCCTGACTGCTGCTGGGTTGCACTAAGAGCTGAGCAATAACACCTGGGCCACACACCACTTCCTTTTGATAAAGCAAAGGCTGAAAAAGCAGCTGTTCTCTAGCAAGTCCTACAGCACTGGGATGGGGACGGTGCCAAGGAGGTAAACTCCTTCTCCCCAGTTCTGTGGCTGCTGGACTGTGTGACCAGGAGGAAGGGAAAAATCAGGAACTCTGAAATTAAGATTAAGGCCTGCTGGGTTAACACAAGGGCAAAAGGAAATGGGTTAAAAAAAAAAACCAAGTCACATTAGGGGATGGGAAAGGATTTCTGGGTTATTCCAAGAAGACTACCACTGAAATTAGGGTAAGGGAGTAAAGATGTTGAAGAGCAAGATTTACTGCTCATTTGTGCAAAGCCCATACCACGCAAAAAAGATCCAATGCACACCAATATCCCGCCGTTACCCCAGAAATGGGCACTGCTGCTCTATCCTGGCACTGCGGCGATGGTCAGAGTCAGCAGAGCCATCAGCTGGTTTTATTGGTGGCTCTTTCAAAAGCCACGGGGCTGGGAAAAAAGCTACTGCTGATAAATCCAGGTTTCCCTTCAGTTTCAGGGACTGTCGGAGACCTGAAGCTACAATTAAGTACAAAAATTGTCTTGTGTGAGGCATCTTACCCCAGGAGCGGCCTTCCAATAAGTGTGAAGTCATCAGCACCAACCAGCAAAACCTATGGAAAAATAAATCAAGGCATTTATCACTGGTTCATTGTCCCAGCAGAAGTGTAAGCAGATTCTTCCAGATTCTACAGTCATCATAAAGGAGTCAAACTGCTTAAAAATAGACCTTTACCCATTTCAAACCTGACATTGTTACTAGAGAGGGATGGTGGGGAAAGGCAGCTATCATGCAAGAAACAGGTTCATTAAACAGTCTTCCAAGAGAGCTTATCCTACTAAAATTCGCTTTAGAAGTATCTTCCACGTTGATCAGAACACACTGAACCTTTCTGTTCTGGCTCACCAGTAGCTGTAAAAGATATGAAAAGCAATACAGGGAAGGAGAATAACATGCCTTGTGTGGGATCTGAACGAATGGCAGCTCATAAAATCACTGGATTTTTATAGCAGCTGCTACATATCCCGGCAGAGAAACACTTTCCTCCACGGAGATGGGCAATAAGGAAATGAACATCTGGGGGGATTCTCCACCCCAGGGACTCGTCCTTCTGTTTTGGGGCACTCTGACCACCTGCCTGTCTAAAGGACCAGCAGGGTAGCAGGGGATGTGTGAGAAGAGGCGGCGTTCCTTGCAGACCTCCTCCCTCCCCACGCTGATCGTTCGGCAGCAGCTAGAAGCAACAAAGGTCACAAGCTGTTCTGACTTTTGTTTCAGACACATGCTTGCCAGTAAAATCCCCAAAGGGTTATGGTGGTTAGGCAAGTTTTTCACCTTCTTCACTCCCATCTAGACCTTTGCATTCCTAGCTGGCTACTCCACGCAGTCACTCCACTCCGTTGCGTACAAGGACGCAGGAGCCAGCTGAAGGCACGTCTAAAAATCTGCTTCAAAACTGGACTTCAGAGCAGTGGCTGAGTAGAAAAACTGCCCGGCTCTCCTCAACTGCTTGCTTGGCTCTAACAACCAACATTAAGCCAACAGAATCCCACTTCATAATCTTTCGTTTCAGATTCGGATTAGTAAGCCTCTACAAGTCCCTGCTAGTTAACCAGGGCTAAGGCTATTGAATTGCATCTTGGCAATTCTCCCCTCCATGCACCATTCCTCTCCCTCCACCCAACACACTCAGCCTCAGTGCGATAAGGATCTCGCAAAGCACCGAGCAGGGACAGTCCCCCTGGGAGTACTGCAAGTATTTTGGGTGTGCGAGTCTCAAGGTAAACACAGTCTTTAGTTGCCGTCTCTAGAAACAACAACTATAATTCTCTTTTTTTGGATGAAGTTAGTACAACAAACATTTGTCTCCCAACAGTCTGGCACGACTCATTCCAACCCTGTTCAACAGAATCACACTAATAATATCACTAACAGAGTAACTGAAATGGGAACAAAACTAAGGCAAAGCAAACAGCTGGAGTGAGAACGGGGAATCCAACAGGAGCTCTTCCGGATGTGTTTTTAAAAACTAGTTATGGGTTTTGCCTCAAGGAACATTCACAGGCAATTTCTCTGGCCCCACACGCAGCATGGTACGTCACCTTTTCCATCCGGATTCGGTCTCCACATTCAGCCTCCAGTACGTTGTCCATCATAATCAAGTCTTCACTGGTTATTTTCCACTGCTTGCTGGCGAAGTGGACCACAGCGAAGAGCCGTCCGTACTGCCCCGTCGCGATCATCTCGTTCACCTTTTGTACCACCTCTGTGGGCAAAGAGCAGGGCAGGAATCAGGGCAGAAAACCCAGCAAGGTATGAAGAGCTGCTCAGAACTCCTTCAGCCACACTGCTCTCCCACCAACACTCTCATCTTCCGGGAATCTTTAAGCAAGGACCAACAGCAATGATGTTTCCTAGAACGTGTGAGCCTCCCTTTTGTGAACTTAATGACCTATTTGTGTTTTAGTTGCTGGCAAACCCATGCATAAGTAAGCACCTAATACATATACTGTGCAGCTAATCTATGACCTGACTTCTCAGCCTATTTCTTAAGCATCCTACAAGGCTCTGTATTCAGATGTAAAGGGCTCCAGACAAGAGCACTTATCCACACATCCAACGTTTGGAGGGGAGCTCCCCTCAATGTCCAAGTCACACGCAGAAGGCCCAGGACTGTGTAAGGCATGCAGGAACATCAGGAAGAGTTTGGCAACGTACACAGGAAAAAGGTCTCCAGTCTACTAACAAATCCTGGCCTGAGAACCTGTACCCACAGCAAAGCCAAGAGAGACCTTCCCCTCACTCCCTCCCAGAACATCCCTTCCCCCAGGCACACACCTGCCGAGCAGGCGTCAGGAGCAGCGCACATCCCAGAGATGAGCTCCTGCACATGAACAAACTCCATTTTCTGTGATCAGCTTCCTGAGCAGCTAAGCCAAACACAATTTTTATGGGAACACCAAAAGGTGTTGCTTAATGAGTGTCATTCCACCGCCAAATAGTAGCTTTCCACTCCCTCGAGCTGGTCAGAAAAGGAGTAACTTTTCTGTAACTGGAAAAATAGATTTTCTTCATTGTCCTCAGAAGTGGCTGAATCATTTTTTCTTGGAATGTAAACCAAACAAGAAACATTTGGGAGAGACAGGAATTTATCAGCCAGTCAAACCAACCCCAGCCCTTACAGGAACACTCTGAAAGTGTCCAAGTTTCAACCCAGCAGATGCAAACTATTAAAGGTAGAGGTGAGAACAGAAATTATTTGCAAGGCAGTAATGGGTGCAGTTCCTACTACAATGAAGAGTTTAGCTTCTGTGTTGCTGGAACTGCTGTCCCAGAAAAATCTACTGTGTGCTCTTCCCTGATTCACAGTGTCCCACTACAGAAAGTGCAGAGAATACAAACCCCTTCCCTTTGTTACACCCTCAACTACACAACAGGTACAATAAATTTTTCCAGCTCTAAACTGCTGCTCTAGGTGTATCAGTAGTCCTGTGGTCAACATTTCAAACCCAAAATTTCAAAATGCTGGCCTACAATTTTCTCTTAGCAAAACCCACGCAGAGTCATGCTCTAACCAGGGTTATTTCCTTGTCAGATTTCAGCTTTCTACCCACGGCACTTTCTCATCTTTTTGTAACCAAAAAAGGTACATTTTCTTCACTGTACTTGGGCTCTGAAGTTGTCGATAACTCTTCCAAACACCTCTGGTGACAGGAAACATCAAGTGATGTCACCATCTGATCGCTACTACGGCTCCAATCTCCACACCCCTGGAGCGACCCCTCTGAAAAGATCCGTGGCTGTTTCCACAGCCAGCGGGAGACTAGAAGGCGGAATTCAAATGCTCTTGCTGTTGTTTGCATTGGATGAGCACAGCCAGAAGATAACGAGGCAACCTCATCAACAGTAGGAGGTTACAAGGCACGGAAATGGCAGCGGCCCCAAGGATCCCATGTGAATCAGTCGGGGGAACGTGGGACCCTGCTCCCCACGGGGCTTCAGCAAATCAAACCCAGCAGTTTATGGTTCACTCGGGGGTCAAACCACGCGCAGGGACAGAGTGCTCCTCTGTCAGTTGAGCAATCCCAGGAGCGCAAAGGAGATAAAAAGCAGAAATAGAAACAGCCAGAGAGGAGACCTGGAGCAGAAGGCTCTCTCCAAAGCACATCACTCGCCCAGTTATTAACACAGATGACAGGAGACTATCTGCTAAAGGCAGACACAACGCAGCTTTTCTCCTCTCACTCCCTCCTTGGAAAAGAGCTCCTCTCCTTTACCCCCTGGCTCTCCCAGCTAACACAGAGAAGTCGGGTGCCTTTCAGAGACATCCCAGAGGTTAACGCAACGAGACAGGCTGCCTGTTAACAACCTCAGGAGCTCGCTGCCTGCACGAAGCACACGCTGCTAATTGCTGCCACCACCATAAAAGCAATTCACCTGCCAGGGCTCGTTACTGCCAGTGCTGAGAACCACCCCCCAGGCTGGCTTCCCCAGCGCCAGCCCCAGCAGGGTCTGGGCGACAGCAGCCCCGCCTGGGCAGCGCGAGGCCAGACACACGCACCTTCTCTGTGTTTGATTTTCACACCCCAGCTGCCAGGGGAACCTCTGCCTGGCTACAGGCAGAAGGCTGACGTGTCCTGGGAAGGCTCAGCACTGAGGACGGCTGCTGGAGCACTACGGGCACAACCTGAGGCGCGGGGCTGACCGCTGTACGGTCCACGGGCTCCCTTCAGGAGGGCCACTGCCTGCGCCCAGCAGGCCTGACAAGATGCGGGGACAAGAACGTCTTCACTAACACCATGTCACTTCCCAGCTGCTCGCTGCCTTCTGTCACACCTCTGCAGCTCTGCTGTGTGCCCACCATCCAACTGCTTTGCTGGCTCTTGTGTTCTGTTTGATGCACCAAAATATACCAGCTCCCTGACGTGCCCACCATCCAACTGCTTATGTTGGCTTTAGCTTTTTGATTTATCCATTAAAAGAAAAATAATTGTTTTCTCCTGTCCGAAAGGCTTGTTTCATGCTTTAGAAAGCAACACACCCCATCAGGTAAGACTCCTCTGGGAGTGTTACAAGCTGTCATAAATGAAGGACACCTCATATTCCACCCAAATCTCCAACAGCAGCAGCTGGAGCACAAATCCAGTGACACTAACACACGCCAGAAATAAGACAAAAATCTCAAAGAACAAAAACTGCTCTAGTCATTGAAGACACTTATGGATGCTCAGTCAGGCCACCAGTGACAACACTGGAGTGCTCCTCTCCACTTGGGAGACTGGAGAACTTTACCTGCATGATACTTCGCTTCTTCTATGGGATCTGGAAGTTTCACTTCAGGCCATGGGGGTGAAGTCAGAGATGTTTTGGCAACAAGTCTGTGAACGACAAGGTGAGATTCACTTGTAGCAACAGATATTGTCAAGAGATGTGAAACATGAAGAGAGGATAAAAGGTAGAAGAAGCTGGAGGTGGAGTAGAAAGGAGTTCTCCACTGGGGAGCAGAAGCTGTACAGGAGACTTAATGATTTGTCACTTTGAAAGACTCAACCCAAAGCCCACTTGGGCCAGAAGGCAATTTCCCACAGACCATGTTTCTCCTTGTAGAGGCTCATGAGCAAGGAGAGGTTTTCTATTCCAGTCTCAAGTGTTAGGTATAGAGGGTGGCAGGCAGGGCAAAGCCATGTTACCTCCCTAGGCCTTAACCCAAGGGAGGACACTGGCCATGACAAAGTCCCCAGACCCTCCTCCCAATGCCTGGCAAAAGCACTCCAGTAGGACAAGAAATGCTGCGGAAGTGCTGAAGCTGCAGCCCCTATCAGAAGGCTGTTCAAAAACATGCAGAAAACAACTGGTCTCATTTCTGAGTTCAACCTGCAAATGCTCCACCAAACACAGTTACTGCTCCCAGGGCTTAGCGTCGTTTAGGTCCCCCATGAATTGCAGCAAGTTTTAAGGAAAAGGGATAAACGCCTCGGTGGTTGGTTTGCTTTACTCCCACCCTATCACAAAATTCACTATGGGGAAATAGATTTTTTTTTTTTTTACTGCCCACTTCAGAACGTTATTTGAAGTAGTTTGAAACAAAGGAAGAGTGTAGAAACAGACTGAAGATTAACTGAAAATCAACCCAGACTAGGTTACCACTTGTTCCTGATGTCGAGATGAGCAGCTGGATGTGCTAGTGGTGACCAAGGTCAGCAGCCACCGGTGACTTTCCACCGCCTTGTTTTTACAGACCGGAATTTTGTCACCAACTCCAATGGAAACAGACCTACCTCAAGCCTTGCTTACACCTGAGTTTTATCTAAAAGGCTCTTGTTAAGCTTTTCACAGTATAGACACAAGTTACCTCCACCACAGCTGAGAGGCTGAACACGTTAACACTCCTCAACCCCCTTCAGCAGCGAGTACAAAGCCCAGAAGTTATCTGACAGCGGGGAGCATCTGGGGAGGCAACGCGCCTTTGATGGGCAAGAAGGGCTAACGCGCATTCAGCCAGCCTTGAGCGCTACACGCGAATGACTCACAGCTGTCCTTTTTTCCTCTATTTTTTGAAGCTCTTCTCTGTTAACTAGATGGTTTAGAGAGCCTTAAGACCACAGCTGGGTTCTTTACAGGAGTTATGAGGCTGCTCTTCTTTTGTCACTTACAGCTGCGTTCCCTGAATGGCAGTAACAACGGCTTCTCCCACCTCCGGTGCAATTCAGCATTTAACACCACAAACATTTAGCCCAGAAGCCTCTTCTGTGCCCTAACCATGTCTGCCTCCAAGCCACACCGCCACACTGGGGAGGGACCAGCAGAGGCCCCTAACAAGGCTTCCCAGCCCCACGCCTCTCGGTTCGGGCTGACCACGGAAGGCAGCAGGAGCATGCGCCGTCCCACAGCCAGCCAAGCACAAGCACCGTTCCTCACAATGACTCTGAGCACCAAGATATTTTGCTAAAAGGTGCAAATTAAATCCTTATTCTTCCTGAAAGGGTAGCTTCCACTGTCGTGATAAAGAACTGCTTTAACAACATCTCTTCCAAACACTCTGCAACTGTGCCACTGAGGCAAGAGCCTCACCGTTTCAAGACACTGTGTCAGTCCCTGGAGACCTTCCTGGTGACAGGGCAGGGGCCTCCTGAGCGTCATAACGCGTCCCTGTAGGATAGCGAGCACCGATACCATCGCGGCAGCAACCCCAGCTCAAACTGCACCAGCAACCACATGACCAATTCTCTGCAGAGGAGAACTTACCTGAAGCCTACTCGACTTTCTATGCTTAGATGTTGCTCCCCTACTTACTGAAAAGGGTCTGTGGCTGCCACAACACCCGACACCTTCAGTTCGGTGAATAAAGCGGCAGCTGAAGGCAAACGGGCTACAGCAGGGATACAGAACAAATGCCTGAAAACTGCCGGGGGCGTTCCAGCGAGCAGCCAGCAACATGTTCTTATTAGCTGCCATGGGGGATTCTGTCTGCTTTTCTCAGGATTATCACTGGGGGGGATCCTCTGCCTCCAAACTGAACTATTCCCACCCACCTCAAGCCTCCCCATCAATACTGCAGGTCTTTGTGCACACGCGCTGTTGTTCTTGACAGTGGCACAGGCAGCACTAAATCATGAGAACCCTGCTTAAAACATCAGAGCTGAACAGCAATTAACACTGCTCAAATGTGCCACAGGGTGTTAATTCGAAAATGAAACACTACGTGATACTCACAGTGTGAGTTTGAGCAGAAAAAAATGCAAATGCCACTTGCTTATAATTAGCTGTTTTTCAAGATCTCTAGGACAGGGAGCAACAACAAGGAGGACCAAAGGCAGCTGTTTACATCCCTGCATAACAGGCAGTTACAAAAACTATTGATTTATTCCCAAAGAACTGGGGAGAAAAGCACCTCTCTAAGCAGGGACAGTGCTTTGCACAGGCAGTGCTTTCATCAGAACCACAGTATGTGGCCCAGGGGGCAGGGGAGGAGGCACGAGGCCCATACTGCAGCACTCAGAGCTTCTCCTGAGAGGTGCCAAATGCCTTTACTCAGAAAGAGACACATAACCAAAGGGCACCAGGTTATAGTTCCTTATTAAGCAAGGATCTACAATACCACAGAAACAAGCTTAGATTTAAGGAGGAGGGAGATTCACCCTGGATCTCGGTGAGGTGACCAGAAAGGTAGCAGTTTCTGAAATTTGAAGAGAAAGGTGCTGCTCATTAAAGGCTGTCCCCATCAGAAAGGGAAGTTCAGAATTCCCTGTGTGCGGAGATCCAGGCTTTCTGTAAATAACACAGGATGCGCCAACTGCCTAACAGAAACAAACATCAGATGCTAGTGAAAGACGACAAAATTAACACCAGAGCAGTTGCGTTTGATCAGTTCACTCTGTAATGCCCAGCATACCTCTCAAAGGGCTTTAATTTAGCAAAAGCTCAAAGCACCTGTGAGCAAGTACATAACCGCAAGCACCACGGCTTCGTGGGTCTGCTGCGGGTTTAGCGGTAACGTCGGGCGCTGTGTCATGGAGGCAGAGACCCAAACTGTGTTCCCACACAGTCGAGAAGCAGCGGGCAGAGGCCATCCCTGCACCCTTCAGCAGCACAGAGGGAAGGAGCCAATCTTTTCCCCCCCGATGCTGCTTGCTGCTCGCAGTTCTCCATTTCTGCAGTGTCCCCTCCTGGTTAAGGCAAGCAGCAGCACCGCCCGCAGCTCTGTCTCACCGGAGATCCCAGCAGAGGAAATAAAATAAAGACACAACAAGCAGCTCTCAAAGTGCTGAAACAAACGAAGCCTGAAGGTTTCCTGGCAGGGTGCCCTGTGGTGCTTGGGCTGTAAATCCCGTTTTATGAAGACTGCAGCACAAGTTCAGTATTTATCAGATATCAGAGATGAACCTCGCCTGAGGAGCAGGGTACTGGCACCTGAAAAGATGGGGGGCAGCTGAAACCCCTTCTGCAGTCAAGGACTCGAGTGGTTTCTCTGCTGTCTACTACAGGCTGAATCCACACTGCAGCCCTTTTCTCATTGGATGATCTAATTACCTGTCTCTAGCTGCTTAATTTCACAAATCATCCGAAGCATCCTTCTGGCAAAGGTGACTGGAGGTAGGCAGAGAGTCCAAAACTTATTGGGAAGCGACAGACCAGCAAAGGGGTCGGACAAACCTTTCCAAAGGAAAAACCAGCTGCCCTCCCCACCTCCACCCAGGAAGGTCAGCATTTCGAGGGCAAAAAGCAAAGCAGAAACTCATCTGACATTACCCTTGCTGCAGCGATGTGCTCTGGGAACTCTGGTGCCGAACCACAGATGAAAGCAAGAAGGCTAAAAGGGAGAGAGAGGAAAAGAATTAAAAATAAGCAGCAACTGCTGGACCTTTAGTCCCTGGTCAGGCAGCACTACAGCAAGCGTCACAGCGCTGGTCAGCTTTGAGGTACCATTTTTCTGCCTGTAAAAGCTTTGTTCGGTTTTATCATGACAGGCAAAGATGGGGCGGGGAGCAAAACAAGTCACCTGGTAAGAGAAAGGACCCATCAGTTGTGTGAGCATTGCAAGAGAGCACAAGAAAGGCCTCCCACTGCAAGCACACTTACGTCAAGTGACACTTGGAGCTAGACAACAATTAGATGTGGTTACACTCAGAGCATCCTACCTCTTGGAAAACAACGCAACCACAAGGCAGAGGGGAGGAAGAGGTAGTCTGAAGTACACTATGCTGCACTCTCTTAATTCTGAGAACTCACTGGTGCTGCTAGAAGGATCCTTTCCAGCCCTCTGCACCCTCCAAAACAGGGAGGGGAGTTGTATTACACAACATTTACCAGGTGATTCTCAGCAACTTCTGCTAAGCCTGACAAAGCTTCACTCCACAGAGAGGAGGAAGACAAGGAGCATCGCCAGCCACTCACTGGCCCTGTAGCTCCCAAGCAGACACTGCGATGCCAGGTGAAACAGTGAATGGGAAGAGCAGGGCAGGTTCAGCAGATTTGGGTTTAACACTCCCGTGCCTGGCTTTTCACCACCCCAAACACGCCTCTTCCTTCTAGAGAAGGGGAGCGGAGGAGCTACGCAGCTGAACAAGTCACAGCAATGGAAGGTGGGAATTCAGCTCTTCAGAGCTATGTACACAGGCGCTAACGTTCACCAAAACAGTGAAACTGTGTTACCATTCCAGTAGGCAAATCTTCAAAGAATGAGTGGTTTACTACAACTTAAATTACACTTTGAGTATAGCTTCAGCACTTTTTGGAAAGGAGCTGGGCCCACACACACGGTTAATTAGCAAAAGGAAATGAAGGCCAAAAAAACACACACTCAGGGATTTATCCCCATGTTACCTCAGGGATAACAATCCCCTTTCTGGAACAACGTGCTTAATTAAAAGCCAGACTGTGCACAGCTGCTCTGCAGGAACATTCCCTTTTTCACCCACCATCCAAAGCGTGACTGATACAAGGGACTAGCAAGACCTCTTAAAGCCAAATGTACTTAATCACCTCACTTGCAGAAGCCACAGTTCACCAAGGTTACACTCACCTGACACAGAAACCAAACCCCGATATGAAGCCAGGACCCCCCGAGGCCCCCCAGCCTGCCCCCACCACAAACATCCTGCCAGCTTCCCAGCCCGGCGAGGAAGGGAGGAGGTTGGTGGAGTCCCTACGCCCCGCCCATCCCCTGGATTTTGCTAAAAGGTTCATACCAGGCTAAAAAAAAGTGTATAAGGTCGATTGTCCTATTTGTTAACGTTTCTTCCTCCCTCGCCCCGAACCTTTCCGGCTGCTCTGAGGCCGATGCTGGTGAAGTCCCGGCTCTCTCCTCTCACGCCCCTTTCACCTCCGCAGCTTGCCCGCACCGGGATAGCTCCGGGGCTCACCGGCGGCCACAAGCCGGTCGGGGGCGGGAGCACCTGCCCTGCGAGGGGAGGCCGAGGGGGCTCGCTGGGCCCGCGGAAGGGCCGAACTCCCGGCCCAGCCCCCCCGGGGAGGCCGAGGAGGGGCCAGGCCGCGTCGTTCAAACCGCCGGCGGCGGAGACCCCGCTCCGCCGCCCCCCTCCTTCCCTCCCCCGGCCGGAGCGGAGCTCGGAGCGTCTCGTCCCTCCTCACCTGCCGCCCGCCGCCGGGCCGCTACCGCCGCCGCCATCGCGGTGACCCCCGCCCCGGAAGCGGAAGTGCCCCTCGAGGTCAGAGGGCGGGGTCGTGGGCGGGGCCATGGCGGCGGAGGCGGCGGAGCGGCACCTGGAGCTGCTGCGGGAGGAGCGGGAGGCCGAGCTCGCCGAGAGCAGGTACCGCCGGGCCGGGCCTGTGTGGGAAACCGCGCTGGCTTGTCCCTATAGAGTCTGCTGTCACCTATAGGAGCCCTCGCGCACCGAGCCCGGCGGGGCCGGCTCTCACCCATGGGAAACGCTGATGGATCCCCTCTGGGACCTGCTATTCCTGTGGGAGACCCTGCTGACACCCGTATAGGGCCTGCTGTCACCTATAGGAAACGCTGTTGGACCCCCCCCCGGGACATGCTGTCACCTATGGGAAACAGCTGACAGACAGACCTCTGAGGGATTTGCTGTCACCTATAAGAAACCGGGCTGAGTCACTCCTGTAGGACCTCCCATCACCTGTGGGAAACCTGCTGTCACCTATAGGAAATGCTGCTGCACTCATTCCTGTATAACCAGCACATCCCGGTAGGGAACCCACCCTGTGGGGCCTACTCTAATCCGTGGGAACCCTCCTGGCCTCACCCCTATGGGACCAGCTCATCCCTGTAGGAATCCCTCCTAGACATGCCCTTTAGGGTCAGCCTATATAGGTCGGTCACCTATAAGGTCCAAGCTCACATCAGCAACACCTTGGGGCTCCCCTTCTCCTCCCCCAGACCGCCCCCCCCCCCCCAGCTCTGCCCTCCTGCCCCTGGGCTCGAGCTGAAAGCAAACCCCACCTGACTCACATGGACTCATGGGGCCAGGGAGGGTGGGGGCAGCACCAGGTGCCCCTGGGTTGCGTGGGGCCACGTCGGGGGTGCAGACACCCCCATTTTGAGTGCCAGTGAGGCCTGGCCTTACCCAGCCCGAAGGACGGAGGGTTCCAGGAGACAGGACAAGGTCATTCCACAGCTGCCCGGAGTTCTCTGACACTTCAGCTCCCTACAAACCAACCTACAGAAACAAATCAAGCTGGGGGACTACAGAGAATAAACCTGGGGGATTTTTTGTTTTGATCTATACAAAAATAAAGACACCCCCCCCCAGCCCCGAGTGAGAGTGTGGAGCAAACACAGCGGCTGCAGCACGTGTTGGCCCCCAAGGACAGTGCTCTGCAGAGCTGCTGCCAGTGTTTGTGCCACGGGCCCTTGTAGCCTGCAAGGCTGGGCCAGGTACACGCTCCTCTTCCCATGCAGCCGCCGCGCGGTGTTGAGGTTGGTGCAACTTCATGTAGAAAACAGCAGATCTTCCATTTTAGCGCTTATGTGTGGTAGGAGAAAACTCAGGTTGTTCTCTCCTGGGACGTGGGTAACTGGGCAGGCCCTTTGTTTTCACACCCAGACAGGAGAGAGGAAAATAACACAGAAACAGATGTTCCTCTTCTCCAGGCTCTGAGCATCGCCCCATTTCCCAGAATAAGCCTGTGGAAGCCAGTCTAGTTACATCACTACAAAGCGATCATATAAGCCAGCCCTCCAACAAGCCGACGTCTCTGTCACCATCATCCTTCACCTTCTTCTCCATCTTCTCCCCCTGTCTTTTCCTGGTTGGTTTTCTGAAGCTTTGAACCTCAGCTTCAGTCCAGCAAATGTTTTCACGCCTGTGTGTGGTTTCCAGGGCATGGCAGGAAAGCGTCTCCCTGAAGGAGCTGCAGCGCAGAGGCGTCTGCTTGCTGAAACTCCAAGCTGCCAGCCAGAGAACTGGCCTCTACGGACGGCTGCTCGTGACCTTCCAGCCTAGAAAACATGATTCAGATGCTGAGCTGCCCTATAACAGCTTTGGGCCTGGTGAGTGATATCTCTGTCGGTGCAAATTAGGTGAAGTGGGAGATGAGCAATATCTTCGTCCTAACAGCTTTCTAATGTGACGTTTGTAAAGACTGAGCAATTGATGCAAAAAAGAAAGGGAGAAAATGTTATGGCTACAAGATAAATTTAGAGAAAAACAGTCCCTTTTTCCCTTGGCTTGTTACAGACACATATGTTGCACCAGGAAATAGCGCCAGTGATAAAGAGCTGGCTTTCCTCCTCCTGAATCAATAAAACAAAGCCTTGGTCTCTTGTCGTGAACGATTTTGTGGCATTCTTTGTACAAGCCAAAGCGTTCATGCTTATGTCTTGCAGTAGGTAAGGAGCTTTTGTCACTTACACTTTAATTGCAAAATGGAAAGTGATATTCCTTTTCCTTCCTGAGTTCCTCCTTCCCTGTACTGCTATTTTTATTGAGTGAGAAGTGAGGTATGTACTGTTATTAGTTGACTCACCTCGATTTTGGTTGGAAATAAAGGTACTAGAGAAATACAGACTGACCAGCACATCAGCCAGTGCCCTTTTCACTCGTGTCTTGCCCTGTGCCATCACTTCCATGAAAACAGGACCAGGGGTGGCAGCGCTGAGCTGTTGCTGCACCTGAGGAACCGACTGGGCAGGCTTTATCCCCCAGAGAGCTGGGGTTTGGCTCTGAAGTCCTTTCAAGAGAGTCTGCGGCATGCCCTCTCTTTTTTCCCTGCAGAGACCCTTCTCTGTTCCTTAGGCAACGAGGGTATTGCCTTGCACTCTCCAACACCACTCTACAAGAGAGAAGCTGGCTGCACCAGATAATTCTCTGCTTTAGTTTAGTAATTTTCCTGATTTAGTTGCCAGATCGTTGAGCTCACTAAGCAGGTGCGTCCTGGGGACCCATCCTGTTGCTGACCCTGGTCGCCTTTTGAAGGGTGTCAAAGTTCAGTTTGTTGATGCGTTCTTTGTCACCCAGGCCTCCAAGCTGCTGACCTTTGAAATTAAAATAACTCTTTACGGAGTGGGGTCTCAGCCTTGAGAGCATCTGCCAGTGCCCTTCAAAGAGAAAGAACATCGTCGCAGCAGTAAATTGTTCCTGGGATGCGAGTGTTTTAGTGTAGGAGCTGATGGGAAAGCCTCCCATAGTTTGTAAATCTGAAATTTAATCCTCAATGAATATAAGCCCAGACTGAGTTACAAACTCAGCCAAACACCCTGCTCAAAATCTCCATTTCACCATTACAAGATGTGATTCGACTGTCTTTTGTCATCTCACAGTGACTGTGAAAAGCTGTAGCGAGTCCTTAAAAATCTCTGGTCTCAGTTGTACTGACTGGCATGTAGCAGCCATCTGGGAGGCACAGATCGTCATGCAGACTCCTTGGCTATTCCTGAAAAATTAAATGGATGTGAAACGGTTTGTCTGAGAGTTCAGAGAAGTCAGGTTCTCCCCAGGTCTGTGTGAAAGCCTGTTGGCTTTCTGAGCAGCTCTGGCTATGGGGAGCACTGCTGGTCTCCACCCCAATTCCTGTGGAGGTCTGAAGGCAGCTGGTTGGTTGCTGTCTGGTGTCTTCTCTCTGTTCATTGTCCTCTTGCTCCCTTTCTGTGTGCCTCTGTCAGCTGAGAGAAGGATATTCTCCTTCATTATGGGCTTGGTGCAAATTCTGCCCTTGGTGGGAAACACAGTGCTAGAGCTCTGGTTGGTGTAGGTGGTCCTGCTGTCTGTGCCGGGCCGTGCTGGGCTGCTGGTCTCCTCAAAAAAGCTTCTTTTCAAAACGTTTGCCCTGCATCACGCTCTCTCTTCAAACTTGTCTCTGCAGGGGACATCGTGGGCCTTTACGATTCAGCTGGGCAGGGTGATCCGCTCTCCAGCGGCATCGTAACGCGTGTCACCTCCAAAGCAGTGACTGTTGCCTTTGAGGAGTCTCGGGACGGGCTGCTGAGCCTGCACCGGGAGGGCTCTTACCGCCTGCTCCAACTCGCCAACGACGTCACCTACAACAGGCTGAAAAAGTAAGGGCCACAGGGTTGCACTTCACCTGCGGTCACTCTGCTCAGAAATCAGCAAAAGCCAGTTGAAATCTGCCAGGTTTATTCTGGAAGAGCTCTTCTGAGGCAGATCTGAGTTTACTTCACTAGGCTGGGTTCCTCTCCTTTCCTGCCTTACTCCTAGAGCAGCTCCACTTGGAGGTGTCCACCTTTTGGATGTGCCTTTTTCTGCTAACTACTGAGGGAACCTGTATGGAGATAATTCAGTGGGATACATTGTGCTACGGCGTCACAACAGCCTGGATTTCTCTACCTGCTGGCTGTATGGTCCCACTCTTCCCTCTCCTTCCCCTTATCCCGCACTCAGCCACATATTTTGGTCCCATGTTGTATCGCCTCAGGTCCTCTGGATTCTGTGTAGAGCCTTTTCCATCCTGGCAGGAGGAGTGAATAGCTCTTTGCTGAATTAACGTGCTGAAAAGGCTCAGCACAGGGTCTGGCTCTATCAGACTGGAGTAACAGTAGAATGTGGAAGCCTGAGCAGCATAAGGGGTGTGTGCGTGAGGGTTGGAGGATGCAGCAATGACGGTTAGTCTGTTGTGGAGTCACATTTTGCAGCTTCGGAAGAGTTGAATCTGTGCCTGCAGTCTTCTATCACTGAGCCCTAAGGTGCACAGGGATCTCTGAAGGAATTCCTGCTGTGCACCTAACCTGGCTATTTTCTTCTTCGACAGAGCTCTAAATGCACTAAAGCAGTATCACGGTGGTCCAGCCTCTGACCTGATCGACGTCCTCTTCTTTTCTTCTGATCCAAGCGCATTCAGTGAAACAAGTAAGGATGCTTCTTTGTAAGATTTTATACCAGACTGGTGGCAGGTGCTGGATTGATCTTTCTGGAGAAATTTTCTGCACCCTTAGGGTCAGAGCCCCTGGACCTCCACAGCCAAGCACATACACAAAGCCTGACACTGGTTTTAGTCTGCCTTGGTGTGTGAAGCTGAGAGTTAGGCAGGTGAAGAGCTCTTTTGGGTGGATGGGTGAGAGCACCGATGTTGCCGCTCTCATGGTGGTTTTAAGCAAAGATATGGAAAGTTATTGTGGGGAAGGGGAGGGGGAAATCTTCACTCTGAAGTTCCCTACCAACAGGACAAGGGGTCTGTGCTCCATCCCTGCCCGGGAAGGAGGATGCTTACCTCTTCAGATGTTACAGCCGACAGGCAAAGAGCCAGAGCCCTAAGTGATGCCTGTGCCAGTGTTTCCCACGCTGTGCTGCCGTGACTCCCCTTCCAGTCATCCCAGTCCTGTCTTGGGGGCTGACCAGCTGGGAAGGGCACTTGTGGTCTCTCAGGTCAAGACCCATTCTTTGAAATTGCTCATGGGAACACAAATAACTCTGTGAAGTTTTTATCCACACCAAACATGGAGCTTACTTTGCTCCAGGAAAGACCTGAGTATTGAATGCGAGTAATAGGTGGTGTGCAGCTGGCAGCATTGAACCCTGACCTTCCATACTGGTCTGTGGGTCACTGGACACACTTCGCTCACGTAAAGACCCTTGTCATCACTGGAGGAGGCTGTTCAGCCAGCTAACGCTCGCTTCTCTCAGTGTGTTCCAAGTAAAGCTGAATTCTGGCATAAACCAGGCAGGATTTGCGATGGGGGAATTTGTTTGCACACATTCATGAGTCTGAAATTCAATTTAGTTTATGAGGCATTTCTTATTTGCTTCCTGCCCCAATCCCATCCATAAACTTCAAAGATCAGAAGCTGCCAGCGCTGCTTCTATATTGAAAATCCAATAACTTGGACTTCATGGGAATTAAGCGACTGTGGAACTACTGCAGTTTGAAACAGCATGGGAACACTTGTATTTTTATTTTTATAGCCTTCTGAATGTGTTCAGTCAAGTTGGAGATGCGCAGGCTGCTTTGGTTTCATCAAATACTTAAAATCTCACAACTTGGTTTTACCAACAGCTGTCAAAAAAAAATGCATAGAAGTAGAATCCCCTTTTACTCAGATCTTCTTTGATGTGAGTCTTTTGAAAAATGAAAGATGAAATTATACAGCTTGCCCTTTCAGAGAAACCATGGGGAAACCAAAGCCTCTGATCAGCAGAATAGCCGAGTGCTCGGCAACTGCTAATGAGTGTTATCCCTCGACAGAAGGGAAATATCGTCTGGGCTGCAGAACTCGGGGGAGGCAGGAGGGTGGAAGCTTAGGCTGCCTAGCAGGATGGGGCTGGCAGCCTCTACCCAAGCCGTGCCGCGCGCTCCGCGCTCTCCTCTCGCTGCTGGGCAGCGTGCCGTGCGTGCCGCAGTCTAGCCCTGCCTGCCTCCTCGCTGGCCAGGCTTCTGCTCACTCTCCTCCCCACCACAGCTCCTGGTGCTCTGTCCTTGCTGCTGCAGCTCTGCTGGGGCTGTGGGTGCCGTGTCTGGCTGTTCTCAGTGCTCACGCCTCACACACACCACCGTTCCCTGCTGGGACGCGCGCTCCCTGCGGCGCGCCTTCGGGCTGGGCTGCGGGACGATATACCAGGGACGAAGAATAACGTTGGTGTGAGTCATATCTCTGTAGTTCTAAGCACTGAGCTTAGTCTGAATCAAACCTCTTAGCCTCCTGGCTACCTAGGGACCTTGGTGCACTCAGGTTTTTAATATTAGATAAAAGAATTAAATTTTAATGAACCAACTTTCTTAGCAGCTCTAACTCTGCTTTTTCCCTTGTGGTAGCAGAACTGCCTCTCTAATGGAGAAAAATTCCTTTTCACCAAATTGCTCAAACGTGCCAAACTAAGCACAGAGACAAATCCTCAGCACTGAGAATATTGATTGATAGAAACGTTCAGCCACGTTTGAACAGAGGAGCTGCAATCTGAGGAGGCAGCGTATCACCTGAGAACAGCAAAATGCTCTGGCAGGGCGGAAAGACCTTCCATTTACCTCCTCCCTCTATAGCTCCT
This sequence comes from Strix uralensis, assembly GCF_047716275.1. Taxonomy (NCBI): domain Eukaryota; kingdom Metazoa; phylum Chordata; class Aves; order Strigiformes; family Strigidae; genus Strix; species Strix uralensis. The sequence continues at coordinate 12,843,044 of NC_133986.1, forward strand.
TTCTCCCCAACTAGGAAGATGTTACACTAGCCAGGAATTAAATAATAATGACTGTAACTTTAAATAGGTCCTACAAGGTGCCATGAAGTGCCAGCCTCCCTCAAGTTGAAGGGGAGGGCACTCAGCAGCTGGCTGGATGAATCCTGTCTCTCTCAGGATGGCAGGTGCAGTTCCCCGGGTGTCCTGAACACTGCAGGACACCGGGATGTGTCCCTGCAAATGGTAGAGAAACTCGCAGACGTGTGGGGTATCTGCGAAAGGCAGTGAGAGTTTCCCAGGGGCGTGCTCTGACACGGAAGGATAGAAAAACCTCACAGCATTTCAGGCTGCTTCTCCTCCATGACACAGTATCTCCTTTCATGACCAAGCATCTTTTAGCCTGGTTTCTTGGGGCGATGCTTCCCTGCATCTGTCTCATCCCACCCATTATCTGATTTGAAACAAACCCGTCAGGAGTCCCAGACTTAATAAGTTCTGTACATCTCAAAGCCGCCTGTCTAGACATACGTCTGTGTTAACGCTATTCCAGGAGGCAATATAAGTTCCACTTTGATCAGAAGCCCTGAAAGCTGCGGTAGGAGGGAGACCACATAAACACCTGCCCAGAGGAAAAGCCAGCACTGACGTTTGTGCAGGGGAAGAGGAAGGCCCGGAGTAGATGAGATCCATACCTAGAGGGGGAACATGTGTCACTCTTCTGTACAAACGGTGGGGAAGAACCAAAGTATGGGGAGTTTGAGAAGTAAAAGGGTCAGTGGAAATCATAAGCGCCCAGCTCTCTGCCTGGATGTTCAAGGGCGTTCTCCCAAGGGCAAAATAGGCTTCAGCAAACAATACGTGCGGCAGCAGAATCCTAGATCTAATTTTTTAAGGGTGGAGAAAAAATCAGAAGCGTCATTTTGTAAGTGTGGGAGTCTGGGGGCTTTTAGGTGGGTTCCGATACCACTGTGCATTTCATAAAGGACTCAATATCAAATCGGTTAGAACCTGGTCCACAGATGCAAGTGTTATGGGGCTGAGAATTGGAAGGGCAACAGCTGGAGAGCAAATCTGTGCAAGCTGTGTAGCCTGCAGAGCGCTGTGGGTACCCTGGCTGCAGTGCGGAGTCGACAGGCAGAACACTCACCGGTACCGGGGGGTGAGAGACACAGTGGCTCCTTCCAGCAGCAACACTCATGGAGCCTCAGTGCCATCCTCTGCTCTGCTGGGGACTGTTTGCCAGTGTGGAGCCTTGTAACCTGGAGGGAAAAGGGAAAAGCAGCTGTGGTTTTTATTTTTATTTTCCAAAGGGTTGGTTATCCAGGGTCTCTTTAGGGCATACGCAGATAGAGTTACATTAGCCTTGTGGCCTGTCTGGTAAACAGCTTTTAGTTGCTTATTTTTTGCTGTGCTGTGTTGTGATCTCCTCATGACTGGGTCACAGCTCTGACTGGGTCACAGCGGGCTACCACACGCTGTGCCTGGAGGATTTGTGAATACAGATCCCAGGAGGGTGCCTGAATCCAGTCACCGACCCTTTAGGTTGCCAAGGAGTCTGATAAAGGCAATAGAAACACAGGTTTGAAGTAGTCAGCAGCTGCTGTCATCTGCCCAGCGCGTGATGCTGGCTGCTCAAGAACCACCAGTACGCCCAGAAGGGAAATAGTGACAAAAGCAGTGCGCTTTCACCCAGCGCCGAGCTGTTGTGCTGTGCTGATTTGGACACAGCTTTTCCCACAGTGTCAGGAAAATCCTGGTTTGGGGACAAATCCCTCCCAGTAGCAACGGGTGCAGGCATGACTCCCACTGGAACAGTGTCCCGGAGCACGGTTTTGGGAGTGGGCTTGTGTAAGGTGGTTGTCCGTAATTGGGGAAAAAAATGCCAGGCTTTTGACCTTGAGAAGCCTGAAATGAGTTTGTACCAACCTTCTCATCCCATGGTCTTCACAGGAAATCTCACAGCTAGTGGGTTCTCACAGCACTGCTGGGGTTGCCCCCCCGGGGTCTAGACAGGATGTTTGGGTTCAGGGTTGAGCAGGGCCAGGCCTGGTAAATGTTTTGGGGTCTGAGCTGTGAGGGGCAGCCAGGGCCTTCAGGTTTGATTCAGAAAGCCGGTGTCTCCCCGTTGGATGGGAGGTGCCTGGGCTCTGCAGAAGCTGTCCCTTCTACACAAAGGGCACAGCTGAAATGCTGCTGGGGATGATGGCAAGTGTCAGTGCACTCTCATGAGCCCACACCCCTTGCGTGGCCAGCAGGGTTGTATTCATCAGGGTTGTGCACTGACTCTGGGCTTTTCACCTCCCCCTGAGCTGCTGGGACTGTGCACAGGCTGAGACGTTACCTGCAGCACTGCACATCAAAGCCCAAGTTCTTCCAAAACACTTAAAAATGCAACTCAGAATAAATATCCTTGGCGTAACACAAACACACTAGACAGGCTGTGGGGAGAATAACCTATGGAGTGGTTGAAAGAAGCACGTGAAGGTATCGCCAGTGGGTCAGTGGGCTCTGCAGCTAAGGATGGGACTAGTCCTCACCACAAAGCGTTGCCACCCCTTACCTTGCTGCCTCCAGGAAGTGGGAGAACAAATTTTTAAAGGCAAACTCTGATCTGAACAGATTTCTGCTCTCTTGGACTCTCTGGGAAGCAAAATCCAGAAGCCCGCACATAAGAAATGCTCTTCCACTTTAACCTGCTCTCATGGCCCAGAAGCACTTTGAGCTTCCACACCAGAAATCTCCTTGGGGGAATCCTGCCCTGCTCGCTGACAGCAGGGGTGTGGGGAGGGGGTTTGTTTGGAGGCTCTGCCTGCCAGCAGAGGCCAGTATTGCTCTGCTCGCTGGGTGCACACATTCCCTTTTCTTCCAGAAATAAGGTTACGCCTTATTGTGGGCATAGCCCTGTGCAGATCACTAACAGCTGCCAGCTCCCCCCTGTAGTCCTGGTGCAGAAAAAGCGAGGGGGTGGTCACCTCTGTGCCCAGACACCTCCTGGCTCCCACGGCCGCGTGGAGAGCAGAAGGCATGGCTTGTATCTAATTCTGCCTGGTGCTGAGAAAAGGCATTGGAAAAGAGGAAGAAGGAAGAAAAAAGCCTAGTTGCAAGGCAGGGCTGTCCCCAGTGAAAGTCAACCCCGCAGGCAGAGCGCTGGGGAAGCACCGGGGATTTCTAGCAAAACTTCGGCAGCTCTCGGCACAGATCCAGCGCACGGGACAAGTCAGTTGAAGAAATCTTAAATGCTCCGTGTCCCTCCGCCATGTGATACCTCCTGTTGTCACAGGGGCCACAGGGAGGCCCTCAAGATCTGTGGGGAAAACTAAGCAGCCTGGACAACTCAGGTGCCAAATACTTCATAGGGAGAGCAGGGAAAGTTCCTTGTCTCAGGCTTAATTACCCAGCAGGATTTTGTCCTGCAGTGCTCAGCTGTAGGTAGAGGAACTGATGGTGGGGTCTCACTTGCTCTGGTGCCCGCACACACTGGTGGTGGGGAATCTACTTTGGAAGGTACATTGAAAAGTGAGAGGCCTCCAGCTCCAGGGAATTTGAGCTCTTCCCCCTAGAAGGGCCTGTTCCCATCCATGTTTGGTGCAAAGGCCCCTTTCCTGGACTTAAGTATCACCCTCCAACCCACTTCTTCACCTGAACCTCTGGTGCTGTGCAGGAAAGTGTCTCGGCTCCTAGAAATGTTGGAGGACCAGCCTTGATGGCCAAGGTGATATTTTTTCCTCAGTGCTATACTCTCAAATCAAGTTGTGCATCAGGGGCTGAATTACCTGACCACCAGTGAGGGCCATCCCTGCCAGGCCCAAGGATGCAGATTCGCATCTGTCCTCGCCGTGGTCTCCATTGGGGGCTGAGCTGGGCAGCCTGGGGCAGAGCAGGAGCAGCAGTGCCGAGGCGATGCCGCAGGGCTAGAGCTGGGTTCACGGGCATCTTCTGGGAGCATCTGCGCAAACCCTAAACTGATGGCTTGTAAAGAGCTCTGGGCCAGCCCCACGGGAGCAGATAAACGGCATTTCTCCAGGTGAGCCCACTGCAAGCCCAGCGGGGGGCTGGAGAGAGTTTAGCAGAGCCACAGCATCCCCAAGAAGGCTCTGCCCTCCTCCTCACCACTGACGTGCCCAGTCCAGAGCAGAGGCACATTTCCCAGCCTGCCCACACAGCAACTTTTGGCAGCGTGTGATTAAAAGGGAAGAGGGGGTGCACGCGTGTGGAGAAGCCTGTTTCTGATCTCATTCCTTGAGCAAAGAAATATCAATGACTCCTACATCCCAGCTGTTCCTTGTTGTGGGAAATGCCTTTCAGTTTTTAAGCTAGTCTTTCTTTTTCCCCAGCCCATGGGATGCTTCCTGGTCTTCTCTTAGTCATTAGCACACTAACTCAAAAATTATATATAAAGCAAGAGGCAGGTTAGCAGAAAAATTACCATTAGTCCTGTTTCTCTCTTCCTCACCGAGCATCTGTCTAACAAATGTTGTTTATTTAACCTGGACACCTCATTTAGTTGTGCTGCTTCAAACTCAGTGCCAGAGCTTACACAGGCGTTGCACACAACCTGCCTAAAACCAGAAGAAACTTTCCTGCTTTTAGTCAAGCCCTTAATGCAAAGATAGTGATAAAACACATGATGCCCAGCAGGGAACGATGCCCAGAGATTTGTCTTATATAAGCTTTTGTGGGAACATTATTTTCGGTAAACCTCAGTGTAATGAGTCATCATCTCTGCTGTAATTAACTTCCATAATGAACAAGGAGATTAGCAGGATTATGGGGGATGAGAATAAATATGGGTTTAAATTAGATAAATCTGGGAGGTAAAAAAGCATCTTGTGAAGATTCGGTCTTCTGCAGTGAAATCAATTCTCTTGTAATGCAATTTGTGTATTCTTTTCCCTTTTTTCCCTTTCCAATCATTGCAGCTCAAACTAATTTTAGTCTGCATCATTGATATTGCCGGTTTGTATCTTTTTCCTGCCTTCTTTTTCAGTCATTGTTGAACAGTACAGGACTGCTCTTTTCTGCTCACAGACACTAGTTTCTGCTGCTTTTTCACTAGCACTGTGTTGGGCTTGTTAACTGGGAGTGATTTGCTTGCAAAATTTACTTCCTCCCCTCTTTTTACTAAATATCCAGCTCACCTTTAAAACAAACCCAGAGCACCCTCCAGACCCAGGAGATCCTGAATGCTTGAAGTTATGGCTAGTAAATGCCTCTTTAAATGCTGAAAAGTATCAGCACAGACTGGCCGTGTTCACAACCGAATGCTTGCTCCTGTAAAATAACCGGGTAGGAGAGAGAAGGGGAAGATGTGGATGCAGGGTGAGTAGCCTGTTTATTTTGAAGGCATAACAAGCCTCACTTTTACCAATCTGTGCTCTTTTAGCCACCTAGGTGGTACAGTGTATCTGCCTCCCCAGGAATGCTATTCGCATTATCAAATTGATTTGGGCCAGCTACTGAGAGCTTCTTATTTGTAGTCACGGATTTGTGCTTCTCAGCAAGCGCCTGTGTCAGGGCTGCTGGCCAAGTGAATCTCCTGCTGTCTCCCCAGAGCCCCTGAAGCTTTACAACGACACGCTGGATGCATCGCAGAGGGAGGCCGTCTCCTTCTCCCTGGCGCAGAGGGAGCTTGCCATCATCCACGGACCTCCCGGCACAGGGAAGACCACAACCCTAGTAGAGATCATCCTGCAAGCTATACAGCAAGGCCTGAAAGTGAGTATCAGTGGCAGGACTGTGGTAACAGTGATCCCCTCGGTTTATTTTGCAAACTCACGGGGCTGCACGGCAGCTGGAGCAGAGCCAGTGACAGCAGCGCTACACTGCAGAGTCTGGCTCGGCTTGCCAGGCCTGGGGAGTTTCCCCCATCAGCTAAAACGAGGCACAAATAGAAGCTTCAAAGCTCAGGTTTGCTGTTTATTGAAGGCCCTGCACTAGTGCTTCAAAGCAAGGTGAGAATTGCCTTTGGTGCCTGGTGGCTTATTCCCAGTCAATACATGCTGGTCTCCCTCTCTGCTAAGCATCTTCCTGCGGGGAGGCCGTTGCTCTGGGGTTCTGCTGTCCTTGGCAGTAACAGGCACATGTTTTCCCCCAACAGGTCCTGTGCTGTGCCCCTTCCAACGTCGCTGTGGATAACCTGGTGGAAAGGCTGGCTGGCCACAAGGCCCGCGTCCTGCGGCTGGGCCACCCCGCTCGCCTGCTGCAGCCCATCCAGCACCACTCCCTGGACGCCGTCTTGGCCCGCGGCGACAGCGCCGAGATAGTGGCAGATATCAGGAAGGACATCGACCAGGCCTTGGTGCGTGTCCCTGCGCCGCGCCCCGCATGGGCTACCCAAAGGCCAGCGCTCTAGACTAGCAGTACCCCCAACCCACTAGCCAGGAAAGCTACTTTTTCTCTGAACTAGAGAACAACTCTGCTGCTTCTTGGATGTCCTTAGAAGATAATCGCTACAGCCAGGTGCTCTGGGTTGCCCCAAAATCAGTGGCTAGAGGCAAGTCACCATGACAAGTCCTGATGTGAGCAATAGCCAGCCCACGCCCTGGCTGAACCTGGAGCCCCTAGCGATGCTCCCAGTCTGGATCTTACTGAGTACAGGTAGGGGTAGAATATTGGTGGGCCTGAGCCTCTCTGTGGTCAGTCAACAGCAGAAAGGCCGCTTCAGGGGAGAGGAAAGAAAAAATAGAATAGTGCAGGGGACTAACAGTGACAGTTGGAGATGCGTGGCCTGGGTTAATCCCATTTACTCTGCTTAGGAGGCGTTTAACCCAGCCTGGGAGGAAAGGAACTGGGGTGCAAGCCTGGCAATTTTAGCCCTGGATGAGGCTTCCAGGCGAGGAGGTGTCTCAGAGGGCCCCTCTCCAGGGGCTCCCTGAGCCTCCTCGGTGACCTGCCACTGGTGCTCATCGTCTGCTGCCAGAGCCGCGGGCAGAACTCCTCCCAGCTCAATTCCTCCCTGAAGTGGCAAAATCAGTCATTACTGCTGCGTGGGGAGATGCTGCAGTGCCCTGCTCTCTCTGTCTGGCATCGTTCATGCAATCCTCTTCACCAGAGAGCGAGAGAAACATTCACATCATTAATTCACTTCCTAACGAGATGTCTGGCTGTCCTGACACTCCCTCCCACTCTCAGCCACCTCAAGTAGAAAGCAGCATACACTATAAAAATGCATCCTTAATTTCTTCTTCCACAACCTAATTTTCCTCAACTTAATTTACAAAGTAGCTCTTTTACTTGAGATGACGGGTTTTGATACTAATTAGACTTTTCCCCCCCTCCCCCTTCTGGTGGCAGCATTGTCCAGAAGCCATTTTGCAGATGTGTCCAGCTGGAGAGATCCTGTCTCAGCGGTGCAGGAGGGCAACCTACCCTGCATGTGTCTGGTGCCATAGTTGCCAGGGTACACTGCCCTGCCCTTCAGCACAGCACCACACGTTCCCTTTTTTAAACGATGCAGACCCAGCCGTGGCTTTGAGCTCCACGAAGCTGCAGCCACCACTACGGCAGCAGCTTCAGCTCTGCCAGATGCAGTTCAACATCATCCAGCCTTTCTGTGGCTGAGCAGGTGGGGGAGTCACCTGGCAGACAAGTTCTTGCACGTAACATAAGGGAAGGAGAGGGCATCTGATTTAGAGTTGTACTTGTGCCTGAGGGGCAAGTTCACAAGGGATGTGCTTATCTGCTGCACCAGAGACCTGCCTGGAGTCACAGGCCTACACTGAGTCTGTTTTACTTCATTTATTTTGCACTTCTCTCACTAGTCATTAATTTTCCCTTTCCTCTCCTTGGGAGGCACTTTGAAAGGTGGGAGGAGGTTTTTTTCCACTGCTGGTTTTCTGTAGTAGAAGGGAAATTAGGGAGAAAGCTGAGCCTTTAGCACTAAGGTCTGTGTGTGCTTCCTCCCTAGGGCAGGGGATGCAAGGTGATGGGAGGCAGGGACTGGCCACTAAGGCTTGTTCTGCCCTGAAATACCAAACAAAAAGCCAAGAGCTAACATACTGCTGCAGTTCAGCTCGCATAGCAATGCTCTGAGCTGCCCACGATCAGGTCTTTCACAGAAGATGCCCCTGACTCATGAGCCTCCCTTCCTCTGGGCTACAGAGAGCTCACCACTGAGGTCCTGGCCCACCTCTCCTTCATCCTGCCTCAGTTTCTCCCCTTCAGTGCCATCTACTTGCTCTGTAATAATTTTTTCCTTTGTCCACTCCACATTTTGACTCTTTCCTTCACCGCTACCGCCAACCACAGGAGAACTAGCAGCATCAATGAAAACCCAGGCTCTCTTTACACATTTTCTACCACTTTGTGCCTCCTCCCCTCCCCTGTTCAGGCTTCAAGCCTTCCAGGACATCAGCACCCAGATACTCTTTGCACCAACAAGGGTGCAGGCCCACAGTACCTGAGGAGGAGCAGCAGCACAGGTCCAGTGATGCTGAGCAGGTCTAGAGGAAGGAGGCAGGGCTGCAGCTAACGAGGAAAGAAACCAGGCTCAGGGCACAAACCCTCTAGCTCAGGCAAGGCCCAAGGCCTGGCCTTAAATGCAGCTCCCAGCCCAATGACTGTGTGGGTGGGGGCCCTGGTGAGGCCGGTCAGGACAATTGGAGCCTGCTGGCGCCCACAAAGCCCTAACGAGGAGGTGGTGGGGTCCAGGCACTGTCCTGGGGGCCAGGCTCCCTGCTCCTGCACTGCTGTCAGAGCAGAGTCAGTCCGAGGTCACCAGCCAACAGCAGAGAACAGCTGCTGTTGTTAATTTATTAACTAGGTCTTTTTGGCAGAACAGAATTAAACTTGGCCCTACTGGCACCATCAGTTTTGCTCTCTAATCTTCCTCTGGTTCTGTCCCTGGGTTTGCACTGTAGTTCATCTTTTTCACAGACAGAAATGCTCTTTATGCTTCCAGCAGTGCTGACTGCGGTGGGGGCTTTCTGGCAGGGAGAGAGAAGAGAAGCCAAGGTTTCATGGGGCTGGTGATGGTGAGGACACAGAGAAGCCATGCTGTATCCAGGTTCTTTGGTTATCTGAGAAGCTGAATGTATCCCTAGGTGTAGAAACAGTTTGTTCTCTCTTTATTTTTCTATTTTATAGGCGAAAACCAAAAAGGCTCAAGACAAAGGAGAGCGGAGCCATTTTCTCAGTGAGATTAAGGTGCTGAGAAAGGAGCTGAAGGAACGAGAAGAAGCTGCCATGGCTGCAGCCCTTACCCATGCCAGTGTTGTCCTTGCTACGAATACAGGTGCGAGAGCCTCTTTTTTTTGCAGTATTTTGCCTCACTTGCCAGGACTCACGTGAACCATATGCCCTGCAATGCAGCATCCTGGCAGGATAGGAGGGAGGCTCAGTCTTCTGCTCCAAGCTCCTGGCGGTTCAATCAAGTTCGCTGCAAGCTCTCAAGCTCCTCCATGGTGGGATTCTCCCTGCTTACATGCTGGCACGTGACGTTGTTTGGCAAAGAATATGGGTCTAGAAGGGCTTTGGTGTGAGCCAGTGTGGGCCCTCTTTATTAGTTCTGAGTAGGGGATGAGCTTTCAGGGAGTAAACAAGCGCTACTGAAGGTGTGCAATCTGCTTATTGATTTTTGCAAGTCACATGGAATTGCTTTCCCGCGTGGATAATTTCCGTGACTGATTGAATACAGCACATGTTCCTATAGCCTGATCTCAGCCTGCACGTATTTGGGTAGTTCTGTAAGTCACCCAAGTGCTGTAAACGTCGTGGAATTTAGGGAACAGCCCCAGGTATGTGTCAGCAGCTCAGGTGGGCACGTCTGCGAGTGGGGAGGTAACACCCTGCCATCGAAGGGGAACAGAAGTGCTTAAAGTTTAACATGTGCTGAAGTGCTCTTCTGGATCAGATGTATAACACTCCAGGGCCCACTTCTAATCTTCAGATTTGGTTGCTCAGGAATTATTTGCTGAAGGGAAACATCAATAAGTTTAAGTTATTAAAAAGAACCTCATGGGGCATTCACAAGTTACTAGTGTGAAGGGTAAAGGAAAGCTAAATCCTTCCAGTGCATTATTTGCTGGGAACTGGCCTCCCACTTCTTTTAACTTTGCCTGAAAAAACAGGGGGAGGTTTCCTTTTTTCAGTAAAACTGGTATTTTGTGATGAGCATTGTGTTGATCAGATGGGATTTTCTCCTGGGACTCTGGGCCTTTGCTAGCCAGCGTGGAGAGCTGTGGGGTTCTGCTTCAGCAAAAGGTGGTGGACAAACAAGGGGTTTGGATTTTGTGTTTTCCTCAGTTAAGCAACCTTGGTATTTGTTTGGAACCACGTAGTTTGATGGGAATTACTGTTTATGCGAGCCAAAGTGCTCTGTTGCTAGGTTCAGCAGAGAGAGAATTCAATCATGGCAACGCACAGCGACACCTGTGACCTTTAGTTAATGGGAGTTCGATAAACTCAAGTTGAGCTGCAAGGGAAGTAAACCATCCGCACAGCTGCATGCCACGTTAGTATAGTCTTTTTTAGATAGAGATAACCTTTCTACTTATTTCTTTTCCTTCCACCTGCAGCCTGGTAAAACTGCAACAGTCACGTTCAAACTGTGCTGTTACCCCTTGTTACCAGAGTAGATTCATACAGGCTGGAAAAAAAATTTTTAAATGAAAACACAGTGTCTCAGTTGACAAACTGTAACACCTGAACTGGTGCAAAGCTGTAGAGGCAGCAGGATTTACAGTGGCAAAGCAAAATCACCCCTAATCAGAGCTGCTTTCAGAGCTACACTGCAAGAGCACAGAGGTTTTGAAAAAACAATAAATTGAGAATAAAAGTCTCCTTGTCTGGCATGCTGGCTTTTTAATCCTCCTCCCCTCCTTTTGCATCCCTTTTTCTTTTGAATTGCAGTGATATTTCTGATGCCTCTGAAATTCCCCGTTCTGATCAATGCGTAGATCAATATTGGTTCATGTCCGGATTACAGCAGGACATGTGCCAGGGTTATTTGTTTGACATTACAAATGGATGTCTGATGTAAAAAGCCCACTCTGGCCGTGGTTGTCTGCTTACAGTCTCCTGTGCTACCAGGAGGAAGGACAGAGCACCACAGTCGGGGGCTCAGCTGGTCTGTCCCTCTCGGGGTGTCCCTCAGTGTATCCGGCAGGGCAAACCTCAAGTCTGCCATTCTTTCAGTCTGGGTTGGGGGGAAGTCTGGTTTGTATCTGAGGGCAGAAGGAAGTGGGTGTTCATTAGTGCTCCTGCTCCGAGTGAAGTGTTCGAGCATGTTGTTCTGTTTGTCATCTGGGTTTCTCCCTTGTTTTCAAAGAGACTTGGAAGCTTTTGGGCCCAGATGCCAGGACGGAAAAGGACAAACAGAAGTTGGCAAAAACAATTCTGACGTATACATATAAATGTATATGTGTTTGGCATGGACTACAGAGCTGGATTTCTAAATCTCTGCAAAGAAACATCATTTTACCCGCCTCCCTCAGTCACAAAGAAAACATGTGTAGTCTGGTTCAGAGCCAGGCTGCTCGCTCTCCTGTGCCTCCCTGCTAAGCTGTGCACCTTCTCCTTTAATTAGGTGCTTCCTCTGAGGGCCCGCTGAAGCTGCTTCCTGAAAATCACTTTGATCTGGTGGTGATAGACGAGTGTGCGCAGGCCCTGGAAGCCAGTTGCTGGATCCCTCTGCTGAAGGCTCCGAAGTGCATCCTGGCCGGGGATCACAAACAGCTTCCCCCCACCATCATCTCTCACACGTAAGGAACGGTTCGTCATCCCAGGTCCTCCTGTTATTTATGCAGCCAAATGCCTCTGAATACCTCAAGTTAGTCAAGACATTTCATTAATATGGGTTATTGGTGTCCCCCATGAGCCGGGTTTGCTCTCACTGCCAGAATTACCTCAGGCCTGTTTTACTGATGGCCGCTGCTCAAAGTCTGAGGCAGCTCCATCTGAGCGAACTCTTATCACACGAGGACAGGGCAGTTGGTTGTTTTACCTGCAGCCGGCCGAGCCACGTAACAGCGCAGCGTGTGCGGTCAGCGCGGCGCCAGGGAGTCACCGTTAGTGCTGATGAGGGCCCACTGGCTGCCAGGGGTTTGAGTTTGCAGACAGGGAGAGCAGTGCAAATCCAACGGGCAGCCTTTGGCCCTGCCCTGAAGTTGTTGGGATTTTCAGAGGGGTGTGCCCCTTGCCTGCAAGGTTCTCATTCCTGCTGGAGTCTTTGCACGGGATTGAGTTTGTAGGAACCACCTTAGGTGCATTACCTCGGTAGAGCTGCTAAAGCAAACCGCAGAAACAGGGTGATTCTGTACCTGGTCCTGGCCATTGGCGGTTGGGATACTTGCTCAGGCAGGGGCAGGCAGCTGCCTGCTTTGAAACACCCACTCGGCTCCTTTTGCGGAGGTCCTTGAAGCTGCATCAGGGCCACAGTTTGGCAGCCAGAGCCCCAGCCTTCCCCGGGATTGCCTTCGCTCTTGTCCCACATTTCCCGAGGGGTTGTGTACCCACAACAGAGAGGATCCTCTGCAGAAAAAGCAGGGCAAACAGGGAGGGTGAGCGCAGGGAGGCCAGAATAACGCACAGAAAGTCACACCGCTGAGTTTCAGGGAGATCTGTGACACTGGGAATGTCAGAGGCAGCTCTGCAGCCTCATGGAAACAGCTCTGCTCATAACACCTCTGGAGCAGCACAGGGACCTTCGACTGCCACGGCCTCTGCGTGAGGGGTGGGTGCTGCTGAACTGCAGGGCAGAGAAACAGCACAAAATCCAAGGGTGCCGGCCTGGCTGGTGCTGCCGCAGGAGCATGCTGGTCTGCACCCCTCCACTGGTCACCCGCAGCATGCCCCGCTCCAGAGAATTCAGTGTCTTGAGCTTGCTGTGTGCTGTGGTTTCTCACTTTAGTGAGAGGAAATACTTGTACTATGTATTACTATCAGATTACCCAAAACCCTGGATATTTTGACAGATGTTTTTCCTGAGAGACGTGTCATCAGCAGGGATATTTTTTTGATTCCACGTGCCTAGCAGTGCTATGTTTGAATTCCCTCTTTTCTCTCTGTTATGCAAAGTAATTGTCAAAGTGGTTAGAAAAGTTGTTCAAAAAACAGTTTAAAACACTCACATCAGCCATTCAGACTAGTAAAATGGTAAACAGAAGGTGACCAAAACAGAGACACAAATTCTGGTTTCACAACCAGTTTTTATATATAAACTCTGAAATGTTTAAGAAAGATGATCTCTTCTTCTACATGCGGTTTCTTTGCCCCTGGCAAGAAGGGTGACCTGGTTTACCTCCTCTTTGCTGACTGCAGGCTCTGGAGAGCGAATTCAGGCTCATACTCAGTTTAATCCAAGTCTTCTCTTCCCTTCATTAAATTCTGCTTCTCTGCTTCCACATTTATTTAATGTATTAATGTGGGAGTTGGCCCACCAAGATGCTGCATTATCACACACACACCACAGTGATTATAAAACCTCACAATACCTACAGCATGTGTATTAAGAACAATTAGTTTGTGGAAAAGATCTGTAAATTGCCTGTGCTTCGAGGGGGATACTCCAGATAGTACTGGGGAGCCTTTGGGTAGTTTAAAATATAAATCTGCGCATGTTTATCCAGCTCTAGATCTGGAATTACTGAACTGTCATTGTGTAGAAGCACAGAAATAGGGCTGACTTCATAAACTTTCTCTCCTGCTTCAAGAAAACAATGAGCAAGATACCCATCTATAATCTCACTTGAATTTTGAACAAAGGAAATGAAAAATCCAAGGGAGGCAGCAGCTCCCAGCAGATGGCTGAGAGATGGTGCAAATAACATTAACACACTCTATCATTTTACCAGTATCAGATGGACAAATGCTTGTTGCTTTGCAGATCATGGCAGGTGATACGCACACTCCTCCACTGCCTGGTGGAGGTATCTAGGCTGGTGAGCTGCAAAAAGCCTGTCCAAAACCCCCTACCCTTCTTGCCTCGCTGTTTATTTACTGTGAGTAATCTGTCAGAATCTATAGCATTAACAGATTTACATCTCAGCCTGGCTTACCAGTAAATTATGATCTGAAAAACTTGCTACATTAAACAAAATATATTGCTCAAGGCATCAGCAGGTCCGTGACCCAAGTGCTGGTCAGACACCAGTCACCGGAGCGCTGCCTGCCAGACAGTTGCCTTTGGGAAGATAAAGTGCAAAAAGCCGAGCTGACTTCAGCTTGCTTGGAAGAGTTATGGGTTGTGCTCTCAAATGCTGCCGCTCTCCAGGCAGGTCTCTGGTTTAGCCTGAAAGGCAAAGCTGCTACAATGCTGCTCCTGTGCCAGCCAGTCTTCTCTCAGTTCCCCCAGTAACTCTTGAAACTTATTAGCTAACGTGAAGCAAATCCACCAAAGTGTGAATGTCTGGGAGATCTTCAACTCTGTAAAAATAGATAACAAAGCTGAGACCCAAGTTTGTTCCTGCACTCGGGGGAAAGGCATCAGATGAACTCAACCAGCCACAAGAGAAGCCACGCAGGAAGGAACTGGAGAAAACTCAGCTTTCTGTATTTGTTACTGAAGTATGTTAGCTTAGCACTGGAAAACTCCAGCTCGTATCCTGTTGTGTTAGGCAGGGTGGAGGTAATGAGGGGGAGGTCCCTGTTATGATCTGAATAACCAGCATGAGGGGGGAAGGAGGTTTACTGTCCCCATTTCATCCCACGTCATGCAAGAAATCTGGGGTGGGTTCTAGGACTGAGCAAGAAGTCTTCAACCCCAGCCTGGCCTTGGGCTGCCAGTCCATCTTTCCTGGCTCTCCCCGCACTTTAAAAGGCTGACATCTTAAGTAAAATGATTCAGAACTGGGTATTTTCAAGCTTTGCCCATTGCTCGAGTGGCTGACTGTTGGAAGACTGGGAATGCAGGAAAACAAGTGGAAAATAAAGCTTTTTGAGCTATTTATGGCTTTACCTTTCATCTCAGTGGGAGCCCTTGGTAGCAGCCCCACAGATATTAATGGCAGAGGGGTCCCCTGTAGGTATTACTGTGCATGCAGAGGTGAGAGTGGGTGTCATCAGGCAGGTGCTGATCTGGCTCCTCCCCTGTAGTCCGAGCCTCTGGCTGGGATTAGCAAAGCCTCTGGCTGGGAATAGCAAAGCCTCCCTCTCCTCTTTGCAGGTTGCCGCTGGCTCAGTGGAGCAGAGGGCTCTTGGACAGAGCGTTGGAGTCTGCAAAGGGTTTAAATAGCACAATGCAGAGTAGTTGTCCTGTGGAAAATACCTGGGATGACATGTGTTACCCTGGGAGAAAGCCAAACTGCTTAATGCAGAAGGAAAAGGAGTTTCTTTCTTTCAAGCTCGCTTGTTGTCTGGTGAACCCCCCAGCCAGCCTGTGATGGAGAGGATGCGCAGTGAGGGCCAGCTGGAGCAGCCGACAGCTTGGCTCAACAGCATCCTAATTAAATGCAAAGCTAACAATTTCTGATCAATTAGAACAACTTCTTTTGAGACATCCAGTTACTTTTCAGATAAACGCCTTTAAAAATTATTAGCTCTTTTCCTTACAGATCTGAACTGTGGCCTTGTTGTTAATTGCTGCCCAAGTAGAGCTTTTGCTGCCTCGAACAAGGCACATAACACAGCTTTCCTCTCTCCAGCACCGTCCCCCTGCACCATGCAAATAAAGCAGACGCTGGGGAGCACCGCTTTGCGCTTTTCACAGTCCCTGCAGGCTACGAAATGCAACACAAAGGCAGATTCCTTCTAACTCCATCTTGTTAGGTATTTCCAGAGATCTAATTAAGGCACCGAATCACCTGCTGGCTCCTCTGTGGTTAATGGAAGGCAATAAGCTATTTCCAGGGATGATTCATGCAGAGGACTCAAACCCTTCCGCCTACCTTCGCCTTCTCCTCCATTGATGACAGCAGACCTGGAGTGGGTGGACTCCTATTTTCGGGGCCTCAGTGAAGGGCCTAAAGTTAGCTGGGATGAATTTGGGCTGACAGAAGAATCGTCTGCTACTACGGTATGTGAAGTCAGTCCTGTTTAACAGAGGCTTCCTGCTTAAACAGGAATACTTTGATTCTTCGTAGGAGCCATCCTGCAAGTGCGATCAGACAACTCATCTTCCACACAGCTTGTGCTCAGCTCGGGAAGCCGGGCCCTGTCTGGCAGAACTACCTTTTGTTGCCTGCTTTTTCCTCCATGGATTCAGCATTTATCAGTTATTATCATCTTTTCTACGTGAGGCTAAGGGGGTTCTGGTGGAGGGTCTGAAGGGTGCTCCTCTTCCTTGCTTTTTGACATATCTGGAGTTAGGATGCAGAGGGCACCCCCACACACCCCTTACAGTACCGTCACCTACCTCTTGTCTGTGCTGGATGTGTTTCTCCTGAAGGACCTCACAGCCATGGCAAACACCAGTGCCCTGCTCTTCCCCTCTCGGCAGCCCCCTCCAAAGCTCATGGACACCAGCTTCAAGCCTCCCTCCAGGTTTTGGCCCGGTCCCAGGGGGCATCTTGATGCCAAGACACTTTCTGCTGTCTGACAGGAACATTTGTTCTCCTTGTTTTCATTTTAGTCCTCATTCCATCCTTTTCTGACATCCTAATTAATTTGTCTCCACATCAGGGCTTTGATTTATTAATTTGTTTTTACACTCTTCAGATATCTGCAGACACTTCTCAGACCTCTTGCTCTCAACTGGTTCCTTGAACAAGCAGGGAGTGTTTTGCCATCCCACTGGTTGGTGGGCAGTCTGGCTGCCTGCACCATCCCAAATCCACACGCTAGTCCTCCATGCTCAGTAGTCGGCTGATTTCCATGTCATGGATTTGCTTTTGCTTTGCCACTGAAGAGCAAGTGTCAGGCCTTGGTTTTCTCTGGTAGAAAAGGCCTTGGTTTTTGATTTCCACGGCTGGAAGGAAGAAGCTACCCTCCTCCATCATATTTGCAAGGATTAAAGCCTGGTTTTGCCGTTCAGGAGTTTAATGCAGAGTTCTTGAGGTAGGGAAGCACAGTGACACCCTTCTCCAGACTTTGCTGTCCGAATTCAGTGGTGTACACCAGAGATCAGTCACACCAACATCTCCTTCTGTCTCTTAGGGAGGAGACCAGCCATCGAGAGGATGAATAAGAAAAGATATAACAGGACTGAGGGCACAGCTCCATCCTGCTCTGGGAAACTCTTCCCTTCCATACCTCCTAGTAAAGATCATTCTTGACATCTGCATGGCAGGCTGACTCCTCACACCCAGCCCATAAAGGCTATTTCACACCATGCTGGGCACAAAAGCCTTTGAAATACTTCGTTCCAGTTGGCTGCAGCTGTCACCATTGATGTGCAGCATTTCTTCTAAGGGCTGGAGGAGGAAGCGTTTCTTCTGCAGAGCAGCAGGGCCTCATCCTCCCTCACTGGGATCTATCCTGGTCCCCGCCACCTGCCTGGGAAGGTGTATTCAAGCAAAGTACAGCCTTTTCCTGCATGTGAAGCAAGGTGAAACCAGGTTAACAGCAACTACTGGCTGCTGTGGGCTTATTTCAGTGATTTTAGCTTTCCTAGCTTTACTTTAGGTACTTCAAAGTAGATGCTCCTGAGCATCAGATGCATGATTCTGTCCAGCCTCCTGTCCCAATTCAATTTCTCTAAAGCAATTGATACTTAAACTGTTGCTCAGTGCTCTTATGATTTTGTTGGCATAGAAATCAACCATTGTAGGAATGAATTGAGCAGTAAAATAATAGGAAATTTATTAACAGGTGAAAAATTCACAAGCAGTTTAATATCCTCATTATTAATTCAACATATAACCTCATGTAGATCCCTGTGGTGGAAGCTGCTGTTAGTGTAAAGAAGAGCACTATTTCTAAGGCTTGCTGTGAGGCTTAATGCCTTCCCCCTGCTTTGTAGTATATCATTACAAGAAACACTTCAGAAGTCATATGATTCTATGAATATTTGTGGCTAAAAAAACACTAGGGTTTTCCTGCCAGTTCTGTATGAAAGTCAGATTTAGGGTTGCTCTTAGATTTGCAAGAATTTGTGAGACAAGGAAGGGGAGTAAAAGAGAAAAGCAAAGGGGACATACCTTTGGTTGGTAAGGCTGCTAAGCTTGCTGCATCCCTTTAAGTCATCTCATTGTGGTGTCCCTCACTTCTCACAGGGGTTGCCTGATGGGATTTATGCAGTCAGCGTCTGGCAGCAGCAAACAGCCCCATGGGGTATGAGCACAGTGGGCAGAGCCAAGGGCTGGTAATGGGGTTCAGCAGCAGCTCCTGTGGGCTCTGAACCAGGGCTAGGGTCTGCCTGGAGGGTCCCATCAGCAGGTGGGTGAGAAATAAAGCCATGATGGGAGTCCAGGATCTCTTTGGAAGATACTAAAGGCAGGATCAAGGTAACCTGCAATATAGATCTACAGCCCCTAGACCTCCCCAGCCAGAGCTAAGCCATAACTCAGGTAGAGACTGAGGGACCAGAGCTGAGCTTAAATAGGGCCCATGGGCAGGGGGTGGGACCCAGGTGAGGCTGGTCAGGGCAGATAAAGCCTCCTGGGGCTCCCTTGGCTCTGGGAGTTGTTGCTGGGAGGTGGTTTAGGGTGTGACTGGTTTTGTCATTAGCCTGGTAGGAGGAGGTGGCTGGTGGAAAGAACCAGAAGCATTTTTATCTTGGTGGGAGTGGTCACCCTGCAGGCAGAGGCTGAGTGAGAGGTGTGCTCTGAGCTTCCCCCCTTGCCTGGCCACGCAGGAAGAAGGGCTGTTCCGAAGGGAATGGCTGTTTTGAGCCAGCTGCTTGTGCCTGAGTGCAGACAGCTCTGTTAAAGCTGCTGCCTTCCCAGGATATCAAGGCTGACTTCTGGTATGCCCTGGGGGGCAGAGCAGAGCCGAGAGGATCAGGCTGTCAGTGCCTTCTCATTCACTTGTGAGCCTGGAAGGAGAAAAGCTGATTTCTAATAACTGGAATGAGCTCCCCAGCCCCACATCTTGCTCTTTCCCCTTATGCCACCCAATCCTCTTCCCCTCCCAAAAACCCTGTGCCCCTTTGACAGGCCCACCCGCCCCTTGCTCTTCTCCCTCACGCTCAGCTGGAGCGGCAGCAGCTCTGTAAGTGGGTCTGTGCCGTGCCAGTCGCAGCACCGGGGCTGGGAAGCTGTAAAGGCTTCACGACCAACCTCAGCACAGGTCGTGATCAGCAGCAAAACGTGCAGCGCAGCTGGAGGCCTCTGCTGCGCCAAGCACAATGTCCTCATGGCAAATCTGCCCGCCTCCTCCCGGCTGCTGCGCCTGCCTGTGGTGTCCAACGCTCCTTAACGTCACAGCAACCCTCCAAAAAGCAGCGCTGTCTCCCAAGTCCTGCAGTTGCAGTTCAGAGTTTATGGCCTGTTTTTTTCCCCGCGTGCTGCATTCTGTGATTTAGTGAGAAGGAGGCCTAATGAGACTTGACTTCTCGGCAAGATCTACCCTCCATTTTCTCTTCTGCAGTTTCAGTGAATTTCCCATTTCCTGTTGTATTTGCCGAGCACCCCGTTGTTAACACGGCGGGGCTGGCAGGCAGGACGCTCGCTGTGTAACGCGGCGCTTCCCACAGCAGTAATGGGATGCGTGCTGTGCCCCTTCGCCTTGACAGAAATCATTCCCGAGCTGGTCTCTTAACATCGTTTCATCATTGTGTTCTGGTAGCAACCAGAACCCCTCACCGTGAACCACAGGATTGTACAAGGTGCTGGACGCACAGCATGAAAAAACTCTTCATGCTCTGAAATGCTCAAAACACAAAACCCAAGTACAACGATTCTTGTCCTTCTTCCTCAGACAGTACTGTTAGGTGATGCTTCTAACAAACCCTTTCTGTACAGCTGAGAGAAAGCAATTAGGCTCCTGAAAGGCTTATTTCATTAGGAACTTTATTAATTTGTGTCACAGATATAAGCATGGGACCTTTGCCAGGAGCGATGGCATGTTGGTTTTCTTAATGGGTAATAAAGCAATAAGCACTGAAATGCCTTAGTGCATTAGTCTGGGGTGAGTGGCCACGGAGTGATGAGAATGCTCGAGCAGCAAGTGTCTTGGTGAAGTGTCAGCAAGGTCTGGCTGTGTTGGCATCGAGCGTGCCAGGATTGGGGGTCCAGTGTCGA
Source organism: Strix uralensis (assembly GCF_047716275.1). Lineage (NCBI taxonomy): Eukaryota > Metazoa > Chordata > Aves > Strigiformes > Strigidae > Strix > Strix uralensis. The sequence goes on from NC_133986.1 coordinate 12,863,077, forward strand.
TACTAATGCATTCAGTGATTGTGAGGCCGTTGCTGAGCCAGCAGTAACGTCAGTGTGATGTTATGCTGACAGACTCAGTGTCCAGAGCTTGGTGTGAGCAGCGTGATGGGGGATGCCGACGGGATGAGCTTACAGGTGAAGAGGGTTTTGTTAACAGAGCTCTTGGGCATCCTCCCTCACCTTATTCCAGCCCCGCTGAGCAGAGCTGGGACTGCTGCCATCAGGGAGAGCCAATGCTGTTTGTGTCTTTGAATGGCAGTGGCAGCACCCCCCGGCATTTCCCCAGCAAAGGGAAGCAGGCAGCTCGCCGCCTGGATGTATTCAAGCTGATCCCATCTCTGGGCAGGGCAGGAGTCTGTCCCTGAGGGGCTCAACCCTGCTGGGGGGAGCCTATGCTGAAAGATAACACTTGGGGCCCCGCAGCCTTCTCCCACTCCCAGCGCCCACCAGTTGGGACCCCAGGGAGCAGAGCAGGAAGGCCAGGGAGGTGAAACAGCCCAGCACGAGGGTGCTCAGCAGGATCCAGAGCAGAACCTTCAGATGCTCTGGGGCGTTGCAACTTACCCCCCTTAGCGCCGGCCAGCGCTGCGTTCAGCTATGGGGCTGTGTCTGCAGGGAGGTGCTGGCTGAGTCTTTGGTCCGAGGAGGGTTGTGGCGGTGCCGTAGAGCAGCACATCAGAGCAGGCACCCAGACCCCACTCCTGGCTCTTCCCACGCAGGGCCGCTGCCAAGGGCCTCTCGCTCAGCCTGATGGAGCGTCTCACCGAGCGGTACGGCGAGAAGGTTGTGAGGATGCTGACGGTGCAGTACCGAATGCACCAGGCCATCATGCAGTGGGCTTCCACGGAGATGTACAGCGGCCGGCTCACTGCTCACCCTTCAGTCGCCCAGCATTTGCTCAAGTAAGTGACTCGCTCCTCACCGCTACGTCAGCAGAGATGTCTTTTTCATCCCACCGCGTGCAGGGTTTGTCCCTTCCCGATGATGGAGTTTTCCATTCCTCCTGGCCCTGTGATAGCATTTCTGTTTCATCCTTTATTTCAGCAAGGAAACATTAATTGGGAAGGGTGGGGAGGTGGTTTGTCCTTTTTTCCTGTGGAACAAGGAGTCATGCAGAATTCTCTCTTGGATTATATACATTTGTGTTTACATATGTAATTCTGCGGGTGAGTGTGGTGGGTTCGACAGGTGAGAGTAGGCAAGGCTGGTTCATCGGTGCCAGGAGGAGCTCAGCTGAGCTGGATGGGACTCATTCAGCAATGTTTTAGCCATATGGATCTAATTCCAGAAAAAACCCTCTTCTTAATTGTTCTTGTTCCTTGCCATGCTTATTTTTCCATTTAACTTTGGAAATTAAAAACAGCAACTAGTGAAGAACCCCAGGCAAAATGGCTCGAAACCATTAAAATAGGAAACCAATTGAAAAGTTGATGAGGTGACTTTGTTACTCTGCTGAGCTGGTTTATTTTTATGACTGAAGGAGTGAACGTTTTTCTGCCCAGTCCACAGTGCAGCTTACTCCCCAGCTCAGGGCCTTTTCCTGCAGATGCTGGTTTCTAAACCCCTGATGAAACCTGGCAGTCCACAGCCCTGCTGCCATGTCACATGGATGCAGCAATCCGCAGCGTGGGCGCTGGCCCCTGTAAAGTTTCTGTGCTTCTGTAGAAGACCAGGAAATGCAGGGGCTTGATATTGCACCATGATCTTCTCAAGTTTAGGTTGCTAGTACAAAATGATGTGTGTTTTGTTGGCTTAGGCCAAATGGTTTGCTTAATCCCTTACCTGAGCAAGAAATAAGTTAAGTTTTATTCTCTGATAGTTCTAGGAAAAGCTCTCCTATAAGCAGAAACATCCTAGGGAAGAGGAAGGCTGGTGCCAAACTCTGGGACTGCAGCTTTTTGTTGCCTCCTTCCCAAGGGCTGGTGGGTGATGAGTGAGGAACCTGAGGAGTCCCAAAGCACAGTGCGAGGAGGAGGGGGGTCTGTCTCTACTGCAAGCATTGCACCTTGGAAGAAGGACCCAACTGGAGTGATCCAGAGCGGAGCCCCCGCCACACCTCCGGCGTTGGCCTTGAATTGACAGTGGCCTCAGTGCTGTTTTGAGAGGTGAGGCTTGAATCAGCGTGTCCCAGTCCGAGATGTACATCCAGGTGCCAACACCTTGTGCTGCAGGTTGTGGCAGGGAGGTTTTGGGCCAGCTGCACTTGCAAAGCCTGCTGCCTCTCCAGGGTGCAATCCTGATGTTTGATGTAAGGCTGTGCTCCCACCGCGACCTTGCTCTGAACAGCGTTGCTGATGCAAGTCTTGTCTCCTTTACCTGAAGCACCAAGATTGGTCTTTGGGAAAAGAAGTGCAGCTCTGCTCCGAACAACGGCTTCATATTTCCTTATGAACTCTGGCACTGGAGGCGCTCGGGACCACTTGTTCTGTGATCTGTCAGAGATTTCTGCAGCACCATCTTTTCTCAAAAAAGGGCACTTTGGTTTCCTGCAGTATCTTTTCAGGGACAGAGTATTTCCAAGGGAGCAAAACCTTCCCAAATTTCCCTTTTGAAATGGGTGACGAAGCACATCAGAAGCCCCCGCACATCTCCAGAATTAAGTCAGGGAGGCTGCAAGCAGTATTTTTCACATTCAAGGTTTGTGACTCAGTCAGTGAGAAGATGGCTTGAAAATCACCAGCTGTTTCTGCTGTCAGTTTTTATCTGAGTACAGTGTCAGCTGTCCCTTCCCTTAGCAGTTTTTTTTGGACTAACACCCCCTCGCTGATGGGGAATGTGGGGGAACCCCCCCGGTAGCTGAGGCCTGGCAGATGCTCTGGAGCCAGCATGGCCCTGGGCCAGGCTGTGCCCCTTGCCCAGCCGGGCTTAGCCCAGGATGCCTGCGTGCCCCAGGGCAGTGCCCCGGGCCTGAAGCCAGCATCTGGCTGCCGGGACAACCTGGTTTGTCATCTCAGACAAGAACCTCCCCAGGAGCAAAAATCCGCCTCTGCAGCTTGGGGCAGTCTGCAGCCGGTGGGAGCAGTGCCTTCCCTTCCTCCTGAAAGCACCCGGCAGCTTTCTCCAGAATCACAGCCAGTTCTGCTGCAATCTCGCTGCCTTAGCAGAGCGTGAATTCTTTCCTCACCCCAAAGATTTATGTAGATAATTACTTCTCTGAAGCAACACTCCCGGGGTCGGGACTTTTCCTGGCACTGAGAGGTGCTGCAAGGCTTTCCGTGGCCACTGCGAGTAGGCAAAGAATCAGGATTATCTGCGTGGAGAACTTGGCTTTTGCTCAAAGTCTTTTGTCTGCACAGCCGTGGCCAGCGGTAGGACAGTAAACGGGGCAGGTGTAAAGGAGGTGGGAAGCCTGGTAGGTTTGGTGTTGCAGAGAGAGGGAGGTAAACGTGTGGTACCCTCCCCAGGGGAGGAAACACTCTAATGGGGGACTGGGGTGGCCCCATTCAGGGGAGATGTGGAAAGTAAAGTTGGTTGCTGGTCCCTGCGGTCCATGGGAATGGGGAAGGTACCTTGTGCCTCTGAGTCCAGTCGCTGGGTGAGGCAGCCAGTCCCCAGAGCCAGGGGAAAGGCTCTTCCTTCAGGCTCTGCTTCACCATAGGACTGGGGAAGGTGCATCCTGGGCTCTTTTGCAGGAGCTTTGGGCCCCTCTCGTAGCTGTACGGATCTCCATACCTTCCCGGCCATGCATTACAACAGCAGTAGCTTCAGACAGGAGAAAAATGAGTTTCAGTCAAGAGAGGAGACTTTTGCTGTCGATGGAGTAAGTAATGTCCACGGGAGGCGAGGATAGTCGGTGGCATACAAACACAGGGGAGCAGACGTGCAGTGGGAAGGACAGGCTGCAGCTGGGGACTTGTCTTGAATGGAAACTGCCTTTACCATCACCTCCCTGCCTGCTATTTGGAGGTAATCCTCCTTTGTGACAGCTTGCCATCTGCCTTGTTTATTTGCAGACCCTGCGGACTCGCAGCTCTCCGTGGTTTGTACGTGATATACAGTAACGTGTCTTGTTCCAGAGCGCTCCTGCCATCTCCAGGCTTTCTGTCCCTGCCCTCCATTGCCCATCCCCTTCCTAGGCTGTGAATTCAGCCAGCAACTTCCCTGGGTGTTAAAATATGGTTTATTAATATTATTTCTTTGAATGCGGCAGCTTTAGATGTAGAAATTATGTGAGACCCCAATTCCTCTGTGGTTCCTTGTGCTGCGCTTTCTTCTCTTGCCTGACAGCACTGCTGTCAGATCTCTGGTAATACTTCAGGCACTCCTTCCCTCTCTCAGCACCGCAAAGAACTGAGAGCAGCTGCCACCTCTCCCTAGGTCTGCATACCGTTCCTGTTCGAGACCCTTGAAGCGAGACACTGACAGCCACACGCCGTGCCCTTGCCTTGCAATAACCGGGCTGTGTAGCGTAGCTGGCAAGAAAGCCCTCGGCGCTGCTGACTGGCACTGGTGAGACTCTCCAGGGCCTTCAGCTCTTCATTTGTGTTTTGGGAGAGCATTTAAGTGGCAATCCCATGGTCAGAAGCAATATCCATCTATGTTTTCCCTCTGTCCTTGCAGTGTTGTTGGGAGGAGTAAGCAATAACACAACTGATCATCCCTTTGGCATAATTTCAGCGTTGTTAACTGGCCCTTTCCCCAATCCCTTGTGCAGGGACCTGCCGGGTGTCACCTCTACAGAAGAGACCTCAATTCCCTTATTGCTTATAGACACTGCTGGCTGTGGCCTGTTTGAACTGGAAGTGGAAGATGAACAGTCTAAGGGGAATCCAGGTACTGTTGTTCAGAAAATTTTATTGGCCAGAATTGATTGTCTGAGGTCCTCAGCCTCCCACGGGCTTGGCTCCTGCACCAGCTGAGCCACGACCCAGAGATGGGTCCCCCGCTGCAGAGCAGGTAGTGGGGGGAAGGTGCGGTCCCAGGGAGCTTATTTGAGAGATCATTTCCTCTGTAAAGCCTCAAGCTCAAAGGGCTCTAAGCCCAGGTGGAGTGGCCACAGGGCCATGATGACAGCGTGCAGCTTGTGGGTGGCCATGCTGGCTGCCCTGTCCCCTTGCAGAGACATTTCTGCGTGCTGTGGGTCCCTGTGACAGATGCTTCACATGAGTTGGCAGGACAAATAATGTCAGGCAGGGCACAAGAGAGGCTCTAGATGTGGCTCAGAATGGCCTCCCAGTCCTCTGCTCCTGTCGTGAAGGCCTGTATAGCTCTTCTCCATGAGTTTTCTGAGGAGACTGAGTTTCCTGACGGTTTTTGACTTAAAAAATAGGTTTCATTATGGCCCTGCCACCTCACCCGTGACCACCCCTGCCTGCCTGGCTGCTGCCCACACTTTGCCCGATGGCCGAGCCACAGGCTTTGCCAGCCATTTGCTCTCACGTAGCCAAAAAGCTTATTTGGCAACGTGGCTGCCTGCTTCAGGGATTCATTTGTTTTCCTCTCTGCTCACCAATGCGGATCTCATGCCAGCAACAGATTTCTGAGGCTTCAAGCCCCTCTCTGGCAAGACAGGGAAAATGGACTGTAAAATACAATGACAGTTTTTACTGGTTTAAATATCTTTTACCTTCTTTTGTTGGAAAATCCACCAGCGTTTAAGTGCCTCTTGTTTTTCCATACACCCGTCCCTGTGGCCCTGCAGACCAGAGACAGGCTCTCGTCCCCACATGGAGAGCCAAGACTTGTCTAAGATAACTTAGGGCTTTGAGCAGGGGATTAGATGCATGTCTCCCAGAATTTGGGAGGCAGCCTTTTGGAGCAGCATGCTGCAGATTCTTGACTTTTATACCTGTGTTTTGCTGCAAAACGGAGGGTGAAGTCAGTCCAGCCAGTAAACCAGTGAAGCAGTTTGCATTTGTATTTAATTTGTCCTCGTTAGATCTCCCTGAACCAGCCATCCCCCTGAATAGCTGGTTGGTTGTGGCAGGCTGCCTGCAGTCTCCAGAAGGTCTGAGCACGCGGTTCTGAGCATGAAGCTTGCTTATTTGTTCAGGGGGGATTAGAAACATGGGGACTTGAAAAAGCAGAATAAAAAGGAAAGGTGGAGTTTTTTCGGTTGCAGCGCAGAGAATTGAATCTTTAGTGAGGTGTAGGGTCTTGCTTCAGAGGGAGAATCCACTGTTGCCTGGATTATCAGTGATCTCTTGGGTTAATATGGGAAGGCCAGAGAAAGCCAAGCACTGTTCAGAAAGCTCTTCCTAAGCTTGGGTGAGCTGGTGACTTGGAAAGGCAAGATGCAAGCTCTGTGCAGCCCCGGGAGCCAGGCTGGGTAGCACGTCGCCGTCGAGCCAAGCAGGAGGCTGGGAATCGCTGCCCCTGCGCAAGGCTGGACCGCAGGCAGGGCTCTCCAGAGCCTTTCCTTGCTGCTCGAGGGGAGGTGGGTGATTTCTCCAAGCTGCAGCATGTCCAAGCTGGCAGCTTCGGCCTCCACCTGCCAGCCTGCTCCCATCCCCTTCCACTTTCTGCCCTAGGGGAGGTGCAGCTGGCTGGTTTGCACATCCAGGCCTTGGTGGAAGCTGGCGTGAAGGCAAGAGACATCGCTGTCGTGGCCCCCTACAACCTCCAGGTGAGGCCCCTCTCCGCTGGCATCCCCCCTCTCTTTCTGCGTGCAGGCGGAGAGAACGCACGGGGGTGGATTCAGAGCTTGGCATCTTCAGGAGAGATACGTGGGCGTCCTCAGAGCGACAAGGGTGGAAGTCAGCGGAGCCGAACTCTGTGATCAGCATTTGTGGTCACCTTTGCCACGTTTAAGCAGCTCGAGGCCATGGAGGGAAGAGGTGTTAGATGGGTATTTTCCACTCCCAGCCTCGGGACTCGGTGTTTGACTTTCAGGAGATGCGAGTGCTCTTCCTTGGGAGTTTGAGAGGAAGGGACTTTACCAAAACAAAGCCACTGAAATCCTTTTCACCTTGCGCTTTTCTTTAAAAGGTATCTACCACGTGTTTTTCAGGTGGACATGCTAAGAGAGCACCTTTGCCACAGGTACCCAGAGCTAGAAGTTAAATCAGTGGATGGTTTCCAGGGAAGGGAGAAGGAGGCAGTGATCCTGTCGTTTGTCAGATCCAACAGGAGGGGTAAGAGTTCGCTGCCGGAGAGTTACTCTGTGGGGAATGGGGAAGAAATGGGAACTGTGTGATTGCTCAGAGGTCGCTTGGCAACATGCCAAGTGCTGCGGTTTAATTGCAGTTCTGACGGTCTCTAGCACTCTGCTCTGAATGAATTTACTGGCAAGAACCTTCCTTTTCAGCCTTTCTTTTTTTAATGAACAAGTAGATTTTCTTTCAGGGTTGCAGAGGAAGGCTCCTGTGCTAGGCAGCAGGTAAAAAGGAAGCCAGGATTGCTTAGTTTGAAGGTTTCCTGGCTATTGAGGCCTCAGAAATTATTTAAACCGGGGTCCTAAGAATGGCACGGCACATTAACACCACATTTACTGGCCTGCCAGGCACTTCCACAGAAGGGGAAAATTCAGGGTGCTTATTTCTTCGGTTTGGAGCCTCTTTTGGGTCACTTCCCCAAAGAAAGCAAGCAGGAGCTGGCATTAAAAGTCATGCACAGAAAACACTTCTTTTGGGAGCAAAATCTAGAGCGGAAAATCATGTTCTTTCCTATCAGCAGCGGCAGCAAAAGTTAATAGCTGGAAAAAAGCTGCTGCCCTGGAGCTGTGAGGCTCCTCCAGCAGAGCTGTCGGCCCGTGCTGGAGGGTTCTGGGCCCGCTGCGGGAGGCACTTCTTTCCCCCGCGTGGATCACTGCCCTTTTCAAACCCCGGGACACGTACCCTGCCGTGCTGCCCTTGCTGCTAATGCTGCTGAAGGGGAAACACTGCCTGTGTGCTGGGAGTGTCTATAAGGGAAAAAAGGGGGAAAGGATGTGTAGAAGGAGAGGGCTTTTTTTTTTTTTTTAAGAAAGCCTAGAGCAAGAAAAGCAGCACTGGGGGGAGAATGGAGGTGGGGGACAGGGCTAAGAATAGTCCTTGTTCACGAGTGACTCACCTCGCCTTGTCTGAGTGGGAGCTGGTGTCCCCAGGAAGGCGTGTGGCCCCCGGCCTGGGCACAGCCAGCAGCCAGAGCTCAGGCAGGGTGCAGGGATCGCTCCCGGTCCAGAGAGCACAAGGCAGCTTCTCGTGGCGTCTGGGCACGGCTCTGGTGCGCGAGAGGTGCCGTCGGTAGCACCCTCCAAGACCCCTGGGAGAAATCTGTGCCCTCTTGCAGCTGCATTTCTCTGTTCAGAGGAGGCCGGGACCTGGACCGGCAGTGCCTGCCCCTCTGCAGCCATTCCCAGTCCAGCAGGAAACCCCCTCGGCAGATCAGGAGAGCTGGACTTGTCCCCACAGTCAGGCAAAACCACATCAGAGAAAGTGGAACTGGTTCTCTGAGCTGCAGAGCGCAGGGAGGGGATTGCCCCCACCCTGTTCCTCAAAGGCCATGCAAACGACTGCTCAGCCGTGGCCAGGCAAGGTGGAAACAGAGCCAGGCCGGTCACCACGCCGGCCGAGACTCATTTCTTCTCCTCTTTATCCCCAGGAGCTGGAAACTCAAAAGCCACCCACACTCCCCTTCTTGCTAGCTGATCCTGAGTCATCTTGGCATTTGCTAGCTCTTACTGCTTGGCTCTGAGAGAAGAGCCAGGGAGCAGAATCAAACCTTGCAGAGTTGCCTAAACGGTTGTTACTCTAAACCTGCCAAGAGTTTGGGGGCAGGTGGGGGGAGCTGTACAGGACTGGGTGTGTATTTCTTTACCTGTGGTTCCTCTTCTGTCGTGAGGTGAGCCTCCGTACTGCATTTGCCCCAGGTCCCAGCTTGATCTTGTGCCGTGGGCCAGCCAGGAGAATATTTCTCCTCTTCATGTGCCATCCACCCTCCTCCCGCCCCTGGGAGCTCGGCGCGGGGCCCTCGCTCCAGCTTGCGGGTGGTGAAACAGAGGCAGAAAGACAAAGGTACCAGCATGAGCCAGGGACCAGAGCCCAGTAAATGCCAACTCCCACCCTTTGGCCAAGCCACCCTTTGATTGTTTGGGCCAAATCTAGACCTGGAGCCAACCCCGCACCCACTGGCAGCCCTACACCCCTCGGTTTCTTTCTCACAGGTGAGGTGGGCTTTCTGGCGGAAGAGCGGCGGATAAACGTGGCGGTGACCCGCGCCCGGCGCCACGTGGCCGTCATCTGCGACACCCACACTGTCACCTCCCAGGCCTTTCTGAAGCGGCTGGTGGATTATTTCAGCGGGCACGGGGAGGTGCGCACAGCCTTCGAGTACCTCGACAACCTCACGCCCGAATGCTACGCTCAGGAGGGCCGTGGCGAGCGGCAGCGAGGGGCAAAGCTCCCTGCAGCACCTGGCCCCAAACCACAGCCACCGACGGGGAGGAAGCTCAAAGCAGCAGCAGCGGCCGAAGCAGCGTGTCGGAAGCCAGAAGCGCGTTTCTCCCCCAGCACCGGCGGACCTGGGAGGGAGAGCCCGGGGACAAAAGACAGCACTGAGAAATTCAAGGCCATGCTGGCGGCCTTCCTGGAGAGCAGTGAGGTGCAGCTGGATTTCCCCCCGTCCCTCAGTTCCCACGATCGGATGCTGGTTCACCTGACGGCAGAGGAGTTCGGGCTGCAGCACGGGAGCACCGGAGAGGGCCGGGACAGGTTCGTCAGCGTTCGCAAGAAAGAGCCTGCCGAGCCGTCGCAACCTGCAGCCGCTCCCCCCAGCCAGCAGCTCTCCCTTCTTCAGCCACAGCGTCCCAGTGGGGAAACCCCCAGCTCCACTGAGACAGGAGGAAGCAGTGAGGGCTCAGGGAAAGTGGACCTTAAAACCCTGCACTTGGAGAGAGTCCGGAGGGAGGAAGCCAGACGGGAGGAGGCAGCGAGGAAGGCTCAGGAGCCCAGTGCCGGCCTTCCGGGCAGCAGCAGGAAAAAAGACAAAACTGAAGCCAAAGGTAGGTCGCTCTCTTCATAACCAGCCCAATTAATGGTCTTCCTTGAATGGATCCTGCCACTTAATCCCCATGTTTTCGCCTCCAGGCCTTGGGATTTGTCTGCGTGCGTGGAGCATGGAATGGGGCTCTTGGAAAGCTCTCTGATGCTTGTCACTACAGAGATGGGAGAACTGGCAGGCCTGTGCATCAGATGGCTGCAGCTTCTGGGAGAGGGGTTTTGGAGGCCTGGGGGCACATTTCTTAAGTCGAAAGAAAAACACTGGGGACCCTTTCCCAGGAAGAGAGGCTCAGGAGTTAGATGGGAGACTCCCAAGTGTAGGGACAGGGACTAAGAGGAGTACCTGGCCCACACTAAAGGATGTGGCTGCGTCCTAAACACAGAGGCCAGGGAAAACGGAGCCAGGAGCTGCCGTCCTCCTTGCTGGACACGGTCCCGTCCTCTTCCCCAGCCCATTCCAGCCGAGGGAGGCACCCAGGCTGCTGCGGGCGGGAGCACCTGTGAGCACAGCCCAGAGTTTACTGGTAGGAGGGGTCTCGTGGGGGCTGAAAGCCCAGTCGCTGCAAACAGCAACTCACCGGCCCCGCGCTGCTTCTCACTAGCCCAGGCTGGAGCCACGGGTTGCTCGGGTTTTTTCCCACCTTCTAAGCAGGTGGTTCAATGGCCGGGTCTTGCCCTTCTCTTCTACCCAGGAAAGGCAGCAGTTAAGAGTGGGGCAGACAGCGTGGCAGAAGAGGATATCGATGCTCTGATTTCTGCTGCCGTTAAAGCCGACACCACCTGCAGCTTCCCCCGCTGCAAAGCCAGCGTCACAACCCTGGGACAGCTCTGCATCCACTGCAACAGCCGCTACTGCCTCGGCCACCACATCCCGGAGGTACGCGTGGGGCTGGGCAACCGGCTGGGGCTTGGGCCCTGAGGGGGCTGGAGAGCAGCAGGACATGCCAAGCAGCACCAGCTTCACGTGAGACTTTTCCCCACAGAGGTCCCCAGGCAGGATTTCCTTGCAGGGAGTTGAAAGCAGAACCCTCTGTCAGACCTTTTGCTAGAGCTGCAGGTAGAAAGGGCTGCCAGGCACTGACACGTGGGCTCTGCGTGCCTCCTCCTGAGAGCTTTTCCTTTTTTCCCTACTTGCTTTGTGCCCTTCTTCACCATCCTCTGGCACTTACGTTCCCAGGTGGTGCAGATAAAATGAGGCAGAGAGGAGAAATGCAGAGGCACGAGCTTACGGCAGCGTGAGGGAGCCTGGGCACGCGATTCCCGGCTCTTTGCAGGTTCCTTCTGCCACCCAGGACAGGCAAAGGCTCGAGCCTGCACAGAGCAGCGCTCGTGCCTGGGTAGCGATGAGGCATTTCCCTAAGTGCCTCCCTGGCTGGGAGCGGAGTTGCTCCACGCTGTGCAGCCTCGGTGCCAGCTCCCATCCGGAGCCGAGGGCCGGCTGGCCCTCAGCTGGCTCTGCTCCGCTTTCTCGCTGTGGGGGGCTCTGAGCTGGCATCTCAGCAGCCCTGCAGCCTCCTGCCCCTCCGTGGGAGCGGCGCAGCGATGGCCACGGAACCACCAGCTTCTTCCCCAGCTGCTTGACAGCCCTTTCCCCCCCAGAACCGGGAAGGAAGGACACTGAGGTTAAACCGGAGTCAGGCTTCATCTTCCTGCCTGGGTTGCAGAGGCTGGCAGGTAAGTTTAAGCCTCCAGCATTGTCACCATGATGCTTCGTGGTTGGCCTTGGGGTTCGAGTCCTGCGGGCAGAGCTGACGTGGCTGGGGGGTGGCAGTGACAAGTACCAGGCTGAGAGGGGACGATTTTCCATTCAGCCACAGCCTCCTGGGCCATGGTGCCGTGTCCTGCAGCACCCGGGTGTCGCTGCACCACACGGAGCCTCCTGGAGCGTAGCAACGCTTAGTGAGCTGGCCTGTAAATCCCCGGCATAGATTTTCTCTTGTCAAGTACTATCTGTTTCCATGGCAAAGAATAGTTGTATTTATGGTCATTCACAATCCAGTGGGGATAGAAATTTATTTCCTGCAGAATCGCCTCTCCCTGCTGAATTGGAATGAGGACTCCAGTGAGAAACAACTGGAAGGGTAAAATCCATGTCAGGGAGTTTTTCTTGCTTTTTAAAGTTCAGCCCTTTTTCCAGACGTTACCAGGCTTCGATGTGAAGTAGCCTGGGACCTCCTACCTGTGCCTGGCCCTGAGAGGGGCTGGCACAGACCCGGGGCCCTCTCAGAGGGGCCGGAGCCCCTGCAGCTGGCGGGTCCCTGGCCAGAAAGAGCTCCCACTCCCCTTCAGCAGTCCCCAGCTGCTGCCCCACACCCCCACTGGCTGATGCTCCAGCACCTGCTGACGCAGTTACTGCCTGTTCAGCGCTGCTTTGGGGGCCTGTCAGCTGTGGCCGGTTTAGGTCGGGCACCAGGCTCCGAAATGCCGGTTCTGGCTCGGAGCCGCATGCCAGGGGCTGGTCCCACTGGTCCCGGCCACCGACTGCCCGCTCCGACAGCTCTAGCAGGGATGGGGGGGTTCATCACAGTGCTGGGATCCCCAGATCAGCTTACGGTCAGGAAGATGTCGAGGGACTCTGGGAGGGACCAAGCAGGAGGGGTAAACTTTTAGGATCTCTCATCTGGGCCTGGTGGAGATGGTCCAGGGTGGTGTTGAACTTGGCTTAACACACCTTAAACGTGGGCTGGGCTTCAGCGCAGACTGGTGTGGGAAAGGGTTTGCCTGCACAAAATAGCATTATGAAGCTTTTTTTAATTCTACTACAGAAGTCAGATTTAATTACATTAAGGAAGCAGATAGATGGCTGAAAAAGCCTCTTCTTATTTCCCAAGCCACCTTCCCCATTTCACTCCTTTTCCCCCCAGATCTTACCGTGTTAGCAGAGAGCTTGGTTTCATTTCTCTCTCACTGTAAAAGATCCAGCTGCTGACACAACGAGGGTGAGTTTTCCCCAGATGTTGAGAGTTTTGGAAGGAGGCACTTAAACCCTCCACCAGGGTGATTCACCTGCTGCATAGATTCCAGGAGAAAAATTATATTTTGTTTTCTGTTAGAGGAGCAGTAAATAAATGGGAAATGGTGTTGGGGGGGTGTGAAGCAGGCAGAAGAGGAATCGCAGGCTCTGAAATAAAATCACCCGATTCCCCCGTAGGCGATCGCTGCCCCGTTTGCCGGCTGCCAGCGGTGTCCATTCTCTCCCCACCAGGTTCACGGCTGCGGGGCCAAGGCCAAGGCCCATGCACGGCAGAGGATCAGCAGGGAGGGGGTTCTCTACCCCGGGAGCGGCTCCAAAGACAAGTCCCTGGACCCGGCCAGGAGAGCCCAGCTCCAGCGGCGCCTGGACAAGAAGCTCAATGAACTGACCAGCCAGAGAAAGAGCAAAAAGAAAGACAAGGAGAAGTGAAAGACCCAAATGCTGCTTTTTTAACCTTGAAGTCACAGGTTAGGCTCCATAAACCAAAGATGCTATTAAAGCTCCAAGGCCGTGCTGAGCCCATGAGGAACATAGGTGCTCTGGTGTTAGGGTGGTGGACACCTTGGAGCAGGAGTGCCTGAATAAAGAGGGGCTGGGCCCCCCTAAACCACAGAGCTGGGAGATGGAGAGCAGCTTTGCTGGTCCCCCTTATCCTCACTGGCGAAGGTGCCGAGGGGCCCAGAGAGGCTGGGAACACCAGCAGACGGGCACTGGAACACCTAAAGCAGTCGGCTGCTGCTGGCACATTTTTCCTTGCTACAGTAAAAAGATAAATGTGTGTGAGCAGGAACGTGAGAGTTGCTGAAAAGGGGGTGAGGCTCTCCTCGGGGGAGGGTGACTAAGGAAGCGGATGCCCCCAGCTCCCTTCTCCCACTCCAGCACCCCTCCTGGCCCTGCTCGGAGCGAGGGCAGCTGGCGTGTCTGTGCAGCGGTTTGCAGGGGCTGTGACGTAGCCCAGCACATCTCTGTCTCTTCCCAAGTGCTAGATGAGGTAGCTAGGAAGCAGATTTTTCCCCCAGACCTCAATGCCTGTTCGTCCTGGCTGTGAACACCTTCCAAAAAAAAACTTCAGCAAACCTCATCCTTCCAAAACACCCTTTGCAGCCCCAGTCGTGGGCCAGCCCAGCCTGTGCCTGCCTCAGCTCTGAGCAGCGCTTGGCTCGTGCCCCGGCCCCGTGGCAGGGATGGCACCGGCTGGCGTGGCAGCAGATGGGACACGGGGGCTCGGGGAGGGGAAGGTGGGGAGGAGGAAGAGCCGGAGCGTGGGAGAAGAAAATCTGCGCGTTGGTGAGCGGTGCTGGGCGTACGTGGGGCAAAGAGCCAGAGCAGCGCCCGTGGCGTGGGGAGATGCCACAGAGAAATCACAGCCTCGTCCCAAAATGAAGGTCAGGCAGGGAAGAGAGATGAGCAGAAAGGACAATTGCTGCCAGCTGGGGGTACCACCACCGTGTCATCTTTAATCAGGGATAAATGGCTCATTCACACTTTTTTTCCACCCCCCTGCTCAAATCATTCAAGCACCCACCTCGCTGCCCGTGCTGCCCCCATGGCATGAGCTTTCCGGCAAATGGCCACAAATGCCCCCAAATTCTGGGTTCCTGCTGGCATCCTGCAGGCAGAGCCCAGCTGGGCCCCAGGGCAGCCTCTGCCCACCAGCCCTTGCTGTGCGGGGAAGCCATTGGCCCCCCCAGAACCCCCAAACCTCACCCAAGGGCTGGTCATGAGCAGGCAGGATCCAGGCTTTTTCCCTCCCTTCCCCCTGAAACAGGAGCTGATCTTAAAAATTATGAAATTAGGGGTCTTTTGTGTCTGCCTTCAGTCACAGGGCCAAGATGCTCCTCTCAGTGCCCGAGTTTGGATAAAACGAGCGAGTTTGAGGATAAGCAAGTCAAAGGGCAACTCCAGGACTGGGCTGGTACAAAAGAACCCCCAGGCATGAGATTTGTGACAGAAGAGCAGGAATTTGACGTGGGGTTGTGAGCAACTCCGAGGGTTAGTTTATCTGGAAAAAGGGGCCGGGGGGGGGGGGGGGAAGCCAACCCTGATTGTGTTGGACCTTTAGGGGATCACATTCAGCCTGGTACTGACCTCAAACCCAAGAAAGCCTGAAAAAAAACCAACCTGAAAAAAAATAAACCACTTGTCAAGTCCAGAGATGGCTCTGCAGGCAGCAGAGAGCTGGGCAGAGAGGGGCTGGGGAGCAGGAGAAGGACTTGGGGGTGTTGGTGGGTGGAAAACTGCCTGTGAGCCAGTAACATACGCTGGCAGCCCAGAAAGCCACCCGTGTGCTGGGCTGCATCCAGAGCAGTGTGGGCAGCAGGGCGAGGGGGGGGATTCTCCCCCTCTGCTCCGCTCTCGGGAGACCCCCCTGCAGTGCTGGGTCCAGCTCTGGGGGCACCAACAGCAGAAGGACACGGACCTGCTCGAGCAGGGCCAGGGGAGGCCACGAAGATGCTCGGGGGGGCTGGAGCAGCTCCCCTGTGAGGACAGGCTGAGAGAGTTGGGGGGGTTCAGCTGGAGAAGAGAAGGCTCCAGGGAGACCTTAGAGCAGCCTCCCAGGACTTAAAGGGTCTACAGGAAAGGAGGGAGGGACTCTTGATCGGGGGGGTGGCGGGGGGAGGGATAGGACGAGGGGTGACGGTTTTAAACTGCCAGAGGGGAGATTTAGATGAGATTTAAGGAAGAAATTCTTCCCTGTGAGGGTGGTGAGGCCCTGGCACAGGTTGCCCAGAGAAGCTGTGGCTGCCCCCTCCCTGGAAGGGTTCAAGGCCAGGTTGGATGGGGCTTTGGGCAACCTGGGCTAGTGGAAGGTGTCCCTGCATGGGGCAGGGGGTGGCACTGGATGGACTTTAAGGTCCCTTCCAGCCCAAACCAGTCTGTGATTCTATGATACAACAACAATCACTTTTTCCGCTGTTCTTTGTCCCTTTTTCCATTCTCACTGGAAATGTTTCAGCCCTGGTGCAGCTCACCCAAATCCCTCCAAAAACCAACAGAAAAACCACATACACCAAGAGAAACCACACTGGGCCGGCACTTTATCAACCCCCTCCCCACTTTCCCCCCCATTTGACCAAAAACCACCTTCCAAAGAAATCCACCCCCTCCCCAGGAGCCCTTGGGGCCCACATTCAAGGGCACCACCGATTCCAGGGGGCCGCCGGGGAGCACGGGGGATGCTTGGGAGCCCAGCTGGCGGCCGGGCAGCGCTTTGGGGAGGTTGTTGGTGGTTTTGGTCCAGTTGAAGGGAGGGCTCCTTTCATGGCAGGTCTGTCGGCAGCCCCCAGCGCATGCGGGGGTGATGCAGACGGGGGGAGACGCAGCCGCCAAGTTGCTCCGTCCTCCGAGTATTTCGGCGGCGAGTTGTCCCGCCCGAGGAGCGCTGGCAGCTCTGCCTCGGTGCCGCCCGGTCCCTGCCCAGCTGCCAACACCATGTCTCGGCATCCCCCGGCCGGGCAGAGCCCCCCCTCCACCCGCAGAGCCGGTGTTGGGGCGCGGGGCTGCGGGGGCACGACAGCCCCCCCCCGCCCCGGCAGCATCCTAGTTCCGCCGGAGCGGGTGCCACATGGAGACAGGCTTCCTCAGCGTGGCCAGCATCTGGTTCCAGTGCGTGATGCCCATCCCACTGGCCGCCGGGCCGATGAGGACATGGCCTGTGTTGTCAGCATGGCCGTCCTCGCCACACTCGGCCACCGTCACCCGCAGGGACAGGTCCTGGGGGGAGCGTGAGGCTGTCACAAGGGCCTGGCACCGGGCGGTCGCTGCACTGGTAGCGCTGCCCCCCCCAAATACGTACCCCCACACCCTCCCTGACCAGACTTGTGCACACAAACGCACCCCCAGTCCTCACCCGTACGTAACGTCCCCTATATCCCCCACCCCATAAATATGTGCCCACCAAAACATATGTACGTGCCCCATATATACATGTCCCTCTACACCCCCCATTCGTACCCACCCCCCCACTTGCCAACCCTATATGCTCCTCCCCAGACACAGCCACACCCTGTATGTGTGTATATACGTATATACATCCTCCCATGCCCCCACCATACTGACACCACTCCCTACTTTCTCCACATCCCCCAAACCCCTCCGCACCCGTCCGCATACACAACCACACCCTACACATCTACATCCCCCTACATCCCCCCACCCACCCGTACATGCTCCTCCCAACAGCCATACCCCATCCGTGCCCCCCCGCCACGCATACGTCCCCCCAAACCCTAGACGTACATCCCCACACCACAGCTCCTACCAGCCCCCCAGCACAGGGATTTGGGGACCGAGGAGCGAAGGGATGTGCCGCCCCCACCACCATCTTCCCCCCAGGCTGGGACCCACCTGGAGCACGATGGCTGGCACCGAGAAGATCATGGCCTCATTGAAGACGGGGTTGGTGTCATCCCGCTTCACCGCTGTCTTCTTCTTGCTGATCTTCCTCCCGTCCTGCAGCAGGTACACCTTGACGAAGGGATCTGCTCGGGGCAGGGGGAGAGAAAAGCCCCGGGGTCAGCCGTGTGTGTCCCCTGCGGCAGGGAGAAAGCGGGGCAAGCCGACCCTGGCTGGCCTTCCCAGTCGGGTCCAGCCTCAGCGGGACCCGCTCCAGTAAACACCCGCGTGGCGCGGTGGGATGAACTGGGAGAAAGGCCCCTCCAGCCCGCAGGAGGCCCAGGGACCCCCGCGCCCAGCCACACCCCCTGCTCACCTGCAGTCCCTTTGCCGTTGGTCCACACAAGGTTCTTGGCCTTGACCACCACCACCGTCAGGCGCTCGGCCGTGGGCAGGTAGCTCAGGGAGAGCAGGATCTCCCCCACCGTGTCCACCGCCTGTGGGATACAACGGCCCATCAACCCCCCCCCAAAAAAACCCTGGGTGGGAGACGGACTCCCCCGCCCCGCTCACCTTGTTCATGTCCTGCAGGTAGAGCCAAGCGTTGAAGGGACGCGCGGCCAGGTCCAGGTCGGAGAGCTTGAGCTCGGCCACGCCGGTGCTGACGTTCCTCTCGTCCTCGTCGATGCCAAAGACAGAGAAGCGGAGGCTGTTCTCCTCCAGCGCTGCCGGGTCCAGCGGGATGGAGAAGCGCTCGTCGAAGG
The DNA here is from genome assembly GCF_047716275.1 of Strix uralensis. Taxonomy (NCBI): domain Eukaryota; kingdom Metazoa; phylum Chordata; class Aves; order Strigiformes; family Strigidae; genus Strix; species Strix uralensis. Next base: position 12,881,067 of record NC_133986.1, read on the forward strand.
CCACAGCGTAGGCGCTCCGCTGAATCTGCCACGGTGGAGACGGGGGTGGAAATTGCCTTGATACCCACCAGGTTTTGGGGCCACATCCCACATCGCCCCCCTTTCTCTCGTGGGAATGGTGAGGAGCGGCGAGGGCAGGGCATCCGCCAGCCCAAAGGACTGGGGGGTCCCAGCCTCGACGGGGACAGAGGTTATTTCCCACCTGACTGCAGCAGCTGCTCAGCGACTGGGATAGAAAATAGGGGCTGTGACCTGCCGTGTTGCCCATTAATTCTTTTAATTAAACATTTAAGGTCAGTCTGGTGCTCTCAGATGCAAGAGCCCTGCGAGCTCGGCGGCGTGGCTGACTTGGCCACTCCCAGCTACAGGATTTAGCCGAGGGGGTGCAACCCCCAGCCCCTCTCCGAGGCAGAGCCAACGGGCTTTGCAACCCCCAAATGTGCCAAATGGGGACGACGCTTTCTGCCAGACGTTGTCTCTGTCACATCCCTTGGAGCAAATGCAGCAGCAGCTCCCTGGGCCCCATCCTGCAGGGTGCTGGTCACTACCTGCTCCCAAAGCACTGGCAGGGGGGAACCTGCTCTGAAATCATCACTTAAAGACTTTTTTCCTCCTACACCAGCCCTGTTTCTTTTGGCACCCAAGGTACCCGGCACAGATGGGGGGGTTGTGCCGGAGGGAGGCCTGGTGCTCCCGAGGGATGGGAACCCGCAGCCCTGACGGCGTGGGGTGGAGCCCCCAGCTCCCGCTGCCCACCAGAGCCAGCTGTGGTGCTGGAAGAGGGATCCCGCTGCGGGATCGGGGGGCTCAGCCCTCACCCCACTGCGCTGCACCCCCAGATGCCCATGCAGCCCTGGGAGATGGTTCATCTCATCCCAGAGACTCTTCTCCAAGCTGTGCTCCATCCTGGGGATGAAGGGCACGAAGCAGCTGTGAGGTGGCACCTCCCATCCCCTCGCTCACCCAGCGGGCCCATGTGCTCCCACCCGATACCACCGACCTCCCACCGACCTCTGGTGGCCCAGGGGGGGTCAACACGCTTCTATAGGAAAGCAGATTTACAGCTGCTTTCTGGCCCTGATGGCTGCCTGGCTGCAGCCGACAATATATTTTGGGATCTCTGGATGAAAGGTACAACAGAAATCTTAGCTGCTATTTAAAAAAAAAACCCACCAAAAGCCATAAGTACTGTAAAGCATTAAAGGAAAAGAACCAAATGTGTCTTTATGACTTGTCTCAGGACAGCAAAAGAGGGTAAATAGCGCTGGTGAATTATAAATAATGATGCTAAATAATAAATATCTCCAGAGCATAAATAAAGAGCCTGATCTGCGGATGGAGAAATGGTCTTAAAAGGGCACTGTAGAAATATTTTCAAGGCAGTGGTTTTGTGCTCTCTGGATCGGTACCTCCCCCCCCCCGCGGCAAGGCTTCCATAGCGGGATGAAGCTTTCTGCACCTTTCTGGAATATCCTGATCAAATCAAACTGGCTGACCCTGAGCTTCGCAAAAAGCAGCTGCTGAAAGAAAACTGAGGCTCCTGCTTTCTAAGAGCAGCTTTTAGGCACTTCGAAAAGGAGGTTTTGCCCCAAATCCACCCCTGGTTCTGGCCCTGCTGGTGCAGCCACCCAGACCTTCGGCCGCCGCGTCCCGCGCGGGGAGGGAAAGCGTCACGGCTGCCGCGGAGCGGAGGGGTGGCGGCAGGGCACCACGCTTGGGCGTCGTTAGGGCAAAGCGAGCGTGTGGGGACGTGGCAGGATGAGCCCCAAACGCCGCCTCTTCCCAGATCCCACCCCACGCTGCGTCCTCCACCTTCCGCAGCATCCCCGGCCCCCGGAGCAGGGAAGGTTGAGCAGAAAAACGCACTGCAAGCCAGGCTCACAGACAAAGTCATCACACATCCCAGTCAAGAGGGAGAAATTTCTGCCTCTGACGGGTCTCTGATGCACAAACCCACCCGGGACCCCCCTATACCACGGAATGCTGAACCCCTCCGAGCAGAGCTCCAAAAATCCCATGCCAATGCCCCCAGCCCCAGCGCGTCCGGAGCTCCCTCCTGCCAAGGCCCTGTCGCTGCCTTGGGGAGTTTGGCCAAGGGATGCTGCGACCCAAAAGCAAAGGCTGCAGCGGGCACCCAGCGAGCAATGCCACGTCCCCACGGGGTTCTCGTGCAAAGAGCGGCTCACGGCTCACCCGGGAGATGCCAACGATCTGCTCGGCCGGGAGCAGGCTGATGCGCATGAAGCAGGACTCGAAGCGAGCGTCCTCCTTCTCCAGCAGGTCCTTGCCCTGCAGCAGCATCACGTGCAAGGTGGCCGCCTTCCCGTCGTACTCCATGGACACCTCCACCTGCCCCACCGTGAAATCCTGCCCAAAGTTGTTTCCGATGGAGGAGATGGAGCTGAGGGAGTCGGCCGAGATGGATTTCTTCAAGGGGCCGTAGGGGGCCAGGCCCAGGTCTTTGCTCATCAGCTCCAGGCTCCCCAGCTCGTTAATGCTCTCGAAGGTGTCGTCCGCCCGCAGGCTGGTCTTGCGGGGGGGTGAGGTCTTATCCAGTGCTCTCTGCGAGCCCGGGGCCATCCCTCGCTGCAAACAGGGAAAGGAAAACTAGGCGATGCAATCCCATCCGTTCACCCGGAGCCGGGGACAGCTGGGATTCACCGGCACCTTTTTGGATGCCTTACAGCCCCTGCCTGGCCTCAAGCTGCCGTGGCAGCAGCCCTGCACCTCCTGCAGCTCCCAGGCCGCACTGAGCAGCTCCGCGCCGATCCCCCCGAGCTCTCCAGCAGCACCAGGCCACTGCCCACAGCTCCCCCCCCGCCCCGAGGGGTCACCGCTGGTATTTCTGCCCCTCCAGCAGCTTTGCGTGTTGCAAAGGGAAAGGAGGCGAGCCAAACTTCCCACCCTTTTACCTTGTGTTTGACGTCAGAATACGCCGCCCCGTACTTCTGCTCCAGGTACCGGTAGTCGTAGTTGGGGAAGGGGGAAGGTGCCGGGTAGCTGCCGGAGCGCCAGAGCTTCCAGAGGTTGATGGCAGCCACCCCCAGCAGCACCAAGGCGCCGGTGGCGTAGATGCCGATCTCCCACCGCGGCGGACTCGTGGCGACTGCGGGGGGACAAGAGGCACCGTGAGCCGGCCCCAGGGCAGAGGCTTCATCCTCAGCTGCTTCCATGCCAGAAACTCAGCTCTAAGCTGTGAGGATGGGATCGGCCGAGCGGGTGGGGGGATAAACCGCAGGGTCCCACTTGGGCGTGTTGCAAATGGCATCAGGCAGCAGCTTTGCAAGCCAAGAAACCACAGTGCTGGCGCTTTGCTTTCCTGGGAGGCGAAGGGCACGTGGATTTCTGCCCCATTCCCCAGCAAACAAGGAGAATCAGAGAATTGCTGCATCGCCCCGGGGTGCTGGGGGCGCCCCTCACCAGCTGTGGATCCGTCCCGCTCACAGAGGTGCTCAGCACATGCCTGCATCGCCCCTTCCACCGCAGGGAAACCCTCGCTGCTGCCGGGTTTCCCACGGGCTGGGGATGCCAAGAAAATCCAGAAATAGGGGGGGGGAAAAAAAAAGCAAACGAAAAGCTTTTGGAAACAGGGGAAAAACCCCACAACTGCTGCTGCTGTGACCCAGGCAGGAGAAAGGCCGGGCTTGTGGCTGCAAAGCGGGGAGGACACGGCAGCCCCGCGATGGTACACTGAGCAGTTGTTGCTGCATTGCACCAGCCTCCATCACACCAGCGACTGAACCAACACCAATCACTCAGTGTAACACAAAAAAAGGGGAAGCAAAAAAAAAAAAAAAAAAAAAGCAGCTTTCTCATTACAGCGCTCTGCCGGGGAGTCCTCCCGCGTCACACCGTGGCGCTCCCTCCTTCAGCAGCAGCTTCAGAGCCAGAAAAAGCCCAGGGCAGCTGCCTCCCACAGCACACCAGGGCGAGGGGACACGCTGCTGCTCCCCCCAGCCTCCTCGGCAGGAGCCAGCGAAGGGAACCCACTATTCACACCCAAACCGCCCAATTCGGACCCCTCCAGAGGGCCACAAGCAGCCCAGAGGGATCTCGGGGTGGGGGTGGGGGTAATGCCTCGGGGTAGGAGCCAGGTCCTGCTCCCTCCAGCCCCACCCCAGCCCCTTCGGCTCCGCAAAGAGCCGTGACTTCTCCCCCGCATCCCCGGTGAAGGATGCTGGGGGAAACGCTGCAGCTTTCTAGGGCGCTCCTGTGCAGCGAGGTCTTTGGTGCCATCGAGCTCCGTGGAGCTCACACACTCCTGCTGCAGCAGTGGGGTAAAACTGGGGAAAAATAACCCTTTACTGGCTCCTGTTTCTGAATAACCCCAGGTACAAAGCCCAGCTGAGCTAGAAACCCACTTCCTACTCACACCCACCCATTTTCCAGGGTGAGTGGCTACCGATGGAAGGCTCGGGGCTTTAGAGGGTCGTACCCTTGTATGAGGAAACTAAAAACCCGTGCGCAAGTGCCACGGGGGGTTCCTCCTGCCGAAGGCAGCGAGGATCAGCGATCCCTCCCGAGAGCAGCTCAGCGAACAAGCCCCGGGCAGCTCTGCCCCCAGAGCCCCTCCCCAGGGCTGGCTCAGTACTCACCGCTTGAGCGGTACCTGCTGACGTGCCCGTTGTCCATGGCCAACGCTCCCCGCTAGCGGGACAGCCTGCAATGCCGAGACAGTCAGTTAGGAGAGGGAAGAAAAATTTTAAAATAGCTGTCTTTCCATTATTTTTTTTAGCAGGGATGCTAACTAGCTGCTCCCCCTCCATCGCTCCTGGGCTTGGCTCCTCTTCCAGGCACAGAACAAACGTGCGCTGAAGCACCTCAGGCACTAACAGAGGAGCTAAAGGGGCTGAAAACCCCACGGGAAGCAGGAGAGCAGCCACGCCGAGACGCAGAGCCGCAGGATTTACCTCGGGAGAACTCAACGGGTGACATTTGCAATTGCTCTTTGCGTGGACGTCTCCCCTCCGGGAGCCCTTTAAGCCCCTCGCTGCTTTTCTAACCTCTTTTCCAGCTTCAATCTTGCCTCTGCCTTCCACAGCTGCCTCAGCCGAGCGGCCGCGCTGCGTCTGCGGCCGTGCCGCGGCCGCGAGCAAGAAGAGCAGCCCCAGCTCTGGGCGGCCACAGGGTTCAGATGATGCCGCTCCCCGGGAATCGATTCCTGCAGCGGGGAAGCTCGATCGCCTTCCTCCCCAAAGGGGTTTTCCCAGGCGAGCTCTACGCAAGATCCATCCTAAGCGTGCAGTGGCTGCTGGCCCAAGCAGTCCCAGCAAAGGCACCGCGCGATGCCGAAGGGGATTTGCCCACGCCAGGGTGTTTCCTGCTGCGCAAAGGGGGTTTGGGAAACCCCACGAGCTCCCAGCAAGCGAATCCATCATGAACTGCGCCAGCTCCCCTTGCTCCCTGCCGGGGGGCCACGGACCACAGACCGCAGACCACAACCTCTGAGGCCCAACCCCATCTTCAGCCCCGCACTTCAAATCTCCCCTCCCCGGAGCCCCCCAAACCCTCTCCACAACTCACACGGCCCTGGACCCACCCGGCACACGGAGGAAGAGCCGGATCGCCCTTGGGTGGGGGGTCACTCGGTATTTGGGTGCCACCTTCCAGCTCGCTTCGGACACCCACAGGTTCAGGCACCATGGGGGTGATCAACCCCCCCAGACCATCCAGGCTTGGATTTTAACAGCTCAAGGTGGAAACTGCCATGCGTTATAGCGTAAAATATCACCCACACTGGCCTGACCCGGCCGGCGGACCCCACTGCAAGGGCCACCCTCGGGACAACAGCAGGAGGAGGGGGGTTTCTAAACATAATCGAGTCGCTAACCCAAACCGCCAGCAAGGCTGGGACAGGGCCAGAAGGTGCCCATCTCCTCCTCCAACCTCCCTCCTCAGGCATAAACCTCTGTGTGCAGTGGATAAACACTCGGTAATATCTTTGCTGAGAACGGGCTAAACTCAGGTCATATACAGACTAAGCTCAGCTTAAGGGACACTTTGCTGTTTAATGCTGGAAATCCGCACCAACATCTTAATAGCGCAACACGATGGAGATTTACCCAAAATAGCCTCTTTTTATGTCCTGAAAAACTGTCGTGCCTAAGAGGCTCCATTTCTTCCGATGTTTCCTGGTGGCTTTTTTGAATATGAAAATCCAGAAGTTTTCAGGACCAACTTTCTCTGCCGAAGGACAAACTTCCCTTTTAAAAACCCTCCATTTCTTTACAATTTTCCATTTCTTCCAAAGCTTTTTCCCCCAAAACATCCCTTTCTAATGAGCTCTAAGCAGCAACTTGAGCAGATTTCCAAGGCATCACCCAGAGACACAAACTGACTGCAGCGTTTGGCTCAGAAATTCAATTAGGTGGCATTTCCCTATTAGCAAAACAATATCAGCCTTTCCTGAGCGAACAAACGAAGGTTCAGGGCGCTCGGGGAAGGGATTTATTGCATTTTATGTTAACTAAGCTCTTCCCTGTGAGTGTTTCACCAGATGCTCTGTCGTCCCCCCGACCTGCCTTTCAAATCCCCTCCTGGGAAATCAAATTTAAGGGATTGGGAGGGGACAGGCACCGCACTCCGACAGGGAGCGACACAGGGACGGCTGCTCTTTCCCTCTGATGAGGGACGGGGCAGCTTCGTTTTCCTGGCGAGCTGCTGCAGAGCTCGGGACACCTTTTCCTGCTTGGGGGGTGATAAAATGTCTCGATGCGGGGAGAGAAACAGCAACGAAGCCACGTGTCCCCTCTGGAAAAGGGGGGGGCGTCCCCTCAGGCTTAGGGGGGTGTTTTGGCACCGTGACGGACCGGGGCCCGAAACAGCTCACACAGAAAACCCCAGTTGCTGGTCCCAGAGCACCTGGACCGACACGGGTACGGCCCCACGCCATGCAGACACCCCCCCCCCCGAGCACACTGCAGCCCCCAAACGTCCCAATCTGAGTTGTAAAGCACAGCAGCGATCTCCCAGTTCACCCTTTCCTTCTTGCCCTAACCCAGACACCACCGCCTGGTTTCACCGGGCACCTGAGACCGGGCTAAACTCATCTCACTGCTGAGCTGGGCCCTCCAGCAGCACCCCTCCTCTCCTCCAGCACCGGCCCCACCGCTCGCACCCACCCACCCACCCCGGGCTCTGGGCAAGGTTTTTCCACCCTCCGTCCCTCTCCTGCCCGTGGGGGAAGCCCGGTCTGGCCTCGAGCCGCAAGGCAGAAAAGTAACATCAAGTTTGTCAAAAAAACACCCCAAAACCCACGTCCAAAACTCGACAAAACACAAAGATTCGGGCTCTGCCCCTCGTTCATGCTCGACCCCAGACTCACTCGCCTCTTGCCCTCCCCATCCCACCACTGGAGCCGCAGAGACGAAGCAGCCGCTGTCCCGGCAGACCTACACCTCGGGAACAAGCCAGGCACCAATCCCACCTGATTTACACCCAAAGACGGGGACCCTGCACCACCCTGCGCCTCCCACGGCCACGGGGCTCGGCACGGCAAGCGCCGGCTTCGCAAGCGCCTGAAGCCTGGATCCTTCCCAAGGCCTATTGCTGTATTTTACCTGGGCAGGTAAAAAATCACCGTGGGCAGGAAAAAAATATCTTTGGGGCTCCACGTAGAAGAGCGGGGACCCTCCTGGCGGTCTCCGGCATTCGCTGAGCAGCAGCAGCGCGGCTGCTCCCCGGCCGTCCCCGAGAGGGGAGAGAAATGCAGCAGTTCCCGAGCTAACCCGGGTGGGGAGTCTCGGGGATCCGGCCCCGCGCTCCCCAGAGCTCCCCGCGGGTTCTGGGGTCAGCGGGGACGGCCCCCGGCTCCGAAGAGCCCCCGGCAGCGATGGGGGACAGGCTGGGGGGGCTCCACTGCGGGCCTGGGGCCGGCTGCCAGGCTCCGCTTCCCAGCGCCGACCGAGGGGGGGCTGCGGGCTGCACCTCCCGCTCACCAGTGCAATGAGTTGGGCGGTCTCTGCGCCCTCCCAGCGGGCCAGACCCTGCTGAAGGTTTTGCTCTCACCCAGCCCGACCCCCCTAGCAAAGCCGGGGAGGAGAAGCGGCCGCCCCCCCCCCCCCCCCCCGCAGCACCGAACAAGGCGGCTCTGGGAAGCGTTTCCCACCCGGTTTCTCCCGGCCGGGGCTGCCGGAGGGACGCGGCGGCCGCTGCTCCTCTGCCCCGGGGCTGCCGAGAAGCTGCTCTGCTCCCCCCGGGGCAGCGGGGCGAGGGCAGCCTGCAGACCTGGGGGGGCCCGGGGGGGCGGTGCGGAGGTCTCTCGCCTCGGTTTGCCTCCCAGGCTCTCAGCGCCCAGCTCCGCAGGCTGGCAACTTTCCTTGGGAAGTTACCGTAAAAAAAAAAATAATCCCCAAACCCCAAAACCCACCCAGGAGCGAGAAGGGACGCTGCCACCCCCCCACACGCCCCCCACGCTGGGTGCGGGCAGCCCTGGGCACACCAGGCAAACCCCTGCATCCCCCCTGCGCACCCCCCACGCTGTCACCCGTGTCGCATCCCCGGGGCTGGACCACGACCCCCCCCCCCCACCTTGTCCCCAGCCCCCCTGCCCCGGGCAGAGCCGCCCACCCTACGCGCTGGCAGCCGGGGAGCTCCGCGGGCTCCGACTCACCGCTCCTTTGGGGGAAAAAGATGCATTTTCTGGCCGATGGCGGCGGGGGGGGCCGCGGCCGCCGGAGCGGGGACTGCGGGCGGGGCCTCCACATGGGGGGGGGCGGCCCGGCTCCGCCCCCCACCCCCCCCCTTCGCTGGGGTGAACCAGGGACGGCCCCCTCTGTCCCCCCCACCCCTTCCGCGGAGTTGGGGTCCCCCAGGCCGAGCTCCGGCGGCTCCAGGGGGGGCCGCCCCAAATCCCACCTCCCACCGCCCCCCCGGGGCCTCTCCCCCGCAGCTTCCCCCGCCCCCTCTCCCCACGGCCCCGCATTAGTGTTTCCCCCATCGGGACCTGCGTCCCCTCCGGTTCCCCCCCCCCCCCAATAAGGCAGATCCGCGGCCGCGCTGCTCCGCTCTGCGGCAGGGCCGGGACGGGCAGCGCCAGCCTCTGCCCCCCCCCCAACCCCCCCCAGCCGGGGTGCGGGGACATGTGGGGTCCCGGCCGTACCGGGGGGTCTCCCGCCGCAAGGTCCGAGCGCTGCCTGTTCGTCAGGACCCCCCCAGCCCTGCCTGTTCGTCAACACCACACACACACACCCCCCCCGCGAACGCTCCGTGCCCGCGGCAAAGGCGACCATCCGCCACACTTCCCCTACACGCGCTCTCCTGCCCGGGGATGGAGATGCCCCCCCCTTCCCCTTCTTCTCTCTTCCCCCCCCTTCCCCTTCTTCTCTCTTCCCCCCGCTCCCTGTTTTCAGCCACCTGACCACCGTTCCAGGAGATCAAGGAGTCATTTCAAACAGCAAAAGATTCACTCCACGTGGCTGGGTGAAAACAAAATAATCGCAATTTTGTGGGGGCAAAAGCCCACATGCCCCCAGCCAGGAGGAAACTGATGATTCCAAAAGCATCATACAGGCCCTTTACGGCAGCGGCAGGACCAAAGAGTCACGGGGTGGGGGGGAAAGCAGCAAAGGAACCTTCTGCATCCCTGGCTGCTACTGCTGCCTCCTCCCAGCAGGACAGGCAGCTGGAACAGCGACGGGGGAAAGGGCAGCGAGAGGCACCCACAAATCGGTGATAATCAGAGCCATTTTCTGCCCGCCCAAGGTAGCAGACCTTCGCCGTGAGCCCGCGCAGTGGGCAGCCCCTCTGCTCTCCAGCCCCGCGGCTGTGGTCACCGAGGAACCAGCTACCCAGGTATTAACAACCCGGAGCCACCCCCTGAAACCCATCTAACAAACACAACAGCCCCACAAGTGGCCTTGAGGGACACCAAAACTACCAAATCCCCTGGTGCCAAATCCCCCGTGAGTTTGCCTCAAACCCCCTGCAAGAAAAACGTCACCCCCAGCGTCAGCCGAGCACATTTGCACCCACAACCCTCCCGCATCCTCCCTTTTAACGCCAGCAACTCACCTTTGGCCAGTCTCAGTCCCAGTACCCGGGCACACCCGCACGGAGGCATCTGAGCCCTTTCCTGACAAAGGAAGCAAGTAAAGAAAACGCCCAGCGGGGTACAGATGTGTAGAGAGGTGGGAGAGCGCCGCCTCCTTCATCCCCACAGGGGTGGTCTCATTTTATGCCACCCCAAAGTGCGGCTTACCAGCTGTCCTTTCATCTTCTCCACAGGAGGCTGCTTCGGAGAACTTCCCCCAGAGACAGCCACAAAAGGATTCCCAACACCAGGCAAGATCCCAACGATCAGAGCCCAGCTGCGACAGCGGGCACCGCTCAGAGGGAAGCGCTGGACCACGATGTTACCCCACAGGTTGTGCACAGCCCGAGTCCACTCACAGCGGGCAGAGAGCGCTTCTGAATTACACCAGCAGAGCAAGGGCCTCTAACACCCCTTTCTCTGAAAATCTGGACAAGTTCGTTAGGTGAGGGCCCAGCATCCGTTAGGGAGAGCGCTGAGGCAGCCGACAGCCCTTCTGCGGGAGAGAATTCAGAGCAACTCGCACTTGCGAGGCAACAGAGAGAGAAACCAGGAGCAGGCACACATTGTACCAAAGAACACACCAGCAAACATCGCTTTATTACACCGGTTCGGTTATCCAGACTAACCATAAAAGCTGTTGAGATGGGTGTAGACAAACAAGTCAGTGGTTTATGTATTAGGTCAAAGCTCCAGAGCCGTTACCAGGGGACAGATGCAGAACACCTCGAGCACTCGCTATTCCTCACCAGTTGTTTCAAATGTACCTCGGGGGGTCTTTGGCGGGGAGGGGAGAAGGAAGGTCCCTCCCGGGGGTGCCTGCCACTACCCGAACCACGAGACAGACCCGGGAGGTCGTAGGCAAAGAGATCAAGGGGGGCCAGCGTTCATCAGCACGAGGAGAATGGAGAGAGCCTGACCTGAGTCTCGCTCAGCCGGGACCACACAAGCACAACACACTGGTACGAGCTACCAAACAGTCGGGGAACAGTTGGAGCTGGAACTAGAACGCCTCTGGCTGGGAAGGCATAGAAATAAATACTCGCTCGACTCCGCACTCTCTGCCCGTTTTCAAACCATCAGCACCTAGTTACACAGCCAGATATTCTTCACTACCTCACGGAAGCACCACAGGATCATTTCTGAGCAGCCGCTGAGCGACTCAAGAGAAGCCTGACACGACCTCCTGTACTGGTCACCCTCCTCCGCCTCTGCCAGCAGCTGGGGCAGCCCCCGGCCCACCGCCTCTCCTTCATTTGTTGAGCTCTCCAGATGCAACCAAACCGCTCCATTAACTGAAGGCAGTGCCCAGTCGTTCGGGGTGGAAAGTACCTGGGTCACTGTACACACGGGAGAAATGCAGGTTTTGGTTGTCATTCCCACACAAGACCAAAACAGATCAAAAATGCGGATGTTTGCTAGTTAGCAGCTCTGCAAGTCTCCTGCCACTTAAAAAGTTTGGGGTTGCACTCTTGAAATTTTACCGGGGGTGTTTATGTCACTTTCTTCTGGATAAACACCTCCCTGAAAAATATCCCTTAACAGCCAGATTAGATCACAGTATTTAAAGAGTGACACGGTTACAGTTACGTCAGTGCCTCAGACGCCAACGCAAAGCCTTAGAGCAGAGGTTACAAAACTGATGCTTAGTGTAGCACTTAACATTTTGAAATAATGACCCCAAAGAAAAAGAAAAAGCAGCCCAGGTTTCCAGTTTCTTTTCCTAGATGCTGAGTCACCAGCAATACCGCTGCCTGGCCTGGCCTGCAGACCCCCGCGGCCGCGCAGCGCTGGGGAGGCCACGCGCTGCCTCGCTGCGCTCTCTGCGGGGCTGGCGCACGCCGGCAGCTCTCGGGTGTGGGGCTGCGGACAAGCCTCTTCCAGCTGGACACGGGAGATCGCTCAGCCTGGAGGTACCTCGGCAGGAACGGGGCAGCTCTGGGGGTGGCAGAACCTGACCTGCCCCTGCAGCAGACACCGAGAACGAAACCCTCTTGGTAAGCAAACTAAAAGAGCTGACAATAAGGCAAATAACTTAAGACTGACGGAGTAACTCCCAGCTTTCTGCTTGCGATACATTTTACTCCATGAAGCGAAGGAAAGGCAGGTTGACCTTTCTTATTTACCCTTCCCTTACATTTAAGAGATGACTAAGACTAAAAGAAATTTTTTTTTTTAAAAAAAAGAGAACTAAGGAGAAGTTGTCTGTCTCCCTAGAGCTGTGATACAACATAAAACTATTGTAGGCTATTCCAGGATGTGGAAAGTCAGTTTAGAGAAAGGCAATAACCCCCGTACTACAGGGGCTGTAACAGTAGTGTACTGTATTACATTCTGTGCAAGTTGCGCAACTTGTTCACAAGTTTCATTTTATCTGTTTATCTCGCTGCAGTTCTGTCAGTTGGTGGCTGAACACTTTACACAATCTTACTCCACAGCTCAAGGTAGTTTCAGCAGAAAAAAAAAAATAATTCCTTTCCTGTGTCTGGTATCTGTACACTCCAAAACAAGTGTTCCTAATGCCCAAACGTCAAAATCAGAATCTCACAGTTTACTGGGAATAGATCAGCTAGATTCCCTTTGCGCTTTGTTTGAAAGCCCCTTGTCTCCAAACCCTGGTTTCAAGGAAGACATACAACACGCCTGAATGAAGATCCCGTCGCGTCGCAACGGTGTTGGTTCTGACTTCCCTCTACACAGACTTTCTCCGACTCTGACTAGGTGTACATGAGGAGAAAGGGTGTGTGTGTCAAAGTGACATCTTCCCCTCGAGAGGATTTTCACACGTTGGAAAGCTAACAATGAAAATTACAAGTTAGGTAGGATAAGGTTGAAACTGTCCAGGCCAACTTGAGCACTACGAGTTCCTTTTAGCCCTTTGTCTGTTGCTCAAAGTTTCCTCTCCCTTAGTTTGTTCCCATTTTGTTCATCCAGTATTGACGAGAGTCCATCACCATTGCTCAAGCATTTGTCCTTTTCGTATTTGTGCTCTTGCTGCTGTCGCCTTATCTCCTTATACCGCAAAGTGATGTCACTAGAAAGAAAACCAAACAGACGTGAACCAGTGATGTGAAGCAACAATTCCAATATACAATAAAGACAAGAAGGCAAGTCTGTCCTGGATGCAAGCGCCCTTGGGATAACTTAACCCACTTGAGTCTTTTGGCTGCACATTTCTAGAATTGCTGATGGCGCTGATTCACTTGAAATTTGTGTTTCTTGCCAGCAGTGTGGCTGTTACCAGCTCTTCCACAAGCGTAACACAACGGTGTGCCCAGTAAGAGCAGCCACTGCTGCTGCACGGGGCCTCCTCTACAGATCAGTGTCATTCTTTCAGCCTTGTGCAGCTGCTTTTCATTTACTTTTACAGAGCAGCAGCATCCAAACCGAGCGCATTTAACTTGGCTGACTTGTCGCTGGCGCTGGGGCGGCTCGGACAACACCAGCACAGCAGACCGTTCCTGCAATGAAGCTGCAAGGCGTCTCAGTCTTGTCTCACTCGGAGCACAGGAAGAACAAAACGCTGATCTCGTCTGCCATCACCACTCACCCAGAAGACAAGGTGGAGTCAGGCACTTCACTGTTCACCTGTTCCTGCAGCGACACTAACGTGATAGTCCCACAAAGACCACAGCTGATCCAGAAAGAAAACTGCCAGGATCACGCACAGAAAACTCCCTGTTTATTTAATAATTCTTAGAGCAAACCACTGCAGCTACAGCCATCCGAGGGCTGTGCTCTATCTTCAGGAGGCGCTGAAGGCTGATGACAGCACATGTCTGAAGACGCGCTGTTGATCAGATGTCCAGAGCAACTCCCCCCAGACCCGGGCTAGGCCTGACCACAGCACCTCAAACCCCGCTTACCGAATGAAGAAACGCCAGGCTGTCCAGGTGAGCACGAGTATAATCCCCAAGATCCAGCACTGGGTGATGTAGAAAGGAAGAGAAAGCGTGAGCGTGTAGGGATCATACTTCACGACGATCAGAAACTCCGTGGCAGTAATAGCAGCAACCAGCCACGCCTGCTGACCCAACTTCTTATAGAACTTCCTGCAAAATAAATGCACAGGTAAAACAAAGCTATTGCTATAAAATTAAGAGAAATTATAGCTATTGCTATAAAATTCAGAGAAATATTCATAAAAAGACAGCTGGGGTAATGATTTCGTTCAGCTTTGTACAATTCTAAAAGCCTAGTCTGGATTACACACGTACTAAGGCTATGCAGGCTGACAACTTTCCTGTTGATGTTACTTAAGTTTCCTCTCAGAAGCTCTGAAAACGTGGGAAGTTAAACTTCATCATCATGTGATGCAAGGAAGTATCCCCATTTTCAGGGTATCGGTAAATCCACATAAACCAACAGCTGAGGTTCAGGGTACAGGATGAAACAGGAGCTCTACTCCCAGATTTCCTCTGCAAACATCAAGTCACACTGCCGTGATGATAGTTACCTCCCGTATAATTGCATTCTGCAACCCGCTCTCTTCCCAAAAAGGTATTCAATGAGCTGTCACTAATGATCTCTGAACGGATTTTGAAAGAAGAACGTTCAATAACAAACAGGCAAGATACTGGAAGACACAAGGACGGCGTTTCACTTCTAGGACAACACAACCTTGGGGCAAATACATGATTAATATTTAATCCCCAGGGTTTGTTTTTAAGCAGTACCAGACAAGTCAATGAGAAGTGCAGTGCTGTGTACAAGTCTAGTGAAGGGCTCATCAATCAGTAATGCTAGAAATTAAACTGCAGTGGAATCAAGCCATCTATCCAGAGGCTCTACTTGCAGGAGGAGAGATTGGAAACACCATCTTTTGGGTCACCTAGTCCTGCATGGGAAATCTAACACCCCAAAATACCTACAGCTGCTGTCAGGAAACCTCATCACCCTCACAGGAACAGCTTTCGGCTCGAAACCTGCTCAGCTGCTTGTGCTAAACCAGCCAGAGCCTCCGCTCCTCGACCTGCTCCGTCCACATCATTTCTAACTGGACCTTTTTACGGCTTACTGACCTGACAGACCAGACGATTCATGTGTCAGTAACCCAGTGGGGTTCTGTTTGGGCAACAGAACAAGCCCTTTTTTTAATGCACTGGATTGCACTGAACTGCCCACTGCAGCACCACGGCTGCGTGCACACCTGCTATCCAACAGCAGAGTCAAGGACATCACTTCCCGCTTGGTAGACTAAATTTTTGTTCTTCCACCACCCATCTTCTGAATCTAAAATGGAATTTTATTCCCATTAGAGGAAAGAATCAAGAGAAAGCTACTAGAAGTTGCACATTTTTTCCTTTTTTTTTTTTCTTTCTCCAAAGTCATGATTTAATTAAATGTTTCCTGAAATCCAACTGCTTTGAATCAAGAAAGACTGAACCTGAGAAAAGCAATACCCTCAACCACCCCAATCACCAGCTGTTTCACCAGCAAGCACACACAACTAACTTTTCCCAACAGCCTTTGGATGGTGTCTTTTATTTAAAAAACACACAAAGCACTTCGGTGCACTTTCCCGTTAGCCCTTAACTGATTACAACGTCTCTGAAGAGGCCTGAGATGAACCACGCAAACAGAAGCGCCACCAACTGAACTTACGAGGTGGCTGTTCTTGCCTTCTATTATTCCTTATTCTGCCCTTGTTCTACATGTCTCTGCTTCAATCAGAGGGAGCATCTATTCTGCAGAGGGCCTTGCCCTCTCCCTCAATCACAGTGTATTCCCAAGACCATTTTCCTGCCAGGTCCCTCCTCCTTAGCCCAGCTGTGTTATTCCATTCCTACCACAGCTTAAGATGGAAGTGAAACAGCCCCAGGGAGAACTGGGTGTAAAGCGGCAGCACTACTGGGGCAGGACAGAGGAAATGGGGAGCGAAGTGATGTGACAAACCCCCGCAGGGCTGGAAGGGAGGGCCGGACACCTCACACGGCCTCTGCAGCAGTGGGAAATGCTGGTCTGGCCTCTGGCTCCTGCGGCAGGCGGCTCCTGTCGGGCTGAGGCACCGGCCTAGCGACGCTGTGATACTCAAGCTCTCTGGGATATACTTCCTTGCTGATTTCACCATGCAGTGGACGAAAAAGAAGCCACCTAACAAACCTTTGATTAGGATTTCCTTGGAGTGGCTGCTCTGCCAGGCAGAGAAACGAGCCCTCCCGCCGCCTCCAGCTGGACCCTGCCTGGTTCCACGAGCACCTCCCGCCATGCTGGGGCAGAGCGAGCTGCAGCTACACATTGGCTCCCAGTTTCTCTTCCCCTCTTCTCATCAGATGCAGGCAGCTGCGCTGGGGAGAGCGGCCTTCCTTCAGCCGGCCTTTTCCCATTGCCCAGCCACACCTGCTCCACTGCATCCCCCTGGATTCTCACTATCTGGGAAGGATCTAAGCACAGAGAGCAGACAGAGCTTCTCTTCCCTCTCCTGAATCCAGGGCGGTCATTGCAAGTCAAGCACACAAAACACACAGTTTCTTAAACACGAGGCCAGAGAGTCATGTTTGACACAATATATAAGTTCAAGCTGCACAAAATCGTTCAAATATATGGGGAAAAAAATATGATGCGGTAAATCAAGTGTAGGTTCTTGCTGACGCAGATGGGATGAGTGATTCCATTTTAAACAGCATCCCGCCTCGGCCAACTCATATGAAAGGACTTCAGAAACTGCTCCAGGTGGTTCATTTGCTATGGCAGATTAAAAGGGCAGAAACCAGCCTTAACACAGAGAGAGAGAGAGAGAAAACGAAACAGCAAGTGTCTCGCTGTGGACTCAAGCTGTTCAGATGACTAGGTCAGCTTTCTGCTTTGCTGATCTGCCTCCTCATTTGCCATCGTCTTCTTTCACTACCTTATGACAGCACGCTGACAAAAGAATTGAAGGCAACCCCAACAGAAGAGCTCTGCAGAACCTAAAGCTGCGGAGGGAAGTTGGTTTCCTGCCCTTTTACTCATGAAAGATTTTAAAGAAAAGTCCTTTTGTTATTTGATGAATAAGATTAAAATTCATGGCCTCAATGCAGACTCCTTAGAAGAGACTTAAGACTAGAAACCAGGAAGATACAACAAGGTGAAATGCTACAGACTCTGACATCACGACACTTCTGGTCAGGAGTATTTCCCAAACTCAGGAGGCAGCATGTCGATCCCAGGAGGAGCGTGGTGGGCAAGAGCTGGAGAACAGCTTCAAGAACGACCCCTCCTCTTGAACTACTTCAATTCTAGGTATTTCATTGTCACCACGCTCAGAGCAAGTTCCTGAAAGCAATGCCCTAGAACTGTCTGCAGATACTAATAATCCTGAATGAGAAAAAGAAAGTCTTCATATTTGAACTTCACTGCTTTCTAGACTACATTCTGCAAGGTTAGCTGAAGAGATCTAATCAGCTTATCTCAGACAATCCCGTCACTGCCAGCCAAGGCAACAACCCATGTTTCTGACAGGGAAGGTCAATGGAATATTCCAACCTTTGTCCACTAAGAAGCTGAGTGTGTTCCCAAAAGGAAAAGGTCAGGAAGGTTTCTCAAGTGCTGTCAGCCGGAAGCCTCTGGTTCAGCCTGCTCTTGCCCAGCAGCTTCTCCCTACAACACAACAGGTTCCTTGGTTCAAAATGCTGTGCAAGTGCAAACACACCCAGTTCAGTTGGTAAAACAGGGGTAGATTATCTCTGCTTGGATGATCTGAAACGCACAAAGGATTTGAAGTCTGTTTGCAAAAGCCTTCGCAGAGAAGTCAGCGAGTAGGACCAGACGCTAGGCTCTGCCCCGCGGCATGAACAGTCTGATGAGGTCAGCTCTGAGGTGCATCAAGCAGAGCCGAGAGCCTCGGAAGCAAGGGGGGCAGTCCCCTCACCCACCAGGAGAGCCAGAAGAGCCGGTGGTGGTGGCAGTGATGAAGACATGCGGGTCGGGATGAGTCTCTGCTGGCTGGATGAACTGCTCCAGCTCACGGAAGGAATGGCAAACCGAGTCAGCAATGAGGCACTGGTGACTGATGGTTCTCCCGATTTCAATGTTATGCCATGTGATTGAACAGGGCGCAGAGGAGTTTTTCCAACCCAAACACAAGGACCAGAAGATTGTGAATGGCGCTAAGGAGAGGAGCTGACCAGCGAGAGGCAGAGACCTCTTCTTACCTTGGAGTTGGAGGCACGTCCCAACCAGTAGGTCCGACACCAAAGGCAGGGGCAGCCTGCCACTGCTGAATGTCCTGAAATCCGACTAAGCAATGTGGGCTGGCCCTTCTTCCCAGCTCTAGGAGTCAAAGCCTTGCAAGGGAAACTGATCTTCAGAGAATGGTGGAACCCTAAATTCTGAACACAGACACTTTTGCGTTGGTGAGCGACAGACAATGAACATCCTTGAAGCCAGACGTTGTCTTAGACTTAAGATGTGGGCTCAGGCAATTTGTGACATTACTACTAAAACTTAAAAGAAAACGTGATTTTGAGAACAAAGCTTTCTCAGGTCTTACATGGTCTGCAGAAACAAAAGCAGCAAGGACAAATATGATGCGTAAGTAGGAACAGTCTGAAAGTACATGCACTGTTGTGTACGGGTGCACCTCGCCTTCAATACACTTTGCTATGAAGGGTGCTCTGATCTGCAAGAGGAGGCCACGAGAGCTGCAGAGGACCAGGGACCAGCTGGAAGACAGCTCAAGAAAAGAAGCGCTTTTAAGAAACATTTTTGCAGTTTGGGCCCTGTTGTCCTTAGAAGGTGCATCCAAGGACTGTTGTTCCTGGCTATCAATCTGAAAGCGAAGTTCAGTACTCCTCTGCCCACGAGCCAGTGGCACTCCAGCTAATTTACACGTTCCATTCTCAAAAGAGCTATCATTTATTAAAAACTGAGGTTAAAAACAGTGCACACAGAATGCCCTTAACAGCAGCTGTTCTCTAACCAGATGTAGTCAGAATTTCACCTCCAAAACAAAAGAACACAAAGCAGATGCTTTGGGATTAGGCCTTTTGTCCCCAACAAGCTGAGCTATCGCCCTGAGATGGATGCCAACAAGCCGGAGCAAATTCAAAATAAAGCAAGTGAAGCTTGACATGGTATATACACAAGAGGACTGGCTTACGGGTCGTCCATGAAGTCGTAGATCTCCCTCATAGCCACACCTCCCACATTGACAAAAAAGACAAGTCGTAACAGGACCAAGTAGTGTTCTGGTGGCATCCAAAGGACAAACTTCAAGTAAAATGTGTTCAGCTCTGCCAATAAAAACTGAGAAAAAGGACATTTTAATTACATGCAGAAGACTTCACTGAACGAAGCCTGGAATCTCCCTCTCTCCCTGCATGACTCCCCCCATCATGTCTCTAACGCCACAAAGTCCTACTCCGTATTACTGAGCGCACCATCAGTTGCAATAATGACCAAGAACAGTTTTTAAAAGTTTTCTGTGTGTTGGAAGAGGTATTAAAAAAAAACCACGACAGAAACCTGGACAAGCACGGCCTCTAATTTTGAACAAGTTTATCAAGAGTTTGAAGTACCCACAGAACTACCAATAACAAATCCTAAAAGCAACAACTTGTCCTTTCACTGTCATTTAAAATCTGACTAAGGGAACCCCAAAATAACAAGAGACATGAGCAGCACATCCTGGGGTTTTTCTGTTTCATTTATTTTACAGTTGTGCAAACGTCACTGCCAAAGCCAACTCAGGAGAACTGGTTATACATTTATAGAAAGATGTTCCCAAGTGAGCTGCCCTGGCAGTGTGATTAAGTGAGCGAGCAGACACAAGTTTCTCACTTCAAAATCAGTGATAACAAATGGCATTAAGCACTGTTTAATCCAAAGGAGTGAGCCAATACCTGAAGCTGCTTAGAAACTGTCAGCTGAAGCTAGGCTTTGCTAAAAGAAACGTTATTGTTCCAAAGACTAGTATAAATTCAGTGGCATCTCTCAGTTGCAAAATCTGCTCCAGCACCTAAAACCCGATTTCTTCAGGGTGCAAAGTTGTGAGTACACACAGAGGAACCGTTCGGAGGAACCTGCATTTTGTTGATGGAGGCACAGTTACTTTACTTCTCCCATAAGCTCTGGGAACCTCAGCACCTCTGCTGTGCCGTGTGAACTTGGCAAATGTTTTCTGTAGCGGAAATCAGGGGACATGAACTTGTATTTAAGGGCCTGAGCCTGCCAGCTGCCTGGCCCTCGCTGCCAGTGCTGCTGCCTGCTTACCCGATCACACCCAGGTCTGCAGCTCGGCATCGGCATGAAGTGAGATGTTATCGAGGGGGGGTGGCTTGCCAAGCTGACTGCTGTGTCCCACCCAGCAGGGAACTGCACAGGGCAGACCCCGCAATAAGCCACCAGATTTCCTATTCCACATATTTCAAGATACTTAAATCTGTGCTGTTCTAGCAACTTAAAAACCACAGAGTTATATCCTGTACCACAGCGGTCATACAGAAACTGGTTAGTGCCCGTTGCCTCTGGAATCACTAGAAGTGTCACGAGGTTTTTTTTAGTTAATCTTCACAGTTGCCGAATTGAAGCCTGAGTTGCTCAGAACAGAGCCAAGTGACAGCCCATGGCTAACACAAAGGCCAAGCCCCCCAGCTGACAGGAGGCAGGAGTGGGGAAAAAGCACTTAAACTGCCACATTTCCCCTCCGTATCAGTGTCACGTGTGTGATACTCGTGTCTGTGAAATGGAAGTTGTGAATGCAAGATGCCCACAACAGTTCAGCCACCCAGCTGGCTGGACCAAGGCCGGATCAGGGAGGCACACTGTCAGTTTGTTGTCACCAGCGGAGAGGCCAACTTTCTCTTTTGTCTAAGTGGGGGAGCCTCGTCACCTGAACTGGCCAAGCTGGATACTGTTAACACCATCACATACGTATCTAGGATAACCAAATTATTTAAGTTTGCATAAAAATATCATCCGAAGCAAACCGGTGTGCTCCAGGAGCCACGCTGCTCAGAGCTAGCACACAGAAAGCTCTGGGTGCAGCCCTTTCCAACGGTAAGGTGGCACGTAGCTGCTCAGGACAGGAAAAAGCCACTTTCAGCCAAAGCCAATGGTTTTGGTAGCAGCAGTTACTTGCTGAATTATGCGTAGCTCCTAGTTTATATTGCTAATCAACATCGTTCAGCAAGCAAGAACAAATACTTATGCAATGAATCTGTAACCTGTACCAGAGAGATGGGAACAGACACCTCTGCTGCAGGGTTTGGAAGTCATCTCTTCCAGCCCTGACTAAAGAAACGTCACCAGCTCAGAGTTCCAGCCTAAGTTACTGTCTGTACAGTTGCTTGAGTGTTACAAAACATTCAATCAATTGATAAAGAAAAACCAGAGAAGTTTCCTTACTACAAAGATTATGCCACAAACTGCTAGCCATCTGCGTAAGCTGGATGCTGGCTTCCACTCAAACTTCACCCAGCTATACGGGGTGAACTGGAAGACAATTCTCTTCATTTTTCCTCTGAAAAAAAAAAGCAGAACACAATGTTAAGAAACAGCACATAAGAGACATCTACTAACATTTCCATTTGAGACACCAATTCACATATGCAAAATGCCTCCATTTACTCCATAAAAATTACTACTTCATGAGATTAACATTCTGTGTTAGAGAAGCCTGTTATTTGGACTATCATTTTAAAGTTTAATATACTACACCACTGCAGCAAGCAGCCCCTCAGCTCTGCTTTGCTAAGCAAAGACACACGACAGGAAAGGACAGTTCATCGCCGGTGCAAGACTACAAGGGTGTTATTAAATTTTAAGTGTCCCAATTACTATGGAGTTGTGCTTACTAGGGAATGGATTATTTGCACAAGGACCAAACAGATCCTCACTGTGAATGGAAGAGTATGGTCCTGACCTGGATTCCTGCATCTCCTTTAGCAATTTCATTAAATAAGCTCATGACAGACAGGTATATTTTTAACAATCTCATTCGCAAGTTAAATAGAACTCTCCTAAACAAGCTTCCCTGCAGTAATAAGTTACCAGATACTTGAGTCATCTAAACACACATGAATTTAATTCACACGAACCCAAACAGAACAACCCTGCAACAACCACAATCTTTCACAGGGGCCCAAACTTTGCGCTGTGCTACTGCTTGCGAAGTTACTTTCTACACCAACTTACTTGTACGTAGGAATGTTCCAAAGTCCTTGCCATTTGTATGTTTTCAAAGAAAGCCAAGACAGCGTCTTCATCCCACAGTAAATTCCTAATCCATTACATAAGATCACATCCATTATCCACTGAAAGGAGAAAAACACAGCGCTGCTGGAGAAGAACCACTACAGCTTGTAAAAGGGAGGATACTACAGGCATGCACACACACACAGACACACTCTCGGTCACAAGGACTGAACGTCCCCAGAGAAGAGGTGCCCAAAGTGTCAGGAGGAAATCCCAGCCCAAGCCTACTCAGATAAAGCAAAAGCGTTCTGCAGATGATGGCTGCAGATTCTCTTCTGCTGTTTTCATTCTGCTACAGAACAGACTTCTCCCTACTTACTACCAGCTCAACTCCACTCTGTTCAGTGACAACTTTAGAAACACACCAAAAAAAAAAAAAAAAATATATATATCTGAACATGTTCCTACGGACTGGATTTTACTATGCCCAATAACTTAGCCTACTCTTTAAGCTTCAGACTGCCTCCTGAAGAAATGACTGATCTCCAGGCTCAGGATGTGAAATTAAACAAGTGATTTCTCCCCCTGCTCTGTCTTATTGCCAAGCGTTAATTCTGGAGATGGAGCTCTTGAGCTGAAAAAAAGTTGGTTGTCCTCTGCATTCAAACCAGCAGAGTGTTAATTTCATAAGAAGTTTTTCTGAAGGCAGAATAGCTTTGCTTGATGTCTTTATACATAATGCATGTACTTTTATAAATACAACCATGTAGCACATCATTACAAGCTTGGGAAAGAGCTCGTACTGTAAGAATAAAACCAAGCCGAAATAACATAAGAACCATAGCTGTGCGCCTTGAACATAGATAATTTTGATGACTCTGGTAACCAATTTACATTTCATAGGAAAACAAAAAAAAAAAAAAAAAAAGAAGTGTGTAACTTTAAGCTATAGAGCTTGTTTTTTCCAAGAGAAACGATCACAGTAGTCCCTCTGGCTTGAAAAAATACACACAAGCAGTATTAAAATACAAGAATGACAAGAATGGTTACACAGACTATCACGTGCAAAGACCATAAAGCTTTTCAGTAAGGCCAAACATTCAGCTTTTAAAACCTTTTTATAAACCACACCAGAAATTCTAAACACAGTAATATTTACTTTTTCAGAAAACAGTGAAGATAGGTTTGCACAGAAGGAAGAGCTGGACACAAATTGCCCTGAGTCTGTGTTTTTGGTTGGGTTTTTTTAAACAGGCAAGAAAAATGACCATCTGAAACTTTATATACAAAGTTTTTTCTTTCTCTTAATTTCAGATTTTATGGTTTGTAGCATCAACAAATATTTGAAAATGTTCAGGGAAAACTTTAGATTCTTCCTCTGGTGTGAAATGAACCAAAACAAATATTTAACCTTTGAAAACCCACAAAATTATACAAACAGTGACAAACATATTGTAAACTCAACAGGGAGAAGCACCAATGCTCC
The DNA here is from genome assembly GCF_047716275.1 of Strix uralensis. NCBI lineage: Eukaryota > Metazoa > Chordata > Aves > Strigiformes > Strigidae > Strix > Strix uralensis. The sequence goes on from NC_133986.1 coordinate 12,904,697, forward strand.
TGAGCTGCAGCAGTCACACACATCTTGGGCCACATGCACACAATATAATGTAGTTCTCACCACTTCCTACCCCTCCCTGTAAAAATCTGTACTTCCATTTAGACAAACACGTCGTGATCTGTGCAGTACATACATGATCCCACCAGCATTCACTGAAGTTTGGCAGCTGGTGTTCCAGACTGTACTCCAGAAACTCAAACATCACACTGATGATCATACACATCCACCAGTCTCGAATCATCAATGTCTGTATAAAGGGAGAAAACAAGTCTTTCCAATATCCACAGTGGTTGCACAACATACTAAGTTACAAAAATGAGTAATTGCACACGAGACTGAGCAGAACCAGACAGCACCTACACTAATGCCCTTCAGAAATCTATAACAAAGGAGAACTCCATAAATACTGCAGAGACATTGCTCAGATGTACAGTTTTGCAACAGTGTATGGAAAAATTATTACTTTTTTTTTCCCTAATTTCAAAACTGATCACTTAAGGAATATGAGATTAATCTTTCTGGACTGTGAACACAGAGGACACACATGGTGTGCTTTGTTTACCAGTTATTTCTACAGTGGAATATCTTGTCTCTAGTATCCAGAGAAGGATCAGGAAACTCATGACAATCCTATTTTTATCATGTGATAGTCTAGTAAAGCCAAATGCTCACAGGCCTCTCAGCCTATCAAGTATGCAGCACCACAGACAAGGCAGACACTGAAGAGCCAGATGATGACATTAATACCATTGCACGAAAGAATAAAGGCAGGCAAGGTGGGATTCAGAAGGAAGTTAAACGAATGGAATTACTGGGTGTTAAACCACCAGAGGTGGCATTCTTCTAATGCTGCTCAAAAAAGGCTTTTCAGAGCCTGTTTAATGCAAACTTTAAAAAAGTCTCCTGCACTAAACCTCAGCCCTGACTCTGCTGGGACACCTGGGTCTACTTTCTACCAGGTAGCATCTTGCCAGGGTGAGTGATGAGGAGCAGCAGCAGCATCTTCCACATTCAGCGTAAGGATTCAGCTGAGCTGCTGTCCTAGAACATACATATCATCTCAGTCTTCTGTCAAAACAAGGGAAGAAATTTGTGGTAACACTTCATTTCCTATTTTTAAGTGGATAAGAGCAGAAGGAGCCTGTGTATCTGGTCTGCTGTATCCTCAGCAGGGTGCCCAGATGGAAGGTGGCAACCCCAAACGTGCTCGTCCTGATGCTGCAGAAGCAAACGTAGCTCAGCAGCGCGGTGCTGAGTGCCTCAGCCAGAAGATGGAAAAATATAAGGTATGAATTACCACACATCAGTCTGACAATGTGTGACTCCAAAGCAAATGGGGAGGCCCACAGTAACTTCTGATGAGTGAGGCACATTCATTCTCAGTACTGCCATTCTGGTGCTTTGAGATGTAGCTTAAGAGTCTGTTACTCAAACCAGACCAAAATAAAAAGAAAAAACCCAAACACCTGCTCATCTCTGTTTATGAAGACAACACACTCAACTTCCAAGCTTTTTATAGAAAAATATGTTAACTGACAAGTAAGAAACACCGCAGGCAGTTTCCTTCAAGCTTAGCAGCACAAACACCCTGGAGTATGCTGGGCTCCCTAAATCCGACCGCAGGGTGACAAGGTGACGTATCATCACAAGCACTTCTGCAGGAACAGTCTCTGATAAAAACGAGGCTTCTTCCAGACCAAGACAGGTAACAGCTTGCACGAGTGGACGGGCATTCTGTCCCATTCTAGCTCCTCAGGAATGGAGGAGCTAGTCTTGTTACCAGGCTCTCACTATTTAGGCATTTTTCCTCAGGATGACATTATTTGTAGAAATAAAAACAGAACGTAACTGAAACGCTATTTTGATATTTAAATTTCTAATGCAATTCTCTTGGATGAAGATCCAAGTTTCTCCAAATTTACAATTCTGTATACTAATAGAGCAAGCCACCAACAAGTGGATCTGATGGTAAAGTCTCCCCATGCTGAGCACACTCATCTTTCGGTTACGGGGGAGAAAAAAAACAGCCCAAACCAAACCACTCATAGCAATACATCTGCGCTTTTGAAAGGGAAAAACAAAACAACAGTTGTAGCTTATTTCTAAAACAGGCTGAGCTTTTTCAGTTTATTATTTATGGTAGTCTTGTAGGTAAAAAAAAGAAAAAAAATCAAGGTCTGCAAGGCAAAATAAAGTTAGCTTGTAAGTTTGCTCAGGTTACAAAAAGCTAATATTTAAACCAAAGTAATCAGCAAAACATGTGTTGGAAGTGTTCTGCCAGAGACAAGCACAACTGGAAATCCTTCCACAGTCAGCTGGTACCAACTAAAACCAAGAATTAAACCACTAGCCATGTAATGATTTAATATCCTGATTTGGATGCCACGGGGAAAAGCCTGCCTTCGGACAGCTGCGGGGGACCATCACGCAGCTCTGCTTGGTAACAGCAGACTTGCCCTGCCTCCTCCAAGCGCGGCCTGCCCGTACGCTACATGCAAAGGTCAGTCAAGCATTTATCCTGCTACAGGAGTAAAGGCTTTTACTTTTATTGATCTGACCTCAGAATGAATTACGGTGGAGGTGGGAGCTTGTCAATGTAATGTCACTTTGGAAAGAAGTGAGGTGACCTACATGGTCAGGGATAAAAACACACCAAGCCTTTCATGTATTACAAACACTTAGTCTAGTTCACAGATGACTGCCAAATATAATTGATCATGGAGACTGACATCACTGAAACAGAAGCAGTCAGGCTTTAAAAGTAGAATAGTCTGTAACAGAAATGTAACAGAAGAGCCATTCTTACTTTCAGGTACCAGCCAAAAAAGTGAGCAGGAACAAATCCATCCAGTTTGTCCTATAAAGCAAGAAGAGAGAGAGTAGGTCACTTTGCACTGCAAACAATAACCCATTCTTAAGGCTTACTTTTTTTCCAAGAAAAAGGTTCCTGTGCAAACCTCGTGGAGTTCAACAAGGCCAAGTGCAAGGTCCTGCCCATGGGTCAGGACAATCCCCAGCACAAACACAGACTGGGCAAGGAGTGGCTGGAGAGCAGCCCCGAGGAGGACTTGGGGGTGTTGGTGGGTGGAAAACTGCCTGTGAGCCAACAACGTGCACTGGCAGCCCAGAAAGCCACCCGTGTGCTGGGCTGCATCCAGAGCAGTGTGGGCAGCAGGGCGAAGGGGGGGATTCTCCCCCTCTGCTCCGCTCTCGGGAGACCCCCCTGCAGTGCTGGGTCCAGCTCTGGGGGCACCAACAGCAGAAGGACACGGACCTGCTCGAGCGGGGCCAGGGGAGGCCACGAAGATGCTCGAAGGGGCTGGATCACCCCCCCTGTGAGGACAGGCTGAGAGAGTTGGGGGGGTTCGCTGGAGAAGAGAAGGCTCCGGGGAGACCTTAGAGCAGCCTCCCAGGACTTAAAGGGGCTACAGGAAAGCTGGGGAGGGACTTTTGATCAGGGGGTGTGGGGATAGGACAAGGGTAACAGTTTTAAACTGACAGAGGGGAGATTTAGATGAGATCTAAGGAAGAAATTCTTCCCTGTGAGGGGGGTGAGGCCCAGGCACAGGTTGCCCAGAGAAGCTGTGGCTGCCCCCTCCCTGTAAGGGTTCAAGGCCAGGTTGGACAGGGCTTTGGATGGGCTTTAAGGTCCCTTCCCACCCAAACCATTCTGTGATTTGATGAAAAATGCAGCAATAAACTTCAGTTGTTTCAAATACCAGATGCATTTTCTGAGTTTCTTTGTTCTCAGGTACAGTGAACAAGCTATCTTCAAAGAAAAGTCAACAATTTCAAGGGGCAGAAACTGAAATTAGGATCATATTGATAAAGTGGAGATTGCCTCTGTAACGCTGAATGTCACATTCCTTGCCTTCCAAGGGGACAGAAGCAGAACACATTCAAGCCACAGCAAGAACGTGCATTTCTTTATCAGGTCCCCATCGTGGATCTAGCAGAGGTTCTTATCAGTCCTGCCACCGTAAGCCCCTGGCACAGCCTGCCTGCCTCCTAGTTTGGGTGCAGGTCTAGAAAAGGACAACTGCTCTGTTATTCCAGTTCCTGAGGCACTGAAGACTTACACGGTAGGCCCAGAGGATTCAGTGCTCCTCACTACACAAGCGCTAACAGCTCCATGCAATCAGGGAGTTGTAAATAATCAGAATTCCTTTGCCCTTGAATCTCAAGTCTACGGTTTGCCAGTGAGAAACAATAACTGATGGTTTCTGGTATTCAGAAAAGTGCAACTTATGGGTTCCTTGGCAACATACAGCTTTTGAACTCCGTGCCTCAGGGTGACTGTAAGCAGCAGATTCTTTAAGCGCACAAATAAACCCAAACTCCTAGGGGGAAAAGTTTACATCAATAATCGGAGAAATGAGGGTTGTTAAACAGTTTACTCCCTCTCCTGGGCAACGTAATTAGGTACAAGAGACACATCTCCATCTGATCCACAGGAAAGGTCAAGGGAAGAGACATAGAAGCTGAAAGAGTCAGCCATGCCCTGTTCTCTCGTTCAATACTCAGAAAGACTCATGACTGCACTTTGAAGAGTTCAATTAAGCAACCTTTTACCAAAAAACAGTCAGACTCATTAGCAAGTAACTTTATTTCTTTCTTACCCAGATATTGTGAAATGGATCCGTTTCATTGCCAGGATCATAAATAAGGCAGTTGCCACCGTAGTCTCTTTCTGGCAAAGGAACCCCTAAATGTGGATCAATGTACTTCATAAACTGTCTGCCATCTTGTACAGTCTGCAAAAGGAACACAAACCCCATGTTTCCCTCTTAGTGAGCATTAATGCACACAAAAGTACAAAGATAATTGAGATCAACATTGTATCTTCAAACGGGTGGTTTTTTCAAATTGGTCGCAGAACAGTTCTTGAAATATATCCAGACCTCAGAGCATCACACTGCAGATATACCTGAATTTCTGGGCCTCTAATGCTAAATGTTAAGGAAAAAAGTGACTACTGAAGGAAACGAAGATTTCTTAAAGATGAAAAATCAGAGATCCTTAAGTGTTTCCCAAGCCGCCACTCTATGCCCCCTCCCTCCCAAAAGCTCAGCACTCGAACTGGCACACAATCCAGCCTTCCCGCTGACCCTCTGGCCCTTCCTCTCCCCTCCTCGAGCTTGGTGAGGGTGAAGAAGCAGCTGCCAGTGACTCAGGAAAGGCTTGTTTAACGGCTCCTGTGTTAGTGGCCTTCTGGCTTCCTAGAACGGGAGAGGCCCAGCAGCCCTTTAAACACGAGGCTCGATGCAAACACAGCACATGCAGGCATCAGCAGATCGAGCACACCGGGTCGGTGCACCGTTGGCAGGATTAGTCACGCATATGTGCTCAGCCCACTTCAGCTGCAGAAAGTAGAGAACCGCGCCGTGTTTCATGGTGGAAAAAATATACTGCAGCTCGTTGAATAAACAGTCATTTCAAATAAGGTGCCACCAGCAGCACGGGTGGGAAGCAGGCTTGAAGCAAACAGCAAGGAAGAAGTTATCAAAATATTAGTTATCAACAGTGATCAAAACTTGAATTAATTTACTAGAAACTCAGACAGACATTTGCTGAATAAGCGTTTCCCAGTGGAATTGCTCACTGTTGTGGTCAATGTTTTACAACAGAAGCAATGTAACATCTCCAACAGACTTGTAGACAGTAAAAGCAGGGCAAGGCCAAAATTAGTTAATAGCAATAATAATGGAATTATAGAATAAAACCACTAAAGTCACTTTAACTGTAAGACAAGTTGCAACTATGAGCGAGCTTGTATTTGCTTTTAAGGAAGTTAAGTCACTTACAGACTCAGCATAATTTTAACCTTATTTAAACCTGTGCAAAGTAATAATGTATTTTTAGTAAAGAGCTGAGCAACAGCTAGTGAGTGTCCTTAACAACTAAATGGCTGGTAACACAACATACTGCCAGAGGAAAGCAAAGCAATTCCAGGCTTTTCTATCAGAATTCAGAACTACAAGAGTACTATCAAATAAAAATGAAACATATTATTGTCTGACTGCAGCTCATCAGGAGTATCATTTACAAGGATGCCTGGAAAAAAACAGGGTGACATGAAACAGTGAGAACATAAGAATAAATTAGAACTGAGTAAGTATTCCTCAGTGGTGAGGAATAACGACAAAAAAGGCAAGACAGACCTGTTCATGCCTGTGAAAGGGTCAGAACTCCACTCCCTCCAAGCAGGACAGGCAGCCTGAAAGAAACCCTAATGAGACATTAGGGCCCTGCGTAAGGGTTTACACTGAACCCCCAAGTTACGTCAACAGGACAAACTCACATTGTTGTTTACTGATCTACTGCAGACACATTCCAGCTGCCCACTGAAACAATAAGCCAGGCAAAAAAAAAAAAAAAAAGACAGTTTTGTATTCTTAAGAGTTTGGCGCTGACTTTTGGGGAGGGTCCAGGAAAGCCAAGCAGAACAAGGATTGCTAAAGCCAAAGGAAATCTCTGATTAGCTGGAAACAGTTTGATCAATGTTAAAAACTTGTTTGCAAAGCAAATGCCCTACTCCAACAGAAGACAGATCCTGACACCTCTGAATTCCAGTCCCGCTTCAAGCTCACTTGGCCTCTAGAGACAAAACATTTTTAAAAAAAAAAAAAAAAAAGTTCCTCATCCTTCTCTCATCTAAAATGATTTTTTAAAGCTACCTGATGAGTATCTGATGGTACTTGCACAATCCTTTTAAAATACAGAGCACCAAAGGTTACCAAGATGTCAGCAAGAAGGACCTGTCTGAAAATGAACAACCGGGGACTCTAATTGGAATCTAAATCTGAAACACAGCCGGGTGTCTGACAGCGCAGGACAGTTACCTCTCATGCTTTAGTATCTCTACATTTGCTCCCGGTTTCAAATCATGCTGTTGCCTGAGGAGATGACTGCAGGAAGTGGATTGAGTAACTGAGGAAAGGATGAGTCGAGCTCCTTCTTGGCACTCAACCTTGATTTGCAGTGGTGTAAGTACACATACAGGTGTAAGTACACACACAATGGCTCTGTTAATAGTGCCAGGTTTACTGCTCTTGCTGATCTCAAAATATTTTACTTCTATGACTTCTCAGAAATGCAGAAGCTGAATTGTAAGAGGCAGGGGAAAAGTCTATTTACTGAAGGATGAAAATACGGTAAAAAATAGCATGCTTTATTTGGAAGTACCGACAGCATGTCTGACTAGAAAAAACGTAATCCTCAGCTTGCTGCCACTACACTAAGTTGTGCATGAAGTTTCAGTTTATAGCAAAAAAATCATTCAAAGCACTTATCATTCAAGGTAAAAAGTATTTCAAAAGATTAAACAAGATGATTTCACCCCACAATCTGTAGGTTCTAACAAACTAACAGCTGGTACGCAACTCCAGCGAGTCACATCAAGTCCAGCAGAGCAGAGACTAAACATCAGAAGCACCAACTCCTGATCGTTTGATCTAAACAAGAACTCTGACTTCTTATCAACTCATTTAAGAACTCTTCACCGTGGTGTCTAACCTAGGCCAACACTAACTGGAGGTTAGATAACAAGATGAAGGATTCTTATAATAATTTTTCCTCAACCTAGAAATCTCGTTAAATAGCACAATGATTTGATTTCACAAAAATGAAGACCATCTCCTGTAGTCAGCAAGAACCCTAAAGAACACAACAAAGGATTTTGTATCCATGTTAAACTGGTATTTAGTAACTAGAGGTCTAAGTTACTTACCTGAAAGAGGATAAAGATGAGGAAGAGCTCATACACCACGCTGACACACAGCCAAAACCTCCAGTAAGCTACAGAAACGGACAAACGGGATGTTAGCAAGCGTCCCAGCAAAAGAGCAGCCCATTATTCATTTTACTGTAATATAACTACACAGTTCAAGAAGAGATACTCCACCAAGAAATTATAAAGGCCAGCATTCAGGTAAAGTGTTCACCATCCTTCCTGAAGAGCACAACCAGAAAGGCTCTTTAACTGCCAGACAGGCTGCCACGTAAATCTGCCCGAATTGCTCAGACACTGACCTGGGTTGGTGAGAACAGAGCAGGACCCACAAGAGCTGTTCAACCCAGTGAACTAAACATTGAAGAATTCGAGGCAGTGACACGTGCCACCTGCAATGCTCTCCAGCAGTCCATGGAAGAGAACTATACTCTTCCCGAACTAACCCAGTTTTTCTCTCCATGATCTCATGTAACCTGACCTGCCCAGCTTTGGTTTTCCTTGTCATGGGAAAGGCAATTCGCCAACTTCTGCCTATGTGCTGCTAAAACAGACAAGACCAGGACCAGCAGGAGGAACCACTGCTTTCACTTTTGTAAGCCCACCTTTGCCCCTGAAGACGAGGTTGTTTCCTCAAGGGGCAGATAGCATTTCAAAATGCGAAAGATATTTGCACTTTCACTAGGAATTAAATTTAAAAAAAAAGTACGAAAGGTTTAGCAGGTACTAGATGCAAGACCTATGAGATCATCCAAAACTCTTCATAATAAGAGAAATATCATGCAAAACTCAGCTACTGCAGAGTCTGCAGTCGCTCTTCACGCTCCCAAGGTGTGTGATTACAGATCTTCTCACACTGAAGCAACACCTGAATCTCAAGGGTACACAAATTAAAGTACTTATACGCTTCCAGCTCCACCACTGCCACCTCAGTTGTCCTGAAGGGCTCAGTCCCCAGGGCTCTCTGAGCATCCTGGGTACAAGCTCTGTGCTCCACAGGCTGCACTCACACCTTTAATTCTTCCTACTCCACCCAGAGACTGGTTTGGCCTTCGTTCCGTAAAGGGATTTCTGGGCTCTGAAATCTCAGCCAGCGTTTCTGTTAACTCCTCTACAAGAGGAAGCTGGTTAATGCAGAGCCAGTATGTGCAGAGGCAGAGTGCTCCAGCATTTCTTCCTAACCACATCTAAAAAACTGCACAAGGTAATTCAGCAAAACTTGACTCAAGTGGATATTTAAATCTCTCAGTAACGTCACACACCAATCACTCCGGAATGATGTTAATTGACTTTCCTTCAGGTGTTTCCTGTTTATCCTTATAAAACAGAGCTCTCCTGCCACGGTTCCATCTAGGTGATACTTAGAATTGGACTGGGGCGAAGAGGAATCGAGACAGTCACTCATACGGGTGAGTGGAGACAGCAAGCGATTCACCTGCATGAACATGGTTTGCCATGAAGTGAAAAAACCAAGAACCTTCAGGCCTGACCTGGGCATTTATCTCTTAACTCCAAGGCAACTTAGGTATGTTCATGCTTAAAAGCAGGACCATGACATAAATAATGCAAGAACTAAACAAACTCCAGGCTTGCAAACATACTTGCTTATCAGCTCAGAACCTGGAATCAAGTAGCCATGGTGCTGCAGAGCTTCCTGCAGGCTTGTTTGCTCCCTGAAACAGATATAAATGCTGTCTTTGCCTAATTCAGTCTCAAGTAGAAAAAAAATTTTAAAAAAAATCTACATTTTTAAAAGAATCTCTAACAGCCTGCTTCTGATACCATCATTAAAATAGACTGAAATGTGAGAAGGTGTGACTCTTTGTCAGCAAAACCACTAAATGAATTTCATTGAAATGTCCTACTTTACACTTCCAGGAAAAAAAAAAAGGGGGGGGGAGAAAAAAGGCAAGTGTGGCCTGGATAACAGGACCTTCAGAGCTCTGTAACAGCTTTCACTGGAAATTTGGAACTTTTAAGATTTTTACTTAAAGTCTATGAACATAATTGTCATTCCTTAATTATGTAATACCATGAAGTGTCTTCTTAGGGGTCAGTCATTAAAAAAACTCAAGCAAACCTCTAAATACACGTTACGAGGTGGTTTTGCCCCCTGGTCTCCTTGAAAGAAGGAAAAGCAGAGTTCAGCCTGCCTTCTCCTTGGTGAGGCAACAACCAGTGCCTCTCCTGCAGCTGTCCTTACACAAAAGTTGTAGAAACCATTACTTGAGACTTCTCTCCTTCCTTCAGATTTGATTTAACTTTCAAATCCCCCAGCAAATGTCAGTTGGAAGGACCAACTGAGAGCACGTGTGCACCCTCTTGTCATCCTGGAATGCAGCTTAGGAAAAATAAGGAAGCAAAACACCCTCCCCTGGTCAGAGGATTATCTGGAAGAGAGGAATCTCTCCCCAAACTGGCACCACTGTGCTGCCGAAAAATACTTCAGCCTTTTGGATGCAAGTCTGTGGGATAGAAACACAGTGGTGACTTTTTTTTTTTTTAAGGGATTAAAAAAATTGGTTTGTTTGATAAGGTGTTTTCTATGCTTTCCTATAATGACTGCATACCTTCAAGAGTAAACATTATGTTCAAGCCAGAAGAACTAACCTTTCATTAACACACTTCTCCCACAAGAACTGAGCATTGTTTCCTTCAAACACCACCTTCAGACTAGGAGCCTTAAAAATGCTGAGTTTCTTCTGACCTATAAAGCCTGGTGTGACAGATTTTACACTACTCAGACATAAACATGGCAGACTAGTTCTGAAACTGATGCACGTACAGTTCAGAAAGCAGAAAAACCTAAATCCTTATCTGAGCTTTTCCTTTCCTATAGGCATAGGGGTCTGGCAACAGATAATTTGCAGCTGCTGAAGAGGCTCAGCAAGACTTCATAATGAAAAAACAAGATCTGGTTATAATTTAGTGCGCTTTCTCCCTGGCTGACAAATACCCAAGAGGTTTTGAAGACTACTTTATATCTGTACATGTACACCAGAGACAAGATGTTTTCAAAGCTGTACAAACATTGTGTTCTCTCTCTTCCTGGACCAGCCTCAGCTTTAGCTATAAAGTTATTTTTGGCATACCTCTAATATTTGTTTTCCTTAAATGCACTTGTCACCATGAACCTCCCTCAAATTAGGACTATCTTTCCAATTAAGTAGGCTCCAACTGATCATTTACATACCTGATAGCTTTGTGATGACTATGCTCAAACACTAAACAGTTGCCATTGTAGGGAGACCTGAGAACAGCAGATGAACACTTAAGCGAGCGGTGCCTGACTGCATGCACAACCAGCCACTTACCCCTATTCACCAACAGAGGTTGGAGTTTGACCTACGCCGCCTGAAAGGCTAAATGAGTAAAGAAAAAAAAAATTCTCAGGAAAGCAGACTTATATTAAGAGGGGAGACTAAAAGCAGAACTTGTTGCTTTAGCAAAATGTTTGCTTTAGCAAAACCAGCAGCGAGTTGACATAGGCGAGTTGTGCATAAATAAATCAGGTGGATAAACGCTGAGTAAGAAGAGTTAAACAGAACAACAACATTAGGCACAAAAACCAGACAAAAAAAAAAACCGCATCTCTGAGCTGGTCATAAATAGGTACACACGTACCGAATAACAGGGCTCCAGAAATGACCCGACAGAAGCAGGACACGGAACCTCACTGCTTTTAAGGCACAGCTTGAAGAGTTCATGTAACAGATCTGCTGTGGCCGCGGGTGACCGCAGTGCCCTGCCTGACCCAGAGGCTCTCTTCTGCCCTATAAATGGCAGCAGCGCGCAGCAGCGGCCTGCGCTGCCAGTTCCTTTGGGATGAGATCTTCCTCCCGGAACAGCCGCGCGAGGCTGTCAGCGACTGGGCTGCCTGGTGGGAACCCCCCACTACACCCCTCTGGAGCGGGAGAGCCGGCACCCAATCTCCTGGGGCCGCAATGCCACGCACTCCAACGCCGGCCAGAGCCTTCCCCGCGGAGGGCTGTGGGGAAGGGCCACCACCCTCCCGGGGACGGGCACCCACAGGGCTTGTTGTGACTGGGGCACTATCCGCTGTCCTAGCGAGCTGCTACAACCCCAAAAACCACCCTTCAGAAGATCATCCCATCAAACAAGCGAGAGGAAAGGTGGCGTTGAGCCGAAAGACCACATGAATACACTCAGTATGTGAAGTGATTGAATAGACCGGAGCTTCTTCGATCGCCCTGTTCGTGGATGATTTGATTCTGCTGAAAGATACCCAGCTTCAGTCCAGTAACTGCTGTTTCCAAGACAGGAGCAGACAGAGGTGGTAGATGTTGGCTCAGTCTACACTAGAAGTTCGCTGTAGAGATCTCTGACCTTTGGACTTTCCCCATCCACTTTGTACTACTTCGATCTAGGGAATAAAAATGACTTCCATCCCAGACAAAACCACTGGATGTTCCCAAACTGAAAGCACCCAACTATCGCTGGTGTCCTTAAAAGGAGTAATTTGTCTTACAGGAGGAACCCAAATTAACTGTAACAGAAAGAAAAGACTAAAAACTGCCATTTAATAAGACCTCAGAAATGCAAACTTCTGAATAAAGCCCTAAGTTTGCAGAGGTGTGCTGTGGGCACTGCTCTGGAACAACGTCTGCTTTGATCAAGGTTTTTAACTTGTCTACTGTTTCTCATATAGAATAGCATTCCTAAACTGGAAAGTTAAATTTCTGGCATAAGAAATACTTATAGCTTTATCTGACTGTAGGAGAGCCTAATGCTTTCAGGAATATTATGTAAGCCTATATAAATTCCCTTAATTCTTTCTCAATGATTCACATCTAAAAATAGATAAAAACCCCAAAGATATTAAAATATTTTCATACTTCACCTGAGATAACACTACATGTGCTGTGCTTTCAAATGCTTTCAGGACTTCCAGTCTTACTAGAAATCCTTAAAATCATAATCAAGGGCTTCTAATCAACCAGCTGTTGTGGATGCTGGACACAGGGCTCCAGCACCCGGACACACGGCCAGAAGGGCAGCCCATTGCAGAAAGGAGGAGGGGAAAAAAGAGGGGGGATAAACAAGGGAAGTGAAGGTTTCAAGAATGTGGCAGCTCACACAAAGCTTTTTACTAACAACAGGAAGCCAAAACAGGGAGATCCAAGGAAAAAAAAAAATCCTATGCTACACACAGATTGAAAACACAGAAGGATGGCTATGCTGTCTGGAGGCTGGGTGGAACTGGGAGGCTATGTGATAAGTGTGTAGTGTTAGTGAACCTGTATTATTATTTAAATTATGACTTACCTGCTCTACAATAACACAAATATTTATGTTCACCATAAGCCATGCAATTTATCAGAAATATGCAAGTGACTTAAGCAACATAGATTACCTGGATGAGGTCTTGAAAATGGTCCATCTTTAGCTTGTGTAACTCCAAAACATAAGAAAACCAAAATACTGGCAACAATACCTCTGAAAGGGAAAAACAGACAAACTGTTTATATTGCTTCATCTTCCTAATGAAATTGTAAATTATATTTTTTGATGTAAAAAATGTCTGGTCTTTGTTTCTTAACTACTGAACATGTCAATCAAATAGATGCCTTTTGGAGATGATAGTTCAGGGAAGCAGGTATAAATTCCTATTCTTTTAAGCGTGGTTTCATGACAGACTGCCTCAAACCCCAAAGTTTACCCATCCATCCTTCTCCCCCCCTCCCCACAAACCGCATGCTTCCATTCCCTCCATTTTGCTGCCCCTGACTGGTGTCCGGCCAGGCTGGTGAGGAGCCTCATCTGGCCCAGAACTCACCCAGCAAAACCAGAACAAATCAGCAGCTCCTTGATGCACGCAATGAGCCTCAGCCTGCAGACTGCCATGAGGGGCACAGTAAGTCAAATGCTTCCCTACGTCTTTGAGAAGCTTTTATGCCCACTTTGTCAGAAAGACACTTAAAATTTAGCAGCAAGAAAGCTCTCAAGTTAGAGGGCTTCTCATTGCTCTAGTAAAATTTCAATGAAATTTTAAAATGAACTGTTGAACCTGTCACCACTCCAAAAAATTTCCTTATTCAACTAAAGACAAGGAGGAGCTTGTAAGACCAAACTGGCCCTGGTGCTATTTCAAAAGCTGGAGCTGTAATATCGACCCTAACAGAACATAACAGAGGCATTAAAGAAAAACAATTATCAGCCCATGGGCCAAAGTATACCGAAGACCCACAAGCCCATGGCAACCCCCTAAGCCCAGACCTGCAGAGTCTTCTCTCCCCCACAGCAAGGTGAGCCCTGAGTCAGGACCACCAGAGCCACCTGCCCGGGGGCAGCACTCGTGCACCTCGCAGGGTGAGATGGGGCAAGGCCTGACCAGCTGAAAACCAACCCAGGAAAAAACAGCTCTGCTCAGCTCTGTCGGGGAGGAACACAGCAGCCCCCCGGCAAGGCCAAGCATCAGCTGAAGCCAGTGTGGAAGGGCAGGCGAAGGCTCCGGGAGGAGATCCCTACTGATCAAACAGCAAAGCAAGCAAGCAACATTGACTGGAAACCCACTAATTACATGCAGTGTGGTTTTCAGTAAAGTTCTGTTTAGCAAGTAAAAGAAAAAATGAGAAAATGCAAATACTCATGTCCGAATGCCTGACCCTCACCGTCAGGAACACCAACCCTTCCGCACACAGAACAGACCCCGAGAGACTGAGATGTGAGGTAGGTGGGTGAGGTCTGGCATTTAATTTCAAAGTACCTAACATCAACTTAAAATCTCAGGAGAATTTTAAATAACTGAAATTTTAAACATGTCACGTGCATAAAACAGCATTTCTTTTCCAGGAGTCACCTCTTGTTTTCCATGAAGACAAGCCCCATGGTTTCTACTTGGGCATATTCCTTTAGTCTTAATGGATGAAATGCTATAAAGCGATCCAAAAATGCTCTTTTTTCTACATCTGAGCTCCCAATAGATCCCTCATGCTTTCTCATATTACCTGCTTAAGAGCTGGCTGAAGAGATAGATAATTGGGAAATCCCTCACTGCAGGGCAGGGCAAGCGTAGGCCATGTCTGCAGTCCATGATGCAAGCCTTGACCGTAAACAGAATGGCTCTGCAGGAGCCAGAGAAAACATCCAATAATTTTGCTTTTATTGAGAAAATGTTAAGATACCAGAAGCAACAGTATCCATACTTCAAACATCTCAAAATTTCTTTCAAAAATCAAAAACCAACGGATTCATGAAAACTATTTTGCAACGTTCACCTCTGACTATAAAAAGTTTGTGCTTCCTGAAAGTAAAAATGGGGTTTACTTAACAGATGTAACTCAGTTGTTTCTCTTGCTTTATGGCGTTGGGAAGCACAGCAGAACTAGCTACTGAATGAAACAGCAAATAGACAGTTCCATCATCATTTTCAAAGATAAGGCGCTAAAAGTTTTCAGCTGATCTCAAATAATGAGAATATTCTGCATTTTGAGTCACTAGTCCGTATTTGGAAATACCAGGACTACAAACTTACCTTTCCACAGAACAGCTGTGTTCTGTACCATGGAACAATGCACATCTCTCCGCTCACTACCATTATGCTCAGCCCTGGACCAAGATGTCCACGATCACTGTTTTAGGCCTTGTGGGGGTAATTTTCCTGAAGCTGGAGATGACCTGAATCTAAAACACCGCAGGAACTTACAGTTATGTTCCTTTTTCTAAAATTCACTCTCAGCCAAACAGCAGATGCAGCAGCTGTGCTGAAAATAAGCTGGAGTTTCAGCTATATTATTTCACTTCAAGCTCACCATGGGAAATTTTGAAGAAAATCACAAATTTGCATAATAACCATGCCAGCTCCATTACCTTTTTTTTTTTCCCCTGCAGTAACTAAATTTCTCCCCTTAACATCATCACAGTGCCTCCTTCGAAACTTTCAAAGCCTCACCAGCAGCTTGGCCTGCTGGCTTGCCATGGCTTGAGGCAAGAACAGGATTTGAGGGGGGGGTTCCCCAAACCACCCCTGCAGGCAGCCCGGATGGACACACAGCTCAGGTATTTTCTTGAGCTAATGTATTTTCTTGAGTAGCAGATCAGGAAGACACTAAACAGCAAAGCCTGCCTACAAAAGTAATTTCAGCACTTAACCAGATCAGAAAGGGAGAACATGGCAACAGTTTTGTTAGTACAAACAAGCTCTTGTCTGTGTTATTTTAAGTCGATTCAGACACAAGACAATGAAGCTTGTCTACGAGTATCTGTGTACGGTCCTTTGTTCCGGGGTTTTCACAAGACAGCTCCCACTGCCGGGCCCCTCCCTGGCTGTATCTGCGGTGGCATGACTGGCACAGTCCCCTCCGCAGCACCACACGCCCAAGAACTGGCAGAAGCTCCAGCCTCCTCGTTCCGTTTTTTTCCCTGGGGGTGTTCAGCGACAGGAGTTGGAGATCATCAACTTCAAATCCACGCACAGCTGTTTGTCACCAAGCTGAGCAGTGCTCAGTTATTGGCAAAAACTAGGGTAGAAAGGCATCTTAGAGGAGAGACTGTTTCATGGCTTGACATTCAATGTACAACCCTGATTCATACAAGATTTTTTAAACCTGAATATGTTTTTTATATGGAAAAATTATTAACTTTTTTCCAAGAACCCCTGCTCAGCATTCAAAGTATTTGGAAGATGTGGATTTCTTCCACAGCCTTTGTATGCAAAGGAGGTCACTGAATATTTATGTAGCTACCCTCAGAGCTGGAGCTCAGTCCTGCCGGGGATGGGCTATTTCAGGGCTGCTTTGAATGCTGTAGGAACAGCACGAATAAAAAGTCTCACTGAGCAGACAGGCTTTGCAGTGCAGCATCTCTTTGGCTCACAAAGTAAATTTTCAACTGTCTTTACAACAGAGGCGATTTGATCACATGTATCACCTCATCACATCAACATCTGTGTGGATGATCCTAATGAACTTTGACTAGATTTGCATATAAAGCATTTCTATAAATCTTATCTTAAAAAATTAAAATTAATTCTTCCTTTAATTGCCCTAACGTGTTGCAGGAAGGGAAACGGCACTCAAATGTCTGCATATAAACAGATGCAAATACAAATCATCGCTACAGATACCCCACCTCATCATCTCATCGGTTCATGCTCTAATTTGGTTTTTGCCCATCCTTTCTGTCCATTAATCCAGCCACTCACCCTCCCCTCAGCTGCTCCACCAAGGGACTGGATGAAGCACTTTTACAGAGGAGACGATGCGAGCCTCAGACCCCTTCCTATAGCTTTAGCTAATCCAGGAAGCACAGCCAGGGCAGCTAGCGCAGCAGTTTGTGTACTCTGCTTCAATTTCATGTTCTGCCCTAAGCACCTAATGCAGTTCGCAGGCACTCTGGCACCTGTCAGCAAGAGCCAGAAAACAAAGGAGGTCCAAGTGTTTGCAAGAGTGGGTTCAGATTTGCACCTAAGGACCAAAACACTGCTCCACTGTCATTGTGCAGCACTTGGAAGTAAGAAAGCGTGACAGCTAGAGACACTGCTCCTTGGTACTAAAACTCCTTCTGTTCATTAAGCAGGAGAGTGTTCCCATGAAATATCTGCGCACAGTGGCAGCTTCACACAGGCCAAAATTTTAGATCAAAACACACAACAGCTCTACATGAAGACTGAAAAATATCTCAGGGTAGGATAAGGTATTTTAAGTTACAGAAGCAAAACAAAAAACCAAAAAAATCTGTGAAAGTTGGGGATATGGATATACTTATGCATATTGTGACCACCTTACTCCTGCTCTGAAATGGCTCTTTTGTCCAAACATACACTCAAAGAGCCACAGAAAACCAGTCAGGCACAATGAGAGGTAAGGGAGCAGCAGGCGCACGGATGCTAAAGGAGGTAAGAACAATGGCTGGGATGTGAATTGAGCTGGAATCCTTCATGCTTCATGGTGCTAACCCTGGCACAGCACTTACCTCAAAGAGCTTCGAAAAGAGATTTCATTGAGATAGGAGTTCACTGAAAATTGACTCAGCACAAGGAGTGTGCTGACCACCACAGACACTTCCATCCGCGCTGCAAATCGGGGCCAAGGCAACAGAGGTGAAGCTTAGGGAAAGCCCACAGGACTCGAGCGCTATGTCTGCATTGATCTTTAGCTTGGAAAAAGTAACGATTTGGCCAAGTTAACTATTGTCTTGGAATTCAGTACGTAGCTTGAATGACTGGGGCAGCGTGAGTGTGAACACAGATGTACCCTTCAAAACCAATAACAGAAACCAGTATTGGGAAGACCGTACACAATTCTCAGGATGCCGCTTTTCAAGTATTTTTGCATCTAGATATTGCAGGCAGTATTCCACAATCAGAGACGCAGAAGTGATCAAAGAACATCTGCTACTCATTGCCTGGTATGATGCTGTTAAATGGATTTTAACAACTGGGCACATTATTCCCTGCACTGAATACGCAGAAAGCAACTTCTATTTCATGAAAGAAAGGTTAATCTGCTGATTAATCTTCTCTGGTTTTGTTTTTATTAAAGCAGTAAAGGCTCTAATCTCAATAATAAGATATTCCACTGAGTCACCTTAGATCTGTATTACTCCCTAACGATGTGTCATCACTTCTCTTTCAGCTCTTCCCCTTCTTTATTCTGAACAGTCACTCCAGAGAATGTCGCGCCGCCATCCCTTCCCTAGACTCCCTCATTAGAACTGGGAATAAACCAGCATTTGTTCACAGCAAAGCCTTGCAGAAATCCCCCCAGCTCCAGCCAGGGCACTGTGTGCCAACTTGTCCCACTGCACTCCCACGCATCAAAATACAACCGCTCAGCTCGGCACACGCGTGAGCCTGAATTACATGAGCTGCACCTATTGTGCAACTGATGGAGAAACAACCACGACTATCTCAGGAAATGCCCTAATTCCTGCACCTCCATGACAATGAATACTACATCCTGAGTCACTTTCAAAAATTAAAAAAAAAAAAAATAGGAAGAAACCCTGTAATAGCAAGAGGAAAACACAGCGTTATATTTAAGAAACCAGACTGGCAGAAACCAGAATTATTTCCATGCTTACAGCAAGGATGCTTTGCAGTCTGTAAGCACCCCCTGAATTTTTAAAATATACTTAGATTTTTAAAGACCACTTTTCTTCCCCCTTTTTGTTCCCCACTTTATTTCTTTAAAAAGAGAAGAAATTCAACTACAATTAATCAGCCTAAATTATGGTAGAAATGGACCACATACGTAAGGCTTCTCATTCTTATTTTCCAAGAGTTTCCCTTTGGGCTACAGCTCTCATGTTAATTTTCAACAACAAAAAAAGGTCTGCATAGAAATCTTGAACATAATTTTACAAAAAGCAATCAGAAAAATTTAGTCACAGCTCACAGTTTAGAAAGTTAGGTTATTTTAAGAGGCAGAATCATTGCCAAAGAAACACCGCCAGCACTCTGAGGCTTTAGAAAGTTTCATATTTTGTTTTAAATCACGCATGCACGGCAGCCACCAGGTCTGACAGTGAGTGACACTAAACTGATTAGAAATTAAATTCAGGGACCAGCATCAAAGGAGCTTATAGACTTATGCTTGGTTTTGTCACTTTCCAAGGGTTCGGGCATTTAAGCAAGTTAATGCAAAGGTCATTTGAGGTAGTTTATCCACAAGGTAAAAGCCTGCGTGGTGGTTTGTGCATAGGGCTACCTTTCCTAATAGACACCTTGTAGAACCTCTTTCTCAAATATTTACCTCTTTGTATTGTAGGCTGTATCTTGCGGTGTTTCCTCAAGCAAGGTTACGTAGCCCAGCGCACACGTGAGGATGAACAAGACTGTTAAGGTATGAGCTCTCCTAAAATTTAGAACAGAGAAAATGGACATCAGAAAGCAGAAACACTTATACCTTCACCTGTCAGCAAAGACCAAGTCCAATACTTAGAGAGTGGTCAATAATACTAAAGAGGTTTGATGTATCGTACAGCACAGAAAACAGAATTTACAAGGGCACTAAATGCAGTTCCCAGTCCGCTGGGCACCAGCACGCAACAAGCCCACCACAAGAACTGCTCTTGCTCATTTTCCCCCCAGTGCTTTGAGTTAAGGAAGATTTGGACAAACACTTGCCAAGTGAACAAGTGCAACTTGAAAAAAATTAGCACCAGCTGTGCTAACTCTTCGATCTAAAAGCCTCCGGGTTTCTCTCCTGGTTTGTCAGGTACATACTCGATGGTGCTGCTGCACAGCTCTGTTCTAAAGCCTGTTAATAAAAACTGCAGCAGATTGAACAGACTCTTAGAGAAGGGAATTCACTCCAGACGCGAGAATTACACCTTACAAGAAAAACTAGCAATTAAAAATATAAATCTCTGAATGAGACCAGTTGCAAGTGTAAGAATTACAAAGCTGCCTCTAGATGCCCCATTCCCAGCAAGTCTTACATAAGTTTCATTCCACCTTAGCTGTCTCAAGCAGGTACAGGCTGTCGGCTAGAGGCTTGCACCCGCAGAACTACCCACAGCCATCTCCAGACAAGGGGTTTCTGCTGGCACAGCCGCGTCGGCAAAGCTCCCCAGTAAAGCCTGGTGGTTGTGCTGCGCTGGGAACAGGGGCTGCTGTAACATCCCAGTACAGGCAGAGCCTTGCCAGTGTACCTGCCGTCACAAGATCTCGCTTTCCCCCCCGTGAGAGTCCATTTGCTCACAGTGATTTGGTAAAGCACTACATGTGACAGAAGAGAGAACTAAGTACACACGGCCAGAGCCAGGAGTTAAGAAGAGAACATACTGCAGCTAGCTGATACACACACACGTACACCTACTGACTACAACACGTATAATATTCTTACATTGCACTGTCCGCCTTTTGTTTAATTTAAAATTTAAAATTCCTTTCCTAATGAGAAGCCATTTATTATTTTCAGTGGAACATTTATCTGACCTCAGCTTGGAAGCACGGGAAGTCTGGCCTTCTAAGATCAAATCATAAAGACACAAGTCCTGTTTTAGAGTCCACAACATCTTTTAAAACAAACAATTAAAATAACGCAGGTATAAAGCATCAAGCTTAGAGAACAGAAACACTGGGCATGAAAATGACCGTATGTGACAAGTATTTGTACATACTGGCTCTTTTTTCATTTTCTTTTTATATTCTATTGTAATAGAAGTTAGCGTTATATTTCCATTTTATGCCAAAAGACTGAAGTTTGTATATATTCAAGTTGTACGGTGCACGATAAACCAGAGATCCCCAAGGATTTCTAAGAAGTCCACTTGCTTACCTTTAAACATCAGTAATCTACCTAAAATTGCTCTGAAACTTAAGGCAAGCGTTATTTTGAACTACAGTTTCATCCTAATCCAAACCACAGCCACTTCTCACAGCATCCTTTTAATCCCACTGGAAAACACATGCAATACCTCATAAGCAGATGCAATCCTCTTCTGCCGCTGCTGAAAAGGTGTTCAGCATTTAACACTATCCTTCCTCGCAGTCCAGAGGACACAGACTAACCAGCTCCAGAAAAAAAAAAAAAGAGAAGGATCCACGAGTATTTTCAAAAATAGGAATCAACATGTCAAAAAAGTACGCGAAGGCTTCGCCGGAGCAAGCTTCCTGCTCAACAGATGCATCCTCCCTCTGACTTGCCTCCCAGGATGCCAAACACCAGGTGATTCACACACCCCATATGGAACATCCATTTAACAGCCATGTGACACGGTGCCTATTTTGTAACCTCCTGTAGTTTAAAACACTAAATACAGACTTCTCAAAGGAGGTGGTATGGAGGGGACTGAATTAAATGCTCTAATTCACTTAAATCAGACCATGGTCTCATCTGCTGCATTTATATATGTACATAATTAATACAAAAACAACCTATATTTTAATCACAGAAAAGGGTCGCATTAACTGCAAGGCTATGCATTAGATTTTACGCCTCGTTTTACTGTTTACCTTTTCAAAACTAATATCTAAGAAGCTACTCAAATGCTGTCTTCCATCTTACCGTGTCACTGTCATGACACCTGTATGAAGTCAATTACTTTTTCAATGCGTTGAGTGTCATGTAAGCTGCCAAAAAATCAATTAGCACATCTTCATTTAGATAAACACATCTAGAAACTCATCTGCTAGAACAACGATGGTCTACTTTCATTCATCCCTGGGGGCAGTTGGTAGCCAAGCCCACGGTCAGCGTTTGAGAGCTTCATGCGCCCTGCTGTCGGTTTATTCTTGGTGCCACAACCACCAACTTGAAATTCAACAAGCTCCCCTGTTTAATGAGAAGGAAGCTAGATATCTCATCATTTCTCTTTTAGCTCAGTTTTCATTCCCAGCTGAAGCCAGATTCTCTTGTAGCAAGTTTTCAAGATGCTTAGCCACGTAAATGTATTTTCAGTCTAGCATGAAATCCAGAAGCCAGGATGAAAGACCTTCTCGATCAGTTTGTCTTCTGGAAGGAGCAAGTTGGCAGCTCTGACCAGAAAATGACAAGTAGTGACAAAGTGATGGCAGAGCATCATGCAAACCTACCTGCCAGAGGAAAAATTAAAAAAGCAAGCAAACGTAGATTCACACCATATCTTTCCACAGCTAGAAAGTTAAAAGAACAAAACAGAAATCCACTCTCCTATGGAACAAGACAAAATGTAAAGTGTTTACAGCAGCAAGAAAAATGAACAGCATACAGAAGTACTTGTGTGAGTGAAGTCAGGATTAATTAACTGCATAAAGAGGGATTACTTTAGTCTCCGCGTACACTTTAAAATAATACGGCAAGAGGAAGACAAGGCAGCTAAGAACATCCCCAGCAAGGTAAGCATGACAGGAATTATGCAGAAAGGTTTATGTCCTAGCCTGGGGAGGCTGGAAAGAGCCAAGCTAAGCAGGGCAGTACCTTCCCCTTGGAGCCGTACGGGAGTTGGGACAATACACCAGAAGCAAGGGGGGTACAGACTACAGCCAATTCTAGGAGGTTTACGTCCAAAAATCAGAGAAAGCAGTGCCTAAAGGTATATGCATACAAAAATATGTAAGGCCAGGAAGGTCAAGGAGAATTTGCAACAAACTCTGAACTACTGAAAAGCTGGAACATTAAGCAGCTTACTTTTCTGCATTTTCCTGACTTTCTGTATCCCACACCTAGCTCTTTCCCCACTGAAACACTGGGGCCCTTAAGTTAAATAATTCAGGTTTGGGTTTTATAAAAATCCAAAGCAGTGGGGGCTTTTCCAGGCAAGGGTAAAATTAAGCTCAACTCTTAACTTCTCTTTTCATCCATCCTTCTGTCACATTTAGAAACTGTAGGTTTTTCAAGGAAATTACTATCAGAGCTCTTCTTTTCCAAATAAAGTGTATGACAAAAATGACCTAAGGAAATTGTTTAAGTACCTCGGGGGGGTGGGGGCAGAGGTTCGGACAGATCCGCTCCCTGGACGTAAGGGAGGGAGGGAGGGAGGAATACCCCAGCGACTACCCCAGCAGAGCCGGCAGTCGATAACCTCGCTCAATCTCCAGCACAAACTAAAATCAGTTTATGGGGCCGCACCCTTATTATCCATTGCTCTGCATAGGTGTTCTTGTTTGTCATAAATGATGCAATAACTACATTAAAAACAATAACAATCATTGAGAACATGCAAAGGATTTATTTATTAATCTTTTTGTCAGTTCTCTAAGTGAAATAAAATTACAAACAACAGCCAGTACCATTTGCCTCTTTGCTTTAAAAAGTTAAACCAGTAGGTACTGCTAGAGAAAGAATGTGTCAACAAAAACAACTAGTCCCATCTTAGCCTACCATCAACTCTGTCACAAAAAAGTATTTTTTGTCTTTATTCCAAATAATGGTAAAGTCACAAAAGCATTTCTGAAAGAGATTTTAAAAGATGAATGAATGTCAAAGCTCTCTACTCTCCATATACCAACACATCATCTGACACATGCTGGAAATTCTAAGGAAATACGATAAATAGACAGTACAACAGATCTATTACTTCAACAGCACTTTAGCATTTAAGTTATTGTGAAGAATAAGATACGGAAAAATACAACAAAAATTAATAACAATTTAAAACTGACCAACATTTTGACATTCAAAATCAAAATCATAATTGACAGGGAAACAATCCTGTTTGGATACAGAGAGGTTTTTGAAACCTTCAACAAAAATTCAACATTCGTCCTAATCTTGATAATATGTCCAAAACTACAGAGATGAAACAGAGATGTTCACGTTGCACAGGGCCAAAGCAAGCGGTCAGGCCTCAGCGTTTCAAAAATAAGAGGTTAACTGCCGGTTTGTGACATGAGAGATCTCTCTCATCCACCTAGATCACAAAAAAATTATCAGTGGCAACCAAACCAAAGTATGCACTTTGTATGTGACACTGCCTGAAATCTCCAGGCATCTACATCTGTAACGCGACAGAAACGTGGCTGGTGGGCTTAAGCTGTAGGCTGCGCTTTAGTCTGTTAAACTCTCAGAGATAATAAAAAAGTGCCTATTCTTAGACCAGTAGCAAGTCTTCAGCACATCTATAAAGGTACACAACGCTGATTAAATTTCTGTACATACTTGTGACACTCCAAAATAGTAACGTTCATTTTCCTTGCCATAAGTTGGTGCCTCGCATAAAACGATCACTCAGTAAGAGAAGTACAATAACAGGTACCTCCACAGAGAAACCAGAACAATGGATTAAAGAGAAAGCTTCGGCAAATTAGTCATTTTCCTTTGAATGAGAAGAGAGAAAAGACAAAGTTTCCATTCATCAGTTCTACAGAGGTCACAAGTTAAAGTGCCCAAAACGATCTATTTTAAATATTGAACATTTTTACATGTTTAAACCTATTAATCTTTGTTTCAGGTTTTAGTTTAAAACAGTTCCACTGAGACAGCACAACTTTGCATTACAGGTAACATGCTTTAAGCAGGTCTTTTTTAAAAAATGGCAATAAACAGGAGGGGGAGGAAGGTGCCCTTATGCCAGACTTAACTCTGTAAAAGCACAGAGTTAATTCTGGGGGCTGACGATTTGTTTTGTAAACTGCTGCAGAACTCAAGTGGTCTGACAGCTCTGAGGAGCCAGGGTTCGGACACCAGCACAGAAGAAGCCGTCCGCAGGGAGCTCCAGCCATCCCCAAGCACGCTCAGACACAACCTCTGCACAGGGTACACCAGTACAAGGAGAGCCATTTCCCCATGGTGGAACTAATCCTGCGTGCTCCTGGCACGCTGAGCCTGGGATTCCACCACATCCTGAAGACTGGCTCTACTGCCCATGGCAGTGGGGGCCGGCCTTTGCACTGCCCCTGAAGAGCAGCCCCAGGCTGACTCCCACCACCCCCCCCATCCTCCTTCAGACTTCTGGAGCGCGTTTACAAACAAGAAACAGATACAGAGAATTAATACGAGGCCTAAAGCCCAGGTGGGGCTTTAATTCTCACGGGGTCTCTGCGTAAAGTCATTTCTTCCACGCTTGTAGCTCACTCGAAGGCACTATGTGACCCCTCCCTTTCAGGACAGGGTAACGACACCCGCATCCACCAGGAGCGTGAACGCACCCGGCCGACTAACAGGGCTCGGCGGCGTTGCACAACTCCTCCGGGATGTTCCAGCAACAGGACACTGCCAGGGCTCAAAAAGCACCGGCTGGGTGACACATCAGCAGCCTGATGCAAGATTTCTCTGCTCAAGTTAAGCAGCATGCTCCAACTTGGGCAATTCTGACCAGTAGAGAATCGGAAGAGCGGATCAGCAAATACAGAACCTCACCAGGGCCCACGTGAAAGAGGCAAGCTTTTATAGCATGGAAAGAAATCCAGCAAGTGTTTCCAACAAGTTTGAGGAATGTTGCCTTGGAAGTGCTGCAGCCAGCCCTCGGGAGGGCACAGAAAAAAGTTCCTGCCAATTTGCAGATCTTCTGTCTCCCTAATCTCTCCTGCAGATAAATCACCATCTCTTCCTCCAGACTGCCTTAGAAAATCTCATGCTGCTGTAAGGTTCATTTTTTAGAAGTAAGAACAATGTGCAAGGAATGGCTAAGTAATACTTTGAGCACCCATCCTCTATTTCCAAAAATGGCTGCTTGCATACACATATCCTCATTTCTGCAGAAATATCGCTGTGCTGGCCATCACAAAAGATTCCTCACAATACTGGGTAAAACAAGAGAAACATCCAGGCAGAGACATCTCCAGGCTACCTCTTCCTTAGCTGCAATTTCTACACTTTTTGCACCAAACAGTCTGAAACAATTCCTACAAAAGCTGTATTAGCCCATAGAGCCTTCTACCCAGCATTTCCCTTTTTTTTCTTTTTCCTTTTCTTTCTCCCTTTCTTTTTCCTTTTCTTTTTTATTTAATTAAACTTCCTGAGCTTCACAGATCCCTGCTGCCACACCATGACCTTAGTAACTAACATCATATCCACATGATGGCAATATAGAATTATTTAGTGTGAGAGATAAAAACCATCAATAACCAGAGGACATTACAGTTAATTAGATTCAAATTAAAGTAAGGCTTAGTAAAAGCAATTAACCCATAGAGTCACAACGTAATGTGGTGGCAAAGACATATCTGACATCTCCCAACGTCTTCAAATCAAGACTGGATGCCTTCCTGGAAGATATGCTTTAGTTAAATACAAGCTATGAAATATATACAGAAATCAGGGATAACACAGAAATTTTAGGAGAGAACCATACACACTATCTAACCAGATGATCCCAAACTGGTAATCCAAGACCAGGCTGGGCTGGCACAAAAACACGCAACACCCCACCACCTTCCGCTGCCTTTCACTGGCTGCTAGGAGGAAAAGGAACATTTCCTCTTCTCTTCAAAAAAGTTGCTGCACACCATTTATTATTTATTTTATTTAGTGGATATAAATGGATTTGCTATTTCACTGAGCTTTTTTGCTCCCCCCAGAAAGACACGCAGCTCCAAGTATCTTTAGGCATCTGTTGGGGTTACTGCTCACAGGTAGCAAATCCCCAGCTTCCACTGGATTCACCTTTTCACACACAAAACCAAGTCCCAGTGGCAAAAACCTGTAAGACACAGCACTCACTCTTCCACTGGTCACAGAAACAAAGCCACAGGGATGTTACAGAAAGCTCTGTGTGGGCGTATTTAAAAAAAACCCAAACAAAACGAGTGTTTTTTCCATGCTAGCTCAGTAAAAATATCAGATTTATTGTGCTTCACACGATACAAAAAATACAAGTCAACATCTCAGGCACAAAGAGGTCCTTTGTCTGCATTCAGAAAGCTAATTCTGTAAGCAGACGGGCAAGAAACAATCAAAGGTACTGGAAACAGCAGTGAACGTGTTTGCCTAGAACAGCACTTGCCAGGCAGGCCTGATATTTCCAGCTCTCTGCTAGTAGTAATAGATGTTTTGAAATCAGTTCAGGGATAAAAGATACAGAGACCGCCAATCTGTTTCATAAAGCTTCTTCCGATTTAGTTCTTTGACATTTCCCGATGACAAAGAGCTGTCAAGGCACTGATTGAGCAGGTTCCCACAAGGTAATTAAAGTACAGTATTTTCCAGTTACAAGAATAAAATATTATACAGCATGTAACTCGTTTTTCGAAGTTTTAAAAAGATTTTAAAAGAGCAGGCAGACAGCTGGAAAGTATTACCTCTCCCAAGGATCACACTGATAGCGGTAAGGTTACCTTTACAAACTGAACTACCTCTAGAATGATTTCTGACTGTGTCTACAAGTGCCAAATCCCCTGAATTTTTCCCAACTGAGCAGGCCGTGTGGGTAACCTTATCGCCGAGCTTCTGAACTTCCAAGAGAAAAGGTACTTTCCATACTTTTCCACACAGGCAAAGGCAGAGGGCACCTACTCTCTTAAATTTCCATTTTCTGTGACCAACTCCATAATACACAGCATGAGAAGAGTACCAAGGGTCACAGGAGGAAAACTGTTCCTCTGTATAACCTTTATTCTCCGCCGCTGTAAGAATTGAGTCATTACCAAAGAATATACTAACACACTCGACACTGTCATACACAGGTCAAAAGTAACAGCAGGAAAACCCCTGAAACTTTCATAAGTATTTCAACTCCTGGCTGCCAGTGCAAGCGACACACACTACTAGGAAAATAAAATAAATAGGTAAGTTAAGGAACAACTTGACAACGCAGTTGTCCGCACTGCCCACCTGGAAGGGACTAGCCGACACAGGGGAAGCTCCTTGAAGAATGGTTGCACATTTGGGCTTTACCCCCACAAGAGGAAAAAGGTGCAACAAGGGGAGATTAAACAATAAAAACAGCATTAGGTGGTTTTAAGGCACCACAAGACACAGGGCAAGAGCCACCTTAACTAGATAGTAAGAAATTGAGAGTTTTACCCATTTTCCATTTATAAGGCGGCACTACTCCGCAGACCTCGGCAGGATCGTTAGTCACTCGCTCACTCAGCCTACATGTGGCAACGCTACCGTGCTCGCCAAGAACAGTCCCCTTGCCCTCAGGACGACGACAGCCCTCGGCTACACTCGTGTACGTTGGGCGTTGCAGAGGCCACCCCGCAATCCAGCGGCATCGAAGTGTTTCTCTGCAGTTCGTACTGGCATAAGTATCACCTAGAATCAGCAGCTTCATCAAGATCAACACCCCCCACTCCACTGCTGCCCAGATTGGCAGGGTGAGAGCCAAGCACCCTCCCCCTTCTGCTCCTTAATGTCAAACTCGAGCCAAATCATATCACCCTCAGCTCATATTCCAAACGAGGGACTTCCAACGTCAGCTTGGTTTCCTTAATCACAAAGCATTTAACACACCGGGAAAAACTATGGACATACACACACGCGTGCTGAAGTGGATTTCTGGAACGACTCCAGCAAACACAGGATTTAGGAGCACTTTTCTAGGTACAAACACATCTCTTCCTGCAAGGACTGAATTTCACAAAGAACTGCTTTGCCCACTGGCCTAACACCAGCAGTCGTGGCTTTTGCACCGATTCTCTGGACTGAGCGTGCCGCAAAACCATACGAAATACCTGACCAGCAGAACTTAGGCATAAGAGCTTGTATTTTCTAGCAAGATTACAGGCAAGGATGTGGGCAGAAAAGGCCTCTTCCAGGACTGAGGGAAGGAGATGTGGAGCTCATATAAATGATGCTGATAAAACAACCGGAATCAAGCATGAGAGCTCACCCACCAGTTCGGGCTCCTGAAGCGCCAGGAGCACCCCCAAAGCACTCGAGCTGAGCCAAGCTGAGCCGAGCCGCCTTGGTTAGGGGTACAGCTGGCTGGAGGGTTTATCGCCAAGACTGGGAAAGGAGATGTCACGGCCAAAAGCCAGTCCTAAATCGTTGTTAAATCCCCAGGAAACAGTAATTAACAGCGCCACAATCCCAGGAACAACATCTTGAGACACAGCCTACGGTTTCTCAATTCTAGCACCGGTATCTGTTGCAGCGAGGCCAGAGCAACGCGAACCGCGGGTACCGCGCGGTAAGTCGGCGTTTTCCCTGCCGGAGCCCCACGCGCGGTGACCCATCGCCTCGGCACCTCCGCGGAGCCGCGCTGAGGAGCGGCGCATCCCGCCACAGGCAGCGCCGCGGCGGGCAGAGCCCCGCGGGGAACCGGGAACCACAGCTCGGTTGCGGCGGCCTGCTGGCCACGGAGCGGCGAGGGGCCGGGGCGGGAAGGGGCCTGGCCGGGCCTCGGCGGGAGCGGGCGGCGGCTCTCACCAGAAGAAGGTGTTGGTGCCGTCGTCGTAGACCTCGGACTCGGTGCTGCGGCGCAGGCCGGGGCCGTCCCTCTCGGCGCCGGGCGGCGCGGGCCGCTCTGCCGCCGCGGCGGGGGCGCCGCCGTTGGGCTGCGGGGGCTGCTGCTCCTCCAGGGCGGCCTTGCCCAGGGCCCCGCCGGGGCCCCGCCGCTCGCTGCGCCTCATGGCGAGAACGGCCGCGGAACGGCCCCACGCTCCCGCCGCTCCGCCGGGCTCGGGAGGGGGGTGAAGGGGAGGGGGGGTGAGGCGGGGCGGGGCGGGGCACGTCCCCGACGCGACCCCACGTCGGCGCGGAGCGGCCGCGCAGGCGCAGAGCGCTCCCGAGGGAAGGGCGGGAGGGGTCCGAGCGGGGCGTCTCCCGTTGCTGTGGCAACGCAACCGGCCGCTTCCCGCTGCCGCCGCCGCCTTTCTCTCACGGGACGGAGCCCCTCCGCCTCCGCTCCCTCACGGAGGGACCCTCGCCGCCCTCCTGTTGCCTCCCGCTGGCGGGAGCCCCGCCGCCGCCGGTCACAGCTCCCTCACTGAGCAGACGCGGCCGCCTCCCGCCGCGGTCTGGGCCCCTCCGTGCCGGAGCCGTGTCCTCCCCCGGCCTCGCCCGGCTCCAGGCTCTCCCCCCGCGCCTGCCGTGGCTGCCTCGGGTAAGAGCCGAGGCTGAGGTGCAGGCCCCGGCCCGAGGGGGAGGACCCACAGCACGGCCGGTGCCCGCGGCCCAGGCCGGGGCGCTGACTTCGAGACACAACACGCTTCCAGACCCGTTCCGCTCAACACCAGCACAGCCGAAAAACTTCAGCAGTCCCTGCGCGGCAGGATGGGGTTTCCATAACGCTGCAGGGTGGGAGGAGGGAAGCACGGCTGGGTGAAAGCGCACCAGGAATTTACGCTGACAGTTGAGGCGCCTGTTTCGCCACAGCCCGGGAGGGAGCAGCCCCAGCCCTGCTGTCAGGAGCTCCCATGCGATGTTTGGTGCGTGTGCCTCGAGATGTGAAACCTGGAAATGTCTTTGTTGGAGCTGGCAGGTATTTGCTTAGTCTGAGGAAAAAAAAAAAAAGACGAGTATGGTGTTTCCTCTTTCCAAAAAAATATGAAGAAGGGGGAAAAAATGAAGAAAGAAAACTGTCTTTTCAGCTGCGACTGGACAGCGTTATGCTATGAGTACGTAAACCTGCCATTTGAAAACTAGCTGTATTGTAGCAATATTGGATGCTAAAATTCTGTCTCTTTTAGCAAAAGTAACCAAAGAACTGTAATTAAAGAAAATAGCTTAATTTTATACGCACTCGCTTGAACTCTTCAGGGCCAGGTGCTCTTTGCCTGACTGTAGCGTGGCTTTCAAGTTAGTCCCAGCCCCGTTACTCCCCTTCCTTGTGCGATGAAACACCAAACTTTGGCGTCTGCGAGAACACGAGTGTGTTGTGCTGGCAGAGGGTTTTGTTCCCACGTGGAGGGTCTGGCCGGGGCTGGAGCCACCTGCTCGCGTCTTGGGGCGCACACTGAGGTGTGTCCTGCGGGACACGCGCCGGTGCAGGGTGTGGGTGCTCCTGGGCCCTCACGCCTGCTGTATCCTTACAATTCCTTAGCCCCGCTCGGGGGATCTCTTCCTGCAGCAGAACTTCCCAAGTTATTCTTCTGAAATCCACACCAGGCCAGGCCCTTCAAGCAGAACAAATCCCCACGGCGCTCCCGGCCCGCAGGCAGGGACACTTTTCTTTCTGGCAAGGTGCTGGGGCCCTCCTGCCAGCGCCGGCAGCACCGGGAGATGCTGCAGGGAGGGAAGGGGAAGCCCCGCGGCAGCAGAGCAGCCAAACCCAGGGAGAAACGAGAGGAAACTTTTACGTGACTGCAAATAAATGAAGTGGCCACATGATGGCAGCAGCCAGCCGGGTCAGCCGCAGGGAGCCCGGGGTTCAGCGGTTGCCCCAAACCACCAGCTCTGAACCATTTGTATATGAAAGGAGCTTTGCTGTGTTGGCAGAGCCACCCTTCTGCTTGTTTTCTCTCTCAATTAGTAAAGACAGCTTCAGCTGTGTAATTGCCAGCTCTGAGCGAGAAGGATTTAACCAAAAATTCCACAAGAAGTATTTAACCAAAGATTCCCCGAGAAGGTGGAATACTCCTGCCCTTTGAGGAAAAAAAACCCAACAAAACCACAGTTCTGCAGATATATAAGGACACTTCTGGCTGCTGCACCATCCCCTACCAACCTGAAACACTCTCTCCTGACTGCCCCACTGTGTTTTATGAGACCTGGAGGCACTCAGCTCATCCCAGGAGATGCCACCTCCCCTTGCAAAAGCAAAGGCTGAGGTCAGGCAGTTTCTGTCCCAGCAGGGAGCATCCTCCACATCTCGGTACAGCGCACGTGGCCTTCGCCAGTAGCCATGGGTAATAACTGTGCTGGTAGCTATAGGTACCCATGTATGGGGACAATGACAAGGTTTTGAAGCTTGGTCGAGGGAGACTTTTTGAGAATTTAATCAAGATGACCTTGATTAATGATCAGAAATTCATAAAGAACAGACTTTGATCTCCAGACCCTCAAAAATAAACAGAACATCCTGGACCATCAAGAGAATGTCTGGGATTGTGTTGAGGATGAGTTATTTGACAACCTGGCAAAGGGACTAATTGATTAATTAACTTGGCAATGAAACTAACTTTGGAGTATCCTGACAGTGAACTGCCTTCATTATAACACTAAAAAACACACCCCCAGGTCAAAAAGCCCCCTGCCCAGGTTAAGACCCTTCCCCTGAGCGTGTGTAGGAGTAGCACCATTATGTAAGCCGTATTATCGGTGTACGTTCATCACTAACCAATCAGTATCTAATAGGCATGTTTGGAAAGTACTAACCCCTGATTTTTATGTATAAAAGGAGCATGAAAACCTACTGTTGAGGTGCTTGATTTGTGGAAAAGTCCCCCGAGCACCCAGACCTGAAACAATATCCATCCTGAGTGTGTCAAGATTGGGCTATTGAACGCCGGGCATGAATCCTCTTTTCGGGTAACAATCTCACAAAGGAAATGTGAACAAACTCTTTCGGGTGCCCCTTTCCCCTCGCCCTATAGCCATGACATGTGCAAAACATCGAAGAAAAACCACACAGTACTCACAGGGCAGCTGAAGATTCGGCTTTCTGCAGTCACGGCGAGCGCTGGGTCAGGCCCAGGCCTCCCGGAGACTCGCGGCTTCTCCTCTCCCCATGTCTGCTGACACGGGCCCATCGCTGCTGCTTTGGGCCTGCGGGATGGGTCGGAATTCCCCAAGGGAGGGAAATGCTGATACCTTGGGACTGAGGTCACGAGGGGAGTCCAGCGAAGTGTCTTCAGCAAGCTGAGCAGTGGGGGTACATGGGAGCAGTCCCCAGCACCTCGGAGCCCCCCGCACTAGCAGGTGGCAGCACAAAAAGCTGTTCCCTGTGCCTGGAAAGGAGATTTACTCCCTTAATCACCCAGACTTTTTAATTACAAGCAGGGCTTCATTCCAAACCACATCCTCTGCTGTGATGCAGCAACTGTAGCTCCAGGGATACAGCGGGATCTAACAGGGTTTGGGTGTAAATGCCCCGGTTTTACCCGAGGATGCAGGCAGCCGTACGATGGCACTGGGCATCACAGCGCTCAGCTTTTCAGAGATGCTCCCTGGCCGGACACAGCCAGAAGTAGCAGCACAAGAGGCCAAAAAAGTACAGCCACAGCAGACTTTGCAGCAGAGGCCAGAAACTGGAGGTGGAAAGCACAGTTTGGACTTTAGGAGATGCTTTTCCTGGCAGAGCGTTGCTGCAAGAGGTCCCCCAAGGAAGGGGGAGGAATGTCTGTCAGCGGAGGCTTTCACAGTGCAGCTAGGCAGAGCCATGATGAGCAAATGCTGGCCAATCCCCCCACCCCAAGCAGGAGGCTGGAGACCTCTGGGGCCCCTTCAGGTGGCGTGACGGGGCTGCCATGGCTCCCAGGCGGAGCGAAGCCTCCCGGTGCTTTGACCCGGAGCAGCACCACATGGCAGAGCCAGAGGAAGGCGACGTCACCGCGCCATCCCCTCCAGAGCCAGCTGTGGGTGAACCTCCCTGCAGCACGCTGGCTGCTCCTCTGCCTGCCTTAGTCTCCAATTTCAAAACAACTTTTGGCCAAGAAAGCGAAAATTTTCCCAACCAGAACCATTCCTGCTGAACACAGTTGGTGGTGCTGGATGGCGGCAGCTTGAGTGTTCAGACCCAACATACTCTTCTCACCAGGCTCTCGGTTTCTGACCAGCTTGCTCATTAGTGCTGTTTTCTGATAGGATTTTTACTGGCTGCTGAGAAACATAGACACTACAATCAATCCCAAAGCCTAACAGGTTCAACCAGTATTTGTCAGACTTCATACACTGGTTCGGCATCGCTGGCCTCTGTTTGGAGCTTGCCTTCCCTCTCTTCCAACAGCAGGTAGGATTTGAGCCTTACATTCATTTTCTCCAGCCCATTTCATTTAGAAGTTTTTCCCAGACACTTCTGTCTGCTTTTGACTGATGTTGTCAAAATGAAGACAGAAAGAAAAAGTCCTAAATTCTTTTCTTTTTTTTAGTTTCCCCACCCATTTTGTGCCGCTTGTTATACAAACTGAATTGCGATTTCCTGTAGTAGCTGAGGGTGTCTCTAGTGCTGGGCTCTCAGATGAAGCTCAGCAGCCAGCTCCGGTCTTTGTTGGAGCAACAACATACCTGGGCAGGATGAAGCACTGCTGCTTCAAATCAGGTCGTGAGTGACATAAAGGTGGTTCAGGGAAACGCAGCCCCGCTAACCAGAAAGTTGCAGTTTGGTGCTGAAAAACATCTAAACAACCTCTTCTGAAGGATCTTTTTTCTTTCATGTCCTTCTAGCTAGATACAGAGGAAGGCAATACCCTTTAAACTCTTCTCCTGAAAAAAAAAAAAAAAATCCATGACCCTGGGAACTGAAAAGAGCAAATAAATATTTTAGCACCATCGTGAATTAGGGATGTTTGCACACAGGATGGCCTTAGGGCACTGGAAGAGAAGCTCCCCATCAGAAGGCATCGCTGTCAGGAGGGGTGCAGACAGGCATCCTCCGTCCAGCTGAAGCGGTTTCATCCATGAAAGCCTTCAGCGGTTTGCTCCCACTTCTCGGGTGGGAATCACCCCCCTTCCGGGATTACCAGTCAAGGGAGGGCTCCTGGAGAGCTTCGACGGCAGCTCGCCCAGCGCAGGCCCAACCGCTGCCCAGGGCGGCTGGAGCCTGTTGGGCTGACGCGATGCCCCAGTGGATTAGGACGGGGACACGTGAGCGGCCCCAGCAGCAATAAACAGCGGAGGGTGATAATATCTGAAATAATTCCAGCTGCTTACAAAGGGTTTGTGTGGTTGCAATACCTTGGCACACGTATGAACCACAGCTCCACACCACTTCGTGTCTTAAGCAGATTTCTCACCAATAGAGAGGAAGGTACATCCTCTCCCTCCCTGATTTTAGTTTTTCCACGCTGCCGTCCTCACCACCAGTCCCCCAGGAGCCATAAATGCTGAGATGGTGCATCGCAGGAGGGGTGTCTGGGAAGGAAGGTACTGAAAGAGGAACACCATCAGTGTGGCCACCTGCCTCGCTGCAGAAGGCACTAAATCTTGCCTAGGGAAAGCCAAATTCCTCCTAAACAGGAGAAGGAAAAGCACAGTCTCCTCCAAGTGCCATGAGCGATGCTGCGGGGGTCGGATACCTTGGACAAAGCCAGGCTGCGGGCCCAGACTCACCTTCCCCCTGGGAGTTTTTGGGGTTGCTACTGGTTGCCCACATTTGATGAGCCAGCCTGGCTGGAGAGCAAAGTCCTCCCACTCCTACTCGGAAGTTTGCAGGAGGAAGAAACAGAGGTGCAGGTGGAGCGACAGGGCTGTCCCACCTACACATAACCCCGTTTCCGTTTAACCCAGCAGTGCTCACGTTGCAAAGGCCTTCGCTCTTCTGGCAGGAGGTGTGGGAAGCACCCTCGATCCTATCTTACGTGGCTCCACTCTCTCTGCAGGTGAACACATGCACGCTCTCCCCACCCGCGGGCAGCTGCTGGTGATAAAGAGAGTTTATCCCCCTGGCCAGCCCTGCAGATTGCCCCGGGGAGGCTAAAGGTCTGCCCGCTCCTTCCCCTGCTCTGCTCCTGATTTCACACACAGCAGGAAATTTGGAAGGCAACTATTTTTTTTCTTTTCTTTTTTTCCCTCTTTTTTAAAATTCACAGTCTGATTCAGAGTCTGTTCATGGCACTTGGCGAAACCTCAGAGTGATGTTGGCTTGACTGGGAACAACGCTCTGGAAGTGTTGGCTGCCTTTCCTGCCGGGATGCAGCCACGTTACCCCCCAGGACTTGCTTTAGTTTAGAGCAACCCTCAGCAACGGTGTCGGAGAGCACAGGGCAATCCAGAGCAGTTATTGGCCCTTCTGCTATACCCAGGAAAGGCAGCTCGCCTTACCTTGGAGACTAAAGCAACAAAACCCCCCAGAAAACAGATATAAGGAGAGCTTACACAATACAACCTTTTCACTCACTCTTTCTGTAAAAAGAGAGTTATACCCTGCTCCAAGCCATAGCTCCAGATGGATAAAGCCTTTATGAACAAAACCAGCGCTCAGTGATTTGGTTACAATTGCCAGCGGGGCCGCAGCCCAGCAGCCCGACGCAAACACCGTCAGGAAAGCAGAGGCTGAAGCAATCGTACTCTAGTAAATCACAGCTACTTAGAAGTGACAAGATTTTAAGGAGCAGGGAGGCAGGAGGGCTCTGCGGTCTGGAGGAACATTCCGAGCACACTTTGATGCTCTCCTCTCCCACCAGGAGGGAGGGCATACTTGCTCTTATGGACAATAAAATACTTACAGATGTTCCCATCATCGCTGGTGCCAAACCCTGACGCTCTCATGCAACAGCACCATTACACATGGGAAAAAACCCCACATGACTTCCAGTGCTGTTTTTGCCAGCCAGCGAGGCATGAAGAAAGGATTTCTCCATCTCTCTTCAGTCCTTCCAGGCAGACAGATTTTCTCTGAGGTTCACAGAAGGGTTTCCGAAGGCCACATAGGGAAACCAAAGTGGTGGAGAGCAAACCAGGCGGCTGTCCAAGGCAGGGAGGAAGAGGGCTGCATTCCAGTGGAGAAACCATGGAGCAGCCTTCTCACTTAGCTGGAAGCTCATGCCTTGCCTCCTTCCCTCATCCTGGCTGTTAACAAACTCACCCCTGGCTCCATCCCACCCGCTCTCATGGCCGGTGCTGCTCCCACCCCCGACCTCTCACCCGCAGTCTCCTCCGCGCAGCCCAGACTTCACCCTGAGGTTCAGGCAGGTCAGGCACAGCTCAGCTTTATTTTCTCTTTTTTGGTTTAATGGGTTTTTTCCCACCTCTTAAGAAAGAGTTTATGCTTTCTAGGGCTTCTGCTAATACCTCCTTCCTCTTTTTGGCCCATTTGTGACGCCTCTTTGGTAATGTTCACATCCTTCCTCTTTTTGGCCCCTTTGTGACACCTCTCTGGGGATGTTTGCAGGACGCAGCAAGCAGCTGGGCACCGAGAGGGGCAGAGGAGGAACGGGGGTGGCAGAGCACTGGACTGGGCAAGCGGAGCTCAGCACGGGTACCTGCCTGCTCTGCGGGGCGGTACTGGGCTTGCCACTCCTTCAGGCGAGGGTGAAGGGCAGCTTTCTTGCCTCCTCCGCGATATCTGCCCACTGCCAGGCAGAGGCAGCTCCCTCCCAAGGCAGGCGGGAGCCCCACACGGAAGTCAAGTCGCTGCTGGGTTCACATGAGACCTCAGGCGAAGAAGCTGGGGAAGGAAACCCACACTCTGCGAGAAACCCCAGGAGCCTCGCGGCTCGTTCCGCCTGCAGCCTCAGCTTCCCTGCCTGCCGGCAGACAGCTCTGGGATCTGCCCGGGGGAGCCGAAGCAGAGAGCGGGAAAGAGAAAGGCTCTGCACGTCACCATGCAGGTAGGAAACAGAAACCGCTCAGCTGGTTCCGAGAGGTTGTTTTTCAGCACCTCTGAGACACCTGTAGCTGGGAAACGAGGGCCACACTAAGCTCCGATCTCTACTGCTCTGTGCTGTCAGCCTTTAAGGGACTCAAAAAGCAGGACAGAACTGCTGTTCCTCAGTCCAGCTGGCAATCTCACGCCTCCCGTGAGTGCGCGCCGGGGCAGCGCTGAGCCCACGCACCAGCCCGAGGGGCAGTGGGGTCACACGCGGCCCTGGGTTCTGCTACCAGAGTTCAGAGGTGCCGGAGCATGGATCAGAGGAGGATGGTTTGGACTGAGACCAGCTCTTTACCTTATATAGGCCCAGGAAAAGGCACTGTGAATAGCAGCGGAGGTGACAGCCCCGGAGGTTTCGGGAGCACTTGAAATAAAGCAAGGGGAGAGGGGGAGCTGTGAAGTTTTGTTTCTCTAGCTTGAAAGAAAAGATGCAGTTTTCTTTTAGTCAAAAAGCCAGGCAAACACTCTAACATCGGGGCGGGTACTGAATATCCAGGTGTACCGTCTGCCTGTTCACTTAAAGATTGTCCCATTTCTTAGCAAACTCTTAAGTAAGGTGGAAGTGCTCTAAGGGACATGTTCGTAAGAAAAATCCCCAAGATAAAAGTAATTTGATCATCTCAGCGTGAGTGATAGGAACCACCCAAACCCTCCCCAGTCCACAATTAGAAAGGAAAACAAGGATGCTTGATCCTATTCGGGTCCTTCGACTGAGTTACTGATGCAGGTGACTGCACCCCCAGCCCGAGGGTGCTGTCACCATTCTCTGAAGGACCCAGTGGCCCGCGCAGGGCAGCGGGTTACCCAGGGACAAGGACCCACCGGCACAGCTGGAGAGAAACCAGACACGCTTTAGGGTACACAAACCCTTTTAGCATTGACATTCCTGCTTTCGTCCTGCCGGTTACTTCTCCTACACCTTTGCAAGCTTCTCTCCAACCCTGCTCCAGCCACAGGGCAGGAAGACCGAAACAGGCACCGTCCTTGAGAGCAGGGATTAGAGTCCAGGGTTTATAGAGCCGTTTCAGAGCCAAGGTGGCCTCACTGGCACGCAGGGCTGATCGACTGCCTTGTGCTGCCAGCGCAGAGCAGCTACAGACAGTGTCGCTGGTCCCCTGGATGAAAAAAAGTAGGTGTGGGAGGAGTAGTGATCTAAAGTCCCTGCCCTCTGCAGCCGTCCCTGCGTACAAGCCACATCTGGCTCCAAGAGTGGGCTGGGCTCCCGCCCAACGGTCCGGGTAGCCAAGGCTCAGAGCCGCCTTCGCCTTGCGAGGCCGCTGGCAGCCACCGGCACGAACCAAACCTGCTGAAACGCTGCTCGTCTGTCACCATGGGCTGGCAAATCCCCTGCCTCTGCTGAATACAATTTTTTATCCGTTACCTCTCCAGAGGTGGGTACTGGGAATTGCCTGTGCTAATCTGCAAATAATCCACAAATTCCTCCCTGTTTCTCAGCCCTACCCGGTG
Source organism: Strix uralensis (assembly GCF_047716275.1). Classification (NCBI taxonomy): domain Eukaryota; kingdom Metazoa; phylum Chordata; class Aves; order Strigiformes; family Strigidae; genus Strix; species Strix uralensis. The sequence goes on from NC_133986.1 coordinate 12,943,632, forward strand.
CCTGCAGAGCAGGTACTGGTGGTAAATCACGTTGCTATGGGAACGCAGAGAAAAGCCGGACCCCGCTACCACGACATCATTATTGCCTAGAGAGCGGCCTGAGGAGCATCCCCACCGAGTCTTAGGACTTGACTGCAAAATTAGAAAGCAGCCGGTCCCTCCTGGGATTAAAATCAGCACTTGCTGTTTCAGGAACATGGAGAAGCAGGGACAGGGTCTGGCTGCGTCGGGTCTGGGTGAGCCGCAGTGTTTTGACTGGGAGTGCTGGTGGAGGAAGGATGCTGTGCTGGAGCTCTGCAGGCTCAGCCCCGGGGCTCTCCCCACAGGCACAGGCAGGGGCTGGGAGCACCCTCGGGGATCTGGGGGTACGGTTCCCACCACGCCAGCCTGGTGGCTGAGGAGGTGCCAGCGTCGATCCGTGCTGGCATCGGAGCCTCAGCGGGATCTGAGAGTCCAGAGAGGGGCCGTGGGCTGGGCGCAGGGAGAGCTGCGGGAGACCCCTGGGGAGACCCACCCAAGCCAAAACCCACTTCTCCATCCCCAAAGCCTGTGTAGAGCTTTGGCAGAGCAGATGACAGCACTGTAACCCTCGCTCTACGTCTTGACCTAATTTGGGCTAGCTTTTAGCAGGGAGAAGTTCTGGTTCTCATGGCAACAGCACCTCGGGGAGGGGAGAATATCCCTCTTCTCAAACCGTCTCTCTTTGGCTGTCTGCTGGTCAGTCTCCTCATGGATCCTTTGCTCCAGGTGAAGCCTGGGCCCTCGCTCCATGTGAGGGAGGAGATGGCAGAGCGTCTCAGCCCTTTCCTCATCCCTCCTGCTCCCACGACCTCATTCTTCCATGGAAGTTTGGGATCTAGATCTTACATCAGGGCACGGTTGCGCCACCACCATGCTGCTCCCCAGATTGCAGCTGGATGAACTGGTCTGGCTGGCCGCTCTTTCAGGACCCGACGTCTTTGGTGGCAACACCGACTGACGATATCCCCATCCCCTGGCAGCTCCTTCCCGCCTGTGTGCCGCGTCACCGTGCCCTTGGGAGCAGCGGTGTAACTGTTTGTGGGGCTGCACCGTGAGTCACATCAGAGAACTGCAAAAAAAACCCAAAACAAAACAAAAAATGCTGGGTTTAAGATGTAATCCTGCCCTTGTCACAGCACGGCCCGCAGAGCGTGTCTTTATCAAAATCACTGCGTGATTTTGAACCTGGGATCCGAAGCCTGGCATGCTCTTGCCAATCAATCTGTTAAAGGACTGGATGGACCAATCCCCTCTGCCTAGGAGGGGACCGTGGCTGCAAACCCAGGCTGAGCTCACACTCAGGAAGCCGGGCGAGAGGACAGGGACAAAGTGGTTTAGAAGCCGACGTGCCCACCGGGTCCAGGCCACCCAAGGGTGCTCGCTGCAGTGTCCTTCGGCGGCGGGGCACCCTGGGCCAGGACACGGCACTGGGCAGAGGACAGCTGCTGCTGCAGCGCTGCTTGATTTCCTTCCCACAGCACCAGCACCGCACCACTTGGCTGTCTGAGCTTAATTAGGCTTAAAGAGTGAAGGCAAGGCACGGCATTCGCCCCACGCAGCCTCTGTCTTCAGAGCCGGTAGCACACGGGTGGGAGCAGGCAGGAGCCAAGTGGCAGCAGCTCACCGTCCCCCTCCGTCCCCTGGCCACAGGCTGAGGAAGCCGAGGTGCTTTCCAAGAACTCATTTTTCACCCGCTTTGCTGCAGTGTTGTGCAAGGCTCCGATAGTCCATGCCCCGCTCTCCCTTCACTGGAATTTAAACCTACCTTCCCCACCCTTGCCAAAAAGCCAACAGTGTCCTAATCTGAAAGGAACAACTAAAGAGGGGAAAAGGTTGATTAAAGATTGTAAAAACCACTGTAGCGTGGAGAGTTGAGTGTTGACACTCATCCAGTACCAGTGTCAGGGCAGCAGGTGAAACAAGAAGGACCAAAGTCCAGAACAGAGGGAGGGTTTTGTTTTTCCCTCCCATCCGGCTCCTCTGCAACCCCAAGGTGCCATAAATGCTGGACACTCGGTGAGTTCAAGAGGAGGCTGCACACCCCCCCAGAGCCCCAGCCCCTCCACGAGCCCAGCACACGAAGCTGTGTTTGGCTGGGGAAACCCAGAGAGCAGGAGCGCAGGGGAGAGGGTCTCAGACAGGGCTGCTCCTCCCCTCCTGCCTGGGCATCGTGGCTGCAGGGAGCGGAGCGTTGGGCCGGGTGGGTCTCGATCTGACCTTGTAAAGCAGTTTTATCCACCCAAGCATCACTCACCCACACTCCCCGCTTGCAGCGGGGCCGCTCCATCCTGATGCCCCAGCGGGTTCTGGGCCAGGGCACCGCGGTGCCGTCCAAGCGTTGGCGGGGAGAGGTTCGCTCCGTGCCTGGGAGCTCCCAGGGAGCCTGCTGAAGCCTTTGCTGGGTTTCTCTTCCACAGGATGAAATTCTGTTGACTCCCTGGAGGGATTTTCCTGTCGAAGACACGGACCCATTCACCCCCCCGGTAGGCTTTGCTCTCTCTGCACTCCCAGCCCAGCTCAGAGAGGGGAGCGGGGCAGTGTCAAGGCAGCAGCTGCCTCAGTTTCCCCATCCCCATTCTGCTCACTCCCAGTTTCCAGGGTCCCTCTACACAGTCACAATGATTGTCCAAACCTCTGAGAAACTGGAGCTGAGAGGGAGAGCTCTCAGCTTGCCACCCCCTTAAATTCCTGGTGTTTTCTGTGGGCAGGATGAAGAGAAGTGGGATTTCGTCCTGGTAAGTGACATCCACGAAGTGGGCAGTGAGAAGGAGATCAAGAGGAAGAAGTTCCTGGATGAACTGAGCAAGAAGGGGTTCACCATCAAGGTGAGGGGCTGTAGGAGGAGAAGGCAGCAGGCACTTGGCTTCCTTGTGGTATCCAGGATCGAAGTTTGGGCTCTTGCACCCCAGGGGATGGGAGAGGCCTGAGCCATTGAGCTGATCATCACATCAGGGCTGGAAAATAAACCACTCGCTCAACCAGGGGAGACTCCAGCGCTGGGACTCACGCAGCCCCTGGCCCCCGCGGCTCTGCCCCCTTCCCTGGCTCTGCCATCGTTGTTCTAACAGCCCTTCTCTTCAACCCACTAGAAAATTGAGGACAAGAAGCTATTTTATGGAGTCCGTGCCCCAAAACAGATCTTCCGGAAATACCAGTGGCTCCTGAGGAACCCCGACAGCCGGCTGCAGAGCCCCGATGTCCATCATGACATACCAGTGACCACCAGGTGGGTGCTGGGCCGGGCTACTGACTTCCAGCACCTTGCACTCCGCTTTCTCCACCCAGCATCCACTTTCCAGCCCAGCTCAGAGCTGTGCCAGGCTCTTCTTTTCCCACAGAAGGCCACCTCCACCTCCCATTTGCCAGCTTCCCACTGTCCACAGCCAGCTCCCCATTTCTTCTCCGCTTCCTTCCCTGGATTTTGGTGCACACCTCTTCCCTTCCCTCCCCTGTTTCCCAACACAAGTCTGTATCCTCAGAGCAGCCATTAACCCTGGTTTCTCCTTGCCCAGGATACGGATCGTGAACTTCATCCTGCAGAACACGATGACGCCCGACCTCGGTAAGGGCCCGGGGCCCACGGCGGTGATGCTCAACCTGGATCTGCAGCCAGGCTCCTGCCCCAGGGCGGGCACGGGCACCCCCAGCTGCCTCTGCCCCCCAGGAGGATGCAGAGGGGAAAAGAGCCAGGGTGCAGCTCCAACCAGTAAACCTGCTGCTGCCTCCAGAGGCTGGGAGACTGGGCCTGCAGGAACAAGCAGCAGCTCCCTCTCCCCACACCCCTGGCCTCAGCTGCCCACCACCACTCCCCCGCATCCCCAGAAGAGCTCACCCGTCCCTGGGCAGTGGGGTGCTGGCTCACTAGCTCCCCTAAGGACCTGCCTACCTGGCTTGCTCCCAGAGCCAGCCGTGACGCAGCCTGGGGCAGAGTAGCACAGCTGCAAGGATTAGTGCTGATCCCTTTTGAACAGCTCAGCCTCTCCCAGGTGGTTTGGGATTTTTTTGCCCCCCTCAAAGGCTCCAGAAAAGGTTTGGGGTGATTCTGCCTGACAGGGAGCACATGTAGCGAGAGCAAAGCTCCACTAATCCTCCCCCTTCTGCTGTGCTACCAGAGAAGCTGCATGACCTGGTGAAGAAGAAGGTCTTTGAGACAACGTTTCCCTTGCATGAGGTGAGGCCAAGCCCACGGGTGCCTGGGAGGAAAAGCCACGAGAGGCAGAGGAGCAGGATGGGGTGGGGAGACCTTTGGGTAACGGGGAGTGCACCGAGACCTCTCTGGGTGAGGGGTGTGAGCGCGTCCCGACGGCAGCCTGAGAGCTGGGCTGGGGATTAAGGTCACCCTAATATTCCTGTATCCAACCGACTTCTCTGCTCTCCAGAAAGAAGAGTTGAGGGAATTCCTGAAGGAGAAATGGGCTCGCTGGAGAGTTATATTTTGCAAACAGCCAATTGAGAAGATCAGGTAACACAGGCAGAAGAGGCACGGCAGATCCTTCTAACCACAAGGTCCCGCCTGAAACCAGAGCGCTTTATGCCCTTTGCCAGGCTCCTCTGTTTTCTTTGAAATCATTAGTTTGAACCTGGCTCTTTTTGCAAGCATTAGGCTGCTTCTGAAGCCTGCAGAGTTCTTGGCCTAAGGGGTATCCCTGTGGCACCGAGCTCCATCTGCTAATTTTGCAGTATGGAACAACCCCCACATCCGCAGGGTTTTTAATTAGCCCGTTTCATTTTCAGCCTGTTGTTCCCACGTTCAAAGGGAAGGTGAGCGGGGAACAGAGCAGCGGCGCAGCACACCCAGCCTGGGGCAGAACTCGGGGCAGTGAAGGCAGCAAGGGGCTCTGTAACCACATTAAAACCGGGGGAAGAGCACAACTCTTGTTCTGGAGGGGGAAGAAAACGAACTCTCCATTTCAGGGGAAGGAGGGCAAAAAGAACGTGCTACTTCATAAAGTTGCCAGTAGGCTCTGTTGGGGAGGTGAGATGTTAAATGGAGACGTGCTCCCCTTCCTTAAACGTTCATTGCGGTTCACACATTGCGGCACTGGGGGCTCTTGATGCCTCCATGGTGCAAGAGGTCAGACAACTCCCCCTTTCTAAGGGCAATGCATCATGACTTGTGTCACAGAAGGATTAAGGGGCCAAGTATAAAACTGGGGGGGTGGGGAGAGTGTTGGGAGTTTTGTTTGCTTTAAACAAAGGCCAGGGAGCACATCACCACCTTTGCTGGTAGGAAGTTAATTCCTCTGGAATACAGGGGGGGAGGCAGGCCCATTAGTTCGTAGTTCCCATCATTTCTCACCGGTGCCTCCAACCCTCTTCCCCACACCACAAAATCCAAGATACTGATGCTGTAAGAATGAGACCCGAAAGCATTGCAGGGAGATAGCTGAGCCCGGAAGGAGAAATTGCTCTGGTCTGAGGAACATTGCACCTCGCAGCCCCCTCATCTTCCTCAAGCCCAGCGTTTCTAGAATTGTTCTGTAGGCACTGAGGTGGAAGAGCATTTTCTAGTGACCCCTGATAACGTGGTCCCTTCCACTGGCCACAAACCATGTCTCACCTTTCCTTCTAGGTGCTATTTTGGCGAGAAGGTGGCCTTGTACTTTGCCTGGCTGGGCTGGTACACCTACCTGCTGGGATTCGCTGCGGTGGCCGGGCTGGTGGTCTTCGTGGCTGGGATTACTGTGTTTAATTCCAGCCAGGTGAGGTAAGGCAGCTGGGGATGCCGAAGTCCCATTCGCGAGCCTTCGCTACGTGTGTGGCTTTGAGCCAGTTACTCCCCTTGGCTTCCCTCTATGCCTTTCTCTCTAGCAAGGAGATCTGTGAAGCCAATAACACCATCATGTGCCCACTCTGCGACCAGAAGTGCCCGTTCTGGCTCCTCTCCGACACCTGCACCTACGCCAAGGTAGGCGAGCCCCTTCCCAAGAGAGGCTGCAGCCCCCCGTCGCGGGGGGGAGAGGGCAGCAGGAGGAGCGCTGAGCACTGACGCCTCTCCCCAGACCCCAAGGTGCCACAGCTCCCACATCCCGCTGCCCCCATCACTCTTCCTTCATCCATTCCAGGTCACTCACATGATTGACAACGAGGGGACGGTTGTCTTTGCCATGTTCATGGCTATCTGGGGTAGGTGTCACAGAGTCACAGAATCATCGCGGTTGGAAAAGACCTTGAAGATCATCCAGTCCAACCATGAACCTCACCCTGACTGTTCCCAACTCCACCAGATCCCTCAGCGCTGGGTCAACCCCACTCTTCAACCCCTCCAGGGATGGGGACTCCACCCCTGCCCTGGGCAGCCCATTCCAACGCCCAACAACCCCTTCTGCAAAGAAATACTTCCTAAGAGCCAGTCTGACCCTGCCCTGGCGCAGCTTGAGGCCATTCCCTCTTGTCCTGTCGCTTGTTCCTTGGTTCAGGAGACTCATCCCCCCTCTCTGCACCCTCCTTTCAGGGAGTTGGAGAGGGCGATGAGGTCTCCCCTCAGCCTCCTCTTCTTGTGTCAATGTCTTGGTGCCAAGCACACGCAGCCTGGGCAAGGGAGCAGCCCGCTGTGGCTTAGGGGGAGAGTAGGTGGAGGAAAGTGGGACAGTGACACAGCTTCACCATTCAGGGTCTTTTTAGTCCTTATGTCCTCTTCTCCCAGGGCCATCAGTTCACCTTGCAGACAAGGCAAGGAACAAAATCACCCCAGCAATTTCCTTCAGCTCCCCAAACACTCCTTACCTGCCCTGCCTGAAAGCTTTTACTCCTTCACCCACCACAACCTCCTGCAAAGCACCCAAGGGCCTCTCTAGCCAGGCTTTTCTGGCAGCTGCCTGTAAATGGGGGCAGCTGCGGGACGGAGGGACCATCAGATCCCTCATTAACCTCCCGGCATTGCTGCTCAATCTCTCAGCTGCTGTGGAACGAGCACCAGAGCCCACTGGGCTCGGGGATGGTGTGAACCCACCCCAGCAGAATCCCCCACAGTCATCCCCGAGTGTCCCAGCGCTCTCCTTCCCCCCACAGCCACCGTGTTCCTGGAGCTGTGGAAGAGGCAGAGAGCCACCGTGGTCACGGACTGGGACCTGTACAGGTGGGACGAGGAAGAGGTGAGAACGTCATTGTTCCTGCTTAGTGCTTCCCTTCTCGGGGCAGGACTGAGCTGGACCCACAGAAAACACACGTCACAGGGAGCCCCTTGCCCGGCTCGATCTCTGTAGCTGTAAACATCTAATGGAGACACTTAAACAAACAGCAAAGCCAACACCTGACAGTCCTGGGAGAGTCCTGGGAGAGATGGAGCCCTTCAGAGAGTTAAGCAGATGCTAGCCACTTCTCTGCAGTGCTAGTCACCTCTCCACTGCACAAGGGCTTGGACTCGGTCAGGATTGGCCACGCTGTTGCGAGTTGGGTTGGGTGTTCATTCCTGTCCTTTTCTGGTACTGCTCATCTCACATCGACAAAACGACCACTGGGCTTTCCACTGCCTGGGTGCAGATCTGCTGGATCCTTTCTTTCTCTTTTTTTAATTTTTTTTTTTTATTTTTAAGGAGGAGCTGGCTCTGGAGCTGATCAACAACCTGCAGCACGAACCCCGGCAGTACCAGCACTCCTACTTCCGCAGCACCATCATACTCCTCTTGGTCCTGGTGATGGTACGTGCCAGGGTGACCACAGCAGGATCTGGTTTAAGGGCACACAGGCTTTGCTCCTTCCCTCCCTACTCTGCTGCAAGAACAGCACCTTCGAGTGTCCATTGCTGTAGTCAAGGCAGGCCCCAGGTTGTTCAGGCAGGTCCATGCCCATCACAAGGATCCGGGGGCCTCCCTACGCTCGCTGGGCCGGTGGGAGAGGCTGACCAGGCTCTGGGGATCTGGGTTGATGGCCCTGCTCCTGCAGCGGAAGGCAGTGAGGAGCACGGCAGGAACACAGAGGGTAGGAAGAGGCAAACCCTTGATGCCCTTGCTCCTCCCTGTGGGCCAGTGGAGTGAGTCTAGACGAGTAGTTCAGAGACATCCACCCCGTGAACCCCCCACCCTCAGCTGGAGAGCACTGGCTTGCATCTGGGGTCGTGTCCAGATGAGCTCTGGGGTTTGCCGGGCTGGTGGTCCTCAGGCAGGATGGAGCATGTGCCCCCCACGCATGGCTTCTCCCCAGCCCGCCGTCTCCTCCGCAGATCGCCGTGCTGATCGGCATCGCCCACGCGCTCGTCATTTACCGGGTGATAGTGACGGCTCTCTTCACCCAGAGCAACTTCGACTTCCTCCGCGAGCAGGCCAACACAATGGCAGTGATGACGGGGGCCGTGCTGCACTACATCACCATTGTCATCATGACCAAGGTGCGGAGTGAGACGCAGGGCGGGCAGCGGGTCTTCTTGCTTTTCCACCATCAACCCTCCCCTCTCGCTTCATCCTGCAGGTCAACAGGCACGTGGCCCTCTTCCTCTGTGACCTGGGTAAGGGAAACAGGGGGCACCCACAGCGCCCAGCATCCCCCTGGCCCTTGAATGCAGCCACCTCCCGGCCCCTCCCCACCCTTCACCCTCACAGAGCACCCACTAGGCAGCTCTCGCTGTGCAGGTCCCCATGGGAGGCCAGCAGCCCCCCAACACACAGGCTCACCCCGTGCCACCAGTCAGCTGTCCCCTGGCCACATCGTGCTTTGGAGGGGCAATCACGCTGTAGGGCTGAGGCCCAGCATGAGCAGGAAGCCACCACAGCTGCAGGAGAGCTTACGACGTGGTTTTCCTCCCAGATGAAGGGCCCCTTCTCCCCCAGCTCATGGCTCTGAGGGACCTCCCTGCCTAGCTGGGCTCAGCTCCATCCAAGGGCTCGGGTGAAGGGCAGGGAAGGCTCCGCAAGAGTCAAGGACGCCCTTCCAACCTTCAAAGAGCTGTTGTGGTGTCTGCAGGAGAGCGGGGCAAGGTCCCACTGCTCTGTGACCAAGCCCTTGGGCCTTGCTCCCTTCTCCAGAGAAACCACGGACCTTCTCCCAGCGCGAGAACAACTTCACCGTGAAGATCTTCACCTTCCAGTTCTTCACCAACTTCTCTTCGCTCATCTACATTGCCTTTTTCCTGGGACGGTGAGTGGTGGCTGGGAGCCCAAGGGGAACCGAGGTTTGGGCCGACTCTCCCCAGGCTCTAGGGACAACCCAGTCGCTCCACGCTCCCCACCAGGCACAGGGACCCCATTGAGGACCTCAGGAGGGCCGTGACTCTTCCCTGTGGGCATGGTGGGCAGGGGAAGACCCTTGCCTCTCTACCGGTGCCCCAAGGATGACGTACCTGGGTGTTCACCCAAGGGGGGTCAGCAGTGGGGCTCAACGGGTATCACCGTTGTTGCTTCCCTACTCAGGATCAACGGCCACCCAGGGAACTACGTGCGCGTCGCTGGCAAGTGGAGGCTGGAGGAGGTGAGGGACTCACCGCAGAGATCCCCAACCCCACACCACAGCTCCTACACTTCCTTTTCCTACGGCCCAGCACGGCTCTGGGAATCTCAACTTCCTCCTGTGGTACCTGCCGTGGTCAAACAGCCCCTCGGGCCAGGCCACCCCACTTGCAGGGCACAACTCCTCCCTCTTGTCCCTTGGCAGTGCCACCCCAGCGGCTGCATCACCGACCTCTTCATCCAGATGGCCACCATTATGCTGCTCAAGCAGACCCTCAGCAATGTCGTGGAGTACCTCGTCCCGTAAGCTTTCCTCCAGCCTGTGCGGTGCTCTCCGGTGCTCCTGTGCGTTCAGGACAGCTTCCCAGCTCTTGGAGAGTAACCCTGGTCTTTGGGCCAAGATTCCCTCCTCTTTCCTCCTCCGCTCCCAGGGTTGCCACTGGCAGGGTTCGGCCCTGCTGTCACCGCAGGCGCCGTATGAGTCGCCCCCTCCCCTTGCAGCTGGGTGTGCTACAAGCTACGCAAGAAGCAGCAGCGCCCCAAGAAGAGAAGCGTGATGTTAGGAGAGGAGGAGGAGGCCGAGGACCCCTGCAAAAGGCATTGGCTGAGCAACTACCAACTCAATGAGGTCAACGTCTTCAGCTTGTTCGATGAGTTCTTGGAGATGGGTATGTAGGGCAGGGGGCGGCATGAGGAGGGATGGGGGTGCAGAGCTGCGGGTGCTCCTTGGTTGGAGAGCACCTGGTACTGGGGAGCCCACATGTAGGCAGGGGAGAGCTCCGAGACCCAGCTCCATGCCCGGCCCTGCTCCGGGAGCTCTGGCACACCGAGGAGATCATTCCCAAACCCAGGGAGAGCAGACAGTGGTGCTGGCCTTGGGCCCTTGCCTCGGACCTCCCTCTCCCCCCAGGAGAGTCACCACGACGGCTGCGGCCCCGGGGCGGTCCCTCTGCCCGTCTGGCCCAACCCTGTCGGACCCCACAGATCCCCCTCTCCAGCAATCCTGTGGGGTCCCCCAGACAGGTCTGTCTCCCCCTTTCCCCCCTGCAAAGCCCCTCTGACACAAGCCACAAAGCAGGACAAACCCAGAGAGCAGTCAGGACCCGGTGGGACGTCCTCTCTGCGGTGGCTTCACACCAGCACCCAGTGTTTTCCCCCCCTCCCAGTGATCCAGTACAGCTTCACCACCATTTTTGTTGCCGCCTTCCCCCTCGCCCCGCTGCTGGCGTTCTGCAACAACCTCTTTGAGATCCACCTGGACGCTATCAAGATGATGCGGCTGCGCCGGCGCATGGTGCCCAGGAAGGCCAACGACATTGGTGAGATGGGGCCCGAGGAGCCCCCTCCATGCTGCCCGTGCGAGCAGTGCCAGTGTTCAGCCCCTTCCCCAGGGGGGAGCCCTCAAGCGTCCCTTTGCCAGGGACTGGGATCGCTTTGCTGCTGAGGCCGGGGAGCACGGGGAGAGCTGGGGGCTGGGGAAGGAGGAGCAATTTCAGACCTTGTAGAGGCTGAGGGGCAGCCCGGAGGCCTCCTTCCTCGGCCTCTTCTGGCCATGGCAAACCCAGCCTTGAGCTGGGGGCTGCAGGGAGCTGCTGAGGGGGCTCACGCGCCGCTGCTCTCCTGCAGGAATCTGGCTGCAGGTCCTGGAGGCCATCGGCATCCTGGCTGTCATCGGGAACGGGCTGGTGATCGCCATCACGTCCGACTTCATTCCCGTGCAGGTCTACAAGTACACGTACAGCCCCTGCATGATGAAAAACACCACTGGCGTGGAGTGAGTGCTGCCAGGCAGCCGCTCGCAGCTCTGCCTGCACTGCCCCTGCCTGCACTGGCCCTGCCTGCAGCGTCCCTGTCTGCCTCAGGGCTGCCAGGGCAGAAGCTCAAGGCAGTCGAGCGGTCCCCCACAGTGGGGTGGGGGGAAAGGGGAGCAGGGGAGGGTTTTCCAGATGGCTCAGCTGGCCTCCCGCTGGCATCATCCCAGTGGTGGGTGAACTGGGAGCCCTGAGGGGACAGAGCACCACACAGCGTTGGAGAGCTGCAGGACTGCGCTCTCCTGCCCTCCCCCTTTTCCTCCAAGCCTCAGCTCACTGGCGGAGTTCAGTCCAGCTGGACAGAAGTCTCAGAGATGCTCATTTCCCCCCGGCTTTGTGAAAATGGGCAGCTGGGGAGGGGAGGGAGAGCCCCACAGAGCTGCTGGCTTCCCCAAAACGGGAGGCTACAGCCTGTGCTCAGCCATACTGCCAGTCACCTGAGAATCCACACCCCAGGGAAACAGTAGAAACAAAAGCTGCAGGCAGACGGGCTTTGTAGCCATCAGAGGCTTTGAGTGCCCTAGAAGACACAAGAGCTGCAGCTTTCGGTTGGGGCGTGCCACAGCCCCACAGTGAGGCCACGGACCAGGAACTCCCCCCTTCGCCAAGCTGATCCTTCCCCCCCGCAGCTGCTCCACCGGCTACATCAACCACAGCCTCTCTGTCTTCCGCATCCGGGACTTCGAGCCCTACACGAAGGTGTCTGAAATGCTGCCGGACTTTGTCAGGGACGAGATCAAGGAGTGCAGGTAAGAGCAGCCCACGGTTGTTGCTCAGTAGCACGCCAATCCCCTGCCCCCAGCCCCTCACCGTGCTGCCCAGCCTGCAGCAGGGCAAGTGGCAGAGCAGAAGCTGCCAGGGCTCCGCGGGGACCCCATGGAGGGAGCTGAGGTGGGATGAGCTGCTGGGGCTCCCCGGGGACCCCACGGAGAGAGCCGAGGCAGGACATGATGCCCGGCACAGGGGAGCAGGGCTGGCACCGATGGGGCTGTGCCGCAGGTACCGGGATTACAGGAACGCTGATGACTACGGCTACACGGTCCAGTTCTGGCACATCTTCGCAGCCCGGCTCGCCTTCCTCATCCTCTTTGAGGTGAGGCGGGGGGAGGCTGGGGCAAGTGGTAGGGGCAGAGGGAAATGGGCCGGGTCCATGCCACTCACATGGGCCACGTTAACGGCCCGGGGGCCACTCACTGCCTGCAGTGGTTGCCTTTGCTTTCCGCAGCACGTGGCTCTGTGTGTCAAGCTGATCGCAGCCTGGTACATCCCCGATGTCCCCCAGTCAGTTAAGAACCAATTTCTGCACAGAAAACACAACAACCTTCGGAAAGAGCTGAGGTAGGTGATGCCCCTGAGGGTGCCGGGGCTGCCGTGCTCCAGCAGACCTGCCCGGCCGTCCCCGAGCCCCTCAACCAGGAGAACCCCTCCCACCACCTGGCCGTGGCTCCTGCCCTCGGGGCAGCTCCTCGTCCCCCTTCCCAGGGTCCTTCTCCCCCGGCTTTCAGCCCAGCCTCTACTACCTGGGCCCTACAGCAGAAAATGTTTTTTGAGGTGAGCTGCCTTACCCACAAATGAGGGCGTGTCTCCCCCAGGCTGTGGCTACGCTCACTCGCCCAGGTGCCTGGATTTTAGGGACTCGAGTCCCACCCGAGGCAATTCAATGCTAGTACTCACCAGAGTAAGGGTCTGCTTGGCTTTGGCTTTTTCTTCAGAAAAAGAAAAGCTCCAAGTTAAAACAAGGAGAAATTTTGCCCAAATTTTCCATTTAAACTTTGTTTAAAAAAAATATAAAGTATTTCAGCTGGAAACAGAACCAATGTAGCCGAAAGCCACAAGCTGGGGCCTCCACAGGCTGAGCCCTGCACGCAGGAGGGCTCGGTCTGTCCCTCTTCACTGCCACCTTGTCCCAGCTGCCACCCCAAACCCCAGGCAAGAGCGGAGGGAGCGGGGCGCGGGAAGCCCCATGCTGCCATGGTGCAGCGGGCGCTGCCTGCCCGCTGACGCAGGGGTTGCCCACCCACAGGGATTGCCCACAAACAGCACGTCACTCTTTATTTCTTTTTGGCAAAAGGCCCCGTTCCCACCCGGAATATTCCTCCGCACCTCCCTGTTACTTCCCAATTCAGACAGTTCCCCAACGCCCCTGTCCTTTCTCCCCCAGCATGATGGAGTACTCCACCGAGGTCTAGCCGCCGCTCACCAAGGGAATGAGAAACATGGACTCGAGCCCCCCTGCCCCGCCTGGCAGTGCTGTGGGCGTGGGAGGAACCGCGGCAGCACGGCCCCCGGAGATGGGCCACGTGTCCTGGCTGTGAGCGAGTGTGGACTTGAGCTGTGGGAAGCCACAACGTGATGGTGGCAGGAGCGGGACGCTTCCCAACCCGCATGGCCGCAAGGAGGAAGGAGGTTGTGGCAGAGGTGGGGACGGTCCTTCCCAGCGCACCGAGGTGCTGGGGGAGAGCTCTGGCACCAGGACAAACCAGGGCGCAGCATCCAGCCGCTGCCGGATGCTGGTCTGCAGGAGACAACCCAGCTTCCTCGTCAGTCACTGCCCTAACGTGCCACTCGGCATCACAGCAAAAGCCAGTCACCTCGTCCCAGGTTCCCTCTCCAGCTCTTTTTTTGTACTCTGGCCCCTTTCTCCTCTGCCTTCCGTGACCTCCCTGCTCCTGCACCGCTGAGAAACTTGAGTCCTTCCTCTTTCACCGCAGCCAGCACAATCCTCCCCTCGGTGCCAGCACCGCAAATCTGCTGTTTCCATGGACACTGACAAAAATGAAGTTTGTAGCCTGACTGGGTTTTGCTCGGTCAAGCCTCTGCCCCAAGCACAGCCAACAGTTGTGCCTGGCTCAACCACCACAAGCAAAATGGTAAATAAACGTAACACCCGCGCGGACACAAGCAGCCAGATCACCAGCTGCCATTGAGTCACTGAATTCACACTGGTACCATCTCTGCCTCCCTCCTCTGCCTCACCCAAAGAAATTGTCCCCCTGAACCCTTTTTTCTCCTAATGTGGGTGGTCAGACAAGGCTGGAGCTGAAGCGTCTGCGCGTAGCCCGGGGCCAGGGCTGAGGGCGGGTGCTGGCTGGGGAGATGCTTAAAAGTTGTTGGTGCTTTGGTCACGCTCAGTGGAAAAAACACCTGTGAAACGTGCTGGGGTAACAGAAATACTCACCCACAGACAATCCCGAGCGACAGAGCTAGAAGTGTTCTCTTGCTCCAGAACACCACCTGCAAGCCTAAACCCCAACCCCGCCAGCCTGATGCTTCCCCACCCCTTCCCTTCCACCCTCCAGCGCCAGGGGGCTGCCCCCTGCTCCCCGTGGGGTGGGGGGAGCTTTGTCTGTGGCCGAGCACCAGGGTCACCTCTCCCATGACTGGTGCCACAGCCGGCACCGGGCCTTTGGGAATATACGCACGTTCCCAGACTCCTGCCTTCGCTCCGCCTCCAGCGGTTCGTTCACCCACTCAAGGCAGAGTTATTTGTGCTGAAGGAACAAAGTCTCCATCCATTGCTGCCCAGAAACGATAATGTGCCCTCAAACAGTGCAGAAACAGCCCTTCGATGACCGTGAGGTTCCCCACGTGTTACGTCAGGCCCACGCAGCCTCGTGGAGCTGCATTTGCAAATGTACACGGATAAAGCTTTTCTGCTCATTTTCCCCCATTTCAGCTAATGAGGAAGGCAATAGCGCAGGGCCCCTGACCGCAGCTTGGTTCCCCACTTCCTTATGGACCTTGTAAACTCCAGGGCAAACCCCCTAGAGCATTCCAAAACTTTTTCTTTATAAGAACTGGAAACTTTTAACCAGTTTTCATTTAACCTTGAGCTCCACCCTTTCACTCCCTCCTTTGTAAAGTGGCAACAGGCGCCTTCCCGTGCTGGAGGTGAACTGTGGGGATAAACCGAAGCAGACATGGGAGCTGCAGGGGTGCCACCGCGTGAACGTGCGCGTGTGCGCCTGTAACAGCCCGATGCAGCTGCCCCGCGCACTCAGAGAGACGCAGACGAGCCAACAGGAGCACCACAGGTCAGGAACAGCTACTTCATTAGGGCTGATTTGTCCTATTCTGTAATTAAAAGCCAGGCTGGCCCAAGTCCCTGCCGCAGCTAGAGCCACACCGCCGCACAGAGTCTGCGCAGTGACGCTTCTTCCCGTAATTAAACCGTCTCTCGCTGAACGAAGCGCCGCGAGCGCGATGTGTGTTGTGCGAGGCCACACCATGCTCAGCTGGACGGGGCAGAGCAGCTGTGCACCGGGAGAGTCCTCGGCCCCGGCTTCGCCGTGAAGAGCCAGCGCCCACCAGACCGGCCCCCCTTTAGTTGGGACTAAAGGCCTGTGAAAGGGAGCACCGCATCCTGTTCAATATTCACATCCCGGGGACTTGGAATCAAACCCTGGCTTCATACTCTACCCACAGCCTTGGAACAGAGTCACGGGCAGCTCTAAGGAGCTTCAATTTAATTAGCTACAAGCTGTTAGATGCATCGAGAATTGGCTATTAGTGAGGGCTGTGCCCCGTGGCCGAGGCCGGCGCAGGCAGCGGGTGACTCTCCCCGAGCCAGTTCTGCAAACTCAGCCTCAAAACTTCACCCCCAAGAGCGTGGAAAGCCGCTGTCTCACGGAACAGAACCAAGCTGTGCTCTCAGCCCTCCAGCTTGTTCTGTCCTTCCACCACTGCCACCAAAACCACCTCCGCTCGTTCTCGCTTTTAACTTACCTACCCACAGGAATGACCCCGAGGGACAAGAAAGGTCTTATCAGCTCCCAGTTCACTACCAAACCACCTCCTGCCCTTGCTGCTCCCAGGACCTGGCCTTGTTCCTGGGGATCCTTCATCACCCCACAAAGCCAACAGGTTTACGCTGGCTTTCACGGCCCGTGCGCTGACGTGACCGTGGTCTGTGGAGGACGGAGAAGCCCTCCCCGAACGAGCTGCCTAAATAGCTGCTGCCCTGGACACGCAGGCAGCTGCCTCACCAGAGGGCACAGGACCAAGGGGCCGTTCCCAGAGCACCAGCCCTCCAGCACCGCTCCCACTATCCCTTTTCCCCCCCTGCAACAGGTCAACAGTACCAATATTTTACATAATAACCAAGAAGGATTTGGAGTCAGGAGTGTTTCTCCTTGTGAATAGTCCCACAGACCTACCTGTGACCTGTACCTGTGGGGGGGAGTGTGTATATATGTATATATATAAAAAATACATACGTACACTTCACCCGGGGACAACAGGCCCCACGAGATGAACATTGGCTGTACACAAGCCACAGTGCACTTTGCCAGCACTTGCCTCCCTCACCCCCAGGACAGAAGCTTTTCCCTCAGGGGGTGTAGGAGGCCCCGGCATCCCCCATTTCCATGCCTGGGGTGAAGCCCAGCAGTGGCCTGGGACAGGCGGAGAGGGCTTGGCTAAAAAAAATAAAAATAAATGAATAATTAGAAGTGAAAACACACCAGGCAAGGCAGCGAGGAGGAGGGGGTAGACCTGTCATCCATATGCCTTGCCCCGTCCCAGTGGCGCATGGCCGTGTTCAGCCCCTGCCGACAGCACCGTTCCTTCGGGGAGGGCTACTCTTTTTTGTTTGCAAAAGGGAGGTTAGAATTGGGTTTTTTTTCCAAGTCAGGGATTGTGGAAAGCTGAAGGAACCCTCCCAAGCGGCCGTTCCACCACCTCAGCCTCAGCAGGGAGGCGTGAAAGCTGCTGCTGCTGAGGCTGGCGAAGGCACCAGGGCGCTGACCCCACCCCCGAGCCTCCAACCCTGCTTGAGCCGGCACCTCGCAGGAGGAAAACAGCCTCTTTTCTTCCCTTTTTGGCCCCAAAGCACACGCTGGCCGCTGTCTGTGCTGCTGGGTGGCTGTGGGTCGGATGGGTGCTTCCCTCACGCCGGCCGAGGCTGGTCACGGTGCCAGGCGGTGCTGCCACAAACACAGCCCGTGCCCGGGGCGTGCCGGGCCTCTCATCGCCTCCTCGCTAATTATTCCAAGCGATCACCTTGCGGCCGTGGCTGCGCCCGGTTCCCCGCGGCCAGCCCAGACCGAGGAACCACCCGCGGTACCAGCTTCAATTTCCAAAGAGGCCTCTAAAACCACAGAGGGGAAGGAAACGGGCGGGAGACCCCAAGACGCCCGCGGGCACAGCCGCCAGCTGTCCGGCCTCCCCCCACCTCCCTCCACAAACAAATCTTCACGAAGCCCGAGAAAATCGAGTTTGCTGGTGCTCAGCAAACCATTCCCTGGAACGCAGGCTCTCCCCCAGCAGACTCCTGAACCCCCCAGCACACTCCAGCACAGGCCCCTGGCTGCCGCCGTGGCTCCGGGAGCTGGTATTACCGGTGGCGGCGGGCACTGGGTGCGGGTTTCGTCTTGCCCCGACACCTCCGTGGGCTCTTCCAGCCCTGGAGAGCCGGGAGGTTTCCTCCTCAGCCCCGGGAGCCTCATGCAACCAGCATGCGCCCAGCTCCCCGGAGCTGCTGGGCCAGCAGGCTGGGTGGGTTGCCTTCTTTTTTTCCTCTTTTTTTTTTCTTTTCCCCTCCCCTAAAGCCAGATTTAGTTTTTTTTTTTTAATTTCCCTGCAGGTTCAGGTGGAGACGGAGGTGGAGCAGCGGGAGGGAGGGACGGCCAACCCCTCCCGCAAGCCTGGCGCCCGGCGATTGGGGCAGCGGGAGCTCCCGGCGACGGGCAGGGGCTGAACCGGGGAGGGGGAAAAGTAAATAAATTATTTAAAAAAAAAAAAAAGAGAACAAACAAGCACTGATCTGGCAGGTCCAGTCGGCTGGAGCGGCGCACAGGGGAGGCGACGGGCAGGAAGCCTGCGGCCGGGGCGCTGGGGGAAGCTCCGCAGGTAAATGCAGCTCCCCTCCGCTTCCCTCCCCGCGGCGATGCCGCCCCAGCCGGGCTCAGCCGGGCTTCTCCCTCTTGCCCCACGCCCTGCGTTCTCCTCCCGCTCTTTGGCCGGGCTTAGACGCAGCCCTGCAGCTCCCTGGCCGCCGCGTCTGCCCACCCCGCTGCCCTGCGCCGGGGGTGTCGCAGCCCCACCATCGCCTGCCCTGCAGGGTCCTCTGCTGTGCCCCAAACCCGGGTGTCCCCACCCCGAGACGTAGGAAACGGGAGCATGCTGCTGCCCGTTACCCCGCGCTCCTCGCGGTCACCAGCCCTGACACCCGGTGACCCTTTGGGCATCCACTGCCGTTTCGTGCCCGAGAGCCAAGGGGCCCGGCTGGCTGCGCCTCTCCTTTGGGGCCTCCCGAGCCCTCTGGCCAGTCCTGTCTCGTTGGGCCTTCCTTATTTCTGACCACCAGAGTGAAACCATTCTGGAGTGACCCACCGGGCAGGGCCAAGTGGAGCCAGAGCATCCCCACCAGACAGAAAAACCTCGCTCCACCCCGGTACAGCGTCTCCCATCCCCTTCCCCGTGCAAAAACCGGGTGGGCTGGTTCACCTCCGTCCCTGGTCCCCGAGAAACCCAGTTAATCCGTCAGGAGTAAAGCGCTTTCCAGCTGCTCAGAGCATGTTCCGCTTAAGCGTCCCTCGCGTACCTTGACCCCCAGCCTCACCCCAGCCTGGCACCAGGGCTGCTGTGCCCAAGGGGAGCAACGTGCCTCCATCCCTGCTCAGAGCGGGGCAGCGCTGCAGCCCCCCCTTCCCGTTCACAGCAGCAGAGACGCGGGTTCTCCAGCGACGAGCCTGGCGTCAGCAGCCCTGCTCTTACTCAAAACCAGTTTGCGACCAAGAGCCATGAAGCTCTGGGGCAAAGAGGCAGCTGAGAGGGGTTTTAATCCCTCCTGGCCCCACAGTTACACTGGGTGTGTTTACAGTCGCACTGCCTCGCAGAAACCCCGGCAACATGACGTCCTCATCATTCCTACCCCAGCCCCAGCGGACACATCGCCCGCACCGGGGGCTCTGCGGGCGTCTGGGGTCGGAGCAGCGCGGCCCCGCTGCCGGGCTCTGCTTCGCCGTTTGCTCCCGGTGCCCCTTTGCGTGGCTGCGATTATCAGCGGAGCACGGGGTGTCCTCCCCGGGCCCCCTCTTCCCACGGGGCTATTGCCACGATGCCCGCCGGGGCCGGTCCCCCCCGATGCCCCCGGTCCCCGCGCACCATCCTGCCCGCTTGGCTTCGCTCAATGCCGCGAGAGGTCACGCGATGGGAAGCTCCTGTTTCTATAAATAAACCGCCCCGCTGTTTAATGAGCAATTTCAACGGGCACACGCCAGGCTGGAAGCGACGCTGCAGCCAAGACAGGGTGTTGGTAGCACAAGGAGGGTCCTGCTGAGCGCCCCCCATGCAGCCACGGGGGCACCTCACCACGGTCTCATGGGGAAGTATCGCACACCCCACGGCTGAGCTACAACTGTGGCTCGTTACCCCTCGCTGGCCTCTGGTTTGAGCCAAAGCTGTGTTTTTAACATCCTGCAGCCCCTGGTTGGTCATTAATCACCTCCTGCCTGTAAATTCACGGTCAGGAAAGCCAGGCTGTGAGTCGGCATGGGGAGGGCAGGTGACGCAGTGACCACCAAGCCGTGGCCAGGACCTGGCTTTGGCTTTACCCCAGAGCAGCACCCACCGCCCCGCAGCCCGAATCGCTGCAGGGAGCGATGGGGCTGCCAAGGTGCTCCCTGCGCCAGCCCGGCCCGGAGCACCCAGAGCTTATGGAGCCATTTCTGGTCTATCCCAGGCCCGGCCCGCCCTGCAGCGGCGGCCAGTGGACTTTGCCCCGCGGAAGACGCCGTGCCACGGGGGCCCTCCTGGCACGGGTGGCCTGTCGGGGATGCCGGCAGCTCCCCCATGCATCGCCTGAGCACACTATGGCAGGTAGGCTGCAAAACCAACACTTTCACCCCTTTTCAGGTGGGAAGGACCCCCCCCGCCCCGGCAGGCACAGCCTGGGGTCTGGCTCGCTGCTCCAGCTTTGCCTCATAGGGCAGGCGAGGGTCCATCCCAGCCCCGAAAACCGGCTTGGCCTGTTGCAAAACAGCCGCAAGCGCCGCTGGCTGCCAGACCCCCATGGCAGAGCTTGTTTTTCCGGGGAAGCCAGGATGGCTACAACTGTTGCCCGCCCAGCTGGGAGCTGGCTCAGCTTTCCCATCCAAAACCCCCTTCCTGCTGTGCCCCCAGACCTTTGCAGCGTTGCCCCCGAAATCCTCGTCCCGGCCGCTAACGAGACGCTGGAGCTGGCGCTGGGGAGCCGGGTAGCGCTGAACTGCACCGTGCGATGGGCAGCTGCCGAGCGCTGTGAGCCTGTCCCTGCCTGGACCAAAGACGGGCAGTGGCTGGGCAGTGGGAGCAGCCAGGACACTGCCTGGTAAGGAGCCTGCCCTGGGCTCTGTCTGTCTGTCTGTCTGTCGGGGTGGGTTGCCACACGGCCCAACCCACGGCGGCCCCGTCTCCCCCCAGGTTTGCCCAAAACGCCTCGGAGCAGCTCCTCGCCAGCATCCTGCAGCTCAACCTCACACACGACGCCGACTTTGGGGTGTTTGCCTGCTGGGTCGGCAACACCACAGCCACCTTTACCCTGCGGCGAGTGGGTAGGGACACGCTGGGGACAGGAGGGACACCTCCAAGGAGGGGCTGCTTGCCTCGGGCAGGAACCGCAGCCCCACAGGGACCATTGAGGCGGGTTTTAGGGGCATCGCCGCCTCTCCCTGGGCAGTGCAGCAGGGTGCCAGCCTACACCAAACCCAGCAAACCTGGGTCAGGGCCACCGGCCACGCTCACCGTGTCTCCGCTGTCCTTGCAGAGGTGGCAGGGCACATGCCCGCGGTGCTGGCAGCCCTCCTGGTCCTGGCGCTCCTGGTGCTGCTGGCTGGGCTCTATGTCCGATGCCGCCTGAGCGTCCTCCTCTGGTACCGGAACCGCTATGGCGAGCTGGAGATCAACGGTGAGCTGCTGGGGAAGGGCACGGAGGTGATGGCCCCCTCCCCAGGCTGGGGGCTCACCCAGGCCTAGAGCCCTCCCCAGCATCACACCCCCTTCTCCACGGCTCTCCCCAGACGGGAAGCTGTATGACGCCTACATCTCCCACGCCACCACCCCTGATGACCGAAAGTTTGTCCACTTCATCGTGAAGCCACAGCTGGAGAACCGCTACGGCTACAAGCTCTTCCTGGATGAGCAAACCATCCTGCCCAACTCAGGTGGGTGCCAGCCCTGCGCGGGGTCGGGCAGAGGGGCCGTGCCAGCACCCAGGGGCTTGAAATCCCTTTGCCTGCAGAGCCGTCAGCCGACCTGATCATGAACGTGAGCCGGTGCCGGCGTCTCATCGTGGTCCTCTCCGTCGCATACCTGGAGCAAGACTGGTGCAACAGCAGCTTCAGGTAGGAGCGGCGCCTGCCTGCTCTGGCGGGAGAGGGGCTGGCGGGGCCTTCGCCCTACTGCCACGTGCCTGTCTCACAGGGAAGGGCTCTGGAGGCTGCTGGAACTTTCCAAGAAACCCATCTTCATCGTCTTTGAGAGCCAGTACCGGGAAATCACCCACCCTGCTATCAGCCTGCTGAAGCAGCACCGCAGTGCCGTCACCTTGCTGGTGTGGCGAGCCAGCTCCATGGTGAGAGCCGAGCAGGGCCCTGTCCCCCTGGCACCCTCCTTTCCATCCCCAGTGCCACGCTTTGTGTCAGCCTCCCCGCAACGCTCTGGGGCTGCTCCCTGTGCTTCAGTGCTCCTAAAAAGCAGGTTGGGACGCTTATCTTTTAGAGGCAATTTCAAAAAAACACCCAACCACAACAGCTGTAGATCTGGGTGATCAATCCCCGGACTTGCACTGTCAGGAGCCCTGTGACACTCCGGGGCCTCCCCAAGCTGAGGCACCGGCATGAAGCCTCAGCTCTCACGGTGAAGCTTTGGCCTGTGGCTGCTCCGGCCATTTCAGGGCCAGGCAGGAGCTGGAGCCCTCCGGAGCGTTGCGGCCGGTCGGGCCGGTTTCTCAGCGGGCATGCTGCCACGCCGGGAGCGCAGCCCTCGCCTTGGCTGGGCTTCCAGCGCTGGGAGGGGTGAGCCGAGCCTCACACAGCCTTCGGCAGCCCCGTGCGGGGCCGGGCTCAGCTCTGGGCTTGTCCCAACGTGGCCCATCTCCTCCCTGCCCCACACAGACCCCGTCCTCCGACTTCTGGAAGGAGCTGTGCCTGGCGCTGCCCCGCAAAGTGGCCTTCCAGGGGACAGTGGGGGACCCGCAGACCCAGCTGCAGGAGGACAAGGACCCCATGCTGATCCTGCACAGCAGCTACCTGGACAGCGGTGGAGACCCCCACCCCGACGGGGACCTTGGAACAGGTCTTTGGCCCCTGCTGCTTCTCCCTGGGGCAGGGGGGGCAGACGTGGACTGGAGGGCACCTCTGGGCTCTGCTTCACCCTCCCGTGCCAGGCGGGCTGGGCTTAGCCCCCTCCCCACCACCTAAAACCCCTCTCCCCGCTCCTCCCAGGCCTCCGAGGGTGCGTTTTCAGAAGCCCCCTGCCTCCCCGCATCGGCGGTCCCAGTGCTCCCACGGCAGAAGAGCTGCAGCTGAGGGAGGGCCAGAGGCCAGAGCTCGACATCTCGGACCTGGGATCGCGTAACTACGGCGCCCGCACTGACTTCTACTGCCTGGTGACAGAGGACGACATCTGAGTGGGGCCGCCGGCCAGCCAAGGCGGCGTCCCCCTTCCCTGCAGGGCCGCACCGACCCGGGTCACGGCCGGAGGAGCCAGGGCTTTGCGATGGGACTCAATGCAAGGTCCCAGGGAAAGGCAGGAGCCAGCTCCTTCCAGCAGCACGGGGAGCACCAGATCCAGGGGACACCCCTGCCCGCAGTGCCTGGGCACCCCTGGGTGCTGGGCTCCCCTCCTTCGCTGCGGGCACAGGGACGTTTTTCGTGTGCTGGGATGGGCGATGCTCTCCAAGAAGCGCTGTGCCCAGTCCCGGCGACTCAGGACTGGGAAACGCCCAAAGGGAGCGGCCGCGGCACCTTCTCTCCTGTGGCAATAAAATGCTGCTGCACCCAGCAGGTCTCTTCCCTCTGCGGGGACACGGGTGCCACCGGCAGATCTCCCCACGGTGGACAGCACCGAGCTGTGTCCCCTCCCACGAGGAGCAACGCCCGGCCGCGGCGAGCAGGGTGGCACCGTGGGGTGAGCTCAGCCCCACGCCGGTGTCCCGCGGGGAGCTCTCCCCACCCCATGTGCCAGCCGAGCGCAGGGGCAAGCAGGCACCATTCAAGGGCTTTATTTCAGGGGTACACTGGGCTCGGGGAGCTGGTACACGGAGAGCTGGGGAGACAAACACACCGTGACCCCCCTGCCCGGCCTCCTCCACCCCCCACCCCTGTACCTATTCTACCTCGTTTCCCAAACGGGGCGTGCTATGCCCCCCCCAAGCACAGGGTCTCCCCACCCAGCCCCAAACCCGCCAGCAGACCAACCAAAGCCACCCCGCAGCCTACTCGCACGCCCCGGCCTGGCCGTCACCTCGCCAGGGAGAGCCTTGGACCCGCTGCCCGGCCAGGACCGGCCGCACCGGGCACTGAGGGCATCTCCCCACCCTGCGGGGAGACGCCACCCGGTAAACACTGGCTGGCCCGGCCCCAATCCTGCTTACACAGCACCGGCCAGGCCCAGCCCTGAGCGCAGCAGCCGGCAAGGAGCAACAGCGGCGGCATGGGGACAGTCCCCACGGGGCGTACGAGGTGGCTCGGAGGACTCCCGGCTTCTTGCAGCGAGGGCACGAGCCGCCTCAGTCACAGCACCCCCACCCCTGGCAAAGGGGGGACGCGGCTCCGCGCCGCTGGTGCAGCCTCCCAGCTCCCTATAGCCACGGTGCCACCCCATAAAAATCTGGGAAAGCCCCTGAGCTCTGCGAAGCCCCGTCCACACCCAGCCAGGGCAGCGCCTGCGTAACCCATGGCACGTCCCACACCAGCTCCCTCCCAGCCCCCAGCGTGCAGCGACTGGGGGAGCTGCGATGGGGTGCCCCCAGAAGCCCCCCTCCCCACCAGCATCGCTTTGCAGGACACCCCCCCCCCCCCCCCCAAGCCCTCCAGCTCCTGCCCCTCCGCTGAGACAAGCTGAGCTTTGCCTCTGACTCCCCAGGAGCAGGAAGGGTCCCTAGGGGCTGAGCACCTCCGGGTGCCGCGGGGCAGACCCCCACTAACCGGGGTGCCAGCGGGGCCCCGCAGCAGAGCCAAAAGCAGTCGCTGCATTTAAGGCTGCGGCGGGAGGGAGGACAAGTGTCCCCCCATCCGGGAATGGGGGATGGGGAGGCGAGGGACACGGCGGGGACTATGCTACGGAGCGGGGGTCCGGCGGCGAGCAGCCCCCCCGGAGGAATGTCCTGGCGGGGAGTCGGGGCTGGGCAGTCCGGCAGGCGGGGGGTGTCCTCACAGGCCGAGGAAGTCCTCCTTCCGGTAGCCCTTCTGCCAGGAGACAGGCCACTGTCACCTCTCCCGCCCAGGGACAGCAGGAACACCAACACCAACCCCGTGCCAGCACCAGCACGGCCAGGCTGTCCCCACGCCGGGCCCGTGGCCGTCCCCACCCCATTGGCGCAGATGCCACCACAGTGGCAGCGCTCTGGGGATGTTCCCACCCCTTCAGGAGGGGGGAGACGTGGAGTTGGGGCCCGTTCTCTGCCCAGAAGTGTTTGGGTGGTGTGGCTTTCTGGGGTGAAACCCCCAGCCTGGAGTCCCTTGGGATCCACCCATAGGATCCAGCGCAGGGTCCCGCCGGCCGGAGCGGGTGCTGGGCAGTGGTACGTACCGTCTTGAAGTCCCGGTGGAGCTTGGTGTACTGCCACATGTTGCCCAGGAGGCTGGCTGCGGCTCTGGAGGACTTCTCGTTGTCCGAGCTGGGACACAGACAGGACGCAATGAGCTTTGGGTACCGCTGGGCAGGGGACAGTGCCCACGGCTCAAGGACACCACCCCGGGAGGGCCCCAAGGGGCTCAGGACTTCACACCAGTGGGAAGAGGAGGAAGACTAAAAGCTGGAGCCCACCATAGTGGGCAGGGTGGCAAACACTGCTGGCAGAGGAGCTGAAAACACCCAGATGGGAAGGAGGAGGCTGCAGTGATGGGCAACCCCCTGGTGGGGTGTCTGAAGAGGTAGCAAGGGGCTGGTTGGTGGCCATGAGGCCACTCTGAGCTGGTCTGGGGACTCCCAGCACCAAGTCTGGGGAAGGGAGACTGGTTGTGACCCTCTTCCACCCCACCGGGCCAGGGGAGGAAGGGCAGAGCAGGACTGGACCCCAGGTCTGAGCTGGGACAGCAGAGCAGCTCCCACCTGTCCCTTCTCTTCTTGATGTAGAAAAGCTTCCGGAGACCGTCAAAGTAGACGATGTCACGGGCGGCCATGGGGCTCTCCACCACCAGGTTGTTGAGGACCGCAATGATGTTCACGATGACATCGGCGGGCGGCGCCTTGTCCCCGACACTCCCCGGCAGCTTCTCGATCAAGTGACTGACCACCTTGGTGGCTGGTGGGCAAAGGCAGCGTGTCAGGGCTGGTGGCCAGACCCAGGGGACATGCGGCAGCCTAGGGACGAGGCCTGCAGCCTCCTGGGGCCAAGAAGGGGACAGAGGGTCCAGCCAAGAGCCTGAGGGGCAGCACCAGGGACTACTTCAAGCCCTTTGCTCTGTGGAGTCTCTGCTGAGACTCCTCAGCACCTGCGCGAGGAGTTGGGGGACGAGGACAAAGCCGAGTGAGACGGTGGGGTTGGAGGCAGAGCACAGCGTGGGGAGGTTCAGTTATGGGGGACGGCCTGGCCACGCGCATGGGGAAAGTGCTGAGACGCTGCTGGAGGCCGGACCGAGGAGGGGAAGGGTGAAGGGTGTCCCCCAGGCTACCCTCACAGTCATGGCCCTGCCCAGCACTCACACATCTCGTCCTTGTTGCGGGCGTGGCGGGACAGGTTGCGGATGAGCCCCGTCAGGGAGCGCAGCTGGTGGTGGTCAGCGGTGCGGACGCGGTCCAGCACGGGGTTCAGGATGCGCTCCTGCTCCAGCGCCAGCCGGCTCAGCACGCCCGCCCACTGCCAAGACAAACACCCGCTGCGGACCCGCTGGCTGCTGCCACCTCCCACCCCACCCTCCTTTTCCTCCTCCTCCTGCTCAGCGCGGTGACCCGTGCCCAGGTGGTGAGCAGCGCGATGGCCACCTCCCCCACCCAGGAAATGGTGGCATGTCCCCTCCCCGGGCACGGCGATGACCAAGCGGGTGGGACGGGGCAAGCCCTAAGGGCCAGCGGCCGTTCCCCTCGCGTGCCCTCACCCTGCGGTCCCCCGCGGTGATGTTCTGCAGGGCGCCCGAGGCCGCCTCCGTGGTGTGCTTGTTGAGCTCACAGCGCTGCAGCAGCCGGTTGTAGATGCCCACGATCTGCGGGTTCCAGAGCCACTCCATGCCCTTGGGGTCCTTGGAGACCTCCGTGAAGGTGACGATGTCTGCGTTCAGGTAGTGCTGCAGAGAGGGGGGTGGGCCTGTCAGACTCGCAGGGGATGGCCCCACTGCGGCGTCTCTTGCTGCCCGTGTCCCCTTTTCCCTCAACCGTGGGGCAGCTCCAGGCTGGCAGGGACCTGGCAGGTCCCCCCCTGGCTGCGTTGCACCCCGTGGCATGGGAAAGTGAGGGTTTGGCACCCTGATTCACGCCACACACCTGATTCACCCTCCGCTGAGCTCACCCATGTGTCCCACCCATCAGCCGAGGCTGGCGTCCACCTCCACCCCAGTGTCACCTGCACCGCCGGCCGCTTCCCCGTGCCAACCCCGCCCTGATGAGGCGGCCGCTGCGGTGCCCACCGCCTCCCCACCTCTGACCTCGCGTGCTTTCTTGCTCTGGGGGCTGAAGCAGCCCACCAGCTCCCCCGTCACCACGCTGCTGTTGTTCCTCCTGTGGCCCTCCAGGCGCTGGAGGGAGGACGGGGGCATCTCGTCGTACAGGCGGTAGGAGAGGTTGCGCAGGACGCAAACGGCATTCTCCACGCTCTGGGGGGGTGGGGGGAGACAGGACACGAGGGGATCAGTCCTTGTGCCACCTGCCAGGGTGTCTCCAGCTGGCACGTCCCCTGGGGCATGATCACATGGGGCTCCACGACCAGAGTCACCCCAATGGCACCAGTGGTGCCCCACTGCACCCAGTGAGCCCAGAGGGAGCCAGACTGGTTTTCCCACCATCACAAGACGGCCAGGCGGGAGGGAGCAGGCCCCCGTCAGAGGGTACCCAAACCTGCCAGCTCCCAGGGCTCACCTTGTCCTCTGACTTGCCCACTTCCAGGGAGCTGTTCACATAGTGGATCATGGAGTCCACCAGCCCATGGCACTCGCGCATCTTCTGCCGGGTCTGCTGGCTGGCAGAGCTGAGATTCCTGCACGGGGAATGTGGGTCTGTCACAGCGAGAAGGGGCTTCCCCACAGCTACCCCCCTCCTGCCGCTGGGCACCACCGTGGGGAGGGCGGCAAATACCTCTCCCATGGGGCTGACCCAGCTTTGCCTTGACACGCGAGCCCTGCAAGGAACAGGGACCCCAGAAACCAGCCCTGGAGCCCTCGTTCCTTGAGCAGACAGCGCAGACGGGGTCTCTTCCCCCACCCAAAAGTTAACCCGCAGCAGGAGGAGCGGATCCAGCCCAGAGCAGGTACCTGAGGAAGCCTGTGGAGTTGTAGAAGATCTCCGCCTCTGAGGGGTTCTGCTGGATGACACCTGAGCCCCCCAGCCCGGAGAGGGGGACCAGGACCAGGTCCGTGAGCTGCTCCAGCGTGTCCCGGGCCAGGCGATCCTTCAGGTTGTCACTGGAGGAGAGATTCCACAGGATCCCTGCACAGAGAGGGACCCTCAGTCCCAGGTAGGGCTGGAGAGTGCGTCCCCCCCGACTCAGCGCCCCACGGGCTCACACCAACCACCTGCAGCCAGGAGCGGCCGTGGGGTGGGACAGGTGACAGTGACACAAAGAGGCCCTCCCCATGAAGTGTCAGCCCAGCTTTACTCCTGGCTGGGGGCACCACGTGCCACCCCCAAGGGAGGAGGACCCCCACCCGCCCCTGCCCTCGTCCCCAACCTGTGACGTTCTTGCGGAGCTCGTCGTCGGGCTCCCGCAGCGTCCGCATCAGCTCGTATATGCCGTTCTCCTCCACCAGCGCCAGCTTGTTCTCAGCATTGTCGTAGATGAGGTTGCGCATGGCTCCCGTGGCATGGCGCTGCACCTCCTGGTTGGGGCTGTTGAACAGCTTCACCAGCTTGGGCATGGCCTGGAGGCTGCGGGCCTGGGAGGGGAGAGCCCGGCGCGTTGGGACGCCCGGCCGCACTCCCGTTCATCCGGGAGTGGGCTCCCTCCGGCCCCTCCACCCTCGCCAGGGTGCCCCACCCCACAGAGGGGCCGGGGACAGCCCCTTCTCCCTCAGCTCCTGGGAGCTCACCTGCTTCTTGGCGTTGCTGTCGCTGTAGCATTTGTGCTGGAGGTAGGCAGCGCCCAGGACCTGCAGGTTGGGGTCGCTGGCTATCAGGTATTTCACCGCCGAGGGCAGGTCGATGTCGTCGAACCTGGAAGCCGCAGGTAGGTGAGGAAGAGCCCCAGCAGAGCATCCTACAGTGGTCCTCCACCCCTGCACCCCGCATCTCGGAGGGGACGTGGCAACCCGCCCCCTCCCCACTATGCACCTGGGGCCAGGGACCCCAGACCCAGCCAAACGGGCACTTTCTACCCTCGTGTCTCAGGATGTTCCCACAAGAGGATCTCAGGCCCCACGCAGGACACACCAGGAGGCCGACCCATGCCACGGTCCATCCCCATGGGGCCAAACCATGCCACCATCTCCCCCCTCCTCCCACAGCCCTCGCAGCGGTGCAGCGCCAGGCTGGAGAGACAGAGGGTTTGCCCTCATCCAGCCAAGCAACTGAGGTGGGAACGAGGGCTGAGCCGGCGCCGTCAGCACTCACCCGCCCGACGGGTGGCCGAGCAGCGTGCTGTGCCCATTGTACATCTCTGCGGCACGCTGGTCCTGGAGGTGGTGGCTGGACTCGGCCAGGCTGCGCACCGAGGGCGCGCGGGAGCTGTGCTCCACCATCCCCATGTACGAGCTTGCGAGACCCGCCGGCGGGGCCGCCTGGATGCTGCCGAAGGAGCCGGTGCTCAGCCGCGACCGGTTGTTGCTCTGGAAGCGCTGGAGCGTGCGCATGGCAGGCGCCCGGATGGTGCGGCTCTGGGTCACCTCACCGCCCTCCAGCCAGTCGGATGCGGGCTTGGCAGTGGAGCCGGCGCTCATCTGCCTCTCAAAGGTGTAAGAGCGGGTAAAGCCACCGTTGCCTTGGCTTTTGTAGAGGGAACGGTGACCCACGGGCTCCAGCTGCTCCGAGATGACACTGTAGCGGTCGTCCGCCATGGTGGGGGGCTGGAGCGGCCCGTCGGCCAGCCGCAGAGAGCGCAGCGAGAGGGTGTCGAAGTTCTGCCGGGACCGGTAGTTGCGCTCGTGGAAGGAGCTGGGCCGTGGCGAGGTGGTGGTGGTGGTCTGCGACAGGGCATAGCTGGCGCCATAGCCCCGGCCCTTTGCCAGGCCCCCGTTGCTGATGGTTGCCATCCGCTTGTGCGGGGTGAGGTCGACCGCCGAGCGCGAGGACCAGCTGCTGCCCTTCAGGGTGCCAAAATCCTTCTTGGCCAGCGGCTGATACAGCTGCGGGGGGGCAGGGGGGGTTAGGGGTTGCCCATGAGCCCATCCCTCCATCCCCACCCCAGGGAGTGGGAAGGATGGAGCCGAGAGCCTCCCTTGGCACAACCAAAGCTACAGCCGGCAACCAGGTGTCCACCAGATCCCCAGCAATGCGCGCTGGCGCAGGGCGGGGGCTGAACCCCCCCGGTACATACCGAGGCTTTGGGGTCCAAGCCATTGCTCTGGGAGCGGGAGCTGAAGGAGGAGCGCAGGGTTGTGCCGTACTGACCACCTGCGGGATGGAGACAGGGGGTTGGCACGTGCGATGCGGGGCAAAGGAGTGGCCTTGGGGACCGACTCATCCCGGGGGGACCTGCTCGAGGAGCCCCCAGGACCGAGGGGGACGAGGGAGGGGGAGGACGCTGTCTTTGCCTGCCTGCTGGCAGCAGGGAGCAGGAGAGGTGGCAGCAGTGCCGAGCGGCGGCCTCCCACCTTCCATCGCACCCCAACGGCGAGGGGACTAGTCGCCACCTTGGCGGGGACGCAGCAGCTCAGCCCAGTCCCCTTGGCTGGAGCTGGATCGGCAGGGCCAGGCATCCCCCCACCCAACCAAAGCCCGTCGCGGCTCCATCACCCCAGGGACCCCGCGCCGCACCCCGCGCTTCCCTCCCGCCCTGCCACCGCCCAGGGCCGCCGGCAGCGACGGGGAGGGGGACGCTGCCAGCCCCGGCGGTGACAGGAGCGTGACTCACGCCCACGCCCGGGGCAGCCCTCGGGGTGCTGAGGGGGGGTCTCCCCCCACTGCCCAGGTCCCCCAGCACCTTGGATTATGGGGGGGCTCGGCGGGACCCCGCGCCGGAGCCGGGTGAAGCGGCAGGGCGGAGGCCGCGAGCGCAGACGTTAAATGGAGGAGCTTGGAGCCCGGCCAGCGGCGCTGCTCAAAGGCTGGGGGGGGACGGGGGATGGGAAAAACCTCCCTCCCCAGCCCAAAATAGGGACCCCCCGCAGCGTAAACCCCCCCAAGGGGCAGGTGGGGAAACTGAGGCACGACCCCTGAGTGGGGTGAAATGAGCCCTCGCTGGGGCCATGCCGTCCCCATCCCCGGTGCCAGGGGGTTCGGTTGGGCTGGGGGGGGCCACCCCCTGAGCCAGGGCATGAGCCGAAGCGCGGTGCCAGCCAAGGGTCTCCCGCCTCCCGCTCCAATGCCTGCACCCTGGGAATGGTGCGGTCTGGGGGGGGATGCCCGAGGGGGGCGTTTTCTCCCACCTCTGCTGCCGTCGGCGTGGTCGGGGGCGTCGTGGCGGGCGGGCGCCTGCCCCCTCAGCATCATGCGGATGCGGACCTGCTCCTGGACGCGGGCGCTGCGCTGGGCCTCGGCCGTCTCCCGGCTGCGGCCGTCCAGCTGCCGGTCAGAGGGCAAGGCCAGCGAGCAGACGCCGGCCTCGGGCTGCAGGGCCGACAGCAGGAAGGTGTTAGTCTCCTGCATGGCGGCGGCGAGGCGAGGGGGAGGCCGAGGCGAGGCGGAGGCCAAGGCGAGCCAGGCCGCCCTGCGCAGGTGAGCGCGGCCGCCGCTTCCCTGAGCCCTGGGGAGGCACCGGGCCCGCCCCGCCGCCGCCACGCCTCGGCGGGAAGGACGGGGCCGCGCTGGGCCCCCCGCCTCCCTTCGCCGCCACCGTCACCGCCCCAGGGTGACCTCGCAGGGACGAGGGCGCGAGAGGTCGTACGTGGGGGAGAGACAGACCCCCCCCACCCTCGGGCAGCCTCCCCCTGGACCCCCAGGCCCCTGGGCAGCCCCACCAGTAACACCCAGACCTACCCACGGCCACTTTGGAGAGCCCCGGACCCCCCCATGGCCCCACCAGCAACACCCAGACCCCCATATTGTCCCTAGAGCAAGCCCCGGACCCCCACGTTGTCCTTCCAACGAGATCAAGACCCCTGGGCAACCTCCCTGGAGAGCCCCGGACCCCCACATTCTCCTTCCACTTCTCCAACCTCTCTGGAGAGCCCCGGACCCCCAGGCAAGCTCCCTAGAGAGCCCTAGACCCCCACATTCTCCTTTCATTTCTCCAACCTCCCTGGAGAGCCCCGGGCACCCACATTGTCTCTCCAACAAGCTCAAGAACCCACAGGCACCGTCCCTGGAGTGCCGCAGACCCCCCCATGGCCTCCCAGGAGAGCCCTGGACCCCTGGGCAACCTCTCTGGAGAGCCCCAGAGCCCCACATTGTCCCTCTGACAAGCCCCAGACCCCCGGGCAAGCTCCCCAGGCAGGTCCGGGCCCCCCCATGGCCCCACCAGCAAGCCCCAGGCAGCCTTCCCAGAGACCCCAGACCCCTGGGCCACCTTCTAGGAGAAGCCCAGCCCCCCCGGCAGCCCCAACACTGACCCCAGCCCCCGGGGCTGCCCACCACTGCAGCTAGCAAACCCCTCCGGCACGGGGGGCCAGCCCGCCCAAGGGCCAGAGCAGGGGCTAATTGGCAGTAATTACTGGCCTGGCCGTCCCTGCTTTGCTTTTCAAATCAGCCAGGGAATTAAAAAACAACAATAATAAAAAAAAAAAAAAAAAAGGGGTGGCTCAACTCCGGCAGGCCCAGCGGTGATGAATGCAGGGTGACTCAGCCGCTGCCATCACACAGGTACTAATTAGGCTCACCCCACCCTCCGAGCTGCCCCAGCCGACCCCAGCATGGCCGGGGTGGGGGACACCACATCCCGCCCCCCCCCCCCCAGCCTGGTGCGCTCAGGAACAGCTCCCGAAATCCCCACGGTGTTGTTTTACGCTGCCCTCCCTCAGCCCCTGACTCGCTAACAGAGCTGCTCACTCCTGAACAGAGTTGTGCCTGTTCTCAGCCACGCCCAGGCGCTGAGGCTCTGCCCCTGCTCATGGGCGCGGGGCGTTTGCCCGGCGGCTCCGGCACGGAGCAGCGGCCGGAGAAGCTTTGGCCGTTTGAAGGCGAGCGTGGCAACGCGGCCGCGGCCCGGCAGCGAGCCGGGGCTCAGCGCTTGGCGTCACCGCTCCGCACCCGCCCAGCAGAAGCGGCATGGGCTTTGCCGGCCAGGGCTGACGACACCCGGCGATGACAACGCTGGGACGGCTTTTGCGCTTTGCTGGGAGGGGGAAAAGGGCGGCTGCCCCCCAGGAATGTGCCGCCGTCAGCAGGAGCAGCAGCTGATGCCGGGGTGCGGTGGCAAGAGCCGCAGCAGGTGTTTTGGGGTGACAGTCCCCACTTGGGTGGCGTCCCCAGACCCCAGCGGGCTGCAAACCCCGGTGACACCATGGACTAGTGCAAGGGGGGACCCCCCCAAGCTCTGGGGGTGTCCAGGGACTTCACAGGTTTAGCGGAGGCCCCCACTTTACTTAGGGGTGTCACACCGGACCCTTTCAGGGTACAGCACCCAGGGATAACCCCAAGGGCCCCCCTGCTCTTCTCCCACCTCGGCACCACCCACGCGGGGAGCGTCAGCGGGTGCACCGAGTTTGGCAGAGCTCAGCGGGGCGCTCCCAACCCTCCAAGCCCAGATGAATCACGGGTTCCCCCCCGGGAACAGGCGGGGAGGGCGGTTCACTCCCCACGCAAGCTGCTGCCTGCCCACCGTCCCCGTGCCAGGTACCTGGGGCTTGGGGACAGCCCTGGAAGCCCCTTGGTCCCCAGGGGACAATGGGGCTCCAGGGATGGCCCCGAGCCCACTGGTAGCCCCCTTCCCCCAGCCCCTGCCGTGACACCGCCCTGCGGCTTCAAGATGGAAACTGGGGGGTCTCAGAGGGGTTGGGGGGGGGGGGGTGTTGAGGCAGGTTTGAAGCCAAAAGCAGCAGCGCTGACCTCATAAAGCGGCTCGTTAATAGGGGAAAGTGCTGGATGGGAGTGGGGATGCACTGGGATGCTTAAAAAGCAGCAAATTGGCACCAAAAAAAATATATTTGGAAAAAAATTGGGGGATTCCCGAGGGGATCCAGCCATGGTCAGGTTAAATAAACTCAGTCTGGGAGTCCCTAAAGGTGTCACTGACCCCCCAGCCCGGAGGCACCCACATCCCATCCTCCGTGGGGTGACGGAGCCACGTCCCTAGGGAGACGCCCCGCTCCTGGGTGCACGCTGTGCTCCCCCCCCCACCAGGTGCCTGTCCCCAAAACCAGGTCCCCAGGGGAGCCCGCGGCTGGCGCTGCCATCGGCGTCTCAAGCAGGGAGTGGCCAAGACGGCACCGCGCAGCCCGGCCACAGCGCACGTGTGCCAGGAGCAGCCACGCTGGGGAAACTGAGGCATGGGGAGAGGAGGGACAAAGGCCGAAGCTGGCCGGGAGCAGGCAGCACCCACCCTGTCCCTGCCGCCTGGCACACGAGGACTGGCAGCAGGACGGGTGCCACCGGCTTCCCCCAGGGACCCGCGTCAGGGATGGCCACGCCGAGGGGTGCGGGATGGGCTGGCACGTACCTTGTTGGGTGGCCCCAGAGGGCCGTTGCCCTGCAGCATCCTCCCGGGCAGGCGGGTGCACCCCTGGGTGCTACGCGGGTGCCGGGCGCCCCGGCACGGGGTGGGCGCTGCCGTCTGCGGCGGGCGTGGGGCTGCAGCGCGGGCCCGCCCCGGGACCTGACCCAACCAGTCTCTTCGCCGTTGTTTTTGCATGTGCGCTCCAAACCCCACGCTCGCCTCGCGGCCAAGTTTGAGCTTCTTGGGGCTCGTGGCAGCTCCCCAAAAAGCCTCAATACAGCCGGGGGGCCTGGGGGGCCCGGCTGCCCCATCACAGGCAGCGGCGCCGCATCTCCGCTGCTGTCATGATGGTCCAAAAAGTCACCATCAGTCCCCACCACCACCACGACCGTGACCCGACACATCCCCTCGAGCCCCCCCAGCACAGAGCAGCTGGGAATGCGACACAGAGGGTTGGGGGATGCTGAAAGGAGAAGATGGAGGGGAGGCAGAGCCTGGGGGGGGGGGGGGGGGGGGCACGGTTTTTGGGGCGCAGGGGTCTCCCCCGGGGGCTCCCAGGGAGCGTGTTTGTGTGCGTGGGATGGAGAAGGAGCCCTTTGAAGCCAGATAAGGAGAGGGAGCGTTTGAAACGGGCCAAACCAGTTTGGGGGCCATCGCTTCCACCGGCACAGCAGTCCGGGCTCCACACCGCACCCAGCGCTTGCTGGGGGCTGCCAAGAGGTGACCCCCCCCCCAGCAAAACCCGGCATAGGGCCGGAGATGGTCCAGGACCCTCCACCTGGCCACCACTGTCACACTTGGCCTGTTCTCAGCCCAGAGGTGTCAGTGAGGCTCCCGCGCTCCCCCTCTGCCGACCCCTCCCTTGGCCCCACGGCCGGGCCCCCACTGCCCCAAACAAGCCCCAGCACCTTGGCAGCAGCCCCTCGGGGCAGGACAAACTGCCTGGCCAGTACCTCACCCCAGCACTGGGGCTGCTCCTCCAGGATTGGGGACCTGCCTGCACCCCGCTGTCACTTGGGGCTCCGACGCCTGGCCCAGGAGCGGCTCCCTGTGACCTCAGCGCAGCACAGCCACAGAAACAAAACCCTCCAGCGTTTTGCTGCTGGCCCTACCCCGAGCAGGCACCATTGCCTGGCTCCAAATTGTCCCCAGCAGGGCTGGACCAGTGTCCCCAGTGGGGATGGCACTGGTGGCACCGGTCCCTTCCAGCATCAGCAGCAGGGCTGGATTCAGCGGCTCCCGCTTCGATGCCGGTGCCTGTGGGAGCTCTCCTGGCTGGGAAGAGGCTGGAAAGGTTGTGCCTAAGGAAAAGCGGCTTTGGGGCTCCCACTGCTGGCCCGGGGGCCACGGGGCCACCCGCCCTGCCCAGGACTCCTCAGCCCAGGGGCCAACTTCGGGCGCAGCGGGCAGAGCCCTCGCCCACAACAAAGCGCTTCCAAAGCGCTGGGAAAAGCCGGCAGCGGGGCAAGGAGAGGAGCCCGCGAGGGCCAGCACGGAGAGAAAAACCCGCTCCCTGCCGCGACCGTCCCCTCCCGGCAAATCCTGGGGCCAGAAGTACCAAATTGGGGATAAAAAGCCCCCAGAACCCCAGCTGGGGGCTGTTTTCCGATGGCAAGCAGGTTGCTGAGCCCACCACCCCAGTCCTCACCCCAAAACTCAGCAGAGGCTCAGACAGAGCCCGGGGGATTTGGATGAGGGATAAAAAAACTTGGTGGGGGGGGAGACTCCGGGGCTGTTTCAGCTCTCCCAGGGGTGCTTACAGTTGTTGAACCTCACGGTGGTCACGGCCCGGGGGATTTGCAGGGCCAGGGTGACCCGGCTGAGGAGCAGAAGGAGCTGGCAGCAGCCGGGCCCGAGGCCAAGCGGGTTTGCCGGAGCCCGGGAGGTGCCGCGTGCGGCTGGGCACGTCCACGGGGTGACGGCGGGCAAAGAGCCTGGGCAGCCACGGCCGCCCCGCCAGCCAGCGTGCGAGGGCGCACGGGAGCCAGCGCAGCTGCTCGTGGGTCTCCCCACGGCTCACCAGCCCCGGGGGCACTGGGGTGAGCCCCCCACGCAGCAGCCGGAGCCCAGGCACAAGGCGGAGGCTCAGCACCCTCCCTGCAAGCCAGGGCATGCACCAAAAACACGGCTGCTGCCTCCTCCTCCTCCTCCTCCTCACTGCACAAAACAGCAAAGGGGCCCGTTGCAAGGCCGCTGCTGCCCGCTGAAGACAGCGGATCCCTGCCCCGTGCCCTCCTCCCCCTCCTGCCTGGGGGTGTCTGACCTTCCCCCGCAGCACCAGCCAGGCTCAGCCCGACACTTCCACACACAGTCACACTTCCACACACAGTCGCTGCGAGCTCCCCGCAAGCCCAGGGCAAGGCTCCCCCTTTCCAGGGCTCCCGGCGCCTCCCCGGGCATTAGACACGGCAGTCACAACTCCGAGTGGGCAAATGTGTCCCCCCCCAAGCCAGTGCAGCCACCCTGAGGGGACTGGGGGGGCGAGGGACAGAGGCCATCCCTGCCGAGGCATGAGGGTGACAGAGGGGAGGGAAATCCCAGCCAAGACATTAATTTTATTTTTTAAGAATAAAAAAAAACCCAAAACAGACAAAACTTCCTGAAAACAGCTTCCTACCTCATAATTTCACAGAAATTAGCTTGGAAACGTCATTCGCTCTCTCCCCTTGCTCCCGTACCTCCTCCAGGCTCTGCCCTTTCCCCTCCCCACCCAGCCCCCCCGGGCACAGGCAGCACCAGCTGGTCATGCCGAGGGGCTCTGGCCCCCACCCCGAGGAGCCAAAACCTCCCTTCCCCTCCACGGCAGATCCCAGGGAGGGGAACAGGAGGGTTTGGGCAGCCCCAGTGGGCTCGTACCCCTCTCCTCACCCCTGTGGGTACTGGTACCCCCCAAAAAAGCTCAGCTCTCCAGCCTGGTGCAGTGACAAGGCACTGGGCATTTTGGGGGCGGGGGGGGTGACCCAGCAGAGTCAGCGCCGGCTGTGAGCTCGGGTACCACTTCTCTACCGCCGGCACCAGCCCGGCACAGCCCCTCGGGACCCACTGGCGCTGGGAACCAGTCTGGAGGCTTTAACCCCTCCCGACAGCAGGGTGCCCACCGTCCCGGCGCTAATGAGTTAATAAATTCATTTCTGACTAAGAAATTAGACCCTTAAGAAAAAAATCACCACCCGCTTTTGCCCTCCCCCGCCCCCCCCCCCCCCCCCCCACCAAAATAACCACGGTTCGTTTACGGGTGACCTCCGTGCCGGCACCGAGGCGTGTCGGTGGAGGCCAGGGCGCAGCGGGGGCCGGTGGTGACCTGCCTCCGGCGGGCGCAGGGGGGTCGGGGGCTTCGGGCCAGGCTGGGGGTGCTGCTAGTCCTTGGGTGGCTTCTTGCTGCGGGCGTTCCACATGCCGCGCTTGGAGTGGTAGTAATGGTAAAAGTTCCTGAGACGCAAGCGCTCCACCTCCAGCCCACTCTGAAGGACCCTGCAGCCAGATGGACGGACGGACAGACGCTCAGGTGAGGGAGGACGGGGCAGGTGGATGCGGCCCCCCACCAAAGGGAGGCTTTGCCCCCTCGCCACCACATCGCCCCAGACTTGAGCCAGCCCGGTGGAGGGGAGAGTGCTTTTCCCTGGGGGGATGCACCCAAGTCAGCGTGGCCAGCCCTGCCGGGGGATGGGGGGCTGTCAGGACCCCCTGTCTCACCTGTCCAGGAGCTCCCAGTCCTCCCCGCCCCAGCGGTCTCTGAACTCCTCCGTGTTCATCCCTCCCACACGGTCAAAGTCCGACTTGTAGATGCCGAAGAGGCCGAAGCCGTTCACCTCCCAGTAGCCTGGAGGGGGGAGAGCAATGAGGCGAGGGGTGTGGGGGGACCCCAAATCCCCAGGCCGTCACCTCTGCGCTCTCCCTGCTGCCTGGAAACCACAGAAATGCCCCATCCCAGCCCCTCTTCCCCCCCTCCTGGGTCTGTCCCTGTCACTGCCACTGTGGGGATGCACCGGGTGACAGCCCGTTTTTGGGGAGCATCACACCCAGCGTGCCTCAAGCTCCCCTGGGCTTGAATCCCACCTTTCCGCAGCAAAACCAACCCATCCTCCCCAAGCATCCCACCACAACCCAGCACAGTGGCTGCCTCCGGGCAGGTGGGGGACATTTTCCAGGCGGAGGGGAAGGGAGGGCGCTCACCGTTGGGCTCCCGCGGGGAGCTGCCGCAGCTCAGCCTCATGACGATGGGCGCGTAGGCCAGCTTCCCCTCCACGCAGTGCTTCCGGATGCTGTCCAGGATATTGGGGGGGAAATGGATGTGCAGGTCGCAGAGGAAGACGATGCTGTGCCCGTCCTGCGGGAGGGGGACAGACAAGGGGGAAGATCAGGGCAAAAAGTTGCACGGAGGCGAGAGCTGGTTCTGTTCCCCGGCTCACCTCGACTGTGTCCACGCCAGCCTGCAGCCCGGCCGAGCGCTCAAAGTTCCCCATGCGCCGCAGGTACTGGTAGCTGAGGACAGAGGACGGGGGGTTAGGGCTGGTGACCGAAAGGGACACGGCCACGAGCGGGACAGGGACCATCAGCGAGGAGAGGGGACTCTCAGGTGCCGACAACTCATGCCAAGGGTCCCCCTGCAGAGAGGAGGTTCCTGCATCCCCAACTCCTTTGCATGGAAAACAAGTTTAAACCCCTAAAAAGGAGGAGGCAAGGGGCAGCGAGGCAGAGACCCGGGCTGGGCTGGGGAAGGAGCGTGGGTCATGTGAGCAGCACCACGACAGCCTGTCCCACCAGGAGCAGCCCCACAGAGCCCCCCGCAGCCTCTGGGGAGCGGGGTGGGACCCGGAGCTCGCACGGGGGGTTACCGGGGCAGTCGGGCATCCTGCAGGGCTTTCTCAACATCCATGTCGTCGCTGTCGAAGTCCACCAGGATGACGTTGAAGTTGGTGTCCTTCGTAGCCCCGTAGAGGCGGGCCATGTCCGAGATGAACTGCTGGACCCAGCGGGCTTGGTTCTTCACTGCCAGACACAGCCACAAACATCCCTCAGGCTCGCCACGGGGGGCCCAAGAGCACCCCCCTCTCCAACCAACACCCCTTCTGAGGAGACGTGACCACCTCAGCAGCTTACAAGAAGCGATAACCCCCTTGGGCCAGCTCAGAGCATGCAAAGGGGTTGCCTTCCTCCTGCCGGAGGATGCTGAGGGCAGAGGGAGCAGCGGAGACCCCAGGGAGTCACGTCCTGCCGTCACCTACCGGGCACCACGAAGTGCACCATGACGTCCTGCTTCCAGCTGAGCCGCAGCGGCCGGCACAGGACGGGTTTCCCATAGAGGATGCTCCAGGTGCTCGGCTGGGGCTCGGTGGCCCCCAGAGCCGGCCCGTCGGGGTTGGCCTCAGCACTGTCGTCCTGCTTGCCCTGGTGCAGGAGGACGTAGACGTACTCGGAGAGCCGCACCGTCCGCTGGCCCCGCTCCGCCAGCTCCAGCTCCAGCAGGTAGCGATTCCCCCGCGCCGTGTCCCGACGCTTCTCCACGTTGACGATCCTCAGGAGGGTGTAGATGCTACAGGGAAAGGAGAAGCACTCGAACACACCAGCTCCACTCCCTGCAGCTCCCCTGCTCGCGGGGTTGGCCCCAACCCACCATCCAGCTCACCCGGCCCCAGGGAGGGCGAAGGCACCCCCTGCCCGCGCCCCGCTCCCTCCCTACCCTCCGTTCTTCTCGTTGAGCTTCTCCATGTACTGTGCCACCACGTCGACGACCTCGCTCTCACTCAGCTGCAGGTTGCCCGACACGTTGCAGCGCAGATCGTTCCAGTCAGAGCGCAGGAGCTCGAAGTCCACCGAGCTGACGCTGAACGTCCTCTGCCAGTTGATGGAGTCCTCCAGCCAGCTCTGCTGCAGCTCCCCGGTCTCGTAGCTGTAGTCTGACACCTCTTCTTCCTCCTCCTCCTCTTCCTCCTGGCCCTTTCCCTCCTCCCGCTGGGACGCCGTTGTCTCTGACATCTTCAGAAAGGATGTCACCCGCGGCCCCTCCGAGCGGGCCACCTCAGAGGAGTTGTAAGCAGCGGTGGCCGCTGTCCTGCTCGGGGCAGGAGTCGTGTCCTCGTGGGTCTCCCTGCTGAAGAGCCCTTCAGTCCCCAGGGCGAGGAGGCTGGGCAGCGCCCTCCGCTCAGTGCCCAGCTTGGGCGGCCGTTCCCACCTCCTGCCACCCGTACGGGCACTCTTCCGCCTGGCAGCATCCTTCTCCTTGGAGAGGTTGCTCAGGAGCCAGGGGCTGCGGCGGCCAGGGACGGCACGGAGCTTGCTGGAGGCCATGGGGTACTTCTGAGGGGTCCTGGAGCGCAGGTGGACTTTCTTCAGAGGCTTTGGGTAAAGGAAGATGCCGGGGAAGGCCGGCTCCTGTGCCGGGACTTTGCGCTTCCCTGGCTGCAGCCTGGTCACGTAAACCTTCTCCTGGGCTTTCCGGGGCTTCTTCTCCTCCCTGGGTGCTGCAGCCTTGCTGGGACCCGGCGTTCTGGCTTTGCCGCCAAAGATGGGAACGGAGAGGTGGGGTTGGAGGCTCAGGGCCCCAGCGTGCTTCGAAGTCACCAGCAGCCCCAGCTCATCCTCCTCACCCTCGCCAGGATCCTGGGGTAACCAACTGAGCACCCGCCCACGGACCTGCTCTGGCACAGGGCCCGCGTCTTCCTCCCCACGGAGGTCCTGGAGGGCAGCCGCTGGGCTGGCGCTGGCCCGGTGAGACGTGTCCCGTCCTCCCGGCTGCCCAGGCGTGCCCGCTTCCTCCCGGGCCTGGCCCTGCTTGCGGCGAAAGCTGTAATAGTCCAGGTCGTCTCCGTAATCCCCAGTGACCGGCGGGGTCTCTTTCCCTCTGGCTCCGGGTACCGGCCCGAAGCTCTTCTCCTTGACTTCGGGAGGTGGGTCTGTGGGCTCAGGGCTGTCCACTCCTTCCTCCTCCTCCTCATCCTCGAGGAAGTCTAGGGAGTAAAGGCAGAGATAAACACCCCAAGGGTCCCAGCCGCTGGGCAAAGCCCCTGCAGTGTGCTGGCCCAAGGCGAGGGGGCAAAGCTTGTCTGCAGCAAGAGATGAACCTGTGAGAGGCCTCTGGGCGAGGGGGCCCGGGAGCTGGCGGGCACTGAGCGATGCTCAGTGGGGCTGGCAGCTCAGGCTCTGCCCGTTAACCCCCCCAAACCTTGGCCGCATCTCGGCACCACTCATATTGCATCCGGGAGCAAGCCCAGCCTGCCAGGGCTCTGCCAGGCTGCGAGGCGACAGCAAGGCAGGCGCCACACAACCAGCTCCTGCGCATCCCTGGGAGCGTCCCCCGACGCCGTGGACAGCCCCCCAACTCCACGCTGCGTTCAGCCGCATCCTGCTGCCCCCTGACCAAGCCAACCCGGGAGATACAGGTGCTCAAGAAGCAGGGAGGGTGAATCCCAACCCCAGCATCCCGCAGCGCTTTGTGGCGGAGCCAAGCAGGATGGGCGCCCACGGAGCGCACGGGACTGCTCTGAGCAAGCTGCTCCATGCAGCCCTGCCCTGCTCGAGCCCCCCGGCACTGCCAGAGGCATCCCGGAGCCGCATCTGCGAGGGGCTGGGCTGGCATGGGAGGACACGGGGTGCTCAGCCCCATGCCACGCTGACGAGAGACGCCCAAAGAGCCGCCAGCGGGCAGCGGTGACTCACTGTCTGGGTTGAGAAAGAGAAACGCTCGCTGGCGCGGATCCTCCTCCTCTTCATCCATCTTCATGTACTTATAAAAACCAAACCTGGGAGATGGAGAGGGAAGATGAGGTCCTGGAGATACGGGAGGGATGGGTGCGCGAGGGGACATGCTCGTGCACATGCGAGCTGGCGCAGGAACGTCCCTGGCCGCGGCGCGGGCACCCGGGCACAGCCTGGCTCTGAAGGGAGCCAGGATTCCCAAAATCTGGGAGCGCTGCCAGCCCTCAGGCTGCCGCTGCCAGAGAGATGGGAAAAGAGCTGTCCTGGAGGTGGCCCTTCCACAGGGGACGGAGCTCGGGGGACACACAGCTGAGGGTGCCCCATCTCAGCACCGCTCCTCCAGCTCTTGGAGCACCCTGTTGACATCAGCCCCCTCCATGTGCCACCCCCGAACACCGGCCCCCCAACACTTACTTCTCCAGGTAGAGGGGGGACTCTCTGTAGAAGCACTTGTTCTCCGTCTCCATGTGAGTGAGGCGTGTGAAGTCATTGGGGTACACAAACGAGAGGTAGACCTGGGGAGACGACCACGCCGCTGTCACCGCGGCGCAGAGCGGGCTTGCTCCGAGGAAGTACGGGCTGGCGGGGCTAGAAGCCCTGGACCCAAGGCCCTCAACAGCAAGGTGACCCCCAAACACCCCGCAGGGCTTTTAACCCAAATCTTTTCAGGTCATGATGGGGAAGCTCAGCCTGATGCTCCATCAAGGGATGTTTTCTCCTGGATTTGAACCAGGTGTAACCATCCCTGCCCCGGGGTGAGGGCAAAGCGTTCGGCTTGGCCGCGTCTCCCAAGGGAGTGTGGCCCTGTCCCCATCCCGGGGACACTTACGAATTGCAGGCCCTGGTAGCGGGCGATGGGAAAGTCCTTCACCACGTAGGTAGGGCTGTAGGCACAGGGCACCAGCACATTCTCCACTCGCGAGGCCTCAATCGCAGGCGCTGAGGAGAAGCAGCCGCAGCTCAGCCCCAGGCCGTGCCCCGCCACCCCTGTAGCTCAACCCATGTTATAGTTTGTAGCCAAACCACCCCACCTTGTCGCCCCACAGACCCCAGCAGAGATTCCCTCCAGCCAGGAGATGGGCAGAAGGCAGGAGGGATGCGCTGGGTGCCCGTGACAGCCAGGTCCTGCCTTCTGCCTCCCCCAAAACCCCACAGAGATGCGCGAGGGCCCGGTCCCAGCCACTTACTGAGGAAGAAGGTGTCCCTGGGGTCAGACTTCAGCATGTCAGCCCCGTGCTCATCCCGCTGTGCCTCCCAGAGGTAGCTCCCGCTGTGGCTGGCCAAGGTCTGCGGGATGTGCTCCACGTGGTTCATCTTCAGGGACGACTCATCTGCAGAAGGCCAGGACAAGGGCTGAACCCCGCGGGCCTCCTGTCCCAGGAGCATCCTCCAAGGTGGCACCTCCCAACCTCTCTGTCTCTCCCACCAAGAGGGCTCAGATTGTGGATTCTTCCTGCTCCCAG
The DNA here is from genome assembly GCF_047716275.1 of Strix uralensis. Lineage (NCBI taxonomy): Eukaryota > Metazoa > Chordata > Aves > Strigiformes > Strigidae > Strix > Strix uralensis. The sequence goes on from NC_133986.1 coordinate 12,987,037, forward strand.
GGGAACAAGGGAAGCCGATGTGTTTGCACGAGGGCAAAGCCAGCTCCGCCCGCCCTCTCACACACTTGCAGACCCCCATGACTAATCAGTCTAATGATCATTGCCATCAGCTAATGAGGACAAGGGTACAGCTGATCTTAGCCAGGCAGCCCCAGCTCCCATTACAGCATCACTCACCAAAGACAAGGGGTGGGAACGCTCCAGGGCTTTAACTCCCAAGGACACAGGAATTAAACCGTGAATGTTTGTCCCCGAAGAGGTGCAGGTAAATGCAACGTGAGCTGGTTTTGCCTCCTATTCAGGGCGAGGGTGGCGTGTCGTCCTTGGCTATCAACCAGCCCCCAGACCTCCCCGAGGGAGGTCACCTCACTCTGGTCACCTTGGCCATGCTTGGAGCTGCCTGCTCTGAGCACCCAAGGGTGCTCCCTCCCTCTCCAGGGAGCCCTGCCTGCAGCAGAGCTGCGGGGAAGCAGGCAGGTCCTGAAGCAAGCAGGAACCCCCTTCCCAAGCCCCAGATTCTCTTGCTTGTGGCAGAGAAGGGCTCCCCAAACACCTCCACGCAGCTGCAGAGGTTGGGCCGCAACCTCCGGCAAAGCCCGGAGAAAGGGAAGGAACGAGGATGCTCTGCACGTGGCCGGCGTCCCCCAGGCGGCAGGGATGGGCTCCCCACAAGGGACATGGCTTCGCCCCAGGGCTGCTGCCAGGGTCCAGGGGAGCCAGGGAGCAGGAAAGTGAAGCAGAAAGAGCCGGCAATGATGGATAGCAGTTGGGGGTGGAATTTATTTGCACGTCATCCATCTCACGGGCACCTGCATCGATACCAGCAATACCCCTCCATCCCTCTTCTCCCTGTTGATCCCCGGCTGCTGCCTATCCCCTCCCGCCTCATTGACACCTTCCAGGGCATGTTTGATAACCAGCCCTCCAGCGCATCAACCACCGGGGCAGGACCCATGTATCAAGCCCTTTCTCGCTGCCAGGAAAGGGGCAGGAAGCAGAAGATCTATAGATTTAATTAAACCTTGCACCATCCATCCCTGCTTACACAACAGCTCCTCGTAACTCAGGGCCAGGCCAGAGCCTCCGTGATCTCATTAGCAGGGACGAGGCCGGAGCACCCAGAGCGCCGCGATTCCGTGGCGTCGCCTCCGCAGCCCGTTTTTAAGAAGGTCGCAGCACTCTCCCGGAATCGCCCCTACCCCTGCAGCCCCTCGCCTCCTTCCCTACAGCCAGCAGAAGCTCTAGGGGGGGTTGAGAGGCTGAGACCTTCCCCCAGGATCTGATTTCCCAGGCTCTGGTGCTGTCTCTCCCCGGCTGCACCAATACGTACAGCCCCCTCGCCGCAGCAGCCCACAGGCACGCGAGGCCCTTACCTGTGTACAGAGAGATGTAGGAGGAGTCGATCACTTCGAACTTCAAGCTGGGGAGGAAAACTCGCCACTGGAAAAAAAGATAAAAGGAGATGGAGATTGAGTGGGAGGGTGGCAGGGGTCCAAGATGCAGCTGCCCAACCCCAGGCACCCTTGGACGGGTCCTCCCCATCCTCAGCTCCCAGAAACTTCTCTGCACTGATCCCAGCCCCAACCCTGCGGGAGGGAAACAAGGGAGAGGATTAATCCTGCCCCAGCAGAGACCCAGGCCCATCTCCTGCTCTCACGCGAGGCCGTCGAGGATTAGCAGGCACTCGCTGTGTGGTGGGAGAGGGGGAGGCTCCCACCGGCGCTCCCCTCTCAGCACCAGGGTGCTCCCGGGACAGCCCCAGCCCCAGCCCTGCATCGGCAGCGTCACGGGAGGCAGCTCAGCCGCGGGGCGGCCGTGCAGGGCAGGGGCGACACCGGGGCATGGGGCAGCTTCTCCACACACCCCCCTCCAACCTCGGGGAACAGCGCAGGGTGGCCACGGCACCCCTCGAGGGCCTGAGCCAAAGCCGAGGCGCATGGAGCCCTACAACCCCCCTCTCCCCCCGGTGAACAGCCGTTAGCAGCAGTTTGCCCTCACGGGCAGGGGTGCAGCGCCCAACCAACCATGAGCACTTTAAAAGCACATCTCGAGCCTTTGTCCAGACAAGCCCTTAAATACCCACAGGGAGAGACACATCAGGGTCCTGCTTTTTTGTTGTTGCTGTTTCTTTATGAACATCTGAAAGGCTTCCCTCCCTACAGCAAAAAAAATGTCTGCCCCCCTCTATTTGTTTTTCACAGCAGAAATGCAGATCTTATCGGGATGGAGGAGATGGAGCCCTGGGAGGGCGAGGCTGAGCGAGGGGGAGGAGAGCGCCAGCGAGGAAGGGGTGTTGTCAGCCTCCCTGAAGCCTTGCTGGCACAAGTTCGACTCCAGTGATTAATGACTGCTTGGGAGAAAGGAAACCTTTGCTAATGAGCCAACACCTTCCCCTCCCAGAGACAGCCCGAGCTCCTGACACACACACTCCAGGCTTTGCCAGGGCTGTGCAGCCAAGGCAGGCAAGTTCAGATTTGAAATTCCTGGTATCTCGAAGCGGGAAAAGGAGAAAGGGCCCCACTCCATCACCCCGGCCACCTCTCCCAGCACCAACCCTGGGACACGAGCCGGCCAGGCGGGCTGCCGTTGGAGATGAGCCCCGGCTCCATCGCAGTGACACTGGCTTGTCCCCGCTGCAGACGGAGCCACCGGCAGCCAGGAATCGTGGCTTTGCTCCAGGATAAAGCGTTTTAACACGCACTGGGAAAAGCCCCGGCGTCGGCTCTTGACAGGCCAAGCCTTGAAAGGAGCCCGGGGTGGGGACATTTACTCACGCCAACTTCCACGTGGTCTGAACCTCGGTCGTCTTGTTTGTGGAGCAGCTCGAAGTAGTAGCGTCTGGAGGACATGAGGCTGCACAGGAGGGGAGGAAGCCGGTTAGAAATCATTGCTGAGCCAACTGCTGCCGCTGCCGGGGCGATGGGAGCCCCCATGCCAGAGGAGTCGTCTCGGGACACCCTCTCTTTCTTGCTCCCCTGTGGCTAACCCTTCCCAGGGCAGGGAGACGGGCAGCGCGGGGTGGGCACCTGCTCCCCCCCCACTGCTGAGAAGCTTCGTGAGATCAGGGGGATCCCCCGTTCCCACCTCATCCTCTGCAGAGGTGGCTGCGGCCCCCAACACCTTCAAGCCATGGACCAGGGGCACATTTGTCTGAGCTCCTGTCGCGCCCAGACCCCACGTGCCGCTTGGGCAGAGAGCATGGCTGGGGAGGAGGAGCTGGCCAGAGCCAGCGTGCAGCCAGCAGCTCTGTCTCCTGCCTCCAGCCACCCGGGATGGGCAGCAAGAGCAAGGACACGCTTACCGGAGGGGCTTGGAGACTTGTGAGCTGAATTTGGTGAACTCTCCCGGCGCCGTCCACTCGGTGCCCAGCTGGGGGAAGGAAGAAGGGGCGTGTGTGAGCACCAGGGACAGTGGGGGTGAAGCAGGCCCGAGGACCAGACCCCACCAGGCCGTGGGATCTCTCCTCCACCTCCATCGGGCACTACGCCGGGCTGCAGAAAGGCTCTTCAGGCAGGAGGACATCCCGGGAGCTCCACCCCAGGGCTGCTTGTCCCCAGCTGGTGGCACTCCTGCCACAAGAACTTGTCACTGGCCAACAACACTGCGATCCCAGAAATGCACGGCTGCGATGATGGTTTCCCATTATAGGGGTTAACGCCAGGGAAATCCAGGAGCAAGTGTTAAAACTCCTATTCTGGGACATAAGCTGGTCTTTGGTAGCTACAACTAGGATGGGACCAAGGGGCAGACGGTCCTTCAGAAGCCAAACCAGGCCTGGCCAGGGGCAGAGATGGCACTGGGCCGAAGTAGCCCAGCATCTCCCATGGGGGCAAAGCAGCAGGAAAGTTGCCTCTGGCAAAGACACACACAGACCCCGCACGCTCCCCTGCAGCAGAGGTAGAATTTGTGGTGGCTGAAGAGCACGCACAGGTCTGAAACATCGTTAATTGAGCACCAGGGATCCCCAGAAGGCACTCGGGATGGTTATCGGCATGCTGGGAGCAGGGAGCGAGGCAGCCCGGAGCATCCCTGGGGCGGGAAAGGCAAAGGGCGGAGGACGAGGGCTCGTACCTTGCCCACGAACGCAGCCAGCCGGGAGTTGGAGGGACTGTCGTCAGAGCTGAGCCAGAACTCCGAGTTGTCATCTGATGCCACAGAAAACTGGAAATCCCCTGCGGAGAGCAAAGGAGAAGGTCACTGCAGCGGGACGCAGCAGCGCCGGTGGCGTGGGCCCAGCCCCAGTGCCCCGTTGTGAGGTGGGGAAACAGGGGTGGGTGGGCAGAGGTGATGGGGCCGCCCCAGACCCTGCATCCTGGCTCTGCCCTGGATGGGAGTGGGGCTTCGCCTCCCTCCGAAGCAACCAGGAAAAAGGGTCTTGGCTCCAGAAGCACCCTCCTCCCTGGGAGCCAGGGGTTTGGGGACTGTCCCTAATTGCCCTCCTGTCCTCGGGTGGCCCAAGCAGGGGGAAGGAGGCAGCTTCTCCACGTTGCTGCAGGGGGAGAAGAGGCCAGGCTCCATCACTCACCATCCTTGAAGGGGTGGATGTAGCCAAAAATCCTCAGCCCGTAGTTCTTCCACTTGGGTGACACAGCCAGCTTCTTCACTGTGGTGCGGGTCTGCGGAGGAGAGACACAGACGTAGAGGCATGAGCAGTTCGTGCCCAGGCTCATGCCTGGCACCAAAATCCCCCAGCCCACCTCCTCCTTGTTATCCCAGGGTCCCGTGCCCCTGGCACCAGAGGGGACACAGAGGGCCCATCACCACCCACCTCTCCATCCATCCCTGCTCTGCTGGGCATTTCCTGCCCTAAACCAAACCAAAAACAAGAGGGAATGGCCTCAAGCTGCGCCAGGGCAAGGTCAGACTGGCTCTTAGGAAGTATTTCTTTGCAGAAGGGGTTGTTGGGCGTTGGAATGGGCTGCCCAGGGCAGGGGTGGAGTCCCCATCCCTGAAGGGGTTTAAGAGTGGGGTTGACCCAGCACTGAGGGGTCTGGTGGAGTTGAGAACGGTCAGGGTAAGGTTCATGGTTGGACTGGATGATCTTCAAGGGCTTTTCCAACCGCGATGATTCTGGGATTCTGTGAAAAAGCTTGCAGGCAAAGTCTTGAGGACCAAGCCCACAGCCAGTGGAGATCCAGCAGCGCCCAGAGAGGGACGAGCAGACCCTCCCTCTGACCCACCACCATCAGGCTGGGACTCACGTGGGGAAAGAGTGGAAAATGGAGGTTCTTCCTCAGGTGCCTCACGGCCCCTCCGCACCAGTCTTCGAAGACGTGCAAGTTTGCCTTCCCTTTGTACTGTGGGATGAGAGAGGGCGATGAGCAGGTGTCCTCCTCGTGTCCCCCCTTGCCCCCCCAGGACAGTGTGAGGGCAGGTGAAACACGGGCACGTTGGCCCCAGGACGGCTGGTGGAGCGGGGAGAACAGCTCTAGGTGGCTTTGGAGCCCAGCACACTACAGGGACGTGGGCTGCGGGCTCCCCAGAGCAGGGCTGGGCCACCTCCTCCTCCACCCTCCCCGTGCTGCTTCCTGCCACCCACCTGCTCGTTCCAGGGCAAAGCCTGCTTGGTCAGGTTGAGCTTGGGCTGCGTGGTGGCTCGGCTGGAGCGTTGGCCTCTGGAAAACCACCCGTCCAAGTCCTGCCCATCGTTCTGCCAGGGAAGCAGGAGGGAGAGAGGAGAGATGGGGGGATCGGGGCCAGCCCAGCTGCGCTTGCAGGAGGTCTCCCTAGATCTAAATGTCTCATTTTGGATGTCAAGCATTGCCAAACCAAGACAAAAGCTTTCAAGGCTAATGGCAAAGGAAAGCAGGGGAGCAGGAGGCAGAAGAATATTGGCAAGGTGTCCTGGGGAGCAGTTTCAAAATGTTCCAGCTAAACTAATTTCCCTTCCTCTGCTGAGGAGAGAAACTTCTCCAAAACAGTGAGTTTTCTGTTCATCCGAAATGTTCAACTGGTCTGATGGGCTACTGGAAGTGGATTCTTTTGGGCTCCATCTCCAAAAAAGCAGAAGCAATCTCTATGTCCGCTCCTGGGCAGAGGAAGAGGGATGTTCCCCCACTCCCTCTCTTCCTTTGAAGGGGATTAGATTAATCCAATCACTCGTCTCCCGCAATTTAGAGAGATTAGGTGAGCGTTCACCTGCCCCCAGCTTGCTGAAAAGACGATGGGTGGCAAGGAAGAGCCGGGCACTCCTGGAGCCCAGAGCATCTCCCTCTTCCTCCACATTGGCACCCGTAGGCAGAGCGGAGCGGGACCGTGCCACCCCTGGGCATTGCCCCAAGTCTGCCATCACGTCCCCAGGCGCGCGGGTGGAGGAGGCACAAGGGACCAGCCAGCACGTGGGGCAGGAAGAGCCACCAGCCCTCTCCAAAGTGACTGCTGAGCTGCCACCCCATCCTTCCCCGGGACGATGGGAAGCTGCGCCTGTCATGCGGGGCCCTGGCTGGTGTCACAGCCCATGGTCACACTCAGCACCCATCCTCTCCAGGGATGGGGCCGAGGGGACACGGATGTCCCTGCCACCTCTCTCAGAGGAAGTCCCCGCCATCGCCCCCCACGGCAGGGAAGGACCATGGCACCCCTGAAGAGCAGAGCCGACCCTCCGAGCACAGAGCCCGGCTCCGGGGCCAGGCGAGAGCCGCAGCATCAACAAAGCGCAGCCCGTTAGGATGCACAGCACCAAAGAAACAATTAGCCAACTTTGCCTAAATGAACTCATTAGCGTCGCAGAGTAGGGGAGCGGTGCCCTCGAAAGACCTTATTAGGGAGGTGGCGTAATTGTGCCATGCTTGTTGGAAGGATTCACCCTCCTCCCGGGGAAAGCCGAGATGCTGTTCCTGCCGTCCTCACCCAGCACCAGCCCGGGCTTTCTCCGAGCACCTCGTTTTCCTCCTTTGTCCGTCTGTCCCTTATAAACGAGGAGCTGGGAGAGATCAGCGCGGGGGTTGTCCCTTCTCGCCTGTCCCCCGCCAGCCAGGCACCACCAGCCTCTCCCCATCCCTATTTCTCACGGCCTGATTGCTGCCAAGTCTGACGCCCGCTCTCCTTCCCGGCACGTGCCTCTCCACCCCAGCACCTGGAAGAGCCTCTGTCGCTCCGCCGAGAGGGACTGGGACGAGTCTCCATCCCACAGGTGCAACAGGTGGAGGGGACGAGCCACCGGCACCCTGCCCTGCCCCAGAGAGAAAGGACCGGCTGTGCCGACGAGATCTGCAGGTGGGAGCTCACCAGGAGGAAAGTTTTCTGTCTCCTTTTTTGAAGCAGTGTTTTTTCGCTCCGGTTTGCGGAGTCCCTCTGAGCCGGGCTGTTTGCTTTCAAACTGGAGTGAACTTTTCCCCCGCCCGCCCCAACAGAGGAGACTATTCACAGCCCAGCTCCCCGCAGCTGGGAACGGGGGGGTGGGTTATTTGCTGAAGGTGAGGACAAACTGGCCTTTTAATTGCAGAGCTGGGGGTGCTGCAGATGTGCAGCAGCCACAAAAGACAAGGGGCAGGGCGAGGCATGACAAGATGGGTGCCGAGGGGGCTCCAGCACAGGAACTCAGTGCTTCTCCCCTTCTCCAGACACAAACACCCACACTCCAAGTACCGGGGCTGGGGAACAGCCCAAGCAATGCCCACCCTGACAGCAAGGCGTTGCCACAGGGCCGTGCAGCAGTTTGGCAGTGACCCGCTGCTGGAACGGGCAGGGGACACCCCACGGCTTCCTACCCCCGGCACCCGCCTGCCCTGCTCCAAAGCCTCATGGTGACAACACGTTGAACGGGGGACAGCAGGGTGTGGAATGAGGGCTCAGTGACAACAGGGTGTCCTCGTGGCTACGATGCCAAGTGTCTTGGCAAGGAGAGATTCTCTCTCCAGCTTCTGCTTGGAGCCCCCACCTGGGGCACACTGGGTCCAGTTTGGGGCTCTCCAGGGCAGGCCAGACAGACAGAGGTTGGCATGAGGACACAGAGGTGGCTTTGCCCAGCAAAACGGGACCTTATCGCTGAGACAGCTCCGTGACAGGAGCAGGGAAGACAATGCCAGGCCCCTCTCAGAGGAGCACAGCGACGGGGCAAGAGGCACAACACTAAAAGTTTCAGCATGATATCTGGGATTTTGTTTAGCCACCACGAGGGTGGCTGAGCAGAAGGGAGAGGTTGTGCCCTCTCCATCCTTGGGTCTGCTCAGCAGGACCAGGCCTGGTGCTGGGAGGGGACTCGGAGCAGTGACCTGCACAGGGCCCTTCCCACCCGCCCGCGCTCCGGCTCTCATTACCATCAGCTCCTCCTCATGGCTCTCGCTGGACTCCTCGGCTTTCCTCCGCCGCGCCGATGCCCGGGCCACCGCCGGCCGCCTGACGGGATCGGTCACCTCCCCCAGCCTCTCGCCATCTGCGAGGGGAGCAGGAAAAGGAGTGAGACCACAGCTACCCGCCACGTCCTCCCCGTCCCAACACCACCCCTCTTTTGGGGACACCCCCTCACCCCGGCACGGGGAAGGGCTGGTGCTGCCAGCAGGGAGGGACACGGGACGGCAGCAAGGGGCTCTGGCTGCGAATCCCCTCGTTACATCTGTACTAAGCAGCCTGCAGCAGCTCATCAGCACCAGGTTTAACTACACCCCCCGCAGCCCAGCTCGCGGCCCTTTATGTAAGACACAGCCAGGATAAGCTCCCGTGGGATCCTGCTCCCCATCCAGCCGGGGGGACACAGCCCGGCTCTTCTACCCCCCTCCAGCTCTCCCGGGGCATCCCACAGCTCTGCCCAGAGCACACTGGCTCCGAGCCCCCCCGAACATATTCTCCCCAAACACATCTTCCCACCCCCCAACACCTTGCTAAAGGCACCATCACGAATCCCTCACCGACAGCCCCATCATGGGCGATGTCGTTACCGTGTGCTGCATTAATTACCCCCAACCTACGATCTCCCCTCTGCAGCTCACACCCATCTTCCTCGGGCTGCAAGAACAGGTTTATTTTAAACTGCCCTCGCTTCCCAGCATCAAAATAACCGACTTCCCCCAAAAGAACGGCGCAGACTTGGAAAATGTATTAGTTATTCCGGGGAGGGCACATCCCCTTTCTCTGCCTCCAAACTTTTCAGACAGGCGCCCCAAAACCCGATGGGACGGCGGGAGTTGGCGGTTCGGCCGTCGCTGCCGGCTCGGCGTTTCAAACGGGCATCGGGGAAGCCCAGCGCAACGCTGGAAGAGGCGGGTGTCTAAGAGCCACTGCCGCCACCTGTGAGTCCCCACCGCAGCTCGGGGTGCCCCCGGAGCTCCCCCCTCCCACGCCATTAGTATTCCAGCGGCCACGCAGCCGGCATCTCCTTGGAGATGGCAGCACAACTCCCACCCCCACCACGGGGACAGGAAATTAAGCTCTAAAGCCCCTTCTTCTGCTCTCAGCCATTCTTCGGCCCCTGGCAGCTCCGGCTCTCTCCTGGCAGCTCGCTGCCTCCCTCCAGCCACCCTCCTCCCCTCGCCCATCTTCATCCCGCGGCCCGAGGAGAGCGATGGGGAGCACGGCAGGGAGGAGCGGTGCCAGGGCCAGCGCTCCCCATCCCTCCCAGGGATGCTCCTGCCAGCACGGGCGGTCGAAATCAAACCTATCCTCGCTACACCAAGGCCGCGGATGCCGCTGCTCCGGCACGGAGGCAGGGGTCGGTGTTATTCCGTGCCCCCCCCGACGACGCTGACCTGTGGATGAATCACAGCCATGAGGAGGAGTTAAATGCTCCCAAGGCACCTGCCAAAGTGGGGGGGACACGCTGCAAGTCCTGGCCCCTGAATGGACTAACCCCCCGCTGCCAAGCCCTGCGTCCCGGCCAGCAAACTGAGCCAGCAGCAGCCCAGGCCACACCGCAGGGGGTAACAAAAGTGGTCACCCCTCCTCGCTCAGCCCTTATTTACCTCTGGGTGCCCCACCCGGGTTTGGGTCCCTGCTACAAGGCCCTGCGTAAACTGGAGCGAGGTTACGTGATATAAACTGGAGCAAAGGGGGGAAAAAGCCACGTGCTCCCCCCAGCGAGGCTGCGCAGGCTCTGTCCCAAAGCCGTGAGCCCCCGGCCCGCTCCCCAGCCCCAGGCCCCAGCACCATCCTCACCAAGGACCCGCTCAAGCTCAAGCCACCATAAAGGAGCAGGACAGGGCTTGTGCTCCCTACCCCGGTTTGCATCTAAACTAAATGCCACTGCTGCTCTGACAGGGTTTAAGTAATACCGAGGCTCAAAACCCGTGTGCCTTCAGCAAAACCCTCTCTCTTCTTGGCGGGGAGGCAAGTGCTCGCCCCGAGAGGCACCTGCATCCTGGGAGGAGCGAAAGCACCAGCAAAGCCCCGGAAAAAGGCTCCCAGGCTTCTGTGCTGATGTTTATTCCCCTGTAATTTAAATATTGGATAGGAAAGGCAAGGGCAGCCTTAGCCAAACACCCAACAGCTCAGCAGCCTGGGTGGGAAGTGGAAATAAATGTGGCCCTTGATAAGGGGAGGGCAAGGCCAGCACCTTGTGCCAATGAGCATCACTTTGCTCCCCCCCAGAAAATGGAGCCCCTTTGGTCTGAACCTCACCGCTGCAAGAGAGGGTGGCAGGAGAGGAAAAGGGAGAAAGCAGTGCAGGGAGGAAGGAGGGTTTCAGTCGTCATCCCCCCCGGCTCAGTTTCCTCCTGCGCATCCTCCCTGCACTCTCTGGCACCGGCCGTGGGCCATACCCAGCCCGGCAGCTCCCCCAGCACCCCCGGGATGCACAGCCAGCGCTGCCGCACCCAGTAATTCCGCTCACCTGCCTCTTTCCCTCTTTCAAGGGTCAGAAAGAGCCGCACAAAGGTGGGAAGCAGGGGTGAGAGGATGGGGGAAAGTCTGGAGGATGAGCAAGGGACCTGCTCACTCGGGGGCTGGTGTTCCTTGGGGGATGCTGGCAGGGAGGCACTCAGAGCTCTTCGCCCAGCGAACACGGGAGCGACGCTAACGCTTCCAGAGCAGCACAAGGAGGGGGCCGGAGGTGCCATCCCATGAATGTCTGAGTCCCAGCAGCCTCCAGCCAGCGAGTCAGAGCCAGGAGTGGTCCTCAGGATGAGGCTGGGGGTGCAAGGGAACAAGTTCCGACCCCATCGCCCAGTGCAGAGACCCGGGCAACGCCTCCCCTGGAGAGAAGAGTCTCCCCGTTATCACAGCCACAGAAACTCCCCCGTGCAGCCTCCCCCTCCGCCGGGAAGCACAGAGGGGCCTTTCACACAGCAGACTCCTGCCCCCCCGCCTTGCCCTCGGCTGACGGCGCGCAGCTCACTCGCCCCGAACACAGCCCCTTTCTTCGCTTGGGCGTCGGAGCCGGGATTTCTCCTGCAGCTTTCTGGACCCTTTCCAAACCCTCCAACGTGGTTAGAGATGCCCCTCACTTACGCTTCCTCCCGCATCTCCTAATTGCTCCTAAGGAGCCTCCCCTCCACAGCTGCTCGCTGCAAGCTCGCTCCGCTCTCACCCCATACCCAGACCAGGGGTAAACCCAGTGTGGGCCCAGCAAGCTGAGCTGCCTCGGCACGGAGCGGGGAAGCTCATGGGAGCATCCGCAAAAGGATCAGGGCTGGGATTCTCAAAATCCCCAGCTCCTGCCCTCCAGCTGGATGCTCAGCCCCAGTGAGCTCCAGCAGCTCCCCGGGGAGATGTGGGGTGGGATGGGCTGGGCTGGCCATCAGGCACCCACGGATGGAGCCACTGGAGAGGAACTGCCGGGATGGGACAGTGGTCGGGCAACACCTCGGCGCACTCTGCCCGGCTCCAGGTATGGCCACGACTCAGCTCCCCATCCCAGAGGTGCCCATATGAGGATGAAAACCCCCAAGCAGCAGTCGAGGACTCTGCAGGGACAGAGAGCGTTGGCTCGGCGGTGGGGAGGGTGCTGGAGGAGGCGGCAGCACCGCCCAGGACCTCAGAGGATCCTCCCATCCAGCACAAGTGCACGGTTAGAGTCCGACCCCGCGTGTCCTGGTGAGCGATGCTGAGCCCCGGGGGCTTCAGGGGTGAGAATCCTTCCCCTGGAGAAGCCTCCAGCAGCAGCACCAGACCCTCGGGACCCTTCGTCTCTCTTTTCCCTCTCAAAAGAGACCCCAAGGGGCACCAAGTGCCTGGGTCCAGCCAGTGAGAGGAGAAACAACCCCAGCCCCGAGTTCCCAAGCACATCGCTGGGTGAGATTCGAGGCATGGTCCCTGTACTATTTCCAACCCCCTTCCTACCAAACTGACGCTCCAGAGCAGACACATGGAGCCGCGCCCCGCTGAAATATAACCCTCTGCTGCCCATCCCCTGCCTGCCCCACACCTCCCTGCCCAAGCCCAGCTGCCTGCAAAGCTCCCAGCCCCAATAAAGACACAGGTGAGCTGGCCAGAACCGGGGAGGACTGAAAAAATTATGATATTCACACAAAAAAATCATGTCTGAGCTCAAACCCCCAAAATCTTGTCCTAAAAAAAAAAAACCCCACAATATTTAAGCTGCAATTTGGAAGTGCCCCATGGGGTCTCCCAGGAGCCATGGTTTGGTTTGCCAGGCCCCGTGTCGCCTCGGCCTTAGCCAGCCTCCCCCTCGGTGCGGCACAGCCCCGTGCCACAGGGGCACGCTGGTGACAGTGGCCTACAGTTCCCCACCAGCTACCCCAAGGAGCATACCGTGGCCAGAGCAATGGAAAAGGAGACGGCTGGGTTTAGCTCAGCGCTCCAAGAAATCCCCCCCGGGGTGCCCATCTGCTCTCCCGTCTTCCCATTCCTGCAGCAAAATCCGCACTGGCTGGGAGATGCCAAAGCAAAACCGGAGCTGCTGCCAGCCCAGCTGCGAGCTGCCTCACCACTGTCCATCCCTGCAGCACCAGTGGACTGGGCTGCAACAGGTTGCCAAAACCCTCCAGGTGTGTTCAGAGCTGCATCTTAACCTGGATCCCTACCCCTGGGGAAAAAGATGAGCTGGGAAGCAGCACCACCATCCACACACCGGGAACAGCCAGGAGAAACCCGACTGGAGCTTGGGGCACCCCCACCAACGCCAAGCCCTGTCCTCTAAACCAGAGCTGGGTTTTACTACTCACAGAAACACCATCCTAGGATTTGCTGCTCTGCTCAGCACCGCAGCACTGCCCCCAGCACACCCCCGAGCCCAGGTGATGGGTGAGGCATGGGCTGAGCACTGGCCCCAGGCGCAGGGTGGCTCTCCCTGCTCCGCGTGGGGAAGCAGACTGCCCGAGCAGCCAGCCCTGATGCTCAAAAAGATCAGGCAAAGCCTTCAGAGGCTGGAAAACCCAAGGCCTGGGTTAATTCCCTTAATTCCCACTGCCAGCTGCTGCAGGAAAACTTGGGACCAAGACAGGAGATTGCTGAGGGACCTTCATGGGCACATGCTGCTACCACGCCTTCCTCGGAGGATACAAACCCAAGAGGAAAGGCCAGGGAGGAGCTGGGATGGGATGGATGCCCTGCACCTCCATGCCACGGGGAAACGCTCAGGGACGGGCTGGAAACACCGGGACAACGGTCAGGATGCTGAGGACCAGGTTTCAGGCACGCTGAGTACCCTAAGTCTGAGCTGACATCCTCCACCCAAGCGAGGCTGCTCCTCATCTCTGAGCTCCTCCTGGATGCTTCTGAGCTCTCCAAACCCAGAGGAATGGGAGAGGGACAAAGCTTCTCCAGCACCCAGTCCAGCTACTCTGAGCCTGTCTGCACAGCTGGGAAACACTCCAAGTAAAGCAACCCTTGCCCATCCAGACCATCACATCCATCCCCTCCCTCCCCATGGAAAAAGAGAACTCAAATGCTACCAAACCAACGAGCCCACAAAGAAAGTGGGAGAAAAAAAGCAGCCCTTTGGGAAAAGCATGGTGGTGGAAAGAGAAGGGCCGGGGCCTCACTCATGGTGGCACGTTCAGCTATGACCGTGCCAAAGGGGAACACCAAGCCCGTGTTGGGAGGATGACAGTGAAAGAGGGATGAAGGCAGCGACTCGAGCTGGAAGACGTGCCGGGGATGCGGGAAGAGGGTGAGCAGCTCCGGGGGGACCATCCCAAGCACCTGCCGCAGGTTCAGGGAACAGAAAAGGAGAACAGCTCAACCCCGACACCTTCCCAGGGCGAGGACCGGGGCAGCTCAGGCTGACCTCTCCTCCTGTGCCCATCTTCAGTTAGTCCCAAACCACAAAGCAGGTCAGGATCAGGGGCAGAGTAATGCCCAGGGGGTGCCACCTCCGCAGGAGCCCGCAGGAGGGAGAAGTGCCCTCCCCAGGCTGCTCGTGCCCATCCTCGGACCCCAGAGAGCTGCAAATGCTCCTGCTGTCCCCTGCAACACGAGCGGCAGCATCCCTCCGGCCACGCAGGACCGCTCCACACCCCACGCCCCGGCACATCCTCCCAGAACGGGGCACAAAAGCGAGCCCACCCCCACCAAGGCTCAACCCCCCAAGGGCTGAACCTGCCGTGATAAGACTCAGGGAGCGGAATGAGCAGCAACGTGACGCCAGGTGACATTTAAACCCAGACACAGCTGCAGCAAAGGTGGCAGTGTCGGCGTTTTTATTAAACCCACCGGTTTAATTACCAACAGCCCAGCGCTCTCCAGCACAGACACAGCCTCCGAGTCAGGCGCCAGAGAAGAGAGGCATGAGCTGCTGCTTGGGAGGGGCCCAGATCTCCCCCATTTCCCCCATCTCACACCCCACGGTGCATCCATCAGCCTCCGGTCCCCAGCTGCTCCAGCATCGTTTCATTCCGCACCTGCTCGCAGCCCGAAGGTTTCGCTTCCTGGGCCGCAGCCTCTGGAGGAGGTTACTCACAGCCCGCGACGTGCCGGGAATCGGGCAGAATTCATTCCACCCTGAACATATTTCAGCCTCCACCTCACCCCGCAGACAGCCCATGGGGTTTATCAGTTCACCTGCCAGCTTTCCAACCCGTTCCAGCCAACATCTGGTTCACCTCCACCGGCCCCGGGTGCTTTTAACCTTTCCCTTCTCTTCAATTTGGCAGCGAATTCGGCTGAGCTCTACCCCTTTGCAGAGACCATCCGCTCCTGATTACCCTCACCCCCCAAATCCTCCTGCACATCTCACTCCTGCCGGTCAGCACTCGGCTCCCCCCATCTCCTCACCAGCCGAAATCCCCCCCATCCTGCCATTGCCAAGGCAACCACCCACCGATACCTCAGGGCAGCTGCTCACCCCCTCCCAAACTGCAGCTCTGGAGACACCGGCCATGGTTCGGAGAGGGGATGGAGGGGAAGGACAAAGCTCCCCAAACACCAACACCAAGAGCTCCTTGTGCTTGGGAAAAGCCTCTACCATGGGGCGTGGAAAACATTTCACCCTCCCCGAGCATCTCCAGACATACAGCGGCTACGCCTTCGGAGCAGAGAGCTTTCCTAATAAAAAAAATCCCTGCCCCGGCCCTCGCAGCTGTCACCTCCGGGCCAGGGGAAGCCGAGAGCGATGGCAGCGGCCAGGACGCATGTCACCCACAGAGACCACAAGGCCGGTAGAGAAATCCCGCAGAGCTGAGGGACCTGGCTTGGTCCCCCCGGGCTTCCCAGAGGCCCCTTCCATAGGGATCTGCCTTTTTCCCAGACACTGAGGCAGTGACCGGTGACCCCAGAGCCTCAACAGCTCTGCAGTTAAAGGAGACTTCAAAGGAAGCCCCAAGGGGAGGAAAACAGCGCAGGAAATTAACTGACAGCAAATGCCCACATTAAAGGGGATGGAGAATATTTTTTTATCAGGTTGTTTTATGTCTTTTTTTTTTATGCTTTAAAAAGGACTTAAGCTGCCAGGACTTGGAAGATCCCCCATGGCTGAGGAGAGATGAAGGGCTTTGCTCTCTTCTCCCGCCGCCACCGAGGTCCAGCGGGACCTGTTGCCCCCTCCCCGCACAGACACACGCATGTGCTGGAACCAGCCCCTCTGCCTGGGCTCCAGAGCAAGAAACGCGCCCGCAATGTCCCTTCCCTGGGGAGGGACCACGCAGCTCCCAGGAGGGCAAAGCAAAGGGCGAAGCATCCCCAGAAATAAAGCTACACCCCTGCTGCTGCTCCCTCCTGGGAGTATTTCGGGCAGAGGGAGCAGGACCCAGGGTCAGGGTTATAAAGCCCTTTTCCCCAGGCAGGGGGGCAGAGCCAGGCTCCCCCCACGCTCTGCCTTACTGGTCAATGTGGGCAAGAGGACCGGCTCCAGCACCACAGGGTCCCCACATGGTCACTCCAGCCCACCACGACCCCCAGACAGACGGTCAGAGCAGAGACAGGATCAGGCCCAGGCTCCTGCCCCCTCCCTCTCAGCGCCAGGGTGCATCACAGCCAGCCCCCAGCCCCCCCAAACCAGCAGCGAGCAGAGCTGCAGCACCCAGCAGCAGGAGGGCAGAGTTAAGGATAAATTACCCCGGCATAACCCATCTGTTTTCACTTCACTATCAAGCCCTGCGATTCCCCACCTCCCTTGGCTTCAAGGGACATTTTTGGGGGACCACACCCCCGATGCCAAGTGGGGGGGGGTCACAGCCAGGGGAGAGGTGCTGCCTCAGGGTGGTTCAAATCCAGTCGTGACTGTGAATAGCCAAATTTTTGCCTCTGAACAACCCAAAATAGGCACGTGCCAAATTTTTCCCATACTTCTCCCCCATCACCTGCCAAAAAGCCCCGAGATGCCCCCAGCCCCCCCAGCCAAAGGACAGGGCTCACTTGTCCTTCCGTCCATCCGCCTCCTTTTCCATCCGGCTCGCTCTTGGCAGGTCCGGCGCGGTGACAAAGAGCCGATTCAGGGGAGTGGGGCACCTGAGAGGAGCAGGGCAAGGAGCCCAGGGCAAACTGGGCCACAGCCCGGCAGGGAAGACAGGGGTTGCAGGGCTCCCACCTGGAGAAACAGCCCCAGTGACACCAAAATCAGCCCATCCCCCCTGCCCCAAACCTCCCTGTTGGGCAGCGGAGATGGGACCAGCCTTCCCCAGCACCGGGACCCCACGCAGAGGGGGTGTCCATCCAGGGAAAGCAGCCTTTTCTAGCAGGGGGAGGAGAGCGGGGCGATGCCGAGAAAGAAAAGCAGCCCCCAGCCTCCTCGCTAACCCTTCTGCCCTTCCTCTTCAAAGGGCTCCTTCTCATCCTCTTCCCTACCTGCTCCCGGTGTCCCTGACAAAAGGAACGAAACCCACCGTGGTTTGCAGCGTTTCAGCCTCCCAATTAAAATCAAAGGCTACATCACAACCGCCCTGTCCCAGAGAGACGTGTGATCCCCTGCAGTTCGCGGGAAACACGCCTGTGCATCATCCCAAACCTTCGCCCTCCTCCTCCTCCCCCTGCGCGAGACCCCGAAGGACAGTCCCCAGGGAGGGACAAGGCTCTGCGTGCAGCAATGGGCTGAGCCAAAGAGCACCCAACCCATCCCCACTTCTGCCTCAGAGCATTTTGGGGAGCCCCCTGGGACACGCAGAGGGGTGCCCCCCACTCCCACACGCCAGGTGAAGCTCACGAGGACGCGCGCAGCCAGACCCAGGCAGCGCCGCGCCCCGCGGGTGTCAACAACCTGGCTGGGTTTTCCTCCCCAGGCAGCTCTGCTTGAGCTGTGAATCGGCTTTCGCCTCCTCCAGCACGCGTCCTGCGCTCCCCCAGCCACCAAACCCTCCCGAAACCCTGCTCCCAGCACCGCTGCCCGTTCAGCGCCACCAATGCCCCTGCGAGATGGCTGCTGGGGCAGCAGGACCAGCCCCGCACCCCTGCTAAGAGCCATTTCAGATTTTTACTGTATTTTTTTTCCCCTTCTTCCTTTTCTTTCTTCTTTTTTTTCCATTCCACCTGGCACGCCAGCATTTCCACCCCATTGACTCGGAGCGGTTTCCAGCCGGGAGAACACCGTAATGGCCTCATTATTTCAGATGAGGAATCTGTGTGTTCAATTAGGCAGAGAAGGGTAATTATCTACTTGTAGAAGATAAGGAAAGGGGGGGTATTTTATCAGGGACACAGCACCACCACAGCTTCCAGCCAAGTCCCCAGATGCTCCAGCTCTGTGTGTGACACCAGCTGGGCCGAGGGGACACAGGTACCCCCCAAATAATCCCCCCACACCTTTGCTGTGCTCCCCAACACATGCCGACCCCACTGCCGCCACTCGGCCTGGTCCCCCCACACCCTACACCCCTCCAAGCTGCCGAAAGCCTCGTGCCCTGCACCTTCAGCCTCCAGAAGGTACCTCTGCTGGGCGACACTTCATTAAATGAGTAATTAACCTTTTTTTTTATACAACTTCTGCCAGGTGAGGCAAGCTGGGCAGCATCCTCAGCAGCAGGCAGACAGGTTCTGGCTCACAGTGTCCCCCCCCTCCCAGAAAAAAGTAATCTCCAAATCTCAGACACCTTTCAGCGCACAGCCCCCTGCGGTGGTGCTGAGGAGCCCTGCAGCCCCCCCAGGGACAAGTGTCCCCCCTGTCCCACACACCAGAGCCACCGGCAGACCCCAAGGATCAGAGAGGAGGATGGAGACGGGCCAGCCGGGAGGCCATGGTGACCCTCCCCTCCCACTCGCTCGCCCCAGCCCAGGGACACCCGCTAAGCCCGGGGGATATCAGCTACCGGCTGCTTTCCGGGAACACAGCGCACGCCACCAGCCGCACTCCCCCACCGGCTTGGGGGGTGTCTCCTGCAAAAGCTGGGAGATGGAGATGAGCAGCAGGACCCCCGTGGCCACGGGAAGGGAGTGTTTCCCCCAGCGTGGCACGAAGGTGGCTTCAATGCCAGCGAGGTGAAGGGGGAAAACATCTCTGGGTAGAGGGGGCTGCCCCAGAGCCCTCCTCCAGCACAGCTCTGCCTTTCAGCTCTCCCCACTCTCAGCCCCAAACCCTTCCCTCTCCCCCCAAGCTCTCGCACCAAGCTTTTTCTTGATTTTTTTTTTCCCCTCAGATTTTTTTTTTTTTGACTCCATTCGATATTTTTCCAACTAAACCAGCTCCCTGGCTCTCCCGCTCTGGCTCTCTGCTGAGTTGCAGCAGCAGGACAAGGGTGACTGAACCCCCTTCCCCAGCCTCCACCCAACCCCTCTCCATCACCCCACTTCCAAAAAGGCTCAGCAAGACCAAAACTCCAGCTTTGCTACACGCTCGCCCAGGCTTTAGGCATCAACTGGAAAATCCCAGTGCAAGAGGCAGCATCTCCCTGGAGTCTGGTCCCGGACAGCGGAGAGGGGCACGACCCAGCCCGGGCGAGGCCCAGCTTCCCCTGGGGAAGCACCCACCTTGCCACACCCCACGGGGCCAGAGGAGACCCCCATGCTCCCCATGGCATGGGGCAAACCCAAACCCCATCGCCGCACCAGTGGAAAACGCTGCCGGAGCGCTGAGCTGGCCCGGCACCTCCCAGGCTGCGATCCCCCCACACCATCCCCACCTCTATCCCCCCCTCCCGCGGACTCTCTTCTCCTCCAAAGCCCCCCCCCCCGGCTCGCAGCCACAGGGTTTCCCCAGACCGGGGCTGCGCATCCCCTCGCTGCTCCAGCAAACCCCACGGCCCCCTGATGGGCCGGCTGGGATGCAGAGCACGTAAGGAGGCGGTGGGGGAGAGCGGGAATAGGCACCCACCGCGTTCAGCACCCGAAAACACACCGGCATCGCTCCCTGCATCCCCCCCCCGGAGGGAAACCTCATCCCACCCTCGCACCACTGTGCCCCGACGCCCGGAGGGACCCCGACCCGCGGTGTTCACAGCCAGGCAGCCGCAGGGCCGGCGACCCCACACCACCTCCCCCCCGCTCGAGGCTGCTGGTCCCGAAAGAGGAAGGACTGAGCCCTCCTTAACACCAGGATAATTGCGGGGACGCGGGGCAGCCGCTGGCAGTTACTTCTGTAACTTGTGGCTTTTCCATTAAGCATGACCCTGCAGCAGAGAAAAGAAAACAAGCGGCGCAGCCTCCCCATAACCCCTCCTTTGAGGCGATGCACAAGCAGCCTCATTTCCTGCTTCTCTTATTAGCATTATCCCGATTTCACCGTAAGGCCCAGAAATTTGCAGGATCATGCTGCTGCTATGGTCGGAAACTTTGGGTTTGCCAGCTGAGAGGCTTCACCGGCCTCCAGAACTGCCCTGACCCGCTCGGGAAAGCCATTTCTTGCCTAAATACACACTAACTCTCAATTCTTTCTCATTTTTTTAGGACAAAAACCGCTAGGCGAGTTCAGTCCGACCAGAAATGTTACAGCTCAAGTTTCACCCAGCACATATTTCGTGTAGTTTTATGCCCCCGCGAGCAGGCCAACGAGGTCTGCAAGGGTAAAGCCAGGAGCGATTAAGCACGAAGCCAAAATCGCAGGGCGAGGGCTAGCACCTGCCCCTCCGGATTAGCCATCCCAGATGGCATCCTCGGGCGTCAGCCGAGGGCTGGAGGAGGAAGGATTTTTTTCGGGTAGAGAAGCACGGGCTGAGAAAGTGTTGGGAAAGGATGGGAGGGTTGGGTTGGCCCTTCCAGGCGGCGACGAGTGGCTATAAATGGCCTTCTTTGTCATCGCAGCCAGAGCGGCGGCGGAAAAACGAGGACGGAGCCGCTCGAGGCGGGGGGGGAAGGAAAAAACCCGCGACCGGTTTGGGGTCCCTCCTGGGTCTCCTCTGGTCACCCCGATCCCTGAAGGGGCGAGGCCGGGGCGCGGTGCCTGCGGTGGGGTCCCGCTCTCCCCAACCCCGCCCGGGCGCTGCAGGACCGACAGCCGCCGGTGGGATGGGGGGGGGCTGCCGCCACCCCGGGCCAGAGCGGAGCCGGGGAGGGGCGGGGGGGGATGCTCGGGACACCCGGCGTGGTGGCGGGCACCCGCCACCCTTTGGGGGGGACCCCAAACCCCACCGAGGGCTCGCACCGAGGGGTGATGGGGATCGGGGGTGCCCCCCGCTGCTACCCCGGCTCGGGGGGGGTATCTCCCGTGCTCCCCCTCCCGGTTACCTCTGCCGTAGGCGAAGGGGAGGCGCAGGGCGCGGCCCTGGCGCACCAGGCTGATGTGGAGGTAGGTGAACCAGACGGCGAAGGTGAGCAGCACCAGCAGCAGCAGCAGCTTCAGCTGCTTCCGGAGCTTCTTCACCGGGAGCCGCGGCATCCTGCCCCCCGCATCGCCCCCCCCGCCGCCGCCGCCGGCCTAGCCCCGGCCCATCGGGCCCCCCGCCCGCCCAGCCCGCTCGCTACGGGCCGGCTGCGAGGGCCGCGGGGCGGCGGCGCGGCTCGGCGCGGTGCCCCCCGCCCGCCCGGTGCATCGCCGCCGCCCCGTCGCGCCGGCACCCGCGGGTGGGGGAATGAATGAGCGGGGCCGCGGCGGGATGCGGAGGGGAGGGGGGGGGGTGTGCTGCGTTAGACCACACCCCCTCAGCCCGAGCGACGGCGCCTCCCGCCAATCGCGACGCGCCCAGCGCGGGCCCGCCGCCAATGGGCGTCCCGCGGGGGAGGAGCCCGCGGAGGCGCCGCGCGTCTCCACGCCAACGGGCCGGCATCCCCGCGCGGCGCCGCGGGCGAGCCCATGCGGGGCGCGGGGGGGGGCGTGAGCGTGTCCCCGTTCCCGGGCCTGCCCCTGCGCGGAGGGAGGGAGGGAAGGAGGGGCGGCGGCGGGGCGCAGGGGAAGGGCTCTCCGTGCCGCGGGCGGCCGGCGGGGCCGGCGGGACGGGTGACGCGGGTCTCGGCGGGCCGCCCCCCGACCTGTCCCCCCCGCGGCGGGGATGGTTCGTTCCCCCGCGGCCGCGGCAGGGGCTGCGGGCCCGGACCGGTCCGAGGGGGGGGCGGGAGGCGGGAACCCCCAAACTGGTGCGAGGATCCCCCCGATGCCCCTCGCTGGGTGCAGGGATCCCCGGGATCCCCCTCTCTGGGCACAGGGAGCCGGTGGGGGCTGAGGCCGCTTCTGCCGGCGGCGCCGTCTGGAAGCGCGAGGGCTGTAGCTTGCCCTGTGCAAAACCCACCAGTAATTAACAATAAGACTTAATTACGCTGACAGCGACCCAGGCCGGAGTCGCCTCGAAGGAGCCGCTCGTCAGGGCTGCTCCTCGGGGCCACGGTGCTCAGCCAGGCAGAGACCGGCCACAACTCATTTCACCAACCCACAGGCTGGTTTTTCCCTCTGCAGCGCAGCGGCGAAAACATCGGATTTTTCTTCTTTTCTCCTTTCCCGGTCCACAAGTTGAGGCAGCAGCTCCTCCTCGCTGCGGCTTGGGGCTGGGACAAAAACGTGAGAAATCAATTATTAGAGAAATAAGTACATTCACAGCTGGGAAAACTAGAGGGCACCAGTGCTCTGGTTTGTGTTTCCCTGCACTCAGCTTCCTTAAGGATGTGGAGGATTAATTAACCCCTAATTAAACCCAATTTAGACAAACAAGCAGGGAAAGCAGCAGATTGGGAAGCTCAGTCCTTGTTAGGAAGCGAACCTGCTGCAGGCTGGGGCGGCTGGGGCCTGCAGGGAGGAGGAGGAGGCTGGGACGAAGGGGAGCTCTGCACAAGGCTCTCCCAACAGATGTGGAAGATGCACATCTGGGGATATTAAGCCGTTATTTCCCCCAATTTTTGCACCTCTCCAGCAAAGGGAGCAGGCGAGGGGTTGGGGCACAGCTGGTTGCACAACTTTCGGCCAGGAGACCGAAGTTCAGCCTCTTCTCACCCCGCCAACGGCTCTGCGGGGGCCGGGGGGGTTTGGGAATGCTGGCTGGATGTCCCAAAAAGTTTGTGCCTGGCCCATGCCGACGGAGGAGCGAGGCTGGGACACAATGTCCAGCATTACAGGAGAAAATTTTCATGCCCATGGGGAGTCTGGGCCCAACCAGGGCACCCGGCGTGTGCAGGGCTCTGCACCCTTCAGTCAGCCAGGCCCAGGGCAACCTGGCAACCACCAGCACCCACGTTACCAGTCACTAGTCCCAGGCAAACTTTGCAAAGTGCCTCTCGTTCTGCAGCGTTCCCACGGCTCGTCGGTGGATCCTGGTGTCCTGGGGGCTGGACGATGCCAGGCGGGTTTCCAAGACGTGCCAGAGGGGCTGGGGTGCGGGGACCTTCGTTGACTCAGGGTGTCTTTATCCTTCATGGGCTGCTCGAAGCCTCCCAGGGGCAAAGTCCGTCTTTCCAGGAACAGGTTGTCCTTCCATTTGTTTTACTTAAGCATGAACAATCCCAGAGCTGCCAGTAAAATTTTATTACTTCCTTATATTACAGTGTATAATGTGAATTAAGATGTATTAACAAAGTTAATACACTGTCATACTATAAAGATTGGTCGGTATAATAGGGAGGGGGATTTTCGTAAGGGGGATGGTGCCCTTGGGGACCGCAGGTTTGTGCTTCCCTGCACTCAGCTTCCTTAAGGATGTGGAGGATTAATTAACTCCTAATTAAACCCAGTTTAGACAACCGAGCAGGGAAAGCAGCAGATCGGGACTTTCCACGCGTCCCAACCAATGTTCCCAACAAGTGGCACCTTCTGGCCTCACCCCGTATTTGTCGGAGAGGGTTTGGGTCCCTCCGCAAGAGCAGGTTTGTCCTGCCCGCTTGGGCCCTGTGATGGGGCCGCGCTGGAGGGGCTGGGGCTGGAGGGGACGAGCTCGCAGCCTGTCCCGGCCTTGCCTGAAGCTGCTCTCCCGCCCCAGCAGTGGGATTTCGCGAGCAGGCACAAGCCCGAGCCCTTCGCACGACATCCTGTGTCCCCCTGCCAGCAACGCGCTCGGTCCTGCCTTGATGACATTTCTGGGAACAAACCCAAAAAATGACGGGAGCGGCGATCCTTGCCGTGCCAAAGAGTCGATAATCCCGGCCAGGGCTGCTTCTGCCAAAAGCCTTTCTCCTCGATGGAGCTAGAAACTTCAGGGGCCGCGAAGCTGCGTCCCATCAGCCTCGACTGCCTGCACCCAAAACCCAAACTGCCGGCAGCGGGGAGCTGGGGCTTGGGGCTGAGAGCGGGGAGGGCAGGGGAGGGCACTTCCCAGTGCCATGCGGCAGGGACCTTATTTGGGGTTTCTTTGCCAAAAACCCCAAAACGCTCGTAGCTGACCCCAGACGGCCACCCCGGGAGGGGACAAAGGAGGGGACGAGAAAGGAGGGGACAAAGAAAAGGGAGCAAAGAAAAAAGGGGCAAAGAAGAAGGGGGCAAAGAAGGGGACGAGGAAAGAGGGGAACAAAGAAAGAAGTGGGGAAGAAGGGGACGGGGCACGACTTCCCTCGGCGCGCAGGGGGAGGGCGCGGAGCCTCTCCTCCCCGGGAAGGGGAGGGGGCCCGGACGGGGCGGCCCCAACCCCTCCCTCCCCGCCCCGTCCTCGGTCTCGGGGAAACGAAACCGTCCGCGGGTGCCCGGTGCCGCCGCCCCCCGCAGACCCCAGCCGGGATGTCGCGGTCGCTGGGGCCGGCGCTGCCGCCTTACGAGCCGCTGTCGGAGGGGCTGAACATGGAGGGGCTCCCGCCGAGCACCGTGGTGTCGGTGGAGGCGCCGCCGCCGCCCCCCCCCCGCGACCACCTCGCCTGGTCCCTCTGCACCACGCTGTACGCCAACGTCTGCTGCCTGGGCTTCCTGGCGCTCGTCTTCTCCGTGAAGGTGGGGGGTCCCACGGGGGCGGGAGAGGGGGGGAGGCAGCCCGGGGACCCCACTGAGCTCCCGACCCCAGGGACCCGTGGACGCCAGAGAGCCCCTAAAGTCGGGGAGTCCTGTGGACCCCGCAGAGCCCCCACCCCGGGTTGCCCCATGGACCCCACGGAGCCCCCGGAGCCCCCATGTCCAGGGAGACCCATGGACCCCATAGAGCCCCCAAGTCCAGGGAGACCCATGGACCCCACAGAGCCCCCGCAGGGCCTGCAGACCTCCCAAGCCCAGGGAGACCCGTGGACCCCATAGAGCCCCCACTCTGGGGTGTCCTATGGACCCCACAGAGCCCCCATGGAGCCCCCAGAGCCCCCAACCCCAGGGAGATCCATGGACCCCACAGAGCCCCAACCCTGGGGTGCTCAAAGCACCCCAGAGACCCCCCAACCCCAGGTAGCACTGTGGACCTCAGAGAGCCCCGCGCCCGAGGGTGCCCAATGGACCTCATAAAGCCCTCACTCCACAGACCCCTGGCCCCAGCTGGAAGCTCTGGAGAAGGCTGGGGTTTGGGGCAGCGGGGGCAGTTGGCACCCCAGAGTAGTGCTGGTGTTTTGGGGGGGCTCAGGCCTGCACAGCCCCTCCAGCACCTCCCACCCTGCTGCAGCCTGCAGCCCCTAGGGGGTCCCCCTGGGCTGGCCCTCCCCAACCCCACTGACTCTCCCCTCCACTCCCCCCCAGTCCAGGGACCGCAAAGTCCTTGGCGACTACAGCGGGGCACTGAGCTACGGCTCCACCGCCAAGTACCTGAACATCACTGCTCTGCTGCTAAACATCTTCCTCGTCATCCTCGTCATCGCCCTGATCGCTAGCGGCACCATCGTCGTGATGAACGTCTTCAACCAGGAGCGTCAGGCCTTCTTCAACCTGGACCATCAGTCCTTACCCGGCCCCACTTAGCCTTTCCCTTGCTCTGTGGGCCGAGCATCCCCCCCATGTCTGCTAGGAGCCCCTGTCACCCCTCAGAGCAGGGGGGGGTCGTCCTCTATGCGGCCCCCCGGAGCCGGCTGGCGTCCTGTACCGCTTTCCTCACTGCTACTACAGAGCCCTCTCCGATGGCCACCCTTGGTGGTGTCCCGGGAAGGGCCTGGAGCCGCCTCTCCCCTGGCACCAGCTGAGCACCCAAAAACTGGCCGTAGCAAGGGGAGGAATGTGCTTTTCCGCTTGCCGCTTCACTCTGATTTTGTAGCCCCAAGTGCCTGTAAGAATAATCCTAAGGGGAAGCACCTTGTTTGGAGAAAGCCTGGTTCATTCGAATAAAGTTTTCTTCCACTTTTGTCCCTGGCTCGGTTTCATTTTGGTAGGGGGTGATTCAGGGTCCCCCCACCCCAGCTTGGCCCACTGAGAAGCAGTGTCCACCCTCGGGATGCACCTGGAGAGGGAAATTGTCCCTCGACATGGAGCCTCGCGGAGAGGAGGCTCAAGGATGGGCCAGGCTCAGGGAACCTGGGCACTCGTGGGGAAGGGGCACCCACGTGGGGTGTGAAGCGCTTGTAAGGGTCACCCCAGGGATGCGGGTAGCACCTCACCTTTGCCAGGGTGTCACCAGGAGCCCCCCCATCCTCACCAACCCTCAGGAGAGGCGTAGGAGGAAGTGGAGCTGAGAGCAGGCTTGATTTTTGGGGTGGGGGGCTGTGCAAAGGGCTTGAGCGAGAGGAGCTCGAAGGTGGCTCTGTGCAGCCACGTGCGGGGCTGGGGGGGGGCCGGGAGAGGCTTCCCGAGGGAGGGGGAAGCTGGGGGGGTGCAGCTCCATCCCCAACGGCCTTGCTGCAGGACGGAGCCCTGCACCCCAGCCCTGAGAGACGGGGCAGCACTGGGGACACCAGCCAGGCAGGGCTGTGACCCCCACACACACACCCCGTCCCCCCCCCGAGCTGTTACAGCGTTGTGCCGGCTTTGGCTGGGAAAGAGTTAATTTTCCTCACAGCAGCTAGCACTGGGCTGCATTTTTGAGCTGCGGCTGGGATAACTCCGGGATGTTTAGTTCCTGCCAGCAGTGTTTACACAGCGTCGGGGGCTGCTCTGCCTCTCACCCCAGGGGGCTGGGGGGTGTCCCGATCCAATATCGAGGGAGGGTTCGATATGATCCCAAGAGCGAGATTAAGACACAAACGAGGTCAAATGCCGTATACCCAAACCAGGTTTTTATTACTAAAAAAAGTGAAGAGGGGTAGCGATAGGACAGAATGGAAGGAAAAGACAGAAATAAAGCAAGGATGTGGGATAGGGCTGCAAGAATAGTCACCACCATGGATCCAGCAGCGTCCCGTTGGTCCTCAGTCTTCAGTTCTTCGGTGGTGGGTGCACACGGATCTGGCTTCGATGGTAGATGCACACCGAGCAAAATTTTCTGATGCCTTTTTAAGCTCATCGTATCCACTGATCACCATATCTGCCCACCTTTAGTTTTTTTTTCTCTGGTCCCACAGGTTTTGTTGCATCTGGCTTCAGGGCAGGAACGTTTGCCTCTTATCAGTTCATTTGCCATGTATGCATGGGGCCTGGCCTACACAATAGAGCCACCAAATGGCTACAGGATGGGGCCAGCTCAGTACACATCCGCCCCTTTGAGGCTTGTCTAAAGGGTCTGGACAATGCAACTGCAAAGAAGTGGGGGGGTGCATCCTTCAAACAACACTCCCGCTTCTCTGGGCGACATCCCCAGACCAATTCACAGGCCGAAGCAGCTGGTCTTGGAGGTTTGCACAGACACAAGCAAGCTTTGAGACAGTCATAGGACATTTCAGTCTCTCACAGGGGGGCACAAGGAGCTGGGGGGGGGGAACACAGCCGACCTCAGCTGACCCAAGGGGTGTCCCAGACCATACGGCATCATGCTCAGTGTATAGAGCTGGGGGGGGGGGGAGCAGGAGGAAGAGGGGGCACGTTCAGAGCGATGGCGTTTGTCTTCCCAAGTCTCCGTTCTGTATGACGGAGCCCAGCTGTCCTGGGATGCAGAGGACCCGCCTGCCGTGGGATGGGGTGAACGAATCCCTCGGTCTGCTTTGCTTGCGTGCGTGGCTTTTGCTTTCCCTATTCGACTGTCTTTGTCTCAACCCACGAGTTCTCTCACTTTCACCCTCCCAATTCATTTCCCCACCCTGCCGGGGGGGCTGAGCTGAACTGGGGTTAAACCACGACAAGCACAGAGCCTCCAGGCCAGCCCCCTCTGCCCGGGGGCCAGGGCTGCGGGGGAAGCGGGCAGTGCTCCTCGTGCTGCCGGGGCTGCCGGCATGTGGCACCCTGCTACCCGGCTTTGGCCGCATCCGAAGTGACCCGGGCAAGACCCTGCAAAAATCCCGTCTGAAACCCGTTTGACAGAGCTTCAAGTATGCGCTTGGCCTTTCCCCAGCTCACTGGAAGCCTTCACGCTCCTTACCCTCGGCAGGCTCAGGTCCTCGGGGCTGAGGCCCCACAAGGATGGGAAGAAAAGCCTTTTTTTTTTCCTCCTCTCCCCAAGAACATCGGTCTCCTGCCAAGAAGCTGCGCTCTTGAGTAAGATGTCAGAAATCCCACCCGCGAAACACAACAGTTATTTGTTGCAGGATCCCTGGCACCGACCTCCTGGTGAATCATCTACTCCTCTGCGCTTCCCGTAAGAGCAAACAAGCGCACGCTCCCGGTGGCAAACGGGGCTGCTCACTGCCCGCCTGGCTCGCAGGCCAGCGACATGCCCACCGGCAGGATATGGGATCAAACACAATCTAGCTGCAGGGCTCGAGGAGTTTGTTTAAAAGGGCAGCAAACCCCGGCTCAAAAACATTGCCCCAAACGCTCAGGCTCTTGGCGGCTTCACTCGAGCGCTGGCAGCAGCCACGTCCGTTATCCGAGGGGTTGTCAGCGTGCCACGCTGGATCGTGCCCGCTCCCGCACGCTCCTTCCTTGTCCCACTTTCTCCCGACCCAGGAGCAGCATCCAGCCCTGTTCTGCCCAAGCACATCACTGCCCCGGGGGGGTTTTATGCCCATCTGGGCTGGCACAGGGGTGTGGGCTCACCATGCACCCCCCAGGAGCTCTTGCCCCCCTCCTCGATCAGCCAACATGTGCAAAAAATCCTGGGGCCTATTTTCATAAGGATGCTCTGCAGCCACAAACCCACCAGGGTGGCCCCAGGGCGATATCCCTGGACGGAGCAGGATGGAGTTGGAGAGGGAGAAGCAGCCCCTCACCCTCTGCATCGCCCCAAGACACCACCCCCCCCCCACCCCATGCCTCCCCAAAGGGCAATTGGGGTGTTTTGACACGGGGATGCCCCTCGGCGCCAGGTCCTGCTGAGTCCTGGGAGGGAGCCGGGAGGGACAATGGGGACAGGGTGGGCTTTGAAAGCAGAGAGAGCAAAGCCCTTTTTCTGGGGTAAATTCACCCAATTTGGGGGCTGCCACCCCACAGTGGGGAAGGGTAAGGCAGCAGCACTCCAAGGACACAAAGAGCCTGTTGCTGCTTTTACAGCAATTGCTTCAGGCTGTTGGCAAGTGGCCACAAAGCCTTTGAACTCCCGGCCACGCTGCCAGAAGCAAGCACTGAGCGAGCTGCTCTCAACCTACGGAACAAACCTCCCGCAGACCTGAAGGTCCCACATCCGCCTCGCAAACCCTTCCCCCCCGGGGTGCAAAAGTCACCCACCAGCCTGGTGTTTCGCTTTCCCTCACCCCCCCTCCAGCGCTTGGCCCAAAAACCATCGCCCGCTGCATCCCCTTAACTCTGCCCGGCCCCGCTCCGAGCACCCTTGGGGACCCAACTGCCTCCCCAGGGGCTGGGGGTGTGGGTGGGAGCGAGGCCGGGCAGAGGCACCCGTCTGGCAGCAGCAGTGCAGGTTGAACTTTGTCTCTCTGCTTTCTGACGTCTCGTTTGTTCAGGTTCAAGGGCAAATAAATGAAAAAGCTGGAAACGCAGGCGGGGAGGTGAGCTGGGGTCTGTGAGCCATCGGCTGCGTTCCCGCTTGTGCCAGGGGCTGCGGGAGATGGGATCCCTCAATGGACATTCGGAGCCGGTGGACGAGGAACCAAGCGGCTGCACTCGGTCCTTGGGGCTGCCGGTTGACCCTGGCCGGCATCTCAGCGCCGCGGGTCCCTCTGACTCCACACAAGCCGGAGAAGCAGGTGGTGCCCCACGGAGGGACCCCGGCACCCCAAAACGGGGAACCCTGCGCTGGGCTCCTGCAGGCAGCTTTGTCGGCAGCGTCGTGCATCGGGAGTTGGGGCTGGAGCATGAACAATCCCCCGGAAATCCCCTCTGAGCCCAAGCCCGCCTCCATCCTCCCCCTTACCCATCCCTGCTGCTCTCCCCACTTCCTGTGATTCCTTAAATATCACCAAGGCCTAATGAACCTCATTAACCTCAAGGACTGGCCCTGTGCCAATGGGAAAGTAGCTGAGGAAAAAAAAATATATATAATCTTTAATTTCCTGTAGGTTCCAGACAAGTGATATCAGGGGCTGGGACTTTCAGATCTGCACCCAAATTTCTGGTATGTCCAGAAAACCCACATGGCAGTGAGCGCAGGTGATGAACAGCTTTGTCCTTCTGGAACAAACCCTCCGCTCTTCCCACGTGGGGAAAACCCCATTTCTCAAAAACTATCAGGGCTGGGTTTCCTTTTATCAGCCTCTCACTCGGTCTCCTGGAGCCCAGCGCTAAACAGGAAGGATGTTGATGTTTCTAAAACCCCTGTAGTTTGTAGCTGTGTCTTGGTGGTTTTTTGAGTCAGATGATGGGTTTTACCACCTTGCTGCTTTCTTGAAGCTATTTTCTTTCTTTTTCCAGTCTCTCTTTGGCAGCTGCAAGACCTCATTGCAGCTGCAAGGCCTTGCTATGGATGCTGACCAAAGGGAGAAGCCCCTCGAAACCCACCGTGCAAACCCAGTGGACAGGGACCGAGCCCTTGGTGGTGGTTTGCAGATGGGGAGGGGGTTTGGGGGGGGCTGGTGGCCTCCTCCCCCACGGGTGACATGTCCCCACTGTCCCCCTGTGACAGGTCCCTGCTGCAACTGAGTAACCCCTGGGTGAGGCTCTGTCCTGACCTGCCCAGGGCAGGAATCACTTATCAGCCGGAGAGGGCAAAAAGCAACAAGGAACAGAGGAACAGGCAAGGCGCCCGCCCCACGGCATCGCCTGCCCCATGGGCATCCCCCTCCGATTGCCCCCCCAGCCATGCCCAGGGCTGCAGCTCTCCCCTGCCCCCCCCGGGGAGCCCACCCTGCCCAACAGCCCGTCCTCCAACAGACCCCATGCACCCGCCCTGGTGGCCTCTGTGGTGTCAGACGAGGGGGCCCCACCCCGGCAAACCCTTCCCCTCCCCTATAACTGCCCCAGTACCTGCGCCTCAGCTCCTCACTGGTGCTGGGCTGCCATGGAGAACTACCCCCCATCCACCAGCATCAACACGCAGCCCTATGGCAGGAACGGGGCAGGTTCCCCCGCCACCGCCTTCGGCCCCACCATCACCTCGTTTGTTCGGCCAGAGCCCGTCCCCAACCCCCAGGACTTTGTGCTCTGGTCCTTCTTCAACACCGTGTTCTTCAACGCCTTCTGCCTGGGCTTCATCGCACTCATCTTCTCTGTCAAGGTGAGGGTAGAGGTACCCCCATCCCACCGCTCCCCCGCCCGGCTCAGGGATCCCCACGCCAGGGCTGCCTAATCCCGTCTCTCCCTGTCCCCTCTTGTCCCACCTTGCCCCAAACTGCCTCAGTCCCCATCCTTCCCCCCACGCAATGCCCCCCCCACTCCCTCGGGCCACGTCCAGCCCCCCCTGCGCCGCTCTGCACCCAGCCGGGGGGTCGAGGGTCACCCACCCTCCTTCAGCACTTTGGGAGGGGGGGGCCTGGGCAGTGCGGCGGGTCGAGCTCTCCTCCTGTAGACCAAGCGAGCCCCAGACCATCTCCTGCGGGGGGATGAGGTGGGCAGCCAGCTCCCAGCCCCCTCCCACGGCACTGCCCAAACCATGGCGAGGCTTCGCCCTGCCCTGAGCTAACAAAGAGCTGCTCCCTGCACACTTTTTGCCTTTTTAATGGGCGCCCTGATCACCCCTCTGCCCCCCTCACCCGGAACCCACCCGCCTCGTGAGACGTGGGGCTCCTGCGGGACCTTTCTCCCCCACTCCCACGGGACAAGGGGGTGTCCCCAGGCACCTCCCGGTGCAGCCTGACCGAGAGAAGCCTCCTCAGCCTGAACCCGGGGGTGAGCTCACAGCAAATAAAGCTCCTGCCCCACCCTTCTCCTTGGAAATGTCGTGCTTTTGGGGTCTGGGAGGTGTTATTCCCTCCAGGCATCCCCACCTCGGGGGGCCGGGGCTACCCCATAACTCAGACGAGCAGCAGGAAAGGGGCCGGGGGAGGGGGTGCCTCCCGGGGGTTCTGGGGTGTCTAGAGGCGCTCCACACCCCTCCTGGCCTGCGTTATCTGCCCTCCCAGGCGGAGATGGCCACGGCGGGGAGGGGGACCCCCAGACTCTGCAGCCCTGCCGAGGAACCCGGGGCTCAGCGGGGGAGCAGGGGGGGTTCCACCTTTCCCTGCACCCGCCTGCCCCCCCATTTCGCCACCCTGAAACCACCCGCCAAGCTCACACCCGTCCCTGCCGCACCTCGGTGCCAGCTCCACCCACCTTCGCTGCCAAGGGGGGGGCTCTCCAAAGGGGAAATTTGGCTTTTGAGTCCCCAAAGTGCCCTTGAGTCCCCTCCTGAGTCCCCTGGAGCCCCCAAAGTCCCCTGGAATCCCCTCTGAGTCCCCAAAGCTGCCCCACACCCGTCAGCTAATGCTGGGGGTGCAGGGACACGGGTGACCGTGCCCGGGGAGGGGGCTGCGCCCCACGGAGGATCCCCGGGGGGGCGGGGGCTGCCCGGCCGCTCCGCCCGCGCTGGGAGGGGGCCCGGGCCGGCGCGGGGGGCGGTACGGGGTCGGTTTCCCTTCTCGGCGGGTTCGGTTTCGTTTCCCCGGCGCTCCCAGTCCCCGGCTCCCGGCCATGAAGCCGGAGGTCGCCATCCCGCTGCAGCCCCGCGGGCTGGGGGGGGCCCCCGCGGCCGGCCCCGCCGGGCAGCCCCGGGACTACGTGCTCTGGTCCTTCTTCAACGTCCTGCTGGGCTACGCGCTGGGCTACCTGGGCTGCCTCTGCTTCCCCGCGCTGATCTTCTCCATCAAGGTGGGGGAAGGGGGGAGGGGGGGCGCCCCGGGGACCCCCACCCGCCACCCTCGCTCCAGCCCGGCCCGTCCCCGCAGCCAGATCGTCCCGGGACCCCCCGCCCCGAGCCAGCTCAGCCCGGGACCCCCGACACGCCCCGATCCCCTCCCCGCCCCGGGACCCCCCGCCTGAGACCCCCTCGACCCAGCCCCCTCTGACGCTGGCCCCGCGCTGAGACACTGCCCCCCACCTCCTCCGCCTCGGGACCCCCCCCCCGACCCAGCCCCCTCCGACATCGTCCCGGGACCCCCCGATGCTCCCCCAGCCCCCTGCCCTAGCCTGCCCCAGATTTCCCATCCCGGGACCCCCAGATCCAGTCCCCCATCCCAGACCCCCCCCGATGCCACACTGCCCTGGGACCCCGCAATGCAGTGCCCCCCCTCCCCGATCCTGTCCCCCCCCCACGAGAGCTGGGGCTGCGGGTGGGGGGAGCAGGCAGTTCCCCAGGTCGGTGTGTCCCTGAGGTCCCAGCACCACCTCGCAGCCCCCAACTAGGTGCCCCCCCAGCTCTGAGCCCCCCATTTGCCCCCCCAGGCCCGTGACTGCAAGGTGCTGGGGGACCTGGAGGGCGCCCGTCGACATGGCACCCGTGCCAAGGTGTTGAACATCATCTGCTCCGTCCTGATGATCCTCACCGTGGTGACCCTCATCGTCATCGTCATCATCATCTTCACGTCTGTCACCACCTGACCGCCGCATGGCCGCCGACCTGTTGCTGCTACCCCGTGGGGTGCTTCTTCCTCCCCCCTCCTCTTCCTCCCAAAACGTCCCCGTTCTGGGCGCGTGGCGCAGGGGGGACGGGAGTGCAGCCCCGTCCCTTGGCTGCCGGCAGCCCTGGGTGTCCCAGCACAGCTGCCGTTGGGAGGGCACGGGTGGGCCGTGCTGGGACGCAGGGGACAGCCCCCCTCTTTCCTCTGCTTGCATGCCTTGGCAGGGAGCTGCTGGCTTCCAGGGAGCTGTGACACAACTATAGGTCACTGCTGCTGCAAATAAAGTTTTATCTTGTCATACCCCCTTGTCGGCCGCCTTATTCACAGCAGGGAAGGAGAAGCAGGTCCTTGCACATCTTCGGGGCAGCCTCCTCCTCCTCCTCCTCCTTCTCCTCCTCCTCCCTCTGCTGCCAGCTCCACAGCTCTCCACCTCCACCCCCGCCGCGGTGCAGAGCACTTCCAGCCCAGATCCCAGACAAGTTTCTTCCTAAAAGCTAAGGCACGGCAGAAGGCGGAAAGAAAAAAAAATCTCCATGTTTTTCTGGCTGTACGTACCCCATCCCGCCACACAGCCCCTTCTCCCACTTCCAGGGAACCCCGTAGAAGTAGCTCTTCCACATTTTGGTATTAAGTTCCCATTTAATGCATTATCCAGCGGCCCAAACATGCTGCAAATGAGGCATCTGCCCAGCCCAGCCCAGCCGGAGGGACTGGGCTGAAGGTGTTGAGCAGCGAGAGATCCTGGCACTGAGGGTCTGTCCCGGGTCAGCCCCTCGGGGTGACGGTCACTTGGTTTCAAGATCATCCCATGGCTCCATCCCAATGGTCCTCCCCGTGCGCTCGGCCTCTCCCCTGCTCACGCTGGAGCCGTCTGTGCTCCTCATCGCGGGAGGAAGGCTGGATATAAAAAGCCCATAGGCTCGCAAAACCCAAGTTTGTTTCTCCTAGCTCCCAGCCAAGCCTTTCTGATAACCACCGCCCGGGGAGGGCTGTAATTTCTTGGGTTTATATATAGAGGCGACGAGGTTGTGCCGGAGACGGGGACTATATAAAGGGGCCGCCCTGCCCCACGCCCCAGCCAGGCTGGTGGAGCTGCAGAGCCGCGGGGTGCCCCTCTCGGTGGCCATGGACACGTCCTACCCACGGGAGGACTACCCGTCCCACAAGCGGGAGCCGTCGCCCGCCGCCCGCGCATCCCCACCACCCCGCGACCACCTCGTCTGGTCCCTCTTCAACACCATCTACATGAACTTCTGCTGCCTCGGCTTCGTGGCGCTTGCCTTCTCCATCAAGGTACGGGCACTGAGCAGGGTGGGGGGAGTCAATGTTTGGGGTCACCTGGGAGCCCTCCCCATGGGCTGAACTTCCTGAGAGGACACGGAGCCTCTGAAATGGAGGTGCTGTCCTGGGGGGCACGGAGGCTCCCCCTCCCGGGAGCGCTGGGCTGGGGGATTAGAGCTGGTTGCAGGCGACGCCAGCTCCCTGTAAAGCCCCCACACTTTTCCTGCCACCTATTAACAAGGCTGAGACCCCCCTAGATAACCCCAGCCTCCCCCCTCCCTGGGGCTGTCACCACCTGAGGACCAACTGCTGCTCCCCAGAAGATGCTGGGGGGCCGTGGTGCCCCCACCCCCTCAGGGCAGGAGCAACTCCAGCTGGTCTGGACCAGGGTGGAAAGGTGGGGGCAAGCAAGGGCTGGAGCCAGCACGGCTCTGAAAGAAGCAGGAGGGGAAATCCCAGCAGCAGAGAAAGAAAGAGGAGCCAAAGGGGAGCAGGAGCCCGGGATGGACAGATGGATGGACGCCCTCTGGGCACTGCCCAGGGAACGAAATTGTGGGCTGCAGGGTGGCCAAAGCCACGTAGCCCGGCGGGGAGGAGGGAGCTGCGGGCGGCCCGGGCGCCGCTGCCCCGTCTCTCGGCTCTTACAGGCACGGGACCGGAAAGTGTCCGGGGACGTGGAAGCCGCTCGGCGCTTCAGCTCCAAGGCCAGGTGCTACAACGCCCTGGCCACAGCGGGGACCGTGGTGCTGCCGCTGCTGCTGGCCGCCCTGGTCATCACCGGCGTCCTCCACCTCTCCAAGCTCGCCCATGAGTCCGTCGGCTTCTTCACCTACCAGTTCAGCGGGAGTGACGACGAGGACAACTGACTAGTGGGCAAAGGGCTTGTAGAAACTCCCTTGCGTTGCTGGTGGCCCCCCCAAACAGACCACTGGTCCAGTGTAACCCACCGCTCAGGGCCACATCCACAAGCTTTCGTGGCCACGGGGCAGCACGGGGCTGGGGGGTGGCAGCCCCCAAAGCTTCTCCCACACGCTGCATCTCCCCTCACCCTCCCCTGCCTGGTCCAGCACCCCCAGCCCCGCTGTGCCTGACCCCGGCTCCTGGCCATGCTTCTCGGGGCAGCTCAATTATTTTTGTTCACCCTGGTTTCTTTTAACTCCCTCTATCCTGTGTGGAGCACGGCATCCCTCCAGCCTCGGTGATTACTATTTAAATCATTAAACCATTTCACACATGGTGAGTCTTCTGCGTGCGTGTGTGTAGCGCAGGCGGGTGCTAAGGGGACGATATAAATACGGCGTTTTCGCTCTGATCGTGCTCTTCGCAGGCAGGAGAAGTAATAATGTCTGTGACCTGTCGAGCCACTCAGCAAGTGAGGAGGGGAAAGAAGCAGGGAAGTTTCATGGCCTCGTGGGGATACGCTCCAGCAGAGTAGACATCATCCCCTCTAAGGGGAGCTGACTTGCAAACTCATTGCAGTAAAGCAGACACTTCCCAGCAGGTCCCCAGGCAAGGACAGAGGGGATGAGCGCAGGGTGCAACCCCCCTGCTCTGTGCTGGCCCTCCCCGTTGCCCTCTCCAGGCCAGAGCCGGCTCACTTCGGCAACTGGACTAAGAAGATCCCAGTTTTGGGCAGGGAGACTCCTTTTAGTGCCACCCCGGGCGTGGCTCAGAGCTGGGCTTTATCTCCATCCCCATCAAAACCCAAATCCAGGTGCAGCCCACAGGGCTGTTATGGGGGGCGAGGGGAGGGAGGGGTCCCTTTGTCCTGCTCTGCTGCCAAAAACGGCTGCTAATTAGGGGTTGGGTGACTTGAGGAGGCCTGAGGGAGAGCCAGCCTAATTACAGAGCTGGGGAGCCACTTCGCCTCCATCCCTAAGCGTTCCCACATGCTGCCTGGGGCAGGGAGCAGCCGCAAGGTTTTTTATAAACTCTGCAGGATTCGGCCGAGATTCCTGGGGTTTGCTTAGAGAGGACAGAGCCCGGGGGGGGCAGGGAACGCCTCCCACCTCCCTGGCTCTGACCCAGGTGTGTGCTAGCAAAGGCGTGGGGCCAGGAAATGACGCCCCACAACCCGCCCCAGCCTGAGGGATGCAGGAGGGGAATGTGCTGTGGGTGCAGAGCTGGGTGTGGGGGGTATCCTGCTCCCGGGGTGAGTACCGGGGCACAGCCCTTCCCCTTCCATCACCTGGGGCTTTTGAGGACATGGAAAACGCCTTAAGCAAACAGACAGCAGGTCTTGGCTCACCCTGAGGCTACTGAGCTGGAGGACTCTGCTCAGATCCCAGAAAAATTTGTCATCTGACGTAATATTAATGATAACTGATGCCTGGGCTTCCACTAGCCCTTCAAACATCAAGTTAGAAGGGCTTTAACTCCCAAACTGCTTGAAAAGAGAGATGATAACGTAGATAAGGGCTTAAAAACATGATAGGGATGTTATACGCTGAGTAACTCAAAAGAAAAGGAGCTGCATGCTGCGCTGAGAGGGCTAAAATGCTTTTGGCTGTGTATTTGGTGATCAATATTAGTGCCAAAATAATGCTCAGCTCCAGCCTTACTTCTGCCTATCCTGCCTGCTGCCCCACACGGCCTTTGCAGAGTTTCTCATTATGGGGATCAGCAGGATTCAGGGGGTCGCGGCTGCTCAGCCTATTGATCCCCCTCTTTTTGCTCAGTGGCAGGCAGGGGTGACATGGCGAAGCAGGGGTGGCTGAGCCCCCCCAGCCCTTTGAGCCCCCGGAATGAGGTGGGGGGCCAGGAGGATGCAAGAACCAAGCCAGAAGGTGCTGGAGGAGCTGGGAGTCAATGCAGGCAGGGGCTGGGCTAAGACCAGATCCATTCAGCTAGGGATGTCCCTCTAAGTGCATAAACAGGCGATGGGTGTTTAGAAAACTCGTTTAAAACAGTCGCTTTCAGGCTTGATTTCATCTCCTCTGCTAAGTGAGAGGTGTTGAAGGCGTGTGAACAGGAGTCAGCACGGACGAGGATGCTCAGCATCACCCAGGGAGCTGCTGAGTCCCAGAGGGTTTGTGGCCCAGCTGGGATCCCCCCTTCCACCCACCTCTACCTTGCCCCTCTGCCGACATCTGCTCTTCGACTTCTTTCTGCTGCTTCAGTGGGTAAAACCCAGATCAGCCAAGGTTTAAAATGTCTCAGCGGACGATCTCTGAATCCAGCCGGCTGCGGTGGGGAAAGAGACACTCTGCCCTGCAACAAAAGCCAACCCGTGTGAGATACGGGAATGGTTTCTCCCCAAATTGTCTTTATTTTAAGAAGCAGAGCAGGCGATGATACCACACCTTCACACAGGGGAAACCGCTGCCCCGACTCCTCCAGCACAGCTTCCAGGGGAGGTGCCCAAGGGTCCCGGGGAGACGCGGTCACTTTGATCCTGAGCTCTTCTTTGGTGATGGTGAACGTCAGTTTGTTGCCAAAGTAGGAGACGCCAGTGACTTTCAACTTGTTGACATCATCGGGAAAGGCTGGGTCGAAGCGGAGGCTGGACCTCGTGATCCTGGAAAGGCAGGAGCATGTCAGCAGTGGGAGCAGAGGGTGGCCCCAGAGGAAAGCAGCTCTGTGGGGTCGGCCACCTCCCCAGACCGTGCAGCCTCACAGTCCCGGGGCCCTCCTGCTGCTTCGGGGATCTGCGGGCAGGGGGAGTCCCTGGTGTATCCTGAGGATCTCCGGGCAAATCCCGAACACGCTGATGAAGCGCCTGGTGAAGAGCTACTCGAGCTGTGATTTCACAGCCCAGCACCCTAAGGTGTTCCTGTCACACTCCCAGTTCCTCAGCTGGGGTCTGCGGTTTCCATTAGGTTTAATTTTTAATTTTTTTTTAATAAAAGAAGAGAAAAAATATTTTTTTTTCTTCCAAGGCAGCTCAGTTCCCCACTCCGGTTCAGAGGTTGGCTTCAGCAGCAGCTATGTGGCAAAACTTTGGGAATGCCCTGTCCACGGTGGGATGGGGAACGGGGCACAGGACCTGGCAGAGGTGGCCAGGGACCCCGAGCAGGAATTGCCACTGAAACTGGGACTAAATGCCATGTACTGGAACTAAACTCCAGCCACACGAGGAGCTCAGAAGAGGGCTGGAGCTGGGAGTTTTAGGATGCAAGTCCAGCTTCAAGCCAAAATACCAGCAGCAAGTGTCTGCCCCCAGCTGCTGTTGCTTGGAAAGGTCTGTGACCCTGGTGAGATGGCAGGAGTTCACCTCACACCCGGTGCAGATGCTCCTGGATGTGCTGCTCACTAAATCATGAGACACGCCTGACCACTAGCACTGCCCCTCCCCTCTGTAATTTGCCATCTCAACAAAGATGCATCCGCACAGCCCAGTTTTCACTTTCCCTCTGGGCTGTGACCTTCAGAAACCCCCATC
This sequence comes from Strix uralensis, assembly GCF_047716275.1. Taxonomy (NCBI): domain Eukaryota; kingdom Metazoa; phylum Chordata; class Aves; order Strigiformes; family Strigidae; genus Strix; species Strix uralensis. Next base: position 13,026,149 of record NC_133986.1, read on the forward strand.
AGCTCCCACTCCCGCCAGTTTGAAGGGCTTTAAACTCAGCAGCACTATATGTGCTCCTTCACCGAAAGATAAAAGTCAAGCAAACAGCTTGAATCCTCCCTCCAAGCCCTCACCCAAAGTCAAACAGAGCCCATTTCTGAGTTCTGGCTTTGGATGAGAAAATACAGAGGTCACTGTTATCTCCTACTCAAATTTTGACACATGAGAGCTCTTGACCATCATCTCCAGTCTGTAGAGAGGGCTCAATGGTCTGGAGAGGGCTCAAGAGAGGCTGAAGAGACTGGAGAGCCTCAGCGGCAGGCCAACGCTCCGGCCAGGGTCTGTGGCTTACAACGGGCACGGCACGAGCAGCACGAGCACGGCCCTGAGGGCGGCATAAATGTCACCTCAACATCTGTGGAAATTTGGCTGGAGCCCCAAAGCCTGTGGCTTGAGCCTGTGCCGAGAGGGGCCCGACCTGACACACACGGGGCGTCTGAAGACCTTCAAGATTCGCAAAAGCTGAGATTAAGGTTTTCAGATGGGAATACAGTAGCTCACACCCAGCTCCACCAAGAAACTGGTAGGTTTCTCAGCAGCTTCTGGCCACACACAGAGAGTTAAAACACATAGTTAGTGCTCGGAGGTTTCGCTAGAAATCACAAGGCTTGTCAGTTTGATCCATCCTCAATTAAACTAAGAATACTCTCAAACTGTTGCTTCAGGATTGAAACCACCAGGCTGCTTTGGATACAAGACACAGCTTTGAAACTTTGAAATTATATGAACAGCTTAATGTTTTTTTGAAGATATTTTAATGCTGTGGCAATGCCAGCTGAGCACTTCCCTCACAGGGGCTTGCAGAGCCACACATGTGCAGCGGGCAGATTGCCTCCGGGGGGTGCAGAAGGTCCTTCCACACCACACCCAAAGGAGGGAGGATGATGTTACAGCTAAGCCAGAGAACAGACTTAGGGAATGACATTTACCTTCCCAAACACACAAACTCATTAAGTGACCCGGAGAGAGTCTCTTACTGGTTTATAATTTCTGATAACTCCACCCTGTTCTCCACCAGTGACTGGCTGCCCCCAGTACGCACAGTTCATCTGGGATCATTAATGTTCCTGTTTGTTTGTTACCTGCTGGGAGCTCTGGAGGATATTGTGGATGCTGCAAGCTCCTTTCTTTTTCACAAGTAAAACCACATTGCTCCAGCTAAACAGTAAGGTTTTGAGGGACAGTTAGCTGCCTAGAAATTTAACGTGCCATAACCCAGGTCTCACCTGAACCCTGTGTAGCCAAAGAGGACAGCTTGCAGGAATCCACCCATTCCTGTCAAGAAGTTCACAGCTCCTGATCCATCTGAGTTCTCCACCCAGATCTGCTCCAGCAAGAGAAAGAAATGACTCAACAGTTGCTTTTGGACCCTTCACACAGTTTCATGGGTTTGAATATGCTCATCCTCACCCCTCTCGCCTATCTGGGGCGCTGCAATGACCGTGCCCCGCTACCTGCCCCGGCGTGAGGCGGTGGGTGGACTCTGAGGTGTCTCGCAATACCACCGTCTCTGTTCCCTTTCCTGTCCCTGGCAGGCAGAAGGAAGCCCGGGGTGACCACGACACTGCCCCACAGCTTTGTGCTGCCTGGTAGGAAGCAGATGCTTCCTCACTGTCTCTTCTCCGCCTGCTTCCGAAGAGCAGAGTGTGCGAGCACCCAGCTCAGTATAACAGCAACCTCATGACCACGGGTCAGCAGAGGCTCCAGTCCAGCAGACGCCTCTTGGTGTGATGTTTGGGAACAGGAGAGACAGAACCAGGAGACGTTTGTCACAGGGAAGCACCCACGACACCCAGCTAACCTTGAAGGGCTCCATGATGTTGCTGAAACACTTGTTGAGTTGGCTCTGGGCTCTCTGCACCTCCTTTAGCTCCAGCCAGCCCACGGCAAACATGCTCTGCAGGAGAGGAAAACGGCCTTTCACCCACTGCTGTCTCCCCCAGGGGTGAAAACACAGCAACAGCTTCAGAGTGACACCACAGCTGCACCCTCCTGAGCCAGAGCAGACCTCTCTGGTGCACATCTCCAGCTCTGCACCGTCCTCACTCCCAGTTTAAAGCAGGTCTGACAGTCGTGCCGACGGATGGGGCCAGCAGCGACTCACTCAGATGGAAACCACCACCGCAGGCCTCACCCCTCTCCTTACCCAGGTCATGGCTGGCCCAGCCGTCTCCGTGACGGGTTCATACATCTCCAGGTCATTTCTCCGGACTTCAGAGCTCATGGGGTGCATCAGCGGGAACCCAAGCAAGACCACGTCAGCTTGTTTCACAGGCTCACCTGGGGAAAGGAGCGGGTCAGACCACGTGTGCCAGCTGGGGATAACTGCCAGAGTGAGTATTTACTCATACGGGGAACAAACCTGACTCACACAGAACCATAAACTCAGAACAACAAGCGCCATATCAACGGGGAGAAGGTACTGGAGCTGGAGGGAGGACAACTCGTTGCTGCCTTGCTAAAGGCAGACCAGAACAGCAGCTTATGGTGTGTCCTCAGTGCTGTGTCTGCTGGAATCTCTGTCGAGGACACTGGCACAGCCCTAACGTGGTGGCACCCAGACTGGTGCACTTCAGGTGCAAAGGAATAGCTCCCACCATCCCATAAAACCCAGATTAGCCTGCCCCTAACTGTGAGAAAAGGGGCACTCAGCTGGGCATGTGTGTCCACCAGAACCGGCCCCTTCACTTCCAGAGGGCCGGGGGCTGCTGGAAGGGCAACACATGGCACTTGACCTTGGAAAGAGAGACCCAACTGTCAGCAGTGGGTCCACAGCAACCACGCCATCTGCAGCCAGTACTAGAAGTCTCTTCCTACTCTCTGTGTTCCCAAATTTCCTAATTTTATGAATGCACTAATGAGAAACGATCCGCTAAGAGGCAGAAAAAATATCTACAAGCCAGGCTCTCCACACTGGCAACCCAACTGCTGCACCTGGAGAACGACGCTTAAGATCTTTATTTCAGCCAACCATTCCGCTGCTGTTTCTGTGTTTGAACCAGAGTCGCCACTTCTCGCAGGCTCACAAAGAGCGAGCAGTGGCCAATTCAAGGATCTGCTGCTGCCTTTCTGCTCACCTGGGATGTAACCGTCGTACTCGGGGTGATATTTCTTCTCCGCATCAAAGGGTACTTTGACTTTCTTGGCACAGTCCACCCACTCCTCTGGGACTGGGATCAAGAAGTCCCGAGCAACATCAGCTGCAAAATTTAAGCTGAAAAGAAGCAAGGAACAATGCTTTGTGTCAGGCATGGGTGCCCTTGACCCCCTCAGAGAGGGGAAAAGAAGAAAGGGAACAGAAAGAACTAATTGAGCCATAATGGCAAAGAAACAGCTACTCTGAAAGAATATGGGTCAAAGTTTAAGCTTGGGGTAACAGCTTTCATCGCTGGAGTTGGGAGTCCGTTCCTCTAGTTTTAGATGTCTCCAGCTGGCTAATTGCATAGACATCTCATAAAACACAGGGAGAGAAACCCTCCTGTGAAGTGAAACCCCTCTCAGTCTCGTGTGGACACCTGGCACAGGTTGGATGAACCACCGTGGGACCACCTACTTCTTCCCACTGACTGTAAAGGCAGAGACCAGCTCAGACAGAGGTGTGTGAGGAGAGGAAAGGTGTGTCCCATGCGGGAGCCCTGCCACGCTGCCAGGCAGAAAAGAAGAGAGATGGGCCAGTGCTTCAGCAAGGTACGTGCGTTACCTCCGCTGGGCCACGGCGTTGGTGTAAACAGAGTTATCAACCCGGTAATGATACTCATCTGGGGGCATGACACCTGAGGGGAGAGGAAGGGGACACTTCACACCGCAGCACACCCGAGGTCTGGCACGGCTTTGGGAACCCCTCCCGCTGCAGCGACGCCTGCCCACGCGGCGAGGTGTTGCCTCTGCTCTGGCAGGAGCCCACAGCCACCTCGGTGCAAGGCTCAGCAGAGGAGAACACAAATGGTGCTTGTTGTGAAGGAGAAACAACCCAGATTACAGATTTGGCTGATGGGCAGCAGGTGCCTCAACCTGAGGGCATCTCCCTCGCTTCACAGGCAAGGTGACCTTCAAGTCATTCATTCTTTCAAGTCATTCAGTCAAGTCAATCAAGTCATTAAAACATGAAAATAGACGTTTAAATGTGTGACTGCTCTGGGGGATTGGGGCTGTCTCCAAGGGTCTTCACACAAAGACCCAGCCTGGAGCAACCCCAGGGGCTTTTCCAGGTCTGATCACCCCAGTTCCATCGAGACCCCTCTGCTGTATCCCAGCCTTCTCCTCCTGACCCTCCTCCCACAAACACCTCTCCTTCACTTCTCCTTTCCTTCCTCAGTGCCCCCTTTCAGCAGCAGCCCATCAGCGGTAACTTGCACTCAACGTAACAAGCTTCAGCAGGATTGCTGCCTGCCAAGAGACCCCTTGCCCTGCCAGACACATCAGCGGTTGTACTTGTTTGGCACCAACAGCACCAGTTGTCCTTCAAGGAATTAAACTCCTGCAGGCTCCTGGAGGATTTAAATTCAGGTCTCTTAGAAAAGACTTAAAGAAAAATCCTTCCTCTCTAAAGCCCTCACACTCCATTTTCTCTAAGTGCCACAACAGCAGATCTGAAGGCACCTGCGCTTGTGGCATCAGCTTGTACCACCACGGAAGGAGAAATTTAGGTGTCCTGTGAGCAGCAAGGGGCTGAGAAAACAAACAACAGATACTGTGGCATCAGAAGAGAGCTGAGCATCCTGTCCCATGTTCACACGGACACAAACATTATCTGTGAGATATTCCAGAGGGCAGGGGTCTGAAGAACCTGTGTACTCCTATCCAGGCCTGGCTGGAGGGTCCCTGAGCCTCTGCTCACAAATCCCTTCCCTACAAACAGGTCTGGCTGTTGCAGAAGTACCTCTGATGTGGTAGCATTGCTCCTCCTCGCTCCACACCATCCTGCTGCACCAGTACTGAGCCACAGCCCCCACCAGCTTCCAGCCTCCATCCTCCCGGAACAGCTTTTGGTCCTGGAAGGAGCCAAAAGCAAAGAAAACCAGGGACATGAGGGAGACTCAACCAGACCCAAACTCAGCAGGAGGACAGGAGCTCTAAGGAGATGGATGTAGCAGGAGAAAAGGTCAGAAAACTGGCCTGGCTTGAGCCAACAGGATGCTGAGCCACCCACGAGGAGCAAGGACAGAGGAGGCAGGGCTGAAGAAGGAAGCCTGGGGGGCTACCAGCAATGCTGACGGGAGCAGACAACAGCAGAGCTTCTCTGGGAAGGGACAGTGACGGTCACCAGACGCCCCACAGGCCTTGCCACGGGGCCATCCAGGCAGCACGCTCTGCCGTTACCTGTGTGGTGCAGTAATACTGCTCAAAGGCCATCAAAACGTCCCCAGTGATATGGATTTCCTGGGCTCCGTAGATCTCTTCAGGGCAAACTTCCCGGCCAGTGGCTGCACTCTCCCACGGGAACTTCGCACCCTGCCAGGAGAAGGTGTTTGTGAGGCAGCGGAGCACAACACCTCGAGGTGGTCTCCCCAGCCCACCGCCTACGGGCATGAGGTCACAGCCCCTCACTAAAATTGGAGCCAGAGAGGCAGAGGAAGGTCCAGCTGCCCTCCTGCTGCACCGCCCTCAGTCCAACATCCCTGTCCCCACCTCGTAGCCCTGCTCCCGTGCGTTGCGTAAGGCTCCTTCCAGCGTGCGGATCCGGTACTCCAGGATGGCTCGGGCAGCTTCAGGATAAAACAGCAGAATGTTCGGGAACATCCAGGTGTCCTGGAGACATCCAAGCAAGGCAAGGCAGTGGGATTGGCTGGTGGGGAACACAAATGCTCCCACCAGTTTCACCCTTCAAGTCCGTCCCCATCCCAAATGCTCTGACTGTGATTTACTTAAAGGTGCTGTCCCGTGGGCTCATTAAAAGGGATAAATCCGCAAGGAACCACTCCTGCCCATGCCTGCTGCTCTCAGGTATCTCACCAGGATGAGATCAGCAGGACCCCCCATCACGCAAGAGAAGGGAGGCAGGAGTCCTCCAAAGCCAGAGGCTCTGGAGAAGGTCAAAACTACGTGCGTCACCAGGAAGAAAACACACAAGGTCCAGAGGACTGAAAAGCCCATGTCTGCTGAAAGACCGGACGAGGTTTAGCACAGGAGCCTCAGCACCACCCAGCAGTGTCTCCTGCTCACGCCACCGATAGCTATTTGGCTGCAGAGCTGTGCACCCGTTCAGCATGGCTGCTCTGAGAACAAAGCCACCCAGCCCAGCTGCCTGACTGAGTACACACCAAGCCTGTGTTTAAAAGTGGAATGTGCCCATCACAGGAAACACTTCCATTTTTTCAGTGGTTCAGCCACAACAGGGCTCGCCAATGCCACCAAAGCTGGGAGGAGAAGCACAGGTTTCAACTTGCTTTGATTTAAACAGCTAGAAGCTGGTGGCCGTGCTCTAAGCCAGTCACTGAAGCTCTCTTGGGGGAGCAACCTGAACTACCTTAGCCCCAGATCCCAGCTTGGGGAAGGGGGCTGCCCTGCAGTGGGGTCTCTCCCAGCCCCTCGCCCCCGTGCGCTATGCAGCAGCCCCAGGCATCTGGTTTTGACTTGGAAAATTTGCTTTTGAGTTAGAGGACAACGCAGAGGAGTGGCTCCAGGGATCGAGCTGGCTCTGGGTCACTCTTAGGGAAGGAGCAGGAGGATGCTCCCCAACACGAGGCTGGTGCCACGGTAACCCTGCGTGGGGGGAAGGAGGAGCCTCCCAGCAGCCTCCCGCCGAGCCTCCTCCATCCCGGTTGTGGCGCAAAGTCCTCAGCACAGCCTCCACCCACCTGGTCCCAGAAGACATGTCCCCAGTAGTCCTCGCCCCGAGTGCCGTTGGACAAGCCGCCAGGGCTGATGCCATGGAAGTGGAAGGCGGGGCTGCCGCGGGGCGGGATGGCGCTCAGCAGGTAGTAGAGGCAGCCATAGAGGGCCTGTCTCAAAGGCAGGGGCCCATCCAGGTCGAGGCAGCAGTCCCCCCACAGCGCGGCCCAGGCGCGGGTGTGCGAGGAGTGCAGGGAGCCAGCGGCGATGAGGGCCAGCCCTTCGCTGTAGCTCCTCTTCACCTCCTCCTCGCTCTCAGCCACAGCTGTCAGGAACTCCCAGGATCGCTCCCGCTCCTCCCCGCGCAATGTCAAGGCTTGCGGCACGGGAGTCCAGAGCATGTGAACTGTGGGGCGGGGCCCCCCCTCCACCTCGGGGACCCGTGTTTTCCCACAGACGTAGCTGTGGGAGATGGTGAGCAAGGGGGGAGGGAGAGCGGAGCGGGTGGGACTCGGTGCACGTCCACACGTACAGAGGGGACCCGCCAGCAGCTCAGCATCAGGCTCCCCTTCCCACCCAGGATGGAACCTCCCTCATCCCCGCACTTCAGCTCAGCTGCCATCCCACCCCCACAGCACGGGAGCCTGAAATTCATTACAACGATCCCCAGACCCAGCAAAGCATTTTTAGAGGCCACCTCCTCCAAACCACTACCTCCCCCAACTCATTGCTTCGTAATCACAGCTAGTCCCTGCCGCCTTCATTGCTCTTTTATGTGTAAGTCATAATTCTGGAGTTGCAACTAATAATAATCTTTCTATACTTAATTTTGGGTTTTTTTATACACCTGCCAGAAGCAGCAGATTCGCACAAGCCTCCCCACTACTTACCACTCCAGTCTAGCTCTAGCCTTACTTTGCAATTTATTTCCTAACGGTGAGCAGGGCAGCATGCAACAGCCCGTGAAGGATGTATTCAAGGCAAGGTCCCCCCCGTGATCCAGACTCACTGTGCTCCCTGGAAGTCCGGCCCTTGGTTCAGGTCCAAGTCCTGGCTCTCTGGCACGAAAGGACTCTGGAGCTGGACCGTGATGGGTTGGGTGGCGTGAGCCGCTCGCCGGATGGTGATGCTGAAGGCCATCAAGTGGACGAGGGAATGGTGAGCGTAGATCTGATGGGTGGCTGTGTAATCAGCGGCCTGAAGCACGTGGCTGAAGGTTCCTGTAAGCACAGCAAGTGCCGTCAGCCCTTTGGTCCTGATGTTCTGTCCTATCTACTGGTTCCTGCTGGCAAAGGAGCCACTTTTCCCAGGTCCAGATCCAAACACAGCTTTTGACCAGGCAACACTGTCACTGAATCTAGCTGAGCCGCTGAGGAGTGATTTGTGCTATAAAACATTCTATCAGGCTTCATGTTTAAGCAGCGTTTGCTGAGCCTGGCTCCAGCAGGGATTGAGATACAGTCTGAAAATCGCTCTTATTCTCACAAGAAAGGGGAATTTCCACTCGCCCCGACACAACTTCAGATGAACAACACCCGGCAGGTGAACAGAGAATGGGGAGAAGAAAGATGCGACCTCATGAGAGGCAGTGGGGGCAAAGAGACTTTTAACTTCTAGAAGAGGGTCATCAGCTAGAGGGAAGGAGCGATGGGTGCCTGAGATGGAGATCTGAAGGGAGGCAGCAGGACAGGGCGATTCCTGCCCCTGCTCTGCTGTTTACCCGTCCGGGTGTTCAAGGTGAAGGTCTCAGCCAGGCTCTCCGCACCGGGCACCGTCATCCTCACGCTGACGGGGCTGGGGATGTCGGCACGGTGCGTGTCTCCCGCTGCCCCGTTGTACACGCCGTTGACGTGGAGGATGTCCCGGTACACGCGGGTGCCCAGGTACGCGTTCGTCACTGTAGCCAGCAGCCGCGGGTCCGAGGGCAGGGAAGTGGAGGTGAACACGGCCGGGTCCTCTTCGCCATCAGCCATTTTTACCAACCCGAGCTGCAGAACAACACGAGAGTCAGGCCCGAGGGTTGAAGGGACAAAGTCAGGGCAGGCTGAGCACGGCTGTGCCAGACGCCAGCCGAAAGTGGGGGCCGCTCCTCTGTAACCTCCCCGCAATGCCCCAGGCAGCGGCAAAGCCAGCCGCTCGCCAGCCCCCAGCCCCATCGTGTTCCTGGGGTCTCTATTTCTTTTAGTCTCCCTTCTGATCACCACCAGTGCCTCTACCAGCAGTTTTCCTCCATCCCAGCTTTCCTCCCAATGCCTGGGAAGGGTCTCCTCGCCCGGGCTCATTTCCTGCTTCGCTGTTTCCCTTGTTCTCTCTTCGCTCTGGCCATCTCCCAGCCCAGCAAAGTGGCTCCTGCAGCTCACCGAAACCACAACAACTTACCGGTTTTGTCACTTCCCCAATTTTCCCCCCTTCTTCCTCTTCTGCTGCCCTCTCCGTGACAGGATCTCACCAGTTTCTCCCAATACAACACCACCACCTTCCTCTTCTTTCTTCCTCCCAACGCTATTCTGTGACACTATTAAATACTCTTCTGTGGTCTCAGCAGCTCCTCATCTCCCAGCTCACTGTACCCCTGTGCGCCCCCTCACTCTTGCATCTCTAGCTCAGCTTTGATTACTGGCTTGCTGGGGTAGGAGATTTTTATTTCATTTATATATAAAAAATATAAAAATATATATTTATATATAAACATATATATGAATACCTAATTATATATACACATACGAACAGCACATTACAAAAGGGAGCTGTAGCTGGCACCTGGCAATGCCAAGCACTAGAATAATCCAGAAATGACAGAGGAAGGCACTGAGCATCTCCCCACGTGGAGCTGGAGAGGCACCCGGGGCCACACGAGAGCTCACACGGCTCAGCCCCCAGAACCCCCCCGATAGCAGCCGGCTGCTGGCAGCTCGCGGCGTTGGCTCGGTTTCCCCACGCCAGGCAGTGCCTGAGATTGAACTGTGAGAAAAACCCTCGTCCTGCCTTCGGGCAAGTTAAAAACACCCCAACCCCAAAAGGGGTGCAGAAAGCGAGGAGGGTCGGTCTTGCCTGCGGTCTGTGGCTGAGGGCGAGCTCCGGCCGGGCGGGCAGAGGCTGCTGCAGGAGCTCCCAGGGGAAGGACGGAAGTTGCCCAACTGAGAAAGAAGGAAGGAAATCACTTTTTTCCCTCATGCCTAAAAAAAAAAAAAAAAAAAAAAAAATTTAATTAAATAAATCTTGACATGCAGGTGCTTGCCCAGACGAGCTCTTTGCCCTGGCGGGAGCGCAGAGGCCCCGGGGCCGCCGGGCGCTCCGGGGAAGGAGGAACCGAGAGGGAAAAACCCGTCTGCGATCTATGATTTCTCGCCCCGAAGGCGCCTGAGAAACGCAGCAGCGGCCGCGGAGCGGAGCTGCGGCTGCGGGGGGAGCAGCACAGCCCCGCAGCAGGACCGGCCCGCGACAGCCACCCCGTGTCCCCGGGCTGGCTCTCACCCTCCTCCTCCTCGCTCCCAGGGGGAACGGGGCCGGGCTCCGCCTTCGGGACGCTTTTCGCGGCTGCCCCGGCGCCCAGCCCCGGGCACCTCCGGCCGCTTCCCGAGCCCGAGGACAGAGGGAGCAGCGTTGTCACCAAGCTGCCCCCAGAGAGGGCCCGGTCACCTCCTGATACACGCAGAAACTCCCACCCTTGCCCGGCTGAGCTCGGCGCACCCCTCGGGCACAGCACCTCTGCCCAGCTCTGCCCTGGCGTGACCCTGCCCCAGCTCCTGCCCCGCCACCACCTGCTTCTCCCAAGAGACCCAGGAGAGCGGGACCCATGGGAGTCCTCGGGGCGGGTGGCACACGCACGTCCCCCGGCCATGGCAAAGGCTCAGGCTGTCGGTTTCCTTGCAGACCTTTTCAGAGCTGGCAAAGCTCCTGCTGCCTCGTGTCGCTGGCGAGCCGACAAGCAGATCCCAAAACTGTGGAATACAGCGGCCAAAATTCACCCCACATTGTGCCCTTCGGCAAAGGGAGATGACGGCCCCTCCGCAGACACTTTCAGTCCCCAAACACAGCAAGTTCAGAGCAGAGGGGTGAAAAACAAAAAACCAAAAGAGGAAATTACTGTGGATCTAAATGGATATTCCCGCTGAAGAGGCAGATGCTCCCTGCACGGCAGAGCCTGGCTGGACCCGTCCTGCTGCTGCAGACACCCAAGAGATGCCTTGGAGAAATCCTGAGGAGCAGCAGAGGGCAGAGCCCAACCACTGATACCTGCTCCCAGCTCTACTCCTTCCAGGTTCAAGGATCTAAACTCACACCTTGCCACAGCAAGTGTAATTTAGTCTCATCTTTAATCTTCACCACCGCCAGCTGGTCCAGACCAGGGCTGAGCCTATGGCAGAGGCACATCCAACCTGCCAGAGCAGGTGGCTCCCCCCATGTGCTTCAGAGACCTCCCCCAAGCCCCGGGCTGCCAGTGCCTCCTCCAGCAGCCGCCAGCACGCGGGGGAAGAGCATTTCTCTCCCCCAGCTGACCCAGGGGGCATGCACTCTGCTTCCTTTGCTTTAGTAAAAAATACTGAAATATTCTTTTTCAGAAAAGCCCTTTCTCACAGCAAGCCAAAACCTCCTCGAACTCTGCTGTAGCTCTTCCAAAGCAGCTGATCTTGCTGTGACCAGAATGGAGGGTTTCTGATGGCTTTTTTTTTTTTCCTTATTCATCTGCACAGTATGATTTTCCCCTGGATAAGTCAGGGCACAGACAAGTTTCTCTAAGAATTTCAGGGGAATCCGTTAACCATATCTGTTCTTTACCATCAGCTGTTTCTCCAGCTTCTCAAGGATTTTATTTGGTCCTTTTCTTTAGCTCCTGTTCAAAACAAAATTTGCAAGGCTTTACTCCTCAACAAGATTATTCTCCTATTCATAGAAAACACAACCAAGCCTTTCACAGCTGTCCCGGACCAACACGGCCACTCGTCACCCCTGTTAATCCCAGCAAGGCTCCCCAACACCAGCTTTCGCCACAGACACAAAGCCTGATCTACAGGAGCAAAAGAAGGTTTTCAGGAAGGGGCCCAGGCACAGGAATTCTTCCCCCTCCTTCACACCTGAAAACGCTGAACTTGGGAGGGTTGGTGGCCAGAGGGGATTCGAGACCCCTGCTTTGGTGCCAGCAAAGGCAGACTGGTGCGGCCGTGCTGCCGGCACACATGTGCTCTGCAGCTCTTGCTCAAGCAGCTCCCCCAGCAGACAGGCCCCTCTTTATCTCTTGGTCTGGACTAACAGAAACAGAGCTAGAACTGCTCACAGCCCGCAGGCAGCTGGGGCAAGACAGGGAGGGAGACGGTTGCTGCCTGGATGCTTCTTCCTGCCAAGGAAGAGAAAGAAGAGCTGCTCCCAACACCACACAGGTCGGTATTTCTACCACTAAAAGCAGCATAAAGAGGGACAGCGGAACAGGGGTTTGCTCCAGGAAATCAGCTAAGGCAACGGAGGAAGTAGGTCAGCGAGGGGGGTTTCCTGGAGGTCACTTGTTCCTTTCCCTTATCTCACAGAGGCAGATGTTTTGTGAAACTGCTCAAAAGAAAAATCTTTACCGTCAGAGGTTCTGCCAGCCCCCAGCTTTGTGTCTGCCGCACGGAGAGATGAGTGGCTGTCAGCTGGTTGGAAAAAGGCTCTGATGAGCGGGGAATCAAAGGGAAATCCTTTGGAATGTCAGCTGCAAGCAGCAGATATAAGATAAGAGGATTCTGTTCTTGCTTTTAAATTTCAGCAGTCATCTTTCATCAACAAATACGTGCTTGACCAGACACAGCCCACGCAGCCCATCATGCCATTATTAAGGTAAAAACCTGCACCTTCATGGGACAGTTGTTCTGGGAAAAGAGCTCTGACCTCCTTCTAAAGGCAAGACCCAATTTCATCCCACACAAGAGCCTGCTGTGACCAGGAAGCCCCAGGAGCTGCAAGGAGAATCAGGGAGAGGAAGGTGGCATTCCCAGCTCCAGAAGGAGAGCTCCGAGCAAGTCCGTACAAATCCCGGCAAACTTCCAGCAAAGCTGTTTTTAAGGGAGAGGAGGACACTGGGTTACTCAGCGAAGCAGGCACGTGTTGAAGTCGAGAGGGCACTGCCTGTGCCACCGACACACATCCATCCCCACACCAGAGGAACAAGACCTGGGCTCAAGGCTTTCAGCCACTTCTGCTCTCAGGTTGGGGCAAGTTGGAAGCTGCTTTTGCAAACTCCAGCCCAACTGGATCCAACACTGGCCACAGGTCTGGCAGCACCTCAGAGGGTCGGGGCTGACAGGCTGGACGGACAGACACCACCACGTACGGAGGGGCCACAAAGGAGATGGAGCAGCCATCACCACGGATGGGACGAGCAAGGCCCTGCTCGATCAGACAGAAGAGCAGACACCACATCTGCAACAGCTTAAAAAAATAGTACATTGTGTCTTGAGTGTTAGAAATTTTAAAAAGCCTGACAGAAAAGGTCTGCAATCCAGCAGAGCATCGCAGAGAGGTCCCACCTTGCTGGCTGGGGACGCTATTTTTGACCTTGGAGGCACAGGGAGTTGGGTGCTGTTGAGGAAAAACACACCAAATGCTTAAGGGAAGAAAAAAAAATTTAGTAGTGAGCAATTTGGGAAAACCTTGCCATTTAAGGGTTTCCCGCTGCCATGCCTTTGGGAGAGTGGCCGGCCCCGTGCCGAGGGGTGGCAGCAGCGTGGTGGCAGCGGGGGGGTGGCAGCGGGGACAGGCTGGGCAGCTGCAGAGAGAGCAGCACGCTCGCCCTGCCACCGCCATGCGGGGCTTTCAGGGGTGCTCCCGGCTGCTGGCCACCCTGCTGCAGACCCCACGCATCCCCCGGGCGCACGTCACCTCCAAGCCACCCGAACATCCAGTCTCTGCTGCTGTGAGTAGCTTGTGGGGGGGCTGAAAAGGGTGGGGAGGGCAACCTGCTCTCAGGGGACGCCCTGGTCCCCGACGGGTGCAAACCCCCCCTCTGCATTACAGCTAAGTTATTTTTGTTGGGAGTGAAAGCAAAAGGGGAGGGGGAAGAAAAAGGAGGAAAGGTGCCCCTGGAGCAGTGCAAGGTCCAGACTGCACCCCCACAGTGGGTGCTCCCCCCCCCCCCCCAGGCTCTTGCTTCCATTTTATTGTCTTTTCAATCCCTTTCGTAACCTTTGGGGCTTAAGGTACCTGCTGAGGAGCCCCTGCAGCCCAGGGGGAGGTTAAGCCACAGGGCAGCCTGGGGACCTCAGGGAGGGGGTGGCAGCACAAGGCACCCTGCCAGCACAGACAGACCTGGGCCCTGTCCCCCCCATCCCACTCACCCCACAGCGGGTGTCCCCACAGGCAAGGATGGAGTCTGCTGTCATCCTGTGGTGGTCCCTCCGTCCTTCTCCCTCTGGGGATAATCCCCACAAAAACAGGAGCCACTCCAGCCGTGGAAACTGTCCCGGGCTGGGTGAAATGGGCTTGGAAAAAAGAGCTTTTCACCAGAAATCCTGGCTGGGTTTCACCTCCTGCCCTTGCTTGTGGGGTTTATCCCCCGCTGCCTTTCCAAGGTGTGCACCAAAATGCTCCACGAGCCTGGAGACTCTTTTTCTAGACAAATAAATAAAAAGAAATAAAGGTGACAGCGCAAGGGGTTAAGTGCTGCCCTCATGCACCAGAAATATAAGAGGCTGCTGCTGGTTGCAATTCACACCTCAAAGTCATCTGAAAGTCAGGCCCAGCTGCTCTGGGAAACGCCATGGCCCAAACCTCGCTGCTGACTGAAGGTCACGAGTTGCTCTGATTTCCCAGAGAGTATCATGACAGAGAGACACGGAGTGATGGAGAGAAGCCAGCTCAGTCCGTCAGTGGTGGCAGCTGCTGTGCTTCCCCAGATCTCCGTGCCACGGCCCCAAGGAGCGTCCATCTGGCAGCTGTGGGGCTGCAAGGAACAGGGACAAGCGTGCCTGACCCATGGCGGTAGAACAGTCCCAGGAACGCCCCCCACTGCAGCCATCCCCCTAATTCTTCCAATTCTTCTCCTGCCGGCAGGAGCAAGCCCTCGCGTTCTCCGTGATGGCCGTGTGCTTCCTGGCGCCGGCAGCCTGGATCCTGGCGCACGTGGAGCACTACAAGAGCAGATCGGATTAACAAGCAGCAAGAACCACCTACACCCCGCTGGGAGCGGGCGTCTGAGCAAAGGCAAGACCACAGATCTTCGCCGGGGAGGAACCCTCTGAGTTCGTTCATTAAAATTCGCCTTAGCACTCAGCACAACGGCTTGTTGGTTTTGCTTCAGCCCCGCGCTCGCTCACAGGGGGAGGGATCTGTAACCAGCACGCTGCTTCCCCACCAGCTCGCAGCGTGCGTCCTGCTGCAGCTTTTACCTTGGGCGGCTGCAGCGAAGTACAGGGCAGGTACCAAGGAGCCACCCATGGCCCCAGAAGGAAGCAAAATCAAGTTAAATTCCCAGCAAGAAAACAAAGGCTGTGACGCTTGAAACGGGCCATGTCTGGGTGCCACAAACCTGATGTTTCTTCCTGCGTGAAGAACCTCTCCCCCGCCAAACACAGCACATTTCCTAAATGATCTGGGTTATCAGGGAAGCAGCAGCCAGCACTGGCTCCCACACAGGGAGGTTTGAGTAGCAAGTAATACTTCCAGATATATAAGTGTTCAAGGCCAGGTTGGATGGAGCTTTGGGCAACCTGGGCTAGTGGAAGGTGTCCCTGCACGGGGCAGGGGGTGGCACTGGATGGGCTTTAAGGTTCCTTCCAGCCCAAACCAGTCTGTGATATCTTGGAAAAACCTCCAAAACCACTGTCATCATTCACACTCACTTCAGTGAGCTGCCCAAGAGTTCACACAGGAGGCGGCCCTGCCCTCGGGACAGGAGGGCTCTGGGAACACTCCAAGGCTTTAGTGCCCTCCCAATGGTGCCAAACGCTTCCGGGGGTTTGATGCTCATCGACAGCAGCAGCAGCCGCCCCAGGTGAGCTTTGCCGCACGGCCAGCACTTCCTTCACTCCTAACATGCAGTGACAGGACACTACGAGGGAGATTGTACTTTTTAAAGCCTTTTTCCTGTCCTTAGCTATGAAATAAAGGAAACGTTTTCCTGATGAGAACACTCGCCTCTGCCACACGCTCTTCTGAAGTCAGTAACAGTGACATCAGGAATGAGCTCTGGGAGACAAGATGAAGCATAAACTGGGGGAAGTCAAATCAGACAACGCAGGAGCAGCAAACAGTGTGTTCAATGCACACACCAACAGCTGAACTAACACGGGCAGGGCAAAATCAAACTTACGGGCTGGACAGGGAAGAGGCAGGAATTCGGAATGAACAACTCCAAACCAGGGAGAAATTTAGGCCAGAACCGATTAGAGTGTCAGAAAGGCAGAGGGTGCCCACGTACAGGGCCTGACAATTTGATTTTTTTGTTGCTTTTAAAAAGCCTAAGTCTCCCTTGCCCGAGACATCTTTACACCTGCACAGCAGCCTGGTGTCAGTTTTCTTTTTTCCACTGCTGACTTAGTACCCTCAGAGCCAAGACAGCAAACAAGAAAAAGCAAAGTACACAAATTCCAGTAGTAGTTTGTTAGTGACGCCAGGGAATCGCAGTGATACAGCACACTTCACATTCGCTAGTGGCCATGGTAAATGATTATGCCAGTAGCTATAGTTACCATATGGGAACAATTGTGAGGTCAAGCAAGAACAAGCTTTGATCTCCAAACCTTAGAAAACAGGTGGAATGTCCTGGACCATCAAGAGAATGTCTGGGATTGTGTTGAGGATGAGTTATTTGACAACCTGGCAAAGGGACTAATCAATTAACTTGGCAATGAAACTAACTTTGGAGTATCCTGACAGTGAACTGCCTTCATTATAATACTAAAAAACACACCCCAGGTCAAAAAGCCCCCTGCCCAGGTTAAGACCCTTCCCCTGAGCACGTGTAGGAGTAGCACCATTATGTAAGCCGTATTATCGGTGTACGTTCATCACTAACCAATCAGTATCTAATAGGCATGTTTGGAAAGTACTAACCCCTGATTTTTGTGTATAAAAGCAGCACAAAAACCTGCTGGTGGTGTGCTTGATTTGTGGAAAAGTCCACCAAGCACTCAGGCCTGAATAAATACAGTGTCTCCTGAGCATGATAAGATGGGTTATTGCACACCAGGCACAAATCTGCTTTTTGGGTAACAAAAGTGGTAACTAGAGCTCTTGAGTCAGAGCAGTGACCAGACTGGTGCTGGGAAGCAGGAACTGGCCAGCTGCACTTCAAAAGCCCCTGACATCCTGAGGAATTCAGCCAGACAGGTGAACACGAGTGTTCAGTCTGAAGTCACTGTTCAGTCCCCGGGGCAGTTCCCTGTTAGTACCTGCAGTGGGGAGTTACGCATCCAAGCGGTCACTCGCAGGGAGCCCCCGTTCAGATCTGCACGTGTCAAACTCTCTGCGTGCACAGTTACCTTCCATCCCTATAAAGACATCACGGCACCAGTCAGGCAAAACAATTATGTAACAGACAGCTTTTAAAGAAGCAGTTGAGACAAAAGCAGAAAAAAATCTTGTTGTCTCAGGCCTCACTTTGGCCGTTCCAGTCAGCAAGGCTTACTCGACTTGGGAAGAGGAACTCGACAAGGAAGTACATACCAAGGTAGGACACACCAAGTAAATCACATACTAATCCCACTGGTGATTAACAGGCTGTTTAAGTCTCTGTTGTTCTTGGACAGAGGGTTTTTGTACCATGAAATTCAAAAGGAAGCCTATTTTTAAACAGATCAGAGGCTCAACCACACGTTATGAAGACAACAAACACAGAACTACAGAAAAGGGAAGGCAGAGAAGTTTATTCCAGCAATACTGCTGCACCTCACTTTAGCACAAAGTGTTCGTAAAAGACAACCACCCCCAAAAGTATATAAAAACACATCCACTAAACGGTAATCCTGGAGAAAACCCTTTGATGGAGTAAACACTCCCTCTACTGCAGATGAGGAGGAGGGGTTGTGGAGAAAGAGGGCAGAAGGAGAAAGATGGTTTGGGGAATGCTGCCTCTGGGCTGCTGCAGGGGCCAGGGGAGAGGCCGCTGGGGAAGGCCGTGCCCTCCCAAGCCGACACCGCTACGGAAACACCACATACGAGGGCCAGGCACCTCCTGTGTGTTTTCACAAAGGAGCCTTTGCTACCGCCCTACCCGAACGCGCAGCCAGCACCGCAGCCTCCGCCGGTCCCTTCACAGGACCGACCGACCCACCGCTGCAGAGCCTTCGTCCTCCTCTTCGAGAGCAGGACGGCAGCTCTCGCGGCCGGCGCCGCTCATGGTAGCGCGTAGGGAAATCTTGACTCCAAGCACCAAAGGGTTACACAGCAAAAGGCCACTTACTCCTGCGAACAAGCGTCAGAAAGCTGCTCCCCCCTCTGCCCACCCACCCCCCTCCAGTAGAACGCGGTACAGTCAGTGGTCGGAGCGCTGCTCGCCTCAGCTGCGGCAGGAATCGCTCTCCCGGGGCAGCACCAGGGCTCTAGGTGAGGATGTCATGGGCTTGGTGCTCCACCAGCATCTCCATGCTCCTCACGTCTGTGCACCAGAACTCCAGGCGGTCTTTCATTCCCTTGATCTGCAAGGCAAGCCCACAACCACCTTGGTGCCTCGACTACCGCAAACACCAACGCTCACAGACACTGGAAAGCCCAAACAACCTCTCAAAACCCCCTACCTCTAGAAAAGATGCTCCTCAGCATCTTCTACCATCAAAACAGCAGCGTTTAAACTTAAATGGCAACACAAAGGAACTGTTTGCAGTTCCATGTACTGATTTCTTTTTTTCCAGGTAAAGGCACCCTATAGAGTCTCCTAAAATGTTATCAGGATGAACCTGAGAAGCTCAGCACCTTTGTCTTTATCACCCCAAGCTCCTCTCTTCTCCAGACAAGCGTCCACCTACGACCCAGAAACACGATTTTGTCTCATGCATTTAGGCTGGAAGCAGCCACACAGATGTTCACGTCCTTCTGGAAAAGTCACAGCATTTGTGCTTCACGGTGGTTTCTGCAGCTTTCAGAAGAGAAGTGTCACCAATATCCTATTCTGTCTCCTGACGTGTTTGTACTTACTGCAGAACAGATGCAAAAGGCAGCACACCCCCAAGGTAGGAGCTACAGGCATCAGCGTAAGAAACAACGAAAAGGTGATACACTCCCTCGTCCCCTGAGCATCTTCGAGAAGCACCGAGGACACTAATTCTGACAGTGACCCTTCACAGTTCTTATTTTAACTCCCAGGCCGCCTTACAACAAAACAAGGTAGTACCGCCTTAATATCCAAGCTGGCCATTACCTGTTGTAAATCCAACACGCGTGGTTGTACCCACGTCATGTGCACCCTCTTATCGACTTCATCAATGCTGCCCTTCACCAGGCCCACCGAGAGTGCCTTCATCACCAGCAGTTCCACCTGAAAATAAAATAAATAATTCAGGGAAACAATGGAGAATCACCCAGTTTCCCCTGCAATGAATACCACGATTAGGAGGCTGAGAACTTGGCACTACGAAGAAGTTTTATTTGTTCAGCCTACAAGCGGCAGCTTGGGGATACCTCATCAGTCTTCCAGTACCTAAAAGGCAGTAACATGGAAGGTAAGAGGTACTATTTTCACAAGGAGGCACGGTGAAAGGACAAGAGACCACAGGCAGGATTTGCTTCAGCAGGGATTCCATCTGGATAACAGAAGAAAATTCCTCACCGTGAGAAAAATTAAACATCAGTGACATTTCCCCTCGCTGGAAATACTCAATCCAGCTTGGCAGGGCTCTGCATAACCTAATCCAAAGGCCTGCTTTCATAAGCAGGTGGGAACAGATGACCTACAGAGCTCTCTTCCAACTTCAGACTCTGACTAAGAACCTTCAAAAATTTATTTATCAAGAAATAGTAGCACCAAGCAGTTAATTCCTTCTTAAAAAAAGTTCTCCAAATGCACAAGAACAGGGGAGAACATTTCTACTTCAGGTTCACCTATAGGAGTCGGTCCCTCCAGACACTCTGAGAGCTTCAGAACTTCGCCATTAACGAGTTTGTCTAAACTGGAACTCACCTCATTCACAGTGACCTTGGCACTCTTAGCAATCTCTTCGAAAGTGAGCTGTCTGTGATTGGCCGGTCGGGTGAAAGTCATCTGAATTCACATAAACAAAACAAAGAAATAAATCCCCCAGTTTTAACTTCTTCCAACAGTGTGCAGAGCATCCTGCTGAGCTCTCAATCTGCAGTAGCAACTCCATTTCTCATATTTAATCAAAATACTTCAAAGAAAAATGTATTTATGTCACCAGCAAGGAGTCGTACCCCTCCCTTGCTGCAGCAAGCAGCAGATTTCCCCAGCAACATCATCATCTCCCAGTAAAGCTGAGCAGTCTGTGCTGAAACCTCTCAGTGCGTATCAAACCCCTGAGATAACACAGTACCTACAGGTGGTAAAACCCATGCACAGTAAAACACCAAGACATATACACACACATTAACATACACACGTATTGGTATGTGGCTGTGTATAAACATATGCTACACTTCAGATAACTCAATATTTAAATTTTTGAAAAAGATCCAGGGCCACGGAGGTTTCTATGCCAGCATGATTTGGTCACAGCAGAGCCAAAGCCTTCAAGTGACAGGAAAGAAATTGTTTAAACATTTAGGGTTACCCATCAGGGAAAGGATCTTCAGCCCTCAGGACACCAAGATTTTAGAAACCTTTGTCATACTGGAAGATACTTTAGGAGTTCCATTTCAGACACATCCTGAAGGCACAGAGCTTGCTCTCTCCCTCCCCACCTCCACATCGTGCCTGAAAGGGCACAGGAAGCTACAGACCGGTCCCCAGCCCAGGTTCTTCCCAGCAATATTTGCCTCTGACACCACCAGCAGGCAACAGCTGCAGGCAACTACTCACCCCCGGGAGGGACCGAACACACCCAGAGACCACGATATTTACCCGGGCTACCCCCACCAAGAGGCACTTGGGGCAGCCCCTCCCCATTTCCCACCTTCAACACATCACAGTTCTCACCTCCATAAGACACAACAGCTGAATCTTTTGCAGCAGAAGTGCTTCATTTGCAGCCAGATCTGGCTGTAAAATGATAAAATGGAATAAGTTTGTTCATTATTACCTTTTCTTTTTTCCCTCCGAGGGAGAACAGCATGCTACACACAGGAGTAAGCCACCTGGGGACCCACTACCTTCGTTTACGAGGGAGGAGGCTGCTACTTCCCACCCACTACCTGGTCACAGTTCTGTAAAACCACCTGTAAGAGCTGCAGAACGAAAGGCAGCGCCTCACATCAAAGGCCACAGCCTGGCACAAGCAGCCACATGAGTGGACCTGTAAATTACTGCAGTGCCAGTGATTTCTGGTACAGCCAGCGCAATTAATATCCAACAGAACTGTTTTCCTCAAACTGTGAGCACAAGGGGAAACCACTATTTCACAGTGGAAGCAGCTTAATCCTGGGAGCAAATGGCATCAAGGAAATGAAATCAGAGGTTATCTTCCCGTGCAGGGCTGCATTGTGTTTGCTTTGCCCCTGATCACGAGAGATTTCTCTTTACTTCTCTCCATCAGTCAGAGGGAAGCCAAAAGAAAACTAATGGTATGTATCAAGACAGAAGAAACATGACTGTGAGTCACCAGAGTCAGGCCCACAGCACCCAAGCGTCCTCTGTAAATACCGAGCCTAGGCCTTAAGCAAAACAGCAACTCATTTGCTCACCTGCTGACCCCACGCCGACTTCAGCGCCTGGAACGTCTCCACGTTCCCGCTGTTGAAGGCGTAAAGGGTGTCAATCAGCCACTGCCGATCGGTGCTCCGCAGGGACTCCAGCACAGGGTGCATGAGCTGCAGAAACCAGGCGGGACCACGTTAACCGCGTCAAATCCAGTCCTGGTCCTCAGTAGCTGAGGCAGCGCAGCACCAACTTACCAGCTCTCCGAAGTTATAAACACCTTCTCCCAGGAGCCCCGCCAGGCCCAGGGTAAAGGCTCTCTCCTGCTGCTCTGATACTGAAAAAAACAAAACAGAGAAAAAACCCAAAACAATATGAAGCAGCAGTCTAAGCCCCATCACCCCCTCCCCACCCTCCTCCCTGTGCCTGCATTAAATCCCTCCCAGCCCTCTTTCACATCCTCTCCCAAGCGTGACGTCCAGAAGGCTGCAGTGACCACCACAGTAGTACAGCGGGGCCACTTTCTGAACCCACAGGGAAGATTTTTGGGAAGTCAAAGCAGCTATCCCTTCTGGTGGGAGCACGTCCCCCCTCCCATCACCTCAAGGCAGCTTAGGAGCAGAATCCTACTCAGCCATTCCTCTTGGGGATTCCTCGTCTTTCTAGCTAGACCCTGGCTCAACCACAGCAGATTCAAAACAATGTTGAGAAAACCTGTTCTCTGCCAGGGCATTTATTTAGATTGAGATGATGGAACAGAGAATGAAAACTGGGGCTTTCTGTGCTTTGCAAAGGAGCGGTTACCCGGCAGATCTTTAACATCAATGCATCCCAGGAACCGCAGAGCGTCCTTATAGTACGAGGCGTGGTTCCCAATGGTCTGGTAGTACTTGCTGGAGAGGTCATAGAAGCGGCTGTGAACCGAGGTCACGCCCGGGAGATTGTTCAGCATCTCCTCAACCTCCTCAATGGTCTCCTAGAGGGTGAAAACCTGTTTGTTACAGACGAAGGTACAACCCCACAGGCACCTTCTCACCCAGCACCGCAGAGGTTACCGCGCGCTTGTGCGGGCCAGCAGTAACATCCACGGGGTAGTAAAGCAATGAGAGCTCAGCCAAAGCATCAGAAATAAAGCAATGGCATTCTCTTTCTACATAGTGGTTACATTAAATAAACAAATAACAACCTTGCTGCAATACTTTTATATATATATATACACACACACACGCTTTACATATACTTATACCCATCAAACCTTGTACTTGCTCTAAGAGACATCAAGCTGCACCGCATGACAAAAACCTCATCTTAGCTTTAAGAGACTGTTCTAAAACAGCCAAGAGCTGAAAACCCAACACGCTTCGCACCCGAGGCGACACACTACTTCAGCCCTCATCCGCAGCTCGCCACAAGCAGCACATACACCACTGAACTCAGGAGAGCCCCCGAGCTGGGGGCTGGGACACATCAAGCCATTGTCCCTCTCTCCCGAGCCGCGCGCTGGCAGCTGCGGTGATCAGCCACACGCAAGCAACAGCACCTCAAGGGCCACGCGCATCAGAATCTTACTGAAGCTTCAGAGGTTTGGCCGTAAGTGCTACACACATCTTTATGGCCTACAAGATGTAAAACAGAACTGCAGGTCTTCCTGGAAACCCCAGGAGCTGCACATTTATCATCTCCTCGTTCCAAAGAGGAGCACAGACGCAGGCCCGTCCGTGCTGCAGTACCTGCTGAGGTGTGTCCCAGCGCTCCAGAACGCCCCAAGGCGTGAACTGCCCAAGGCATCCCCTCACCTTGGTGACCTGCAGGTCTCCGATGTTCAGCTTGAGCGCCCCGATGGCAGTTTTACACAAGATGACGGCTTCGTCGCTGCTTTTTACCTGCAGGTACACAAAGAGACGAGTTTGGAGAGCGTTACCCTTGCGGCCAGCTGGGCTCCTCAAACCCAGACTGCGGTATTGCATTTCATTAACCTGTTCCTGCACTCAAATACAGAGCTGGTCACTGAGAAAAGGAGTCGGTACTCTCCAACACACACACAGCTGCCTCCATGCAGGCTCATATGTAAAATGATTCCTGGAGGTGAACTACTAAAAAGAGCAATTGCAAAAATACCTTTTCTCGAGTCTTTTCCAGAAAAGTAAGGGCCACATTGGGATCTGAAGTAGAGAAAAAAAAGCAGCAATATCAGGAATTCCCGTGGATCTAAATCTCAACCTAGAAATATATCCTTTTACTGGATTTGTGAAGGCTGGAATGTATTTTTCCTACAACACACCACCCAGCCTTCAAAAGGAGCTATATCACAGGCCAGGCTTTCTGCTCCCCAGCCGTTTCTCTAGCGAAGGAGTAGACTCGCTGCTCTAAGTAGCAGCAGTTATTTAAGCTCTCTGAGTTAGTTCTTTCCCTTTTCCATACACCAGAAAGACAACAGCTCGGCTGAAGATTTAGCTGTTAACTAGTTATATTTCACAGGCTTCAGTTGCTAAAAATACTGTAAGTAACTGGTAAGGACACTTACCTGTCATCTGTCTGACTACATGAAGAATGATCTCTACCAGGGACAAGGGGTTCACCCTAGAACAAAAGACTCACTGTCAGAACAGTCTCAGTCAACAGCAGTTACCTAGAAACTTGAAGGCAAACGAACTCACCTGTGCTCAAACTCACTGATGAAGTTCTCATAAAGCTGTAGGCACAAAGACACTGACAGTCAGTGCAAAAGGATATTCCGTTTCAGCTACAAAACTCACTTTTCACTGTGTTCCAATTCATGTTTCCACCAAAGCACTGGGCACCCAACACCGAAATGTCTGCACTGTACAGAATCCAGGAGCCCAAAATTGTTCATTTTAGATAATTCTATCTCTGCAGTCTGCTTCCAACTGCAAGGAGTGATTCAAGAAATGCACAGGCTGGCGGGTACTACAGCAAAACACCTGCCTGCTGCCTGTCCTCAGCTATCACTGTACAATAAGCACAGGCCAAAAGCTTTCAAGTTTCTCTCTGCACACATTCAGAAAAGAGACTGTCTCTAGAAACCCACCTCCCTTTCTCACAGAAATAACTGGTTCCTGGGAAAATGAATTTTAACATAACAACACAAAGTAGAGCAAAAATACATGATTACTTGTAGCATACAGAGAACATGGAACTCTGGACTGAGTATGTCGCTGCCTTCATAAACAGAAGCAGCTCCCAGAGGGGGTGGAATGACCCATTGACCACTCTGAAGCATTTGTGAGCACCTGACAACCCATCCTACACTTGTAGTTGTAAACTCCTTGTTACAAAAGGGAAAGAAAAAGGCTTCCCCTGCACCACCCCCCCAAAAAATAGTAAATTAAAGAATCATTTTGAAGCTTCTAAAACTGACACATTTCATTTCAGCAGAATTTTCACACACCAACCAATTCCTGCACGCTCATGTCTAGTGCATAAAGCCCAGAAAGCTGAATTCACCTAGTTTAATAATTCTCCACAGACAAGTCACAGCCTGCTTATTTTTCACTAGTACAGAAATACCGCCACTTGTCTTTGCTACAGCAAGATAAAACCTTTGGGATTAATTGAGCACCTCACCTTGATGAGTCCATCTCCTTGGGCAAAACAAGGGTCCTGAACAAAGTCCAAAACTTGCAGAGTCAGCTGGTGCCAGAGTCTTAGGAAACAAGAAGGTCATTCAATGAGTTCACACTTTACACCAGCTCCTCGACTCGTGCCCTGTCCAGCATTTCGCACGCGGAGCCTGTCGAGCTCGCCTGGCCCCATGGCTGCTGTGACTAATGACGGAGACAAATCAGAAAACCGGTGGCAGAGCCCCCCCCCGTCCGGGCGCTAACCTACGGCAAGCCCAAGGGAAGTAACACAGAAATCAGCTCCCCAGTTTTCCACAGCCACGTTCGCGCAGGCTGAACAATTGCTAAATTACGAGAAGGGCACCGGGAGCGGCCCGCCCAGGGAGGGCTCCTCAACCCGGCACCCCGCCCCGGCAGCTCCGCGCAGCCGGAGGGGGCCGTGGAACCCCCCTCTCCGCGGGACAGGCTGGGCCAGCGCACGCTCGGCCCAGGGAGGTGTGCGGAGCCCCAGGACGGCCGGGAGCCGGGCCGGCCCCGCCGAGGGCAGCGGCCGCCTCCCCGGGGCGGGTGTCACCACAGCAGCCCCCCACCCCCCGACTCACTTCTTGTTGTAGAGCTCCTCGAGGCGGTGCCACACGGCGGCCTGTCCCGGCCCCGAGCTCTGGCTCTGCTGCAGGAAGCCCGGCACGTCCTTCATGGCGGCGGGAGGGAGGGAGGGAAGGAAGGAAGGACGGAGCGAGAGAGAGGGCCGCGACCCGGCCGGCCCCGCGCTCGCGCCCGCCGGAAATGCACACTCACTTCCGGCGCCGCGCGGGGCACGCTGGGTACCGTGGGGCGCCGCGCGGGGCACGCTGGGTACCGTGGGGTTCCGCGGCGACGGCCCCTCCCGCCCCGCCCCGCCGTAGCCATGGCAACGCCTTACCCCCGGCCTTATCTCTCCCTCCCCAAACAAACACCCCCAAAATCCACGAAACGACCCAAAACAGGGGAGGGGGGGTGTGAGGCCGCGTCGCCGCCGGAGAGGCGGGCGCGCCTATTCGGGGCATTGCGGTAGCGGCGCGGCGGGAGCGCGGCCCCGGGCATGGAGCGGGGGGCGCGGCGCGGCGGCGGGCTGCTGGCGGCGGGTGAGGCCCGGCGGGCCGGGGAAGCGGGGCCGGGCCGCGGGAAGGGCCCTGAGGGCCCGCGGCTGCTCCCCGGCTCTCCCCCAGCGCCCCTCACTCGCTTTCTGCTTCCTCGCAGTATGGAGGAGCCTGTGGGAGCGCGGCCCCAGGGACGGCGGCGGCGGCCCGGGGGCCCCGGCCTGCCTCTCCCTTGGCTCCCGGGACGGCGAGGGGGCTGCGGGCACCGGAGCGCGGAGGTAGGGCTGTCTGGCTTTGCGCACCGCAGCCCGCCGGGCCTCTGCCCGCGGTGGAGGGCATCACCTCTCCCCTCTAAACGGGCAGCTGGGTCGCCATCTCTGCAGGCCAGAGCTGGCCGGGGAGCCCGAAGGGATGTACCGGAGCAATGTTAGTGTTTGCCAGGTCGTGACTTGAGTCCCCGGGAACCTGGGCTGGCGCGACAGAGCCACGTCCTCGTGTCGACCGCCCTGAGGCCGCAGCAGACGCTTACGCTCAGCAATTCCTGTTTGGGGGTTGGGTCCAGCAGCTCTCTCGGATTGTCTGGGGAGCAGCTGTTCCTCGGATGACCGTGACCCTGCTCAGCCCCGTCTGCACGCCCAGCTGACCCCTGATTTCTTTAGGCCTTTGATGTTTATTTCCCTGTGGAGCTCTGGCGGGGCAGAGCCTTTGGGGGAATGAGAGATGAAACTGTCCGTGCTAACCTGGGCAGCTGTCCCAGGGTGAGCGCATCGCCCTCTTAGAAACTTCTTGAAACCTGGGACATAGAAAAAAGTCGTCTGTATCCCGAGAGCAGTGTAAATGCCCCAATATTAGACTGGCTCTTAGGAAGTATTTCTTTGCAAATGGGGTTGTTGGGCGTTGGAATGGGCTGCCCAGGGCAGGGGTGGAGTCCCCATCCCTGGAGGGGTTTAAGAGTGGGGTTGACCCAGCGCTGAGGGATCTGGTGGAGTTGGGAACAGTCAGGGTGAGGTTCATGGTTGGACTGGATGATCTTCAAGGGCTTTTCCAACCCAGACGATTCTGTGATTCTCTAAATCAACAGACGTGTGGGTCCCAGCGCTGCTCTTCCCACAGCCCTACGTTCACCCTCTGTCCAGAAAAACTCTCAGAGCGGTACCAGTGATTTGGTATTTTTAGATCTGCATAAGAAAGCACAATGAAAAGTATCTACAGGGACATGGATTAGACTAACAGTTAAGCGTTCTCCTTGTTAAGTACTAGGACACGGTCTGGCCGCTTGAAGAGTGAAATTCTTGGGGTGGTTTTCTCTCCTGAGCGTCTTTCAGTCCCAGCCGCTGTCAGTACGCTGCCTGTCGTGCTGTCTCTCTGTTTCGAGCAGGATCCAAGGGACCAGGCCCTTCTCCCTGTCTGCTGCTGTCAGCGCCGTGCTGGGAACGGGCCGGTGGGGAGCTGGCGGCGGGGAGCAGCAGCTCACTCTGCAGGACGTGGCACAGCTGCTGCGGAAGCAGGAGTGTCGCCGAGTGGTGGTGATGGCCGGCGCTGGGATCAGCACCCCCAGCGGCATCCCAGATTTCAGGTGACACCTCCTTCGCTTCTTTGTCCTTTTTCAGTGCTGGGAGGGCTGAGATCTCCACCGTAGGTAACACCAGTGCCCACTACTCCTCTCACCCCTTGTTTCGTTCATCCGTGCCTGCGGATCCCCCTTCACCAGCCAAAGGCAGCCTGGCCTCACCAG
This sequence comes from Strix uralensis, assembly GCF_047716275.1. Taxonomy (NCBI): domain Eukaryota; kingdom Metazoa; phylum Chordata; class Aves; order Strigiformes; family Strigidae; genus Strix; species Strix uralensis. The sequence goes on from NC_133986.1 coordinate 13,054,067, forward strand.
TCGGACTTGGGGCCAGTCCTTGGCCCATGTCCTCACACCTGCTGCTTGATGCCGTGGCTACACTGGCTGCACTGCTTTGGCTACCAGAGAAGAGCCCAGGTGGCTGTGGCGGGGGCTTGAGACACTCGCAGCTGGAAGAGAGCATGGTCCTCCCCTTCCTGGGCCTGTGGGCAGCCCCCGCAGCCCGGGGAGCGCAGGGTGGCGGCGGAGCAGGTGCCGGAGGCAGGTTCTCCTGTGCTGGGGCGGCTTTGGCTGCTCTCCCAGACAGCACAAAGCAGCCAGGGAGAGCCCAGGGACCTGCCTTGGCCTGGCGCTGTGCAGGGTGGCACCTCTTCCTGCGTTCTGGCTGCCAGCCCCGCTCCCCTCTTTGCAGGTCCCCGGGGAGCGGCCTCTACAGCAACCTGGAGCAGTACGACATCCCTTACCCAGAAGCCATCTTTGAACTGATGTATTTCTGCGTCAACCCGAAGCCCTTTTTCACTCTGGCCAAGGAGCTCTACCCTGGCAACTACAGACCCAACTATGCCCACTATTTCCTGAGACTCCTGCACGACAAAGGGCTCCTCCTGCGCCTCTACACCCAGAATATCGACGGGCTGGAGAGAGGTGAGTTTTCTCTTCCCCATCTCCCAGCAGCCGAGCGCCGGGAGGAGATGAGAGCAAGAAGCAGAATAGGAGGCAGGAGCAGGGAAGCACCCAGCGAACGTGGGGTTTCTGGTTCAGTGGTCTCGTGCTGAGCCGGTCCCATCCCACGCACTGTGTCCCAGCTGCTGGGATCCCACCCGATAAACTGGTGGAAGCCCACGGCACCTTCGCCACCGCCACGTGCACGGTCTGTCGGAGGAAGTTCCCGGGAGAGGACTTGAGGGTGAGCGGTCGCAGCGGGGCATCGACGCGCGGAGCAGAACCTGTCGCAGGCCTGTTACGTCACCCTCGGGGCCGAGAGGTTTTATCGGAGGGGACCAGATCGGGGCTGGATGTTGCTGCGAGGACGCGTCGCGGTTCTGAGGCTGTTCATGTGGGTTTGTGCTGCCCTGTAACGAACGGTGCCGGGTGCTCTTGCTTCAGGGGGATGTCATGGCAGACAGGGTCCCTCGCTGTCCCGTCTGCACTGGGGTCATCAAACCCGACATTGTGTTCTTCGGTGAGGAGCTCCCGCAGCGCTTCTTCCTGCACATGACAGACTTCCCCACGGCAGACCTGCTTTTCGTCATCGGAACGTCCCTGGAGGTCTGGGACTGAGGGAAACCCCCACTCACGAGAGACACACGGAGAACAGGGCCCAAGGGGGCTCTGGGGAGAGAGAGAGGGGTTAGCAGAGAAGGCAAGAAACTGGGTTATTGGTAAAATTGGAGGCGGCAGGGTAAGAAATAAGGTGCATGCGCTCCGAGAGACCCTCTGCAACCCTGGGGGGCACGTGGCGAGCAGGAGTGACTGGTGAGAGCCGTAACCTGCTCAGAGCTGGGGCAGCTCAGCCCCGCGTGGCGGTTAGGAGCCCAGTGCGCGGTGGGTTCCTGCCTGCAGGGCCCCGCAGCCGGTGACCGTCTCTCCCTGTCCCTCAGGTCGAGCCCTTTGCCAGCCTGGCGGGAGCCGTCCGCAGCCCCGTGCCCCGAGTCCTGATCAACCGAGACCTCGTCGGACCCTTCGCCTGGCGGCAGCGCCGCAATGACATAGCCCAGCTGGGGGACGTGGTCCGCGGGGTCGAGAGGCTGGTGGAGCTGCTGGGCTGGACCGGGGAGATGCAAGCGCTGATCCGGAGGGAAGAGGCGAAGGTGGGAGGGGGGCTCCGAGCCCCCGCGCCTGGGCTCGCTGCGGGGAGTGGGGCTGCGCTGGCGGGGTTGGACTCGCACTACGGACGTGGCCGTGCTTGCGGCCTGCGTTCAGAGAAAGTGCCAAAGGTTAAAAAAAAACAACAAAGCCAAACCAAACAGCCCCTCAGAGCTATTCCCCAGGGAAGGTGCCACCAAGCAGAGGCTGAATGTTTCAGTGGTGCTGAAGGGGAGGACGCGGATCTGCCAGCCTCTGGTGAACATGGAAGAGGCCTGGCTTTGGGTTGAATGAGAGCAATTTAGGGCTTCTTCAAGCAGTGACCCACTCAATTACTGTAAAGCTTTCTGCTGATTCAGTCTGGCTTTTGGATTTGCTCCTAAACACACCGAAAAAGCCCTGTAGATGAAGGCAGTTTCCTGGAGCTGGAAGCGACCAACCATAAACCCCCCCCCGCCGTGACCTGTATCAGATTAACCCAGTACAACCCTGTAAGAGCCCAGGGCTCCCCTTTGCCCTTCCGCCACACAAGACATGGCGGTTCTCCTCTTCAGGCAGCACAGCCCCCAGAGCATGAGGAGACCAAAACCCCCCCAGCTGCTCCTCCGCTGAGCCCTGTATGCTGTTAACAGCCCATTAACATCAGTAATTGCTGAACTGAACCAAGGAGCTGAGCCCAGCAGCACCTTAGCACAGCTTTCCTCACTCTGGACTTTCACTTAATCGCTTTTGTTTCATTTCTAGTGTTTTTTCTGGTCACTGGGAGAAATAAGGGAGAGTGGTGATGGAAGGGAGGCTCTAATTGCACCGCAGTGGCCGGACACGCAACGAACAGCGGGCAGGAGGGAGGGTTCTTGCCCTAATTATTAACTAGACTTGCCTTTTTTTCCCCTGCTGATCACGTTTTTCCCTGTGCCCTTCTTGCATCTGTAACCTGAGATCTTCAGAAGGGAGAAATTGTAGGAGAGCAAGTTCTTAATTACTTTGAGTTCAGTGCTAATGTCAGTTATGCCATTACTTTGGACCTGCTGGGAAGATTTGCCATATTTGGCATCAAACACTTTTTGAATTATTTTTTTCTGAGTTGAAGCAGAAGTTGTAACTTGTGGGCTGGGCCCCCTCCTGCTGGCTGCAGCAGGGCTGAGATAAGGCCACAGTTGTATTTTTTAACAGGTACGCTGCCCCTACACGATGGCTTTGACCCAACAGAAAATCCAGCTTCGAGATTCCAATTTTAACATTCAGGTTGTTCTTATTTTCATCACATTATGGGGTAGGAATGAATAGGAATCAGTCTCTTGGTCAGGCTTTTAATTTTTCACCACAAGCCCTTTTGCACCTGCACGAGATCAGCCCTTGGTTTAACGCTCGCGTTGCCCTGACGTGCTGACGGGGAGAGCACGAAGAGCGCGGCGCTGGCCGAGCCAAGGGGGGCAGGAAGGTCCGAAACACCCTCGCAAACACCACGTGGTCTTTCTGTTTGCAGCTGGATGCAAAAGACAACTAGGAGAGCTGGCTGCCTGTGCTCCCGCCACCGGAGCTCCGCGGCCGGGGGCTCAGGGGCTCGTGCCAGCGCCTGACGAACCGTGCTCCGGCAGCTTTGTCCTCTGGGCCTCCCAGCAAGGTCGGGCCTAACCGGACAGCGGAGTGGGGCTTCCAGCCCCCCGCGCCAGGCGGAGCATCTGCTGGCTCCTCTCGCAGCTCCTCCTCGGATCTCCTCCCAGCCACGATCTTCCAGCTGCTCCAGACTTGGTGTTTATTCTTCAGACGGAATCTCTGCTCATCGGGGGACAAATGGTGCCATGGGGGGGCCACCCCCCCCTCCTGTTCAGGAACACCAGCTCAAGATGCTGGAAGAGTTTTGAATCAGTGTGGTGTTAATTATTTAATAATAAAGAGTTCTAATTCTTTTGCTGATGTCGCCTAAGGGGTTTTTCTGCAAACTTCACACTTTCCCCAGTGTTTGAACACATTCTGCCCCCTCCCCTCCCCACTCTTTCACCTGTTTTTTAATCTTTTTTCCCTTTTAACCCTACACAAGTGCCTTTCCTCCTCATAGATGCTGTCCCAGGGAGAGGCAGTGTCATCCTGTGCTCGCCCCAGACCTGCTTTGCATATCACAGGTGTCACAGAGCCTTCTCCCAGCAACAGAACACAAATTTCATTGCAACAGAACACGAATTTCATCGCTCCAGTGCCCAAATCTGGCCATGGGGACTGAAGCCACACCCAGGTGGCCCTGGCTGACCCATCTATTGATCATGGGAACTGCTCCAACAGCTGCCCTGGATCAGCACTGGCTCTAAACAAGCACAACAAGATGCAAAGCATTTTACACCACCATTCCCTTCCGGTTAATGCTAAACCACAGAAAACCCAAGCGAAGGGAATAAAAGCATTTGAGCACGCAGCTGTGTCTTAACAACACAACACTGGGATGCTGTTCTGGAGTTCTGTGCCTAAAAGCTTTTCCCAGGGCAAAGCTCTTCCCAGGGCAAACCCAGGGCAAACCTGCCCACTGGCTGTTTGCAGGATCAGAAGTGTTTGGCCCCAAAATCCAAGCAGCTGCAGGGACCCCACGGCAGCCCGGCACGGCTCCTGCCGACACTGCGGAAGGGTGCTGGGCACCTGAGCTGCTTCCCCGAGGAAAGGTTCTAGCTTAGCCCCAGTTTAATGTTATAATTTTACCTCCCAAATAAAACTGTAAAGTTCAGGGTGATCGGCGCAGAACCACATGCAGTCAGAAAAAGCCAAAGACCAGACCCATCGTGTTTGATCAATCACTGCCACGCGCCCATTTGTCAGGTTTTCTTTATTCTAGCATCACTTTTGCATTCCTACTTGTGATAGTAAGTTTTGAAACTCTGGTACATGAGACAAACTGGAAGATTTTCTTTAAAACAATTTTCTTTAAAAAGAAAAAAACAAAACAGAAAAAAAAAGACAAATCTAAGCCACAGCGAAGGACAGGACCAACACCAGCCCCCGGGCGCAGACAGAGCGGGCCTGTGGGGAAGCCAAGGCAGACGAGGCGGCAGCAGACAAAGAAGATTTTGGCCTTTCCTTTGGGAAGCGGGAGATGGGGAAAGGCTGATGCCAAAAAACTAAACTCCGTGGTAACAGGATCATCACGCAGGGCCGGAGACCTAGTATCGGGGCGTTGCCGACAGTCACCCCCGCGTCCCTCCCGCGGACGGAGCTTCACGCAAGGCTCCCCTGGCCTCCCCACAGCGCCCGCCGCAGCTCCCCCCACGCTCACGTACACACTCGCACGTCCAGGCGCTGGTTTTTGCGCGGGCACCGTCCCGCTCCCAGCCCTGCGCAGCACACACGTCTACAGCCACCTGCCGAGGACGTGGGGCACGTGACGCCGGGACACCCCGCAGATAATAACGGCTCCCCCCAACCCCGCAGCCCCCCGGGGAACCGCTCCCCCACTCGCAGCCACCTGCCCGCACGTACATGAGATGCTCCGCAGATTGCTGAGCCCTGATGGCGTGACAGGAAGATCCACCCCCACCACCCTTCTTCCCAAACATCGTATTTTTTTTTAAAAAAAAAAATCCTACTGGAAAGTCCTGGAAGCAATTTGGAGTAGGAAATCCTCAAGGCTGCTGACAGGAAAGGCCAAGGTGGAGCCAGGCGTGAGGACGCTCTGGGAGGAGCGGTGGTTGTGGAGCGGGAAAGGAGGCAGGAAGTTCCTTGGTGTGGACTGCAGGGGGTCCAGGCTGGATCCGGGTCCCCCAGGGAGTCCCAGCCCAGTACGGCCTCTGGGTGCAGCACCAGTTCCAGCGGGAGCTCCGCGGGGCCAGAGGCCTGGATCAGTCCAGCCCCAGGTCCGAGTCGGACGACGACCTCTCGTCAGCCACATCACGGACGGCGTTCTGCAGCGGGGCCAGGCTGCCGCTCGGCGTGATGCCCATGGGCTGGATCACCTGCTCTCTGCAACCAGGGAGCAAACACAGGCCTGCAGCCGGCAGCACGGGAACAGACGAGTGCCGCAGCAGAGCCCAGAGGCAGCAGAACTGCCGCTGAGAACCCCTCTAGAAGCGGGGACAGCTCTAGCCATAAAACCCCCAGCACGGGGAGCCCCTCTCGGTTCCCTGGAACAGGCTCAGTTTTGAGGCCTGTTCTGTGTGGTTTAGGGTTGCCAGAGGAGAGCCAGCACTGCCACCAGCATTTCTCCCTCTCCAACACACCGTGAAAACGCACGCGTGAAACACGCTGCCCTCGGCGGGGGCTGGACTCAGGAGAAAGGTTTGTGATAAACATCAATCACATATGCAGGCACTCATGCAGACATGAACACACATGATTTTCTAGTACCTGGACAATTTGTCAAACATGTTGACTAACTTCATGGCTTCGTACTCCTTCTGCTCTTCGGTCATCCCTTCCATGGGGTTGGGCAGTTTCTCCTCGACACGCCCCGTCACAGGGTTGATGCTGCAACAGCGAAGCCAGGGAAGAGGAGGGAGGTAAAGCAGTGGAGTGACAAAATGGCTGTTTAAAAAAAATCTTCTTTGCCTCTCCCGAGCAGAGGAACACAGCAGCGAGGCTGCTCATCGCTGATGCTCGTCTTGTTAGCCCCAAGCGCTGCCGCAGGGCAACGTGGCACTTCCTACCTCTTTCTCCACATGCCACACACCGTTGTCCCCCCTTACAAATCCCTCCCATTTCTTGGCATGAGCAACATCCCCATCCTGCTAACTCCACGGTGCAGTTTTAAACCAGATGCCCAAGGCCAGACACTTCTTCCCTTTCCTTAAGTCAGGGGGCAAAAAGCTAACACAGAAAAAAAACCCCAAACCCCCAACCTGCAGAGCACATTGAACAGGCCACTAGGAAGTACAGGACCCACAGCTGAGCACAGTCCTGGAGCTCTCCCCGCACACCCCCACCCTCCAGCTACCGCCACCCACGAGCAGGAAAGTTAAAGAACAAACAAATAAAGAGTCAGCTCGCTCCAGCAGCACGGGGCTCTGGGGATGGAGAGGAGTAACTGGCACTTCCCACCCACCCTCACCCCAGCGCAATAAAGGCCGGCTGCCGCTCCGAGGCGTGCGGGTGCCAGACAAGGGGGAAGGACACAGATCAGAGCTGCGGCCACGTGCACGCCAGAGTGGGTCTGGCTCTGCCTGAAGGAACACACTTTGCTCCAGAGCCTGTGCCCAGCTGTAGGGACCCAATATATGCACCGGTGACCGCCCACACCACGAGCAGCTCGGCCACAGAGGCATTTCACCCAAGGAATGGAGAGGGAGGAGCGGGACATCAGAAGCGAGGGTGAAACTGCTGAATAACGCCAAGGAAACATGCATGTGAAAGAGGACAAGAGAGGTGGCAGGGAGGGAGATGAAGAAAGGGACAGAGCAGGAGTGGGAAGGTGGTGCAGGAAGACAGGTGCTGCAGAGGGGGGGGAGCAGACTTCTTTACTTGGGCTTTGCCTCTTTGTACTCCTCAGTGTCCGTGTCTTCATCTTCCGAGTACTCCCCCTCTTCCCGACCACCAGCCATGAGGCCTCGTGCCGCCAGGAGCCCAGCCGCGTTCCCATAGCCCGTGTACTTCACGAACCGCGACACTGCCGGGAGATGGACAGAGAGACCACCCTATGCCTCCCCTCCTGTGCCTCCCCCGCTGCGCCTCCCCGCCAGCCCCAGCAGCAAGATCCACACGAGGCCACGGAGACGCAGCAAGGCCAGCACTTCACTGAGGTCACACAGGGAGCGAGGCTCCCGCGCTACGCGCCAGGGATGACACCCCAGGGTGGGGGTCTGAACACAGGCCGGGGTGTCCGCAGGGTGGGGGGTGTCCTCCTGCAAAGCCTCTCACTCACTGCCACGAGAGACAGCGGCTCCTTCCCACAGGCACCGGGATATCCCCGCTTTTCCCTGCTCAGCCCATCGGGCACAGGGAAGGCAGAAGCCTGGCTGCAGCAGTTGGCCCATTCCGCACTCCGGCTTGCCCAGAGGCCCAGCTCCAGGACTCCCTGTCACTGAAGCCCCCAGCAAGCCCCTGCAACTCACCGCTCTCCTTGCAGAGCACAAAGAGGAACTCCGCTGCGCAGTGCTTCACATCGGTGTCGATGTGGGTCATCAAACGCACCAGCTTGTTCCGCAGCGAGTTCCCCACCTCTGGCCGGTTCCTCACATCCCGGAGCGGTGGCAGCACCTACAAGGCCACAGCGAGGGGTGATCAGCGGAGCCGGAACAGCAACGGCAGGTCAGACAGGGGAAAACCTACGTCGTTTTACAAATCAGCCAAAACCAGTAAATCCACAGAGCGTGGGAGATGTGGGAAAAACACTGTGGGCACCAAAGGCCTCCACCACCCAAGTATCAGAACCTAGTAGAGAGATAGAGGAGGCCTGTCCGGAGGACGGTTTGCTGTTCTCCTCTCTCCTCAGTGCAGCACCATTCAACTTTCAGCTGGACTACAGCGTACCTTTGCCTTCAGGAACTTCCTCGTCTGGCGGTGGACACGGGCACTCTCCGTCAGCAGGTTCAGCACGGGGGTCAAACTCTCCTTCAGCTTGTGTCCCTGCAGAAGCGCCCACAGGACGAACACCCTGTTAGTCACACCGAGCTCAGCTCGGCTGGCCTGTGGCGGAGCACACGAGTACAGACCAGGGGAGCAGAGGGACCCCGGGGCTTTCCAGCCTCCGCTACGGGAATTTCAGCTCTGCTTCACTCCTCAAACCACATGGTTTTCTGAGCCCTGCTCTGTGGCACGGCAGCACTAGAAATACTTCTGTAGGGTAACCAGATAGAGAAGCGCAGCGGTAAAATTTAGAGGCCCTTTGGAACAATTCAAGACTGAAAACCACAGCCAGCTTGACAATGATGCACGTTCAGGCTTCCAGAAGCTGCCCAGCAGTTCACTCCAGCGCAACAATGTTTCAGTCACCCAGCTAATCACCTACTACCACCCGCCGTCCCCAAAGCAACGTCGCAGTCACCATCCCAGTCGACAGATGTTGTTTTAGTCCTACCAAGCACAAGTTTTGCCTCTGCTAAAAACTGCCCCTTCTGTAAAGGGCCATCTCCAAACTAACCATGCCTTGCCGTGCTCCTGGGGTGTCAGCACAGGGCTCTCCCAGGCCGCGCGCAGGCTGAAGGAAGGGCCTGCAGGGAGCTCATGGAAACGGGCAGTGAGGAACTCGCACAGCAGCCTCACAACTCACCCTGTCGAGGCGTCGCTCCAGGAAATCCAGCAGGATGCTGACCGCGTCCATGTTGACACCCATGTACTCAAGCGAGCCTGGCCGGACTTTTGGGGTCAGGAGGACATCCAGACACTTCAGGGGCAGGTTGCCCAAAAGGTTAACTGTATGACTAAACACGTAAAAAAAGAGAAGTGAACACACAGTGACAGATCTTTGTTCACAGTTCTTCACCAATCCAGAAATGAAGGCTCGTTACTAACTTCCAGGAGTGTGAGGACCCTGAGATCCACACTGTCTTTGGGCTGCATCCCAAGATCCTCACACACCACTAAAAGCAAGTAAATTAAACTGCTTTTTGGGGAGTTGAACCATTTTCTGGCAGTCCAAACAGACTTCAGTGACAACTGAGAAGCCATGGATCCTGACGCCGAGGCCAAGCAGGGCCAGCCTGGGTGGTCAGGTCTTTCTCCAGGGGCTCAGGGCGCCCCACTCCTCGCCCTGGCGCTCACAGCAATGATCGCTCAGGATTACTCCCAGCACTGTCATCCCAGGGACAGGATGGTGTCCCCTGCTCAGAGCTGACACCCCTGGGCCAATAATGCTCAGCCACATGACACAGGCAATTTCTCAGCAGGGCTCAAGAGACAGACAGTTAATTAAGGCCACCCCACTTAATTAAAGTACCAAGCATCTGCTCTGGCAGGCTGCCCGGGGGTGTGGCGGCACGACTGACAAGGCCTGACCAGGATATCGAATATGGCCCTCAGGGCGAGGCGGGCTGGGGGAAAACCCTTCCTGCTGCAGCACTTGTGGGGAGGGCAGGTCCGCCTCTGGATTCCAGCAGTGCCAGGAACCTGCGGGCCAAACCAAAGGCACCTGCTTGTCAGCAGTGAGCTTGACAACCACCAAAAAAGCAGAGGATGTTACTGCCAAGGTCAGGCAGGATCTGCCTCGGGAAGAGCTGTTTCTAGCGAAGATGGTGACCCAGTTATCTAACAGAGACCTGTGGAACTCCTCTGTCCGGTCCTCTCCATCTGCAGAGATCATAAGGCAGTGGCGCAGGAGGGCACCCAAGTGCCGGTACAAAGCAGCATCTTCCTGGCCCCAAAACAGAACATAGAACCTCGATCAGGAAGGGGGATCCTCCACATCCTGGAGCCCGCTGCCCCTGCAGCCCCCAGCCCCGTCCTCCCCACCAGCAGCCTGACAACCGACAGTTTCAGTGGAAGCAGCCCCCTGATTCTCCTTTTGAGGTCAACACCCAGCCTTCCCGCTGCCCAGTGCCCTTCTTCCCCTCCTCGAATACGCTGAGTCAAGGGCTGGAAGAGGCCCCAGAACTGGCCCGTGGGTTGGCCAGAGGTGTTCTCCATCACACCTCCCTATAACCTTGTCCAGAAGTTGAAAGCACCAGGCCACGCTCAGAAGTCGGTTATCTGGGGGCTCTGCTCTCGCGCAACAAATCAGGTCATTAAGAAGGAAAAATACCCAAATTTTAAGTTATAAGGCTCTAAAAGTCTTAAGGGTTAATGAGGCACTGGATAGAGGCAGTCCTCTAGGGAGGAACGTCCTTACACGTACCTGGGGGCTGCATGAGGGCCGTATGTAACACGAAGAAATGCACGTGGAGGAGAAAACCTGTAGTCAAAGCGCAGCCCGGAGACACGCAAAGGCAGTGGGGCAGGACACTCACCTCGTCCACCTCCCTCTTGCTGGAGTCAAAGGTGATATTGAAGAGCACTTTCAGGATCTCCATGGCTCGCTCCGTCTCCTGACGAGGCAAAGGTGGCAGAAGCCCCTCCTCAGCTGCAACTTCGTAGGGGTCCATCCACTTGACACCAAGGGTCAGCTCCAGGGTGTCCGTCATCAGGCTGACGCCCCGGAGCTCCTGGGCCAGCTGCTGCCGCACGTCCACCCTCAGCGCTGTCAGCAGGAACAGCAGACGCAGGTCGAAGAACTTGACCTCGTGAGGAAGGCTCCTCTCGTTGTACAGCTTGACGCGCTTGGCCAGGCCCACCACCAGCCGGGCCTCGGCTGTCAGCTCCTGGGCCCTAGGGCTGCTGAAGACAATGTTGCAGAGACATTTGAGGGATTCCAGGATTACATCCAAGTCTGGGACCTCCCGGATGAGCTCCTCTGAGTAATCAATGCCAGCATGCCTGGAGAGGGTCTTCAGGCCCTCCTTGGTGGTGAAGGGCTCAAGGCAGTGTTTGTCCCGTGACAGGATGCGGATGCTTTCCAAACACGTGACCTGGCAGGATGGCTGCAGCTCTCTTTCCAGGAACTTGATCAGTAGCTGGGCCATTTTCTGTGCGGTTGGAAACAAGGAATGCCTCGCACACTGACGCTTCACAGCGCTCCCCCCCTCCCGGTAACACTCTGCCCTGGAAGACACGAGGTCACCCAGAGATGGGTCTGCTAACGCCTCTGGTTCAGGCATGTGCTCGGGAAGTGTCGGGCTCCAGCATCTGATCCTGACCCAGTTTGAGCAAGGACACCCAGCAAGAAACAGAGAACGGCTGGGAGAGGGGACAGGGTGAGGGGACAGTGTGAACAGGCAACTGCTACTAGTGCGTATCTCAGCTCTGCCTGTGGTTAGGACGGTTGAGGTTAACACAGTTCACTAGACCGCTGCATCAAGCAAAGGGAGGGAGGGCAAAAACATCCCTTATGGCTTCACTGAGGAGCAACCACCAACGCAACAGCAGCTCTCTGCTCCTACCCAGAGCCTCGAGATTAGGCAGGCATCTGTTTTGGGTGCTCCAGAAACAGACCAAACAGGTTGAGAGATGTGCCAGAAAAATCGCCAAGGGAGGGCAGAAGGAGCTAAGCGAGGCGAGACAAGCACGTGATGCCCTAGGAAAGGAGGTGGAGAGACCTCAGGAGATTCAAATAAGCAGCATCTCTGGATCCTCATCTGGAGACCCACTAGCCCAGATCTTCAGGAGGTACAGACCGGCAGAGCTCCACTAACACCGATTCAGGAGAGCTGAAGATCTGACCCCTGGGGCTAACAGCACCGTGCGGGACAGCAAGCAACGAGGGGTGCGAGAGCAAAGGCAGCGCTTCACGCAGCGAGCACAGCCCACTTTGAACCACGCCTAGCAACACCAACAATCGCTGCAGAGACATCCACACCTCGGTGAGACCTAGCTACATCTCTCTAACGTAACGCCGTACCAGAGCACGTCTTGCCATGCATGTCACAGCAGCGAAGGAATCCCAGATTGCAAGGTTCACTGTCACTCGGTGTAACTGGCTTAACACAGCCTAATCGGTTATATTTCATAATAATAATAGAAGAACTGAAGGAAGGAATGAAGAAAAAAATGAATTTTAGTCCCTAATGTGAGGCTGGCAGAAGTGAACAAGCTTTAGCTCACCAAGCGTGCCCCACAATCACACCCTTGAGAAGTGAGAAAGTACAGTCATTCCTCTTCTCCTTCCACAGGAGGAGACAGACACAGGAGTTAAAGATACAGTCACAAGTAAAACCAAAGCCTCTGACTGACTCAGGTTGGAGGGATCTCGGAGCACGTGCCCAGGGCTAAACCTCCAGAAGAACCGAGCACCAGGAACCAGATGGTTACACTCAATCCATATTTCACAAGACACACCCCAAAAGTGGCAGACCCCAAGGCTGTGTCTGAATTCACGCCCTGTGTCCCAGCTCAAACAGCAAGTCAGTACAAGGCAGAGCTCAGATCTTGGGAGATCCCATCCTGTGCGTCAGGCTGGACCTGGAAAAACTTCGCACTAACATTAGCTGGGGCTCAGGCGAAGGAGGTCCTGTTCCCCACCCCGGCTGCCTTGTCCACACGCGCTGTGCTAACACAGGCATTAGTGCAATCAGCCAACGAATGGGACCACAAAACCGATACAGCTGGAAAATAACCCAGGAAAAAAAAAGTTATTCTTTAGGCCAGTCAGCCCACCAACCACGTGCAGCCGTGCAAAGGGCTGTCCTTGTGTGAAAGGACTGCAAGAGCAGAAACGCACAGGCAGGAGCGTCTCTTCCCATCAAGCGCCAGCTTACGCCAGCTTAAAGCATCTGCTAATTCCCAGCCTGTGCTGAACCTGGCAGCTGGCTCGCAGCAGAGCACTGACCTTCTGGGGCCCTGCACGCTGCCATGACCCTTGCCTAGCAGACCGGGCCACAAACATGAAGGATCATGCTTTTTGTACACCCATGGCTGAGCCTGTATCCATCACGGAACCCAGAGGGCTTGCTAACGCTGCAAGGATGCTGACCTGTATCCTAGAACACCAACTGCTGTTGGAAAAACTGGAGCCAGATGCTCTGAGAACACCATTCCCTAATTAAGTTAATGAAAAAACACTCATTTCTTTTCCCGTAGGAGCTGCCACCACCAAGCCCCACTGGACACGAGTACAGAGCAGCAGCAGATTTACTCATCTGACTAGAGGAAGAAAGCAAAGAGCCTACCTTCCTCTCTTCCCGCTCCTCATCGTCAAAGGTGAAGCACTGAGATTTCTGTGGGGCAAAACAAAAACAATCAAAATAAGTAATAGGTTAAAAAAAAAATCCACAAAACTGTTTCCCCCAACCAGGGGAGGGCCATTCAGCTGGAAAGGAGCAGGTCTAAAAACATCCAGCAAAAGCAAGCACATCGTCTCAAGAACAGTCCCCACCGGCACAGGGGCAGAGCATCGGCATGGCCGGGAGGGCCACAGCACTCAGGGGGGGCCGCGGTATTTGGGGGGTTTGTAAGAACCGGCGCAAGCTCCCGAGGAAGAAGATAAAAAGGAAAACTTCCCTGCCACTGGTTTTCACTTCAGTCCTGCCTTTTCTTTCCAACACTGTTCCCACCTCAGCAGCTCCAATTATGTGCTTCACAGGGAGGGGGAACGAATCTGGTTTGAAAAGCATGGAGAAGGACTACGCCACCAGGTCCAAAGTGCTTTCCTTGACCGAGGGCCCCACTGTTCCGCAGGCCCCTGCTTCTCTTTCCTCCTTGAAAAACATCCAGGATGAATATGGCCCATCGCCCTCTTCAGCTGGCTCTGCGGTGAAGGCTGAATGCCACAGGCCAAAGCTGGGCCCGTCTGATGACGGACTCATTTTTAAATACTGCAGCAGTAAAGTGGGTACTCATCACAATCCCAATATCCCATAATAGCCGGTAATTCCTCTGCTCAGTGACACCACCAAGCTGCGCCTACAAATTTCTCCTCTTGCTATTTCTTGTTCCCTTTCCTGACCAAAAGAAAGTACTGTCTCCTTGTTACTTGCCAACAGATCCCGGTGGTTATTCAGGCCACATTCTTTACCCACCAGAGACCTGATCTCTACAGCTCCACCACGTCCCTGTCCCTAACGAACAGTCCTGCTCTTTGTTCATGGGTGACATTTCTGTGTTTCTCACTATTCTGGCTGTTCCTCGATGGACAGTCTCCTTTCTGGCTACATCTGCTGCCAACGAACCAGGCACCACAGGAGCCCTGCTGAAAAGCGGCACTTCCCAGTGAATGATGCAACCCTCATTTATACCGAGAGAGCAGCTGGTCCGAGCTTTGAGAATGAAAACGTTTAAAATTTATAAAGCACTAATTATGTATTTATAGATACAGCTAAATCCATAGAGATATGCAGATATAACTGTATCATAATTCTCCCATCGTTTTCTTAGCGCTGTCAGCTGAGTTATGCTGCTTACACTTACGGAGCTGCTCGGTAATTAGTGTTACCACAATCAATCTCTCTTATACTCTGGAGTTATTCTTCTCTTGAGCAATCGCAGTTCACAGATATCCCACCTACAGGCCTGACCAGCTGAGCTCGTCTCAGCCCATTTATCACCTCACGAGTTGTGCAGTTGTCTAACTCTACCCGACTTCCCACCCAGCAAAGTCCGGGACTGACTGCACTGAGCTTCTGGAGACCACAGGTGCTCCCTGACTTGCTCACTCTGCAAACGCAGCCTCCCCTGCCGTTCACTGCCTTATTTATGTGCTGCCAATTCCTGCTGCTTAAAAGCAGGAGATACAGTTTGCAGATTAACTGTGTCACAGCCTTTCTGGCCCAGAACAAGGCGCAACAGACGGAGCAAAGCCGACAGGCTGCCTGAGAAAGCCCAGGCACGGCGGTGGGGCAGCCGAACCCCTGTGGGGCTGTGCCAGGGGCTGCCCTCTACGGCTGTAGCTCCCCGAGCTGGTCCCTGCACGGGCTGCAGCACCACGTCACGAGGCACTGGCGGTTCAGCCCTGGAACCGACGTGCTCCGCAGACAGCCACGCCACTTGTTCTTTCCCCATCGCACCCTCTTTGTGGGCTCCTGTAATCTCATTCGTGTATGCTCTTGCCATACCTGTGGTTTTGCTTTAGCTGTAGTTTATTCCTGGCAATCAAAAATTGACTGTGTCTGCAATAGTGAATTAAAACATATCCCCAGAAAAAGGACAGTACCGTCAATTTTTACAGTCAAAAATTATGGAAGGAAGTTGCTGAATTTGTCTGCAGTTTCATAATCCTCTTTGGTTGCCCCATTTCTTCTAGATGGGTTAGCAAAACCACTGACATTCTCACAAGTTTCCTACACTTGATACACTGACAAAGGATCCAGCTGGAGGAATTTGACAGAAAATATTGTGGTTTGATGCCTTGAGCTGGGTACACATCAACTTCTGCTTGCACTCTGCTTTTCTCCAGCACTTCACCTGCTGTGGGTGATGTTAATCCTGTGGACTGTCTTTAACACAGACCCGCTCCTTCTTAGCTAATATCTCCCCCGTTCCAAAACCAACTGCTGGAAAGAGTTGTGCACTCTCCCTCTTGCACACTCGTGGAAAGTATTCACAGGTTTTCCCCGCTGGCTTCCCACCTACTCCAGAATGGTGCAGAGTGAGTCACAGAGATCTGCAGGGCCAGCCCTACCCTGTGGAAACCCTCTGAAGGAAATTTCCCTGACAACCAGAGTCTACTTCAAAATGGACTTACCCCCACAGATAATCTTTTGACACTTTAAGGCTAGAAACTCTTCCATTCCTGCTTCCCAACTACTCTTTTTTTGATGTTCTATATTCATTACTCACTTCTTATTGTCAGCTTTCAGACCAGGCACCTGTATCAAATTCCAGCAGCTCCTCCTTGTCCACCTCTAATGATCTTTTACTTGCAAATCACGACAACCATTCCACCTGCAGCTCCTCCCCACATCTCAATTTTATCACCTCCAAACCTTGCCTTAACATAAAAGCTCCTCCTACTCAGTCTTCACACTGACGTTTATTTCCCTGCCAGGTTTTACTTAGGATCTGGATAGTAATAAAAAAAAAAAATCCCTTCTACATGTTTTACTTCCAGTATACGAAGGAACCAAGATAAAGAGAGGCTGCTTAGCTGCTTCCAAGCACAACAACAAGCCATAAACCATCTGCAAGTAAGAGATGAAGCAGTCTGTAACGCGCAGACAGACACGCTCAGAGGAGACAGACTGGGGACAGGCGGATGGCACAGAAATCCCCCAACACGGCAGCCTGCCCCCAGGCTGGTACACGGCAGCGGCTGATATCGGGCAGAGGTCTGATGCTCACTCACCTCCTGGTTGTAGACCTGAAGCACCTTCAGAATAGTGTCTTGCTCCCCGCTCTCCACGGTGGCTACCACAGTCCTGAGCTCCATTATCTCAACAGCTCAGCTACAGCAGGTGAAACAGGGAGGAAGGGGAGCGAGGAGGCTTCCAGGGCTGCTGGAGAACAGTGATGCAAAAGGACCTCGATGCACAAGGTCTGAGAGGGAGAGAGAAAGGGGTGAGGAAAGGAAAGAGGAGAAAAAAAACAAAACACAAAAAAACCCCAAGTGAGATTGCTCACGCCGTTGCATCCACAAAAGTAGAGCAGATGGATAACCCGAGTAGAACCAGCAGCCAGCTTCCTCTCCCTCCCTCTAATCCTCTTCTTCCTCTCTTTGCTTTTCAATGTTTAACATACGCCCTCCCAGTAAAGCACTTAGGGAGAACCTTCCCCCCACCCAGCTGGGGATTAACACAGAGCAGATAACAGCAGCTCCCTGAAATAGCTCTCTGCCTCCTCCTCCCCTGGCTGGCCTGATTTCTGTTACTGCACAGGAGGAAAAAAAAAAATATATATATCCAGAAACATTGCTGTGGAGTAGAAGGGGATGGAGAGGAAAGCCAGCCAGATAGGAAAGCATCCTCCTGGCTTAGGGTGGAGCTACCATTTAAGGTGGTAAAAAGAAAGAGATCGTCAGGATTTTGTTGCAGTCGCTGCTCCTCACGGTCAGTGCCCGAGACAGGCTGTGCATCAGATTAGGGCAGATACGCTGCCCAGGCGGTGAAAACGCACATACGGGGGCTGGCCAGCCTCCACGGCTCAAATCTTCATGTCATTACAGAAATTATGTGCCTCATGATAATAATGTAAATGAGCAGATGTGCACAGAGATGTGGATGATGAGATTATTTTAGACCCAGGCACAAGTTTAACAGCTTGTAGAGCCATGCAAGTCCACAGTGCTGGAAAGTAACTCCTAATGGTGGAAAATCTCGCAAATTTGAGTACATCTGGGAGCTCGTACATCAGTTTAGGCTCCGTGTAGCTACGTACCGTGTTCTGCATTATGACCAAGCACTGGTCACACCTAACTACAGGAAACCGTGCTGGCCCTGGGACCAGCTTCGGGAGAGGCCCTGGGAGCACCAGGTCACCCATCCCCTCCCGCCCCAACACCCCTGAAGAGGGGTTCGGTGGGATTGGGGGCAACTCCTACATTTTGGAAGCCAGAAAGCTGCGAGACCCGGCGGGTCGGTTCCCCGGGGCAGGCGGCACGGCGTCCCCAGCGCTGGGGCTGGGCTCCTCTCCGATTTTTTTTTGGGGGGGGGAAGCACAGATCGCAGCATTTGTCATAATCCCCCCCGACCTTTCCACACCCCCCCAGCTCCCTCCTCACACCGTTACCTCCTTCTCCCACCCTTTTTTGCACCTTTCTAAACCCATTCAAGCCCTTTTGGGGTTTTTTTTGGCCCAAAGTAGCCGGGCAAAGCGCTGGCGGTACCTGCGGCACGCAGTCCCTCGGAGACGGCCGAAGCGGGCCGGGGCCTTGGGGCTGGGGCCGGGCCCGACCCCGGCCCACCCGGGCGCCCTCCCGCCCTCCCTCCGGCCGCCGCCCGTCCCGCCCCGCCCCTCCGGCCCTGGGAGCCTCGGCCCCGCAGGGCAGGGCCGGCCCGGGGAGGCGGAGGCGGCCAGGCCCGGCCGCCGGCGGGGGAGAGGGGCGGCGGAGCTGGGGCGGGGAGGGAAGCGCCGTTACCTTCCTCTCCGCCGCCCCGGCTTCCTGCCTCATTTCCTGGCCCCGGCCCTCCCCCGGCGGTGCTCCGCGCCCGGGGGGCGGCAGCGGGGCCGGGCCGGGCCCAGCCTGGCGCGATAGCCCCGAGGGGTCCCGGTGCCCCCCGGGAGAGCGGCAGCCGCCGCCACCGCCTCAGGGCCCCGCGGAGCCCCGCCGCTGGGGGAGCGGGGAGGAGGGCGGCGGCCATTTTGTGGAGGCGGGGGCCGGCGCGGCTCCGCCCGGCGAGGCGGGGCCGGGGCCGCCATGGCGGAGTGGGGCCGAGGTGAGGGGCTGGAGGCGGCGACGGGGCCGGGTGGGGGGATCCCTCGCTGCCGCTGTTGCCCTTTTGGGGGGCGGGTGGGCGAGCGTCCCTGCCGCCGCTCGAGAAGGAAGCGGACGCTCCCGCCGCCGTTTGGGACCCGCCTCAGGCCTCCGGCCCGGCCTGGAGGGGGCGGGGAGCGACCCGTCTGCCCAGTGCCTCCGGGGAAGGCAAAGCCAGGGGAGCCCCGAAATGCCCGAGGGGGCGAAGTGCCCCGGGTTTGCTCGGTTTCACCCAAATTCCGTGCTGGGGCAGCGCTGGAGGCCTCACTGGGACACGAAGCTCCAGTGCTGCTGGGCGGTGGTGGCGGCTTGGGGTCGTGTTGGGGTCCGTTTGGGGAAAGTTTGGTGTGTTTTTGTCTAGAAGAGTTTCGGAGAGTTTCATGGTGCAAACCCCACGAGGCCGTAGGTGCGAGGAGGCAGCTGCAACAGCCTTCAACCAGCTCGCTCAGCCTCACCTGCCACGTTGGGTGAGCAACTGCTCCAGGACTTGCATCAGGCCGGGTAGAACTTACTCTCCTTTCTCTTCCCCCCAGGTCAGAGTCCAGGTGCTGTGGAGGATATGCTGGATGTGGAGAACAAGCGTATGGCAGACAGCCTGGCCAGCAAGGTCACCAGGCTGAAGTCGGTGAGTTGCTGGGTTCACGTCAGGTGCCACAGTGAAGGAAGGACGGAGCATCGGTTATCCAGGTTGTTCGTGCAGTGTCTTGCGGGAGAGGAAAGCGTGTGGTCAATACAGAGGCTTTCCTGTGTATTAATGGCTCTTAGTTGTTGATAATACCATGGTTAACTTTCACTTGTGAAATGCCAGGGATGGCCAGAGGTTCAGCAACATCATCTAATGGGAATGATGTGGTTTTCATGGCACTCAAGGAAGGAGTTTTAGGTGCAGAGAGAAACATAAAAGCTGCACAGAGGGTTATTGCTAAGCACACCTCCTCGGGAAAAAAGTCACAATAAAAAGGCAGGTAAATTAGTTTTGAAAAATGCACATGTCTCTGTAAGTGGTGTTCTTAAAGCTAGTTTTCTCCTACTAACATCAAATACTTTGATTTAGATCTTAATAGAAGTCAGTGACTTGCCTTGTAGAAGGGAAGGCTCTAAATTCCTGCTGTTGTGTCCCAGCGATCAAATGCTCCTGTCCTATATATGACAGTTTCAGGCAGTCAGGCTTTATTTTCAGAGCTGCAGAGCTGAAAAAGTTCAACAGCCTGAAACCAAAATGAGAATCTTGTTCCTTTACCAAACAAGCCTCTGTCTGTCTATGTGGGAGACGGGGAAGCAGGGGCTTGCTTTTCTAATGTGCATTTCAAATTTTACCAGCACGAGATGTGTCCTCTCTACGTTCCCAGTTCATTAATACTTGTTTCCTCCCTTAGCTGGCTCTGGATATTGACAAAGATGCTGACGAACAAAACCGTTACCTGGATGGCATGGTAAGGAACCAAGGGAATGGAAAAAGCATGACTTTTTTGTGCAGGCTCTCAGCAGTTACCTGAACTGTGAAAGTTTAATAGCAGTTCAAAGTTAACAGACAGAGTTAGATCCCAGTGGTCAGTTTGGCAAAGCAGGGAATGTAACTAAACCTGTTTCCAGTGGACTTCTTGATATATAAACATCGGATACTTAGCAGCTGCTGATATCACTCTGTCCAGATGGGCGACGCGGTTGGTATCTAGCATCAGGAAAGGCCGACGTGGGCCAGCACGCTTCAGAAATGCAGATGGCAATTACCTCCTTGCTGGGATTAAAGAGCTGCCTCCTGCAGCTGATGCTGGGAGATGGGCCTCGTCCTCAGCTACTCCTGTGGTGTTTGGTATTGCTGTATAAGTCTGTCAGGGTTGCTCACTGTAACACCTGAAACGCAGACTTGGTAGCACACTGATGTCTTTGGAAGGAGCAAAGCCGGTGCTCTGGGTCTGCTCAGGTCATCCGGTGCCCTGTTCTGTCATCTTCCAACACACAACACCCAATAAACCCAGAATCACTTTCCAGAGTAACCTGCCTCTTCAGATCTGGTTGCTGATGGAAAATCAGACTGCACTGGGGAAGGGCCAGAACAGCACATTCCTGCAGCAGAGGGGTTACCTGCTGAGGCCTCTCAGGAGAAAGGGAATTTGTTATCTAAGTTGTGAGAGGAAGGGAATCCAGCCCAGGGATTTGAGAAGCAGATTAGCACCACAACACCGGTGCTTGCAGAGCCTTTTCTGCATGTGCTGAGTGTTGGAGAGCTGGTGTGTGGAAGCGAGAGAAAAGATAATTGTAGGGTTGAAACCAGTTGAGTCAACCAGTGCTCAGCTTGGAAGCTTGATAACAGTGTGTGCTGCCAGTGTTGGAGTGTCTGAAATGGGTGTCTGCTCAGCCTGAAAATAGGAGAATGGAGGATCACAATAAAAGGTGTAATGATAGAAAAGCATAAAGGAGAAGCCCTCAATCAGCATGAAATTGTGCTTCTGTTACAGAGAAGGTTTTGAAGCATTTCAGGAGCAACATGAGCAGAAGCTCCGAGCAGTTTGTGGATAAGGAAAACAGACCAGAACTCAAAAGGAAAATGCCTGAACTGCATTAATTTAAAAATTGTTTGCCACCTTCTGGTGGAGTTGCACAGGCATGCTGTCCCACGCTGAAGGGAAAATAGAACTAATGACAGGAAATTGCAGGTTCTTCTGTGGTTGTGAGCCTGCCCTGGTGCACACTGATGGCACGAGCCTCATGTAGGGACGTTTCCTCTGAGTGAAGCATTCACTTGCAGAGTTGCTGTTCACAAGCTGTTCAGGCAGAACAAGCTGCATGGGTACAATGCAACAGTGCAGCAGCAGGTAGTTCCACCCTGTTTTTAAACAGGGGAGGCGGCTTGTTTTAAGTTTAGAACAGACCTTCCCCTGTCTTTTTTGTTTCCCTCTTTTGAGCGCGGTGGGAATGGTGCTGTGCCTGGAGCCTGAGCGCAGGAGGGGACAGACCTTCTGAGAGAGATGGCCAGCTGCTGTGCAGCCCCTGTGCAAATGTGCTGTAGCCAGGAAGTGGGAAATTCTTCAGGGATACCTTCATCTGTTTATAATGCCTCCATCTGAATTTTCTTTCCCATTCAGGATTCAGATTTTATGAGTGTGACTGGCCTGCTAACCGGCAGTGTGAAGCGTTTCTCCACCATGACACGGTCCGGGAGGGATAATCGCAAGTTGCTCTGTTCTGTTTCAGCAGGACTGATTGTTGTTTTCTTCATCCTCTACTATCTTGTGTCCAAAGCTGGGACTTGAGCTTGTTGTTCTGCAAGTTTTACAGAACAAACCCCACAACGATCAACAGACTTGTTCAACGCCTTTCTCGGTCTGCCCTTGGTGGAGACTCAGATGTTCCAGACAGACCTTGCAAAAAACTTTTCTCTCCACCAGCTTCTTGTCATTGTTCTGGCTGGTCTCAGACATCTCTTTATATAATGAGTATGTTTGATTCTAAACAGATTTTCATGTATAACACGATTTGATGTTGTTAAATGCTTATGCCTTTATCTCTTGCCTTGTCGTCCATGTCTTGCAGCCTGTTTTGTGTTACCTCCCTTACTGATACTCAGTACTAGGCTTGTGAGGAGATATGACTGAGAAATCCAGAAACTTGTTGATACTCAAAATTTGTTTGCTAAACCAGCCGAGCGTTGGAAGCTGTGGAGTTTAGGATGCCAGTTTATGACATTTGGAAGTATTAATATGTGATTTACATTCCAGCGTGGCCACTCAGCTGATACCTGGTCTCAGTTTCCCCTTGACTTGGAGACTTGTTGACATCATTGGTGTCCCTGGGTTGAAATCAAATCTGTACCATGTTGAAATGAAATTAGCAGTAGAGCGGGGCCCTCTTACTCTCTACTTGTTGCAGTGAAATGCTGCAGAGGAGCAAGACTATTTAAATGCTGGCTTGGTCGTCTTTATCATGCTGGGTAAAGCTGGGGGTGAACCCTGCAAGAAAGGAGGGCCAAAGTCCATAAGCCACCTTGACTTACACATGTGTAGTATCTCCCAGTACCTTCCCACGTGCTTGCAATACACTCCCTTAGACTGTTAAATCGGCGTGAAGAAAATCTGATGGGAAAAGGTCCAGTTGATTTCAGTTGTTACGGTACCCCAGTACTAGAGCACTTCAGGGAGATGTTGTGCAAATAAAAGCAGAGGTTGAGGTCAAGTGAAACTCCTGAACGGTGCTGTTGGGGTGGTGGTGGGAGGTCGAGGGAGGATTTGATCAGAGGGTTGATTTGTGTGTTTATTTATTTATTCATGTAGAAGGTAACCGAAGGAGCTCCTGCTTTGCCCTTCACAGTGTTTTGGGGATCGCAGGCTGCGGGTTGTGCGAGATGCGTGGCACAGCCCATCCCTACCAGTTCTGTTCCCAGGGCAGTTGTTTCCTGAAGGTGCAGCGTGTGCTGGGTTTCCTCTCCCGAGGGGTATGTGCAGCTCCGGGAGTGCGGCAGCCGGGAACTCCACCTTCCCTTTGCCCTCCCGGCCTTTCCTGGGGCTGCTCACGCCCCTCACGACCCCAGCTGTATTCTAACATAGCTGAATTATTTAAGTCTGCCTGTGATGGAAGTAGGAGATCTGCAGCTTTAAAAACACTGTGTCTGTTGGGAGAAAGAAAAAAAGAATTTAAAATAAAACGCTCTTTCTCTCTTCAGACAAAGCCCCACTGCCTGTTGTATAAACCTTTCCCTTTCCCAAGCAGCTGTATTTCATCTTGTCTCTTTTCTGTACCAACTGCTCATCTGTTCCGGTTTTCCTTGTTGGAAGTTTTTGCTGATTTGCTTCTCTTCCGGTAACAACCACCTCTGCAGGACTAAGGCATTCCTCCGCTGATTTTCCTGTCTTCCAACTCCAGCGACGGCTGGATGTTTCCTTTGGCCTCCCCCTTGTACCCATGAGGAATTCTTTGTGCTTGGACTAACCGGGGTCCAGATCTGTTAATGGACTGTGTTGTCCTTTGTTCCAGCTGTAGCAAACTGCTAACAAAATACTACCCTAACTGGATTAGGTGTGTTTTTTTCCACATTTGGGAAAAATGTACAGGGAAGACAAGTAGAAAGGAGGCAGCAATGACTTTCTTTGGTTCTTCTTGTTGCTGCTCTGGTAAGATGTGGCAGCTCCGAACTGTCTGTTTGGAAGAATGATGGGTGAATTGTTTTGATTTTCTGAAGCAGATGAGTTCTGATGAAAGGCCACTGGAACAGCCCGGCCTCCATAATGCTGGTGGTTCGGGTTTGCTTTTACTGTTGTAAATAAAGCTCTGGTTTTACAATTTTTTGCTCAAGTGGTTTTTTCCGTGTGCTTACATGCTAGCAAGGCTAAATACCAAGATCAAATCATGCCGTTGAACTGTAGAGAACCTTGGAGCCCAGTTTCAGCGTTACCCCAAGAAACAGCACGTCTTCAGTGACCTGAACCACGGGGCTGGGAGCGGGGCTGCCCTGGCTTGGGGGGAGCAGGTCTTCATCCTCTGCAAGATCTGCCCCTGCCGTTTCAGAAGATGACTCGTATTGGCTCTGGACGAGTGATACATCAGCCGTTTTGCTGCTTTAGTATCCAATATCTGATAATCTAGTCCTAATATTACAATGTTTTTTTCTGAGGCATAAAAATCAGAGAGAGCAGATCTTCCTCATGCACACCCCCCCAGCTCAAAGTGAACGTACAAAACATTTGGGGGTGTTTTTACTGAAGCGCTAACAAACCAAGAACTGGAACTCGGCTGTGAACCGTTGTTTTCAGCGCGGTTTTGCAGCACTGCCTGAAGGTGCATCCCCAGATCGTTACACAGAGTAACTCGCACTTCCCTTGCCTGCTCATACCACCGTTAACACGGTAGCTAGGATCACTGCAGCAAACGTAAAACAAATTATATGGTAATAATGGGACAAGATGAAATACCGGCAGTAACCGCTTTCTGAATCCATATGCCCATAGTTGTTTACTGGAATTAGTGGAATGCAGTTAATTGTCTGAAGAGGGGATTGCAGGTCTCGGGGAAACTGCAGGTGCCTGTGGCTGGATCAGCATCACCTAGAAGGGGAAAAAATGAGAAAAACCCCACAAAATGTGACCGTGGGGCCTTGTTCTCCAGCAGATCTGTCCTCAGCGAAGGCCGTCCGATAGAACAGGCAGATGTGAAGGCCGGAGAAAAGGAGTTTTGGGGCGTGTCAAAAATGTTTGTAGGCGGCCTCTGAAAGGGAAGATCTCGCGTTTGACAGAAGATGGAGGGACGTGCCCACGCCGCCTGGTGCCTCCGGCACCCCAGCATCCCCAGCATCCCGGGGCGCGGCCGCCATGACAGGCCGGGCGGTCGGTTGCCGTGGCAACGGGGACGCCTCGGCGGAAGTGACGCTCCGGGGAAGGGCCGGAAGTAGCGGGCGGGGGCGGAGGTGGCGGCGCGATGGCGGAGGTGGTGGCGGCGGGGAGCGGGGCTGGGGGCAGCCCTGAGGCTGGCGGCGGCGGCGGCGGCGGGTGGCGGCGTCCCCACGGGCCGCTCCAGCGGTACTACGGGCCGCCCGCGGCGGAGGCGACGGAGGCGGCCCCGGACCCCGCCGACATCAACGGGCCCCACTTCGACCCGGAAGTTTTCCTTACTAAGGTGACCTTTGACACCACAGTGACCTCTCCCCTCCCACCCCCTCGGGAGCCCCCGCCCGCAGACACCCCCGCAGACACCCCCAGATAGGGAGCTCCAGGGACCCCCGGGTCGGCCCCAAGGACCCTACAGCGCCCCCCCAGTTCCCTGTGGGACCCCTTTAAAAGGACCCTGGGGACCCCCTTAAGGGGCTTCTTAGGGGCGCCCCACGGACCCGGACGGAGGGACCCTCAGACCACCCCATGACTTTAAAGGGACCCCAAAAAGGGACTCCACGGGGACCCTATAGATCTTCCGTAGGGACTCTTTAGGAACACTGTATGTTTCTCTATGGGGACGGTATTGGGGCCCTCAGGACCAGTTGGGGGGGGGCGGGGGCAATTAGCACTCCTTGAGAGGGCAGTTAGGGCTCCTGGGGGGCAGCTGAGGATCCCAGGAGGCCCCCAGAGGGCAGAAGGAGGCTTTTGGGGGACATTTCCAGATTCCAGGAGGGACTCTGGGGGGGCATTTAGGGGCGTGGGGGTCAGTTACAGCTCAGAGGGGGGCAGTTGGCAATGCTGGAGGGGGGCAGATAGGGGTTCATGGGGGCAGCTGAGGAGCCCCAGAGCGTTGTAGAGGGCAGTGAGTACCCCAGGGAGGCAATTGGAGGCTGCAGGGGGTAAATCGGGGGACTGGGGGGGGGGCAATGGGGTGGGGGGCAGTTGTGCAACTGTTGCCCCCCTCCAGGTGCGCAGCGAGTGCCCCCTGGGGCAGTTGTTGGCCCGTGAGGCCGCGCTGGGGCGGGAGATCCGCGCCCTCGACAGCGACATGCAGACGCTGCTCTATGAGAACTACAACAAGTTCATCTCCGCCACTGGTGAGCGCCCGGCCGGGGGGACCCCGGCGTCTGTGTGGGACTGGGAGGGCCCCCAGGCAGCCGAGGGACCCCGGTGTCCGGTTCCTTCTCCCCAGACACCATCCGAAAGATGAAGGTCGATTTCCGGCGCATGGAGGCAGAGATGGACGATTTGGCTGCCAACATGGCTGCCATCAGCACCTCCAGCGCCCGCGTCAGCGCCGCGCTGCAGGACCGGCACCGCCGTGGCGCCCAGCTGGCTGGTACGGGGAGGGGGGGACCCTGGGTGGCAGAGCTGGGGGGTTGAGGTGAGGTCTTGAGGTTGAGGGAGGCTCTGGGGGTTAGATCTGGGGGGTTGGGGTCAGATCTTGAGGCTGGGGGAGGCCCTGGAGGTTAGATCTTGGGGTTGGGGGGGCAGATCTTGGGGTTGGGGGCCAGATCTTGGGGTTGGGGGGATCCTAGGGGTCAGATCTTATAGACAGGGGCAGGTTGAAGAGGGTTGGGGGAACCCTGGGGGACACATCTGGGAGTTATGGGGCAGAACTGGGGGTGTGGAGGGCAGATCATGGTGGGGAGGGCTGAGGAGCAGATTGAAGGGGGTGGGGAGACCCCAAGGGGGGCAGATCTGGGGGGTAGGGGCAGATCCGGGGTGTTGGTGGCAGGTAATGGGGCAGGGGGGGGCTGAGGGGCAGATCTGGGGGGTGGGTGGACCCTGGCGGGGGCAGATCCAGCTCCTAGCCCCACCCATATTTGCTACCCCCCCCCCCCCCCCCCCCAGTGGCTGGCCCTGCCCTGTGGGACCCCGCCCCTTTCTTGCCCCACCCCACCCCTTTCTTGCCTGCCCCTGACACCCCCGGCCCCCCCAGGGGTGCAGGCGCTGCTGCGGAAGCTGCAGTCCCTGGTGGAGGTGCCGGGGCGGCTGCGGCGCTGGGCGGCGCCGGGGGCGGAGCCTGCGCGGGCCCTGCGCTGCCATGCCCGCGCCCGCGCCGTGCTCCGCCACTACCGCCACCTCCCCTCCTTCCGTGCCATCGAGGACGAGAGCCACGCCATCATGGCCGACCTGGCCCAGCGCCTCCGCGCGCGCCTCCGGTGCGTTCACTCTGGAGCCTACTGACGGCAGCACTAGGAAAGGGGGTTTGGGGGGTGTTTACTCTGGAGCCTACTGATGATCTGGGAAACAGCCTGGAGCGGGGGTTCACTCTGGAGATTAATGATAGCCATTCCAGTAAACAGCCTTCTTGCAGGGGTGATGGTGGTTGTGGTATGTTAACTCTGAAACCTACTGATAACAGCTGCAGGAGACAGCTTTTCAAGGGGTCAGGGGTGTTAAATCTGGAGCCTAATAATAACAGCCCACAAGAAACATCATAGGGAGGAGGCATTTACCCTGGAGCATATTGATAGCAACCCCAGGAACCATCCCTTGCACAGAACACTCAGAGTAAGGGGGATGATTCTGACCGTTATTGAGAGCTTTTAAAAGGTTGCGTTATCTGGGGCTTTTCTCATGTGTTTATGGTAAAGGGATAGTTCTGGAGCCTGCTGAGGAGTTTTAGGGGGTTTTCACTATTTTTGTAAACTCTGGAACCTACTGATCATCTTTAGTGGGTTTTTTGTTCCTGTAACCACTGTTAACTTTGGAACATGCTGATGCCGTTAAGTATTATTTTTCCCCTTTGTCTTTTGAATAATTAGTGCTTACTCTGAAGCCTACTGATGGCTTCTACCGCTTATTCCGTGTCTTCTCACAGTGCCACTGCTCACCCCGGACCGTCCCACCACCCCCAAGTAACCCCCTCATTTCCCCCGCCCCAGGGATGACGCCTTGGACCCCAAGGAGCTCACTGAGTGTGTGGAGATGCTGTTGCAGCTGGAAGAGCCACCCGAGGAGCTGTGCGAGGAGTTCCTGAGCCACGCCGGTGCCCGCCTCGAGGCCGAGCTGGCCACACTGGAGGCCGAGCTTCCCCCGGCCGACGCCTCGGGCCCTGCCGCCACACCACCCCCCGCCTCCGACATCCTCGACTTCGTGGACCGCGGCAGCTCGGCCTTCGTGGGCAACCTGTGTCTGCTGGCGGCCTCGTACCGCAGCCTCTTCGAGGGGCGTCCCGGGGCGGGGGGCGGCCGCCTGGAAGCCTTCGCCGCCACCCTCACCACCCGCTACTTCGAGCTGCTGGAGCGGCGCCTGGCGCTGGAGCGGGGCCTGGGCGACACGTCGCTGCTGGTGCGGGCGCTCGACCGCTTCCACCGCCGCCTGCGCGCGCTGCTCGAGCTGCTGCCTGCGGCCGGCGCCCAGGCAGGAGCCGCGCTGGTGGCGCGGGCGGCGCGCGAGCGGGTGGATCGCTACCTGCGGGCGCTCCAGACCTTCTTCCTGGGCTGTCTGGGCGATGTGCGCCAGGCGCTGGCCGCCCCCCGACCCCCTGGTAAGGAGGGGCCTGGCCTGCCCGACCTGCTGGCCACGCTGGCCGCCTCCGTGCTCGGCCAGCTCAAGGCTGTCCTGGCCTACGTGCAGCTCTTCACCGCCAAGGACGTTGCCTTCGCCAGCCTGCCCTACTTCAAGGTGGGTTGGGGGCGGTGGGGGAGTTGTGTGGGGCGATGGGGGGCAGCTGGGGAGTTGTGTGGGGCAGTGGGGGGCAGTTGGGGGGGTGTGTGGGGCGATGGGGGGCAGTTGGGGGGGTGTGTGGGGCGATGGGCAGTTGGGGGGGTGTGTGGGGCAATGGGAGGCAGTTGGGAGAGTGCGTGGGGTGGTTGGGGAGATGCATGGGGTTACGTGGGGCAGTTGGGGGGGTGTGTGGGGTGATGGGGGCAGTTGGGGCGTTGTATGGGGCAGTTGGGTTGCGTGGGGCAGTTGGGGGGTCACTGGAGCAGTCTGGGGTTGGCCCCGGGAAGGCTGCAGGGTGCACAGGGCGGGGTGGGGGCCACTGGGGCAGTTTGGAGCTTGTACAGGGTAGTTTGCGTTTTTTTCGGGGCCTCAGGGTGGTATTTTTGGGGTGTAACCTCCCGTTTCTGGTGGCAGGGGGAGTTCTGCGTGGAGGCGGTGCGCGAAGGGCTGGTGGTGGCCTTCGTGCGCTGGCTGTGCCGCACCGCCCGGGGCTTCGCTGACGGCCCGGCAGAGCGGGGAGCCCCCGCCGCACCCCCAGCCCTGCTGCTGCTCCTTGCCCGCCTCTGCCTTGACTACGAGGCCACCACTGTCAGCTACATCCTCACTCTCACTGACGAGCAGTTTCCCCCCCAGGTGAGCCCCCAAAACCACCCCAATTGACCCCAAAATGGCCCTAAGGGGACCCTGGGTCCCCAGGATGTCACAGAATGGCGCTGCGTCCCTCTGCGTCCCAGCGTCCGTTTGGGACATGGTGGTGGGTACTGCAGTGTGGCAGCCTGGGGATCCTCCTTCCCTCTGTGTCCCCCAAAACATCCCTGAGTGGACCCAAAATGGTCTGATTGTCCTAAAAATAGCCCCAAGGGGGTCCCAAGTGGCCCTGTGGGACCTCAAATGGCCCCGAGTTCACCTGTGGCCCTGTGTCCACCCAGGACGTGGTGGTGGGGATGACGGTGTATGTGGAGGTGTCAGGATCTTCTCTGTGTGCCCCCAAGCGTCCCCGAGGGACCTCAAAATGTCCCCAAGTCCCTTCCTGTGCCCTGCTGTGACCCCATGTCCATCCAGGATGTGACCCTGGGGGTGGAGGCAGAAGGGTCCTTACCTGTGCCAGTGTCTCCCAAATGTCCCCAAGGACACCAAAATGTCCCCAAGGGGCTTCTGCATGTCCCCAAGTCCCCACAGATGCCCCAAGGAGATGGGGGTGGCACTGATGCTGCTGGGGGGGTGGCTGGACAGTGTCCCATGTGTCCCCTGATGTCCCTGTGCCTGCAGGACCTCAGAAGGTAGAGGCACATGGGGGTCCATCCCCACACGTCCCCTGTATCCCCAGGCCACCGGTGGTGATGATGCTGTAGGCAGAGGTGCAGGAGCTGTTCCTACATGTTCCCACACGTCTGTGTGTCCCTTTTCCCCCCTCTCCAGGACACGGGCCCGGCGGTGACACCGGGCCCAGCGCTGTGCGCTGAGGCGCGGGCGGCGGCGCAGCGGCTGCTCGACCACTACGTGCAGGTCCAGGGCGCCGCGGTGGCGCAGATGCTGCGGAAGAGCGTGGAGACGCGCGACTGGCTGGGCACCGTCGAGCCCCGCAACGTCCGCGCTGTCATGAAGCGCGTGGTCGAGGACATCACTGCCATCGACGTCCAGGTTGGGGCAGTGCCTGGACCCCAGAGGGGCTGGCGGGGGGTGGGCCTGAAGTCCTCCAGGGGGGTCCCCGATATCCCAGAGGGTCCCTGGAGAGGCCCTGAGGTCCCCTTAAGGTCCTTGAGGACTTTAGGAAGTCCCCAGAGGGCCTCTGCAGCAGTCCCTGAAGTCCCCCAGGGGGTCCCTGATGTCCCAGAGGGTCCCAGGGTGGGGGCTGAAGTCCCTGAAGGCTCAAGAGGGGATGCCCAAGGTCCCTGAGGATCTCTGGGTGTCCCAGAAGGGTTTGTGAGGGTCACAGAGGATTTGAGGGACCCTGGGTGGGTTCGGAGGGTGTTCCAGAGGGTGTTTTGAGTGGATTCTGGGACACCAGCACTGAGAGGGTGCGGTGCCACAGGTGGGGCAGCTCTTCGAGGAGGGGGTGCGGCGGGCGCAGAGCAGCGACTCGAGCCGGCGCGCCTTCTCCGTCTACAGCAGCTCACGGGCACCCGGGCGCTACGCCCCCAGCTACACCCCCAGGTCAGCCCTGTCACCCCTGTGCCCTCCGTGGTCACCCCCAGGGCCACCCTGTCACCCCCAGGGCTGCCCTGTCACCCCTGTGCTCCCTCTGTCACCCGTGCAGTAACCGCTACATCTTCCCCATGACCTTCTTCACATCCCTAGATTGTCCCAATGTTCCCTGATGGTCCCCATGTCCCCACCATCCCTGTGTTCTCCCCGACCGTCCCAGTACCCCCCAATGACCCCCGTGTGCCTTGTGTCCCACAATTGTCTCGTCTCCGTGTCCTTGACCGTCCCTGTGTTCCCTGACTGTCCCCACACCCACTGCCCATCCTCATGCTCCCTTTTGTGTCCCCAAACTCTCCCCACATCCCCTGACCATCTGTGTCCCCATCCCCGTGTCTTCTGACAGCCCCCATGTCCCTGTCCCCACATCCCCAGGCCTTGTTCCCCATACTTGCCTGTCCCTGTGTCCCTGACAGTCCTGCTGTTACCGTCCCCAGTGCCCCCATGGACACCCACCTGCTCAGCAACATCCAGAAGCTCTTCTCCGAGCGCATTGACATCTTCAGCCCTGTTGAGTTCAACAAGGTGAGGCCACAACGACATCCCCGTGTCCCCAAGAGCCCTAAATTCCCCATCTTCCCAGCTGTCCCGTGTCTCTGGTGTCCCCATGACCCAGCTGTTGGAGCCCAGGGGATCCCCAGCAGCCAGGGCAGGGCTGTCCCCTGTGTCCCTCTGTCCCACGTGTCCCATGTGTCCCCCTGTCCAGGCTCGGGAGTGGCAGCTAGGAGAAGGGTGTCCCTCATGTCACCCACATGCCCATGCTGACGGGACCTGGGGCCTCCCTGCATTTGGGACCCCCTGGTGTCCCCACACCCCATGTGTGGGGACTCGGGGGGGGATCCCTGGGGACTGGTGACCAGGATGAGTGTGTCCCAGGGGGCTGACGGCCTGGAGAGGGGTGTCCCCACCCCCCTGTGTGGATGGGATTGGGGGGACTGTTCCCACCCTGGGGGACATCCCTGTGCCCCAGGTGTCGGTGCTGACGGGGATCATCAAGATCAGCCTGAAGACGCTGCTGGAGTGCGTGCGGCTGCGGACGCTGGGGCGCTTCGGGCTGCAGCAGGTGCAGGTGGACGGGCACTACCTGCAGCTCTACCTGTGGCGCTTCGCTGCCGACGAGCGGGTGGTGCAGGGGCTGCTGGACGAGGTGGCCGCCAGCGCCGCCCACCGCTGCCTCGACCCCGTCCCCATGGAGCACAGTGTCGTCGAGCTCATCTGCGAGCGCGGGTAGGATGGGGGGACATGGCGGAGGGGGGAGAGACGTGTCTTAGGCCCTGTGACGTACCTGGGGACAGACATCTGCGCCTTGAGTCCCCACACATCCCTGGGGACACCCTGTGCGTCCTTCCCACTGCGGGGACGTCCCGTGTCCTCACACATGGCAGTGGGTGGCGACACCCCCTGTCCCCACACCGGGTCACCCTGTGTCATCACACCCACCCCCCCAACCGTGGTAACACCCCACGTTGTCCCCCCCACCCCAGTGACACCCCCAACATGTGTTGACACCCCAAGTTGTCCCTGTGGCCCCAGTGACACACCGTGTTCCCCCCACCTTGGTGACATCCCCTCGTGCCTGAGTCGGGACTATAAATAAATAAAATAGGTGTGAGCCATGCGTTATGTCCCCTGCCTGTGCTTGGGCTGGGGAGGGGACACAGCGGGGACAGATGCCTGGGGGGGCACAGGGGGGGTGTGGACGGGGGTCACTGAGGTGTCTGGGTCCCTTGGCCACCTGTGTCCCTGTGGGGAGGGAGCAGACCCGGCCCGTCGCAGAAGCACCCATCCTCTCCCTCCCGCCGAACCCTTGTACAAGCACCCAGGGCCTTGCAGAAGTGGGGGGCTGCCTCCCTGCACACCCCCACGGGCTGTGGGGTCTCAGCTGGGACCCACGAGGGGGTCCCGGGGTGCCCGGGGCTGAGGGAGGGGGTCAGGAGCGGGGCCGGGGGCACAGGTGAGGGGTTCGTGGTTGGGGAAGGGCTGAGCCAGGAAAAGGGATCCCCCGCTGCAGCGGGGGGGGGTCTGCCATCCCCATGTGGGGTAACCATGGCTACGGGCATAATTATTAACAGCTACTAGCAAATGTGAAATGCGCTGTATGGGGGGTTTGACCAAACCCATGTCCTCGGGCTGCCCTGGGCCGCAGGGGACAGCGTGGGGAGTCGGTGTCGGGGGGTCTCCCCAAGGAGAAGCAGGGGCAGCCCCGTGTCCCGCCTCAGCGGAGCCCCTCGGGCAACACAGCAGCAGCGGGACACACTGGGCAGGCGGCGGGTTGTGGTTTTATTTCCCCACTACCCAAATCAAGGGCAATTAATTACAGTCATTCCCCCCAGCTGAGTCTGTTCCGTCCATGGTTGTCTCCCCCCACGGGCTCGGTCTCCCCGGCTGAGGAACCCCACTTCCGAGGGGCTCACATGCCCTGACCGCCGGTTAAAACTCCTGCGGTTAACGGGGACGGTTTGAACAAAACTTACATCCAGCTCTAGGGGAGATAAAAGGATCAGAGAAAACCAGAAAAGAGTGGGAAAAGGTTTATTAAAAGCTGCTATTGCGAAGGAGGGATAAAAGCAAATGAAACCTGGGTTAACAGACTGCACGTTCGGTCTCTTGTGGTGCAAGAAGAAAATGTTAGAGCTTGTTCTTTTTTTCTAAAAAAGAAAAGAACCTTTGCTTCACTAATATTTAATATATGGATGGACACGGGCGCCCTCACCCTGGTCTGTAGGTCAGGACAGTCCTGTGTCACACGTGGGACACGAGGTGTCCTGGGGAGGAGCGGGAGCCCCACAGCCCGCAGCAGTTGAGAGCTTGTTTGTTTTCAGCCTGTTGCAATATATTACAGTTCACATCTGCCCAGTAGAGTGCATTTATGGTTTTTTATTTCTGATTTAGTGAGTTTTATTACCCAGTTTTAACTAAAATAACCCTGATAAAGTGCATAAAAGGCTTAAAAAGATCCCCACAGAGAAACTGCGGATTGCAGGTGGGCAAGAAGGGAATGGCAGAGCTCACACTTCTACCACAAGCTCTTTGTTAGCTCCCTGACGAGGTAAAAACTGTCATCGTCTGATAGGACCTGACAAGAAGTTGGCCAGAAAAACTTGGTTGTTAATGGCGAGTGTTGTGCCTTCTGATACTGACGGCAGCGGGGAGCCATCACAATTATCAAGACATTGTGGGAAGCTGACGACGTGTGGAGGCTGAAGAGGCA
This sequence comes from Strix uralensis, assembly GCF_047716275.1. NCBI lineage: Eukaryota > Metazoa > Chordata > Aves > Strigiformes > Strigidae > Strix > Strix uralensis. The sequence continues at coordinate 13,088,067 of NC_133986.1, forward strand.
TCAAGGATGACAGGGTATGGGAGGACAAAGAGGTGTGGGACAACAAAAAGTGTGAGAGACCAACAAGGTGTGGAGGCCAAAAAGGTGTGGGGAGAAGAAAAAGAAGTTGGGGAGGCTGAAGAGGTAGGTGTAAGGAGTCTTGAAATGGTGTGGAAGGATGACGAGGTGTAGGAGGCCGACGAGTTATAGAGGCCGTAGCACTGTGGGAGGCCAAAAAGTTTTGGGAGGCTGCAGAGGTGTGGGAGGCTGACAAGGTTTTGTGTCTAAAACCACTCTGAAGATGGAAGAGGTGTGGGAGGCCGAAGGGACTTGGAGAGGCCCATAATTTGTTGAGGCTGAAGAGGTGGGGGCACTGTGCACTCTCATCATCAGCTTTGCCACTTTTCCTGACTTTTTGTTTGTCCGCTGTCTAGTTCCGTACTGGCAGCAGTTTGTTGCAGAAAAAGGACACGATCCTTCCCTCACTCCTCACTGGATTTGTGGGTTCATGTGGACTCGGTGTATCTAGTAAGGTGATGCTGAAGAGAAGTGGTGGAGAAGCACTGGGCAAGATGTAGGAGGAGGCACTTCCCTGGGCGCTGGGAGGGGACACTGTCCCTTCTGGTCTCTGGGTCCCCTCCACAGAGGAGCAGCCGAGAGCTCTGGGGCGAGTTGTGGGACAGTTGTGCCGTCTGCCCACTTTTCCCCTGGCAATCACGGGGCATCCAGCTTGTTCTCAGGTTTTTACCGTAGTCAGTGCAGACACTGAGACGCTCCTTCTCCTCCTGGTCACCCTGTGCCTGCTGGGGGTGCTCTCAGGACCGTGAGCATGGTCCAGAGCGAGCTCTGTTCAGCTCAGTGAGTTTTGGATCCATTGCTCTCAGAACTGCCTCTTTTTTCAAAATGGTCAGTTGCTTTGGTTGAGGGCTTATTCCCTCGGGTCATTCAGGGTTCAGTTGCTGACCCCTGTGTGTGTTTGTGTTGTGTTGGGGGTGAGTCAGTGTATATAATAATGCTGTTGTTCAGACTTTATCAAAACAAACAGCATCTAGTCCTAACAACAACAAGGAGAAAAAAAAACCCTTTATTTATAAAAACAGAGGACAGAAATAATTTCAAAACATCAGCTGAATTTTATTTAGAACTTAGATGTTATCTCTAAAGAAATAAGATTTAAAATAGACTGGAAGGTGACAGGGTGTAGCACTCAGCACACTGAGTTTAGAAAAGCAGCCACCAGCATCCTGGTTTTCTCCATTTTTCAGGTTTGTGTTTTCCTGGAGGCTTTGGATATGAGAAGCTGGAAGTCATGGGGAAGTGTCAGCAGCTGGGTCAAGTATTTCACCAATTTAAGCCTCTGTCCGAACAACTTTCTGAAACAGAAAGAGCAGTGAGTGTGGCATGCCAAAAGAGCAAAGAGCCAAGCTTAGCTCTGGTACTTGGCCTAAACACCGAAGCGGTGACCTCTGGCAGAACTCGCTGAGGGCAAAGGCCGAGTCGCTCACCTGCGGGTGCTCGCCAGGTGCGAACGCTGGCAAAGAGCGAGTGTGTCACGTACCCCGAGTCTGATCTTGGCTCCGTCCCTAAAAACACACCTGCATGAAGCAGGCGCTGCTTCCGCGGGGGGAGTTAACATCGCCATAAATTCTAGCCAGCAAGAAACCGGTTGTAGAGACCAGCTATTGTGTAACCATCTCTCAAAGCATTTAGGAGCTTTGTGCTGGTGTGCAACCAAAGCTGAGGCCAAGGGGTGCTTAAGTTAAAGTATTTGGGTGCTCTTGGTCCAGAAGCTGGTACAAGGCTGCACGGTTCTAGACAGTTACGATCATAATAAAACGAGTGAGTTACCAGCAGATCGACGAGGGCCTTTACGTGCGCAGGAGAAAGCTCATCAATACATTCCTTTAACGCTCCCAAAGCGGCTCCGGTCACATCGTCGACGTTGTACTGAGAGATCAGCCCAGCGTAGACCTGTTCCGCGGAGCCTTCAAGCAGTGTCAGAAGAAAACTGGGGACAACGTCATGGGCAGAGCCAGCTCCTGCAGTGTGAGGGACAGAGTGGAGCCCAGCGAACAAACCTTTCACCCTTTAACCCCCTCCATCCCAGGAATGACATACACAGCACACTAGGATTTTGCTGAGCGTGTTCGCAGCTTTGCAGGCTTTTTTTTAAAGCTTTCAGAGCAATGGGGTGCCACTGCAGGATCTGCTCTGTTGCACAGGTCCCTTGGTGGAATCCCTCCATTCGTGGATAACCTTCTGCTTGCTGGTCCTCAGCCCCTCTCCCTGCTTCTTCTCAAGCTTTGTGGGATTTTTTTAATCTTTTCCATGCATCTTTGCTTCCTTACGTTATTCCCCGTTCTCTAAACAGATACCAAAAAACGATTCAACTCCCTTCTCTGAATATATTCGTGTGTTCATCACTTAGACTGTCTTATCAGTGTACAGCATATTCCTGATCACCCTGCTGCTTCTCTTACTCTAATTGCACAGAACTGTATCTTGGTTAATGACCTCAGAGGAATTACCCAGGCTGCGAGTGCTGAATTACATTGCCTCTGTTTTCATATGCATTTTCACCTTCCAAGTTTACTTCTTTCCCCGTATTTATTTTCTGTTTTCTGACGCTTTGGCAGCAGTGTTGCCTCAGATTAGGCACCTTTGTGGGCTCAAGGAGCCAAGCCTAGAGGTGCTGTTAGGTGATGGTCGTAGTTACCCGTCATTAACTAACAGAGTAATGTTGGGTTCGTTTTGCTGAAGGTTGAGTCTCCACATCTGCTCTCGCCCCTGGGAGCAGCAGGACAGATCCTCTAATCCAGGGCAGGTGCCTGTCCCGTGATGGGTTGTGTTGCCACCGACTGGCCCGACCCATCGCTTCGAAGCAGAGTCAGGGTGAGAACTCGAGCACTGGCCGTCGCATCGCAGAGACCAAATCTACTCGGATGAGCCCCGCTGTGAGTGGCCAAGTGAAAAAAGTCTGAGACCTTACATGAGCTGCTGTGATTAGTATTTTCTTGGAAGCCAGGTACCTAAATTTCCCTGTCGTCACCAGAAGTCTTTGGTGGGAATCAAGGGGGCATCATTCCTGCCAGCAGGGCTGCAGCACGCTCGCTGCAAATTTTAAACGAGGCATCAAGATGCCTTTCGGTTGCCTCCTAGAGTAGTTTCCACCAGGTGTTTTCATGGTACTCTGGGTAGTTCGAATACTTTGTGCAGAAGTTTAATGAGTTCACAGTTATTTAAAAAAAATATATATTTTGTTTTAATTGGCAAAACTTACCAAGGGAGCTGCAGAGCACCATGGTGATGAGCAGAGCAGCAGTCAGCTTCATCGCCGAGCGCCGCTTTCTGTCTGTGTGTGTGGAGCTGGGAGGGTCCGTGAGCGTCGGCTGCAGCTGGGCGCAGAAGGGCTGGGATATATCCGTGGGGAATTACGCAACGCGGCGCAGGAATGGGCCCGGCAGGTCACGCAGCTGCACTAGAATTGGACCCAGGTCATGCTTGTTTGTGAAGTGGACAGATGAGAAATGTGGGTGACCTCTGCTTTCGTGGCCGGCTGCCACACGAGCGTGGCGCTCCGCCGGGGAGGGTTCGCGCTGACATTGCTCGCGGGGTGCAGGGGTGGGTGCTCAGCACCAGGACTGAGATTGCTCTGTCCCATCAGGTGCAGAGCGGCAGAACCAGTCGCTGATAAATGCCATCGAGCCGTTTCGTCCAAGGCACTTTCAAGTTCATTTATTCCAGGCTTCTGACGTGATTTCATGCCGAACTGCTGCCACTTTTCTTGCATAATTATCCTTCTATTGTTTTCCCTGCTTCTCTTCTCTAATTCCAATTCTGCAGGGATTGACATGTCTTTATAAGCATCATGATCTGTGACCCGGAAAAAAAAATATATATATATATACATATATATATAAAAGCACAGGCTGACGCATGGATGAAAATAACCACGCATTAAGGAAGAACATTTTTAATAGCTTCTCCTATACAGCTTTTCAGCCAAGTGCACACTGTTGAGACAAGGAGAAATTGCCTCTGTAAACTCCAAACTGGCAGCTGAAGCAGATATGTTGATAATCTTTGGAATAATATCACAGTGCCACTCCTGAACTTAAAGTGAAGCATGTTTTTAAGGTCAAAATGAACAGGCTGTTGGCCAGCTGAAGCGGCGTTCAGCACAGCTGGATGATTCTTGAGTTGCAGAGCCAGCTCTGGTAGCTGGCAGGTGGGAAGGGCCGGGGGCCTCCTTCGCCTTTCCTCCCGTGTGGGGAAGGCCCAGCCGCTCTTCATCCTGCCCTGGGCTTCCCGGGGCTGGCAGAGCTCCTGGCGCACGTGTGGGCCCCTCTACAGCCCAAAGAGGGGTGGGGTAAGGAGCTTGGGAGAGTGAAGCTCAGATCCGTGGACGTTCCCAGTAGGATGCGTGGGCTATTACTGACTTTGTGGCGCCAAGTTCTGCTGAAATTACCTACTGAAATCTGAAATTACCCTGGCAGAAGGGAAGCAGTAATGGCAGTGCATGTCTTGGAACAAAATGAGACAGGAGAAAGAAAGCGTCTTCCTGTGGACATGGGGTGTCCTCCCTTCTGACTCCTCCTCTAGGAAAGAGCCTCCCCTGGAAATGTTGGGAGTTGCTTTCTGCAAAAGGAAGAGCTCTGCGTGATTACACGTGTGACGATCAACCCTCCTGGGGTCAGGATGTCATCTGATGGCTCTCGGGTAATAAGCAATGCTGCACACTCAGCATATCCCCGCTGTGAGAAAGGAGGAGGCGGTAGATCTTACAGGGCCACATCTTCAGCTGAAAAAATAGTGTATTGCAGCAAATAAAACGGGGGGAGGCTTTTCTGAATGATTCAGCCACCACGCATGTAAGTTATGACTGTAAAATGATATGACCACTCTATTGCAAAGACTACAAATTTTCTCCTATCTCCTTTCCCCCCACAAGCATCAGAAAAGCGTGCTTTACCTCTGAGATCTTCCATATTCCATGTGCAACCCACAGCATTTGAAAGAAACGCATCTCCTCTGCTGTACAGATGATCCCCTTCAGCATCCGTGCTGAACAGCTCTGCCGAGGTCTCCCCGTGGATTTGTCTGCGTAGTCTTGAGGAACTTTATATCTCAGGTTGTTATTTTGTCATTACACCTTGTTTTTAGCAAAGTCCATTGGCACTCGGGTAAAATGTGATGAAGTAGTGGAGGCACCTGAAAGATAACAGGTCCCCCACTTCCCTCTTAAAATGTTCGGTGGTTGTGGAGGGGTGTCCAGGGCCTCAAGGGATGGTTGGAGGATATAGTTTATTTTTAGATGGGTGTGAAGAACTACGTAAACTGTGAATACCTGTTGACCTTCATATAGGACTGTAAAAATATATTATTTTAGTTTTTTTATGATGTGAAGTTGATTGTCTAGGTGACTACAGTACTGAAATCTGAAATTACATTATAAAATTCCTTCCTGAAAATGTTCTCATTAGATTTTTGTGCCATTTTGGGGGCAGGTTGGCAGTAGAGGATTTCAAGTTGTAAGGGCTTAGAGAGCGTTAACAAAGTCTTGAGGTTCATTCTCCAGGGGCTTTTCCCTCTCCTGAGGTTGGGTGGGTGGCTGTTTCCCACCCACAGCCCCGGGGCTCCCTGCCGAGCAGAGGTGGGTACCCGGTGGGTGTCAGAGTGCTGCAGGCTGTAAGGAAGGGTGGCAGCCCGGCAGCTGGCAGAGGACCGCTACCTCCAGGGTGTGTAAAATTTAGGGACCGGTCCCGTGCTTTGGACAGGTGTGATCGGCTGCTGCTTACCTGGACTTCAGGTGTGACGCGCTGGGGACTCCCTGGCTGTCCTTGGGTGGACGCGCAGCTCGGGGGGGTTTGCAGAGGCTGCTCTGGGTGCTCTTCCCCTCAGGATCGGGTCTATTTGCTTGGGTTTATCTTTCTAATTTAAATTAGAAGACTGGGGGCTTCTCTGTTTTGCGCTCCAACACGTCTATGTGGCAGTCAGAAATTCCTAGGGTGCAGAAAAGCTCCTTCACGGGTTTTTGAGGGTGTTCAGAGACAGGAGTGAGCAAAGTGCCATTTGGGGTGGGCTGTGTGCTCTGGGTAATACACCAACGCGTTCCTCTGCAGCACGAGCGGACACCACGCAATCCTTGGGATGTTTTTATGTGTTGTAAATGTGGAATTTCTTGGCAGAGAATTCCAGAGAAGGGGAAAGGGGTTTTATTTTCCTTTTCGCTTAGGAAATGGCTCCTGTTTAGCCAGGAGCAAGCAGAGCCGCTGCGTAGGGCAGGACCGAGGGATCTTATCGGCCACTTGTCTTCAGTCTTCGTGCTTATTCATTATGCTTTAAAAGAAAAAAGTGTTTGACTGATGAAATAATAAACATGGTCTCAGAAGGCATCTGCCAGGGCTTGTACCTTTGGCTCTGCTCCCTCGCAGCATCACTGCTGGGGCAGCCAGCACAGGGCCACGCGCTGCCCCGTCCCCCCCAGCCCAGCTCCCCACCGCGCCGCGCTCAGGAGGTCCGGCCGCCTGAAACGGGACCCGGGCTCAGTCCGTGCTTCGGGCTGTGCCCCTTCAGTTTCTAAGCTGCAAGTTTAAGGAATTCAGTTTGAAGAGCTGTGGGGAGGTTTCACCACCAGCTGGCCTGGCAGGAGCTTCTCCCGATTTTTGCAGCCCTGGAGCGAATCCCACTGGGAGTGAACAACAAGAGTGCCCTTGAAAATGAGGTATTTTTTTCATGTTCTTCTGGTTTTAAACAAAGCATGTATATAATTCTGTTTTAAAAGAACATGAATTTCAGATTTGCCTCAATTAGTGACAAGCAGCTTAATGAGGTCTGTGATGAATGGGAGGGGAGTACATCCTTTCATGGCGAACGCATCCTGTTATTATCTTTGTGCTGGAACTATGGCACTAAATACCCCCATTCCGGTTGCAGGGACACAGCAGCGCGGTGGGGTGGCGGCGCTGCACACAACCCGCCTGGCTTTCGCGAGTTGAACCCGTCCTTATTCCAAGCACGAGCAATTCTCTGGGCACAGGCTGCCCGGGGAGCTTTCGGAGTCTCCTTCCTTGGGTTACCCACAACGCTCTCTTGTGTGACAAATGGTCCAAGAAAAGAGAGTGCTCAGCACTCACTTTGTAAAAATCCATCAGTTTTTCCTCGAGAATGATTCCTGTTTTCATTGTGCATAACTTAGTATAATTACATGACAACTGCAGTGGCATGGCACTTGTTCACCTGATAACTATAGAGGTTAATGTATATATGTTTCAGCAACTGCTTTTCTCGCGTGAGTTAGCCAGCTGGTAAGGATGATTGCAAAACAAATTACCAAATCCTACGTTTTAATAAGATTAGTAAACAAACACAGGTTTTTATTTTACTTTATTGTAATGAGAAACCAAAATTATTTTGAAATACGGTACCTGAAAAATACAGTACCATTGTAAATGTGGAGCTGAAAATGCATTGTTGGCATGGCAAAAAGATGGCTTTGTTGCATACAGTCTAGAACATTCTATTTTTTTGGTGGCAGATGTTGTTTAGTCTGAGAAAAAGCTCAAGGTTCTTGGTGCAGCTTTGGGAGAAGGGATGAAAGTACACAAAGAGCTGGGTTACCGCTGTCAGGCTGCGGCTGGAGCTGGGTCACGGGTCCGAGGTGCTTGTGGGTGAACCAGGTACTTCAGGCTGGATGCGATAAGATTCCCCTCGTCTCTACGCTGTGTGTGACAGAATCTGCGTCGTGACACAGTCGTGCCTGTGAACAGGGCCTGGACCACGTCAGAAACGTGCTCACATCTTTATGGCTGGTGGCTGCTCTCTTTGGAAGCTGGGCTGTAAGGTCCCGGAGCGGCAGTTGAGCACATCTGCGCTTGTTGGATTGAGAGGAGAGAGGTGGTGGAAGCACTGGCAAAACCCCAGCCTGGTCCTGTGCCTGCTAGGAAAGAAAAGGTAATTTGGGTGGTTTTACTGAGAGAGCACAAGGAAGCAAAGATCTAATCCAAAAGTAAAGGTCTAATCCAGCAGCTGGGTCTAATCTCCAGCCTGGAGAAGACTCCAGAGGGATCTTTCACAGCATATCTCAATACCTGCAGGGAGGGTGCAAAGACCACGGAGCTGTGGTGCCCAGTGGCAGCAGGCAGAGGCTGACACACAGGAGGGTCCCTCGGCATCAGGAAACCCCTTTTCCCCACTGGCACAGGGTGCTCAGAGCTTTTGGAGCTCCATCCCCGGAGATACTCAGAGGCTGCTGGTGATGGTCCTGTTGGACCCGCTGGCTCCCGGAGGCCCCTTCCCAGCTCAACCAGTCTGGGATTCAGTGGATCATTCCTGTGCTGGGTGCGTGGGTGCTCAGTGCTGCTGTTACTGAGGGGCTCAGTGCTCTCAAAAGGGGAGACTGCAAAAAAATCACATGTCCTATTCTCCATTACCCCCAAAAAAGAAGAAAGCTCCCCGTGAAAGATGTGTTTGCACAAAAATAAGCTTCTAGAGCCCCTAAAAAGACCCATCATGGCCCTGGAGACAGGAAACAGTATTTGGAAATATGTATCCCTTGGCAAGGACCGCTAATCTGGATTTTCGTTGTAAGCTACTTAATGTCGTTCAGGGATTTGTCTAAAAGCGTTTGTTTTAGTTTTCCTACTGCTGGCAATATTGTCAGCAATCAGGTCACTAGAATCCATTTTAATTAATACTAATATTTAATCCTGAATAATCAAAAGGTAAAGTCTGGGTCCAAACTGTATCGGCGAGACCCCTGTGTACTTTGGAGCGTGTCCTGTGGTGTGCCAGCTCAGGGAAAGCTGCCCTCTGCCCCGAGTGCACGGAGCTGACAAACTGAGGACCGTGAGAAGGGGAGGATGTGAAAACGATAGGATTTAGCATCTGCTTTCTCATACGGCCTTTCCTCTGTCCCAGCACAGTCCCCTGCAAGGACAGCAGGGGTTACCTGCTCACTTCTGGGCTGCTGCTGAGCTCCGTCCGTGCCGCTCCAGGCCAGTGCCGCGTTCCCCGGGGAGCATCCGACTGGGACAGGCAGGGTCTGCTGCCCCCGGGGCGAGGGGACGGGATGATGACAGCCAAGGGAAATGCTTGGCAGGGCTATAAATCACAAGCAGCACCTCGTGCTCCTCTGGCGTTCCTGTAGCCTTGGGTTTAGTCTTTACACCATGAATAAGTCTTGAGATTTAGTGACGATGTAGGTACAGATCTCTTGGGACACACGCGAGGCCTCCACGTCCACCTGACAGCTTCTCTGCCGTCTGCCCATTCCCCTCCCCTGCAGCACCATCAGCTCATGAAGCCACTGGGTCCTGCCAACGCCGCCACAGCTGTTTGCTGAGCACACCCCAGCCTCCCCACGGAGAAGCCAGGTCTCACTGCCGAGTCAGGGACAACCTGGAGAGTTCAGTAGCAGCTCTCCTTCTTCTTCTGCGGCTGGTAGAGAGGGAGGGTGGCAGGAAGGGATTGCGGCTGGAGGCAACAGTTATTTTCATGACTTCCTGGTATTAAGACACGGGTAAATTTTAACAAATTTGCTGTTGGAAACACTGTGGTTCATGAAAGTAGGTGATGAATGATATTTTGTTGGGTTGTGCCTCTTGGCCGTTGCAGGTTGGATAATCTAGAAAGCACGCAGATAAAAATATTAACTGCTTAATTCTCACTTATAATCCAGACATTGAAAGGTTTAGCCACTGGCTTGTCTTACAACAGATCAGCACAGAAGCTTCTGCAGCGCCTCTTCAGGGGCTTTCCTTCCTCATCTTTAGGGTGCCAGGTGGTTGGGCCAGGTCCCGATTCCTGCGCGCTCTCCCGCCTCAGGGCTGCGCAGCAGCATGGGCTGGGGAAAATGCAGCATGAAACCCTCTGTAAACGCATCTCTAGGGCATTTTGTTTTCATTTCTAGGAACTCTTCCTGCTTCTGCTTTGCAGAAGGGACCCTGGAACTAAAGCTGTTGTGTTTCAGTGGCAGCACAGAGGACGTCAGGAGCAGGACACAGCTCCAGACTCCGCCAGGTAAGGGGTTTATTTCCATGACAGCAAGGCCAGCCTGAGCTGAGCCTCCTGCACCCTTCCCACATTTCCTGTGCTTCCAGAACCATCCAAGCTACCTGGGAGGGGAAAGCAGACAGGCACATACCGCTCCTGCTCCCCCAGCCCCAAGGAGTATTTCTGGCAGTGTTGTTCGTACCAAACACAAAGCTAAACTTCATTGTGGTTTCCTTTTATTTTGTTCCCAGGTGCATGCCACTTTTACTCTTTTGCAACCATTTTGCACGCCGTTTTCTGGTATCCTGCAGGCTACTCCTCATCCACAGCAGCTCACAGGCTGCAAAATGCTGGTCCTGGGCTGTAGCCACAGACAACGACGTTAGTTGTGGGTTTGAGGCTGCATCTAGAAAGGAACTCTGAAGCCAAATCCCCTCCCGAGATCTCAGAGCTCAACCTTCCTGCAGGATGCAAGACCTACAGCTGCCTTATCAGTGAGTGATTTAGGCTAAAGGCACACAGAAAAAGGCTTAATAAACACAGTGTTCTCACGGCAAGAAGCTGCAGAATTAGGCTTGACCTGCCCCAGGGGGATGGTTGATGTGTTTGTTGTTCCAGGGTCAGTGCTTTGGGCAGCCGCCCGCCGCAGGAGGAAGGTGCTGCTGGCGCTGGGGAGTGGGAAGCTGCGAGCGGTTAGAGAAGCTGCTTTCACCAGCACAGGCAGTTTCCTCCCAGTGTCATTTCGATGGGGGGAGAGGAGGGACCCACGTTCAGGCCTTTGTGGAGAGTCCTCCCCCCAGATCTCCACTGACCCCCACGAGGGACACGGCCCCTAAGCCGGACTGCGGCTGCGCTCTCTCTTTGACACCCAGACAGGAACCAGGGCAGCTCCAATTTCTTCAGACGCTCCCGTTTCCCCCCACCACTGTGAATCCCCACCCTGGTTTGGCTGCCAGGCACCGGTTTGGTGCTGAGCAAGGAGCTACCCTGGCCAGGACTGTTCTCCTGGGCCACGGCCCCGTCCTCCCATGAAGGACCCAGAAAAGCATCAGCCACAAAAAACACAGTTGCAGGGCAGCCACATCTGCCAGATTTAATCCAAAGGATAAAGGATACTCAGAGGGTTAATGTAGCAAAGGGAACACCAGTGCAAGTCCTAAACGTAAACCAAACCTCAGCAAGGCTCTGGCTGGGATGCCAAGCTCTCATTGGGTGCTTAAAAGTGATTTTTAATAGTCCTATTTACTTGAAACTTGCTTTTCTTGCTAGATTTCCAGCACCTCTGGACCCAAAGAGGATTGGGATCCCACCTGAAACCAAACCTGGAGGAAAGGCTCTGAAAAGCTGCCCCTGGGCAGGAGACTCATCTGGGGCAGGACCTGTGGGGGGGGCAGCGTGAACTGGGAGTCCAGCCTGACCAGAAACAGGTGGGAGAGGCTGGGGAGAGGCTGCTGGGCAGGCAGAGTAACAGGAGAAATACCTGAATCAGGAGTGAAAATATCTTTCTTAAAATCTTGAGGTTGTAATTCCCTGGGATTTCTACTTGTGGTTTTTTGTTTGTGTGTTTTTAAATGCCAGTGCTGCAGTTGTGCTATGACTGAAGTTCTCGCGCCACCTGCTGGTGGCAAGTCCGAGTATTTTCTAGACTTGTACAAGTAGTGAATTACAGGGATGTAGGTTCCTTCAAGATGAATTCAGGTCATGTATTCCTCAGCAACATATCATCATGCCAGACTGTCCCTCTTCCCATTTCCAGAAACAGAAGGAAGAAAAACTAGTCAGCAAATTCTGCAGGGTTGCCAAACACAGATATTTTCCGCGGGAGTTACGAAGTTCTTACTCAACAGAACATTCCTGTCTTAAGGAAACAGTGCAAAAAGCAACTCAAAAGGACACATCCCAAAATACCGTAGATTTGTCTAATCAAAAGCTATGATGAATCCGTAAGAAGAGACCAGAGGAGATGATTTAACTCACTTTTATCAAATTCAGACATTCAAATAGCAATCAACTTTAAAGTTTTTTCCCATTTCAGCAAGCTTTCTTACAAAAAGGTTACGTTCACCCTAAGATACAAAACTCAATCTACAGAGCGTCTATCAAAGCACAGTCCCCTCGCAGATACAAACACGGACCAAAGCAGAGCATCTAGCAGTTATGTATTTAAATATAAAACCCCACGTCACTGTAAAGCCGTTCGCTTGCAAACAGTTCATGAACTACAGCACGAGGAAAGGTCGAAGCCTCCTCCCGCGCTGCAGAATCTCCGTACAGTGATTTCGAAGGACCGAGTTGTGTGTACACAAACGTGCTTTTCAGTCTCTTGCTTACTGAAATCGCAGCCACGAAACGCTCACCCGACTTTAAAACAAATCAAGCCGCAAGGAAAGATGAACCTGAGGTAAGAACCATGGGGGGTGTCTAATTTGCAGAAGCCAGACTTCCACAGCAACCTACAGAAACAAAAGTAACTGTTTCCCTTAAAATCTTCCAGTAAGTACTGTCCTACCGAGACCTCTCGCCATACAGGAGCCTGTCAGAGAAAACAAGTGTCTGTGCCATTTACGAGTCTGGTGTGGAAAGAATGTCTAAAACATCAAGTGCTCTTGGAAATTAAATTCTAAGCCGATATTTTGCTGTTCAGAGGGAACTGTTTTGGTAACAGCACATTTGACACTGTCTTACAGAATGTGTAGTGCGAAACAGGCCTAGAAATCAAACCAGCTTTGATGCTGAACAAAGGAAACGGCCAAGGGGAGAAAAGAGAAAGAGGGATGAAGTTTAAACTCATTCTTTCAATCCGGTCGATGCCACAGCCATGGAATTTAAATTAGAGAGACAAAATTCTACCAGAACCTTTGTACAATTTCTCTTAAAGCCTAGAACAAAGCTGCCTTCCACTACTCTGGGTATTCCTGGAGATAGGGTTACACCCAAGGTCACCTCCCTCTCTCCAGCACCTGAAGAAAGGTCGATAAAATTTGTGTTTTTCAGCCGGAGCTGCAGCACCATCAGCATCACCGCAGCTCACGCACACAACGGCACCGGGCGTTGGCATAAAGCGTGTTGCTGAAAAATGGAACAGTGAAGCCCCTTTGCAATTTGAGGAGATGACAAAGACCCCCCGCACTGATGTCAGGCTCCTGGGGAACGCCAGTGGCGCCCGTTCGGGTCTGACCGTGACACACGCGGTGGCCTCAGCGCTACGAGTCCTCTGGCTTCGGCCACGGACAGACGGACAGCTCCCAGCCCTGCCTGGGGAGGGGAGGGTCATACAGCTTTCAGGGATGCACTCTCCCAACCTAGAGGTCCGAATCTTTGCCAGCTTAAAGCTACGGTAAAAGGAAATGCATCGTTCTGAGGCGGTATCTCCCAAAAGCTTCCTGTTTTGCCTAACAGGGAGAAAATAAGCCCTGAAAGCAGAAAATGCAAGAGGCCCAGTAAGAGCTGACATTTATTCCACGCTAATACCTAAAGATTTACGGATACTGAACAACTCTTTTCTCACCTAGAGACAGAAGCGCACACCCCCTGCTCCGCAAGAAAGAGCCTCTGCCCACCTCAGTACTTCTTGAGGGTGTAGGGCAGAGCGAGCGCCGGCCTGGTGCCAGGGAAGGGCGGCGAGTTCCACACCGCAGAGCTCGTGCGCTTGAAGTAGCGCGGCTTGCTCTTGTAAAAGATGTCCTCCAGCTTGGGGCTTGCGATCACCCCGAAGAGCGCGTCAACGTTGGGAGGGTTGTAGTACTGGTGGGTTACAGCTTGGCTAAGCAGATTCCCTGGAGAAACAAGAGATTAAATTGGCATTAATTTTTTTTAATTGAAATTGCTGGTTTTGATTTTGAATTTCATTGAATTGATATTCAATTTGAAATTGAAGAGACTGTTTGTACACAGCGTGTCCCGGCTCTCCTCATCTCTAAACCCACTGAGATCGTAAATGGGAGAAATCCTGCAGGGTTTGGTGGTTTAAAGCACCTTGGTTAAGCCTAAAGATTCACTACAGATCGCTTGGAGCGCAAATATTGCATGTACTGAATTCTGGCCAGGAACTAGAGTAAGTTTGCAAGAGTCAAGGTGTCTCAGCTTTTCTTCCTGCAGCCTGTTAGTTTCCCCACAACTTTTTAGCTCCTCGGGGGTAGGTGGAATATGAAATCATGGAACTGAGCATTTCAGAACCAGAACAGCTGCCGGTCTGAAACCCGGCCCATGACATCTGGCATTACTTTGCTTTTTAAAGGCAAATCAGTGTCAAGCAGGCTCAAGGCACTAGTTCATAATCATTCCTTTTACACTAGCAAAATGACCCTAGCAGATCCATTAAAGCAGTTAAAAGCGTATTTTCTCCCCAATATTGTCACAAGAAGATCCCCAAGTGGTAGAGGAGCCTATGACTCGGCACAGCAGCGTGGCTGGAGGAGACCAGTACTTTTAGTAGTAGGAACTGGGCAAAATCTTACACCAGGTCTGACTATGGGTTGGAGCAAAGCTACAGCAGGGTGTGCTGGGGGCTCTCAGGCCGGACACGGGCCTGCTGACACGTACCGGTGGCCCAGGCAGGGATAGGCTTGCGAGGCTGGCTTTCGTCATCTGTAGAGTCATCGCTGTTCAGATCCAGCCCGTAGTTGTTTGGATTTGTCAGGGCGGGCTTGGGAACTTTTGGGGCCTGGGGAGTCATCTGGTATGAGCTGCAGGCAGGCGAGTTCTAGAAGACAAAGGTACCGGCAGGTGTCAGGCGCAGCAGCCAGAGGCCCAGTGGCCGGAATGCCCCAACATTCACCCCTCGCTTCACCGCACGGCTGCAAAGCCTCAACTTTGGCAGTTCCAAAGTTTTGACCCAAGAACTTGTCTCAAGTTCTAAAGTTTTGACACAATTCTGACTTTGCACTGCCTCCTCCTGTTTAATTATGCTGCTTAATTGGCTATGTACGACACGAACAAGCCAGCAATAGATGCATCTAACACACATGCAGCAGTTCCCTCTGATTCAAGCAAGGCTTAAATGCAGTTGTTACGTCCTCAAAGCTGGAGCAATGTGCTTTAAATACTCTACAGCCAAACTTCTGGGCTTGTTTAACAATATTAAACTGCTTATTACCACGTCGAGAACACACACACAACAGCTCAGGACAAGCTACTGTAATTTTTATGGGAACAGCATGACTGAGAAATGCAAGTGACAAAGAAAAACTGGGAACTGAAAATTTCCCCTTCCATGAAACATCTCTCTAGAGTTGGAAAGTTTTTCTTCCCCATAAGGCTGCCTTCATGGCTTGCGTCCATTAACTCATATTTCACTGTTCTTGCATTTAAAGATTAAAATATATAGCTCTGCAAGGAGATAAAGGTCCATACATTTGTTTTCAATGTTCATTCACCTGCACGTTTTCCTCAAGTTCTGTCAGCAGCGAGGCCCCAACACAAAACCATTACACAGGCTCTGCTGCCATCCCGTGGCTGCTCCCAACTTTGAACTTAAATAACACTATTTCAGCATCGCTCCTGCCCGGGAGGTTAATCCAGGATTTAAAGAGAAGCTCAGAAAGGCAAAGCAACTCCAACAGCCACTGCCTTTCCCTGGCGAGCAAACCCTGGCAAACACCTGCTGCTTCCCTTCCCTCCTTTCCACTCCCCAGGTCATTCCACCAGGAGTCAACCTCCAATAACAGGAAAAGTTTACAGAATCCCTTCATCATTGAAAGGGAACATAAAAAGCAGAGGGTAAAACTGCCCATTGTAACAGCATGTCATTGCTGGAATCGGCATTCTCTGATGTCATCCCTTAAAGTTTCACCAGAGAGAGCAGAATTACCTCTTTGTTTTCTAGGTGCTGGGTTTGGGCTATATCTTTAACCTTTTGTTCCTCTGGCAGTTTCTTCTGTTCTTGCTCCTGCCTCTTCACCTCTGCTAGCCTCTGCTCCTGCTGGCAAGCCGACATCACACAGGAATTAATCTCATGAACTAAACTATGCTGTTAATGCAGGGATCCACTTTTGATATGCAAAAAAATCTGAGCATCTAACTGCAAGCATTCGTTGCCTGTGATGCTAAAGAGCACTGAGCACAGTGCAGACAGTGAACAAATGCAGCAGTTCGAGCTTTCCTCGCAGTGGCACAAATCGACCTTCCCATTTAAGAGCATTAGTTGCCTTTCTCTACAAATGCAATGACCTCATGCTTTGAAAAGCTTGCTACTGACTATCTTCAGGATAGAAACATCAGAAACCAGCCAACCATCTGACTGGAAAAGCCTGTGCTACTGATCTCAGCCTCTTCTTACACTAAGAACTGTCTTTTTAGAGGCCAAGTCGTCCCACTGTACAGTAACCATCCCACACAGGTCACAAGAATCTCACCCTGCAAACGCTCAGTTCTTCCTACTGAACGTAGAGGAAACCAAGAGGCTGCTGACCCAAACAGCCGGCATCTAAAAGCAAGTGAAATAACCCCACCCGCTCAGTCGCTCCCAACAGGAACGGCTCCCGAAGCTGGCCCCACCAGCTGCAAGCAGCGCATACGTACGTCTGCCTTCCCCGTCTCCTTGGGGAGCTGTTCTTTAGCAGCCAGCGCGTCCTTCTGTGGGCAAGCGGCCTTCTCCTGCTGCTCGCGGAGCCTGAGAACCAAAGCAACAGACCGGTACTCTCAAATCCACCGGGGTACCCCCATCCAGCACCTGCCACAGCCCCCCCTTTCTCACAGCCTTTCAGGGCACTCCCCACCACACTCCCACCTCACCGAGCCCAGGATTTCTCCTCAGCAGCTTAGTACCCACAACAGTCGAGTCGTGCTGACAGCACAAAGTAGCTCTTCACTGCTTGAGCCTTTCACTAGTGCCCTCTGCTCCCGCTTCTCTTCAAAGTCCCACACAGAATTTACTACATAAATTGGATATTGTCTTACCTTTCTGCCTGGATTCTCTCCTGTTCCTTCTTCCTCTCCAACTCTCTCTCTGCAGCCAGCTGCTTCTCTCTCTCCTGTTCTGCCTGTCTCTGCTCCGCAATCTTCCTGGCACGTTCCTGCTCCTCTTCCTTCCTCTTCTGCATTAGCTCTTTGTGCCGACGTTCCTCCTCCTCCTGGTAAGCCCAACAAGGCAGTTACTCCCCTTACACCGAACCAGAACAGGCTCCAGAGTCAAGGAGCAGAAAGGCCCCATCTGACCCCAGTCCCTGGCACCTCCCGCCAGAGCAGGGGAGCAGCTCGGGGCTGCAGTCCTGGTGCCTCATCTCCAGCCACCTCAGCGCTGGCCCCTCCCTGCCCACACGGTACCCGAAGGGCTCTGGATCTCCAAGGGACAGGTTTAACTGAGGTTTAGGACTTGCCAACGCACAGATTACAGTTGTTAGTAAGAATCTGTCCAGCACCATGGAAGAACTGTGGGTCACAATCACCAAGAGCTGGCAGCGTATTGCAAGAGGACACAGGAAGCACCACACTGAGGAGAGCTTCAAAGATAAAGCCTCCCGCCACACCGATCCTGGCTGGGCTGGCTCGTGTCAGCACTCCCACGGGCTCCTCACTTACAAAGAGCAGCAAAGCGCGGCCACTCTAAATGCACTCAGGGTAAGAGGATGGGCTCCAGCACAGACCTGCTGCAGTGCTTTTTGTTTTCTAGCCTCTTCTTCGTGCCTGCGCCGGGCCTCTGCTTCTTCCATTTTCTTGGCAGCTGCTTTCTTTTTGATCTTCTCTTCTGCCAGCCTTTCTTCCCGCACCTACGGCACAGGCATAGCTAGCTGGATACCCACGTCTCAGGTGGGACAGTGCTCTGCACGTGAAATATCCTAGAGTAAGTCTCAAAGACACAGAGCTCCCTCCTCTCACAGGGCAAAAGCATCCTTTTTCGCCAGTGGGACCTGTGCTTTATTTTAAAAAGGTAATATTTAAGGAAATTACCTTCTTTTACACATCTCCACAGGAAGAGCTGATCCTGTTCTGGCCTTTACACATCTAATACCACAAAAACCATCAGATTATATTCTCAGAACCATGAAATAAGAAAATCAGATGGAGATGATTAAAGCAGACAAATGACTGCTGTGGTCACATGTGCAAATCATCCCAAAGACTCAGATACAAGAAAGGGTCTGGAGGAAGTACGTTTATTTTCACCTCTTCATCCATCAGTCAGATGGGAGAACAGCTTCGAGTAGATAAAGCCTCAGGGCCATTAGGCTGGCTTTATCTGCTTGAAGTTCTTCTCCCATCTGACAGAGCCCTAATAAAGCCCATTTAGATTCATAATTCTGGGAAATAAGGGGTTTATCTGCCATTTTCTGTAACCAAGAGAAAGGCGGTCACTCAGAATCGGCAAGTTTCTGGAAGGATCTTTATTCAACCGTTCTCCAGTTCACTCTCTAAATTTCAGCCCCTGTCTTTCTGCAAGGCACACTCATGTGGCATCATCCACCTCAACAGATTATTTATTCTCCCAGACAAACTCCACAGGTATATCGGGCCTTACCTTCTCGGTCTTCTCAAACAGAGCTATCTTCTGCTCAATGCGCCTTTTCCTCTCTTCCTCTATCTGCTCTGCCCGCTCCCGAGCTTGCAACACTTTGCGCAGACGCTCCTCACGCTTCCTGTAGGACACAGCCCAACCTGGTCATTGCAGTCCAGGCAGAGGATTCCTTACAACTCAAATACAAAGCCAGACACAGCTCCTGGGCACCATGAAATTCAATTAAGAAAATACACCATTCATTTAAACATCAGCAATTTTTTTAAGCTCCATCTGAGACAGAGGACTTAAGACGAAAAGCTGAAGAAGCACTCAGCTAGGTGAGTTACCTTTTATTTGCATTCTAGATAGATACTATGAGAACAAATACTGGCTTTGTGGTGTGAGAGCCAGCAGACAGGGATTTTTGCTGCGTGTATGGACTCTGCAAGATAAAAGACCCAGCCACAGGGACCTAGAGGTGCAGAGCACACAGGCTAGGCAGGGCAGAAAGCATATACTCACAGCTTTGCCTCTTCTAATCGCCGTTTCTTTTCTTCCTCCAGTTTTTGTTTTCTCAAGTGTTCAGCTTCTTGCTTTTTCCTCAGAGTCTCTAGCTTCTGTCTCTCCTTTTCCTGAAGTGGATTGAAATGTGATTGTACCCACCTATCAGGGCTTCCTTCTCCCTCGACCTGCTCACATTAAGGGCGGCACAGAGGTAACACCAGGGAACTGCAGCCAGCACCAGGGGACGGTAACAAGCTTGGGCCACCTGTGACATGGTCACAGATGTTTGGGAAGGAATGTGATGAAAAACGAGGCAGTGGTGTTAATCTTAGAGAGCAAGAGAAGAAGCTGGGAAGTTGAAACAGAAGCATCAGCTCCTGAAGCCCAGGCAGGTTCTGCAGAGATGGCGGGTGGACAGCACCATGATTTACGTTGGTAAAAAGAACCAAAAAAGCAGCGCTAATGCTCGGCATGATACTGACTTCCTGCGGTGAGAGCGGGGACAGATGGTGCTCCAGGAGACACCTCGCTGCTCCTCAGAGCTCCCGCCGGCACCTCCGCTTCCCGCGTAGCTCCAGCTCAGGGCAAACCACCCCCGTCCAGCCCGAGCGCTTACGGCCTGTCTCAGGCCCAGGCAGCCCCACACATCACGCAAATTCGGGCGCCTCTCTAACCCGCCCAGCTAACTCGGTCTGAGCACACTGACAATGAGGAGAGCAAGCTCCAGCCACCACAGCAAACAGGTTAAGACAAACTAATTTAATGCCAGATTTGATACTGCAGATGCCTAATTGTGACAGGCCTGGTCTCGGGACAAACCCATTGATAAGCATGGTGAAATAGTGAAGTGATAACCTTACGCTGGGCCCCACGTTGTACATGACTGGTGTTATTAGTATCCAAACTGGCTAATTTAAAACTAACGATTCTATCTTATTGCGCTGGTGCTATTTAGTTATGTCAGGCTCCACACAGAAGAAGTCCTGAGGGGAAGTGGGCCACACTGAAATGAGACCTAAAATATAACATTCAGTGAACTGACAGCGACAAAGGATGCATGAGCCAGAACACTTCTCATCATACCAGCTCCTTTGCCAACACAGGCACTAATGTCAGCAGGAACTCCAGTGAGACTGAAGCTCGAGGGCTTCACTGCTCCCCAACGACAGACCAACCCAGAGCACAGCAAGACTCCCTACACATCACAACCGTGACAGCTTTAAGCTATACAAAAGTTCTGATACAAGGTTGCTGGATATAAGCTAGATGCAGGAAAAACAGTTTCTGCAGTATGCCCTCCTCTCCCTGCCCAGCTCTCCTGCAAGTGAAAACAAGCCCTAGAACTACTGTATTCTGCAGGCACATTGCTGGGTTTCCCAAGTGTGAGCAGCCTGTGCTCACACACCAGCTCCCAGCGTGTCCCTGGGTGCCTCATGAAGCTACTGCGCCCTCATGTCGCAGCACGACTCCGGCACGGGACCTGCAGATGCTGATGGGAACCAGCTTTTCCTCGAGCACGGACTCCTCCGAGCCAAACACCAAATCTAAATGCCGATGAGGTAGAATTGAGGGCTACCCAAATCTAAATGCCAATGAAGTAGGAGCGAGGGTTGCCCAGCAGGGATATGGGTAGTATTCCTGCTGCAAGTCCAGCCAATGTAATTAAATGATCATGATTTATGACCAAACTCTCCTGTGTAAGCAGAACACAGGGAAAACCAACTGCCTTTGGAAATCTAGAAGCAGATCTCACATCCCATCTGCCCAAAGTACTGTCTGGGGTACAGGGGCTTACCGCTGTGACACTGGAACTTCGCTGGGGTTTGCCCTGGGCAGAAGCAGCCCCGCACACAGCAGAGCTGTGGTGTTTGTCTGCTGTGTGCCACCATCACACCCCCTGATAGCGATGCCCGTTAGATCTGGGCTCCGGCACACTCATCTCTCTGAACCAGCGGTCTCCTATTCAAGGCAGGCTCATGGTTCTTCCTGCTTCAAAGATCTGAAAAACCTCAGAACATCAGAAGCTTGGATTTAAGCTCAGATCTCACTCACTAGAAAGATCCCAGAATGGAGACTTTGGATGTGCAGACCTCAGTTACACATACACCTCAACTGCAGCATTCAAAATCCTCTTGATTTTCAGTTCCCAGTTTTCATT
The DNA here is from genome assembly GCF_047716275.1 of Strix uralensis. Lineage (NCBI taxonomy): Eukaryota > Metazoa > Chordata > Aves > Strigiformes > Strigidae > Strix > Strix uralensis. The sequence continues at coordinate 13,109,135 of NC_133986.1, forward strand.
CCCAACTGTTACTTGCTAATACCACAGGGGAATGCTACAGTAATAAAGCTTAGGGTCCAAATTAGAACTCTTTAGGAAGCTGACTAATCACAGTTTTATTTAATTTATGTCAGTGTAAACAGCTTAAATTTACTTCTTAGTTTACTATGGGTTGAAAAGTTTCTTTTCCATCTGTGCTTTAACTTAGACGCTCACCAGAGCATCACATACTTGCATACAGCAGAGTCTCGTCTTACCTTGGGATCCGACTGGAGAGGAGTGTTGTACCGGATAAAAGATTTTATCACTCCGTTTCTCCCCACAGAGCTCGGCGTCATGAGGAGCTGGTTCTTCTGCACAGTGTGCAAAAACGTTTTGAAAGGACGTACAACCTGTAAGGGGAATGCCAAAAACGGTCCTCAGGAGCGTGAGTAAGAAGAGGTCTTGGTGAAGTTCACCAGGGTTACAAGGATCTTACTTTGCTGGCTGGAAAGACGGAGGATGGGGTCTGTCTTCTCGGAGGAGAAAGCCCTCCATCTTCTGCTTGCTGATGGTCATAGCGTTCGTCCACAGCTCTCTTGTAACTTGGCTTTCTCCTGTCAGAAGAATACAGTCCATCACACGTGGCAAACCCTCCCGATGGTCTCAAAGTCAGGTTTAAGAAAAGGTCATAAAGCTCTCCTAGCTGAAAAGATACTTCATTGCCTATGCACAAGTAGTTACCCAGTAACAGATTTCTCATGTGATAGAAGATACAAATTAAATCCTCTTTTTATAGAGGCAGAGAAAGCTTCCTGCAAAAGTTTCACAGTCACAGAACACTGAAGCCATTTAACAACATTTCAGCCTTGAACCTGCTTTGAACCAGAGGACAGATCTCCAGAGGCACCTTCCAGCTGGAATGATTCTACGAACATACCTGGCACTCTGGGGCGGCTCCTGGGTCTCCCCCTTATTTGAGTTGCTTTCTGAAAGAAAACAGTTACACAGTCAGTTCTAGCAGAAGAAAACTCCCTTCCAACACAGCTCTGAAAGCAGACAACAGATTTAGCAGCTCGCTAAAGAGCAAAAACCCTGCCATGAATTACACGCAGCAGGATCTTTCTTGCCTTCAGCAAGCAGCCACACAGCGCCAGTCGAACCCAGAAATAGAAAAGAAGGCAAAGCTGCCTGGTCTGCAGCACGCGGCTCGCTCTAACGCAGCGCCGTTGTGCTCAGCGGACACACCGCGACTGCTCGCTCAGGAAGGGGGTTGGACCAGGCCTCCCCCAACCCCCAGAACCCTCTGTCCTCATGCCACGCACTTCCCAGGGTGGGAAGTGACTCCAGCACAGAATCTCCTAACTGCTGATCTCTTGAAACAAATCCTCCCTTGTCAAAGATTAGAATAATCTTTCAAACTGGGCTCTCAAATTAACTAGCCAGTCTCTCAAACCTCCCAGTCAGCCTCCCAACAATGCGATGACTTTTTAAAATTTTGCCACAAAACCCCTCTGGAAGTTACCATTGTTGCTTGGCTCCTCTGGCTGTTCGTTTCTGCTGATGGTTCGAGAGCGAAGTGACATTCGCGGGCTTTGGGGATTCTGTAGGAAAAGCAAATGGGTTTCAGCACAATTCTCACACAGAAACAGCCAATTACTGTTTCAAATCGTGACATCATTCTGACAATGACACTGCAATACTGCCAGGGAATGCAGAACCACATGGCAGAAAGTATTGGAGCCAGTACTCAGAGGGAAGTCCTAACCTCCAGCTGAGAAAAATACCTCGGGACATATCTTGGGAAATTCCCTGGTGTCCTGTCATCACTAGAAGCACAGAGGTTCCCAGAACACGGGTATCTGCAATGAGGGACCGGCTGCTTAAACAGAACAAACTCATAAACTATTAAGGACAAAAGTGTTTCAAGTTGGAATCTGTTTATGCTTGCTGGACCCCCTTCACTGAGCAGTGATGAATGGGCAGCCTGGGAGACAGCAAAGACAAGCAGCCCATTTCCTTGATTTATGGGTTGGTTACGGATGCTGTTATTTGCCACCTTTGCACTTCCACTGGCACGGAATTGTTGAGATAATGGCTTTGGAGAGCAGGCAGCAGCCCGGCAGTCTGCACTCCGCTAGCAGGGCCAGTGTTAACTCCGCTCCCCGAGCCCGTGGAGGCTGGCAGGCACGGGGGAGATGGGAAGAGAATAAAGTATGGAAACTTTCTCCTCCCCAAATGTTTCTGTATGGTCTTACCCTAAGGCTGGGGACAGGAAGCATCTTGTAGCACGACAGAAGGATGTAGATCTAACGAATTCGAGAGCAGGGCTGCGAGGATCTGACCTTTGGGGAAGCACACGCGCAGAGGCACTGCCTGTGTGCCCCTACAGACATGCGTTCTCTGGGCCAAGGGGGCTGCTGCAGCACCACCCTCCACGCTGCTCACAGCTCCCAGAGGAAATCTCTGGCAGAAACCAAACCATGTTTGGTTTGCCAAGAAAAGTGCTGCTGGACGGACAGACAGATGGGGAGAGGGAACCTGGGCTAAGAGTGGTCCCACTCCCAGAGCAGCAGTAGGGGAACGAGAGGTGAGGGTCAGGGCAGATCACACACTACATGGACCAGCCTCTGTTTATAAATCCATCAGGGTACAGAAATAAGTCCTCCACTCGCAGATCTGCAGAGCAGTCCATTCCTCTCTTCTCCCCCTTTGCCCTTTAAGCTTTCTTACAGTTGTAACTCAGGCAAGCTAAAAATCCAGAGGCGGTAGAAAAAAGGAGTTTATTTGAACTTTTGCAGCTCCACTGACAAGCGCGGCCATAAAGGCATGTGTAAGCCTGTCCTTGTTTACAGAACTGCTCGAGGCACAGAGCTCTGCTCCATTAACTCAGCCTTAGCTCACTGAAAATTATTCTGGGCAAAACAGTGACATAATCCTGGGATTTCTTCCTCAGGAGGGCAGTGAGAATTGTGGAGGGATATGTTTTGACCTGGATGGTATTTATAAATTTCTGTGTTTGCCTTGAGACAAACTGACAAGCTTTGAATAATCTGCAGGACTAACAAAAAGGTCAAAAGAAGCTTTAAAAATACAGAAGTAGTAATAGTGTACAAACTCTGTACAACTGAAAAAACTTCCCTGAATTATAAGAAGGTTATTTATCTGTATAGATTCAGGACTGAATTTTCACACAACTGATCTCTATCAAGAGGCTGAGAAGCAAGAGCCGGCAGGACTCGGAACGCTAGCACTGGCATGCGTCAACCCATCACTTACATTTAAATATATTTATGCCAAGCAGCAGCAAGAATGCTGTTTTCTAGTCAAAGCTAGCCTTGCTCTGAAAGCATCTGAGATCGTAACACTGTACTGACAGAATACAGCTACCTGCATCCAAAATAAGCCTTGGGTCACCTTCCAAATAAAACTTTACTGGTTGTTGTTTTGCCGATTTTGGAACATAGTGATTAAACCAGACTCGCCAATCTCAGACTTTCTCTAGTCTGTGCATGGGAACCAGGGAGGGTAGGGACAAGCTCACACACCCACGCAGAGAGCTCTACACCTCCTCTAGCCAAGCAGCCCGTTGCCCAAATCCAGCAATCTGTGGCCAGAGCTCCCCGATTCCCCAGTAACAAATGAGAGTTGTGTTCAACACCTTCTGCTCACAAGTCCACACAAACGGAAACGCTTCTAATCTCTGCTCAAATCTTACCAACTTGGAGGGGGTACAAGATCCAGGAGGAGGCCTAGAAAAAACAAATAAAGGCAGCCGTCTTTAATAACATCAAGGAAACTGGGAAGCCATTCATTATCTGCAAGCAGTGCATTTTATACCAAGAATATCACTGTAAAAAAAAATCCTCCAAGCAGGATATTAAGGATAAAATAATATCTTAAAGTCATCTTACCCAATTTTGACAACTGTTTCTTCTTCCTCTGGCACCTCTCCAGAGCTGGAGGCTGCAGGAAAAGAAAAAAAATGCCAGAGCTGTAAGATAAGAGGTGCAGACCAAGGCTCTGAGGGAGTGAGGTTTACCCAAGACGGCTGCAGAGGCCTTTGCTCTGCCCTGTCAGTACTGCCACGTGCTGCTGCGAGCGAAGGCAGTTCAGTGCCCCCAAGCAGCACTGGAGGAAATGCTGCCTGCAACTTTAATGTAAGACAGCAGATGCTCTCAATTATAGATGAGCTCCAAGTGCTGTTCAACGAGCTCACATTAAGAGCAGCCAGGTCTGGGCTCAGCCTGGGCCGCAGCCAGCTGCCAGCAGGAGTTAGAGGCAGCGTTATTTACAGCACAAGCGCTGCTTCCCGCCAAGCATCCCCCAGCTCGGCAGTAGCCGGTTTTTAAGTACCACAGAGCCGGAAACTGCTGCTCATAATTAAGGCAGTGATGCAGCTTCAGCCTGGGCAGGGACACAGGGGCAGAGCGCAGAAGCTGAGAGAGCAGCTGCTCCCCTATTTCCACGCCGGTGTGGCCAAGGGAGCCCAGGCATGGGCGCTGTACGTGGCCAGTGCTGCAGGGACAGGGCAGACGCACTCTGCAGTCAATTAACACACTTCGAGTGTTAACGAGATCAACTGGAGCTGCCTGAAACATCACAGTTCCCCTCCTTAACCCAGAAATTTCGACTAGGCAGAAGAGCAGTTGTGTCAAATAGCACAGAGGGAAGAAGTAAAGCCTTCCTCAAACCCCCAAGTAATCCAGATCTGGACAATACTGACCAATCATTTAAACTGGGTAGATAAAGCTACTCCAGTGCCTCTTCAAAGTTACAGATGAAAAGACTTCCCTACAGTTTCATTTTTTACTGAGGGAGCCCTCAACGCTGTGCTTAAAAACTTACACAGCACTGCCCAGTACCTGTTACCAGCACAGGAAACCCTGGACTGGGGACTGCAGTGCTCTGGTTCTGGAAAAACATTCAACCAGAACAGTTAAATTGGTATGGAAAATACTACAGTGCTTGTCCAGGAATAACCTTCTACAGCAAAGAGGGCAACTCTTCAAGAAAAGCCAGTTTTATACAGCACAAACCCCACCAAACTACAACACTGCAGACTAACATGCTGTTATTTCAGCTGTACTAGTTCTCCCTTCAAACAAAAGAGCATGCTGTGCAAAAAAGCCAATCTCTCCTCAACACAAACGGCGTGGAAGAGGTTCTCTTGCATTTGAGGAGACATTTACTAGCCACTTTCCCTCAGCTTGAAAAACCAACGACGTTATATCCATCTCTGTGTTCTCCTGCCCCACATCCAACACCTGGATTGCGGTAGCACTGAAGAATATTTAAATCAGTTTGTCCTTCGCTGAAACCTGCCTCTACTGCAAACTGTAAAAGCCTGGAAGACTTTTAATAAGTTTACAAAGTTCAACCTCAAAATTCCCTTCTCAAAAGAGCTCTAGAACCAGCAGCCAGATGTTGTTTAAAGAGCAGTGGATTTGTGATGGCTACCTCATTTCCCAGAAAACAAGATGGCCTTTGTGAGAGCCCAAACCCTCCTTAGCAGCCGCCAGCAGCCACAACCCGCTCGCCAGCCTCCTCCTTCGCCTCGCGACCTGCCACCGCAGCTCGGAAGATGTTTGGGCTGTTCTCCAGAGGATTTACAAGGCCGAGACACAGGCCACGGACTAGCAGGTACCTGGGATTCTCTATTTGCGTAGGTCTCCAGAAAGCCAGTCAGAACATCTACGCTGAAGCGCAGGCGCCTGGCCAAGGAGGATCAGCTGTGGCACCCAGTTGAGGCACTAACCCCATAACACTGTTTTCCTTCAGTAGTGGATCAACAAAAAGAGCAGAAAAAGCGCAAAGCAAACCCATCTGGTGCCATTCAAACTTACCATCCACACGACTGGAGGACACGGATGACTTCCGAGCTGCCTTCCTCTTGGCCATTGCCCTGGTGACAGATTTCCGGATCATACTTTCCCTCTTGCTGGCCAGTGAGTATTTCTCTGCCAAGGAGGTTCTGCGAGTCATGGAAGTTTTGCCCATCAGGCTTCTGCGCACCGAACGCCGGCTCAGCCTCAAGCCTTTTGGAGTCCCTGGGCTGTCCCTTATGCGCTGGGGTGGCTCCTTGTCCAACCCCTCTTGTACCTGAGCAGAGTCATCTCCCTCCTCCAGCCTAGATTCCTCACTTAAAATGACTGTAGTATTAGCTGCCTTTGCTGCCTTCAGCTCCGCTGCAGCCTCACTTTCCCCTGCATCGCTTGCCTCAGGGGTGTGAGGAACCATCAGCTCAGCAGCTGCAGGCCCAGGCGGTGATTTGACAACCCTGCTCTGCCTGGGAGAGCCACCATCAGAGCTCAGGAGGATGGTGGTGGAGAGCTGCTCTGCAGGTCCGGGTGTGCTCTTCTGTAGATGTAGCTCGGCGTTAACACAACTGCTGACATCAATTTCCTCTAAGGAAACCTGCCCTTCTTCTTGCTGGGCCAAGGGGGTCTCAGGAACAACCTCCGAGCTTTTAGCAGACGTTACAGCTTGGGACCTTGTCACACGTTGAGGTGGAGACTGTTCTTTGGCCTCAGCCCTGCTTACTTCCAGCTTTTCTTTATTTTGGAGTCGTTGAGAGTATCGCATAGAGCTTACCAGTTTGAGACTGCTGTTCCTCCTTCTAGATAATCTAACAACAGAAACAGTGTGTCAGACTAGGACTGGATTCAGGAATAGACCAAAGTCCTTCCATGCAAAGGGGAATGTGCAGAAAAACAAAGTTAAAACACCTGGGATGAGCCTCTCTGAGAGCTCAATAGACACAGGGCTGCAGAAAGAGGCTAACACAGAAAGCAGCTAACAGACATAATCATTTTGGAGCAGAATAGATAGAGAACGAAGAAATGCAGCGATATAAAATGGAGGGGAGTGACAAACACTGAGCTTCCCATGAGCACCGCAGAGTGTTCAGCAGAGCGCCCGGCCGGACCTTTAACACGGGGGCGAAGGGGAGGCCTCAAGGACGCGCTCGGGGGGGGCCATTATCTTAGCGCGACTTTCACCAGCAGAGGTTTTCAGCCCCCCAAGAGCCGCCTCCCCCCTCCAGGCGCCGAGGGGACCCTCCCTGCTGCACCTTCGGCCGCCCCATCCCCTCCCAAGCGGCACTTCCCGGGTTCCAGCGCCCCGGCCTCCACCCCCTCACGGGCGGGCCTACCGCTTCCTGCCCGGCTCCAGGCTCTCCTCCTGCGGGCCGCAAAGCCGCTTCCTCCGCTGCCGGTTCTTCTGCGACGGCGTCTTGGGCATCAGCTGCGGCTCATCGCCGTAATGGCTGCGAGGGGACGGGGAGAGGCGGGGGGTCAGCGCGGGGAGCGGCCGGTAACGGCCCGGTGAGGGGAACCGTGTGTGTGGGGGGGTCGGTACCTGCTGAACACCCTGGCCGCCTCCTCGCGGATCTCCCTCAGCCACACCAGGTCGGTGTCGTCCACTTGCTGCAGGAACTCCGCCAGCCGCCGGTTACACACCACCGGCAGCTGCGCCGGTCCCGCCGCTGCCGCCATTTTCTCCTCAGCCGCCCCAGCCCCGACCAACCGCCCGCGCGCGCGCCCCCGGCCCGGCCCCGCTGCCCCGCCTGGAATTCAAACCTGGCGCCCGCCTTCCGCCCCGCCCACGTCACGGCCGCGCCAGCCTATCGCCGCCGCGCCTCCGCCCAGCCCGCCCTCCCCATTGGCTGCGAGGCGGCACGGGACAGCGCTCAAAATCGGCTCCGCTCTGCCCGCTCGTCTCTGTGGTCGCGGAGGACTCGGCTTGGAAGGCGGGGCTCCAGGGGGCAGGCAAATAGGCGGCGGGGTTTTAACGGGGGCAGCGATGGACGTGGGCAATGACCAATAAGAGACCCCACTCCGCGGGACGCGCGCTGTGATTGGTGGAGGCCGGGATGATTTCTGGGCGGGAGGGGAGGCTGCGCCTGTGAGGGTGCGGAGCGGCGACGAGGCAGGTCCTGGGGCTGAGCTGTTGTGGGCGGAGGGGCCTGGGCGCCCTTTGGGGCCGAGGCTCTGGATTTGTGCCTGCCCGGAGTGCAGCACTGCGGCTCAGCCTGCCCTCACCTCCTGCTCGGAGGCAGGAAGGGAGTCTGGTGCTTCCGCTCCCGCCCGTGGGGTGTCCTCGGGTGCCAGCCAGCCTCTATCTCTCCCTCTGCGTTTCAGGCAGGGCCATGGCGGAGGCCAGTGGTCCCGTGCGGCTGCTGGAGGTCTGCGGGCAGAGGCTCTCCCGATTCCTCCACGATGCCGAACACAAGCACTTGGTCTGGCTGCGGGAGGTGGAGGAGCAGGGCAGGAGGATGCTGGATAGGTAGGGGCTGCCCTCAGGGGAGAGCTCCCCATCCCTCAGGGAGCTGGGCTTAAGGTGCTTCCAGCCCCTGGAGCACAAGACCGGGTGTGCTCCCAGCTGCTGCTGGGCCTGTCCTGGGTGAGCCGTGGTGGGCGTTGGGTTTAGCAGCTGAGTGGCTGTGACCTGACACAGCTGTGTGGTCAGCAGCTTGCTGTGGGCCTCGCTGCCAGGTGGCTGGTGCACTTTGCTCCCTTGTTTCTCACCCAACACTCGTCCTTGTCAATGAGGGACCCTGATCTTGTGGGTAGTGTCGCTCTAGGCAGTGAGGGGAAGCAATCTCTGTCTTCTGCATTTGCCTGCCTAACAGCGATTTTGGGGCTGAACCTGAATTAATGCCCAAAACGCCATCACAGAGGAGACGTCCCAAGAAAAGGCGGTCCTCCTGCCTGAATGATGAAAATAAGGAGCCAAACAGGAGGAGGTAGGTCAGTTTGTTGTGGCTCTGCTGCACAGCCTTTAAGACGGAAACAAAATAGTAACTGTTTCCATGTACACAAGAGCATAAAGTAGCCACTTTATTTCCTGAGTTAGCAAATACATTTAAAAGGTCATGTCAGGATCAATCAATGTTTTGATTCTGGTGGAAGTTTGGGATAGAGTTGACTGGTGTCCTTCACTTTTTTTTCCTCTTCTCTGGTTAGAAACAACAATAAATATTCTATTTTCTTGTCTGTTTGGATTTGGGTTCTGTTTGATTTGATTTTGTGTCAGCATGATTTTTGGCCTGAGGTTGCTACTGGTGTTCACTCTCTAAACCTTTGTGCAGGTGCCTGAGAGATCCTGAGCATGGCGCTTGCTGCCAGGGATGTGCAGCAGCAGCGTGTCCGCAGCTGCTGTTTGAACTGTCGGGCAGGAAGGCTCAAAGGAATTAGCGGTGAAACTGAAGTGGAATTTCCAAGTGATTTGCTTAGAACCAACCATAATTGAGGGTTTTAAAACTAGTCCTAAGTAGACAACAGTTGCCTGCAAACAGATGCCAAGACAGGATGGTGTAGGGCATGATTTAATTGCATGTGTACTCAGGGATGGCTGTGATGTTAATTAACTTCCTCGATGCCGCTGCTTCTTGGTAGCTGACTGTCTGCTCTCATCTCATGGCCAGTGGCCAGGCGGTTAAGGTAGCCTTCCCCTCAGAGAGCGTGTGCTGCAAGCGGGGAGTCGGCACGCCTGTGGTGTGACCTAGACCTCATCACTGGGCACGCAGTCATTGACTGTTTATGCGTTAAGGCACTTAAATTCTGATAACCATGGTGAAAAACCCACAGAAATTGGACAGGAAGAGTTAGAACTAAAAGACTGTCATAAACCAGACATGGAGGATGGAGAGAACAGCAAGAATAGTAAGGAAGCGTGGGAAGTTCATGCGTGTGTGTGGTGAAGGAGGGCAGGAGAAGAAAATGTTGCAGATCTAAACAGGGAGAGCTCTTAAGGCATACTGTTAGTTTCAGGTAGCAGCTGGATTGCTCCCTTGAAGAAGTCCGGTCTTGCATGTATTTTTCCTCATTTAAACTTAGTTTTGAGAAAGATCTGCTGATGCGACAGAATGCCTGGGCGGGCGGTCAGTTGTCAACAGGAAGTTCGTGCTGCAGTTCAGCACGTTGTGCTCCATCCCGCAGGGTCAGGCCATTGTTCTTTTCCTTGCTCTGTTTTTCTCAGTATGTATTTTACAGCCCATTTCTTAGTGTATTGTTAATTGCACATTTCCCAGTTAATCTGTTTTTGCTAATTCTAGCAAAAAGTTCCTCTTCTTGCTGGAGGTCAGCACGAGGAGTTAAGAGGAGGCTGGAAGGAGGGCAGAGGGTATCAGCTTGAACACTGTCAGCAGGACAAGTCACTGCTCGCTGGTGGTTGTCACCAGGGGCTGTAGAACCTTGTTCCAACACCACAGGGGGTACCCTTAGCTGCCTTCTCGAACTGCTGCACACTTCCACATTAGCTCTCCGTTTCGTCTTTGCCTCCGATCTCCGCCCTTTACCTGGCTGCCTCTGGGTTGCTTTGGCATTGGAGCTGCTTCTCTCTGGACGGCCAAAGTTGCCCTCTGGTTTTGGACTTGCCCACCCCATCTCCTTGACTTGCAGATCAAGTGTGTGGCTCCATCCTCCCATGGCAAGTCACCTGATGCCCCGAGGAGGATTTTGCTGCCCGAGTTCCCCAAGCACCTGGGTAGTCGGTCAGGTTTAGCTGAAGCAATAGAGCGAGAGACCTGGTAATTTGTCTCTCAAATAACAGTAATTCAAAGAATCTGCAGGTCCTAACTACAGGTATTTTTTTGTTGCTTTCTTCCGGGTTACGCTGTCGGGTACCATGCGTGTGGCAGCATTGCTGTTTCCCAGCCTGTTCACAAAAAGTGCATTTAGAGCAGTGAATGTTTTCTCAGCACTTGGGTCCCTGCTCCCCCGTGCTCGGGGGATGTTTTATGCAGAGCAGCAGAGCCTCCTGCTTCTAGCTGGAATCTTGTAGATCTCTACAGGGGAGACTTCCACAGGGAGTTGATCGTGGACCCAAAATTGCTCTGTCTGTGGATGCCTGCGCTTTGCTCACGGCAAGCAGGAGTTGGTGGCACCGGTGTGACTTGGCTGTCCCCTGGCGTCACTCCGCCTGGGGCTGGGGGCCCTGGTGCCCCTGCTGCTACAGTTCCTGTCCATACGGTACAACCCTTATTCATGAGGCCCCCCAGCACGCCAGGCTGACGGCTGGGCTTGTGCAGTGAGGGTGTGTGCCCTGTGTTCCTGCCCATGGCACACAGGGGTAATGTCTGGCAAAAAAAACATCCTGCAGGCAGCGGGGAGCAGCAATTCCTAAATTGTTCCAGCTAGATCTGCCAGAGTGTGTCTGCGAGCTCTCAAGGTTCTGCTCCTGCATTTCACCACTGGATAGAGGTGTGTTGCGGGGGGGAATGGTGGAGAGAAGAAGCCTACAGGTTCACTTCAAAACTTGTTGTCTGTTTTTTTCCCTCTAAAAATCATTTGGGAATGGGAGACTTCTTCACAATTTCATTTAAAATTGTTTTTATTTAAGGTTGTCCAGAAGAAGAAGCAGCAGCAAGCCAGCATCTTCCAAGCCAAGTTTCCAAAGACGCTGCAGCAAAGAGCAGCCCCGGGATCCCAGCTGCCTGGGGGAAGGGGTGTCCGTGGCTGACGCTGCAGCAAGGCCTCAGGCCAGTGTCACAGCCCAGCGGCCGGCGGAGGCACAAGTTCCCATGGTGCAGGGGGGCTGTCAGGGCTGCCCTTGGGGAGCCAAGGATGGCAGCGATGCGGCAGGGGAGTGGTTGCCAGCAGGGGATGCAGCTGCTGAGCTGCACGGGGTGTCTTCTGTCGCTGGGATCCACGATGGCCAGACAGCAGGGGAGGAGGCCCCCAAAAGAGGAGCAAGTACCTCCACTCCCAAGGCTGCTAGAAAAGGGGATCCTGCCATGCTCCAAGGAGATCGGCCTCCTCAAGGCCTCGAAAAGGTGCTTTTCCAGGACTCTGACAGCAAAATCACTACAGCGACATCCAAAATGCGCCATTGCTCTGGACGCCGAAGCTTTGTGGGCGGCCCCCACAAGAGCCATCGGGCCTCCTTGGCAGAAAAATACTCGCTGGCCAGCAAAAGAGAGAGCATGATCCGGAGGTCGATCAGCAGGGCTGTGTCAAAGAAGGCAGCGGCGCGAGAATCGTCATCTGCCTCCAGCAGAGCGAGCTGTAAGTGTCTGTCAGCTGCCGGGTGTGTTCATTTGGCCAAATCAGCCTCTTGGCTTTGGTGTGGGGAGCAAGCGGCTGCAGAGCTGCTCATCTGTGTTGTCTGTGGCTTCTCTTGGTCTCCTCATCACGGGGGCCTTGTGGCTTCCACCTGTTTGGGGTGCGACCCTCAGGGCCTCACCTGCTGTTGGACCAGCCTCGGGCTGTGTTTTGCTGCAGCAGGTGAAGGAGTGTCAGCTGGGGCTCGGGCACAGGGGCTGGAGGCTGTGGATGGGCGAGAACCAGGAGTGAAAGGGAAGCCGTGGTCTGGCTGGTTCTAGCCACGGGTGTAGTCTGGCTGATCAAAAGAGACTATTGCAGTTCCTGGGGAGGGGCTTTAACTTGTGTGTCTGCTGCCAACTCATTAAAAAATCTACAGGAACTGAATGTCTCCACCTCTGAAATCTGGCTGCAATTGGCAGGGGAACTTAAATGCTTTTTGGGTGAAGACAGAGTGGCTGGACTGAGAACCAAACAGCACAACCATCAGAGGAAGCAAGGTTCAGAAATCCAGGCTATTCCTGGTAGCACCAAACTCTTCACATCCTCTGTTCCTGCTGCTCCGGGGAAGGTTTTGCTATTTGGACTTTCTCAAATCACTGCTTCTGAAGTCAGATTGGCTTCTAATAAAGCACTGAGGCCTTTGGTATTTAGTTTTGTCAGCTTTGAGTCACGCTGTATCTAGGCATTTGTTATAACACTTTCAGCTAAGTGGTGTTATGGGGGGAATGAAATCAGCCTAAATCCACCAGATCTCTGCATAAAACCGTGTGGGGAGGCAGGAGCTGGAGTCAATTGACTGGGAAACGCTGTCTCTGACACAGGCAGGAGCATGTTTGTGCAGCTGGAGCAGTCTGCAGGCAGAGGAGCTGCTGCCTCAGCTCTGCATCCCCAGCCTACACCAGTTTGTCAGTGACACTCGAGGGAGGTGGCAGCGCTGGTGTGGAAAGCTTAGATGAGCAATCGGCGTGTTCCCTGGGAGGAAAGCCTGCACAGGGACCTGAGCTCTACCACGCACACGCTGCTGCTCTTGGGAAGCCGCAGAATGAAACCCCCAAGCTAGCTTATGTTTTTCTCCTCCAGGTCAGAGCTCCTTGGAGGTTTTTGTGGAAGAAGATGTGACCAGCAGCATGAGGTGAGGCTGCCGTTCAGGAAGGAACCACAGAAAGCCCTGCAAGGGGGCTCTCTGGGTGGCTTTTATCATACAGGCACAGGGCTGGCTTTGTAAGGTGCTGTTTAGGTGACATTGTCACCTGGGGCAAGTTGAGATTTCAAAGCCTGTGCTGTTCAGGTGCAGCTCATCCTCTTCTGAGCCTGGTCAGAGCATGAGAGGTTGAGCCTGTGCTGTGAGGCCTGAGGCTGCTGGTGGCTCCTCTGCCTGCCAGTGCCTGGCACAAGGTGAATCGTGTCCTGGGCTTCCCGGCTGGTGCTCGCCCAGCTCTGCTCTGCCCCGGACGCTGCCCAGATCGGGCTGGCTCAGCCTGAGGCTCGCAGCTGCCTTTTTACTGGCTCCTGGAGTTTCTGCCGAAGGGGACGAAGCTCATCAGCCTGAGCTCAGCAGTGGAATGGTCCACTGGAAGAATTTGCAGCTCCCCTGCTGCATGGCCTGGTGGAAACAGGCTTCTGCCTCTGCTCAGGTTTATCTGCGCTTTCCCTGGGGCCCATATGCTGGCTCCATTGTGCTTTTATCACCTGTAACACCCTTCAGAGCATTGAAATAATTAAAATAACTCTTCTTTCACAGACCTGGACTGGAACTGAACCCCCCAAGTGAAAAGGTAAGCCCTAAGGAACAACCTACAAACTATCTGGACATCTTCTTGCCTGAGTTGACACCTTCTGCTGAGCGTTGCCCCAGGAGCAGGGAACGTGGCTGAGGATCTTTCTGTCAAGTCCCTTCAGGCTTGATAGTGCTGCTCATGTTGCTCTTGGGCAGGTCATGGAGCCAGGCGGCACGCCCAACTCGTGCCGGACAGAGACATTCTGTGCCTGGATAAGGCCTCTTTGAGGTGGAGCCTTGGGAGGGGCCCGGCCAACTTCCTGGGCAGCAGCAAACCTCTGTCAGCCAGGTGTGATGGCTGACCCTGTATTCATAGCCTGGCTGCTTCGAGGCACAGAAATTGGGAGGGCAGCTGATGTTAATGTGCTCTCCTCAGACACAGAGGCTGCGCACGTGATGAGCTGTCGTGAGCCTGAGGTGTTGGCAGGACGGAGGAACCTGTCCCCTTCCTTCAGCTGGGGAAAACATCGCGTGCGGTCGTGCTGCGACCTGGCCAGGCTGGGAAGAGCCCAGCAGAGATGGGGGTGGGCCCTGGGGCCCCCAGCATGCCAGGGTGCTCTGCTGCAGTGACTTCCCTGGCTTGTTGTGCTGTGAACCTACCGTAACAGCACCCAAAGTGCCTTGTGATCCTGTAGCCTGAAACACTTTACAGGGACTTGTCTTCAGTCAAGTGATTTGACAGGTTTCAAAACTGTGGTTTGAAAACCAGTGTCTCCAAAGTGTGTAGAATCTGCCTGTGGTGCTCCGGGTGCTTTGACTTTGGAGTCCAGGTTCATAAAGCTCCTGCTCTGGTGGGGAAGTGCTGAGAACTGCCCCTTCTGCAGCGGTGGCTGTTCCGTGAGCGGGCCCCTGTTACTCTGGTAGTCGGTGTCCCCGCAGTGTGGCTCTCGTCGAGGCGCAGGCCCTGGCCTAGCAGCTGAGCTGCAGTTGGAAGCAACTGTCTTTTTCAGGGCAGCAGGTCCCGGGCAGCCTCGTCCTTTGGAGCGACTGTTGTTGAACACTTGTTTCCTTTTCCTGCAGACTCCGGAAGATGTCCTCATTTCAAGCAGAAGCGTACAAGCTGCCAGCCCTCCTGCACAGCACTTGCCTCCTCCTGAGCAGCAGGCAGGGAACAAGGAAGGTAACTCTGAGTTGGTCTGCGTGAAGCCACACAGGGACCAGGGAGTCAGCGTGAGGGTTTGTGGAGAAAGTGGGACTTGTGTTGAAACGAAACCACCTCTGACCAGTCAAGGTAATTTTTCAGGTGAACTTGGGATCTCCTGAAGTGGTGAGACATGCAGTTAGATAAACTAGGACAGAAATGTGACCAAGCCTTCAGACAAATTCTGTCCTGTCCAACCTCGGTCTGCATAGTGAGTGGGGATACTCTGAAACGAGATTGCTTTCAGACCTGGCATCTTCCACACAGTGCAATGTTCTGTCAAAGCGCCTCGACATCCCTTTCCTCTGGGTTATGTGTGGATTTACAGGTCCTGTGCCTCAGAGCAAGGAGAGGGAGAGCCAGGCTCTCTGTTTATCCCCTGGGGGAGCTGTAGAATCCTGAGGGAAGAGTAGCTGGTGGCGTTTTGGTGAGAGGTTGTGCTTGTTCGGCAGGGTCTGTGCAGGTGTGTACCACAGCACGGTGTACCTACCCAACACCCATATCGCGGTGGCCATCCAGATCCCGGTGAGGTGTCACAGGGCTCAGAGCACACCAGAGCTGGAGACAAGAACTGTAGCCCTTGCCAGTGGTGCTGACGGCAGCTCTCTTCACAGGAAGCTGTGTCAATCCGAATGGCGAGACCCGGGATGAGACCCAGGAGCATCCCTCACGCATCTGGTACGAGACATTTGCAAGGAGGAGGAATGAGCCAGGGGTCTGGAAGAACTCAGGCCTGGCCTCTTCAGTAATTTGTTTTAAAAAGTTTTGGGTGTTTGTTTCCCTACCTTGCCCCCTGCCTTCCAGTGTAGCGTTGAAATAATCTTTGGCCAAATCTTGTCTCCTGGGAGGTCCTTGTGACTTCCTGAGCCTTGTTTGGGGCTGGGACCTAGGTCTGGCTTGGGAAGCAGATGCATGAGCGCCTGCACGAGGGTGCCCAGGACAGCGGTTTGATGCCTCACAGCTTAGATGTGCCTGAGGGGCTCTCGTGGTGGGCCGGGGTGGTCTCAGAGGGCAGCACGAGTAGGGACTGGCCTGTTTATCGTGTGCAAGTGTCTGGGATACCCGCCTTGTTTCCTCACTGCTTGTACTGCTGGCGTTTCACATGAGATTTCAGCTGCTTTTAGCTTTGCCCTCAGTCCCTGTCCTGGTTTTTCTGGGGTGAATTTGCTGTGGGTGGCGGATGGGCAGGGGAGTAGCAGTGACCCCCATTCTCACGCGGATGCTTAGCACCATGTGAGGGATCAGGATCTGCAGTCGCCCTTGGGGCTGCTGCTGTGTTGGGCCCTGACTGTGCAGGGAAGCGGTTCCCCCATCTGTCACTGGAATTGGGGGATGCGAGTGAAGTCCTTTCTGAAATGGGTAAATCTAAGCGTCCGAAGTATTTATAAAGCAGGTGAAACCCTGCCAGGGAGGTGAGCGGGGCTGGCTGGTTGCAAACACACAGGGGTTGTCTATCGTGTGCTATTAATACCAGATAGAACAAAGGCTTCTGCACACTGGGGCTCGGAGCGGAGGATGAGAGGGAGCGTGATGTTGTGCGTTACTGCTCTGGCGCTTGGCTGTTCCCTGCTGAGCTGCCGCTGCCTCCGCTGCCCTCGTGCCCACCACAGGGCCAGCCCCTGTCCTCCAGCAGCAGCCAGTGGGCTGAGGGAAGTGTGTAACGGTGGGTAAATGCTCCTGGCAAGACTGGGACCAACTCCTAATTAACTGATGGTCACCTAACGTGCCTCTTGTTAATGCCACCAGGACGAGAAACTATAAACAAGCGATGGGTGTCACCTGGAATGGGCAGCAGCCAGGGAGCCGTGCCCTCTCCCCTTTGGATGACAAGCACAAGAATTCTGCAAACCGGACTCCACCTTCCTCCTCTCCAGCTAGGACGGTGAGTGGGTGCTGTGGCCCTTTGCCTCCCTTTCCCTGGTGGGTACTGACTCCCTACGTCTTCTCCTCTTAGGTTGTTAGACCATTGAAAAACTTCCTGCAGGCTGTGCAGAGAAACCAGCTGCTGGCGAGCCCGGGGCCCACAGGACGTGTCATAAAGAACTTCATCAAGCGCAATACTTCCACCCGACCTGATCTGAAGGTGTGTCAGTGCCGCCTTCCCTCGCAGGGCTGGAGAAGGGGTTGGAGTCTGGGGGAGTGGCAGGAGGGACCCTTCGCTTAGAAAAGCATAAACATACTCCTAGTTCTGTCTGCGACTACAGACCAGCACAGGTCCTTGTCGCAAACTGGCCTCAGTTCCGCTTCAGCCTCCCCAGGGAAGGGAAGCTGCTCGGTGTTGCTTTGAATTGCCTGTCCACACATGCTGTTACTGGCCGGGGGCCTTTAGCACCAACCCTCAAACCTTCCTCATGCAGAGAAATCTCAGCTGCTGTAGCTGTAGTCAGCAGAAGCCCTTTATATTCTGGGACTGCTGAACCGTAGGAAAGTGGGAAGCTTTTCTCTTGGCAGTGGGACTCTGCCCTTGTCTTGTATAACTGCAGCTGCAGGGCTGACAGGCGGTGTGGGCTCTACTGCATACCCCCAACGGGTGTGTGTGCTGTGAAGGGGGGTGCTACTGTTACTTCCAAACCCTTAATCATGTTTTTTTGTCTCTTCTCAACAGGGAGACTTTGTTGTAAGTAACAAGGCCCTTAACCGTGGGGCTGGACCCTCTCCCCTCCCGCTGCTGTCCCTACAGCTCTGAGCACACGAGCACACTGGCCACACCGGCGCCAAGGGGCCGCGATCTCCCTTGCACGTGCATCCTGCTGGGGCTGGGAGCTGCGAGGAAGCCTTGGGGCCTGCGAGCTGGACTCGCGCTCTGCTGCTCCTGCCCGCGCTCCCAACTGCGGGGTAGGTAACGCTGTCCCAGGCCAGGAGCGTTTGCTGCAGCGGTTACCTACAGCAGGAGCATGCTGTTCCTTGCCTAAACATATTCTCTACAGCCGAAGGACTGCGGTGTTTCCGTGACTCTTCTGCCCATATTAGTTGAACAAGCATAGTTGCTAAACCGGTGTGTGGGTGAACGTGACTCTGACAGTGACTTCTTTGTTTAGCAGCCTGCCGGGCCTCCAGCTGCCTGTGCACCAGCAGCCTGGGGGCAGGAACAGGCCCCAGCAATCGGTACAGTCTGAACTCATCTCCCTTCAGGAGAAGGAGCGGCAGAGGCTGGAAAGCCTCAGGAAGAAGCAGGAGGCTGAGGAACAGAGGAAGAAGAAAGTGGAGGAGGAAAAGAGACGGCGGCAGGCAGAAATGAAGCAGTGAGTTGGGCCCCTTCCCTCCTGCTCTTTCCCTGGTCTAGCACCCGACGACCCCAGGGCCATTCCTGGCTGTACCCAGCTCTCTTGCTGCTGCTCTGCTGCTGGTGGCTCCTGGCAGTGAGAACCGCGCTGCTGCAAAGCACCTGCTGATGTCTGAGCTTCACCCAGAACTGAGCCGAGGCTGAGCTCAGCCAGAGCAAGTCAAGAAAATAACTGTTTTCCCCAATTAGCGTGGCAAGTCCCTGTTCCCCCAGCATCCCCTGCGCGAGAGCAGACAATGCTAACAAGCCCCTCTTGCACACACACTGCCCAGGAAGAGGGAAGAGCGTCTGAGGAAGGCCCTGCAGGCTCGGGAGCGAGTGGAACAAATGGAAGAGGAGAAGAAAAAACGGATGGAGCAGAGGATTTTACAGAATGACGAGAAGGTAAGGAGGCTGACCCAGCTTTGGGCCCCTCGGTACAGCGATGTGATCTTGGTGAGGCTGCAGACAGGCCGCTGGTGTGATCTGGGCGAGCACGGGGCTGCTGCTGGTGGTGACTAATCCGGTGGTGCGTAAGTCTGCACCAGACGCTGAAATTCTCCGTCTAACAAGAGGAGGCTTTTGTTCTCTGTACCTCTGCGGTGGTTCTAAGCACTCCTGTTGTGACATGCAGTGCTGTTGGTGCTCTGCGTTCAAGGAATGTGGCAGCACCCCTCAACTCGCCCTGCCGAGGAGGCAGCCCCGCAGCTGGCAGTGCCCTGGGAGCCAGCTGTTGGCCCAAAGCGTCACGGTTTTGCTCACAGGGAGTGGCAAAGGTGTGGAGAGAGAGAAGGGCGTATGAGGGGTACTCATCGCTAGGCTTGGCTCTGCCTGTATCTATCACGTTTGGTTTTCAAAGCCTCGTGCAGAGGGTGAGGAGCATGCCCTGATGGGCTGTTGATGGCTGTGTGCAGCCAGTGCTGCTGCTTTTGTCCAGCCGTGCAGGTTCTGTGGGGCTGGGGGAGGTGGTGCCTGGCTGAGCCTTTGGGAGGAGGATGGTTGCTTATTTTGAGGGTGGACTAAGTGACCTTTGGAAGGGGTCAGCCTTAGGAAACAAAGGAATCGTGCTCCTTCCAGCCTTTCCCAAAACCTGAGCAGCCAAAAGTGCCCCCAGCTCTGGCCAGCCCGCTGCTGCAGACACACCAGTGCTGCTGCTGGGACAGACACCCCAGGAGGGAGCCGTGTCTTGGGGGCTCGGACAGCTTTCACGCCCCGGCTCCTCCTGCTGGCGTCAGTCGGCAGCAGCACTGCAGGCACAGCAGAAACCAGCTGCTGGGTCCCCTTGTTCTGCCCGGGATCACTTACCAGATGGAGGCAGGATTTGGGTTGTGGTGTGGCCTTTGCTCCTTCCTCCTGTCAAATGATGGGCATCTCCACACGGGTGGTATAAATGGTGGTTGGTGCTATATGGTTGGACTAGATGATCTTCAAGGTCTTTTCCAACCTAGATGGTTCTGTGATTCTGTAAATCCAGTGCACGTGTGCTGCTTGCTGGGTGTTGGGCTCTCGGGCTCACTAGGACCTGGAGTATCCCAGGCTTCGGAGGCTGAGGTGTGTCCTTGGGGCTTCCTCAGGTGCACACCTCTCAAGGGCGGGAGGAGAAGGTGGCGGAGGAGCGGAGCAAGAAAAAGCTGTCGAAGAAGCACGGGGAAGCTGATGTGCAGAAGCAGAAAGGGCCAAGGCTGGTAAGAGCAACTCTAAGTCCCTCCTGCACGTAGAAGAGGAAAGGAGCAGCGGGGAACCCACGTGCTGTTCTGACTGGGGGGACAGGGAAGGGTCACTGCCACTCCTGCTGCGGGGATTTGGGGTTCATGCTGCAAGAGTTGGGTTTGAACATGAGGATACCTGTGGGGTGAGGGTGAGGTACAACTCGCACAGGCTGTCTCAGAGCATTTGCTTCATATCTTCCCACCTTTCCCCACTTGAGCTGCAGGGGTACAAGGGTTTTTTTCTTTCTTCTTCAGGAAAAAGATGAATTTGAGCCGCAAGAGCCGCTGCAGAGAAGGAGAGAAGATGGAGTGAAAGAAAAAGGAAAAGTCTTGGAACTGAAAAATCTTTTAGAGCAGCAACAGGTGGAAGAAGTGAAGGAGAGGTATTAGCTTGTTTCTATCCTGGAGGAGGGGACTTGGCAACAGGCACAGAGAAGCAGTAAATATAAATAGTATTGCTGAAATTGGGCAGTGGTGGGAGTGTCAGGCTGTCCCAAAGGTTTGGGATGCTGAAGCAAGAGGCTATAAGAACGCTGTGGGGGACAGGCAGACATGCTCTCTTCTATCACTAAATTATGACTTTTTTCCCCAGGGATCACAAACAGCGAGGGAAGGAGAAGGCCCCCCAGCCACAGCTGGAGTCAGTACTGTGCGCTGAGAAAAGCGTAAAGGTGGGGAGTTAAAGTGGTCTTGGAACTTTTCTGCTGTAAACCAGTGAGCCACAGGACACACAGACTTATTTTAAGATCAGACTTGTTTTCCAAGTGCTGTGATTAAAACAAGATTTTAACATTTGCTCTGTTATTTAGAGGAACAAATAAAACTGATGACAAGCCAACACCTTATTGTGAGGGTTTGGGGTCTGTGCACCCATGAGCTGGCTCTGTTGCTAAAGCCGGGCTTGGCTGTTCTCTTGTTAGCAGGTGAGCCTTCTCAGCCCTGTCACGAGGGGGATGGCAGCCATGCAATGGCCCTGGGAAGAGCACCTCCAAATGGCACCCACTGATACTTAATTGACTATGGAAATTAGTAAGAGATTTTATTTTTCCCTACTATGTTCACTCACTGTATTTGGAGGATGTGATCCCCATGACAAACTCCAGGTATCATATGGCTTCATATAACTTCATTTGCACTTACACAAAGAGCGGTATGGCTTAAAGTCAAGGCTCTTTGTCTCAAAATATCACAGTAACATTTTCCTTCCACTCTTTCTACTCTTAACATCACTCTTTCTTCTGCCTTCTTCATTAGTGAAAAATCAACCCCCCAAATGCTGCTCCTCTTAAGGATAAATTCCTCCTTCTGTATTTGCTCTTGCTGCTCTTACTCACTGGGTCCATGACATTCAAACTCCGATTTGTGCTATGTAATTTTAATGAAGGTTTAAATTCTTCATATGTTGCCAGCAACTGCGCTGGAGTGAGCCACAGCAAAGCTCCTCCAGATAAGAGAGAAGTTGAATATAATTCAAAGTGCTTGCAGCTCTTGCCCTCCCGTTAGCTCTTCCCTCCTGAGTAGTATGGGAGAAGAAATTCCTGGAAAAAGTGGTTGGGGTTGAAAAGGAGCTTAAGCAGTGAATTTTTTTTTCTCTATTAGGAGGAAGAGAGCCCAAAAGAGCTGCACCAGCTGCCTGGGCAGGAGACAAGAGCCAAGCAACCAGAATCCATTGCTGTGACTTCTAAGCCCTGGCTCAAAGTGGTAAAGGTGAGCGTGGGCTCTAGAGACCTTGTTGGTCTGGACCTGAGCAAAGACAGGAGTTGCTTTAGCTTTGAGTCTTGGGTTTGGGGGCGTTTTCTGCAGAAGACGACACAGAGGGACTGAGGATTTTTTTTTTTTGCAAGGGAAACATGGCTCTGTTCCAGAGACAGCCTGAACGTGAATGAAGAACGACTTAATTCTTGTGTCTTAACAGGAGGAAGACGGTCTGCAGGAGCCCCAGCAGCGGCTGGGAGAGGAGAAGAAAATGAAGCAGCTAAAAGCATGGACGGCTGCCTCTGGCACATGGCTGAGCAGAACGGTGAAGGTGAGTCCTGGCTCCAACAGAGCCCCCAGGTTACATGTTTGGGGTGTCCAGGGGGTTCCTGGGGTTTGGAGCCAGCCCGCAGATTTATTACCCATCAGTGTGGAGCAGGAAATGAAACCTGGGGTGTGGGTGGTTGTGGTTTAACAGGCACCTGTGCAGAGGACCGGGGTCTCTGTCGGCGGGGGTGCTTGGCCGAGAGCGCAGCACCGGGGGAACCTGAACGAAAACCAAGTGTTTTCTCTTGGAAAAGATGTTGGGAACGGCCACAGGATGGCAGCACGTCACGAGGCGCCGGCTCAGCGCCGCGACCGCCCGGTTCCGGCCTGCTTCTGTGCGGGAGCCTGGCTGGGCCGGGACTGCTTAAACCTGGTAACTGGAGAGGTGGGGAAGAAGCTGCTCAGAGTCGGACTCGAGTAGTGTCTCTGTCGGTTAAACCCCCGTCCTGGCTGACCGGCTCCCTGCTCCCTGCCGTGACTCACGGCAGAGCTCCAGAGAACCAAAACCGGATCCGCCATGAAGCCCGGGGAAGGGTGTGAGCGTGTGTGCAAAAGCCCAGCACTTAGACGTGCACGGTGTGTTCTTCTAAGGCTTCTCTACAAAAATCAGGAGGGGAAAAGGGTTAAAAGTAGTTCTCAGTCACCGAGCACAGTGACAGGTTTTGTGCCGATGCGTGCACGCTCCCGTAGCGCCGAGTCCTGCAGGATTAGGGTGTGGGTGGTCCCCGCCCCTGGCTGTGGAGCCCGGAGGTATCGCCGAGCTTCGGTGGGCCCCGGTCTGACCCGCAGCTTTGGTGCCTCATGGAGCCCTGGCTCTTGCCCCCCCGGGGCTTCCGGGCAGCTGGGAAGCTGCAGGGTGGGTGGGCAGCTGTTTCAGCTCCGCTGTTTGCAGTCCCTGCCACAGTGCGGCTTTTCAAAGTTTCAAAGTAAAGTTCAGTAATCAAAAAAAAAAAAAAATTTAGGCATTTCTGGGCTTTACTGAAAATCTCAACCCAAGTTACCTGTCAAGTCTGGGCATTACAGATGTCCAGCTAACGTGGAGGTGAAAGCCTTCCCACATGCAGGTCGGTGGCCTTTTTGGCTCCTGTTTTTTGAACTAGGGATGAAAATGAGCATGAATGGTGCCTCTGCTCTAGGAACTGAGCTGGCAGCTCTGGGTTCTGGCTGCCTCCCCTGCACAGTGAAGCTCCTCGCCCAGCACGTGGGATTGGGAACTCGCCTCTCCCCTCCTGCCCCACGCGAGGGGTCTGCCCCAGCCCCTCTGTGGCAGCATCCCGTGGGCTCCAGCCCAGGGCTCCAGCCCTGTCCCTTCGTGCCAGAGCCCTGCGGGGCCGGCGAGGGGCCGGGCTGCCTGTGGCTGGCGGTAGCCAGCCCCGCCAGACTGGGCCTGCAGCTCTGGCTGTCTCGCTTTCAGAAATCGATCTCCACACCCTACCTGGGGCTCCCGAAGGCTGCGGAGGGGTCCAGGTCCCCAGAGGTGGACAGAAATAACTACGGGATGGATCTGAACAGCGATGACTCCACAGACGATGAGAATGAACCTCGCAAGCCTGTCCCTGCCTGGGCGGACGGTAGGTGCCAAGTTTGGTTTGATTTCCTTTAATTCCTTCCCTGGGAAGCCGGAACTTTCCAGATTCGCTTGGTGCAGTCTCAGCTTCCCCAAAGCGCCACCCAGGAGCGGGTGAGGCTCCAGCTCTGCCGGCAGCTCCAGCTCCCGGGGGCTCGGGGGCTGGAGCCGCTTCCCTGGGGTGCTGGTGCGCTGCTGCTAAAGCCCGTGCGCATGCTTGGGATGGCGGGGGCTGCTGGGACGAGGCTGCAGGGTGCTCAAAGGGCACCTTAGGCAGAGCTCAGAAAGCTCATTTCTGGTACGGTTGATTCCGTAGGAGCTCAGCTTAACGAAGCCATTGTACACCAGTACTATCACCCGGTAAACATTGACCAGATCTTTGGGCTAATTCCAAGCCCTAAACTGGAGGATATTTTTGGCAAGAGCAAACCTCGATACTTCAAGCGCACGAGCTCGGCAGTTTGGCATTCCCCGCCTGGGACCAAACCTGCCTGTGGCACATCTTGCAGCTTCAAAAGCTGAGAACATGCAAAGCAACTTGTTTTATGATAATACAGTGTATTGGTTTGTTTTCTTAGTGTGTTTACAATTTTAAGTTTGCTTTTTGTACAAAAATGAAAATATTTAATAAAGACCTGTTGCAGTAAGGTCTCTGTGTCTCCACTTGCCCCCGCCGCGGTGGGATGGTGCTTCTGGATGGCTGATTGGAGACGCAGGGCTGTGGTTTCTGCAAGTGGAGATGCAGATGTTTGCAGACGTGATTTTGCACCATGACACGTCACCTCAGCCTGCCTCTGGAGCCTTATACGAGGGAGCTGTGAAATTGCTGCAGGGAAGATGAAATTTTTTTAATCAACCTGAGGGGGTAATTTTCATAACCCATTCTGTGCTGTATGTATGTATTTAACACTGCTGCTCTCTGCAAGTAGCCTTCCCTCAGGAATTCTTGTGACCTCTTGTTACTCTGAGCCAGAATCTTTTTCCTGCGGTTAAAAACATCTACTTGGACAGTTTAAGCCACATCTAAATGTCTTGTCACTGTTCTCTTCTAATAGAAAAATGAAGCCCAGGCTGAGTTCTTGGTCCTGTTTTTCTAGGAGACTTCAGCATACAGTCTCACTTGGGCAGGAGGCAGATTGATTTGGCAGTTGTGGCTCAAAGGGCAAGTGGTAAGTGATTTCCTTAGGACGGGGTTTTATTGCCTGCTGAGCGCTCCCTGCCCCTGCACACCCCAGGCATCTCGTGGCCATGGAGGTGGCCGGGGCTACTGGGGTGGCCGTGGAGGTGGCCAGGGCTGCATGGGGCAGCTGTGTGGCCCTGCTGTGGCTCACAGAGGCAGCCGGTGCAGCCTGCAGCATCTCCAGAGCACTTCAGCTCACGGAACCCCGCTGACAGTAGCGATGAGGAAGATGCTTAGAGAAGGGAAAGTCCCTGAGCCGAGCCAAGTCCCCCACTTGCCATAATAACCTTTCCTTCCTCTTTCTGCAGCCCTCCCATCTCAGGCTCTGCTCCCTAGCGCAGACGTGGCCCGCAGGGGAGCTCAGTCCTGCCTTAGGTGAGGGGAGGTGTTGCCTTGGGCAGGGCCATTTGCCCTCTCTGCCTGGGCAGGGCTGTGACCTGCCTCCAGGAGGAGGAGGAGGGTCCCTGGCCGGTGCAGCTCTGCACCTCAGGGGAAGTTTCAAGCTGGTCACAGTGGTTTTGTGGAGCTTTATGATGGGCTTGGAGGGTTTTGAGTAGTTCAGAAGAGTTTGCAAGTGTCTTAGTAGAAGAGTCTTGCAGGCAGTTAGAGCTTTTGATGGGTCTTCAGAGCTTTGAGCTCTGCAGAGCTGGTGCCAGCAGTTGAGCTGAGATTTGCAGAGGCACAGAGCAGCTCAGAGGGCGCGAGCAGAGCTCTACAGCAGCTCAAAGCTGCTCCTCATCTCTGTCCCGGCCACAGGATTGCCTCCCACCTCCTGGGCCCCCACAGCTTCTCTGTTCATCTTGGGCTCCCTTCCTGGCTGATGGATGTCTGGGGACTCTGGGTGCCTCTTGCTCTTCTGTCTGGTCCCCCTGAGCTCTCTGGGGTTATCTCAACGTCTTTCAGGCTCTCTTGGGTCCCTCCAGGATTTCAGTGTCTTTCAGGTCTTGCAGCCTCTCAGTAGTGTTGCCCAAAGGAGTAACTCATGAGCTATAAGCCACGCTTGACTTAGTTTTCACTGAAAGAGGCTGAGCCTGTTGGAGGGGAGATGCGCCCTTGGGGAGTGCTCTCGCCACTTCCCAATCCACGCATCAAGTTCTGAGGGCACTGAGAGTGCTCCCCAAAGGATCCAGCTGGTCCCATGGTCACCTCGGTGCCTTCCCCACCCCCCCCCACCCCTGCTCCCTGCCCAGCTGCACCCCACTCCTTTCTCTCAGGCAGGGTGCTGCAGAGCTCATTTCAGACTTTGTCTTTCTCAGATATGCTGGATGTTTTTTGGCCTTTGGCCCTCCTGGGTGGTTCTGCGCTTTCCAGGGCACTCTGGGCTCCCTTGGTTTCGCTCTCTGGGGCTTGCTTAGCATCACTTCAGCTCTCTTGAGATCTCCCAAGAGGTTTTTTCCCCCAGTTCCTCCAAGCTTTCTTGTATTCTCTTGACCCCTCTCACCAGGGGCTTTCTCAGGTGCTTTCAAGGTGGCCACGGCACCTCTGAGCTTAATCTCTGTGGACTGTCTGGGATGCTCTTGTGTTCCCCGTTTCCCCAGGCTCTCAGGCTATTTCAGGCTCCCCTGGTGTTCTGGGGCTCCCCTGAGCACAGGCTCCGGCTGTTCCCAGCCAGCTGGCTTCTGTCCCTCACTGTAATCCTCAAATTACCTCGTTAGACATCGCCAAGGAGGCAGCAGTTTCCGGACCCTGGTGGAGGATGGGAGCTGGAGGTCAGGCTCTCCACTGGGGCTGGTGCCTGGCTGCGGGAGGATTGAGGTCTGCTGGCAGGAGGGAGTGGGGGCTGCTAGTCAGTGTCATGCTCGGGGCTGAACAGGTTTTGCTGCTGCTTGTGCCAGCGCAGGGCTGAACCCGTCAAACCACAGGCGTGATGCTCGGGCGATGAGCAGGAATGTCCCCAGAGGGCCGCTGCCCAAACCCCAGCCACTGTCAGAGCGTTTCCAGGCCGGGGCCTGCAATCAGCAAAAGCTGTGATGTAGTTTTGGGGGATCTGATATTGGCTGGGCCAGGGACTTGCGAAGGCATCTGGGAGGTCTGATCCCCTGTGCAGCCACGGACCGCGCAGGGCCCGTGCTGCTGGCCCCAGGCTGGGTGCTGGCGCTTCCCAGTGCCTGGGGCAGGCAGCCACCGGTCCCACTGCCTGCAGGGCTCTGACGAGGCCTGTGCAGCACCGGGCAAGGGGACAGAGTGTGGTCCCAGGTGTCACCTCAGCAGACTCGGGGAGCTGGAGCTCAGCACTGGGGCTGAGAGACAGAATTGGGTCATGGGGGAGGAGATGCAGCACCATTCTTACCCCTGGCGAGAGCTGTGCTGGTCCCCAGAGCGACTGGGGAGTTTAAGCAGATCTGTGCTTCCTTAGCCCAACTCTGCTCAGCTGCGTAGCGATGCCCTGGGTACTGGGAGAGACAGCAGCATGCGGGGCTGCCAGCACCCCCGGGGCTGCCTGGGCCCTGCGAGGGGCAGGGGCATCGCTGCTGGCGCAGGAGTGAATGGAAATGTCACAGCATGAAGAGACTTCAGGGAGGAGATCTTTATTTAACGTGGGTGTAACACAAGCATCCTCCACAATAAATATGTGGCCAAAAAGGAGAGGGAGAATACTTTCTGGGAAACTCCAGGATGAGACAAATACAGAAACCCTCATCGATGTATGAATCACAGTGAATGAACCAGGGGTAGTGAATAAATATCTGCAGCCAAGGTGTGTTCGGGCACTCTCAACAGCGGGCACCAAACGCTCCAGTTTCAGATTCAGCCATTGCCTCGGCCCTGGCCCCTCCACCCCCCCCAGGCCCATGGAGGAGCGCCTGTCTGGGCCTGTGGTGCACAAACACGTCTCGGCTCTGGGTGGTGGTTCCTACACTCCTCAGAGCCTGGCCACGCCTCTTGAAAGGTGCTTTCAGCACTAAAAGGACCTCTCATAAATGGAAAGAACATCTCCCAGCCCCTCATCTCCTCTTAACACACGCTCAGGCGAGTCCTGCTCGTCAAATGTATCCTACGTACAGCTTGGGTTTTATTTCTTTGAGAGCACCCAGCTTCTGTAACGTCTCTTCGTTTAATCCAGATTTCTTTAGCCTTTGGAGAGGAGAAGGAAAGAGGTTAAATCTACTCAAGCTATTCGCTGTTGGCCATAACATTGCACAGCCAAAAAAAACAGACAAAAAGCAGCCTGTGGGGGGGGGTTCTGGTGTTGTCTGGCCTCTGTCCTACCCAGCTTTCTCTGCTTCAGCAAGCAGAGAGCGTGGGGGAGACTGAGGCTCAGGCTGGTCCATGGAGCCCTCTCAGGTGGGCCCAGGAGCAGCCGCAGCTTCACAGAAACCACTCTCCCACCTCCCAGGGCAGGCTGAGGCGGGGAGGCTCACAGCACACCTGGTCTGTCCCCGTCCCTGCAGGGAGCAGCCCCATGGCTGGAGCAGCCCCGCAGCCCCCAGTCCCTTACCACAGCCTCTGCAAGGCGCAGGTGGGGTGCCCAAGTGGCTCGCACAGCAGCTGCACGCCACCATCTCCCAGGTTGTTCTCGCTCAGGTCCAGGTGCTCCAAGCTCCGGCTGGTGCTGAGCACGGTGCAGAGATCCTGACAGCAGGCACCGGTCAGTTGGCACTTCCACAGGCTGCCGGGGAGGCGTTGGAGAGAGGAGATGTTTGGGCGTTTCACGCACAGGCCTTCAGAGCCAGAGACCTCGCTCACGCTGCCTGCACACCCTCCCCCCGGCTCCTCTGGGTGCCTGGAAATAAATTCCAGGGGGGATTGCTCCAGAGCCTTGCTCCAGGCTTCTTGTGAGGTCTCTGGCACTGGGTATCATCTTCCCAGGATGGGGAACATCCCTTAGATGGGCATGGGCAGGACTGGGCTTCCTCTTGACTGGGGTACCCCCTCATTATTTCTTACAACCACCAAACGCGATCAGGGTGGTTGTTAAGGAGCAAATGTCTATATATGCGCACCCGAAATGTGCTGGTGAATGGAATAACTGCAGCTGGGGCAGCGAGCATACTGCTGCTCCCCCTCGGAGGGCTTTAAATCCTAGTTATCTCATCTGGATGATAACAAATAATCTCATCTAGCTAACGAATAAATAATTTTCTATTTTTAAGCTGTTAGCACCCTGCCTATCGAGGCTCCTGGCACCCACCAGAAGGTGTCCAAGCTGCCCTGGGGAGGGATGGGGACCGGCTGTAGGAGACTCATCGGGGGAGCACAAGTGGGAGGCAGAGGGTCCCTGCAGAGAGCATCCTCCCGCCCCAAGAGCCCCGGCAGCCCCTCACCTCAGTGTCTGCAGCCGGCAGGCAGGATCCCGCAGGCCCTCGCTCAGCTGCCGCACACCACCATCCCTCAGCTCGTTGTCACCCAGGTGCAGCTCCCTCAGGCTGGGGCAGACGGGGAGCACCGCGGCGAGGGCCCCACAGCTCCCCTCCGTCAGCCGGCACTGCCACAGCCTGCGTGGGGCATGGCCGGAGAAGAGGGGCATCGTCATGGCCGCCTGCTGAGCTGCGGGGACTGTGCCCACAGCCCCCTCCACACTAACGGCACCTTTGTCCTGGGGCCGATGGGGAGGAGGACATTTCAGCAGAGAGAAACTGCCCCTGCTCTCAAGGTATCTCGCTTTTATATTTCCTCCCATATCTTGTAGCTTTTTCCTCTTTGACTCCTGTAGTTCCAGGGGTGGGCAGCACCCACAGCCCCCTGAAGGCACTGGCTAGTGGCGAGAGGGACCTGGAAGCTGCTGTCCGCCCCAGCAGAGCCACATCTCCCACCCGGGGCACTGCAGCCCCCTCCCCTGGGCTCAGCATCGCTGCTGGAGCTTAAAACTGCTGCCAGGCTGTAGGGCTGCACCGCCTGCCGCCCTCCTTCCTGGCTCCAGCGCTGTCCCGAGCGGCAGAGATGCTGCTCACCGCCCCGTTCACTCCCCTGCCCCCCGAGCCGAGCCCAGACCCCTTTTCCCGGGGGGCTGTGCAGGTGGGGGGATGTTGCCTGAGCCCTGGGAAATGCCACTGACTCCAGTTTTACCACCGCTGCTCTGCAGCCTCTCTGCAGTCTGTGCCTCTGCCTGGCTTTCTGCCACCTCTGTTTGTAGGGTGGCTGAGATGAGGCGTGTTTGTAGCCCCAAAGGAGAAGTGGGTAAAAAGCTCAAGTTTAAAAGCAGATGGGAAAACCAGAGCTGTCACAGTGGTGGTGGCCCTGCGGGTCATGGGAGGACAGCCAGCGCGCTGCTGCGTAGCCCAGGAGCACGTTATGTCCTTGGAGCGTGCGGCGGTAATTCTTTCTGGTTTTGACACTCCGCTTGCCAAGGCTCTTAGTGCCCACGCAGCGATGCCCCCGGCAGCCCCTCACCTCAGTGTCTGCAGCCGGCAGGCAGGATCCCGCAGGCCCTTGCTCAGCTGCCGCACACCGCCGTCCCCCAGCTCGTTGACACCCAGGTGCAGCTCCCTCAGGCTGGGGCAGACGGGGAGCACCGTGGCGAGGGCCCCGCAGCTCCCCTCCGTCAGCCGGCACTGCCACAGCCTGCGCGGGCGACAGTGCCGTGGCTAAGCCGGGCTCAGTGCTCTCCAAAAACCACCCGCTGCTCTTTGAGCCGGGGCAAGTGCTCAGGCTGTTTAATTAGAGCGGTTCGGGGGAGTGATGTGGCGCCGCAGGGGCAGAGCAGCCACCCGGCCGCAACCCCACCCGAAAGGCACCTACGGGGAGCAAAGCCCAACGCCCCATACCAGAGCTTCTGGACGCCACAGCTGGGCCCCGCCAGTGCCTCGCAGAGTGCCCGCACGCCGCCGTCCTCCACAGGGTTGTCACTCAGGTCCAGCTGGGCCAGGCTGGGCATCGCGCCCAGCACGGCGGCGAGGTCCCTGCAGCCGGCGGCTGTGAGGTTGCAGCAGCCCAACCTGCAGAAGAGATGGTGGTGAGGTTGCCCCGTTCCATCGCCCCTGGTCAGAGAGACCCGGCCAGTGCCCCCAGCTCGAGCCTGGGCACGGGGGTGGGTCCTGCAGAGGCTCTGGGGACACTGTTGGAAAAGGGAGGGGAACACCAGGGCCATCTCCCCATCCCTGGCCCTGAGCTGGCACGCCTGTAACTGCTGTTTGCTGCTCCTTGTTCAGCGTCCCTGGGTGTCGTGACGCTGAGAGCAGCTCAAATGTGCTCCCGAGCACAAACTGCAACCCAAATCTGCAAACTCTAAGGGACAAAATGCCGAAGTGCAGCCGCAAGTGGTTACCCGGCAGCAGCCCCGCTGTGCCGGGCGTGGGAATGGAGAGGTGAGGCGACCAGACAGCGTCCGCTCAGCCGGGGGGTAAAGGTCTGGGGGCAAACCACTAATATTGCTTGAGTGGGTGAGATCGATCTGCCTCACTCTTGAAGTTTCAGAGAGATTCCCTCTTTCAAACCTCGTTGTGCAGGCTGAATCTATACCAGGGGAAAATGCGGGAAATGGAAACACCCCCCAAAAAAAAATAAAACGGAGGGGAAAATGCAGACACCACTAAGGGATGGTTCATCCCCTTCCCAGAAATGCTCGGTGGGGTGAACCCAGTTCTGCAATTACATGTTTCTACATGGTGTGTGGCCAGCCCTGTCCCTGCCCGGGCACACAGGGACCCAAAAACTCCCACAGCAGCAGGGCAAGAGCCCGGGGAGAAGGTGCCTGAGGTGCACAGAGACACCCACAGACAAGCAAACAGCAGGGACAGTAGCACAGGCCTCTTCTCTAACTTCTCCATCTGGGCTCGGCACTGAAAATGAGCGCCCTCTCTTTCCTACAGTGTCCTAGTGGGGACTCATCCATTTAAAAATGTGGAACTAAATTATATTGATGGAAAAGGCAATAATACTTGTCACCCCTGTGACAAGTAGGTCTGTGATGCCTCAAGCTATCCTCAGCAACAGCAGCAGCAGTAAATGGGCCTTTCTTATTTCTTTTTTTTTTTTCTTCCCTCTTCCAGGCTCACAAGAAGAGACAAATGGTCCCGCAGCCTCCCAGTGCTGGCGACGTCCCTTACCGCAGCGTCTGCAGCGGGCAGGCGCCGCATCTCAGCCCCTCGCACAGCAGCTTCATGCCGCCGTCCCTCAGGTCCTCGTTCCCAGCCAGGTCCAGCTCCGTCAGGGAGGGTTTTACGCTGAGGATGGCGGCCAGAGCCCCACAGCAGGCGCCCGTGAGCTGACACCGATTGAACCTGCAAGAGAGATGCGGAGAGGAGCCACGGAGCCGCAGGGACGCACCAGCCGAGCCCTCCCTGACTCAGCCACCACAAGCCAGGTTGGTCTCCCTGGGCACCTCCCGGGAGCAGAAGAGCCCGTCCCGCCGTGCGGCGAGCCGTGGCGGCACGTGCTCATCCTCCCCATGCAGCGAGGAGACCCAGCCAGGCCGGCGGGGCTTTGCTTGCTTCCCCATTTCACCCGGCAGAGAGGAGCGATGTACCTCAGCCTCGTTAATTTACAGCCTGATTTTTCCAAGGCTTGACAAAGCAGATGGATGGGTGACTCCTTCCCCTCCTCTTGCTTCTCCCTGAAAACAAAGAGATGCATCCTATTACTATTCCTACTCCTAGCCTATTCCTATCCTACTCTATTCCTACTCCTATCCTATCCCTACTCCTATTCTAGTTCTAGTCTAGTCTAGTCTAGTCTATGTCCATGCTATCCTATTCCTATTCCTACTCCTACTCCATTCTACTCCTATCCTAGTCTATTCCTACTCCTAGCCTGTTCCTACCCTAGTCTTTTCCTACTCCTATCCTATTCTAATTCTAGTCTAGTCTAGTCTGTCTATGCTATCCTATTCCTATTCCTACTCCTACTCTATCCCTACTCCATTCTATTCCTATCCTACTCTATTCCCATCCTATTCCTATCCTATCCCTACTCCTACCCTATCCTATTCTAAGTCTAGTCTAGTCTAGTCTAGGTCTATGCTGTCCTACTCCCATCCCTGTTCCCACACTGCTCCTTGGCCACCGGCTGTGCCCCTCGGTCACACCGGTATCCCCTTGCCGGTGTCCCGGCATGGCGGGAGGACCGGCCTTGCCGTGGGCTCCTCGGCAGGGTCACGGCAGCTCTTTGAGCTCTGAGGGATTCACCGCTCTGCGGCTTGGGGCCTCACGCACCAACGCGCCTTCTTGGCCGGCTGCGGGTCCGCACAGTCCTCCGGGTCGTCCCGCAGAAAGGAGCAGTTCCCCAGGTCAAGCGACTCCAGCTTGGGGAAGTTTTTTACGCTGAAGGAAAGGACCATCTGATCGAAGCGGTTAAGGTTGAGCCCCTGTAGGTTCACCCCCATGAAAGAATCTAAGGCGGTCGCCACCAAACGCTCGTCCTGGGTCTCGTACAGACAGTGGCAGATCTCCAGCTCGCGGATCACGGCCGGCTCCTGCATCAGCAAAGCCAGGGCCGTTTTCTGGCTGTTCTGGAGCCACGCCAGTAATTCCTGCGTAATCCTGGGTGTGATTTTACACCCCGTCTTCTCCTCCAGCTCCCTCCTGCGGTCCTCATTTAAGAGCCCAAAGAGGAACCGTACGGTTAGCATCAGGTAGTTACTGGAGTTGCTGTAGCTCTCCAGCAGCTTCTTCACATCCCTGGAGGGACCAGTGGGGAGGTCCTGCGCCTCCCCTTCATCTTCCAGCAGGTAGAAGAGCGCCGCAAAAAACTCCTGGAAGCTGAGGTGGATGAAGCTGTAGGTGCTGACACAGGAGATGTCCCTCTGGAAGACGTGCTCGCTGAGGAGGAGTGGGAGGGCTTGTCGCTGGTCCAGCACATACCCATGCACCTCCTTCTCCTCAAAGAGGACCTTCTGCTTCCAGACACCATCGACTGCCAGGCAGCACAGACTCCTGAGCACCGTGGGCACGTCTGGCTTCAGCCGGCCTCTCAGAGACTGGAGCAGGGCAGAAAGGTAGAGGATGTAGATCCCCGTCGTCGTCTTCGGGCTTTGGGCGAGACCTCTTGTGCCGCTGAACTGCTTCTTCATGACGGTGCAGACGATCCAGCACACAATGGGCACCAGGCACATGGTGAAGAGTGCCTCGTTCCCTCTGACGAACTGGAAGACGGCAGCCGCCTGCTCTGCGTTGTTGAAAAACTTGTGAAAATATTCCTTCCTCTCCACCTCGGAAAACCCCACGATTTCAGCATAGCGCTCGCACTTCAGGAACCTGCTCAGTTTCCGCAGGGCGGCCGGCCTCGTGGTGATGAGCAGGGAGCTCTCAGGCAGGAACCTCCTGCGGAAGAGGCTGCTCAGAGTGATTTCCACTAGGCTCTTCTCCTTGGGCTGGGAGCACAGCTCAGGCTCAGGCAGGTGGAAGGAGAAGCGGAGCTCATCGAATCCGTCGATCACAAACAGGAGCTTCTCTGGCTGCTCCAGCACCTTGTCGAGCGGCAGAGAGCCGCTGGGACAGCACTGGGTGATGAGCTCGGCCATGCTGGCCTCTCTGGTGAGGAGGTTGCCCTCCCGGCAGTGGATGTAGAAGACGTAGTCAAACTTCGCAAACACCTTGTCAGACGCCCAGTCCAGCATGATCTTCCTGGCCGTCATCGTCTTGCCCATGCCCGCAGCTCCCACGAGCACAACCACCTTGGGGGTCCAGCCATCGGGGCCGGGATCAAAGAGGTCATCGACAGTGATGGAGGAGCTGGCTTGCTCCTTCATGATCTCCGCATGCCGCTGCCCCATGGCCATGATCTCGTGCTCCCGTTCCTCTTCGTCACGGTGCTTGTTGACAATCAGCAGCTTCGAGTACCTGCTCTCCAGGCTCACGCTGTCACCCACCCGGGCGTTTTGGTCCTTTATGTGGCTGTAGGCCTGGCATATGGCTTTTTTGTAATTCCTCTGGTAATCTGGAAGGGTGGGAGGCCTCTTCACGCACCTGCGGACCGCAGGGCAAGCCGCAGCAGAGCCCTCCCACGCTTCTCCCCGCCAGCAGCTACCTGGTGATGAGGAACCCAGCAGAGGAGCAGACCCCAGGGCAGGAAGAGAAAGGGGTGTTAGTGGGCAGCATCACTGAGCCTCTGACACCCCCAAAATCCTCTTCCACCTCCTCCTCCCTGGAGGAGCCCCCCACACCCTGCCACAGGGACCCCCAACCCACCGCCCTTTCCGTAGCATCCTCCTGGCCCCAACCACACACTCCTGCAGTCACAACCCCCAGGACACGGTGCCCGGGACCCTGCGAGATGCTGTACTCACCGGGGAGCTGCTTGGCCTTCCCACCTTTCTCCCTTTTTTCCTGGAGCTTGTCAGCAGCATTGAGGAGATGGATGTGCTTAAAGACAATTATTGCCACATCCAGGGCGTCCTCCCCGCCGTAGGAATTCATCATGAGGTTCTTCGTGTCGATCCAGTCAGCCTTTTCCAGCCGCCCCCAGGGGATGCAGCTCCTGCCTTGCAGGTCTCCATTCGCCAGCGTGTGCCGGAATTTTTTAAAGTTGATCTCGGAGAGATCTTCCAGGGCCTGGAGCAGCAGGTCCCCAGCAGTGTCCTGCGGGCCGCTGCTGCTCGGGGCGCTCTCCTTGCTGCCGCGCCCCCCCATGGGGAGAGCCCTGACACCTGGCTAATGCACGGCCCTGCGCCTGTGATGGGGGGACGAGGTTTGGGGAAAACATCCTGTAAGGAGCCTCCACGGCCCCGCAGCCCAGCCCCATCCCGGCGGGGATGTCTCTGCCCTGGGGGAGCTGTGCCCCCTGCTGCCCCCAGCCTCCCTACCCCGTGCCCCCAGCCAGGCACCACAGTCCTGCCTGCTGTACCCCTGCCTGCTCCCTGCCCAAACCATCCCCACCAGCACCAGCACAAGGAGCAGTGGGGCGGCAGTCCAGGGGCCACCAGAGCCTCACTAGAGCCACGTCCCACCATGCAAGCAGCATCCCTCCTGGGAGAGCTGTAGCCCACCAGGAGAAAAATGTCTCCACCGAGGGAGCCGTACCCCACCGGGAAAGCAGCGTCCCCACCAGCAGAGCCGTGTCCCCACCAGAAGTCAGTCAACCTACCAGGAGAACCGTGTCCCCACCAGCAGAGCGATGTCCTCACCAGAAAAGCAGTGGCCAGCCAGGAGATCAGTGTCCTGGCCAGGAGAGCTGTATCGCCACCAGGACACCCAGGTCCCCCCCAGCAGAACCAGTGTCCCCCGAGGGTCAGAGCGGGGCAGCCAGCCCTGCTGCGGAGCGAGGCTGCTCCAGCCCACCTGGGACCCACCATGCAGCACCACGGAGCCCGACAGGTTTGCAGGGACGGCCGGAGACCTTCATCGTCGGGGCAAAACCCAGCCGGTGAGCTGCACAAGCATTACGATTTCCTGTACGGGCAGAGCCTTGCTTTGAAAGCATGCCGCTGCTTCCTTCCCTCTCAGGTCAAAATTATCACATTTCATGACCTTTCTGCACCTCACTTACTTTCCCCTTCTCTTCTCATCTCTTCTTAGCACTGGCTCCTTCCTTCTCACGTGGCAGCCGAGGGTTGTGCTGAAGGAACGGAGACCCTGGTGCCCGGCGTGGCTGAGCCAGGTGGTGGGTTTTGCCACTTCTCCTTGAAATTCATCTTGCCGCAGAGCTGAACACACCCGTTCTGGTGTCCCACCCCCAGGGAAGGGTCTGGCCCACCAGCAGCCTCACCAGATGGTGGACGTGGCTCTGCTCCCCCCTGGGCAGCAGGAATGGGTCACAGCATGGGCTTTGGGGCCAAGCAAAAAGCTTCGAGAACTCAGGCTGCTGTAAGGGTGACAGACCTAAAGATAGGATCAGCCAGAGCTGCTGCCAGGGGAAGGAGCAGCCCTGATGGTGAAATTCGGGTTGAATTTGGGCTGCAACACCCCCCCAAACCGTTTGCAGGCTCCTGGCACTGAAAACAAGCCGTAAGCAAACAGCCGAGGGCAGCTTGGTCAGCCCATGGGTCGGGTCAGTGCAAAAACCTCTCGGGCAAATGCAGCCGGTGCATGGGGAGGGCATGGGTGGGCGGGCGAGTGGGGGCGAGGTGGCTGAGCCCCCCCCCCAGGAAATGCTTTTGTGGTCCCGAGTGAGGCACAGGCAGGAGCACACAGGCGTGAAGAAAAAAAAAAAACCACCCAACTCTTTCTGAGACTGAAACTGTAAAAGGGCCTGTGAAACAACTTTGTGGGAGGTCACGGTGTAGAGTGTGAGAAGAAACCAAGAGCAGGTTCTGCCCCACCTACAGCTCCTGCTGCTGTTAATGGTGTTCGCAGAAAAAAGGTGAAGTGTCCAGAGGGGAAGCTCCAGCCACTGCAGCCACAGCGTTGTCATGGCTTAAACCTGGCCGACTTAAACCACACAGCTGCTCGCTCCCACCCCCGGGAATAGGGAAGAGGGTTGGGAGGGGAAGGAGACTCGTAGGCTGAGATAAAAACAGTTTAATAATTGAAATAAAATTAAATTAATGATAATAATAGTAACAGTAGAAAATACAAAGGGGTAATGCACAGTGCGACTGCACACCACAGACTGACCTAAGCCCAGCCTGGTCCTGGCTAGTGATCCCAGAGAAGAGAGAATCCTGAAACCACCATCCCAGGAACCTGAGTGGAGCTTCCTGATCACCCCCCATCTATACATGGTGAAAAAACAGCCCTTGAGATAAACGGGCGAAGCCAGCAGCCGTGCAGATGCCTGCTTTCGAGAGACACAGAGGGGTGAGGAGTCTGCACGTCAGCCAAGTGTCAGGGACCAGCCCGAACTGTAACAGGCCCCTGTGTACAGGCGCTGGGGGAACACGGTGCGTGAGGCTGCGTGTCCAACCCGGGACCTACCACGTACGGGCAAAGCGGGTTCAGGTCCTTGCCCCAGGACGACAGCCAGAGACCACCAGAGACCCTTCCCCAGGTTTAGCAGCTTGCACAATGTATTAACATATGCATTAGATTGCCTGGAAATAGGTGGGTGCTTCTTGGAAATGACATGAATATTCATTTCTTTTAATGTATATAAGGAGTGTGCCTCGCGTGGTAAGAGGAACAATCCCCCATGCACCTAGCGCCTGCTCCCTAATGCTCAGCTGAGTGTTACAGAGTTCTGCATTTACCAGGTTTTGGTGACACACACTGAGCACAACGTTGTACAATATGGAATGTGCCAGTGGCCTGTCTGGGTCCGTTGCTCTGGCTCTGCTCCCTGCCAACTTCTTGTGCACCTGCACAGGCAGCACATGGGGACTTGGAAAGTCCTTGATTTCTTAGCAGCAGCTAAAAACATCAGTGCGTTATCAACATCCTTCTCGTAGCAAATCCTGTACTGAATGTGTAACACAGCACTATTCTGGCTACTAAGGAGGAAGGAAAAAAAACCTAGTTCTATCCCAGCCGAAACCAGGACACGTGTCCTGGGCAGCACGAAGACAAAGCAGACAAGAGCAAAACCTACTTGGCCGATGGCGAAGCCTTTCGAAGCTGTGTGGACGTGCCACGCTTGACTCAGAAAGGCACTTTGGGTTTGGGATTTCTACCAGCAGCTCGTGATTACAGGGTGTCAGCCAGAGGACAGAAGTATCTTGGGTGGAGAGACCCAAACCGACATCAGGCCAAGCCCCGTTGCTGCCGGGATCCCGGCGCGCTCCCGTTTCCCTGAGCTTTACCCATCTTACAGCGATGGCGGCCAGGCTGGGTTAGATTAGTGCAAACTCGAGCGTGGGGGGTTTTTTTAAAAAAGATAAGGGCTGGTCTAGTGTATTGAGAGTGATGCTGGGGAAGCTGAAAGCCCGTCTGATTTTATTGCTGCGGTGGCCAGCCGGCAGCAGCTGCGAAGGGCCGTGTCCCCAGCCTGGCGCGGTGCCGGCACGGCTGCCCTCAATCTGAACCTCCTGCCTGCCGTGGGCACATGGGGATGTGGTTTGGCGGGTGCTGCTTCCACCGGGGCGGGGACGGGGCCTCACCAGCAGCCCGAAACCAAACTGTGTCGTCCCACGCTGCAGTCCCAACTGCCAGCAGCCCCAGTCCTCCGGCAGAAGGTGAAACCCATGGGCGCGCTCGGCAGCGGGGGCCGGGAG
This sequence comes from Strix uralensis, assembly GCF_047716275.1. NCBI lineage: Eukaryota > Metazoa > Chordata > Aves > Strigiformes > Strigidae > Strix > Strix uralensis. The sequence continues at coordinate 13,147,758 of NC_133986.1, forward strand.
AGGGCTCTGAGGTGCCCGAGCTTTTCCCGTTGCTCCCCATCACAGGAAGATGTACGCAGCCCTGTTTCATGCTGGGGCGCTGGCAGTGGAGGCAGATACAGTGAACCTCATTTTGTTTTGAGAGGCCGGAGGAGCAGCCCTGGGTGTCACCGCAGCCGACCTGCCTGTCTGGGGGCTGCGAGGGTGCTGTCCGGAAAGCGGGTTCCTCTCTTTCGGTCAGTAATCACACACTCAGGAGAGACATTACTTATTAATCTTAGGGTTGCGCAAGCCTCGGTGCTCAGTAGTTTCCTACAAATCAAGCACACCAACCGAACTTTTTGAGCTATATTTATAGACAAAACTTGGAGAGTTAGTAATTTGCCAGGTCCATCCTCTCTACAATGATTGGTCAGTAATTTACATACAATTATAATACTGTTGACACGATACTACTACGTGTGCTCAGGGGGTCTTCACTTGGGCAAGGGGCTTCTTGACCTACAGGTGTGATTTTTAATATTAGAATGAGGGAGTTCAGCGAAGGATACGCGGGCCTTACGTTTGCTTGCCAAGTTGGCAACGTACCCTCTGCAAGGTCTAACGGCGCCCGGATGTCCTTGCTCAAAGGCGGTGATCTCCTTGTCCTGCTGATTAGGGATGCTGGTTAGGAAAGATCATCTTTCTTGACCAGTTTGTGACCAACAGCTCTGACCACCCGTCAGAAGAGGGGATGTAACCGCTCCTCACCTTTCCTCCCCCTCTCCAAAGCCTGAGTGCACAGGGACTAAACGCAGGGGGCTATCAGATGCTGCCTGCCCTGACAGAGATAAAGCCCTGCCTATAAAGCAGATGTATCGAGCCAGGCTCCTCGGAGCCATCCCAGGCTCCTGGGGACCGGGGGGAGCCCGGCTGGTGGCTGCTGGCAAGTGGGGCCGGGCCTCGGCAAGCCAGCTGCGGGAGAGGGGGCTGCCTCACTGCCAACGGCCCCCCCAGAAAGGGGAGGGGGCAGAAAAATTGAAAAGGGAGGCTGGAAGCAAGCTTGGAGAAATCATCCAAAAAGCTGGCGCTCTCCCGCCTGCGTTTTTGTCCCAGAAATGCTGTTTTGGTGGGGCTGGGCTCTCGCAGGGGGGGTCTGTGGGTGAGCTGGTGGAGGGAAGCCCCCAGCTCCTTCTCACCCCGAAGCGGAGCGTCCTGACCCCGGCTCCGGGAGCGCGGGTGGCAGCTCCCCCAGGGACGATGCCTGGCCACCGCGGTGTCCCCAGGGCTGTGACCATGGGGTTTGGCGAAGGGGCCACCAGCCAAGCTCCGCTGTGGTGCAAACAAGCCCCGGTCGGGGTAATTGGCCAGCTTATTTGCTGCCAACGTAGCCCGAAATGCTGGGGGAGTGGAAAAAACCTCTGCACAAATAGATGCTGGGAAGAGATCTGCAGCCAGGCTTGGTCTTATCTCTAATTATGTGTCTGCCTGAGCTGCAGCTGGCTCCTGGGATGTCTGGCTGTATTCGGCTCCTGGAGTTTCCCTTGAAGCCTGCTGGGAGCCCGGGCTACAAGCAGCGCCAATTAATAGCCACCCTGGGGAGAGGCAGCCGCCGTGGCAGGGAGCGGCCGTCCCACGGGACGTGGGGAGCAAACAACCCCCTGGGCGATGCCGCTGAAACACCGGGATGGGGCCAGAGGTTTCAGCTGGGGAAAGGAGCAACCCCATGAAAACATCAGGAGAAAATTAAAACAAGGAAACCCCCCACCCCGAGTGCCGGCAGGCTGGGTTTTGAAAGTCCTTCCTTTTCAAAAATGCTGTAGCTGTGGTGTTGCAAAACATGGGCACCCTCGTGATCCAAAACGGCCGTTTCCACGGTCAAAAGCCAGCCGCGGGCAGGAGAGCAGCTTGCTAAAACCCGCTTCAGCCCCTCCCCACCCAAAAGGAGAAGAGAGGCAGAAATTTTCAGCTCGTGCAGAGCAAAACAACCAGCGTCAACCTGAGGCATTTTCCAGGTCTGCAAGCAGGAAAAAAAAGACCAGCAAACCACGTTTCAGCTTATAGCAGGCTGGAGGGGGGTTGTGTGCGGGTTCAGCAGGGTTTTCAGTGGAAATGCTGCAGCCAGCGCTGCTGCAGCCCCCGGGCCAGCGGGTCCCTGTGGCCTGGGTGTGCTGGGCTGAAAACACTCGGGTAATGTCGCGCCCACTTTGATCAGGGATGCCTTATTTTTCCACTCTGCCGATACGTAATTTGTTTCTGTTTTCAGAGGCCGGGAAACCCTGATTCACCCCATCCCACGGGGGATGCTTCCCAGGGCTGGGGGGTGCGGGGAGGGCTGGGGATGGGCCGAGCGCGTGGCGGGGGGTGGGATGCCACCCCTCTTCCCGCTCCATCCCACCCGGGTGCCTCCGACATTGGGGTGCGGGTCCCCCCTGGCCGGGGTGTCCCCGGGGCGGGGGCATTTCTACCCTCCGCCGTCTCCATCGCTCCGGCGGCTCTGCATCCCGCTCTCCTGTTGCTCAGAGATGTGGAGGCAGTTGCTAAGAGACACCGAAACGTCAGTATCTGGCCCTCAAGGAAAAAAAGAGAGAAAAAAAAAAAAAAAAGAGACAGAGAAAGAGAGAGACAAGGGAGGACGAGGAGGAGGAGGGGAGGAAGGAGGTGGGGAAAGACCTGCTCCCATTGCCAGGCTCGGCATCAGCCTTGGCCGCGGCTGCGGGAGCCGCTTGCCCAACTTGTCGGCCTTGGGGGCGAGGGCGGCCGCCCGGGGACCCCCCATCTCACCACCCCAGCCCCACGGCCGTGGGGAGCCCAGCTCCACTCATCCCCCCAGCTGGCGTGAGTACCCCGGGGGACCCCCGGCACTGCTGGAGGCATCGGGGGCCTGGGAAGAAGGGGGGTGGCCGTGGCGGCGGTGTCTGTCCCCCCGCCCCGGTAAGATGGGGCAGTGGGGCGAGGATGGAGCTGGGGAGGGCATGGGCGAGGGAGGAAGGAGCAAAGATGGGCAGGCGGCAGCGGGGGGCGAGAGGAGGCTGGGGGGGACCCCGGGTGGGTGCCGGGGGGGGTGCCACGGGAGAGGGCGGGGAGGGCATCCCCGGCACCGGGCTGAGCTGGCAGCAGCGGGGGCTGGCAGGGAGGTTGGGGAGTGGGCACCCCCCCGGCTCTGGCCACCGCCGGCTGGGTGAGCTGACCAAGGTCAGCAGGGCTGGGGGTTGGTTTTGGGCTGAAATCCCCAGGGCGTGGGGTTGGAGGAGTGGGGTGGCCCCATCACGGGTTGGGAGGGGGGCACGGGGAGGGAGCGGGTGCCCCACATGGCCACGAGCCGCGGCCCCCCCATCAGGGCGTGTGGCCAGCACGGCTTCCTCCCACCCCTCTTCCTCGCAGGCAGCCGAAAACGGCCCGACGCCGTCCCCACCGCCGCCCCGGGGCTCGTCGTGCCCCCGGCGGGGGGGATTGATCGTACCCCCCGAATGCCGCCGGCACGCCCGCCGCATCGCTCCGGTAGCTCGTTGCCCGGCCCCGCTCCCCACCGCCGCTGCCGGCAGCCCTCGGCCTGAGCGGGCGGGCGGGCGGCCCTTTCCCCGCGGTGTCATGGCCCCTGCCACCCCGTGAGGGTCCGGGCCTCCCCGCCGGCTGGGGCTTCGCCGCCGCCCCGCCATGCTGCTGGGCCCCTGGCTGGTGGCGGCGGCGGCGGCGGCGGTGGCAGCGGGCGCCGGGGCGGGCTGCCCGGTGCTGTGCACGTGCCGTGGGCAGGCGGTGGACTGCAGCGGGCAGCGGCTCTTCTCGGTGCCCCCCGAGCTGCCGCTGGACACCGGCAACCTCAGCCTGGCCCACAACCGCATCGCCAGCATCCCGCCGGGCTACCTGGCCTGCTACGGCCAGCTGCGGGCTCTCGACCTGCGCAACAACTCGCTGGCGGCGCTGCCGGCCGGGCTCTTCCTGGGCGCCCGGCGCTTGGCCCACCTCGACCTCAGCTACAACAACTTCAGCTCGGTGGCGGCCGACATGTTCCTGGAGGCCAGCGGGCTGCTGCGCCTCGACCTCAGCCACAACCCCGGCCTGCGGCGGGTGCACCCCCAGGCCTTCCGTGGGCTGGCGCAGCTGCGGGAGCTGGATCTCAGCTACGGGGGGCTGTCGGCCATCAGCCTGGATGCCCTGGAGGGGCTGCCGGGGCTGGTGGGCTTGCGCCTGGGGGGCAACCCCTGGGTGTGCGGCTGCGCCATGGAGCCCTTCCTCAAGTGGCTGCGGGGACGCATCCAGCGCTGCGCCTCGGGTAGGTCCCGCCTGTGTCCCCCCCTTGACACCCCTCTCGTTTTGGGGGGGGCAGCTGGCCCTGACACCACTCCCTCGGCAGATTCGCAGCTGGCCGAGTGCCGGGCCCCCCCTGAGGTGGCAGGAGCCCCCCTGCTCTCCCTGACGGAGGAGAGCTTCCAGGCCTGTCACCTCACCCTGACGCTGGACGACTATCTCTTCATCGCCTTCGTTGGCTTCGTTGTCTCCATCGCCTCGGTGGCCACCAACTTCCTGCTGGGCATCACCGCCAACTGCTGCCACCGCTGGAGCAAGGCCAGCGAGGACGAGGACGTTTAGGTACCGCCGACGTCGCCGACGTCCCCCCCGACCTGGCCACCCCCCCCGCGGGGACGCCGGACTGTGCCTTGTCCTCGTCCCCTCCCGCCGCCCCCCATGCTGGGGTAGCCCTCGAGACGCTGGCCCCACCGTGGCAGGGGAGACCCGGGGACGGATCCTCTTCCTTTTGCCCCAAAACGGGGAGTTTTTGCCCCAGCGGGCACTCTCCAGGATTGTCCCCCCCAGCACCATGAGCTTGGAACCCCCCATTCCCGCTACCCAGGGCCGGTGGAGGCAGTGGCACGGGGGCCCCACGGGAGCCTCCGCGCGGCTCCGGACAGTGGGGGCTGGGGGCTGCAGCAGGGAGCAAACCTCTCTCCTTGGGAGAGAGACCCCCAAAAATGGCCTTGGGGGACACCAGCCACCCTCCCTGGGGAAAACCAAGGAAATCCCCGCTTTCAGCCCAAAAGCAGCACTGGTGGAGCCCCACCGAATCCTGCCCATGCTCTCCTGCCTCCCCGAAAAGCCGCGGGGGGGCCAAGCCCAGGACCTGGTGCCTGCACCCAGCTCAGCACTGCCGCTCCCATGGGAGGGACCCGGGGGACGCCTGCGCCTTGCCGGTGACACCGGGCTGTGCTGGGACAGCACTGGCAGCGGGCCGAGCTGCGAGCATCTCCCTGGGGGGGCCCCTCCCGGCCACGTTTCGGTCCTTGCCTTTCTCTTCCAAAGTCTTGCGCAGGTTCGGGGCCAAACCGGGCACTGGGCATCGCCGGGGGACCCCCTCGCCTCGTCCCTGCTCGCCGATGTGGGATGGCTGGGAGGCGAAAGGAATGCCAAAAAAAAAAGACAAAAAAGAAAAAAAAAGACAAAAAAAAACAAAGCAAGCCAACGACCCCTCTGTCCGGCCAGGGCGGCCGCCATCCCCCGGGGCGTGTTTCACCCAGTCTTGGTGGCCAGTCCTGCGGCCAGCGTGCGGCAGCGGGGCTGAGGGGGCCCCGCACCCCCAGGAAGGGTCGGCCCGTGAGTTGTTTCATTTTCTTACCGCGTCCCGCCCTGCGTGGAGGCAGAGTGTAGATGTGGGTGCAGTTTAAAACCAAACCAACCACCAAAAAAAAGGCGAAAACAGGGAAAAATGAGGCAATGTGCTGGCTCGGTGATGCCACCCCCACCGCTGAGCATCTCCCGGGGCTGGGACCCCCAGAAGCACCGTGGAGGCAGCGGGTTGGGTGCAGGTGGCAGCGCCCCGGGGTTGCACCGGGGGTAAGACCCGGGGACGGGGCCTCGCCCTGGCTCCCGGGGCCGAGCTGCGGGGAGGCGGGGGGCCCCAGGACCGGCCACCCTGAGCTGTGACGAGATGGGCCTGCGCCCCCCGTCAGGCTGGACCCGCAGCAAGATGGCACCCACGGTGAGCTTGCACCCACGGTGAGCTTGCACCCCCATCGTGGCTGCACCCCAAGGCCCGTGCCCACAGGAGGGCAGCAGCCCCCAGCTCTGCGTCCCAGGATGGGGCACCTGGGCTCTTTTTCCTTTATTTTCCCTTTTTTTTTTTTTTTTTTCTTTTTGGTAAGTCTGAGACATCCCCCCCAGACACCCTCTGGACGCCGAGGACAAGACGCGTCCCTCCGTCGGCAGCTCCTGGCCGCACTGCAGGGCCAGCGGAGCAAGAGCGAACACGTCCCCAGTGCCCGGCTCTCTGGCCCGACCCGTTTTCTCTCTTTCCAAAGCAAAAATGGCCCGGTCCTCACGCTTCGCCCCGTCCCACTGCGGGGAGGGCAGGGACCCACCCTTGGGTGCAGGACTGCGCCAGCGTCTGCCCGGCCGGGCACAGTGATGTGTGTCCCCAGGACGGGTGGGTGTCCCCGTCCCCACGTCGCCGCCACCTCCTGCCCTGCAGCGAGCTGGGGAGCACCTGGCCATGGAGGTAGCCACCCTGCCCTCCCCCCCGGCTTCTCCTTCCCTTTGCCTCATCCTCATCCTCACTCTCATCCTCTTTTTCTTTTTTTTTTGTTTTCTTTTTCTTTTCTTTTTCTTTTTTTCTTTTTCTTTTATTGTTTCTCTATCCCTTTATCCCTTTCCTTTCCTTTCCTTTCCTTTCCTTTCCTTTCCTTTCCTTTCCTTTCCTTTCCTTTCCTTTCCTTTCCTTTCCTTTCCTTTCCTTTCCTTTCCTTTCCTTTCCTTTCCTTTCCTTTCCTTTCCTTTCCTTTCCTTTCCTTTCCTTTCCTTTCCTTTCCTTTCCTTTCCTTTCCTTTCCTTTCCTTTCCTTTTTTCCATTTTATTGACTGTTTTTTCTTTTCTTCTTTCTTTTCTCTCTTTTTTCTTTTCTTTTTTCCTTTTCCTTTTTTCTTTTCTTTTATTCTCTTCTGCTCTTCCCTCCTTCCATCCTTTCCCCCGCCCTCCACACTACCCCCAGCATGGGTGGGATGGGTGGGTGGGGAAGGCAAAGGGGGAAAAGCCAAATTCCCCCCCCCCAGGGTCTTTGTACAGAGCAACATTTTATAACCGCGGACTTTTGTAAAACAGCGAGCACTTTTTCAGAGCTGAACCTCAACAATAAAGAGCATCAGCGCAGCCCAGCTCGGGGCCGCACACGTGTGTGGCAGGGACACGTGTGTGCGGTGGGAACACGCGTGTGCGGCACGGACACACATGTGCAGCAGGACACGCGTGTGCGGGGCGGGGAGGGCGGTGGCCCACAACCTGCAGAAGGCATCAGTCGTGTTTTGCCCTCCCGGCGCTTCCTGTTATTCCTCCAGCAGCATCTCCCGGCCCCGGTGGGGCCCAGCTGCCGGCTGCCGGGTCACCGCCGTGTCACCTCGCTCCCCGGGACCCCCCTCCCGCCCCGGGGCCGTCGGGCGGGGGGACGCGGGGGCTCCTTCGCCTTTTGCGAGAGGTCGGGCAGCAGCTGTGCCGCGTCGGCGCCGGGGGTGGGGGGGGGGCGGGGGCAGCCCCCGCTGCCCACCCGCGTCACGGGCTGAGCCTGCTCGGCGCCATCCAGCTCACTGGCTGTTGGCAGCACCCGCCGCCACGGCCATGGGGTGCCCGGTGCCCCCCTGCACCCCCGGCGCTGCCCTGCCTGTCCCCCCAAACCGCTGCAGCCAGCCGATGTCCACCCACCCGTCCCTCCCGCCGTCCACCCATCCGTACGTCCTTCCACCCATCCACCCACCCGTCCTTCCAGACGTCCCTCCATCCCTCTATACCTGCACCCATCTTCCCCTCCGTCCCAACACTTGTCCGTCTGTCCATCCATCCACCCGTCCACATACTCTATCCCCACCTCCCTTCCCCAACCTCCCCCCATGACCCAAATTTTCCCTCCACCACCTTTTCCACCCCTTTTTCTCTGCCCTCCCTCCTCCCTCATCCCCTCCACAACCCAGGAGGATCACACCAGTGTGTGGGGACAACCGGACCCTCGGGGGTCCCACACCACAGCTCTTCCCCACCTTTCGCCCCTTGGCCGGCTGAAGGCCCTTGAACCTCGGGAAACACAGGAGAGAAAAAAAAGCCCAAACTCTCTTCTCCATTTCACCCAATTTTCTCTCTTTCAGCCCCCACCTCATCATTCACAGCCGACGCTCTCCCTCCCCAGAGCCCCCAGCACTTGCCACAACCACCTGATGCTTTTTCTTCTCTGAACACAGGGAGAATCAGCCCCCCAAGGGGTGTTGGGAGCCAAATTTTGGGTGGGCTGCCCAGGGCTTGGCGTGGTGGGGACACCCCTGAAACAGCCCCCGCTCCGTCGCCCGCTCCGAAAGCCGGCAGCTCTCACCCATTATTTTCTTGGCTATTTCTGAGCCGCAAGGTCTGTCGAAAGCTCCTCTGCGCGGCGAGGAAGCACAGCTTCAGCAAATCCACATTTTCCCAGCACAAATTAGAGCTGGACCCCCCTCCCCACCATGGCGCGGGGATGCGGGGTCCCCCCTCCGTTTGCTTTGGGGGGGATGTGTGAAGGCAGCCCAGAGCCGGGCTGTAAACAAGGAGGTCACTTCAAAGGGGACACCCGGGGACATCAGCCCGGCTTAGCACACCGCCAAATTATTTCGGCACCCCCCGGGTGGGATGCTGGGGGGGGGATTGAACCTCCTGCTTGGCCATTTGGTAGCTTGAAACAGCAGCTCGGGGCTGGGAGGCTCCCTGGGGTGCAGGGGAGCTGGCTCCTGCCACTGTCCCCATCCCCGCTGGCCGTGCTTCATCCATCACCCCGTGTCTCCCCGCTGCAGCCCCCCCACATTTTCGCTCCGACCAAAGGTCCTTGTGTGGAATATTCTCCTTTTTTTCCAGAGCCACATCCTTGCAGCACATGATTTGGGGACACACAGCCGTGCCCCACAGACCCCAGCCAGGCTTGAGTCTGCTGCAGCGAGCCAAAGCATCACTTCTTGGGGGTCGAGGATCCCAAGATTCACCCCAGGGGAGCACCCCCCTGCTCCCCGTCCTTCCCAGAGTTTCCCGAGGATGCTCCCAGTTTCAGCAGGGTCCCGCTCCCCATCCCCCTGTCCCATGGTCCTGGCTGTCCCCCCTCTATCTCCCCTCCTCATCTTTCCTCCACCGCACTGCCGCAGGAAGGCAACACCTTCCTTATCTCCTTCCGACGGGTGGTCCAGGCCCCCGCTGCCCCTTCCCTCCCCCCCGGCTCCGGCCTTGGTTTTTTTCTGAAGTGTCGCTGCATTTCCCCCCAGAGACTCCTCAGCTAAACATTTCCCTCCTGGAAGGGAAAGGGAAATCTCCAAGAGGCGGATAGAAAGTCGGCGGCTCCCGTCTCCGCTGGCAGCGAGCCCTGCAGCCATTTCCGTGCCGGCCGCCGTGCTGGGGAGGAAACCTCCCTCAGCAGCTCCCCGCCAAAAAACGGGGCCCCCGTCACCCCCTTCAGTGCTGGGTCATCTGGGGCTGGTGGTGGGATGGAGGGAGGGAAGGAGAGATGAAGGGATGGAGGGAGAGAGAGAGGAATAAATAGAGACGGATGGTTGGAGGGAGGGAGGGGAGGGAGGCTGGTGGGATGGAGGGAGAGAGAAAGGGAGGGACGGATGGATTGATGGATGGACAGATGGACTGGCAGATGGACAGACGGATGAGCAGCATCAAGGGGCCTCTCCAGGGCAAGCGAGCCCAGAAGGCACCTCGAATGTAAACATGCTTCTCTCCCAAAGTTCCCTTCAGGCCTTGGCAGTTTTTCCACCCCAGCTCCCTGCACCCCCCTGGCTCTTAGACCAAACCAGAACCCTGGGGAAACCCCCCAAAAATCCCCAGCCGGGGCGAGAAGAGCCACCACAGGCTCCCAACCCTCTGCCCCAGGCAGTTTAGCCAAACCACAGCCCCCACCAGCCACCTCCCGTTTAGTTCATTAAGACAAAAGACCGTTCCCGGGGAGGGATGACTCTGGCTGGGCTGGCTCCCAAAATCAGGTGGTGGCAAGCGGGAAGGTTAACGCAGCCCCCCCGACGGGAAGCTTCCCAAGGAACCCAGTAATGATGCCGCATCCTTTCCAAGCAGGAACAAAGGCCGAGGAGACAGGATAGTTCATCACCACTAAATGAAGGATGTAAATAACAAATAGGGGGAAGATTTATTTAGAGCAAAGCCTCAGGAAGCAGCGGGGGCCGGGGGGGGGAAATGGGAGAGGAGCCATTTGGTGGCTCATCAAAATCCCGGGGTAGCGTGGGCCGTTGTCCTGCCCGGCACCCAAAATCCCCCCGTCCAAACCCAAACAGTCCCTTGACCCCATCCGTTGGGTTTTGGGTGTTTAATAGCATCAGGGCCGCAGGGGTGAGTCACCCGGGGCTTGTTCTGGCCTCAGATAAGGAGGAGAAAAGCCCGAAAATGAGATTTGGTGAGACAGGGCGGCTGCCTGATGCAATCAGAGCTGCCGGGGTTGGGGGGGGGGGCTGGGGCAGGAGGTTGCCCACCCCATGGCGGGACACTCGGGGGGGGGGGGTTTGCACTATTTTGGTGTTAAAACAGCCACATCCCGGCACGCTGCGATGCTCGGGAGCATTGGGGTGGGAATTTTTGTGTTTCCCAAAGTGTGTGCTAGGGAAGAGACTGGGGAGGGTTTGCCCCGGGCTTGAGTCCCCAGCAGGTGCTGGGGGGGCCGGGGGGTACCCAGGAAGCGACACAGGCAGCCGCGGGGTACAGGGACACCCCATAGTGCACACACAGACACGTGCAACACCCCCCCACTCACGCACACCCTAAAACCCAGCCATACCCCCCCGCACACCTCCATGCCCCAACCCCACACCCTCCCAGCCCCCCAGAGGGAACTGCACACACCCTGCTCCTTTTTTAACCAAAATTCATTTATTTGTCACAAAATACAAAGCCCTGTGGGTGCCGGGGGGAGCCGCCCCTGCCCGAGCCCCCCAGGGGCTCCTCCCAGGGTCTGCCCAGCCCCTGCCTCAGTTTCCCCTTCCCGTGACCAGGGCTTTCCAGCGCGGGGGGGTGGGGGGTGGGGGGTGTCCCCAAAGCAAGCCAGGCTCTGGGGTGAGGAGGAGGTGGTGGGGTCCCCCCAAGGAGACCAGCTCGGGGGGCACCGGGGGTGGATCAGGGAGGAGGGGGGGTTAGGCGCGGAAGAGCGTCTCCTGGGTGGCGGGGTCCAGCTTTCCCCCCGGGACCGGCCCCCCCTTGCCGCCGGGGGGGTGGCTGTGCCCCGAGGAGTAGCTGGCGGAGCGCTCGGTGCCGGGGCCGGGGGTCCGGCAGCAGAGGAGGGCGGCGCAGGCGTGGCGGAAGCGGGGGTCGAAGAAGGCGTAGAGGAAGGGGTTGAGGCAGCTGTTGATGTAGGCGACGCTGGTGCAGTAGGGGTGGAGGTTGTTGAGGAAGGCGTGGAGGCCGCAGGACCACGGCAGCACCTCCAGGTCCATCAGGACGTAGAGGGTCTTGACCAGGTGGAAGGGCAACCAGCAGCCCCCGAAAGTGGCCACCAGCACCGTGATGATGGTGAGGAGGCGCTTGCGCTTGCGGGGCCCCTCGGCCCGCTCCCGGCGGAAGTGGCTGGCCACGGTGCGGGCAATGAAGAAGTAGCAGGTCAGCATGACGGCGAAGGGGGCCACGAAGCCCAGGGCGGTGGAGGAGAGCCCCAGCCCCACCTCCCAGGCGCCCTCCGTCCCCGGGGCGGCCAGGCCCCCATAGTCCATGTAGCAGGTGATCTTGGTGTCCCCGCCCAGGGCGGCCGCTCGCCGCAGCACCAGGGCCGGCAGGGCCAGCAGAGCTGCCAGCACCCACAGGGCCACCGTGGCCACCAGCCCGCTGACCCGCGAGCGCAGCTTGGCCGTGGCCAGGGGCCGGACGATGGCCAGGTAGCGGTCGAAGCTCAGCCCCGTCAGGCAGAAGACGCTGGCGTACATGTTGACAAAGACCAGGTAGCTGCTGACCTTGCAGGCGGCCGTGCCAAAGGGCCAGTGGTAGCCCAGCCAGGCGTAGGCGGCCCACAGCGGCAGGGTGGCCACGAAGGTGAGGTCGGCGGCGGCCAGGTTGGCGATGAAGGTGTCAGCTGAGCGCCGGCGGTCTCGGCCACCCTTGAAGATGGTCCAGAGGACCAGCCCGTTGCCCGCGGTGCCCAGCAGGAAGACCAGCAGGTAGATGGTGGGCAGCAGGGCCAGCGAGGGGCCCCACTCCGCGTACTCGCACTCCGTCTCGTTGTCCCCGTAGCTGTAGGCCTCCGCCGCCTCCTCCATCCCGCCGGCCGCTGGGCTGGGCTGGGCTCAGCTCAGCTCAGCTCAGCTCAGCTCATCCCGGGCTCACCGAGCTCCTCCGGCCCTCTGAGCCCGGCCCATGGAATCTCACCGTGTTACCTCCCCTTCCTTCTCCTCCTCCTCCTCCTCCGCCCTCCTCCGCGATGGGATGGGCAGGATGGATGGTCGGGGGGGAGCCCCCGTGGGAAATTTCACAGCTCCCCCTCCCCGCTCTCCATCTGGCCCCTTCCTGGGGGGTTTTACCACGCTCTCACCCAAGTGTCAAAGCGTCAACCCCCGAGATAACCCCCGTCCCCCCGCCGCGGGGCAGCTGCCTCCCGGGGGGTCCCGCTCACCCCCAGGCGCCCGGGCAGGGCTCCGCGGCCCCGCCAGCCCCCGTTTGCCTTCGGGATTTGCCGCGTTCGGCGTGTCGTGGCGGGGCGTCGCACATTGGGGTTTGCGCTTCGTGCGCTGAGCGTCACGTCGGCATTTCGCAGGGGGGGTGTCGTGCTGGCAGGGGCTGCAGCCCGCTTTTGGCTTTGGGGACTTTTGCATTTTGCTTCCAGGGTTTTGCATTTTCCAAACACTTGTGGCACCGGGAGGGTCCCAAATCGCCGGGCCCCTATTTTGAGCATGATATTCTGGGGAGATCTTTATGCATTTACCAAACCTCTGGGGAGGGGGAGCACCGAGACCCCCCCAGTCCACAAAAAGACTATTTTAAGGCACTTTCACCCGAAGGGCGATGAGGAGCCCTCGCTGCACCCCGGTTCTGCGCAGGCTTCGCCGCCTGGTAAAGGAGCCGAACGCAGCAACGCCTTCAGCTGAGCCATGAAAGAAGAAAAAAATTCACTGGCACCCCAAAAATAAAATATTGGGAGGGAGGAGGAGGAGAAGCTCCCTGCCACGGCGGGGCATGGCTGAGCCATGGGACAGGGTCGTCCCACCAGGGCTGAACTCTCGCAATTACGGCTTTGGGGAAAAACACCGGGGAAACTGAGCGGGACTTTGCAAAAAGTCTGAAAACCACGAGTGGGGGGGCCGGGAAAGCGCGGGGGGGGCCTGGGCTGGGCCGAGGAGTCGGAGGAGTGGCGGTGCCTTTTGCTGTCGGAACGGGAAAATCAGGAGAGGAAAGGGCTGGGAAGGCGGCAAAGGGCAAAACCCAAGCACCGGCGGTGGAGGAGCCGCGGGGGGCAGCGGGGCCGTTTTCCCGGCAAAGTGGTGTAAAGAAAGGGGGTGGTGGAGTGATTCAGTGGCTGAAGTGGTGGGGGGAAGCTCGAAGGGGTCTCCAAAATCAGAAAAAATGAGCAGTACGGGAGGGAGAGGGGCTGGGAAATGGGGGTGCGGGTCGGGGGGGCAGCGGGAGCCCCGGAGGGGTGGGCGCAGCTGCCACCAAACCAGCCCCCCCCCAACCCATCAGCGAACAGGCTGGAGATAACGAATAATAAAATATTCTAATGAGCTGGGACGGGCCATGGCAGAGGCACATGTTAACCCGCCCTAAGGCCAGCGGGTCTTTGAAGAATTGAAGTAAAAAGCTGCTACAAATTGAGGCGTGAACCCGACGGCTGCTGAACTAAGTTAAAACCCAAAGTTTGTTTAACGAAGGGATGGACCCCCCCCCACACCGAGCCTGACGAAGACGTTACTTAAGCTTATAAGCTAATAAATGGGATAAAATGGGGAAATAAAAGAAATGCTAATTAGACCCTGGGTATCGCCAGGAACTGCGACAAAGGGAGATGTTCCAGCCGGTTCCAGGATCACTATTAATAACGATTTCAGCTATTTTTGTCCCCCGTGGGTAGCGCCGGGGAACAGGTAACCCTTTCCAGGCCCGCTGTGGCCAGGCCTTGCCAAGGAGCCAGTGCTGGGGGGGGTGGAGGATCCCCCGTCCCCCCCTTGCCGCCCTGGCACCGGGGGCGGCTCCACTCATGCGCAGCCCTCGGTGCCCCCCGGGGGTCCTGGCGGGGTCCCCAGCTCCAGGGTGACCCCCGGGCTGGGTTTGCCATGGCCAGGGCAGAGGGGAGGGGTGGGTTGGGGGTGTTATCACCCACTGATAACAGACACTGTTATCTGTGATGTCAGGCAGCAGGAACGTGGCCAGGGGAAGCGGGGAGGGGGTTTTGGGGGGCTGGGGGCAGTGTGGGGCTCTGCAAGGAGCGCCTTTCCCCATGGGGCTGCCCTGGGCACCCCCAGCCCCATCCCTGGCAGCAGTGAGGGGCTCCAGGGACCATCACTCCTAATCCCTGGGCAGTAAATACCAAGGCCCGGTAGCCCGCGGCTCTGGTAGCCAGCAGCTCCCTGGGGAGGGGGGTGCAGAGCCAAGCCCAACGCCAGTCCCACCGAGGGAAGAGACCAAGATTTGGCTGCAGGGGGTCGAGATTTGGCGACTTCCTTAGCAGCCAGCTGGTGTTTGCTCATGCCACAACCCCTCAGACACATCTCTCATCCGGATCTCCCTCTTCTGTCAGGCCCTGCCGGGAAAAACAGCCCCGGGGTTCCCCTCTGGGGGGGGCACGGCCTGGCCATGATGGGTGTTGGCTGTTGGCCATTCGGTGTTGGCCATTCAGTGTTGGCTGTTGGCCCTTTGGTGTTGGTCGTTGGGTGTTGGCCATTGACAATTTGGTGTTGGCCATTCAGTGTTGGCCGTTGGCCATTGACAATTTGGTGTTGGCCATTCGGTGTTGGCCGTTGGCCATTTGGTGTTGGGTGTTGCCCATTGGCTGTTGGCCGTTGGGGACCAGCACAGCCGGTTCACACACATGGCCAGAGGCACACACGCACACACAGGCATGCAAGGGAAGCGTGCGAGGGGCTGCTGCTGCAGAGAGATGCTGGTGGAGGGGCAGGTACATACGGGGCGCAGCGCATGGCTGCGTCACCTGGGGGGGGCCCACGTGGGCCCACAATCACCACACGTGGAAGCGCACCCACGCTGCCCCTGCGCGTGTCTACCCACGGGGGGTCGGGGTGCATCCACGGAGGGTCGGCGTGCGCCTGTGGGGTGTTTCTGTCCCCCCTCACAGTCAGGCAGCACCCACGGGTGCCCCGGCAGGGCGGGGGGGGGGGGGGGGGGGGGGGCGGCCCCAGCCGCGGGCAGAGAGCTCCTCCTGCTGGCAGCGCCCGGGGAAGTGCATGCCCCCACCGTGGAGACCGAGAGAAGAGCCGGGACCCCCCCGAACCAACCAATGACGTTTTATTGTCCTGTCAAAGTGGCACCAAACTCCGTCTGAGGGCAAGGGGGAGGGAGGGGGGGGGGTCGCTGCCCACACCCCAGCCCGGGGACACATGGCCGAGGGGAGGGGGAAGGCTGGGGGGGGGCCCGTGGGCCGGGGAGGGGGGTGGCAGTGTTGGGGGGGGGGCGGAATACACGGGGACCCTGCGAGCATCGTACAAAGTGCATAGAGGTGTGTGAGCGGCCCCGGCGCGGGGAGGGGGCAGGGCCCGATCCTGGGGACAGACGCGGGCTGGAGAGCGAGCCTGGAAGAGACACAGTGGGGGGGGGGGGGTGAGGACCCCCCTGGGGTGACCCAGCCCCCCGCCATGCCCTGCCCCGGGCGCTGGGAGGGTCCCGCGTGGGTTGGGATCCATCCCTCCCCGCTCCCACACTCACCCCGCTCAAGGTTTCTTCTTCTTCAGCTTCAGCGCCTGCAGCCAGTGCGGGGGAGAGGCATCGGGCCTGGGAGGGGTCATCAGAGTGTCAGAAAGGGCCCCCCCAAAACACCCCCGCGGCCCAGACAGACCCCCGGGGGCACGGTCAAGAGGGGCCCCCCTGGCTGATCTCTGCTCCGAGGGGGATGCGGCCGGGCAGGCAGGGAGAGAGGGCAGGCAGGGAGAGCAGGGAGAATGGGGGGGGGGGGGCGCAAGCGGGGAGAGTGGGCAGGCAGGGAGAGCAGGCAGGCAGGGAGGCAGGGAGAGTGAGCAGGCAGGCAAGCAGGCAGCTGCCGCACCATCTGGGGCTTTAAGGGCTCCGTCCCAGGCAGTGTTTAGGGTGGAGCAGCCAGATTCTCCAGGCAACCCGCCCTGGGAAAGCCAGGCCCAGCAAAGCCTCCCCCCACGCCCAGCTCCAGCCAGGCCCAGCCCAGCCTCCTGCTGCCCACAACAGCCCCAGCGCCCCCCAAGACGCCTTTATGCCTCTGATGCACCCCCAAAACCCTCGTGCCTCTGGAAAACCCCACCTCAGAATGGCCCTGGCGGGGCACAGAACTGGGGAACAGCCCCCCAGCACCTCCCACCGCCTCAGCATCCTCCCCACAGCCACAGCTTCGGCCTTGTCTGTTGCCAAACCTGCCCACACACCCCCCCTGAGCCCGGCCCCGAGTGTCCCATGCCCCAACACTCACCCTGAGGACTTCTCCGGCTTGGGGGGCAGCACCAGGGGTTTCCCACTGGAGCCAGGGATCTTGCAGGACTTGGAGCGCTGCACGTGGGGGTCCTTGGGGGGGGCTGCCTTGGTGTCCCCCGGCGCCGCCCCCTCCTCGGCCGAGCGGTTTCGGACCCTCAGCTTGGCCTGGGTGCAGAGGAGTGGGGTCAGGGGGGCACGGGGTGCTCTGCCCTCCCCCAAACTCCCTCCCCACCTGCCTTTGGCCAACCCCCCCCAGTCCCAACCTGCCTCAGTTTCCCCTCCCCGCATCACTCCCTTGCTCGGGGCCCCACCTTGAGGGCAGATGCGTTGAGGCCGGGGAAAAGCGGCACCTTCACCCCCTTCCCCGAGGGGGACGCTCGTACCCGCCGGCTCTTGGGTTCTTCCACCGTCTCCTCGTCGGAGGACGCTGCTGGGCAGGCAGGACGGGGCTCTGCGGGGAGGACACGGGGTTCAGCGTCACCACGAGACCCCTCTGCCACGCAGAAACGGCCCCGCCACCCCTCTCCTCCCGTCACCACGTCCTGGGGGGGGCTCTGTCTCACCCGTGGAGTCCCGGAAGATCCAGCTGTCACCCTCCGAGGCTGCGTCGCGGCGGAGGGCCGGCGCCCGGTGCCGGCGCTTGCGGCCCAGGTTGGCCTTGCAGCGGTAGACGCTGCTGTCCAGGACCTCCGTGTCCTGTGGAGCCCACGGGGACAGGTCAGTGCCCAGCTCCGGAGACCCCCAGCACCCCCACCCCAGCCAGCATGCCCACAGACCACCCCACAACACCCCTGGGGGACCCCTTGGGGGCAGAGGGGAAAACCCCCACCCCCAGAGCAGGGAAGCCCACCCCAGACCCAGACCAGCACCCACGCGCCACACGAGGGGGCTGGAAGCGGCCCCCGCCCACTCACCTCCAGGAAGGTGAATTCCTGCCCGGCGCCGTCCAGGGGCCCCTCGGGCTGGGGGGCGTCCAGGGAGAGCCGCTCCTCCTCCCAGCTCGGTGGTCTCCCCCCGTCTGGGTGCTCTGAGGGGGCCCCTTCGCTCCCCGTGTCCAGCAGGGTCCCACCAGCAGCCTCTGGCGGCAGCAGGGAGGCCCCAGGGCTCGGCAGGGCAGCAGCCGGCTCGGGGGGGTCCCTCTCCTCCTCGGCGGGGCTGGGCGGCTCGCTCTGGGGGGGCTCCACAGCGTTGCCTGTCAGAGGGCTGGGGGCCGAGAGGCGGATGGTTCTGCTCGGGGAGACAAAGACAAGAGCCCGGAGTTGCACTGGGGTCACAGAACCCCTGCCCCTGCCCCCAGCCTCACCTCTGGCAGCCCCCAGGGGAAACTGAGGCACGGGGAGGGCAAACGCAGCTCCCACGAGGTCAGGGCAGGAGCCGGGTGCCCAGGACTCTCCCCCCTCTCCCAGGATGTCACGCCAAGGTGGGGGCACCTCTGGGAAGTTTCCCCAAAGCCCCATCGCAAAGGCTGGGGCAGAATCTGGGGGTGGGAAGGGCGAGGAGGCTGCCAGACAAATAGGGAACTGAGGCCAACTCCCCCCCTTGGGGCAGAGAAAGGGGTCGGGCCCCCCCAGGAGGGTCACCAGCCCCCCAGGAGGTGACCAAGGGGCCCCAAGGGGCAGGAGGAGGAGGATTGGAACCACCCAGGGTGCAGGAAGGCGCCGGCAGCAGGAAACCACACAGCATCCAGGGCAGGGGGTGGGGGCTCTCCGATGCCCCACACAGGTCGACCCAGCTGGGGCCTTCCCAAGGCCCATGGGGCTTTCGCTTCCCTCCTCCTGGGATCCTTCTTTTCAGGCAATTTGAGGGAATTTATCGGAAATTTATTTATTTGAGGGAATTTTTTTTTTGGGGGGGGGGGAATCCACAGCTCCACGAGTTTGGCTGAAATCAGGGTTCCCACATCCTGACGAACCGGTAATTGCACGGGGGTAATTCTGCCAGTTTTTGGGGGGGCCAAGGGAACGCCAGCACCCCCCCACATCGGAGGGAGGGTGCCCCAAAAGCATCATCCCCTCCTGGATCAGCTTGAGAGGGCAGATCCCGCTGGGACAAATCAAAACCCAGTCCCTCAAACCGTCCCCGCTGCGGCCGTGGGGCTGGCGGGGGACACAGCGGCTGGGGAAGGAGCTCTGGCAGCCCAGGGCCCACGCAACGGGCGAGGCACAGCAGGACAACACACACGGCGTCCCAAGCCCCCGCCGCAGCACGGCTCCCCTCACCAGCACCCTCCTTACCCATCGGCCGAGCTGCCGTCGCCTCCCAGGCTCTGCTCGCCGTCGCCGCAGTCCCGGCTGCGGGCCGCGCAGCGGGCGCCGAACGCGCTGGCCCACTCCCGGCGCTTGGCCTCGGCGTCGCGCAGCTCCGTGCTCCAGCCCGGCTCGCCCAGCCTGGCCTCCGGCGCCTGGCCCAAGTTGCCCACGGCAGGCAGGTTGCCCAGGCCTGGGCCCCAGCCGGTGGCCTCTGGGCTGCTGAAGGAAAGATCTCCGGGCCAGTCTCGCAGAGGCCTCCTCATGCCGGCCCAGGCCGCGGAGCCGTCGGTCGCCGCCACGGCGCTGCAGGGATCTGGTGCCCGCTCCGTCCCGATGGTGCCAAACTGGTTGTGGCGCTGGGCTCCCCCGAGCTCCCCAGCCCAGTCCCTGCTCTCGGTGGCGCTATGCTCCCGCCGGTCGGTGCTGCCCCAGCTGGGCTCCTGCGCCGGGGTGTCGGGGCCGCGGGGGCCAGGCGGGTCGTCTTCCCTGACGCCAAAGGCATCGGCCAACTCGGTTTGGCCAAGGCCGCGCTCCCCAGCCCAGCTCAGCTGGGCGGGACTAAACTCTCCATCCTCCTTGTGGGCGTTTGTAGAGCTGTACTCGCCGGCCCAGGCTGCTCTGCCGGGGCTGAACTCCCGCTCCTGAGTCTCCCCGTCCCTGGTGCCGTATCCATCATCCCAGGCCACTCTGCTGGGGCTGAACTCCCCGTCCCGGCTCTCCCCATCCCCGGTGCCATACTTGCTGGCCTCGGCCGCTCTGACAGGGCTGAACTCCCGGTCCTGGCTCTCCATGGCCCTGCTGTGGTAGTCGCTAGCCCAGGCAGGTCTGCTGGGGCTGAACTCCCGGTCCTGGCTCTCCATGTCACGGGCGCTGTACTCACCAGTCCAAACTGGTCTGCTGGGGCTGAACTCCCCGTCGTGGGGCTCATCCCTAGCGCTGAACCCATCATCCCAGGCAGGTCTGCTGGGGCTGAACTCCCGGTCCTGGCTCTCCATGTCCCTGGGGCTGTAGCTGCTGTCCCAGGCCGCTCTGCTGGGGCTGAAATCCTTCTCTGGGCTCCCAGTGTCCCCGGTGCTGGATCTGCCAGCCCAGCCCAGCGTAAAATCCTTCTCCTTGGTCTCAGCATCCCCGCTGCTGTATTTACTGGCCCAGTCTGGGCTGAGCTCCCCATCCTTCCCCTGCACGTTGCCGGTGCCGTACCCGCCAGCCCAGCTGAGCCGCCCGGAGCCCGGCCCCTTGTCCCGCCGCTGGCCATGCCCCACGCCGTAGCCACCGCTCCAGTCAGCCTCCCCGGCGCTGAGCTCCTCCCCGCCCGCACCACCCAAGCCGTAGCTCGTGCCCCACTTGGGTTTGCCGGCACCAAAGTCTCGATCCTGCCGGCAGCTCTCCCCTGTGCCGGGGGGTGCGGGCCAGTCGCCGCGGCCCAGCCTCATCTCCCCCGTCAGCTCCGTCCCTTCATAGTCGCTGCCCCAGTCCCTCCCGGCTGTGCTGAAGGGCCTGTCCTGCCGGTCCCCATCCCTGACACCATGGGCGCCGTCCCAGGTTGATTTGGTCCCGAATTCACAGTCCCGCTCTGTCTCACCGGGCCAGTCTCTCTCCCTGGGTGCAGCCTCGCGGGTCCAGTTGAAGGCGCCGGCCTGGGGAGGGTGGCCGATGCCAAACTCACTGCACAGATCCTTCCGTGACCAGCCCAGCAGGTCCTGGGGGAGAGGGGAGAAGGGGGAGAGGGGTTAGAGGGAATTCGAAGGGGGAGAGGGAATTCGAAGGGGGAGAGATGGGAGAGGGGGTTAGAGGTGGTTAGACAGAGGATAGGCGTTAGAGGGGGGAGAGGGAATTAGAGAGGAGAAATGGAATTAGAGGGGAGAGAGGGGATTAGAGAGGGGAGAGGGGTTAGAGGAGGGAATTAGAAGGGGGAGAGGGGGAGGGGGTTAGAAGGGGGACAGTGGGGAGAAGCAATTAAAGGGGGTCAGAGGGGGCAGCAGCCCCAGCCCAGGCAGCAGAGAGGAGACTTGGGGAGGAAAAGCTGGGGGGAAACACCCCGGGGTGCCGGGGGGACACAGCGCGAGCCGAGCCCCATCCCGGGCGGTGGCCAGATGCTGCCGCCTGCCCTCCCCTCCCCACCCCGGCACAGTGCGCTCCCGCTCGGCCCCGCCACGTCCCGTCCCACCGTCCGCCAGGTGCGGGGCCCAGCGCCACCCCGACACCGCAACCCCCCCTCACCTCTGGCCCCTCCGTGCCCGGAGAGGCGTGCCCCGCGGCATGGGCCCCCGGCGACGCCAGCAGCTCCGTCAGCCAGCCCGGGTCGGCGTGGGGGTCTGGGCCCCTCGAGGATACTTCGCTGTGGCCCGGCCCGCCGGGGCCTTGCAGGCTCGTGGGGCGGTTGCCCGCCGGCGCCCAGGCCGAGCCAGCCGGATCCTCCTCGGTGGGGAGGCCGGGCTGGGCGGGGGGCTCAGGCTCCATCACACAGAGAGGGGAGCGGGGCAGGGCGGCATCCCGCTCTGCCTCCTCTTCCTCCTCCTCCTCCTCCTCTGCCTCTCGCTGGGCCACGGGACCCCCCGGACATGGAGCCCCCTCTGCTTCCTGGCTGCTGGCCACCCCCTCGGATCCGCTGTCCCCCCGGGAGCACAGGGGGCTGGGGGAAGGATCCTCCTGGTCCGACTCGCCCTCTTCGGAGAGCCCTGAGTCGGCTGCCTCCCGGATGGGGGAGCGCGGGGGGGACGCTAGCCGCCGCGCCCCCCGCAAGGGGAACGTCCACTCGAAGGACTGGGAAAGGCTCCAGCCAGACTCACTGCCCAGGGATGGCTCTGAGAGGGGGTCCCCGGGCCGGGGCAGGGCGCTCAGCGAGCCCCCCAGCTCCCCCAAGCCCTGTCCCGTGGGCGGGGGCTGCAACACCCCCTCTGAAGAGCGCCGGAGCCCTGAGTCCCTGGAAGGGGGAGGAGGGCTGAAATCAGGACCCTCGGGGGACTGTGGGGACACTGGGGAGTCGTCGGGTCCCTCCGGGGAGCCAGGGGGACGGGAGGCTTTGGCAGGTGGCTCGGGGGCAGGGCTGGGGGGGCCCGGGTACTCGGGGGCAGCCTCAGGAGAGCCGGGGGGGCAGGTGACTCTGGGGGGCAGTTCAGGAGTGCCAGGGGGGCTGACAGTATCGGGGGACCCCTCCCCGGGAGTGTGGGGGGAGCCAGGGGAGCGGGACGCGCTGGGCCGGGGTTCAGCGAAGGAGGAGGAAGAGGAGGAGGAGGGAGCACCCGGGGCCTGGATGGAGGCGGCCGAGACCTCAGCTGGAGGCGGAGCAGGGGATGCAGGGGATTCAGGGGAGCCAGGGGCCGGGAGCTCAGGGGGGGCATCGGGAGAGCCGGGGGCCGAGGCAGAGGGCTCAGCCGGCTGGAAAGGAGCCCCTGGGGCAGGGGCCGGGCAGGCGGGGGGCCTCGGGGAGCCCGGGGGTCCGAGGGCGCCCGGCTGGAGAGAGGAGAGCTGTGGAAAGAGCCGGGGGGGGGGGGGGGGGGCATCACGTCACTCGAGAGGAACCTCCCAGGCATCCCCTGCTCCCGAATCGAAGCCCCCCCTCTCCCAGCCGAGGGTCCCTCAGGCCGGCCCCCCCACCTCAGGCCGCGGGCAGGAGGTGCCCACGCTTCCTGCCAGCGCCCGGCTGCTTCCTGCGTGACTCAGCCCGGGCGGCAACCGGTGGCCCCCGGCCCCAAGCCCCCTGCTGCTGCCCCCCTTGCGCGCCCACCCTCTGCCAGCGCGGAGACAGATGGAGAGGAGGAAATGAAGCAGGAGGAAGTAAAATCCAACCCCTCCCTAAGCCTGGACCCTCCCACCCCACCACGGGGCCAGGCACCCCCTGGCCAGCCGCACCCTGCCTGACGCTGTCAGGGTTTGTCCCCCTTGCCAGGGTGACCCAGTGCCTCCCTCACGGTGTCCCCAGGGCCCGGTGTCCCGGTCACCGCCCCCAGCGTGGCCAGGGGGGCCGAGGGGGGTTGGCGGGGAGCCCGAAAGGGCCTGCCCTGCCACATACCTGCCGGGTCACCAAACCCCGGCTGGTGACTCACGGCTGCTCCCTGCCCACGCCTCGGCAGCGGCGCTGGCACACGCCACCCCCTCCGAAATAACCTGGCCCCGCGCCCGGGCACCCAGCGCCGGGGGCAGGCAGCCCCCCCCGCCCCAAGGAGAAAGGAGAGACACGCACCCCGCAGAGAGGGAGCCCCGGAGGAGACAGGAGAGCCCCGAAGGAGAGAGCCCAGGAGTGGAGCTGCCGCGGCGCGGGAAGGCGAGGCGAGAACTCACATCACGGGGGGACGGTGGCCTCCGGCGTCCGCGGGGGTCCCCGGCACAGCTCGGGCCGGCTGGGGGGGAGCCGCTGTCGGAGAAAAATGGGGAAGCAGGGTGAATTCCCACCGCCCGGCCCCAAACCACCCGCTCTGGCCGCAGGATGGGGTCGGGCGAACCGCAAGAGGCCCTTCAACCACTGCAAAGCCGTGCCTGAAACCGGCACCGAGCTGCCTGGGCTGCAGAGGGGAGGGAGGCAAATCAGCTGCAATCCCCTTTCTGAGAAGTTTGCAGTCCTTCGGAGAGCGAGTTTCTCACACTCCGGTTTAAAATAGCCCCCGTCTCACTCTCCCGGAGGTGCCTGGCTCTCGGGAGCATGGCCAAGCGCTGGCTCTCACCCAGGACATCCTGCAGCCAGGAGTCCCACGGATTCACCCACGCCCACTGCCATGGCATGGCCCGCCAGGAAAAAATAAAAAAAACCAGCAAATATGGGGAAAAAAGGGGCATTTCCCAAGGGGAGCGACATCCCGCCCTGTTATTCCCAGCCCTGGGGACGGCCTGGCTCCCTTCCTGGCCCTCAGGGGCTGCAGGCGCAGAGGCAGCTCTGCCACCGGGACGTTCCTGCGGCCTGAGCCCAGACCTCAGCTCCGTTATTCCTGTCCCCGTGACGGCTCGGAGCGACACTCCCCATCCCCGCCGTCCCTCGCTGGGGTCGGTCCCCAGCCCCTCACCTCGTCTCGGCAACCGGGCATCCGTCGTCCTCCACTCCCAGCTTGTCCGCCACGGGTTGGGGTGCCTGGCGGGTTTCACTGGGGGGGGCTGCGTCCGCCTCCCCGCTGGGCCGCCTCCGGAAAGCGGTGAAGGTCTTGGAGCCGAAGCGAGAGGAGGGATCGGGGCAGAAGGGCGAGAGCCGCGCTCGGTCCGGGCTGCCCGGGCCCTCCCTGCTGTCCATTTTGGCAAGGATCTCCTCCACGGTGGTCCCTGGAAATCTCTCCGGTTTGGTCGCCACCGGCACCGGCGTTACCTTGAAGGGAGCCGGGCCCTTGCGGGAGGGGGTCGGAGGGGCAGGGGGCACCTCCTCGCCAGGGGGCAAGCCCAGGTCCTCGGTGGCTGCAACTAGAGGGGACGACAGCCCCTTCCCGTTGTGGGTCTCGGGTGACTTGAGGGTGAAGGAGGGGCGCCGGAGGGGCCCCCCCACGCTACCCCTGCCATAGGGCTGGGGCCCGGCCAGGCGGTTCATCTTCTCAGCGGAGGGCAGCTCCGGGCGCGGGTGCCGCGGCCCTG
The DNA here is from genome assembly GCF_047716275.1 of Strix uralensis. Taxonomy (NCBI): domain Eukaryota; kingdom Metazoa; phylum Chordata; class Aves; order Strigiformes; family Strigidae; genus Strix; species Strix uralensis. Next base: position 13,172,102 of record NC_133986.1, read on the forward strand.
GCGGGGTGTGCGGCAGGGAAGGCTTGGCGGGCACGGCCGGCTTGGGCAGCACGCGGGGCTTGGGCCGGATGGGCGGCTTGGGGCGCGCGGTGCCTGTGGGGGGGGAGAAATACCGCGTTGGAGGAGCCCCGTGGCCCTACCGGGCTACCCCGGGCACCTGCCCGGCATCCCCAGGGGAGCTTTCCTAGCGCAGAGCAGACCGGCAAAGCCCCCCAGCACCCCAATTTCTCCCCCACTCTGGGACAGACCTTTCTCGGGGCTGCCGGCCGCCAGCCCGGCCCCCCCGGCACTGGGCAAGGTGGGGCGCAGGGGCTGCGGCTGGGAGGCCATGGTGAAAGCGGGGCCGGGGCTCGGCAGACACGGTGCAAGGTCAGCCCCTGGGGAGAGAAGAGGGAGGGGGGAGGGTTTCAGGGAGTGTCCCTTCGCCGGTGGGACCCAGCCCCGCTGCGCCGCGGCACCAACCTCCCAGCCCCACACCAACCCTCGCGTCCACCTGTGCAGCACAGCGTGCCAAACCACCGCCAACCCTCTCCCCGCCGGTACCACCCTTCGTACGCCTGCCCCGGCTCACCTGCGCCAACCGGGCACGGCGCAGGAATCCCAAACGCTGCGGCAAACCCCCCTCTGCCTGTACCCCCACGTACACGTCGGCGATCACGTGTACCCCGGCCTGACTCCCGCACACTGTGACCCCCCCAAACACCCTGCGCTTCCTCCTCTACCTGTACCGGCCCTCCTTGGCCTGTCCTCACACCCCAACACACACGTGTCACCCCCACCGACCTGTGCCGACCCCCCCAAACTCCAGTTTGCCCCACTGACCACCTCAGCCCCCCTCACTCCAGCACACCCGCCCCGTGTCAGCCCCCCGCAGCCCCGGAGGTGCCAGCCAGCCCCCCCTGACCCCCATGGGGCCGGGAGCACCCCCCAATACCCACCCACCCTCCGCTGGGGGGGCCGTGGGGTGCCCCACTCACCTTCCCCACAGCAGCCTCATGTCCGGGGCGGGTCGTGGACACGGGTGGGGAGGGGCGCAGGGCGGGCGGGGAGCGGGGGGGGGTGCCGTCCCCACGGGTCTCACGCTGCCGCCGCTCCCGTGACTCACCGGGGCTGCGGGGACAGGAAAAACCCGCTCGGTGCCTCCTCCCGGCCCTGCCCTCCCCTCCCCTCCTCCCCCCGCCTCGCTCCCTCCTGCCCCGCCGGGGTCCACCCCCCCACACACAGACAGGCCACCCCTTCCTTCCACGGGGGAACCGGCGTCACGGCCGCCCCAACCCCCATCTGGAAGCCATCGGGCCCGTTTCCCAACCCCTTGGCAGCCCCGGGACAGTGACGAGGCCCCGCTCCCCGCCCCGGGATGCGGGTCCGTCCCGTTGTGCCCCGTCACCCGCCCCAAGTCCTCCCCCGGCGGGGCCTACTCCCGTTGCCCCGGCAACGAAGGCCCCGCTCGAGTAGCTGGGTAGGCCGCAGCCCGCGGGGCCTAGGCCCGTCGCCGTGGCAACGGAGCCCCCCACTCGATTTTGGGGAAAGAGGGAAACCACCGGGCCCGCCGTTCCCGCCCGCGGGGCCCCGCGGCTTCGCCCCGGCGGCCACAGCGGGCCCGGAGGAGTGAAAAGGGGGGGAGAGGGGAGGGGAATTCCGGTTTCCCGCAGTCCCGGCCCAGCGGAGCGACCCCCGCTCACCCGCCGCCGCCGCCGCTGCTGCTGCATATTCATGAGCGCGCGCCCGCCCGCGCCCCCCCCCCCCCGCGCTGGCCACGCCCCTCCCCACCCCACCCCTCCGCCAACCAGCGAGAGCGGCGGGACAGAGCGGCCCCGGCGCCGCGTGGCCGGGCGGACCACAGAGAGGAGGGGGCCAGAGAGGCGCCGTGCCCCGCCCCTCTCCCCCTGGGTTTACCATAGAGAGGGCGCGGGAGGGGCTCCCACCGCTGCCCGACTGTTGGGGCGCTGGGGTTACCCGCCCCACCGACACCCCCCGCCCCTGCGCCAGGCCCAGCGCCGCCGGCCACTGCACCGCGGGACCTCCCTGACACCCCACTGCACTGTACAGCCGGTTCACAACACCCCAGGCTCTCCCCAGCTGACACCCCACCACAGCGCACAGCCGGCCCGCAGCACCCTGTGACCTCCCTGACACCCCACAACAGTGCACAGCCGGCCTGCAGCACCCTGTGACTTGACACCCCACAACAGCGCACAGCCGGCCTGCAGCACCCCATGACCTCCCTGACACCCCAGCACAGCGCACAGCCGGCCTGCAGCACCCCAGCTCTCCCCTGACTCCCACCCCGCTACAGCACACCCCGTCACCTCCCCTGCCCCACACCCCGCTGCAGCACACCGGCGGCTCGCGATACCCAGACCCTCCCCAGCTGACCCCCCACCGCGGCACACGGCGCCCTGCGACACCCCAGCTCCTCCGCGCTGGGCTGGTGGTGCCAGTAAGCAGCGGCGGGGGGTAGTGGTCAGGCTGGGCCTCGCCCTGTCCCGAGGGGCCGCAGGCAGGCCAGGAAGCGGCCGCCATCGCGGGGGGGGAAGCGGCGCTAATCGGATGAGGCCCCCGCGGTGGCGGCTGGGTGGGAGGAGGAGAAACCCCCAAATCGCATCAGGATCGAGCGAGGGGCTCCATTAGAGCGGGGGGGCGGGGGCTGCTAATGGACGCTGGGGAGTGAGCTCAGGCGCTGGCCCCGGTTCAAGGCAGCCGGCCCGGGGCCGCACTGCCGGGTGGGGGGGGGGCGGGAAGGAAGGGGGGGAGCCGGCCCCGCTCCCGCCCCAGCTCTGCACCCACACTCACGCCCTCGGTGGGTTTTTTTTATTCAATCGGAGTTGCCATGTGAACGGACCCAAAATACAAAAAAAAAAGAAAAATAAAATAACCAAACAAGGAAAGAAAAGAGACGGAAACAAACCCGAGTATTTAAAAAAAATAAATTGATGCGAAACAGGGCTGAGGTGGGACCAAGGCCCCTCCAGGGCCTCCTTCCTCCATGGGGTCCCGCTCCCCCTGCCAGGCACTGAGGGCTGGGGGAGCTGGGGGGCCCCGACCCCACTCCCCCCGCCCTGAGCACGGGGGCAGGAGGAGGGGAGGTGGTGGGTGGCGAGGCAGGGGGGGGAGCAGGCGAAGGCCAAGCCCCGGGTCCCTGCCGGGGGGCCGGGACACCCGCACCCCTCGCCGATCCGGGAACCAGCCTGGGGCCAGCTGGGGACGGGGCTAATCCGAGCCAGACGCCGATTCCTCCGAGCTGGGGGGCGGGCTGGCCACCCCCTCCTCCTCCGAGTCCTGTGGGCGGGGATGAGGTCAGGGCCGCGGGGATGAGGTCAGGGCCGCAGCTCCCCACCTCTCCCATGCCCCACAGTGGGGCCGGGGTGACAGCGGTGGCCTGGGGACGGCTGTAGCACACAGGCCACCCCCGCCCAGAGGGATGCGACCACGTCCCACACAGGAGGTACTGGAGGGTCCCAGCCCCTACAGGGACGGGATTGGGAGGGGGCCACCCTCTAGAGACAAGGGGAGCTGGGCCAGGAGACCCCCCGCCCACCACCAGCCCTCCCTACCTCCTTCTTGCTCTCCCCGGAGGAGCTCTCATCGCTGGAGACAAACTCTTTGCTCTTGAAGCTCTCACTCATGTTCTTAGCGGGGGACTTGGTGGAGGACAGAGACCTGGAGGTGGCGCTTTTCTTCTCCGCTTTCCCCTTCATCTGCTTCTCCTGTTTCTTCTTCTTCTTTTTCGACCTCTCCCTGGGCGGGTCGGGAGGCCGAGGAGCAGCGTTACCCCGCTGAAAGCCCCCCGGCCCCATCTCTGGCACCTTGGCGGAGCCAAGGACGCTCCTCACACCCACCCAGCCCTGCCAAGGCCCAGCACCGCCGTGGCGGGGAACACCCCGATTTTGGAGGGCGAAGCCCCCCCCGCCAGCCCTCCCCGCTCTGCGCACTCACGCCTTGGAGCTCTCCGACTTGCCGCCCACGCTGTACTCCTTCATGGCCTTCTCGTAGTCCCTCCTGGCATCTTCTGCCTTGCGATCCCATTCCTGCGGCAAGAGCACGAGGTCAGTGGGGCCGTGTGTCCCTCCCGCCCCACGCCAGCGCTCCCCCTGTGTCCCTCACGCCTCGGATCCAGCCCACGCTCACCCCGCAGCTCGCCAGCCCCAGGATGTCACCTCCCCCCGTCCCGTCTGCAGAGCACCCAGTTCCCGACACCAAGCAGGAGCCCCCCCAGGCCCAGGCTCAGCTCTCCCCACCAGCACGGTGACCCAAAGGCCCCAGGCCCCACCTCCTTCTTCTCCTTGGACATGGCCTTCCAGAGCTCCCCGGCCTTCTTGGACAGGTCTGTGATGCTGATGCCAGGGTGGTCTGACTTGATCTTCTCGCGGTTGGCGTTCAGCCAGAGCATGTAAGCTGACATCGGCCGCTTGGGCGCGTTGGGGTCCTTCCCCTTCTTGCTCTAGAAGGCAGAGAGCGGAGAGAACACAGGTGAAAATAGCGCTTCAGGATATGGCGTAGTTGAGAACGGTCAGCGTTAGGTTAATGGTTGGACTGGATGATCTTCAGGGTCTTTTCCAACCTGGATGACTCTTTGAAAAGCTGGCAGGGCACCACTCACCCAACACCCCAGGACCTGGGGCCACCCCAGGACCTGGGGCCAGGTCTCCGCTCGCCTCCCCCACCCCAGCAGCGCCGTCCAGTCACACCCACCACAGCTGTGAGGGCGGGTTGTTGGAGACGAATCCCCCAACAACCAAAGGGCCTGGCTGTTTGGCAGGGACTCCACTAACACCCACGTGTGGCAAAGCCAGGCCTGGACAACCGACCCAGGCAGGGCAGCGCCCAGCGAGGCGGCCGTGGCAGAGGGCCGAGGTGAAGCAGTCGAGGGGCTGTGACCTGCATCCCCCTGGTGCTGCTCCCCCGAGGGAGCGCGACCTCTCCACCGCCCCTCACCTCCAGCTGCTTCTTGCGGGGCTTGCGGTCTTTGACGATCTTGGCTTTCTTGGCTGGCTTCTTCTCATCACGGTCGCTGTCGCCGTCACCGCTGGAGGAGCTGGCCGAGGCATTGCTGTCAAACCTGCACAGAGGTACTCGGCTTCAGCGACAGCTCAAGACTCCCACCCCGAAAAGGTGAAGCACGAGGTGGGGGAGATGTAGCAACCGCAAGCGGGCAGCAAGACGCGCTCCCGAACTCTCCCAGCCCATAATAATTCGGAGCCTTCCTGAGCTGGAGCGGTTGTGTTTGCGCTTAACAGCTCTCGGGGGATTCTCCTTCCACGAACATGGCTCATCATTTTCTGACTTCCTGTAAGTTTTAGGCACCCACAAGGCCCCACGGCCCAGCGCCACCAGGACCCTCCTCCTCCCCTCGGCCCCAACCTGGCCCTTTGCACTGGGGCAGGGGCAGCCATCCTCACACCCCTCTCCCCCTCCTCAGGATTTTAGGGAGCCGTGTCCCATCCTCCCGCTGTTCTCCCTTGGCCAGCCCAGACAGCCGAGGCTCGTCCCCAAGCCGCCTGATCCCCCGACTGCCCTTTGCTGACCCCTTCCAGTTGGGTCATGTCGTTGGAACCGCGTGAGCCCAGAACCACACCCACGGTTTTTAAGCCCAAGGATTTATAAAGTGATACCGGCTGTGCCCGGAGGCGTTCACACAGCCCCACGTGACACCCCCAAACAGCACCTTCCAAAATCTGCCCCCAGTCAGACCCCTGCCCAGCCCCTACTCACTCTTCAGCCACGTCGTCATCCTCTTCTCCAGGGTTGAAGGACTCGTCTGGAAGGAGAGAGCGCAGGGGTCAGCTCAGAGCGAGGTGAGGACAGACAGGACTTACCCGAGAGGGGGAAAAGAACCAAGCACCCAGGACAGCCCCCCCAGCAGTCCCCCAGGCCCCCCTGGCCTCCACCCTCACCCGTCTCCTCCCCAGAGCCGTCGCTGCTGTCGTTGGCGTTCTCCTCCCGAATCTTGCCCTCCTCCTTCATCCTCTCCAAGTAGGCGTCATGTTGGTCCTCGTCAGAGTCAGCATATTCATCGTAGCTCTGCTTCATACCCTGCAGGACAGGAAGCATGAGAGCCGCTCCCCGTGGCCCCCCCCACCGGCACACACCCCCCCGGCTCTGGAAACTGCAACTCCTGGCATGCTCCTGGGCGGGCACAGCCCCCGACGCATGCACGGGTGGGGAGGACGGGACCCCCACCATGTCCCTCCTCCGCCCCGTCAGGGCTCTGGAGAGAGGGTAGAGAAGTTATGAGTTAGGGGGGGCCCCTCTCGCAAATCATGCCGGGGTTACTGGGTTTAGTCAGGGACCACCACGGCCATGCAGAGGAAACCTGCACCAGGAGGAGGAAGAGGAGAAAGAGAAAGGGATATCGCACGGACCTTTTTCCTCTACAAGGGCAAGGAGAGAAAAGAGAGGTGAAAAGAAAAAAAAAGGGGAAAAGCAGCAAAATTCTGGAGAGAAGACCGCCTGCAGCCCTCTCCCCAGGCCCCCGGCGGGGCGGCGGTTCCGGCCCCACTCCGCAGGTACCTCCTTGAGGCCTCGGTTCTTGATATTCAGCTTCTTGGCATTGACGAAGTCGAAGAGCTTCCCGTACTCCTCCCTGCGGGAGAAGCGGGGTGGTCAGGGGCTGGGTGGGGGGCAGCGGGCAACCAGGGGGGGGCCGCTGCACGCCCCGCACCCACCTCTCGATGCTGCTGAAGGTGTACTGCGTGCCCTGCTTGGTCTCGATCTCGAAGTCGAAGGAGCGGGTGGTGGTGGTGCCGCGGGCGAAGTTGACGAAGGAGATCTCGTCGAAGCGGATGTGCACGGGCGGCTTGTGCACGTAGATGAAGCCACGCTCCAGCGGATAGAGCAGCCCCGAGCTGGCCTTGTAGGAGCAGGTGATGCACTGGGCACCGGAGTGGCTGGAGGGAAACGCAGCCATCTGAGCCCCGCAGAGAGCAAACACCCCCCCTCCGCAGGACAGAGCAGCCCGGCAGCCACTCCCCGGCACGAAGCCCCTTCTCCCCAAATGCAGGAACAAGAGGGAAGGAGAGGGGCTGGTCCTGCTGCCAGGCAGGGACCTCAGAGAGCTGGGCTCAGACCACCACACCGGCAGCCCCTCCTGCCCAGGGAGGATGGGGCTTTGCTGCTCTCCCCAGCAGGGGGCTCGCGGGATGCCTCACCCCTGGAAGTTGCCAGGGACCGTGATCTTGCGGTTCACCAGCGCCTTCATGACCCGGCTGACCATCTCGTAGAGGGAGCCCGACATGTTCTTGGTGAGCCGCCCCTCGAAGCGCTTCTCCACCTCCTCCCTGCGCGGCCGAAGGAGAGGGCAGCCATGAGAGCAGGCACCCAGGAGGTTCGGTACCTCCCTCCTGGCTCCCCACAGCCCACCAGATCCAGGGAGGGCCTCGGGGACACAGCCTCAAACTCACTCGTTCATGTTGAGGGTGAGAGAAATGTCCTCATCCTTGGAGAAGAGCAGGATAAGGAAGTGGTAGCGGGTCTGGCCTTGCTTTATCGGGGGGTCCAGGCTGATCTGAAAAAGAGGAGAAAGCGAGGAGCTGAAATCCCCCAAGTCCACGGCCCTGGGGGAGGGAGGGCCCCTCGTCCCCTCCGCACCACAAAGAACATCTGCCGCTGGTCCTTGTGCGGGAGCAGGAAGAGGCGCAGCACGGTCGTGTAGGGGATCTTGTAGTCGAAGGTTTTGCCGTGGAGGTGCAGGAAGGTGGGGTAGATACGGATGTCGTAGCGCCCGCGAGGCGTGAGACACTGCAGCTCCCGGAAAATGCAGATGGCGTCTCCGGTGGCCTGGATCACGTCCGCCTTGGAGAGGACATTCTGAGCGAAGGCCTGCAAGGGAAGAGGGTTACGGGGTACCCAGGCACCTCCCTGCCTGACCCGCTGCACCCATGGCCCCCCGCTCACCTCCACGGGGTCCACACCATCCTCCTGGGTTGGGGGCACGTAGAATCGAACCTCCATGAGCGAGACCTCGGCGTCATCGTTCTGGTGGAACTCCAGGGTCACCTCATTCTTGCCCGTCGTGCACTGGGAGACGTTGCTGAGGGGGATCTCGAACACCGGCTGCTCCCCGATGTCGAAGGAGAGCAGCTGCCCTGCAGCGGCGGCAGCGGAGGCGCAGCCCGTCACCGCAGGCTCAGAGCCGCCGCGCGGCGAGGGGGGACCCCGAGGACACCACCAGCAAGCGGGTCACTGCCCGGGGCACCGTCCAGGTGCTGCCGGGAAACCGTCCCAGCCGCCAGCCCAGCCCCAGTGCCCCGCAGCCCCACAGGTTCCCATCCCCAGTAACGGCAGTGCCACGACTCACCTCCAAACCTCACTGTCCCCCAATTCCAACCCTTCACGCACAGGTCCTTCTCTGCCAGCTCCAGGCGATAGTGCGCCTTGAAGAAATCTGAGAGCTTATCAAATTCCTGGGCCAGGGTGAGAATGGGGGAACGTCTGTTAGAAACCACCACGCAGAGGCGGGTGCTGCCCAGAGCTCGGAACGGGGGTGCAGCCCTGCCCCGCACAAGGGAAACAGCAAACAAAAAGGGGGGTCGGAGCTGTTTTTGGGGGTTCAGCGCTGTCAGACGCGCAGGGAGCGCAGCTCAATGCGGGACAAGCACAAGCTGGCAAGAGAAGAGATGCCGGCCGGGGGCAAGGATGGGCCACGGAGGTGGGGGCTGGGGCACTCACCGATTCCCGGAAACCATCGTATTTGTAGACGTGGCCGTTCTTGGTGAGCAGCTTGAGGCCATGACCGAGCGCCACACGCCGCCACACGCCCTCGGCCAGCTCCGAGGCCTGGATGTTGTCCACCTTCCCCGTCTTGCTGTTCTTGAAGATGACGCCTTGGCGGCTCAGTCGCAGCCGCCCATCGTTCTGCCGGGAGAGGCAGGTGTGAGGTGGAGGAACAGCTCAATGACACTGACAGGCTCCGGAACAGGCAACCGCCGCCCTTTGGGCGCAACAGGCGGCTGCACAACCCCTCCAAGCGAAACAAAATGAGGCAACTTCCCCAACCGCCCACCAGCTTGAGTCCTCACCACCCCAGTTCAGGATTCAAGCAGCCACAAGACAGCCGCCCTCGGTCCCTCCACATCCCAAAAGCCAAAGGGTTAAAGGTGACCCAGAAAGACCACGAGCCCCCCCGGCCCGCTCCCCCGCGCTGCAACAGGCCGATGGCCAACAGGCAGCCCTCTGGCCGCAGCTCGGGCGGACGCAGCGGGCTGGCATCCCTTCTTCCCACTCCTGGAAGCATTCCCAACCGCAGCCTCGCTCGCTCTGCATCGGGCTGGCACTAAAAGTCCCCGTTGATGCTCCCCAATGCTTCAGCCCTGGAAACGCGGCGCCTCCGCTCCCCGTTCCGGGGCCAGATCAGCAAAACCATCACTGCCAGGACAAGGCGACGTTGGGGTGGGGGCAGTGCCCGGCTGGGAGAGCCAGCCTGGATGCCACGTGCCGCCCGCTGGGGCCCAAGCGGGGCTCCCCAGGGCCCATGCCCCCCCCCCAGCCCACTCACCATGGATCCCTTCACCTCCTGGTAAATCTCGTTGAACTCCAGTGTGTCGGCCATGGCGGCTGGGGGAGGCGGCGGCACCGGGGGATGGGGAGGGGAAGGAGGCCGAGCGCAGCGAGTGGTTCAGCGCCCCCCCAGCGCTCATGCCCCGGCCAGGGCAGAGGGGACGGACGGGGACAGCGGAGCTGCGGGGGGAGAGGAGGGTGAGTGGGGCTGGGCACGGCGGCCCCCCGGGGGAAGATGGCTTCCGCGGGGGGAGGCTCCGCCAGCACAGCCACGCCGACACCCCCGAAACCAAACCTCCGTCCCCCCAAACCCGCTCCCACCTCAGCCCCGCTCTCCTCTTCCCCGCCCCCCCGCCCCGCGGGACTCCACTGCCTCTGGGGGCGGCACCGACCCACTCGCGGGGGGCGACCCAGACCCCCCCGGGGCCCTCTTCTCCCCCCTCCCCAGATGGGCCGCAGCCCCACGGCCTTCCCCGGCGCCCTCCCCCCGGCTTCGGCGTGTGTGTCCCCCCGCCCCGCCCTCGGTCCCTCCAGCCCTGCCCTCCCCCTCCTCAGTGCCCCCCCGCACCCCAAACTCCCCCCCCCCCGCGCTCCCAGCCCCCAAATCCCCCCCGGCCTGAGCCCTCCCCCGGGGCCTAAAGGCCTCCCCCCCATCCCGGGCCTGTCGTTCCCCCTCCCCGGGACCCCAAACACCCCCCCCCCGGGCCCCGCGGCCCCCCCCGGCCCGGCCCCCCCCGCACCGCCGCCACTTTTCCCGCCTGCGCAACACGAACCTCGCGCGGAGCCTCCCCCCGCCGCCGCCGCCGCCGCCACCGCCGGAAGCCGCCCCCACTTCCGCCATAGAGAGGAGGCGCCGCTCTGGGCGCCACGGCGGGGCCATAGAGCGCCGGGAGGACTCCGGCTAGAGAGGACGCGGCGTCCCACGCCCGCCCCGCCATAGAGGTGGCGAAGGGGGGGGTTGGTGAGGGGCTAGAGCGGCCGCTCCTCCCGGCCCCCCCCCCCCCCCCCCCGGCGCGCTGCCTCTCCCGGTACCATAGAGAGGCGGGAGGCCTCCGGCCGGAGGGGCGCCCCCTACTGGGCAGCGCCGGGTGATCCCCGTGACGTCACCGCGAGGGGTTGGGGGGTGAGGGGGGGAAGCACCCCACAACTGAGACACCCCCCCCAAAACGGGGGCACGGAAAAAATGGGAGCGCCCCAAAAAGGAGGCGCCCCCAAACCCTGGGGGCTGCACACACGCCCCCCCATCAGCACCCACACAAACACCCCAGGGACCCCCCAAACCCGCCCCCCCTGCGCCCCAACCCGCGGCTGCCCCGGCCCCGCCCGCGTGCCCCGAGGCGGGAGCCCCGGCGGGGGGGGCCCCGCCCCAGGACCCCCCCGGACCCCCCATCCCCCCAGGAAGGGGGCGCGGCCCCTCCCTCCCCCGGGCGCTGCCTCCGCCCTGCCCCCGCCCTCCTCCCGCCCTGCCCGCACTACCCCCGCTGCCTGTACCCCTGCCTGCTCCCGCCGTGCCCACACCAGCCTCTGCTGCCTGTACCCCTGCCTGTGCCCCTGCCTGCTCCCGCCGTGCCCACATCGCCCCTCGCCGCCTGTACCCCTGCCTGTACCCCTGTCGACCCCCGCCCTGCCCGCACCACCCCTGGCTGCCTGTACCCCTGCCCGCCCTGCCCATGCCCCCCCCGCGCCCCAGCACCCGCTGGGTGACCGACTTCTTCTCCTACGAGACCACCAAGTCGGTGGTGGTGAAGAGCTGGGTGGTGGGGGCCGTCAACCGCGGCGTGCAGCTCCTCATCCTCGCTTACTTCGTCGGGTGAGACCCCCCCCCGGGGACCCCCCCACCCGCCGTCACCCCTCCTCGCCCAGGGCATCGCTTGGTGACGAGCGGGTGGCAGCGGGGTGACGGGGGGGGGCTGCCGCGAGGGATACCCGTGGGATGACAAGGGGAGTGGGGGGGTGACAGCGAGGGGACAGCCTGGACGGGGGGACAGGGCGGAGGGGGGGCGGCCGGGCCAGGAGCTGCGGGTGACAGTGCGGGTAATGGGGGCGGAGGAGAGACAGGCGAGGGGGTGACAAGTGTGTCAGCGCCGGGAACGTCAGGTGTGCCGACACGGGTGACACGACGGGGACAACCAGGGGAGCGCGTCGGTGCAGGTGACACGACGGGGACAGCCAGGGGAGCGTCTTGGTGCGGGTGACAAGCGTCTGTGGGTGACAAAGAGGGGCGGGAGCAGCAGCACGGCCTCGGCGGGTGACAGAGGGGGGGTCTCTGCACCCGGGTCCTCCCCGGGGGGTGACAGAGACCACCGGCAGGGCGCGGGGGGGTGACAAGCGCCTGTCGGAGGACCGACAGCCACTCGGGTGGGCAGACCCGGGTGCCCCAGGGCTCCGGCAGCTCCGGGGGTGACGGGGGGGGCGCAGTCAGGTCCCGTGGGGGGGGCGGGGGGATGACTGTCCCCACCCGCTGCGGGTGTCGTCCCAGCTGGGTGTTCCTCCATGAGAAAGCCTACCAGGTGCGGGACACCGTCATCGAGTCCTCGGTGGTGACCAAGGTCAAGGGCATCGGGCGCTACGCCGGCCGGGTGCTGGATACGGCCGACTACGTCACCCCCCACCAGGTGAGGGGGGGCCGGGTCCCTCCCCTGCCTCAGTTTCCCCTCCCGGATGGAGCGGGGGAGGGTGTCAGGGTGACGGTGACGTGTCCCCCCCCCAGGGCACGTCGGTGTTCGTGGTGGTCACTAAGCAGATCCTGACGGAGAACCAGGCGCAGGGCGTCTGCCCGGAGGTGCGGGGTGGGGCTGGGGGGTGCACCCCGGGCTGACACCCCCCCCCCGTGGCCCCCGCCCCGGCTCACCGCCCCCCCCCCCGCAGAGTGAAGCCGAGTACCGCTGCACGGCCGACCGCGACTGCCGGGGGAAGGGCCCCGCCACGGGCAGCGGTGAGGGGGGACCCCGCCCCGGGGCTGGGGGGGGGGCGGGGGGGTGCTGAGACCCCCCCGCGCTGATGGGCGCTCCGGCAGGGGTGCTGACGGGGCGCTGCGTCCCCTACAACGGGACCCTGCGCACCTGCGAGATCCGGGGCTGGTGCCCGCCCGAGGTGGACACCGTGGACGTGTGAGTGTGACCGGGGTGACACGGGGGGGCGGGGGCGCGTGTCACTCCACTCTGTGTCCCCAGGGACACCCCCCTCTCTTCCCCCCCCCCCCCCCCCCCCCGCTCCAGACCCGTCATGCTGGAGGCCGAGAACTTCACCCTCTTCATCAAGAACAGCATCCGCTTCCCGCTCTTCGGCTTCGAGAAGTGAGTGGTGCGGGGACACGGGGACACGGGGCCGGTGGCTGGCTGGTGGCCATGACCCCCCCACACCGTGTGTGTCCCCCCCCCCAGGGCCAACCTGCCGCCCCCCGGCAGCGGGGGGGAGCTGGGGCGGTGCCGGTTCCACCCCGAGCTGCAGCCCCTCTGCCCCATCCTGCGCCTGGGGGACGTGGTGCGCATGGCCGGGCAGGACTTCCCCACGCTGGCCGCCACCGTGAGCGGGGACACGGCGACACGGAGGGGGGCGCGGGGATGTGGGACAGGGGGTGGGGGACACGGGGATGTGGGGACACAGGGACACAAGACAGGGTGGGAGACACGGGGACACGGCAGGGGGGTGGGGGACAGGGGCTGGGGCACACGGGGACACGGTGGAGGGGCGGGTGGGGGGGTGCAGGTGCGTGGGACAGGGGGTGGGGCACACGAGGACATGGGACAGGGGATGGGGACACGGAGGTGTGGGATGTGGGGACACGGGGACACGGAGATGTGGGAGTGGGGACACGGGGACATAGACGGGGGTGGGGGACACGGTGGAGGGGCGGGCGGGGGGGCGCGGGGGCGTGGGACAGGGGGTGGGAGACACGGGGACATGGGACAGGGGGTGGGAGACACGGAGGTGTGGGATGTGGGGACACGGGGACATAGACAGGGGGTGGGCGACACGGGAATGTGAGACAGGGTGGGGGACATGGGGATGTGGGGACACAGGGATGTGGGACAGGGGATGGGGGACACAGGGATGTGAGGACACAGGGACACAAGATGGGGCGGGGGACACGGGACATGGGGACATGGGCAGAGGGTGGGGGACACGGAGATGTGGGATGGGGGACATGGGGACGTGAGACAGGGGATGTGAGCATGTGGGACAGGGGATGGGGGACACGGGACGTGAGGGAACAGGGATGTGGGACGTGGGGACACGGGGATGTGGGACTTGGGGCTGTGGTGGGGGGGCTGTGAGGACCCGGGGTGTGGGGCTGTGGGGCCGCGGAGCCGCGTGCGATGGCGGCTGACGCGGGGGGGGGCAGGGGGGGGTGCTGGGCATCAAGATCGGGTGGGTGTGTGACCTGGACCGCGCCTGGGAGCGCTGCCTGCCCCGCTACTCCTTCACCCGCCTGGACGGCCGCGCCCGCGCCCCCGCGCCCGCCCCCGGCTACAACTTCAGGTACGGCCCCACCGCCGCCCGGGGACACGCGTGTCACACGTGTGTGTCACACGCGTGTGCGCAGCCCGGCACGGCCCCACGTCCCCGCGCAGGCACGCCCGGTACTACCGCTGGCAGGACGGCACCGAGCGTCGCACCCTCACCAAGGCCTTCGGCATCCGCTTTGACGTCCTGGTGTACGGAAACGTAGGTGGGGGGCTCGGGGGGTCCCGGGGGGTCGGGGACGGGGGGGTGGGGACCCCCCCCACCAACGGGGGTCTCTGCACCCCCAGGCTGGGAAGTTCGGCATCATCCCCACCCTCATCAACACGGTGGCAGCTTTCACCTCCATCGGCGTGGTGAGTTGTGGCCGTTCTCAGCCCCTGTGTGGTGGCGTTTCCTGGGGGGGGGTGGGGGGGCTTGGGAGAGGCCCTGTGCACCCCACAAGTGTGGGGCGGGGGAGGGTCAGTGATACCCCATCATGACTGGGAGGAGGATGGAGGAAAACCACAGAGCCATGGGGCACGGGGACACAGCCAAGCCCCACAGTGACGGCAGCCTGGCTCCGGGAGGGGCTATGGGGCATCAGGGGGGTGCCCCATATTGCGGGGCCCCCCACCCCAACGCTGCCGCCCCCAGGGCACGGTGCTGTGCGACATCATCCTGCTCAACTTCCTGAAGGGAGCCGAGCACTACAAGGCCCGCAAATTCGAGGAGGTCAGTCAGGGGGACTGGGGGTGCCATGGGGCTGGGGGTGCCGTGGGGCTGGGGGTGCTGGGGGGCTGGGCGGTACGGGGGACGTGCAGGCAGGGCCCCTGCCCATCCCCGGTGCCCCGGCCGTGGGGCAGGGACTGACCCAGCGCCCACCCGCTGCCCCACAGGTGCCAGAGGTCGGGGTGCCCGCGCCCCCCGCCAGCCCCACGGCGTGTCCCCCCGCGGCGCTGGGGGGCTGCAGCCGAGACAAACACTCCACCGACTCGGGCACCTTCTCCCTCGGGCTGTAGTCCCGGGCGCCGTGGGGCAGCCCCCCCCGCCCGCCCCCCCTGCCCCCCCCTGCCAGCCCCGGGGTGCCCCAGCCCTGTCCCAGTGTCCCCAGTGCCCCCCCCCTCCCCGACCCAGGCGCCCAGCACTCCCCTCAGCCGTGGGGTCCCACCCCATGTCCCCCGGGTCCCCTCAGCTCCCACATCTCCGGCCGGGCGGGGGCTGGGGGCCCCCCAGGGCTGGGTGCTGCTTCCTGGGGCAGTGGGTGCTGTTGGGTGCCAGGGGTGACACCCCAAACCCCCCAGATGGGTGCTGGGGGCGAGTGGGCTGCTGGGGGCCACCCCTGTGTGACCCCCGTGACACCTCCCTGCTCCCAGCTGACCCCACGCTGGGGGGCCGCACCCCCCACCCCAATAAACCTTTGGCTCACAGCACTCGCCCGTCTCCAGCCTGGAGGGGGGGGTGAGGGGTGGTTGGGGGGGTCTGACGGGGAGGGTTGGGGGCGCGGGGGTAGAGGAGGGGGAGGTCAGGGCGATGCCACCGATTTGGGGTGTCCAGGGGGGCCAGTGTCAGGGCAGGGGACCCTGTGCCCCCCCCATTGCCCACACAAGGGCTGTGCAGGATACAAGGGGCACCCAACACCCCCCCCCCCGTGCACCCCTGGATGCCTCCCACCCCCCGTTACAGCCCCAGCACCCACGCCGGGGCCACCCCAGGACCCCCCACCCACCTGCCCAGGGCCCAGACACAGAGATGGGTGCTAAAAGCTGAAACTTTATTGAGATCCAGGGTGGGGGTGCTGCCCCCCTGCCGTGGGGCCGGCGGGGGCGACACAGCAGCAGGGGGGTGCCTGGGGGGGCCGCAGGGCTGGAGGGCACAGCGGGGGGGGCTGAGCCCCTCAGTACTCGCAGATGAAGGGCAGCCTCGTCTGGCAGTTCAGGCTTCTCCAGCGCCCGTCTGGGGGGGGGAAAGGAGAGGGGGGGGTCAGCCCTGGCTCCCAACAGCACCCAGCCCCCCAGGGACCAGCCCCCAGCCCCCCAGGGACCCGACCCAAGCCCCCGCTGCTGCCAGCCCCACCCCAGCCCCCCCGGGACCAGGCCTCCGCGTACCACCTTCCCATCTCAGGGTCCTCCCCCAGCATCCTCCCACCCACCCTCCCGCCCTCCCTGCACAACCCCCCCCCCAAGGCTCCGGGTGCCCCCCAAGGCGCTGGGCGCCGCCCCCCCCCGTGCCCCCCGCCACTGACCGTTGGTGCAGAGGGAGGTGCAGTAGCAGTGGAAGTGCAGGGGGTAGCCCGCCTGCCAGTTGGAATAGTTCCAGCAGCTCCGGTCCGTCCACTGGCACGACACCAGGGGGCCCTGCGGGGGGGGGGGGACAGGACGAGGCCATGGGGACACCCCCTGGCACCCAGCATGGGGAGCCTGGGGGGTGGCGGGGTGGGGGATGGGCTGGGACACCCAGGAACGGTCACTGGGACAGGGCTGGGACACCCAAGGTGAGCACTGGGGACACTGGGACAGTGCTGGGACACCCAGGATGGGCACTGGGGACAGGGGACAGGGCTGGGACACGCAGGAGTGGTCACTGGGACAGGGCTGGGACATCCAGGGTGGGTACTGGAGACACCGGGACAGGGCTGGCGGCGGGGGGGTCTCTTACCACGGGCTGGGTGATGGCCCCGATCCAGACCTGCCCGCTGTTGATGCAGAGCCGGGCCTGGTGCCACAGGCAGGAGTTCATGTGGCAGTTGTGGATGGACGCCAGCTGCCCGCGGTAGCAATGGGCACAGACACTCTGCGGAGGGGACGGACACCAGTCACGGGGATGCCCGGGTGGCAGGCGGTGTCCCCCGTGTCCCCCGACCCCCCCGGCCACCCCCTGCCCACCTGGGCAGACTGGAAGTCGTGGCAGCCTTTGACGACGATGTAGCGGAAAGTGGTGGCACCCAGCTGAGGAGGGACGCTGAGCTCCTGCGTCTCGCTCGCCAGCGGGCACCGCACAGTCTTCTCCTTCTCTTCCTCCCGCACCTCCAGCGCCGACGCCTCTGCCTCCGCCTTGGGCCTGGCAGGGCCTGGGGACACCGGCGGGTGTCACCGCGGGCACACGGGGCGCGGGGCAGCGGGGGTGTCCCCGCGGTGACCCCACGGAGTGGGCAGGGTGGGGGCACTCACAGGGGCGTCTGGCGGAGACCGATCCCAGCAGGGCCAGGATGAGGAGCAGGCAGGGCTGCATGGCGGGGCTGGGGACACCGGGGGGCTGGGGACAACGATGGGCTGGAGACAATGACGGGCTAGGGACAACGAGGGACCATGTCCCCAGCATCCCTCTGCCATCCCCAGCATCACCCCACCCTCCCCATGTCCCCTGTGCCACCCCGATGTCCCCAGTGTACCCCTGCCACCCATGGTGCCACCCTGTGCCCCATGCCCTCTACCACCCCCAGTGCCCCCCGCCCCTTCGTGCCCCCCGTGTCCCCGGTTCCTCACTGCCGTCCCCAGGGTTGCCCAAGTACCCTGTGCCACCCCGTCCCCCCCACGTCCCCCTGGCACCCCAGAGCCACCCGTGCCAGCCCCAGCGACACCCCCCCGGCCCCATCCCTGCTCCTCACCTGGGACGTGGGGGCTCTGCTCGCTGCAGGCTGGGGTGGCTCTGCCCGCTGCGCCCCTTATAGCGGTGACAGGGCCACGTATCCCCAACCGCAGCCTTGCGCCACCCCAGTCCCCACCCCACTGCAACACCCCCCCCACCAACCGCTAGGCACAGTGTGGGGGGACACCCGGGGGGACCCCGCCTGCACCCACCTGACCAGTGCACGGGGTGGGGGGTGCAGGGGGCAGCGGGAGGGGGGCGCAGGGGTTTGGGGTGCCTGGGGATAGGGGGTGGGGGCTGCGGGGGTTTGGGGGGCATGGGGCATGGGGATGGGGGGTGGGGTGCACGGGAGAGGGGTGCAGGGGGAACAGGGATGGGGCTACAGGGGTTTTGGGAGGCATGGGCATGGGGGCTGTGGGGGGTTTTGGGGTGCAGGGGGCAAGGGGGTGGGAGCCGCTGGGATCTGGGGTGCACAGGGTGGCCCTGGGAGGGGGCTGCTGGGTTGGGGAGTGCACGGACCTGGGGTGCAGGGGGTATGGGCATGGGGGCTGTGGGGTTTTGGGGTGCAGGGGGCCCCAGGATAGGGGCTGTAGGATTTTGGGGTGCAGAGGGCCCAGGGATGGGGGCTGCAGGATTTTGGGGTGCAGAGGGCCCAGGGATGGGGGCTGTGGGGGACGTGGGGTGCACGGGGCATGGGGATGGGGAGTGTGGGGTGCACAGGAGAGGGGTGCAGGGGACCCGGGGGAGGGGCTGTGGGGTGCTGAGCCGTGAGCCCCGTGGTGCCGGGGAGCTGGGGGGGTGCTGGCCACGGGGGGGCCAGGCCACGGGGGGGCCAGGCCGCGGGGGGCTGTGGGCCAACGGCCGGGCTGGACCCTGAGGGCCGCGGCCGTTGGGGAGGAAACGGCCCTTGGGCAAGCGCTGCCCGGCGGGAGATGGTATCAGCACCCCAACCGCCCCCCGCACCCCCAGCACCCCCCCACCCCCGGGACACGCTGAGCCCCACACCCCCACCCCCACAGACCCATCCCGGGGCCCCACGCACCCCCACAGCAGCCCCCACCCCGCAGCCCCGTGTCCCCATTGCTGGGCAGGGCACAGGCAGGGCCCCCCCAGGGTGCACACCACCCACCCCCCGGTGTCCCAGCAGTTGAGGGGCGGGGGCCAGGCGGGGGTGGTGCAAGGCTGTGGTGGGGACATGTGGCTCCGTCACCACTATAAGGGGGGCTGCAGGCAGAGCCCCCCCAGCCCCCAGGTGAGGAGCGGGACAGGGACAGGGACGGTGGTGGGGACTCAGCCCCCCGGGGACGGGGCTGGGGGCCGGGGGGGTGTCCCTGGGGCTGGCACGGGTGGCTCTGGGGTGCCAGGGGGATGTGGGGGGGACAGGGTGGCCCCAGGGATGGTGAAGGGACAGTGGAGACACGGGGGAGCAGACGGGCAGGGTGGGGGTGACATGGAGGGACAGTGGGGTGACAGAGGGATACAGGGACTGTGGGGGTGGCACAGGGGATGTGGGGAGGGTGGGGTAATGTTGGGGGTGGCAGAGGGGCACAAGGCACCTGGGGGTAGCTCCAGGGAGGCAGAAGGTGACTGGGGACATGGCATCTCCCAAGGGTGCCAGAGGGTGCCAGTGCCACCAGCCCCTCAGTGTCCCCAGCCCCCCGGTGTCCCCAGCCCCGCCATGCAGCCCTGCCTGCTCCTTGTCCTGGCCCTGCTGGGCTCCGTCTCCGCCAGCCGCCCCAGTGAGTGCCCCCTACCCTGCTCACCCTGTGGGGACACCACGGGGGCACCCCCCACCGCCCTGGGTCCCCCGGTGCCAGCCCTCACCCTGTCCCCAGGGCCAGCCCCCCTCCACCCCCAGGAGGTCCCTGCGAGCACGGCCAAGGAGGGACACAACTTTGTCTACACGGTGGTGAAAAAGTACCGCACCTACTCCAGTGCCAAGGTGAGGGGGACGTGGGTGCTGGTGGGTGGCGGTGGGTGGCAGTGGGTGCTGGTGGGTGCCCAGCCATGCCTTGTCCCGCAGTTGCACTGCCAGAAAGTGCTGCGGGGGCAGCTGGCCTCGGTGCACAGCGCTGCCCGCAACACGGAGCTGAAGAACCTGGCGCGCACCTACACCCATCATTCGGTCTGGATCGGGGCCGTCACCAAACGCAGGGTGAGGGGGGCCCGGACCCCGTCCCAGGGTGCTGGGAATGGGGCTGGGTGTGGGCTGCTGGGTGCTGGGTATGGGGTGCTGGTTCCCAGTGTGGGTGCAGGGGCTGGGGGCTGGTCATGAGGTGCAGGGGCTGGTGTTTGGGCTGCCAAAGGGGTGCTGCAGCCGGGTGCTGGGTATGGGGGCCTGGGCTGGTTTGGGGGGGGGCAAGGGGATGAGTTTGGGGTGCTGAGTATGGGGTGCAGGGGCTGGTTATGGGGTCCTGGGGCTAGTTATGGGGGGCGAGGGGCTGGTTATGGGGTGCTGGGGCAGGGTGCTGAGGTGCTGCTGTGGCAGGACGGGAAGTGGGGGTCGCAGTGGGAGGACACCAGCCCCTGGAACTACGCCAACTGGGCACCCACACATCCCCACCACATCTTGCCCACCTGCACCGCCCTCAGCACCCACGGTGAGAACACCCACACCCCACCCACCGCACCGGGGCACCCGGGCTCTGGGAGCCCTGGGGCGGGGGGCACAGGGCTACTGGGGACACTGGGAGGGGGCAGTGGGAGGGGGCACAGGGCTACTGGGAGTGGCACAAACCACTGGGGGCAATGGGAAGGGCATCACAGGAGGCACAGACCACTGGGAGCAATGGTAAGGGGCACTGGGAGGGGGCAGAGGGCTACTGGGGGCACTGGGAGGGGGTAGAGGGCCCTGAGGGGCACAGGGGACCACCCCATGGCCCTGACACTGGCCCCTGTGCCCAGATGGGCTCTGGAGAAGCAAGCCCTGCTTCCAGCTGCGCCCCTTCATCTGCCAGTACTGAGGACTCCTGGGGTGCTGCCATGGCCCCCCCCAGTCCCGGGGCACCCACAGGGGCCCTGTCCCCGACCCAGTAAACCAGAGATACCCTGAGGGGGTGTGTCCGTGTGTGCCGGGGGCCCATGGGGGCCCATGGGGAGGGATCGGGGCCCCCCAGCCCGGGGAGGCAGCGGGGTGCTCAACCCCACAGCAAACACTGGAGAAGCCCCAGGGGCCAGGGGCGCCAGGAGGGAGCAGCACAGCGAGCAGAGGGAGCGCTGGTGTTTATTCCCCCCCCAAACACGCCCCATCCCACCCACACAGCACCCCCGTCCCCAAGTCCAACAGAAAAATGGGGCGCGGCGGGTGCTGGGCTGGCACTGGCGGGCGTGGGGCTCAGTCGGGCACCTCGGGGGGGGCCTCGGCGCCGGGGGGGGCTGCGAGGGGGGTGCCGGCAGCCCCCAGCTCCTCGGCTCGCCGCCGGCACTCGCGGGCCACCACCACGGGGCTGACGAAGGCCACCAGCACCACGGCGATGAGCCCCACGTTCACCTGGGGGGGACGAGGAGTGTCAGGGCGCAGAGCCCGGGGTGGGGGTGGGGGGGGGAGTGCCCCCACCCTGCCGTGGGGCGGCTGTGGGGTGGACACTCACATAGAAGGGGTCCCCGTGGAGCGGCCCCCGCACCAGGGCGACGCAGGGGTACTGCAGCAGGGCCACCAGCGCCGACAGCGCCATGGCCAGCCCGTACAGCTTCCCGAAGTGCTGCGGGGGGAACCTGCCCCGACACCCCCGCGTCACCCCCGCGACCACCGCCTCACCCCGGACACCCCCACACCCTGATCCCCCAGCACTGCCACCACCCCCCACCAGCCCCACAACCCTGCCACCACCACCTGACACTTCCTCTCCATCCCCTGACCTCCCCAACCCTGCCACCGTGTCCCTGACCCCCCCAACCCTGCCACCACCCCTCTGCCACCCCCACCCCATCCCCTAACCCCCCCCAACTCTGCCACCGTGTCCCTGACACCCCCAACCTTGCTACCACTCCCTGACACCCCCTCCCTGGCCCCTGACCCCTCCCGACCCTGACATCCCCTCCCTGACCCTCCCCGAGCCTGCCACCATCCACCGCTGCCCCCTGACACCCCCACCCTGTCCCCTAACACCTCCACGATGGCCCTGCCACCCCCCCCGCCACCCTGACCCTGGCACCGTGGCGGGTGTCCCCCCCTGCGCCCCCCACTCACGCGATGGCCAGGAAGGCGGCGTTGCCCCCGTAGAGGAAGGATCGGCTGAGCACCTGCAGCGCGAAGGTGACGAACTGGACGGGCAGCACCGGCACGGCCGCGCACACGGAGAACAGCACGCACTGCGTCACCGTCACCGCCAGCGACAGCACGCAGGCCCGCAGGTCCGCCAGCGCCCCCGGGGGTCCTGCAGGCACCGGGGGACGGGGGGGTCAGCCTGGGGGCACCCCTCGGTGCCCCGTCCCCAGGGCACTGGCGGCAACCGCCCACCGGCCCCGCTGAGGGCACGGCGGGGGGACGGCGGCAGCACGGACGCTCCCCGGGGACACGCAGGACCCGGGGTGCAGGATTGGGGCAGGGGGGGTGTGGGGAGGGGAGGGGGCGTCTGGTTACCCTCAGGGCGGGGGGTCTTGCCGCGCTTGTGCCGGTCGAGGATGAGGCCGTTCCACGGGGCGCAGAGCACCCCGCAGAGCTGGGTGAAGGCGAAGGCGTTGGTGTAGGTGCTCACTGCGGGGAGACGGCGTCAGGGCGGGGCCGGGGGGGTCCCCGCCGCCCGTGTGTGTGTGTGTCCCCCGCGCCGCGGCCGTGCCATACCCAGGTGGGTGTCCCCGCGGGCCAGGTGGTGCAGGAGGGGGTTGAGGGTGCCGATGAAGAGGTAATGGCGCAGCTGCATGAGGGAGAGCCAGGCCACGTGCCAGGCGAAGAGCCTCGAGCGCACACAGGCCCCGAAGGGCACCACGGGGGGGTCCCGGCTGCCTGCGGGGGGGGGGGGGCGGGGTCAGGCTGGGGATATGCCCGCGCAGGCCCCACCCACCGCTGGCCACACCCCTGCCCACACCCATGTGGCCACGCCCCTTCACCTGCAAAGCCCAGCCCACCCTCTGGCCTTGTCCCTGCCCATCCTGGAGCCACGCCCCTTCATCTGCATAACCATGCCCACCCCCTTGTCCTGCCCACGTGTAGCCACGCCCATCCCATGGCCACACCCCCTTATCTGCATACCCACACCCACAGCCTGGCCTCGCCCATCCACCCTATCAGACCCTCCCGTCTACAGCTTGCCTCCGTGACCACGCCCACATGCCAATCACCAGCATAGCCACGCCCCCGAGAGAGCCCATCCCCACCAGCAAGACTCGCCCCCACAAGCCCCGCCCCCAGAACAAAGCCCCGCCCCCAGAACAAAGCCCCGCCCTGGCACCTCTGGGCTCCCGCGGCTCCAGCGGGGTCTCCTCGGGCCCGGCCTCCCCCGGCGGCCGCTTCTCCTCGTAGGTCCGGTACGACCGGGACCGGCCCGGGCAGCGCAGCCTGCGGCACCGCCCGGCGTCACCCCGCGACCCCGCCCGCGGGGCGGGACCCCCAACCACGGGATGGGACCCCCAACCACCCACCACGGGGTGGGACCCCCACCCATGAGATCCCCAACTGCGGGACGGGACGCACCCCACCACCATGGATGGGACCCCCAACCACCCACCCATGGGACAGCACCCCCACCCAGCATGGGATGGGACCCACCGTGGGCACCACCACCAGGACGGGCCCCCCCGCCCCCCCGCGGGGCGCAGAGCCCCCGTACCCGTAGTCGTAGTCCGGGGGCAGCGGGTAGGGGATGCGGGTGCGGGGCATGAGGAAGAGGGTGCGCAGCAGGTGCCAGGCGCTGCAGGCCGCCAGGAAGAGGAACATGGCGCGCAGGGACAGCCCGTGCTCGTACAGCACCTGGGGACAGCACGGGCACGGCTGTCACCACAGCGCCCGCGCCACTGCCCAGCCCAGGGACATGGCCCTGTCCCCACGTGTGGCCTCAGCTGTGGCCCAGCTGTGTCACTGCTGGGACCCAGCTGTGTCCCCTGGCTGTCCCCCCACCTGGAACCCAGCTGTGTCCCTGCTGTGACCCAACTGTCCCCCCAGCTGTGTCCCCAACTGTGTCCTTGCTGTGACCCATCTCTGTCCCCAGCTGTGACCCAACTATCCCCAGCCCCCCCCCGTGGTGCTTGGGACGGGGACAGGCCCCTGGGGCCACCCAGCACCACCCCCCCAGCACCACCACGTCCCCCCCCACCCTGCACCCACCTTGATGATGAGGAAGATGGCGGACGAGGAGTCAAAGGCCCCGTTGTAGAGGGTGATGATGATGGAGCGGTACTTCCCGAAGAGGTTGCCCACCTGGCACAGAGAGACCCCACACACACCGTCAGGGCCCCCCCAGCACCACGCAGGGTGCCCTGGCCAGCGGGTGGGGGTCAGGGTGCCTGGGACACTCACCTGCATGTTGGTGAGGATGAGGAGGATGCCGCCCACTGACAGCATGGACATGGCCGGGAAGAGCAGCACCGCCAGCTCTGGGGACAAGGGGGTCAGCAGTGACAACGGGGGGTCCCTGCCAGGTTCCCCCCCGGGGCTGGGCTCTCACCTGGGGTGGAGAAGGCGACGAGCAGGGTCCCGCCAGTGTAGAGGGAGCTGAGAGATGGGGACAGCAGTGACAACACGGGGATGGGGTCCTGGGGGGCAGCTGGCCCCCCCGTGCCCCCGCGCTGCTGTCACAGCGGCACTCAGCACCCCAATATCTCATGGGTGCCCCACGACCACCTGGCACCCCCAGGGCCAAGAGACGTGGGGGGCCCCTTTGGTTATGGGGTGCCCGGGGGACATTGGAGAGACCCCAGGCTGGGGGCAATGGGGGCCCCCAGGGCTGTGGGGGGCATGGGACACACTGGAGACATTTGGGGGCATGGGGAGACAGGTGCCAGGATGGGCTGTGCCACCCCAGCGCCCTGGGCTGACACGGGTGCCCCCCAGCTGCTGTGAGTGCCCCCCCCACCTCCGTGCACGCAGGGCCCTGCCTGCCCCACCCTGCCTGGCCACCTCGATAACCGCCCCGCTCTCGAAAACATCCCCAGCACCCCAACAATGAGCCCTCCCCCCCCTCCCCGGACAACGCCTGCCGGTGCTGCCCCCCCCGCGCCCACTCACATGGCGATGAGGCGGGCGACGGTGGTGCCGAAGCGGTCGAAGATGAAGCCCATGGGGAAAGTCATGAAGTTGTTCATGAAGGAGCCGATGGTGAAGACCAGGGAGAACTGCTCATCCTGCTGGCTGCAGCCTGCGGCCACCGCGGGGACACAGGGACACGGGGACGTAGCCATGGGGTCAGCGGGGACACAGGGACACAGGGACGTGGGCGTAGGGACACGGGGACATGGGGACGTGGTCATGGGGACAGCAGGGACATGGCCATGGGGACAGTGGGGATATGGGGACATGGGCATGGGGACAGTGGGGACACAGGGCACCACAGGGGCGTGAGCATGGGGACAGTTGGGACATGGCCATGGGGACAGTTGGGACACGAGCATGGGGACAGTGAGGACTTGGGGCACCACAGAGAAACAGGACACCAG
Source organism: Strix uralensis (assembly GCF_047716275.1). Lineage (NCBI taxonomy): Eukaryota > Metazoa > Chordata > Aves > Strigiformes > Strigidae > Strix > Strix uralensis. The sequence goes on from NC_133986.1 coordinate 13,197,218, forward strand.
GAATGTGGGCATGGGGACAGTTGGGACATGGCTGTGGGGACAGTGGGGACCTGCAGTGCCACAGGGCATCAGGACAGCAGGGATACAGGCATGGGGACAGTGGGGGCACAGGGACAGTGGGGGCACCACAGAGCATCAGGCAATGGGGACATGGGTGCCACTGGGGACAGGAAAAATCACTACCTGGGGCAGCAGGACGGGGGGGACAGGGGACACCACAGGGCACGGGGACAGGGGGGACCTGGGGACGAGGACAGCGGGAACCTGGGGCAGCACAGGGCACCAAGCAACAGGGACACGTGGCACCTCCGGCCACCAGCACCCCAGGACAGGAGCACGTGGGGACACCAGGCAGGGCCGGGGCCGCCACAGGGAGGGGGCCGGTGGCCAGCAGTGGCTGGTAGCCGGGGACCTACCGGGCAGCACAGTCATGTTGGGGCTGGGGGTGGCACTGGGCTGGCACAGGTCCCCGAAGTAGCCCAGGTCCTTGAGGACGAAGACGAGGGAGGCCCAGCCGAAGATGATGCCGCAGAAGGCGCCACACTCCAGCAGCCCCGAGAGGAGGGTCCCCAGGCGCTTGGCCACCCCTGCGCCCCCCCCCGCCATGTCGCCGGCCTGGGGCATCCCCGCTGTGCCTGCGGGGTGACAAACACCCCCCTGGTGACACCCCCCCGGCACCCAGAAAGGGGGGCTCAGGGGGTGCTGGTGGCCACCCGGGCAAAGGCCACCGTGGTCCCGGCTCGGCCCCTGCCCCCCCCCCCCCCGCACACACCAGGGCACAGGCAAGGACCGCGCTCGCAGCCGGGGCTCCGCACACGTGTGCACACGTGTTTACACACATGCACACGTGCTTACACACATGCACACACGCTCACACACACGCACACGTGCTCACATGCGTGCGCGGGCGCCGGCACCCCGCTGCACCCTGGCGTCCCCCCACCCACCTGCACGAGGCCAGGCCCTCCCGCCGTCACCACCGCCGCCGCGGAGTTTGGACCCTGGCACGGGGTGCCCGGGGTGAGCGGCGCACACCCGCACAGCGCACACGCGCAGGGCGCACACCCGCACGGCCCCCCGCGCTGATCTATCTCCTGGGAGCACCCACGGGCCCCCTCGGGGCTGTCGGAACCTGATAGTGGCTCGGCCCCCCCACCCCGCACCGTGCTGGGACCCCCCCGCGTCCCCCTTATCTGTGTGCGCCGGCTGTCCCTGGCACAGCCCCTGGGGACAATGGCACGCTGCCAGGCACCCTGCTATGGGCCCGGGGGACACCGGCACCCCCCCGGGGACACCAGAACCCCCCCGGGGCCTGGCGCAGCCACTGGGAACCTGGCAGAGCCTGCTGGGGGCCCTGGCACACTCCTTGGGGACCTGGCACAGCCCCTGGGGACACTGGCACACCCCTTGGGAACCTGGCACGTCCCCTGGGGACACTGGCACGTCCCTTGGGGACCTGGCACAGCCCCTGGGGATGTTGGCATGTGGCCGGGCATGCCAACACACCCCCTGGGGACAGTGACACACCCCCCGGGGCCCCAGCACACCCCTTGGGGACACTCTCACGTCCCCTGGGGACCCCGGCATGGCTCTTGGGGACACCATCACATCTTTGGGACCCTGCCCACACCCCCCCGGGGACTCCATTATACCCCCAGGGACCCTGGCGCACTGTTGGGGATCATGACGTGTCCCCTGGGGACCCCACTGGGGACACCGTCACCCTGCCGGGGCCCGTCACCCTCCTGGGGAGCTGCCACACCCAGGGGACACCCGAGCACCCCCTTTGTCCCCGTCAACCTCCAGCCCACGTGGCCGGGACCTCCTGTCCCTCAGTGTCACCGCCGTGACCCGCAGCCGGGCGCCACAGGCCTCGAGGCCGTGTGCCCTGCATCCCCCCACCCCACTCACCCGCCGGCACTCCGTGCCCCCCGCACCGAGCCCCCTGTCACCGTGTCCCCGTGTCCCCGTGTCACCGTCCCACAGCCTGTCCCTGTCCCTGGTGTAATGGCTGTTAATGAGGCCTCATTACGGCTGCCGCGGCTAAAGATTAACCCGCACGGGGGGGGGCCAGATCCCGGGGGGGCTGCGCCGGCTTTAGCCGCCCCGCGGAGGGGTCCCCTGAGACACCCTGTCCTTGCCTGGGGCACCCCGAGACACCGTCTGCGGGTGCCACTGGCCGCGGAGCCTGGCGAGCCCCAGCCACACTGGTGTCCCCGAGCCATACTGGTGTGTCCCAGCCTGGTGAGCCCCCCCCGCACTGGTGAGCGCCCCCCCGGCCTCGGGCCTCACTTCAGCTCCTCCAGCCCCGTTTGTTTTAATAATTAATCGTAACAAAGGCCAGTTCTTTCCTGTGGGGACTGCCTGGTCCCCCGCCAGCGTGTGGCTTCTCCAGAGGCTGCTCTGGGGCTGGGCTGTGGGTGCCCCGTGGGTTCCCCCCCTCGCCCCATCGCCCTCCCGTGTGGGGTGGGGGGTGCCCCTGGGGGGGGCAGTGCCAGCGCCCCACGGAGCGGGGTAGGGGCGGCGGTGTGGGGCAGGTGGGCAGCGGCGGCTGCCCCGGCCGTGGGGACTTTGCCCGTGCACGTGTGGTGGGGGCACGGGGGGGGGCACACACACGTGCCCCTGGGGGTGGGCAGCCGTGGGGCAGAGTCGTGACAGCGCCCAGAGCCTGCCCCACGCCACGGGGGCACCAGGGCACCCTGCAGGGCCCCAGGGCGCTCCGGGGGGCGGGGGGGGGGGGGTTAGGGCATGTGGTGGCAGAGGGACAAACGGTGGGAGGGGGAGAGGCACCCTCCGGCTCATCCCTGACCCACAGCCCCGGGGCTGATGCAGCTCCAGGGCCCAGCCTGCCACGCACCCCCCAGCACCCCCCAGCACCCCCATTGCGTCCACACAGCCCCCAGGATCACGGCCCCCGTCCCCCAGCGCCCCCACTCCCAGCCCCCGAGCCCTACGGCCCCCCCATTCTCAGCCCCACAGCCCCCACGGCCCCCCCACTCCAGCCCCACGTCCCCCAGCCCCACAGCCCCCAGCCCCAGTGTCCCCCCCCCCTCCCAGCCCCTCAGCCCCCAGCTCCACATCCCGCCGCTCCCCTCGGTGGGGGGGGGTGGGACCATCCGGGCCCCTCCGCTCCCGCCGGCTCCTCCCGCCGCATCCCGGTCGCTGCTCACCCGCATCCCGCGGCCCGGCGCGGCGGGGAGGGACCGGCGCAGCTCCCCGGCCCGCTGCCCCCGGTGCTCCCGGTGCCGCCGGTGCTCCCCGCCCCTCCGCGGCGGCGGGCGGAGCGGAGCGGAGCGGAGCGGCCCGGCCCGGACCCGCCCCCCGAGCGCGGCGGGGGGGGACGCGGGAGGCGGCCCCGGTGAAACGGCCCCGGGGGGGGTCACCCCGTGGGTCCGCCCCGGGAGGGGCTGTCCCGGCTGAGCCCTCCCCGCGGCACTGCCCGCCCCCGGGTGCGCCCCCCACGGGTCATCCCCCTGCCCCCCCCCGGTGCCACCTCTGGGTCGCCACCTTCTTACCTGCTGCCCTGGAGATCTTCTTCAGCTGGAGCCACCCCTCGGCCACCCTTCGGCCACCTTTGGGCCACTCTTGGGCCACCTTTGGGTCAACCTTGGGCCACCCTTTGGTCAGTCTTGGGCTAACTTTGAGTCACTCTTGGGTCACCTTTGTGCCAACCTTGGGTCACCTTTGAGCCACTTCTGAGCTACCCTTGGGCCAGCCTTGAGCCACCCCTGGGCCACTCTTGGGTCACTCTTGGGCCACCCTTGGGTCAACCTTGGGCCACCCTTTGGTCAGTCTTGAGTCACCCCTGGGCCACCTTTGGGTCAACTTTGGGCCCCCCTTGGGCCACCTTTGGGCCACCCTTTGGTCAGTCTTGGCTCACACTTGGGCCAACTTTGAGTCACCCTTGGGCCACATTTGGGCCAGCCTTTGGTCAACCTTGGGCCAGCCTTTGGTCAACCTTGGGCCAGTCTTTGGTCAACCTTGAGCCAGCCTTTGGTCAACCTTGGGCCAGTCTTTGGTCAACCTTGGGCCAGCCTTTGGTCAACCTTGGGCCAGTCTTTGGTCAACCTTGGGCCACCCTTGGGCCAAGTTTGAGTCACCCTTGGGTCAACCTTGGGTCACCCATGGACCACCCCTGGGCCACACCAGGCCTCATCCAGACCCTGCTGCCTGGTAGGTCCCTGGCTACCAGCCACCGCCAGCCACCAGCCCACCTCGTGCCACCCCCTGTGTGCCATCCTGCCGGTGCTCTGCCCACTCTCGCCTGCTGCTGTCCCTGCCCTGGGTGTTGTCACCTGCCTGGCCCCAGCACCCGCCCCACAGCCCCCCTGGCCCTGTGTCCTACCTGGGGCACCCCCTGGACCTCCCCTCACTCTCCCCTTGACTGCCCACCTCATGCCCGCTCCTCTGTCCATCCATCTGTCCTCCCGCCGCCCCATCTGTCCACCCGTCCATCCACCAGCGCTCGCAGCCACCCGTCCTGCCCCCACCCATCCCCACCCCTCCCGCCAGACGTTCATCTGCTCAGCCAGCCACCCATCTGTCTGTCCGTCACCCACCCATCTGTCCGTCACCCATCCACCCGTCTGTCCATCACCCATCCATCTGTCCATCACCCAGCCGTCTGTCCCCCTCCAACCACAACTCCATCCATCCCCGCACCCGTTCAGCTGTCCGTCTGTCCTGCCGCCCGCCACTCGCTGTGCCCCCACGTCCTGCCAGCCCTCCTGCCCTCACCTGCACATCCCTCCCCCTGTCCATCCGTCTGTCCGTCCGTCCTTCACTCATCCCGTCATGGACACCCACCACCCCCCTCTGCCCACCCTGGGCCTGGCCAGCGGCCTCAGGGCCCGTCCCCCATCCCCAGGCCCCACAGGGCGGGTGGGCGCAGGCACCCACGGGTGGGTACGTCCCCCCAGGACCCCCGGCATCTCCCACGGGGTGAGGGTCACCCCTTTCCCCACACACACAGAGCTCCGGGGGGTGCTCGCGGTGGTCGTGCTCGGGACGCGGGGGGCCCCGGTGGGGCGGGGAGCGGATGGCGGCCCCCCCTGAGTCAGCCCCGCGCCGCCCACGCCCCCACCCACGGGTGCCCGCCGCGCCTGCCGCGCCAGCTTGTGGTATTTCGCTCGCCGGGAGCCGCGCCGGAGACGGCGCCGCAAACACGCCGCCGGTGCCAGCTTGTGCCGCCGCAGCCTGGCGCGGCCACGCGTGCCCCCCCCCACCCCCCCCAGCCCCCACCCCACGTGGGCACCGGCGTGGGGGTCCGCTGCAAGGCGCCCACACCCCGCGGCCCCACGCGGGAGAGGGGGACACACGCTGTCCCGGGTGGGAGAGGCGCGATCGGCACCAAGGACAGCGCCGGGACCGCGGACAGCGCCGCTGTCCTGCGTGGGAGTGGAGCGGGCACCGCCCCCCCCCCGCCCAGCGCCCTCCCGGCGCTCCCCGGGGCTCCGGGCTCCCACCCGTGGGCACAGGCCACGCGGGGACCACGGCCCGTGGGCGGGAGGGAGAGACACCCCCCGCCGCGCCCCGCTCTCACTCTGCCCCCCACGCGAGCCCCGCGTCCCCAGTGGGGCCACCCACCGCCCAGCCCCGCGTCCCCCAGCGCGGGTTCCCTCGCCGTGGGTGCCGCGGCGCGTCCCCCTCTCCCCGCCGGGGGTCCCCCGTGGACCCCCCTCCCGCGTGGGGCGGGGCGGGCCGGCCCGGGAAGGGTTAAGCGGCGGGGCCGGCGGCGGGGGGCGGAGCGCGGCCGCCCCGGGATAAGGCGCGGCGCGGGGCAGGGCTCAGCCCCACCGGAGCCGCGGGCAGAGCCGTGCCGAGCCCACCCGTGCCCGCAGCCCACCCGTGCCATGCCCCGGGGCGGCGGCGGCGGCGGCGGCTGCTCCGGGCGGCGCGGCGGGGGTGAAGGGGGCGAGCAGCCCCCCCGGCACCGGCCATGAGCCCCGGGGCAGCGGGCAGCGCCTGAGCGGCCGCCCCGCCATGCGGCCCCCCACGGCTCGGGACCTGCCCCAAGGTAGGCGTGGGGACGGGCGGGGGGGCCCACGGGCGGACCCCCGGGGCGGGAGCGGGGGGGAGCCCGGTCCCGACTTGCGGTGCCCCGGGGCTCTTGGGGTGCCCGCGGCAGCGCGGCGTGTGGGTGCCCCGGGGTGCGTGGGGAGCCCGGTGCCCCCCCCCCCCCCAGCCCGGTGTGGGGGAGCAGCTCCGGGGCACCCCAGGGCGCGCCCCCCGCCACCCGTGGGGTGCTCGGGGCAGCTCCGGGGTGCGCAGCCCGGCGTGGGGGTGCCCCGGGACCCAGGGGGTGCCCGGTGCCAACCCAGCCCGGCGTGGGGGTGCCCCGCGCCCCGCGGGGTGCCCGGTGCAGCTCCAGGACTCACAGCCCCGGCGTGGGGGTGCCCCGCGCCCCACGGGGAGCCCGGGGTGCGCAGCCCGGGGGGGGGGAGCGGGCGCCCCACGACACACCCTGTGCACCACCGGGGTGCATCGCCCTGCGTGGGGGTACCCCGCGACCCGCGGGGTACCCGCTGCCACCCCAGGACCCCCAGCCCGGCGTGGGGGTGCCCCACGCCACACCCGGTGCACGCCCGGTGCAGAGGGGGCCCGGGTGGGCACCGCGGGCTCCGTGGGGGACCCACGAGCGTCGCGCCGGTTCCGGACCGGGACCTGGGCGGGGGAAGAAGGGGCGGGGGGGGGGGGGGCACGGGGCGGGGGGAAAAAACGGTGCCCGGGAACCGGTGACTTCAGCTCCCAACTGAGTCAGCCCGCGGCGAGGGGGAGTGACAGATGGGACGCGGGTGGGGGGCGCACGCCGGCACGGGGCGCCGGGGGAGGGGGGCGGCGCTGAGCAGCTGCGCCGGACGCCTCCGTGGGTGGGTGGGGGTGTGTCGTGTGTCCCCCCCCCTCCCCGTGGCGCACCGGGGAGGGGGGGGGGGCGCCACCGCGCCCCCTCCCCTCCCCCGGTACCGGCGCTGGGCGCATCCACGCATCCCCGGGCGTGGGGCCAGGCCGCCGGGCTGAATTATGGATGAGGCTCTCGGGTTGCAGGAGGAGGAGGAGGAGGGGGGGGTGGGCGGGGGGGAGGGGATGGACACGGAGGGGGGGTTGGGGCGGGGGGGAAGCGGCGCTGAACACCCGGAGCGGCGGCGGCGGCGGCGCGTGTCACCGGCGCGAGCGTCAGCCCGCGCCCACGCGCGCCCCGCCCCGCACGTGGCCGCGGCACGCGCGCACGTGGCACCGCCCCGTTGTCGGGGGGGGGGTGGGGGGTATGGACCCCCCCCCACTGGGGGGCGGGGGGTGTGTCCCGGGGGTGCGTGGCCACGTGGAGTGGGCACGGTCCCGGGGGGTCCCAGGGGAACGGCCCCCAGTGGGGTCGGTCGGTTCGGGGGGGGGGGCCCAGCGCTGTGGGGTGGGCTGGGTCCTGTGGGGCAGCAGGGCCCCGGGGGGGGGTTTGGGGAGCACAGCCCTGGGGGGCTGACGGGGTCCTGGGGGGCTCCCAGGGTGGGCATGGCCGGATGGGGTGGGCATGGTCCTGGGGGGCTCCTGGAGGTGTCCAACCCCATGGGGTGATCATGGCCTTGGGGCCCTCCTGGGGGGCCATGGCCCTATGGGGTGGTCATGGCCCCTGGGGGGCTCCTAGGAGTGTCCAACCATAGGGTGGTCATAGCCTTGAGGGGGTTCCTGGACCACCATGGCCCTATGGGGTGATCATGGCCTTGGGGCTCTCCTGGGGGGCCATGGCCTTATGGGGTGCTCATGGCCCTTGGGGGGCTCCTGGAGGTGTCCAACCCCATGGAGCAGTCATGGCTTTGGGGGAGTTCTTGGAGGACCATGGCCCCATGGAGTGCTCATGGCCCTTGGGGGGTTCTTGGGGTCCATGGCCCTATGGGTGGTCATGGCCTTGGGGTTCTCCTGGGGAGCCATGGCCCTATGGGGTGATCATGGCCCTTGGGGGGCTCCTGGGGGGCCATGGCCACGTGGGTGGTCAAGGCTTTGGGGGGGTTCCTGGGGCACCACAGCCCTATGGGTGGTCATGGCCTTGAGGTTCTCCTGGGGGGCCATGGCCCAGTGGGTGGTCACAGCCCTTGTGGTGCAGTTCCCAGGGCGCCCCGTGCCGCGGGGGTGGGGGCTGCCAGGGAGGGCCCTCCCGGGGCGGTGGGCGCGCGGGGCCGTGCGGGGGCAGCACCCCGGCCGATGCCCCGCGCTGACGCCCCGCTGTGCCCGCAGGCGGGCGCCTGGCGGCCCTGCTGCTGGCGGCGCTGGCGTGGGTGCCCGGCGGGGCGCCCGCCTGCCCCGCGCTCTGCACCTGCTACGTCTCGCCGCCCACCGTCAGCTGCCAGGCCAACAACTTCTCCTCGGTGCCCGCGGGGCTCCCGCCCGGCGCCCGCCGCCTCTTCCTGCAGAACAACGTCATCGGGGCGCTGCGGGCGGGCACCTTCGGGCCCAGCACCGTCACCCTCTGGCTCTACTCCAACAACATCTCCTCCATCCAGCCGGGCACCTTCCGACACCTGCCCGCCCTGGAGGAGCTCGACCTGGGTGACAACCCCCACCTCCGCGTCCTGGCCCCCGACACCTTCCACGGCCTCCGGCGCCTCCAGGCCCTGCACCTCTACCGGTGCCGGCTGGCCAGCCTGCCCAGCGGCATCTTCCGCGGCCTCCACAGCCTCCAGTACCTCTACCTGCAGGAGAACGGGCTGCTCTACCTCCAGGTCCGCCGCAGCCCCCGGGCTGCCCCGGCTCGGCCGTGGGGTGCCCAGGGGGGAGGCGCGTGAAGCGGGGCGGTGGGGGAGGCCTCCGGGGTACGGACGTGGGACCATTTGGGCTCTGTGATGGGTGACGCTGGTGAAGCTGGGGCGTGGGGACAAGGTGCAGGGACATGGGACAGGGCGATGGCCGTGGGGCAGTGTCATGCAGGGCAGGGACGTGGGGTTATGGTGATCCGCACAGGACAAAGTGTGGGGTGATGGGGTGGGGACACAGGGCAGGGTGATGGGTGACACCCGTGGGCAGGGAGCCGGGGCAGGGCTGGGGGCTCCCCGGCGGGGCTGCATGCCCCATACCCACCCTCCCTTTCCCCCCACCACAGGACGACCTCTTTGCCGACCTGGCCAACCTGAGTCACCTCTTCCTACACGGGAACCGGGTGCGGGCGCTGTCGGAGGGCGTCTTCCGAGGGTTGCCCAGCCTGGACCGCCTGCTGCTGCACGCCAACCGCCTGGTCGCCATCCACCGCCGCGCCTTCCGGGGCCTGGCCCGCCTCACCATCCTCTACCTGTTCAACAACAGCCTGGCCGCGCTGCCCGGGGACCCGCTGGCCGCCCTCCCCGCCCTCCAGTTCCTGCGCCTCAACGCCAACCCCTGGGCCTGCGACTGCCGCGCGCGCCCGCTCTGGGCCTGGTTCCGGCGCACCCGCGTCTCCAGCTCCCCCGTCCCCTGCGCCAGCCCCCCGCACCGCCGCGGCACCGATCTGCGCCACCTCCGCCCCCGCGACTTCGACGCCTGCCCCGAGGAGGAGGAGGACGAGGAGGAGGACGAGGAGGAGGGGGAGGAGGAAGATGGTGGTGGCGGCGGGGTGGCGGTGATGGGCACCCCCGGGCGGGCACTGGGTCGCCCCGGCACCCTTCCAGCCGCACCGCCCTCCGCCTTCTACCGCGACGGCCTGCCCCCCCACGACCTGCGGGGACCCCAGCCCCGGCCGCCCCCCCCTTCCCGCGACTCCCGCGGCCCCCCCGGGGATGCCCGTTGCCCCCAGGCACCCTGTGCCCCCATGGCCGCCGCCGCCCCCCGCCAGCCCCACGTCCTCCTGCCCCTCCTGGGTCTGCTCCTGCCCCGGCTCTGAGCCCCCCCCGGCACACCCGGGGGGGTCCCGGCTCTGCGGGGTGCCTGTGCCCCCCTTCTCCCCAGGGGGGGGGCCCCTAGGACTGTGGGGGGGGACAGCTGGGGGACGGCCGCAGGATGCAGGGGGTCCCCCCCATCCTGAGCAGGAAAAACCCCCAACAGGAACCAAAAGGTGGGAAATTATTTATTAAAAATGGTCTTATTTTGGGAGAGAGGGGCCTGGCTGCTGCAGGGGGGGTTGGGGGGGGGGGGGGGAGGGGGGGCAGGGCAAGGGGGGGGGCCGCTGCCTTTCCAGGTCACCGCCTGCTCCTGCTGAAATATTGATGGCACCGCCGCCGCGCCCGGGCGGCTGGAGGGCAGCAAGGCGTGCAGAGCTCGCTGCGGGGACGCACGGACAGACGGACGGGGGGATGGAACAGACCTCCCCATCCCCCCCCAATGCAGCGCGGCACCCCGAGCTGCAGGGTGTGCACGCACAAGCACCCGCTGCCACACAGCACCCGGTGACACGACACCCTTTGCGGGGTGCCGGCACCGCAGGCGGCCGCGGGTGTAACGGGAGCCGCGCCGTCACCCGCACCCCGCACAGCCTGACCCACTTCCCGGCAGGCGCCGGCGCACAGACAGCGTGCAGGCTGCAGACGGACGGACAGACACAGGGACACTGCCCACCCGTGGCTGGGGTCCCTCTGGGGGGGTGTCACCCCGTGGGGGGGTGTCCCTATGCAGGTGTCCTTCACCCAGGGTCAGGGTGTCCCTGCAGGGTGTCTCTGCTAGTGTAGCTCCCTGGGTGTCCCTGTGTGGGTGTCCGTGGCCCTCTCCGACTGTTCCTCTGGGTGTGCGTGTCCCAGCTGTTCCTCCCCAGGTGTCTCTGGATGTCCCCGCATGCTCCTCGTCCAGGTGTGGGTGTCTCTGGGCTGTTCCTGCTTGGGGGTCTGTCCCCAGCAGCTCCTCCCCACCTGTCCCTGTGTAGGTGTCCCTGTCCGGCTGTCCCTGACCAGGACAGGGTGTCTGAGGGTGTCCCCGCGTGGGTGTCCCTGCATGTATGTCCCTCTCTGGCTGCTCCAGGGCTGTGTCCCTCTGCAGGGTGTCCCCCGGGTGTGTCCCCCCCGGCTGGCAGACAGGGAGGGGCAGAGCCCCATCCCCACCCCGCAGGGGATTACGAGGGGCTCAACCCAGCTCTGCCTAATCCGGGGATTACATGGGCTGGGCCTGGCCAGGAGACGAGGGAGGGCACCCAGGGGTGCCCCCCTCAGGGACACAGCACGTGGCAGCTGGGGACAGCAAGGGGGGTGCTCCCCAGCAGCATCCGCCGGCGCGTATCCCAACACGTCACCACGGGGTGGCTTGGGGGGGGCGATAGAAGGAAACCAGCTGTCCCAAAGCCTCCAGTTTATTGGGGTGAGGGGGAGTGGGGGGCCGGGGGGGCTCAGGCGGTGCCCGTGCCCTGCTGCATGCGCTTGAGGAGCTCCTCATCCTGCAGCGACAGCTCCGTCAGCTTCTTGCCCATCCTCTCGTGGACCTCCAGGTACTTGGCCACGCAGCGGTCCAGGCACACGCTCTCCCCCTTCGACAGCTCCGCGTCCTTGTAGTGGGGGGGGACGCACTTTCGGTGGCACGCCTGCGTCATCCTGCACGGCACCATCAGCCCCGGGCACCCCCCAGCACCCCAACACCTCCAACGCCCCCCGGGGTCACTGCCATCCTCAGGCACCCCCAGAACCCCCCCAAGTGTCCCCCATCCTCAGTGCCCCCAAATTCCCCAGGCACACCCAGCACTCCCCTCAACACCCCTCCACCCACAGGGTCCCGCAGAGCCTCTGACACCCCCTAGTACTCCCCCCAAGGGCACCCCCCAGTGCCTCCCGCAGCCCCCAATGCTCCCCCCCCCCCCATCCCCAGGCACTCCCCAACACACCTGGGTGCTCCCAGTGTCCCCAGAACCCCCAATGCCCCCCCAGTACCACCCCCATCCCCGCGCACCCCCCACCATCTCAGCCCCACGCCCCAGAGTCACCCCAGCACCCCCAGGTCCAAGCACCTCCCCAGACCCTCCAGCACCCCCAGTGCCCCCCCCCCAAGTGCCGCTGCCCCTCCCCGCCCCCGGACGGGCGCACCGGTTGTACATGTCGGCCATCATGTCAACCTCCAGCTCGGCCGCCAGCTGCTGGGCCCGCAGCGGGTCCATGGCGGCCGGGCCCGGCTCGGCGGGGCTCGGCGGGGCTCGGCCCGGGACCCCTCGGCGGCTCCGGGCAGGAAGCACGTGGGCGCCGCGCTTCCGCCCACGCGCAGGAACGCCCCGCCCCGCCGCCGGCTTCGGCCAATGGAAACCAGGAAGGTGGGGAAGAGGGGCGCGTCCCCCACGCTGATAGGGCACCGCGGGAGGGGGCGGGCCAGGAGGGCGGGGCCACCGCCGCGGGGGGCGGGGCCGGAACTGGGCAACACCCCCGGGGGTCTCCGCGACCCCTCCGTGACCCCGCTGTGTCCCCCCTGTCCCCACGCGAGCCCGTGTCCCCCGTGTCCCCCCACGTGCCCGTGACCCCCCGATGTCCCCCCACGTACCCGTGTCCCCCCGTGTCCCCCCAGTCCCCCCGTCCCTGTCCGGGTACCCGTGACCCCCCCGTGTCCCCCCGCGGGCTCCTTTGGGGTGTCCCCGGTGCCCGGGCGGGGGTGTCCGTGTGTCCACCCCGCGCCGTCCCCGCCCGTCCCCACGTGTGTGTGTCCCCCCCACGCGTGCCCCGCGCCCCGCGGGTGGGCGGTGAGTGAAGGCGGCACCTGCCCCCGCCGGGTAAAAATAGCCCCGGGGGGGCGGGGCCGGGGAGAGCGACCGGGGCGGCGGGAGCGGGAGGGTACGGGGACAGGGGGGGCGGGGGGGCCGAGGGGGGGATAGGGGGTGAGGGGGGGGGGGGGGGGCTGGGAGGGGACACGGGGGGTGGGGAAGGGGAATAGAGGGGGGGGGGATTTGGGGGGCCGGGAGGGCATATAGGGGGGCGCGGCGGCATTGGGAGGGGAATAGGAGGGTGGGGGGGTGGGTTTGGGGGGCCCGGAGGGGACACAGGGGGGCGGGGGGGTCTGGGAGGGGAATAAGGGGGTGGTGGAGTGGGTTTGGGGGGCCCGGAGGGGACACAGGGGGGCGGGGGGGTCTGGGAGGGGAATAAGGGGGTGGTGGAGTGGGTTTGGGGGGCCAGGAGGGGACATGGCAGGGCGGGGGTGAACGTTGGGGATCGGGAAGTGGGGGGGGGGCAGTACGGGGGTAGGGGGGTGTCTGGGGGGGTGGGGGGGGTCGGGAGGGGGACATGGCGGGGCGGGGGGCTGAGAGGCAGAATGGGGGGGTGGGAGGGGATGTGGGGGGGTCAGGACGGGGACATGGGAGGTTGGGAGGGGGAATGGGGGGGGTACAGGAATGTGCAGGGGCAATGAGGGTGCTCAGGGTGGGAGAATGGGGGTGTCAGGGCTGGGGGGGGGGCATGGGAACAAGGGCAGGGTGGGGGGTAGCCGGGCTGGGGGGCTATGGGGGACACGGACAAGCTGGGGGGAGGCACCCCAGTGACAGCCCTGTGCCCCTGCAGCAGTGACCGCAGCAGCATGGAGCCCCAGGGAGACTCTGACACCCCCACCCCGGACACCCCCGGCACCCCCCCTCACCCCCCCGCGGGGCCAGAGGATGGGGGGGCGGCGGGGGGCAGTGGAGAAGCAGCAGCTCGGCCCGGCGGGGGGGACCCTCGGGCAACGGGGGGCGATGGGGGTGATGGCGAGGAGGCAGGGACAAAGGGGGACACAGCGGGGGACCCCAAGACATCTGAGGATGGGGGGGGTGACACCAAGGGAGCAGGGGACACGGGGGGGGACCCCAAGGCAGCTGAGGATGAGGGGGGTGACACCAAGGGAGCAGGGGACACAGGGGGGGACCCCAAGGCAGCTGAGGATGAGGGGGATGACACCAAGGGAGCAGGGGACACAGGGGGGGACCCCAAGGCATCTGAGGATGGTGGGGGTGACACCAAGGGAGCAGAGGACACGGGGGGGGACCCCAAGGCATCTGAGGATGAGGGGGGTGACACCAGGGTGTCTGAGAATGAGGGAGGTGACACCAAGGGAGCAGGGGACATGGGGGGCAATGACAAAGCCGCTGAGGATGAGGGGGGCGATGCCAAGGGAGCAGGGGACATGGGGGGGGACACGGGGGGGGACGCCAAGGGAGAGGCTGCAGGGGGCGATGCCAGAGCTGCTGAGGACATGGGAGGTGACACCAGGGGCACAGGGGACACCGGGGACGATGCCAAGGCAGAGCCAGCCAGGGGGGGCACTGGGGGGGAGGCACAGGAGGAGCTGGGGCCAGCAGCAGCGGGCAGCACCCGGGGCCGGCAGGTGAGAGGGGACACGGGGGGGGCACAGCCAGGGATATTGGGGGGGGGGGTGGCAGGTGTGGGGACAGGAGTGACAGTGGCCGTGCTGGCAGTGCCACCCCCACTGTCCCCGCAGGACCCCGCCTGGCTGCAGGACGAGGAGGACGAGCTGTGGCCCGAGTTCCCCCCCTGCTCGTCCCCGGGGGGGGCCACCAGCCCCACGTCCCCCATGTCCCCCACGTCCCCTGTGGTGTCCCCAGTGTCCCCCACATCCCCCACAGGTAAGGGCTGCTCTGGGCAGGGCCCTGCTGTGTCACCGGAGTCCCCTGGGGTCCCCTCCGTGTCCCCTTCTCTTTGGGGGGGATCTCCAACCCCTGATGGTGCCCCAGGGATGCCCCCACCCCCGCTCCCCCAATTTGGCACCTCGCCAGTGCCTGGAGGGGATGGGGTGCCCCCACCCCGGGGTGGGGTCACTGACCCCTCGTCTCTCCCTTGCAGTGGGTGCCACCGAGGGCTCGGGGGGCAACAAGAGGTGAGTGGGGGGGGGGGGGCACGGCCCCACGGGTGCCCCACGGTGGGCACCCCACAGCCCTGTGGGAACCCCCAGCCCACACCCCCCACTCCCCCCCATGGCTGGCCCACCCGCAGCGGTGCCCTCACCCCCACCCACGGGGCCACCCGTGTGCCCGCAGGGGTGCGCCAGCGGAGGGGGCGCGGGGCCGGGTGCCCCCCGGGAGGCCGAGGCCGGAGGGGGCTGGGGGGCGGCCACGCGTGAGTGCCCGGGCGCAGGGGCGCAGCGCCATCCTGGAGAAGTTTGGAGGGTGAGAGGGGCCGGGGGGCACGGGGGGGCTGGTGGGCATGGGGAGCATGGGGCAGTGGGGGGGTTGGGGGGGCATAGAACAATAGGGGGGGGCTGTGGGAAATGGGGGGTGGGGGGTACTGGGGGGGCTATGGGATAGTGGGGGTATGGCAGGGGGACACAGGGCAGTGGGGATTTTGGGGGGGCCATGGGGAAGTGACAAGAATGGGGGGACTGGGGGGCCATGGGGCAGTGGGGGTATTGAGGGGACACAGGGGAATGGGGGGGGGCTGTGGGGAAATGGGGGGTAGGGGGTGACTGGGGGCCATGGGGGCATGGGGATATTGGGGGGCACAGGGCAATGGGGGTTTTGGGGAGGCCATGAGGAGAATGAGGGGACTGGGGGGGGGCATGGGGCAGTGGGGGTATTGGGGGGGGACACAGGGCAATGGGGGGCACTGGTGGGGGGTCAGGGACACTGTGCAATGGGGGTCCCCTGGGGGCAGACTGTGGCCGATGGGGAGTCACCAGGAGGGTTGGGCCGAGGGGGAGCCACGTGTGGAGCAGGTGCTGGGGGGTTGTGGGGAGCCCCACGGCACCTGGCGTCCCCCCCAGGGCAGCCACGGGGCCGGCCCCGCACCTGAAGCGGTCGGGGGGCACGGCCGCGGTGAAGGCCATGCTGCTGGAGTGGTGCCGCTCCAGGACCCGCGGCTACCAGGTGAGCACCGGGGGGGGGACACACGCTCCGTGGGGTGTCCGTGGGGTGTCTTGACCCCCACCCCCCCCCCGCGGCAGCACGTGGAGGTGCAGAACTTCTCGGGGAGCTGGGGCAGCGGCCTGGCCTTCTGCGCCCTCCTCCACAGTTTCTTCCCCGACGCCTTCGACTACGGCAGCCTGGAGCCCGGCGCCCGCCGGCACAACTTCGCCCTGGCCTTCGCCACCGCCGAGTGAGAGCACCCCCGGTGGCCCCCCCACCCCCCGTCCGCGGGTGGAGGGCGCCGGGTGACAGCGGTGTCCCCGCAGGGAGCGGGCGGGCTGCGCCCCGCTGCTGGAGGTGGAGGACATGGTGCGGCTGCCGGTGCCCGATGCCAAGTGTGTCTACACGTACCTGCAGGAGCTGTACCGCTGCCTGGTGGCCAAGGGGCTGGTGAAGACCAAGAAGCGCTGAGGGGGGGTCCCCCACGGCCCCCCACCTGTGACACACCCCCAACATTTCGTCCCCCAGCAGTAAAGGCTTTGTGGTGCCGGGCTGCGGCGGCCTCGTCTCTCGCGGGGGGACACGGGCACCAAGTCCCGGCAGCGGGGACAAGCAGGCAGTGGGGGGGGACACGACAACCCCTCAGGGCTGGCAGCACCTCCCCGGTGCCCCCCACCACCCCAGTGAGGCGTCACAGGGCCAAAGCAGGAGCAGGAGTAAATTTATTAACTGAGGTGCCAGGACCCATCGCTGCGGTGCCCGGCTGGGGTCCAGGCTCCAGCACCAAGGGGAGGGCGATGGCGGGGTGCCCCCGGTGCGGGGGCTCAGGACCCCCCGGGGGGGTCGGGGCGCTGCTCGGCGTGGCGGCGGGTGTGTTCCTCCGCTCGGCGCTGGAAAACCTCAGGTTGCTGCTGGAGCTGACGGGCCAGCTCCGGGCGCAGCACCCGCTGGGGGTCCGGGCTGTCGAGCAGCAGCAGCAGGTCCTGCAGCACTGCGGGCACCACGGTGGGGGGGGGGGGGTCAGGGCAGGCCTCCCCTCCCACCGGGCCCCCCCACAGCCATCCCCGAGGTGCCCACCTTGGAGGGCGCGGGTGGAGGGCAGCCAGTGCTGGGTGGAGGTGAGGGGCTGGCAGACGCCGCCGTCGGGGTCCACGCCGGGGTGGTAGATGCTGGTGCGCAGGGTGAGGTGGGGGGGGGCCAGCGGGTGGTGGGGGGAGAAGGTCAGCTCGAAGCGGAAGGCACCCGCGTTGTACGGGGGGTTGTTCTGCCGTGGTAAGGGGGGGGCACCTCAGACATGCCCATCGCGGGGGGATCCCCGTCCCGGCCATGACACCGCCCCCCCGAGCCCCCCAGGAGGGGAACCCCCACCCAGTGCCCCCAGGGTCCCCACACAGTGTCCTCAGGGGGACCCTCCCCCGTGTTGCCACCCACACAGTGCCCCCAGGAGACCCTCCATGTCCGCAGGGCACCCCCCCCGTCCCCCCCGGAGCTCATCTCCCCCCCCAGGCACCCCGTAGTCCCCCCCCAAGCCCCCCCGCGCCCCCAGGGGAACCCCCCTCTCCCCCGGTTCCCCATGCCCAAGGGACCAACCCCTGTGCCCAGGGCCTCCCCCACCAGCTCCCAGGACCCCCCTCCCGTTCCCCAGGCCCCCCCCCTGCCCAGAGACCCCCAGGGATCCTCCCACTCCCCAGGGTCCCCCCAGATCCCCGTGCCCAGTTCCCCCCCCCGCTCCCCAAGGGACCCCCCCAGGCCCCCTTGGCCCCCCCCCCCACTCACGGGCAGCAGAAGCCCCTCCCAGCGCCGCACGTCACCGTCGAGCGGCCGCACCCCGCGGGCCCCCCCCCAGCGCTGCACCTCCGCCAGCTCCTGCGCGGGGCCGTCACTGGGCGGGGACACCCCGGGACACCCCCCCGTGGAGGGGGGGGGCACTTCTAAGCCACGCCCCGCGTGGAGCAGTTGCCACCGGGGAAACGAAACCGGAGAAACCGGGGAAACACCCCCCGCGGCCCGACACCGGCACCCCCGCACCGGACACCCTCTGCCCCGGTACCGCCGCCCCCCGCCCCGCCACCCCCGCGCCCCCCGCGTCCCCGCACCGGCACCGCGGTACCGGGACCTCCGCACCCCGAGACCGGCCACCGCTCGGTGCTGACCCCAGGACCCCCCGCGCCCCCATCCGGCCCGCCTGGTGCCGGTGCCGTCACGGGGGTACGGCCGCGTCGGTCCCCGGTGCCCCCCGGTGCCCCCCCGATGCCCACCTTGGCGATCCTCCTGTTCATGGCCACCGATGCCCAATGCCCAGTGCTGCTGGGGGGGGCTGCACCGGGCCGCGCCCCTGGGGAGGCGGGGCAAGATGCTCCAGCCCCGCCCCCAGCACGGGGGGACCATAGAGATAGGGGGGATGAGGGGCCAGACAGGCTTTGGAGACCCTGGGACCATAGAGATGGGGGGATGAGGGGCCAGACAGGCTTTGGAGACCCTGGGACCATAGAGATGGGGGGATGAGGGGCCAGACAGGCTTTGGGGACCCTGGGACCATAGAGATGGGGGGATGAGGGGCCAGACAGGCTTTGGAGACCCTGGGACCATAGAGATGGGGGGATGAGGGGCCAGACAGGCTTTGGAGACCCTGGGACCATAGAGATGGGGGGATGAGGGGCCAGACAGGCTTTGGGGACCCTGGGACCATAGAGATGGGGGGGATGAGGGGCCAGACCTGCCCAGGACCCACCCTGGGCAATGCTGGAGGGCAGAGGGGCCAGGTGGTGCCTATCCGCCCCCCCCCCCCAGGGCAGCAGAGGAGTGTGGAGGGAGTCACCCCGGGAGGGGGGGTGTCACACCACCTGGGCCTCCCCCCACGTCATTGGGGGACCAGAGGGACAAGGGCAGAGAGCTTGAGCTGGGGCTTGAGGGGTGAGACTGCCCCTTGTCCCCACGGGGGGTTAAGGGGGGGGCAGTTGGGTGCCCAGAGTTCCCCTTGTGCCCCCAGGGGTCATTGGGGGGGCAGCTGGGGGCCCAGAGCACCCCCCACCTCCCAGAGGTGGCTGCCCGAGGGGTTGGTCCTCCAGCACCGGGAGCAGAGCGGGACGCGGGGCTGGAAGGGGCGGGGGGGCCGTGCCTGGGCCCAGCTCCCCCCCCCCCCCCGCTGCCCCGGGCACCCCCCTCCGCCGGCGCGGCTGATTTACGGGAAACCTCGCGGCCTCCCGCCGCCCTCCTTAATCTTTAACCAGGCGGGGCCGGACCCGGCCAGACCCCCCCGCGCCCGGCCGGACACGCAGGGCCCCGACCCGCCGCGCACCCAGGTGAGCCCGGGGGCTGCCTTCTCCTGCCCCCGCACCCGCCTCCCCGGGGGGGGTCAGAGCGGGGGGGGCACCCCCGGGCGGGGGTACGGGTGGTGCAGGGTGCCGGGGTGGGGTGGGAGGGTTTTGGGTGCCAAGGGGGGGTGCTGGGAGCTGGGGTGGGGTGATCGGGTGCCTGTCAAGCCCTTGACCTCCGCTTGCCCGCCAGGATGCCCACCGTGACGCTCTGGCTGCCCCTGGTGTGGCTGGTGGCCACTGTCACCCCGGTAAGTGTGGCCCAGGGACACGGGCTCCCCGCACCCAGGTGCCCCCATGCCCCCCCTCCCTGAGCCCCCCATCTGGGTGCCCCTGCGCCCCCCCTCACCCCGGTCCTGGTACCCAGGTGCCCACCCCGGAGGCTTCTCCCAGCAGGCTGAAGCTGCTCAGGCAGCACCCGATGCTGCTGGTGCCCCCCCATCCCGCCCCGGGCCCCCCGGGGGATGTGGGGGCCCCCATCCTGCCTGCGCCCACCCCACGTGCCCACCCTGAGGAGCTGCCTGGATCAGATGTCCCCCTCAAGCCCACAGACCCCCCCAGCCCTGAGGTGCTCGAGGGAGCACCCCAGGAGCTGGGCGCCACGTCGAACGGCAGCACGGCAGCGCCCGCACCCAGCACCACAGAGGGACCCCTCAGCACCACTGAGAGACCCCCCAACACCACTGAGAGACCCCTCAGCACCACAGAGGGACCCCCCAGCACACCGGGCACCAGCACCCCACCGTGCCCTGGGGACGAGGAGCCATCCGAGGCCTGCGGGGCACCCACGGAGGAGCAGCGGGCAGCCGTGGCCGAGGCACTGGGCACCTTCGCCCTCCGCTTCTACCAGCACATGGCGGAGGCTGCCCAGCCCGACGCCAACCTGCTCTTCTCCCCCATCAATGTGGTCATGGGGCTCTCGCACCTTCTGCTGGGTGAGGGGCTGCCCGCCGGCACCAGCACCGGCACCGCCCGCGGCCGGCCCGGCCCGACGTGGCCTCGCTGAGCCTCCCCTGTGCCCGCAGGTGCCCGCGGTGAGACCCGTGAGCGCCTGGCCGCCGTCCTGGCACACCCCCCGGGGCTGGCCTGCCCGCACGCGGCCCTGCGGCAGCTCGCCAGCGCGCCCGGACTCTTCTCCGCCGCACAGATCTTCCACCACCCAGGTGAGGCGGGTGCCGGTGGGGCCGCCGGGGCCGGGGCCGGCGCGGGGCTGATGCCAACCGTGCCATCGGGCAGGACTGAGCCTCCGGCCCCGCTTCCTCAATGAGTCCTGGCACTTCTATGGCGCCCGCCCGCGGGCGCTGAGCGGCAACGAGAGCCTGGACCTGCTGCGCGTCAACGCGTGGGTGCGCGAGGCCAGCCAGGGGCTGCTGCCCGCACTCCTGCCTGCGCTGCCCCCACAGCCCCACCTGATGCTGCTCAGCGCCGTCCACCTCCAGGGTATGGCCCCGGGACGGGATCTGCCCCAGAATCTGCCCCCAGGGTTGGCTCAGGGATCTGCCCCAGGATTTGCCCCAGGATCTGCCCCAGAATCTACCCCCAGAATTGGCTCAAGGATCTGCCCCAGGATCTGCCCCAGGATTTGCCCCAGGATCTGCCCCAGGGGTTGGCTCAAGGATCTGCCCCAGGATTTGCACCAGGATCTGCCCCGGGGGTTGGCTCAAGGATCTGCCCCAGGATTTGCACCAGGATCTGCCCCGGGGGTTGGCTCAGGGATCTGCCCCAGGATTTGCCCCGGGGGTTGGCTCAGGGATCTGCCCCGGGATCTGCCCAGCAGCCATTGTGTGTCTGAGCCCGAGGTCGCCCCACGTGGCCCCCGGGTCCCCCCCATCCCCCGCAGCCCCGGTGCCGTGTCCCTGCAGCCACATGGCGCACGCCGCTGAAGGCCAAGCAGACGATGCCGCTGCCCTTCCTGCGCCCCGGGCGCCCTCCCCGCATGGTGCCCACCATGACCAGCAAGAAGTACCCGGTGGCCTCCTTCATTGACCCCCGCCTGCAGGTCCAGGTACCCACCACTGGCTGGGGCACAGGGGGGATGTTGGGCTGTGGCGTCACTCCCTTGGCACTTGGTGGGGAGGATAAAAGGGTGTGACATCACTGCAGCGGCACTGGGGGGGTTGCTGGGCTGTGATGTCACTGCGGTGGTACTGGGGGGGTTGCTGGGCTGTGATGTCACTGCGGTGGTACTGGGGGGGTTGCTGGGCTGTGATGTCACTGCGGTGACACTGGGGGTGTTGCTGGGCTGTGACATCACTTCAGTGGTACTGGGGGGGTTGCTGAGCTGTGACATCACTGCAGTGGCACTGAGGGCCAGGGCCCATCCGCAGGTGGGGCGGCTGGAGCTGAGTGGGGGGATGAGCCTGGTGGTGCTGGTGCCACAGGGGCCCCCGGAGGCACTGGGGGCCCTGGAGCGGGCGCTGGACCCCCCCACCTTCCTGGGGCTGCTGCAGCGGGCGGCCCACACCCCCCCCCGGGCCACTGCCCTGGCCCTGCCCCGCCTGCGCCTCGACCTCGCCCTGGACGTGGTGGCCCTGGTCCACGACATGGGTAAGGCCACCAACCCCCCCCCCCCCCGACCCAGGGCCTGCCCTGGACATCACAGGGTGGGCTGGGGGCGATGTCACTTCCTGCGCAGGAGGCGATGTGCAGTGATGTCACTCCCTGCGGGACATCACTGGCCCTTCCCTGGTCCCTATTCGGGTCCCCTTCCCCAGTGTCCCCAGTGTTCCCCAATGTCCCCAGTGTCCCCATGCCTTTGGTGTCCCCAGGGTTCCTCAGTATGCCCATGTTCCTGGTGTCCCCTGTGTCCCCAGTGCCCCTGATGTGCCCCACTGCCCCCGTGCCCCCAGTGCCCATAATGTCCCCCTTGTCCCCAGTGTCCCCCAGTACCCACGTCCCCATATTACCCCTGCTCTCTCCGGTGTCCCCAATGTCCCCAGTATCCCGGATCTCCCTGGTGTCCCCCCACATCCCTTAGGGTCCCCTGGTGCCGCCCATTGCCCCCAATGTCCCCGGTGTGCCCCTGGCGTCCCCCACATCCCCAGGGTCCCCAAGGCCCCCCACTTCTCCCCCCTGTCCCCCGCGCACCCCCCGGGGTCCCCGTGGGGGCGGCTCTGAGATGGCTGCCACAGACTACGGGCTGTTCCTGGACGCGGAGCTGTGCGGGCTAGCGCGGGGCCCGGCGGTGACGGTGGACGCGGCGCGGCACCGGGCGGTGCTGGCGCTGGACGAGGCCGGCGTGGAGGCGGCGGGTGCCATGGCCACCTCCGTGGCCCGCACGGCCCTGCTGCTGGAGGCCCTGCGCCCCTTCCTCTTCGTCCTCTGGCACGACGCCGGCGCCATCCCCCTCTTCATGGGCCGCCTCAGCGACCCCCAGCCCTGACCCCTGCCCTGACCCCTGCCTGCGCCTGCCCTGACCCCTGCCTGCGCCTGCCCATGCCCCAGCTGCCCACCTGCCCCTGCCCTCCCTCCTCTCACCCCTCCCTCCCTCCTTCCCTCCTTCCTCCTCCCCCTTGTCCCTACTTTCTTCCCTCCCTCCTCCCATCCCTCCTGCCCACGTCCCTCCTTCTTTCCCTCCATCCTTCCTTCTTTTTCCTCCCTCCAGCCCCTGTCCCTCCCTCCTCCCTCTCCCTCTTTCCCTCCAACCACCCTCCAGCCCCCATCCTTCCCTCGTTTCCCTCCCTCCCTCCTCCCTCCCTGCTTCTCCCTCCCTCCCTCCTTCCCCACCTCCCCACCCCTCCCTCCCCCATCTCCCCACCCATCACCCCTCCCCAGCCCCACAGGGCAGTGTGGGGTCCCTGCCCCCCCTGCTCCCCCCCTCCCCGTGCCTCAGGCCCTGAGGCCCCAATAAACGCACCCACCGACCACTGCGCGGCTGCTGCGTGTGGGGAGGGGTAGGGACAGCCCGGGTGCCGGAGAGGCAAGTTGGGGGCTATCAGGGACACCCCCCCCACCCCAGGGTCCCCCTGGCTGCGTGCCAGGTGTCACCCCGGGGTGCCAGGGCTGAGCCAGGGGAGGTGGCAGCGCCGGGGGCAGGCGACACCCAGCACCTTCCTAAAAAAAAAAAGCCTTTATTGCCCTAGAAAAGCCCCCACAGCCCCCACGTGCTGGTGACAGGCACCGCACCCCCCCCGGGGGGGCACCGGCCGGCACCGGGTGCCCTCGGGGCACCGGCAGAGGTGCGAGGGCGGGGGGACCCGCTGCCAGCACCCCAGCATAGGTGCCCGCCGGGGCAGGGGTGCCGCTGGGTGGGGGTGTCCTGCCGAGCCCCCGCCTCAGTCCCAGCCGTTCTCCTTCACCATGTGCGACATCTCGATGATGAACTTCCCCTCCTTGTACTTCTGGCTGCTCTCGAAGGCCTGCTCCTGGGGGGGGGTGGGCAGCGTGAGACCCCCCCCTGCCCGCAGCGGGGTGCCCTCCCCGCTGCCTTCACCGCGGTTTTGGGGTGCCCACAGCCCACAGCAGAGGTTTGGGGTACCCAGGGCGGTTTTGGGGTGCCCAGGCGAGGGATTTGGGGTGCTGGGGCAGTGCCCGCGGGGCGGACTCGGGGTGCCCCGGGAGGTGCCCGCGGCAGGAGTTGGGGTGCCGGGGTGGGGGTGCCAGGCACGGGGGCACTCACGTATTTCCAGCCCAGGGTGGTCTTGCAGCTCTGGCAGAAGATGTCGGCCACCGAGTGCAGCCCCGTCAGCAGCAGCCGCTGCTCCGCCGGGCCGCAGCCCACGTTCACCCTGCGCCCGAGAGCGGCGGGTCTGCCACCGGCACGGCACTGCTGGGACCCCCCGGTGCCCACAGCCCAGCGCCCCCCTGCCGTCCCCCCGCCCCGGGGTACTCACACGGAGTTGAACAGGTAGGCACGGCCATGGCTGCCCTGGAAGGACTGCGGGGACACGGCACGAGTCACCGGCTGGGCCCCACGTCCCCGGGGACCCTGAGGGGAGACACCCAGCACCCCGGGGACACTGTGGGGGACACACCCACCACCCTGGGGATACTGAAGGGGGACACTCAGCGGCCTGGGGACAGCATGGGGGGACACCCACCGCTCTGGGGACACTGTGGGGGACACACCCACCACCCTGGGGATACTGAGGGGGACACCCACCGCCGTGGGGACACTAAGGGGACACCCACCACCCTGAGGACAGCACGGGGGGGACACCCACCACCCTGGGGACACTGTGGGGGACACACCCACCACCCTGGGGACATCACGGGGGCACCCTTGTCACACGAGGGGCACCGTGGGGGTATCGCTGGCTGTCCCAGTGCCCTGGGATATCACAGCAGGAGGTGCTCGCTGTGCCAGGGCCACCCCGGGAGGAAGCCCAGTGCCCCGGGGTCACCGCGGGGGGGGACGTGGGGACGGTGGGGGCCACGGGCGCAGCGCGGGGGGCACCTTGGAGATGAGCTCCTCGTGCCTGGCCAGGTGGGCCCGGCAGTGGACGCAGCTGTAGGTGCGGTGGGAGCGCGGCAGGTAGCTGTGGAAGGTCCGGGGGGGCAGGTGGGCGGTGGGGGGCAGGCGGCGGCGGGGGGGGGGCATGGCGGGGGGCAGGGCCCCGGGGGGTCGCGGGGGGGCGGGGGGCACCGTGCACCCCCCGCAGAGCCGCTCGCAGGGGAAGCAGCGCAGCAGAGCGCCGAGAGCCGTCGTTCCTCTCGCGCCGAGGTCGGGGGGGCACCGCCGCCCCGGGCCCCCCCAGGTGAGAAGGAGGCGGAAAAGGGGGGCGGCCTGCAAAGGGTTAAAGGGGGACAGTGAGCGGGGGGGCGGCACTGCCTGGGCCGCCCCCCAATACCCCCAGTTCTCGGTCCCGCCTCGCCCCCCCCCGCCCCGCTGCCAGCTGAGACCGGGCCGGCTCATCGCAGGAGCGAGGGGCAGCGCGGGTGGCACCGCCCCGTCCCTGCTGTCCCCGGGGGGTCCTCAGAGAAGGGGGGGGCAGAGGGGGGACCGAGGGTCTGGGGAAAGGGGGGGGTCCTCCTAAGCGGGGTCCGGGAGTCCCGGGAGAGCGTGGGGGTCCCGGGGGGGGTATTGAGGGTCCCGGGGGGGGGTGATGGGGGTCCCGGGGAGGGGATGGGGTGCCGGGGGGGGGGCCGGGACGGGAGGATGGGGATGTCGGGGGGGACACGATGGGGGGTCTCGGGGGGACACGATGGGGGTGCCGGGGGGGCCCGATGGAGGGCCCGAGGGCGGACACCCGAGGGTTCCCGGGGGGGCCGGGGGGGCCCGGGAGCCGCTCACCGCCTGCCGCTGTCCCCGCTGCCGCTGCCGCCGCTGCCGCTGTCCCCGGGGCGGGCGCCGGGCGGGGGCACCGGGCGGCCGCGGGGGGGGCGGGGGGGCCCTGCGTGCCCGGGGACTGCATCACGGCACCGTGACTCATCCCGCCGCCGCGACGTCACCGCCCGGCACCTCCGGCGTCAGCCCGGCGGCGGGGGGCGCTGCGGGAGCCGGGCCCCACCTGGCCCCCCCGGTCCCCCCGTGTACCCAGCCCTGCCCCCCCCCCCCCCTCGGGGGGGCACCCTCGGGGCACATGCAAATGAGATGTAAATCAGGCGGGGGGAAGGGGGGCGTGTGTGGGGGCGGCTGCGTGCAGATGACATGCAAACGAGATGCAAATGAGCCCTGGAGCCATGCCGGCGGATCCGAGGGGCGCAGCCTAATGAGATGCAAATGAGGCGAAGGGATGCGGCGCGGGGTCCCGGGGCGGTATGCAGATGAGATGCAAATGAGCCCCGGGGAGCAGCGGCAGGCTCGGGCTCCGCCTCCCAGGGGGCACAGCGCCATCGCCCCACCCCCCGTGCGTCATCACGTCACCCCGGCGGCCCCGCGCCGCTGCCATGGCAACCCTCGCCGCACCTCCCAGCGCGCCCGGCGCGCCGCTCTGACGTCACTTCCGGTGCAGCCTCGCCGGCCGGAAGCACGCCAACCCCGGTAGGTGACTGAGGCGGAGGGTGGGGAGGGCCTGGGGACCCTCCGGCGGGCGGGGGGCAGGGCCCGGCGGCCTCGGGGGGCGCCTCGGCTCGGCTCGGCTCGGCTCGGCCGCCCACCCCGCAGCGGGCAGGCGAGGCTCGGCATCGCGTCATGGCGGACGACGGCGGCGAGGAGAAGAAACAGGTGGCCAAGTTCGAGCTGGAGCGGGAGACGGAGCTGCGGTTCGAGGTGGAGGCCTCGCAGACGGTGCAGCTGGAGCTGCTCACTGGCATGGCCGAGGTCTTCGGCACCGAGCTCACCCGCAATAAGAAGTTCAGCTTCGATGCTGGCGCCAAGGTGGCCGTCTTCACCTGGCACGGCTGCACCGTGCAGCTCAGCGGCCGCACCGAGGTGGCCTACATCTCCAAGGACACCCCCATGCTGCTCTACCTCAACACCCACACGGCGCTGGAGCAGATGCGGCGGCAGGCGGAGCGGGAGGACGAGCGCGGGCCCCGCGTCATGGTGGTGGGACCCACCGACGTGGGTAAGTCGACCGTGTGCCGCCTGCTGCTGAACTATGCGGTGCGGCTGGGCCGCCGGCCCACCTTCGTGGAGCTGGACGTGGGCCAGGGCTCCGTCTCCATCCCCGGCACCATGGGCGCTCTCTACATCGAGCGGCCAGCCGACGTGGAGGAGGGCTTCTCCCTCCAGGCCCCGCTCGTCTACCACTTCGGCTCCACCACGCCCGGCACCAACATCAAGCTCTACAACAAGGTGAGTGTGGGGAGCCCCAGGGGGGGTCTCGCCCTGGGGATGGGCCCAGTTTGAAGCCGGGTTCCATTGCTTCCTGCCCACCAGGGACTGTCCCGTGGCTTTTGCTGCTGTGTAAGACTGTGGCACGTCCCGGTCCTGAGCACCGTGCCCGCTTCTGGGCACTGCAGCTCAACAGAGACACAGGGAGGGCCGGGGTGGTGAGAGGAGAGGCGTGACGGAGACGGTGGCAGGGCTGGAGGAGCCTCCTGAGGAGGGTAGAAGCTCTTCATCCTGGAGAGGAGGAGCTGAGGCACCACAACTGAGCTTGTTGCTGCCCATGAGCCCCGTGCCAGGCCCTTTGCAGGCTGTGAGTCGTGGCTGGCTGCAGCAAGCGAAGCCAGAGCCACAGGTCACACCGGGCCAGCACAGCCCGTGGGGTTTGTTAGGTGACAGGGGAGCAGAGTGCAGCCGCGGGCATGGTCTGATCGCTCTCCTGTGGAGCTGGCATTAGCCAGAGCGTGGTGGCTGTCACCGCACAGTGTCCCTCCCCTGCAGGGACCTCCTCCCTGCTGCCCGCAGCCTGTTTTCTCTGCTTATGGAACTCCAGGTGGAAAGGAGCCCAGGAAAAACCTGAAGATGCCCAAAAAGCTGATGCGAATCCCCAGGGTCCTCCCACCGCTGCTGTTTGGTGACAGAGGCCGCTATGTGGCTGAAGGCCACCACGGTCCTGTGCTGGCCTTGTCCTGGCAGCCCACGGGACAGGAAGGCAGCTCTCCTGCCATAGTTGAGCAGCCTCGAGTGCTTGTAACATGTTTTAGGAATGGCTTTGGTCTCCTGCACGACAAGTCGTCCCTTTGTGGCTATCAGTGGAGGGCAGGGAGGAGAGAGGTGGCTGCCCAGGAGCCGGGCGTTGCTCCTGTGCCACAGCAGTCAATAACCGAGTGCATTAGGGACAGTACAGAGGGTGGCCATGTCCCCGAGGAGCGGGACAGGGCCTGGCTCGCTGGCCTCCTGCCCTTCTGATGCCATGCAGGGACTGCCCACCCCCTCCCCTCGGCTTCTCACCCAGTCGGTGCCAGCGTAGCGCTGCTGCGGGAACCGAGGCCCTGGGGGTATTGAAGGGGGTGGGGATGGCGTTGGAGGGGGCCCCCAGAAAGCTCTCCCTGCCCTGATACCTCCGCCCCGTCTCCCCCCGCAGATCACATCGCGCCTGGCCGACGTCTTCAACCAGCGTTGCGAGGTAAACCGCCGCGCCTCGGTCAGCGGCTGTGTCATCAACACCTGCGGCTGGGTGAAGGGCTCGGGCTACCAGGCGCTGGTGCACGCCGCCTCCGCCTTCGAGGTGGACGTGGTGGTGGTGCTGGACCAGGAGCGGCTCTACAACGAGCTGAAGAGGGACCTGCCCCACTTTGTGCGCACCGTCCTGCTCCCCAAGTCCGGCGGGGTGGTGGAGCGCTCCAAGGACTTCCGCCGGGAGTGCCGAGACGACCGCATCCGGGAGTATTTCTACGGCTTCCGGGGCTGCTTCTACCCTCACGCCTTTGACGTCAAGTTCTCCGACGTCAAGATCTACAAGGTGGGGGCTCCCACCATCCCGGACTCCTGCCTGCCCCTGGGCATGTCGCAGGAGGACAACCAGCTGAAGCTGGTGCCGGTGACGCCGGGGCGGGACATGGTGCACCACCTCCTCAGCGTCAGCACCGCCGACAGCCCCGACGACAACATCTCTGAGACCAGTGTGGCCGGTTTCATCGTCGTCACCGGCGTCGACCTGGAGCGACAGGTCTTCACCGTCCTCTCGCCGGCTCCTCGGCCCCTGCCCAAGAACTTTCTCCTCATCATGGACATCCGCTTCATGGACCTCAAGTAGTGGGGCAGCAGGCCTTCCTCCCGCCCGCCCCCCTCCTCCTCTTCCCCCGGGGGAGTCCCCTGAGCCCGCCGGCCTTGGCCCCGCTCTTCGGTTTTATACTTTTTGTACCGTTTGTTATTAAATCTCGAAGCCTTTTGCTGGTGGGTGGGTGTCTGCCCAGCGCGGGGTGGGGGGCCCGGGGCTGGGCAACCTGCTGGGGAGGGGGCGGCGGAAGCCGGGCCGCGGCGAGGGGCTCGGCCCCAGACCTGAGCTGGGACGGGGGGGTGCCGGTCCCGGGGCGCCTCCGCGGGTGCCCCGCCGTGCGCGGCGCCGCGTGCTCCCCTCGCTTCCCCGCGGTGGTACGTTCCGCGCATGCGCTCTTCGCCGCCGCGGAGCCGCCTGCGCGCCGCCGGCCCCGCCCCGCCGCACGCCCCGCGCGCATGCGCCTCGGCCCTGCCGGGCGGTGCCCGGCGCGGCGGCCAATGGGGAGCGGCGGCGGGGGCGCGCGCGGCCGGCGGGCGGTGCGCAGGCGCGGCCGTGACGTTGTGCGGAGCCGCCGAGCGCGGCGACGGTTCGTGCCCGGGAGCGTTGGTCGCGCGCTCGCGGCCTCCTGCCCGCCGCTGGTGAGTCGCATGGGCCGAGACGCCCCCCCCCCAACCCCCTCTCCGGTCCTGCCGCCGCCGCCCCCTCTTCCCCCCCACCCCTCCTCATCCTCCTCCTCCCGCGGGCACCGGCTCGGCCGCGCAGGCCCGGCCGCCCCCTCCCCGCCCCTCCTCAGCCGGCCGGTCTCCCGCGCCCCTCCCCGGGGCCTGGCTGCTGCCGCCCCCGTCCGCCCGCCGCAGGCCTCCCGTGCGCCGCCGCCCCCGTGCGCCGCTCGGGCCGTGTCCCGGTTTCCCCCCGCGCTGTGCTCGCCCCGGGACCCCGGCGACGAGCCTCCTGCCCGCGACCCCGGCACCCCGGCGGGGCCGCGGCCGCGGGGACCGGCCCCTTCCCGGCCCGCCCCGCGGAGGAAGGGCTCGGCCCACGAGCACCCCCGCGGGCCTGGCCCGGCCCTGGGGTGTCCCCGCCGCGCCGTCCCGCACGGCCGCCCCTGCCCGCCCTGATCTCCCGTAGCCCGGCCCTGCCCAGTGGCCCCGTCACCTCCTGGACGGCAGCTCCGCTTCCCCCTGCCCCCCCTGCACGGTCTTCCTCCGCTGGGCCCCTTCTCCTCGCCGAAACCCCCCTCCCGCGCCCGTCCCTTCCGAGGAGCCTCTCCGGGCCGGGCCGGACGTTGCCCGAGGCCGGGGGCAGCTGAGGGGGGGCGGCGGGGCAGGGCTGGGGGGGGAGAGCCGGGCCTGAGGGCACGGGCCGCTCCTGCCTGCGAGTGGGGCGTAAGCACACCCCGACGGGGCTCCGTCCCAGCGCCGCCGCCTCCCCGCAGCCCGGCTCGGGGACAGGCAGCACCAGGCAGCGTGCGGCTCCCTCCTGCCCGGGCGGCCCTGGCCTCCCGCACGGAACATTCACGTGGACACATTTGCTCACCCGTACCTGGGACTGCCCCCTGTGCCTCTGCCAAAATGTTAATATCTTTGTTTTTTGGAAGCCTGGCGTCTGAGCGTACGTGCTTTGACTCTTGTGGTCCGACGAGGAGCAGAAGTTAAAGCCCCGCGCTCTGGGCAGAGTCCTGTCCCACACGTGCAGAGCCTGATTCCTCCTCAAAGCACGTTTCTGCGTTGTGTTCCCAGGTTTTGGCAGTGTAATGGATTGCGTTGGCAGGTGTTCAACCTGACTTTTTTCCTCAGAAGTCCCAAATTCTAAACACAAGGTGTGCAAATCCCAATTTATTGCATCTGTGTATTTGGTCGCACCTCTCCGGGATGAGATAAAACCCTGGCGTTGTGCCCGCGTTCATCTCGCTGATTCGGGAGGTGGTCGGCTGCTCTCGCGTTCCTCCCGGGGGCTCCCTGGAAGGGGTTTACCCTGGGTCGGCCAGCTTTTGCTCGGGCACGGATCTGAATTTGGGTGTTTAGAGAAGCAGCCTTCTCTGTACTAGGTGCTACTGATTTTTGGGGGGGAGGGGGGGGATAAAGTACAACTAGAGCCTTATCTAGATCAAAACGAGGAGAGTTGATCTTAGAGTGTCTTAGCGGGCTTAATCTAATTATCACCTTCGCTACCTCCGGCCGAGGCAGCGGTTGTTCTTTAGCAGAGCGCTTTATTCCTGTTGGTTTCTGAGGTTCAAGCCTCGACTGGAGACGCAGAAGGTGGGAATTGGGTGGAGCTGGCGGGGCCCAAGGGGAGACCTTTAGCTCCTGTGTCAGAGGCCTGTTTGACGTTGACGTCTGTCGCTGTGCCCGTTGTTTCCGTTGCCAACTGTTGCGTCTCATAACGCAAAGGCAAGAGGCTGGATTTGTTCCTCGCTCACTGTGACACGGCTGCGATGGATGAGACGTTGTTCTTCCCTGCTTTGCCCGTAAAATGGGGCTAATCCTGTGTAAACCAGCGAGACAGGCGGAGGAAGGAGGATGGGAGTGGTGTAAGCCAGGCCAGGAGATAAGCACCGAGTGGATGCCAGCCTCCTAGCTGTTGTCTGCAGTAAAATATTTGTCCATTTTCTGTATCTTATTCTCCTTAAAAAACGTGTATGTCTAGCTGCAGAGCAACGAAGTTGTGAGATGCGGGCCGTTTCACTTGAAGCCTGGGGATGGCCGCAGAGGCCTTTTCCGGCTTCCAAACTTCCCCCCAGAGCAGAAGCGTCTGCTACGTGCGGCTGTGCATCTTCCTTTTGAACTAAAAGCAGGGAAGTGTCACCAAATCGTCTCTTTGAGGCAGGGACTCCTATTTACGTACAGCGCAGAGCTCAGCAAGGCCTGAGCTCTGTATTACTGTGGCACAGGCGATAAGAAAATTGTCTTCCAGGGGGAGACCCCGCTGCTTCATGTTGTGGAGGGAGTCTCGGCGTTTACTTTCCCCGTGACGGCTTTGCATTTTAGTTTGCAGTTTGCATCTTGGCAGTTGGTGTCCAGTCCTGTTTTCTGGGCTAAAAAAATCCTTTGACTTCTCGCTGGCTGGGTCCTGTGATTGCAGGCACCCCCTGTGGCAAAGGGGTGCTGGCTGGAGCCTGTTTCCCATCTCAGGGTACCTCTCCGTGCTGGAGGATGGGGAGGGTGGCAGAGAGGGGTGGTGGTCTCGTGCTGGTGGTCTCCAGTGCAGGACGTTTACTCTGGTTCAGCTGTGCTGCTGCCCGGCAGATTTGAACACTTTTGCTCTCTCTGCTGGTTTTTAGAGGCTTAAATCTCTGCGGTAGATGAGAGCAGAGAGCCTGTGGAGGGAGAAGAAGGGGGCCCTTGACCTCGGGCTGCCGTTCTTGCTTGGGCTCAGTGGTGGGAGGTTGGGGGTGCCGAGGCCAGCAGCGAGCTCTGGAACGGGCTCCTCTGCATGACTCCCGGGTGTAGTTAATCAAAGCACAGCAAGAACAGGTAAAGCACATCCTGTCTGTGTGCGATCCTGGGTCTGCCCTGCCTGGGAGTTGCCTCACGTGGAAGGAATTGCTTGTCTGTCTGACCCACGCCGCGAAACCCGGCGGCTTTGGGGCAGGTAGGTAGCTGCGAACCGCGGTGAAGCGACGCACGTTTAGGAACCAGCAACGGCGAGTGAACTCTCTCCTCACTGTGCCATTGCGCTCCTGTCCCCAGGCGGTGATGAAGGGCGCCGCGTTTAAGGGAAGCTTGTAATGTTGATGTGCATGTTTCCTCCTTCCAGGGGTAGGAGCACGTTGAGGAGCTGCAGTGATTATCGACAGCGACTGAAATAAGGAAGGGAATGTTGTGAGCTGGTTACACGTGTTTTCCCCAACCCAGCAAAGGTGGGGAGAGCCCGGTGAAGCGTGTTTTCGTGTCCTGTCTGATGCTTCGGAAAGATTGAGCCACAAAGCACCCAACTCTTCAGGCTGTGTCTGGGTAGATGTTAGAGAAGACGGTGAGAAAAGAGGGCTTGTGGCAGCCGGAGCAAAGCAGGGTGGAGAGCGCAGTAGGAAGGAGAGGAGGAGCGCAGGGCTTCAAGAAGCAAGTGCTGGAAGAAGAGGAAATTAGAGTGCGACTTTACAGGGCCTTAACTGAAGAAGAGGAGACTCAGAGTGAAAGAAATGG
The DNA here is from genome assembly GCF_047716275.1 of Strix uralensis. NCBI lineage: Eukaryota > Metazoa > Chordata > Aves > Strigiformes > Strigidae > Strix > Strix uralensis. The sequence continues at coordinate 13,229,844 of NC_133986.1, forward strand.
AAGGTGGCAGCAGTCACACTTGCAAATGTCTGGAGGGAAGGAATTAAAAATTAAAGGAAGTCCCCAGATATGGAGATGAGGGGAAATAGAAGCAGCCCCTTGTATGAGTGGGGGCAAACCCTTGAGACTGGGGAGGAGTGCTCTGGAGGTGGCTGAGGAGAGCTGGGAAAATACTCTGAAAAAGGGGTGCTGGGATTGGAAAAACAGGTGGAATTCCCAAGGGAGAGGGAAAGGGGAGTCACCGGTGACACAGGCTCAGTCTGATTGGGGGATGACGGAGCAGGGCTGAGCTGGGGGCAGGTCTGGAGAAGCTGGAAGGGAGGAGTTGCTGGGCTGGAAGCGGCAGAGGGAAAGGAGCCGGAGGCAGGAGCGGAGCCCATATAAGCTTCAGGTGAGCGAGATGAGCTGGGGACTCTTTTGAGCAGGGAAGTGTGTGAGTGGCTAGAGAGACAAAGGGTTTGGAAAGAAGGCAGAGGGAAAGGAGGCGTTGATAGGCCAGAAGCAGACAGGTTGCAGGGCTGCAGGAGAGGAAGGCTAGGGAGGGAAGCGTGGTTTTGGGAGGATCGGTGTGAACGTGGCCTAAATCAGCGTAATCTGTGGGAAATCGGTGGGTTTTGCCTGTGTTTCTCGTGCACGCCAGGGTAAACGACAAGGACAGTCAGGGTGAGGTAAGCCACGGAGCTCAGCACGGAGAGAAGAGGAGAAGGTGCCTTGGAGGTGGCAGAGCAGAGATCCCGGCACGCCCTGCCGTGCTGCACCCTCGCCGGCTGCCGTGGCCTGGCTGTGCCCTGTTCCCAGCCGCGGGAAGTCAGGACCTGCGCCGGGGGCCAGGGCATGCGGGTGTCCCGCGCTCGGGGGGGGCAGCAGCTGTGCCTCCCCGCCACCGGCTGCCCGGGCCTTTCCGGGGCGGGTGGCCTCGGCCGCAGGGCTGACAGGTGATGGAGGGGCTCCGTGGGGCTCGAGGGGGGCATCCCCAAGCTGCAGGGGGGCTCAGGGAGCCGGGCGGGATGGGCTCCACAGCCTTTTGGAGGTTTGGTGAGTTGTGGAGTTGTTCTTGGGCACAGGCGGCAGGGAGCCAGGGATTGTATTTGCGTTGTGTCTCGCTAATGACAGCGCTGGAGATTTCTCCCCCACACACGGTGCTCTTTCAGGTAGACTGTCCCATGAGCGATTATCTTGACTCGTACGTTCCTGATGCGATGAGGAGCTGCCCGGTGCACGTTCTGCGCTGAGCCCAGGGGGCACGCCGACCTTTGCGAAGGCGCCGTGTGCCGGGTCGCCCCGTGTGAGGGGCTGGAGCGCTCGAGCTCATCTCCAGGTGGGAGCTGAGGCAGGACCCAATGGAGGAGCACACACCGACTGTGCTGTGAGAGGAGAGGGGTGGAGAAGGTCTCCGGGGGAGGAGTATCGCAGGAAAAAACTTCAATTCGGCAGTATCTGTTTGAGTTTGAGGTGTGGCTTTGTTTTCACAGCGGAGCCTTTCAAAGGGCTGGAGTGTTCTGTTACAGCAGACCAGCGTGTTAGCAGATTGCTTCTGCTAAAGTAATTAGCAGTGATGTCATCTTTAAACTTCCGAGTAACCTATCCCTAGAATTGCTGTCCGCCCGCACCGCAGCAGCAGCCAGCTCAGACGACGAGCGCTTCCCCCCGGTGACGGCACGGTGGGGCTCATCTCTGTGGGGTGTCGGGCTTTGCCCCAGATCGTGTGGGCTTTGCCCCAAATTGTGTGTGCTGGGGCTTGTGCTCCGTCTCCTCGGAGCTCGGTGTCTGGCGGGGGGTAGAGCACGGCCGGGGAGCTGCTGCAGAAAACCACCGTTTTCTCTGGCGTTACTCTTAAACTCACCACGGTCAAGAGCTGCTACCAGGTGAAACCAGAGCTTTCCCCAGCCAGCACACAACCACCAGACCAGTGTTTCCCCTCGGTCACAAGGGTGAAAAAAACTTGGTTGGAGAAGTTGAGCTTCGTTTCTGCAAAGGAAGAGCCGCTCCGCAGTGGGAGCGGTTCCTTCATTAGTCAGCCAGAGTGTCTGACGCCTTGTTTTGTGACTGAACCGATTTAATTGTAATATATTCTTGTCATTAAATGTGCCTTTAATTTTGTGCTGCAGTTCTCTCAACCTTCGTGAGTGTTTAGTCAGCTCTAGATATTTGCCTGTCCACCCTGAAGAACAAAAATTTTGAGGCAGAAGAAGAGAAAACTGGAAGGAGAAGGCGAAGGAGTCGTTAGGGCTCTGTCCTTGGACCTGCAGTGCAAGGGAGGCCTGGCCACGAAACAGGGAGGCAGCGGAGCAGAGGAGGGGTGACAAACCAGGAGCAGTGCTGTAGCAGTAGTAGCTGGTGCAATATACTCCGTGTGTAGCTCGTCCCCGACGGGCTGTCAGGCATTTGGAGTCTGGGGCGAGTTGGTGCCTCCTCCTTCCATGTCCAGAAAGGTTTGGTTTTCTGTACCCCGTGGCGCTCCCTCCCGCGTCCTCGTGACCAGCCAAGGTGGCACGTTCGCAGGGCACCCAAAAACAGTTGGGGCTACCTAGTAGGCAGCTGTGAGTGCCTCTTCTGGTCGAGGGGCTGGTGTGTTCCGCGGGCTTCTGCCTTCTCCTGCCCCCCAGGAAGGGGATGGGGGTCTGGTCTGTCTCTTCCTCCTGCAGCCCCCAGCCTCTGAGCAGCCCCTTCCCCTCAGCAGGCGTTCGGACTCGAGCTGTCACAGCAGAAAGGAGCTGGGCAAGAAGTCGCAGGTTCCCTCATCTTTTTTGGGGCTCAGTGTGGATTTCCCAGGTGGTCTCAGGCGGGTTAGGTGGCTCGGCTTCCCCTGCAGCAGATGCTGCCGGGCCTGGAGGTGGGAGGGGAGACAGCGGGCTGGGGCCAGGCTCCCTTGGCTCATCGCAGCCTCCGCGGGATGGGCATTGCTCCAGCCTTGCAGATGTGGAAAGGGATGTTGGGGGATAGGCCCGGGGCTACGGCATCAGTCTGTGTCAGAGCTGGGCCTGGAGATCGGCATCTTGCTGGTGGGGACTTGCCAACAGGGTTTTAAATCTACCAGGCACTGTTTCCATCTTCCACTAATCGCCTGCTCCGTGTCCTGGGGCACTCGGTGTCATTTCAGTGAGTATTTTTACATGACTGTGTCTCTTCTCTTGCCTTGTTAATTTTTTATTTTTTATTTTTCTAGGTGAGGTGTGGCGTACCAGATGTCAAGTTTTAATGATTTTAAGTAGTTTTTTTAAAAGATGAATGGATTAATGAAGAAAAATTTTAGCAAAGGAAGGGGAGGAAAAAATGGATCCATTTGAAACAAACTGAGATCTTCCCCCACACCGCTCGGGCCATGGGTGAGACAGACACATTCAGCACCGGTTTCACCATCAGCTGTCTTCTGGGGTTGTAAAAGCACTCCCTGAAAGCTCCCCTCCAGACCTCTCCGTTAACCTACCCTGCGCTGCTTGGAAATGGTTGCTGCAGAGAAGATTTATGAAATTCCTGTCAATTCCCAACCACCGAGTGGATACTGAGCCCGTGGAAAGGCCTGTGGGGTCAGGAGAAAGGAGCAAGTAGGAAGAGGACGAAAACACACAATCTGCTGGACCTTCCCCTCCCGCCCCCCTTGCAAAGAAAGGATTTACAGCTCAACCTTGCACCAGCTGTTCCTCGGCTTTAACAGTCAAGAGAGAAATAAATAAAATTAAACAGCCACCACCAGCCAGCCGGTCCTGGATCCCGGTGAAATCAGGGAGAGTGTTCTGTGACCCCCTCCAGCGAGGGGGAGGAGGAGGAGGAGAAGGAAGCACAGCAGATTGCTTGCGAGACAACCCCCCTCTTCCCGCACAGCGACCGGAGGGGGCTGCAGCACATCAGAGGGCAGATTAAAAAAGGAGAAGTGGCTTCCTTGAGACTCCCGGCGTGGCTTTTTTGCAAGAAGTTTCCCAGTGTCTCGCTCTCCCGCGGGGTGCTGGCTGGAGGGGAAGGTGTGTCCAGCCTCTCGCCTGGCACCCCGAGCCATCCCTTCCCTTGGAGCTGGCTGCTGCTGCCAGCCGTGGGGGACCTGCTTTCTGTGGGCTGTTGCCCGACCGAGGGAAGTTCGTAAAGGCTCTCAGCAGTTTAAATCCAAATCCCATTCTCTGTTCTGAATTTTTAATGTTTTTAAACCTCCTTACCCGCGAACCCTTGCGGGGCAGAGCGTAGGCTGGACTCCTCTCCAGGGCCCTGCGCTCCTGAGGCCGCCCTGGACTTCTCCGGACTGTCGGCCCGGGTCAGAGCCCGCCCTGGGAGCAAGCGCCAAGGCTGGGTAGCGGTTTGCCCCCGTCCCTCTCCCCTCCCCTTCTCGTCTCGCTCCGAGTCCCGCTGGGCCTGGGCTATGCTGCGGGGCGGATCCCCCACCACAGCTCCAACATGCCAGCAGCATCCGGAAAGAGATTCAAACCCAGCAAATACGTCCCGGTCTCAGCTGCTGCCATCTTCCTAGTGGGAGCCACCACCCTCTTCTTTGCCTTCACGTGAGTCCCAACGACGCAGCCAAAGAGCGGGGAGGGCGAGGGGAGGCCCGGGGACCCAGCCCCCTCCGTGGTGCTGCGAGGTTTGGGGGGCAGAGGAGCTGCGACTTCTTGCCGGGCTACAGGCGGGATGTCGTGCCCTGGGTGCTGCGGGATGGACGGTGGAGTAGCCCCGTGGTCCGTCGGAGCAGTTCAGCCTTGGCTGGCCCCGTTCCGCTCAGTTTTCCCGTGGGGTGAGCCAAGGAAGCGGGGCGCAGAGGATCCCAGTGAGGCACCCTGCCACCGCTCGGCTCCGGTTCCTGGCAGCCGCTCCTCCCCTCTCTTCGGGTGTTTGCACAACTCGCTCGGCTCGCTGGCAACTCTCTCACAAATCAGCCAGGCTGGGAATTAGTTTGTGACCTGTAGGTGGAAAATGGCATAGATAATTTTCTCCTTTGGAGCTAAGTGAAGTGGTTTGGTGGACTGGGGCGGGCTCTGTGTTATTTTTAGAGTTTCGTAACTGATTTGTGAGCTACAAAAGAAAGTTCAAGGAGAAGTACTCTGACCCCTGCGTGGCTCTTGCTGCTGTTGGCGTCAGCCTTGCCCTGAGGAGACAAGGGTTTGGTCTCTCTGGAGAAGACCCGAAGGAGGTGCCTGCCGGCGGGTCACCAGGGCCTGAGGCAGACACCTGCGTTGGCTTTGGAGCCGGTGGGGGAAACTAGGGTGTAAAATGGTACCAGGTGCTGCTGGAGAGGGCCAGGCTGTACCGTAGGGATCTGCCCGGGCTGGGAGAAGGGTAGGGCTGCTGCTCACGTTAACATTTTCCCTCCCTGGGTGATAAATAGCTTATTAACGCTCGCTCGGGGCCGAGCTGAGCCGGTTCTGGGTCGGTGGCGGGCGGAGGCAGGACCTCGGGGTGCAGTGGAGGCTGCCGAGCCGGCGGTGAGCCCCTGGCAGGGAGCTGCCTGCGCTCCCCGCTCGAGTGGCCGCAGCCGAGACACGCGTGTGCCAGGCAGGAACCCTGGAGCACGGCACCGGGACTGGCTGCCAAATCCTGCAGCACATTCCTGGGGTCGGGGTCTGAGGGGGGGTGTCTGGGGGGACAGCAGAGAGATCTGATGGTGAGACCAGTGTTTTTGTGCTCACAGCATGGAGGGCTGGATGGTGGCTCCGTGCAAAGGGTTTGGGATTGTCAGAGCAGTCTGGAGATGTGCCGACTGCCGGGCTGGGGGTGCAGCAGCAGCCGCCATCCCAGGCAGCGGGGAGGAGGGCAGGGGGTCACTGCTGCCTGCATCCCCTCAGGCAGGCTGGCCAGGCGGCTGCTCTCAGCTCTGATTTGCCTCTTTGAGCCTCGCCCCATCCCTCGGTCCCTCGCCCCATCCTTCCATCCCTCGCCCATCCATCGGTTTCATCCTCGAGGCTGGGGATTAGCCCAGCTCCCTTTCTCCCCGCCTGACCATTTCTCTTCGCTGCCAGCTGCTCCTGGCAGGCTCCTGGCCGGGCGGAGAGGGAGGTGCACCCCCTGCTCCTGGGGAGCCGCTCCCTCTGCCGATTTTGCTCTTGGGGGTCACCTTTCCTTGTACCCTTGTGAGGGTTTTATGCCGGGGCTGGGCTGGCGGGGCAGCAGGAGGCAAAGGGCCCGGACGGGATGGCTGCTGCCGCTCCCTGGGATGGAGCCGTCCAACGGCTGGAAGGTCACCGTGGCTTTAACGCCTGGCAACAACCGGGCAATAAAAGAGTAATTTGAGGAGTAAAGGACAGAGCAGGAGGCAGCTGGTGGTGTCACTCAGCAGCAGTCCCCCCACCCGACACCCGGCGCTCTGCAGCCACACGTTGCTGCCAGCTCCGGGCCGTCAGACGCTCGCAGCAGTCGTTGACTCTGTGCTCCCACTTCAGGGTGATGAAGGAGAAGAGGAGGGAGCGGGCAATGTCCTCCGAGCACGTGACGCACCGTGACTTGGGGGGACAGGCGTGCCTCCACTTGGTCACGGCCGGCTGCGCTTTGGGGGGCAATAGCAGGGCGGCCCTACCCCCCAAACCCCGTCCTGCCAGCTGTGGCCGAGCCCCTGGCCCCGGGCTGGCTGATAGCAGCCGCTTGTCAGCTGCGGCGCGAGGCCGAGCCGGGAGCCGTCGCCGCGGAGCAGGTTTGTTCAGAACAGGAACACCTGGGCAGGGTCGCTTTAATTGTAGGTCAGTAGATGTTATTTAACCTACTTTAGAACATCAAATTAAATCTCGAGCAGAGCGGCAGAGCGCAGCGCACTTTCACACGGGTCGTTCGGCGGGGAGGGAATTGCGTTACTCCCCGGCCTTACAGTTCTCTTGGGGCAGCTCCCGCTGGGCCGCCAGGGTGGGGTGGAAGGACGTACGGACCCACGGCGAGCTTTGCCTCCTGCCCGCACGGCTGCTTCCCTGCTGAGCGTGGAGCCCCCCCTCCACACCTGGCCAAAGAGGCAAGCGGGATGCCAGCCCCCATCCGCAGTGCCTGCCGCAGACCCGCTCAGGAGGGTTACGCTGTCCCAGCTGGACCTAGAGCTCGTCCTTTGGGAAGTGGAAGGGGAGTTGTGCGGTGGGGAGGCGCCGGGACACCTCCCGTGGGGCTGACCCCGGGTGGAGAGCCGCCAGGGCTCAGCCCAGCTCTCTTGAACGACTCCAATTGTGTTATTTCTAGCGTATCTGCTGGACGCCTTTTGGTCCATCCCCACTGGCCCAGGATTTGTATCTCTGGGCCAAGAACTCTATTTAATTGATTAATTTAATTAGGAGATGCTGCAGAACACGTGGCAGTTGAAATTTGCTGAGGCCAATCGTGCTGGAGGGAGCAGGGATGCTCCCGTCCTCCCTCCAGAAGGAGAGGGGGTCTCTGACTCGCTGGGGTCTCAAACAGGTGCTCCTTTAGGACCGAAATTCCCCCGTGGGGTCAGTTTGTCCAGTCCTGCGTCTCCCTGCTGGCCTGTGCTGGTCCCTGCTCCTCGTGCAGTTGGTGCTTGGCCTCTCACTCCCCCGGGAGGTGGGGAACACCTTGGCGGGGGCTTTCTGGACAGAGGCTCTCTCGGTCTCCTCCTTTGGCCTCAACTCTCACCCATGGCCACGGCTCCACGTGGCTTTTGGGGCTGTATAAAAGCCTGCAAAGTATAAACTTTCTTGCAGTCGGGTGAATCTGTCTGTAAAACCTCTATCCCTGACTTCTCCAGCCGCCCTCGCAGCTGGGAAGGCTGTTTGGGGAAGGAGCTCTCGCCTCCCCCAGCGCTGGCGAGGGAGAGGACAGGGAGGTGAGGATGGGGACGCCGGGGCAGGAGGCAGCCGTCCCTGCAGCCCGCGGTGCCTCTGGCTGGACCCAGACCTGTGCCACCGTGGCGGTGAGCGGGGGTTGTGTGCGCAGCGGCCGGCGAGAGCTGGAGGGGCCACGAGGTCGGCGAGGTGAGCCCGGCCCTGGCATGGCCTCGGGTCGGAGTCCAGGGGTGCAGGCGGGGTGGGGCGGCTTTCTCCCGGGAAAGGGCAGGGGACGAGGGGCCGTGGGTGGCTCCAGGCCTGCGCAGGGCAGGGGAAGCCAGGCTGGGGAGTGACGGGCTTCTCGTGGTATGACTAGTGGCAAGCAGCCCGTCTCGGATCCAGATGTGACTCAGTTTGCCCGAGGTTCCCCGATTTCTCTCATGTGCTGCCAGAGACAAGTCTCGACAGCTCTCCCAGCGATGGGCGTGCTGGGATGCCCGATTCGGAGAGGTAACCTGGTGAGTTCTCTCCCCGGGACATTCGTGGCCACGATGACGAGCAGCCTCCCTCCTCCTCCTCCCCTGTGGACGCCCGGCTGCCCCTGGGAACCCCGTGCTCTCCGTCTGCGAGAGCAAAAGGCAGGAACACGTCGGTGTCGGTGCTTCTGATAAGGAGGTGTCCCCTCGGGGCTCGGCAGCCACCTTTGCTCCCTGCGTTCCCTCCCGCGGGGTGGGGCTGATCTCGGGGAGGCGACTCCCCTGGCTTTGGGGCCATGGACACCAGCGGGCGGTTTGGTTCGAGTAACGTATGGTTTGTGTGTCGTGAGGATTCCTGCTTCCCTCCCACAGCACGGTGGGGTCCCTGGGAGCAGAGCGGGCGGCAGGCGGTGGGCTGCCATGCTTGGGAGACCCCCGGCATTGTGCTTGCGACCCTGGGGCTGCCCTCCGCAGCTTACAAGGTCTCTGGGGAGGGCGTTCTGCTTGCCCTGGCCTGGGAAATCCCACCCCAGGGTGGCTTTGCATCCCTGGCCGGTTGTGGAGGGTGTGAAGTCGGAGCAGCCTGCCTGGCTGGTGGCATGCAGCTGGCAAGACCTGGTAGGGACGGGGGTTGTAAGCTGGCCCCGAGGCACCACACCAGCTTCTCCCATCAGTTCTCCTTTCTGAAGGCCCAAGTTCGATCTTTCATCCCCCTGCGGCGTCTGGCTGGCAGGTCGGCACTCAGAGTAATCAGGGTCTGGCCACAGGGTTTGCGGCCACCCTGGAGGCTGGGCTTGGTGGCCGCGCAGCCACGAGGCCTCTACCCCGTCTGCGGCTGAACACACGGCCCCAGAGCAGAGCTGCACTGGCGGGGGATCCAGGTCCCCAGGCAGGTCTCCTCCGTTTGATCCGCTCTGATCACTGGTCGGCCTCTCAGGGCCATGGCTGCGTCCTCCTCGGTGCCAAGGTGTCTGGGGCTGAAGGGCCGGTCTGTCTCGCGCCGGGGACCTGCCCCGGGAGCTGTGCTTCTCCCTCCTGGGAGGTGATGGAAGAGGTGTTCCCTTCACCCCAGAAGGCCAGTCCTTCCCTCTCTGCCTGCCCCAGAGCTTTTCCTCTGCGCCGGCCTTCGCTGAGGCAGCGCTGTCTTTCTCCTGCCTTGCCAGGGTCTGTCTTTCGAGGACCTGGGCTGCCCGTTTGGCTCAGCCTTGCTGTTGGCATTTCCCTTGCGCAGGGATGGCTGGCGTGCCGTGGGTCGCCCTGGCTCCCCTCCATCCCTTTCAAGCAAAGATTTGGGCTGGCATTTCCCTTCCTAGAGAGGAGCTCCTTGCTCGGGATTTCTGGAAGGGCTTTTCCTACCTTCAGGGCTCATCTCCTGCTGCTTTTCCTCCGGCAGTCTTTCCTCTGCTGCTCGTAAGAGTGGGGCTGAGAGCGGAGCTGGGGAGGCTCCTGGCATCGGGGTGCTCGGCTCAGTGACGTGGGGCGCTTGGCTCTGCCCTCCCTGGGGCACAGTGACATTATGAGCGGCCACCTTCCCCTTGGCGCTGCCCGTGTCCAGTAACCAGGGCAGGAGAGGAGAGAAACACCCCTCCAAAGGGCTGTGCTGTGCTGGGAGGGCACAGAGCAGCCCTGTGGGGACACTCGAGGACCTTGAGACCGCGCTGCTGGCAAGGCCCCGGCACTGGGAGCCGTGGGGAGCAGGTGGTTGCCCCTTGCCCAGCTCTCCTTTGGGTGCTCCCTGCCCTGCCAGCCTGCCCTGCTGCAAATACCAGTTTGCTGACTGGGAGACTTTCTCACCTTCGTTTTCTGCAAACCACTTAAACCACTTGAACGTTTCTTGCCGGTGCTGTTCCGCGGGCACAGCCTGCCCGTGGCAGGGGAAGGGGAAGAGGAAGCCGGGCTCGGTGTGAGCTCCACGCTCCTGGCGTGGCTTCCAGTGGTGCCGTCGTGCTGGGCTCGACGTGGCTACCGTGTTCTTTCCTTGCTCAGGTCTTGGCCTCGTCGTGTACGCGCTGTTCCTCTCCAAGCTGCTCTCTGAGGGTTTCGGGGCACAGATTGGAGAGGGCCCATCCCAGCTGTGTGCTGCGGAGGATCCGCCTGGCTGGCTTCCAGCAGGGACCGGCTGCCTCGGGAGGCAGAGCCGGCACGGCCGGTGCCGTGCGCGTTGTCCAGGAGCCGCTCCCGGCCCCGGAGGGGAGCTCTTGGTGAAATGCCGGGAGATGCTGCCCCAGATAGGTAGAGGTGGGGAGGCATTGCCCAAGGTGCCGGGAGGGCGAGGCTCCCACCCCAGCGAGGCACTCGGGGGCTCCTGGGCAGCGTGGAGGGACGGGGTGGGGTGTGGAAGAGGTTTTGGAGAAGTTTGCAGGTGCAGCCCTGGTCTGGTGTGAGGGGCTGGGGCCTGGAGGGGCTGCTGAGGGTGGAGGTGCGAGGAGGAGGAGGAGGTCTTGTAAAGTCGAGGGGGTTTGTCCTCCTGCTCTCCTCTGGACAGGGATGGCCATGTCCTTGGCCAGCAGAGGGCAGGTCCCGCTGCTGCCTCCCGCCCTCTCCAGCTGCAGGAAGGGCCAGGGCATGGAGCCATGCCCGCCTCGCCCTCTGCTGCCGGTGTGCCCGCTTCTCCAGCCTGGACCCGGCTCCTCCCCCACCTGCTGCTTGCCTGGTGGCAGCTCCTCCGCCTGCCACCACCCCAGTCCCTGTCCCCTCACTCCGCCCCACGGACTGGGCTGAACTGGTGGCAGAGCCCTGGGCCAAGGGTTTGTTTCCAGTCAGAGCAGACTCCGAGGGCTGCAGTGACAAGGACGGGGGGGGGGCCTCGCCCTGTCCCCCAGCTGCGTCACAGCGGGCGGTGGCGGAGGAGGGGACAGGAGGGCGCCTGCCCCTTCGCCTCTACCTGCTCGGGGCCGTGGGTGCTGGCAGCGCTGGCACCACACGTCACCCTGCCCTGTGCTCTGCCCCTCCCCACCCCGGCTGCCTAAATCCATCTGCACTTACCGCTGCGGGGGGAAGAGAGGGACAGATGCTGCCCTAGATCTGCGGGATTAAAATCCCAGCAGCAAAGCAGATTAGGGTATTACGCTGGCGCCTCTGAGGGGGAAGCCTGCTGCCCTGAGCCTGCCCGCCCGGTGGCGATTCCCCTGCTGTGCCCCCCCTGGGCCCTTCAGAGGAGCAGGGCGGTGATGGGGTCCCTGTGGCGGCAGGGTCCCGCGCTGGCAGCACCCTTGGGGCTGCGGGCGTGAGAGGCGAGCGGTGGGTTTGCTCTCTGGTTTACTGGAGCGCTCCCCCGGGGCTGGGTTAGGCTGGTCTGCAGAGGGGGGCTGAGCACTCCCGAGGTCAGGCTGGCCTGGGTGCAGCTCCGGTTTAGGTGTGGAGGGCACTGGGTGGGAGTGAAAGGAAGAGTTGGTGGCAGGGAACCTCCACAGCTGCCTGCCTGGGCAGGAGCCTGGAAATACAGCCCGAGAGCGGGGAACGTGGACGTCCCAGCCAGGCCACCGCTGAGGACAGCAGGAACGGCTCGTGGGGCCGGCTATGGGGCTCAGGGCGGGGGTCAGCACCTGCTTGGCCCTTGCTCACCCCGAGGGCTCTGTTGGAGCCTGGTGACGCCTGCCTGGGGCGATGCGGGGGGCAGCGCGGAGCGGTGGCCTGTGGAAGGGGGCCGGCGTGTCTCATTGTCCCGTGCCCACAGGTGCCCGGGGCTCAGTCTGTACGTCTCCCCAGTCATTCCTGTCTACAATGCCGTCGTCTTCCTCTTCGTGCTGGCCAACTTCAGCATGGCCACCTTCATGGACCCAGGCATATTCCCGCGAGGTGAGTCTGGCTCTGCTTGGGAAGTGTCTGGGGTACAGCTACCTCCTTCCACCCTTCCTCCGAGGTGGAGGATCCACTGATCCCACGAGGCTCGAGGAGAGCCCTCCTCACCCTGCCTGGGTGGTGACACCACGGGGATGGTAGCCCTGGGTCCAGCCTGCAGGACCAGGTGGGGGAAGCAGCGTAAGTCCTGCACCCCGTATCGGGTACCTGCGGCTCAGGCGGGTGTCCTGGTTATGGGGCAGGGCCTGGGAGAGCCCCCCCTCCTCGACCTGTATTTGGGGGTCCCAGGCTGGTCCCTGTGCCTGGCGAGATCGTGACAGAGGAGGGCGATGCTGGGCACCCCCAGGGCGGGAGGGCAGCTGGGCCCCGGCATCGCCTCCCCCCGCACCCTGACACCTGGCTGCGCTGGGCTTTCCCATCAGCTGAGGAGGACGAGGACAAGGAGGACGACTTCCGAGCTCCGCTCTACAAGACGGTGGAGATCAAGGGCATTCAGGTGCGCATGAAGTGGTGCGCGACCTGCCGCTTCTACCGGCCGCCGCGCTGCTCCCACTGCAGCGTCTGCGACAACTGTGTGGAGGTGAGGAACCGCCGGGTCTCGGTGCCTCTTCGTTTCCATGTAGATTTAACCTGGCGCAGGCTGCCGAGCCCCTCACCGTCTCTTCTCCCCACCGACAGGAGTTTGACCATCACTGCCCCTGGGTCAACAACTGCATCGGGCGGCGCAATTACCGTTACTTCTTCCTCTTCCTGCTGTCGCTCACCACGCACATCATGGGAGTGTTCGGTTTCGGCCTGCTCTACGTCCTCTACCAGGTGGAGGAGCTCTCTGGTGTCCGCATGGCTGTCACGTATCCTCTGCCAGGCTGCAGCAGCGGGGCCGAGGCGGGAGGGCGTTGGCGGGGCTGGGGACAGAGTGGGGCGGAGCAGGGCGGCGGCTCTTCCTTAGCTGGCTGCTGACAGCATGGTGGTGATGTGCGTGGCCGGCTTGTTCTTCATTCCTGTCGCGGGCCTTACGGGGTTCCACGTGGTGCTCGTGGCGAGAGGCCGTACTACCAACGAACAGGTATGTCTGCGGGGCTGCTGTGGGGCTGCCGGCCCCTACCAGGCCATGTCTGGAGATGTTTTGGGGCTCCCCGGGAAAAGACAGAGGTGGACAGGCTGGATCGAGGCACGGGAAGGGCACTGAGCTGCCTGGGGGCTAGAGCACAGGCTGTCCCCGTGGGGGGGAGGCTGGGAGCACCTCGTCTGCACAGCCTGGGGATGGGGGATCTTCACTGCTGCTCCTTGGGGGGGCTGGGGAGAGGATGGAGCCGGGGCGGCTCTTCTCGGGCAGGTGAGAAGCGACGGGCATGCCCTGAAACAAGGCAACTTCCAGTGAGACATCGGGGAAAGGCTTTTTCCCCTCGAGGGTAGTTGAACGCTGGAACGGGGACCTGGAAAAGGGGAAGTACCTCCAAGTATCTCCTTGGAGATGGTCACGAGTGAGCTGGACAAATGCTGCCCGGAGCCCTCCCGAGGTCCCTGCCCACCCCGGTATGCTGTGACGCTCCTCGTCCCGCAGGTGACGGGCAAATTCCGCGGGGGTGTCAACCCCTTCACCAACGGTTGCTGTAAGAACGTCAGCCGGGTCCTCTGCAGCTCCCCGGCCCCCAGGTGAGCCCGGCACAGCGCGGTGGTGCCCCGCCACCCTGCAACCCCCTGGCAGACTGCCCCGTCCTGAGCTCCGGGCCTTGACCCTCCTCCCGCCGCTCTCCACAGGTACCTCGGGCGCCCGAAGGCCGAGCAGACGGTGCTGGTGCGACCCCCCTTCTTGCGGCCCGAGGTGTCGGACGGTCAGATCACGGTCAAGATCATGGACAACGGTATCCAGACAGAGCTGAAGAGGACGAAGGTGAGGAAGGCGGGGATTAGCGTTCCCTGCGTTGGGGCCCTCCGTGGAGCCCAGGGGTGCGAGCCTGCATCCGTGAGTAAAGAACCGAGTGAGCCTTGTCACGTTGCCCGTCCCCCTCCGTGTCGTCCTGTTCTGTGTCCCCATGGAACAGAAACCTTGTCCCTCCCGTGCGGCAGCGACCGCATGAGGCTCTGCCCCCTCCGTTGCCCTTCCCCACCCCGTCCTTCCCCCTCACAGCGTCATTCAGAGCTCCCCCTTCCTCAGCACTTCCCGGCACTGGAGGCACGTGCCGCCTTCAAGCGCTCAGCATGTTGGATGGCCCGGGAGGCAGCGAGAGCCCCTGTAACACCGGTGCCCACTCCCTGCCTGCCGAGGGGAGGCCCGAGGCCTTGTCACCCTCTGACCCTCCCTCTGCGCTTTGTCTCTGCAGTCCAAAGGAAGCCTGGAGGTGACGGAGAGCCAGTCTGCTGACGCCGAACCGCCCCCCCCACCTAAGCCAGACCTCAGCCGCTACACGGGCCTGAGGACACACTTAACCCTGGCCACCAATGAGGGTAAGGAAGGTGTGCAGGGTCCCCAGAGGGAGCCCAGGGCTGCGCCAGGCAGACCAGGAGCCAGGGCCATAGGCGGAACAGGCTGCAGGGCAGGCCCGAAGCACATCGGCACCACCGCGCTGCGGGGCAGGACGTGCCCACGTTTCTGGGCTGGTACACGCGGCCCCTCGCACTCGGAGAAGCCTGCGGGACGCTCATAGCCAGCTCTGCTCCGTTGGAGAGGAGCAGGAGGCCGAGCCGAGCCAGTGTGGGGCTTGTCCAGAGCCGCTGCGAGCCGTGGAGGCCTGCGACGGGCCAGCTGGCGGGCTGCGTGCTGCGGGCAGGCGCGGGAGCGTCGCCGGGACGAAGGAGGCGAAGGAGTGGCAGGCCCGGCGCGGCGGCAGAGAGCACGTTTGCGGCAGCCGGCGCAGTCGCTTTCCCCGCTCCCCTGCGCGCCGGCGAAGCGGTGCTTGGAGCCGCCTGCGAGGGCTTGGCGAGAGAGGTGGGCTGTGAAGGGCAGAGCTCGGAAGCAGCAGCTCCCCGCAGCTCTCTGGGGCCGCCTGGAGAAGGGCTGCGGCACACGGGGGGGTGGCCAGCGGCTCCGTGAAGCGCCCGCCCCCGCCACCGCCTCCTGCAGTGCCCACCCCGGCATGTGGCCCAGTTGGGGCCGTGGAAGTGCCAGCCCCAAACATCACCTCGGGGACTCGTTTCCCATCCCGCTCTGTTTCGTCCGCCCCCGTGCGCCTCTCCTCCAGCCCGTCCCTCTGTCCGCCTCCCCGGTCTGTTCGCCCCAGGCTCAGGGCCGGTTCTTGGGAAGGGAGGGCAGGGCTCTGCGCCGCGTTCCTGTCCCTGCGCAGCCCCAGCCAGCCGCCGCGTCTGAGCCCCCTTCTCTCCTCTCTTCCCACCCACAGACAGCAGCCTGCTAGGCAAGGACAGCCCCCCAACGCCCACCATGTACAAGTACCGGCCCGGCTACAGCAGCAGCAGCAGCTCGGCAGCTCTGCCCCACTCCACCAGCGCCAAGGTAAGGCCGTGCCTGCCGCTGCCCCCAGCCCGGCAAGGGGGGAGCCCGGCCTCGAGGGGATGCCCCCACTTGGAGGAGGCTCTGAGGTGGGCCCTGGGAGCCTTGCAGGGGGGCTCTGTCTTTCTGTGGGTGACGGCTGCGTCTCTGCCCCTCAGCTGAGCCGAGTGAACAGCCTGAAGGAGCCCAACTCCATCTGCGAGAGCAGCCGCCAGCCCAACTACCGCTCAGAGCCGAGCCTGGAGCCTGAGAGCTTCCGCTCACCCACCTTCGGCAAGAGCTTCCACTTCGACCCACTCTCCAGCGGCTCCCGCTCCTCCAGCCTCAAGTCGGCCCAGGGCACGGGCTTCGAGATGGGCCACCTCCAGTCCATCCGCTCCGAGGGCACCACCTCCACCTCCTACAAGAGCCTGGTGAACCAGACGCGCAACGGCAGCCTGTCGTACGACAGCCTGTTGACGCCCTCCGACAGCCCTGACTTCGAGTCGGTGCAGGCGGGCCCGGAGCCCGACCCGCCGGTGGGTTACACCTCACCCTTCCTCTCGGCCCGCATCGCCCAGCAGAGAGAGACCGACCTGCACGGCCGCTTCGCTGGTGCCGTCTCCCCCAAGCACGCGCCGCCCCGCGAGCCCTCGCCCGTGCGCTATGACAATCTCTCCCGCCACATTGTGGCCTCCATCCAGGAGCGGGAGAAGCTGCTGCAGCAGCCGCCGGCCGCGGGCAGGGAGGAGGACGCGGGGCTGGCGGACTCGGGTCTCCAGTCGACGCCGGGCTCCAGCAACGCCCCCCGCACCAGCTCCTCCTCGGACGATTCGAAGCGCTCGCCCCTGGGCAAGAACCCACTCACCCGCCCAGCCCCTCCCCGCTTCGGCAAGCCCGAGCCCCCCCACGCGCTCCGGGTGCGCTCCCTGGGCTCCCCCGACCAACCCGCCGCCCCCCACCTGGGCAAATCCGTGTCTTACAGCAGCCAAAAACCAGCGTCTCAGGCCAGCGTCCCCGAGACGGAGGAGGTGGCCTTGCAGCCCTTACTGGCGCCAAAGTAAGTACCTGCCCAGCACCTGTTGTCCCCCACCTCGTTCCTCCTTCCTCCGCACCAGCTCCTGGGGGCAGCAAAACGCCCCTGTAGCCTGGAGAGGGGTGAGGGAACCAACACACACACCCCCCCCCCCCCAGAACAGAGCGGGTGCCCCTGGGCCACCCCCCGGGCCTCTCAGGGAGCTGGAGCGGCACGGGGGGGCCGGCGGGGGGCAGGGCCAGGGCTGTGCTGGCAGCCAGGGTCTCTCCCAGGGCTGACAGCAGCCCCGCGGCACCCCGCTCCCTCCCCACCTCACACCATGTCCGTCCGTCCTTCCCTCCCCAGGGACGAGGTGCAGATGAGAACAGCCTACAGCAAGTCCAACGGGCAGCCCAAGAGCCTGGGCTCGGCCCCCCCGGGCCCGGGGCCGGTGCCACTCAGCAGCCCCACGCGTGGAGGCGTCAAGAAGGTCTCTGGCGTGGGGGGCACCACCTACGAGATCTCGGTATGAGGGGCAGAGCCGCTCGCCCCCCGCCTCCTCCCCGCCCACCCCGAGGGACGTTCTGCGGCCGGACGCTCTGCGGACTCCAGCGAGAGCCGGATTGGGGGGAAACGGGCCCGCGGCCCCCTCTGCTTCTCTCTTTCTCCACCCCTCCCGGGACCTGGGGGGCTGACACCCCCCCTGCCCGCCGAGGACTGCCGCCGGCAGCCGCCCCGGCCAGGCGCGGGGCCGGGGGGGGGCCGTGTCCTGCAGCCGCACGCCCTGGCACCATCTCGGCTGGGCCAGCCACTTGTGGGCCTTGTGCAATCAATCGCTCGCCTAGCGTGGTAGGAATGGATTGTTTTTAAACCAGAATACTTTTTTTTATTATTATTGTTACGGATTCTATTTTTTTTCTCTTTCTGAGTTACCAGGTGTGTGTATATATAAATATCTATATATATAAATATAAATATTAAAAAAAAAAAAAGCAGAAATTATATATCTTACCCAGAGAGAGGAAGAAACTACCCGTTCCCTGCCCAGGGCCTGGGCCCCCGCCTCGTCCCCGTCCCTGAAGGAGGGATGTGGGGCCGGGGCTGCCCGCCGCGTTCCCGGAACAAGCTGGGGCGGGTGCCTGCTGCTGCTCCCCCCGCTCTGAAGTGGGGCCGGCAGGGCCGTGGGATGGCAGGTGCCCCCCTGGGGTGCCCTGTCCCCCCGCCAAAGACCGAGGTGCTTCCAGCCGAGGACGCTCCCCTCCCCGGTTCTTTGCTTGAGAAGCCTCCAGCCTCCAGCCCTCCCTCCTGGGGCCGCAGCAGCCCGTGGAGGAGGAAGGGCCGAGGGGCAGACCCCTCCCCGCACACCCCCAAACCCAACCGCCAGCTGGCGTGGTGGGCGCTGGCTGGCAAGGAGAAATGCTCGCAGGCTCCAGCCTTTCCCCACCTGCGGTTTTTGCTCTTTTTATGTTTCCCCAGGGTTTGTGTTGGTGGAGGTGGGTGGGGGGGGGCTGTTTTTGTTGGGTTTTGGTTGTTGTTTTTTTTAAATGGGTCTGATAGGGTTTTCTCGCTGTCACGTGGTTGTTTTTATTTCCGTTTGGGGAAGAGGAAGGCCAGCAGGGCGCATCCCCATAAAGCAATATTTTCTCATCACATGCCAAAAACAAAAATGCAGCCAAGGAGCCCAGTGCTCCCCATCCCCCGCCCCTGCCTGGGCCAACCACCCCACGCAGGGGCCCACAAAACTTCAGGCACTACTTGACTCTTTCTCTACGGCAATATCTCTCCCGTGGCCTCTGCAGAGCCACACCATTGTTTTTTTATTATTATTAGCCATTTTAAAAACGAGGAATAAAAGGATATTTAATGAGCCACCCCGGCGGGCATGCGTGTGCTTTGTTTAGCGTCCAGGAACGAAGGAGCCCCTGGAGGGCTCCTGTCCTTCAGGGTCTCGGCCTTCCCCCCTTCCTCCCAAGGGCCCGAGGAGAGCTGAGCCTGTGGTCCCGTTTTGGGGAGGCACCTCCTCAGGGTGCTTTTGGGAAAGCCCTACTCCCACGGAAGGTAAGGTTTTCTCAGGGCATGAGGAAAGCGGCTCTGGGGAATGTGTCACAGGAGCCGGTGAGGCTGGGGATCCTGCAGGAGACGCTGGCACCAAAGGAGGACGTTGGCGTCGTGCCATGGCTGCTGCCGGAGCTCCCGCGGGGACGCGGTGCCTCTCCAGGGTCACTCCAGTCCTCGCCAGGCCTGGGAGGGGCAGGGGAGCACAGAGCCCCCCAGCCCAGCTGCCAAAGCCAAGGCAGGAGCCCCCCAGCCCTGCCCAGGCAGGAGAGGGGGGAGACAGGCTGAGAGCTGGGGCAGGAGCTCAGCCACGATCTTCCACCCCAGGCCACAGTGCGTCAGGGCAGCACCGACCCCACACGCCCTGTGTCCTCGCTGTGACGGCTGAGGGTCGCAGCAGCCGCTGCCACCAACCCCTCCTTGGAGCAGAGACTTTAATTAAAAGGTGACTAAAAAAGAGAGACCCCGAAGCACAGGGTGGTTTTGGTATAAAAGCCAAGGTCGGCGACGCCAGTGCCAGCAGGGTCTGTGTCCCCTGGTCCCAGCTGGCTGCACAACGCAAGCGGGGGGCTACGGGGGTGTCCTCTCTGCTGGGGGGGGCGCAGGCCAGCCCGAGCCCCCCTGCCGAGCGCTGCAGGAGGGACGAGTCCCTCCCAGGTCAGTCAGGGCCGTTCCCGTCGGCTGGGGGATCCCCGGGGCGGCGCCGGCGCGGCCTCACCGCAAACTGCTGCTGCTGCTGGCCTGGGAGCTGCCCACCCCCGGGTGCTCCGGGCTGTGCCGGTTCTGTGGAGGAAGCACAGACACGTCCCGTGAGACCTGCGTGACAGCAGCACCCCCGGGGAACGGCCGCTCGCTGGCTCTGGGCCCTGCTGCCACCTGGGCCACGCTCACGGGTGGGCACAGGCTGGGCTGGACCCCAGCTCTCCTCACCCACCTTCTTTTTCTTCTTCTCTTTCTTCTTCCTCTTCCGTTCTGGATCCTCCTCTTTTTTCTTCTTTTTCTTCTTGTGGTCGGAGTCCGAGGGGGTTTCTGGAGAAATGAGAGCACTGGATGAGCGGGGCATCCTCCAGCGTGGGATGGAAGAGGGGGCGGCTGCGGCAGCGAGGCGCAGCCCCTCACCTGGGGGGACGGGATCCTGGGTGCGGCTCTGCTTGTGCTTGTGCTTGTTCTTCTTCTTGGGCGGCTGGATGTGCATCAGCCGGCACTGCTCGGGCAGCTGCGGAGAGCAGAAGGGGCTGGTCAGGCCAGGCCGGGCCCCTCCTGCCCCGCTGCCTCCAGCCCCAGCAGCCGCCCCCCCGCTCGCAGCCCCGCGCTCACCGGGCCAGCGTGGAGGCGGAAGCCGGTCAGCATGGTGCCGGTGAGGGGGGTGAAGGAGCTGCCGCAGATGGGGGGCTTCTCGATGAGGGAGCGCAGGCTGCTGTTGTCATGGGAGCCGGGCAGGTCGATCATGCCGGGCAGGTCGGGGAGGAAGTTGCTGAGCTTCTCCTTCACCTTCTTGCCGCAGAACTTGTTGTAGGCGTGCTCCAGGTTGTAGTGCGTGATCAGGTTGGTGCTGCCTGTCAGCTCCGTGGTGCCTGCGCCCACCGCGGGCAGGAGATGGGGGGGTGCTGCCGCCCAGAGGGGCCCCCGCCCCGCTCCCCGCCCCCGCCCCACCACTGGGGACCCCCCACCCCACTCCCCGGGCACCGGGACACCCCGGACCTGCTCCCCACCCCCCCGGCGACCCCCCCAGTCTCGATCTCCTCCCCGCCCTCAGCAACGGGACCCCCCGGCCTAGCTCTCCCGGCCCCGGGGACCCCCCGCTCCCCGGTCAGGCCCCCCCCAAGGCCCCATTTCCCCACTCGACAGCGAGCTGCTTAGTTCCGCCCCCTGCACGGTCATTGGCCTGCCGCGCCGTCAGTTCACGCCTCCCCGCCCACCATCCCCTCTCCTCATTGGCCCGCCGCGCCGCCAGTTACCGCCGCGGCCCAGCTCCGCCGCGCCGATTGGCTGAGCGAGACGCCCGCCCCCCGCGCCGCGGCCCCGCCCCGCACCTGGCAGCTCCCGCAGCAGGTAGAAGGGGCCGCCGGCGGCCTTGCGGGCCGCGTCCTCGCCCGGCGGCGGCGCGGCGGCGGCGGGGGGCGGCGCGGCCCCAGCGCCCGGCGCCTTGGCGGGCCCGAAGCCCAGGGCGGCGGCGGCGGCGGCGGCGGGCGGCGGCTCGGCCCCGCCGAACAGCGCCGAGAAATTCTCCATCTTCCCGGCGTGCCCCGCGCGGGGCCGTCCCGCCCCGCCGCGATTAGCCGAGCGCCACACAGGCCCCGCCCACTGCCCCCGTTGCTAAGGGAGACTCAGTCCCGGCCTTCTGATTGGCCGCTTCTCTCTTCCCACCTCATTGGCCCGCCGGGGCATGGGCCGTGCTTGATAGCGTCGCTCGCTATTGGCTAGCGTGGAAGAAGTTCCGCCTCCCGCAGACGAGCAGGAGAGCGACCCAATAGGCGCGTGGCGGCTGTACGGCGGCCGGGAGAGTGGAGGGGAAGATGGCGGTGCTGGCGCCGCTGCTGGCGCTGCTGTACTCGGTGCCGGGGCTGTGCCGCTGGCTGGCGCGTCCCTACTACCCGCTCTCCGCCCTGCTCGCCACTGCCTTCCTGCTCGTCCGCAAGGTCCCGCCGCTCTGCCAAGGCCTGCCGTCCCAGCGGGAGGACGGCAACCCCTGCGACTTCGACTGGGTGAGGCGGCACGGCCCTGCCCTCGGCTGGCACCCCCCGGGCCTGGGTCCCCTCCTACCCCTACAGCGCAACCCCCGGGTCTGCCGCCCGCCCCAGTCCGCGCGCCCCTGAATCCCCGGCCCAGCTGAGGGAGCGGGGAAGTGCAGCAGCCACTGGCGTTGCTCTGCCGGTGCCGTCCCACTGCTGAGGCGGGAGGGGATGGGAGGCTGTGCCCATCATGGCAGGGGCACCCCCTCGCCTTGCTGTCTGCCCCTCAGGATTCGGGAGGGAGCAGCTTCAGGAGGCAGGGAGCTGGCAGGGACTTGGGGCCAGCAGGGCCTGGCACGGCCGCTCGTCCCCGTGCCAGGCTGGGCCAGGAGCAGCCTGACTGCGGGAGGGTGGTGCGGCTGCAGCCGTGCTGGTGGCCACTCCCAGGCTCTGCAGCACTGGGCGGCAGCAGGGTCCCGTGGGTGCCTCCTGCTCATGCTGTCTCTCCTGTCGCAGCGGGAGGTGGAGATCCTCATGTTCCTCAGCGCTATAGTGATGATGAAGAACCGACGCTCCAGTAAGTCAGAGCCTGTGCTGTGGGGCAGGTGTGGGGGGCTGTGGGGCTGCTTATGGGTCCTCCCCCAAAGAGCTGGATGGGTTGGGATCCCCTCAGGATCCCCCCTGGTCCTCTGGGGGCATCTGGCCCCATCTTCTATCCCTCTCTTCCTTCCCCAGTCACCGTGGAGCAGCACATCGGGAACATCTTCATGTTCAGCAAAGTGGCAAACGCCATCCTCTTCTTCCGCCTTGACATCCGCATGGGCCTCCTCTACCTCACGCTCTGCATAGGTGAGCCGTGCCGGGGGGAGCCTGTGGCGCTGGGGGGGGCAGCGGTGGTGCCCCTTTGGCATGGCTTGGCCTGCCCTTAGCACCTGCTGTGCCTGCCTGCCCACGCTGCCTGGCTGGAAGGGCCAGAGCTCGCTCTCGCCATGGGGTTGGCCTGTGGCCTTTGTTGGTGGAGGAGGATGCAGGTGTGAGGAGGAGTCTCTGGTCTCGGGGGCAGTGGTGGGCAAGGGGGTGGCTCAGGAAGCACCTCGAGGGGGATATCTGTCTGCCCCAGAGCTCGCTCTGCCTTGGTTCCCCTGGGCTGCTCTGGGGGGCTCAGGGGCACTGTCGTTGCAGTGTTCCTGATGACCTGCAAGCCCCCCCTCTACATGGGCCCTGAGTACATCAAGTATTTCAGTGACAAGACCATAGATGTGAGTATCCCTTCCCGGGGGGGTGTCGGGGGGCTCTGCCTGCTGTCCTGCACTGAGCCCTGCGCCCCTGCGGCAGGAGGAGCTGGACCGGGACAAGCGGGTGACCTGGATCGTTGAGTTCTTCGCCAACTGGTCCAGCGAGTGCCAGTCCTTTGCCCCCATCTTCGCTGACCTCTCTCTCAAGTGAGTGGCGCTGGCCGGGGGCCTCGGCGAGTCGCGGGGCTCGTGCCCAGCCCCTGCAGTTGCCCACGGCACTCACAGCCACATGTCCCCGTCCTCCCCAGGTACAACTGCTCGGGGCTGCACTTCGGGAAGGTGGACGTCGGTCGGTACACGGATGTCAGCACCAGGTCTGGGGGCAGGCGGCCTGGGCAGCAGTGCCAGGGCAGGGTCCCTGGGAGCCCCCAGCCCCCTCTGCCCGCCTGGGGGTCACCGCCGGCCTCTCCCCCTCCTGCCACAGGTACAAGGTCAGCACCTCGCCCCTCACCAAGCAGCTGCCCACCCTCATCCTCTTCCAGGGCGGGACAGAGACCATGCGCCGGCCCCAGATCGACAAGAAGGGCCGGGCCGTGTCCTGGACCTTCTCCGAGGTGGGGTCCAGCCCCGGGGGCAGGATGGGGCTTGGCAGCCAGCCGGGGCCCGGGGAAGGGTCGGGGGGTTGCGGGGGGCCCCGGGGGTGCTGACGCTGCCTCTCGGCCACAGGAGAACGTGATCCGGGAGTTCAACCTCAACGAGCTCTACCAGAAGGCCAAGAAACAGGCGAAGCCACGGGAGGAGGGGCCTGAGGAGCCCCCCGGCCGCCCCGACGGGGAGACCAAGAAGGACAAGTAGACGCTGCCCCGCGCTGTCACCCCTCACCGTGTCACTGTCACCCGCGTGACACCGGCCCCACGGGCCCTGCCTGGGCCCGCGCTGGGTGGGGGAAGGTCCCGGCTGAGCCCCACGGGAGCCCCCCCGCCCCGTGGGGTGGGACCCGCTGCGGGCAGGGACAGGCAGGGCCGCGGGACAGACCCGGCCCTCGGTTAACGCTCATCCTCATCGCTGACAATAAACGGTCCGTGTCCGTGTCCGTGTCCGTGTCCGTGTCCGTGTCCGTGTCCGTGTCCGTGTCCGTGTCCGTGTCCGTGGGCTGGCGCGGGGGACCCGCGGCCTGTCTGGGGGCGGGGCTTACCGCCGGAGGCGGGGCCTCCGCGAAGGCGCCGCCCTGCCATTGGCTGCACGGTGGGGAGGGGGAGCGGCGGGCGCGCGGGCGGAACCACTGACTCAGCGGCGGGGGGGTTGTCAGCGCGGGCCGGGCCCCCCCCACCGCTGACGCGGGAAGGGCCGGGGGGTCCCGCGGGGAGCAGCGGGGTGTTAGCGCGGCCCGGCCCGCGGGCTCCGGAGCGCCGTTCAGCCCCGATTGCCCCTTTCCACCTCCGCCACCCCCCCCCCCCCCCCCCCCCCCCGCGGGCCCGAGTGGCGGAGTCCGGCGCGGCGCCCCCGGCACGTGGTCGGCGCGGCAGGTAGGAGAAGGCGCGGCCGGGGGCTCCATCCCCCGGTGGCGGGACCCGGGACCCCCTTTCCCACCCGCACACCGCGGCGGGATTCCTGGGGACCCCCCTTCCCGCCCTCCATCGCAGAATCCCAGTGGGGGACCCCCCCTTTCCCGCCCCTGGGGGATCCCCGGGAACGCGCCCTTCCTGACCCCCCCCCCCCCCCCAAGCAGGATCCCTGCGGGGACCCCCCTTTCGCCCCCCGCCCCCGATAGCGGCACCCCCGGGTCCCCGCCTTCCCGCTTCCCACTGCGGGACCCCGGGGTGCCCCCCCGCCCTTGCCCAGTCCCCCCCCGCCCCGCGGCTCTCCCCAGGATGGCTCCCCGCGGGAGGAAGCGCGGGGCCCAGCAGCAGCCGCCGGCGACCGAGGCACCGGAGCCGGCCGGAGCCCCGCAGAAACGGGCCCGTGCCCAGGGCGACGGCAGCCCGGGGGGCACCGGCCCCCGTGTCGTCATCGAGCACTGGTGAGCCGGCCCGAGTGCCAACGGGGCGGGGGGGGTGTCCTTGGGGCGCCCCCACGGGGGTGCTGACCCCGCCGTGTCCCCCCAGCAAGAGCTGACGAGTGTTCGGGCGCAACGCGGCGGCGGTGAGCGAGGCCCTGCGCGGGGCCGTGGCCCACCTCCCCGTGGACATCAACCCCCGGCAGCCGCGCAGGAACAGCTTCGAGGTGTCCCTGGTGAAGGAGGACGGCAGCAGTGAGTGGGGGGGGTAAGGGGGGGCGGCGGGGGGCTCCCCGGCACCCCTGACCTTACCCGCCTTGCCCTCCCCAGCCGTGGAGCTGTGGAGCGGCATTGGGAAGGGTCCCCCCCGCAAGCTCAAGTTCCCCCAACCGGAGGCTGTGGTGGAAGCCCTGAAGAGCAGTTTGGCGTAGAGGCGGCAGCCGGGTGAGCGGGGACGGGGACAGGATAGGGATGGGGACGGGATGGGGACCACACGCCAACCACCCTCTACCCACAGCCAAGCCGGGACCGGCACCCGCGGCACGAGCGTCCATGAAGAGGCGAGATGAAGTGGGGGGCACCCGCCAGCCCCAGTCCCGTCTCCGATGCTGCAGCTCGGCCGCCAGCAGCCGGACCCCCCAGCTCCCCCCGCATCCCCCCCTGTGCCCCCGTTGTTCCCCAATAAAGCTCGGCAGCCCCACGGCACAGCTCTGCCAGTTCCAGCGCTTTATTTCAACACCACGCGGCCTGGGGCTGGTGCAGCCCCTCCGCCTGGGGTGAGGGCAGCCCTGCCTGCATTGCCCTGAGCGCAGGGGGGCAGAGCCGGCCCCCTAGGTGAGAACGTCCACCTCCTCCTCATCCGACTCGGATGAGGGGCAAGGCCAGACGCAGACGGTGCCGGGGGGCAGGCACGGCTCCACCGACCCCACATCCACCTCCTCCTCCTTGGGGTCACCTGGGGGGTTTCCCAGGGGTACCACCTGCCCGCAGCTGTGCTGGGGTGTGGGCAGCACCCGGCCCTGCTTCCTCCGGGCCGCCCAGCGCGGGGAGCCCCTGCGCGCTTGCCCCAGTGCGCCCCCATCTTGGGGGGGCCGCGGTTCTGCCACACCCCTAGCGCCAGGCACGGTGGGGGACTGCTTCTCCCTCACCACCTCCCAGCACCCCTCCTTCTCCACCTTCCGCAGCTTCACCCGCCTCAGGGGGCTGGAGCACGTGGTCCCCAGAGAGTGTGGCTGCCCCTGCGGGGGTTCCCCGGTGCTCCCGGGGAGGACACCAGCACGGCCGGGCTCAGCCCCGCCAGCCGCCGCCAGGGGGGAGCCGTGCTGGGGGGGCTGCAGGCAGGAGCGGTTGAGGTGCCGCTGGGGTCCTGGCCTCACCAGGCGTCCCCCCCAGAGCTGCAGTGACTCAAGCTCGGTGATGCGGAGGCGGCGGGCAGCTGCCAGCACCTCCTGCACCTCCTCCTGCGTGGCCTCCAGCTCGGCTGTGTAGAGAAAGCCCACCAGTTTGCGCAGCACCCCAATCTTCACCCCCCTCAGCTCCAGCACCACCCTGTGACCCCGGGGGGGCAGCTCCCGGCCCAGCTGCTCCATGAAGAAGGGGCTGCAGACTGAGAGGACGCAGCAGTGGGCCACCACCGCCTCACCTGAAAAGCAGTAGCATCTGTCACTGCCCTGCAGCCCCCCCCTGCTGCCCGCTGCTCTCCCTGATCCTCCCTGGGGGGCTGCAGGGACCCTGCCTGCCGGTCCCTGAGCAGCTGGGGGGGCCAGGCTGCCCGCTCACCTTCGGCCTGCAGGACCACGTCGCAGAAGACATCGTCTCGCTGCTGCTGCTGGTGGAGGTGCTGGAAGGCCGTCCGGAGCATGCGCGTGCTGCGGTAGAGCAGCCTCCGGGTGCGCGACGGCGACCCCATGGCACCCTGCGGGGACACGGGGATCAGCTCCTGCCGCCCCCGCCTCGGCCTGGCCCGGGGGGTTTGGGGCTGGGCCGCGGTGGGGCCCGCGGGTCCGTCCAGCGCCGCTGCAAAGGCCGCGCCGGGCCCCACGGGCCGTGCGACGCCCCACGTGTTCCTGCGGCTCCGCTCGGCCACCAGGGGGCGTCAGCCACGGCGGTTTTCGGGGGAAAAAGGGCGGGTTTGGCGCCCTCGGCCTGTCCCCGGCCTGGGGCGAGGCCGCAGGCCCCTGGCCCCCGCATACCTGCCGGCGTGGAGATGGCGGGGGTGGGGGGGGTGGAGGCTGCCGCCCAGAGGCCGGGCACCGGCACCGCACGGGAAGGGGCCGCGGCCTCGCGCCCGCCGCCTCACGTGGCCCGGCGGCTCGCCCCGCCCCGCCCCGCCATTGGCCCGCCCCATCAGCCAATCGCGCCCCTCCCGCCAATGGCGGCGCGGCTGGGGCTGCGGCGGGAAGGCCGTGAGGATGGCGGGTGGCTGAGGGAAGGTGGATCACCCGCCATGGCGGCGGCAGAGCGCTGTGGGGGTGAGGGCTGGCTGCCAGACCTCCACCGCCACGGCCTTCCCGGCCATTTCCCTCAGCCCTCGAGCCGCGGTGCCTCTGCACAGGCCTGGAGACTAAAGCTCGTGGTCTGTTGCAAAATGGCGTTCCCCGTGGGGTTTTGCCAAACGCAGCCCCTGGGCTTTGGAGCCAGCAAGGTGGCAGGATGGAGCCCTGCTGCAGGCTGGTCTGTGCCCGCCCGGCCAGCACCCCCGGGGCAGGGGTGCAAGGAGACAAGCAGGGGGACGGCCCACCCTGTCCCAGGCTTCGCCCTCGCTTCTGCAGCGGTACAGGCACGGCAGCCGAGCCATGATGTGAGGTAAGAGCTCCGTGTCGTGCTGGTCACTGTCACTATGGCGCTGAAGCACACCAGATGAGTAACTGGGGAGCGTGCTGTCTGCAGAGCAGCTCTTCCTGGCAGGGTGGCACTGGAGTTCATTAGTTCGGAGCCCTGCAACGGGCCTTGTTTTGGATTTCCAAAATCTATCGCGGCCTTGTGTGTGAGAAATGGCGTTTTTGCGGCTCGCTGACGCCCCTTGGGAGGAGCGGGGCACCCACACAGGCAGCAGGCTTCTGAAGGGGAAGATTGATGGAGGGTATTTTGGAAGCAGTCCTTCATGCAAACGACACTGCCTACTTAGTTTGAAAGTATTTTGTCATTTTATAAAGCATCCATTGTAAAAACATCTGCGTCAGTCACTCCACACACATGAACAACAATTATAATAATCCCAGCCCGATTGCCCGGAGATACTAGCAGTTCTTACAAACAACCAAAGTGGGAGGAAATTTCAAGAGCTGCAGAAGAATAGGAGTCTAAATGACGCCGTAGATTTTAAACCTACAAAGTTTTCAAAGGCGGTACCATCCCCTGATATTTTCTGTGGCTTTGCAGATGGATTTTCATCTGGTTTGACATGTGAGGGTGTTTGGTTTTTTTCTCCATTTTTTCTGCATGCACAATGGATGCAGACCAAGAAGGAAAGTGCCTGATGATGGGTCTGGGCCAGCGGCTGCTGAGGTTAGTGGCAGTCTTTCCACTGACCTCGGGTGGCTTGGAGTCTGGCCGTAAATACCAAGGGATACAGCAAAACAAGTAATTTCATATCAAAGTGCTATCATATGCTCATAAAAATAGAAGAAAAATAGAGATGTTTCCTCCCCCTCCTTGCAATCTTTCAGAATTACAATGATTGGAGCTGTCACTTGGGAAGCTTGAATTCACCAGGAGCGGATGGATCCAGATACTGATTGAGGCGCCTGCCTGCCGCTTTCAGAGCCCGGCTACCGCTGCCTCATGTTTTTAAATCCATCCCCAGGCTGGTGATCTGCCTGTGGGCCCACGTCGACCCCTGCACCCTTGGTCGCATCCCTGGAAAACTCCCCATGGGAAGCACCTTCACCTCCAGAGAAGACCTCCGCAACCCGACAGAAGAGTCAGAACTGGCCCCAGGACCCAGCGAAACGTCTGGACTTCTCTGCTGCTGCGTAGTATTTTCTGTTGTGCCCCAACCACGCTGAGACGGCAGAGCAGGGAGAGGGGGAGTTTGCTGAGTGGGGATCAGAAGCAAAGCTAAGAGGAAAACCCCTCCCTCTCCATCCAAGGCCAAGGTGCAAGCGGATGCTCTGACAGGGAGCCTGCAAGTGGGGGACATCAGCACTGGAAATCACTTCCCAGCCGGGGGAGCCAACCAGGGCAGAGATGTCAAGGGAAAGACACAGAGCCAGTGTGAAGTGAAATTACGAAATCCCAAGGCACTGGCATCAGAGGACTTCCCCTCATGGTCAGCAGGTGAGGCAACGTCCTGAGGACTGGAGAAGCGCAAATCTTTGGTCCTGGCTCGGGGACAGGACTCGCTCCCCTCATCCAAGCTCGCCTGGTGCCTGCACAGCCCTGCTGCAAAGGGAGACGGAAGAGCTGCCCTCGCTTTGCCTGCTTTGCCAAGAACACCAGTCGTCAGGAGGGGAGAAGTGCCTGGAGTCTCCTCCCTTTCATGTGGCTTGAGAAATCCCCTACCGGGCCAGGAGCAGAGGCCGAGGCCTTCACCGGCTGTGGCGGAACGAGCCGCATTTGCTCGTCCACCCCAGGGAGGATGCCGAGGCACGGCTGGGCTCTTCCCTCCTCCTTGTGTCCTGCTGTGTCCCTCTTCCCACTCCCGAGGCCATTCCAGAGGCAGGGGAGATAAAAGGGTGAGCAACCCTTGTCTGTCCCTGTCCTGGGACACACTCGGGGCTACCGGCAGCTCTTCTGTCCGCAGGAGGAGCAGAGAGCTGGCCGCTGCAGCCTCGAGTGAGGGGAGAACACACCCCCTGCACCCCCAGCAGGGAGCACAGGTGGTTTGGAGGCCCCGTGGGCTCCTCAGGTGACAGATGACAGGAGGGACAAAGTCCCGCAGCTCCAGCCACGTTAGTTGTGCTCACACTGTGCAGAACAGCTCCCACGCGTCCTCCTGTGAAAGGGCAGAGTCCACCCTTGCCGCACAAGGCTCCGTGGCCCGTGGAAAGTGTTTTTCAGGTGAAACGTGGCACAGATACTCCTCTGCCTCATGGGCCCACCGTGGGCAAAGAGATCCCCATGTCCTGCAGCAGCGGCCCTACAGCCAGGGCCGGAGCTGTCGCATGGTGTGTCCCGTGGCAGCGAGTGGGAGCGGGGCCCGGCGGCGGCATTGGCAGGGTGAACGTCACGCTTCCTGCGGCGGGGGCAGAGCGGGCGGCGGGCCCGGGGCCGGGGCAAGCCTGCAGGCCCGGGGTGGGGTGGGCTCTCTGAGTCAGGCTCAGCACTGCCCGAGGGCTCGCTGTCCTGCTCACAGAGCCGCTTTCAGGCAGCCACACGCGACCCCGGGCCAGCACAGGCGACAGGCCCTCCACTTTGAGACGGTTTTAGTATTTCACAGAGGCGACAGCACTAATCCCTGTCACGCAAAGCCCAGTCCTCTGCTGCACCCCCAGCAGCTGCGGTGCCGCCTCTCCCTCCTCACCAATACCCTTGTCTGCCCTTAAAATTTACTGATAAATGCTCTGGCAATACCAGCAAACACTCCCATTGTAGATACACAAAAGAGGCCTTTTAGGAGTGTACTTTTATGAGTACCCAAACCCAAATAATCTACACTGGGAAAAGCACCGACACCCTTTTGTCCCATTGATCCCTTTCTTTAGACACCAATGTCTGTATTTGGTGACAGAATTTTCTGGCTAAAAATATGTGACTGTAGCTCTTGCCGCCACACCAGCAAAACGTGTAAGACTGTGAATGTTTCTGTCCACCTTCAGGCGCTCAGGAGCCGGCTACCTGCGGCACAGCCCTTGCCTTGCTGAGGCCAGGACTCCGGCGCCTGTCCTTGGCGGGTGGCTGGGCACAGCCCTGGGTGACTCAGTGGATCGGGAATGTCACGCCAGGTTTATCTCCTGGTGGGATTCACTGGGGAGGGGAAGGGAAGGTGGCTCAGCCCGGAGGTAGCCTAAACATGCGCTGGTTATCCAGGCTCCAGCGGCAGTTGATAGGAAGAGAAGCCTCCCCACAGGAGAAGTCCTCTCCTCCCGGTGTCTCCCAGGCCCTCAAATCAGCAGATTCTGAGCTGGTTTCTTTAAGAGAAAGGAAATTATCATCTTGGATCTCACAGCCACGATTGTTTTCCAGCAGCGTCCCCTTTGCAGTGCAGGAGCTGCCTCTGTTTCCCTGTTCTTGAGAGGTACCTCGTACCTTGCTGCGGCTGCCGCAGAGGGAAGGACGGAGGCAGAGGGGCATGGCTGGGAAAAGAGCTGGAGCTGGAGAGAGGAAGAAGCAGAGACTGTGGGTAGCGATGGATCGTTGTGGGGCTGGGAGGGAAGGAGATTTCTGTGCATGTTTCATCATTTGCATGTTCGAGCAACAGATGTAGCAGGAATTTGACAGTCCAAGGGCACGATGGGATGCGGCCGGGTCAGGTGTCAAAGGTGAACGTGGGCCGGTCTGCAGGCAGAGGAGAGCCGGGCCCAGCAGGAGCAGGCGGGGGCAGGTACCAGCTTTCCTCTGACTTGGTGCCATGCTGAGCACGTGGAGCTGCCAGACGTGGCTCCGGAAAGGTCTCAGGGTGGACTGTGGACTCGCCTTGTCGCCTGGCATCTGAATTAGGGCTGAAGGGTTCCGGCAGCCCCGGCTTCCCTCCTGCCCTTGTCCGATGGATGAGCCATTTCACCCCCCTGGTGCCACACTTCCCCTCGTGCAGGGGGAAGACAACAACCTGTCGGGATTCCCATAGGAAAGGGGCTGCGGAAGTGCCTCATTATCCTGGTGGAGAACAATGCAGGCCACCTCTCTGAACCGCCTGCGCTGGACGTGGAGACAGCAGCCTCCCCTTCCTCCTGCCCTCCGCCGCTGGGAGCACTGATCTGTCCTGTAAACAAGTCGTCTTGCTCTGTTCCGGTGGCAGCTGCGTTTTCTGGGCGTCTCATCTGGATAAGGCATCAGCAGCGCTGTAGGATGGATGAAAGGGGAGCGCAAGATGTTATTGCACGTAATTGCTGTAAAAGGGCAAATTCTCCCATGCTGGTAACACATCTCTGCTTCCCAGGAAGCAGTGGGACGACGCCTCCGGCACAGCAGTTCTCTCCAAACAAGAGCGCGATGTGCTGCTGGGTGAGCCGGAGCCGGAGCATCGGGGTTCAGCCCGCCTCCCGCAGTAACCGTGCGCGGCTGGGTGTTCCGGCAGCGGCCGCGCAGGCTGAGCCGGGAGCGGGGCTGACAGCGTGCTGACAGACCCCGTCCAGTTCCATCCCGCAGCCCTCGGGACAGGAGGAGCTCGCCCGACTTCCGAGAGATCTGACTCCAGCTCCAACTCGGAGCCGGCAGACACGTGTTCGCAACGCCACCTTTCATCTTTGAAGAAACTGAAGGCTTTGAAGGCTGTTAAATTTCTGGGCTGATTGAAATGGCAACAACGTGGCCGCGTGCCAGGCGCAGCGGAGGCTGCCCTGGGCTTTCTGCACTTGCCTGCTGTCTGTGTCGGGCGGCCGTCGGCCGTGCGCTCCCCCCGCGTCCCTGCGCTCGCCCGCAGAGGTGAGGCCTGAGCAGGGCTCCTGCACCCCGATCCTGGGCACCCGCTTCCCCCGGGGCAGGGCGGGGGCGCCGGGTCATTCGGGAGGGGGAGGAGGAGCACCGCAGGCCGCGCTTGGAATCCGCTTGTGGCCTGAAACAATTTGTGAGCGGGTGTGGAAAGCTCGGTCGGGGATTCCCCCGCTCCCGCGGCCGAGGGCTCGTGCTGGTTTCGGCCCCGCTTTGCGCGGGGCAGAGGGTCTGCGGGAGCAGCCCGGCCCGCGCCTGCGCCCCGCTTGTCCCAACAGCCAGGCAGGGCCCTCCAGGGCCTGTCCCGGCAACCGCGGGGGAGCGCCGTGCCCTCGGGGGTGTTGGAAATCCCTGGGGCGGGCAGGCGGGGACTCCTCGTCCCAGGATGAACTGCAAGAGCCTCCCTTCTCCCTCCTTGTCCCCAGGACTCCAGGGACGCACCCACCTTCCTCCCGTGTGGGCGAAGAGGAGGGGAGGGCAGCCGATGTTTATCTGCAATCTGGGAGCAGTCCTCGCTCAGGGCACAGGGCTCATCCTGGGTGACAACGAGGACGAGGGGGCACGGGGAGAAGGTCTCAGCTCCTTGCTGTGGTGTGGAGAAACCTCCCCCCTCCCCGGGGCGAGTGGGGCACAGCTCTCCCTGCTCCTTCCACCAGCAGCTTGGCTGTTCTGTTTCACAAGTCGAACGTCAGGGAGGGTTTGGGGGTCCCATGCCCTGATAATCCCCTAAATGTGCCCTTCACATGCGCTGGGTCCCATTTCTCCTCGTTATTGCCCCTTGCGTCATCCCCAGCAAACCCCACCCCCGCTGGGGCATCACCTTCAGACATCCCCGGGCTGCTGCTGCCTCCCCCCACCTCCTCCTCGCCTCACCGAGCATATTTACACCGAGAATCACCTGTCCCCACCCAAAACCTTCCTCAACTCTTCCTCTTGTCATTATCTTACCAATAGTTGGGCAATCAGGAGCGGGCGGGATTCTCCCGACCTGAACCGCGCCAGGCCAGAGAGGAGGCAGAAAACCATCCCCTTTGGGGGCCCTGGACGGAGACTCCCTCGGGTGAGCGGGAGGGGGGACGGGGCAGGCTCTGGGTCACTTCCTCGCCCCTGGGAAGGGGACACCCCGCCAGGTGCAGGAGCGCTGGCAGCAGCTTCCCGAGCTCCGTGGGCCCTGGGACCTGGCGCTGCTCCCTCCCAGAGTGATGCTCATTCTGCAGTTGCATTTCTTTGCCTGAATTAGCTGTAATTATTAAACCTCACATCTAAATTTCCCGATCTGCTGCGAAAGGCACTGCCAACGCCGCAACGAGCCCCCACGCCAGGCCCCCCGCACGCCTCCCCCCCCCATCTTATCAGTGCCAGCCCCCTGTGTCTGCAGCCCCGCGGCTGCCCACGCGGCCTTGCCCATCCGAGGGGGCCCCAGAACCGGCCACAGTCCCCTCCGCGGGGCCTTCGGGTCCCCCCGGCCAGGCTGGTGGCAGCTCGTTTGTCCCCGTGTGTCCCCCCCCAGCTGCGCTGGTGGGGGCAGAATCCGCCCGGGCCGAGCTGGGGGGCTGGCGGTGCCCCCCCCGGACGGGCGTTGGGGCTCCCACCGGCACCGCCGCCCCCGAGCCAGAGGGGCAGGGTGACCCCCGGGGGGGTCTGCACCCAGTCTGCGTCCCCCCCCAGGGTCCTGCTTCTGGGCAGATGCCACCCCGGGGGGGATAGGCCGGGCAGGGGGATAGACCCCCCGGGACAGACCCCCGGCCCCGCCCGCCGCTGAGCTCCTCCCGCCACGGGTGCGCGGCGCGCTGACGCCAGGGGGCGGAGCCGCCGCCCCGCCCCGCCCCGCCCCTCCGGACCAACTTCCATTTTAGGTGCGGGAGCGGCGCGGGGCGCACGGCGCGGCCAGGCCCGGCCCGACCCCCCCGGACCGCTCCGCTCCCCCGCGCCCACGGACCGGCCGGCGGGGCCCTAGTCGCCGCTCCCGCCCCTCGCCGGGCGCCTCTTTTCGCCTCTCGCCGCGGCGGGTCCCGGTGGAGCAGGACGGACGGCCGTGCCGCCGCGGGGCGGGACGCCCCCACTCACCCCCCCCGCCCGCCCGCCGAGGAGCCCGGCCACGGTGAGTCCGGCCACGGTGAGTCCCGCGTTCGGCGCCGCCGCCTGCCCGGGGAGGGGGGAGGGGAGCCGGTACGGACCGGCGCCTGCCGGGCGCCGCACGCCCCCGCGGCGGGAGGAGGGGGGGGGGCGGGCCGGTCCTCGCCCTTCCCCCGGCCCTCCCGGCGGGGCCGCGGCCCGGGCGCGCTCGGCTGCCGGGGCCGGTCGGTGCTGGGCCGCTGGGGCCCGTCGCTGCCCGGGAGCCGGGTGCCAGGCGCGGCCGCGCCCCGCGGGACCGGCCGCGGCGGCGGTGCCCGGCCCTGGTGGGGGCGCTGACGGGGTCCGGGCGCCAGCGGGGAGCGACACAAAGGCGGCTGGGCCGGGCGGCCGCCCCGCTCCCCGCCCGCTGCCGCCTCCGCCGCTCGCCCTGCCCGGAACAAAGGCAGCCCGTGTGCCAGCTTCCCGCGGCCGGCACCGGCCGGGCCCCCCACCCCCCCGCTCCCTTTGTGCGGGGGCCGCCGCTCGGCCCCTCGGCGGGGTCTCTGCCGGGCGCGGCCCCGGTCCCGGCTCTGCCTCCCGGCGGCAGTCCCGTCCCGGCCGCCCGGGCTCGCCTCGGCCCGATTGAGGACGGGCCTATCCTCCGGGATCTAATTTGCCTGCGCCTTTGTTCCGGCGGGGAAGGAGCCGGTGTGCCCGGGGAGGGTCAAGTGTGCGGGTGGAGCAGGCAGCTTCCTCCCGCGGCCAGTCCCGGGGTGCGATGGCTCCGAGGTTAAACCCAGCCCAGCAGACCCGTGCGCCGGACCCGCGGCTGCAAGTGACACCGAAATGCGTCCGGGGAGGCGCGACCCTGGAGCGCTCAGGCCCCGGGCTCAGCCGGCTGCTGTTTCTTCAGCTCCCGCTGGCCCCCCTGTCATTTAGCAACAGCCTCCCCCCGCTGCCCAGCGCCTTTTGTGCGAGGAGTCGGTGACCTTGTGCGGCGTTGCCTTCTGCAACGTGGGCGCTCCCCTTCCTCAGAGCGTTGCAGAGAGGAGGTTCAGCTTGGGGTAAATGTGTGAAAGTTTGGGTGGCCCTCTGTCATGAGGGCGGCTGGCATCTGCAAGGCACAGGCTGGCCCACCTGGCAGAAGGGAAGCGAGGCACCTCTTACACTCCTGGGCTTCGAGTGAGGGAGCCTGGACAACAAAGCTTCGTCTGATTGTTGGAGAAGAGGGATGGACCTCCTGGAGGTGCCTCCCTCTCTGGCAAGGGCTTGGTGCCCAGGTTCTTCCCGGAGACTGTGACAATGGCGCTAATGGGGGTTATCTGGGAGGCCTGGGCTGTCCTTGCCCTGATGGGGAACCGATGGCAGGGCTGAAGCCTCCTGTCCTCGGGCGGTGGCACCCAGCCTTGCCCAGGCCTCTGCCGAGCTGCTGGAGAGCCGGAGGGGAGTGTCAGGGCACACATGGGACTGCCTGGGCACATGGTGTGTCATGGTGGGATCTGACTACAGCTGCTCGCAGTTCCACCTGATGTCCCCCGTGCGCCGCACGGATGTGTTTGGACTCGGCTGCCCAGTTCTTGATGTGGAATCGTGAACAAGCTTGTCCTCGGCTTTGCAGGGAGCAGGGAAAGCTCAGCACCTCCAGGACCCAGGCGTGCTGGGAATCCTGTAGTCAGTGGTCACAGCTTGCGTTTGAAGCTTCCATTTCTGTGCCTTGCTTTTCCTCCTCCAAGAAGCTCTCCTGGATGTGGCAAGGTGGGGTGAGCAACTGGTGACTCGCAGACTCCAGTCTCCGATGCCCGCAGCACACACAGGAGTGTGTGACAAATCTGCAGAGCCTGCTGCTGGAGGAGCAGGGCGCGTCCCCCGGGTCCGGGGGAAGCTGTGTGCTGGGAAGAGCCCGAGCAGGGGGATCATTAGTCTTCCCCATGGTTACCTTCCCTGCTCTGTCCTGCTCCCAGTGCTTTCTTGAGGCAGGTTCTCTTACCTGTTGGTGTTTACTCCTGCACTTTAAAGAAAAAAAAAGGGAGCTTTTAAAAAGCTGTTTTCCTTCCACTTGACTGAACTTGGCCGGGACTCTGTTGCATGCAAGTGACTGTCCTTCGCGACGTGCAGCATTTGCTGGAATCTTGCACGGAGCCTTCCTGGAAGGGGTGGGAGGATGAAAGCGTTCACTTAGTGGAGCGTGCTGGGCTTGCCTGTGCTGCCACAGAGGGGTGAGCCTCCTCCCTTCCGACTCGGAGGTCAGGCCCCAATCTTTGTGGTTGAGCGGCCCTTGAGGCCATCCCTTCCCTAAAGATGGGCTGGGAGTCAGATGAATGGTCCAGCCCAGACCATGCAGCCAGTGTCTCTGTCCCCAGATTGCCTCTCATCTCTTCCCTCCCGCAGCCTCTGGCGTGGAGATAAGACCTTGGTCCATTGTATCTGTGCTGGGGGTGGCTTTAGAACACCCAGAAAATAATAGTATGTCTTGGACCATGCCTGGAAGGCTGTTGGCTTCTCAAAATAGCTTACCAATGTCTGTGACCTTAGGGGAGAGTGCTGGTTAAATCTCTTGGTTTCTCTTCCCAACAACCCCTCATAACTGTCTCTTATTTACTGCTGGCAAGGACAGAGCCCTTTCCCAAGACTGCGGTGTTACTGTCTCCAGGGAAGTACAGAGCTCTCCTCCTAAGAACCCAGCTCTCTGCAGTGTGGTTGTTTTTCCCCCATCCCTGCCTTGCTGACAGCGAGAAGTAGAACCACGGAGCTGGTTTGGGTCCATAAAAGGCAACAGGTGTTGCCTGGATGTGGTGACAAAACCCAAACCTGTTGGGTGATTCAGGCAGCTCCTCAGTGTGTGACACAGGGCTTGGCCCGCGGAGGAGGTTGTCCTCTGGCACGGAGTGCAGGAATGCGTCTCGGCGTGAGGCTGTTGGAAAGGGGCTGGATTTACGGGCTGTCGACCAAAGTCCTTGAGTTCCCCAAGGTGGCCACAGCCTTCTCTTTGCTTCTTACCATCTGAGGAGGTGATCTGGGGGGGGAGGAAACTGCTTCTTAGAGGCTGTTCTTGTACTGGAAACTCCCAGCAGCGGGCTGATGAGTCTGTCCGGCTCCTGCCTGTCTTGTGCTTGTTGCTAATCCGCCTTCCTTCCCAGCCGGGAAGGCTGCTGGTGTTGCGTCGCCTGGTGCTGCTGGTTCAGCACAGGCGTGCCTGTCCCTGTGCTTCCCCTGCCCGGTGACTGCTGCGTGCAGGGCTTGACCTGGAGATTAATTTGCTCTGTCGTGTTCCCGTGTGACCTCAGCCTGTTGGGTGGGCTTCAGGGTGGCAATGGGTGCCGTGTGATCCTTCTGCAGTGCTGCTCCCTGTCCCCCTTTCCCTGTGGAGGAAGGGAGAGTTTTCCCCGTGCGGGTTACTGCTTCCTCATTGTGGCCCGTAGGAAACCGCGTGGAGGGGTGAGGTGGCTGCTGGCTGTGGGGGCAAAACAGTGACTAAGGAGCACGGGCTGCTAGGACGGGTGACCCTTAACCAGGGTGCCCATCGCCTCTGCTTTCATCTGCTTTTTCCAGCCCAGAGCGGTGAGCTGTAGGTCGGAGGCTGGCAGTGGGACAGGCGGCCGTGGGCCTTGGACGGAGCTGGGAGTGTGCAGTCTCCATGCCAGCCTCCCCTGTTCTTGGGGAGATGAGCTCCCTGCAAGGGGGCAGTGACAGAGGAACAGAGGGTGCCCGGGAGCTTGTCCCCGTGTCCCTAACAATCCGCGGTGACTTAGCCCGGTGGAGCTCTTACCCACTGCAAAAATGCTTGTGCCACAGTGGGCCTGGGGGCCTGATCCAGGCTGAGCACTCTGCCCGTATGTTTAACAGTTCGTTACCCAGATGTTTGTGCTGATGGGCGATCAGGATCGCTTTTGTGAAACCCCAGCCCTGGCCTTTTGGCGTGGCAGGAGGTGGGGCTGGCTCTGAGGCCGCAGAGGCGCTGCTGGGGTGTGGGTGGGCGTACAGGCATCCTGCCTGGCTGCTGTGCTTAGCAAAACAGTCTTGGTGGGGTGCTTGTCCAGGCCAGGAGCGACTGGCTTTCCAGCACAAGCAAGGCAGAGTCTGGGCAAATCGGGGTGGCGGGGTGAGCCCTGGGAACAGCTCTCCTATAGCCTGGCCGGGGTGGTGCAGTCCTGGGAGCACTTTTAAACATCTGCAGCTCCCGGGCTGGTATGAGGGCATCCCCACCCGGCCGCGAGTGGGCTGCCTTCCGTGGCGGCAGCCTGCGAGGGCCAGAGCTGTTACTGTGCCTCCATCCCAGCTCCGACTGCTCCTGTTCCGCTGGGCGTTGGCCCCAGTTATAGCGAACGCTGCTCAAAGTTCACCGTCTTCCTGCTGCCAGCCCCTTCTGGGCGTGAGGAACCTGGGAGCAGTGTGAGCCTTACCTGCTGCTTCCCTGGGAGCTGGCAGCATGGAGCAGGGCTGCCCGTGCAGTGTGGGGGGTGGAGGGCAGCTGGGACATGGCGGGGAGCGGGCGCCAAGTTTCTCTCCCCTCTTGCCTCATGAGGCCTTTGCCACTGCAGAAGCATCTCCTCGAGTTGCCCTCCTCTCTCGTCTCACGCAGCTTTTGCAGTGGCAGAAGCACCTCCTGGGTAGGAGGGCGATCACCTGGGGTGAGGAGGGTGTGCTCCCTCCCGGGAGTTAGGTGGCCCTGTGCGGGAGTTGGATAGCCCCAGAGTCGATGAATATGG
The DNA here is from genome assembly GCF_047716275.1 of Strix uralensis. NCBI lineage: Eukaryota > Metazoa > Chordata > Aves > Strigiformes > Strigidae > Strix > Strix uralensis. The sequence goes on from NC_133986.1 coordinate 13,268,488, forward strand.
AGAACTGAGTCCCACCCTGGCCAGGAGGAGCAAGGTGTCTCGTTGTCCTCAGCTGACGTGTTTCCCTCTCATCCCTGTCTCGTGTGGTGCTCGGGCTGGTCTTTTCTGAGAAGAGCTCCCACATCTCTCAGCTGCTTCCCCACTGGTGCTCCCAGCTCCTCTCCTGGCCCAGTAGGAAAGGGGCAACGGTGGTGCTGGGCAGCTTGCGCGCGTGGGTCGCTGCGATGGGTGGGAGGGAGTGTGTTGAACTGCAAAGACGAGTTTTTCCGACCTGGAAGGGTGGGTCACCGGTCGTGTTTGCATGCTGCTGGCAGGCCCCTTGCCCAGTGGAGTAACACATTCTTGCGAGCGTGTTGCTGCACGCAGCGCTGCTTGCCATGCCTGGCTCTGGCTGCAGGCGGGCTGACTCGCTGCGGGGGGAGAGATGTCATCCCGCCTCGCGCTAACCGGGGTCTGATGGGGGAGGAGGGGGACAGCCCGGGGGTGCTTCTGGGAGGAATCGTCTCTGATGTGGGGAGGCCACCTGCTCCAGGCTGGCTCTGTAGCCCTCCCTCTCTGCTTCTCTTTTTCTCTCTGCTTTCACCTGCAGGAGGGAGCTCCCAGGGCCCTGCAGCTCCCCTCCAGAGCACACTGGTGTGGCAAACGGAGGGATCTGCTCTGCCTTGATCTCTGCCCTGTGTCTGTCTCCTACAGCTGTCCTGGGTGGGAAACCACTTCCCTTCTCTATTCTCCTTCCTTGGGTAGTGAGAGGAGCTGCCCTGGGCAGGGCGGGTGGATGGGCCTGGGGAGCAAAGCAGCGGCAGCAGCCCTGTGCTGTGAGGAGGGCTTGTGGCTCAGCTTCCCAGGGGTGTCCCTGTCCTGCCTCCAGGAGCCTTGGGAACACCACGGAGTGGCCCTGTTTGTGCCTTTTGGCTGGTGGAGTTGTGCAGATGAGGTGTGTGAGGGGAGGCTGGAGAGCAGCAGCGCATGCTCACGTGCGGTCTTAGTGAGCAGATGTCTCACTGGAGTTACAGTGTTAGTGCCTCCTCAGCAGGTAACAAGCCCATCTCTAGGGCACAGTGGGCACAGCATGTCCTCCAGGGGTTGGAAAACAGAGTCTTCCATCCTCTGCTTGTAGGATACTCCCGGCCCTGGACAGGAATGCGGATACCACCATGGATGAGGAGCCCTTGGATGCATTCCCTGGAGGCAGGATGCTTCCAGCACACTGGCTGGGTGCCGGGTCTCCTGGGTGGACCATGCCGACTGCCGGGCTGGTGGTGCCCGTGCCTGGTGTTCCCGGCCTGGTTCCAGGGCGTCTGCATGTGGGCTGGGGGCAGCGGGGAGCGGCCCTTGGCAGGACGTTGTGTTTAGAAGCTTACAGGAAAGGGAAGTCACGATGTCATCTCCCGTCTGACCAGGAAACGCAGGTTTCCTTCCCTTCGGCTCGCGCAGGAGCCTGGGAAGCCGCTTCTCAGCAAGCGGGTTGGGGAGCAGTAGCCAGATGTGGCACCAGCAAACAATTTGGGCAGGGGACTGGGGTAGAATGAAGTCCCACTGTTCCTCTGAGCATGGCCTGGCCTCCTGTCTTGATTGTCGCTTGCTGAGGTGTATGAGCACTGGCTTGTGCCAGCCCATGCGTGCACCTTGCCTGGCCATGGGCACTAAGGGGGCTTGGAGCACTGTGGGGGACTTGCCGTTGCCCTGCAGCAGCCCCCTTCCCCACCCCCAGCCATGATTCAGTCCCTGGCTCCTGCCTGATGCTTCTCCGGTGGCTTTCCTTCACCCATTCATTACTCCTCTTGGCAGGGCCCTCCAAGTCGGCTCCGAGTGCAGACGCACGCATGCAATTAGAGAGCAGGGCACCTGATGAGGTCATGCCGAATGGAGCTGGGGTTTTCAGCCCGGCCCCTGCGTGATTCGTGCTGTGACTCAGCCTGCTGGCTGCCCTACCTGCCCGGGGAGCCTGGGCTGGCCAGGGCGAGGGGAGGGCAGGAGGGTCCTGTCTCTCCTGGGCGGCTCCCTCGGGCTGCCCCTGCAAGGGTGGCTCGGCTTTATCTCAGCAATTCCCTGCCTGCTGCTCCCGCACCCAATGCTACTTCACCGCCTGCCTGTTTGCTCAGCCTGGGGAGGGGAGAGGTGTGTGGTGTGTCTGGCTGAGGGAGGGAGCCCTGTCTGCCTCGAGGTGACCTGTGCTCCCCAGGGTGGAGGGGACGGGAAGACCCTTTGTGGGGTTGCTGGGATGGGGGGGCCCTGGGCTCCTGCCCCTCTCCATGTTCCTGGTCGCGGTGGCTGGAATGCTCCTCACAGGGCAGGTGGGCAGCGCAGGCTGGCTCCCGGGCCGTGTGCTCTGATCCAGCCAGCCCTGCGGTTCCCATGCAGCTGGTGGTGTGATTCCCGCTATGCTCCCAGTCCTCTGTGCCTTTGTGCATTGGCCAGAGCAGAGTAATGAGCTGGGCTGGGCCCTGGGCTGCAGGTGCCAGGAGAGGAAATGATCTCAAGTGGCTTGCCTCGGAAGAGGGACGTGAGGCTGCGGTGAGGGCTGTGTGCTGGGGAAGGGGGCCCAGGTCCGTGTGTCTGGGTGCCAGGCTGGCACCGGTTGTCTTGCTGCTCTGCATCCCGGGCTCTGCTGGCAGGGCCGCTAAGCTGTGGAATGGAGGGAGCCTTCCCTTAATCCCACTGGGAATGCTGGCCCCGGCTTGCAGGCTCTGCCTGGGGGCAGCCAGCAGCAGATGTGAGCCCTCGAGGAGCTAAATCTGCCCCGGGGACAGTGTGCCGGAGCAGCTTCACCCATCTGTTGTGCCCTTGTCCCGCCACTCGGGCTGGGGGGAGGCAGCTCCTGCCGTGCTGCAGCCTCGGATTTAATGGAGGAGGACTTTGCTCCCTGGGCCTTGCCAGCACACCCCTTATCTCTGCGGAGCTGGGCTGGTGTTTGTTTTTGCTGCGGGAGAGCCGCAGCTGAATGGGAAAGTTCAGGCTGGCAGTGGGTGGGGGCAGAGGCAGTGGTGTGGAGGGAGCCTGGGGGGCAGCACTGACCTTCAGCGCAGCGCTGGGGTTCAGGCCGAGCCCTGCGGGCGTGGGGATGTCTCGTGTCCCCATCTAGGTGGCTGCCGTTCCCTGGGCGCAGCGGGGAGCCGGGTAGCTGCCCCACCATCCCACCGCTGATCTGCTGCTCCCCGGGCTGGGGTGGCGGGGCCGGGGGGCTGCTCCCTGCCCCCCGCGGGGCCCAGCAGCCGCCTGGGTGAAGCAGGAGCCCGATGGCTGCCGGAGCGCGGCCTGCCCCGGGAATGCTCTGGCCCCGTTCCCAGAATCCGGCGCTGGGTGTTTGTTTGCTGCTGCGCCCCTGAGGTCTGGTGCTACTGTGACAGGAAGCGGGAACGCCGGGGGGAGGGAGGCAGGCCGGCCGGGGATGTGCCTCTGAAATCCCTTTGTCCCTGCCGAGTGTTCAGCTGCGAATTCCCACAGAGAGGAGAGAGCCGCCTTTGTGCTGCTGAAGGGCTCCCAACATGCGAATCTCCTGGGCCCAGGGGCTGGGGGTGCGAACCGTGAGGCTGGTGCCTGCTTGGTGCGGAGGGGCAGCGGGGACCCCGGCCGTACTGCTCTCCCCGGGGTGGGGGGACCCGTGCAGCGGTACCCCGCGGGAGCGGGGCTCTTGGGGCATCCTGGGGCAGCTGGCTGCCGTGGGATGTGGCTGGCAGGAAGGCTCTGGCCCCGTGGCTGTCCCGCTCGGGGATTGTGGGTGGACGGCGTCTCCGCCTGGAGCCCGGCGGCTTGGCTGCCGTCCTGCAGGGAGGGACGCTTGTCCTCGCCTCCCCGAAACCACCGAGGGAAGCTCAGTCCCTCGCTTGCCGTGGAGCTGCCGGCGCTTCCCTGGGCAGCACAGAGTGTCGGCGGCTCTCCTGGCCTGCCTGCAGGTCTCACTCGGGCCCAGCTGGGAGGGAAGGAGCTCGTCCCGTGCTGTGTCCCGTCTGTGCTCGGGAGGGTGCAGAGCAGCCCCCCTCGCGTGCCCCGGAGGACAGCTGCTCTGCAGCCGCATGGCTGGCATACCAGCAGAACAAGCCCTGCTCTCTGTGGCCGACCCCACGCTGCTCCTTCCTCCTGCTGGCCCCGCTCGGCTGCTGCCTGCTGTCCCACCGGGGCGGTGAATGGCACCGATGTGGTGACCTCAGCTGGGCCGGGGATGGATCCCTTCCCCGGGGGATTGCTCACAGTGTTTCGCAACCCCCAGCTGTGTCCAGACCTGTCCTTCGGACCTGATCGGTATCGTGCATTCTCGGGCTGCCTGCCCTTGCTGGGGGGAGCTACGCGCACGCCTGCTTCCTCCCCTCTGCCAGCAGCGTGGCCCCACCCTGACCCTTATCTGTCCTTTATCCTTGCTGGCTGCTGGCCCGGTCCCTTCTGAGGTGCAGTGCCGCGTCCCTGCCTGCATCCCCACAGGTAACTCCCCTCTGGAGTGAGGCTTTCCCAACCCAGCGACGTGGGCTCCGTCCGCGGCGCTGGGGGCAGCAGCCAAGGCAGACCGGGTAGCCATCCCACCACTGATCCCGCTGCCGGTTCAACCAGTTGGGTGTGACGGGCGGAGGCGAGCGGCTGCTTCCCACTCCCTCCCTGCTGCAGCCCCGGGGCGGCCGCTCCTGGCAGTTCACCGGGTGCCTTGGGCATGGCTCCCCGGGGAAGGTGGGGCTGGGCCGGGGCCGGCCTGAGGCCGTGTCGAGTAGCCCTTTCCCACCCCACGGTCTGCCTGTCCAAAGTCCGTTGTGCCTGTGCTCCGTAACCTGCCCGCGGGAGAGCCCTTCCCGCAGGGCTGGGGACCCAGCAGGCGACTGAAGCCCTCGGCAGGAGGTGGGAGAGCCTCGGCCCTGGAGTGGAGTCTGACGGGGCTCGGGCAGAGCGAGCAGGAGCTGCACAACCTGGGAGCAAGGACGCATCTGCCTGGGCAGGTGGGTGCGGAGGGAGCTGGCAGTGCTGGGCGCAGGCACCTTCCTGCCTCTGGGGTGTTGGGAGAGGAACAGCCATGGCCAAAACTCTCCATCGCCCGCACAGGGATGTGGGAGCTACCACCCAGCATCAGCTGCCCTGCTTCCCCTGAGGGCTGTCGAGCTCTCCTGAGCTGAACGAAGATGCCAGTGAGGTGGGATAAGCTTGGGCCCGCGGGCTCTGCCCAGTGCCCTCCTGGCTTCCTGCACCTTGGCTCGCGTTAGTGCTTGCTGCCTTGGGCAGGCTGAGGTCTAAGGACTGATGTGTGAGCCTGGACCCTGTGCTCAGGGGGGTGGAAAGATGCCAAAGATGCCAGCTCATTTATTTTTTAGCTAATTGAGACTGACCAGAAGCCTGTGGTGAATTAGCAGGGCTGTGAACCTGTGCAGAGCAAGCAAGTGTAATGCACTGCAAGCGCTCGGACAATTGCAAGCTTGAATTATTGATGGGGTTTCTGTTTTTCCTAAGTGCATCATGATAGGCAACTGGAACCAGGAGAATTTGTTGCTTCCTCTCTCTCTCTCTTGAGGATGGGGGGTCTGGTGCTCAGCACTGTTGATGTTTGCTTTTGAAAGGGCAGCAGCCAGCTGGCTCTCCTCAGAGCCCCTCAAATTGATGGGGCAAGGAGAATTATTTGAGCAATGTTGCCATTTTTCCTGTCTAGTCGGTGCTGGGACTGCATTGGAGAAGGAACAGTATTCCTCAGGCAGTGCATCCCTTCTTGTCAGCATGGTGGGTGGGTCTGGCCGGGGACCCCAGAGCTCCTGGTGTCCCTGCAGGGGCTCAGCCAACCCGGGTGAATGCCTGGGACCTTCCTGGCTCTGACCACGCTGGTGGTGATGAACTGGAGAAGGGCTGCTTTGCTCATGGCTCACAGCAGTGGTGGGGGCTGTGAGGGGTGTCTGGATGTGGTGACAGACCTTGCTGCTTGCTGAACCAGTGCCCAGGGGACACAAATGAGCAGTAAAGCTGCGGGGAGAGCTGGGACCTGGCAGTCGGAGCTGATGTGGCTCTGTCCCCGTTCCCTGGTGGCAGAGGGCTGTTGGGAGCGGGTGCCTGGTGTGTCTCTTAGCAGGGAGCTGGGCAGAGCTGATCTCACAGAGGTGGTTTCTGGCTTTGTAGGTGCCTGGGTTGAACTTTGCCCAAAATCCTCCATGCTGAGGGAGTGGCCTTAGCTCCAGGGATCCCAGGACCGTTGGGTGATAGCTCTGGGGACTTGGGGCACGAAGCAGGGCTGGAGTGGCTCCTTGGCAAGACCCAAGCAGACGGCTGTGTGCTGGAGATTCCCTGCACTGCAGCGGGTGCTGCCTGTCAAGCCTCCTGCCTGTGTTTTATCTGCTGGATCTTGTCCCTTCTCCCTGTGGTGTACAGTTCCCCATCTGCCCGCCTGGTCTGGGCCCCAGGGTTAATCTTCCTGTGGCTGACAGGGAAGCACTCCTGGTGGGGAGCCTCCAAGGCCTGAGCTCCATCCTCCAGCAGAGGAGGGTGCAGGTGAAATCTAGGTGGGTATGGCTGTGGTTTGGCCCTGGAAACGTACCTTTCCAGGCAAAGGATTTGTTCTGCGGGATGGCAGTCGTCTTGAGAAGCAGGGACAAGGGGTTTTTGGAAAAATGTGCTGTGTCAAAGCTGCCCCCAGTGGAAGAGCTCTGGAGGGCTTGGTCTGGGTTTTGCATGTCTTTGTGGCTACCACTGAGCCTTTAGTCCAGGCAGGAAGATCACCACGGTGGGTCCCTGCAGAGGGAAGCTCTGTGCACGCACATCGGCTCACGGCTGCCTCCCTGCCAGCCAGCAGGCTCTTCCCCAAGGGCACCACGTGTTGGTCGTCTCTGGTGGACCTGCTCTGGCTTTGGGACCTCTGGGCACAGCGCAGGGTTGTGCTGGTGCCAGGAAGTTGGGAGATGACACAAGGCCGGAGGGATTTGGATGTAAAGCTTTCTGGGTCCCTGGGGGGGTCCTCTTGCTGACACACACAGGGGAAGTGCTCTGGTGCTTCTGCCCTGGGGCAGAAGCTGCTCTGGGGTGTGTTGTCTTTAGGCTTTTTGTTTTGCCCTTACTGAGCCAGCCGAAATATTTTTGGCTTGCTGGGGTTTTTAAGTAACGGGTGTGTCAGCAAGTGCCTCTCTCATGATGAAAAAGCTTTCATGCAGCCGTCCTCAAAGATGGTCAGGGTCTGGCTTTGGAAAAATGCTCTGTAGTTGTATCTTCAGAGGCTGAGGAGGAGGAGGGGGAAATGGGCACACAGCGATCCCTGGAATTTCACCCTTGCGGGATCCAGCGTGCTTAGCTTCGCGCCGTCGCAAACAGCATGCTGGCTGGTGCGATCAGGCTGCGCAGCTGCGACTCTCCTCTTCCCTCCTCTCCTGTCTTGCTTTGAAGATGCCCCGTGCCCCCAGCTGGCATCGGGAGGTGGTGAGGGGTTGCACTGTGCCTGGGAAGCCCCTGTCCCTGAGACGCTGGTGTGTGAGCCACTGCAGCAGGGATTTGGGGCAGATTCTCCACAGCTGGGAGGGTGTAAGGCTGAGTGGCTGTTTGGGGTTTGTGTGCTAGCCAGCTGTAAGGGAACGGCTGCACTCCAGCCCAGGATGGCGCTGGCGTGTGTCTGCGGGGAGAGCTGGGGACAGTGCTCGCTAACCTCTCTGGACCTGGCACTGCCTCTCGGTAATTATGTCTTTAATCTGGGACCGATGAAGACTAGATGGCTGGAATGAGAGTGGAGGGAGGTGGTGCCTGATGGCAGAGGCCCCAGGAGCAGAGCTGGGGGAGCCCCCTCCGGCAGCAGGTTCCCGGTTCTGCTGGCACCTCTGGCCCATGACGGAGCCGTGCCTGCCGCTCAGGGCAGGAGTGACAACTGTGCACGCAGGGCAGGCTCCAGTTGCTGCCCTGCTGCTCAGTGTGGCTTGATCCTGTGGAGAGACCCTCAGGTGGCCACTCCTGAGCATCAACGGTCAGTGTCGATGGGTCTGCAGAGTCACTGTCTCCACCCAGCCTGGGACCACTGCCCTGGTGTGACAGGCTCCCTGAAAGCCCCTTGGCTGCTGCCTCTCCCTGAGGCTTTCTGCTCTGACCTGGAGGCCCAAAGGGAGGCGGGGGGGGCCTGTGTGTGTCCTCACCTCCTCCAGCCTGGGCTGGAGGGACATTTGTGAGTGCAAGGAAAGGGAGACCTGGCAGGCAACAGACCTGGCCTGTTCCTTCCCCCCACTGTTGTGTTTACTCCCTGTGGAAGGGACGGGAAGGAAACAGCCTCACGGCTGCTCCGGCCCCTTATCTGGGGCCCTGAATGGCCCTGCAAGTTTCATTGTTAGCCTCCATGTTCTGCAGGCCATGTTCCCAGGGGACATGCCGAGGTGGGGACTTGGGGCTGAGGAGGCGTTGCTGGCTGTGCCGGGCCTGCCTGGCAGCCACGCAGGGCTGAAGGAATCTGCTGGGGTTGCTGTCTCTCCTCTACGTGCCTTCCCGCAGAGACAAACCCTGCTGGTCTGCGCTCGCTGCTCAGAACTGAGGCTGCTTGCAAGCAAGTGAGCTCGTTCACGAGAGCCAGGTCTCGGCTAAATCCCTCCTTGAAGCCAGCATGCTGACTCCATCCTCACGCACCCCAGAAATCTGCCTTTTCTGTGCAGAGATGAAAAGAGTGTGCTGGGGAGTGAGCTGGGGAGCTGTTACAGAGCAGCACAGCTACTTGGGCAAGCTCATGTCATGGAGGATCCCCCCTCTGTAGGGGGCTTGGTGAAATACCGCTCTGGAAATCAGTCACAACAAGCCAGTGGGGCTTCTGGCTGGGGTTTTGGATGCTCCAGTTCTGTAGGCTCTGAGTGGCAGGACCATCTCCTGACCTGCTGGAGAGGCCTGGGATGTGGCAAGGAGATGCTCCCTCTTCCTTGGGGGAGAGGGACCGCGTCAGTGGTCCAGGCTGCCTTTCCCCAGCACCTGGCTGCAGCAGAGCTCAGTGTCCATGGGGGCTGACAGTGACCTTCAGTGAGTCCCAGAGGCAGAGGGTCTGTGTCCCTGCCTGAGATGGATGGATGCCCACCAAAGATGGGCAGTGTTTAACTCGGTGAGAGCTGGGATGTGTCAGCGCTGTTCTGGGAGGCACCAAGCCTCACCTTCAGAGGATCTCTCTTGCAAATATGTGGGGCAGGTGAGACTTGGAGCAGCAAGGGTCAGAGCTGTCCCTGCATTTCCATACAAGGCTTGGAGTCAATCTGTTGAAAAAAAGCCTTAGGGCATACCTGTTGCAAGGTGGGAGGAGTGGAGAGTTGCATGTTTGAGCCAGGAGTCATGTCTGGGAGCCTCCGAAAACCTGCTTGGGCTCTTGAGCCCAGAGTGGTGGGCCGCCTGCCTCCTGGGGTGCAGACTGGCCGGCTTCATCCCAGCCCACGCTGGGCTGGGGCAGGGCGCAGGGAGCTGATGGGGCCTGGAGCGGGTGTGCATGTGCCACGGCTTCATCTCTCGCTGGGCACCACATGGGCATGAGTAGAACTGGATTTGTTATGGATGAAGGCAGATTACAGGGTGGCAGTGACCAGATGTTCAGAGGCACTGCAGGCAGCCTCCGAAAGCACTTGGAAAAAATCCACCCTTCTTCACTGGGCTCAGTCACGGTGGTGCCACGGTGTCTGGTAAATGCCAGGGCTGCCTCTGTCTGAGGGAAGCTTTGGGAGGGCAGAGACATGGGGAGGATTGGATTTGTTGGGAGTGGTGGAGGCATTTCAGGAAGGGTTTTGTCTGGGTACACTTGAGATGGTGTGGGAAATGAATAAAAAACCCAAAAAGCCCTGCTCTGAGCTCCTCTGAACCAGCATCTGCTGCAGGCTGGGACTGGAGGGCAGGGCTGCCAGGGAGCGTGGGGCTGTGGGGGTGGATGGGACAGGCCTCTGCGGGGGCAGTGGGGTGATGTTGCCTGTGCTTTTGGTCCCAGGTCGCCGTTACAGCCACACTGGCGCGGTGGCACTGGGGGAGTGGGCAGAGCTGATGCTGGAGACCGTGGGAAAGCAGTTTCTGTGCTGACTGCCTGGCTCAAACGAGTCCCCACACGCCTGCCATGACTGCGCGGGTTTGGGAAAACCTCCGGCGGGCTTGCTGGGACTCGGCTGAGCTGTGCGGGGGGCGGAGGGCTGAGCCCTTGCCGCTCCTCTCTGCCTGTGCTGTTCCCCCCGTCAGTGGGGAGCAGTCGGAGATGCTGGGGGGCCGCTGTGGGAACAGCGTATGCCACCACCAGCCCTCTCCAGACACTGCTCTATCCCCCAGAGAAGAGGGGGTGGGAGAGAGGTGCCCATTTCCCCGGCCCGTTGCCTGCCCTGCCTTCTGTTTTGAGTTCACTCATGTGATTTTTGACCTCCTCTCCTGCTGTCCCTGCAGCTCTCTTCCCTCCTGCTTCCTCACTGTGGTGGCTGGGCTATTTCTCCCATGACTATCTGCGTCTAGACCTGGCTGTCCCGTGCCTTTGCCAATCAAACCTGAACTTCCTCCTCTGACAGGTCTGTATGGAAGAATATTGCCTTTCTCTATCAAAATGTGTTGACTGTGGTGTGCTGGTTCGCCGTTCTCCTTTGGAGGGGATGTTGGAGGGGTCCAAGCCTGTCCCTAGATCTGTGGGCTGAGAAGCTCCTGGGGTGGCTGCAGCCTTGAGAACCCTGGTGAGAACCTGGAGGGTGTCAGCTTTGGCAGCAAAGGGGCTCATGGGGTCCCCTTTAGGGGGATCCCATCCCACTTCATCCCCTTTCCTGGGTAGGAAGGAGCTGTGGAGTTGCGGCTGTCTGCCCAGCTCTTATCTCACTGGGGAGGAGGGAGCAGATCAAGTGACACAGCCCTCTCCCTCAGCCCTTCCCTGGAGGAAATACTGGGATGTGGGTCACTTCTCGTTCTACAGGAGTGTCCCCTGTTCTGCCCGAAAGACATGCCCTCCCTTCCTGCCACTGACTGCTGGCAGCTTCTCCTTGTAGGGGAAGTTTTCCTGCAGCCTGAGGAGGGGGAAGAGGGAACGTCCTCGGCACACAGCAGCTCTTGTGAACCTGGCTCGATCCCAACTGCTTGGTGTGATGGGGGAGGACCTTCTGCCCACAAAGTGCCACTTCTCCAAGCTTAAGTGCTGGGGCAGGGAGTCACGCCTGGTGCTGTGCTGCTCTGAGACCCTCTTGCCAGCTCTCTGGTGGTGGGTGGGAACGGGTGTTAATGCCATAAGATAAGTTTTTCTTGTTCTGAGAATCTGTCTTAATGAAATCAGTCTCTTCTGACCGCTCTTCTCTCCTCCTTTCCTTCCCCAAATCACGTGCAGTGAAGAGAGGGGCTCCTGCCCTTCCGGGTCACTTTTCTTCCCCTCACCTTGACACCAAGCCGCCTCCACTCGTGCGTCCCTGTGCCCTCCACCCCCGCCCTGCCCGTCCTGGGCCCCCGTCACCCATGGACGACTCGGAAGTGGAGTCGACCGCCAGCATCCTTGCCTCTGTCAAGGAGCAGGAGGCACAGTTCGAGAAGCTGACCCGGGCGCTTGAGGAGGAACGGCGCCATGTCTCAGCTCAACTGGAACGAGTCCGGGTCTCCCCACAGGACGCCGGCCCGGGCTTGGCCAACGGCACGCTCACCCGGCGGCACCAGGTAAAAAACCCCCTCAGCAGAGGTGGGTGTGGAGGCTCCCAGAGCCCCCGTCCATGTCAGTCCTGCCTCGGTGGGGGCAGCCCTGGGCCCATCTCCCTTCCTTTGGCCCTCCCTGGCTGTGTGAGGTGGAGGAGGGCGAAGCTGGTCCTGTAACTGGTGGTGCTGAAGGTGATCTGGGGATGCGCAAACCTACCTCGGCAGGCAGAGTGTTCTGGGGAGGAGGAGCTGGCCTGGAGGGTCTTGTTACCAGGTCAGCTCTGGTTTGGTTTTGTGAGGCTGTCTGTATTCAGTCCTGGGCATCTTTTCTCCCCATCCCACTCAGCTTCTTGGAAGAAAAGTGGCTGAAACACAGGGGTTGGTGTATAGCTGTGGGAGAGTGTGTGTCTCCCTCTCAGGTGATGATGAGCAGGTCCCTGGAGTCTTGATCTATCCCCCAAACAGCCAAACCAGGACTGGGAGAGATCTCCTTTCTCTACAGGGCTGGCAATGTGGTTTCATCTGCCTTGGCTTGAGGTCTCTTTCCTATTCTCACTTACCCAGGCTCTGTTTTGGAGAGGGGTGCTCAGAGGGCTGGTGCGTGGTGTTGTGCAGGAGGCAGGTGCCTTTCTGGCTGTGGAAGGTGGTGGTGCTGAGGGAGACATGTGGGTCGGGGGGGTAGAAGGGATGGGCAGAGGGGAAGTACAGGAGAGTCCAACAGTAGCGCTCTGCAAACGGCCGCCTCGCAACCTGGGGGGGCCTCTGGGACATCGCTTGCAGCTCCTGTGTCAGAAGACGTGGAAGGTCTCGGGGCCGTGCTGGGGAGCAGGGAAGGGTCTTGGCCATTCCCTCAGGAGCGTGTGGGCACTGTGGGAGAGTTGGGTTGCCTGGAGAGGGGCTGAATGGTGTGTCCTCCGGCTCATCCCCAAGCTGGAATGGGGGGTGGTTTGCTGCACTTCGCACAGGCCCCCAAGGAGTGTGCTCCTCTCCTGGGAGCGACACGATGGGCGTGTGCTGGGGATCTGTCGGGTGCCAGGGACGGCCTGGCAGGGAACCCGGTGGGGTGGATATATTGGGTCCTGGCAGTGGGAGATCAGTCTAGTAACAGGCCTGCTGTGGTGCTCTGTTTCAGAACGGCCGTTTCTTGGGCGATGCTGACCTGGAAAGGCAGAAATATCCAGATCTGAAGCTCAACGGGCCACAGGTAAGAGGAGCTGAGCTCTCTGGCTGGGGGCAGCCTGCTTGCTGGTGGGGGGTGCGGGACCAGGGCTCCAGTGTCCCCACCCTAGCTGGGAGAGGGGGACTTGTTTCTGATGTGGCTGCCCTGGCTTGAAGGGGCTTTAGGTGTGGGGTTGTTGGCACCCCCTCCCGTGCAGGGAGATATCGGGGCTCCCTGAGAGGTGAGATCTCTTCACTGAATCCAGGGAGGCCCATGTTGGCAGTGGAGGGCTGAGTGCCTGTGCCTTGCTCCCCTCAGGACCACAGCCACCTCTTGTACAGCACGATCCCCAGGATGCAGGACCCGGGCCAGATCGTGGAGGAGACATACACCATGGAGGAGGACCCAGAAGGGGCCATGTCAGTCGTGTCTGTGGAGACATCAGACGATGGGACAACTCGGCGTACAGAGACCACGGTATGGGCCTGGGGAGAGCACGGAGGGACAGAGCAAGATGATGGCTGGGGTGCTATAGCTGTGATGTCTGCCAGCTTGCTGTGCTGTGAGCTGAGACGGGGTGTGAAATCTGCCTGCAGTAATGTGCTGGGCTGGAAGGGGAATCTGGGGACGCAGGTGTGTGGTGGATTTCCTGATGGGAGTGTGTCCCATGTCTGTCCCTCCAGGTGAAGAAAGTGGTGAAGACTGTGACCACCCGGACAGTGCAGCAGGTGCCGGTGGGGCCTGATGGGTTGCCTTTGGAAACCTCCCCCATCACCAGCAACTACGTCCAGACCATGGACAGGAACTTCCGCAAGAATGGCAATGGGGGCCCCGGCAGCTACCTGAGCCAGCCGGGCACGGCCACCCTCCCTCGTAACTACCACTACCCCGATGGCTACGGCCGCCCCTACGAGGACGGCTACCCGGGCAGCGATCACAGCTACGGCAGCCTGTCGCGTGTCACCCGCATCGACGAGCGCTACCGGGCCCCCATGGACACCTACCGGGCCCCCAGCCGCCAGGACATCTACGGCCCCCAGCCGCAGGTGCGCGTCGGGGGCAGCAACATGGACCTCAACCACTTCCACCCCGAGCCATATGGCCTGGAGGACGACCAGCGCAGCGTGGGCTTCGAAGATGTGGACTACGGGCTTATGTCTGACTACGGCACGGCCAGGCGGGCCGGGACCCCATCTGATCCTCGGCGGCGGCTCAGGTACGTGGGGCAGGGGACCGTGGGGTGCTTTATAACTTCCCCCTCTTCGGAGGAAGGAGGATTGCAGAGACAGTACCACGAGCTGAGTCACACGCGGCTCATGCAGGAGAAAACTTGCATCCGCTTCTAATTGTCTGCTTAATTGGTGGTTAAAGCTCAGTGCTAATTGAGCCGGTCGTCCTGCAGCAAGGAGTTCCACTGGGTGGTTGGATGTAGCTCCGGGCCCTTCCCTCTCTGTGCCGCCCTTCCGCTGGCGGGACGCGGGCTCGTCGGCACGGGGTGTGCGGCACAGCCCCGTGGCAGCAGCCCGGCCATCCTGCGCCTGCCCAGCTGGGGCAGCCCGGGGAGCTGAGTGGAGCCAGGGCCCGGCTACCCCCGGTTCCTGCAGCAGGGCCCGGCCCTCCGGGCAGGGCAGGGCGGGAGAAGCTGCTCAACCTGTTCGGCAGTAGCCACTTCTCCCCCGATTTGTCTGTGGGTGATCGGTGGCTCCTCCAGCCCCAGTGCTGAGCAGCCACCCTTGGCAGCCAGGGCAGGGTCTTGGTGGCCCTTCAGCCGCCCTGCCAGGCGTGCAGGGGCATGCCGGGATGTTACGTGCCTGAGGCCGTGACTCCTCTAGACTGGTGTCTTGTGACAGTTGTGTCTTGCACAAATGCTGCTGCCTGCCTAAGCCTCTCAGCCTGCTCTGCTTGCTGCCGGGGCTGTCAGGTGGGCTTTGGGCAGGTGCAGGAGGAGGGCTGGGAGGGTGAGGTAGGAATGGAGCGAGGGGCTGAGCCTGTCCCAGAGACGGGGGGAGGGGGCTGTGTCAGCAGGCTGGGATGGATGTACAGGCTGAGCACAGGCTGCTTAAGCTCCTAGGGCATAAAAGAGAGGCAGGAGGGAGAGACCCGAGGGAGAGGAGGCTCTTGCCAGCCTCTGCTGGAGATCTGCCCGTCTCGAGGCATGTACTGTAAATCCATGGTAGCTCCTGGCTGCTGAAGGGACTAAAGGAGGAGCTTTGTCCTTTTGGCTTGTGCCAGCACAAGTGTTTCTGTTGCTGTGCTGAACCAGTTGGGGCGGTTGTTCACCCAGATTGATATCCCCAGTCTGCCTCACCTTGAGCAGCTTGTGCTGGCTGGAGGAGGGCTGGCAGGGCTGCTGCCCGCAGTAGCTCAAGCAGCCTGCCAGAGCCAGCATCAGCAGTTGTGAGCATGTGGCTGTCATGACTATCCCCTTGGTGAGCAGCTTGGGCAGAAGGGGTTAAGCTGGCACCTCTGACCTGTGGCTGCTTCGCTCCAGCTTGCAAACCTTCCCTGGGTTCTTGTCCTGCCCAGCACGCAGGTCAGAGCCCTCCCTGGATGGCCCAGTCTGAACTGCTCGGCCTTTGAGACCATGAGGCCTCTCTGCTGGGCTGGGTGGTATCCATGCTCCTTCTGCCCCTCCAGATCCAGGAGGACGGGAGATACGGGAGCTGCAGCCGGGTGGGAGACCAGGGCACTTGGGTCACAGCAGAGGGAGAAGGTCCCACTTCCCAGCACAGCCAAGGAGCAGCCCTGGTGGAGACGTCACCTTGTCGTGCAGGGATGGTGCAGGGTATGGAAGGCGGGTTGATGTGGCCCCTGTTTGGGCTCTCCTTCCCCAGGCAGACTGATAAAGATCGCAGCAATCTGTGGAATCCAGGCACTGTTGAGCTTGGCTTGTCCCTTGCCTTCTCAGTTACTGTCCACACTCAGCTGCCTGGCTTGCAGGAATGGGAACAGGCGAGATCAGCATCCCCCCTGCCTCAGATGTTTGTCTTGAGCTGTTAATGACTTCCTTCAGGGAGGCAGCTTGCCAGGCACGGGAGATGCAGGACTGTGTTGAGCTGAGAGACGCAGCGCGTGCTGGCTGCCATCGGGTCCCCTCTCCTGTGGCTGCTCTTGGAGTTCCCTCTCTGCAGGGGAAGAGGGAAGGGGGGTTCAGCGGCAGCGCAGGGTATGTTCCCCCCTCCCTGCCAGCCCCATCTCACCTGGAGGCACAGGGTGGGATCCAGCACTGGGTGACCCTTGTGCCTGGGCAGGAGCTCCCTTTTGGGGCATGTGAGTCTTGGCATGAGAGTGGGGTCAGCTGCTGGCCCTGTTGACAAGCATCAGGTGCCTTGTTTGCCAGGCTGGCTCTCTGCTGTGTCTTTCTCCTGCCCTGTCCCGCTGCGGGGATGGTGGTGGGTGGTGTGGTGGTGTGCGGGGAGCCGCTCCCCGGCATGGCCGGACTCCTCGGCATCTCTTAGTAGCCAGGCCATGTGGCAAGCAGCACGTTTCCCTGTCAGGACACACTGGAAGCCAACCGTGCAGCCCACTGCCACCGTCTGCAGTGATGCTGTGCAGTAGCACCCGAGGGGGACGTGGCTGTGGACGTGGCTGCCACCCAGAGCCGGTGGTTTTAGCAGGTCCTGTACCAGAGGCTGTGGGGGAAGCAGTGGCGAAGGAAGCAGAACCTGCTACTGTCCTTTGTTGCAACTTTCCCTGCCTGCTCGGGGGTGGGGGCTGCCTGCACCTGATTTGGGAGCTCAGAAGGTGGCAAGCACCCCCAGGGCAGATGTGAGTCCCTCATCTGGGACCTTGGCTGTGTGTCCCCAGTGCCCTGGCACAGCAGGGCTGACAGCAGCAGCCAGGCCCTTCTGCTTAAGTGCCAAGTCCTCTCCCATCCCCTTCTGTTGGAAATCGCTGGATTCCTCTGCCTGGGTGGGGGCAGGATTATGTTGCCAGTGACTACAAAAATAGGGCGAGAATCTGGGATTTTGTGTGGAGTATGTTCTGGGGCTGTTAATGTCACCTTGGCGCATGGTGGGGGGACTAGGTGCACTCTTTCAGCTTCCATGTGCTTGCTGGGGCTCGTTCCCAGTGCTGCCAGGTCTGTGGGTGAACCCCTCCTCACCAGGGCAGGCAGTGTGGGACCACAGCTCTTCCCTGTGCCAGAGCTGGGAGCAGTGAGGCTGATCCCTGGAGCCCAGGTGCCTCTTGATGCCCAGCTAAGCCCAGCACAACTTTGTGTATGTTGCGGGGCATCTGCAGGCAAAGGAGTCTGAGCCCCATCGCTCTGGCCGTGGTGCTCTGCAGTAGCGGCAGTGGCTGGGTCTGGCAGCAGCTGGTGTGCCCGGGGGTGCTGCGGGGTGCGGCGATGGATACAGCCAGAGCTGGGTGGGCTGACACTGGACTCCGGGCGCTTGCTGCGCCACTGAGTGCTGGTGTGACCCTGGCGAGTTGCTGTCCCAGCCTTCTGCCGTGGTGGGAACTTGCCCTCTAGTGGCTGCAGGCCCAAGTGGCTTCTTGTGCCTCGGGCCGGCTCCTGCCCCCGCGGGGCTTACGCAGAGACCAGGGTCTGTCCCACAGCTAAACCCGGTGGGTGGGGAGGGAGCGGAAGAGCTGCTGAGGCTGCCTTCTCCTGGGGAGCAACCGTCTGCTTCCCGAGCAGGCCTGTGGCACGCCGGGGTGGCTGCCTGCAGCCGCGGGCTCCAGCTGGGCCCTGCGTGGGGAGCAGGATGGTGCCGCAACGCTGCTCTGCCGCCTGCTCCCGGCCCTTGATGGGTGTCTGCCCGGTGCGCTCCAGCAGGGTTGTGTGACTGGACATTGTGTGCGCTTCAGCCCATCTTACAGCGGGTCGGAGGGGGCACAGCGTGTGTGTCCCCCCAGGCCTAGGGCTCGTGCTGACGCCTGCTGCCTTCTCTCCTAGGAGTTATGAAGACATGCTGGTCGATGAGGTGGCCCCCGACCGGTACTACTGGGCTCCTCTGGCTCAGCACGAGCGGGGCAGCTTGGCTAGTCTGGACAGCCTGCGGAAGGGCGGCCCAGCCCCGGGCAACTGGCGCCAGCCAGAGCTGCCGGAGGTCATAGCCATGCTGAGCTTCCGGCTGGACGCTGTCAAGTCCAATGCAGCTGCCTACCTGCAGCACCTCTGCTACCGTAACGACAAGGTGAAGACCGAGGTGCGCAAGCTGAAGGGCATTCCCGTGCTGGTGGGATTGCTGGACCACCCCAAGAAAGAGGTGCACTATGGTGCCTGCGGAGCCCTCAAGAACATCTCCTTCGGCAAGGACCAAGACAATAAGATTGCCATCAAGAACTGCGATGGTGTACCTGCTCTGGTGCGCCTGCTGCGGAAGGCCCATGACATGGACCTCACGGAGGTCATCACAGGTAATGGCTCCGGAGGGGAGAGGAGGGACTAATCCCTTGGGCGAGGGATGCACAGTGCAGGCTTTTAAGCCCATGTGGTCTGATCGCCTCCTGCTCGTGGCCTTGCAGGAACGCTGTGGAACCTGTCCTCGCACGACTCCATCAAGATGGCCATTGTGGATCACGCACTACACGCTCTGACCGATGAGGTGGTCATTCCCCGCTCGGGCTGGGAGCGGGAACCCAATGAGGACTCGAAACCCCGCCATATCGAGTGGGAGTCAGTGCTCACCAACACCGCTGGCTGCCTTAGGTATGGAGGGGGGCTACCAGCTGCTGGCAGAGAGCTAGTGTGGGTCAGGGCTGCTGTAACGCTCCTTCCTGGCTGTTCCTGGTAGCTTCCCAGGACTGCCAGAGGAGGTCTGCAGAGGAGCTGCTCTCCTAGGACAGCTACTGGTGATGCAGTCCTTGATTTTGGAGGAGGTTTTTCTCAGTGCAGGGGAGCCACAGGAGCTTTTTTTCTGGTTTGAGCTCTGCTGGGTGTGGGCTGCTCCTCGCCTGCCCTCAGCTGCCTCCCATGATGATTCTCTCCTGCCTGCCAGGAATGTGAGCTCAGAGCGGAGCGAGGCCCGTCGGAAGCTGCGGGAATGTGATGGTCTGGTGGATGCCCTGATCTACATCGTCCAGTCTGAGATTGGCCAGAAGGACTCGGACAGCAAGGTACCACCGTGGGGGTGTTGCTGGGGCATGTGCAGAGCTCTGCCCTTGTCAGCCAGCTCTAGCAGTGCTCTGCTGTTCATGGTGGCTGAAGCAGGGTTTGTCCTAAGGCAGATGAAGAATGGACAGGGGGAATCTTCACCAGGGAGGGGTTTGGCCTGGTGGGACTAGCTTGGGAAAACCCAGTCCTGGCTCACACCTTTCCATGATCTCAACTTGGGAAGAGCGAGCCTGCGTGGGGTGTGCCTTGGGTGCTGTCTGGGCAGGAGGTGTCCAGCACCTGGCCTGCCGTTTGCAGTAGGAATGTTGCTCCTCCAAGTGGAGTCACTTGTCCCTGTGATGGTACCCCCCTGGCTCGGGGCTACCTGATCTGCCTTGACGAGGCATTGCCTTGAATTCTTCTTGAGCCTTTCCTTGGACCTTTTGTGCTGATGGCAGAGAGATTTTTGGCCCAGCAGAGTGTGAACTCATGCCTGCAGAAGTTCATGCCAGAACTGGCCACACCTTCACTGGGATGGGGGTGTGCTCCAGCTCCATCTTGGGTGGAGCTGCATATCCCGTGGTCCCCGGCCCCCTTGGCCTGGCTCTGGGTTGCAAGCTGTGATGGGGCCCTCAGACACGGGATGGGCATGTGCTGCTCCAGGTCAAACCATCTGGCTTTCTCTCTAGCTGGTGGAGAACTGTGTGTGCCTGCTGAGAAACTTGTCCTACCAAGTCCACCGTGAGATCCCCCATGCAGAGCGCTACCAGGAGACCCCTCTGGCCCCCGCCAACAATGCTGGGCCCCACGCAGCGAGCTGCTTCGGTGCCAAGAAGGGCAAAGGTTCGTTACGTGGCAGCAGCATGGAGGGAGGTGGGATGAAGAAGTTCTACAGTGGAGCTTGAGGGTGGTCTGGGGTCTTGGTGCTCCTACTCTGGCATCTCTTGTGCGAAGGCTAAACTGCAGCTTCCTCTGGAGAGACGCAGTGGCCCGTGCCTCCCCTGGCTTTGGGAGCTACTGCTTGGCTTACACAAAATGTTTGACACAAGCTAATGGTGGGTTTCTGTGGTGGTGGGATGGTGATGGATAGATGTCCACTAACTTCACACCTTCCCTTTTCTCCTGTGTTGCCCCTTCCCCTTCCCTTTGCTTTCTTGCCAAATGATCTGCCCCATGATGCTGTTGGCACTTCTCTCCTCCTGCCTCCCCTCTCTCCTGTCCTTCTCTCCGCTTCGCCAATAGACGAATGGTTCTCCAGAGGTGAGTGTGCTCTTGGTTTTAATTTTTCTGTGGTTTGATTGGGTGCTTTCTCTAGCTCTCTTTGTTCCCCTCCCCCCAGCTGGGCACGTACTGCCTGCAGTGTGGCTAATGCCCTTGACCTTCCCTCCTGGCACATGCTGGTAGCTTGACTTCAGCTCACCTCTGGGCTTGTTCTTGTAGCAAGTGGCAAAGAGCTGTTGGGCTGAGATGGGTGGGGAGAGGAGGTGAGGTGTCTTACGCCTCTCTGCTTACCCTCTGAAGGCAAAAAGCTCCCGGAAGACCCTGGTGCCGACACAGTGGATTTTCCCAAAAGAACAACTCCAGCCAAAGGTATGTGCCTCTGTGTCTTTGCTTGGGCATGTGGGGCTGCTTTTCCACAAGCAGCCCAGGAGAGAAGTGAGTAGAGTTGGCTTCCCATTGAAGTGAGCCTCTCAAATGGGCAGAGGTTTGGTTTGGAGGTGGTGTGTTTCTGGTTGCCCAAGTGCCTGTTAAAACACTCGCTCTGCTGCAGACAGTTGTGAGGGTGTGTGCTGTGCCTGGAGGAGGCCAGTGCTGCCTCGGGACCAGCTTCCTGGGGCTGCAGAGGGAACTGGGGCACAGCGTGGTGACACAGCCCTAGGACGGGCAGCCTCTATGGTGGTCTTGGACTTCTCAGTGCAGTTGCTCTCTTGCCTGCTCTGCTCTTCTGGGCACGAAGAACAGGCAGGATTTAAAGCCAAAAAACCCTGCCTTAAAGTGTTCTCAAGCATGAGGAAAGGTCATTCCAGGAAGCCTCTGGGTACAAACGTCTCGCTGCCTAGAGGGTTGTGAATTACAGCCCCGCTCTGGCTGGTCAAGAAGTGGGCATTAGCCCAGGGCTTGAGTTCAGCTGCTTCTACCCCAAATCACCACGTGGTTCCTGGGAGGATGCTGGTGCTCCCAGGGGTATGAAGAGTCAAGCTAGAAGAATCACAAGGAAACTTAGGACAGACCTGACCTTGTGAGCAGCTCAGATATGTGGTTGGTGGCTCCTCAGGCTGACCTGGGCTGTGGGAAGGGTCAGCACCCATCTCGGGCAGAAACCTGAGAAGCCATCTGCTCTTTTTGGGGGCTGGGGACATCCCTCACCACAGCTGAGGACAGAGAACAAGATGGAAAACCCGGCCTTGCAACTGTAAACTGCAGCCTCACTGCTGCTTTAGAAATCACTTCTGGGCAATATGTTTCCATGGAAAAGAGTTAATACTTGAAGGCCTGATGCCTGTCTGCTTGCTAGGGTGGTGGCATCCTGGATCAGGGCTGGTGCTGGGGGCCTGGGTTTCCGGCACTGTGGGTCAGCCTGGACCCCTCTGCACCAAGGATCTGTCCTCTGGGGAGCAGCGAGCCTGGGTGAAAGCTTCCAGCCTCATCTGCCCAGCAGTGCTCCTTTGGATTAGTCGGATGCCAGCAGAGCCCTTCAGTAAGCCCTTCCTACCTGTGTTCCTCTGGCAGGCTATGAGCTCCTCTTCCAGCCAGAAGTGGTCCGGATATACATCTCCCTTCTAAAGGAAAGCAAGACTCCGGCCATCCTGGAGGCTTCGGCAGGAGCCATACAGAACCTGTGTGCTGGCAGCTGGACGGTGAGTGCCCGCGGCACCCCCCGATGTGTGCTGCGGGGAGGGCGCCCTGGGGAGCCTGCAGAGCTCTGGATGGCCGGGGCTCTGCTGCTTCAGGCGGCTGGCTTGGTGTGGGGCTCCCTGCCCAGGGAGATGCTCCTGGGGAGAGGCTGTGCCCGCCCGGTGACGCTGTGGTGCTGTGCTCTGTCCTGCAGTACGGCCGGTACATCCGCTCGGCCCTGCGCCAGGAGAAGGGGCTCTCCGCCATCGCTGACCTCCTGACCCACGACAGCGAGCGAGTGGTGAAAGCGGCCTCCGGGGCCCTGCGCAACCTGGCTGTCGACTTGCGTAACAAAGAGCTGATAGGTGAGGGCTGCAGAGGGGGGACGCCATGCTCTCCGTGTCCATCTGGGTTAGGCAGGAGCTTCCTCCTGATATCGGCAGCTGAGGAAGCGTGTGGGCATGGTATCAGCCCAGCACCTCTCTACTGCTCCTCTCCCAGAGTAGCACGTACCGAGCTCCACTGAGAGGGACATCAAAAATTGGTCACCTGTCCCTGGTCCTTCTGCAGTGATTTTTTTTTTTCCCTTGCAGTCCTCTTCCTCGCTTGCTCATGCCCAGTTCTTTCCCCATCCCAGGTAAACATGCCATCCCCAACCTAGTGAAGAACCTGCCCGGAGGCCAGCAGACCCCAGCCAAAAACCTCTCTGAGGACACAGTGGTGTCAATCCTCAACACCATCAATGAAGTAATTGTGGACAACCTCGAGGCTGCCAAGAAGCTGCGGGAAACACAGGGGATTGAGAAGTTGGTGCTAATCAACAAATCTGGGTAGGCTCTGCTTGAAGGATAGTGCAAGGGGCAGAGAGGGGCTTCTCCGGGAGCTTGTTCGAGGCCATTGGGAATTTCCAAACGTTTCTCCCTTCACCTCTTCCTAGGAACCGCTCAGAGAGAGAAGTCCGAGCAGCCGCCCTCGTCTTGCAGACAGTCTGGGGATATAAAGAGCTGCGGAAGCCCCTTGAGAAGGAGGGCTGGAAGAAGTCAGATTTCCAGGTATGGGGATGCCCTGTTGTGGCTGGGGTAGTAGGTTGGGTCCCGCAGCAGGGAGAAGGGTGTTCCTGGAGCTCAGCAGTACTGGATTTCAGCTCTTACCTTGCTGGTGGGGTTGGAGACCCTCGAAGGTGTCCCCTCTGCTGTTTCTCAGCGCGTGACCAACAGGAAGCTTTTACAAAGGATGAAACACCTAAAAGCTTTAAGCCGTGTCCCACACATAAGCATGTGGATCTGCAGGCAGGGAAGTTTGCAGCACTAAAAGCCACTGGCAGTGCTGAAGAACAAGGCTCTTGAGGGCTCAGTTTTTCCCAAAAGCTGGGACTGTCCTTGCTGCTTAAGGGCTGGCTGCTGGAACACCCTCTGGTTGCCTCAGGCCCCTTGCTCAAGGGCTGTGGGAGGGTTCCTGGGTCTGGAGGGGTGGGATGTGCTGATGGGGAAGGAATCTCTGGGCCAGAGTGTGAGTGCTCGTTGTCTGATGCTCCAGGTGAACCTGAGCAATGTGTCCCGAACCCAGGGAGGCAACTCGTTTGATGACAGCACCTTGCCTCTCATCGACAGGAACCAAAAATCAGGTGTGTTCCTTCCCTTCAGCACCTGTCCCCACTGTCATCCTTCCACCTTGTGGGTACCCAGAACAGGTGGTCTTTGTCCCCTCCCTGTTCTTCAGCCCTGGCTTTTGTGGCAGCCACAGCTGTTCACACAAGGCTGTCAGTCTGGGCTTTAGGTGCTTCTCAGGACTGGAAATGATGCGTGCAGTTAGCATAGGTCCTGTAGCATCCTTGGGTCAACGGTGCTGTAGCTGGGTCTGGGCTCCTCTTGCTGGGGTGGGCAGTGGTTCCTCTGCTGCTCGTGGCTGCAGGGGCGGTGTCTGACCTGCTGCTCTCCTGTGCTTGTAGACAAGAAGTCCTCCCGGGAAGAGATCCAGATGAGCAACATGGGACCAGGTAGGAGAGGGACTGGGATGGGGGCGTCTTGCCTCCTTGGTGTGGTGGGAGGGGGCAGAGTTCGCCTCTTCCGTGGGGACGATGCTGCCCCTCACGGAGGTGACGTGACTGTCCCCTCTCCTGCTCCAGACAACTATTCCACACTCAATGAGAGGGACCACAGCAGGACACTGGACCGATCCGGTGACCTCGGAGATATGGAGCCGGTGAAGGCAGCGCCGTTGATGGTGAGCAGCTCTTCCTAGTGTGGGGGAAGAGTGAGTGGGACCGGGGTGCAGGAGGTGACACATCGCTGTCCTGGCTGGCAGGAGGAGGGGAGAACTGGGCTCCCATGACTAACAACCCCCCCACCTGCTCCATCACCCCTACTAACCCCTGTGTGTCTGCAGCAGGAGGAGGGGCAGGAATCGCAGCCTGAGGTAGAGGAGGCGGAGGAGGATGCTGCCATGTTTCCCCCCATGTCGGTATGTCCCGCAGTGTCCTGAACAGCGGTGACAGATCCTGCTGTGCTGTTAGGGGTGCTTTGGCCAGCCAGATTCTGCTCTGATCGCTGCTGCCCGCAATCGCTGCTTGATCCATCGGGGCCATGATCACACCTCCACTGCTCACTGGCTCCCTGGGCATGCTAACATCTCTCCTTCTCTCTCCACAGCAGAAGATCTAGCTGACATCCCCGCCTCCACTCAGTTTGGGTTGATAATATATTATATATATAAATATATATATAACTCTTCGTGGTGGAATGGACCGACTTTTACCTTGTCTTATTTTTGGATTTTTTGCTGGACTGTTTGTGCCAACTAGCCAGCCAAATGACTGGGCCTGGTCCCGCAGGGGCAGCCCGGGCCACTCTGCCTCCTCTAGACCGCTGCACCTCCCCGTTCTGGGACACCTTGACCGATAACTCTTCCTCCCTGTCCTCCACCACCTCCTTCCTCCAGAGAGTAAAAGCCTCCTGCCTGACTCTGCCGGACCGACCGGCATGGATGCTGCAAAAGGACTCCGGATCTCTGCCTTGACCAGGAGCTGCCTTCTCTCCCACGCCTTCCCTCTGCTCGGAGATGTCTGCAGGGACAGAGTCTGGGACCTCACTCGCCGCCTTTTTGTCTTGGTTTGGGTTTCTCTTTTGTTGCCTATAGGATATATTTTTGTGCGGGATCACTCTTCAGCTGGGGCTGTGGGGATAACGGGAGCATTCCCTCCCTGGCGGCGGCGGGACCAGGGCGAGGGGGGTTGGAGTCATGGAGGGGTGAGGGGAAGGAAAACCAGCAATAACTTCTCTTGCTTTGCTCTAGATGAGGCTTCGGGGACATGGGAAGGGGGATCTGGCTCTGGGTCCTGCGAAGGGGTCTGGATGGGGCCGCTGGCCCCCACCCGGTGACTGTGTGAGGAGGGATCCCTGTGTGGGGAGGATGGTCAGTGCGGGGGCTTGGGATGGGCCTCCCGGTGCTGGAGGCAGCGGGTCCCTGTGGGAGGAGACGCGACGGGGCTTCTGGGGAGAGGCTGCGCGGGGCACGCTGCGTGCCGGGCGCGAGGAGCAGGGCTGGCAGGGCTGCAGGCGGGTAGAGCCAGGATCCCCCCTCTCACCCCGCGCACCGGCCGCCTGCGGCGGTGCCCCTCTGACTTTCTCTTGACACGTGCCTTTCTTTTGCCACTGTGAAATAGCTCTTTGAATCGTACTGTCTGGCTTCTTCGCTGGGGAAGGGGTGTTTCCTGGGCTTCCGGCAGGACTGAGCTCTTCCCTTCCCCAGCGGCAGCCTTAATTGTCTGCAGTGAGGCTGGAAGCCTGTGTCTGGGGGGATCCCAGCCCCCCTGCCCTCACTGATGCGGCACAGGACTCTCATCTGCATCCTGTCCTGGGGAGACGAGGCTGCCACAGGAGCTGGGATGTACATGTCCCCCTCCCCCTCCTCCTCCTCTCTGCTGTGGTGGTGGGGGGCACATCCAAGTGCTGTGATCTTTTGGGGAGCCCTTAGGCTCCCTGTGAACTGGAAGCCTCTCTATGAGGCTGCAAACTGGAGCAGGAGCCCTCCCCAGCGTGGGGCTCCCCCGAAGCGTGGGCTCAGGCGAGGAGCGGGGAGGCTGCAGCAGACAGAACTGGTGCCTTGCTCCTGCCCGCTCCTCTGCCTGGAAGCACCTTCCGGCTCTGGCTGAGCCCTCCCTGGCTCCAGCCCCACCTCAGCGCGGTTTGGTTTTGTTCTGGGGTCTAACTCTTCTCTTTTCCTTTAAATATGTAAAACACTAATTCCTTTTTTTAATTTTTAACTCCAAATGAACCAAAAAAAAAGCTTCCCCCTTCTCTCCTCCCCTGCCCTGGCTCTTCTGGGCCACCCCTGCCCTGGCAGGGAGTCAGGCTAGGGAGGAGGGGAGTGGGGAGCAAGAAGCCGTTCCTTGTCTGATTCCTGTGCACACTCTTGTAACGCTTTTAAAACAAAATGATTTTTTTATATAAATAAAGTTTTTAAAGTGTGTCTCTGTGCCTTCCACTTAAGGCCTTGGTGTCTTTAGCTTTGCAGTGGGGAACAAATGCCTCTTCTCGGGGCAGGGCTGCGCGCTTGAGCGTTGCTTGTTTGTGTGTGGCTCTGAAAGGTGCCACTTTGTGACAAACCCTTTCTCGGGTGGGAGTGACATTTCCTCTCTTAGCAAAAGATTGGAGGAAAAATACAAAGCACCAAAACTCTGCTTTGTACTGAGCTCGCAAAAATTTTTGCAGGGCAGCTGAGAACCCCTTCTCTCCCCAGAGCATTAGGGCTTCCTGCTGGGAAGCCTTTCCCTCCGTTACCCCTCTCCTCCGGGGGCTGGCGGACTTTGCAGGAGTGCAGAAATACTAATAGTCCATCCTCAAAAAAGGGGGAGCCCTCTGGAGCAGGGGCTGCCCCCGAAGGGCACAGATGAGCTGCAAATGTGCTCATCCCTTTCTCGGGAGTACTGAAGCCAGGCTCAAACACCATGTTAACCCACTTTGCTTTCACCCCTCTGTGTGTGTGTGAAAATACAGAAAGAAATTCTGTAAATGTGTGGAAATACCTTTTTGGAAGCAGTTTTCTGGCTTCTGCTTCAACCTGTTTTTTTTCCTGAAGCTGCATTGCTGTTGGAAAGATTTTACTGCCCTGTGGCAGCGGGATGCAGTCGGGGGTGAGGCAGGGCTGGGGGGGGCTGATTTCCTGCGCAGTGCAGCCCCACGGGAGCTTGAACCGCTCTCCCAGAGCGCCTGGGGCTGCCCTCCTCTAGGTTACGGGAGAAAGTCACCCCTGGCCTGCAGCACCCTGGGAGCTGGGGACCCAGTGCACCCATGGGTGGGGGGAGCACTGACAGATGCCCCTGGCTATGGGGGTTCCAGCCCTCCCACCTTGCCTTGTAGTCTTGTCCCCAAAGCCACCAGCAAGTGGAGCAAAGGCAGGGCCAGGTGTTTTATTGCTTCAGGTTGAGGGGGCAATGCCTGGAATGCGGCTTGGCAGGGACAAGGCTGGGAACGCCTTGAGGGGAAGGGGGACGGGGAATGATGCCGGGGTGTCTGGCTTGGCAGAGACAGTGCTGGGGGCTTTTGGCTCTGCAGGACCGATGCCAGGGGGGTCGGTGGGTGGGAGGACACGAGGCACGTTTGGCTCAGCAGGGACGGCGCCAGGGATGTCGGCGTGGGGACGATACCAGGGACAGGCAGGCAGGAAGGGTGGCTGCGTGCTGGGGTGCGGCTGGGGCGCCGCGGCTCAGAGGAAGAGCTTGTCGTGGCAGGCCTGGCAGTACATCTTGTTGCCGCGCTCGCGGAAGGTGCCTTTCTGCAGCTGGCCCAGGCAGTAGGCGCAGATGAAGTGCTCGGGGTGGTACTTGCGCCCCGTGGCCGTGATGCAGCGGCCGGTTACGGGGTGGCCGCAGCCGTGGCAGATGTTGCCCTGCCGCTGGTGGAAGTGCAGCTCACAGTAGGGCCGACCCTCCAGCTCGAAGAAGGAGCCGCTGGCGAAGCCGCTCAGGCACTCCTGGGGGGAAGGAGACGGGGAAGGCTGGCACGGCCTTGGGGACACGCTCACCCCCGCACCCCCGCCGGCCCGCCGCCCACTCACCGCGCACACGAAGCACTCGGGGTGCCAGACGCCCTGCAAGGCCGACAGGTAATTGTCCGTCACGGGGCGCTCGCAGCCCTGGCATTTCGGGGCAAACATAGCCAGGAAGTCCTGGCGGCAGTACGGCTTCCCACTCCGCTCGTGGAAACCTGCAGGGAGGGTGTCGGGATGGGCACCCACCTGGGGGGAGGCTCGGGGTGGGGGGCAGCAGGGCAAGGGAAGGAGCGTGGGGGGATGTCGGATGTGGCAAGGGTGCAACGGTGGGGCTATGGCGGGGGGGGGATGCCAGGGCAGGGCTATGGCAGGGGAAATCAGGATGGGGGCAATGGGGCAGGACCCCCACTCCTGCCCCCCGGGACATACCGTCATCTCCGAACACCTTCCCGCAGTGGGCACAGAAGAAGTGCTCGGGGTGCCAGGTCTGGTCCAGGGCCGTGAGGACTTTCTGCAGGAAGAAGCAAGGTGAGGCTGCCAGTGGCGGTGGGGGGTGGCATGGGAGGCCGGGGGGGTCTTACCTCACAGATGGGGCCGGCACAGTAAGCGCAGCGGGGGGTGAAGGCCTGGTAGTAGTCCTCCTGGCAGTATGCCTGCCCACCCCGCTCAAAGAAGGGGCAGCCGCCCAGCTCCTGCCCACAGCGGGTGCAGGTGAAGTGCTCGGGGTGCCAGGTTTTGCCCAGGGCTGTGAGCACCTGTGAGGAGGTGGGGGGCAGCAAGAGCAGCTCCAGGGGATGCCGTCAGCTAAGGGTAGAGGGGCAGCAGGGTGGAGGTGCGGGGGGTTCACCTTGCCGGCAATGGGCTTGTGGCAGGCAGCGCAGATGCCAGCAGTGGCAGTGCTGATGCCCAGCTCCTGCAGGTCCTGGGTGAGACTGCCCAGCATGTTGTCCAGCGAGGATGAGGTGTCCACTGGCACCCCGG
This sequence comes from Strix uralensis, assembly GCF_047716275.1. Lineage (NCBI taxonomy): Eukaryota > Metazoa > Chordata > Aves > Strigiformes > Strigidae > Strix > Strix uralensis. The sequence continues at coordinate 13,297,014 of NC_133986.1, forward strand.
CTCCCTGTCCTGTGACCGCCAGCTGCCAGGCAGGAGGATGGTGAGAGCTGGGTGAGGGCCAGGCCCCCAACTCCTTGCCCCAGGGCCAAAGCTCACCTTACTCTGCATGTGGCCCAGGTCGGCCAGGAGCTCGTCCAGCTGCCAGGCAGCTGCTGTGGGTGGAGGCGAGGAGAGACGCGGCTGCGGGACCATCACGGAGCTGCTGAGCACGGCAGAGAGTGAGGGACGCTGCGGCTTCCAGCCCGAGGCCAGAGTGCGCTCAGGGCTGAGAACCCTCCACCCCCGTGAGATGCTGCCCTTTCCTCATGGGCCACAGCAGGGGACGGGGGACAGGGGCCTCCCCAGGGATGTGCTGGTGGGGAGCGGCTGTATGTTATGGGAGGGGGGGGTGGTCTGCTGGAAGCCCCGTCCTCACCCCAGCAGTGCTGCAGGGACGCAGGATGCAACCCCCCCACCCCAGCTTGCGGAAGGACACGTTTCTTGGGGCAATATGCATGAGGCCAGGTAACCCCGGGGAACGCGTCCAAGCAATGGAAAGGGTAGTCCCAAATGGCTTCGCTGCCTCCCATGGCTATGTTTTACCTGTACACTGTCTTCAAAGCCTCCTCTGGAGGCTGAGCCCGGGGTGGCAGCTGCACCTGGAAGGACAAACCCTTGTGACTGAGCCCATAGGATGCTCCCCTGGCACTCTTCACTGCCCGTCCAGCACCACCACCCCTGTCACAAGCTGAGCGGGGTCTCAGCCGCCAGCCCCACTGTGTTGAGGCATTACCTTTGCAGCCGCTGAGGCAAGTGGCTCATGGCCACGGGGGGCTGGGGGCCCAGCTGTGGCCAAATCCTGCTTGTAGGAGCTTGGCACCTGCAGCACACAGTCCTTGGGGGCCGGGCGAGAGCTCTGCTCCAGTTCTGCCAGCAAAGCATCTGCACGGAGAGACCCAGGTCAGACGCGCCAGCCACTGGCTGCCCCCTGCTCCTGTGCGCCCTCCTAAGCAGTCTTGTGCCACTCCTGAAATCTCAGGAGCAAAAGCAGTGTCACAGCAGCTTGGCAACCAGGTGCCAGGGCTCTGAGGGATGGTGGTGGCCCTGAGCACCCTCACCTGGACCCCCATCCCCAACACAGGATGTGCCGACCGCACTGTGCAGCCTTCCTGAAGCATGGGGGACGGCTGGCAACAGGGCTCCTACTTCCCCACATACTATCTCTGGCTTACAAAGAAACATCCACCAGCCCTTAAATTCATCCCAGCACAAGCCCTGGCACGGGAGAGCTAAATCTCAGTGCTTTCTGTGCACCCAGAGTGGCACTTCCTGCAGCGACGGTGAAGCGCTTTCTCTTTCTGCTTTAACCTTGCTACCTCACTGCCCTCATGTTGGGAAACAGGGGGGATCCCCCCCAGCAGCTGCTTCCCTGACCCCATCTCTCCCACCCCGGGCCAGGGATGACTCCCGGCACCCTTGGATGTTGTGCCACACCCTTGGGCTGCTCGGCCCGTTGCGTGCAGCCGGGATTGTATCGTTGCGGCAGCCTGTTTCCTGTCTTCAAGCGTTCTCCATTTTCGGCCAAGCGCTCGCTCGGCTGCCTGGGCCCTGTTTGTCCCCTGAGATGGGGGAAGGCATGGCAGGGAGTGTGGCTCCATTGCTGCCCCCTCTGCAGCATCCCCACCTGACCCTGAGGTAGAGAAAGGACAAGGCTCCCCTGAGCCGCCGAAGGCACAACCCCGCACCAGGCCTGGGCACGGGCCTGGCTCTGGAGGGTCCTGGCTTACCTAAATCCTCCATCCTGCCTCGGCATGGGGTCCCGGCGGCTGAGGGGCTGGGGTGGTGACCTGGCAGTCTGGGCTGCGCAGGCTTTTGGTTCCGCTCTCCAGCCTCGCCTCCACCACCCCGCCCCCAGGACTGGGGTTTGTCGCTCGGGGTTTTTCCTCTGTGGGTTGTGCGCTCTGCACCACGTGTGACAGGCAGCAGGCAGAAAGTGGTGGCAGAGGCTGGGGCAAGGGGAGCCGAGAGCAGCCCCAGGTTGGGGCTGGAGAGGGAAGAAACTGGCTAGTGGGTTGTTCAGGCAGCTCCGGACTCATAAAAACATCGGAACTCCTTGGGCATCTCGGCTGGAAGCCAGAGCGCACGCATCCTGCAGACCCATGGCCTTTCCAGAAGCCACCAGCTGCATGTGACGAGGGACGGCATCCCTGCGCCAGGGGGAAATGCATTTGCAATGGTGTGATGGAGGTAGGCACAGGACACACAGTGCTGGCATGCTCCAACGCAGCCCTGCTTTTTGGAGAGATGCTTTTGGAGCTTCCTCTTGGATTTCCAGGTAATGGCAAATCCCTTTGTGTCACTTAGAGCCAGTGTGAATGCAAGGACTGGACTTGCTGTGGCCGTGCAGGCAGCGGTGGCACTGCCAAAGCTGGTGGCTGTGCTACGCTCTCCCCGTGTCAATGCTTTGGGCCACTTAAAAGTTTCCCAGAGGTGCCATGTGCGTGACTGCTGGGCATAGCTCAGCCCTGGGGATACACCCGCCCAGCGTGTCACCGCCAGCCAGGCACAACACCCACCAGACTGGAGCACTGATCTGTGCTGGTAATTTGAGCGATTTACCCACCATTGGGACTTTTCTGCTTCTCCTGAGCCAGAGTGTTTCAGTGTCTGGGCACCCCGTACGGCCCTCTCGGCCGATAAGCCCACGAGCACCTGGATGTGTGTTGGAGGCAGGAGCGACACAGGGGTTTCTGGCAGGGACACGGGTTGAGGTGGCGGTCTGCCTGCCCTGAGATGCAGGCACGGGTCCCTCGCCGTTCGGGACAGACAGACCCACAGGTACTGCCGTTATCCCTGGTGCCCCCACTGACGCCCAGGTCCTGTGAGGGTGATCTAGTGATATTTATGGCTTGGCTTTTTAGCAGAGAAATTTTTGGCACTGCTGAGAGCAGCCAGTGGATGTTGAAACAGCTCCAAGGGACTGGTGAGTGATCTGGGGTGGGGGGATGAAGTGGAGGCCGCTGCAGTGGAGAGAGGTAAAGAACTGGCATATTCATTACACTAGCGGACAGGGGAATGGCAGGAGATGGCAGTGCAATGATGCCCGCAGTCAAAACATGGACCTGAGGAGTAGACACCTGGGATGACATGTCCCACCACAACCCTCCAGCTTGTTTCTCCCCCAGAGCTGCTTTTCCAACCTGCTGCGAAGGGGTTTTCCCCCCACACTGCTGCTGGTGCTCTCGCCCTTGCTGGTCTATCATCCCATCGCAACACCCCTGCCCCGCTTGCCTTAGAGCCGGCTGTGGTGATTAATCTCAGATGGCGTGTGCAGGGGAGGCTGCATGTGGCTTGACACATCCTTTGTGTTCTTGCTAGGGTTTTTGGAGGAGGCATCACCTTGTGGGTGCATGTATAACATCTCAGACACCTTGGCTACCAGCCCCACGCAAGCCTCACTGCATCCTTGCTAGGCTCTTCATGAGTTTGGACTACCCAGGGGTTTCAAAGATGCTATAAAACCCTTGGGAGCCAAAGTTATGAGCCACACAGAGCCCATGGCTCCCTGCTGCTTCTCCTGTGGGTGTGTGACACTTCTTGCGATGTCTCACCTCTCTCACACCTCCCACGATGTGGGTATCTCTTTGATCTTGCTCCCATACTCTCTGGGTTTGCCTCTCTGCTGCCCACCCTCCATTTCATCCCCAGGGAAGAGGCTTGTTCAGAAAAAAAACTCATCCCAGATAAAGCCAAATAAGCCTCAGTTTTTTCCCATCATTGGCAGGGGAGAGGAGGCACAGTTCCATGCGCAGCTTCACCGTAGCAGCTTTATGCCTTGTCAGGAGAGCTTTCAGGAGTCTCAAAGGTTGCAGTCAAGCACTGCACTGCCTCCAGATGTGTGATTTGCCACGAAATAACCCAGATAGATACACAAGATGTTGCTGCTTCAGAAACATTACTGATCCTGGGGAAGAAGAGGTTCACCTCAAGGCCAAATAAAAGCAGGTGGGTGTCTGTGGCAGCAACGAGCAGGATGCAGCCATCTGTCGGCACCTGGAAGAGGGTCTGCCGTCGGGACCTGTAAGCATCCTCACGGACACCCGCAGGCTCCGTCGGTGGCTGGGCTGAGCCTGCTCCTTCCAAGTCCGTCCTCTCCACGAGTCTGCTAAACCCCCGTGCAGAGGCAGCTGCAGCCTCCTGCACAGCTGAGGCACGAGCGCTTGCTGCGCAGCTCCAGCCGACACCGTCTGGGCCACCCGTTCTCACACATCGCTGACCCTGTCTGCACCATCAGGGTAGGATGGGGTTGAATTAAGCCCCTTTGTACCAAGAGGGCACGTCAAGGTTCACTTAATTACACTCCACGTAGGTGAAGCTCTTTCGTTGTCTGCTGACAGTAGAGACACCCAGCAGGGCACCGTCTCAGGAGAAGCCACGTGCGATGCTGAACGGTGAGTCCCGTGATATGCTTCAGGACAAGCAATGCTGAGAGCTACCCGAAAGTCAAGTCACTGCTTGTATCACTCCCCTGTGGCTACTTTGAGACACTTCCCTTTCTGCAAATAACAGAACCTTCCTGTCTGCGGAAGGTTTCAGGTTATTTTTAGACTTCTGAGTGATTTACTCTTCCCCTCCAGTGATAATGTGAGCCCCAGTGTGAACAAGTATTTGGAGCTGTAACTTCATGTTATAAAATTTCCCAGTACAAAACACAAGCCCAACAGATGCAAATGGCTGAGCTGTGTCCTGATCTGAGCTGTATTTCCGTGCAATGGTTTAGCCAACCTATTTTAACAAGAATTAAGCGATACCATGCCTTGCCTACAAAGGAGAAATCAACCATGACAGCGACTTGAGAATAACTTCCCACATCGAGACTCTCTAGTTTGAAATAAAGTTTATTTAAGAATAAATGCAAAGTCATTTCATAGCAAAGAGTATGAGTTAACTGTAGCAGAACAGTTAGTTTGGAAAGTGATGTCAATCACTTTTCCAGCTAGACGAGTCCTTGGGGAGAAAAAAAATACTTTCAGCCACTTACAATACAAACAGCAGTGGCAGACATTACTTAAATTCTTGCTGAGATTTCCTTCTTGAGAGAGAAACATTTCAATTGAAAGAAAACTAACAGATTGACATTGGACTGACAAAATGCAAGACCCAGCCAAACTGTCTCTGTGCTGAAAATGAGTCTCAACCACCCGGGTAAGTGACTCTGGAGAGGGTTTGTACACCACCTTTGAAACTCGCCGCTGCTCAGAAAGCGTGTTGCCACAGCTTCTGCAGGAGGCTGGACCAGCGGGCTCTTGCCTTGTTCTGGAAGGGACAGGAGGAATCCCTGTGTGAGTATCTTGAACTTTCCTGGTTCTTTAGCTTTCCCATTAGGATGTACTCCTCCTCCCCACGGCCCAGCGTCTTTGCCAAGAGGAATCAGACTACGCGGTTCTCCACAATAAGATGGTTTATTAGAGCACTCTCAGGAACTGAGGAATGGAGATTTGGACACACTTTTGTTTTCTAGTCACACGTAATAAGGTTTAGGACTTGAAACTCAAAAACAGGAGGAAATAGGCAGACCGAGTCACCTCACTGACGGGTGTCAGTTTACCAAACATGATTTACCAGCTAAATGCCTCAAGCTTTTTGAATTCCCTTTTATTTTTGCTGGATGAAGAGCACCTCCTTCTGCTGCTGTGGTGGGGCACCCTTCCCAGAAGGGCACTGCACACGCTTGAAACAAAGAGTGGACGTGAATGCCAGCTTATGCAGAGGAGCTTTCCTCTTACCAACCACGCTGGGGGGCCAAGGGGCAGCGCCCCCAGGAAGCGCAGCGTGGCCTGCCTCTCTTTGGCTCTTTGTAAAGCAGCTTCCGCCTCTTCCCCGGAAAGATTCTCCCCTGTGTAGGGTAAGTTCTCGAGTTTTGTTTGGACCTCCTCGTGGAAGCTGGAGGCTTGCAGCCAAGCAGACTGCTGTGCACCTACCCCTGAGGCAGTGGCTCCTGCCACTGTATCCCCCACGTCAAAGGCTGCTTGCACCTGATGCCTGGCCAGGTCTGCGCCCTCGAGAATGACGGCCTGGAGGGTCTGATGCTGGTCCTGGGGAAGACGTTTTGCTAGCACAGAAACTTTCTTCCAGAGCTCAGCTTTGCCCTCTGGCCATGTAGACTTAATAGTCCACAACATGAAGGGCTGCAGCTGCGAACTGGTAAAACCCTCTGGCCAAAGGAATTCAGGCGTCGCAGTTCTGGCTGTTGGGGTGCAGTGCTGTGCTCCTGGCCTGCCTTCTCCCTCACCACTGCTGCCTCAACTACCACACGCTCGTGTGCAGAGAGACGTAACTGAGCACATCCTCAGGGAGGATGTATTTTCTTTCAATTTCTTTTGACACAGGAGGAACAGTGTGGGGTGTCTGCCGTACTTTCTTTACCAGCTTGTCCAAGATAGGATGCAAGGGCATGGCAGCTCTATTGCAAAAGGACTTTTGATCCAGGTACCAACCAGTGAGACTTCCTGTTGACTCCTGGAATGGAATTAAGTGAAATCTGACCAGTTTAGCCAATCTTTTCAAGAACTGGGGGAAAGATGGATTTTCTGATGTGGAAGTATTATCTTCGTTTTGCTGTCCTAAAATGATAGGTAAGATCAGCCAAATCATCCTCTCCAGAAGAATCACAGGAACAACCCTCATCCCCGAGAGCAACACCTGGCTTCCAGCTGGCTGAGTCACAACCCACTGTTGTCAAGGTGGGGTGTGGGGACGCTTTCACAGGTGGATGATACTGGCTGTTCTGAGAGCGTTGGCAGCGGGGGCATTCGATTTAACTGCTTCATCCAGCGAGAGAGACAGCTCTGGAGGGCATCCTTGGTTCCAAACGCATCCTCGTCGTGCTGGAGCTCACCGAAGGATCTGCAGCAAGTTCTGGAGGTGGCTCTCGGGGTCTTGAGACAGCCTCAGCAATGAGGAGAGTGGATCTGGCCAGGACCAAGAGCATACCCAGAGATTCCTCCGATTGTAGTTCTGGTCCTGACACCAGGCGGAAGGGGTGGAGACTGGGACGCAAAAGTGCTTGAAGGTTGTGGCTTGTGTTCATGGGCTTGAAGCTTTTGGGTTCTCTTTGGTGCTTATGTGACAGTGCTGCTTCTGCTGGGAGCGTGTGTTGTCAGGTACTGCAGAAGTTTACTTTGGGGAGGCAACTCAGTTATTGGAGATGACAACAGCGGGTCCTTCTGCAGAGCCGCTGTCCTGAGCTCTGCCGCCAGGCCCAGTGGGGGTCTAGCGCTGGGACAGAGCCCTGGCTGCTGGTAGGGGAGGTGACCTGATGCTCGGTGGATGTCGCCTTCGCTGTCCCGCAGCTCGGCCCCTCAGGCCGCAGCTGGGCACGATGCTGCTCGGGGCCTGCCGCAGGGCCCCGAGGGCTCCCGGGGAACGCGGGCGGCACAGGCGCCGCGGCCCTGCGGGTCGCGGCCCGCTCCCAGACAGTGACACAACGGTGATGCTCACCGGCCACTGGGGCACCGCCCGGGCCTCGGGGAGACGAGCCCAGCCCAGCGGGGCCCGGGAACCCACCGCTCCCAGCGTACCCCGCGGCCACCCGAAGCCGGCGGGAACTACATCTCCCGGCAGGCAGCGCGCATGCGCGCGGGCCGGGCGGAAGCAGGCGGAGCTCCCGCCGCCGGCCCCGCCCCCTTTGCGCCGGCCGCCATTTTGTCACCGACTTTCACCCGCCGCCCGACGGGGCGTTTTTTTTTTTCTTAAAGGAGAAGCGACAGCCAAAAGCGGGCCCCGCCGCCAGGCCTCGCCGGAACCGCGAGCGGCGCCGCGGCCCCGCGGCAGGGAGCGGCCGCGCGGGGCGGGGGGGGCGAGCGGCTTCCCCTGCCAGGCCTCGCCCGCGGGGCGAGGGAACCCGGGGGCAGCCGGAGGGGCGCAGGCAGCGGCGGCGGTAGGGAGCCCGGCAGCGCCGAGGGCCGGGCGGCGGCCGCGCGGCGGACGGGCGAGCCGGGCGGCGGGGCCGGCAGAGCGGCAGCCGGAGGGGCCGCGCTCGGGTGGGCGCCGCTGCGGGGCCGGCCGGGGGGGGAGCGGGCGAGCGAGCGCGGCGGCCCCAGCGGCGCCTGCGCGGCGTGGCGCACGCTCGGGGCGCGCGGGGAGCCGCCCGCTGGTTGGCCGCGCGACAGCGCGGGGCCGGGCCCCGCCGAGCCGGGCCGCCCATTGGCCGGGCGGCGCGCGAGCGGCGGAGAAAGGCGGGAGGGCCGCGGGCCGGGGGGCGTGGGGCCGGGGGCGGGGCCGTCCCTCGCCTCCCGCCCGCGGATTGGCGGGCGCGGGGAAGGGGCGGGTTCGCCGGCGGCCCCGCGTGAAGGCGGGCGGCGGGCGGTGATTGGGCGCGGCCGGGGCGGGCGGGGGAAGGTTTGGCGGGAGGGTGGAGCGCGCAGCAGCCGCCGCGGCCCCGTCGCTCGCCGACCCGATGCCGGCGGGCATCGAGCAGCCGGGGGGCGCCGAGGAGCAGCCGCCCGCCCAGGGCCCGCCGGCGGCCGCAGAGAGGCCGCCGTCCTCGGGCCGCCGCCGCCCGCCGCCGCCGCCCGCCGCCGAGCAGGGGGAGGAGTCTGGCGGCAGCCGGGTGCTGAGGGGCGGCCGGGAGCGGGGCCGGGCCGCGGCCGCCGCTGCCTCGGCCGCGGGGGGAGCCGCCGCCGCCGCAGCCGCCTCCCGCCGCCGTAAGGCCGAGTATCCCCGGCGTCGGCGGAGCAGCCCCGGGGCCCGGCCCGCCGCCGAGCAGCCCGCCGCCGAGACGCCGCCCGCGGCCAAGAAGGCCCCCCGGGCCGGGTGAGTGCCCTGCGGCGCCGGGCTTGGCCCCCGCCCTCCGCGGGGTCGGGGCCGGGGGTGGGGGGCTGGCGGGCGGCCCCGTCCCGCTCGAGTGGCGCCTAGGCCCCGGGGTCCGCCTCCAGCCGCGGGGCGCCCCGCGCCTCCGCCTCTTTGTTCCGGGCCGGCCCCACCGGTCCCTTCCCAGGAAGGGCAGTGTCCCGAGCGCTGCTGCCCTGGCCGCCCTGCCTGCTGCACCAGACGTGCCTCCGGTTGTAAGCGGAACCGTGAGTGCCTGCTGCGCAGCCTCCTCGGGGATAGCTGCCGCCTTCCCGGGTGCTCCTTGCTGCCCAGCTCATTCTGCCTCCATACACCAAAAGTCTCAGTGAAGGAGGTGGCGGGATTTATTTTCCCGTGAGGAGATGACTGCATCTCACTGCTGCTTTATTTCTGGAGTAGGAAGCTAGCCACGTGCGTATGTACTCTTGGAGCCTTTGGTAACGTAGGTGATCTGCCGTGTTTTAACTGCAAAGCCCCTCTGATTTGGACAGGACTATTATGGGCAAGACTGGGCTGATGTATTCGTATAGTTTACCTAAGCTTTCTCTGGATGAAATAATCTGTGATGGTATAAGAGGTTGAAGCCAGCGATATGAGCACAAGGCAGCGGGTCTGTCCACAGTTGGGAATTAGGGCTCATTCTCCACACCATTCAGTTTCTTGTTTCAGCTGCCATGCCGCAGAAGCTGTCTCTTATGCTTGTCTCTTGTCTTTTTTCAGGTGCACAGATAAAGCAACTGGTAAAGGTAAGAGCTGAATTACTCCTACTGTTGTATTCCACCCAGAAAGTTAGGGCTTTCCCACGAAGGTAGCCAAACATCTGTTGGATCTTCCTTTTAAATAATACTTTGTTGCTTGACGACAAGCAGTTTCTTTCCAAGGTCTCTCTCAAGACTGTGGAGCTGCGGTAAGCTGCTGCTGATGTTTGCACGTGCCCAACGTGCAAAAACTTGTTCTTCCAAATAACCACTAGGGTATTACTTCGCTGTCAGAAGTTGAGACCACACCGCACCGCAGTTTGGCAGCTCTTGTTGCACAGTGGTCCCGAGTAGCTGGCAAAACCTGGGCTCGTGTCTGCTGCTGTCACAAATACAGGTGTAGGTCCTCAAGAGATGTGTGAAAGATACGTGGAAATAAGAGTATTCAAATATTTACACTTGTACTTTTCTAGCTTTAGGGGATGGTGAATTTTTTTATGCTTATGTGTTCAGGGATGAAAAAGAAAAGTTTTGACGGGGAGCGAGTAGCTTAATGGGTCTGATCAAGAAAGCCCGAGCTGTGGGGAGCTGCAAGCAGGAGCAGAACTTTTGTTCTTCCAGTGTGAACTGTGTGAACTCTGTGCATCTATTTAACAGCTTCTTGTACACGAGAAATGTTAGAGGGCTTTGCTCCTTACACAGTGATGACTTCTGAAACAGCTCCAAGTGAAAGGCTTTCTGTAGTGTTGGTTTTGATCTGGCACTGGAGAACTGCCACAGAATGAAGTAGTGAGGAAAGAAGGTTGTACACCCGTGCAAATGAATTCACCTTTCTGCTGGAGCTGTTCAGTTCTGGTTTGCAGGCCTTTGTGTCTTGAAGGCTGCCTTTATTCTTGTAATTGTTTAACGCTTTAACTTTGTTTATACAAGTCTATGGATTTATTTCATTTGGGTGTTGAAATCCATCACAGTTCTAGTGGCAAGGTGTATTTTTGCAGACCAAAGCAGAATTAACTGATGTGTGTTTAGCACAGACCCTGCTTGCGTGCGTTTAACTCTTACTGCGTAAGGGGTGGGCCGAGTATTGTAAGAGCTTCAGCCTTTTAGGTCAAAGCAAAGTTGCTGAAATGTGTAAAAAGGCGTGATGTTGGCACCTAATACGCATGTAGTGTTAACATCATGTTTTAATGGTGATTCTCAGTGTTTTGGATACCCTTAAGCAGAAATGTTCACATGACAGTGGTGGAAAACAGGCAGAATAGTCCTACTTTTACTCCCACTTTCTTGAGATGTGCTTGGGTACGGCAAATATCCGTCCGAAGCTTCCCAAGTTTGGTGGTGCTCTGCACTCTGGCCGTTTTAGACTTGTAGCTTTGGGCTCTTGAGTGATTCAGCTGTCCTTGAATGTGAGAGTGGAAAAAGTATTTATTAAATTTCTTGGTCTCTTTTTTTATGATTAGACTAGCAGCCAAAATGGATGGCACGAACATTTACATGGAAATTGGCACTGAGAAGTGATGACTACTTCTAGTCCAAAGGAAATCTGCCTTGGTGATTTTTTTGTTTTCTTTCTTGTTTGGTTTTTAGTCTTTAAAAATGCAGAAGCGAGAAAGCTGCACTTCTGTGTCCCAGCTGCACACTGGATGAAATCCTTGCTGTGTGTTTGTGCTTATTGGAGAAGACATGGAAACGCTGAATAAAGTGTCCTCCTCAGACAGATCATGCAGTATGCAGGAGAGAAGCTTCCCTCCTGCTCCCCCCTTCTTGGCCTTTAGCGTGAAATGTGTGAAGAAGCCTAATCAGGTGTAAGCAAACTGCAGCTTTCCTTGCACAGCAGGGTTTTTTGGTAGCTAGGAGTAATTCTGAAAGGTAAAATACCTTTCATCATTTCACCCCAGGATGGAGCTGGGTTGAGGAAGAAATCCAGTAAAGCTGCTGAGTGGTTCTGGAGAAGGGTTTGAATTTAGTGCTAGTGATTTACTGGCGTGAGTTCTGACATGGAATTTAATTCTACATGGTGATTTGCGTTATAATATTATCCTTACTGTAAAATACTAAAGCCAGTTTAGAATACTAAATTTGCATGAGCTCAGCCATAACTGTTAGCCTCTGTATACAGGGCAAATGGCCTGTGGAAGTGAGGTATACCTGGTGACATGTCCTGTGTACCTATCGGAGAAATAAAAAACTTGCTGCACCAAAGTTTATTCAGTAAGTGGTGTTGTCTTATGTTTGGGATTATATTTTGAAGTAAAGTCACCAGCGTTGCTGTTGGTAAAGAAAGCTTAGCAGTGATGGGCGTGATCATGGCTAAATTTGTGCTGTTGATTATAACCGAGTCGCTGTAACAGTGGAAGTGTCTCGCCAGGATTTACGTTCTCTGTATAGTGCCGTGGGATCAGAGGGCTTTTCTGCTCGTCCACTTGGGAGTGCAGGCACAAAGGTCTGACTGTGCAGGTCTGACGGGAAGATTGCTGGAAGGTTGAAGTCGAAGGTGTGTACTGTGTCAGAATTAGTCTGCGATTGTTACCATACTAGTGTGCACGAAGGCAGTTGCAAAGTCAGCCGTGCTGATTGTATTTCCTGTCTTGTCTGCTTAGTCATGCATTTGCAATATTTCCCTAATGTGTTCCTGTAGAAATATTAGTTACATAAGTAGAACATTTAATCTCAGTTTATAAATGAATTCATGTAGCTATAGTCAGACTGTGTAGTATAATTCACATTTGACTTCCCATGATGCTGTATATACTTGTGGAAATAATTTTCATTTTAGTTAGGCCTGAATAATTTTAATTATTGGAATATAGATTTAATGAATACACTTCATGTCCTGCCATCACTGGATTGGAAATTCACTGCTTGCTGTGACTCTTATTAGCAGTCAGACAAAACTTGCTTCTCCAATTTAATTTTACAGCCGAATCAATTTCTGACTCCATCCACCTTTTTGTAAGATTTTTACCTCTGCTGTTTAGTAACCACTTTTAAGAGTTTGAATGAAATCTTACAATCAATTACAGCTGAAAAAACAGGCTGTGAAGCTATTCTGGAGTAGTGGCTGAGTATAAGGAAGCCAGGTTTGTGCTCAGTAGTAGAGCCCCTGCCTTACTGTGTTCCCAAAACGTACGTGCTTTGTCTTCGAGGTTTTAGAGCTGCAGGTTGCAAGAAGGTTACTTCTTCCTCAGTGAGAAGAAAGAGGGTGGGATTGGAAGCATTTGTACTATTTGTGTTATGCCACGGATGAACACTCAGATTACTGAATCTCCGTCTCTAATGTTGCTCTGCCTGTGTCACACAGCTGAAACATACTCGATGTGGACCCTTTTTTATGCAAGTTATTTTTCTTGCATGTTTTCATGCAACTCTAGATTGGTATTGATGCTTTTTTGCAGTGATAAGAACAAGATCCAGTGTAATTCCTGAAGTGCACGTAGGTACACAGCTGTGTGGTAGTGCTCTTAAAAGGTGGAAAGAAGGGTTTGTTGGAGAGGTAAAACAGGGCCTTTATTTATGAAGCCTTTATTTACTTAAAAGCTGTGATCGAAAGTGATGTAGTGCCATGTGCATGGAGAGTCATCTCCTTGGAAGTCCGTTCTCAAAGCAAAGTTTTTTTTGCACAGCGTGGGCTAAAGGATAACGCCAGCAGTATTTACATATTTCCTCAGTGCATGGTTATAGAAACTGTGCGTTAGAAACAGTCATGTGTGGAATACTTTTGTTAGATATTCACACAGTTGGAGAACTATCTTGGTGATTTGTTCCGTGATAAATTTTTTTTCTCCAGTCTTTCCATATGAGGCTACTGTAATGCACTTTGTGGGTGGCTGTTATTGCAGCCGTTCTCTCACCACAGTGGCTTCCAAGCTGCGATTTGAAGGCTCAGGGGAGAGGGGAGGTCAGAGGGCTGTTTCTTCAAGGACCGTGAAAGGAAATGAGTGGGAAATACAAGCTTGCTCTGAAGCAGTCCGCTTTTAACTGCTAGAAAAACTGTAAGCTTCCATGGATTAAAAAAAGATTGGGAAAACATTAAGACTCTAGTTGGTTTTGTAGCATAGATAACTCACATTATACCTCATTATTTGTATTCTTAAAGCTTCATGCTTCTTTGGTAATGACTGCTTTCCCTTAAGACTTCGTCAGTGTTTTGAGAGAGAAATGTCATTACTTAAAATCAAACCTCATAAAAATGTGCTGAATTTAAATAACTCGGATTGCCCAAACCTACTTTCACTCCTACAAGGATTTTCCTGTGTCCCATATGTACAATTTCACAGCTCTTTGGCGGGGGAGGAGCCATTTGGATAGAGGTTTACACTAGGATTTTTTCCCTGAGTTTCATTTTTGTCTCTGCCATTAAAAAACTACATGTTCAGTGCCTTAACTGTTGTATGGTTACTATGTTAAATCTAAGTCACAGTCTGAGATGTATATATGTTGTGCATTTATTTTCATAATAAATGTTTTGTAACTTAATTCACAGTTTATTTTCCTTTCACTTAATTGTACATAGGTATTTTCTGAAAGCGTCTACTTGGCAGGGTTAGTAAGATGCTTTCAAATGCTTTATAAATTAAAGTTTAGAGAAATTGTTAGCAATCAACAAACTGTTAATTTGTACCAATAGAATGTTTCATTTTTCTGTACATCAGGGGTAAAGTGACATGGATATTTGTTACTGTTGTTATGTCAGAAAAAGAGAGGAATCTGTTACTGCAACAAGCTTACCTCTGAGCGGCAGGTTGAAAGGGGGTTGGTAAATCAAAGCTTGAACATCTGAACAAGCTGTCTGGTAAAAGTAGATGTGGAGTACCAAAGAACTCCCAGTTCTGAGAGTAATTGAGTGGATTTTTGAGCTGCCAGGATAGCAGGACTGGTGCCTAGCAATGCACTGGTTACAGAGGGCAGGCTGATGCTAAGTCTACGAGCTGTGTTGTAAGCAGCAGAAGCAAGTGGCTCTGCTTCTGGAGGGTTTCCATCCTTCATCCCCAGTGAAACCCGAGGACAGCAGTATCTCCCACCAGTGCTGCCGACTTTGCAAAATGGCATCTGTACTAGCTTTACTTCCGCACGCCTTTCCTGCGGGGAACGGTAATTCAGGTCTCCGTTCTCTGGCTACCTGCTTCTCTTTCCTGAAATACAGAGCAACACTGCATCTGCAAGCTGTTAGGGGAACGGGGGTGGACAGGCACAGCAGGATCACGCGAGGCCTGTGATGAAGGAACTGCTACTACTTCTTCAGGAAGTGAATGCAGTTGGTTTGGACTTTCTGCTCTTTGCAATGAGTAATTGATATGTGCCTGGGACTTTGTTTTCCTTCAGTGCTTGGAAAGAAAGTCTGGGAGGTGTCGGATGTGGGATATGCGTATTTACTGCTCAGGCCCTTGTCGGCTTGCTGTCAGTTACCCAGCCACGCTCTTAACACTTGCTGCATCCAGTGGTGTAAAAAAAGAAGCGGTAAGCACCCTGTTCTTGGAGCAGTGTCCTATAAAGAAAATGCTGTGGGACTGGGGAGTGAAGCAGCTGTAGATGAAGCAAGAAACAAAGCATGAGAAAGCGTGAGTGCCAGTCTCCGTGGCTTCCTGTGGGTATCCTGCCTGCAAAGTGGATTTATGATATAGGGAGGAATTGAGACTCAGAAGGGTAAGTTTATCTCCTGGTCTGGGAGACAGTGGACAAACTTTCATATTTATCTCTTTTGTTTCAGTTCGTGGCAATGCTGGTATATGTAGAAAAACGTGATACAGGTTCTGAGATAGATGCTTTTGCTGGTTTGGTCACCTTGCGTGCAGTGCTCCGGGGGCAGAGTTGGAGTGTGAATGAGAATACGTTTCTGCTGCACATCTGAAATGGGAATCTGTGCTGACTAGCGTGCTGAGTAACGATGGAGCATTACTGGGGTAAGCTCTGTTAAGAAGCAGAGCAGTGCTCAGAGTCTTGTCTTTTGTTTGCCTAAACAATTATAAGGGAGCTACAACTTTTTAGCTAGTTTCCTCCTAGATTTCCTTTTCTTGTCCCTTCTCCCAGTGACTGGTCTTTTCTTCACAAATTTTAAGGTTAAAGGACAGTTGGTGCCTCTTGTGTACCATCGCTCAAATCTATACATGTTTTCTGCCCTGGACACTGTTAAGTTTAAAGGTTGTTGGGAAGAATCAGCAGAATGGTGAAAGTACCTCAGAATGAAAGCTGTTTATCATTGACTGACTTAAGGGAGAGTTCAAGGTAGGAAGAACCCCAGGAGCCAAAAAATCAAAAGGATTGGTAAGACTTCAGAAAGTGGATTTTCCCCGTCTCTCTTGAATGACTTCCTGAGAGATGCAGGCATCCACGCAGCTCCCAAATCTAGCTTCTGCAGAGGCTACGGGATGAGGTAGGTAATGATTACCGTCAGTATTCCCACCAGGGAAGTGGTGGATTCCCCAGCATTGATCAGCAAGGTGCGGGGCCGTCTTGTCTAGACTGTGCTTTTGCCAGGAAAGGTTGGCCCGGATGATCCTTGAGGTCCCTTCCAACCTGGGTTTCTACGATTAATGTCAGTGCTGGAGAGTTGCAGGTGAGTGTGAGCATGAGGATGCTTCTTGGCAGACTCATTTTGCCAAGTTGTAGTTTCTGTTGCCCTCTCTCCATGAAATGTGATTCGGACAAAAACCAGCAGAGCTGGGTCTTAATCTGAGGTTGCATGTGGCGACTGGCCGGCAGACTCTGCCAAAAGGAAGGCATGTAATTCATTTTGCAGCAGCCGATCTGAGAAGCAAATGCTTGGTGCTGCTTTTTGCTTTGAGCTGGGGGTGCCTCACCGCTTCTTGTGCCTCGTATTCTTCTGTCCTCCTGCAGTCTTGAGTTCTTATGACCTGGTGTCTGTCACAACTGCTGACATTTGCTACGAAATAACAGGATGTGAGCCTATAATCCATTTTCTGTGCGTCTTCTGGGAGGACAGGATCCTTCCAGAGGGATTGTGGCTAGCCAGAGCTAGTGGTGTTGACAAGTTTATGTGGTTTTAAATGCAGAATTGACTACAGCCTTTCTAACTTAAATTTTTCCTATGTTTCAGTCTCAAGAGTTTCAAGCAGCATAGTTTTTGTTGGAAGAACAGAGCCCGATTATCTGTGATAGCAATGTTTATTCCCTCTATCTTGTTTCTCTTGCTTCTTTGTGCCATTAGCCAGATCCTAACTGAGGAGTGTGGCTTTCTGTGTAGAGGCGTTTGTGAGAGGAGAGGGGTAATCCACAGGATTCCTTCACAGGCTAAGCGTGATACCCAAGACAGGACTTAAAATAACGGTAAGGTCCCTGGGTAGTCAACCAAGAGAGGCAGGCATCTCCTAACTCCTTCCACTGGTGACAGAGACAGACAGGGGCAGTCGTGTTTCTGACCTAAATGCAGACACAAGTCCTGTTACTTCCTGCCTAACATCAGCAGTTTGGGGAGGAATCCTCAAACACAATTAAAATTGCAACGCCTCCAGTGACAGGCTTGTGATTACCTCTAATGCCAGGTCAGGTGTGTTAGACAAGAAGGCAGCAGGAGGAGGAAGTTCTGCTTTTGTCTCTAAGCCAGCTGCTGTCTCTGTATTTAGTGGTTTTTTCATTACCGTTTTGGTTTGGTGGTTGTTTTTTTGAGAGGCAGGCTGGATTTATCAGAAGGCTGTTTTTGTGAAGGAAAAAGGAAATTTAGGTGTGGGAAAGAGGTATAAAATTTATTAAAAATCTAGGACTTTTCTTGCAATCTTTTATTTTGGACAAAGCCTTGGTGAATGCTGATTCCAGCTGGTAGTGCAGCTGAATACTTTGCAGATACAAGTTTCCTGGTGCAGCTCTGACCTTTGCGTAGGGGCCTGTATCCCCTGTTGGGAGGTTCTAGAATTATAAGGATTTTCACCTAATAGCTCTATATTGCTTTATGAGATCTACTGCAAAGTAAATATTTGATGTTTCTCCTAACTATGGGTTTTTTTGGAGGTGCATAGGTATTCACAGCATGTTAAAATGCAATGAATCTGTTAGACAAGCATGCTGAAGTAGAGGAAGAAGTAAAAACGGAGAAATCATGGGGAAAGGCTTATTAAACACCTTCACTTCAGAGAAATGAAGCAAAATTGCTAGGTGAGTGGTGTGCTTTGTAGAAATGTATTCTGAGGGTGGTCTGTTTCAACTCAGTAAGTCTAATCTTTAAAATACTAGCTCTTGCTAAGAAATCAGTTGAATGCTCAATCTTCCAAGGGAATAAACCTCTTTAAACAGCAGCAGTGTGTGCTAACACTGGTAGCATGGTAGTGTTTGAGGGGGAAATTTCAAGAGAATGGTTTCAAGTGTCTTTGGATTCGATTTAGCATTCAAAAACATTGAGCATGTTCCCAATTAGGATTAAAAACATAAAGCAGTCATAGTTCACCTTGATCTGCTAAACCAGGAAGCCAAAAAGAAGGCGTAGTTCATGCCTGAAGATGAAGTGGACTTTATACATGCAAGACATCAGACTTAGTTGCTGTTTTACAACAAAATTGTGATGCCTCGCATCCTGTATTCCAGTCAGATTTTTTCAGTCAAATGTTGATTATTTCCATCCTGTTAATCAAGGACTAGGGAATGAGTCATGCGAAGCAAACTACATGCTAGAAGTAAAAGGATCATTTGGTTCAAAAGGCTTGATGCAAAATTAGAGATTTCAGGTTGGGAGGCACCTCAGGATATTTCTGGTCCCACCTGCTGCATAACATGGATTCAACACAGAGTCCACATCATGTTGCTCAGGGCTTTCTCCAGTCAGGTCTGGGCAAGCTCGAGAAGTGGGCCCATGGGAACCTCATGAGGTTCAACAAGGCCAAGTGCAAGGTCTTGCACCTGGGTCAGGGCAACCCCTGGCTGTGGGATGAAGAGATTGAGAGCAGCCCTGCAGAGAAGGACTTGGGGGTACTGGTGGATGAAAAACTGGACATGGGTCAGCAATTTGTGCTTGCAGCCTAGAAAGCTAGCGGTGTCCTGGGCCACATAAAAAGAAGCGTGGCCAGCAGGTTGAGGGAGGTGATTGCAGCCCCTCTACTCTGCTAAGACCCCACCTGGAGTATTGTGTCCAGCTCTGGGGTTCTTGGTACAAGAAAGACATGGACCTGTTAGAACAGGTCCAGAGGAGGCCGCAGAAATGTTCAGAGGGATGGAATGTCTCTGCTATGAGGAGGGGCTGAGAGAGTTGGGGTTGTTCAGCTCTGGGGAGGCCTTATTGCCACCTTTCAGTACTTAAAGGGGGCTCATAAGGAAGATGAGGACAGGCTTTTTAGTAGGGCCTGTTGCAACAGGACAAGGGCCAATGGTTTTAAACTAAAAGAGGGTAGATTCTAACTAGATATAAGGAAGTAATGTTTTACAATGAGGGTGGTGAAACACTGGAACAGGTTGCCCAGACCGGTGGTAGATCCCCCATCCCTGGAAACGTTCAAGGTCAGGTTGGAAGGGCTCTGAGCAACCTGATCTAGTTGAAGATGTCCCTGCTCATTGCAGGGGGGGTTAGACTAGATGACCTGTAAAGGTCCCTTCCAACCCAGACCATGCTAGGATTCTGTGGAGGCTGCACAGCCTTGCTGGGCCCCTCTTACAGTTCTTGACTATCATACTCTTGGGGAAAAATGCTGTTCCTGTATGCAGTCAGACCTCCCTGTTTCACTAGATGACCCCTGCCCCTCATCTTCCTGCTGTGCACCTCAGCAAGGAGGTTTGGTTTGCTTGAGAGCCTGTCTGTATACTGTAAGGCTGCTGCTGCTTCCCCACAGGGTTTTCTGTTCTCCAGGTGGACAAGTACTTTTCCCTTGGCTTGTCAGGTTTTGTGTTTCAGCCCCTGACCGTCTTGGTGGTCCCCCTTGGACTTGCTCAGACATGTTGACAACCTTCTTGTGGTGGTAGTCCAAAACTGGAGGGGGAATCCAAATGTCTAACAAGTGCTGAGTAAAGGACGTTAACAGTGTCCCTCTGTTTCCTGGCCCTGCTCCTGTGAATGGCCCCTCAGATGCTGTGGGCTTCCCTCACTGCCAGGGCACACTCCTGGCTCTCGATGTGCAGTTTGCTCTTCGCTGGGACTCCCAGCATAGCAGAGCTGCTCCCCAGCCAGTCCTTAGAGGACTGTCTGCTGCCTTTGCCAGCAGATGCTTGATAAATTCCCAGGCATCTCAGTGGTGCTGCTGGCTGGTGCTTAGGCAGCAGAAACCCACCTGAAACTAGACAGCAGTGCAAATGTATTTGGGTAAAAAGGAGTGGGTCAGAGCTTAGCCTAGAGCACAGGCCCTGCGGAGCACTCCAGGTGGCTTTGTGTACTAAAGCAGTGGCAAACCTGGAGTGCTGAGTGTAGCCAGCTGCTTGGAATTAATTTCTTCAGCACATTGTGACATTTCAAAAGGCATTTGAGTTCATTAAGGCCTAGTGTCACAGCAAGCACCAAAAAGTGAGATCAGGCGAACTGTACTTGGGAATTTTGGTTTTTAAGGGATGAACTTGCTCACATAGACATTTCAGCCAGTTCTGTTATCTTGCCAAAACATATCTGGAGATCAGCCATAAGCCAAAAAGAAACCACCTGTAGAAGCTATAAATGAGTGCAAAGACCTCAGGCTAACAGTGCTTGTGATGCTTTTTGCTGTAGCATAAGACCAGAAACATCCAGCTCAGATTCCTCAGGGTTATTACCAGGTGTACAATTCTGATTAAAGATGTGTTTGGGGGATTCTCCAAATGTGACTTTTAACGTGGTCCAATTTTGAAGCTAGTTTTCATAAAGCAGTTGCTGAGGTTTATGAGTGTCTATCTTGTAGTGCTTAGGGGAGATCAGAGCCAGCAAATAATCATCTTAGAAGACTTTATCAGAGGGAAATGTAAGCTGTTTTCAAATATTTGTGTCTTTACTTAGAGACAGTAGGAAATGTGATGAGAGTTTGAATGAAGGCTTGCTGAGCTGTGTCCTGTCTGGCTTGGCAGAGCTACACTCCAAATCTGTAAGAGGTAGTGGCTTCTTCGTCAGAGCAGATGGGGGCAGTTAGGCTGTTCAACATCGTGCGACAGAGAGGAGTGTGAATTAATGATAGAATTAATGATTTTTCTTGCTATTAAAGAGGTTGCAATGGGTGTTTCAGATCCCAAAGAAGAGAAGGAAGAAGAGGAAGTTTCCAGTGTCCTCAGCCATGGCTCTCCCGTCAGCACAGCCAGGCCAAGCAGAAGCTGGCGCAGCAGCAGGTCAGCCACTGCGGCCCGCCAGCGTGACACTGAGAATTCACGTGCCTCCAGATCCAAGACTGGTTCCCTGCAGCTTGTCTGCAAGTCAGAGCCAAACACAGACCAGCTTGAATACGGTACGTGGGAAGCCCTGGCATGAAAGTGTCTGGAGATAGTCAGGTCTTGGGAACCTTTGAAGGGAGCTGGATGTGGGCGTAACTTTGTGAGCTGTATGCAGACTGTGGCTGGTACAGGCGTGGTGCTTCTTGGTCATGAGTACCTTCTGCCACCAGCACTCCTGGCACTGAATGTCAACGGAGGTATCTTGAGACAGATGAGCTCACTGCAGCGAACACAGATTGAAACCTAATGGTGACTTTTCCTTTCAGAGGTCACAGAAGAGCATCGGTCTCCAGCTGGAATCAGGTAGGAAATTTTATTTTGTGGTATTTCTTCCTGTGTAATGTCTCATGAAGGGAAAATAAGGGCCTGAGGTGTTTTTTTTTAAAAAAAAAAGTGCTTCTTTTGAAAGATTCTATGGGATGGATAGTAGCTCTGTTTTCATTCAGTCCCGGACCTTTGTATTTTCAGTCCGGATTGCAGATGGACTGCAGATGTCAGGAGATACTGTAGAGAAATGGGCAGTGAGATTTGATGTGGGCACTTCACCTGGTGGCTTTTTTTCCTCAGGAGAAGATGCTGTAGTTAGGTGGGTTCACAAGAGGAGACTGCTCTGCCTAGCCTGCCTGTTTTGGCTGGCGTCATGCTCCTTAGTCAGAGCAAGCTGTTAGCTTTCCCCAGTCATGCTGAATGAGGAAGTGCTGTGTAATAGTGTCTTTCCCATCCCAGGGGATGATGCGTGAATATTCTTGCCGTAGTGCTTAGGCTGTTGCTGCTAGTCCTCTGTTCTCCTTTCTCCCAGCAGTGATGATGAGGAGATGCTCATCAGTGAGGAAGAAGTTCCCTTCAAAGATGATCCAAGAGATGAAACCTACAAGCCCCACCTAGAGAAGTATATTAGATTACGTACTTACTGTGTTTTTAGACCAAAAAAAATTGTGACATCTTAGTTGAATAAGCTTAATTTGACTGTCAGAACCTGTGCTAGCTGCTAAGGTGGAATGGCTCCCATTGGGCACACTGTTATCTAAATATTGCCCACAGCTATCAGGACTGTTCTTCTCTAACAGGCTAAAGCCGTAGAGCCCTGCTGGCTGCTGGGTTCTTCCTTAACCCTTGTTCATACTTCTGCTTAGAAGTAGGACTTGATAAATAGACCTGAACTTGGATCCAGTTTTTGCTTAAATATTTGAAAAAGCAGACAACGGAAAGAATATTGGAGTAATATGTTGTATGTGTATCTTTGTAGGGAAGCACCAAAGCAAAGGAGAAAAGCTAGCAAGGGGAAGGAGGAAAAAGAGAAACACAAAGAGATTAAAGTAGAAGTGAAAGAAGAGAGTGAGTTTCAGGAAGATGAAGAACCGCCAAGGAAGTGAGTACAATTCTGCAGTTATATGTAGCAGTGTGTATTGTATATTTTGCATTCTTGCTAGTGTGCAACCATGTTTTGTTGTCATTGGCTTCCCCTCTCCTCCTCTGGGCCTGAAAGATAATAGGGCAGAACCTTTTGTTCTGATACTAGGAAGCAGAACTTCTCTCTCGTACATGTTTGGCAAGATAAAATAGTTGGTATTTTCATTTAGTTTAAGTTGAGGGGTTTTTCTCCATACTGTGGTTTAGTCAGCCTACCTGGATATGGCCAGACAGTGTGAAATACTTCGCAGCATTCTCAAAACTAGTTTCTGTTGTGATGACTGAAGTGGATTAGACTGTATTAGAAAGCCAGTCAGAGAAGGCAACATCTCTTCTGTTGTGTGCCTGGAGGCAGACACGGGAATACTTTGTACGTGTCATGTGGTAAGTGTCCTCTTTGTATGTCTGGGACTAACATACCAGAGCTCAGAAAAAACAGCTGTGTCTTCTCTCCTTTTGGAGAAATAAAAGAACAAGCTTGCTACCTAGGCAGTCACTACTGCTTTGAGTGGAGACTCAAAACCTTTGGGTATGCTGTCACTGGAACTCAACACTGAAGCTTTCCTTCTGGCAGCTGAGGTAGACTGGATTTATGTGTCTTGTCAAAGCCATCCTTTGGTAAAAAGCAGTTTTTGTGCTTTTAGCTCCTCTGAGCAATTGGAACAAACGGGGCTCCCTCTGCTGGTCTGTGGCATGGGGCTCTGCACGCCTTCGTTTTCATTTCTCTTGCTGTTTCTAAGCTGTTGCAGAGCTGATTTACACTGGAGAGGAGTACGGATGCTGACATTTTGAGAAGTTTATTTTTTCTGTTAGAAATGGCTTTCTGAGGCTGGTGGTTATGTTGTTTGGATCAGACACTACTTTTGTGCATAATAAAACCTGTGCCTCTTCTGAAGGCTTTGGCTTGAATGCTGAGCGCCTGTTCTGCATGTTACTAGCATGGTCTTGCTATCAATAAAGATGTCTCAGTACAGGCTAGAAAAGATTTCCATCAATTCACTCTAAGGGGCTGCAGCAATATGATCAGTCAGGCACAATGTTCTGGGCAGAGGCATTGCTTGGGAGGGTGCGGTTTACATGTAAGCATGGCTCTGCTCAGACAGAGCATGGATTTTTGTCTTGGCAGGTGTGTAAGCTGCTATAGTTAATTCAGAGGACTGTAAAATGACTGCGAGGTCATTAATCCTGTTCTTCCCAGTCATGCAGATTGGTGTTCTTCACATGGTATGAAGTGCTACCCAGCAGAGCAGAGGAAATAGGGTGCACCATCAATTCTGGACTGTGTTGGCAAAATTACATGTTTATAAAAAATGCATTAGGAAATGGGAGGAGTCGTGAGAGCAAACCACATGAAGCATTTATTTGTCAAGAATCTTGCCTTCCTCTGAATCTGCCTCCAACTTGCACTCGATTGATTTTTCTAGAGCTTGCAGTTGATGAGACAATAGCTTGCTAACTGTCTGCGGCAGAAGCTTACGAGACCAGAATCTTGTGTGCTGTTGTGCAGCCTGGAGAGGGATGAATTTAATAAGGTCACAAGTTGTTTGGGCAGTTGCAGGTTTTTAAAAGAAGAAATGTGGAGTGTGTGATGCCTGGTTGAGGAGTTTTTAAAATAGCCCTTCCTCGCTCCATTGTGGCAGGAGAGTTGGCAATTTCTGACCGCAGCCTGTCGGGCTGTGGGTGTCTGATACCTGTTTACTGGTATCTGCACAGTTGTGAATAGTGGGCTGAGACACATCTGAGCGAGGCAACCGTGCTCAAAAATGTGTTGTATGCTAGACCTAGCAGGTAGTCACGCAACCGCAGCCTGGCTGTCTTGGCAGAGGCAGGGTGATTTGAGGTCTGCCACATGCCACCAAATGTCATGCAGAAAGAAGTGTCACCCAGGTATCAGCAGGGAGCGGTCTTCTGTGTGATGTGGCAGTTCTGCAAAATGCAGGGACAATTTGCATGGAGGCCTGATTACTTAACTTCTTTAGGGAACCTGCCCGTCTATTACAAGAGCGTTTCCTTAGAAACTCTTCAGGCGTTTTGACCCAGAGCAGGTGGCAGACTTGCCAGAGCAGCTGACTTGCCGGGTGCAGTGTTACTTTTCAGCCTAAAAGTGTAGAAGAGTTCTGTAGTATTTCTTATAGCATGCTCCTGCTTTATAGCATACACTTCAAAAACTCTGCCCACTACCAATGTAAAGAGGCTTCTTTCAGTTCTGTTTCTGTAACCCTGTTACAGGAGAGGAAGGAGGAGAAAGGATGACAAGAGCCCAAGGCTGCCCAAGAGAAGGTAAGTGGTCCCCTCTACTCGGTTCTGTTCTGGAGTCTTGCTTCCCTTGTGTCCTACACAGAGATGTTCATTGTCTCAGAGCTATCTCGCGCAGTATGGAGATCTGCCTTAAAGGGGCGGGGTGGGGGATAGCAGCATGCCTTGCCTTCCCTCCTTTCCTTCCTCCTTCTCCCTGTAGGTGTGGGCTTGATTTCTTCCAACTGAACCAGCCCCGCCTCCCCACTTCTGAGTTGATCCCTAGCCTGGCCATTGCCCAGCGATAAGGTCCTGGGGTTTTCTCAGCTCTGGGGAGAGCCCTCAAGTAGTGCTAGGAGTGGAGGGAACTCTTGGACAGAGCCTCCACCAGCATAGCTCGAACAGGAATATTGGAGCATAATCCTGTGCGCTCACATCACTGAGCTGCACTCACGCTCGTTTACCTTGCTGCTGCCCTGGCTTCAGATGCATCAGCTAACTACTTCGCCCTTCTCCTTGCTGACCTCTTAGGAAGAAGCCTCCGATACAGTACGTCCGCTGTGAGATGGAAGGCTGTGGCACAGTCTTGGCTCACCCACGTTACCTGCAGGTTGGTTGACTTTTCACCTCCCGAATGACATGTGTGTGGCCAGGGAAGGGCCGTTTCGAACAGGTAGCCGATCCTCCGCTGGCACTGAAGTACTCCTTTCTAATGTCTTTCTGTTAGACTTAATTGTGGCCACTTGTGGCCACGTGTGTCTCTTACCTGTCATGTTGCTAGATGTCCACATTTGTTTGGCTTTCTTCTCTCAGTGGAGATCAAAGCCTTTGTGTTCATGGTATAAGGGTGTCTTGTGAGTGATTGAAGTCTGGTGACCTGCTGGGGGCCATCTGCAGTCAATGTGTCTCAGCTGTTCTCTTAGCCATGTACAGAGAGAGTCTACAACCTTTCACTCTTCCTTTATAGCATCACATAAAGTACCAGCACTTACTGAAGAAAAAATATGTGTGTCCTCATCCCTCCTGTGGTCGGCTCTTTCGACTCCAGAAGCAGCTCCTGCGGCATGCCAAACACCATACAGGTACAGGGAGGTGGGAAACAGATACAAACTCCTCCTCAGGTCAGTGAACAGAGAGGGGAAAAAATGGAAAAGCCTCTAGGACTTCTGGGGAGGGTGAAGCCAAGGCAGCTGGCATAGATTTGCAGCAGCAGCAGGGTATTAATTCCTTCTGGATTACCATCTTTTAAGGAAATGAAAGAAATAGGCTGTAGAGCTTTTAATTCACCCCCTGGCAAGTATCACTCAGGGGTTCTGTAGAGGAATAAACCAAATCAAGCTTTATCCTAATTTGCCAGTCCTTCAGTATTGGTCAGAATGGATGATTAGCTCTTAGGAGAGTCTTAATCATGCCTTAACTCTCCAGATCAGCTGCTGTGGTGTATTGTGGGACGCCTCCTCCTTTGCTATGCCTGCTGGCTTCCCAGCCCTTCTAGTTCTGCTGCTTCTTGGGCAGCTTTACCTGCACCATGTGAGAGCTGGAAAAGGGAGCAGGTCTGTGGGAGAGTAATGCTCCAACTGGTGTTGCTTTTTAGATCAAAGGGATTACATCTGTGAGTACTGTGCCCGGGCGTTTAAGAGTTCTCATAACTTGGCGGTGCACCGAATGATCCACACGGGCGAGAAGCCCTTGCAGTGAGTACCTCTGCCTGTCTCTTGATCCCCTGCTTTGAGGGACCCTTGGGTACAGCTGTTCTGGGGCTGCACCCAGAGCAGGGGCAGCTCTGAAGTTGGGGCTGGAGCCTGTCTCTGGTGTCCCAGCTCTCCTTAAACACGCACCTGCAGGAGCGTTTGAGCTGCCACTTGTCTCGCCTGCTCCTTGAGGCGGTGACTCAGTCGAGATCTGAGGAACATAAGCCCTCTGTAAATAAAACTGGAAGAGCTGGAGCTACAGTGACACCCCATTTTAGTGGGCCCCTGCTGTTTTCCTGGGCTGCCTCTTGCTATTGCTGTCTCCCCAAGTGTGTGGGGTGTCCCTTTGTTGTGACCTCCTCCTTTTTCCCCCTCCCAGGTGTGAGATCTGTGGATTCACCTGCCGGCAGAAGGCTTCCCTCAACTGGCACATGAAGAAGCATGATGCGGACTCCTTCTACCAGTTCTCCTGCAACATTTGTGGCAAGAAATTTGAGAAGAAGGACAGCGTGGTGGCCCACAAAGCCAAGAGCCACCCCGAAGTGCTTATTGCCGAAGCACTGGCTGCCAACGCGGGTGCCCTGATCACCAGCACCGACATCCTGGGCACTAATCCCGAGGCCATCGCGCCGCCCACCGACGGGCAGGGCCTCCCCCTCCTTCCCGACCCCCTGGGAAGCGCTGCCCCGGCAGATTGCCTGCTGCTGAACCCCGACGGGATGCCGAAGACGTACTGCGGTGGGGCAGAGCGCGTGAGCCTGGTGGCTGACGGCAAGCTCTTCGTGGGCAGCGGCAGCAGCGCAAACCCGGAGGGGCTGGTCATGAACACAGAGATTCTGGGAGCCACCACAGAGGTGCTCATCGAAGATTCAGACTCCACTGGACCCTAGTGGGTGGGGAGCACGTGGGTGCTGGGACAGTTTGGACTCTGTATTTAAAAGGAGGAAAAAAAAAAGAGGCACTTACTGAAAGAGAGAAAAGTTAAACAAAACTTACAATACTAGTAAATAACCGAAGGGTCTGCTCCCCTCCAGCGTGGATCACAGCACATCCTCTCTCCCAAGCACTTCTCTCTCTCCCACTGCTCCTTTGTAGAAAGGGGCACATGCTGCCATTACCAGAGCAAGTTGGATTGAGCGACGGATTTCCCCAAGGGAGGGGAGACTGCTGAAACCCTTTGCTCTACCCCAAAGCAGATGCCTTTCTGGCTCCTTGACGTGGCCCCTCTCACAAACTAGAAAGCATTTGATGTGCTCTGGACAAGTTTCTTAGGACTCCCTCTCACCCCTGGTCCCAACTTCTATGCATCGCTGCACTCTGGTCCTTGCAGTCTCATTCTTTCCCCCGGGGCTGGGAGTTTGGCTTGGCACTTTAGGCCCCCTCAGCAGGGTGAGCTGTGAAACAGCGCACGTCCCTCTCCCCACCACGCTCCTCTGCTCCAGCTCTGGCAGGAAGTCGAGGGAACGCCCTGGCTCATAGATCATGTTTGCTTGGAGAGGCCCGGGGGCTACGGGAGCCCTGCGTGGGAGAGGCAAGGAGGAGCATCCCAGTTTGACGACAGTAATTTGCACTTTGAACATGCTTCGTTTTTGTGTTGTGGTAACAAGATTCCTTATTTATTGATTAAAAAAGGGTCGGTATTTTTTAGTTATGTTCTTAGGGGGTGGGGGCAGAAGGTGTTCAGGCTATTTCCCAGTAGGCTCCTTGGCCCTAGTGAGCGGCAGGGAGCACATCGTGCCATCATAACAGCAGCTGGAAGAGCTGAGGTGAAGGCAGCGTTGTGGAGTCAGATGTCTCTCGCAGCTTTTCCAGAGTAGAGGGAGAGCCCCTGGAGAAGAGCCCGTTTGCAGTGGGAGTCTCTGCAGCAGCGTTTTAGCAGGAGGATGAGGTGAGTGATGGAACAGCTGGCTGTTGTCTCCCT
The DNA here is from genome assembly GCF_047716275.1 of Strix uralensis. Classification (NCBI taxonomy): domain Eukaryota; kingdom Metazoa; phylum Chordata; class Aves; order Strigiformes; family Strigidae; genus Strix; species Strix uralensis. Next base: position 13,325,117 of record NC_133986.1, read on the forward strand.
CCCTCCCAGGTCGGCGTGAGCTCCTTGCATTAAATGCTCTTTTTGCCTCCCCCTTGCTCCCTAGCCTTTCGGGGAAGAACGTCATTAGTCAGGAACTTTGTTCTCGTGACTTAGGACGGTTGTGAGCTGCTTGCTGCTGGGGGATGTTGTCATCTGACTCTGCCTCTCCTTTCCAGGTCTAGACATATACAGAAGCAGGGACTGGATGTGGTTGTCTCAGGCTTGTTTATCCAAGGCAATAGACTGACGCAGGACTAAGGGGCTGTCGGCTTCTCTCCCTGCCCCCATTCTGGGGGGAGGGTGTTGTGCAGCCATGTTCTCAAAGCTTCGCTCTTCTGCTCAAGCACCCCTGCTTTCCCTGGAGTGTGGCGGTTCAAGTGTTGCCTGCTGGTGTAGTGAGGACAGCTCTGAGCCCTTGGAAAAGCTTACATAGAGTATGATGTGTCTGCTATGGAGACTTGGATCTTTTTTTGCTCTTATCTGAAACTTTGTGTGGAGATTCAGTGGCCTTGGATTCGTAGTGTTTTTGAAAGAGGTGAAGAATAACCTGGGCTTTTTGTTTGTTTTTTCAGTTGGGTTTATGTGGTTGGGAGCAGAGCTGAAGTATCTTGTCTGAGCGCAAGATCAGCTAAATTGGTCTGTAGGACACAGCAGTAGTTTGGCGAAATCGAGTACCTGGGGTCTGGAGAATGGCAATAAAACATGGGAGTTTAATTGGAAGCTTTTTCCAGGAAACTTACTCTGAACACCCACTCTGTCCCCTGTGCTGCCTGGAAATCCAGCTATGGCCCAAGCCTGACAGCATTTATTGGGCTATTTGTCCTGATTTGCCCCCTCCCTTCCCCCCTTACACTGATACCTTTGTCAGAACAAGGTGAAACACTTCTGGTGTTGGGGCGGTTCGTGGCTGAACAGTTTGCAACCCTGTTGTCTTGTGCCCTGGATGTGGGCATCCCACGTTCTTGCACCGTGGCAGCAGTGTGGCTCCCACGCCTGCAGGAGATGTGTCCAGCCATGCCTCTCCTGGAGAGGCTCCTGAACGCAGGTCTCCTGGGACAGTGCACGTCAGGTCTGTGGTGGTACGGTGTTAAACTAAACCAGTTTCTTCACTTGGGATGATCCAGTTTCTTGCTTGGATCAAATCGTTGTGATTTCCAGCAGGAAGCTTTCGGGTGGCCATCCGGTCCCTTCCCCTTGCAAACTGAAAAGCAGCAGCACAATGAGACTTGTTCAAACCCAGCTCTGATGGTTTCACCCACCAGCAGTGTGGGTCTTCTGTCCGGGGAGGCTTGGGGCTGCCCAAGCTGCCTCGTGTGGTGGCCTGCTCCCTGGCCTGGATGCTGGCCGCCGGTAGCAGCTGCGCTGGTGTCGCGGGGGTTGGCTGCGTCGTCCCCAGCGCTCGCTGTAGACCAGCCATGCTGCTGGAGCTGCTTCCCTGCCCCTGTGCCCGGTGGGAGGCGCAGAGCGGGCAGAGCCTTGCACAGAACACTAAACGGAGAGCTCGGGGTTTTGTTTTCTGAGGGATGGCACGATAAAATGCTTTTGGGTCAGGGGCTTGCTCACCTCTGGTGACGCAACGCTTGGCACCTGGCTGGGAGGTGAGGCAGGCTGCCTTGTCCAGCTCATTTGTTTCCCAGCCTGGACGCCTCCGCCAGTCCCCGCCTTGTCCTTCCATGCACACCTCTCGTAGCTCTCCTTTTTCTTTTTCTGGTCTCGGCCAGTTGCCTGTCTGTCCTCTAACCGCAGCCTGCTAACCCCTGATGCAGGAGAGACTGGCGTAGCTCCCTTCCCACTCCTCTTTGAAACCCTAAAACTGACACAGCCCTCCTGCAGCTCCTCCTCCCTTTGATGTCTCTCCTTCACTCGCATGCAGTTCGCTTCAATAAATTATTGTAGTAGTTTGCAATAAACTTTTTTGTATTTTTTTCTCTGTATTTATTTTTTTTTTCTCCTCCCGGGGAGGGAATGAGGGGGCGCAGGGCCCTTTGTCTGCTCTCTGCCCCCCGCAGAGCTCGCGGGTGCTGTGCCCGGCGCGGGCAGGGGCCTCTCCGTTGGCCCCGAGGCGCAGGGTTTGGGCCGGGGGGGCTGTGCCAGCTGGAGGTGGGGGGCTCTCGGAGCCCAGCAGCGCTTTCTGCAGTAGCCACCAGGTGGCAACGATGCTGCTGGGTTGGCCACCGGCCCTGGAGCTGGGGCAGTCCCCCCAGCCAGTCTGGGGCAAGGCTCTGTGTACTGTGACACTAAAGGGAAAGTGCTTTTCAACTCCTGTTTTCTCTCTTAATCTGGGTAATACATAACCAAAATAAACGTACTGAGGAAAAACCAAACCAGCTAAAAGGGCTGTTTTTGTCTTGGTGCATGCAGCTCACCTGTGGCGGGTGGCCGGCATTACCCTGGGGTGGCTGGGTCCTCCTCCCCTGCCCGCAGGACCCCCCTGCGAAAGGGGGGTTAGGCCTGGGGGACCCTGTCCCTTGCAGCCGTGGGGGAATAAGAGGGCTGGAGGCGGCCGGGCCGGGCCCCTGCAGCCTTCTGTCGGGGTTCAGGTTCCAGCCCAGCCTGCGGCCGGTGCTGGGGCTCCAGCCTGGGGGCTGCCCTCAGCCCCTCACGGGCCAACCCCCGGCGCTCTGCCCTGCTCCGGCCCCAGCCCGCTGCCCGGGCTGAGATGTTGAGCAATGTCCTGGCTTTGCTCGCCTCTTCCCGGCAGTGGTTTCCCGCGCTCTGGCATGAGCTGGGGGGATTAGCGTGCTGCTAATCTCACTGCAGAGCTGGGAGGGAGGAATGGGTCAGAGCCGGGGCTGGGAGCCTGTTGCCGCCGGGCGAGACCCTTCTGGGCAAGGCACTTGGAGTAGCGATGCGTGGGGGAATTAGAGAAATAATCTGTCGCTGTTGATCCCAGAGGCGGGAATTTGCAGCGTCGTGCCAGGCCCCAGGCACGGAAGAGGGGGAGAGCCAGGCCAGCGGACGTGTGAGCGGAGCTCCCAGCTGGAATGCACCAGCTCAGCAAGGGATTGTCCTCCCCGGGCCGGGCAGGCGCTGCGCCGTGAGCCTGGTGCCCGCCACAGCTGCCCGGGCCATGGCGGCAGCAGACAACACCTCAGCCGCCCTCCGGCGCCGTGACCTGTGCAGCCGAGGCATCCGCCTGGCTGGGAAGATGCGCTCGGACGTCGTCGACCTCCTGGACACCTACGTGAGTTTGCCCGGCTCCCTCCGGCTGACCGCGGGGCTGGCTCCTGCTACCAGGGGCCGGGGGGCTCCTGGCAGCTGTGCCGGGGCGCGAGGGCTCTGGCCCACGGTAGAGATGGAGGGTGAAATGCTGCCGGTGTCCGGGCCTTGGTACTGCCGGCTGATGCTTGGGCAAACCTTGAGCACCTGGCCTTGCGCTGCCCCGAATGCCAGTGCTGGAGCTGAATCGGGGCTCCCTGGAGCCGGTGCTGGCAGGGCTCGGGAGCCCCCCCATTTCTCAAGCCGCTGCTGATCCCTGTCTGCTGTCGCCCCGCAGGTGGAGCGGCAGGGCTTGGACGCCTCCGCCAGCGTGGCGGCGGTGGAGGGGGTGCCGGCGGCAGCGGTGGAGCGCTGGGACGAGCAGACGGGGACCCAGCGGCTGCTGGAGAACCTGGCGGCGTACCGGGCCTTCCGGGCCCTGCTGGCCCAGATGCTGGAGGAGCAGCAGGAGCAGCTGGGGGAGGCGGACGCCACCCTGGGCCGGGCGCTGGCAGCCGTCCTGCTCCAGGTCTCAGCCTTCACCTACCACCTCGAGGAGCTGCTGCGGCTGGAGAGCCGTGGGCCCCCCAGCGAGGAGGGGGCCGAGCCTCCCCCAGTCCCCCACCTCAGCCTCTTCGAGAGGAAGCTGCGTGGCCTGGGGGTGCTGCGGGAGCTGGCCCAGTGGGCTGTCAGGTCTACGCGGGACCTGCGGCAGCTCGCCAAGCCCAGCCCGGGCAGCAGCTCGGCTGCCAGCCTGGCTGAGAGCCCCTGAAGGCGGCCGGGGGGGTGGGGGTGCTCGGGTCCCACTGGGGCGTAGCGGGGGGCTCCTCACCCACCCCTGCGCAGGGCTGCCGACAGCAAAGGGGATGTTCAGAGAGGGGGATGGACGGGAGGGACCGTGTCATTAACCCCCAGGCCCCCCCCACTTTTGGTGCCACTCCCTGTGGGGAAACTGAGGCACAGACCACACGCTGCCCCAGAGGGAGCAGGGACCCCCAGGTGGGGTGAACCTCGGGGGTGGCTCAGGCTCTGCCTGCCGGGGGGTTGGAATTAGCCCCTGGGAAGCAGCTTTGCCGCTCACCCTGGGGCCCGGAGGCCCTGACCCTCAGTGGGGTGCAGCGGTGCACCTTCAAAATTCCTTTGAAATTCGGTCGCTGCCTGGCTTGCCATTGCCTGGTGCTGCCTCGGACGGATGGAAGCTGCCTCGGGGCTCTTGTGGAGACAAGGCAGGAGCGAAGGGACAGCAAAATACCGCCTGGTGAAAGGAGTCTTGGGACCTGACCCCCAGCTGCAAGATGCGAGGCTTTGCCTCCTTCACGTGGACTCTTTTCTCCCACCTGGCTCGCGTTTTCTGCACCTTGAATTTCTGCTCTAACTGCTTGGGGGCTTTTTCGGGAGGGGGGACTCTGGGGGCATGACCAGGAAGGAATTTCTTAACACTCAGACAAGGTAATGGAGAGGATCTTTTAGTTGAAAGCTGTGATTCCGAAGACCCTCTGCAAGGAGGTTTGTGCCTCCAGAGGTTATTTTGGGACTGGAAACGGCATGGAGGATTAAGCAGCCCCGACCACATCACTCACCCTGTGAAGGGGAACGCTGCGAGTTTTCGCAGCTGCCCGGGCCATGGTTTTCTTGCTGAATGGATGTGATGGCTGCTGGCTGCCGAGCAAATAAAAAGGCTGGGAGATCTACCGGGGTGATGTGTCTTCTTCGGGGAGGTGGTACAGTGGGACTCAACCTCACTGGAGAGCCTGGGCTGCCCCGTCCCCACCAGGGAAGGGTTGGTCCCAGTAGGGTGAGAGGTTTGTGGGGGACAGGACCCGCTGGGAGGCTGTGGGGATGATGAAGGAGGTGGGGATGAAGGAGATGGATGTGGTGGGAGGATGAGGAGGAGGTGGGGGGGGTCGCTGGGGTTGTCCCCCTTCCTGGTGTGGCCCTGCCTTCCTCCCTGACCTGTGAGAGGGAAGGCAACATGTGGGGATGCCAGAGGCACGGGGTGGGGACGAGGCTGGGGACGTGCCTGGCCGGCCCCGCACAAAGCGGCTTTGTTGCAGCACCGGTCACAGCGCCTGCCCCAGCGCCAGCGGCCTCTGCGTGGATGGGGGGGCCCTGGGCGCCGCGAGAGGACGAAGGGCGATGCTGAGGCAGAGCCCCCAGCACCCATCCTGTCCACCCCACCAGCCACATCGGGGTAGGCAGGGCCGCAGGGCTGGGGCTGCCCCACAGGGTCGTGGCAAAGGAGGTTTGGGGGTGCCTGGTTTTTTGGTGGGTGACGCTGGAGGGGAAGAATGTGCATCTCCTTCATCGCCACATTGCCTGGCCTCAGCTTTGCAGTTCAGACTCGATTATTTGCAGTGTTTCTGCTTCCCTGCACGTGGGAGTAACAATGTCTGGCCTTTATTTTTTTCAGAATTAGTCAAAGTGAGTCCCTTTCCCAGCAAGTATTTCTCCCTCTCCTGGTCTTGTCTGCTTTGTGTGCTTGAAGTCATCTTGCTTTTCTCCCCTTGCACCCTCATGCTCAGCACTGGCCCAGTGCTCGAATCCTCACCTACTTGCTGCCCCTCACTTTCCTGAAGGTGGGCACGTACATCTCAAACCTCTCACGTCCGGCTCTGGACCTTGTGACCCAAGCAGGCAGGAGCAGACCCCTTTTCACCCACTGCAGTAGCCCCAGGTACGAGGTGACCTTCACGTCCCAGGGAGCCGGCCCCAGCCCTGGCACAGGTCCCTGCAACTCGATCCTTCCAGATCAACTGCTGGCGGTGCTCCAAGCCTTGGCCTGCTGCAGTCGCGCTCCGGGAGTCCAAGTAGCAATGGGGATTGAAGGTGGACGATGATGTTGTTCCAGGGGCTTCCCTGGGTTGTGCCCAGCAGCGCAAATTGCTACTTTTGCAACCTTCCTTACTCCTACCTTGCCAGCAGTGCTGGGCACCTCTGTGTTTGCAAAGCACCCACAACGCTTTGAAATGGCCACCATAACCAGAAACAATGTGAAAAAGCGAACCATAACCCAAACCTTCATGGTCTGGCTGAGCAAGAGGCTCCAGGTCTCGAGCTTTCCCCACCAGCAAGCCCCCACCATGCAGTAGGGAGGTGCTGACGTCTGAGCCTGCTGGGTTTTAATGCTATTTTTCAGCTGCAGCACCAAAAGGAATCACTGGTAAACTGATTTGAGAAGAACAAGGGCATCTGATGGCCGATCTCCCCTGTTGCTCGGAGGCCCTTTGGACTTGCATTGCCACAGACTGAAGATAAGTTGATCCAGGTGGCTGAAGGTGACTGAAGCTGTTGATGTTGGAGACAGAGAGCTTGAGGGAAGGACAGTTGTACCCACATGGCTAATGCTGCTGAGGACCCCAGATGGCCTCCTGCAGACTAAAAACCCACCAAAAAACCATCTGAGATTGTGCTTTGGGAAGAGAGAAAGGATTTGCAGTGCTGTGGGAAGGGGGAAGGAGGGGGGTGCTGCGCTCCTGAATTGCAGTGGGGAAGGAGCCACCAAAACCAACCCACAGATGTGTTTCATTTCAAAAACCAAATGTTTGGGCTTAACGTGTGGTTGGGTTGGGCACACGTTGTGGGGTTGGAAAGGTTTTAAGCCAACCGAGGCTGCTCCCTGACCTCAGGCATGCAGCACTTGGGTGCTGGCGTCGGCGCTGGGCACTGGGAGAGAATAGATTCACCCCTTGCCAACTGTGCCGGAGGCAGGTAGGGTTCAGCTGTGCCGGTCCCACCGGCTCTCCCGTCCCCTTGCACCATCCCCTGCCAGCATTGCAGCGCTGGCTCCTGACTTTTTGATCCTGAGCCGGGGCGGGAATGTTCACCAACACTTTCCTTTTTTAATAGCAGGAAAACCTTTTCCTCCCGCCTGAGTCAGCAGAAAAGATTTCCCTGGGTTTCCCCATCGTGGCCTTGGCTGTACTCGCCTGCCCCAAAGGAACAGGTGAAAACGCACAGAAGCAGCTCTCTGCTGCTGCGCACCCTTCCTGGGAAGGGCAAGGAGCCCTCTCTTCCTGCAAGAAAACGTGCTTCAAGCGTGGCCCTGTGTGTCTCCAAGGGGGTGAGCTGGAAGGAGAGATTTGCCTGAACTTCTGCGGTTTGCCTCCTCCTCTCTCACCACAGTGCTCGCCAGCTGGCATCACTGCAGTTAGTCCCCACCTGTTTCTTCCCCCCCTTTTTTTTTCCTTCTTTCTCTTTTTTCCTCTATTTATATCTTGCCTGATGGTTTCTCACCACAAGTGTTGCTGTCGGACGCTTGGCGGGCTGGGCAGTGCCTGGGAAACAGGTTTGTCAGGAGAGGAGCTGCATGGCCGTGGGGACCTCAGCAACATCCTGCAGCAGCACTGTGGGTCCCCGTGTCCTGGGGACGAGTCGCCCTCCGAGCTGACACGAACCCACCCACGGTGCTGGGAAACCCCTGTGTGTGGGACGTGGATGCAATTTGTACAGTTCTCACTGAGCCAGGCAACGATGGGTGTTCCGTTTAATATCCAAGAAAATTAGTGTTTTGTGTGTCTGAGCACAGGAACACTAAATGAGGTGAGACCTAACGCCGGCACTTCCCTGATGTCAACACCCTGCTGTTCAGGGCTGCCCTGGGATGGTGCTCGTGGGGCTCAGCAAAAGAACAAGCTCAGAATGAACTTTGGGCTGTGGGGAAGGGTGAGCACCAGCTGCTCCGGTCCCAGGGAGTCACCACAAAGCAGAGGTGCCCGCGGAGCACGGCCAGCGGGAGGACGCAGGGTTTTGTTGCACCGGCTTCGGTTTGCACAGCAAAGGCACCGGGTCACCCAAGTGTAAGTTGGAGGAGCGTCCTGGAGGCCTCACAGTCGCATGCCAGGGTGAAGATGCGTGAAAAATCTCCCCAAAAAGCACTTCCCAGGGAAACTAAACCGTGGCAGGCAGGTGGGAGAGCTGGGGTACAGGAGCTGGGGTTACAGCCTGGGTGCCCCTCAAGGCACGCAGCAATTTTGGGCTTTGAACCCATTTCTGTGCACTGGGGGCCGTGGCCGGGGCAGCTCGCTGGGCTGTTCCCCGGGAGTGGCAGCCGCGGGTGGGGGTGGCCGAAGCTCTTGGACCACGTTTCTCTGTTGCGGCACATGGGGCAGCACCCCACTGCCCCAGCACCCCACTGCCCCAGCACCCCACTGCCCCCAGCACCCCACTGCCCCCAGTGCACCACTTCCTCCAGCACCCCACCGCCCCCAGCACCCCACTGCCCCCAGTGCACCACTGCCCCCAGCACCCCACCGCCCCAGCACCCCACCGCCCCCAGCACCCCACTGCCGCTGCTGCGGGGCTGGGGCCGGGCCGCGCCGCGGGCTCTCGGTGAGGGGTGTGGGAGCACCGGGAGGCCCTTGGGCTACAGGGCGGGGGTGCGGAGGGCACTGGGAGGGGTCCCAAGGTGCAGGGGGTGCGGGGACCCCGGGGTCTGAGGGGTGCGGGGCGCACCGGGTCCCGGGGGCGGGGCACAGTGTCCGCGGGGTGCGCAGGGCCGAGCCACCCCCCGTCCCCCCCCCGGCAATGGTTTCTCCCGGGCGCTCGGGGCCGCCGGGCCGGGGCCGGGCGCGGTGACGTCAGGGCGGCGCGGCCCCGCCCCCCGCGCGCGGGGCGGAGCCGGTCCCGCGGCGGCGCTGAGGGGCGGCCTCGGCTCCGCGCCCGCTCGGCGGCCCCGGGGCGGGGGCGGGCAGAGCCCTGCGCCGCGCCGAGCATGCGAGTGCCGGCGGGGCGGGCTGCAGCGGCCGCGGGGCGTCTGCGGCGGCCAGCCGGGGCCGGGGCCGGGGCCGGGGCCGGGGCCGGGCCGGGGCAGGCGGCGGGCCGGGGCGGGCCGCGGCGGCGGAGCCATGCTGCTGGCCTCGGCCGTGGTGGTGTGGGAATGGCTGAACGAGCACGGGCGGTGGCGGCCCTACAGCCCGGCCGTCAGCCACCACATCGAGGCGGTGGCCCGCGCCGGGCCGCGGGCGGGCGGCAGCGTGGTGCTGGGCCAGGCCGACAGCCGCCTGGCGCCCTACATCATCGACCTGCAGTCCATGCACCAGTTCCGCCAGGACACCGGTGAGTCCGCGCGCCTCGGCCCGGCCGGGCCCCGCGCCGGGCTCCCCGGGCTGCGGTTGCGCCGCCGTGCCCCGCCGGGTGCCGCGCAGGGCGCCCGGCAGCACCGGGCTCCCCGGCCGGGGCCCTGCGTCGCTCGGCGCCGCGCCGCCCGGTCCCTCGCTGCCGCGGCTCCCCGGCCTGGCACCGCGCCGTGCCGCCGGCTCCCGGGCTGCCCCGCCCGCTCGGGCGCTCTCCTGCCTGGCGCGGCCGAGCCGGGTTTGCGCTGCGCTGCCAGGGCCCGTGTTGCGCGGCGATGGTCGGTGTAGAGTCGCGCCGAGCAGCGCTTTACTGCCGGTGCTGCGCGGCGCCGCCTGACCTGGAATCGCGTTGCGCGGTGCTGCGCGGTGCTGCGCGGTGCTGCGCGGCCAGGCCCCGTGCTGCGCTGCACGGCCGGACCCGGGGCTGGGCTGCGCTGCCTTCCCCAGCCCCATGTGGCGGTGCTGCCTTGCCCTGCGTTACATCCCCTCGCCCGCCCTGCCGTCGCGTTGCTGGCTGGAGTGCGCCGCGCTGCTGGGTGCCCCGCTGCGTTATCCTGCCTGAGCCTGGATTGCGTTGCCTTGTCCCCTGCTGCGTCTGGACTTGCCGTGCGCTGCCCTGGAATTGCACAGCTCTGCTCCTCGCTGCCCAGTCCTGCGCTGCTGCCCAAGCCCCCGTGCGTTCCTGGTCCCTTACAGGGTCGTGCCGCCTGGTCTCCTCTCCCTGCTGTACCTCCCTGGGCTCTGTTGCACACTACAGCCTTTTCCTCTCCCAGCTTGCAGTCCCTTCATGCATGGAGCTCATCCACTGCAGACCCTTCCCAGGGCCCTGCCCCACCGTGCCCAGCTCCCTCTGTGCTACCCCTGAGCCATCGTCAACCCCAAAGGCCCAGTGCTGTACGGTGCTTGAGGGCCAAATCCTGCCCTGGGTCACAACAGCCCATGGGGGTGCCCAGGCTGGCAGCACAAGCAGGTGGGGGGATGCTCAGGAAGGGCACAGGCAGATGGGGTGGTCCCCAGGGTGGTGGCTTGGACAGGTAAAGGGGGGGGGTATTTGGGAGTGGAGGGGCGACGGGCAGGCATTGGGGCCCCCAAGGGTGGTGGGGGTGTGGAAGGATTCCCAAGGTGGTGGGGCACATATGGCCCTGGCAGTGTCTGGGATGTGGGGCACAGGCACCCATGGGGGAGAGGCTGGCTCAGGGGATTTGTGCCCCCCCCGCAACACCCCAGTGATGGCCGTGGGAAGGGGACCAGCCAATGTCCCTTGTCCCTGGGACAGGGGGTGCTGGGTGCAGAGGGGTGACCGAAGCGCTCTTTTGTCTTCCTTCCCCCAGCAGCCCTGGGAGCTGGCGGAGACCCTCCCCTGCCCGGGGGTGTGGGGACAAGGGACCTCTGCGTCGGGGCTGGGGGCCAGCCTCTGAGGACTATTGTTGCTGGGGAAGGAGGCCTGAAAGGGGGATTGTTCTGTCTCTCCCTGGGTTGCTGGGGATGTTGGTATTTTGGGTCATTAAACAGCTCTGATTTGGGGGGGTCGCGACCCTGGCAGGCCCTGAATAGCTATTGTCCCTTTCTCTTCCCCTGCTGAATGGGAGGCCGGCTGGCCGCGCTGGGCTGGGGGGACGCACGGCATTCCCACACCGCCGCCCGGGGACTGCCAGATGCAGCATGCCGCCGCTGCTGCCCTCCCCGCCTCGCGCCAGATTAGAATAAATCACCGCGCCGCTCCCCTCCGGCCCCGCTTTGTGCCGCCAGTGCTGGCGGCTTTTCTCCCCCGGGTGCCCCTTCGCAGGATGGGGATGGATGGCCTGGCTTGCCTTGGGTGCAGCTGCACCCCACTCTCCATAGTAGGTTGCTTGATGTGCACCTCTCTTTAGTGCTAATAAACAGCTTTTCCTTTTTACCTCACTTTTTCATGGGAAATGGTCCTGTGCGGGGACCGATGGTGGCGGCTGCTCCCAGCGAAGAGGTGGGGGTGAAAAGGGACTGAAATTCTTGCAGGCTTTGCAAGACAGGTGGTGAAAAGCTGAAGAGGCAGGCTTATTATTTCTTCTCTTTGAGCTTTCTTGTTCCTACCGCTGGCAGCAGGGCTGAGCCGTGGGGTTTTGCAGAAGAGCGTGGAGGCAGAGATACTTGTGAGCTCATCCCACCTATTAACCAAGCAACTCTGAGCGCTAATAGCATGCTCAGGATGGGACCCTGAGGCTGAGCCTGGCCACATTCAGCCTGCCTTGCTGTGCCGTGAAACGTCCCAGAAAGGAAGGCTTTCTCCTCATTGTAGGAGTTTCCAAAATTTGTGTCCGTGCTTTGAATGCATCTTAGTCGACTGGGAGTGGTGGGAAAGGAAATGCCTAGCAAAAATAAGGACGCAAGCCACAAAGCCTTCGTGCTTTGCGCTCTCATCCCACTCTTAACGCTTGCTGATAGGGAGCAGGAGCCAGGCATGGGGTCCTGCTTGAACTCTTTTGCTTGGCCTCGCAGGAAAACCCTCTGCGCCATGGGCTGGGTTTTCATCACGGGCCAGTTTGACATCTGCAGGTGGTGGGGCTGGTGTGAGCCCCACTCCCCTGCACGTGTGGGTGCCTGTGAGTGTCACCACTGTGGGGCTCAGAGCTGCTGCTTAAATCTTTTATTCCCCGGTTCCAGTCCAGAACCAAGGGGGAGATAGGGCCATGGTGGGCACTGAAGGAGTCTGGTGCCTACATGCCTGATTTCATCAGGCTCCCACGGGAGGTCCCTGGGAGCAAGTTGGAGCGGCCGAGCTTGTGGTTCTGTGTATCCCCATCAGGGCTGAGCGGCTGCAGGCTGGGGCTGGGAGGGTGGCCACCACCATAGGCTGATGGGGGTGAATTCTGCCCTTTCCTCACCCCAGTCATGCTGGGGGTGCACCCCAGTGCCGTGCACACAGGCCAGGGGCTCCTTGGCCTTTTGGGTGTGCCGGCAGCAGGGCGGCTTGCAGGCAGTGGCCTGGGGAAACCAAGGCACACCATTCCCCTGGCAGGGCGGGGACAAAAGCTGAGCCGGAAAGCTGTCCTGTCCCCATGCCGAACGGCACCGGCTGGGCAGGTTGGGGTGGTTTCACTCCCTGCCCACAGGTGGGTGCGGGTGCCAGGGTCTGACAGCACCTCTCACCCTCCCTCAGGCACTATCCGCCCTGTCCGGCGCAGCTACTACGACCCATCCTCAGCACCAGGCAAGGGAGTCGTGTGGGAGTGGGAGAACGACAGCGGGTCGTGGACGCCCTATGACATGGACGTGGGCATCACCATCCAGCGCGCCTACGAGAAGCAGCACCCCTGGGTGGACCTGAGCGCCATCGGCTTCTGCTATGTCATCGACTTTGCCACCATGGGCCAGATCAACAGGCAGACCCAGCGCAAGCGCCGCGTCCGCCGCCGCCTTGACATGGTCTACCCGCTGGTCTCGGGCACCCTGCCCAAGTCACAGTCCTGGCCGGCCAGCCCTGGGGCGGCGACAGCTCCCCCGGTCCCTGCCTGCGCCTGTCCCCAGTGCCTCCTAGTCATGAGCGTCAAAGCCACCGTCTCGGCCGCTGGCCCCGGCACAGCCACCCTGCAGCCCCGCAAAGCACCCCCTGCGCCACCCACCGCCCCCAAAGCCCCAGTGCCGGCCCCAGGGGCCAAGGCGCCTGACGGCACAGCCGTGGTGCGTGGCTCGCTGAAGCCGCTGGCAGCCCAAGGGGGTCGGCGGCAGGCAGCCAGCACGCCCGCCCTGAGCTCGGCCAGCTCCGCCGCCAGCCCCCCGGGCGCAGGCAGCAGCAAGGTGTCTCGTCCCAGCCTCGGCACCCTGAACCGCAGCCACCTCCAGCGCCTGGCCATCGCCCAGTCCCGGGTGCTCATTGCGTCTGGGTGAGTCCTGCCGTGTGCAAGCGAGAGGGTAGTTCAGGGAAGAACAGGGGCAGTGTGGGGTTTTTTTTTTTCCCCCTCTCCACGGCACAGAGGGGCTGCAGCCCCGTGGGGTTCCCCGCTGCAGGGGTGCTGTCACCCATGAGCCTGGTGGGAGACAGACCTCCCCAACCTCCTGTGGGCAGAGGACTCTGCTGGGCCCCTTGCCTTCCCCACGGGTGCCTGGGGAGTAGAGCAGGGACGAGGTGGCTCCTGCATCTCAATGAGTAGGCTGAGGCTGCTCTTTCTCTCGGTGGCAGGGGATGGGTAGGGGACTGCGAAAGGCCCAAAGAAAAGCCATTCAGGCCCCATGAGAAAGGGTCCCTCCAGACCCCCACCCTCCAAAGACACTTATTTTTTTTTTGAGGGGGTGGGCATTTAATGAGCCTGTTTCTCCCCTTTGTCTGGCTCTGCCGTCAGCCTTCTGTCACAGCCTGGCCCCTTTCCTTTCCATCTCCGTCCTCCCCCTTCCCTCCACTCCTGACCCGCCGGGAAACTTTCCCATGGAAGAGAGCCCCAAGGGGAGGGGCGGGGGGGGGAAAAGAGCTGCGGTAGCGATGTGGCCATAGGAGAAAAGAGGGAAAAAAACAACAGACCGGCCCAGGGAGCGGTGACAAAAAGGGGCCGTGAATGGAGACGCAGGCGGGGTTTCTAAAGAGCAAGAGAAAAGGCGGCAGTGGGGCAGGGGGGGCATGTCGCCCCGTCAGGGGATTCTCTGTTTCCAGCCAGGGCCTGTGCAGTTGCTCAGGCAACTATTATCTGGCCCCTGCTGGCCCCTGGGGGCTGTGGGGACATGGGTACCTGCTGCCAGCCCTGATGTGGTCTCTGCTGGCTCCTCGCAGGGTCCCCACCGTCCCTGTGAAGAACCTGACTGGCTCCAGCCCCGTCAACCCAGCACTGGCAGGTGAGGATGGGGCCGCAGCGGGGTGCCTGGTGCCCGTAGGTGCTGGCCTCCCTAGGGGACAGTCTGCCCCAGTGGGGTGGTTTTGGGGGAACATCTGGGGTTTGGGGTGATGCTGGTTCCTCAGTGCCGTTTCGAACCTCCTTGCCTAGGGATCACGGGGATCCTGATGAGTGCGGCCGGGCTGCCCGTCTGCCTGACACGGCCTCCCAAACTGGTGCTGCACCCCCCACCCGTCAGCAAAAGTGAGATCCAGTCTATCCCCGGCATCTCCCACACCTGCCGCAAGACCACCAAGAAACAGGCCAAGAAGGGTGAGAGGCGCTTTGCTACTTGGCCCCTGTTCCTGTCCCCGCTTCCCTACCTGGTTCCCATGTCCCCCCCGTCCCTTCCTGCTGCCCCCAGCAGTGGGTTTCCCTCGTGTTGCCCCCCAGCCCCTCTGACTCTTGCTGTCCTGCAGGTAAAACCCCGGAGGAGGTACTGAAGAAATACCTGCAGAAGGTGCGGCATCCGCCGGATGAGGTGCGAGCAGTGGGGGCCACGCTAGGGTGTTGCCAGGGTACTTTGGTCTGGGAGGAGCGACTGGGGACACGGGCGATGCCCCTGTGCCGTGCCGGGGTCTCCTGCTGCCTCCCGTGGCTCTGCCCTGTCCTGCTCCGAAGAGCCCGTGTTGGCCGGCCCCTGCGGTGGCCCAGGGTGACGACATGGCACCAGGGGTGGGTGTTGGTCCCTGGGCAAATGCAGGGCAGCTCGTGAGCTGAGTGTCCTCAGCAAGGCTCTGGCTGCATCCGTCCATCTGACCCCTCCTCCCTTCTGTGCAGGACTGCACCATCTGCATGGAGCGCCTCTCCGCACCCTCCGGCTACAAGGGACCCCAGCCGGCCGTCAAGCCCGACCTGGTGGGGAAGCTGGTGAAATGCGGCCACGTCTTCCACCTCCACTGCCTGGTCGCCATGTACAACAATGGCAACAAGGTGCGAGGCAGCAGCCCTGGGCATGCCTGAGCCCCCAGCTCAGTGACTGCTGCTGAGCTCTACCTGCCCTCCGCGGGACGCTGCTCGAGTCCTGCTGTCCTGGAGGGCTCTGACCTCCCCACTCTGATAGAGTGTTTAATTTTTATCAGCAGCAAGCACTTTGGGACTGCTAAATCAGAAAACAGGGTTGCGTGGATGTTTTTTCCCCCCACTATGCCCAGTTTTATGTCCTTGCTTTCCTTCCCAGGGTTAGTGGCGGTGAACCTTGATCCGTGAATGTTTGAGCAGAGCTACCTGGCATCTGGCGCTGGGCAGTGCTTTTGCAGCGACAGGTGGGCTTTTCTGAGCCCCCTGCAAATGGCCCTTGTGCTCGACATTCCTGGAAAATGCATTTCACGTTGCTTGAGGTTTTTTAATAGCTGTTATCTTTCCCTCTTTGAAAAAGAAACCAAAACCAAACCCAAAACAGAGGTAGGGAAAGTATCAAGGACTGTGAAACTGCTGAATAGAAATGCAGACCTCAGGTTTTTGGCTAAAGTTGGATTGCTGTAGCAAATTCTCACAGTCCTAGCCCCTGCTTCCTGAGTGTTTTTGAAATGGCTGTTTTCGTGATGAAAACAGTTTTCAGTGCTGCTCAGGGACAAAGTGCCCAGTCTGGCTGGGTGCTGGGGAATACCACTTTCATTATGTTCCTCTCTTTTCCTGCTCTCAGGATGGAAGCCTACAGTGTCCTACCTGCAAAACCATCTATGGGGTGAAGACGGGGACACAGCCCCCAGGGAAGATGGAGTATCACATCATCCCTCACGCACTGCCTGGCCACTCTGACTGCAAAACCATCCGCATCATCTACAACATCCCCCCAGGGGTGCAGGTGCGGCCCAGCCCTATGCCCAGGGGGGTGCATGGGTGGTCCCCTGTCGAGGCTGGTGGCCCTTGTCACTGCTGCATCACCACTGGGTCATGCTGCAGTTCATGCCTTGAGTGAGGGCTCTGCATTCAATGATGTCTTGGGAGCTGCATGTCCATAAGGATGTTGTGGGAAGCCTGGGGTATGTCTGCATGAAAGTGTTGGCCACATCTGCTCAGTGGCCGGGGGGATGGTGGTGTTTAGGGCCACCGTGCTGGAGTGTGGCCACCCAGCACAGCAGCGAGCAGCTCTGCATCCACTGAGGTTGGGGGGTTACCTTGTGCCCAGAGCATCCTTTTGAGTTCCAGAAGGGTATTGTTCCTCTCCCATTCCACACACTGCAGGGACCGGAGCATCCAAACCCCGGGAAGAGCTTCACCGCCCGTGGCTTCCCCCGGCACTGCTACTTGCCGGACAGCGAGAAGGGCAGAAAGGTGAGGGGCTCACCCAGGCAGCTCGAGCTGGCCAAGGCATGCCTAAGGGCATATTGAGGGGGAGAGGGCGTGAGCAGCTATCTGAAGCATGGGGAAAAGCAGATGGGGCTTATGCAGGCAGATCGGGGTGGAGGTTTTCCCCATAGCCCATCTGGCATGCTCTGCAGGAGCCCAGCAACATTCCTGTGTGCTGGGGGACTTCTGCAGCCTGGTCCCGCTGTTTTGGTTGGAGTCAGACCCCATGCTGGGATCCTGAGCTCCCTGGGAGGGCTCGGCTCTGGGTTGCCCACATTGCCGTGGCATACCAGGATCAGGCGTGCCCTGAGCAGAAGTGGGTTCTTTCACCCCGTGTTTGCCTTGCTGCCTGCCCTGTTTTTCCCTTCCACAGGTACTGAAGTTGCTGCTGGTAGCCTGGGACCGGCGCTTGATCTTCGCCATCGGGACCTCCAGCACCACAGGCGAGTCGGACACGGTGATCTGGAACGAGATCCACCACAAGACAGAGTTTGGCTCCAACCTCACCGGCCACGGCTACCCTGACATCAACTACCTGGACAATGTCCTGGCTGAGCTTGCGGCCCAGGGCATCACGGAGGAGAGCCTGGTGCAGGAGAAGGACTGAGACCACGGCAGGGAGGCAAGGGAAGGGGTGCCCGTGCCCCCAAGGATAAAGCTGCTGGAGAAACCTGCCTGGGGGCTTTGCAGGGGGCACCCGAAGCCCCCTGCTGCCGGTGGCACCTGCCAAGTGAGAGCATCCCCAGGCTGGCCGGGAATGCGGGAGAAGGCCCTTTCGGCCATCCCCTTCACTCCCGCGAGGGGAGGGAGCCTCCCCCCACAGAGCCGCGGGGCTTCATGCTGGCCTGGCCATCTCCTCCAGCCGGTGTCCTATCCCCGCTGCCGCCGTGCCGAGGGCTTTGGGGGTGCCAGGCTCCCCTCCCTCCTCGTCCATCGGGCGGTCCCAGCCTGGCGCAATGCCCTTGACACCCACCTGGGGCTGGGACCTGGCCTGGGGTGGGAGCGGGAGCCGTGGGAGTCCCCCTCGCTCTGCCTCATCCTTCTGACGTCTGTTCGTTCGTTTGTCCTGTCCGGTACCTCCCCACTGGTCTCCTGTGTCCCCAGAGGTTGCGGGGGCCCGGCCTGCCTCGGCTGGCCCCCCAGCCCTGTGTCCCCTTGTCCTCTTGGCTGTGTCTGAGCTGTGCCCTGCAGGGTCCACTTGTCTGGGCTGGCGGTCCACCCCCCGCCCCGGCCCTGTGCTGGGGAGGGGTAGGCGGGTGGTAGGAAGTGAAGGGGGGGAGGCACGTTTCCTGGCCTGACTCCCACCCCCCATCTAGTGGGTTCCTTGAACTGTTTGTATGGGGGCGTCCCCGTGTTGAATTTTTATATACCTCATGTTTTGGGGTTTTGTGGTGTATGTGTACATATAGGTGGTGGTGTTTCGGGAGGTGGCCTGTGTGCTGGGAGAATGTGGTGCTGTGGCCAGACTGGGGGCTGAGCCCGGTGGCCATCAGGGAGGGGAAGCGGGATGGGGGTAGCACCACTCCCCTACTGCGGGGACCCCCCGCCCCAAAGGGGGTCAGTGCCCCATGGTGGGGCTGTCGCCTGTGGGTCCCCGTGGGGCCAGACGCGGGTGTGGGTGGGAACAGTTCCCCTTCTTGCTGGGGAGGCCCTGGGGAGGCGGGGAGGAGGCAGCTGGCTGGCAGTGAGCTGGCACAGTGGTTTTGGGCTGGGGCCGGGGGGGTTGGCATGGGGAGGGGAGTGTGGGTGGTGGTTGTGGGGTTGCATGGCATCTTGGGGTCCCTGCAGTCCCCAGGGGACTTCATAGGGCCTCTCAGAGCCAGCTGCGATGGGGTGCCTGGGAGGTCCCCACAGCTGTGGGGGCTGGCTGTGCTCCTGTCCTGGGAGACCCCCGGGCTTGGAGAGCAGAGTGGGGGGCAGCACCCGCCACTGCCCAGGCTGCCCCCAGCCCTGCACTGTTGCTTCCTGGGGGCTTGGGGCCTCCTAGCCCGTTTTGTTGCATTCCCTTCTTGGTTTTCCTGGGGGGGTCACCTTGCCCTCTGTGCCAGGTGACGGTGGTGCAGGAGGGAGACCTGTCCTGCTGTGCATCGTTCTGTTGTCGTTGTTTTTCCTCTCCCCAGCCTGGGGGGTGTGTTGCCCCTAGCTGGCCGCCCCATGGAGGTGGGGGGGGGTGGGGGTCAATAAAAGAGATGGCAGGGGACGTTCGCTGTCCCTGCATGGCCTGGCCTCTCTGTTGTCTTCTGTCCGTCGTCTGTGTGGCCAGGCGAGCGAGGGGGCACCGTGGGCAGGGCGAGGCGCCCCTTGTCCCCCTCAGTCGCCTTTGCACCGGTCTGTTCCCAGCTGTCCTTAGCATGGGATGTTATTTTCTACCTCAAGGCAGAAAAACCTCTTTCCCCATGAAAATCCCCATTTTGGGTGGCTCTGAAGCCAGGGGAGCTGCGGCAGTGCGATTTCTCCTCCACCTGAGCCCCGGGCTTCCCCCGTTTGCAGAAAAACCCTGGCTGGAGCTATGCAAAACCCTCCTGTGATCTGAGGGAGGAAGGGGGTTTCCCCCACCCTCCCTGCGTGCCGGCCGGACAGCTCTTAACGTGACACAGTCTTTTCATAACATGACTTTTTTAATGCTGTGTTGCCTACGCAATTAGTTGCTGGCTGAAATAAAACAGATCCGTGCCTCTCTGCATGTGTGTGTATATCTATCCCGATAGATATACATGGAGACAGGGGTTGCCCTCCAGCTGCAGGGGACAGAAATTGGTGGCTAACCCCGTGCACGTCTCCACGGGGCCGCCCCG
Organism: Strix uralensis; assembly: GCF_047716275.1. Lineage (NCBI taxonomy): Eukaryota > Metazoa > Chordata > Aves > Strigiformes > Strigidae > Strix > Strix uralensis. Next base: position 13,344,311 of record NC_133986.1, read on the forward strand.
CTCCCTCCTTTCCTGCAAGGCGAAGCATTGATAATGCCGACTGCGCCGGCCCTAGGTGCCTGCAGTAGCTGGGGGGACTTTCTGGGCTTGCAGGGCTGGAGGTCTTTTCCCAGGAGTCAGGCCCCAGCATGCATCCTCACCCAGTGTTTTTACAAGTAGCAAGTCTCCACCCGGGATGGGCAGGAGTCCTGCGGGTGTTTTTGTGTGTCAGGGGAGAGTAGGGGGGGTTGTGCAGCTTCCCCTGGCTTTTTGGGGCCAGCCTGGGGGAAAGAAGATACAGCTGTGCTCAGGGTTTCCTTCTCCTTGGGCACCCCAGTGTCCCCAGCAGCTGGCTGAAGGGCCATGGGCCCCCTTTTTTGGTTTTGGGGCAGGGGGACAGCTGGGGCATGGTTTGCAGTGGAAGGGAAACTCATTCATCTCTGAAGGGGCAGAGCTCCGGGACTGTTTGGAGGGAGGAGATGCCACTGTGGAGGTGCAGGGGCTGATGACAGGTTGACCCTGGGAGTTGGCCTCCAAGGTCAGCCAGAGGGGGATGTCTGAAGGGCCACAGAGCCTCCCAGGTGCGCGAGGCTGGAGCTTGGGGATGCGGTGGAGGACAAGAGCGTGTGTTACCCCATGGAGGGGTGAGCCTGGGCCCCCCCTGAGGAGAGAGACCCTTGGCTCCGGGGGGTGGGGGGCAGGGGGCTGGTGGCGCAGCGCAGCTTTGCCCCTGGAAGGGGCGTTGGGCAGGGGGCTTTGCCAGGGTTTGGGGCACAAGGCATCGCCTGGCAACTGCGGGGGGATGGGATGCTCACGCCATCAGCACCTCGGGCTCTCGCTGGTACCCCTCGCCCACGCTCAGCACAGTGCTGTCCTCGGGGCTCGCGGCGGCCGCGCTGTCCCCTTCGCCCATCGCGCGGTACCCCCTCACCTTGTACCTCTGGCGGCTGTAGTAGACCATGGCCAGGGTGGTGGCCAGCCCTGCCAGGACTGCCGCGGTGATGCCAGCCACCTCGCCCCCTGTCAGCCCCTGGCTCCTCACCATCTCTGCCGTGTGCTGGATCTCTTCCGGCTGCGCCAGCCGCCACACGTGGTTCTGCCCATCCCTGACCCAGGCGCTGTCCCCATCCCCGCTGCTCACCAGCACGGTGTCGATGGCCGGCAGGTTGGTGGGGGGCCGGGTGAAGGGTGGCAGGCGGGCGGGCGGCAGGGAGCCCCCTGTGAAGACACCAGCCCGGACGCAGTACTGCACCTGGCAGCTATCGCTGATGAGCGCCAAGTGCTGGCTGAAGCCTGGGGGGCAGCTTTTGGCGTGGGGGTCCTCGGCAGTGCCCTGGTGCTGCCCCACCAAGGGGTTCCCTGCCTGGCAGCTGAAGAAGCCCCCAAAGGGCACTGCATACTGGCCACCCACCTCATAATCCTGGCTCACACACACCCTGAGCTCATCAAAGAGCTTCAGCGGGAAGTACCCTGAGGGGCAGGACTGAGCACCAGTGATGGAGTTGGCGCTGTGGGCGCTGAACAGCCCCCCAAAGAGGTATCCTGAGCCTGGGGCCACCGGCCCGCTCGCGGCGCACCAGTAGGCGCTGAATTGCACCCGGGAGAGCCAGAAGATGTCCTGGCACACGCGGTGGCAGAAGATGCCCAAGGTGCACTTGTTGTGGCACTCCAGATGGCTGTGTCCTTCCTCCCGCTCCTGCGTGCCCAGCAGCACTGGAGTGTAGGTGGTGGGGCAGGAAAAAGCCCCAGTGAGGGGGTTCCTCTGCTCCAGTGCCCGGCACAGCGTGCTGGTGTCGGGGCCAGCCAGCCCGGCACACTCCTGGAAGACTCCCCCGAAGGTGAAGTTGGTCATGACACCCTCGCAGGAGCCATCATCAGCATTGGCATGGAAGTTGAAGTTGGGCGAGGTGACATCAGTGCAGCCCGGGTAGGTATTGAAGGTGTAGTAGCGGCGGATAGCCATCTCCACTCGCCTGGCCAGCTTCTTCACCATGGGGGTGGGCAGCTCTGGCAGGGTGCTGGGGTTGATGAAGAAGTACAGGGGCAGCCCTGAGCGGTCGAGAGCCACCAGCTGGTTTCTGATCCCCTCCTGCCAGGTCTTTAGGGTGATACCTGGGTAAAAGGGGGTGCCACCGATGCTCTCTACCCTAGAGTTGGTGCGGTTCTCTAGATACTGCTTGGTGAAGCCAGAGCTGATGTCCAGGGACTCCTCGCTTTTCACGCTGATGATGCTGTGGAAGGCCACGCCTGCCGAGGCGGTGACTGCACTCCGTGTGGCCCAGCTGTCCTTCAGGAAGGTGGCCTTGATCTGATCCTCCTGTACCAAGCTGGCTCCAGCGTCCACAGAGGTGATGGTGTGGGTGCCATAGTTAAGCACCAGCACCTCAGCCAGAAAATCAGCCATCCGCGTCTGGTTGTTCTCCAGGTGGCTGGCAATCATCATCAGCTGCTTCTTGAAGCCCTTGTCCAGGACTGTCCCTGGGTTGATCTTGGCTGTGTAAACCAGGTTCCTGACTTGCACTCGGGTGGTGACAGCATGGTCTTTCACTTGGTGGGTCTTGGTCCGGTGGAAGTCATAGGAGAACTTGCCATTGATGGAGGAGAAGAGGCACAGCTCCAGGTTGATGGAGGCAGAGGTGATGCTTTGGTAATCTTTCCAGGACTCGATGATCTCGGAGTTGAAGTCCAGGTTGCTCTGCTTGCGAGGGATAGTGAAGATCTCATCTGGGATGATATAAGATCCGTCTTCTGTGGTCTTACACAGTGAGTAGCCCAGGTTGATAACTCTGCCCATATCCAAATTCCTGAGGTTATCCCAGCCCCCCCCCGGCAGGACTTCCAGACTTGGGAGCTTCAGGGCCTGCTTGCACTCCGAAAACCCCGCAGAGGAGGACAGCTCCTGGGACTGCTCAGCCCCTCTCACCCAAGCCACTGACACCCAGGCGAGCAGGACCCCCCACAGCACCCAGCCCATGGCTGAATCGGCACAGGGCCCTCACCAGACGTCCGAGCGGTGAGGCGGGAGCTGAGGAAATGAGCTGACTGGGGTTGCAGCTGCTGGGTGGTTCCTCCTTTTGGGGGTTGAATTAACAAAAGGGAAAGGAGAAGTGAGAACTGATGAAGGTGAGAAATGACCGAATGCATCTGAGACAAGCGGGTGGGAAGCAGAAAACAGAAGTGCCCGGAGCTCATTGCCTCCCTGTTGCAAAAGCTCCTTCTCCCCATGAAAGCTGCTCTGCTGGGGATGGAGCAGGGAGAAATCTGTGTGAATCTCCCTTGGCCAGTGCTTGGGTGACTCCCCCAGATGAATCCCCCTTGTCCCTGGGTGACCCTGACTCCTTTGTGTCATACAAGGGTCCTGTCCCCAGCCCTATGGCCTTGGGGTCCCACTCTCATGACGGGGTGAGATCTGTCCCTGGTTACATGGGCTTTGTCACTGACTCTGAGGCTTTCCTCCGTGGCAAAGTTGAGGTGAGGAGAGGAAGCGTGGAGGTGGTGCAGTGTGGTTTCGGTGTGGGGGACAGTGCACAGCTTGTCTCTCTTCTCTCATGGGGAAGAGGCTGCCCAAGACCCTGGGGCAGGCACTGGTGAGTTTGGAGGTTCCCCCTCATGGGGACCAGCCCGTGGCACAGGTGTTAGTCCCCCCATACCAACATGTACATTAGGCCCCTCTGCAGCCTCCTCCACTCCATCCCTGTCCTTCCCTCAGGGTCTCCAGTGTCCCCAGCTGGGAAAAGCACCTCCTGCTCAGGATTGCTGAGCCGCGGGAGGCTGGTCCCAGTGGTACTGAGCCGGCTCTGCTCAGGGATGCTGGCGTTTGTCTGGGCCCCCATTTCAGTGGCACGGGGCAGCTGCTGCATGTTTTGGGGAATAAACAGTTAAAGCAGCTTCTGCTGTGAAAGATGTGACTCTTTCCATATGGACAGGCTCACTTCCCCTATTTTTACTGGTTAGTTCCTCTTCCCAGGATGGTTCTGGCATGGAATGAGGCTGAAGCAAGAGCTGTGATGGGGGTGGGACGACTGTGGATGCGTGTGTGCTTTTGCCAGGATAACGCTGGGATGGGGTGGGGAACGGATGACAGGAACACTGTTGGGGATGGTCTTGCTGGCCCCAATGTGGGGCTTGGCCCCAGAGTAGCTGGAAAACACTGGTGTGGGGAGCCCCTTGCTGGAGGCTCCCACACCAACCTGGAGCCATCTGCATTTCATGCTGGGCTGAGCGTTCAGCTCACCTAAAATCTAGCCATGCGTTTTGCTGTCACCCAGTTTTGAAGCCTAAGCAGATATGCTGTTTTTTGGCTGGGATAGAGTAAATTTTCTTCATAGCAGCTAGTATGAGGCTGTGTTTTGGAATATCCCTTTGGTCAGTGAGGGTCAGTTGTCCTGGCTGTCTCTCCTCCCAACTCCTTGTGCAGCCCCAGTCTACTCACTGGTAGGGTGGTGTGAGAAGCAGAAAAGGTCTTGGCTCTGTGTAAGCACTGCTCAGCGATAACTAAAACATCCCTGTATTATCAACACTGTTTTCAGCACAAATACAAAACACAGTCTCATACCAGCTACTATGAAGAAAATCAATTCTATCCCAGGCAAAAGCAGTACAGCAGTGGCCCCTGGTGCGGCAATGGCTGTGGTCCCTGGGATCGGAGGAGGGAGAGAAGCCCTGTGGGGCAGACAGGAGCTGCCTTGTCTCTCCACCATGCAGGAGCAGCTCCCAAATGGAAACCAGGGCTTCTCTATGCCGTGTCTGCTGCTGCCAGCCATCCTGTCCCGTGGCGACCAAGATGTGGCCAAGCAAGGCAAAACCTGCCTGCTGCACCCAGCTGAGGGATTAAAAAAAAATAAATTTCCTTCCTGATCACCACAGGGAGTGAGCAAATGCCGAAGTGGGAGAGCAAGCCATGCTCACCGGTTGGTGGGCGCTGGTAGGGGAGGCAGAGCCCTGGGTAGGGCTGCTGCCGCCATCCAGAGGGTGAGGAAGGGGAAGCGAGGGAGGATGGCCACCAGCAGAGGTGCAGGTGGTGGTGGAAATGTGGTTTGGACCTTCCCCCGGAAACAGCAGAGCCATTAAATGCCTGGGGCCTGGGTGAGGGATGGGACCTGCAGCTCACAACAAGCCACAGCGCTGATGTAACCCAAATCAGCAGGGCCTGGGATGGACAGGGGCAATGCAAAACCTTTTTGGTGCCACTTCTGGGCTGCTGGGTGCCAGGTCTGACTTCTGGCCCCATTGCCGGGTCTGGCAGGGACACTTGGCCACCTGAGTCCCAGCCCCAAGGACACGGTGCCCTGGCATGCCAGGTTCGTGCATCATCATCATCATGCTAGGGCTTTCCGTGGGCTGGGATTCCCTGCAGCGGTGCGTTGTGACAGCCTCGTCCTGCCGCTTGTTCCCGGCATTGGGAAGTTGAGAATAAATGAGTCTGGGAAGGTAACAGAGTTCAGTGCTCTGGCTGTAAAAAGCAGGTGGCCTTAGGAAAATGGCCAAGGGCTACTAAGATGCATCAGTTTGCAGCAAAGTTCTTGGTGGGAGGAATTAGAGATTGTGACTCAGTGAACAGAAGACCCACAGATTGTAACAGCCGAGCAGTATGAGCCTAGGGGCTTGCAGGGATCACCGCAGACCGATGTTAAACCGGGAAAGCAGGATCTATGGTACAGCCACCAGGCCTTGTGTCAGCCAGGGGTTGGTTGGCTGCTGGCTTGGATGGCTGCTCAGCATCAGAGCATGGAAATTGCTTAGGATTGATGAAAAATTGTGTATATATTGTGTCAATAAATAAACAGAGCCTATATATACACACCCACACATATAGATATTTCAGCTTTTCTTGGCTATGCAGAAACCTGAAAGAGGGGCGGGGGGATACTTTGACAAGAAACAACCCTTTTGTCCTCATTGATGTTTTATTTTTAGGCAGAGCTTGGAAAATCTTGTCACAATGAGCAGCAGAGAAATGTGAGTTCAAAAGCCATCAAAATTAACCATGTGGGATTTTCCAGTTTTGTTCCCTTTTCTGGCTGTGACTATTAGCAGTTGGTTATGGTGTTCTGAGGAGAAAGCAGGACTGAGCAATTTTGCGAGCTCTGTGCTCAACGCCTCTGCTGGTAAATGAAGAAGACAAAGTGGGAACTCGGGCCATCCAGATGCAGGTATGACTTGAGTGCTCTTAAGTGTGGTCTTGGCTGCTTGTTTTAATTTATGTCTCTGCATTAAGATGGCGATTTGATCCAGTGTCAAGACCTGCCTCCTAGAAAGACTCAAACTCAAAGCACCTTCAGGCAGAAGGGCCCTTTCTGCTGTGTCAGCTGCAACCTGTTTTTCTACAAGTGATCTCCTGAAACTTTTAGGGCCCTGTAGCCCATCTCAACTGAGTCAGGTCATTCCCCAGCAGAGAGCTGCAAAAGCAGTGAGGAGCCCAGGAGGCCCCTGGGGACAGTTTCACCACCCCTGATGGCCACCATGCAGCCACTCACTCACTCCTCCCCGCTCCCAGTGGGATGGGGAGGAGAATCAGAAAAAAAGTAAACCTTGACAGTTGAGATAAGAACAGTTTAATAAATAAAGTAATAACAATAATAGTAAAATAGAATAATAATGATAATACTAATGAAAAGGAATATAACAAAAAAGAGAGAAATAAAACCAGCCTTCCTCTAAGACGCCAAGGCCTGCTTTGTGTAAGGGGGAATTTTTACTTCATAAGATACTCTGCGTATATGGTATCTGGCGATGCTGTGAAGACTGGTGACCCACAATGCAATTGCTCACCACCTGCTGACCAATGCCCAAGCAGCGATCTGCCCCTCCTGGCCAACTCCCCCCAGTTTATATACCGAGCATGATGTTCTGTGGCATGGAATATCCCTTTGGCTAGCTGGGGTCAGCTGTGCTGTCCATGTTCCCTCCCAGCTTCTTGTGCACCTCCTTGCTGTCAAAGCATGGGAAAAGGAAAAATCCTCAATTTAGGGTAAGTGCTACTTAGCAAAAACTAAACCATCAATGTCTTATCAACATTATTCTCACACTAAATAGAAAACACAGCACTGTACCAGCTACTAAGAAGAAAATTAACTCTATCCCAGCCAAAACCAGGACAGTATGTCTCGCCTGACCTTTATGCACCAGACACCAACTTTGGCTATTTCTGCTCCCTGCCCCACCTGATGCAGACCAGTGCTTTAAGTTGCTCTTAAATTAACATAATTTAAATCCACTGTGTTTTGGTTTTTTTTTGTCTTTCTGTCCCATGCTGCTTGTGCAGCCTCTGGCATCAAAGGTGTAGAAAACAGTCTTTAAGCGCTTACAGACTGTCTTCTTCCTGGGTAGAGTAAAACTAAATTTTTTTAGCAATACCCTTACAGCACCAGGAGTGGGAGTAATTAGGGGCGTGCTAGTTATTCCCTTTGTGAGCAGGTTTCCCAGGGAATCTAATTGCAGGTGAGTGACACCATTTAATGGCCCTATAACATCCCCATCCCACAGCAACCTGTGTGCCAGCTCTGTGGGGGTCAGGTGGTGCAGCCGTGGGAGGCACTTGTGGCAGATGAGCAGCACAGATACTTCCAGCGTGCTCTTTTGGAGATTATTTCTTGAAAAGGTATTGACTGCGACTGTTCCTACAGCTTTGCTCACCTGGCTTTACAGGGCTTTCCTAGCTTTGGAGAAGAAGGGAAAAGAAACCTGGCAGGAATCACTGGGTGATTCTGCCACCACCAGGCCAGGCTTGCTCAGTACCTGAACCCTGTTATTATGGGTGTGTAATCAATATTGGATAATTCTGCCCAGGGCATTTCACTTTTCTTCATGTTGATCAAAACCTGTATTTTTCTCAGTGGACACCAACATTATTTCTGGTTGCATATAATATATGCTTATTCTCTCCGAGTGTTGTTTGAATACAGGGAGGTAGCTCTAAAACTGTGAAGATCTCAGGAAGGATAACTTTAAATTACTACAATTTGTGGGTACATTGGTGATGAGAATAGATTCAGTAGCAACACTAAAAGCAGCAGAACTTCAAGCGGATGATTTCATGGGGTTGGAAGAAGGATGAGTGAACTAGTGTCCCTGTCACTCAGTGCTACCCAGCACGGTGTGTAAGGCCTTGGGTCGGATCAACCAGGCTGCTTCTGCCATCAAACCAGAACTGTGTTCCCCCTGTGAGACATAACATTGTTTACCAAGTTATGTAGGTGAGAGAGAAATGTATTCCTGGAACATAAAACCCTAGAACACAGTGTCATATGACATAGTGCTACATTGAGACATTTGGAGCCTGAATTTCAGAGAAGCTGAGGTCAGGAGTCAGATGCTCCGCAATTCTGGAAAGCTCCGTCTTTATAATTTCTCCTTTGCCAGGCATGGTTACCATAACCTGGGTCACATTGCTTAAGGTCATTCTGTTATTTAGGTAATTAATGAGAAGACATGCAAATCCTAACGCTGAAGCAAGTGTTAATTTTATGCTTTTTTGGTCTGTTTTTCAAAACTATGTGCCTGTACTACTGATTTGCTCTCCCTTTTCCAAGCCAAATGCATTTACCACTTATCACCAGAGGATGATTAAAACTGCACTCAGAGCACGTATGGAGGACGATCGCTGGCAGTTTAAACCGTTTGACTCCACAGTACCATTAGGCAGTTTGGCTGTTGACTTGCCCTTTCTGCTGCTAACCCAGTTCAGGTAACCAAGTGGCCTTGTGTAAAGACCACATTACAAGGGAGCTGCAGAATAAATGAGAGTGCTGAACTGGTTTCTGTTCAGATCTCAACAAGTTCTCATTTGTTTTATCTTTCACAGTGTTTACTCTCCACTTTATATCTTACTAGTTTCAATTCTTTTTGATAAACACATTTTCTCCTCTAGCTTCCTAGTATTAGGGGACAGAGCTAGGGCCTCAATTCAGGGCAAGTTAGAATAAAAGGAAGCTTTCTTTATAATAGTGTAACCTGCTTAGCCTACTTACAGTGAGAGAGCAAAATGCAGAAAGAAAATGTCAATATACAGTGATCTGACCCCTTGTCTACTTTTTAAGAACCTGACAGCAAGAGGAGAGCAATCAGGTCTCAGTGAGTTCCAGCAGGTGGTTCCACTTGGGCCTTTGGGAGGATAGTGGAAAAAGCAGCTGAAAACCACCTGACTGCACTCTGCAGCAATAATTTCTGTCATTACTCCAGCAGATTAGACACTCTCAAAGCTACACACCCCGGTATGTGTTCAATAGTGGGAGGTGGCCTGAAGCTGGCTGTCCAGACCAACAATCTTTGTGAGCTATGAACCCCAAGCTTTCCAGATAAGGCATGTATAAGTATCCACATGGCTGGATACTGCAACGTGGTTACAGGAGGAACAGTGACATGGCCCACAAAAAGGTGACAGTAAAGGATGGGGTTGAGACTGGACAGAACAAGCCTCAGACACAGGCTGTTTAAATGGGCACTGGAAATCTGAATTTCTGACTTTTTTCCTGCCAGTAAACATTCCCGGTGTTACTTTTGAACAACTCTGTGGCTGTACAGTTCAGGAACTAGTCCAACAAAGAATAAACCAGCAAAAAGAAAACAGAGAGAGTATTATTCAGTGACATCAAAGGTCCCTGCTCAGGTTCACTATTCACCCCCTCCCTCTGTCAAAAGACAGAAACTTCTCCTTTGTTGATTAAAAATGGATCTGCTACTATAATTTTGTTCAAAACTTCTAAAAGGGCAATCTTACTCCTGCAGACTCCTGGGTATTGCATGCATGTACTGCTATACTACAGACCTCGTCGTTACCTCGGAATGACTGTACCGGACCCTTCTTTGCCAGTTTCTTTCCCCATCTGTGCTCCAAGAGCAAGGCCTCTGGCTACCCTCCTTTCCGAACTGGTTCAGGCAATGTACCTTCCCTTTCACTGGGATTACTGTTGTGTTTGGGAAGTCACTGTCACCTCGGCATGCAACCCCCAGCACCTATGCTGAGAGACAACTTGGCACCATCACTGAGCCGCGACAGACACAAAACCAACCGCAGATGATATGCTGAGTGCTCAGGTTTTGTCCACCCCAATCCTAACGCAGCCAGGGAGGAAGTACCAGGAAGAAAGCACCTGTGCAAAGTCCCTTTCGAGAAACGAAAGGAATGATGTGACCTATCCTACCGCCTCTGCACACGTTTCTGGCTCCGTGATGGCCTGGGGGGGGGGCACCGGCACCAGCAGGTGCTCTGAACCTGGGGGGCTGTGCAGCTAACCTCACAGCTGGGCCCTCCAACACTCCCTGGGAACGTCTCGGGCAGGCAGGTGAGCTCTGGTGTCATCTGCCTTTCAGGTTGTTACAACTTCTTTTTGCAAGTTACTGCCTCTCTGAGATGCCAGCAAAGTAGCTCCCTGTTCTGTGTAAAGCACAATCAACTGCTTTATTCTAAAGTTTAAGCTGTTAGTTGGAGCAGAGTAATTTCTTGCCATATTTATACATCATAAAAGTGTTAAAACAATGCAGTTTTCTTTTTGGTGGTCAGAAAGAGGACAATAATAGGGGAAAACAGGCAAAAAGGGTTCTAAATCTGCACCTCTCCTCCCGAAGAAATACCTATACCTATGATTTACTTATTGATTAATGCTCCTGTTTTGATAATTTTCAGTGAGCAGCTCTCAGGAGTAGGATCACTCTCAGTCTCTCTTCCTCCTTCCTCCTGCTGACAATTAGCATGACTCAGCCTACAAAGGATCAGCAGTGTCAATGACTCAGCCCTGTGACACGTGCTCCATCAGTCCATCTAGACGTGATTTAAAAAAGCAGCAAATACAAGTTTTTTTGTGCTGTGGGAAGACAGCTCTTTCAATTTGATAAAAATAAGATGTTCCATCCAACCATCCACAGAAGGAAGAGACTTCATACAGCTGACCACTTAGCTGCCGCCCTAGTAATTGGCAATGTATTTTGTTTCTTTCCAGCAGGTCAAAAAAGCATTTTTCCACTTGGTTCACGTATAATTTGAAAGAATTCATACTCTGCGTTTAAGGTGTATTTTTCAAAACCCAATTCATATAAAGCTTGTGGGTACTTGTCTCATTCAATCTATAGTGTCTAAGTGCTGCTCCCACTGGGAAAGCCACTAAGCAAACCCCAGCTGGAGACCAGAGCACTTCTATCATTGTTTCGCTGCTGAACGAAGTATTGTGCAGCGTATGTTCTGTATCAGGAGGGGCCTAGAAATAAACTCCAAAGACAGAGGAGATTTTATGTTGTTTATGAAGTTATACATTATGTATAGGGGATACTTTATACATGAAGAGAGTAAATCTAGTCTCAGTCCACAGCTATCGTTCTCTGTATGCTGTGGAGTGAAGCTGTTTCTGGCAGTGCTGATCTCAACCATGTGTCAAAAGTTTCCTTGATCACTCACTGAGTTCTAGTTACCAAAACTCTTTTTCCTCTGAACACGTAACGGATGTGGCTTATGCTGGTGTTTTTCATTCTTTGCTTTCTTTCCAGTAAATTAATCTAATTTAATGTTTTAAATAGAAGTTCTAAGTTTTTTATTTACAGAGTGAGCCCTAGGGAACGTTCCCCAGACGTGTCCCTTTTTTTTTTTTTTCTGAGTGAATGCAGAGGTTCTGCTGATATTTGTGAGGTGTGGATGTCTTTGAAGGTGACTATTTAAATTGTCAGCGGATACTAAACACCACCGACAGTTTCAAAGTTTAGTAAAATAGCCAACACATTCACAACAGCAGCATCCCTCCCCCACAAGGGGAACCAAGAAGAGCATAAAACAGACAGTCTAAGAGTCTTCTGATAATCTGTGCAGTATATTTCAACTTCAAGGTGATCTAGTTAATGAATCCTTAAATTTCACTCTGGCAGCAATTCAGAAAGCTGGACCTCCATAACACTGAGTTGATTAGAGCTATCTTCTCTATTTTTAATGAGACATATACTAACACTAGCAGAATCAGCGTCCTGGGAACCATCTGCAGGCCATACACTTGTACTAAATAGAAGGGGAAACACGGAGCAAATTTGTATTGCTGTAACTGTTTGTTGTATGTCTTACAGCGGTGTCTTGGACAGTGGGAATTGCTGAGAATATAGCAAGAGTCAGATGGTAGCCTAACCTGTGTCATCAGGTTACCTGCATTTGGGTGACACAGAGGGGCCACCTAACACAAAGCAGGTTAATTAGAAGTCACACATCCCCTGAAGGGGGCTCTGCCTGACTCCTTGGCTCTGAACAACAAACACGCCAAACTGGGATTCAGGCCTCACTGGACAAACCACTACACCAAAGTAAGAGATAGCCCTTGCAGCATTTAGTATCTACTCCACAGCTTTCAAGTTGTGGTACATACTTTGTTTACATCTTTCAGTATGTGCCTTTTCTCCTGTTTCAGGATGACTTGGTAAACATTCTTCTGCATAATAATCCAATTTACAATTTTACTCCCAACATTCTTCAGTTTAGTATCTGATGTTTTGTCAGAAGTTATCCTGACAAGGAGTAAGTCCCAGGGTTTGAATCATTTTACCTGGAGTACCAAAAGCAATGGGATAATCAGAAAGAGATGACAAACACGATGTGAATTTACAATAGGGAAAAAAAGGCTATCTGCTACAGTGTCAGCAGTTCCCATCTTGCTAGTATGTGCAATTTTCTAGTGAAAGGGTTTGAAAAAACAAAGGGTTCTGTCATCTGGCACAAATGCTGAGAGCAACAAGTTCATAGACCCGACTGGCTCCTCGAGGCACTAGTCTTTCTGAATTATCAATTAAAAATATTAAAAGAGTGAATTACATGATTTAATAATTTTATTGTAAATGTAAGAAATTCTGAGTAAATTAAGGCTTCATGTGCAATCTGCTCATGAGTTGAAGCTTTATTTGGAATCTGATCACAATTTACAGTTTGGATTATTTCCTCCCACTGGATTTGGCAGAGGCTGTACTTGTATAATAGCACATTAGACTATTTAGATCTTAAATTAATCATCTTCCTGTAGACACTTACACTGTAACACAAGTGATTTTTGTACAGTGTAGGAATAAAGCAATGCTTTTAAGAGGTCTGCTGTGGGCTGAACTGTATCTTTCTCACTGCTTTATAAAGATCTGTGATCTCAGGAAATACAATCTGTAAAATCCTATTGCTGTAAAATTACTTACCTGTTGTATCCTGTACAAGCAATTTAAAATGATATGTTTAGTCATGGTATAAAGTGAGTTGCAGTCAGAGCATTCAGGTAAGTGAGGCTGAAGTTAAATCTTAGAACTGTGTCCAGCTCTCTCACGAGAGCTTCCTTTCTAGAAAAAGACCCCGAAGAAGGGCTAAAGATTTGTAAGTAGATAGAGCTGGAAAATGGGCGAGAGGGTGGCACACTATCTCCCTCACACACCAAGTCTGTCCAGAAGCTTATGCAGTGTGCGTTGTCTGCACAGTTTCAGTGTTCCCTCTGGAGAACACTTGCTGTAACACTTCTCGCTGGCGGGAGGAGTTGAAAGGATAAGAGATGCCCTATTGCCCCAAGATTGCATGAAGAAATAGGTGCTTCGAGGTCAGATTCGGCTTGAATGCCAAGGAATCTGTGAACACGGGGACATGAGGCTCCAGCTTTTCTGAGGGATTTCAAACCGTAAGGTAATGACAGGAAAAGATACGAAGAAAATCCTGAGGCAGCTAGAGTTTTCTTTCTTCCCGGGAAAGAGCAATCCGGCTCATTAGAAACAGCGTGCTGCAGCTTTCTTCTCGAAAGAGAGAAACAGGCTCGAAAAACCTAAAAATCTAACCGTAAAAATCAAAAAGGTTTCTCCTTTTCCTGAAAGGCCCAGGCACCGCCGGAGCCGCCGCCGCGGCGGGGCGCGAGCGAGGCCCAAACGTCCCAACCGCCGGCCGAGGGGCTCCCGCCGCCCTCTCTCTGTGGGAAGCCCCAACCCCCGTTTACAGCTGTAAAGCCGCGCCCTCGCCTCACGCTGTCACCGAGGCAAAACAAACCCGCAGCCGGGTTTTATCCTGCTTCCCACAGGCAGGCTCGGCCTTTATTTCCAGCCGGGGCCGAGGGGGCCGGGCTGGGGCGCCGCCACCCCGCCGCGCTGAGGGAGCGCCCCGCGCCGTATTTACCCCTATTGAGCGCAGCCCCGATTACCGTATACACCCACATGGACGCTCCCAGAAAGGAGGCGTTACCGTATTTACCGCTACTAACGCACGACCGCATTTCAGGACGTGAAGCCCAACACGTGCTCCCGTATTTCACAGTGCGGAAGCGCAAACGCGTAATGTCCCTCACAAAAGCGGCACGGCGGGAGAGCGCATGCGCCGTGCCGCGACGGGGGTGGGAGCGCGACCCGGTGGGGTGAGGAGGAGCGGCCGGTCCCGCCTCCTTCCCGCGGCTCTCGTTGCCGGCGAGGCCTGTCCTGACCCTGTTTCGCCGGTCGGCGGGCCCCGGGATAGCGCGGAGTCATGGCGCAGCGGAGGGCGGCGGAGCGCGGGCCTTGCCAAGGGGCGGCGGAGAGCGCCAGGCACCAGCGGCAGCTTCTAGAAGGTGCCGGGGGTTGGGGCGGCGGGAGGGCGCGATCTCGTCTCGCCAACGGGCGACCGGCTGCGCCCGCCCAACCGCCCGCGCGCAACGGGGACGGCGGTTGGGCGGGAGAGCGGCAGCAGGGCGGCCTCAGGGGGGCCGGGGGGTGTGTGTGGGGATGAGGCGGGCTCCCGTTGTGGGGCCTGTCAGCCGCTACCCACGGCAGGACCGGGGCCGAAACGGGGCAGCTGCCCGCCCCCCACACGCGCGGATGAGGAAACACGCGTGGGGGGGTGTGGGGTGGGTGTGTTGTTCCACTACCGGCACGACTGTGGTACAGAAAGTGCAGTTTGCTGTGTTTTCCTTTTTCTTTCTCTAAGATTTTTTTTTTTTAATTATTACTTTTAAAATTTTTTGGTTTTTTTCCTTCTGGAGAAGATGTTATTAAAATAACCAGCGGTGAGGTATTCATGCTTGTAACATGGATGCTGCCTTCTGCCCCTTCGGCCCCAGCAGAGCCAGTGCACGCCTGGGGGATCACGCTGACCTCAAAGTGAAAAATGTTAAAGCAATAAAATTGGCAGCTCGTCCAGCTGGCTCTGTTTAGTCCGTGGGTTTCATCATCCTTTCGCCGTGTTTCACAACTGTGAGGTGGCAGTGCCACCCCATTGAGTGTTGCGCGTTGGCATTGTAGTCATGCCACTGGCATCTGCGAATGAAAACACAGCCTTGGCGTTTTTCATGTTCTTCAGGTGACCGAGACAACTTGCTTTGCTCACTGCAAAGTTGTGCTAATCTGGCAGTTTTAATATGTGGGCACATGCACACCCTTGTATGGATGCAGAGAGTTCTTACTGATTATTTCTCTGTTTAAAATTCTTTGTGCACATAGCTGCATTTGTGCTGATCAGTGTATTACATATATATGGTCGTATTGGTAAAAATCTAAAGCATAGAAAAGGCTAAAATGGGTCACTTTTTGTACTCCCATGACTTCCTCGACACAAGTATTTAACAGCTAATAAAAACTTAGACATATCCAAGAGAAGTTGTCTTATGCAAGTGTAAAATATGTGTAACTCCCAAGTTGAGACCTGTATTTCCCAGGCTGGTGTGTGTGTTTACGTGTGTTTTCTTCCAAGTGGGTCTCACCTTGTTGCTAGTGGCTGTGTCTGGTGTTCCTTCTTAGGAGGAAAAACAAAAGAGCCTGTTTCAAAGTTGTATTGTACATACATTTAACTTCAGGTTAAATTTCTAGTTGACTAGCAGATGATGTGTGGCCAAAAGGAAAAAATATGTATGCCTTACTCAGTTTTGCTCTATTTTCTTCTTTACAAATTTATTTATTAATGGAGTCGTAAATTATTAAGGATTGTAGGAGCTGACTTCTATGGGATGTTTGCCAGCCTAAGAACTTCAGATTTGTTTCAAAGCTTTCAGGGAATGTGGATGATGTGTTGTATATGTTACTGAAAGTATTGGTGGGAGGATTATGTCCATAGAGAGTTTACCTTAACATTTCCTTAAAGTATAAGTCTGAAATCTGTTGTAAGATGTGAGGGTGGTGGTGCTGTTGTTTTGGTTTGGTTTTTTTTAACTTTGTTTTTGTTTAATTTCAGGGAAAGCTCAGGCAGAAGGTGGATCAGCTCGGACATCACTTCTTATTTTAGTGTCCATCTTCTTATCAGCAGCTTTCCTTATGTTTCTGGTATATAAAAATTTCCCGCAACTTAGTGAGTAAGTATGTCAGGAAAGGTAAATTAACTTGCTTTTCATTCAGTATCAAATTGTCAAGGAGCCTACAGGGGGTTAAGTGATTTTTAAACTGAGTTAATTATAGACATAACTTTTTTTTTTTTTTTTAAATTGATTTTATAATCTAGAATGTCAGGATACAAAGTTTAATACTGAAATACTAACTGGTAGGATCTGTGTGAACAGTTGTACTTGACCTAGGGTTTCTGTTGGACAGTTGAGATATATGTTTTGAAAAGTTACCCCCTGTCACATTAGCAGTGGTAACTCACTATGTTCTTAACTTTCTTCAGTTGAGACCCAAAACGTGCTTGGTTAGGGCTAGGTTTATTTTAAAATTCCTTGTGCGCTGGTATAGCTGCAGGCTGTCGTCAAAGGGGACATTCTTTTTCATAACTAAGCTTCACGTTCTCTTTTTCTCCTTTTTGTTGCATCTAATACTTGTGTTGGGAAGGTAGATAGTTTCACAAGGTGGAAGCCTGCTTGTCTGACAATTTTCTTTTTTTCTTTTAGTATTTAATTTTCTGTCTGATTAGCTTGCTCAACAAGTTCAGTTTGCAACAGTCCAATCACTAAGTCTGATACAGAGGAAGAGAGGACACTCAACTGTGCTGCCCAGGGTTGCACCAGATTAAGGTGTGACATGAGATTCTGCTCTTAAAGCTTTGTTTGTTTGTGAGGTAAAGCTCTGCTGCTCTTGCTGCACTTCAAATGTTATGACCCTAGCGTTGAGGCAGTTATAGTTGTTTTTGGCTGAAATGTTGACTGCTGTTCAGTTGCCAAGGTTTGGTTGGAGTAATTATTTTTTGATCAGTGCGTGGTAAGAAGAAAAATGTAATCCTAGAAGTGAAGCAGATTATTGTAATGAATAAAAAAAATATGGTTTGCAAATATCTAAAACTGAGGATTTTCTAATACAAAACACCATGTAAATTCTAAGTGTTTATCTGAGAACATTATCACAATGATGATCATGTGGTTTGTTTGCTGAGGTTGTAGTTTAGTGATGTAGTGTATCTAATTATCCATATATTCAGTAAGTAATTTTACTATACCGTTTGATTATATTTACCACCATTCCTGCTTTTTTTTTTTTTTTTCTTCCAGAGAAGAAAGAGAATGTATAAAGATTCCTAGAGATATGGATGATGCGAAGGCCTTGGGAAAAGTCCTGTCCAAATATAAGGACACATTTTATGTTCAAGTATTAGTGGCTTATTTTGCCACGTACGTTTTGTATCCTTTTTCTGATATAAAAGGCTGTTTTGATGTAGTGATATTTCTCTGAAAAATCAATGAAAAATACAAACTTAAATTGCTGATCATAGGTGAAGAGGCTAACCTGCCTGGATGTGTTTATAAATAGACACAAATATTCAGAAATCTTTGAGCTTAAAAGTATTTCTTACGTGTTTCAGTATGCTTTTTGGACTGTAAGAAAGGGCTGAGTAGAAGGAAATTGGTGCATGCATGTACAGTTGTAAATGGTGCTGGGTATTTGCATGCAGCCTGACCTTGACTGTGTCTGTTGTGGACAAGATTTTGAGCTTTGATACTAGACTCGGACTCATTTTATTGCCAGTTAGAAATTACTGTTGATTCTAAAGGAAAACTGAGACTACTGCACTGTTCTTCCTTGAGACATTCAGAAGTGCCATATGTGAGTAATTTACAGAATATTTTACACCGTTTCTCGAGGAAAGCATTTTGAACCTTCTTTCATCACTGCAGTGGCAACATTCAGAAAACAAATCTCTTATTTCCTTTGAGAACACTAAATTTCTGAAGTACTTTCTGCCTAGGGAGACACAAAGGCTACCTGTGTTCTGTGTTAACTTTTTTCTGAGTGCTGAATATATTAATTAATCATTAAACACACTCTTAACTGGAACACTTAACTAAAGGTTAATAACTTTTAAAAGCCGTACAAGAGGTCTGTTTCATAGTTTAATGCGGGAGGCTTTTGTAACAGAGAAGAATCAGCGCTGAATGTGCCATTAGTAATTATCCTCTAGCCTTGTTCTTCTTACGTGAAATTCACAAATAATAGATTTATGAAGAAAATTAAAATGTTAGGCTTTATATATTAACAGGAAGGAGAACAAAAATTGGCTGTTTATTGACACTACTGTAGCAGCCAATGTGACATTTACTGTCTCAGCAGTAGACTGTGATCAGTGACAAGCATGTTGGTTATCTCAGAACCTTGACACTTGCTTAGAAGCAGCTGTATTGGTTGTAATGGACTTTATATAAAGAAAGACTACTTGGCTTTTTGATACTTGAGTCAATTCAACTCAGATAAAATAGTGTGCAATTTTTTTTTGCTGTATAAGATTTCTATGCGAAGTGGGCAATACATCATAGTCTGAAGTATCCCCTGCACACCTTAAGCTCAACAGCCTATTTGCATATGCTGCAGAAACTTAATTTTTGCCTTTTCAAAAAGTTCTGACTGATATTGGTGGTGATATATCCTAGTTATCTAGTGATTGTAGCATGCCTGTTTGTAAGGAAGTAGTAGTTGCCTTCATAAATGTGAGTCTTTTATGAAACTCATAGTAGTTACGGGCTTGGACAGTTCTGTGAGCTTTTCAGAGAGAATACCTGAAATCTGCATCTCTTGTCAACAATGTAAAAATCAGAAGTATGTGTTTCCTGTAATGTCACAATAAATCCCCAGTGTCAACTGTTGCACAGATGAAGAGAAAAATGTAGTACAGCTTTTATTATTTAGTGACTTATTTTTGTATGTGTAATAATGAATTTACCCCTTGTTTTTCTGTGCTTGGGCTTCTTGTGCTACTCTGTAATATTTTGAAGTAAAGATCTTTAGAGGCTATACCTATTTATATTTATGCTTTTTCAAATTGTAATGTGTATCTTGACTGCTTATAAAATTCAGAATTGGGTAGTTTTTTAATTTATTTTTTTTTCTTAACTAAGATGCATTCAGCTTGCAAACATTTGCTATTCCTGGGTCGATATTTCTCAGTATCCTGTCAGGGTTTCTTTATCCCTTTCCGCTGGCCTTATTTCTTGTTTGTCTGGTAAGTATGGAAAATAGTTTGTGAGGGCATATATTTCTATCTATTTGGAATACAACCAAGCATCTGAACAGCTTCCTGTTTGAAATGATCAGAGGCTGAGTGAAATAGGGGTATACTTTAGTTTCTGAGGAATGAATGAATTCTCATTCAGTTCTGTTGTGAGAATGGCATTACCCACAAAGTTCACTGTAGCATTGGGTGATGATCCAAAAGACTAAACTGTTTCTCCAATTTTCTTAATAATGGACGCACCTGAGTGTGAATCAGCCGGAGTCTCCTTTACTTTATATTTGTCTAGCATCCACCAGAACCCGATTGTAATTTCAGAACACAATTACTGCATTTTTATTATTGCACTGCAAAACACATCTGTTTTTAAATGGCTTAAATACCCAGGACGCTTAATTTAAGATATGAAATGTATGTTACTGACAATCTTCAAAACATGTCATGTACAAAAGATAGTCCTAATGAGCCTTAGTACGTAAGAACGAGATAATTGAGTACGTATGGAGGATCAAGTTGATGAATTTTCAAGTTTGAATCTCTTCAGTGCCATTGTGTCCCTTATTTGTAAAGCTTTCACTGTTCAAAATCTTAAAATAAAACTGCAGAAGCACTCCATATTAACTGATAAGTAATCAACACTGTCAATTTTGAATGTTAAGATTGATCTAAATGTCTTGGAAATAAAGGAACTCTCTTGGGTCAACAACATTCTTAGTGAGTGTATATACTGCTGAAGGAGAGCCCTTCAGCCTCAGTGGAGGGTCGCATAGAAGCAGGCCCTATCTAGCCAGTGTAGTTAGTGTTTCTGCTCATTTGGTTTTTTGTTTGTTTTTTTTCAGTGCTCAGGACTTGGAGCTTCATTCTGCTATATGCTTTCATATCTAGTGGGACGTCCTGTTGTATACAGATACTTAACAGAAAAAGCAGTAAAATGGTCAGAACAGGTAAAGCCTCTAGAGATCACAGAATGTTTTGGGTTGGAAGGGACCTTAAAGATCATCTAGTTCCACGCCCCCCGCCATGGGCAGGGACACCTTCCACTAGTCCAGGTTGCTCAAAGCCCCGTCCAACCTGGCCTTGAACCCTTCCAGGGAGGGGGCAGCCACAGCTTCTCTGGGCAACCTGTGCTAGTGTCTCGCCACCCTCACAGTGAAGAATTTCTTCCTTATATCTGATCTAAATTTACCTTCTTTCAGTTTAAAACCATTATCCCTTGTCCTGTCCCTATACTCCCTGATAAAGGGTCCCTCCCCATCTTTCCTGTAGCCCCCCTTAAGTACTGGAAGGCCACTAGAAGGTCTCCCTGGAGCCTTCTCTTTGCCAGGCTGAACACCCCCAACTCTCTCAGCCTGTCCTCACAGGGGAGCTGCTCCAGCCCCCTGATCACCTTTGTGGCCTCCTCTGGACCCACCTCGAGCAGGTCCATGTGCTTATATTGGGGATCCCAGAGCTGGACACAGCACTGCAGGTGGGGTCTCACGAGTGTGGAGTAGAAGGGAGAGAATGCTGTTTTTACCTCCCTCGACCTGCTGGCCACACTTCTCTTGATGCAGCCCAGGATATGGTTGGCTTTCTGGGCTGCAAGTACACGTTACTGGCTCATGGTAAGTTTTCCATCCACTAGTACCCTCTGCAGGGCAGCTCTCAATTCAGAGATGGTGAAATTTATGAAAATGTGTAGTGGAATAGCATGGAAAACTAGGGGGTTTTGTGCTCATGTAGCTAGTTACACAGAAAGGATTCTGACTCTTTTCTGACACTGTGTAGTTACTTCTCTGAGTGTTTTTAAACAGTGGAGAATATTCCTGGTTTTATGGTATTTCCTGTGAGGAAGCTGTTTTTACCTAGGAAGAGTTTGCAACTGATAGCCCCCCTGGTTTAGTTAATGTCAATAGGAAACCTCTCCAGTTTCAATTTAAAGTAATAGCTTTCTAAGCATCAGAACTAATGAAAGCTGGGTTTGTGTTTTTTATAGGGGAAGAAAACCCATAGCTATATGTATGATTGCAAAACCTTTATTTGAAGATGTTATTGTGCTTGAAGAATTTAGAAACTTTCTCTTATAGTATCTGGTAACATTAGTTTCAGCAAGGGTTAATTGTCAGATGAAGTTAAAGATTTTGCAATACAAAATCATAGTGTGATTAGTATTTGACTTCATGTCTCTTGCTTTGATGCTCTGAAACATGTTCAAACGGATTTTTTTTTTTTTGGCAAGTGTGAAGTACAACTAACTATTGTACTCTGTTCAAGACTGAATCACATGAAAATATTTGAAACTTGTTCCTCATTAGGTAAGATGTGGAGATGTCCTGCACAATTGCCCTTATTAAATAATATAGTAGTATTTTGACTCTTGACCCAGGTAAACCTTAATATCGCAGTAGAATCTTGAGGCTGCTCTGAGTGGCAAATGGTTACTATTTCCATTAGTAGAACTGGATATGTGATATAAATTATGTAATTATATCTCATTGTTTCCAGGTTAATTGGACTATATCATGCTTGCATTTTGAGGACTAAGATGTTTTATATACAGAATTAATCAATGTTTAAATATTTGTCTTTCCCTAAGATTAAAAAAACCCCACAATGGTATTACTGAACAATATCAGGGCTACTGACTTTAGTGTTGCAGTTAAAGCTAAAGTTGGGGGGGGGAAAACAGGGTTGTGACTGGGATGGCTTGCTGTGTGAGATTTCAGATGGAATTGCAATCAGATGATGTTTGGTTTCATCTGGGGTCAGATGACCGTGTTTAGGCTTAGGCTTAGTGAAGGTCTGCCAGGATAGGCCAGAAGTGGTGGATGCTTTATTATCCTTATAACTTGGCTTGAGGTTACAGTTCTTGTTTGAAAGGGCTGATGCGCTAAAGCCAGGCTGGAAGGAGAAAAGACTTTGATGTAGTACTAGTGTAAGGAGCTGGGCTAGACTGGAGAAACTTAATTAAGACTGTAAATAAAGTTGGGGCTATTGTGATTGCTCCTGGGTAAATGTTAATGCTGGGCATTCTAGCACATGGGTAGATAGGTTTTGCAACTGTGCTGGCAGCAGCCACCTGATGAACTTCAGAGCCATGACCTGGGTAAGTTTCCAAGTAATAAACACAGCTGTGTGTCAGGCTTGATCATGAGTTAGGACAGAACAAACTTCATTGCTAGTTCCTGCAAAAGCTTTAGGGTCAGGATGACAAGCTGGCAGTGAGACAGACAGAGGTTGCTGCACTAAAGTTAGGGTTAGGCCTGCTGCTGCGCCGAATTACTCCTTTGCTGTTTAAGTTGTCTGATTCAGACACATCATCACCATGCTCTACTACAGACTGGTATTTCCAGACTAACTTCAGTGTGGTTTAACAGGTGATTCATTGATGACTCTTCCTTGAGTCACTCATTGTTTAACTGCTTTTTATGTTTGCAACTTGTGAATTTCTACAAAAGATACACACAAACTCCCCCCCCCCCCCCCCCCCCGCCCCAACAAACCCCTAGTAGTAAAATCACTGTGTATTTTCATGGCAGGGTTTTTTTTACTGAATTTTTTTCATTTTGTTTTGGCAGGTTGAACGACACAGAGAACACCTCATTAACTACATAATATTTTTGAGAATAACACCTTTTCTTCCCAATTGGTTTATCAATATAACATCCCCTGTCATTAATGTGCCATTGAAAGTATTTTTCATTGGCACTTTTCTAGGTAAGTGTTCTGGGTAGTGAACTGCAGTTTGGGGGTGGCCAGAAGAAGGGGTATTATGTGCTGCTCCGTGTGCTATGTTCAGCGGAGATCACCACCTACTGGGCAGCCGAAAGGCTACACAAGAATATCGGGTTTGTACTTTTCGGTGTGTGGAGCTTACAGCATCGAAAGATTTTAGTAGTCAGGACTGTTCTGATGTACTGGATCAGAGGTGATGGGCTCCAGGCTAATTACTTGCTTAAGGAAACATACATTATCTGAACACTTTATTAGTAACTTTTTGTTCCACTCCATGATTATAATATTTCTGTGAACTTCTGTAAGGTTCTCTTTTGAGCTCAACATAATTGTGTGAGGATGTAGGTGACTTTATCTGAAGGATTGTTTCTTCCCACTCATTTTGTTCATCATAATATATCTTCCTAAGAGTGAATTAATAATTTAACTAATCTAGTGCTAAACACTTTGGTTTTGTAATTGGCATATTTCTGCAAATATTTTTTAATCTAGTTAGGAAACAATCTGTATTTTTCCTTTATGAATTTGAATAAAACCCGTTTGTAGAGAGACAGCTTGAAATCTGCAGAGTCTAAAGAGCAGAGATTATTTTCTTAGTCTTCTATGTTTGAGTTGGTGTTAAAAATATTAAAAATGGCATAAAACCCAATCCTTTTGATAAGGGGTTTTTGTATTTGAATTTTGTATTTACACCCCTCTTTTAAAAAGAAAAAATTGTAAGGCAACGAAGTCTGAAATTTTTGGTGTTAAAAGTTGGATGACAATTTTATGATTTTTTTTTTTTTTTTCATTTTTCGTCCTAACAAGCTGTTTTGTCTTCCTTTGCTCTCCTACCTTTCTAACTCCCTGCTCCAGGTGTGGCACCACCATCTTTTGTAGCCATTAAGGCAGGAACGACGCTGTACCAACTTACAACAGCAGGGGAAGCTGTTTCCTGGAACTCTGTTTTTGTTCTCATGATTCTAGCCATCCTCTCCATCCTACCAGCTGTCTTCCAGAAGAAACTGAAACAGAAGTTTGAATAAGGATCAGACTGGACCAGAATTTCCCATACTTCATCTCAGGATCAGCACTTCTGATATTTGTATATTTGCTTTTCTATTGGATCTTAAGCAGTTAAAGGGGAGGCCTGTAATTGATAAGAATGTCTTTGAAAGAGCACGTGGCCTAAAATTGAAGGAACTGTGTTCAGAAATGTACTGCATATAGTTTTGTAACCAAACCATCAGTGTTTTACTTTGGGAGGGTGTGTGTGTGGCCTTCAGGATGAGGGAAGTGAAAACACAGATGTAACATTTTGCTCTGATTATGTGCAGAGCAAAAATTGTCATGTAGACAAACTACAGATAATGCTTTCTAAAACTTGCAGGAAAAAGCCCTTAATTATTCAGTCCCATTTTGTAACATTCGCTGTAGGCTTGCATGTGATCTGGTCTGAATACATTTCTCCTCAACAATACTTCTCTTTTTTCGCCTTTGGGAGTTCCAAAATAATAGCATAATATAATAATGGTGCTCACTCAGAAAGAAAGGGTTTTTGCAGTACTTTAACTACAATGATATTCTCATCCTGATTGTTTACTTCTATTTATTAGTGCTGTGTGGATTTAAATACTTGAATCTACATCTGCTTTACTAACTGGATTAACAAAGGCAAAGTGTCACATCATTCCTTCTTGTGCTCTGTAGTTTTATTCTGGGAGAGGATACAGGAGGGGAGAGAGCAGGTTAGACTTTTCATTGTGGCTGGCTGATGATTCTGAAGTTCTAATTTTGATTTTTTTTTTTTTTAATGTTGATTACTTTGCCAGTATTTCACTTGTATAGATTTATCCTGCCAATTTAAGAAAATGGTCATATGACTATATACAACTTTCAGTTCTCAAGTGATTTAAAAATGTTTAGCTTTAAGCAGTGTAATCTTACCATTTCTCAAGCAATATGTAAAGAGTATGACATTTTCCATTGCAGCTCGATTAGCTAGAAGGAATGTCAGGTACACAGATTGGTGCAGTTCTTATTGAAGAGCTGATTCCAAATAATGTTCAAAGCATCACGTAACAGAAGGCTCTTGTGCCAGTGTATATAAAATTGAAAAGATGATTCCATTGTCTTAAGTCAGTAGCTGGCAATAGGCAACCAGCTATGATTTGCCTTTAGGTAGAAGCACATATATTCACTCAATAAGGTATATGATACCTCCTCTTGTATGCTTTATAACTGTTGTAGTTTGTTGTATTGTCAGTGGAATCCCATAAAATGAGGCCCTGGTCATCAAGGGACTGGCGTGCGCATTTAAGTTTTATCCTACTGAAACCAGTGCTGGTTATATGCTTTAAGTTGGTGCCCCTGAAGTATCTTGCTGAAATGGGAGTTGACACATTAGCATGTTCTCCAACTGAAGGGTTTATTTGTCTGTATCCTCATCTTAACTCATCATAGGATAGATCATTGAGATGTAACAGAACAGTTCCATGAATGTGATAATGTGAAAGGTACTGGTACCTTTAAAGGGTTTTGTTCTTTTCTAACATAACGTTAAGTGACTCCTTCATTTCATCACAGTATTACATGTAAATAGATAGTAAATATTGTTGATACACTATTTGTCTTTTATTTAAATCCAGGTTGCACAGTAAGTGGTATTTTTTTACATTGGTAAAGGAATTCATATCACTTCTGTTTGCAAGTTTATTGTACAATCATTTAGCTTCAGCATTTGTTTTGTTGCTTAGAATTTACTCTAAAAGTGTACTTCATTGGCATTTAAAACTGAACAGTGATTATTTTTATTGCTGCAGTTCTAATTTCAGAGGTCATCTACCCAGGGGATTTATTCCCTAGTAAACTTGAGTGTAAATTTAGCTCTTGTGAGCAAGCATCCCCTGGACTGTCAGTGTGAAGTTGCTGTAGATTTACAGCCTACTCTTCTACATAGTTGATTTTTCATGCAGATGAACTCTCAGAATAAATTACCTACTACTTACTGTCCTCTTCTCAAAATTTGTCTCAATTTCTGGTCAATAACAGATGCTGTTGTAAAATCCCTTTTATGCCATGTAAACCCAATGTTTTGGTGGAACCTTGACACTGAAGAAGGAACTGAACTATGTTTCAGTTTAATGTGAATCATGCTACCACTTGACATTTTCACTGAGTTATATTTCACTCTGTAGATGGGAGCAGGCTGTGTTACTGAAAAACCTGTTGTGTTTCAGCCATAGACGGGGTTCCCATCACAGTGGCTGAAAGCCTTAAGACCTTGAAAAGGTTGAAAATAAGGTTCTTCCCTTTTGTAAAATCCTAGTGTTTTTTTAACCTGTCTCTTCTGTGTTTATCTTCAGCAGCCAATGGTCTCAGGCAGTTTCCTACCCCGGGAGGACGATTTCTGAGGGTTGTGAAAAAGGCAAAAAAGCACTGTGCTGTGGAACACTGTACTAGCCTACTCTTTCCTTTAGGGAATCCAGCAAGTGATCCAAGAGAGCGCCATAACATTTTGACAGGAAAACAGTGGCTACCATGAAACAAACCAGGAAATCGGGAAGATGTGGCTTTGTTTTTAATTGCAAGGAATTCTGAACTGTTAGGTGACTTGTCTTTTGGAATTTTTTGCCATATTCTGCATGACATCCTTACTAAATGTCTCTTGCCATTTGATAATAAAGCTATTGTATAAAACATGAAACATTGTATTTTTGAGTACAATGAAGCATGCTGAACTTCCCACTAAGCTTAACTTTTTATTAACCTGTTTAAAAGGGATGAGTTCTTCTTAAATGGTATTTTTAATGACTGATTAAAAATTAAACTGAGCTGATTACATCTGTAGATGAGATTCATTCTGTTTCTACCTTTATTTCAGAACATAAATGTAAACTTGACTTCCTTTTCTGTCTGAAATTAATTTCTTGCATACAATAGTAATTTTGAAAAGTTTCTGTATTTTGCACTGGAAGGCAATTGCATCTAACTTTGTTTAATCTCAAACAGAACCATTTGCATAATTTGCTCTGTTTTTTTTTCCCCTATGAATTCCTGATGGAAGGCTCATGTGCTAAAGTTATTATTATAGCTTCATTCACGTTCCCTATTATGTCCAGTTCATGGAATTCTTTTTTTGCCTTGTATAGAAAACTAATGCTGAAAGCTTGCTGAAAGGTTAACACTAAGGAAGTAAAAGTTAAAAAATGAAAAGTCTTTAAGATGTTAGTGAGCTGTGCTATTATGCAGAGGGAAAACATAGTTTTTATCGTTAGGTAACTTTGAAGATTTTTGTGTGTGGTTCCTGAGAATATTCATCATGTATAGTTTCTGTGATAACCTAGTTTTATAATAGTAACTAAAATGCAGTGTGGATTGCTCTGCTTTGCATTAGAACTGAGGTATGCTGCCTGCCTCATACCATGCAGTTTACTCTGGATTAAGCTGAATAACCAGCAGAATCGGCTCAACCAGGTAGCTGATCAAGGACTGAAACACCCAGCAGCTACTGCAGGTACATTTTTACAAATGTAAGGACTAACTGAAATAGAAGCCTTTGCGAGAGCTGTTGCTGCAGGAATGAAATTCATACCTCTAGTGTTTTGCACTAGAAATATATTTAAAAGGAACAAAGCAGGAAATGCATTTCTTTTTGTTTTAGTCACATATTTTTTCTTTCATTCTTGTAAGTAATAACAGAGGAGTAATAACTCTGGGAATTGTGAGAGCTAAAGCACTGAGAATCATACCTTCTAGTCAAATTCTTTTATTCAAAATTAAGTTCAGCACAGTGAACAAATCCTGTCCCAGGAGTGCTGTGTGAGTGCCTGCCCATTCCTTAGCACCTGCTATAGAGCCATTGCCAGAAAGGGGAAGTCAAACTATCCCTCAAATATATAATGAACTATTTTTCATCATGTGGGACAATCTTTTTTGCAAGATTACAAAATGGGGATTCCCCCTCCCCCCCCACCCCCCCCGAAGTCTGTAAAGAATACAGGTCAAATTAGAGAACGCTTTCCTTCTGTCATAAATAGCATGAGGTTTGTGAGTCATATATTTTAGTATGACAGTGTTAAGAGGGAAATAAAATTTTGACAGGAGAGCAGGATCCAGAGCAAGCTTTTCAAGTTTCCCCTCAGAGAAAAGTCAGTTATTCCGATTATGACCAATCGATGTCTTGCAATGACACATGTTTCTATCTAACTCTCAGCTGGTGGCTTTATAGCTCCAGGTTACCCAAACTGAAAGATATTATGGCCTTTTAATAATGACAATATGCATAAGACCATAATATGTTTACTAACATACCGTAACTCCCCTTCCCGTTCTTAAAAATATTGCACCTAGTGTAATAATTCGTGTTTCATTGTTTTGTAGTACACAAGGAAGACTCTGGGTCTGGATTATGAGAGCTAATCAATGACTGGTGTATAACTATGTGAAGAGGCCTCAGAAAAGCTCCTTCCTGTAGATAATCTTCAAAAGACAGAGAATTCTGCTTCTGCACATCTCTAGGACTTCAATGATATCTTCATAGCCTTAAAAGGTTAGTAGACAGAAGGTTAGCAGGCTCTGGAGAGGAGTGGGAGTGCCACAGTGTGGGAAATGGCTTTTAAAACTCTGCATTGGAATCAAGCTTTAACATTATGGTCATAAATCCTGATTTTTCTTTCATAACCTAGCCCTTGAGCAGCTGTATCCAATAATCTGGAATTTGCAGTGTTTACTGTGCTTGAAAGAACTCCATGGTATGAAAAAGTGTTTTGAGCAGATCACTAAATCATTCTTATGTTTGACTATTCTGTGTTAAAATGATTTCTCACAGGGAATATCCCCAGGGTGGGGGTTGGAAGGGCAGAGCCCAGCTGGCCTGTTCCACTGCCTCCAGCCAGGGAGCAGGGCAGGCCGGGAGCAGCCTCAGCCAAGAGTTTGGGTCATTGAGCAAGTCTGTAGTGATGAGACAGGTCTGAGGTCAAACCAGAAACGCAAATCAGCAACCCAAGGTCAGGGTTGGGCCCAATAAGGGTAACCAGGTTCTGACACAGCCCAGCAGCCCAACTTAAATAGACCCATGGTTGTTGGGGTTGACATGTCAGCTGAGCCTGGTCAGGGCCGCTAAGGCCGGTTAGTGTCCTCAGGACCCTCTTAAGGCAGTTTTGGTCTTGATATGGTAACTTTGATGGGACTGCTCCTGAACTATATCCTCTGATTCTCCTCCAGTGTTAAGGGAGATCCTAAATGCTCAGTCTGAATACTGTAAAATCTATTAAGCACATATGGCAAATTAGACATTTGCCCCTTCGTGGATCTAGTGTCTCAACTAGGACACTAGGCCAGACAGTTGCAAGTCTTCAAACCAGACCTTGGTCTTAACCAATGTGTGACCTTGACTATGTCAATATTGTGCAGTTTCCTGAAAGGCTGTTGGTGCTGTGTTTGCCTTGGTCTTAACATCAGTGATGAAAATCAGGGTATTCTCTTCTCCATGGCTGATTCTGCAGTCAAAGGGAACCTCATAATGATACAGAGTTCATCTTACTCTGCTGTGGGGTGCTCTTGCAGGGATTCCTGGGCTGCCTTCGCAGCCACTGTGTTGTTTTGGGCCTCCCACAAGTGGGAAATGTGGAGACCTTGAAACTATGGATGTTTTCAAGACCTTTCTTGGCTGTCAGTGCCTTGGCCTTTGCCTCCACCTTGGAGGACTTGGCCTCCTTAGACTGGGGCACCAGCCTCAACAAGTGGAAGTGAAATCAGAAACAAACTAAACCAGACTGTCACATACTTGCTCTCTGCCCTCATCTTGGATATGGACAAACTCAGACCTCACCAAGTGGCCTGGTGCCACTGCCCATCTGAGGCTCTGGGAGCCCTTGTAGTAGATGCACCTGCATGACTGATCTATGACCTGTTCACAAGCTGCACCACCAGGTGTGGGCTCCTGGAGCTGGGGAGAAGAGCAACAAGGCTGTGGGGGAGCTTAGGAAATGTTCAACACCGTGATGTGACAGTTCTCCTCTGATCCGTGACTTGATGTGGGAGGATGGGCATTAGGTGATCTGGTGTGGGGGCTATATTCCAGAAGTCTGTTGTATGGATGTTGCTTACGCCAAATATGTTGTCATTAAGCAATCGCAGCCAGTTTCAAGTGTCCAGTTTTGCAGACTGGAGAGGGTTGCTTTAATATAAGTATCAGATTATTTTTTTTTTTGTTTTAAGAATCCAGGGTAAATATCTTAATTGAAGTCCTTATACAACATATACAATTAGCACCCCGACAGCTGTAGCGATCTGTTTATGCTTTGAGCTCTGTTACCTTTCTAAGCTTAACTTGTCTTGTGAAACAGCTGCACAGAAAAAAAGGCAGATACCCTATTTCGGAATTTTTCAATTCTCTGAGCAGTGTTGAATGAAATTGTAATTTGCTGTTGTGGTTTCTTACTGCTTATTAAATAAACTCTTCCAATAATCATGATTGTGATTGTTGGCAAAATAAATCTGAATTAACTAGTATGAGGAATAATCAAGATATGTTCACATTAAGTTCTGTCTTCACTATTTTTAAAAGACTTTTATTCTCTTTGACTTAAGGCTTGAGCTTGAAAATCCCAGTCTTTGCCATTGAAAACAGCAGCTGAATCAATAGTGGTAGTCTTGCCAAAGACAATGAATCTTTTTAAATCACTTCCTATTTACTAATATATCTTTATAATTCTCTGGCTAAAGCATCATAGTTTCCACAGATTTCACAATTCCACAGATTTTTTTCAACATCATAAAGAATATTTTCAAGAATTCATAATGTAGTTTAGAGTGTCATTGCCTTACTCAAGGACATCTAAGCAATTTGCAAAGTTCACTGACAGAATTGCCATATTTTGGATGTTTCCTGTGATGGGAACATTGCTCAAGACGACTGACAGATTAAAGCTATTGGCCTTTGAATCAGACGTCACAGATGTTGCTTGTGGTGACTGGGCAAGAGTATTTCAGAAATGAAATCATCGGGGAGGGGAAAAAGATACAGTGGCAAAGAGACAGTCATTGACAAAATGGGAGGAGAAAACTCTAGCTGCTTGGGTACATCTACGGGATGCTTAGATTCAAGAGAGACCAGGCTGTAAGCAGAGAATTCATCTGACAAAGTATGAATGAGCTTTTCACAGCAAAAATTGTGGTGACTGACTAACTTAAGTAACCTTTTGTTGATTCTGGTTCGTGCAGTTCCTCCCTTCTTGTTCCTTTCTTGTAGCAATTAAAAGCAAATCTGAATTTCTTAGTCTGAGACTCTCCTTTTAAATGAATATTTCTTGTCCCTTACCCTGTTGCATAGCAAGGCATGTGTACGTTTAAATATTGCTGCTCAACAGTATTTCTGGTAATCCTCTGCTTGCATACTGGCCCATCTAATTTTATTTGCTAAATCTTCTAAATACATTCTAAACGCATGGTTATTGCTGGAACAGTAAAGTGCAAGTAAGAACAATTTTTTGTTTTCCCATTTTACTCTTTATACCCCCCCCCCCCCCCCGCCAATACCTGTGCTGTTTGCCTAGTCTTTCTTGCAAGTCCTTCTGAGACCCTCAGGCTCTGACTTTTGTTTATAAGGGTTAAACTACAGTTCAGGCTTACTCAAAGGAAGGTTACCACGTGCTGAATACATTGGCCTTTGCTACATAGAAAGCAGATTGAGAAGTAAAATGTGCAAAAAATGGCTAGGGAACATAGCAGAGTAAGAGCAACCAGATTTAGCTAGTTCTGTTCTCTGTTGCTGCCTTTGCAAACCACCAGGCAGGCTCAACATAATTTAAATGTATGTGCTTACAGTAGAGACTTTCATTCTACTATTGCTCCTAATTATCCTGCTATCTTTATTGAAATCTGTCCCTCAGGTTTACTGGTGGTTTAAAATTGAACTGTCAGAACTGTCAAGCAAATCTCAGCAATACTTTCATTCATTGATAACCCATTCTATGGCCCATACAGTCTTAATCAAGTGAATACTAATAGCACCAGTGCTTCTTACAGTTTTTCCTATTTCCCAGAAGGATGGAAAAGCTCTCCACAACCCACCAGGTGAAATGGTGTAAGAACTTAGTTATTGTACTGCAAAAGGCTGTAGATCATTGACAGTGAAGTCTTACATGTGCTGCTGTCTCTAGTGCCCACGAAGAACTATGTCTTGGCAACGTAAACTCAAATATATGAAGCTTCACATCCTTGATAGTATGTTAATTAGTGTCTGATGAATTCAGCATTATGGATGCAACCTTAAGTACTTGGGCAGTCCTAGATAATAATCCTAAAGGACTGAAATGTTTTAATTTCTCTTCTTATAAGCTCTACAAGGTAGGGAAGAATTCTGATGTGAAAGCCACAAATAGAGAGCTGAGGGAGGAGAGGAGAGGAGAGGAATTGTTTACAGGCCTGACTTTAGACTGGTGAGGCTGCCCCAGGTCCCTCTAGGGTCAGAGGAAAGATGTGCTCTCCACTCAGCGCTGGGTGTGTGTCACTAGTCCCTCAGCAGCTGGGTTTGAGTCATTCTTCTTCCCGAGGGGTTGTTTTCCCTTCCCTGCTGGGCCAGAGTGGGGGGGCAGGTTTCACTCAGCTGTGCACGCCCAACTGTTAACAGAGTTGTCTGCGATGTTAATTCAAACAGAAAAAAACCCAACCAACCCCAAAAGCAAACAGTCCCCAAAGCCCTTCCCCCCGCACCCTGCCCCTCTCCCCCATGACCTGGGCTAGTGTCAGCATGCGGCCGCTCGCCAAAGCTGCGGCGTCACGACCACCCCTGGGGCGGCAGCGGGGAGCGGGCAGGAGAAGCTGCAGGTGACAGGGGACGACCCAAGTCCCGACGTGCTTTCCCCGCCCCACCAACACTAAACCGTGCCCTGCGCGGGCAGCCGCCGGCCAGGCCCTCCCGTCCTCTCCCCCGGCGGCGGGCGCAGCGCCCCTGAGGGGAGCCCGGAGCCCCTCGGCCCCGCCCCGCGGCACCAGCAGCATGACGTCATCCCGAGCGCAGGGCGCAGGCGCAGCATTGCGGCTCCCTGCCCGCGCCGCCCCCCCCGCGGGAACAGCTGGGGGCTGTACCCACAATGCTGTGCGGCGCTGCCCGCTCCGCTCCATCATGGAGGCGGCCGGCGCAGCTGGCGCAGCTGGCGCAGCCCCGCCGCCCGCCGCCGCCCGGCCCCGCACCCCCTGAGCCCCGCGCACCCCTCGGGCTCCAGCATGAGCGGCGGCAGCGGGGGCGGCTCCTCGGCACCCGGCCGCTTCGCCGACTACTTCGTGATCTGCGGGCTGGACACCGAGACCGGGCTGGAGCCGGACGAGCTCTCCGGTGAGTGGCCGCGGGCTCGGGGGGCGGCGGCCGCCGTTAATGGTCGGCTCGGTGGAGGCGGCGGGACGGCCGCTCTGGAGGCGGGGTCCGGCCTCGCCGCCTCCCCGCTCCGCGGTCCCCGGGCGCCGTCTCGGGCGGCCGCGGGGCACCGCGGGGGGAGCCGAGGGAGCCGTCGGCGCCGCCGCCCCCCGCCCCGGGTAGCGGCGCTTGTGCCCCGCGCCGGCGCCTCGGGGTCCGTGTAGGCGCCCCGGGTGCTTGGGCTGCAGAAGTGCCCGGCTGTGCACCGCCGTCCGTTTGTGGAAGCGTACCCAACTTCTGAAAAACCCCAACAAAGTGCCTCTTTTAAACGGCCCCTTCGAAGTGAAGGGTGTGCGGTGGCGGTGGCGTTATGATAGGTCATCTCTGTCTTCACAGCCATCCGCTGCGCTCCTTTCCGAGCTCGGTTGCATTTATCAACTTTTAGTCAGGCTCTTGGACATTTGAAACACGCAGGTAATCTTAATGAACCAGATTTTGCAGGGAAAGTGAAGACTTTTTGTTTGTTCTGTGTTAAGTTTTGTTGTAGCATAGGATAAGAATTCTCTTCCAGCAGTATCTGAAAAGAAATCGGATTAGGAGGTAATTACCTGTTAGATGACAATGTTTGCCCTGAATACACAGCTAAACCACATCAATCTATCCCACAACACCGTGTCAAACCTGGGCATCCTTTTGTTTTAGCAGCACCTTGTTTCAGCTTTAGTTTCACTGTACTGGCTTCAGTTAGATTGTTGCTTTAGCATCTTTAACTGTTCAGAAAGATATAGAAATGAGGTGATGGAAACCTGACCTGACATCACTACTTATTTTTTGTGTTTGAGCTCAGGACCTGACCAATGTTATGGTTTTTTTTTTTGATTAGCTTGTTTTAATAAGATGTGATGATGGTTTTTTTACATCATTGTATTTAACACCCCCACCCCCAATAAACACTTGTTTCTTGTAGAGTGAAATTTGCATTATTAGCACTGACTTCTTACATTGAGCTCTCTTAAACTTTGGCTATGATGGAAACTTTCTTTTTTTCCTTTTAATGACTTCAAACAGAATTTCTCATCAGTCCCTTATGCTGAGCAGTACCTTACCCTAGAAGAATTCATGTTTGTGTAACGTTAAAATAACTGTAAACCACAATTTGAGACTTGAAGAGTGAATACAGCATAATGAGCTGCGCTGTAATGGCACTTTAAATTACAGCATCGACTTAATTTAAGAAATGCAAGAGAACAAAATGCAATACAATTTCATTGAAGGATATGTGAGGTTCCCCAGATTTTTCTTGATTAAATCACAAGTGAACAAAGTTTCTGGGTTGAAAACAGTTTCTGATGTTAATGTTGTTATTCATTTACTATATATCTATTTGTATAATGTAGTGCAAGGCACGCTCAGTAATACTGCCTGATCTTGATAGGAACATGAATAATTGTCCTCACATAATTAAATTTAAAACTAGCAGTGTATTACTTTGAGCTAGCTATCTAATAGTAAACTGGAAGACATCAGTGCCTTTTTTTTTGAAATATTCTGTCTGAGTGCGCAGGTCTGAAAGCTGGAGCGTGATGTTCTTTCTGTATTTGCTTTCCCGGTCAAGGACTACATCTATAGTATGTAAAACTGCAGCGTGCAATGTATCTTGGACTCTGCTGTTCCACCATGATACTGTAATGGTGTTCCTTGTGACAAGGTGTGGGTTTTGGGGAGAATAGGTTTTAGTATTTATGGGGGAGGCTGATTTTTGTGTGATTTGAGGAAAGGGTTTAAAAAAAGAGTGGGGGAAATGAGGAGGAGGATAAATTCGCGATAACGTCACAGCATATGAGCTAGCTGGAATTCCGGTGCATTTTATTGAGTTTGTTGTGTTATTAATAATGCATGATAGTGTGACTGATAATGATTTTAAATTGTGTCTTAGGCTATAGCCTCCTCCAGTGTCCACTGATATAAATGGAATGGGCCTCTGTTGATTTCAGTGGGTTTTGGATAAAGCTTTGAAACACTTTGTGCTTGCTGGAAGGCTTTCTTGTTTGAATGAAAGGGTTATTGTTCACTGTTTTTTTCCCCTCCTTCTTATTTCTGTTCTGAAAAACAGATTCTGAATCCTTGTACTGTTGAAACAATTTGCTTCATAAGTGTCCATTGTTGGAAGAGAGGCGCTGGCACTTCAGCCGGTGGGTGCAGGGGTGGGGAGCGGGATGCCTCCCCGGCACGGTGAGGCCGGGCACGGCGGGTCTCTCCAGGGCTTTCCTGCGTCAGGGCTGCCGGAGCCCAGCCTGGCATGATGTCATCGCTACCCCACCGCCGCCGCAGGGAACTGGCGGTCGCTGCCAGGGCCTCCGGGGATGCTGCCGGCAGACTTTGTTCTCACCAAGCTAATAAAACTGTGTATTTCAGATATTCAGCCTTAATATTGATGATACAGCGTTTTCTGCAGACGTACAAATGAAGCATAAGATCGTGAATTGATGCTCAGTCTAGTTACTTTGCTTGAAGAGACACCTCTGATAGTGTTTTCCCTTTGTATGTTGGAAGCTTACTAAATAGCACAGCTGTAACACTTTTTCCTGATAAAGTTGTCTGACTGATGGAAAATGCATGATATGTGCATATGTGTTTGGGTTTTTTAATATAGAGAGAAGTACTGTATTTATTTAGGACTTTATTGTTAGCATGCGTTAAAGAGAGCATGTTTCCTATTGTTAGGGCTTCTTTATCCCCAAATTTAAGTGATCTGGTTATCTGAACATCCTTCCTTATTTTGATAATTTTGTTCCCACTGGGTGACGTGTTAAATCAAATAGAAAAAATTTACTAGGTGGTAGTAAAACAAAGCAAACAAACAAAAAACCGTCAAAAAATCCAACTCAGTTGCTGAACTGGACAAGAGAGGAGCTGACATGCATTTCTACATTTCCAGATGGTGTTGATGTGCCAGAAGTGATGACAGAAATCTCTTAAGTATGCTGCAAAGGTCTGTTATAGATACATTTCCTTCATAGAGGAAATCCCGGAATAGTTGAGGTTGGAAGGGACCTCTGGAGGTTGTCGGGTCCAATGCCCCTGATGCAGCAGGGCCACCTAGAACCGGTTGCCCAGGACTGTGGCCAGATGATTTTTGAATATCTCCAAGGATGGAGACTCCACAACCTCTCTGGGCAACCTATGCCAGTGCTCAGTCACCCTCACAGTGAAAAAGTGTGTCCTGATGTTCAGATGGAACCTCCTCTGCTTCGCTTTGTGCCTATTGCTCCTGATCCTGTGATGGGGCACCATGAAAAGAGCCTGGCTGTGTCCTATTTGCACCCTCTCTTCAGGTATTTCTATATATTGATTCCTCCCTGAGTCTTCTCTTCTGCAGGCTAAACAGTCCCAGCTCTCTCAGCCTTTCCTCATGCAAGAGTTGCTCCCCAGACCCTTAATCATCTTCGTGGCCCTTTGCTGCACTCTCTCCACTCTGTCCATGTCTGTCTTGTACTAAGGAGCGCAGAACTGGACGCAGCACTCCGGGTGTTGCCTCAGCAGTGCTAAGCAGAGGGGAAGGATCACCTCCCTCGACCTGCTGGCAATGCTTTGACTAATGCAGCCCAAGAGACCATTCACCTTCTTTGGAGCAAGGGCACATTGCTGGCTCATGGTCAACTTGGTGTCCACCAGGAAATAATGCAATACATCAACTACCAGAAATCTTCTGTGTGTAATATAATTTACCGTAATCCTGCAACACTATGATAGGATTTCTTAATTTAGGTTGTATGACTGTGCCCTGGAAAGGTAATGAGAATGAAGTCGTGCTTCATCTCATCTTTCAACTGGAGTCCCTTAGCTGTTGAGTGAGTTAGATGTGATCTGAATGATGGCGGAAATACTTGCACTACATGGAACTGTTGGAGTTTTTGTGCTACGTTCTTATTCACTAAAGATTTTGTTTTCTTTTCCTCCTCTGTGGTGTGTTAGTTTTTAACAATCACTTGTCAATAGAGTTTGTTTATGACAGAGTGGCAAAACAAAGGATCAGCTTGCCATTGCGTTACACTTATGTGTAATTGTAGTCTGGGAGTTGCTATTACAGAGTACAGAACTCGGACCCAAATACCTGGACACCATATTTTAATCTAAGATGTTCTGTTGCACATGCCTTAGTAGGCTTGAATGTCATATCATAAAGTTGATAATAGTTATTGTTACAAAGGAGAAATAGTGTAAAAAAAAAAAAAAAAAAGGAAAGAAAATCCGTATAATCGATTGGTAATTTACTAATAGGCTTGTTTTTAAAAAAATCTCACTCTAGAAAACTAAGGCCAGTGACTAGTCTGTCATGTCTATTTCTGCCCTTCTTCCCAGCCTGAGCTGGTCTTTTAAGTTTTGGTCCAAAATTTAATTTATTCAGTAGATGGACTTGTGTTCATTTTGCCAAGGCCCTTGTCATGGTGCTTTGAGTTGTTCGTCTGATCATGAGCTTCATCCTTAAAGGAGGATGGAAATGAGTGTTAGGTGAAGCCCAGGTGTCCAGGAAATATCCTGCCTGTATGTAGACACCCTTCATGTGCCTTTTCAGGATCCATATTAGATCTCCTTTCACTCTGGTATATGACGATGTGATACCATTTTAATTATTCTTCATCTCTCATACCTTTTTTTTGTATTTTGTTTTTAATGGTGTTGAGGCAAGAGCTGTATGTGTGTAGATTATGTAGCGTAACAGGACTGATTATGACTAAGCATCTATGTGCTGGCACAGTAATGACTTTATTAGTGCTGGTGGGTGAAATTCTAAAGGAAAAAGATAGCTGGTATGTAGTATTCACCTAGCTCCACTCAAAATTAATCTGACAAACTGATATTAGGGCAAGCATTTCTCCTCACCACTAAAACAGAGTTGTTGTCTCACCTACCCCTCTGTCTGTAATTGAAGTGCCATTATTTTTCTATTTTGTTGGCATGAGATTTAAAATGACAGCTTATCTTCATACGTTTCCTGTTGGTAGGGTTTATTTTAACAGCATTCTGTATCAATATAAACTCTTAAAAAAATGGGTGTGATGAAATGATTGAAGGCATTTGTCACATATATAAACCAAGAAATTGCTTAGCATTTCAGAATTGGGGTAGTAGTTTCCTTTGTGGTAGTCCATGTAGTAATGATGTTATCAGCACCTGTGTTAGTTTTTGAGTTCAACAGACTTAAGTAGTTGCAGGCTTTTATTTTGCCTCAAAGTTATTTATAAGGGGTAGCTAAAGGGAAAGAGGAGGAGGAAGAAGAGCAAGCTTAATTTAAATTAGCAGATATAATTTTCTGACTGGCATTTAACCTGTTTTGTATTTTCCTCTTTTGGGCATTTTTACCTTGGAATTGAGACATGACGTTAGGGGTTGGAGCCAGCTGTGATTCTTGCAGTGAAGCTCTTCTGCAGTACTGTTTATTCCTTGTGTAAATAGCGTGTGAGTAAATTTCTCTATCTTTGCTGTGGTAGTAGTACCAACAGTTGCTGCAGAGTGAATTGCCTTGGTGGGAGCCATTGCTTGATTCTTCCAAAGGCTGAAGTGTTCGGTGATTTTGCGGTTTTGTTTTTGGTGGTTTTTTCCCCTCTTCCTCTCTTTGTCCGTAATATGGATGGTATTGGTGCGAGCTTCCCACAGTTCCCTAATGGTGTGCCTCTTCCCTTGGGGATTCATTCTGAGACTGAAAGGGAGGTTTTTCAGTGTCTTTGCCTCTCTGAGATCGCTAACCAAGGTGTTAAGTCTGTGGGGGGCCTCTCCAGTAGCACCAAAGCTGAGACCACACACTGTTTTCACACAGGTCACTGTGGACCGGCAGCAGATAGCAACAACTTTTGGCTGGATTTATGCTGTCACATGTGAAACATTTTAATCCGGATAATAGTTTATTCCGCTCCTCCCTACCCCCTCTATCTTTTCCCAAGAAGCTGAAGCTGTTTGCCATGTTTGAGTGCCAAAAAGATCTTTTGTCTCTTTGGGAACTGAGGCAGACGTGCTAGGGTAGCTGATACATAGAATAAAGAATGGGAGAGCTGATGTAAGGGGGAAGCAGCTGTACTTTGCTGAACTACATTTAAAGCCACAGTTTATTAGGTGATATTTCTATAATGCCAATCTTATGATTATAATTTTTGTATTTTAGGTTAAACTGAGCTGTGTGCTTTACAGAATCATCCCCTCAAAACCCCCAAAACTCTTCATTCTTCCACCCTTCAGTATTCAGTTACAAATTCGGCTTATTTGGAAGGCTTTTAGGTAAGGTGTGGGGGAGGAGAAAATTTATAAGTTTTTGGTTTGAGAATAGGCTAAAGTTGCTAAAACAGCGTCTAAAGAATTAAAGTTTACAAGTCTGACTTTTGAAGCCTTTTAA
This sequence comes from Strix uralensis, assembly GCF_047716275.1. Lineage (NCBI taxonomy): Eukaryota > Metazoa > Chordata > Aves > Strigiformes > Strigidae > Strix > Strix uralensis. The sequence goes on from NC_133986.1 coordinate 13,384,040, forward strand.
AAAAGCCACGGTAATTTCACCTTATTAAAGCAAGTCATATATACAAAGATGGGTTGATTTGGCTTTTTGTTCCTTTGGGGGTTTTTTGTTGTTATTTTGTTTTCTTTGCAGTTTCTTTTGCAAGAGAGAAACCGCACAAAGAGAATATCTCAAATGGATTGTATGGGAAATACTGCTGTTTGCAAATAATAAAACACTTTTTTTTTTTTCCTCTCCTAAATCTTCAAATTACTGATCCTGTAGTTACAAAACACTACAGCTGTTTTTATCTGGCTTTTGACTTAGTGATGTCCTACTTGAGTGTTCTCGGTAATGACTTCTCATACTTTCTTTTGAATTCCCTCTAACCTGCAGGGCTCATGTAGCAGAAATAATGCACGTGAAGTGACAATGTCAGAAGCAATTACTTACTGATGTATGTTGTACAGTAATTATTCTCTCTGAATTTCTTGACAATCCTTTCAGATTTGTGGTTTGTAGTTACGTTTGCAGTGAACTGGAATGTTAACCCTGGGAGGCTTAAAATGCTATTGCACAGAGAAATTATCGAGCATTCCAGCAGAAACTGATGAATGATGAAGAATTTACTTGGAGTGCTTGTGCTCAATGCTTGTTTCTTAGTCTTTCCAGGAAAATGCTATTTTGCTTATGGTTTTCTGGGCCAGGTTTCAAACTTTCCTATAGAATTGTAGAGTATTGTCTTTTTTATTTTTTTTTTTTTTGTTTTTTACTGGTTGTATGATCAGCCATGATCAGGTACAATATGTACCTCTGTGTTGAGTCATTTACATATTGATCTTGAGAAAGAAACTTCAGTGCATTTCACAGAGAAGTGATTGCAGACAGATAGCATGGCAGTCATAAGCAACCTTTTCATTTTCAGATATAGCGACATTTCAATGTTTGAGTAAGGAAAAAGGGTTGGTTTTACAGAAACAGGCATTCTTTCAGCACGACTTCAGGCAAGTTTGGAAGTTTTATTGCAATTGTAGTTGCTGCTGCTTGTGTCTACAATTGCACTCTGTTGCAGAAATATGTGGTCAGAGGTCTCGAGGTTGCTGCGAGGTACTGATCTGTATACTTAGATGGTTGTACAGCTGAACTTTTTGTGTTTTACTGATCTCTGTATGTCATTGTAACCTGCTTGAAAGGTTTCATGTGTATTTTAAAATACGGCTTTCCTCTTCAATGCAATTCCAGAAGAATAGAAACACTTGGTTAAAGGACCGGACAGGTGCTTCAATAACATTTGGACCTTGTGTTTTCACACAGATGTGTCCATTAGTCCTCAGAGCTGGAGTTAGGGGGCAATGGGAGTGCAAAAAGTAGGGACATTTAACTGGAGGCACATGTCACTGTAAAAGGAGACCCACAGTGGTTCAGGAGGGTTGCCTGAGATGGTCTGTGCTTCTGTTTGCTCAGGCTTTCCTGAAGCAGTCTGACTGGGTCTGCTGATCTTAGATGGGCATGAGGGGAACAGCTGATTTCTATATTAAACGTAGTTAAAATATGCTTGTCTCCGCTTCTGCTTTATATTTCTAGTACACGTAAAAGAATTGTGTTCTATTCTGAAGATAAGCCACCCTTTTCCTTTCTCGGTGTCCTCTGTTGCGTGTATTTCATATCTACTGTGTAATGAAATGGCGCCGCCCCCTCAACCCCCGTGGCTGAGAACGTGCCTGTCATTGGAATTTTGAGTGCTGCTTCTGTTGTTTAGTTGGAAACAGATCTAAATATCCTTCTGTAAGTCTTTTTGCTGTGGCTAAAGCAGAAAAGTAGTTTAGTAAAACAATTCTGTTTTTAAGAACATTTCCTTGAAAATTTCTGCCAGGCAGTCTTGATTAAAATACATTGTATCCATCTGCCTTCCTGTGTTACATGCGTAGTTAAAAAAAAGAGTTTAGGATGCTTTTAAAGACACAAGCTGAGGACTTTTTGAGGTTTTTTTTCTTGTTTGTTTTTTAAAAAGCTGCCTTAGATTCTTGATGGTTTCTTCTGCCACTTCCCTGTTCCACCTCTTCCCGCCTTCCTTGAAACAGTACCAGAAAAATAAAAACAAAAGCTTTTGGTTTCCTGACCTTACAATCGCAGAATGCAGATGTCCTCAGCTGTTTTTCTGTGGTGCTTTAAATCCATTGTTGCAGCATTTGAAACTATTCCAGAGTGTGTGTGGCAGTGTTTTGTTACCAACTAGATGAATGCTGAAACTGAAAAGATGAGTGGATATCTATTAACTTTTTCATTTGCTGTATTTTCATTTTCGTTTGCTGTAGAGGGCTTGGAAGAATTTATGCTATCAAAGCAATGAATGATCAAGAGATCATTTGTGTCCAGTGGAGTTTGCACTAAATATCCAGTTAGTGAAGAACTCTTGTTTTTTATTTCAGTTCACAGTGAGCATTCACGTTACAATTCTTGAAACATTACAATTCTTGAATTCTGGAAAGCAAAAGAAAAGGGGAAAACAACAGGATCTTTTACAGTCAACAGATTAAGGTTAACTTGTCTCTTTGTCCTCTCACCTTTCTAGTGACTGCAGTAGGAAGGATTGTATTGTCCGCTGAAAGAAATGTGTTCTCATGGGATTGGGATAAGGGATTGTTATAATCAAGTTTGGGTTCCCTAGATGACAAACAGGCCAAAGAAAAAAAGAGCCTTTCATCACTCTGGTTATTTTTTTCTTCTTCTCTGTACTTCTTCTAAAGAAAGTCCTTCAGCTTTTACAGATGAAAGCATGGCACTCCACCCAACATACATTTGGGTTCACTTGAGACAGGTACCTAAGCAGAGGGCAGTGTGTCCATAAGGCATTTTTGCACCTTTGTTTTAGAAAGGCAGACAGCGGATTTCCTTTACCTTTGAGCTCTTTTGTCAGGGAAAGTGGAGCAGTAACTTGCATAGAGAAGTTTTTAGAGGCAGTCACAGATGTGAAAACCATAGGTTGTAGATCTGTTACAAATCCAGTGGAATGACAGTGATTGAACCCCCTGATTCATTAGGGACAGTGATTGAAACCCTGATTCCAGTTGCTTAAACAGCAGTGCTGCAGTAAAATGAAAGGGATCCTGAAGCTTTTCTTATATGGATAACCCGATGCATTTAAAAAACTATTAAAGTCCCAATTCCAGTAACAAATTAATTGGTCTAACCACCACTTCAGCTTGCGCTATGCCAGGTGGTCTTGCCAACAGGGGGAAGGGGGGTTAGAAGTGTAGGACAGAGGGTTGATGTGTTTCAGGATAAAAGGGAAGAATTCTTTTTTGTGTATATCTGAGGAAGAGGTTTGCTGGGGAAGGGAGTTCTCTCTAATGAGAAATACGTGCAGTTCTGCTTAAGGAGGAGGAACTGGAAGGAAGGAAACAAGTCATAATCTGAAGGCATTTGTGCATTCATGGAGTGACTGTTGCTTACAGATTCAGCAGCTGCAGCTTTTCTTGAATCATGCTTTTTATTCCAAGAATTCTTGTTTAATGAATATCTTACCTTAGTCTGCCAAACTTTCGATGTTTATTTCCTACATTGTAGAGGTTTTTTTTTTTTTTTTTTTGCAGATATATATGGTTAAATACTTGTTAACTTGGAATCAGAGAAATTTACTGTTTTGTTTTGGCTTTAAAATAAACTTTGGCTAATTATTAGTATATTAATAGCTTCCTAGATATGTATTGAAAGGACTTTAGTATTAGAATATGGGGTTCTGAAAAATCAGAATGGTATTGCTCTCCAGAAGGCTAGGTCTGGGGTTTTTGCCTTTCTTTTCTTGTCTGTTTTTTAAGGGCTAGAAAGAATCAACAGATTGCCATCTCATTTCGTATCTAGTATGGTACAGGCCCTATAATTTAATTACTGTTTGGATTATCCCAGTTTTGCTCTTAAGACTTGGAAATAGAATATTTGATCATTTCCATTGGCAAGTGGAAATATAGCAAGTCTTATTTCTATCAGAATTCTTTTGCCATTGATTTTAAGACACTGCTTCTTGGCTTGGCTGTCTTTCTATGCCTACATGCATCTTAAGCACCTGTATTTGCTTTTACAATGGAACCACGTCAACTCTTGGTCATCTCTCAGTTTGACTAATCAAGAAGTCCTCAAATCTCTCGGTGTACATACCAGCTCTTCTCCCCAGTGTCCCCCCTTCCCCCAGTTTGCTCTCATTTACTTCATACTTTCATCCTTTCTACAGTGTGGATTCCAGACATAGGCACGCTATCTCTTATGCCAGCTGAGTATTTTTATTTGGTCTTGGACCATGAATTTTAGAGCTGGAATAATTTTATGTTCAGTAAACATAATTATTTACCTCAATATATATAGCCTTGTTGTGTGTACTGAGAATGATTGCTGACTGAACTGGGAATCCTACTGCTGTTACGACACTAGCTGCTGGTTTTAGATTAACTTAATTCTAAATCTGTTGTGGACTCCTGCTATTCTTGTATCTTTGGAAACAATTCAGACTCTTTTTCCAGTATGTTAGGCGCCTTGACAGTTGTGTTACTGCAGTTACTCTGTTTTCACCCAAAACCCAAGAATGAAAAGGATTATTTTCAAAATGTCCTACGATGTCCGTTTTCACCTAAGTATGGCTTTGTGCTGTATTATTTTTTTTTTTAATTGAAAGCAGGATAGAATTAGGCTGTTCTCTGGATAGTATTTATAATTCATGCAGTGTTCAAATCCCCTTGTTGATTGACTTCTGACTTGCAGCCCAAGTCTACTCTTTGGCTGTCATGGTAAGCTCAGTCTTAAGCCCCCGCTCTGCACAAGTTGGGATGACTCCCACCATTGCAAGATTCTTTGAACTGTGGTGTAGAAAGTGTGGAGGTAAAGGGTATGGTTATAGGGTTCTATAGGGTCTTCTGAATCCTAAGTTCAATTTCTCCAGTGTGCTACTTAGTACAGGAAAGCTGCCCTAAGTGTATGGCTCATAGTTTCTGTTGCTGGTACTCTCATTGTTCTTATTCATTTGCTTAATTACAGCAATATGACTGTTTCATGTTGAAGCTGTTTTATATTTACTTCATTAAGACATTCATTTTAGTGGCAGCAGGAATTGCATATGCAGCCTCTGTGTGCTAAAAGATTCCTGTAAGTGTCCTATGTGGAAAATATAATGTTTTGATTGCATGCTATCTAGTATTTTTTATTGAAGATGTCATGTATACAATAAATGCACACCAAGACCAAAGGAATTGAATTAGTAACAGGCTGTATCACAAGAATTTAAAGAAAGAAGCTGCTTGGCAGGGTGAAAGCAACAAACAGCTTAATCAGAATCAGTAGAGCTTTCTGGATGTCTGTGTTGTAATTATTTTGAGCAGATCAGCGACTCAATGAACATCGAAGGTGGCAGTATTAACAATTCTTTAAAATCAGTGTTGTGCGGCCATTTAGTTCTTTTATTGGCCACTTTTTCCAATAACTAGAGTAGCTTCTTCTCACTTGCTCTTTATTGTCATAGAGGGAAAATTAAGCTAGACTCTACCTTTGAAAGAGCTGCTCAAGGACTTTTTTTCTAGCTAGTGTTCAAGGAGAAGTTCCTGTACAGTTCTTAGTCTTGCATAATTTTTAGAGTTGCAGCACTGCAGTCACTTTCTAAAAACTAAAATGAAATAGTGAATTGACACCATATACAAACGGCTGTGATTCAGTTTTTAAAAGTTTTGTTTTCAAAGTATCCCTGGCATTTTTTTTGATCAAGTTTGCCCTTTCTAATTAAGGACACCTTAAGCCACACGGTGCTGTTCTGTACTAGAGAGAACTTATTACATGAATGGAAAATTTTTGTGTCGGGGTGTATGTTACAGAGGAGAATGATTGATTGATGTATTGAAGAGGGAAAAAAAAAATCTAGGGTTAGAAGTATACTTACAAAGAAGCAAGCTACTCAGCAGGGAAAATTGAGTTGTTACAATCAGGTAGAAGTTTTCTTGGGAGTTTGCATTAGAAATTTGCAAGCAATCCTTCTGTTGCTATAAGCTACCTGAGAGGATGTATACGGTTGGCAGGCATACCTTGAATATACAGTGCATGTGTTAAGAGGTTTCAGTATAGGTCATGACTACACATGAACCGTTTGACAAGAAATATGTTACTACTTAGCAGCTAATAGTAGTGATAGCAACCATAAATTGCACTCGCCTATAGGTTCAGGTTGTAAACAGAACTTTGGAGATGGCAGTCAAAAAAGGGAAGGGGTGAGAGGTGTGTGTCTGTGGTGGTAGAGATTTAGGTCTGAATTTCCAGCCCTTTAAAAAGGTCGTCTTCCTCTTTTGTCGAGAATTCAAAATTGCATCTTTCACTTACAGTAAATCCACTTTTCAGTTGAAAAGGGGAGAGGTGATAAGTAATTGGAACTGCAAGTTGTGCAAGGTAACCATTTTTCTTATTACTGTGTTTGGAAGACACCCCCCCCCCCTTCTTTTCCTGAAGAGGACTACAGAAGGCAGTGAATCAGATTTTTCTTTGGGTAAATCAGGAAGGAGCTAAAATTAGACTTTTCAGTATTCACTCTTTTTATTCTTATTATCCCTCAAAGCTGAGGAAAGCTTGGTAGATAGCATCTTGCACATTACTGAATTGAAGAATGCTTTAGCTCATTCTAGTTTCTGTATTTTTTTTTCTCTGTATAATCTCGTAGAAAAGCGATATCCATTGATATGGATAGTTTCATGCAGATACTTCCAAAGCAATGCTGTGCTGCACAAGTTGAAAACTCTGTGTAGTATCTCTGTTTGTAAATGCTAATTCTCATCAGACCAAGACACAGACACAGCTGTCTTCTGCTCACAGGTTGAGTAGCAAGAAAAGTAATACAGGTAAGAGCAGGGAGGAGCATAAAAATGAGAGCCAGAGAGATTGCCAGCGTACACTACAAATCTACACTGTGATACCGCTTACATTCAGTATTAGGTGACTCAGGAAGGTATCACTCAGTAAAATGAGGTGTCGTTGTTACAGTACTTGAAGTGTATGCATTAGCTGTTCTAATGTGCTTGGAATTAGGAAGTCCAAATTAGACACGTAGGCCAGCATCATTTAAGGTGGTATAAATATTGTTAGAATGGGAAGTCTGTCAGGCCTTATGGCAAATTGTATTAGATGGCTGTTAAGAGGAGTGGTGTGAGCTTCAACATAGGCCTGGTCTTAACTACATGTTCCAACTAAATATAACATGTTTCAACTCTTTGGTCATCTTGAGCAGGTTTGTAGTTTCCTTTATACATGCAATACAGTCCACCAGATTCAGTTTACTGGAGAGATGTGAGAGGGCAGAGTTGGAGAGTTACCTGCCTCTTACATGAGGTTTAATCCGGGAAGCACTGAGTGCACCTCACTCCAGTCTGAGCCTGCTGTGAGCTGAGCTTGGCCTGCCACGGGAAGAGCTGGCTCAAGCTGGCAGCCTTGGTAGCAGCAGCATTCAGCATCCTGGTCATCCCTCAGGCAGGGAGAGACTGTCTCAGAGGTAATGCCTAGCTGGTGACTTCCCTTTTGATAAGCAAGCTTGCTCTAGGAACTTAAGTCTTTTATGCATGTCTTTTTAAATTACATGGTAACAAATAAGGAGAGCGCAATATAGGACTGTAATAAGGCTGACTGCCTGTATAGTGTAACAGTGGGAATAGCTTGTTTTTGCCACAGTTGAGATGGATAAAATCTTCTCAGGTCGCTGATTGCTGTAGCATCTTCACTCCTTTTTCACCCCATGGTGGAGTCTTAAGGGGTTGAAGTGTGAAAGACAGGAGAGGAAGGACAGGGCATTACCCAAACCAGATGGTGATTGCTGGTGTTGAGAAGACTATTGCCCCACAGGGCAGGAGCCCGCAGGTGGGCAAGCTGGGCCGCAGGAAGAGGAGCGGCTTTAGGAGTTACTCAGTTACCCGTGTAGGTTATTAAAACTCTGCTACAGTCCCCTGTTATCTTCAGTGCACCAATTTAAGAACTTCTGTGTCTGTGGTTTGCTCTTTGCTTCCTTCCTGTTCTGGGGGATCCGTATAAGCTAATGAAGCTGTGGACATGGGCTAAACTGGATTAGAGAAACGTGAATCTTTAACCTCCCTTCATTCTCCGTTTATTTCTTTTTAATCCAAATAATTTCACTGATCCTATTTTGAGTGGGATGCCACAGATAGTGTTTTTTCCAATGACAAAGAAATTCTGAGATTCTCTGCTTCACTGCCATTGCTCCTCTAGTTGCAACATCAGGTCTCATCCTAAACTGGTGTTTGTGGATTTGTACAGTGCCTGGTGAAATGATGTTTCTCTATGCTTTTATGATATTATTTACATTACAAAATACAATGGGATTCTTATTGTTTTGGAGGTTTGATGTTGAGAAGCATGTTGGCATGAAAATTCCTGAAATATTCCTGTTTTCTTTCATTTTTTCCTGGAATTTTGTATGTTTATGGATTGTGTATGTTGTATGACAGTTCCTGACAAATAATCTTATAGTTGTAGCTATTTGGTTACTGGTTTAAAATCCAAATTATTTGCAAGTTTGTAGTCTGTGGGGTGGTTTGTATCTTCATTTTTGCAGAGCTCTTCCTCTGTTGTGATGAACATCTTGAGCGATAATGTGTATGTGAGGAGCATCAAACGTGTTTGAAAGGCCTCCTTAGTCTTCAGCAGACAATACTGTGTTCCATTAAAAAAAAATCCCTTTTACATGGAACTTGCACAAAAGACATTATTTACAGAGAAATAATGTTTGAAGACCTCTTTGTTGTAACTTGGATCAATAAGGGAAGTACTTAGCCATCACTTCTGCTAGAGGAGAGGAACTATGAAAAACATGATCTGGAGATCATAGTCCTCAGATAGTCGTTAATTGTGGGAACTTGTACTCACTCTGAAACTTGTGGGATACATCATGTTTTTATCAGTTTATCTTCTCCTACGTCTTCATTTTCTCAGTTATTCTAGAATAAAACTGTCCATTTTTGCTGATGGGTTCATCTCATGCATTTGTTAAACCTGCTCTTGTCTTCAGTGGTTTTATTAAACCCATTTCAATTAGTACTAAATTAATCAGATGTCTAATCCACACAGATGCAGATCTTGAAACCATGAATTATTTTTGCCTGCTGGAGATGTGTGGCAGTTGGTATTTTGCTGGAGCAGGGTGTTTGTGTTTGACGCTTCTAACTGATCATAAATTTAGGGTTAATTGCTTTTTGACTCCTGATATAAGCAAATACTGTTTGTGGAATTTTTTTTGACTGTCTGTTGATGGGTGTCTAGTGGGAACCACTAGATATTTAGTGAGAGAAGTGTAGGGGGAGTGTAGGCGATGGACTCGCTGGTCCTCAGGTTCTCTTTAGTTGTAGTGGCAAGAAAACAGCGTGGCCAGTGTCCTGGAGTTGCACAGATCACCTTTCTGTTCCTGGGTTGAACTTTCCAGGTGTTGTTGGTGAGCTGTCACTTGAGATTCCCTGCCCTACTGGTATCTTTGGAAGTCAGCATTGCCCAGCCTGAAGGTCCAGTGATTTGCTGTATTATAAGCATGAAGATTCTTACAAAAAGAGATAGCTAAAGATGGAAGACTGTGCTGCCGTGAAAGAGAAAATGAGCATCATGCTCGTGCAGGAGTCAACATGAGAAATATGGTATCGGAGCTGGGTGGCTCTAGAAAAGAAGTGTAAAATGGAGACACTCTGGTAAGAGCAGTGTCTGTGCAACAGCTGAATTGTTTGATGAATTACAGGAAGGCATTTAAGTGTTGCCTTATGTTTCTGTCTGGATCAGGCCTCAATGGGTTTCCAGAAACCAATTTCAGTACTTTCATTAACTTATAGACAGACTTCAGCTCTAAAAAATTTAAGTGTGTGTTGGCCAGAATGTGTCTTTGGAGGAGATGGGGCAAGGTTCTTAAAATATATAAGCATCCATTCGGTGTTGTTTTTTTTTTAATCAGAAGGGAAGAGCGGCATCATGTATTTTGCAGTATTAATCATCTTAACAAAAAGGTCTTTGAGTCACGGATTTTAATTCCAAAATATGCATGACCTTCCACATAGGTGAACCCAGTGATTGTGGTGTGTGGTTTCCAAGTTCAGGAGAAAATTTGGCCTTCACATATTTTCTCCCTTACATGTATGCGGAAGAAAAAAAAACAGGAACAAAATAGCTTAGTAAATGTCTGAGGTTTTCCCTCAATTATCTAAAAGTTGACATTACATCATCTGCACAGATGTAAATATAGAAAATAGTAGGTGTGTTAAATCTCCTGACTTATTTTAAAACCTCTTTTACAGAGGACTCTCTTCACTTGAGTGCATGTTTGTGTCAGTAAATAGACCTGTGCTATTAATGTCCATTTTTCTTTCTCTTTCTGGGAAATTGGTTGTTTCTTTTAAATGCTTATTTTCATCTCTAAAGGTTGCTTTTAGCTCTTGTGGAAGTGCTGTTATGTTTTCTGTCATTGGCTCTGCTCTTTCCCATGATGGTTATATTTCAGTGAAGTTGTGTTCTGTTTTTTCCTAACTACCCCTCTCTCTATAAATGCTTCAGATTTTCCCAAATAAGCATTTTGTTTCTCTCTGAACAATGATATTATTGAACAAAGTAATAAATAATGTAGCTGAGTGGTTTGGTATGAAAATCAGCTGAGCTGTAGATTTTTCAGACAAACAGGAAAACAATCCCTCCTTTAAGTTCAGTGCTAAAAACCAAAGGATTAGCAAAATAGATGGGAATATTTTGGGTATTGTGAGACCTGTCCTAGGTCCTGATTCACGATAAGTTCCTGTTCGAGGTAATATTTAAGACTTAGTTTAAACAAAATCCAGAGTTACATGACTTCTCAACTGTCAAAGGACTTATTAAGCATTCCATGGAAACAGAGTTTTGTTTGGTGTAATGTGTTTGTTAGATGCTTTGTTGTCTGTAGGGAGTGTTATAACTATCTCTGTGTATGGCTACTTTGTGGAATTAAATGTTGTACGAAATAAAGATTCTAAGTTGGCTGAGAAATTGAACTTTAAATATTGCTGCAAAAGTACAGAACAAACCCAACCAATTCTGAAATCAGTTTGTATTGCCATGTAATTGCTCCATGTAAGAAAACAAGCGAGGAGTTGAAGTGTGTTTTCTCTTTTGCAGGTGTTGCTGAAATAGTTTGATTTATTTAAAGCACACGATTTCATGCAATTGTGCCTGATTGTTAGTGCAGCTGTCAACAGCTGCATGCTCATTTATCTAATTGCATTCTAGTAAGATAGCTAAGCTTATTTTAAGATATGCAGTTGTGTGCATTTTTTTTTAAAGCAACTACACACATTCAGAAGATTTACTGCAGGAAGGTCTGTGCTATCACAATGAGCAGTCATTGCTCTAGAGGAAATTTGAGAGCTTATAACCAAGACCATATCAGCCAGCCTCGTGTGTGGATAGCATTTCTGAAAAGTTGGACCATGCCACTTAAATTCATACAGTTTTAAAGCCCTGAAATGGTCTTGTCCTTGGGGTTAGTTTAATCATCTGCTCTTTGGGAGTATTTTATAGTTTAACATGTAAAACTTCCATTTAACAAGCAACTACTTCCTACTGTTGCATCAGTATTCTGGTTATATATACAGGAACTGTGAGCTTCTGTTACATACTGATCATCTCCTTCAAGAAATATGTACCTGAAATGAGAAATTTGTGTAACATGAAAAGCATATTAGGACAGTAGACTATCTATTATGCATGCTAATTCTGTATAGAATACTTGTATGTTTTTTACTGGTATATGTTAGCTACGTAATTGCAGTCGACAGTATAAAATTTATAATGCAGTGTTGTTTTTATTTGTTATATAGCTTTATGCCAGTATATACAGGCCTCTAAAACCCGAGATGGTGCCAGCCGTTTCATTTCAAGTGCAACAGAAGGTAAAGGAAAAAGCGTGGGGAAAAAAAGCGCACAATTTTTTGTTCATCTGATACCCTATCTTCGTGGGCATTTATGTGGCTCTTGATCTCCTAACCTTCTAGACTCTCTTCACAGCTAACTTCTTGTAATAGATGGTGGATACCCTTTTTCCTAAGTCTTGAAGAAGAAATTAAGTGATGCCACTTGTATGTCTATCTTAAACTTGCATCATCTTTGCATCTTGTCTATTTGTGCTTTTCTTCAGTAACGAAATTCCACCAAAACTGAAGCTTTAGCTATGCTTTAACAAGAATCTGACATATCTGAAGAGTAGCTTAGAGAATGGCTGTCATGACCACAATCTCAAGATAGTCACACTTAAGGAAAAGCACAGATACTTAATGACATAGAAATGTTACAATGCTAATCCTTGCTAATATCTGCAGTCTGACGATATGCTAACTAACTGTCTTGCATTTTCTGTTTCTCTTAAAAGGAGTGTGTGCTTAATTCACTTATCCTCACATCTACCTGCTGATGTCCTGCTTTTTGGCCTTGTTTGAGCTTAAAAAGAGAATGAAATATTTACTTCTGTATTTTTCTTTCACCTGCAGGGGAAAACTTTGAACAGACTCCACTAAGACGCACATTTAAATCCAAAGTTCTTGCTCGCTATCCTGAGAATGTTGAATGGAACCCTTTTGACCAGGATGCAGTGGGAATGGTCAGTATCACTTAATGGTTTTTGTTTTTAACACAGAAATCTACCTTAGCAATTGAAGGCATTTATCTGTGTTTTCTTTGACATAAAAAGCATGAAGTCTGTTGTAGATTGGAAATAATAACAAATTTCTCTCAATTGTGTAGGCTCTAAAGGACTTTTCATTTAATTGGGTTATTTTTTTAAAGGAAATTAAAACTTTTAAGTGATAAGTCCCTAGGAGATATTTTCGTTCCCTTACAAATTTTTTGTTACATTGTAGAGAATTGATAGAGAAATAAATTGGTCTGCAATTAATGAATCTTCTTTGCGTATGATTTTTCGGTTTAATGGAATGTGGTATGGTTTCTTAATTTAGATAAAATATAGTGCTTTTTTCTGTCAGGTTTCTGGTCTTAGTGACTAAAATACTTTCCTTTATCTGAGTTTGGATTCTGTTATTTTATTCCTGTTGAGGTTAGTAACAAAATGGTGATGAGTTTCAATAGAAACTGCACACAGCCCTTTTAATATGTTCCTTTAGTTTTTCAGATTTAGATACGTATTGCTGTATTGTACAGAGATGTAACACCTAATAGAATGTGAAGTGAGATGTGACGGCAGTCTGTGGTTTCTAAATCCTATTTTCACCATTGTTTCTGGAGTCAGGGGAAGAGAAAAGTGTGTTTTAATGGATATTATCTCCCTTCCCCCTTTTTATAGCTGTGTATGCCTAAAGGGCTTGCTTTCAAGACACAAGCGGATTCCAGAGAACCTCAGTTCCACTCTTTTATTATTACTCGTGAAGATGGCTCACGGACATTTGGATTTTCTCTCACGTTTTTTGAGGAGGTTACTAGCAAACAGATCTGCAGTGCAATGCAGACATTGTATCATATGCACAATGCTGAATATGACATTCTTCATACTCCACCCACAAATGACAAAGATAGCTGCAGCAGCACTGGAGACTGCAATGGCACTTCTGTTTCAAAGCTACAGCGTTTTAACTCCTATGACATCAGCAGAGACACACTCTATGTCTCAAAGTGCATTTGTCTGATTACTCCAATGTCTTTCATGAAAGCTTGTAAGAAAGTGCTAGAACAACTTCACCAAGCAGTGACTTCACCTCAGCCGCCACCTCTACCTTTAGAAAGTTACATCTACAATATTCTCTATGAGGTTCCTCTTCCTCCAGCAGGAAGGTCATTAAAGTTTTCAGGTGTTTATGGACCAATTATCTGCCAGAGGCCAAGCACCAGTGAACTACCATTATTTGATTTTCCGGTTAAAGAAGTTTTTGAATTGCTTGGAGTAGAAAATGTGGTTCAACTCTTTACCTGTGCCCTGTTGGAATTTCAGATACTGCTTTATTCACAGCGTGAGTACTTGGTTTCTGTTCTCTTATCTTGTAGTGTATTGGCACAAGGTCTTTTTGTGTCTTGAATTTTAAAAAACACAAGCAACAGAATAGCTGCATTAAAGTGGTATTAGCATGCTAACGCAGTCAGGCTGATCTACGTGCAGGTTTTAAGGTAAAGAAAAGAACTGGAGTTGCAGAGTGTTGCATTGGCTCCTGTTTTTAGACACCGAAACTTAAAACGTTGGGCTTTCACATAATCTTCTGTATTGATGGACTGACTGTCCCCTTTATTGTTGTCTCTGGAAATGTTGTGCTGTTGGATTGAGTAATATGCCTTCTCCCCTGTTCCTCTCCAGCTGCTTAGCTGAATTCCCTCCCCTCTCTGCCAAACTATCCATGCATTTAGAGGAGATACATAGTTAATTATGTATGGTTCTGGAGGAGAATTCACGATGCAAATATAATTTTCTCTTTGAGTACCCAAAGTCACATTTCAGTTGTTACTTTGAAATAAAATTACCTGAAAAAATTTCATTTGACGGAATTTAAATCCCAAATCTCTGCTAAGGCCTTGAAACAGTTATTGCTGAAGTCACATAGATAAAGCTTGCTTTGAAGAGGATAGGCAGCAACTAAGCTGAAATAGCATCTGTTTATAAATTAATAAGTAATGTGGTAGTGGTATCCATTTTCTGTGTTGAAATTTGTGAATACTGGGCTGCTTACTCTGCATCCTCTTACTCTAACACAGAGTATGTGGAGTTATGCCAAAAGATAATTTTTCTACTTCCCCCGCCCCCCGAAGCTGACTAACATTAGTTCAGACCCACCCATCCGTAGTGGTGTGGTTTAAAGTAGACAGACTGGATTTTGAACACTGTTTTACAGTAATGGTAAAGAAGCCTAGAAGACCCTAAGAGAAATCCTGGGATAGTCCGTGATGTTACTGAAATCTGGTTTTGATGTTTTCTTCCATTGAGCTGTCACTGAAATATGTAAAATACAAAATTTATAAAATATAACCTGCAGTTATTAGCAACATTCTTTTATTAGTATGAAATACAGATGTTTGTGTGTTGAGATGTGTGCGTAAACTAAAGCCAAAGATGGATTTTTTTTTTTGTGTATAATCTAGGGGATTAAAAGTGTATAATGGCAGCAGGGCGTTATGTCACAGTTGTTGCATTGTATAAACCCTGTTAACTACCAGAGAAAAACTATACAGTAATTCAAACACAGTCAAAAAACCTTATTGTACTCAATAGTGGTTACTCTCTTGGATTTAAAAACCAAATTGCTTTCCTTATTCATTGAAAATCTAGAAATACTTGCCTAGCAGATGAAACTTTTGTGGTTTCTTCAGAAATGGATTAGGCATTTAGTTGTTTGCAGTTTAGGAAGAGTTTGTTTATGTGGATATCTGTGTCCCACCAGTGGATGATTCAAACACCAGCTCTTCCACCTGAAGAGGAACGCAGCCCACTTGGCCTGCAGTTGTGCTTGAGACCTCCTGTGGCGGCAGCGTGTGTGCCTGACCGGCTGGAAGTGTCACAAGAAAAGCAATGTGTGTGCATTGCCATGTTGGAACGGATTTCCCTGATCTCTTGTCAGGCCATCGTCTTACAAGTACTCTTTTCTCCTGGGCTGGAACTCAGCTTGCTTCTGGACTAGGCTTCTGTGTTCTGGGTTCTCTTTCCAAGTCATATTAATAGGTTCAACATTTTTTCTTGGATGCTTTCCAAGTGTCTGATCAGTGGTTAATTGAAGAAGCTTAAAATATCTCTGGAACACTTGAGTTTCTTGTTTGCACGCACAGACATATGGAATTCAAAGGGATCCAGGCAGCAGGTTTCCTTCTTTTGCTTTGTTTTGGTTTGTTAAGGTTTTTGTGGATTTTTTGTTGCTTTTGTTTGTAGGTCTTGTGGTTTGGTTTTTAAACTGGGATATGCTCCTAATACGTTCTGCTCTTTCTTCTGTATGGTTGACTAACATCTGTTTTTTGCTGTTTGTAAAACAGGGAATGTCGAATGGAGATACAGGTGATTAGTGCACTCAATTCTAAGTGGAATCAGAAGTTGCTTGAACTTTTGTAAAGGGCTTGCTCGTGTTCTTGCACATGCAGCAATGTGAGGTCTAGGTTGTCCTTTAGAATATAAATGTTAAATTTTTTTAATGCCCTTTGGGTTTGTTAAATCTCTGGGTTCTTAAACCTGTGACAGTTGAGGTGGTTGGGATCATTTCTTGTTCTCCTAGGTTGGATGAGATTACGATACTCATTGGGTAGATGTAGATTTAGAACAGTACATGTCAGGATCAGAGGGTTTACTTGTAAGATTACTTTTTTTTAAAAAAACAAAAACAAAAAACCAAACCCCAATACTCTTGGAAGACTTTGCTGCCAGATGCAATCCTTTTTGAAACAAATTATTTGGCATCTTAAGTTGCAGTCAGTCCTTGGAATAGGAATAAGTTTGCTTGGCAGTGAATGTGTTTTGCTTTAAGATTTTGACATATTTCTGACTTTATGCTTCTGGAAATTCTTCTTTTGTCCCACTATATTGGCACAGCCTGTATGTTTTGGATCAGTGTAAGTCAAATGTAGGGAGTGAACACCTCAATTTGATTGTCCTGTTGAGGGAATTGTTTCCCGTTTAGAAAAGGGTTAGAGGAATGCAGGTGCCTATAAACCAGTGAAGAATCTGAAGTTGTTCCTAGTGTGAGCCAGTGCCGAGGAACTCTGGCAGACACAGTGGTGCTGGAGGCCTTCAGCAGTGCCCTCACCAGATTGTTCAGCGGGAGCTGGTTTGCATTCCTGCAATTTATGTTGCTCCTGTATCTGTGAAATGGACTTATTCCTTATCTCTATAGAGCACCTAGAGCTCTTCTGAAAAATGTGCACTGAGTTAAGACAGCTGTGAAATCTACTTGAAGGCTATTTTCTAAACAGCTAAAAAGGAGAATATATAAATAAAATGAAAGGAGAAATGTAATGCCCCGCTACCACAGACTTTGATCTTGAACAGTTTTTAATTTCTGGGTATTTGCTGTCTGCTGCCATTTTTAAGCACAAATAAAGGTTTTTTTCTGCTTTGCGTCTGAATCACTCCTCTCCATCTTTGTTTCACTTGCTTAAAATTATGTTCACTCTGGAGATTTAAAGTATTAGTTTTATTTCTTTACAGTATTAGTCCCATGTTGCTCAACTCTAATCTCTTATGTAGGACACTTTCTTCTTACGTCTCTAATGACTTAGGAAACTTGCAGCTTGGTGCAGGCATCTTTAATCAGCCTCTCAGACACAGAAGCGAACATGAATAGGAAGTCCTTTGACCCACTGCTTCTACTAACCACAGTTCTTTCTTACTGCAGTTAGGTTTTTTGAAGTAAAAGGCCCAATTAAAGAAATACATGTTTTGTCTAGGGAGTCTGACATACTGAATACCTGTGCTCAGAAAAATTTGTTGAAAAACGTTTCTTTTACACCATGCTTTCTGCTATGAACATGCATGCCTAAAGCGAACTCTCTAGGCAAGGCTTTATTCTAGTGGCTCGACTCCATTGCATGCTACCTGCCTGTAGGTATATTTTTCCCCCGTTCTGTTCCCCTTCAGGTTAAAGAGAAGCTTTAATCCTGGCAAGCAGCCCACCTTTCTGGTTTATCCATATACTTTCTGAAGATATCCAAACTCATCAGTGGTAATGGTCCACCACTGTAGGGGCAACTCTCTGCCTTAAAGCAGCAATATGGGGGTTGCACGTGGAATGGGCATTACTTGACAAACACATCAGTGTTTTTTGTGGTCCATGAAGTAGGAAGATTAGAAGGGAAAAAAAATACTCCAGAACGTGATCATGTAATGGTTTTAAATTTGGCCAAGTCAGAGAATTTCTATAGACACTTGATAGACTTCCGTCTGGTAGAACGTGAGAATGGAGAGGTGGAATCATGGTTCTTACAGCTGTCACCTTCTTCCCATCCTGCTCCTCTCTTTCCAGACCCAAGACCCCTCAATTCTTCTTTTTTCTGCATTTACTTGCTTTTTATAGATCAACAAAAATGTCTAGATATAGATAAATATTAGTATAAATAACTTCTCATACACGCTTTAAGGGATAATGTATTTTACTTACAGTAATTCATAGAAGAACAAATCAGCCTGTGTTCTTAAGAGGCCGTGTTAAAAAGTAATGGATTTTCTTTTCCTTGCACAGTGATCACTTAAGTACTTTCCAAACTAGTGCACTAGTGGTATGTCATTTTTTCCCTACCAATGCCCTTGTACAATACGAGGCCAAAAGACTCTGTCATTTGCATCAGAATAAGCATATTCTGGTTTCAAAAACAAGAGCAAGACAGCTACTGAAGCACTTCTTCCCTATTTTTTTTTTTGTTATTATTTTTAAATATTAGGCAATGCTTTGATACTAGAAGTGTGCTCCTTTCTTCTTTTTTAAAATAAAAAAACTCCATACCGTCTCAGGATAGGTATAACTTAAGAAAACATTTATTTTGGTTTATGTTTGCAGGCTTCTTGCCTTTGTCCTTGCCTTTTGCCAACAGCTCCTGACGTGCATAAAGCCTGTAGAATGTAGTCATTGTTACTTGCAGGCTGTGACTATGCAGGCCAAATAGTTGGGAATGGCTTAAGCCATGTGGATATCCAGGATCAGAGAGCTGCATTTGCAGATAACTCGGTTGCAGGAGGTAGCTGCTGAGTGGATAGAAATTCTGAATTATTGATGTTACTTTGTAATTAACTTGAAAGGCTAATACTAAAGTTAGCTTAATGACAGAGGGAGAAGTTGTATTTTAATTAGCCCACAGGATTAGACAGGGGGGTTTTGTGTAGTAGGAAAACACTGTTTCTATTCTGAGATGTGTTCTTTCAAATAAACAAGCTGAATACCAACCAGCTGGAATGATTGTACATCTATAGCTACATTTAAAATTCCTTTTAAAGCTGAAGAAAATAGGGTATGGAATGGATTCTTCCTCTTCCCAAAGCTTATCATTAATTCATCACTTCTTTGCAGTCAGGCTGTGATTAAAGCTGCAAACCAGTACGTAATTGTGTAGGCAGAACCTGGTGTCCAGGCAGAATAGGAGAGTGCTGCTGGTGATGTTCATTGATTGTTCCCTAACGTGTTTCAGTCCAAGTAAGCTTTTGGCAAAAACTTTAAACTGTTTAAGCTATTCTTGCTTGTTTTGATTGAAGGCTCCTTCAGTCACAGTGTATCTACTGTGAGGCAGTGACAAATAGCTCTGTGCAGTAACCTCTTCCACCGGCAGAGCTTGATCTGAAAAGAAAAATCAGAAGCCTACATTGCAGAATTATGGCAGATGTTAGAAAAACTGTTGCTGAGTTCCTCTTGGGTTGTGGGACTCCTCAGACCCCAAACTCTGCAACTTTGTCTTCAAACAAAATTAATCATCAGTGCCAGGAACTGAATTTCTTGGCCTTCTGTTTTCTGCTATCCAAAGTCTGAGTGGAGGATGGCTAAAGGATAGAATTAAATCCATAACCTTAGAAAGTGCACAGTTAAGCTTAATTTTTCTTCAGAGCGTTTTGTTTAGAATCAGTGTTATTTTTGCAGTTTTCATGTGTTCTCTGCAACAGTGTGCAACAGCTTCAGAAACCTCAACACCTGAACCCATGCATTCAAGTGTCTTTTCCAATTTCATAGTGTCTGTACTTCTACAAACATGTTAGGAGAAGACATGCATACCCCACACCCCAACACACATATGAGGGATACTGATTTTTTTTTTCCCCTTCCTCCTATTCCCCCCAGCTTTCCTGGCTGGAATTGGATATTGTTGTAGATTCATGAAAAAGGCATCCTATATTTCCAGTTTGTAGTATATTTATAGCTTGAGTGAAGGTAGGAATTGTCTTAGTCTTGTGAGCTTGTTTTATACTGTTTCCAGCTTGGCAGCTCAAAAGCAGTCTGAATGTTCCAGCAGTTGTGTTAGACCACATGCTCTGAGTTCATCTGGTGTTGCTTCCTCCTTAACGGTGCATTGATATCAAAACCTGTTAAAGACGATTCTGTAGTATGAAAGAGGAGGGCAAGGTGTTGGCCTAGCATACTGCCATGTTAACTGCTCTAGCCACCAGCTGCTGCATAAAAAGATCTTTTGGTATGCATGTTGCACAGGTGCATTTAGCACTGCTGTTAAATTCGAGGAGGAGATTAGTTTTTACGTTGAACTGAGACTTTGGTCATATGTTGCAAAGGATAAACGAAGCTGGTCCTTTTTATTCCCTACACAGTTATTTCAGTTGCACTGTTGGGTTGGCTGCTATACAGCATGCTTTATAGACATCTAAACACTCTTTTAAAAAATGTTTATCTGAGAGATACCAGATGCCTTGGGTTTCATCCAAGGTTTCTGCAGAAAGCCATAAGCACAGAGAGAAGAAATTATTTCTGATGTGGTTCTTAGTCGATTACAATGGTGCTTCCATACTCGATCTAGTGTTCCTGGTAACCCTGATATTGGTAGCAGAAGGTGACTTAATGGCTGCTAAGACTCAGTTTGCTCATTTGCATATGACTTCTAGAATGACCTACTTTGCGTTGAGCTCTTTGTTGTTTCAGCAAAATGTGCTTGGGTGTACAACTCTGGGCTTTCATTAAGGTGCCGCTCAGCTAGTACTGGGTTTTGTGGTTTCCGTTTTAAAGCAAGCTCTCATTTCTTTAACTTCAA
This sequence comes from Strix uralensis, assembly GCF_047716275.1. NCBI lineage: Eukaryota > Metazoa > Chordata > Aves > Strigiformes > Strigidae > Strix > Strix uralensis. The sequence continues at coordinate 13,404,677 of NC_133986.1, forward strand.
TTCATTTATTTAAAAATGTTTGTGAAAGAAATATTTTTTTTTTCCTTGGTCTTTTTCAGATTATCAGAGACTGATGACTGTGGCCGAGACCATCACAGCACTAATGTTTCCATTTCAGTGGCAGCATGTGTATGTTCCTATACTTCCAGCATCCCTCCTTCATTTTCTAGATGCTCCTGTCCCTTACCTCATGGGCTTGCACTCTAATGGACTGGATGACAGGTCTAAGCTGGAACTTCCTCAAGAGGTGAGAGGAGCTTGTCCCGATTGATTAATTATTGTACATGACTATGAGGGAAGTAAGAAATGAGCTGAAACACTAGTGCTAACTGTAACAGCCGTTGTGAAGTTCTTGCTGGCTTTGGTTCGGGAGAGCTCTTAGTTTATTTTTGGTAGATGCTGGAGAAAATCTGGTGAAATAGATAAATCCCTGTTTTGGAAATTGTATGCTCTGATAAAATTAAACTAATTTTACAGGTATTGATGCAGTGGGGTTACAGAAAGAACATTTTTGTGCTGCAAAACTTAGCCCTGTAGTGCTAGGAAATGCAAGAAAATGCAGTGTGAATTCACCAACTGTGGCCAAAAGGTCATACACCTGCTTCTGCATGGTGCTGAGTGAGCAAAGCTTGACTGGCTTCCGAGCTGGGCTGGTTCCTGGCTGCATAGCATTAGGCTGGGTTTCCTTGCACCGCATTTCTGAGTTGGGGTTGGCTTACATGGACCCAGCCTGTCGGGTGTTTTTCTTCTAGAATGCAGTCTGTGTATACTTGAGCAAACTGGTGCCAAATGGGATAGTGCTCAGGAAGTCCTCCCCTGTAGGAGGCTTTGTTAACGCCAGCCACTGTATAAAGGAGAAGCAAACGGTCTGTAAAGGTTCTGCAACTCATACCTGGGGCTGGGACTACTTCAAACTGTTTAGAGGTTGTTTTTATTTACTTTATCCCACTGTTCACAGATACTCTTTTTAGGGATGTGCCAAGAGAGTTTCAGAGCTGGTTGTGAGGATCAGGGGACCAAGAGTGGTTGAGCACTACCTAAGGTAGCAAAGGAAATGTCTGGAGGAGCTGGTAACCACCTGTGGGAAGTATGTCTGGTGGCTGGCATCTGGCTGGCTTGTGAGACAGTTCCATCAGTCATCTGAATGACTTCTGCCATCGAGGGCCACTGAATGGTTTATTTGCTCTTGTATATAGAAAATGCTCAGTGTTTCAGAATGGTCTGGCTGGCTGTTGTCAAGAAGCTGGACACCTGTATCAGGTAGCCCTGTGGGAAGCGAGTGCTTGCAGAGTTACTAGCTGTGGAACAGCACAGCTCTGGCCCCTGCTAGAGTCTGCTTACTTGTAGGTGTAACTTTGTCGGGGAGGGACTGGGTAAACTATGGGAAACACCCTACTTACGGGCACTCGTAGGATTCTTTCATCTCTGCCATTTTGTTTGTTTGTCTGTTTTCTTCTATTATCATTTACATTACTGGGAAAGCAGAAATGTGGCAGGCAGAGGGTTCTGTGGTGGTGTTTTTTATTTTCATTATGAGGCAGTGCTGCAACATAGCTTGACACAGAAAATCTTAAAAAAGCTGCATGAAATTAAAGACAAGATATTTTTGTGAACCTCCAGTCTGGTCACCATGCCAACATTGCTCTTTTTCTCAAATCCATATGCTGATAGTTTTCATTTGTTTTTCCTGGCAAGTTCAAAGGAAAATTTCTCTTCAAACTGTGTTATTTTTTCCTGTGAAAACTAAAGTATTTAATATCTTGATTTCTTTCTTTTCTCCCTCTCTTTTCTTTTGCACTGTAATAATTAATAACAGACTAGTGTATGTTCTTGCCATGAAAACACTCTATTTTTCTGGTTTACTACATTTTTACAAAATTTTGGATGTACTGATGGGCCCAATTAATATGGTTAGTATACTTTTTAGAGAGAATAGCTGGTGAAGTAAAATGCATGCGTGGATATGCATGTTAATATGCACCGCGGATGTTTTCACTGTTATAACAAACTTCTAGAAGACTATCCTCCTTTTGTAAAGAATTTCCTCATTTTAAAATCACTGTAATACTTCCAACTAAATGAACATATTTGAATTTTAAATAAGTATTTCAATTATTTAAAAGAGAAATAGTTTTATCAGCTTGCTTTGAAGATTTAAAGTAAGGTAGTTGATCTGTTTTTAGATCTTAGAATCATAGAATGGTTTGGGCTGGAAGGGACCTTAAAGATCATCCAGTCCCACCCCCCTGCCATGGGCAGGGACACCTTCCACTAGCCCAGGTTGCTCAAAGCCCCGTCCAACCTGGCCTTGAACCCTTCCAGGGAGGGGGCAGCCACAGCTTCTCTGGGCAACCTGTGCCAGGGCCTCACCACCCTCAGTAAAGAATTTCTTCCTTATATCTAATGTGAATCTGCCCTCTATCAGTTTAAAACCCTTACTCCTCGTCCTGTCCCTACCCTCCCTGATACAGAGTCCCTCCCCATCTTTCCTGTAGCCCCCTTCAAGTACTGGCAGGTCGCTCTAAGGTCTCCCTGGAGCCTTCTCTTCTCCAGCTGAACCCCCCCAACTCTCTCAGCCTGTCCTCACAGGGGAGCTGCTCCAGCCCCCTGATCATCCTTGTGGCCTCCTCTGGTCCCACTTGAGCAGGTCCAAAAGAAACCCAAACAACCCCCCCCCCCCCAAAAACCCCTCAAAAACTGCTGTTGCAGCAAGAAGTAAGTGTACCGTTTTAAAATATAAAGCAGAATTCAAAGTGCATGCTCGTCTCACTAAGTGAAACTATTGGTCAGTATCAGTCTTTCTGATGTTAATAATTTAATTAGCTTTAATATATTTAGAACTGCAGATTACACGTTCATCTTAAAACTACTTTGCTTTATAATTAGCCTTTCAGATACCCTTCGCTTAAAGAGCCAAAGGACCTCTGCACTTAACTCCTGACATAGGAAGTGACAAGGAACGTGCCTAAAATGTGGTGCTGTAGAACAGTAGAAGAGGGCATATGGATTCTATTATTTGTACTTCAATAAAGACAAATTTATCATAAGTAACAAAAGGGATATTAATATTTAACATCGCTTATCTCTAAAGTTTGGAATGTATATGATCCTTTATGAAATCATCAGGGTTATATGAGGAACTTAATTTCCAAGTTCTGCCTCTGGGCTCCTGGTTCATATATATAGTAAGTATCAGAATTTTCCTCGCTTATCACAAAGGGTATATAAAGAGCTGTTCTATCTTCTAATTTATTCTGAGTTCTGCAAAAATATTTTTTTTTCTTTGTCTTGAAACTGCATAAACTGCATCTCTGTTGCTAATCAAAAAATTTACATGGATGCCTGGGACAGCTGCTGTTATAGAAAGCAGTATCTAATTTAGACAAGGGCCAAAAGAAGTGAGCTTTGACAGAAAATCTAGTTAGTGCTTCTCAGTTGAAGGGCATTGTGGAAGAATATAATATTGCTATCTAGCATGGCATGAATGCCTCAGTGTCGCTGTAGACTTCTTGATTGTGATTTTATAATGAAGTTTTGAAAAGACTAATTTATCTTGCTGAAGTGTTTTAGGCTAATATATGTGAAAATACTATCTGTCCTAATTCTGTCAGGTTTGGTTTAAGTCTTGCACACATGCCATAGCCTTGTTTTGGTTTGCTTGTCGTGGCAGTCTCCCATATTTTGATCACATCTGGTTCTTTAAGGGAATACTTTGCCATGGGAGCATGGAAACCCAGCTATATCCTAGAAGTTGATGCTTTGTCAGATGATGATGATGATCTTCAGCAAAATTAACTGCAATAGTACAAAATTCAAGTTCAGACTATCCCTTTGGTACATCAGAAAACAGTGCCTGATGAAGAACTCATCAGCGTTCACTAATGGCTTGATGACCTGACTCTCTGTGCCCCAGTAAAATTGTAGAAAAGACTTGAGGCTTGCTGTAGACTTGAGTTTCTTGTACATGTCAGCAATACAGTGCACTTAGTTAAGCTTGTTCTTATATGTATTGCCACTTCGGTGAGGGCTCTTTCTGTATGTGTGAGCGTCCTTGTGGTTTCACTGATAGCTGCATCAGAGGCTTGTAAGGAACCCAGAAGAGAAGGGGCGGGGGGCATGGGAGAAGTGGTGCTAGAATAAGGTGCTGCAGAAATCAAAGGGGAAGGGAAGAACGTGTAGCTGTTTCAGATGTTGCTGGCAAATTGTGGCTTGTTTATCGGTCAAATTGATCAAAAAAAGTGGTTAAACTAGCTTTCTTGCAGATCATAAACGCAGCCAGTACTAAAGTAAGATTGTTCTTTTGATGTGTCTTTGAATTTCCTTTTAAAAAAACTTTTGCAGTGGTATAGCAATATATTTTTAACAAGCAAGTTAATCTGGGCCATTTCATGGTACTGGATTTGCACGTGCATCTTGCCACTCTGTAATGCAGGAAAATTGTGGAAATTGAAATTAGTTTGAGGGAAAATAAGCGACACTGAGTCTTCCAGCGCTGTTTAAATCAAACAAAAGTAGAATCACATTAAAAAATCTTGTTTTTAATGAAGTGATCCCAAGGGTCTTGGGCAATGGCTTTTTCTTTTAGAAAAGTTGAAAGATTTTAAAAGCTAAAATCTAATTCTCTGCTAATGTAAGACAGATACATCTTCTCAGTATTTTTATTTCAACCATTAAAAAGATGTTATTCAATGCTAAATCATAACAAATTCTGTGGGTTTTTATTTTTGTATGTTGTTTTAGAAGAAAGTTCTCTTGAAAAGCCTTTTTTCCTCTTGATGCCCACACATTTAGACCAGACTGACCAAGATAATTATTTTGAAAGATAATCACCGCTTTGTATGCATTCTCAGGCTATCTGGTGGTGTGATGGATCCCTGATAATATTGCAGATTTATTGACAGACTTCAGTTTTATGTTTTCCTGTACTTCAATGTTAAACAGCTGCTTGAGGAGTTAAAGTCATGTTTCTGAAAGCTGCAGATGTAAGTTGTTCTCAGTCACAAATTCTGGGTTGTCAGAAGAACAGTAGTGCTGAGAATAAATGCAAAAGGTCACCATGTGCTTACGGGAATGGCACAGGAGCATCCTTTAGAATTTAGGACCACTGTAAACACACTTTCCACAAGCCAGCTGTGTATGTATAAATTTGCATATCCCCTGTTTTCTGTGAGTTAAGTGGGTCGTTATTTGCAAGGTTGGGACCTAATGCACAAAGGTGATACATGCTGTAGAAATGTAGATGAACGGTTTTCAGTTTTTCAATGCTGTATTCAAGCAGAAGTCTTAACTCAGAACTATGTTTCAATCTGACTGTCTAGGAGAGGGTGTGAAAACCTGTATTTTACCTATACTTTGAGGACCTGGGCTGCACAGAGAATTCAAGTAGTGGTGATGGTGCTATCAGAACTGACCGTTCTAAGTTGCTGTAGGCACCTATTTGCATGCCATGTAATTATGTATTAATGTTTAAAATAAAGCCTGTTTTCTCTTTAGGATGTCAGTGGGGTGGGGACCTTACTCATTATCAGTGAATGTTAGTTCCTCCTTAGACGTCCTTTTGGCAGAACCTAAGTAATTTCCTTCTATGTTTTTGAACAGAGCTGAAAGGAAGGATATGGGCTTGATGCAGGCCTTGCTAAATCGGTGTGGGTTTGGCCCTTATTGTACTTGAGGTCAGACTAAAGAATTGCAATTGTCCTCTGGCTTTGGAATTGATGGGTGTAGTCTGGACCCCACCAAGCCAGTGGAAAGTGGTGCTGTTGACCTCAGGGAACCAGGCTTTGGCATCAGATACATGAACGTTGACTTACTTGCATCCACATTTCTAAGGTTTGTAAGACTTTCACCTGGACACCCCATTGTTTGTGATGATAAAAGTTTATGGGAAAGACACGTTTTTAAATTGGGATGTGACATCCTTGTTCCTTAGTGTAGTGTCTCCGAGAACATTTGATTGTATGATGATGTTGTGTGTCCTCTCTTTCAACAATCTGCTATTGAAGTGGTGTGTAACTATTTGAGAAAACTGATACCTCTGCAACAAATAAAAAGAACATTTGATTGTTCTAGAGACCTGAAATACCAAGCAACTAACTTAAGGATGCTCTTTAAATTATATTTCTACATACGCATGTTGCTAAGTATCTTGTCTCTATATAATTTTAATTTTGTATGCGTAAAATGATGATCAGTATATCCATAGAGGCTAACATACAGAGCTGTCACCTGTTCACAGCTCAACTGTGCTGCCTCCAGAAGCAAAATAACTAAAACTTTGTGATCAAAGAACTCCTTTATTTTTCTGCTTTGTGTACTTGCCCAGTTCCTAGCGTGCAAAATGCTTTGGATGTCCATGATTTCATAAAAAATAAGTGCGATTTCATTTCTCTTGCTTTTTAAGGGAGGGGACCCCTCTATCCTTACTGGTATTCCATTTTGTTGGACCTATAGTGTGGCAGCATTGTGAGACTTACTGTTTTGGTCTCTGTTACTGGTGGTTTATTTACTTGGGATTTCATTTTTACAGAAAAATGTTGTTTTGGTACCTCTTGAAGGGCTTGTGAAGTGAGGTGTCTGCTGTTTCTGTTCCCCGGGGAACACGGCCTTTTCAGAAGTGCTTATGCAGTTCTTGAGGATGACCTCAGTCTTGCTAAGAGAGGCTGAAGCGATCTACTGAATCTCCTTTGCTTATGCTGTTCTAGGTAGTCCTCTATGTTTTTTATTAACCAGGCACTGAATAAGTGTAGAGTGTCCCCAAAAATATTCTTTACACTCTTTAGAGTATTGCTGCAACACTAACATATTCCTTTTTTTAAAAATGCTTATATATAGGGCAAATTCTGGGAAGTAGTTGCATGATAAGCAGTCATCATTAGTGGCTTAAAGTGTTTAAACTATGTTTATTGCTCTTAAAGAGAAACTCTGCAGAAGGAATATTTAACTGTTGGAAGAATTAGCCAGATGAGCCCAGATACTTATAAGCAATTTTAACAAGCATTAAATTTGTCTTTTTCTTCATTGGCAAGGAGTTTATTTTCAGTGTGAAGCCTGGAATTTCTACATTGATAAAGTTAATGTTTGGTTACTTTTTGGCCAAGCACTTTCTAGGTACAACCAAGCTTAATCAAGAGTGATGTTTTCTGCAGGACCTGTGCTAAGGTGAGATAATCCAAAAGAGAAGGAAAATTGAATGGCATAAATTAAAGAGAGTTTTAAAGGAAGTAATACAATTGAACTGTTTGAAGAGTTTAACAAGTCTGTCTTGCCATTTCACAGACAGCTTGTGATGAATTAAATTTTTGTTTTTCCCTCAGCTCCAATTCATAGACATTGTGCCGAGTTTTAGGGCTTTGTTTCTCTCATGTCCTGAACTGCTTACAGTGTTCATGATGGAATATTAGCTGACTTGATTTCTATTCATCACAGAATCATGTGTATAGGGGGGGTCTTGAAGTTCCTAAATTCAGGTACTTACTTGAAACATGAGAGTTCTTGTGTACATACTGTTCCTTTGTGCCAAATGTTTCTGTGATGGGGGAGCAGATGCTCTCTGCGTGCATCCCTAGCCTACCACTGGAGCTGCCTTGCTGGGTGGGCACACACACCGCCTGCTGTGTTTGAGCAATGTTGATACTGGGGAAATCTAAACAAGGACGCCTGCCCTATTTAAAAAATAAAAACTTTTCCTAGGGTGCACCAGGAGCTGTTTCAGAATCAAGGTCTTAGTTCTGTTTATTGACCTTGGATTCTTTTGCAACACTTAATTAAATCTGTGATTTGGTTTACAGTAAAGGATCTATACAAGAGCTACTAAACTGTTTTATGTGCATTCCTTTGAGCATAAGAAATCAATCTCAGTATTAAAATGCTAAAACATGAGGAAATGGAGAACTGGAATTTTTCTACTTGCCTTTGTAACTATGGGTAATACTGAACTTTTTCACGCAAAGTTCTGTGCAAATCTAGTGTAGGATGTCCAGTGGAGTTCTGCTTTAAGAATGACAATGTTTTTTTAAATGTTAATGTTGAAGCTCAAGAAATCAAACGCAACAGATATTTGTGTTTCAAGGAGAATTGGCATCCTAACTTTGTTCCGTAGAAATGCCAAGAGAGCTAAATCTGTCACAAGTATTAAATGTATGTTTTCACATCAGTTTACTTAAATGAAGGGGTCTTGTCAGGCAGAGTTTATTGTAGTCTACCTATGATCAGTCCCACAACAAAATCCTACTGGAACTACTTTATTCTTACTTGATGCTTCACTGCTTGCGTACATTGCTCTGATTTCTGGGATCATCCATCATTCGTTCAGTGTGAGGTTAATCTCTTCCAAGTCTTTCTTTCCTATTAAATCGTGAGAGTGCTTCCATCCTTCTGCACTTACTGAATCATAGGAAATAACTGGAGTTCTGTTAGCTCTCATGATTTGATATGTATTTTTGCTGCAAAGCTATAGTGAGTCCTGAGTTCAGGTGTGCCTCCTAGAATAATGTGATGAAGCTAGGCTGAAATTACTCCATAATCTCGGTGGAGGGGTTTGGTGTGGGGAAGGCTAAACAGAAAAGTGATAGTCCATGTTAATTCTGCAGTGAACAAAAACTGAAATGCTTCTATAGAAGAGCAGAGTTTCAGCTGTATGCTTAGCTTTCCGAGCAGATTTCACACATGGATGAGGTTCTTGCTGTGATGTATGTAATTATGTCATGTCATGGAACCATTTGATACTGATTTTGCATTGTAGAAGCCAAAAGGGGAAAACCCCCCCTCATCAAATAAAGGATGAGGTGAGTCCTTGAGAGATGTGTAGCTTCTTTTGATGTTGCTGTGGAAGCCACATAGGTGGTTTTTCTTTCCTCCCCCCGCCCCTTGGTCTTTTTTCATGGTAAATGAGATAGAGGTTGGAACAGGAAAACAGAATTGAAACTAGTTCAATTAATTTTTTCCCCTTGGAAATAAACTGAACTCGTTGAAGGCATTGTCTTAGTTCTCAAGTTGCTCACAAAAAAGATAACTTTATTGCAGCTTCTGCAATATCAGTACACCTTTTAGAGTGGAACTTGCCAAATCTTTTAGAGGAGTGGACTGATAATCTGAGCAGCAGGCCATCGCCTGCTTATGTATGCACATGTATAAAATAGTATTGCAAATATCCTGTAGTTAAAATCCAGCTGTATGTGTATGAAGGCATTCACATATCTGTACCTAATATATGCTACAATCTCTTTTGTACCTAGTAAACAACTTTCAACTAAGAAAGAAGACTCATTTTAAAGACCGGGAACTGTAGGCCTTGTGCTGCTTTCTTCAAAGCCGACCAACCAGTTCAGTGATGGTTGGGGCAAGTCAGTTTTACAAAATAACCAAACAAATGCAAATGTATTTGAAGCTTTTAATAATTACAAAACCTAAAGATATATGAAATACGACCCTTGCGTTTAGTGATATTGTAATGGTATCCTGTTCTAAATTAAATCCCAGGCTAACCTGTGCTTTGTGGATGTAGACAACCATTTCATCGAGCTGCCGGAAGACTTACCCCAGTTCCCAAATAAACTTGAGTTCGTTCAGGAAATTTCAGAGATACTAATGGCTTTTGGAATTCCACCTGAGGGAAACCTTCACTGCAGTGAAAGTGCCTCCAAGATGAAGAGCCTCAGAGCATGTGACCTCGTTTCTGATAAAAGAAATGGGAACATAGCAGGATCACCTTTGAATTCCTACGAGCTGCTAAAGGAAAATGAGACTATTGCAAGACTCCAAGCACTTGTCAAAAGAACAGGTGTGAGTCTAGAAAAGGTAAGCTATGAAATTATCTGCACTCTCTCTGGACCTGCAGTATCAGGTGGTTTGAAGTCATGGTCCAAAGACGCTTTTTGTTTGTCTTCACGGGGAAGAACTTCATGTTAACATGTTCACAAACCTTGTGAACATCTGTAGAGACACAGGCAACCTTGGGGGAGAGAGGAGTGGGGTTTAACCCCACAACACCTAGGGGGAAGCCTTTGGCTATCCTTCAGGTGCTTCTTTGCCAAGATCATATGTTTAAAAGTGTCCCTTGCTTGTTTATTCTTGGGTTTAAGATTTATTCTAAAGTTACTAATTTGTTATGATTTACATGGCTAAAACTGTCATTCAGATAATCCTGAAGTTGGAATGCAATCTTGGTTTTTATAGGTATCTATCTTTCTCACTGTGTGTAGAATATGTGTAATTTTGCTTGTATATGATATGCTTGCCATCGGGATACTGTGATGCTTTTTTCTGAATGATGTTGTAAAGTGTATTGGTGTCTGATTCCCAGCAAGTAAATGTGCACAGCTCATGGTGACCCTGGTTGGATTCTTTTTGGCAATAAGAATTGGGAAAAAAAAGTTGTGGCCCTTTTTGCATAAAAGGTATTATTACCTGAAAGACCACTGTGGGTTTCTTGAGCCTTTGTGGAATGGAGTGAAGTTCTTCTTGGCAAACGTTTTATTTCTTGCCTGTTCAGATTATCTTGACCAGTTCATTGCTGAGTCTGATTCTTACTCATGTGATTGTAACTGGGCCACAGCTGGGGCCAAACAGACAGAAATTGTGTGACTTACAATAGGTTGGGGAGGAGACCTGCTTTGTGGGGAGGGAGCTGCAGGGGGGTTACAAGAGGAAGCATGTGGTTGCTAGACAGGATTTGATGCTCAAACCAGCTGTTCCTCTTTTCAGTTGTTTGGGTTTTTTTGCATTGTTTTCTTCTTGTTCAGGGGCAAATTGGTAAGAAGCTTTTGTTCTTTTCCTGAATGGATTGGGAAGTGATGGAAAAAGTACAGGTCTTTTGAATTTCTTGTAAGTTTTTGCACATTCAGGCCTTATCTACTCTGTACTCTCTTCCGTAATAGTTGAAGTCCCATTTTACTAGTCTTTCTTTGTGCTGATAGGAGTGTATAGGTTATAGCTGTAAAAATTTTCTTAAATAAGTAGATAAAAAACCTGCTTTAATGCCAAATAACCAATCAATGAGGAATGTATAGATGCCAAGAGCTACCTACGAGATGTGGTTAGAAGAAATGGCTGAATAGCAGAGCTCTCTCTAGCAGAGAGCATGGCTGTAGGATTCTATTTATAGCTGGCCTTGGACTGCTATACCCAAGGTGCTTTAAGAAGTGTGGGATAGCTGCAGCAACTGCATCATTGTGCAGATGTTGTAAGCTCTAGATATTGTATTTAATTATGTGTGGCGGTGCCTTTTATAATAATTAACAAAGGCAGGGATAGCAAGTGTGTATTCAAACCTAGAACATGAATGTTTGTGGCTTTGATTTTATTTCTAGATACTCAATTCCTAACAAAATTAATGTGAGTTGGATATCTGAATCTCGTATTGCTGTTTTCATAAATCTTAGCCCACATGTTAACTGAAAATGCATTTTATTTCATTAAAGATTGGGCTGTGTAGTTATGAATCGTGCATTACACTGCTAAGGACTTAGGTTACAGGAAATGTGCTATTAGACATGCACAGTTTCTTTTTACTGTGCATTTCTGTCTTCGTTGGACAGTTGGTAGGTATTGAACTGTAACAGTACTAAACCTGGGCTTGTATTACATCAGACAGAAATATGTATTTGCCTAATATGCAGGGTAGTGAAAACCCCTAAAAAGCCTATGCAGGTGATTAAAGGGTAAAAGAAAATAAGTATAGGGTAAAAGAAAATAAATTAAGTATATGGCATACATGGGCATGTATATGGTTGTTATCTGTCCTTTTGTAATCTAAAGCTATCCAGTGCAACAAGTACTAAAGTAGGTTACAGTTTATTATTGAAATTACAACTTTTATAGACAAATGTTTCTTTCTAGGCTATTTTGATGATACTGTTTTATTACAGTGCTTGAAACTGTAATTAATGCTTTTTGTTGGAATGTTGACTTGAGGAGCAGCAGCTGAATGGCACGTTAAGATCTTGTATACCTAGAATACCTGACAAAGCAACCATAAAAATTTTTTGTGTTCCCTTTCTCAGTTGGAGGTGCGAGAGGAGACCAGTAGCAAAAAGGATCTTAAAATTCAGTGTGATGAGGAAGAATTCAAGATTTACCAGCTGAACATTCAAATCCGTGAAGTTTTTGCCAACCGCTTTACACAAATGTTCGCGGATTATGAAGTATTTGTTATTCAACCCAGTCAGGACAAGGAATCTTGGTTTACAAACAGGGAACAGATGCAAAACTTTGATAAGGTAAATTATGTAATAAGAAGATATGTCAATGTAAAAAGTAAAACAGTATTCAAACCTAAGATTTTGTTTATTGGGCCATAAAATGGAAACAGGGAAACAGTACCGCCAAAATTATAATTTCTTCCTTAAATTTCAGAGTTCCCAAAAAATACACATCTTGTATATTATGTGGAAAAATATATACATACATGCACTTAGAAGGATGCTCTTTTAAGGATACTGTAGAAAAGTACAGCTTGCTGTAGAGAAATAGCTTAGAAAGCCTCACTTTATGGCTAACCTCTCCATTAAGGTTAAATATTACTACTGAAAATGTGGTTTGGATGTTGTTTTGTTGGTTTTTGGTTTTTTGTTTTTTTAACCAGAGGAATTGCTGAGTATGTTAATGAATAAAGCCATGACCTCACATAACACTTATCTACATGTGTACCAAATGTATTCCTAGCTCTTTTCTAGGGAAAAGCAAGACCCAGTTCGTCAAATTTTACTACTGTCTTCTTTACTGGAGATCAGATATTTGTCAGCCGGATAGTTCACGTGGGTGAAGATTATGTTGCAACATTATCTGCTAAAACGCTAATCTGATTCCCATCAAATCGTATGAAAAGATTCTCATCAATTTTATAAGCTTTGAGCCCAGCCAGAAGTACATAACATCCATATCTGTGGTACTGTTGTTGTGGTTTGCTGGGATTCTGTTGAAATTTTTAGAAAATCAAGGACATACTGAAATCACAGTTTAAATATTGTGTTATACAGTAGGTGATTGTCATGAAACTGGTTTCATATAGACTGCTTATTTCAGACACAGAATTGGTGTGTGTAATAAAATTAGACTTTAAGTGGCACCAAATCACTCTAATACATCATTGATTAGAAAAATTGGTGCTTTTGGTGGATGTATCTCTCTCTGCAGACTCCCCAACACTCTTATCTCTTCTTGTCTGTTAGGCATCTTTCTTGTCGGACCAGCCTGAACCTTACTTGCCTTTCCTCTCAAGATTCCTGGAGACCCAAATGTTTGCATCTTTTATTGACAATAAGATTATGTGCCATGATGAAGATGATAAAGACCCTGTTTTGAGAGTATTTGATTCTAGAGTGGATAAAATTAGGCTGCTAAACGTTAGGACACCGACTCTGCGCACATCTATGTATCAAAAATGCACAACCATTGATGAGGCTGGTAAGAGTAATAAGCCACTTTCTTGACATTTAAGAAAATAAAACTAGTCAGTGTTGTTTGTTGTAGACATTAGGTTAAAGTTAAATAACAATTCACGCTTTGAAACATCAGAAAAAATAGACCAAAAAAGGTGAGGTGTAAAGCTTAAGTGGGGGACTAAATATTATAAAGGAAGCTGAGATGTGAGATGAAATTCATTCAAAGTTTAATTGAACTCAACTGTATTCCTGCATGCTTCGTGTGAAAAATGTTTGCGCTGAAGAAGTTAACATTTTTTCTCCTTATGGTGGCGGTTCTTTTGATGTTTAGTACGCTCTTCTATTGGTGTACATGTTGGGGTCAGGAAGAAACTTCCACCTCCTCTCTTAAATTTGAGATCCACTTTTACTTGAGGATGTGTGATTATAGATAGATGTCTGATTAAGACACCTCTAAAAAATATTAACTTTCTTACTATTTCAGAGAAATCTATTGAATTAAGGCTGGCAAAAATAGATCACACTGCCGTCCACCCACACTTGCTGGACATGAAAATTGGACAAGGGAAATACGAACTTGGATTTTTTCCCAAGCTTCAGTCTGATGTTTTATCCACTGGACCAGCAAGCAACAAGTGAGTAAGCTAGGACAACAGGTTCTGCATCTTGGCAGGATGTATAGAATGGTACTAAAGCAGAGATACTTGAAAGCAAATTCAGTATCTTTTTTTTTTTTAAAGTGAGAACAAATCAAAGTATGTGGGTAGGTTGTGTGTGGTGGTTTTTTTGTGTCTCACTTTTTTTTTTTCTCTTTTAAATCTGGACTTCCAGAAGCAAATTTACTTCAGAAAGCCCTATTATGTTTGAGGTTATAGTTGATGTACTTGAGTTACTTATAATTACTGTTGATATAAAAGATGTCCTTATTGGATATCAGTTAAGAGCTAGCAAATATTTTAGGATATCTTCTTAAAAAACTTTGAAGGAAGAAGAAGAAGGTGTAAATTGTAACTGGATATCATAAAAGAATGGAAAAAAACAAAGCAAGTGTATGTGATCTAATTTTCTGAAATCCTTTGGTTGCCCAATGTTAGATTCTTCTACAGAGATTCTTTGTGTGTATTTGGAGCTGCGCTTTGTCTGATGTAATTGGTGTCAACATGTTCAGTATACAATAAGATAGAAACTTATTTCCCCCATTGCCACTGCCCTTCACCTAATTCTTGACATTTGCTTAATAATATTCCTCCATCTGTAGGTGGACAAAGAGAAATGCTCCTGCGCAGTGGAGGCGGAAGGACAGACAGAAGCAACACACAGAGCACCTGCGTCTTGACAATGATCAGAGAGAGGTGAAAATTGTTCAACTGTAGAGATCTGATTTTTTTTTCCTAATTGCCTGAATAATGCTCTGTAACCTTTGTGAAACGTCTAGACAGTTATTTGCAGTCCATCTCTGCTCTCCCTTATGTGTATTTAATACCAGTGAAGTTCTTGATGCTTAGCAGACCAAAAGTATTTAGTTTGCTTATTTTAAAAGTTACGCCACTTTAACCCCTCTCAGGACAAAATTATTTCATCCTACGTATAGCAGAGTTCCCTGAAAATGTCATCACATGCTTTAAAGTTTAAAAAAAAAAGGGGGGGAGAAGTGGGGGTTAAGGGGGGAATTAATCTTAACAGTTTTTAGCCATCTATTTCCTAAATGATGTCTCTAAATAACTTAGTCACCCTGAGCTGCTTTTGTATGTTTGATGGAAGAAAGATAGGACGAAAGATAACCACTTCCAGAAAGTGATTAATTTCATTGTAAAATCAGAAGCATTGCCTTTTGGAGTTGCCTGTTTTTCTTCTGTAGACCATAAAAGAAGTCTTAAAGTGGCATATCGACACAACCTCACGCTAAGGTGGGAATGTGAACCCCACCCACCCTGTCAGGTTTGCGTCTGCCTGTTTTTACACAGCACAGTCTGATGCTGATTTACCCACTGTCTGAACTGATAACTTCTCTCACCAGTGCTTCTACAGCTGACACAGTTATTCTTTGTGTTAAAGGGATTTTGAAGAATCTGGGTGATGTCAAGTAATTACAGTACAGTTTCTGATTTGTATGATACAGACTGCAAACTGTTACACTGGGTGTAGAAGCATGGGTAATTTCCAAGAGTAGTCTGGTTTAAAATTTCAGAATTAATTTTTTTGTTTAGTAACACCAGAGCTTTACTTTTGTTTAAATGTACGTGGTTCATTGAAGACAATATTCTTTTGCCTTGTTAAATATCTTCAGAAAAGCTTCATTTGGAATTTTAAAGTAGTCTTCTGTCTGTTAGGATAGTGTTGTCAAATCAAATATCTTTGTCTGTCCAGTTAATTCTTTTATGGTAGTGATGAGTTTAATTGCCTTTCCAGTGTACTCGTTTCCAGAATTTTCTTACTGGTTTGTTAAACTTCTGTTGAAGTGTAGTGTCATCTATGCCATCTATAACCATGTAATAGAAGAATGTCTGCATAATAAAAAAAAAACTATGAGTAGTTTCTGTCTTTGACATGTTCCCTACGCTCAGATAACTCTAAAGTACTTGTTACTTAGAACTAACAGAAGTGAAGAATAGTTGATTTGTAGCCTCAGTATTGCTTTTGACAATTATGTTTAGCACATGTAAACTTCTGAGATATCGATTAGGTACAAAGGCAAAAATCTACTTCTAGTTTCTGGTTTTGTTTATTTGTTTTTTTTTTTTTTTAACTAATTTCACAAGTTGATTATCCTATAGGAGTTATTCTGTCACATGAGGCAAATAATTCCTGAGGAATAAAAATTACAAATACATGCTCAGGCAAGGGTACCAGCTGCCAGGTTAAGCTGTGCTGATGTGTTAGGGTTTTATGCTGTACCTTTTTGATTACATAATACTGATGGAATGCTGATCCCCTCTCCCAGGTGGATGAGAGACTTTCCTATTAAGTTTGAAAGAATGGGTAGGGAGCCCTTCTGAGATGAATGCTGGGGATCAGGCTGAGCAGGAGGCAGTGGTTTCAAAGTGCAGTGTTGTGAGTTTTAGACAAATAGAAGCTTTGGGGCAGCCAACGAAAATGTGGAATTAAACTTAGTGGCTTTTAACTTGCAAATATTTGTGCCCAGTGGAGGGCAGAGTTTACACCAATCCAATGACTGAACACCATCTTTTCTTTTTTTCCTTTCAGATTCATTACTTATGAATTTATTTTTATGTTGAATGCTTGGGAGTTCTGCATTCTATTATGTCTTCACTCTTTTCCTTTTCTGTTTTGCATGCTTGCTTTTATTACTTCATATGTGCTTACCACTTTCACTTTACATGGTCTGCTTGGCTTTTTGCTACCAACTTGTCCTGCCAGCACCTGGACTTTTCCATGTCAGAGCTTCAGTTGCAGTTATGTTTAGACTGGGACCAGCATGATTGGCCCTTCATGCCCTCTATAAAATCTGTGTCAGAGCGTTATCTGGTATGTCCAATGCATAATATGACTGTAATCGTAGTTCTGATTAAAGATGCATAATTAAATGTATATACCATAGCTGTTTAGTGCAAGGCTGATGGAGAAGGTGTGGTTTCCCCTCTTTGCAGAGATCATACCATGTTTGACAAATCTGTTCAATGACTTTTCAGTTGGTCATTATTTCAGTGTAAGCTAGAGAAGTTACCTGTTAATCTGAAATATGTACTAACCCTGAGTATTCTGTCAGTGCCTCTACAGGACTTTATTACTTATTCAAAGTTAGCTTGCCCCAACCAATCTGTGATCACCTGGCTTTCAAAACATTTGTCATATTATTCTTGTCTCTGAGGTGAAAACAGTGGCAACTCCTCGATGGCAGTAACAGGAACAGAAAAGCTCTCAAAAATGCAGATGTTTCACATCTGAGAGCTGTTAGCATTTTGCAGCTGCTTCCTGAAAGACTGGGAGGGTGGGTAAGAAACAGGAGATCTGCAGGAATGCAGGGCATAGCACAGATCTCAGATGTTGTCAAGCTCTGGGCAAGGTTTTCTTGCAGTCCCCGTGTAGATCAGTCTGCCTTTTGAATTGTCTTGGTCTGGGTAATTATTACAAACTTTATTTTACATGAAAAAGTAACAAGACAGTTCTCAGTGGTGGAGGGAGTAATTGACTTATGCATCTAAATAGCCTTGGCAGTTTGTGTTGTGTTTTTGTTATTCAGCAATGTGTGTTCCAATACTAGATAGACATCAGAAATAGGGATTTGACCTCCAGTGAAATAGTACCTTAAGTGTCTCAGCCAGGTATAATGCTAGATATAAAAAGGGGCCTTTTCTGAAAGAGGGATGTGATCCTTTCCTCCTCATTGCACAGGGGGGTGGCTTATAAAGATATGTTTACCCTTTTCTCTTGGCAAAGTAGTCTCACTTGGATTTTAATCTGTATTTCTTAACTTTGTACCCCAATACAGAAGTATATCCAGGAAGCCAGGAATCTGGGCAGCACCATTCGGCAGCCCAAACTGTCTAACCTCTCTCCATCGGTAATCGCACAAACAAACTGGAAGTTTGTAGAAGGCTTGTTGAAGGAATGCCGAAATAAGGTAATACAGAGAATAATTATCTTCTTTTGTACCTCCTTTCCGTGCTTTATAGACCATTTTGTGGGAAATGTGTTTGAACCCCCCTCTTCCGCCATCTGTTTCTGCTTTATCCCTATAAAGATTCTTGCGTGGTATCCATATAAAGATTTTTGCATGCTAGTGAGAAATTCATGAAGAGATTTAGAAATTCTGCAAGGAGTGGAAACCTGCAAGCAGATTTATTATAGAGAATGTAAAGTGATAGAAAGAAATTGAATATTCTGGTAGGTCTTTATTATTCTGCTGCCCATGTCTATTGTAGCATGTTTCAGTTATCACTAACGAGACTATACTATTTCAACAAGAGTGAATATTCCAAAAGAGGAGGTTGTGGTGAAAATGCAGGAACTTTTCTCGTAACTAAAGGAAGTGGGTTAACAAACTTCTGAAATGTAAGTTTTCAAGCGCTTAAAGAAATTTGGCATTAGTTTGTAGACATGCTTTACCAGTATATATTTGACAATATATTCATCTGAATTAAACGCTGATGTTTATACTAACACAGTAAAGAGGATAATTACCAAATAGACACATTCTTGCCTGAAGTCGGGGAGGTAATAATAGCAATTGTATACAACTTCTGTAAAACCATGTTTAATATGTGCATCTACTTCTGATTTCACTTCAGTTTTCTGTATGTATGAAACTGTCCAAATAATCCTCTTCACTTAGAGGCATATGATGGTGAAAATCCTTGAAGATAGACTTGGCTCTTTCACTGTGGGAATGCAACTCTGGTGAATGTAGTGAGCCTGCTGTTAGCAGAGAGAGAAATTACCAGGGCAGGTGAGGAGGAGGAGGAGAAGCTAGAGACTAACTTGGAGTTCTTTATCTCAACTAAGACTCTGCATAGGTGCCTAAGGGAGTACTACTCATTTGAGAGCTACTCTAGAATAGCAACAAAGATGAAAAAATGTGTAAGAGATAAGCAGAAGTGATTCGTTAGTCATTTTTCCTTCCAAATAGCTATATGATGAATATATTGTGACTGGGAGACGGTACTTCAAGAGGTGTTGAGAGCGTTGTTGATCAGTATGAAATTGTGCACGATTTAGGAGAATGTGGCTCATGGGGAAACTGGAGAGATGCACTCCAGAATGGGTTTGATTTAAATGCAAATACCGTTCTGACAGAACAGGGTCTCGCAGGAATGACGTATGCCCCTGCTACTTGGAAGCACTTGTGCACATTCACCTGCCCTGGGAGGAGGCAGACATAGCGTACTGCTCCCAGTCCAGCACTCACCAGGCTTCAGAAACACCCAAGTCCTGTGTTGTAGGGCCTTGCTGCTAGGCCTCGAGCTTGTCAGTGTGTGGCCTGCTGTTGCCTCTGTTTGGGTTACTCTGTGGAGGCTTATGTGCCTGTTTGTAAGCCCCTTGTAGAAAGAAAGATGGACGGGGCTCTAAAGTGATCAACTCTGGTGCTGCCATGGCTTGAAAAACAGGGATAAAAGAAATGCAGTCCTGCACTAGTTTCAGAAATACTGTGTACACCCAGATTTTCTGCCAAATCTTTGCTATCATGTGCTTCCTTGTTGGTTATTTAAAAAGTGTTAAGTGATTTTTGGAAGTTCCTGAGGAAAGAATTAACTCTCTTTTTTGCCTTGTCCTTTTTGAGACCAAGAGGATGTTGGTTGAAAAAATGGGTCGAGAAGCTGTGGAGCTAGGTCACGGTGAAGTGAATATCACAGGTGTAGAAGAGAATACCCTGATAGCCAGTCTGTGTGACCTCTTAGAAAGGATATGGAGCCACGGTCTGCAAGTCAAACAGGTGAGGAACAAATATTCCTGTATGTTGCAGAGCGCACTTGCCTTAAGTCATGTTACGCTCTTCCTCTCTCCACTTTCAGAGGATACCTTTTGTGTGTACATAGACGTGTTAAAATACTTGTGTGCCCACCCCCTGCCCCAGCGTTTTTTGTGTCAGTTACTGCTCCCTTGTCTGTCTCCACTTTTTGCTCTGAAGTATGTGCAAGCGCACATGCAGATGTGTTCCACAGATGTCTTCTTGGAAGACTTTATTTTCATTTAACCTGGGGTTTTTGTTTGATTTGGTTTGTGGGTTTTGGTGGGTTTTTTTAATAGGATGGTAAATAAAACTATATCTGTGTTCTTAATACTTTCATTAATGAAGTTGTGTAGGCTATAAGGCAGTATATGCTACATGTGCTGTCAATGGGATATGGTATGGGGAATTTGTTTTCATGAAGGATAATGTAGAGTAAAACCCTTGCTGTTTTGGTTCTTCCTGAATGATGTAGGGATAGTTAAGTGATATTTACAAGATCATTAGTTAGAGGTGGTGGTTTTTGTATGAAATTAGTAACTGTTTGTTGTGCTTCTCTGTTTGGAGTCACTTGTGGGACTAGATGGAGTTTGGAAAGCCTTTATCCTTTCCTCTTTCTTTGTACAAAGGAATAGCAAGGATAGTTAAGATTATAACTTTTTTTTAAAGAATGTGCAGAATAAATGTATGTAATCCAGACAACTGTAATTCAGTATCTCTGTTCCCAGCACCCAAGCACCAGTGTTTAAATCTGCTCTCCTTCAAACTCTATAGCAGTTCTCTATGTGAAGATTTATCATGTGATTCTCTCCCTTCCCTCTTGTATATCACTTAGGATAGAAGCTGTACTGCTTTCGTCTTAGAAGACAGAGCATCAGTATACTCTGCTTCAACTCAGATTTGGGCCTTTCAGAGCACCAGACGGCCAACCCTACATAAGGTTAATGCTTTGGATTGATTGCAGATGTTGGCAAACAGTGCTGAATGGTGGAATAAATAGAGTGGTGGAATATAATAGAGGCCTGATGGAGGAAGTGCAGTGCATCTCATATTATGATCTACAGTTTGGGGGGGGGGAAAAAAAAAAAAAAAAAGCCCCACCAATCTCTGTGTGCTCTGGCCTTTATTAAATATGCAAAAGCCTGCTGTTTTATACATTGATTTTATGGTATTTTTCAATAATGACCCAAGGAAGACTCTTCTTTCTCAATTGACCATAGTAATGAGGATGGCTTTCCTTCCACCAATCCCTGCTTTACCTCTTCCCTGCTGATGAACCCTGATAGTCCTGTGTTTGCTACCTACTGATTCTTCTATGTGCAGTGAATCCACGCCTTCCTTTGCCCAGAGCAATGCTGGAGAGTTGTCGGATGTAGGGTCTAACGACTGAAGTAGTCTGAACTTTCAGGAGGCCTTGGTTATTCCCTTGCCCGTTCTCTGTCCCACTGCTTTCCTTAGGCCGTCTTCCTTTCCCTTGTAGATTGCAGCTTGCATCATCATTGCTATTTGGTGAAGGTAAAGGAGAGTAATATGATGGTAAAGGAATTGGGCAGATATATACTGCCTGAATTCTTACATTCATCATGGTTGTTGACATCTATTTGCTGCAGGATCCTTTGTTTGCTGCTTTATGTGATCTGTTGCAGCTTTCCTTGCCATGACAGCTAGTTGCTGAACACCAGACTGTGTGTGCATGTGTGTGTTTATTGAGAGAAATGCCATTTTGGATGTAACTGTTCCCTGGTTGATATTTTTCATGCTTTCTTTTTATGTTTTTATATGACTTGCAATTTTGGCTTTTCATGTTGGATCTGTCAGGTACACACATGAGGCGTTGAGCTTCT
Organism: Strix uralensis; assembly: GCF_047716275.1. Taxonomy (NCBI): domain Eukaryota; kingdom Metazoa; phylum Chordata; class Aves; order Strigiformes; family Strigidae; genus Strix; species Strix uralensis. The sequence continues at coordinate 13,426,306 of NC_133986.1, forward strand.
CTGGATTTTTTTATATCTTCACCACTGAATACGTGTTTTTAATGTCAACACAGATGTTGCAGACACTCTGGCTTTATATTCTGGAGGCATGCCACTTATGGAATAATCCCTCATGGTCATTAGTTCTTTATGTCAACTGTAGTGAGGTATAGGATTCAAGCGTTTAGAGATTATTTTTTTTTAAAGATAGGTTTCTAAAAAAATATTTCAGAGTTCAACCATAGTTACTACATCTCTGAAGACACATGATTTTAGATGACATTGATAGTGCTGAATTGACAACTGTTGCCTTATGGTCATGGTTTCTTTCTGCACAAAGTTGTAAATGAAAATATAGCTTTATGATATGACTGCTTTTCTGAAATGCAGAATTGCTAGATCTTTAATCTATAATAATTTAGGAAGATGTAGTAATTTCCTCCGTAAGTGATTGCAGTTAATGTGCTGCAGAGCCCCTCTTCAATTACTGCTGCCTTTCTGTGGCTTTACAAGCTTTTGGTTTATCATGCAGAATATTTAAGGATGGATCTAAAAATCTTTTTAGTTTGCCAGCGGAAGATTCCCTCACACTCTGCTTTAAGCCACCAGAGGTTTAAGAAAGCAATGTAATGAGCAAGGTGCACCTTTTAACATCATTTGAAGGATTTAGCTTGGCCTAAATACTGCATTCCAAATTTTAACACAAGTTGATTTTATAATGTGTGCAGCTGGAGTATTCTTGTTGATAAGCTTTCATTGTCCTGCTCGTGTTTTGGGCTGTCTTACTGTGTGATTATTCAAGTCCTTTGCCTGATAAAATTGAGGGGGATCTTTTGAGGTTCTAAAAATTGACAGCATGAATCTGTAGCCCTGAATTACCCGGAAGGGTACAAATGCATAAGACTTGGTCTGGGTATAAGATGGTTTACTCAGGCTGGCTCTGTATCTCTTGTCATTTCACTGCTGGAGAGGCAGGGAGGGAAAGGCACACAGTACAGGTTACAGCCTCAGAATTAGAACTCTACTGCACATAGTGTTTTACAGGCCTTTAGATGTTTTCTTGTCATGTTAATGAACTATGAGGAATGAAGTTCAATTGCCTTTTTCCTGTTACCAGAATCATTAGATCAGTAGTTTGACTCCTGCTTTTCTTTCTCAACCTCTTCACAGCTCCTGAGCACCTCCAACTTGTGTCTCATTTTTGTGTTTTACCAATGACTTTATAGGGAGAAACATATTTAAAACAAGTTTTTGTTATGGTTGATACTTCCAGTGATGATTTAAACTCTTTTTTTTTTTTTTTTTTAAATTCAGCTGATAGTAATTTCTTTTTTTTTTTTTTTATTTTATTTTAGGGAAAGTCTGCTTTGTGGTCTCATCTGTTACATTACTTAGAAAACAGACAGAGAAAAACTACATCAGGCAGCTTCAGTACCTCAGGTAAGATTGGCTTCTGCTAGAAGATGATAAAATATGTATAAGAGCAGCCTGCAGATTTGCACCATGCAGAGATTGTTTCCTTGAAAATATCCTTCAGTCAATATAACTGAATCAAGTATTCTATCTGCTACAGAATTAATATGGACCTGATGTATTGTCTCAATATATTGTGTGAAAAATAAACTTGTTTGGGTTTGTGGGGCAATATATGATGTTTCAAAGACAGGCTTTAAAATGGATTGCTCTGATATACCATCCTCCAAATGACACATAGTCACTGCATGACCACCAAAGCATGTTATGTTATGGGTAGAGGTGGAAAGCAAGTATAAGCATATAAAATTGTACTGTACATCCTGAAGTTTTACATTCTGTCTTGAAAAACAACTGAACAGTAAGCTTATTGTTTAAAAGAAAAAGACATTAAAAAAAATACAAAAACCACCAAAGAAACATATTTTCATTTTTGTTATATCAAGTGTTGCAGTAAAGTTAATATTGTACATAACATGCACTCATCATCTGTTTCTAAGGTTACTGTAATTTTTAAACACTACTTGTTTCAGATGAGGGCATAGTGTATAACTTTGGAGAGAACAATGGGTGCCTTTTTTTTAAGTTGCTGTAGACAGAGCTGAGCATTACTAACATGCACAATGTCCTGTAAGCAATCAAAACCAAAGATTTGGAAAGTATTGAGGTCTCCTGAATGCCCCTTGGTTTGCATATCAGACTGAAGTTACGATCAGTTTTATGCTTTCTAACTTGGGATTGAGGGCAGGGACTGTATTCAATATACAACTTGATTCCAGAGTGGAATTTGAAAGACAAGTAATAATATTGCTTAAAAACCCCAAAATGTACTATTTTTAAAAGTAGTAGTGTTACAGGAGTGTGCAAAGTGATAGATTAGTTAAGCATATGATGTGTGCTGTACTAAGTAAAACATATTGAGCACTCTTTTTTGGTGTCAACCGTGCCAGTCAGTTTTACTACACAGAAAGCAAATGGGGTAGTCTTTAGGAAATAATACTTGATTAGTATATGACTTAAGCCATTTGATGTCATACCAATTTCAGCTGAATCTTAAGCTCATTAATGTGTTAATGCTTTGTGTGTGCTGATCTGCATAACCATCTGTGTACATGTTAGATTTTCATCCCATTTGAAGTGGAAATGTGCCACAGTATCTTCGCAAAGCGGTGAATCACCAGTAACGGAAGGGTGCAAGTTGGTGTTAATTCACCTTCTTTTTTTTTATAGATTTTAAAATCTTTAGATGGATTTCTACTAACAAGAAATTCTGTTCTTCTGAATCTAGGAATACTTCTTGATTCAGAAAGGAGGAAGTCTGATACCAGTCCAGCCATGTCACCTCTTAGAATCTCTCTCATCCAGGACATGAGGTGAGTTTAAGCTAATAAAACCAACACAGAAAATCCGTGAGATTTGCATACTTGTTTCTCTGTATAATGTGTACCATACAGAAATGTCTGTGTTTCATACAGCAGGAGAGGGGTGTGGGGAAGGAACCTGCTGAACTTTTTTAAAGTATGTAGTGCAACCTTTTCGCTGACCTTTACAAAAACACGTTTCATACTGAGGAGCTTTTATACTGTCACAGCTACTAGCTTATAGAAATGCCCTGACACAGTTTTCATCTTTTTAAAGTATTCTGTATTGTTTTATTTTCACAGAGATGTGGGTGGTAGTGTATGTATTTTCCCAGTCATTGCCAAGTTGATTGTGTAGCTCTGAGCTCATTCTTGCTTCTCGGTGAAGAAAGCAGTTTAAAGAACTTTTTTAATCTAAAGAATGGGTTTATCTAACATTGAGTACTGTAGGGTGAATAAAACTATAACTTCTGCTCAATGCCTTCTTTTCAGTACATCAAAAAACAATATGCAGAACTTCTGAATTGATTTTGAAAAGATTTTTTTTTTCTGCTTTTTCCTTACCAACATCTAATTTTTTCAGTAGGGAGTAGTGAATTGAGGATTTTCAAGGGGCATACTTGTCCTTTTACAATGTACCATTTGTGTCGTGTATGCAAGAAAGGCTACTACTGAGCATGCAAAGACAGTATTTAATTTTCCAAAGCACTCAGCCATAAATATTGCAGTGATAAGGTCCAGAATGATTCTTAAATCATGTGAGGCAATGGGACTGGTTTAGAATTTTGTAAATAGGGCACTGCATTGCAGATATTTCCTTTTCAGGCTCTTATTCTTTTTGAGCTAGATATGCAAGGAATTTAGATAGCACTGAATATTAAGGTGATTGTGTCTCTTTCCAGTACTTTGCCTGATATTTTGCATTCTTGACAAAATTACTTCCTCAGCCTAGCTTGGTTCAAAAGAGCTGTCACACTTTGAAAATATTGGGCAGTGTCTTTTTTTTTTTCCCCCCCAGGCATATCCAGAACATTAGTGAGATCAAAACAGATGTTGGCAAGGCCAGAGCCTGGGTTCGTCTCTCTATGGAAAAGAAGTTGCTCTCTAGGCATCTAAAACAGCTGCTTTCAGATCATGAACTCACAAAGTAAGATGGTTTATCTTGGGCAAAGCTTTAAAAAAAAAAATTAAACCTGTTTAGTTGTTTGACTTCAAAACCCCAGAAGTGCCTGTTCTTCCATCTGCTTAGCAGTGTGCAAAAGGAAAAGAACAAAGTAGCCTTCCAAGTGTATCTCTGTACTGTGTGTGAGCTATTTGGGAATTACAATTCAGTGCTGGGGTTCTTCAGATACAGAATCAGTTCTGTCAGCATAGACTGTGACTTTGAGGTGAAGTCTTCAAAAATTGCTAGGGATGAAATGAAATGGGGTGTAAGTTCAAATGCCACTACTTTGCTGAGTCAAGCTTTTTATATTGGCTCCCTTTCTATAACTGTGGGATATTTTGTTTTCCTTGGATTGTTTGTGTGTTTTCGCAATGCATGGCAAAGTGCAGCTTCGGTCCTGTTGCAGCTCTGTCACCATATGAAGAGTATAAAGTAAAGGCACATCCAGATGTGCTTCTGTGGTTCTGGTTAGTGTGACTCAGAGTGTCTGTTCCTTAGCTTCTCACTTCTGTCTTCAAATCCTAGACATTCTTGTAACTCCTTTCAATGCCATGTAAAATAATGTAGATAAACCACACCAGAAGTTGATTTTAAGAAAGCAGATGAATGGTGGTACACGGGGTGCCTTGAAGGTGACTAGGATGGCTGTGATGACTAGTTCTTGCATCTCATTTTGAGGCAATAAGATCAAGATGAGATCCGGTAATCTTTTGAAATCTTCCATCTAAATCTTCCAGAGCATGATTGTCCACATATCTAGATCAAGCTGACAGTGTCTCAGCTTTGTCCTCTCCTACACAGTAAAGGTTTTGCATTTATAGCCTACTTAAGCACATAAGGTGAATTGCTTTTATAATAGTCAAATATTTACTATTATGATCCATTTTTTGTTTTTATTACTTCTCCTAAACATGACAAAATATGTGACTTTCAATTCCTTGCATGTGAAGTCAAAAAAAATTAACAAAAAACCCAACCATTGAGACCCAAACCACTCTTTTAAAGAATAATTGTACTATAGAAAGAAAATGGGAGAAGTATATAAAGTATGAGGGGGAAGGGGATGTGAGTGAAAACTGACGACTTGAGCTGGTAGAGAGTTCCAAATACTGCTGGCTTAAACTCTGTCAAAGTACTCTGTGCTAGTGCTTCTTATAATCTTGAAGGGCAAAAGGAGAAGTGCTCAGCACAAGGACCTATTTACCTGGTGATGTCCAGAACACATGTACACTATATTACCTCTGTAAACATAAATAATTCTTTTGTAGATAGTTGCACAAATCGGGGTACAGGCCGTATGTAATACTAATTGTTTCAGGACTAGCAATTTGAGGTTTATTTAGTATAACCTCTGCAGGAAAAAAATGTATTGCTAATAAGGTTGGATATACTGTTTACTGTGGGGAAATGAAAAGTTTTCATGTATGAGCCCCAGTAATCGTCATTAGCTTTAATTGAAGACTTCTTTCTAGAGACAGCTTAACCTGTTCTGTCTACTCTTCTTTTTCCCTCCTCCCACTTACACCACCTTCCAAGAAATGTCTTCCCCCAATCCCCCCGAAGCCCAACTGTTAATTATTTGAGGTTTGCCTTGAATTGAATTATGTTGGACTTCCTGATGAAGGTGTGGCCTTCCAACAGCAAGCAAGGCAAAGCTGAAGGACGGAGTGAGGACAGCTAATATATCTATCTGTATCTAAATTAAGGTTAAGCCTCTCCAGTGAAGTCAACAGTCCAGATCACGTTCAATTTAGCAGTGCTTGTCCCATGCAGGACAAGCGCTGTGAGAGGACTCTCCACACACCACCACACTCTCCATACCCCCCCAAAAGAGGAGGAAAAAACCCAACTCTTAACACCGGCCAATGTACTGTTCGTCTATCAGACAGATTCTCATTCTCTAGAACAGAGTGAGACAGCATATGTTTAAAATATGTTTAAAATGAACGTGGCAAGCAAATAAACAATTTGCATAGGAATGACATAAATTCTTCATAATCCCTTGTGCTTTGTGCTGCATATTTAGGTATCCTTCTAAAAGAATGGTGTTCTAGGCAGCATGGATTTGAAGTGTGCTCCGTTTGTTTTTAGAGGAAGCAGTGCCAAGTTCAGTGAGGTACTAGAAATAATTGTGCAACTTCTGCCATTTTACAGTTAATGTGATTGTGTGGTGTTCTTTTTTGAAGCAACTGTTAGATATTTGAATTAACCCATTCAGTTCACTTGGCATTTGCTAAAAAATATAAGAAAACTGAAACATGTATTGTCCCTTTCTAGTCTGCAAAGGGACTAGAGTTAGGGAACAGAAGGAAATCACATAGCTTCGCTCCCCTGAGACCGTTATGTGCACAAGTAAAGTGAGAAATCTTACACTTAGAACGGGCAGGACAGCACATACCCTTGTGGACAGGCTGTCTAAACATGTGGTTCATATTGTTCAAATGAAACATGGACACGGTCACCTGTGAGACCTTTGTGGGTTTGCTGCTCCTGTGGCTACAGCCAGGTTATGTTGATTTAAGGCTCAGTATCTTTATTTCCATTGCACATTTCCTGTCAGTCTGGAGTGTTATGTTTGTTATGTGAGAATATGTGTGTGTGTAATTGTCATTGATTTGTTTTGCAGATTTCTGGCTTGTGAGTCACTTACTGACTTTTTTGTAATTGATATCTGAAATTGAGGGGAGTTGTCAGGATGACCCCTGGCAGGAACAACCTATCCATGGCTGTGTCAGCATGTCTAGTACCTAATTCATACATTCATGATGTTTTGAATATTCCTCTAGTGTCAGTTGGATTTTGATGTATCTTGGCATGCTCTTCTTTTATGATTGTTCACCAACACTGGTATTATTTATTGGTTGCATAATTAACAAAAATAGTGGTGATTGCTACATACAAGGGAGTAACGTTAAGAGTATTTTCCAGTCCAGATTTGCACTTGAAAAGGTTGAGGGTGTAAATTCTTTTCAAGGTTTCTCAGTTGCAAGTCTTGCAGTATTAAATTCTCTAATGTGTTTGAGTAATTCCAGTAAGTATATAAGATTGTTTCTGTTTACAGTGCATTCTTCTACATAGATGTTAGTGTTTCCACTAGTGAGAGAAGGCTACTGAGCTACATCTTTTGTTATTTCCACTTTAAAAGGAGTTGCAGTTCTGTGTGTTACTGCAGTCCTAGCAAAGAGTTTGCAACCCAGTAAAAGGGAACAGTAGGACTTTAGGCCACCTTTGCATGCCTATGATTTTGGTTATTTCAGGAGCTGAGTACTGTCAACACTGAAGCTATTCCCTAGCTTAATGTGTGGGTTGTTGTAGGCCCTGGTTTATCACCTATAACCCAATACAAGCAGATAGCCCCAGTGTTTGCTCTAGTGTCCTTTGAAAACAGTCTTCTAACTGTCTTATGTGCTGGAGGACTCTCCCATGGCACCATGTGCTTGGAAGTAATTTACGAGGACTCTCTTTACTTCAGTTCTGTCATTTTATATGACCAAAAGAAGTCAGAGAATTTTTTCCAAGAAAATACAAAATTTCTTTTTCCATCTTTTGGGGTATTTTTTGGTGGGAGAAGACCCTTAGATCACCTCACACCTTACTTTCAAGAGGGGGTGAATAATGTGAAGTATTGGACTGATGCACTTGGGAGACTTCAGGCTTGCAGAGTGTTGACATATCTTGGCACGTTAAATACTGTTGGCTCTACCAGTATCACTTGTCATTTGTAAACGCTTGCATGTTCTTCATAGTTTACCTAATAAATATGCACAATAGAAAACATTTCACTGAAAGTATCTTGTTACTATGACAGATTATTTGTTTTGCTTTGTCAGAAAACTCTACAAGCGTTATGCATTCCTCCGCTGTGATGATGAGAAAGAACAATTCTTATATCATCTCCTGTCATTCAATGCTGTTGATTACTTTTGCTTTACCAATGTTTTCACAACAATCTGTAAGTATTTGCTTTCCCTGGAACTCTGATTTCCAGATTTGGTTGAGTCCTCATTCAAAATTGTAAACATCTCTGAGCAACATGCCTTAATGTAATTGTTCTGCTTTCTTCCTGGTATCCCTCTGTGTATGCTGTATCACTATTTCTGTGATCCTCTCTGGTGGACAGTAGTGTCTTTTGTCACTAAAGGCTTTCATATCTAACTTGGTAAATTATGCAGCTTTAATCCTTTTAGTTGGGGGAGAGTTCTCCACAGAAAATTTTGTGGTGGGCTTGTTTGCATCATACTAAACAGGAGCAGTATGGTTTGTTCCTTGTCAAGGTAAGAACATTAACAGATGCTAGGAATTAAAAAGAAAACAAAAAAACTTTCCCCTTTTCATGCTCAGCCTACTTTGTTGCATGCCTGTCTCTGAGCTTGGGATAACAATGAAATGCCCCTTGAGGGCTGCATCAGAATTCTGCAACACATTAAAGTACTCTTTTTTTTTTTTTTTAAAAAAAAAAAAAAAGAAAAGATGCCCTAGAGAAACTTTTGCCCTGTTGTTGCTGATGCTTAAATGTGTTGCATAGTTCTCATGCGTTTATGTGCCTGCTGCCACAGGACCTCACTTGTAAGGCAGAATAAGGAAAGACTTCAGCAAGGCTTATGAAATACGGGTGAGGGTGTGTGAAAGAATCCCTCTGGCCCCATGGCAGAAGCTACCCTTGATGGTATGTTATGATTGTATTTGTGTGTATGAAAAACAAAGCAAGCAGATGTTTAAGCAAAGTAGTTTTTGGTCTTGTTGTGGGCAAGTTCTGGACAATGCTAAAATCTGGTCTGCTAGATGCAGTTAAATTGTCACTTAGTTTAAGACTATCAGCACAGAAAATAAAAAGGGAAACATTTTAATTCATTCTTAAATGCTAGACATCAAGCTTTTAAGAAAATCCAACCACCAAATGCTTTCTTGAGGGCACTGACAGCTGAGGAGACTTTGAGGGAGAAAGGTATTAAATGCCTCAGCTGAAAAGCCCTAACTGTAATCCATTTATGCACTATAAAAGAAGGGCAGATCGCCAAGAAACACAATGACCATTCAGATAATTGGATTTTGTTATAAAAGTTTGGTTAATAGGGGGCTGTGCATGAGATGCTAAGCAATTGAAGGGCATATGCATTTCCTCAGGAGCATATGCCTCCTGAGTCAGAGAGGGGCTGTGACTCAGGTGATACTATGTTGAATTAGTCTCTGGTAAACCAGGAGACCAGAAAGCATTTGAGCACGTGTGTTGCCAGTTAGAGGGGAAAAGAGTTGTTTATTCTTTTTAAAATCAAGAAGTCTTACAGTTAGCATAGCTAAGAGCAATGTGGTACAGAGAAACTTGCAGCCTTATACTATATTTTCACTGAATTTGTTCAGCCACGGTAGTGAATGCTGCTGCAAGCAAGCCCTGCAAACAAAGGCTTTGCTTAGTAATTGAAGGGGAATTGGTGTTGGTTGCGTAGTGTGCACACATGTACACACAAAAGCAGGCAGTTAGGAGTTGAGCATTGAGTTGTATGCTGAGCTACGGTGTAGTCCTGGATACATGAATAGTCTGTCTTCCTTGTCTCTAAGCTGGGGACAAGTAAACATCTTCATGACATGTTTTGAGGCTGGTAAACAAAAAATTATTATAGCTGTATGGAGGCACTATTCCATCCACTTGATAGTGTTTTGCTATCCGCTCTGCTTCTTAATAACTGCTATGTGTACACTTCCTGATTGTCAGTCAGCGCTTAGTGTGCCAGGGTTAGCATGATTAAATAGGAGCTCTGAAGTTGTTTTAACATTTCATGGTACTGCAGTATTATTTTATGACTTATTTTTTCCCCCCTCTTCATTAAAGAGGTTACATAATTATCCTTCCTCGTTTTTGAAGTGTTATTTCTTCTTGTGTTTGCAGTGATACCATACCATATATTGATTGTTCCTAGCAAGAAACTTGGCGGCTCAATGTTTACAGCCAATCCTTGGATCTGTATCTCGGGAGAACTGGGTGAAACAGGAGTTCTGCAGATTCCCAGGAATATATTAGAAATGACTTTTGAGGTTTGTACAGCTTCATACAAAATATGCTTTGGATGTTCTGTTTGTTCAGTTGTAAATTCTCCCCTTGCTGTACCATCTTGCTGTACACTTCATATCCTTAGTCTGTATGGTTAGTCACAAAAAATTCCTGTGCCTGTACGTAGAAAATGTAATCTATATTTAATAGCATGCAGAGCAAAATGACTGACAAATCCTTAGTGCAAGGATGGACAAGACTGTCTTTATGTTACGGCTTTGTGCTGTAACGGTGGGAGGTGTCTTATGCTCTTCTACTGGAAACAAAGAAGTGATTCTGCTCTGATTTTTGTGTGTGCGTGCATACATTGGGTAAAATTTAATTGAAAAATCTAGCTCAACTGATGTTCCCGCTGCTGTTCAAAATAGTATTTAACAAAACAAAGCAAACAAACAAAAACAAATAAAGCAACTGACCCTTAAAAAGCCCAGAATCAATCATGCAGTCAGAAAAGGAGAACCACATTTCTGATTCCCCCTCTGAGCATGTTCTCTAAGTTTACTCCTCCAGCATGCTGCTTTCTTTCAGTTTACTCTGACAAACTCTTTGTTTAATTTGCAGTGCCAGAACCTGGGAAAACTGACCACAGTGCAAATAGGACATGATAATTCAGGGCTGTATGCCAAGTGGCTGGTGGAATATGTTATGGTCAGAAATGAAATAACAGGGCATACTTACAAGTAAGTATCATCCTGACATTTCATGTTGGGTAAGTAGAATATCTGCAGAGAGCTGGCACAGTAGGGCTTGTTTGATTAGAAAGGTCTTATCTCCTGGGACTCTGTGTCTACAGCTGCCACTACCTGAAGGCATAGAAAGATCATTTGGCTTCTGGCATTAAACAAGTCACGATTCTTACAAAATTAAACGGAGTTTTCAGTTTGCAGATGCTCATGTCCAGCCTCAAAACATTGGTGGAGAAGACGAGTTGACTGATGCGCATCTTAAAAATAATCTGCCTTGAGCCCAAGGAAGAAATAGCAAGTTAGAGCTTGCTGTTTACCAGATACAGGTGGTATTTTATAGTAAGGCTGAGTGCTCTAGGTGTTACAGAGAGACCTCTGAACACAAGGGTTTATGAGTGTTAGAAATCTGTGTTTGCATAATGAAAGTAAAGGAACAAGATTTACAGTAAGAATTAAATTTGTTAGTGTTAGGTACAGCATAGTTTGATGCCCTGTCCTTTGTTTAGAGAAACTGTCAGGCTCATGTTGATGACAAATTGGTGGGTGGGTGAGTCCACTCTTCATGCCAGTTTGTTGGTAATTAAATGGAGAGGCAATATTCTATTTTTGGATGCTGTTCAGTTTTCTGATTAAGCTGATTAAACTGACGTCAACATTGGTTCATAGAAAGTGATAATGAGCAAGTGAGCATGGGTGCTTTCTAGTGTCTGATTTAATATTCCAATTTCAAGAGATATATTGGTGTTTTGGCATTTAAGTATATGTTTGGGGGCTGGTTTTTTTTTTGTGGCTGGCCTGCTATGTAACGTATTCAGTGAAAGCACAGGTGTATTTCGCTACCCATCTGGTGTGTAGAAATACCTTCTACCTCTTTTCCTCTGCAGCCTTCAAATCATGTGCTACATATAGGATACAAGACAAAATCTGCCACTGTTTGCTTTGCAGATCATATCGTGCAACATTTAGCACAAACTTGGAACTGAAAAGCTGTTTTACTTTTGCTCCCTCTGCTGGCACAAGCCAAACCCAAGACTGTTATTTGTTGGTAGATGAGTGAAGTATTTCTAATAACTACACTAGCAGAATTTGGGTTTTATGCAGCTGCAGTTGAAAGTCTTTGGCATGGCATTGTTTCTGTGTTGAAGTGCTTGATCCACATTTATTCTTTATGTTCTTAGGTTTCCTTGTGGAAGGTGGCTTGGAAAAGGAATGGATGATGGCAGCTTGGAGAGGATCTTGGTGGGAGAGTTGCTGACTTCCCACACTGAGGTTGATGAGCGGCAGTGCCGAACCCCTCCTTTGCAGCAGTCACCAAGCATGATCAGAAGATTTGTCACTATATCGCCAAATAATAAGCCAAGTGAGTGGTGGGGGATGGCTTGTCTTCTAATGTTCTGCATCATTGCCTGAGGAGAGCTGCTTGCAAACAGAACTCTAGGTTTTCTTGTGTTTTAGAACTGTAGCTTGAAGAGGACCTGTGACTTAGTCCAACTCCCTGCTCAGAGTCTGGCTAACTTCCAAATTACCATCCTGAGCAATCTGTTCGAGCTACTCAAGTTTTGAAAGTCTCCAAGGGTGAAAGGAGGATGTCTCTGGACTCCTGGTCCAGTGCTTAGCTGCCCTAGTGGTGTTTTCTGTATTCTTGGCCCTTATCTGTGGAATGAATGCTATGGAGAAAGGTAGAAATTTGCTGTCCTGTCTCTTATCCATGGATGAAAAAGCTTGCTAGTGGTTTCTATTCATGGACTTCAATTTTCTGGTGAGATCACTGTTCTGGCATTGTCTTATCCCTGATAAATCAGGTGGTTACTTTGCTCCCAGGCATGCTTGGGTTTACAGTGAAACTGTCACAGGAAGTACTTCCAGGATGCCCAGATTTGGTCATCCTAATCAAAGCACAGCTCCTCTTTAGCTTTGGGCCCTGGTCTGAAAATTCACGTAACATGTAAAACTCTTTCCCAGCTGTTGTTGTTGAAGCACCACAGTGTTAAATTCAATATAAAAACAAACAATCTCCATTTCTACCTCCTCCACAGTAAAGAAAAGTAGACTTGGTTTTCGATTACCCGCAGTCCAGCACCTTTTCACTAACAGCATAAATTATACCGGTTCATGCTTCTCTTCTTTTTCTGTGGTATGCTTTATCCCTCATGCACGGGTACAATTTCTAAAGCTGTTACAGAGTGACTGGATATATTTTTTTATTTTGCAGAGTTAAATACTGGTCAGATACAAGAAGCTATTGGTGAAGCTGTCAATGGTATTGTCAAGCATTTCCACAAGCCAGAGAAGGAGGTGAGGAGGACTTGTCTGTGTAGTGGCACTCCTGTCTTAAAACGCTTACTAGTGAGCATTGGAGAATATACAACAGAAATAATTAAACTGAATGAATAGCCATCTCTTTGAAAATTCCTTAAGTGGAGCAAAAATGAGATACTGAGTCTACACTGTTGGAATAGTATATCCTCAAATACCTCAGTTTTACTGCTAACTGTAGGATTCTGTTAATTTAAATGTTAACATTCTGGTATTGGCAATTGTGTTATTAGTCAAATTCTGCCAAGGATTCTACCTATACCACTGTCAAGAGCGTTGCCTCCTGTTTAGTTTGTTCTGGATTAACTGACATTTTACATCTAGGCTGAGAACTGAGTAGGTTTTTTTATGCCTGTTTTTCATTATCTTTGCTATTTAAAACATGAAAACCCATGGGCCACTTTAAAAAAAAACAAACAGAGAAGCAAAATAGACTCACACCCAAACACCCACCCCCCCAAGTGAAGCAGAAGTGCTCTCAAAGACACTTCTATATTATACATGTAATCATCTTCACTGACGCAGCAGTTATTTCCTGAAACAAACTTAAGAAGCATGCTTCTGTCAAACCATCGCAATCCAGCCCTTGTGAACCAGGGTGGTGTAGAGCAGTGCTGGCTCCTGTATGGGTATCTCTTGAAAGTCATTAATTTTTCACAAATAGGTCCTCCCATTCCTTCTGCACCTGTCTCTTCTAAGTTCAGTATAGCACGGCAAGTTCATATCCAGTATAATTCTGGTTGATGATCACATTTACACAGTAATCTCAAGTGATCATGCACTGGTTTTGCACAATACTATCTATCATCATGTTATAAAGAAGAATTTGATTTTTTTCCTGAGGTTTAAAAATTGCATTGAATGTTGGGTTTTTTTGATAAGCAGTCTGAGGCACTGAACCTGTGATCTTTATTACTTAGTAAAAGGGGAAAATATTTTCTTAATTTTCTGAACAGTGGTCATTATTATAGGTAAAACTTGCTCATGATCTTTATCTTGCCTTTTCATGTCTTCATTTTATGACAACGAGGCCCTGAGACTGCTTTTTTCAGCCTCATTCTTAGAGAGGTCAACACATTTTTGAATGCTTAGGACTTGTGAGAACTGGGCCGTCCTATCTGGGGCCACTGTTTGACGGTAGACTGTAATTTTGGGCATCTATTTATTTAAAAACTGGCTTCAGTAATAGATGCATGAAACACTTTTGTGTCCCAGACTTCCAAACTGAGAGAATAAGTGCATGTGCTTTCTGTGTGTGCTTGGCAGAGAGGCAGTCTGACACTGTTGCTGTGTGGAGAAAGTGGCCTTGTTTCAGCTCTCGAGCAAGTGTTCCAGCATGGATTTAAATCACCAAGACTCTTCAAAAATGTCTTTATTTGGGACTTTTTAGGTAAGTGGGAGGAAGACATACCAGAGCCTGTTCATGTCTTTGAAATATATCCGTGTTCCTTATCATTGCCACTGTGTCTCAGCTGGTGTGAACAGCATACTTCTTGGAGGCATCTCAGCAGCTGAATTGCCATAAGAGCTCTTATCTCCTCATACTGTTAAGAGAAAGAGCATCTGTCTTCTGCCAAGTTGACACTGGACTTTGTCCTTCTAGCAGCAATAGTGTAAAACAAAATTTCTTAGTGAGGAAGGATTATTTAAATAAGGTGGTGAATTGACATATGGTAACCTTGTTCTTAACTGAGCGTAGTAAAAGCATTTTTAAGAGGTTGAGTTACCTTATAAAGCATGATGGATGGACATAGTGCTGTTGGTACTTACTGGATGTTGTAATAAAAGGGTTATAAGCGTACATTTTTCACACGGTGGTCTAGATCCTTTGACTTAGAGCTGAATAAACCAACTGAGTACACAAACACCTTTTAGAAAAGGGTTTATTTTTAATAGTGTTTCTGTGTTTTGAGTAGGCACTTTGACATGACTTCTCCTTATGTCATCATCTTATGTAGCGTCTCAAAATTCAGCAGATACGAGAACCTCTTTGGCACTATTCAGAGAGAAAGAAGTGGAATCCCAGTTTTACACATGGGGAACACAGGACTGAATCAAACAGAAAAAAGCAATGCTTAAATGTAATCATTCAGGAAATTCATGGATGAGCTTTGAATCTAGTCCTTTCCACTTTTAACTGTCCCCTCCATGATGCAGACACTCATGCTGATTTACCAACAGTCTGATAGGACCATCAGGTAGCCTTACGGATTTGTAAGCATGCTTACAGGGAAAGCATTATACTGAGGTGGTATAAAATTTAATCATCTAAATTTGAAGATCATAGTGCCTCATTATTTTATTCCAAGCACAGGAGAATGATATTTCAGATATTTTAGGGCTACTATATGCACTGATGAAACTTCATTGTCTCCCACCATTCTTTTAAGAAAAAGCACAAACGTACTATGAGACCCTTGAGCAGAATGAGATGGTCCCAGAAGAGAACTGGCAGACAAGGGCCAGGAATTTCTGTCGCTTTATCACTGCTATCAACAACACCCCTAGAAATATTGGGAAGGATGGCAAGTTTCAGATGCTGGTGTGTCTTGGAGCCAGGTATAGAGAAACTTCCATTGTTGTTGTTGTTATTGATATTTTAATAAAATGAAAAGGATGTTGCGTATTAGTAAGATAAAGCCACACAACTGCTGGATTCTGCAGTTTGACTATTACTTATACAGTTCTTTGACGTAACTAAAGAAGGATCAAGTGAACCATGCCCTGAGTTCTTAGGCATGTGAAATGTGGGAAGTCTGAGATAAAAAAACTGAGTATCCTGAAGAGCTGAGCAGCTGAATCAAGAGAGAAAGGTAGTAGGCTGGTGTGAATAGCCTCCCTCTCATGTACAGCTATCGAGGTCAGAAGGTAGAAACAGAAACCCATCCGTCAGTGAGGCCTCTCCAGTTAATGGCTGGGTGAATTCCCCACCCTCCACCTACTCATTGTAGGAGGTGGGTAGGAGGGAAGCTGGGACCACAAAGGCAATGGAGCAGGCTAGTGACTTTGGGCCTGCTTGGGACTTCCAGGCCTTCTGGGAACCATACCTTTTGATGTGGGGGGTGGAAAGCCTAGAAACGTGTCTCTCACAGATGCTCCCTACTTAAACAAGTTCCACAGACAGTTACTCCCCCTTCCCTTCTTATAAAAATATGCAGAGAAGATGGTAGGTCTGTTTAGAAGGCAAAGAATAAAACTCATGTCAGTGAAAATGAGAAATTAACTTGGATTTATTTTTATTTCCAAATTGCCACTTTGTCAGAGACCACCTTTTGCATCACTGGATCGCCCTGCTTGCAGACTGCCCAATTACAGCCCAGATGTATGAAGACATAGCACTGATTAAGGACCATACTCTTGTGAACTCTTTGATTCGAGTGCTGCAGACCTTACAGGAGTTCAACATTACGCTGGAGGCATCTCTTGTCAAAGGAATCGATATTTGACTTCTTGTCCTACAGGAAAAACTATCTTTTTTTTTAAAAAAAAAAAAAAAAAAAAGGCAACAAGAAGTGAATCTCGTTAGTATGCAAAATGTTCTGTCTGCCAGTACATTGTATCGTGAACTTGTTCATGGCCCTAAAATGCAACTTTGACTTTTCTTGAAGGAAACTCCAAAAATAGTACAGGCAAATGGATGGAAGCTGTAAACTCAATGTAAAAAAGAGGATTTTGGTATAAATCTATTTTAGAGTTTATTTGCTGATTTGCTTTTTACACACTTTCATGTGAAAGAGATAGAGATGAGTATTGTGCAGCTTATTTTAAAGCTGCAGTATTTCCTTGCCATAGAAAATGTGCAGTGAGCCTTTCAGCATTCTGTGAACTTGCCGTCAGATATGCTGTATGTCATAGACCCCAATGTACACACTCCATTTCTGCTGAGAAGGTCATTCTATAGTTTTTAAACTAATATTTTATATATTAACATTATTACCAATGTTTGATTTTTAACGTATTGGATCATGTTTTGCTGCAAGGGAACTACAAATCTGATGTGTGCTTTTTTTTTTAATAACTCCAAAGCACTGATTTGTCAACAAATCGTTTTTTCCTTTATTTTTGTTGTCAGTATTATTTTTAGTGAAATCCAGGAGACTGAACCGTGAAATGTGCAGAGATCAAAGTAATATTTTTCATATTGGTACGTAATTGCACAGAAGAAATTAAGCGTGTTTTTTAACTGATGTTTTTTATTTATTTAACCTATCATTGTGTTTTGTAAGTTTTGTCTTTAAAAAAAAATTCTTCTATGATACAACTGGCTATATAATGTTGCAATTCATAATTTACAGTGCAGCCCACTTAAATGAAAAACCTGGAATAATTGTTCATAACACAAAAATGTTTCCACTTGAACCAGCCTTTTGAAGTTTGCTATATGGTTGCTGCTGGTAGTTCTCTTAACCGCTAATAAAGAGGGACATGAGTTCCCCAAATGCCAGATGACTAAATAAAGATGTTTATGCCCCCATGAAATAATAATGGTATACCTTACTAACAAATATAAGGATTTCATAATTTTTCTGAAAAGACAGTGAGTAGTAAGGTTTTTTCTTTTCCTCTTGAATGAATATGCCTTTGGTCCTGTTGTCACAGTCTGCTTCATTTGGGATGCTTTTGTTTTTAGCAGAGAAAGCTTTAGTCCACTATTGCAATAAAACACAAACATTTTGAAAGCTTAATTTATTGGAGATCTGGAACTTGGCAGATGCCTAAAGGCATCTCTGTTCATTTGAATCCTGATAAAAACCTCTTCGAAGGGAGTATGTGACTTAAGAACAGGCTGATTTATCAGCGTCACAAATTACTGTACAGAAATTCAGGCCTATGTATTTAAGAGGTCTCCACTGTATAAACTTATCTCAGTATTGTCTCTCTTTTGAGAAGCAGAGTCCAAGTTTTTCAGTTCATACAATGTTGTAGCACCTTTTCTTTATCTGCAGCTTAGTCACATCTTGTGATAGTCTTATTTCCATAATTTATAAGTATAGCACATGTATTAAATTTTTGACTATTTTTACTTTTGTCCTATTTATTTCATTATTAAACTGAGAAGTTCCTTTGTCACTACTTATCAGAGCAAGATTCTTTTTTGATTTCACAGTAGCATTAGAAAGATGCAAGGGCAGTGTCCAAGCCACTCCTCATGCTGGGTGTGAATTTTCTTTCACAGTCTGGATCTTACAGGAGCATTTCACAGAAGTGTTTTGTGTGTGCAGGTTTGGTTTTGTTGGTTTTTTCCCAGCCCTGGAAGGGCAAAAATAAAGCAGATGTACTTTATTCTAAGAATTTCATGTATTCAAGTTAATATGTTGGGATAATCTTTATACACTTGCCCCAGATAGCTTGTTTATGTATTAATAATAGAAAAAAAAAAATACACAGTGCTTTTGGCTGTATTTAAGATGACTTTACCAGGCCTGTGTAATTCACAGGGAATATGTAAGAAAGGAGAGTTGGATTAATTATTGTGACCTTAACAGATTAGTTGATCCTGTTAAAACCATATCTCTCATAGTATTAAGTATGGATTAATTTTACCTTGTATAAGGTAATTAACCCTGAATTAAGGTTCTTTTGGTTTTTTTTCTTTACCCAAGTTCACATAGTGGGACATGATACCATTGGTTTAATGGCTTGCTTTGGTGTGGATCTTTTTGGCCTGATAATGACAGTTAGCGATCCCTGCGGTGGACATAGGCTGGGTCTGCTGGTTCCCGAGTGGTGGGTTCTTTTGAAGATGAAGCTGTCCATCAGTGGCAGCACCCTGTGTGCTCGCTGTCCAGATGCAAACGGAAGGTGCAGAGGTCATCTTCCCAGCTCCTCAGTTACGTTATTTTCGCAGGAAAGACCACTTTGTGATAGACCCTTCTTCCTTCTCTCACAGGGGGTCTATGCTTAATCCTATTAGGATTCAAAGCACTTTTTGCTGTGGACTTGCAAGTCTGGAATGATTTGCTCCACTGAAGGACCAGCAGAAGGTTCTGAAATGCAGCAGAAAAAAATGTTGGTTTTGTTGGATCCAGAGGCAACCAAGGAAGACTGAGGTACTAAATACAGCTACGTGGTAGCCTGTGCTAGGGTTTTGGGAAGAGATTTGGCTGACATGTCTAAGAACAGTTCAGTCTGTAGTAGCAGCCATAATCTCTACCACTCTTCAGTGTTTACCACAAACTGCCCTAGTGTCATTGATGTTGCTAGTGTCAGTCCCACAGAATAACGTTAGGATCCAGCGTTTGCTCCTTCCATGTCATTCTGCTGACCTGGATGACTCTGTATAAGAACAAGTGGTGTAGTCAGCAGCTTTTACTCTTTAACTAGAGCTTTGTAAAATCCATCTCCCTTTTTAAAAACTTGCAATTTTTGTTCAGAAATGAGCTATAGAATAATACAATTGTAACCTTTTTTTTTTTTCCTGTTACTTTTCTAAAATAAGGGAGCAGGTTTGGTAGGTGCAGGTTAATGTGGCTATGCTGTTTTGTTTTTTGTTCCTTTTTTTGGTAACAGTTAACGGGAAAAGATAGCTTTTTTTAACAGCACACATGCATTCTGTACAGAGAAAAATAATGATAAAAATTAAGTAGTTCATAATGCATTAAATACGTAGTGCTAAATTGGCCAAACGTGTTTACAGGCTGATACGTGGTTTGAGGAAAAAACCCGGGCTCACCTACCAATTGTTTATGCTTCTTTGATTAATGCTGTCAGAGTTGATGCAATGATACTTTATAGAAAAAGAAAATGCAGATTAATAAAAACTTGATTTAAATGTAATGAAATACTATGATGATAAGTTTATACAAAAAAAGTCTTTACCTGCCATAAGCTTAATCATCTGGCATTCTGTAGCTGAAAACATATTTGTGAACTGAAGACTATTCCAAAACTTTTTCCATTCTGAAGAGTATTTTTGAAATTGTTCAAATGGGACCTACTAGCTGAATGATCCGTATTTTTGATGTGTTTTGAATTCATGAATATGTTAAGATTTCTGCAGTGAAACTATTCAGAGTTAACTTTTTCTGTATATTGTCAAATGATTTTTGTTCGTAGTGCAAGATACTATAGGATACTTGAAAATACTTGAAGATATTGTACACGTACTTCACATCTTTGTAGTTCTTTATACCTAGAGATTGGCTGTTAAACTAAGATAAAACATCAATACCTTATAAACTATATATTTTACTACATGGGGAAATCACTGGCTTGGTTTTTTTTAAGGGTGGACATTGAAGTTTACATTATAATGACAAAACCAGGTACTGTTTTCCTTTTTTATTTTTCTGTGACATTTTAATCCGTTGGACATTAAATGTGAATTGGATATACAAAAGTTTTACAGGTGTAGGTCATTTGCTGAATTGCAATAAAATTTGTCTTCTAACATGAAAAATAGCATTAATGTGCTATTTCCAAAAGCCTCTCACTATAATTTGGCTAATCATCTTTTCTTCTTTGCCTGACTGCAAGTTCGTATGGCATTTTAGTGTCTGATTTCAGGAGACCTTTTTTTGTGCAGTTTTGTACCTTTGTACCTTGCAGTTTTTGGTGGCCTTCTCGCAAACGATTGTTGTTGGTCAGGCTGCCATCAGTGGAAGAGGTGCCTCCTCAGTGATCAGGGAATGGGGAGAACGGGAAGGCAAAGGGACTAATGCAGATCTTGGAAAGTGTATGTGAGTGCACACACCCATATATGCTGCTATTTATATTAGCTTTTTTCCTGCCTTAGAACAACTTTTGATCCTAATAACCAAATTTGGTGGAGGTCTCCAAATTTTATGTTCTGAAAAATACAATTAGTCATTCCATACAGAAAAGCAGGAATGATTGGAAATGTAACTATCTAATGCTTCAAATACAAGTTTAAGTGAGAAAGTAACGCTGTCCTCCATCTCTGAGATTCTGATAACATCTGTGGCACACATGCATGCCCAAGCATTATTGCCTACGTTGCCCGTTTCCTACTTTTTTAATTCCATCTTTGCCCAGGGTGAGATCTAACTTAACAGATAGTCCCATGGGGGGAATTACTGGGTGAGGGGATTGTACTGGCAGAGGCAAAAGTATGGTTCCTTCCCTCTCCATTCATTCACTTTTTGAATGATTTGAAGTATGTACCAATGTGGTGGAGCCCTGTATGATCTTGGTTCATTAGATACCGCTCTGCTTATCTCACCTTGAAACTGGCTCTGCCTGCCTTGCTGTATATTAAATCTAGTTTTTAGATTTGAGCGGAGTAGTAAACAAACGTGAGTGCAACTCATTTGTGGTTATGCTTTTGTAACTTTTCTGCTGCCTATGTTCTGAAAGTTTTATATGTCAGTTGTGTGAGAAGCAGGAAGATCAAGTCAGTTTTACTCGCTTTCATCTCCTGCTTCATCCAAAATGCCCTCTCCAGAAGGGGGGTTGGACAAGATGACCTCCAGAGGTCCCTTCCAACCTGTCACTGATTCTGCGGTTTCTCCCCATGTGCAGTGACAGGAACAGGTAAGAAGGCTGAATGCCACTTCCCCCATGTTGTACGGTTTGTGCCATTCCTTAGTAGCCCCGTGTCTGCAAAAAAGAGCTCGTCCTTCAGGTGCACTATTTTTCCTGTCTTTTTAGGGAGCTGCCCTCTCTTTTCTCAGTTATAGCTGAAGAGACTTGCTTATTCTTCTGACCTGCATGTTAACAATGGCTAACTTCTGCTTTGACAAATATCTGTTTTGAAGCTGACAAACACAGAAGGTAATTTTCTCAGCCTGGGAACAGTGGTTCAAGTTATGGCTGTTCTGAAGTTGGTGGGGTTCACTCTGTGTCAAACTGCATGAGATCATCTTTGGATGTTTTATACAATTGGGGAAAATGTGAAAGGAAAGGCATTTGATCATTATTTGGAGGTATCTCTGCTTTCTTTACCTCTCTTTGTTTCTCCCCCTACATACCCCCTGGTGTGTGGTGGAGTCTTTTTTTTTTAAGCAAGGCAAAATAAAAAATGTTAAGATCTCTCTTGGGGGAACCACATCAGTCTTCCTGAGGTGGCGGTGCTTCTGCACTACTAACAACTGATGGTATCTTCCCATGGGCTCACTGGGGGAGACACCGAGAGGGTGAGCGCAGCCTGCCCCATGCTCTGATGAGGTGGTGCGGGTGGCCTGAGCCTTGGGCAGGGCTAGGGGGGTGCAGCTGTGAACTCGGTACGTGCTGCCAGGTGTGCTGCGCTGCTGTGAGGTGCCAAACCTGCTGCTCTTGGAACTGAGATCGTCTCGGTTCCCTGGGCTTGTTAGACCCGTTGCTTCTGATTCCTCTGCAGGGTGCCACGGGGATGGATGTGGGGCAGGCCTGGATGGAGCTGTGAGGTAAGCGCAGCTTCAGAAACACATTCACTTCATCACAGGTGGCCTCGAATCTTTCAGACTTCCTGGAAGGGGAAAGAACAAAAAGAACAGGGGCCTTGGTGAGCAACTGCTGGGTTCACAGTCCTTTTCCAAATGTCAGGTCTGAGGTGGTTTTATAGAAGGTGATGCTTATTAATGTTGGAGAGGAGAATTTACGTGCTAGGCGATGATTATTGACTAACTGGTCCAAGCTCATGGGTCTAGAAATGTGTTATGATTTGTCATAGTGATGACTTGAAAGGTTCTCACAAAGAAATACAAATGTCAGAGAGCTTCACCAAGCAGGTCTTTGTCTAGAAATTATTTCACATAGCAAAAAGTCTTCTTTTTTCCCTATGAACTCAAAGATGTATATTCATTAATAGAGCAAACTGTATTTAGTCCTGCAGTGAACAGCAGCTGTTCTTCATTTCAGTGACAGTGGCATTTTAAGAATCAGATCCTACAACATTTGAAATATTACTGATGGATCTGATGTTTATTTCAGTGAAGTTTTCCTACCAGTGGCATAAAAAGACTTAGACAAGGAGTATAAATTGCGTGAGAGGGTCTTTTGGACTCCTTGTGACTGGAGGAACCCCAGATTTCCTCTCTGTTTGAGATGAGCAGGTCTTGCTCCCAAGGAAAGCCAGTGATACATTGCAAAACTGAGTGCTGATTACTGAAGATAGGTTGTCGAGTTCTATGTAAGATAACACATTTGGTGTCTTGGAAGACCCTTGGATACGAAGATGGAAAGTGTAAGTGCAAAAGTTTGAGTGATTTATTTCAAAGGAAAATGATTGTTCAAAACCCAGTATACATAACGGGGATGAGTAAGACTTAAAAGTACATCTCTGAGACATAACATGTGTGAAAAGCTTTGGAATAATTAAATATTTGAAAGTATTTCCTCACCTGTCGATCTGCCCCTTTCTCTTTTTTTGTTCTGCCATCTCCCCCTGCCCCCCCCGGTGTTTTCAGCTTCTGTCACAAGCACTCATTATGCTTGCGTTGGTGTGTTAAATTTCAGGTCAGTATGGTGCACTGTTGCTCAGCCCAGCAGACCCACTATTTCTCACTACATTAAAGTACAAATGAAATGGAAATCTAGATGTCTTCAAATAATGTTTGCTTATCATTAAACAATAAAATTTAACAAGCATTTAGAAAGCATAAAGCAATTTTTAGCCCAAATTTTCAGACAGAAGTATTCAACCCAGGAGATAGGTGCAGAGTTTCTGGAACGATTTTTGCATCCAACTGCTCTGTGGCAGCTTAGTCTGGATCTCGCAATGTGAGGCAACTTTGAGTGATACTTAACGTGGAGGCCAGGGGGGAATTGGGGATCTTGTCTGTATGGGAGAGTTCCTTTGGAGCAGCAGGCCGTGTTCATAGCAGTGTTGTGCTGCTGGCGGTCTGAAGAGATCCGACAGTGTTAGAAGGAAGAAGTTTTTGTAAGATTATGAGGTAACACACACATTGGTACAGTTGGAAAAAGCAGACAAGTTTTCTGATGTGCAGCCTTTCTCTAAACATAAACCAGCCAAACCTTCCTCTTCCTCAAAGCATCTCTGACATGTAACTGAATGTGACTCTAGTCCATGAAACATTGAGAAAACTTAGTTCAAGACTAAAATGCTGTATAGTATCAAGATGAGCAAAAACTTTGCTATTGTTTATAGGCTCAGTATGCGTAATATAGGAAAATACCCTGTTTGCATACGCTTCTTGCAGATATTTACCAGTAGCTATTTTCCTCCCTAAAACTTTGTGATTTTATTTTTAATTGCTGAAAAAACACAAATGGTGCTATTTGGGGTCTCTTTCTGTTGAGCTGCCCCTGGTATGTTTGTTTTTCTTTTATCATACTTAACTTACTGCTGAAGTTGAGTCTTAAGATTTTTTTTTTTCTAGCTTGTCTCCCGTGGTAAAGATCTTAGTACCCAGTGCTGTCATCTGTCACTGTGCTCTTTAGTTGAATAGAAATAGTTAAGAAGGCTACAGAGAGACATCTGAGTTGAGGTCTGAACTTCTCTGTTTTGTGTCTTTAAAGAGATATTTTAATGGCAATTCTTCATCATAAACAAATGAGTATTATATCTGAAATAATAGCTAGGATCTTTCACAAAGCACTTTGAGGTTTCTATATGAAATGGTTTCATTAACTGAGATAAATTTAATATTGTTCCTGCTTGTTTTCCAAGCTGTGTTGAGGTCTTTTGATCTAACTCAGGCTATATTTATGTGTCACTTTGTATTTTAGTTTGCAGAAGTAAGTAAGATGCTTTGCTTTTAATGTGTCTCAGAAAGCTTTAGTTGTTTGGGTATGTGGCTCTTCAGTGTCTCTTACTGTTTTTTCTGCTACGTTCTTCATATGTAGATTTTGTCTTTCATCGCATCTTGTGATGAATTTTAATTAAATTAATATTGATCAAGTTCATTGAGGAACCTTGACTGGAAAGTGCCTGAAATATGTTAACAGCTTTTCTGTAAGGTAGCTTGTAGTCACAGGCATTTGGGAGAACTGTTTGTAGTGACACCTTGAGTGATATCCCCAGATGAGAGGTGCGTGGATGTGCGAATTCCCGTTGTAAGTATGATTGTTTATTCATGCGATCGCGGAAACTGCTGAGAAAGCCTTCATTCATTTATTCCTTTCTGTTGGTAAGGAGAGGCTTGGGGTATGGTGTGGGACTGGAGAATCCTTGGAGTGTTTAATGAGCAGCTTTATGCATTAATAGATGAGTTTGACTAAGACTGGAACCGTCCAGGAGATACAATAGGTTGTTTCTCATTGGATTTTAAAAGAGAATAACTTTGATCATTTCAAAAGCAATGAAGCCTGATGCTCCAGTGAGAAAGGAAAGTGGTAATTTATAGCTACCATTAAGGAAACAAAGACAAAGACTGAGGGAAAGTTTCACTCTGAAGATTTACTAATGTGTATAAACCACCCTTACAACTAGAAATAGCTTGGTATTTCTCACAGAAGGAGACAAAGGGGAAAAGGCAGCGAAATGGGGATGGGAGGGAGGAGTGGAAGAGAATACTGCCTGCTTTCGCTTGCACCCTGAAAGGTCAAACAACATTTAGGAAAATATAATTTCAGCAGATAATGGATAGGCCGCTTCTACCTGCCAGAGGGAGGACAGCTGTGGCTGGGAAGGGCGGTGGGCTGGGGCTGCTGGGTTCTGGCACGGCCTTCGACGGGCTCTTCGCGCGCTGCAGGGGGGTGTAATTACTTGGTAAAAGTTGTAATACTGTATTTTTGAAGAAACGCAAGCAAGGCTGGGGTGCGTGGTGTGTACGTGGGTCGTGGGAGGATGGAGGCATCCGGGCCCCCTGCATGGGCTTGTCCCTGCTAGGAGGAGACCGTTTTAGGGGCGGCTGCAGGCAGGGGGGAGCGCCGGCTCAGATACACTTGCTGCTGGCACCCCCGCGCTGCGTGTGAGGTATCCGTGTGCCCTCGGGAGGCGCCGGCTCTGCGGGGCCGTCTGTGTTTAGGGTGTCGCGCAGGTGTTTGAGCGCCGGTGCCGCGGCCGAGGGGGGTGTCGGGGGGGGGGGGGTGGTGGTGGGGGTGAGCTCGGCGCCTGGGGGCGGCCCGCCCAGCCCCCGCCGCCCCGCGCCCCTCCGCCGGTCGAGGCGGGCCGGCCGCCCGCAGACGCCTCCCCCCGCCGCCGTATCCGCCGCCTCCTCCCGCCCGGCGGCGGCAGCAGCAGCCGCCGCCGCAGCCGCCCCAGCGCAGCCGCCGCCGCAGCGCCAGCGATGGGGTCCGGCGGCCGCCGCGGCGCGGCGGGTCCGCGGGCGCTGCCGCTGCTGCTCCTGCTGCTGCCCGCGCCGGGCGCCCCCGCCGCCCTGCCCCTGCCCCTGCCCGGTGAGTGCCGCCCGCCCGCCTTCAGCCCTGGACAGCGGCGGGCCCGGCGGGCGGCTGGCCCCGGGGGCGGGCGGGGGGAGGCCGCTGGCGAGCGGCCGCCGCCACCGAGGTGAGGGGCGGCCCGCGGTGGGGCGAGCGGGGGGCGGCTGCGGGCGAGCGCTGGTCCCGCTCGGGTGCCGGCTTCCAGGCGGTCCCGGGCACCCGCTTATCGTCTCGTAACCTCGGCGCCTGTCGCGGCTCGGTCTACCGAGACGTAAACCCGGTAACAGCTCCCGCAGCCTCCTCCGCGCCCGCCTTACTGCCAAGTTTAAGGCTGTGATGTTTGCTCACCGTCTCCCTCCTCCCGGGTCTCTCTCTCCAGCTCAGGCCACTGTCACTGCATGAGGAATCTCGCTCCCCGTGCCCGGTGGTTTTTTTCCCGGCCCTCTTTTCCGTGCTTCTCTATGCGTTAATGCTGGGCTTTTTAGCTGCCGTTCTTCCTGCAGACCGCCGAGGTTTAGTGTAAAAATAAAACTGCAGAAGGGCCGTTTTGCCGCTGGCGTGAGATCTAGTGGACGTCTCCGTGCCGTGGCTGTAAAGCAGCCCGCTCCCTGCCGTGCTCTCGGGGACCCCCCTCGCCGGGCGGCTGTGCCCCCCTGGCCGGGCTGACCCCGCGGGGCAGCGCAGCCAGCACATGCGGCTGATGCTCCTTCCTGCCCGCTGCCTTTCCTTCCCTGCCCATCCTTTCCTCCTGCCCCATCTACCTGAGTCCCACTAGCTGGAGGCCGCTCAGCAGTTCCCTGCCACCCCTCCTTGCATGACTCGCTCCCTCAATTCACTGCTTCCCCTAGTTCTTAGTGGCTTGACTTCTCCGCTTTGGGAGGAAGCG
The DNA here is from genome assembly GCF_047716275.1 of Strix uralensis. Taxonomy (NCBI): domain Eukaryota; kingdom Metazoa; phylum Chordata; class Aves; order Strigiformes; family Strigidae; genus Strix; species Strix uralensis. Next base: position 13,453,439 of record NC_133986.1, read on the forward strand.
GATTCCGCGGCTCTGCGGCTGTTTTCCACCCCCTTTCTGGAGGTGATACGCGAGGACCCCATCGCTGCGCACCTGAGAGCCAGAGGAGCGCTGCTGCTCGAGCACTGGCTCTTTGCCTTGTTCCCCACTGCCAAACGCCGTGAGGAATTAAAACTACAGGAATACTTTCTGAAGTTGGCAGCTGCTGCTGTACCTACAGGCGTATTTTGTGTTTGGGGGGGGGAAAAAAAAAAAGATATGAATGCTATAATTGTAAATGGGAGAGGTGCTGGCTGAAATTCCCCATCCGAAAGTGATCCCCGCTGTAAAAAGTGGCTATTTAAGTAGTCACCTTCTGCTGATACTCCTGCAATTCTTCCTGTTATTTTAGGAGTCACTTTTTGTACCTATGTGGGGTACAGCTTCTGCAATTCTTCCTTTTAGCCAGTTGCTGGAAATCTTCCTGTTTCTGTGTTTGAATTCTCTTCTGCTGTATGGAAAGCCTCTGCTGATGTCTTTTGCTGCCCATAACTTTTCTTCCTCTTCTTCTGTCTACGCTTCTTCATCTCCAGGACTTCCTCCTGTCGGTGTTTCCCTTTCTCTTCATTTCCTCTGCTCTGAAGTTTCCACCTGGATATTTTGCTTCAGTATGCCGTGCTTTGTGATGGCTGGCCAGGTGATTTGGCAATGCTGCTCACCAGATACTATTCTTGTATTTAAAAAATTGGCATTACTTCTAAATTATACGTCTGTGTAATGGTAAGTCAGTCTTTTAACATGTTGGTGGTGACTTTGAAAGTGCATTTCTGTGAACTGCCCTTGTTAGTTTAAAAATCATTTGGCTTCCTGAGGGCGATGTCATGGATGTAACCGTTTTTTGTTAACTAGAAAGAGTAACACAAATCTCTGATGGTTCTCTAATGAATCTCTGTAAAACTGGCAGCTAAATCTCATGGAGGATCTAGCCCATAGTAGATTGGTTTGGATGTATTTCTAAGTGGGTACAAAAGCTTAACAAAAGCTTATCTGAATTACATAAAAATATATTTATATGCAGGTAGAGCATTATACAAATGTAAGTTCAGATGCGGTCTCTGCACGTTTCTGTCCTGACTCACAAGTGTGTATAATGTGTGCACACACACCACAACAGGCGCTCAGCCTTGCGCCATCGTGTCGGTGATGTGTACCAGCCACGTGCCTTGTTCTCCACCTTCTGACATCCCTTATGAATCTTGTCTTTTCACAGATGTGGATGAATGTGCCCTGGGGCTTGATGACTGCCACCCAGATGCTATTTGTCAAAACACCCCGAAGCTGTACAAGTGCACGTGCAAAGTGGGTTACACTGGTGAAGGGAAGAAATGTGAAGGTAAAGTGATGGAAGCACTATGCTCTGCCTGGGTCAGCATGGGGTATTTCTAAGAAGATGGGGCCATTAAAAGTAATGACTTAAAATATGGAGGATGATTTTTAAATCAAAATAGTCATTGTTTCTTCACCTGATTTACTTCTTGTTTACAAAATCAAAGGCAAAGAGGTTGCATGGCATTTCACCTAGTAATATCGTTTGGTCTAATAATTAGTTTGTTGTTTAACCTTAAAAACTCTGAAGTAAAGCTACATGGGAATCTCAGGACATTTTGTCACTCTTTAGAAACGTTCAGCAAGTAATGCGTTAAGTATAGTCTTTTTGCAAGACAGTGATGATTTTGGACAGCAGGTGCTGCTCACATTTTCAGTCGCATCTCTAACTGTCTATAACAAGCAAGCATCCATCATGTTGACTTTTGCTTTATTCCTTAGACATTGATGAATGTGATAACGACTTCAATGGAGGCTGCGTCCACGAGTGTTTCAACATTCCAGGAAATTACCGCTGCACTTGCTACGATGGCTTTATGTTGGCTCATGATGGCCACAACTGCCTGGGTAAGAAGTGTGTTTGTGAGCACTGGGAGTGGTGATGCTGACATAACCCTTTAGCTGCATCCCTAGGTAATACGTGGCGATCTGCTGGGCCCAGTCAGCTCAGCTGGAGGAGAATGTTACATATGGGACTAAGGAATTCCGGGTACTGATGTACCATCCCAGTGTGGTTCTTTCCCCCTCTGTAAATGAGGAGGATAATTGTGCTATGTTTCTGTTAAGTGCTTTGGATTAAAATGTGTGAAGTGCCATCTAGTATTATGCTAAATGATTTTATGTAAAAGAACATGTGCTATCATTGTCTTTTGTGTTCCAAAGTTAGTTTAGGATCAGTTCTCAGGTGTGTTTCCAGGCTTAGAAATCTTCTCTCATATATCTAGGTATGTATGAGCTTCTCACTCTTGCTGGCTGAGTACTTCCTGACATGCAAGCTGTAAGGAAAGGACAGTTAGGAGTGTGCAGTAGCTGTGATGATAGAGACCGCTGAAGTACAGGGGGATTAAGCCAAATGCTTGGAGTTTCCCTGGGTAGTTAGTGTGAAGCAAAGTACTCAACTCTGGAAACGTGTTCCATCTTGTCAACACTCCCTTGACCCTGCATGCACACGCTCTCACCCTTTTTCTTTTCTTTATTTAAGACTTGGATAGTTTCCTTCTTTTTGTGCGCCAGCAGGTGAAAATCTTTAAAAATGGGTAACAAGACCTTGTGGTTTTACTGTGATGGTATTCTTCAGCACACAGTGCAGCAGTGTACAGAAATGCCTGTGTTGCCAGCCTGTTGGCAGTGTGGTATGTTGCCGGAGTTACTTCCCTGGGGCAGAGCCTCATGTCGATGAAGCTGTCCTGTTCCCAGGACCTGGGTACCCTGTGTGGCTCTGCCCTGTGCTGTGGTACCTGTCGCATTCACTTTTTCAGAGATGACTTAGTTTTTCTCTTCTGCTGCACTGAGTGTGGATGTGCCCAGGCAGGCTTCCATGCCCACGTCAGTCAGAGGCAAACTTGCTCTCACAGCATAATTTTAAGATTGTAGTTAGCTTGGCTGGGGTATTTCCCACTCATGTATGGCGTATCAGGTCAGGGACCAGACCATCCCTAGGCTGTATCTGCTGCTGGAACGAATCAGAAAAGCTCTGGAGTCTGCAGTGGGATTGTGTTGGATTTTGCCTGCTGGGAACCTGGTGCGTGCCCACAGGTTAACTCTGTTACAGTGTAAGTGGAGGAGTCTCTAAATTCAAAGTGTTTCACTAAAGAAAGTAGAGAGGGAAGCAAAATGTCTGCTGATACTTTAAATTAATAGGGAGGCCTTCTTATTTTTCTCCAGTCCATTTGTGTAAACACACAGTGGAGTTCAGTTGAGGTTACCATGAAGGGCTGACTGTGGATGAACACACTGCCCCTTGCAGTGCCACCGAAGGGTGGATTCTCTTTGTATGCAGTAGCCCCTCTAGAGCATGCTTCAGCTGACTTGTTTGTGATCAGTAAGACCTAGACATAACTTAGACCAAAATCTACCACCTGCTATGTTACTGGGAAGCTGCTCAATATTGCATGGCAGACTTTTTAAAATAAAATAAAACGTCACTGATGTACAGTGAAGCTTTTACCACTGACCTGCCAATTTTGAGATGTGATGTAAATGTTAAATAAATATTTTGGCATGCAGCAAATTGGATCACATCTTTTCTTAATCTGTTTATTTACTTTGTTCAGCCAGGGTTGCCCTTCTCTCACCCTTAGTTTTGAAGATCTCGGCTGTGTGCCTGGGTTTAAGCCAAATAGACAATTACTTGTTGGAAAGAGATGATTTTTTTGAAAGCTTTCCAAGGGCTGTAAGACACAAACATCTGCTGGAGTTCAAATCTGTAGTACTAAAGTCTCATGGTGGCTGTTTATTCATGATTGTTTGCACATTCACATCACTGTAGAACTCTAAAATACTCCGCTTCTCTGTGATGGAGATATGTCAGCCGCTCTTTTTGCTACAGCAGGTCATTCTTTTGCATCCAATTGGCTTACTCATTGCCTTCAGTAGAAAGTAAATCTGTCGTAATACTATGTTATGCTTCCTACTAAAAGCCTTTCTCTTTCTCCTGTTTTAGAAGACAGCTGTTTTATGCCAGAAATGCTACAATGTTAAATGAAAAGCATTGTACTATTAGCACAGGGACAATGAACAGAACAGGGAGCAAACATGATCTTCCATATGAATTTGCAAATGAGACCAGTGCTTCGCCTCAGTAATGTTTTGTCCTGTTTTTTTAAAGGTCTGAGCATTTTCACTTCCGTTCAAATTGGCATTTCTGAACATTAGGGTAGGAAAAATCTTTGCTGGTGGTGGTTACAAAAACCTGCACTTATTAAGGGATAAAATTCCAAAGATTTGGAGGTTGGGATGAAAATCCTGTTGCTCAGAGGCTTATCTGAAGTTTTTCTGTTCTATGTTTTTCTTGGTTATATTGTGAGCAGAGCCTTTCTGTATTCTCTGGTATTATTGAAGCTCTGAATATTGGAAAATCAACATTAAAACTGTTTCCAGAACTTCTGCTCTTGTCCTTGACTGCAGTCAGGCAACAGAGCAGCAGGCTTGATGGTAAGTGGTGATGACCTAGAGTTGAGGGAGGAGAATAATAAATCAAACTGAGCCACAGAACAGATGTGATGTGTGAATTCTAGCTAGAGTGAAAGTAAGGAGCAGGGGATAAGTTTTAAGCTAAATTTATTTTGAGGTTTGTACTTTTCTTGTTCCACCTTTGCTTCAGAGTGGGGAGCTGTGCTGGGGTTGTGTGTGTAGCAGGGGAGGAGGTTACAGCAGTGGCTTCTGTGAGAAGTTTCTCGAAGCTCCCCGAGCTCCAAATCGGACCCACCTCTGCGCCAAGGCCAGGCCAATTAGCGATGGTGGCTGTGCCTCTGTGATAACGTATTTAAGAGGGAGGAGGAGTGGGTGTTGTGAGGACATCTGTGTGAACACCGAGGTCAGTGGAAGGAAGGAGGGGGAAGGGGGGGAGGTGTGCTGGAGCAGAGCTCCCCTGTAGCTCATGGTGAGATGGCAGGGCCACCCCCCTGTCACCTGTGGAGGTCACTGGAAGAGCAGAGACCCACGTGCAGCCTGTGGAGGACCCTGTGCTGGAGCAGGCAGCTGTGCCTGAAGAAGGCCGGGAGTCTGAGGGAAGAAGCCCCTGCTGTTGTCGTTTGGTGCTGGGAGGATGTCAACACTTGGGAGGGACCCACACTGGAGCAGCGTGGGAAGTGCTGCGGCCTGTGGGAAGGACTCACGTCAGAGAAAGTTCGTGGAGGACTGTGTCCTGTGAGAGGAACCCCACGCTGGAGCAGGGGAAGAGTCTCCCCCTGAGGAGGAAGGGGCAGTGGACTGACCGTAACCCCCTTCCCTGCCCTCTGCACTGCTGGGGGGTAGGAGGTAGGGAAATCAGGAGCAAAACTGAGCCCAGGAACAAGGGAGGGATGGGGGGGAAGGTGTTTTTAAGATGAGGTAATGCTTCTCACTGTCCTACTCTGTCCGTTGTTATTAGTGTTTGAATTAAATTGATGGTCTTTTTCTTCCCCTAATGAGTCTGTCTTTTGCCTATGACCTTAATGGGTGAGTCATCGCTCTCTGTCCTTACCTTGATTTCCAAGCCTTTTGCTTTATTTTCTTCTTCCCATTCCTGAGGGGGGAGGAGTGAGCGAGCAGCTGTGTGGTGCTCAGTTGCTCTCTGAGCTCAAACCACGACAGAAGCTTTCTAGAAAAACACCTTTTATAGCTTGGATGGATTTGGAGCTGAAGTTGCGTCCCATTGAGCAAGACAGAACCATGTATGGATGCTCAACCTAGATGTACGTGGACTAGGCTGCTGAGCGGTTACGAAGCTGCACTGAGAGTACGTTCAATGTAGGTAGAGTGTGGAGCCCTCCTTCTGGCCCCACCAAGGTTACTCTGCCTTAGTTGTAACCAGTAACTCTGGTTAGTTGGCCAGCATTTCTTGGGAGCCCTGTGACTGATGGGGCAAACTGTGAACAGGGGAAGAGCAACAGCAAAAATACACTTTCCCAAGGGTGATAGCACAACAACAGTAGGCTAGCCTGGGGTGTCTAAGCTGCCTGGGTGGTTACATGCCGAGTAGGTGTCTGTCCGTACTGCTCACTGAGCGGCTGCTGCCAATATGAGTGTGTTGGTGTTAGTACAAAGCTGATCTCTCTCTCTCTCTCTCTCTCTTTCAGATACAGATGAATGCATGTTCAACAACGGTGGTTGCCAGCATGTTTGTGTCAACACTGTGGGGAGCTACGAGTGTCGCTGTAAGGAGGGGTTCTTTCTAAGTGATAATCAGCATACGTGCATCCACCGCTCAGAAGGTACTGGCTGCTTCCCTCCAGGCACCAAGCAGGAATTTTTCACAGAAGCTAACTGCAAAATCTCTAAAGCTGCTTCAAAAGTATTTTGAGGTTGAGTTTTTCAAAGCTGTGAAGGGTCTTGAAGTCCTTGCTCCTTTTAAAAGGAACTGTGTCAGAATCTTCTAAGTGACTTTGAAGACTCTTTACATCCCTTTTGCCCCTTTGATCCCACCTGTATGTCTGCAGTGTTGTGCTTGTTAAAGGCTGTACTGCTGTACTTCCAGTGTACTGCATGCTCTGTTGTGCAGCTAAGCTGTGTCTTGATCCAGGGAATGGCAACAAATTGAAGGACTGTGAGTTCTGACCATTTCCACTGGCTTTAGTTACAGGGCAATACCTGCATTACCTTTGGGTACCTTTTAGATTCCCTGTACGGTGTTTAGGTTTCAGCTAAGAGATTTATTGTTTGTCAGCCCCAAAGGTATTCAAATCACGTTCTTTGTTTTGAGTGAAACCTTTATGAAGCGACCTCTGAGAGATCAGAGAGCCTTGGATATCTAATTAGACATCGGATTGAACAAAATTATTTTTGATGCCCTTAGGGAATACTTTAAAGTGGTTGCTCAGATCAGGGAGTTGTCCATTGAACTGTACAGTGAGTGTCTTACTAAGAAGTATTTAAAGCTGCAAAGTTTTCTTTAATCTATGGTTTATCGTTGGCATGACTCTAAGAGGAATCTGAGCATGAATAAACAAATCTCACTTTAAAAATCCCCATAGTGAAGAGATCAACATTTATAGACGTATATGGCCATCCACAGATGAGTGCACTGAGGTGCCTGTCATCTGACATAGCTGAATTGATCTTTTGTTTGAATTAAGAATTTGTATTCTTAGCTTCTCTGATACTGGGCTTGGTCTCACGGGGGTCTGCTGTTGCATGGTGATTTCTCAGGCCGTTGCTCAGCTTGGCACCGCAGGAGCTGAGCCAGGAGTGGGGACAAGCAGGAAATCTGCAGTGGTGGGGCACGGCATTTCCCTTCGTGTTGCCTTGCTAGCGGTGATGTGTGTGTTTGTGTGTGCACGTGGATGATGAATATAAGGATGAAAATCAGTTGCTTGAACTCCTTCTCTTGTCTGATGCCAAGGGAGGAAAAACTTCCAACTCTTTTTATTCTTACTTGCTGCTGCTTGAGTACTCTCTACTCTCCTGAACTAACAGCAGCAGCATTTCCTGTCATAAATATTTGTTCCCTAAATTGTGCCTTTGGAATTCTACCTCTGTTTTCTTATTTTTAAAGATGCAGTTAATGTCTTTGAACTTTTTGGCAAAAAAAGGCCTTTTTTTGCATAATACCAAATTTCCATTTAATTTAGCCTTTTGTTTTTTGAGAAAGAAAAGCAAGTGGAAAAAAAGATGCATTTTTTCCTAAAAACTACTAAATAAAATATATCTTTATGGAAACCAATCTTAAGGAAAAAAACCCTTACTAGCTTTTGCCTGAAATGCTTTTTTTCTTCATACTAAAATATAGAAGTGTTTGTTTTGTTTTCTTTAAAAACCATTTTTTTTAGGTTACCATGCTGTGACTGTTTCCCTCCCACCTCCCACCCATTACTGTGAAGAAGCGCTCCACGGGATTCCCCACTTTTTTTTTTTTTTTTTTTTCCATGGGTGGGCAGGTCTGTTGGAAGCCAAATCTCACTGCTTTATCTTTCCGCTCACTTTGTTCTCTGCTTTTCTGCTCATTGCTAGGTCTTCTGTTCTCTGCCTTGTGTATGCATCTCTCAGTGTATATACTTTATTAGTTCTCTTTTGGGACCCTCTGCTTAGATCGTCTATTCAGTTTTGCTTCTTATCTGTAATACAAGGGGGTATTTCCTCCCCTGTCTCCCAGCCCAGTTAAGAGAGTGCATACATTGATGCTTGAGAGACCTTCCTAGTGATCTGCAATACTGGCCTTTACATACACAGAAAAAGAATGAACTGGAGTTGAGATAGCCCCAAGCCTCTCTATTTTTCCTGTTGTATTCCTCCTGATGACCAGTGTAACAGGGGAGCCTAAGAGTCACCTGCCCTTCCAAGCCTATCTGCAATTATCCTCTGGTTTCCTACTGTGACATGGGACTCAAGGTCAGGTAGCTGTTAGAGGACAGTTTTATAATTAAAGTTGATTTTTCATCTGATATGACTGTTGGTCTGAAGCACAGGGGTGCTCTGAGAGGCTTGCTGGTTCTGCCTAGCTGTCGCTTAAACCACAGGAACTCAGAGTGCCTTGGGAAGTTGTGCACAATCCTATTTTTCTCCTTGTTTGTCTGCTCTGAACGAGCTCTTCTTCATCTATATGTGGGAGAATGGATTTACTTGGGGAGGCTGTTACAGTAGCTGGCAAGGCAGCCACGCACGTGTAGCTTGTTTTTGTGTTTAACTTGCTCCATATTAGAGAAGACAAAAATTTGAAGGAAAAAACCAGTTTTTCACGAGTAAATATGTACATCCTGTGGTTGCTATTGATGGCAAATCCCTTGCGGTATTTCAGAGTCATAGCTATCTACTGGTTGGGCTGAATCAATGGGAACGAATTGGACCTGGAAGATGAAAACCACATTTGAAATCACTGTGTGGACTGAAACCTCGGACACAGGGGATCATCTCCGCTATTGCTCTTAGAGCCCTTCTGACTCTGGAGAACAGTGATAACTAGAAAGCTTTTCAGAAAAAGTTGCCTTAACACAAGGATGTAGAAAGCATGAAAAAAGGCTGAAGCATTCCTGGGGTGTCCTGTGCTGCTGGCTGTGCTGATGCTCCTCACCATGTGGCTATTAGAGGGTGCTTCTGAGAATCTCTGGTAGTTCTTTGTACAATTGCATCCTCTCCCTCTGCCCTATTGAGTGCCTGTTTGAATGTACCCTAAATGGAGCCTTAATGTTCTTAACAGATTGGTGGTGGTGTCCCTACATCTTCTGTGTAAAAAAGACAAAGATTTAAACACAGATCGTACACGTAAAAGATTAATTTAACATGACCTGATAGGGAAATACCCTGCTGGCTTTTTGCCAGTGACAGGAGTGTTCAGATCTCACTGGAGTTTCCTGGGTAACTTTGTGAAGGTCCAGTCATCAGAAAGGACTCATTTGGCTTGGGGTCTGCTAGGCCAGGCGGGCACTGGATTCAGCTCTCTGGGCTGTAAGTGTGGCCATCAAGAGAGTCATCCATCCCAAGACATTCGGGTGTCAGTAGGGCAGGGTCTTCTGCAAGAGAAGTTGTGTGTCTGGGAAGCATGTGGTGGGATTTGACCAAAATTTGTTTGGGGTTTGGTTCTGGACCACACTCTGCCATTGCAACAGCTCTGGAACAAGTGTGGCCTGGGAGACTTTGTATCCTGGAAGGAGTTTGCAGTCACACAGCATTTATGGTTTTACAGACATTTATTTAATACAGCCTTAGAAAATGGGGCTGAGTAGGAATCTCCTACCACCTTTGGAAACAAGCAGCAGCTTCATGGTAAATCCTTGAACTTGTGGATGTATCTTCTGTGAAATGTTGTCTCTTGGGTCCACTAGATTTTGGTGGGTTTGGTCATGTACCTTGTTACACAATGGATACTGTGTTATTAAAATGTGCACTGGTACGGGAAGTGCAGTTTTAGCTTTCTGTGGAGACCTGATGGAATTCTGCTCACTCAAGACAGAGAAATCCCAAACTGAGCATTTAAACTATTTGTCTGTTGTCAATGAACTTTACCAAAGTACCTGCTTGAACAGTTTCCCATTTGGCAGCTCAACAGAAACAAAATAACTTTGTCAACAGAAACTAAACTGCTAATGCTTTTTAACGCCTCTGGGCTAACAGACAGAATCATATTGCATGCTTAAGAACAGAAATGTCACCAAAACACAAGAGTTAATGAGGCTAATTTGTGGCCTCATAGGTTGTCTCCTTCCTTGACTGACAGCACAATAATGGCTGATAGCTTTCATGTGGGCTCCTTGGGCTGTGTCTGTGTGCTGCAGGATTTGAAGTGTCATTGTCTTGTTAGACTTCTACTGAGTCCTCACTGTGGGAAAGGCATCAAAAAGCCAGTAGAGCAGAATAATCTAGGCTCTGCAATATCCATTCTTTTGTTGCTTAAAGCTGTCTTAATAGAGAAAGAGTACTGTAGCTTGTGCTTCAGATGGCAAGAATAGTTGTGTGCAGAGCAAGGACCTAATTGAAGTGTAGTGGAATAATTGTGACGAGCTGATCTCTGCTTGCCCATACAGTGGTTTTGTTTCATTTAGTAATAAGGCTGCAAAAAGGGCTGTGTAAGTTTAAAAAATATATAGGGTGTGGAATTGTTCACACAATCCCTTTCTAGCAGCATGGTCACCCTTTTCATTCTCTCTCTGATTGTGCATCTGCTCAGCTCAGTAGAAGTTTACTGAGGTAATGTGGGATAAGCCCTTGCAGCCAAAGTATGCTCCACTGACTCTTCTCAAATGAAGTGTTCTCGCCAAGCAAAAAAGAGCATTTTGGTGTAAAATGTCTTATAAAAGCCAGATGCACCAAGGCAGAGAATTTGATGGCAAAGGTGTGTTCTCCATATACCTGAGGAGAGCATTCAGCTGTCTTCTCTCCCAGTTTGGTAGCACTATAGAACCCTTCAGCAAAAAAACTGTGGTGTACTGTTAGAAGAAAAACCATTCCTTTAATTTGGTTGAATGATCCTGTGTGATAACTTAGCCAGCTGCTATGTAGTTTTAAGTTGTGTGTGTACAGAGCAAAGTGAAAGAAGTTTTTACAATAATTCTAGGAAAAACTCCACCCTGTTTAATTGACTTTAACTTTTTGCAAAGGCCAGACAGGACACTCTGGCAGTCATTGAGTGCTAGAGCATGAACAGGTTGTAACTGTCAGAGGCAAATATGACAGGATGTTTTTAGGAGGTGCACCAGAAGGAAGAAAGTCACTAGTGTCCCATTGCTTTTTCATTAGGTTAAAGCAGTCACTGGTGCTACATTCTGTCCAGCTGGCAAGGTGTGTAGATATACAGAACACTGTGATAATCCCCAGTGGGCTTATATTGGGAGGTATTTATTGAAATCAGGAAAAAAAAAAAAAAAAAGAAACAAAATAGTTAACAAAAAAAAGAATTGACATACAGCATATGTACAATCTGCATGTCTGCTTGGTCACTACTTGGTCACTGCTGAGGTAGGTTATGTCTTTAGGAATCTGCTTTGGAGACCAGTAATTGAAATAGGGATGACTTTTATGACTGTCAGCACAGGCATTCTTGTGCCTGGTGGCTGCTCTTTTAAGCAGAGAAATAACAACTTCACTTTAGGCTTTGATTTTGCCAGGTGTCGGCCACCTTACAATTTTTATAGAAGAAACGAGGAATTTTTATAAACACTGGCATAAAGTGAGAGCATTGGGTGAGAAAGCAGATGCTATACAAATCTAGGGATGTTGCTTTTTGACCTTGCAGTCAAAGAATATGGGCACAGAAAAGATCACAGATGGAGAAACTGTGGGGCCATTGACTTTGCAGGATTGGACTTTCTGCCTTTCCTGTCTGTAAGCTTATCCTTTTTGTCCTAGCTCTGTAGAGTCTTCCCAGAAGTAGCAGGCTGCTGTCTGTGTGTGTATTGAACTAACATTATTTGACTGTTGCCTGCACACAGAGATGCTGAGGATGCTGATATTCTTGCACTTGCCCTGTTTTGCAGAAGGCATGAGCTGCATGAATAAAGATCATGGCTGTGCCCACATCTGCAGAGAAACGCCCAAAGGAGGAGTTGCCTGTGAATGCCGGCCAGGATTTGAACTGTCCAAGAACCAGAGGAGCTGCATTTGTATGCAACATTCTGCGTATGCTTATGGTTTGCCAAAGTGAACAAATAGTGTTCTGTTTGCACTGATATGGGATTTGGTATGTTGTAGCTAAACTGGGATGACACACCTAAATTGTGAGCATTTGAATTAAACTAGAATCAATGGCTTTGCTGGACACTATCACACCACTCTATTGGTTGCTACAGCATCTGTAGTTTAGGAGTTGTGCCATCATCATTCGTAATGATGGTAAGTTCAGCTCCACAAGAGAGCTCTGCAGTGTTCCAGTCTCAGAGTTCTTCAGGAAAGAGGCATGTTTGGAAAGTGTACTGGATGGTCAAGTGGAGGCAGAATTGCACACTGTCTTTCAAAGAAGCTGGAAGTACCTGTGAGATGTAACATATGTTTTCTTCCTAGTAACGTGTAATCATGGAAATGGTGGCTGTCAACATACATGTGATGATGCTGATAATGGGCCTATTTGTGGATGTCACCCCAAGTACATCATGCACGTGGATGGGAAAACCTGCCTGGGTCAGTATACGGTGGAGGGAAGTAGTTTTCTGTTGATGACTAACTCTAGAGTGGTGTGGCGTTGCTGTGTGTGCATGATTAATGCTCCTCATGATAGTATGGCTAGAAAATGTCAAGGAATCCAAAACTAAGAAACCTGCTAGTCCATGAATGAGTTGGTTGGGTCCAGGCAACTTGTGCTTCTCTTTTTAAGTAGCTAATACTACTGCAGCCTGTAATTATCACTGGTCCCTCTGAAGCACAAGGCCTGTCGCTAACCAAAGAAGATTCCCTTCCCTCTAGAATATTTCAGGTTCAGTTTCTTGTATAGCATGAGCCAGAGAGTGTAATCAAGCAATATGTCTGTTAAAACCAGAACTCTGTATTCAATTAATGTACAGTTTTTGCAAGGCAGTTATTCAGTAAAGAAAGCACTTAAGATTTATAAACTATTCCAGTCTCTGGAAGAGTTTGTTGTCTGTTGATTGAAATCAAATGCTCAGGCATAACTGGCTAGTCCTTGTGTTAGCCCATGATAGATGATGACAGTGTGCTCTTAACAAAACAGTTCAGTTAGTTCTTTCATCTTGTTGCTGTTCACTACATCTGTAGCACATCTTCTGTTTTGTTAAGAATACTGAAGCAAACATGAGTTGTAAGGAAGCAAAGTATTCTCATGGTTTTGACTGAAGGGTCTTTGTGATTTTCATTATTACTTTATTTTTTAAAAAAAAAGTGCTTCTGCCTAGTCAGTTCTGACTGTCTCTGATAATTCAGTGTGCGATGCAGCTGTTTGCATGTGTGTACGTATTTGATATCTGATGAGGCTTTTGGTCAGGGCACCTTTACTCATTTGCTTTTTTCATCTTCCTTACAGAGAGGGAAGAGGCTGCTGTTGAAATTTCTGAGGGAAATACTACAGCAGGAGCTGATGTGGACAAGAGGGTGAAGCGACGGTTGCTTATGGGTAAAAGTGCTTATCCAGAATAATTTTGCTGTTTGCTGAAACCTTTTAGATTAAAGAATTGTTTGGGGTTTTTTTTATTTATTGTAACCATCATAGCTCTGGACTGAATTCTGCCTGAGATGCTCTGCTTCCTTTTAAGGACATAATATTATTCCATAACGTATAAAAAACTATGTACATTGTTTGTGACAGTAGGAGGTGTCAGGAACTTGCCCCTGAAGTAGTGTATGTTTCCATGGTTCTAATTCATCATGGGAATGCAGTACAATCCCTTCTGTGCTACGGTTTTAGCCAAGTGATTGTGGAGGAAGCAGCGTTTTACCTGCTTCTTTTCAACTGAAAGTATACTTCTGTGTGGAAAAGAATTGGGCCCAGTGGTGGATTGCATCTAGAAGGACATGTTAGAGTACAAGGCCATCTTGTTCTTCCTGGAGGTGTTCGCATCTGGCCCAAAGTGCCAGCCTCGGAGGGTCTGTCACTACTGGGAAGACGCTGTCGAGAGAAACAGTCACGGTGGTCTCAGGGCAGCTGGGTCAGTGGATGTCCACCTCTCAAAAGCCCTTACTCCAGGCAGGCAGGGTGATTTACTGTGGTTATTGGCATTTGCCACAGAAGTGGCATGAAGCGTGGAGGCTGAGGAAGAAACTACCAAAAGCTAGCTCTGAGCTCCTGAATCCATATTTAGACATCTAAATAAATAGCCTCATTTTCAAAAAAATGGCACTTATGTGGAAAGAAGAGGCACTCTATCTTCACATGGAGATTGGACACAGCCTCCCAATATTGAATGTGAGATGACAGACTGGGAGGGGATAAACCAGTAAAGGTCTCAAAACTTGGGAGTAAGTAGCGTATGCTTGATGCTGCAGAAAACTAAGAGACAGAGCTAGAAGGAGAGGATTTCAAAAAGCAGACGTAGAAAATGATCTTTGCTGCTCTCTGAATCAATATGCGCTGCATAAAATTGCATTTGTCCAGTCAGTGAAAAGGTTGTTTGACTGAGGTGGTTACACCGACTACAAGAGGATGATGTCAGCTAGTAAGTTATTTCCATTTAGTTGGATGTGAAGAACTGTGTTTTAGGGGTGTTTGCTAGAAAGGTTTGTTGAGATTTAGACATAGTTTGCATAGGGAGAAGTTAGAGGAACATTAGGCCGAGATGGCACCGGGGCTACAGGCCTGAAGGGAAGTTCAGTGTGAGGGTAATCCACCATGACTGGGAGCACAGGTAGCATGTGAAGGTGTGTTGGGAGGGGTTTAAGAAAACTGGTTTAGTAGTGCTGAGTGTAACCAGGTGTCTGAGCATTGATGGGAAGTGTCAGAGGATCAGCCAGGATTGAGTGTGGGCATAAGGACAGACTGACAGGAACAGATTCATCATCAAGGAGCAGGGATTTGTGTTTAAGGACAAGCATATCCAGAGCCAATATCTTAGTTTGTAGAGTCTCTGCAAAAAACTGGACACAGCTGAGGCAGGGATTTTGCCAACACATGTATTTGCTAGTTGCTCATGTATACTAGACTAAATGTGGTTGAAGAGCAGTGTGCTTGGAACCATGACTTGTATCACATGATGTTTCTTGTTATCATTATAATATCCCTGAGCAAACTTCAGCTTTATCTTGTTGGCTAGAAACATGTGCAGTAAACAACGGCGGCTGTGATCGTACATGTAAAGATACATCGACTGGAGTTCACTGCAGCTGTCCTGTTGGATTTACGCTCCAGTTTGATGGGAAGACATGTAAAGGTGAGTTAATACTTGGGGACACGTGCGTGCCAACACCTTGCTCTAAGGTATTCCTCTCCAGATGAAGGTAATCCAGTGTCCAGAGGAAAGCCAGTAATCTGACCTAAGAAAGGACTTCAGCCAGGGGTAGATGCTCATTTTCTATTGCATCAGGTGCATCATGTGCAGAGAATCTCGGCTGCTCTGCCTTCGCCCTCACCACTTCCACCCCTCCTGCCAAGATGGCCTCATTTTTCAGAGGTGAGGTTTGGTAGGAGGTGAAACAGGTCTGTGGTAAAGTAGAGGTCAGTACTGGCAGAGGTAGGCATGTAGGCTCTTACAGGCATACGGTCCAATAGTCTGCTATTTTAACTTACAGTCAGCTGGGCATTAAAGCAGTTTGTAAGTAAGTATCGGTGTGTAAACAAGATTATGTGAAGAGCATTACTTATACTGGTCCAAGCAGCTCTAATGAGAGTACTGGAAAGGAGCAAAGGGACATTTAGGTTGTATATTAGAATACATTTTTCAGTAATAGATGTTAAAGCTGTTCTGCTAGGCAAAAATGATGGAATCCCCATGCCTGAGTCAATTAATATTAGATAAAGAACTTGTTTTAATATTGGCAAGAAAAAGACAGGGTAGCTCAGGAAGTCTCCTCTGTCTGAGATTTCTGCAGAGCTTAGGAAGAGGAAATGGAGAGAATGTTTAAAAAGCTAAAAACTGTTAGAGAGCATTTAAGTCAAACTGTTTGCAAACAGAACTCAGGGAAATGGTCTTTTGTGAATACATGTACTCGAATGTAACAGTTAAATACATTAAATGAAAGCAAATAACACTGTCATGGGGCTGAATGGGACAGATCATTTTTAAGAGCTGGATCTGATCTTCCTTAAATTTTGTAATAGTCTCACTAGATTTTGTTTCTGGGCTTCTCTAACCAATTGGACGTGACTGTTTTCTGGATCTGGCAGTGGAAGTATGTTGAATGTACTGTGTTCATTTGCTGAAGCACTTCTTTTGTTACAGATATTGATGAATGCCAGTCCAGTAATGGAGGCTGTGATCATTTCTGTAAAAACACTGTTGGCAGTTTTGATTGCAGCTGCAGAAAAGGGTTTAAATTATTAACAGATGAGAAGTCTTGTCAAGGTATGTGCACTGGAGAGGCAATAGAAGTAGAACAAATCAGCGTGGCTTGGACATCTACTACAATGATGAAGTGATAATGGACTCCAGAATAATTTCCATGCCTCAGTTTTGTGTTTTTTTTTTTTTTTTTTTTTCTTCGTGACACAGCTGTTGCATTAACATGGTTGGCTTGATACTATTGTAGGAAGTATGTTTAACAGCACAGGGAACTGCTATCTGGAAGTGACAGAGATAGCATCATATTAAAAAGCTCTTTATGAGGATAATGCCTCCCCCTGCCTTCTATTAATGATCTTAAAATAATTTACAGCGGAAAATACACAATATCTCTCTGTCCATCTTACTGACTAGTTCACCACTGCAGTGAAATTATTTTTTTTTTTTTTGATAGGATATTTAGATGCCATGAGTTCATTATTTAAAGAAAAAAAGATATAACGTGATCTATGAAATTACTGGCCTGTAGACAGGCTGGAATCACTATTCCCTAAAACATCATAGAGCATTGGATTTTTAGGATGACATGGATTTCTGCCGTGAGACTTACAAAACATATTTGCTTTTCTGTATAATGGTTTGTACATACAGAGTTAGCAGTCCTGTTCAAGCTGCTTAAAGCCATTAAAATCTAAATAGCCAAATGTTCTGTGGTTTTTGAAAAGCCACAGTTTGAAACAATGTAAAGCCAATCAGCCGATTGGGAAGGTGAATAATTCAATTTCTTAGACAACCATCTGACACTAGTCATGAATTAAAGCTGAAATGACCAACAGAAAATAGTTTTCACCTGGGTTTTTGGTGTATTCTTACCGTTTTTAAACCAAAGAAGGACAACTATTTATATGGAACAAACTTACTATAAAAACATAAGATTTTCAAGATAGTTCGTGTTTTTTCTTAATGGAATCTGTTTATGA
The DNA here is from genome assembly GCF_047716275.1 of Strix uralensis. NCBI lineage: Eukaryota > Metazoa > Chordata > Aves > Strigiformes > Strigidae > Strix > Strix uralensis. The sequence continues at coordinate 13,470,771 of NC_133986.1, forward strand.
ATGTGTTTTAATGACTTGTATCTCCCCTTTGTCTCTGACACTTCTGTTACTTTCCCTAGATTGTTTCAAAAGTGGTATCTTGAAGCATGCCCAAGCCCAAGAAAAAAGAACGATGTAATGTGTCAGTGATGTTCATGTGAACTTCTTTGTAAACATTCTTACATGGCGTGCATAATGTACTAGCACAGAAGTTTTAGGTGCTTTTCGTGGTATAATAAATATTCAGGGTCTCAGAAAGTGATGGGAATCTTACCGTTTTACCATTCAATTCACTGAGATCATGATTAGGCTGTTATGCTAACTATGCTTTACAAAGATGTGTGCAAAGTGATTGTAATGCCACGGAAAAGTTTCACTGGAGAAAACGAGGATCTCAGCAGCTTTTAGAGACAGACACTGAAGTCTAAATATACAGTATGATAGATAAGCGGAAAAATTCACCAAATTATTCCAGTCGTCTGTCTTCAGGCGTATCTCGGAGAACACGGTGACTTTCAGCACATTTAAATCAGGCACTGCATATTCATATAGAGTTAAAAATGTGGCCTTTGCTTTCATTTGTGGTGAAAAAACAAAGGCAATCCTTTCTTTTGTAAATCTATTTCTGCAGACCTTATGTAGACTTTTCTTAATGAAATAAGAGTTCTGTCAGCATTTTTTTTCTTGCATAGAAGAGAAATAATTTATTTTAAACATAGTTGTTAAAAATGTAGCATCAGTTTTCCTGTTTGCCAAGAAAAAGTTTGCTTGGCAAACTAATTGTTCTTTTTAAAAGTTGTCATTTCATTATGTTATATTATTTTCTTTAAAAGAATTTACTTAGTTTACATAAATCTCCACGTCTCTGTGTCCAACTTTGTTAGCTCTTCAGTGCTCCCTTGTCAGGCTGAAAGATATTGATGTATCCCTTTAAAACTTGCAGACATTGATGAATGCTCATTTGAACGGACATGCGACCACACGTGCATCAATCATCCAGGCACCTTTGAGTGTACTTGTAACAAAGGATACGCTCTCTATGGCTTCACACATTGTGGAGGTGAGTTATAAAAAGATACTACAGGCCATGCTGGTAGAGTGTTGTTGCCACAGGTGTGATTAGTGTCTGTGCAAGACACAAGCCTATGTGCAGTAGGCTTATAGAGTAAATTTTACTCTTTGCCATGATAAGGACACATAGCAAAAGTAGAAACTAATCCTGCTTATTTCTGTCTTTGCTCAAATGATTTTCCCTTCCCAGCCTGCATCCAGAAAGCACTTGTGATTATTAGAACAAACCAATGCATTTTGCACCTGGATATGAAAGCCATGATTTGATACAATTTTCATATGTAGAAGTCTCACTTAAAGAACAGGAAGCTCTGCATGACTTAGGAAAGTACAGCTTTGCAGGTTGCCCTTGTGCATATGTCAGATCCTCATGTGGTGTAGATTGGAATTTAGCTGATGTAGTACTACTGATCTACATTGGCCAAGATTAATACTCTTAAATCTTTTATGTCTTTCCTACAAGAAAAGTTCAAGGAAAGAAAGATGTTCACAGAACCTCAATGTGCGTCAAGTGCGAATATTTCTGCGACAAATTCCCAGATTTAACTTGAGAAAATGTGAATAACTGGATGCTAAATGGAATTAAATGTGTTTTATATAAGCTCTAGGCAAGACCTTACTGACTCCGTTTGCTTGCTTAATTCTGATTAAGACCTATTTATTTCTGAGGCAGAATGAGTACACTTGAACTTGGAGATAACGATTCTGAGATCTCTGCGTGCCTGATCTCTTCTAACCTCTGCCTCTAGAAAGTCTGCCAAGAAGATTACAGGGCTACAACATCACTGTGTTTTATCCTGATGAACAGGGTCTGGATGAGGAGTAACACTATTCATGTGTTCTATTTGCTAAAAGAAGTCTGTTCTCATGAATTCCCTTGCATTAATTCCATTTCTTTTGGCCGCCAACGAGGGAAAGGAACTGTAATTTTTCTGTTGGGTGCTAATTGGCCTCTTCATATCATACTCCTGTGCAGATGATGTTAATCCTTGTACCGTAGTAAGTCCTTCATTTACTGGCAATCACAGGCTGTGTCAAAGCTGATAGGGTTACTGAGTATACGCCTTCTGACCTATGTGGAAGAAGTTAGTAAGTGCTGGAGATAACAGGTGGTCATTTCATGCAGCATCCTAAAGAAAGGTCAATGAAAACCAAAGTTTTGGGCTGATTTTGTGGTATCCTAGGTAGTAGTACCAATTTAAGGTGTTCCCTTTTTTCTCCATTATCCCTCTGCTGCTCATCCCTACCCCTGCTGTCTCAGTTCTTTTAGTAGCATGTTTTTCCCCCTAAAATCAGCTCGGTTTTGTAATCTGTTTCACAGTGTTTTCTACCAAATTGTTACCTATCTAGAGGGGAGAACAAATTTGGGGAGAACAGTGACAAGAACTTATTATTCCCATTAAGAAAAGTGGATGTAGAAGTGGGTACCCTCAGTTGCACAAACTTTCTGGGACTTACAAGAGATTTCTTGATGGCAGCTTTCTAGGCTTATGTATAATTGCCATAAAGTTACTGGAGACAAGTGAAGCAGTTGTCAGGGTGCATCTGAGAAGCAGAGACATAGAACTTTGCATTTCCCTTTGTTGAAATTCATGAGATTCCTGTCGGCTGATTTCTCCAGCCAGTAAAGGTCCCTCTGAATAGTGGCACAACCATCTGGTGTATCAGCCACTCCTCCCAGTTTTGTATCCTCTGCGAACTTCCTGAGGGTGAACTCTTGTCCCATCATCCAGGTTTAATGAAGAGGATAAATAGTATTGGCCCCAGTCTTGACCCCTGGGATACACCACTGGTGAATGGTATATTCTGCATCAGTGTGCAAGTTTGCACCAAGGGCAGTATGTTGTGTTGTCAGTAGTTTCTCCTCCTATTGGCATTTATTGGGCAGGGCAAGGCCTCAAAATTGGGTAACTGGCTGAAAGGAGCAATGGTGATACAGTAGTGTTACCTGCCCACATGGAGTCAAATAGTGTTCCACAGCAGTTGTATTTATCTGAGCACTTTGGAGGATTGATCAGTATGAATTTTGTCCATGTTGCCTGTCTGTATTCCAAATTAGAAATATTAATTAACCAAACATGGTGCAATGCAGACTTGATTTGGTCTCCTTCTCTGTGAGTTGATTTGTTATCATATTGCTGAGACTGGGTATTTTTTTAATTATGTGGTTTAAGGACATACCTAACAGCTCCCCTCTGACAACGTTTGATCCATTTTGACATTTAGCAATGAATTTCCATGAAAACAAAACTATTTCAAGGTGGGTGTCCAGATAGCATTCCTAAAATATTTTCCAAACCCTACTAAGCAGTATTTGTGTACATGTTTACCTAGTGGAGTTAGAGTACAGGCCTTTGGCAAGAGTAACTTTTAAAAAGTGGTTTTTACCTTTCCTCTGTAGATATTAATGAATGTAGCGTCAACAATGGTGGTTGCCAACAGCTGTGTATGAACACACTGGGAGACTATGAATGCCTGTGTCACTCTAACTACAAATTACACTGGAATAAAAAGGATTGTGTTGGTAAGGTGCCTAGTAAATACATTTCTACTCCTGATGTGTCTGATGGCCATGTGGTTATAGTCAAATCTGAAAATCTTGATCTGTCCAGTTAAGTGGTATGAATCATTGTTCCTGGTATTCCGCTTTACTTTTTAGTGAGGCGTGATGGTACTGATGTTGAAATGGATAAAAACAAGCAAAAGCCTCCCCAAAAAACAGGAGATACTTTGAGGGATTTTGATGCTTTCTTTCCTGTGCTTTTATTTAGCTCATTCTTCTATTTCCTTTTGTTCCTCTGCATGAGAAGGTTTGCTGATGATAGCTTTACCTAAAATATGTATGTGGTACGATCTTCTAGTGATTTTATTTTGCTTTGATTTTTCTGTCTAAATAGCATATTAACTTGCATGGGTGCTCCTAGGTACCAGCTACAAAAGCAACTGCATGCTGATTTATTAGTAGAGTGTATGTAGATGTTTTACTTCTGTGAGTATTTGTTTTATCCTATTTAGAGACAAAGGGTCCCTTGCCTGGTAGTATGTCACCCAAGGTATTGCTGCACTGCATTAAGAGTGGTGGGAGCGATAGATGCTTCTTAAGCTGCTCTTCAGATGTCCAAGTATTTTCTGGTAAGTCACAAACAACAAAAACAACCGTATGATTCTGTAGAGAATGTAAGAATAGCAAACCTCTTAACTCTGATGGAAGCCCCAAGAAGTAGACAATCAACAGGGACCTTTACTCTTTCACTATAGATAATAAAGGGCTATATCCCTGCCAGTGTCCCAGGAAAGCCCCCCTTTCCTTGTCTTTTATAACCACTCTATCCTCAGATTCCCTTCTCGTGACAACTGTCTTTTTGAAGCTGGGGAGGACAGGGCAGAATTCTCCGTGCTCCCTGGGCCATTCCTTAATTGGCCCTGAGAGCCGCTGCTGAATGGGGCGAAGGCATTCCAGCCCTGCGTGGGGTCTGAGATTTTGCCCACACAGCCCCTCCGCCCCACAGGACCCAGCATGCAGACTCGGCCAGTGCTTATGGGACAGATGCTGCTTTTCTTCCTGAAACCTTTAAATTGCTTAGGAAGAGACAAGCTCTTATGTGGAGTATTTTATGAACAACATTGTTGAAAAAGGGGAAGATGATGATGCTGATCAATGAATTAAAAATGTCTTTTATACTACAGGAGTCTTCAGTCTGTGCACAGTGCCTGTGTCTTTACTGTCTGTCTGTCTGTATGGTCTGTCTGTTAGGAACACAAGACGCCTACACCCTCACCTGTGGCAGGTCATCTCAGCTTAAGAAAAAGCAGCAAAGTACAAATGCATCCAGCTGGCTGGGTAATCACTAGACTTACTGTTGCATGATTTGACTGATTTCTTTTAATAGATAACTCTGAAATAAGGGCATTCCTGTTGACTTTCTATTTTCCCTCTCCATTATATTCCCTCTGTTTTTTCTTCCTCATGATTACAGCAGGAAATTCCCCTTGTACTGCTTCATCAGCATCACTCAAATGAAGACTATTTGAAAATGAATAAGGAAAGAGAAAAAGATCAGTAGTGAAATAAACAGCTAGGCCAGGAGACTTATGCCTCTCTTTAGGCTTCCAGACTGGATAGTATTGGCAACATATAATATGTTTAGGTTAAGCTGTTGGACAGTAAACTTTAGAAAGCATTTAAAGATAAACAGATAAGAGGCACTATTTTATATAGAAATAAACTACTTTCTGAACTGGTTTGGAGTATCTCCTTTATTTCAGCTAACCTTTCTTTGATTTATCCAATAGCAGATCTGGACTTGATCTCATTTTTCCTTTTTTTTTTTTATTTAAAATAAAATCTGTCACACTTTTTTCCAATTCCAGTTGTGAACCAGCTTCACAGCAAGAGGAAGCTGTCATCTCTTTAGGTTTTCTGTGATGACTACTTTTTCACTTTATATCAGCATATTTTTTGATGTCATCAATATGATGTGACATTAGGGTTATCTAAATTTTCAGTTCCTTCTTTAAAATAACTTGCCATTGTTTCTTTCCGAAGATACTTCAGCCATCAAGATAAGCGTAACCTTTAAATTAAATGAAGGAAAATGTAGTTTGAAAAAGACTGAGATGTTTCAAGAAGGTCTGGAAGAGATAATACCAGGTATGAATATAAAAATGCAGGTAAGCCCACAAGCAAAGCACAGAGGACTGCAGACTTTCTGCTCTTCACTGACCTCATGAATCGCACGCCTTCCCAGCCATGATTCTTGCAAGAGTTACTTCAGATCACAGGACTTCCCTGTGACAACCTTACAGTCTTGCTAGGAAGGCCCTTCTCCTTTTTTGTTTGTACCACTGCCAATAAGTTCTCAGTAAAATCAACCATTCTTTTCATTCTTTTGATTTCTTCCTTTCTCTATCCCTATCCCTTCTTTCTGTTCTTTCCTTTCTCACCTGCTTCTTACTGTCTGATGCTGTAGTGAAGAATCTCCTGGCCTTTTATGCTGACTCTATTGCCAAATGGTTATTCCTTTTTTCTCTTGTCTTCCTTTTATACTTCAGCAGCCCCAGATGGGCACAGTGAAATCAACTTTTCCATCTGTTCCACAGCAGAAAGTATAGCCAGGGAATTTACAAAGTCAGCAGAAAATGAGGAGGAATACATTTCAAAAAAGACAAAAAAAAAAAGAAAAAAAAAAAAGGAGCTGGGGGAAGAAGTCACTAAACAATATGATGAATCAGCATGTCAGTTTGTTTGTCCTTAGAAGAGTAACAGTGAGAAACTACACTAGATGCTCAGTGAAGAGTTATATACTCCAGAACCAAAGCTTATTCCAGGTGTTTTCTTATACTAAACGTTATTTCCTTATTCAAACTCTGAAAATGGTCTCCAAATGTCCTGTGTATGCAACCACTAGTTAAATTAAACACCACTATAAGCTAATATGTTTTTCACATGCTTCATATGAATGCAAATTTTTTTCCCTTGAGTAGCCTGCCTGATGCAGGCAGTGTCATGGTTTTAAGATGCTTTGCATAGTGCAAAGGCAATTCATTAGAACCTGCTAGCAAAACCCAGGGGAAGCAAGCTGAGCACTGCAGCCAAGCTCTCATCTGAGCAGTGAATCATGCCTCAGATCTGCTGCCGTGCCAGAGTCTCAGCCCAACAGTACATCTGTAGGTGCGCTGGAGTCATGATTCTATGTGAAGGTGTACCAGCTGAGAAACTGGCCAAACTGTTTACTGGCATGTGGAGTTGATCATTTGCTTCCCTTTAACTTGTCATGACAACATATGTGCTGAGCACTAGTGAATGTTCAAGAACACTTCTGGCCAAGCTTTTGTTTCCTTTATTTTTTTTCATACAGAGAGACATAATTCAGTAATGGAGAGCTTCCACTATGTAAACCTAACATGCAGCTCTGGCAAGAAAGTTCATGGAGCCCTCAGTAGGCTGACAGCGACTAGAGAAATTTTTATCACTGCGGACTTTGAGCTTGAAACAAGCCGAAAGGAGGTGACAGGTTGGTTGGAAAATAATCCAAGGTGCGGTTTGAAGCTTCTTGCTGTTTGCTCCTTAATTTCTGTATTTTTCACATCTATCTGTATGCAAAATGATAATAAAAAGTATCTCCTGTTTTGAAAATGAATTTTACTGCTTCAAAAATAGTGAGGGATGGAGATAGTTTCAAAGATCAAAGAGCTGCCCATAGATTAAAGTCTTGTGGTCTGATCAATTTTCTTCTAGCCTGGTGGTGTTGTCCTTAAGGATTTCAGACTTGTTCACAGAAGTTGCTTTCTCAATGCTTTGCATTGGTTGGCCTTTTTTAATTGGGTGGATTTTTGTGCATGGTCATTTATAGCAGGTTTCACCCTTGATACTTTTCAGACACATGTGATGTGCGCTGTGCTCGGAAAAAGACTGAAAAGAGGTTCCGTAAAACCATTCGAACCTTACGGAAGACAGTCAGCAGGGACCAGTTCCGCATTCGTGTCTCTGGCATGGACCACGAAGTGGCCAGAAAGTCTCTCAAGCTATCAGAACCGCAGCAGTCTTGTGCTGTAGGACAGATGCATGTTGGTAACAGATGTGGTAAGTAAATGTAAATTAGGAACAAACAGTTATGCGTGTTTTACTGTTTTGCTCAGGTCTGGTGAGCTTGAGGGGATCGTGGGATGCTTGTCCTTTCTCCTGGACAGGAAGTAGGGCATTACTGTTTGTGCTACTGAGATCTGCCCCTCTATGTATTTATTGATGGCAGTTGCTGCGTTATAGCGTGGAATAAGGGCTCAGTGCATTGCACTTTGTTATAGTTGATGAACCGCCTACAGTAAGCTCAAGGTTAGAAAATGTGGGAGTAACGTTGGGCACTAATGGCCTTGACATCATCAGTTATTTTTAAGTCTATATTTAATATTGAGTGTAACACTGTATTTCTGAACTCATAAACATTTCATCTCTCCTTCATTGCAAAGAAAAGGCTGAGCAGAGTTTGATAGCCTCATTCTCTTTGCCGATTAAGCTCTGAGTCCCAGAGAATCTTCATGACAGTTACAAATTCATGGAGAATAGGGGTTTTATAGGCCAGTACTGAGAAAAATCTTAATTATAATGGCACTGGAGGGCACCACCATAGTGCAGCCCATAATAAATGCTTCCAAAGCACAAAAGTTAAGGAGAAGGGTCAGATGTTATCTTAACAGGGGCCTAACAACCGTGACAGCTAATTCAGGCTGCATAGGGTAGGCAGCATGTAGGTGGTTTTGTGAATCAGCAAGCCTTTAAAGTGCTTGTCAGATTGAATTAGTACATCTTCCAGCAGCAACCCATTCGGCCCCAGAATAAGTTTTCCAGTCTAGTGTTGCTAACTCTAGAAAAACTTGGATTCGTAGAATAGAAAAATGAATTGGTGTTGTTTAAAACATCTGTGCAAGCAAGCGGATTAGGGAATTACTCAGGAATTCTGCTGGAAAAAAGCTATAAGCTTTTTCTTTTCTTTTTTTTTGGTAATGTTGTGATAAATCTGAAAAACTTTGGAAAGCTCACCAAGATGAGTTTGCACGGATGTTTTCAAGCTGTTGTGTTGGATGCTGGAGGAAGGCTTTGAAAAATTGTCTCAATCCATTGTACAGAGCACAATATGGCTTTCAAGCAATTTGTGATTTCATCTGGAAAAAACAGCAATGAGTAAGCTAAAAATACTGCAGGTAGAGAAGGCAACATGAGTTACAGTTAGGAATTGGAATAACAAAGAAACAAAATTTTTTTTTAGGTAGCTGCAAAACCAGTTTAATTTCTCATTACAAATGAAGAGCTTACGTGACATTTCTGTGCTAGCTCAGATAGAAAAGGGTCTTTTTGGAGAATGCCTGGAAAACTCTTTGGTATGGTGAGCACAAATAGCCTGTCCATGGTTAAAACAGAGACACTGATCATATGAACACAAATGTTTTGAAGAACAACTTGTAGAAGTCAAGCCTCTTCTGTTGCTGAATTGGTGCTACAGTTTGCTCTGGACATCTTAACAGGTGCTGCTGTGAGCAGTGGAACTAGTAAAATATGATTCCTTGTGGGTCTCGTGCCTTACGGTTCCATTTGCTCATGCCTGAAGAGGTGTAATTAGTAAATGAATCTTCCTTTCTTCAGTTGAAGTATTCAGACCATATCCTTGTGTAGATTTGCTGTGATCAAACAGGAGATGGGACTTGCACCACAGCCTTTTACTTGCATGGATGCTAAGAAGGTCCCTCTCCTCCACTTGCACGTCCCCCACTTATTTACATTAAACATACAGAAACTTAGTGTCTTTGAAACCTCTCTGCATCCTTTGTCAGATTGCTGGAATTTGGGCAGAAAGTTCACTAGCTGCCGAGGGGACATAAAAGTACATGCAGAGGCAGTGTTGTTACATACGCCTCGTTTCCTTAGAAAAAGCTGATTGTCCCAACGTGTACTGGGGCGGCTGCTACTTTGACTGCCAGTCAGAAGGAGCTAAGAAAGAGACTGGGGAGAAGAGAATGGAGTGGGAACAGTGTGGAAGAAGAGGAAGAAGCTAGCTCAAGGGTGTGTGTGGGAGAGTTGGGTTTTGTTTTGTTTGGTTTTGATCTGATTGTTTTGTGGAGCTGCTGAGAACTTCTGGACAGGATTGGGGCCCTGCTAATGATTTGGGGAGAAAGTGACTCCATAGCAACAGATACCACATCAGCAGATGGATTCAGTGCAGGTGGTGGATGTGGTCTCTGGACAGGCAGAGAACTTTGGCAAAGGGATGTTGCTCGGTCTGACCAGAGGAGCAGGAAGCAGTGAGGGGGAAAAAAAAAAGTCTAGGGACTTACAAGTCTTCTGTGATGCAGATAGTGAATGAAGTGGAGGTTTCAGTTCATTGTTCTCAAATACATTTTTTAAAACAAAATACTTGGAGTATGGCTGTTAGATATAGTTTTATTGATTCAGATAGTCATGTACTGGTCGTTGTCTTCTTGTGGTGGACTTCTGACACAGCACTGCCTGAAACAGTTGTATCTGATTAGCATAAGGGGGAAAGTCCAGCTCCTGCTCTGGCAGCTTTTTGTCTTGGGTAACTGCAGTTGGGGCAGTAGGCTAAACCTCATTTGGTTTCACACTTTTGGTGAGGTAGTACTTTTCCTGATTATCCTGTCTTAACTCCTACTGTCTGCAGTGGGGTACAGCACAGAATAAAAACTCCAGAAAGGCACCAGGAACAGGTTAGATGTGATTTCCAAGCTATTTCATAATTTTTAATGTGCTGAATGGTTGCATGGGTGTGTCTGTTGTTCTTTAAGCATCTGTTGATGGTAAAAGGGGATTCACTGCTGATTGCAAGGGATAGTGTATTTTATTTCAAGTTTGCTGTTTAACATACAGTTCTGTTTGGGATTTTCTGATGATTTAGAGGTTCAGGTGTTGTGTTTGTCTACCTTGTTATGTGTGAGCTCTGTATCAATCAGTAAGCATATTTAGCATTGGCTCACATTGATTAATTCCATGAAGTCCTGTGAATGGCTTCCAGGGAGCAACCTGCAGTAGGTCTCTACTGATGTATACCACAGGAAATGTGTATGGCAAAATGGAACCTTCATCAGCCCTCCCAGAGAACTGGATTCTTATAGCAGGAGTGTGATCTTTCCACACTGAAGTAAATGTTATGGTAAAAACCATGTGTATTTGAATGACAGTGCTTCAAGACTGCATGAACCATCAAAGGGTGCTGGAAATGCTACATGCTTCTGTGAGAGGAGATTTGTCTTGGGGAGAATGCAGTTTCATTCACTAATGAATGAATGGCTACAAGTATTCTTTCTTCCATATGAGCAAGACTTTAGACCGATGTAACAACCAAAGACCAACTGTTTAAATACTAGCGATTCCTTATCAGAAACTGATTTACCAGGAACCTCCATACTGACAGAGAAGTTGTTCATATTTATTGGGACTCTTTTGCCCTCAGGCACTTTCCACTGAGGGAGAAACAACAAGCATTTTAGCTGCTTTTCCATTGCTTAAAACTCTGCCATACCTTGACCACTTCCCATGGAGTTGAAAGTACACCTTGCCTGTTCCATTTGGTATTTTTTTGTGTTGGATACATGAATACTTTAAGAGATGGAAGGAGGCAATGAAAAGTATTATTCCCTGACATTGCTCTGTAAAAGGACATGTGAGCGTGCCCTTGCTGCATGGTAGTCGCAAGTGGATTCATCCAAAGGGCTGTCACTTCAGAGAACAGCAAGCATAAGCAGTGCTGGTATAGGCGCTGCTCTGATGTAAATGCTGAGCAGCTTTGTCTTGTGTGGGAGGTGTTGATGCATTTCGTTGCTCAGCATTCAGCAGTTTTGTCCCTTTAGTTTAGAGGATGCAAATAAAATATTAACATTTCATACAAAGGGATGAACCACATCTCAAAGTTTAGATGTGGTGTGATACTGGCGTTATAAAAGTATGAGATTTAAAGAGAAAAGCAAAGTGCCGCCTGTCTTTGCAGTTGTTACAATTAGTAGTTGTGTTACACAACAGAGGATTGTATGTTGCAGGTTTTTTTAGAATTTTATAAAAATCTGACAAGAAGAAATTAATTATCAAATGGGAGAAAGGGTGCTATTTTTCTGCTAATCTGCTTGCTCTGACAATCATAGATTTAAGACACAAATCCTTAGGATGCATAACCATCTCATGTGACCTAAATGTGTGAACTGCTAAAACACAATAACTTAAAGGATGCCGCTTCAGAATCAATTTGCATCAGTTGTTTGTGATTTTTCCTTATAAAGTCAAGGCATCATTCTTAAGAAAATGGTGAATTGGTAGATCATGACCTCCTTTATGAGGTTCACCTTCTCAGCCACTGAGATACTACAGCATTTGTCTATAGGAGCAAATGCTCAAAGGCTAAAGTGTTGAAAAGAGGGGAAGAGCCTTTAAATGTCTTTGTAACTGTTAATCCCGGTTCCCTGTGGGCCCCTCTCTTCCCCCCTCCCCCCTTTTCTTCTTGTCTTTGCATCAGAAAAGCTTTCACGTATTTTTTTTTCCTTTAAAACAGCTGCATGAGACTCAAGACCAGGTTTTTAATGGGTATTGAAGACAAACAAAGACAGTGGCTGCAGAAATGAAGTCTACTAGAGGCAATTGGTTCTTTTGTTCATTTGGAGAAAAACAATCAGGCTTCTGAAAAAAGAGCAAGTCAGCCAGTGGAATTCTGATTTAATGTCATTATTTGCAGATCTTCAGATCTTGTTTCGACTGGGTATTTCCCATGTGTCAGGTGGGACCATGCAGTTTCTAGTTTTGTGAAATGAAGCTCATAAGCTTTTTTGATTTCATTTAAACAATTGACGGGAAAAGTTTGAACTCTTAGGGATGTTTCTTGGGTTTTGTTATTGGTTTTTGGATTTTTTTTTTTTTTTTGTTAGAGAGGGTTCATTCGTGTCATCCTAATTTCATGAACAGTCCTATGGATTTCCATGGGATTATTTATGTGTTGACATAATGTCGTTATAATTAATGTTACCGTAATTGAACCTAACACCAAGTCTGTTTGTTATGCTAAATTGGGCCCTGGTGAGTGCTGTGAGCTTCTAAACAGGCTTTCCTCATTACCCCTGCTCTGTGCTCCAGGGGGGTTAGATGAATGGCCTCTGTTTGGAACATTTCTAGGTGGAAGACGGTGAGGAACAGGGAACAGTTTACAGGGAATGTGTTTGTGGATCAAATTGTCTGGACACTGGTACCACTTTGGAAATCTTGTTTTGATGTAGTCATGTGAAGAAACTGATCTATTTAAGAGCCTGAGGCATTAAAACTTAAGCATCACTTGGAGTAATTTTAGTATTTGCATTGAATAATGAGTATTCATTAGACTGTAAATAGCTAAATCTGTATCTGGATGTATTAACCTCTTTTCTCATATGCACATAGGATCTGTTAAGGCTTGAAGTGTTTGGTGCGTCTCAGAAGTCATAGTGGGGGAAAGAGAGGGTTATGCATTCTTCTAGGCAATGCAATATTTAAAACTTAATTTTCCCAGTCTCTGTATTTTACATGCTTTATAAACTTAATCCAGAGTTGCTTGCTTTTTTTCAAGTCTCACTGATTTCAGATTGATCATGGGTGTTTGACACCCTTGAGAATAAGGCTCATTATTGCATGTAGTAGCATCAGATATGAGTATGTGTGGGGTACCCTCATAGGCCTATCCATCTTGGCCTAGTCTCTCCAGTTCCAGGAGGCATACCACGTGCTGCTTCATAAACCAGCGACTATGGCTGTAAAAGCAACTAGTGCTCCCCTCGCCCGCTTGGCCTCTGATAACAACGTGCAGTGACTTCTGAGCAGAGAGTGGCCCACTAGGGTGGTGGTGTCCTGTGAACCCAAATCCATGGGCACACAGGACAAGCCCATTGCTCATCCAGCTGGACTCCTCTGTCAGCCTGGTTTGTCTCCAGCAAGATGATGTTGCCCAAACAGGTATTCTTAATTTTAAGCAGTAGTTTAAACTGAAAGAGCTGGGTAGTCATTATATGGCTTTTCTCTTCACGTTCACAACATTCCGAGCTAGTTCACAACTGTAACCACCACACTGTACACAGCTTTTATTCAGCTGGTTTTGCACACCCTATTAGAGTGGTGGTAGCTAGTTGGACTTTTTTTTTTTTTTTAGTTTTCTTTCTGTTGTTGCTACCTTTCAAGAAAATCAAAACTAAATAATTGAATTGATTGATTCAATCAATTGATTGGCCAAATTGATTGGCCAGCTTTGACTGGCCAAAGTTTTGGGTTGGCCCAGGTTGATTTTACACAGTTCCTGCCTTTTGCTCTCAGCTCTGTGTTCCTCTGCAGGCACTGTCACAGGCATAGCCTACCATCCTGCTGACCCGCCACAGTGCATCCCTGGGGCAGCCAGTGTGAGCAGAAGACAGCAGAGAAATGGGGCCTGAAGCAGGTGAAGTGTAGATCCAGTGCAGCTTAATGGACCTCAGATTAACACTGCGCAAGGTTGAATTAAAATGTCAGCCTTCTTTCAGTACACCGAAACTGCCAAATTGCAAAAGTCCTGACAGTTGATCAGCTCTAATACTTGTGTAAACATAGTCTTTGTATCACCTGGCACTTTAGTAGTCTAGCTGCTGACCACCTAGATTGGCTTTGAATCCACAGACACAAAATGTTAGTGACCTGATATTTTCTTTCTTGTTGCTAGTTAGCTGGAGTGTCAGAATGTGCTATAATGGGAAATGAGAAAGTTGTGTTTTATGCACTAATAAAACTTAACGGGATGGGGAAGGACAAATAACTTGTGACTCTTGCCCCAGTCCTTGGAATCCTGGAAACCAAAACGTAGCTCACAGTGTGTCTCAGTGTGGAGGTAGGGCACAGAAACAGACCATCTGATGCTTCTGCTCCATCTTTCTCTTGCTTTTAGAATTCAGTTATTCAGTGCATCTAAGAATGCCCTATGTTGAGGATCTCAGTGATGTCTGAGGAGATCTTTTTAAGTCTACTTCCTCAATGTAAATCTTCAAAAATTAGGCACTTTGCTAAATAATCCTGGAAGATTTAGATCAACTCAGTTTTATTCCACAGGGAGCTCTACAATTTTACAACACACGTTTCTAAGGCAAGTAAGGTGCAGATGATAAAGTTGTCAAGAGAAATCTGATGGGATAAGTTCTCAAATGTAACATTTCAGCATAAGTGTTGGGTTTGGTTTCTGCCTGGGACAGGTTTCCTTTGAGCTCTGTTAGCTGATCTACTGTTATGCTGGACTCTGAGCAAGTTCAGGAAACCTGAAGTACAGTTTGAAGGTTGAATTTGTATGGTTTTCACATGTGTCAATTTAAAGTAGCATTCCGTTCAAAACAAAACCAAAACAAAGACACACCCCCTGCGCCCAATGCAAAAAACCCAAACCACCCCAAACTTGACATGTGATTAAAATAAAGGGAAAAAGACAAGTTAAGGGGAGATAGCAGAGAGCAGATAGTCTCTAGTGAGGCCACTCAGAGCACTGATTTCTTACAGAGTCATAGAGTTTTTTGAAGGAAGGATATTCGCACTGGTCTTTCCGTTGCTTCTGGGTTACCCATAGCCACTTCTCAAAATCACCTTTACTAATCTGGATTGTCTTTCCTTGTCACAGAATTGTAAATAGTGCTCTTTCCTTACCTTATTAGGAGTGCTGCAATGAAAGCCTTAATTCATTCATGTTTGTTGAGTTGCACAAAGAGTACAGAGATGAGTGTTCTGTAGGAATGTTTATAAAATGAAGAAAGGCTTGAGAAGTGTGGAAGCAAATGAATGTGTGTCCTTATGCAGAAGAGGTGTGTGATGGAAAAAGTTAGAACCAAGAGCTAAGACTTCTTCACTAGCTTTCATTGATAAGCTACAGAGCATTACTTAAGCTGCTGTATTTTATTTTTAAGCTAAGGAGGAACACTCACTATTCCACTCAGTGTATCAGCCATAAACAAAACTCTTCATCATTGATCATGACCGGTAGTTAATGCCCTGCTTGTTGTTAGTCATATATCCTGAAATGAAGCCAAGGCCAATTTAACTTCCTAACAAAAACGGCTATTCACTGAGTGATTTATTGGAGCTATAAACTAAAACTAACAGTTTATTATCGTAACAGATCTTTAAAAGGACAGAATTTTTCAGCACAGCTGAACAACTGCAACAGTGTTTTGTGCTTTTCCAGAGCAGGGTAATTATTAAATACTGGCACTGAAGCCAGTTCTTTTGTGAAAAGCTTGAAAACCAGAATTTCTCAAAGACACCCAGAAATATTGCTGGGCTTGTTAGATGATATTGAGATTGTGTGTTTAGGTACGATCAGTCGGACTGAGTTAGTGCTATCTACGCACCATACAGAACACAGGAATCCAGTGCACAGCTAACCATTATCCAAGATCCAGTATCAGAGGAATGGCAAGAATATTTCTGCTTTAAAAGTCTTTGAGGCACACGTGATGTTTAGTGAATTCGCACGATTACTTGTTGTGCTTGAAGTTTTCACACAATTCAGTAACACCAATGGTTATGAAGTATGAATATTCAATAATATTAAGACACTTATAGAAATCTGGAAGTACATTTTTGGCATCTTGGGTTCAATACTAAATTATTTCATTTGGGAGGAGTCCAAGAGTTCTTTAGCTAGAAAGAAGATATAATCAAACATAACTGCACTGTACAGATAGACGAAGAGTACTGGACAGGCCTAGTGTCCAGTGTAGCCTTGCAACAAAGTGTGAAATCCATTCCAGCTCACAGAAGAGCTCACTAGCAGCAGAGGTTATCGGTGTCTGTTTCAGTTTTACAGGGTGCGTTAGATGTTCTACCTGTTGCTAGCATTCAGTTCCGAAACCCTAGCTCCCACCGCCCAAGTAAGGAGGAGAGCAGTTTCATCGTGGGGTTTCAGGTCCTGTGCAGGCTCACTAACATACCTTCACCTATAATGTCCAGGTTGAAGCAAGTGTGATCTTCCTCTTCCAGATCAGTGCTCACCAGGTGAATATTCTCCTGACGGCTTCAAACCCTGTCTGCCGTGTCCCCTTGGAACATACCAGCCTGAAGCTGGGAGAGTATCCTGCTTTCCCTGCGGAGGAGGTCTAACAACGAGACATAGCAGTGCATCCTTGTTTCAGGACTGTGAGACCAAAGGTAAGGTTGAGATTTATTTGATGAACTGCATTGCTTCAAGGCAAAAGTAAGTGCTGCTGCTACAAATGGGGCATTCAAAGAAGAGTCATTTTCCTTTCAAGGATCTCTCCTTCCAGGGGTCTCGTAGTTTGCTGGCCTGCCCTGGTTGCAAGGAAACTCAATAAAGCCTCAATTCTTTTTATAACTGATTTTTTTTCAAGACTTGAGAAGGGGTTGGGAGATACATCGAAGTTGGTCAGTGAAGTCGTTGATCTGTGAAGTCATATAAAGGAACAGCAGGGAGGAAAAAAAAGTCTCAAGAGAAAAATCAAGACCAGTATGCCTTATTGACATTTTGGGTTTGAGCACAGCAGCAACGTGAAAATGTGAAGGAGGGGACTGCAGTCCTGGAGGATAAGTAAGAAAATAGTTTCTTCATGTTTATAATGAGAAACTGGCTTGGATGCCTTGGGGTATACATAAAAAGCTAGCATTCAGCTTAGCCCTGCAGTACCTCAGACAGCCCTCTAAATTTGATCACAGTGGAGCTGCCAAGGTTTTCCTCACAGGAGTGAAAATCAGGTGGGGATCATATCTTTAAAAATGAAGGAATTTCGTCAGCAGCTTAGTTATCTAAAATGTAAAAAGCTGAAAGACAGCTATGAAGTTGTCTTTGAAAATGCTGATAAAAATATGTGTCCATGGAGACATGAAATGTCAATCAGTGTCTTAAAGCATGGGCAAAAGAACATCACTTTTATCAAAATCACCTGAAGAAAAAGCATTAAGAGAAGATCTACTGCCATAGAGTAGAAATAAGAGTTAGAAATAAGGTCCTGTTGCAAACATTTGTTAGTGGTTTGGATTAAGAGATCTCTCTACTGTCAGTTAAGATATGTTTACTATTGAGAATTGCAACATAATAGAAGAATTTTGCAGTATGGTTGAAGAATTAATATTACTGGTAATAATGTAATAGCTAATAGACTTCAGTGAAGAATCACTGAATCCACAAATGCTGTTGTTTTGTACTTAATTGTGCAAAGTTAAAGTGCAAAAACACCACATTAAAAACCTTGGATCAAGATAAGAGGAACTGATTTCAGTTTTATTTAACATAAACAAAACCAGGTCTATAAATGAGGTTCAGTTTTCAAATTAGAGTGGAGATTAAAGGAATTTTTTGTGTTAACTGGAATGAAGAGCTTGGGGATTTGCGTGTGGAAGAGGCCACATGAGACATGGAATCACAGATGCAAGAACTATTTGGAACTTGTATCTGAAGCATTTGGATTGAGGGGTGGAGCATGTAAGGAAGGACTCCAGGCTGAGCTAGTTTACAAAGCTCAGCAAGACTAGAGTTATTTGGGAGTAAGCAGAGCTTAAAAAGAATAGAAAAAATGGACTGTGCAGCACAGAAGACTACATTTGAAAGGCAAAGTAGTAAACTATTTTGATGTTGAGCTGAGAGAGGTGAATTTGCCAAAGGAGGTAAAAGGAGTAGGAAAATATTTTATTTTAATTTTTTTTTAGTCCCACAAAGAAAAAGGGCAAGGATAAAGAAGCAAGGTGATGATGGAGTTAAGAGCAAAGATAGTATATGACTGATGCTCTTGACTGCTTTCTGCCAGGTTTCAGTACAGATGATGATGGACACAGATGCAGAATAGCTAAGCAAAACCAAATGAAAAGAAGCATAACAGAGATGTAAGCAAAGGTGTTTGGGGTCCTGTATTCTCAGATTGCAATGAGAGAAGGGAATGTTCCTGTCTGCATGCAGGGAGCTAGAAGAAAAGTTACAAGTCTGCCAGAAAGGATTTTGTTCCCCTGTCTGTCTATCTCATGTCTAAAACTTCCATAAAATCTGCTATGTTTATGAAAGACCTTGTATGTCAGAATGGGGTCTCACTTTGGTGACGCAGGAGGTGCTCTCAGCAAGCCCTGTGAGGGCTAATGTTTATGTGTCTAGCTTACATGATGATTTGTGTGCCACAGATCTGGTGGAGGTGGCTGTACCCTGAGTCATGGCCAGTTGTTGCAAGACAGTGTGTGATTATGACAGAAGGCATCAATATACCAGCTTAGTCACTAATACTGGTGCAATGTGCCACTTGTAGAGGGCCAAAGTCACCTCTGCTTGTGGTGAGCTGATTGCAGGGGTATACTAGGATGCGGCAGCAGTGCGCATGCTGCTTGGCATTAGCTGGCAAGAAAGAAAGATTTAGTTAGTATTTCCACATACGGTTCATCTTTCAAGTCAAATGTCAGTGGCTAGACCATTCGGTAACACACTGTTCTACTTGGCATCCTGCTTACAAAATCATGGTGGTTATACTCACACCCCCGTATCTTTTATTACTGCTTCCACACAGAACTGCTCTATAGTGTTGTGTTTGGGACTTCTGAACTTGCACAAGTGACCAATAAACTAAAATCTGTTCAATTACCTCTGCTTTATTAACCTCATGGTTCAGGAATATGGCATTGCAGTTATTGAAATTATACTAGGTCCTATAAAAATGCATTAAATCACATTCTAATGTGCTACTGTCACCTTTTTAATCATGCTGCATATGTAATTGCTCTCCAGTTCAGTGCTCACCTGGCCATTTTTATAATACCACAACTCATCGGTGTATTCGCTGCACAGTTGGGACATACCAGCCTGAGTTTGGACAAAATTACTGCATTTCATGCCCTGGAAACACCACTACTGATTTTGATGGGTCAACAAATATAACACAGTGCAAAAGTAAGTCTAGAAAAATGGTTTTGGTGATCTCTTACAAATAAAAAGACTGGGCCATTAATATTCAGAGTGGCTCTAAGGGCAAAATTTAGCTTTGCTCCAGGGAGCTTGGAGAGAAGGCAGTGGTGGTGTTCCTCTTTTGTTGCCTGCCTGCTTCTCATTCCACATGGCTTACTGAGGTCCATGAGAGACCACTTCTGCAGACTGGTTCCATCATTCTTGTTAAGGTAAGTGATTGTGTCTTGCCAGTTGGTGCTGGGTCACTCTGGGTCTTGCTATTAAATCTTTTCTCCCATGATACGGCAGACAGAGTTTGTGTTCTTGGTGCACTGATTTCTTTCCCTTCTATCAAAAGGAATGGAAGTTGGCTCACAAAACTTATTAGCCCCGGTAACCATTTTTTCTTAATAACAACCTTTGAAAGAGGCAATTACTGTTCTAGAGTATGGTAGCTGTAGTGTGGGAAGCTGAGGATAAGTTAAAGAGGGGAAAACAGAGGGCAGAGAGGTGTCTCCTTGGAACCACCTCTGGAGACACTTATATACACATACATACATAGAAATATGTTTCTGAGAACTGCATGTCTCTCACTTAAAGAATCCGTTCCCTGGGCATGTCGCGCCTGGCCATCACGGTTACAGTGCTGTAGTGCCTGGACCCTTGTGGCCACACAGAGTTGGGGAGCACAGGCAGAGTATCCTGCACTGGGGTTCATCACCTCTTACTGCCAGCAGTGCTATCTGTGCAGAGAAAGGGCCTGCTATACTTCCTGTTTTGTGCTGCTGCAGGCATGGTGCCTGAGCAGAAGCACCTCAGACACCAGTTAGACTTCTGCTGATACTTCTATACAAACGTTCTGTCTGGTACAAGCAAGTGGAACATCCTCGCTTTACCATTTCTCTGTCCTCTTACAGCTGCCTTGCTGCTTGGCTGTGGCTTGGTCAATAGCACCTGCTGTGTTAGCAGGGACTAGTCTGTATTTTCATGTCTCAACGTTGATTAATACACAAAGGCGGAAGCAGGCAGCAGTGTGAAGTGAAGCTGGCAAAGAGAACAGTACCCGCATCAGATGCAAAAGAGAAGTTTATGTGTCTGTCGCCCATGTCCTGTTTCTGACCGTAGAACGAGCTGTAGGATGACCTGACTTTGCCTAGTCTTGCATACTCTATTGCTTTTTCAGATAGGCAGTGTGGAGGTGAACTGGGAGATTACACTGGATATATTGAATCCCCAAACTATCCTGGGGACTATCCTGCAAACACTGAGTGCACTTGGAATATTAACCCACCACCAAAGCGCCGTATTCTGATTGTGGTTCCAGAAATATTTCTACCAATAGAAGATGAGTGTGGAGACTACCTGGTGATGCGAAAAAGCTGTAAGTCTGAAATATCTACTGAGGCGTATGGTATCTATCTCGGTGTGCAACACAGGTTTCTGTCATGCATTGCTGTTTACATAAACTAAATGTAGTCTGGCTGGCCTCTACTTAAGAGCAGAAATTTCTTTAAATGACAAATTGAGAAATCCTATTTGGTAATGCTGTTCCATAGGTTCAGGTGAAACAAGGGTGCAAGGCTATGATGTGTCAGTGAACTCTGAGAGAGATATTGTTAAGAAGGAGTAGGTGGTTCAAGCTAACTAGTCATGAATTATGCCAAGCAAGTCTAACCTGGGTTAGGAAGGAGGAGATGCTTGCTATTCCCTACAGGTGCCTGATGGGTGAATAAACAGCTTCAGTTTCTAGTATAGGTACATCCTTCAAACAGTAGACTGTTTTTTAGGAAAAGGGAAAATATTCCTTGGCCAAGAAATCACTCACTGATGGCTGCCATCAACTGATGGCCTGCCACATTTTGAGGAGTTCTCTTAACATCTTGCCGTGGTAGTTAAGCCTATTTTCTAAATTGTTTGTTAGTATGAAGCATTGTCAGATAACTGCCTATTGTGTGTTTTCTTTGAAAGCTTCTTCCAACTCAGTGACCACGTATGAAACCTGTCAAACCTACGAACGCCCTATAGCTTTCACTTCTAGGTCTAAGAAGCTGTGGATCCAGTTCAAGTCGAATGAAGGGAACAGCGCCAAAGGATTCCAAGTTCCTTATGTAACATATGACGGTAAGCGGATGTGAGCAGCTGAGCCGATGTGGACTAGTGCAGCTGCAGCAGTGCAGAACTCCTTGTGGGCTGCTTGACCCTGCTAAGCAGCAGGGTAACCCAGCGCTCTCAGCAGTGTCACTATGAGACTACTCCCAGTAGCTCTTTCCATTTAAAGCTAGTTTAAGGAATTCTGCAT
The DNA here is from genome assembly GCF_047716275.1 of Strix uralensis. Classification (NCBI taxonomy): domain Eukaryota; kingdom Metazoa; phylum Chordata; class Aves; order Strigiformes; family Strigidae; genus Strix; species Strix uralensis. The sequence goes on from NC_133986.1 coordinate 13,492,515, forward strand.
TGCACTGCAGTCTTAAGTGCCACTGTATTTCCAGTCTTCTACTGACCTAAACAAAGACCTGGGTTCTGGGTTCTGACCTGCCAAATGCAGAGTTCAGAGACAGATACAGGTTTTATGCATTTTTGTGCCTTCCTAGTTCTGGGTTGCTTCAGGTGGCAACAGAGGCCCCCAGTTAGGAATTGGGCAGAGCCCAGGTGCCTCTGATTTATTGTGTTGATACTATGATCTGTAATCTAATATCAGATAACAAACCATTTATATTGAAAAGAAGCTTAAAGGGCAAGAGTTTCACCCTATCCTTGTCAGAGTCACCAGGAGTGAAACTGGAGCTGAGGCTTTGCACTTCAGCATAAGTGATGTGAAAATGAAATGACACGTTTCTGTTCACACTGGATTAATTGTGAAGGAGTCATCCTTGCTGTGGTCTGCAGAGTTTCATCAACAGTGAATAATTAATTTTTCAGGGGACACCTCTCCTTTTAAAGCATTTCAAGTTCTTGTTGACCCAGGGGGTTTGCCTTTTAAGAAAACTTCCTCTTACCCCCCTTTTTTTTTTCCTTCTTGTAGAAAGAAGTCAATAACAGGTTGTGGGTATTTATAGATAAGTTTCTGCAGTGCAGTTGGTTTGAAGAAGGCTACTTGATTACAGGTCTACACTACACTACTGTGCACTGCAGTCTTAGGTGCATTATGATTTCTTTCACTTTTGACAGATTGATGCTGAGCAGCTCAGCAGAGTACACTGTTTTCATAGTAAACAGTATCTGTAGTTTCTTTACAGAAGAGCATTTGGAATATTTTCTGACTGCTAATATGAGGGCTGAGTACCACTGGTTCTTTTGGGGGTAGGGCTTACATGTGTAACCAAGGAGGTATTGAGTATGTAAGTGACGTGAACCTGCAAATTACTCTCTTGTGCATTCTCCATAGAGGACTACCAAGAACTAATAGAAGACATTGTTCGGGATGGTAGACTTTATGCATCTGAAAATCATCAAGAAATACTTAAGGTATATTCCTTCCTCTAAACATCTTGGTTTTGATTGAAAATGACACTCTTTTGTACCAGTGAGGTTGCCTCCTGCTCTGCATCACATCTGCTCCTTGGTGCACTAGGCACGTGCTACTTCAGGGAAGTGGGGTGAATCGGCACATCTTGATTGTGTAGAGCAATGGGTATGAGACCCTTTGCCCAGAGGGGTTCAAAGTGGATCAGACTTACTAGAGAAATCTATGGTGAAGATAGCCCCTCGAGCCTCATGTAGGCTGTGCTGGAAGGAATCAGTGAAGCAAACTGAGGGACATGGGATTTAATTTGGAGAAGCACTTGGTGCTGCTACTTGTAGCCTGTAGATTAGCAAGGGCTTTTCCTCCCTGGGTGAAAAATATCTCTTTTGTGCATTTCACTTCTCTGACCTTGGTTAGGGGACAGTTGCATGGGCAAGTTGAGTGGATGTTATCCCAAGTAAACCTTTCTTTTTCTGGATACCAGATCCAGTGTGTGTTTGGTTTGTGTTTTGTTTTGTTTTTCCATTTGCTCTCTTGGAAGTATGAGGAGGGTGGAAATCCTGGTGCTGCTAATGATAAATGTGAAACTCTAGTGGCTTCCCTGGGGTCTGAATGTCAGCCTTGCTTCACTAGTTTCTGAGCCCCTGAAACATTAGAACTTGAGAAGTAAAATGCCCGTAATCTTTTAGGAGTTAATCAGTCATTAAGCTGTGGTAATACTGACCCTAGCTCCTCTGTGGAATTACTATAAAATCTGCTTTCTGTTTTCTAGGACAAGAAACTGATAAAAGCATTGTTTGACGTGTTGGCACATCCGCAGAACTACTTCAAGTACACAGCCCAAGAGTCAAGAGAGATGTTCCCAAGATCCTTCATTCGGCTGCTGCGCTCTAAAGTTTCCAGATTTTTGAGGCCTTACAAATAGTTGGCACTGTACTTAAAAAAACTAACCAGCCCTGGGCATGCACAGAGGGGTTGTGGTAGGTGGGGCTGCTTTCTGTGTTTTACACACTGGCAGAGAAGCTCCAGGGAAGATTGCCAGCTCCATTCTTGGCAGAGTTTGGCTTTCTCAGCTAATACAAATATTTTGATGAACAGAATTTTGATTCCTTTCCAGATAATACCATTTGGGTACCCATACTTCATGGGTCTTTGAATTGGAGACTGCCCATAATTTCTGTAACTGAATGGTGCCAAGCAGAAGTTTGTAGACATCTGCCCTGTTGCTTCATCAGTAACTCTAAACGCTAATGAAGACAGACAGGCTAAGTAGTGTGGTTTGGGATGAACTCTGGTCTGCCATTAATGCATGTTACCTCAACAAAGCTGCGTTCATGTTTGATCTCACTGAAAGTGAGAATAAGAGTGGTGTCTCTCTTAACTTTTGCTATGCAGGAAATTCAGAGCCAAGATTGTAATAGTTTTAGTCCAAGCCAGTGGGTCTAAGAATCGCACAAGGTGTAATTTTTCTCTGAACTATACGTTGTATGAAGCATATGGAGGAATAAGCAAAGGGTTGACTATTAGCTTGAATGCTCTGGGTCTGGATCACACTGTGTTCATGCTAATGACGTATTGGTTTAAATGGAGTGATACCAGAATAAAACCAGGGCACCACAGTAATGGAAAACAGACCCCGATCCTCTGGACACTTCCACTTTGCGCTGGCTGCACATGTTACAACAGAACAGATCCTTTGCTAAATCCTGGTGCTTTCCCTGTGAATAGGCCTGGGACAGCATGAGACATTGGTTCTTCCAGGTAGTATAAAATTCTGTCCTCTGAGCACCTGCAGTTGAACACACAAGCCCCATTTTAAATGCAGGCTTTGTATAGATTATACACTTGTACATCACCGTTTAAACCTCTATAAGGTTCTTATATGAGCCTCAATCCTTATATTCCTTACCTTGTCTGAGCACCTTGCAATGACTTTGTTGAGCAGAGAAAGGGTGCTTTTCCCGTCTTGCTGGAGAGAAGTAGATGTACAAAAATATTCTTTAACCAGACTGTGGCCACAAGAGTTGTCTATGGCAAATGCTGTTCAAGATTCCCAGCCTCTGTGTCCTTTTCCTCAGGTTGTGTTTCTGATGTGGGAGAAGGCTAGTCTGAAAGGGCCTGTGGGGAGAATTATGTTGATCAGAATGTTGTCTCAGTGCTTTTCTGTCCACACTTACATTACATCACTGTCCTCTGGCCGTGCAAACCATTTCGTCAGTGTAATGTACCTTCTGGGCCTTCTGCCTTGTAGGGAGGTGGCTGCAGTCCCGCTCATTTGGAGGTGGATTTATGGGCTCTATCTTTCAGTCACTGGCAGTGCTGAGTGGTGCAGTGGGTGCCAAGCTTTTTCTGTGTGCCCCTGAGGAAAGGTACTGAAATTTTGCAGTGCAGCCAGGACAAATGCTCCCTTTCCTAGGGTGTGGAGTCAGATCTCCCTGGGTTTCATTGCATTGGTATGTGGTATGTAACTGTTGTATGTGAATAATACTACGTCCACAGTGTGATAGATGAAACCCTCATCAAGAGCCAGGGTCTGAATCTCTTCCCTACACGGCTAGGAGCAAATGAATACTGCCAAATGCAGCCTTGCTGAACTGTCGTGCCGTGGCAGCCCTGTTCTGTGGCCTGTGAGGCGGTGCAGCCTGTCATGTGGTGAGGACACATCTTGGTCATGGTGTGATGGGAGGGAGCAGTGGCCCTAGGCCACGGCTGGGGAGCAGAGCCTCTCAGGGTGGGGTGATGAGACGCTGTGTTCCTCTTTCTACTGCCCTAAAAGAATTGCCATGGTCTGGGTGGAGGAGGGAAATGGCTTGTGTTGCAGCCAAGGGGGAGAACTGTGTCCTAGCTGGCTGCACTGGGGCTCCTGCTCCAGCTGAAGAGCTGCTTGTGGGTTTCTGTGGCAGGGTGGTGAGTGCCCATGCCAGGAACGGGGCTGCCAGGCCTGCAGCAAGGGGAGCAAACAGGCCTGGAGGGGAGGAGGGAGGCAGGGGGGGAATTAGCAGAACAGAGGGGAGGGAACCCAAGTCCTTGTGTGCTCCTGGCTGGTGTGCTTCATCCTGAACGGGGTCCCTGCTGCCTTCGTGGGGAGGGAGGACAGGGGTTATCTGGAAGAAGGTATGAGGCAGTGTGATCAGTGAGAGAAATGGCTAAGGGATGCCAAAACAAGAGGAAGGGTGGTGAGAAAGGCTTGCTACATCTGTGGTGAAGTGTACTGTTGTGGTGAGATCCCGAGAAGGTATTTCAAGATGGTTTCCCTCTGGCTGTACAGCCCCTGCCTCCCTACTGTTCATGGCTTCCCATGCCAGATGCAGTGTGTCAGTGAGTCACAATGAGCCACCAACCATCTATGTGGCAACGGAGCATTTTGAAATGGGTGAGATGCTGCTGTTCTGCTCTGAGCGCACGGGTGAGTTACAGGCCTGCTGGTGGAGCACTGGGAGGAGAGGACCGTGGTGTGCCAGCTTCTGGGCCAAGCCCAGCAGAGTGGCTTTGCTGTGGTCTGTGTGCTCTCTGCCAAGGGAGGCAAGCCAGTTCTTGCTCTGTTCCCTCCCAAGAAGGCTACAGATCTGAACGTTTCTGTTTTGTATTGCTAAGTGACACACAAATCAGAGCGATTGGTTTCAACAAGGGTTCAGGAAAACAAAAGTTGTGAAACATCCAAATATTTTAATTGGTGAAATTGGTCTTTTTTGCTCTGTGTGTGAGTTACTGACTTGAGCTCTGGGTTCATTGCACTGCACCTCCTCTTGGCACACTGTTCTAGCTCTGCACAGCAGCTCTGGGACCAGCATCTCGCCTTTGGTCTGTACAGTGGCTCTCAACTATGCTTCTCTGTTGCCCCTGTGTGCTCAGGCCATCTTCATTGTTGTCTACGGAAGGAGTGTATCAGTGTGGTGTACAGTCCAAGGCTGAGGGGAAAAACCTGCTTTTTCTTGAAGAAGAATCCTTTTTGCTCCACAGCCCTGTTCATTTTCTGCCTAAAAAGTAGATGACTCGGAAGCACTTCTGTTACCCTTGATCTAACATTATGAATCAAAATTTCCCCTTTTACTGTAGATCCTGTGTGTGCAGTAAAAAGTGAAGAGGGAATTTTTGCCATCTTAAATATTGAAAGAATTGATAATTGTTGCAGAATGTTGTAACACTTGGCATTGTATCTTCATAGTGATGGTAGTGGCTCTGTAGAAATTTTAATTTCTACTTTCTGTGTGGTTGTAGACTGATGTTATATTTTGGCAACAAATGATTCAAAAATGTTTAACCTTATAAAACAGGATTTAACTTTTGAAATAATAACTAGCGTTAACTGGATGACAATGTCACCTATGTGAGATAAGCATAAGGATCTTTTTCATGACTGTAAATTAATGTAAAATGTTTCAGACTGTTCCTCTTAATAAGAGAAATAAACCAGTGAACTTTTAGTTGCATGAAAACCTTGGGTAATATTTTTAGTTGTCTTTGCTGTGCTAAATAATAGTTTTGTGACAAAATTAATGGTTGTGTAGCAAGTTACTGCACATCAGATGGACTTTACCCTGTGAACATCTGCTTACCATAGCGTTCTGTTTCATGTAATATATTATTTGCCTGCATCTATACCCATAAAGATACAATTCCTCATATATTTAGTCATGCACATATTTCTGGCTACTATAATACCAGAATTATCCTGGTATTAATTCTAATAATTATGCTAAAAACGTCTCCTGTATGACAAGCTGGAGTCAGTTGGCCTGTTCTAACCAGCTGTATGAAGACAGAATAAACTACTTAAACTACTTAAAGTACTCCAAAGTATTTTATTACTTTGTAGATTAATCTGATTTTTTGCTAAAAAAATAAACCTTAAACCCCCTTGTTTAAACTTAAAAATAATGGAAAAAACCCCAACAAAACAAAACAACAAGGTGAAAACCCCTGTTAAGACACAAGTTCCTGGAATATTTTTAAGATTACACCACAGTTTCATCAGAGCTTTTCATTAAATCCACTGACTTAAATTATTTTTTAATTCTAAGAAATTAAGTCATAGGAAATTATAAATTAGTTGATCTATAATAATTTTTAATACTGTTTTCCTGTATTTGTTTCTGATATTATTAGTTTTGGTCAATTTATCAAACTTTTATAAAAATAATTCCAATATCTTCTCCTTCATTTATTCAGTTGTTTGACCCTTAGCTTCCTTTGATCACAGTGACAAGGACTGATTTGTATGAAACTGCATGTAGCCATCCAGGTTCATTTGGTGCAGTTTTGGAAGATACAGCTGTATAATTCAGCTGTTAGCTGTAGAAAGCTGACATCAGTTTACATGTAGAAGACAGTAAAGTAAATGAAATACTGGAATATAGAGGTCATGGAAAAGTATGATGACTACAGACTGATCACAGCAGAAAACTCTGTTATTCAAATATTCTTCCTGATATTGTGAATACTGCCACCTGCTAGATTGCAGTGATGGACACATGGTACCCTCCAGGACAGGGAATGTCAATATGTGTTATCTTGTGAACTCCCAGAAGAGCAGGAGCTGAAATTCTGACTGGGACCTTTGGGTGTTTATGTAAGAGAAATAAGTAATAGCAGAATATAGAGAGCAAGACTTGAAGCTTATTTAAATCCAAGGAATCAGAAGAGGTCTGATGTGGGTAAGCAGGAAGGAATGGTATTACAATAATCCTTGGGAACAGAATGCAAGGATAGTGGCCCACAAATATTTCTGAATTAAATTTAAATGCAAATGCTTTTTCTATCATGCATATAGATGACATCCTGTAAATGCAGTAGATGCTGAATGTAAAACCTGTCACAACTAAAATGTACGTATACTTCCTATCTTCCTTTTTGCTCCATTCAAACTGTGTTTGGGCAAGGCTGCTGCTGGAGGAGACAAATGAGTACTTCTTAAAGAACTTGAGCCAAATTCAGGGCTGGTACAAGTAGGTTTGTTTCTAGGTGCTCCTGGAACCAGCCTGTCCTACAACACATCTTGCTACTGCCCATTTAGTTTTGCTCATAGGCAGATTTTCACTCTCTGTTGTGGAGCTCTGCTTTCTGCAATGTATATTCTGTTGTCACTGTAGAACACCCATGAGCAGTGATGCAAATGTAGCACCTGTGGGGAAAACAGGAGGAGTTAGAGTGTTCAAGGGACAGATTCCACTCTCAAAGGTAAGTTCTTCTAGTTTATCTCCAAGTCAGTGCAAATTATGTGTGACTTTCTGCATATTGCTCTCTTAAGCTACCTTATTAAGCCACTTTAAGTGTTAAAAAAAAAAATCTTTCACTGTTTAAATATATAGTGCAGCTGTGGGTCTGATCTAACAGATTTTGAAGAGTAATAAATTTTTTTGAAGTCCATGAAGTAAAGCCTATTTAGTACACAATGAAAAAAATAGGTCAGAAAAGATGACTTTAAGTCTTTTTCCTTATTGAACGTGTCTATAAACTCCCTCACACTGGCTAGCTGCTAAAGTTGATCTAATGCAACTGAAGCCTGCTTTTTTTCACTGGGAAGTTTATTCAGTAGGCAATGTAGACTTACAAACCTGGGTATTAATCATGTGCCATGAAATTTCCCACCTGTGATGATTCTGGGCATCAGGAAATAAGGGGTTCATAGGTTTAAGGAAAGAAAAAGTTGTGCTGGAAGCTGAAACATTCTGAAGTGGTCACTTGAGATGCAATTTGTTGTTTAGTAGTTCAAGAGTTTCATGTTATACCAAGAACACTACAAACATCCATGAAACATTTATGTACAACGCAAGGTTATTCTTGACTAGGTTTAGAGAAAGCTTCATCTTCTGTGCCTGGATCTAATATAGCAGTGGTAGCCTGAATGGTTTTTGTGCCTTCTTTCCCGCTTGCTGTGCTAGAAGAGATAGAATGAAATACTAAGCATGGACAGGAGCCTTGATGCGAGTTGGATAGAGAATTATCTGGAAATAAGTTCAGGAGATGGAGAAGTATAGAGGTATGTTAAATACACCTATGTATGTGTGTCTGTATATGTATTATGCATGATTTGACAATAAGATAGCCATGTGTGCAATGACTGTCATGAAAGGAGAATGCCAAAAATACAGTTCTTGAGCAGAAAAAAAAAGAGTGAAGGTTTTAAAAAAGCAGCAAGCTGACGCAGTATGTAAAACCAGGAGGAGTGGGATGCCAGGCAGGGTGGGCGCAGCGGGCACTGTGTGTGGGTGCCTGGTGGGGTGCACTTGCTGGAGGCACTGCCTCTGGTTCCTTCTGTGCCTGCCCAGGCCTCCCCTTGCCCTTTTTGGGGGCAGCCACCCACAGTGCAACAATGAGGGTCTTTTCTTCCCACAGCCCTCTCAGCGGGCTGTTGTCTTGGGGTGACCCAGGGTGCCCTGCGTGAGCATGGCAGGACTGGCTGGCCTGGAAGGGCTCCCTCAGGGGCTGCTGGAGGACCTGCAAGACTGGATATGTCTTATTTGCAGTTTTCTGTGTTCATCTACATGCCTCAAAAACAGCAGGAAAGAGTTGGGGGTTAAGCAAAAGAGCAAATGAGGCTTCAGACACACCTCACATTTGCATTTGGAGGTACCAAAATTCCTTTAGTTGTGCACTATTTGCTGTCAATGCGGTGCAGCAGGGAGCTACAGAGTTTGCCCTGGATTTAGAGCCAGAGGTTAGGAGTTGCTTGTCACTGCGTTAGCACTAGCATCTGCCTCACACACTCTTTGTGACCAGGCTCTGTAGCTACATGTGTCCTGTCACTAGTTGGAAGACCTGTGGCAAAATGCCAGCTCAACTCACTTCTGGAGGTGCTGCCTGGAGTAAAACCCAGCCATGGATAGCAGTTTAGAGTAAAAGAGGGGATCATGATTTTTCAGGGGTTTAATGTGGAAATTAAGAAAGCACTTCAGAAAACTGGGAATTCAGCATCTCTGTGTCCAGCAAACAAGCCTGTCTGTGACACAACCCTGTTCATGAACTTGGGTGGCCCCCAGTTTGCTGTTACTGATGTAGTGCTGGTGAGAGGGGCTGTGTGGAAAAGCTGAGAGGTACCAGTTATTAAAAACAGGGCTGTCAGAAAAGTGCTCAGGGGGCCTGTCTGGCTTACATAGCACAACTATTGCGCCCCAGCTCCCGTAGGTGCTAATTCTCTCAGCAAACTTACAAAAATAAAACCCTGAAAAGGCTCATCCATGCTGAGAACAGCAACTTCATTCAGTGGAAGAAGGAAGCTTAGCTCTAGGAACTGAACGCTTAACACTGCAAGCATTGCTGTCTTCCTCGGCTAGTCCAGAAAGCCCCTCAGCCAGTGCCTGTGGTGTGAGGTGAACACAGTAGTGCTGAAATAAGCACATTACAAATACCCGTCCCAGCTCTGTGCAGGACACATGTCCAACTTGACCATTTGCTCTTGGAGTGGATAACAAAGGCCCGTAGCTCTCTGTCCCAGCAGGATGTGTTTTCACATGCATTAATGGAGAAGTAAAATCTGATGCAGAAGATGGTCTGGTTTACGGATGCTGCGGGCACATGCTCTGGCACACCTTCATGTAAGATGCTAGAGCCTCGTCCCTCCTTCCGACACCTCTCAGGGTCCATTCTTGCCTGGTATTTTGGGGAGGGGCTCAAGTAAAGACATTTTTGAGGATTTGGGGAGCTGTGATAACGAGGCGTAGGTCATGGTGGCCTCCATGAAGCTGCTGTTCCTGGGGGAACCTGGCAGATGGCAACTCCCTGTTACCTGCTCTGGTTGTGCTGCCTGTGCCACAGGGCTCAGGGCTGTGCCAAGGCACCATCCGCAGGGCTCCCCACGAGAGGGCAGCATGTGGCCCTAAGAGAGGAAAGAAAAGCTGTTAAAAGCCCTGCTGACAAACAGCAGTAGGTTTTGAGTTAGGTCTTCAGTAGCAGGAGGCCTGAAACAAACAGTCTGCTGAAACTTGGGGGCTTTGTTAACACCACGGCTCATGGTGTGCTTCAGTCTCCCTGCACAGCTGTGTGAATGTACTGAGGAAAAGCATCTTGCTGTCTTGGGTTGGCTTCAGCAGCTTTAGTGAAATCTGAAGGAGTATTTCCCAGTCCACTGGCAACTCTCTACAGGGCATGTGTTCCAAGGAGTGAAATATTCCTCTGGGTAGCTGTAGCAGGAGCTCCAGGCAGTTTTTCTGAGGGCATTGGCACTTTTAGCCAAAATACACAATCCAGATTTTCTTTTTTTTTAGCAGCTCTTGGTCCCCACCACTGCCTCTGATCAATCTTTTTGAAGAAGAGTGAGTGATTTTGTAAATGACCTTATTTTGTAAATGACCATTATTCTATTTTTTTACAAAACGGAAATATGAAAGACACATGATGTTGGGCCAGATATTGCTACCTCTTCAGATTGCAGTGGGAGGACACCCTCTTCTGAACTGAATTCTGACCATCGGTCAGTGCCATTCCCCCTTCTTTTCCAAATTACTAGCGAGGAAATGTGCAGGTTGCAAGTTGGTGATTTCCAGGCAGGATAAACCTCAAAGGAAGCTGGAGGAAATGGGCTGTGAATGGGTAACTTCAGTTGCTGTTATTTAGTTCTGAGAACAGTGAGTGATTCTGGCACTCTGCCTGACCCCATCCCTCTCCTGACTCAGTTCTTATAGATGTCAATAATGGACTCTGAACATTTGTCTTTAGAAATAAAATTATGTGTATAATCAGCTACTGATTTCCTCCATTGTTTCAGGAGAGGTTGCTCAGCTTGATCACAGCTTGACTCCTATCAGTGGCTGGACAGATGATCGTGCAGTAGATTATACCCAAGGTAGGGCAGAAACACCTCAAAGCACAGGTAATCAATAGCACCGTGTGTTTCATCGTTCCTACCAGCAGTGCACATGCTCCCACTCTCCTGGGAGAGCTGGCTTCCTTTTTAGACATAGTGTGAGCTAAAGTATCTTTCAGCTGACTAGACTTGAAGGTGGAGATATTTAACCAAACCACAACATGGCAAACACAACCTCTGTGTTAGGAGAGTTACATTGAAGTACTGTTGACGATTCTGTGCATTGGCAAATATTAGCACTGAGTATCCAGTAACATGTCTCACTAAATCTTACCCGTTATGAGTTGCTGCAGTTTTGCATGTGCCGTGTGGAGGGGGATACAATGGTAGCTCACTTACATTTGCACCACTTGAGAGTGTTGGAGTCTTGGCTTCATAAAATAAACATAAGCGCTCCACAGAGGTGAGAGATCCTGTGTTTGACTATGGTGACCTCCTCTCTAATGTTGATGTAAATCATATTTTTATCTTAAATGGATACTGTAAAATATCTTAGGCTCAGATTTTGATTTCTCTTAAAGGTCCTAAATAAAGATATTTAGATAGATTCAACAAACTCAGGATTTGAATGCTTTAAGTTCCTTTTTTTTTTTTTTTTTTTTTTTTTTTTAACTTAAAGCATTCAAATCCTGAGTTCATTGAATATTGGTCTGTTGAGAAACCAGAGCAACTTGATAAAGAACCTGTACAAAACAACCGATGACCTCTTCCTCTCCTCTGAAAGAGGGGTGCAAAGCTGTCTTAGCCCTGAGCTCCATCAGAAGGTGGACATAGTTGTCAAATGAAAACCCTCTATGAATACTCCTTTAACTGGTAGAAGCAGAAGAGGTTCACAGTCAGTCTTTTAAAAAGTATAGTAAGAATGTTGTTCCTTGGTGAATCCCACATTGGCACGAGTTGAAGTAAGCACCTGTTCTCAGGGCTTTTGCAGAAGAGCTGGGAAATTCCAATTCTGTTCAACTTGCTTACTTCATCACTAGAGATACTCTGTTATTTTTGTCACCATCACCTGGTAAACTGGGTAGGCTATACAGGAACCTTTCAAAAGGCAATACTGTTTCAGAGCTGACCTGTACTACTCCTGTTCTAGAAACAAAGTGATCTTTTTTTTGCTTGGTTTTAAATTATGTTCTGAGATTTGTGTTCTCCAGGAGGTAAATGTCAGAGTTTGCCTGAGGAATTCCCACTCCCTCTCCCCGAGTACTGCTATTCAGGAATCGTACCACTCCAAAGCATCTGGAATGAGAAATACCTTTGCAGTGGATTTATACTTGGGCAGAGGAAAGTTCTCTAGCTAGAAAGCAAGCTTTTAAATGGTTTGCATAACTCCTTTCAGGACTAAGAGTTCCCCCCTGTGGCAAGGAGCTTTCAAATATCTGTGCTTCACTGTGCCTGGACGCTTCAGTGCCAGCTCTAAACTTGTCACCCAGAGCTAAGAGATTTAAAAGATCCTTTCTGCTGTATAAGCTGCCATATTTTTCTTATCTTGTTCCTGCTTGGGCTTTCTTTGTTTACTCTCATCCCCAGTTCAAGTTTCAGCAATGACTTCAGTCGTTGTCATTGCGTGGTGACGGCAGAGTGCTGAGTCTGTGGCTTCACACACTCTCACAGTGCAACATCTTTTACCCTGGAGCCAGTGTGCATTTCACGCTGATGAAGACACTGGGTTATGGGGAAGATAACCCCGGACATTGCCATCTTGGCTAACAGGCACCTTTTTAGATCCCAGTGGAAAATGATGTGATACGGTCTTCTCCTGGCCCATTGTGGGCACCTGCCCATGATGCCAGTTGTTTCTGAGAATAATTTATTAGTTTGAAAAGAAAGTACAAGGGAGAAAATGACAGCCTATTGTTCCACGTTCGCAGCAAGTGATGGGGTAAATACTTAAAACTTGTTGCTGTCAAATTAGGATCAGGTTAGTAAACTACTTCCATGGCTGTAGCTAGGCATGGATGTCATTGTGGGCATCACGTACCCCTGCTAATGTTCAAGGTGCTGACTCAAGGAAGAATTTGGCCAGCTGCCTTATGATTAATTAGCCCCACAGATCTAAAAGCAAACACAGATCTCCTAAATTTCCCAGGGTAATGTATGCATTAAGCATGAAAAGTTTTCACTTCAGTACTGTTGCTCTAACAAATATCCCATGTGATTTTTGTGTCCATACTGATATTTTGTGTACTAAGGACTGACTTTTCACCGTGCTAGGAAGGAGGAGCTTTGCCCAGAGAGCCATCTGCTTATAATCCCCATTCAGCAAAGCATTTAAGCAGGTACTTAAGTGCGTTTGTGGATAGAAATGAATTGTTATATTGGAGTATTTAGACCAAGAATGGACTCCTTTGTGTCCACAAAACACTGAAAGATTGCTAGCTGCTAGCATAAGTGGGGCTTTGTAATGGGTGCTGTGCAGAGTCTTTGTCCCTTAGGCTGAAGAAAGTGAGAAAATTGCTGAGGAGGCAAGGAAAATATGTGGGGGTGAAAACAATGGCATATCTCTGTTGGAGCAAATTCGGTGCACGGGTGTCTTAGATACTCTGCTTTTAAGTGTCATTAGTCCAATGGCTAATGACACTGAAAGCATCTCGCAGTTTCCTTGATGTGGGGAGTCCACAACCCCTTTGTCAGGGACGGCTGTAACTATTTCAAGAAGTCAACAGGAGTAGACTCAGCAAAATTATGCAGCAGCCTTGTGGGGAGGTTGCTGTTCAGCCCAGCATGCCCCTTAGGTGCCGTCTAAGCTCCGGCTTTTTACAATTTGTTGTCAAGCTCTACTGTGTCCAGGTGCCCTGAGCTGGGTCTGTGAAGCGACTCTGAACTGAGAGACTCTATTGCACAACGTCTTCCATTGACTCTAGGATGAACCAGGGCATCCCAACCACGTCGCTTGATTGTAAATGTGGTCTTTGTGATCTTTTTCATTGCAGAACCCAGCTGCGAGACTTTGTTTCCTGGGTCTCCCTGCCCTCTCCTACCCCTCAGAGCCAGCCCTGTGCCTTTCGGGGAGCAACAACAGGCTCCCTGTTATTTCTTAGCAGTTCCTGCTGGACTGATATAGGACCCGATGTGAAGAAGAGCAGCGCCCTCTTCCTCCTGCCTTTCTGAGCTCAGAAACGTCGAGCAGCAGCAGCATTCCTGCATGCCCAGCTCTGCTGCCCCTCGGTCTCTGGGTGTCAGGCTTCTGGGAAGTTAAAAAAGGAGTGCGAAAATTATGTTTGTGTAGTGTGAAATGACTCGCGCTGTTTTAGCCTTAACAAGATCCCTCCTATATCTTTAATGGCCTGAATGTAAAATTTACGGTGTGGAATGCCCCAGCAGCAGAGGAAGCCTTCAGCACACAAGCTGCCTTTTGCAGGACAGGAGGAGAAGTGAAATCCCCTGAGGTCTGGAACTCTGAATGATGTAGTTATGGTTGGCACTTTGGATATATGTGTAGCTTGCTTCAAAATAAATATTTGCAGTTCAACTTTAGCACACATGTGGGAGGATGAGAACTAGTATGTATTAATGTTTCTTACAATTAATCATTTTGAAAATCTTATACTGGAATAATCTTATTATTGGACGAAATAAGCAGAGGTTACTGTGGATACATACCGGGGAGAAACATCACCTGCACTCTACGTACAGCATTTCCTGCCCACCTGCCCAGGTGGAGTTCCTGAAGAAAGCCATGTAAGGGACATTTTGGGAGAGAAAGAGGTACACGTTTGTCGTTTTGCTTGAGAGGAAAGTTCCCTGGTGTTTTCAGCTCCATGGAAGGCTCTGAAAGGCCCAGGGGCCCTGTCTGCGCTTGTGTGTGCAGCTGGTTTCATAGCAGCAACACCTTCTGAGCTGTGCTCGGATCTTGTCTTTGAGGAAAACAGCTAGTGAGTGATGCTGGGGGCATGATCAGCCCCATTTTCCCCTACATGTGAACGGAAGTGGTGCAATTCAGCGCACAGCAGCAACTGTTACCTCTGCTAAGGGCTGTGGCCATTCCTGATGGTTCTATGATGTGGAGGTCAGGGAAGGCCAGGCTTTCTGTCCCTGACACCAGCCACCATGTGTATTGTCCTCTTATCCTTTCCTCAGTGCTTGACAAGTCACCTGCCAGCTTTTCTCCCTTTCCCCTTGGCACCCTGTCCCAAATCCCCCACCTGCCCCTTTGCTCTACATGGAACCCACAGCTGCTTCCCTGGCTCACATGGGACCTGGAAGGGGCCCAGCCTGGTTTCCCAGTGCAGCACAGTTACCAGCACAGCTTTGCAAGCTCCAGAGGCAGGACCTGTTCTTATGCTCCATCAACCACAAAGAGCTCCTAGGCAGCAGCTGGCTGTCACTGAGGTATGCGGTAGAAGATGCTAGGAAGTGTACCATTTGTTTCCCTGACCAATTCCTCCTGTGCTTTTATTTTTTTTAGAAATACATTTCAGCCTCTCTAAACCAGGAAAAATAAAGGTAAGGGAGCAAGCAAGACTTGCCATTTTAATCGCTCCGTTTGACGCATGCATTTTTTGTGTTCCTGAAACTATTGTCGACCTGTTGTCTCCATATATGAAGAGAACTAAACAGATAAATTCGGTTCGGTCTCCTATGACAAGCTGCACAATGTCTGATTCCTCTCCTGGCATCATCAGTGCTCTGCTCCGTGCCTGCTGCCACCAGCTCATGCACTGCACAGAACATGCACAGGGGGACAGGAGGATGGAGCTGCACCCAGGGTAAATAGAGGGAGCTGCCCTGGGAACAGTTGACTTCGTGAAGTGCTCCTGCTTGTGATGGGGCCTGCATCCCAGCCCAGGAGGCCCTTTCTCTTGGTCAGCACTGGAAACGCGGTGTGTGTGGAGTTACTGAACAAAATGGGCCACATCTCGGGAATCTCAACCTGCTTCTACCTTTGTATGTTGTAGGATTTCTCTAGCTCTATCTATAGTCTTTCTCTTGCTACAAATGATTAAGAAGCTCACTAAACCCTTCAGGATTTCTGTATCCAACCTTTTTTAGACAAACACTGTTTTCTAGTCTCTAAATTATTCCAGTTATTTGCCTGAATATGCTAGAGCTGACCCTTACATATCCTGCATTGATGGACAGAATAAGTTATTTTTCCACATCAATTCAATTATTGTGGTTTCTTTTTCTTGAGCTCTTCACAATCTTCCCTCTGGAAACTGACTCTTTCTCTAAAGTATTCACTTTGTCCTTGGGTAAATTATTCTTTCTGGGACCCTTGTCTGCTGCTGCTTCTGTTTCTGTTAAATTATACCACTATGCCCTTTCTTCTGAGTTTTCTGGGGCATCTCTGCATCTCTTCAGGATATGGCAACCACTAACAAATCACTTCTTTTTAAGGAAAGATGAGAAATCAAAGAAAAGAAAAAAATAAAAGGACTGACCCACTTCCTGCTTTGCCTGCTGCTGCTTCCCTTTTCATCAAGAGAAGAGATGAAATGGGGGTGTGAACAAAACTCCACAGCTCTTCTTTCCTTATTCTGATTAAGTTGCAACTGTGACTGGTACTAGGCCAGGATAAATCAGCTGTAAATGGGGGTATGAAATTGCTGGGGTTTAGCTCAGTCAGTTTACTCACGTGTGAAGCAAATTGTGTTAGCAGGCAGGACCTGTGCTGCTTCGTCTTCTGTGCAGGGTGGCTAAAAAGCTCCTGAATGTGGCATGTCCTCTCCCCTCCCTCCAAGGGCCCTTGTGCTGCTCTTCGGCGCTGCCTTCCCCTGTCCCCAGCTGTCACGGCAAAGGGCATGTTGGAAAGGCCAGGGAGAGCAGCATTTCCCTCTGTTTTCTGTTTGCAGAGAGTGTGGAAACTCTGGTCGAAAGTACCCCTGTCCTTGGCTTTGCTGGGCCAACAGATGCCCTGGGCATGCCCATGTGGCAGCTTTGCTGGTAGCTGCTGGGGCCATCTGCCTCTGATTTCTACCACGTGCTGCCCGTCCGTGCTGGCAGCGATGGGCATCCTGGCCTTGTGGCAGAGCCAGCCTGTGCTGGAGGGCAGGGCCAGTCCCCCTGGGCTGCAGGGGTTCTCTTGATCGCAGCCTTGTGAAGCCACTTTTTGACATCAGCCTTGATGTTATACTGTGCAGGGAGCTGTGTGTGCTGCTCTGGTGTCAGGAAGGAGCAAGACAGGTGGCTTTGTCCCTTGGGGCTGTTCTTGAGTGAGGGGCAATGGTCACACACAGACCCATCTCCAGTGAATGGATGGGAATTCTGCTGAAATGTGCCCCTATTTAGACACATCATACAGGGCGGGGAGCAATACCCCTGGGTAATCTGTCACAAACAAATGACCAACTCAGGAGTTAACCACTGGGTTCAAAGTATCCAAACTGGGTCCCTATTTCTGTGTGGATCCTGAGTAATTTGAGCAGACGATTTGCTGCTCCTTCCACTTTCCCAGGATTAAAAATCAAGAGGGGAATTAAGGTCTTTATCTCATTTATTACTCTTGAGCACTGGGCAAATTTTCTTCTGATCTGTTGGCACAAGGTAGGGCTCAGGCAAAATGCTTGTTTGTTGAATTAAAACGCAGGCTGCAGTCTTGGAGCTGTAGAGTGAGGGGGACTTTTCATGCTCTACGTCCTCTCGCAGCTTTACTCCTCTTGCTGTAAGCCAGAGCTGACTGGGCATTTGCTAGTATGCCAGGCAGGGTGCCACTCCTCCACAGAGCTTTTATATTAAAAATTGTCTCCTGGTTTCAGTGGCAGTCCTCCTGCTTTTTTCTGTGCCTCCTTGCCTTTGGGAGAGTGCAGATGTAGTCATATGTCTTTATTTAAAGAGTTGGATAAGTGCCAAATAGCTCCCAAGGTGAAAAATAAGGTGCTTTTATCCTCTTGGGCATGTTTGCCTGTACTGGAACAATGGTCCTGTCATGTAATGAGTCGAGTCAGCGCAGGGAGAAAAAATTATATCCCCCTTCAGTCTGTCAGCCCTGTTATCCTTCTGCACGCTGACACATTCACTGAGCTCAGGCTGGCTCACGCGTAATGGCCTTTATGTGAGGCGGTGAAGCAATGGGTATGGGTTTTATTGTATTCTGCAGTCTCATCTCTTTTTTTTTTTTTTTTTTTCCCCCTCTCTACCAGGTCATATGAGGAGGGACTGAACACATTCAGTCTGGCCATGGCTGCAGATGTCAGATGTATAAGTTTGCATGCAGAGCATTGCCACTTTGGCATCGTGGCAGCAGCTGGCATCAGCCCTGCTCGGTGTTAGCACTGCTCCTCATGTGAGGAGTTGGGGCCACAGGGTGCTGGTGGTGCGAGCATGGCTGTCAGAGACCCTTCTGCAAAGGGGCTGCTCTCAGCCTTCAGCGCCCTCACGTTAACTAAGTTTTATGTTTAAAATGTGCCAAGATAAAGAAATAGATGGTTAGTTCTGTGCCAAGGTGAGAGAACAGGGCTGGCTGCAGCTCTCAGGTGCTGGGGGCCAGATCCTGCCTGGCCCCTGCCCCGCTCAGGGCTTCACAGCAGTCTGCAAGGGAGGGAAGAAGGAGAAACTGTGGTGCTGTGGTTTAAAGCAACTCTGCCTGCTTGGTATTTTCATCACTTTGATTTATTTTTTTTCAATACATCTCAGTTGCTGTAAGGGGAATGTCTTTCCCTGGCTGCATTCAGGGGAACCCCTCTTTTTCCTCTCTCTCCTCCACATTACTTTGGGTCTCTTTCTGCAGTATTTTTCCCTGGCTTCCCCTGTCCCTTTGCTGTCAGAGACAGGAATGTTTCCCTGAAGCGGGCCAAAAGCTGATGATGTCTTGGTGAGTGGAAGGTGTGATTCCAGGCTGCATTAGTGGGGGAAAGCAAAGTGGGGTCAGCACCCCAGGTCCTACCAAAGGTTAGGAGTGCCCTGGAAGTCAGGCTTGGCGTAAATCTTGGGCCAAGCTCTGCTTTTCTCATGCTTTATCTAGCACATCTAAGGTCCCTGTTAGTTTAACAAGAATCAAACCCATGTGGGGTGTTTCTGGATCTGTACTGTCTCTCTGAGGCAGAGCTGCATCATCTTCTCCTGCACCTATTCCTTGCAACAAATTACTTGGAAAGCAGGTTCAGGTAAGTACCTGCTGCTCCAGCTGTGCTGCTGAAAGTGTGTGGGTCCTTCTGGGGAAAAAAAAAAAAAGGAATAAAAAATGTTTCTTTCTGGTGAGAGGTGATACATCACTTAAAAACTCATTATTGTAGTGAGAGAAACCCACATGGTCTGTGAGTCCTGTTAAGAAAATCCTCTTCCCTAACAATTATATCAATCAGTCGTTATAGTATTAAAGTGCATTAAGTTTATGAATGTGTATTAGTTCACGTTATACACTGTAATGTGATGAGGTAGTGGAATTTTACTGGAGACTTTGGTATTATTCATGTTTAAGTAAAACAAGTTAAAGGACAGCCCGACCCCAGAAATAAGGACTTTGCTTCTTGGAAGCCTAGAGCTGCCAATGAAGGAGAAAGGATAGCCCTGGACAACCAAGGTAACACCAGCATCCTCACCCTCTAACATGTCTTTGAAACCCTCCCAGAGTCATCTGGCATCAGAGATAAGGAGCTATAGCAAGACAGACTCCAGCGACGTCTGGATCAATAGACAAGTAGCCAGAATGCTGCAAAACTATAGTTGCTTTGCAAAGTTTTACTCTGACTAGTAATCAGTAGTGTGGATGCTAGTGATTAGTCAAATTGTGCTGCACCTGAACACTGATGGGTATAGGAACCCTGTGTAAAACCACATTTGGTGTGCCCCAATTTGGCTGGGACAATTTTCATGACAGTCCTTACCCTTTCTGGGGACTTGAGTAGATGCAGATGGGTGCCTGCAATGCTTCGGTGATCTAGAGTGGCATCCGGAGCCTGCCCTAACCCCCCTGGCCCCGGGCATAAGGTAGCAAACCTCAACATGGCCAGTTGCATGGTCCCAGCCCCGTGGGGCAGCGGCATCCAGGACCTCCTGGGAGCTGGGTAGCCATCACCTGCCGTGACACTCCGGACTTCCTATCCAGGCCAAAAAAAGCCGTGCCTGCAGAGCTTGGCTGGGAGGTGCGCTGGCTCCCGGGGCTGTTTCCAGCTCTCGAAGTCCCCCAGCAGCCTCACGGGCAGAAAAGAGAGAGCCGGGGCACTGTGCTGATGCTCTGGCGCTCCCTTTTCTGCCCTTGAGGCTGCTGGGGGGCTTTGAGAGCCGTCGGATGCCTGCAGCTAATCTCGCTTTCAGGAGAGGCAGTGAGGAGGAACAGTGCTGATTTATTCCCTTAGACGGAGCCTGAGCTCACCCGCCGTTGTTTGTGCAGCGTATTACGATGTGCCCAACCCCTCCCTTACTCGGCGGTGCTGGCTGGAGTACCTGCCGGTCTCCAGACGTCACCAGGCTCCGGTTATAAAGCGCAGGCGATAGAGCATCTCTCCGGCTCCATCCCTCCGAGAGGCGCATCTTTGAGAAGCGAGCTGTACGCAGGTGGAAAGATGTTTTACTCAGGTATCCTGACAGAACCGAGTAGAAAAGAAGTGGAGATAAGGGAAGCAGCATCTCTCCGCCAGCAGAGGAGGATGAAGCAGGCGGTTCAGTTTATTCACAAGGATTCTGCAGATCTCCTCCCTCTGGATGGGCTGAAGAAGCTGGGGACTTCAAAAGATACTGTAAGGCTTTATTGTGTTTATTGGAAGGAGACTTAAGAACCTTGTAGGGCAGGGTCTATTTTTTTGTTTGTGCCAGGAGAAGTTGGTTGTTTGTGGAAATTGATTTTAAAAATAAGGCTTTTGTATGTAAAAGAAAAGGAGTAGAAATACAATGCTGGTTATCACTAGGGTTGCTTTTTGCTAGTAGGTGCTTTCAGATGCCTGGCACTTAGTTCTGAAAGCTTTTGATTATTTTTTTTTTATATTTACATGAAAATGGGATATTGTTTTCAGTAAAAAAATCCCCTGAATCAGAATAAATCAAAATGGCTTCATATAATACATACATATAGACACATATGTTTGTCTGTGCATATATACACACAACATATAATCATGAAAGATTCAGTGAAGTGCAGTCACTAGTACTTCAAAATATAAAACTGCCAAGATTACCCTTTGATAAAGGCATATGCATATGGGGTTATTAAAATGAAGATATATAATTCTAGGTTTCAAATATTTACATATGCAATGATCTGTGTGATCCTGTAGCTGACATACAATATTATTCATTGTGTCCAGGGACTGGAGAGCATTTCTAAATTCTAATGTGCACAAACGTTTGAGCTTTCTCTAATGGGAAATTACATTTAAATGTAACATCAAAAGTTCTGATATAAGGAGCAAAACCTAGAAAATATATACTACCGAGGAACGCTCCTTTACTATTTTTTGCCCAATTGTTGCAAAATTCTTGCACCTTGTAACACACAGTATTTGTTTTTTTCAATGCTTGGTACAGGTTCATTGAAAAAGGTGAATCTTTTTCTTTTTAGTGGGGTAGTTTTGTTCTGTCAGAGCTTTCCTGCTCAGCTGGGTTAGGCTTGACTCTGCCTGGCTCAGGTAAGTGGAATGAGTTGGCGGTTCTCTGCAATGCGCATGGAGGTGATTTTTTTTGACATCCCAAATGTTTTGCAGTTGTAGGGAGTGAAGCTCCTGCCCAGGGAAAGGCTCAGAAGGAGCTGTTCTGGTCAGCATTGAACGGCAGCTCTCCATCAGGGAGCTACAAACTGCCTTTCAGAGTGTGATGGTGGTGTTATTACTATTTGCAGAGTGTAAATAATGTGTCATGGCTCAGTGACCCACAGTGTGCAGGGCTGAGACCCTGATGACAGGGGTTTCTGCTCTGCCCAGGCGAGAGGCAACAGGTAGCAGGAGCCAGGGGCACTGAGCACTGAAGCCCTTGTCCCTGCAGCAGCAAGGACCAGGTTTGGCCCTGGTGCTAGGGCAGAGCATGGGGCCCCTTGCCATGGCTCTGGTCACAGAAACCACCAGACGTTTTCTCCCTGATCCTGTGCCTGTGCAGGCTGAGCCACACTTCTCTCCTGCTGTACCACGGCCCCTGCAAGGAGGGTCTGCATGGGAGCGCTCTCTCCAGGGATGTGCCGAAGCCCTGGGACAGTCCACAGCTCCTGATCCTCTCCAAGGACAAAAAGGAGGTTTGACATGGCAGATACGTGCTGCCTGCCCTGGCTACCCTGGCTGTGGTAGGTCTCCGGCTGGGGTGAGAACTGAGCTGGTATGGGCCACCCCACTGCAAAACCATCTTGTCCCCATGCCACAGCCAGGGCTGATGGGACAGTGGGCACATGTGGCCAGGGCTCACCTTGGCCACAGCCTCCTGCCCCATAGGATGTATGGGGAGTCCCCAAAGCGACAGGACTGGCATGTGCTTAGGCCCATTCTCACAGCTGCAGAGAAGATGCCTTGAATTTCAGAGTTGTTGCAGTGGGTCATGTTGCAGAGAAGCAACACTGCCAGCACCACCATGCTCACATAGCACGTGGCTGGGACAGCAGTGAACATTGCTTCAAGAGAACCCACTGTGTCTCCTTGGTGCTGTGGCTGCCTGCATGTCACAAAACTTGTCCCAGAAGGAGCGTGACATCGTGTGTCTCTGAGACTGGAGAAGCACCAAGAGCCTCTGAAATGTGGGACCCCCACCTTGACATGGCCCCAGACCAAGAGGTCCAGGTCCAGAGGGGTTGAGCAACACAGTCAAGCAGCCCAGGGCATCGGGAGTCTTTGCCCAGGGTGTTTGCACACCTTTTGTGTGGATAACTGCGCGTGTCCTAACAAAGCAGCACATTTTCCTGTCTAAAGCTGCATGAAAGCTGTGGTGACATGGGTGGAAGGGCTTTTGATGTGACCGGTGTTATTAATGCAGGGTTTCCCATGGGGGTTTTCCAACGGCCTCAGTAGGAGAAGAGAGAAGGTAACAGCTCCCCAGAGATGGGGACAGGTCGTGAGGACAGACCCTGTCTGCCAGGGTGACAGTTGCCAGTGACCACTCTGATTCTGGGGAGAAATCCCCTTCCTTTGGCTGCAGTGCAGGGGGTGCTATGCACAGTGAGGCAGCAGCAGATCACCAGGGCAGGTTGCTGGCATCCCCCAGCTTGTGTCTTGTTACTCGGCTCCTGAAGCATCTCTCATGGTGATGCCCCATATGGGCAGGTTTAATAAATACTTGTAATTATCTATATTAAGCCTCCAATATATTTCAGTGTATTATTCTGGGTTGGGCCAAACTCTTCTAGCTTCTTACTCCCTTTATATATTACACTTTGGTTACCTAGTTGTTACGATCTGGACTGGGAGCCCAGAGAGTTGTTAAGATTCTGTGATCCCCTCAGGTTAAATTAAGGTGAAATGACACCAGACAACCAGTTAAAATGTTTTACTTGTGGTAGAAATAGCTTAAACTTGGAAAAGGGTAGTAAGCACTGCAGTCTCGTAAATCTAGAAGAAAGAAAAGAAAGGAAAGAGAAGAAAAAGAAAGGAGAGAGACCGTCAAAGAAATCTGGATCACCACCCCTGGATTCCAGCGTTGTCTCAGGTCCGGTAATTTTGGGTGGTGCGTGCACACAGAGCAGTTTTCTGATGCCTTTTAGCTTCACCTTACCAGCTGATTAGCATACTAGTCCAAGAGAGGCAGGTATTCCACAAACTCATTTCTGTGAGTATGCGTTGAGGGGGAGTGGGGTGCACTAACCCCCTCGTCCAGCTGAGTCAGTGGTCACCTGTGTCCCCCTGTCGCCTTTACTTCTCCCCTGGTTCCCACAGATTTTTGCTGACTTAGTGCTTCTTGAGCACTCATCCAGCTTCTGCTGCTGGATGCTCACCTCTTATCAGTCTTTATCACCTCTTCAGGCTTACACAATGGAGCCAGTAATTAGTGGACCTTGTGCTTTCTGAGAAACATTTGGTTTCAGTCAGTCTGGGTTTCCGCTTTGAGGCTTATCTAAGGAACTTGTCAATACAACTGTAAGGGAGCAGGACGTGCATCCTTCAATACTCTCCGCACTTCCTTGGGTGGCATTCCTTCAACTAATCACAAAGGTCACAGCTTGTCCTTGAGGTTTTCTCTGTCGATGAATGTTTGAGGCATTAATTCCTTCAGTTCCTTACGCTAGTGTAAGACCAAACTATAGCATAGCATACATTGGATTTGGCAAATGTAGGGCTGGGTATATAGAGCACAAATGGTTTTGTTTTGATACCTCACTATTAGCCTCATCTCCGAAGCCCAGAAAATTGGCACAAGATGGTTGTTAGCTGGATTTTGGGCTTCCTGACACTGTGACCGTGACCCCCTGCCAAGTTTGGGCAGGGCGAGCTGGATGTTGGCAGCTGCTCCTTGTGCTCTGATGCTTCGCCCTCGCCCTGAAACAGTCCTGCATCACTTTACAACCTGGTAAACAAAGTTATAAATAGTGACAAACAAACAAAAAAAGCATTTTTCCCCGCCCCAAAATGCCCTCAGAGCTTCCCCTGGGTGCCTGGGTCCTCAGCACAGCTCTGGGTGCCCCAGCAGCCCCGTCCCCTGCTCCTGTAGCTGGTGCAACACTGCAGTTAATTGCAGCGCATTCAGTTTTTCCTTCTTTCCCACTGTGAGCTCCCCAGAGTTTGTTGTGTCTTGGTTAAAATGCAAACAACTTTGATGGTACATGCACTGTCGTGGTCAGAGACCTGGGCACTGCCTGGGCATCCAGGGGCTGCAGAAGAGCAGCGGGCATCTCTTGTCCCACCTCATCCCCCTGCGAGAGGGGCTGGCAGCACATGAGCACAGGCTGCTGGTAGAAGAGGTGAGTTTGGATGAAGAATAGGAATAAGAGAGAAATTGGTTATTTCTTGGGATGAGCTCTGTTGGTGTGCTAAAACTCCTTTTTTCTACTGGCTAGGTACAGAAGAGAGGGCAAATGTCCTGAGATAGGTTTGGGGAGGAGAGCTGGCATCTTCACTGACTTTCATCTCCACCTGAGTGAAACTGTTGCTGACGGGTCTTGTTATCCCCAGATCTAGAAGCCAAAATCGTGGGAAACCTGCCAGAGAGATGGATACTGCAAACTGCAGCAATGCACTTGCTTATAAATTAGAGAGGAACAAAACTGGGCAGAATTATTTGTGATTTTGACAGAAAGCAGTAAATATGTTCAGTAATAGCTGGTGTCTCCACTCCTTTTAGGTTTGTACTGTGACTTTTTTAGGGGATTATATGTTTTTGCAAAGTTTCAGGGATGGAAAGGGAGATATGGAAAAAAACCTGGTTTGTAGTTATATTGTGCTGAAAGATACTAGGAAATAATATTTTTTGCACTTACACAATGGTATGTAACATTTTATCTTTTACAAAACTTTTAACAGTTTTGTGCAATGCACAGGAAGACAGTTCCCCACAATCTGGGTTACTTCAAACATCAATCCTGGCTGTGTGGCTAGCCCGTGCTGGAGGGAGAGCACAGCTGCCTTCCCCATCGCTGTCACAGGGAGGTTTTCCTCCCCTCCCTCCCTCCCTCCAAGACATGATCTGCTTACAGTTTTCCAGCAAAATGTGCATTTGCGAATGTCCCCTGGTACATTATCTGTTTACCAAGTACGTATCCATCACTTGAGTCATTGCCATGACTAACATCCCTCACTCCGTTGCACACAAGAGTCAAGGGAAATACAAGTTAAAGCAAACTAATTAATAGCCTGAGACTGAGGATGGTGCTGCAGGGAACCTTTTCAGCCCCCTCTTGATAGATTATTTCTGTACTGGAGCACAACATAAGCAACATTTGTCCCCCCGAAGGCAGGATTCGCTGCAGCTTTCAGAATAGCAAGGGTCAACAAAAGACAGTCCCATCTGCGGTGGTAACTTGTGTTTGCTGTGCGATGGATTTTTTCCTTTCAGTGATGGATTCCATATAGGATTCATAAAACCAGGGCCTGAGAAAACCCATATACATAATTGGTTAATGATCCATAGGAGAACTTTTAGTAAAAAACCACTTAGATTTAGTTCAAGGATAGATGACAGTTAGAATAGCAACGATGTGCTTGTGACTTGTTCTTCTACAGCCTGTTCTTTCAAAGGTATTTGGCAACATGATTGAGGCCAGGCAGATCAGAAGAGCACCCAGACTGTCCTGGGTGATGCCATTCCAAAATTTCTCAGTCCTAGCTGAGCGGGGCTGGGCACGCGGAGGTGACCACTGTGCAACAGGCCTCCTCTGGCCAGCTGGGAACTCCACCCATCTACTTCTCCAGTCCCCTATCCCCTCATTTGTTTTTTTTGCTGATGTGAGGAATTAGTTTTCCAGATGCGTGTCTGAGTTCCAGGCAAACATAAAGGGTAAGAAGGATGTGCCATCCCCTGTCAGCAAACCCTGGCTTGCATTTTTGCTCAGATGAGGAGCCTTGGAAGTGATCACAGTGCTGCCTGTGCACCTACAGCTTCTGCCTCACGTAAGGGAAGCCCTTGCTTCCAAGGTGATTTGCTTGTCCCTCAGCACAGGGTGCATTACTAGTGGAGCCAGTCTGCCTGCCTGGTTTCTGCTGTTCAGTCTCACCGGGAAGGTGGTGCTCACCAGAGCAGTGCTGGAGCTTTGTTACTTTTTGTGGATGAAGGAGACAGCGCAACGTCGGACCTGATTCCTCCCCATCGCTGGGAGTGCGGCTGTGTTGCTGCCTTTACACAGGACATGCTCTCTAGTGAGCTGGTCAGACATAGCTGCTGCAATTGAAAACGGTCATGAAATCTTATTTCTTTTCAAGTTTCAGGCTGTATGCAGAAGTAAGAACAGTGCAAAGTGGGGAAAAAGGAGATTACGTGTCCCAGTGACCACTGGTGTCGGCTGCATCCACCTGATCTCATCAGTCAGGTCCAGTTAAACCGCCTGTGTTATGCCTGCAGCAGGATCTGAAGCACTAACACGGTTGCAGTTATTTTAGGATGATGCCAAGTTGCATTAGTCTTTTGTAAGTGCTGTTATTTAACATGCTGCAGATTATTTTAAAGACGAGACACTGCACATGAGGATGAAAACTGGCCATCTTGGAGAACCACAGCCCGAGGTTTTCAAAGTCATCCTGAGCCCATTGAAATTCCCTTGGGATGAGGAGGTTTTCTGGTTTAGATGACTCTGCCGACACACAGCCATACTTAATGTGAATGCAAAAATTCAGGAATAAGCCAGTAAGAAGGTCTCACTGTGGACAAATTAAAATCAGGAGGAAAGGGCAGTAAAGGGGGCCGGGGGGAGGGAGATTATCCAGGCAGAGAAATGAGCAGATAATCAAGCAGAGTAATTTCACCTCCAGCAGAGTATGTGCATCCATCCATGATGAACATTAAACATAAAAAGGCTTTTGGGAAAGCAGTTGAAGGAGATTCTGAGAGGCAACATGCTTCTCACAGAGCAAACAGAAATGACAGAGAAAGCAAGAAGCTGCTGTATGAAGTGTTGGGTGTTCCCAGGAGAATACCTACCTATCTACCTCAGACTGTCTTACCTCTTCCCCTCCTTCCCTTTCCCTCCTGTGGCACGGCACCCAGTATTGGTCCCATTTACTTACCCTTAGCTGCTAAATACAAATGTGGAGGGAAGAGAGATGCAAGGCAATTTCAGACCAAATTCTGATCTAAAGGCCAGACCAGGTCTGACAATAGACACCATCTCTAGCTCCCTTCTTGCAGTTGTGCCTTGTTCACTCACACCTGTAAGAACCAAGACACCCAAATCAGCATCTTAAGTTCTGGGTTGACTCACCCAAAGAACATCGCCACATGTGGAGGCAGGACACACGTATTTCCTAAGCCAGCAATGCCAGTGCTCACTGAAAACATCTGTGTTCATTCAGTAAGTCCATACCTTTTTCATACTTAGGTGGTGCATGTAATTGGAAAGGTAATTTGTTACCTCTTAACTTCTCACATCACTGCAGAATTACCGATATCCTTATCAACAGATGAAGGCAATCATGGCTGAAACACCAGCTTGGAAAAGCCTGACTTGTTACGATTCCCATATGAAATCAAATCTTGAACTTGAATTTGGAAAAAGAAAGGCATCGTTCTAAATTCCAGCTAATATTTTGAAAGGATTATTCCCTTGCCAATACAAAGTATTTCTCTTTAGTCAAAGCCAGGTAAGCTAGAGCTGACAGGAGCAAACAGGTGTAGGCTAGGAAGAGCACACGTAGTCTGGGAATCAGAGAGAGTGAGACTTTAGGGCATCCCTCCTGTGAGAGCAGCGCTGGCCCGCGGGCACCATGAGCAGGCTGGTAATGCAGGTCACTTCACGGCTTTCCTCTGATTTCACCCTGATCTTCTGTGTGTGTTTTTTCTTAAAGCAACCGCATAATATTCTGCAGAAGCGTCTGATGGAGACAAATTTATCAAAATTACGAAGCAGCCGAGGCAGCTGGACCCCAAAGAGTGATATCTCAGTGCAGACCAACAAGCTGAATCAAACCAAACTGGGCAGCTCGGGCAAAACGGAGGATGAGGAGCTCATTGTGGTGAGCTGCCAGGTAATAGTCCTTCCCTAGCCTTCTGGGTTTTTACTCCCCAGACTTTATTTCTGACAGCATCAAGCTGTGCTCTTGTTCTCCATGTTTCCCAATCAGGGTTGCACTCCACCAGGGCTGTCACAGCTGTGGGGATGCTCTCCCTCTGCAGCTCAGGGCTGCTGTGGCAGGGATGCTCACCTGAGTGTCACAGGCAAAACTGGTCTGGTGGATGTCTTCCCTTGGACATTAGGGTGGAGGGGGTAGCCAGGCTGGGGCAGCATGCTGAAACACAGAGGAGTAATTATGCATGACAAATCCCTGTGCTCACATTCTATTTGTTTTCCTCAAGTGTTATCACTCTTTTCTTTCCCCAAGAGTAATTTCACATTTCTCCTCCTTGTCCCCACACTCTTTTGTATTTCCCACTCTCCACAATCTCCCCTCCTGCCTGGGGCTGCCCCTTCTGCTCTCTGCAGGGGCAAATGCTGCCAGAAAGGGCTCAGTACCCAACACTGTGTTGTTTAGTAGCACCACCTTATTCAAAAAGCAGCTCAAGAGCCAACTTTTGGGTGCCTGGGGTGGACGAGGTGATACCCTGCGGGCACTGAGTGTGCGCTGGAGCGGGGATGGGCTGGTGTGAAGAGATGTTGGCGTTTTGTCGGGAAGCAGCGTGTGTGGAGGGGAGACCCCGGACACCCTGCACACCCTGCACTCAGCCTGCATCCCACGCGTTGTCTCCCATCTCTGTTTGCTCTTGCAGTGTGCAGGGAAGGAGCTGAAGGCCGTGGTGGACACCGGCTCACAGCACAACCTCATGTCATCTGCCTGCCTGGACAGGCTAGGGTAAATATCCAGCTGGATTTCTGTTTTGTGGGAACTCGGGGCGCCCGGCAGCACAGGCAGTGCTCCTGGGGCTGGAGCTTCGCTCACGCCAGCAATGGCCATTCTGGAAGGGAGTGCTTTGGGCTGTGCCCGGGGAAGCCCCTGAGCCTCTGTTACAACCAAATCCTGGCTTATTCTTAAATGTCCTTGCAGGGAGCTGAAATAGAAAGCCACTTGTACCAACATACTCACCTCTGAATAAATCCCTTCAGAGGGTTGGATGCATTTGGATTTTTTCAGTGCCTGCCTGTTTGTCATTCAGTGCCTCATGAAACAGCTGAAGCACCCCCCTGCCCCCGGCCTTCTGTGTCCCCAAGGCAGATGTGGGGCTGGGTCAGCCCAGCCCAGCCCTGCAGGTCCCTGCAGCGAGGCAGGGACCTGGTGGCTGCAGCACTGCTGGCCTTGGCCCCGGGGTGTAAAGCAGCTGTGCAGTTGTGTACATGCATGTGCTCGAAATTTGGTGTCTGCTGCTACTCCCAATAACAAATTTCTCCCAGCTGAATGGAAATGCATTTACGCAGCGTTAGAGAGCTGACTGCCAGCCGTTTGCAGCAAAACTCCTGCTGATCTCCAAGGAGTGGGATCAGACATCAGCTCACAGGGTATCAAGGAGATTTTGGCACTTTATTCCCATGGAGTCATTGCTTTTTATCACCGACTTGCGGTGATTATGCAAAAACCAATTGCAGTTGCTCCCTGAGCACTACTGCACAGCTCTGAATGAATGGTGCCTGTTTTCTGTCCAGACAGTAATTACTTCTTTGCACAACAGTGTTTAGTGGCTGGAAGGTGTCTGCGCTTACTACAAACTTGTCACAGACTGTGGAGCTGCTCAGCCTAATTTATGGATGATAACAATGTATTTGGGGGGTCTCATCTTGCAAGATGCTGTATTGGCTGCTCAACATGTCCGAGTTGCACAGCGATGCTCTGTGACAGTTCGTCTGCTCTCTGTGTAACTCATGCATGCCCTGTGTAGTTTTTGCAGCACCAACCTGCTTTCACAGTCCCCACCCTTCAAAGAGAGCTTAAGAAATAGGTGACAGCCAGTTTCTGCTCTCAGGTTATGGGGATTCCCTCCTGATTTGAGCAAGATCACTTTTGCAGCCATCAGCTGGACAGCTGCAGTTAAAAGGCCCATGTCCCTCCCCAGTGTTACTCATCAGCAATGAGCAAGCTTTGGTTCCTGCCAGGTGGGACCCCACGGACACCGGTGGGTGTGCAAGGCCCACACTGTGTGTGCAGGCAGACAGCGCGGCCAGAGCGATGCCCCGTCCTGCATGCGCTGCTGGCGAGGCGGGTAGCAGGCAGGGCTGCCTTGCAGGCAGCTTCCTGCAGCTCCTTTGCTGTTTGTGTTTGCAGGGACAGAAGCTAAAGCCAGATTAACAAAGCGGGTTGAAACCAGAGCTTTGATGCCTGGCTCGCTCTGCCGTCGCTGTGGTAGGTCCCGTGCGACAACAGGCACTGCTCCAGGACATTTTACTTCAAAGCAGTCCAGCACATGTGGCAACGATAAAACACGAGTTTTGTTTAAATCCAGCCCTGGAACACAGCAGGGAAGAGGTGTGCGAGGCGATTTTGCTCTTGTTCCTGCCAGAGCAGGAGGGGCCCCACAGCGAGCTTTGCTGGGTGCTGCTGCCCACAGTGGAGGCTCAGCAGCTCTGGGGATGGGCCCTGCTGCTGAGGTCTCTGGGGACCCGGTGTCTAAAAGCAATGTGTGTGTGTGCCTGTGGCACAGGCCCAATTTCTCCCTTCTTTTTAAAAAATCTTTTTGCATCTTGTCATGGAGCCGTTCGAGCTCTTCCCCTCGCCTCTGAGGAGAGCGGTGGGGTTAGCTCGCAGGTTGCTGCAGCATAAGAAATCCCCTGCGGAGGTGTGGGTGCAGCTGTTACCTGAGCAGCTCTGGTCACTGCACCTTAGACTTTCAAACCCAGCTCCAAGATGTGTCACTGCATCATGGTCAGTGGTTCTCCTCACCTCGCTGCAGTTTCCTGGCTGGCTTTCAGCCATGCGTTGCCCACGCACTATCCATCCATCCTTGGGTCAGTCTCAGCTGTGATGAAGCGCTTCCCTGAAGGGGGCTTTACCTTGCCACTGCCCCTGCAGCCTCTCTGCAGCCCTGGTCAGGCCTGGGAAAACCATCTGTGTCAGTGGGTGCCAGACCAAGGAGCCACCTCTAGCTGTATCTTGGCTCTGTTCAGTCCCGGCTCCAGCGCTGTGGCTTGTGCCCTGTGGTGAGGACAAATGGGGCGAAACAAAGACCACAGCCAAAGACCACATGTCTTCCCTTGAGTCGATAGAGAAGCTGTTGGAGGTGTCTGCACCCAGAAAAGCTACTCCAACCTGTCTCAGGCCAGAGTAAAGCCAGCTCAGGGCCAAGGAGCTCATAAGCTTCTTCTCGATGTTTCCCCTGCTTTTTAAGGCCGGTCCCTAAGGGAAGTGGCAGAGGGGATCCAGCTCCTTCTCTCTGCTACCTCTCCTGGTCCTTGTACCTGTGCTGATGGCATGGGCAATCCCCACCTCAGTCCTGGGGCCTCTGTCTCTGCAGGGGGCTGGTTGGCCCCCGGGATGGATGGACAGACAGACAGACACACACGCACTGCTGCAGTGCAGAGGTACCTCAAATAGCTGAAAAGCAGTACAGGTTTTATCCAAGGGAGAGATCACTGCCTTGAACTGCCTTTCCATTAGATTCTCATTCAGTTTAAAAGAGAAACTGAAGCTAAATAATTAATCAGTGTTGTCAGACTCGTTCATGGGGCATAGACAGAAGAAACGACTGTACCTGAGATATTCCTGACACCCTTTTATCCTTTTCTCAGGCTGAATGTGATTGATCTGTCCCCATTTCTTCTGAATAAACCCAGCAGCAGCACCTGCTAACAAGGATGGATTGGGAGCGCTGCCCCAGCTGTGAGCCATGGGGACACAGTGTCGGTGGCTCCACTGGTGGGAGTTGGAGTGGAGTATCCCTTCCTTACACCCATGCTGCATTAGAGGCAATTTTAGATCAGCAGCTTCCCCAAGTCTTGAGGAAATGCAGGAAAAAAGAATCCTCAGGTAAAAAGCAAAATCCAGTAAGGAGCTCTGCTTGGGGCAAGGGCTGACGTGGCCCCAGGGCTGTGTTGTGTGTCATGCTATGGTCTGACGTGGGTGTAGGCTGCTGGCTGTATGTAGAGCATCACAGAAAACCTGCCAGGAAAGCGGCTTTCCAATAACAGCATGGTAATAGGGGCAAGCTAAGAGCACTTCAGGTGTAAGTACCCTCCAAACACCATTTGCTCCTCGCTGGAGCAGCCAAACCATGGCCGTTTCATGTCAGAAGTGTTTTCAATGCGCAGGTTAAAGGAGCATCTCAAAGCACTCCCTGGTGACGACAAGATGGTTTCATTGCCGTACAAGGTGAGGGCGATCGGCCAAATTGAGTGCCTTGCCCTCATGGTGGGAGCAGTCCCTGTGGAGTGCGCGGCCCTCGTCGTGGGTGAGTGTGTGTGTGTGCTCCTCCGGTCCCCTGGGTACGGGCCGGGGCTCTACCCCCTCTTACCCCAAGGGGAAAAATGAAGCTTCAGAAACACGTTACGATTAAAATAGCAATACTGCTTTTCTGCAGTAAGAGTCCCTGTTTGGCCCTTGGGATGGAGGGAGGAGGGAGGATGCGTTCAGCAGGGCTGCGCTGGTGGCACCAGGCTCACGCTCTGCCGTGCTGATGGAGTGACACTGTGTCTCCCTGCAGGTGTATCCGCCTGCCCTCGTTTGATCATGTTTCCCTCTGGAGTATCTCAGTCCCTTTATAAACAGGGTTTTATTTAGCAGGGCAGCCATGAAGGAGGGATGGAGTCACTGGAAAAAAGCACAGGAGAACATTTTGCATGTATAAATCTGAATGTTTCTATTTTTCAGAAGATAATGAGAAACCCTTCTCCTTTGGGCTGCAGACACTGAAATCTCTGAAGGTAGGGGTTTTCCAGCAGGGCTTTTACCCATTCTGGGGGAGCTGGGACCACTGTGAATTGCAGTTTTCCCTCTTACCTAAAGGCATTTATTCTCTACAGTGTGTCATAAATATGGAGAAGCACCATCTCGTCCTGGGGAAGACGGACAGGGAAGAAATCCCGTTTGTGGGCAGTGGCAGCACTGCGGTGGGAGAGCAGTAAGTTGGTTGGGGAGGTGAGCTGTGTGTGCACCGCTGAGCCCAATGGCAGTGCCCCCCGGCACGGCCACGCAGGGATCCCCAGACCCTCACTGCAAGTGAGTGAGAGCTCACCAGCACTGGCAGAAATTGTTTTCATCAGCTTGTTGCATTTTGAAACAGAATCCCTGGCTTTTTCAGCAGCATTTTTTAGCTTTTGCTGTTTTGTTTTTTTTTCCAGTAAACATTGTACAGCAAAAGGGTGTCTGAAAAGACAAGCTCAGGCAAACACTTTAGGAAATGTACTTTTTGGAGGTCACTAGGAAGACTCCTTGAGCACTGCTTTGAGAGTGTTTCCAAACAAACCTTTTTTCTGGAAAATATTTATGAAGCAAGGCAAATAAACCCACATCAATGTTTTGCGAAGTGCAGGAGAGAGATCCTGCCTGGAGATAACAGTGTTCTGCCACTTCTCCCCGCATTGCACTGGCTGTCTTCCTGCCAGCTGCTCCTGATGTCCCGGACTTTTTCAGACTTATCTCCCTATAGAAAGAGAAATCTGTGCTGTCCACTCTGGTACCTCCTAAACATATGTAGCTTGTGAGGGCTGGCTCTGCAGGCAGGCAGGCAGCAGGCAGGGCAATCCAATCCCCCTCCTTCCAGGCACTGCATGGGGCTCCTCCGCACTGAGCGCTGTGAAAAAGAGACGTACCACTGGCTCCTGCCTCTGACTTCTGAAACTGGCAGGTGCTGGGTGCCTGAGAGGGGGATTTGCACTTATGTGCTTCACAGGCAGTGCTTGTGGTTGCTCAGCAATGAGCGCTGTGGACACAGCCATCTAAAAAACGTTTGCTCACTGCATAAGAAAGAGTCTTTGGCGAATGATGTAGGGCAGCACCTTCTTTAGCTGCCTGTCATGACCAGTCACGGTCATTTTGGATGCCTTGCAGGCCCTGTGCAGCTGGAGCCTCCTGTGCTGGGCACTGCCAAGCTCGAGGAGCCTGGGCGGGAATGGGGAAGGAGCAGACCTTCCTCAGCTAATTGTATTTATGCTCCTTGGGGAGTACACGAGGGATGTACGCACTAGTGCAGGGAGTCAGGATGGGAGTGCATGTGCACTGGCTGTGGGCTCAGGTCACACACTGGCCATGAGCCCAGGACAGCTGCTAGCCATGGGTGCTGTCAGCGTGAGAGCCCAGAGAGTGCCTCGTACAGGATGTTTTCTGTGTCTCCTTTGAAATAGGGATGCGAGAGGCATAGGGTAGTTCTG
This sequence comes from Strix uralensis, assembly GCF_047716275.1. Taxonomy (NCBI): domain Eukaryota; kingdom Metazoa; phylum Chordata; class Aves; order Strigiformes; family Strigidae; genus Strix; species Strix uralensis. Next base: position 13,527,038 of record NC_133986.1, read on the forward strand.
CTGCCACTGCAGTGATGAATTATTTCTTGGTACTGCATTCAAGGCCAAATTTTGCTCTTTTTTTTTTTTTTTTTAAAAAAAAAATGAAAAACGCCTATTTTATTGAATGTCTTTTCCTTCCTGTTTTAGCAGTTCAGAGGCATAAAGAGAAATTGAAACACCATCCTCACACAAGAGCTTGACATCAAAGAAATCTTGTGCAGCTGTTCCAGATGAAACAGCAGCGTGCTGCTTTGAAAACATTTATACTAGGCTACAGCTTGAGTAGAGCTACATGAAATCCTGTTCAGTAGCCAGCAATTTAGAGATATTGTCATGTTTATCTATGGTTTTTGAGAAACAAACGTGTGCTTATTTTCTGGACTTTTCTATATAGTGTCCTCTTTATTACAAACAGTTGGGAAAACCTTATGAAGTTCTTCTGATGAGCAAAATACTTTTTATAGTGGCCTCGTATGAGTAATTGTATTTAGCTGTGATTAGAGGCTATCAGAATGAAATTTTTATTAATGATTTTTCCAGGGGCTAAGCATTTATATTCACTTAATTGATATTGCCACATTCAAATGGCCATTACCAGGAAGTTACTCAGAGTAAAGTAACAACGCTAATACCACCTAGGAATTACAGCTCATCCTGTTAGCATAGTATTGTTGCCATGTAATTAGGGATGCAACTGCTGGCTTGATGAGAAAGAGCAATTTACAGAATTATTAGTGGGTTATAGGCTTCTCTGCAGTGGCATGGCAGAAGCACGGAAACAGGGTTTGGGAGGGCTCCCAGGGTGATCTCCTGCAGCCCCCAGCTCGCTGTGGGGTTGGTGCCAGCACAGGGGCAGCCCATCGTGGTGCTGCCTCACTGGGGCTTGAAACCCCTCCCCCAAGGAGGGATCCTCCAGGCAGGTCTCAGCTGCCTGCCTAGTGGGAGTAGTCAAGAAAATTAATCATCGTATTGAGCCAAAAAGCAACAAACAAGCACAAAAGTATGTTGTCTGGAAAGCAGCAGATACAAAGTCTCATTGGTATTTCAGGACCTAAATGGCCCCAACACGGCCTTGGTTCACCCCTGCTGCCAGGACTGGTGCCTTCACCTGCCCACCCAGCACCCAGCCGGAGGCACCAGCAGCACCTGGGCTATGCGCTGGTGCAGGTTATCCACCCCAGTTAGACTTCAGTGCTGCTGCCAGAAATGCCATATTTTTTATATCTATTTACAAATTGCCTGGGATCTTAAGTACTCCACTAACCTTGATCACCCTCAGGGCAGGTGGGAGTTTTCGCCAGGACAAACATTTCATTCGGTGTTCCTGTCCTGTAGCAGCAGGGTTGCTACTTCACATACTGCTCGCTTGCAGACCAGAACAAATGTACAGTATCGCCTGGAGGAGTCTGGCCTCATACAAAAGCAGCTTTCTAGATTTTTTAAAAGCTAATGGGAATTAATTACTGTCATCTCCTGAAGAGGCATCTTTAAAATTCAGAATAATATCCTTGTGATGTTGTGCGTTTGCTGACGACCAGTCTCTCTGCAGCCAGATCCACAAAGGCCAGCTGTGGGCCGCAGGAGCGCGGCTCCGGCAGCTCTTCCTTAGCGAAAGCCCTTTGGCCCAGGCAGGCGCGGGCTGCAGGGCGGCTCGGCCGGGCTGCGGGGTCTCCTGTGGGACCCAAGCGGCCGCTCAGGCGCTTAAGCCTCCCCGCAGACATTCACACGCTGCTGGCCCAGGCATCCTGCGGTGCGTAGCGCCAGCCACAAGCACCAACATTGTCACTGGCTTTTCCACTTAGGATCTGTCTTGAGAGTCCTGGACGAGGACCAGTAACTTTTTCACCTTGTGGCCATCGGCTCAGGTCCAGAGCCTGTCCCGCAAGCCAGGCTCCTGCCACCTTTAGCCACTCTGTGCCCAGTAATGCCATCTCATGCCTGCCATGGCATCTAAGCTGGAACATTATCTCCTGCAGTGGGTTTGAACCTCTTTTCAATATTGGGTATGACTAGCAAATCTGAACTCTCTGTATTTTGAGCTATTTTATATTTTGGTGATAAGTTTCAGTGCTTTCTCTACAAACAGTATTTTATATAATGCAGCTCTATATATATATATATTTACAGGGTTGGGCCACCCAGGGCAGTCCCACCAATGTGTTGTAGAAATATTTCACTAAATATGAAATATATTTGATTATTTTATATGCTATGAGTTTGGTATTTTGGTACTTCTTTCTTTCTGTGCTTATTACTGTGTTAAATGTCAAATTAAATCTAAATAAAGTTACACTGTTATTGCTGTTTATTTGCTTGTACCCTGGATATGCTGGTTATTTGTTTTCAGTACATTTCTCTGTTGAGAACAGGAGTTCACTCCTTACCCTGGCGGGGCTCCACAGTGCTTTTGTGCTGCTCTTGGGAATTGCCATCAGACTGTACAGAGCACGGCAGAGGAGACGCGCTAACCAGGCAGGCTAAATGGCACGTGGCACTTGTGGTAAAATGTGAGCATTTGAAATCCCAGCCTTTGTTGCCATGCGCCTTGCTGTCAAAGGAGGTATGAGGTCCTGCTTGTGCTGCCTCGGGTTTCACCCTTTGGAAAGCTGAGTTTGTCTCTGCCATGTTTGGCTAGCTCGCTGGGGCGATGCCAGCCAGTGTAGGGGAATACCAAGATGGCTTTGTAAACTTTATGAAGCTAGGAAAAGAAAGTGGTCAGAGCAAAAGACAGGTAAGGCATGTGTGCAACAGCTATGCGACCACAAACAGAATCCTGAGATCAGGGTCTTCCCCAAAGCGTTGAATGTGGATTTTAGGGGCTTGCTGTCTCTGCCCAGGTAGGCTTTAGGCTGCTTCAGCAGTAGTTGATCTCTCTCTTACCAGTGAGAAATTATCTTTTTACCCACTCAGAGTCCCACAGCAGAAACCTTTGGTGGAGCAGCAATACTCCAAGCCCAGTAAAAGCGGCTCTCCTCAGCGCTGGGCTGCCTTTCTCTGAGGGTGGAAAGAAGCCAGACTCCAGCAATAAAGTGAAGAAAAAATGAGGAGGGTAAATATACAGGCAAAAATAACTTCTCATGCTTCCTGGAGCTGCTAGAGGTTTCTAGACTTAGATTATTCCTGATGCTAGAGAGCAGAGTCCTAGCACACGTGAATGAAAAATCAATGGGCAAAATTTTGTCACTTCTGCACAGAGTGGGGCTGGTGCTGGTGATCTGTCAGAGGTGCCTCCTGCGGGCAAGATGCTCTATTAGCCAGGACAGCTGCTATAGGAGACAGGTGCTCGCTGCAGTCCAGAGGGGTTATAGACCATGGGAGTAACATCAGATCTCTGTATCTACACAAGCACTTGCATGGCCACAGAGGTAAATGATAAAGCGGCTGAGTGTTGCAGACCAGCTGATCAAGCGCTGGGTGCTTGCTCCTGCTTATCTCCAGCACAGGCATATGCCTACGCACCTTTGGGAATCTCTCCCCAACACAGGTTTGCAGGAAGCCCAGGCATGGCTCTGCCACCGAGGGATCTGCTGCCTCTTGCAGGTGGCTGGGGGAAGAGAAGAGGGCAATGCCTGAAATGATCTGGGCTGAGAAGGACTTGGGAGATAAAAAGGCAGCTGTGAGTGGATGTTATGAGAAGCCCCTGGGGTGGTGGAGGGTTTTGCTGAATGATTTATGCCCCAGCTGGTGAATGCTGTCATGATGCAAACAAACATCTCACAGGTGAGGACAAGCACAATCCCGCAAGAAGCCAAAGTGAGCTGGCTGCTCCTTGGCCAAAGGGCTCCCCAGCACTATTGCCTGTGCTCATGCAGTCAGCAAAGCGTGGTGGGACAAAACACCTTTGCCCCTCCAATGCCTTGTCTTCATTTTGGTCATGCCTAAAGTGGAGATAAAGCACGCAAAGAGGAAGATGTTAACAAGAGACTTAGCAGGTCCATCACAGCGCTTCAAAAGCTGGTGGTGGTGCAGGATCTTGATGCTTGGGCTCCTGTAATTAAGATGGCCCATGTGATTAAGACATCAGCACTCACTGGAAACTTTAGAGATCTGAACAGCTGGTGGAGAGTGGCTGTCAGGCTCTCAATTCTATATTTCATTTTAGGTGATGCACCTGAGGCCACGCGGGCAGGCAGTAGCAGAGGAGGAGCACCCTGGGGCTGCAGAGTGGGGCTCTCCCTGTGACCCCAACATCTTCTTCTCCACATTGTTCCAAGCAGCTACGGAGCTGACCGTCCAGTTTAACTCTTTATGTGCTGGCTGCTCTGCAGCAGCACTTGCTGCTGATCCGAGCAGAAAGTCAGAGGACATTGCCGGGAGTAGCCGTACAGCAATGTTATTCACACGCATTTTGTAGCCTGCTGAGATCCACCAACGTTTTTTCATCGCCTTTGCCAGCAGAGCAGCTGATTAGATGAGACCTGCTGGGGCATCTCTCCACAGCTATCTGCAGGGTAATCTGTTATCTAATAGTTCTCCAGGGAGGTCCTTTTTATGGGCTTTTCTATTACTGTTTTGCTGATGATAATGATGCTCAACATGTTGTGGAAACAAATCTGATTCGTGTGTCTCAGAAGCAAATAACTAGATGACTTATTTCAATATAAACATACGTTTTAGGGCTGTACAATCCTTGATTTATTTTATGAGGCAAACATCAGTTAAGGTCTGTATTGCTTTACCACCTGCTCGCTTAATAGATGGATGTGAGGTATTGGGTTTCCATCAGTTGAAAGTCTGTTCCTTTTTGTAAGCCAAATTTTCTCTTTTTTCCCTTTTTCATGGGCTGTGCATTGCTGAGGCTAGCTCAGCCATGTGCTGGACTCCTCCTCTGTTAAAAACCACATCAGTGACGAAAGGCTACAGGCTTTGGAGATGACACTGTAGGTATCAGTGACATTTCACTAGAGATGGCATTGCTGAAAAAGCAATTGATTTAATGATTTTGTTACTAGAGTGGCACTGCCACCGCTTCCCCAGGATGAGACTTCATCACTCTCAAAGTGGGTGTGAAGACAGTCAACAACCTAAAAATACAGGGAGTTCAGGAATAACAGGAAGCCACGGCAGCAGGAGAACTAGCTGGGGGGACGCTGCAGGGACTTTATCTCTTTCTTTTTTTTGATTGCGGCAGGATAGATGCCTGGGGCTTGTGGCTGCCCCCGCTGTGAGACGCAGTTGGACTCCCCAGAAAAGCATCTCGTCGCACACAAGGGAAAGAGGTGCAAAGCTACATGCTCATTAAATGTAAAACCGCTCAGTATCCTAGAAACAGGTGATGTATCTGCAGAAGGTGGGGAGCTCTAATGCCACTTCAGCCCTGTGTGTCTCACCTCTGCTGTCCACATGTGCCCCTAAGCAGTGGCAGGGCCAGCACTGATTTACCTCTCACCTCTTTTCACCTCTTTCTCAAAGACCATGAAAAACAACCTCCTCCCTGCAGTGGACGTGCAGACACTGCTACTGCAGGTGAGGACACCACTACCACCCTGAGGTGCCTTTGGGGGGTTCACTGCCTGTGGGGCTGGCACCAGCCCGTGCCCCGTGCCCTGGTGTCTGGCAGCAGCGTGCTGTTTGTGCCTGGCTTGGCTGGGCTGGGCCGTGCTGCAGCCGCAGGGACCGTGCTGGAGTGCAGCGGGCTGCAGCTGCAGTGTCCCCACGCTTTTGCTGGGCAGCAGCCCCATGGGTGACATGATGGGTGTGAAAACCTTGTGCCCTAGCTTGGTGGCAGAAGAAAGGCAGCGTTGCTCCTCCCAAGTGATGAAGCATTAAGAGAGGGCTGCCAGGAAGCCTGGGACGAGCAACCTGAACTCAGCCAGCTAAAAACTGCCTGCCATAAGGAAATGGTAGGCAGGGCTAAGTATGGCTGTTACCTGCAGCCCCATGGTGCCCAGCTGGCCACCGTGTTTTTGAGGCATTGCCAGCTGGGGAGCTTCTCAATGGCAATGCCGGCAAAGGCAGTGTTGAAAATTACTGATTAAGGGAAAGAATAATACTGAGACCTATGTTCTCAATAAGAAAAACAATATGTTTTAAAGTATTGCTATAAATCTCAGTCCTCTCTTCCTTCACAACAGATCAGGTGGAGGCAGACGAGTGATCAGGTACTCGACGGCTGCAAAACACACTGAATCATGGAGAACAAGGGCAAAGGGGCTCCATCTGAGAAACTCTTCAACACCAGACAGCGCTGGCTATTAATTTCAAAAGAAAAATGTAATTGGGGGTGAGTCACTGGTCTTCCCTGTATCACAAATCCCTGGGTGGAAGACAAAGCCCAGCATGAGTGCATTGCAGCCCAGTGACCTGGTTTTGCCCAAGCCAGTAGAGATCAGGACACACAAAAAATGACCAGGATTTTGCCAGTAGCCTTTTTGGGTGCTGACAGAGAAGGAGAAAACTCATAATTGGGCAAAGCATGACTTGGAGCTGGCATAACAGAGAAACTGGGTCTCAACAGTGCAGATGTTTGAGAATCCAGTGAAGTGGGTCTGCTGTGAGTGGTGCCAGAGGAGGGGCTCTTTGGCCTTCTGGCTTGGCAGGTTTAGAGAGGAAATCTGTGGATTTTAAGCTCCTACTCACAGAGAGGTCCTCTACTAAAAACATCGTGATGCTTCTTGGTTTAGGCTTCAATGACATTTCTCAGACTGACTTTTCAGGCTAACAGAAGGGAAAAATGGGCTCTTGTTCCTCCAGAAGGAGACGACAGTATATTTTTAAAAACAAATTATGTATGAGGGCTAATTAACTTGGCATTTACAGCTTAGCATTCTCCTAGATAAATTTGCTCCAACTGAGACCACATTTTGTTACAAGGAACCTTCTGCCTAGCTCCTGCTGCTTCATATGCTGTGATATTAAGGTCACGAGCCATCTTTCAATGTCCTGTTCAGCGCTTTCCAATTAAGTAATAAGTGAACCATCCCAGGTATGGTTTAGCTGTGAGGGCTGAGACGTCTCTCAATGGGGCTCCTTATGATCCTGGTCAATGTTTTAGCAGCTAGTAAGAGCCTAGTGGGACAGGCTTCTAGAGGAGCTTGCTACAGAGCAGTGATTTAACCAGTGGAGACGCTGTTGTTTCTATTCACCTTAGAGAGGAGCTCTGAAAAGGTCGTACTAATGAGGGGAAGGAGACTATGTAGGTGAGGAATTTATCTCCCTTCTCTGGCACTAAGGTTTTGCCAAATAATTCGCTCTCTGAGCATGCTGTGGTTATGGTTAGCAGGCTGGGGGGATGGATGGCCCGGATGCATGGGCAGGATGGGGCAGGCAAAAAAAACCTCCTGTCCTTGCTGCTGCAGACCCCCCAGGCCCCCTCATCAGCAACCTGTCCCACCACAGGAGCTCCAAAATCCTGTTTGCTTATGCTGAGCATGTGCTTCAGGACTATGTAGCACAACAGGGCAGTGCTTGTTCCACTTGGTAGGGAGGTACAGCTGAAGAAAGAAAGCCTAAGCTTGCTTTGACAAGGGGTGGTGACATTATTTGGGTGTTATTTAACTCTCAGGAAAGCCTTCCTTCTCCTGCCAAGATAATTTTCCACCCCAGGGAACACCCCCTGCCCTCAGGAGTGCACCTGACAGTGCGCTACTGGGGATTTATGCATTATCTAAGTAGTTACCATAAAGAAGGGAAAACAGGTTCACCTTTACCTATCCGGAGAGCAACTGAGCAGAGTGGCAGCTGAAAAAAAAACTACTTGGAGAAAGCATTAATGTGATGAATCACTGTGGTCTGTACAAAGAGGGAGTTAATAGGATGCTCTCATTCAAAAATTGTATTAGAAGACGCGGATGGCAATAAGCCCACATCAGTTTCTCTCCCCGCACTTCCGCTCTCTGCCATCCCAAATTGAGTTAAGGTGATCCAGATGTACCTCTTATTGCTTTAGGAGAAAAATATGGCTTATTTTTTCCTGAGGGTCACAGGTAACTAACACAATACAAGCCATACACAGCAAAGATAAAGCCACATCCTCAGCGGTGTGAGCTGCCATGGTCGCAGTGAGATCAGTGGGCTATCCCCAGGGCACAGCTTTGGGAGAGAAAGTCTCAGGACTTGACAGGATGAAGGGATAAAATGCACCAACCATAAGACTGGTTTGTGGGAGGGCTGCAGGTCTGCACGACTATGTGCTCATGTGCAAATGAACTTCTTCCAGTCTTTTAGATTTTCTTCTCTTAATTTTTAAGCTTGAATTGACACATCTTCAACCAACAAGGTCAGTTATTCACTTTCCCCACTATTCCCACAATACCAAACTATAAACATAAGTGGTGGTGGTGGGTAAACAAATGAAGGAACCCAAAAGACACATATACAAAAGCCAAATAAAACATTCAATTGTTGTAAAGCCCAGAAGCTCTAATCAGGGCTCCAGTATATTAAATACCATACAAACAGAATGGACTCAGTGTCAAGCTTTTGAGGCTGGTGAGTTAAAATTAGGGCAACCTGGCTAGTGAAGAAGAGAGGCAGGATGGCAAAAGGAAGGACATGAGGTTTTAGTAGAAATAACTGTGTGCTAAAATAATCCCTAAGAGACTGGTGTTAGTAACCAACAATCCCCACAGCCCTCCTGTGTGGAATATGCTGCCTACCACAAAGCCCATCACAGCTGCATTTTAGGTGGGTGTAGAAGATGCCTCCCAGGGAGCATTGCTCAGAGTTGACTGCCTCCAGGTAAGTCCCAGTCTATAGGAAGAAAAGCAAAGCTATGTATTTAGTAGAATCACCTGCATATATTTATTGACCTGAGACTTGTATTTATTGAGCCAGAGTTCATGGCTGCTTGGCACCACTAAACCGCAGGCTAGCCCAAACAGCTTTCAAAAAAAGCCACCCCCACTCTGTTTGAAAAAGGCTCCAAATTTTGATCTTTTTCTTGATGCAGCAAAACTCCTTTCTGCCCTTGAGCTGAGAGAAGTGGCTGCTCTCGTCAGGCAGAGGACAACCACAAGCACATCTCAGAAGCACATGCTGTACTGGGCTCTCTGGAGACTGCTAATGATGTTTGATTAATTTTCATTATCAGTGTGAGCAATCTTTGGGCTCTCTCTGCATCTGTCTTATTTAGAGTTGTCTTTTCTTTCTTAGTCAAACGGCAGCTTCTACAGACAGTGATCTAATTGTTCCTCAGCACCTGCTTGAAGCCGTCCAAGTTAAGGGTGGACATTGTGTAATTTGCAGTACACGTGATTTGGTCTTTAAGGGTCGGATCAAATAAAATGGAATAGCAGATTAGGCAGTAATTGAATGAAGAGGAAGGTAGTGTGCAGGCTGATGCCGGGGTCACAGAAATGCTTGGGCTGGACAACACAATAACGGACCAAATCAAAGTATGCATGTTGCGGTCACCAAGCGTCAGGACAAACAGCTTTTCAGCAGATACCCTGAACTCATAACATGCAAACCGCTTCCTGTTTACCAGGGCAATGAGCTTTTGCAGTGGATTTTATACCAAGTCTTTGCAGTGCTATAAAACTCAGATGCATCAGCCAGGGCACAATGAGTTCAGTTCCTGCTGGTGGGGCAAATGCCTGGGGTGGGTTATGTGCTGTCACCTATGGGCCTGTGGGCATCCTCTGATGCGGTGCAGGGAGCACCCCGTGCTGAGCTCTGTGAGGGTGAACCCGGCTCCTGAGTTGGGGCCGTGCAAGCCTTTCGAGTCACGCACAGAGGCGCGAGGTGAGGGGTGCTCAGAGGACTGCTGTCGGAGGAAGGGTGCACAGAGTCTGGCTCGCTGACCAGCTACAGTGCCCTGTTATGGACACTCACCGCCGCAGGACATCACAGGTGGTAAGTCAGCCCATTGCTCACACCTCAGAAAACCTGTCCTTGGTATGGCCATGGCCATACCAGGACAGCACTTGCCCGCCCCCAGGGTTGTTCACATGCTTGTCAGTGTTCATCTGCAAGTTCCTCTCAGTTGGGCAGGCTTGAAGAAGACCTTTTTTGGGCTCCAGCCCTTCGGTGAGTCCCAGTAAGGATCCCAGCCTTTTCTTGGTTATCAAGCCAAATTTCAATTCCCTCCTATCTAGGTGACAACATGCACTCATTGAGGCAAATACTGAGCAACTGGGGGTCATACAGCCAAAGACACAGACTAAGCTCTTAGTCTACATGTAAAAAGCAAAACAAACTTAGAATCTGTACCAGAAAAAATGTTTTAAAAATGTTTTCACTTAAAAAAAAGAATACTCCAACTCACTATAGCACTGCACTGAACTGGCAGGCAGGAAAACTTAGCTCACTTTTCTCCACTGTCACCCAGCTTTAATGCCCTGAACTCATCTTTATGCTCCACATTTCTCCTCTATACAGCCAAAAGCATCAGCTCCAAAGACTTTGGCCTGGAGAACTGCTGGCTTGACTGATCTGTATTCGGCCCTTTTGAAGGCCTCACTCCTGGGGCAGTCCCAGGAGGCATACAGCTTTTGGAGGATGGGCAGGATGAGGCTTACCCCCAACAAAAGCAGATCTTCCTCTCCACAATAATTAGTCTGAGTAACTCCTTACCTTCTATTACATGAAATCAGGAGTTATCTGAACTACTGTTATATTTTAATTCACTTCAGCATACATGGAGAATGAGGCACACTGTACCCAGCACCAGTGAAAACAAATATAGTCCCTGGAGCAAAAACAAAAGTGATTCCCAATTACATTACTGAGCAGCAGGGCACAGTGTAATAAGGCAAACCGAACTCAGACATCCTCCCAGTGTTTGGGTGGTGGAGAGCTTAGTGCTCTCTGTTCTGACAATCATAATGTTGCTATTTCAAAAGGACCTTTTTTTTTTCCTTGTAAAATACTTTTTTTTTTTAACTGAAGGAAGAGGCGTTGTCCAGGGTTGAAAGTTGCAGCCTGGGCACGGCTGTCAGATGTGATGAGGCAGTCAGGGGGAAGCTTGCAGGGAGCTGCTTTGCAGGGTGTTGTCATGGGAACAGAGCAAGTAGGGCATCCGCCGTGCCGTGCCTTCCACACAAACTCTGGCAATGCAGTGGCATAAAATCAATGCCGTTCAGCAGCACTAGGAGAGCCAGCTATTAGGTTGTCTCTAGTAGAGATTTAATCTGAATGAAACGCAAAGGCCAGAGCCTCCCATTGTGTGAAAGTGGTGTCGGTCCTTCTGGTCTGAATGGAGCAAGATGTTACACCAAGGGAGCGAGCATCTAGGCACAGACATCGGAGTGAAAGGACTGACATTAAAAACACCTGGTGGAACCACAATTTCTTCTAAGAACCCTCTGAAAAAAAGGTCATGTTAGAAAGCAGTTACTGAGGGCCTTGTTTACTTAGATAACTTCGCTTGATTTGCACTGTTTGTGCACATTTTAACAGCCTATGAATTTGGCATCCATAATGATTAATGGCAGAATACAAAGGGTTGAGCCCAGTGTGTACGTCACCATGGCGTACAAGCTAAGAATACAAAATACTGCCATAGTGTCAATATTTGTGGTCATCTGAAGTATCTGATTCCCTTTGCACAATGCTGTCTTTGAATGCAACTTACCTCCTTTGTGCAGGTCTACATATGTGGAATTATTAGAATTTTCTTCATGTTTATAAGACATACCTTGTGTGATACTGTGGTTGCTAGGGACAAGCAATGGTTAAGAATGGTTTCCTGGGTAAAGAATACAGAGATTCCTGCTTCTGCAATTATAAGGGATGATGTATCTAAAAAAGAATATTGTTAATGTTACACCGCAGAGACCAGTGAAAGTAGAATCAAATGCAATAGGTAAGCCAGGATCTGAGAAAGGTTGAAAATGCTAACTGAAAAAAGGTTAAAAGAACAAAACTCAATTAATTGCCTCCAAGCTTTCATTCTGCCTTGCCCAGGTCTGCTGACAAAGTAAAGAGCTCCTAATTAAAGCAGTCATCTGCAGCGTAACCATATTGCTGCTGCTGACCCAGGCCAGCAAGATGCTGAGTGTATGCTCCTCATTTCCTATCAACACCAAAGTGTGAATGAGGGGCCCACATCCACCCAGGGCTCACTTGATGTGTGCTTTGGAAAAATGACCAAAATAGCAGGCAAGGGAAGAAAATGGAGCCAACACATGGAGGGGTTTCCAGTTTACTTGTTGAAGTTGTCGATTAAAGCCCCTTTGCTTAGCAACAAGTTTGAGAAAAGTAATTAAAAACTTTACCACAAAAAGGCCTGTAGTTGTATTGTAATCATAGTCTTGCCTTGCCTTTAACATATCTCTCACTGGCTATGGTGTTTCCATGCAGGTTGCAGCAAAGATTGGAATGAAATGGCTGGCACAGTGACTTTACTTTTAGTGCTGATCCCTTTGAATACAAAGCAGGGAGCATGAATTAATTAGAGTAATCACAGTGGATTACTCTGTATGGGGAAGAAAGTGTGGTTCCTTTTTGGGTGCAGTTGCCTCCATGCAAACATGCCTCTGGCAAAAGGTCTCCTGGGGAGAAGAAGAGGGAGTACAAGACAAAGTACGTGGAGCAGTGCCGACCTTGGCTCTCCCATGGGCAACGCACACAGGGTGCCCGAGCTCCTGCCTGGTTAGGACTGGGCCAGGCCTGGTGGAGGCTGTTAATAAATTTTGGATTGAATAAACAAATGCAGAAGCTGTTCTTCATGCTGCGAGAGATCACGTCAGAGCTGTGGACTTACAGATTGTGGTTAACCAGCTGAAGCCCCCTTCTCATCTACAAGCTGCTGTTCCTTGTATTTGCAGCACATATCCTTTGCTGAAGGAGGGGACATGCACCAGGAATTGCTTTTCAATTAGTGACATATATCACTAATTGAAACCATGTGCAGAACATGGCATGCTCCCCACATATGAGATATGGGGAGTCAGCTGGTACTAACAAAATGCTCCTGTGTGAGAGAGTACTGACTGACCTTGCATTAGCAGAGAGGGACCTTGAACTCTTACAGCCCGCAGAAAAGTCAAGAGCGGAATCACTGAGACAGAAAGATAAAATAAATGCAGAGCTCTTTCAGCACTTCCCTCCATTTGCTTCATATCATAAATATCAATACAAATATAGAAATACAGAGGTAGACAGTTTGTCTAGCTTGTCCTTTCCATATGCACATATTTCTGTTGTGAAAGGCTTTACATAACTTCTAACAGCAGATTGCAAAATAATGCCTTGGTTATGGAAGGAAGCCACCAGCCATTACACTGCATTACTGTAATGTAATGGGTCTCTGCGATGAACTATATTTGGAAAGCTTGCTTTTATTGTAAACCTTGTACCCCATCCACCCCGCTGGCATCGATTTCTCTTGGTGTTCTCCAGATACCAAAGACCATGAGGCCAGAATACCAGCTAGACCTGAACAGAGCCACTGGGGTTTTGGCCCACAACAGAAAACCATGAGACAAAACTGTGCTGTTTATTTTAAGGGATGCAGCAGCAGTGACAGAATGTATTCAAACGGATGCTGGTGACTGATCTGCTGAAAGGTGAATTTCTCATTAGCTTAGAGCAATTGACATCGTAATTAATTGCTTCCCACACTTCTTTGCTAAGTAAAGGCTGCTGTAATAACAAGTGCTGCCATCATTTTAATTTTTTAACTGAACATAGGGAATAGACAAAAAAGAATCTGTATTTACTTTGTTTTTCTTTCTGTGCAAATGTCATATTGCTTTCATGTTGGCAATGACTGCAGAAGTGCTGATTCAATCACTTATTTACATAATCCCTTCAGATTTTTCTTTTGTATCATTGTTGATAATGAAGATATTTTCTCAGTTGAGAAAAGGAAGGGAAGAAGGCATGTTCCGAATGTGAATAGGCTGAACTGACATAAAAAGATGGTAATTTGCATTAGTAAGAAATAATCATAATGCAGATGATTAAAATTATGGTAAATACTGTCTAACCTACCTGCCCTGAGGAACATCCACCCTGTGGCAGTGAATGCTCGTTCAGCTGCAGAGAGCTAAGCAACCCTAAACAAATTGTTTGACTCAGCACAAAGTCTGATGTTATTACCACTTAGTGCATAAAGTTATTTTGCAGGGAAAAGGTTTTAAAATACTCTTATTCGCATGTGAATCAGTGCAGCACAGTAAGGAGGAGGCTTAGTGCACTGTTGGCTACAGAGATGATGCTACTTTGGGAAGGCTTCTGCAACAGGAAAGGAAAAGCAGAAGCCCGCTCTGCACATACAGTGCTTGGAAATATAAAGCTCTGTATAAGCTATTTTTATAAGATGACCGAGCAGAAAAGATACGCCCCTGGAGTGGCTCCCCCCGCCTGCCCCCAACACCTAGGGATGCACTGCCTGTGCTGTGTCTTTGTTGCACAGTCTTGCCTTTTGCTCCTGAAAGCCCTGCTCAGGCAGTGCCCCAACAGCCCACACGCCTCACCCCCTCGGTGGCCAGGGTGGGACCAGGGTTTCACTCTCCCCAGAGCCTCAGAAGCAGAGCCTCTGAATGATCAAAGGGACTGCCGGCAGCTCTCGGGGCAACTAGGTGTGTGAATATTGATGATGGAGACAAATATGACAGCAGCTACAAATTGTGAAAAGCTCACTTCTAATTCAACAAAATGCACTGATTGCAAAGTGCAAGGTTTAGCTTAGAGAGGCCAGCGCATAGCTGCAACTCTTAAAACAGATCTTGTTATTGAAGCACATGCTGTTATTTTAAAAAAGCAAATTAGATGTGAGAGCTCAGCTCCATTAACTTGAAGTGAGTTGGTTGGATAAGGACTGAGTTAGCAGTTCAGGGAGCAGCCTGTACACTGCTAAAGCTCAGCCTCCACACATAAACCTTTGAGAGCTCGCTTGAAGATAAAACCTATCTTTAGCCCTTCTGGAAGATTAGATAGCTGAAGAGCAGTTATGGTCAGGGCAATAACTTAATCATTTTTTTTTCCTTAAAATCACCTTTCCTTTATAGTTTTTAACTTTTTTTTTTTTTTTTAGCTGTAGGTTAACAGTATTGCTTCTGATACTGTTGTGCTGACAAATAATTAAAAAAAAAACCTGGAAAAATCTAAATGTTAAGATAAAAACTTCCAGTACTTTTTTCTTAACTCATCCAGCAGTTTTTCTTACTAAATCACTGCTTACTGTTTTCTAGGGGAAGAATGGATTCATATTCTAGAAGAAGTAATCTTTACATTGTGCAGCACCAAGAGCCTGTGGCTCACAAGCTTCCATTTCTTTTTTTGGTGCTCCTGGATTTGAGGAAGCTCCAAGACTGGGCTTGAAGGTCCCAAAGCTGTTCCAGCCATCTAAAAAAAGCACATTTATTACCTGTGTATTAGAAGTCTTTGAGCGTGTTAGAAAATTAGTCTACCAGACTATCTATTAGAAATCTTTTCCTACACTGAGCTCTCCCAAATGCAGTGATGCCTCTGAAATGTTATTTACTTCAGCTCAAAACTTGATCTGTGTTTTTCTAAAGATTCAGCGTGTTTTTCAACTCAGCAGTCAATTTGCCCATCGTAGACTACGAGCGTGGGTGGTGAGGAAGACACAGAGCCACCTTCACGCTTCAGAACACTTTCATTGCAGATACAGTCATTACACAGACAAACTGTTTGGCTAAGGCTGAAACCTGATGTATGCTCATTATACTCTGCTGGCAATTTTCCCTGAATTTTAAATAAAGGTGTTTTGTGTTTCCATAGTAACTCAAGCTCCTTTACCAAGATGCCCAATGCACTGTTAGTATTACACAACTCACTGTATTAAAACAAAGTATAATAGCACAATTGAAAAGTATACTATATCTAAAGGATTCTTTTAGTTCCTATGAAATTACAGCCACTAACTGGGGGCTGGGGAAGGAGAGAGGGTATAGAGCAGCTTTTGATGATGTACAGTGTCATTACTTAGCAGTTTAGGGCAGAAAAAAGATACAAGACAGACACAAGGTATAAAAAAGAGGAGAGGGCACAAATGGGCTGAGTCACGCAGCCAGCTGTTCCTCCGTGAAGTGTGAGAGAAGCTGAAAGGAGCCCGAGCGGTTTCCCCGGCTGGGCTCGAGCCCTCGCTTGGCAGCGGCTGCTGTGACAGGGACAGGCTGGATCCAGCCCTGGCAGCATCAGGTGGATTTGGGGCTCCTACCCAAGAAAGTAAAACTTGGAAACCACTTGATCTGCCGGGTCGCAGGGGACCTGGAAATGCTGCTTCTCACCAACCCTGATTGCCTCTGAAAGAAGGTGAACTTTGCTCTTGGGTGGAAATAATTAACAACCACACTACAAATGGGGAACACTGCTGGAATTCTGCAACGCCTTCTCCGAGAACCATCTGTCTCTCTGTCTGTATATAAAAATGTATTAAAATTTATATAAATTGCCCTCGTATGTTCAGTTATGGAAAAACTGGATTATCTGCACCTTGGACGTCTCATTTAGAGTGCTGCTTATTATCACTTTTAATCCAATTTCAATACTTTTTGTGTTTCTCTTCTGAAAAACCACCCCGCAGTGGGCGAGCACTCTGCGATGGCTACCGCATCTGTTGGCCCGGGCAAAGCGGCTCCTCCGCTTACCCTGGGGCGCTCCCCGGGGTGTCACTGCCAGGGGACCCCGCGGCTCACCGTGCCGCCACGCCGCCGCCGCCCGCGGGCAGGAGCCGCGCGAGCTGTGGGGACCGGCGGGTACCGGCCGCACCCCCCGGGGCAGCAGGCCCTGCGCCCCGCACGGCGGGTGTCTGGGCGAGGTCCCGGCCCGGTCGGGGCCCGCCCCTCACGGCCCTGCCCGGGGCAGCGGGCCCCGCGTGGGGCCGGCCCGCACGGACGCTCCCTCTGGCCCCGGAACCCTCCGGCGGCGCCGCGGTTCCCGCGGGGACGCCACCGCGGCCGGACGCCGCCTCACGTGAGGCCGGCGGAAGGCGGAAGTGATGGCGGCGGGCGCGGCGGGGCTGGCGGCGGCGGCGCGGCGATAAAGCGGTCGGGGCTCGACATGGCGGCCCGCTGCGGGGGCTGGGCGCGCCTCTGCTCGCTGCTGGTGCTGGCTGCTCTGGCGGGGCTGGGTGCCGAGGCCAAGGTGAGCGGGGCGGGGCGGGTCACGGTGCCGCTTCCCGGTGCTCTTCCCGGTGCCGGGGCTCTCGCCTCCTCCGCCCCGCCGGTCGCTCGGTGCCCCCCGCGGCGCCTCGGCCTGCTTTGGGGCGAGGCCGGGGCCGGTGGTGTCGGCCTGGTACAGCCCCGCAGCCGCCCCGCGGGCTCCGGGAGCGGGCGGCGGCGCTTCCGTGGGGCGGCCGGGAGGAGCAGGGCCCGTCTGCCCGGGGGCGCCGGTGCCTGCGCCGGCCTTCGGTTTGCAGCAATTTGTGTCTTTTTGACGTGGTGCCCGGGGCCGCCGTCACGCGAAGCGACAAGTGACAGTCCCGTACTTGCCGAGAAGGCCGTGCGGGAGCTGAAGCTGCTGCTGTGGGGGCGGCCGGGGCCGGGGGCTGCCCCGCGTCCCTGGGCCCTGCGCGGGCGCTGCCGGCCCCGGCCGCCTCACCCGGGCGGAGCGTCCCCAGGCGCTGCTGCTGCTCCCTCCCCGTTAATACCGGGCACTGTAAGCTGAGCGTCTCCGTGGGTGACTGGGAGCATCGTGTCTCCTAACAGTGAAGGTCTTTCCTATTGTCCCAACTACCTGCGTGTCTGAATTTTCTCCTTTTTAATGGCGATCAGCCATCTGACTTTTCTGTGGTGAGACCAGAAGTGCCGTCAAGATTTTCTTAACGATCTGTACCCACTTGGTGTTACTCTGACCTGATGGTTCCGTGTAGAAGTTTATTAGCAATGTTTCTTAAGACATTCTTTTGCAATGTCGTTAGAAATTGCCCCGAACTTCAGATAAGCCATGTTTATCCTTTGTTTTTTTTTATTATTTACTTAAATAAGATACTCTGATTTGGGTTTGAGAATGCTTTTGTCTATAACCCCTTGCTGACCATCTCTGTTCTCTCCAAAGAGTTTTCGGTTCCTATGCAATTTGGGAAAGGAAGGAGTTATCCTATTTTGATGTACTACACAAAGTGGTCTTTTTCCAAAATTCCCTTTTTCCCATTAGTGGCCTAAATGTTAATTTTATGTGGTACTTCTTTCTCCCTGTCCATAACAGTTCATTTTCCTCCCTTCTTTCTGCAGTGCCTCTTGTTGCTTATGCAAATTTTAACTTGTATGTCTAAAACTTGCTTTTACGAGTTTCTATCATTTTTCACATTTATTTTGCCTTTGTTTGGAATTACAATTTTGTACTTTTTTTCTCTACCATGCAATATCCTGCTGCTGTTTAAGAGAAGAGGACTGTAGGTTGTACTAGTTCTCATAATAATTTTCCTTACAGAGCTGTTTCTGTTGTGGTCAGGGAGGATAGAATGACCCAGAGAGGTTTCTTTGCCAACTTCCATTTAAGGTTAATATTCTTTCATTGATTTTAAGCTCATCACTCTGTCTATGTTATGCAGTTGTCTTCATATTGAACAGTTGAGTATACCAACATCAGTAACTTTGGAATGTGTGTTATTTCTTAAAAAGAAAAGTGAGCATAAACTCCAGATTTTTCTCCTGAAGAATGCATTTGGTATCTAAAATAATAGTGTTACTTGACAAATTGCTCTGCTTGCTTATTAATGTTGAAAGGTTGTTTTTAAACATGAAGGAAATCGTGAGTAGGACTATTCAAAGATACTTGAATGTAGTTTGTGTTAAATATTTCAGGCATTATGTGAAGAGTGCTTTTTGTATCTGGCTATGGTTACTGATGATAATTTGTTATAAACATGTTGTTTACTTTACAGAATTCCGAAGATGTCCGATGTAAGTGCATCTGCCCACCTTACAAAGACCATTCAGGCCAAATTTACAACAAAAATGTTTCACAGAAAGACTGGTGAGTGTGTGTGGTACAAAAAGTTATAGTGAGTTTTACTAGGTAAATACTTTTTCCATAGTAATTATATGTGAGTCTCCTATAGTGCTGCCAGGAGAAATTACATCTCTTGCATAACTTCCTAGAACCTCTCTTTTAAAAGTATTCCAGAATTAAGCTCTATCAAGGGGCAAGGCTTGAAATCTATAGTTTTTGCCCTGTCTTCTGGTTTACTTGTTTGCATATTTAGTTATTTATTTAGACTTGGAAGTAGTCAAAGGGAAGAGGGTATTGTAATCTGCATTCAGTGATGTGTAAATGGTGTAAAGGCGAGGGGGCGCGACCGCGGAACTAGGGCTTGAGAGTATTGTCTCCTCTTTCATTATTCTTCAAACCCATCATATCATCTAGAGACTTTTGTTTCTGGAGACTTCTGTTCCTCGGAATTGCAACCAGAGAGTGCAGTTATATGAGATGGCCTGAGCCATCTTGCAACACGTTTTTTCAGAGAGAGAGGTCTTGCATCTCTCTGCACCAGCAACATGCTCTGTTGTATTATTTAGGCCAGCTACGGCATTGGTGAGACTCTCCTCCAAGCTGAGGACTGATGTGCGTGGCCAGGGCTTGAGCGGTTGGAGAAGAAAGGAAGCTGACAATGATTTGTTACATTAGCATATCTCCCTTGTGTAATTTCACCTTGAGTATCATTGTCTGTGTGAATCATACAAATGAAACGCCATGTTTTAGAGTTGCATTGATGTTCGAAGTGCTCGGGGATTCTTGGGTCAGCCTATAAAAATGTGACATGCTTCTTGATGTGTTAACTCTTCTTCAGTTACGTTAAGAATTTATAAAAGACTTTTTAGTCTGACGAGTAGCAGCAGGTTGGCATCTTGATTACGAAAATTTCATGTTCCTGAGTAGGCCCACAAAAATAATTATAGGAATAAAATTAGTGATACAGATATGTATAGAGTTGTGCCTTGACTTATTAGATTACTTATAGGAGACCTGTGAGAAATAACACTGTAAAATATACTGTCCAATCAAAATTACTATTTTTGTCTCACATGATTATCTTAACAACATTAGTCCTACTATGACAAATTAAGTTGTAGCAATGAAACATAGTGGGAGAATTCTAGCTGCAGCAGACATTTCAGAGTAGCAGTGTTACTGCTTTTGCTGTTCATTACTGCTCTGCAAATGGAAATGGATTTTTTTTTTTCCAGTGGGTACTGCTTAGCATGTACCTTACTAGCAGACAAGACCCTGTTTCCCTTTAAATCAATATTGGTACTGACTGAATGAAAAATGATCTTTGAAGGCTTGACTAATTTTATGGTGACAGATACTGATGCATACAGACAAATTTAATGCTGTACTTTGGCTTCTGCATTGGTGCAAGTGGCTTGTTACTGAACTGGGTGATGTACACAATCCTTTAGGTATTTAGATCAGTTACCCTTGAGACAAGAGCCAGATCAACTTTGAGTGTCTTTATGAATTATGTACAGTATAATGACCACTTAGGGCTGGCTTGTCCAGACATAAGATGAAAATTTAATTTTTCATGTTGAGCCTGTAATGTGCGTCATGATACTCTTATTTAGATGCTTCACTTCTTTCACTTGTAGTGGTCTGTTCTTCGGCTTCAGACTGGCAGACAGCACGCTATGCTGACATCAATATGGACTGGGGTGCTTTGACACCAAACCATTTGCCCTTCTAGACTCGGGTTTGGAACTATTGCAGGCAATCCCATCCTGATGGACAATGTGCTAGGCAAACATAGTGATGCCTGAGCACCTAGAGGGTTAAATAACCCACTTGAGAAGTGGTGGTATTTGTATTTTGTACTTTGAAAGTATTGCTGCACAGAGGCTGACTGCAGTGGTGGGAGGGAGGACACCCTCTCTACAAGCTGGATGAACTGGCAATCTGCGCAGAAGCTGCCCTTCTGACTAGCCTGGCTTGCCCTGGAAGAACTGCTTCCTCAGTGCTGTTACAAGGGAGAAAGTGGTTGAGTGGGAAAATTGTTTAGAAAAAGATCAGCCTTTTCTACATTTTTCTCTAAAATTGCCATGGAATCATAGTCCAAGGAAATACATCATCGAAATTCTAAGGTTTTGATAGATTTTACACTTCCTTGCAACTTGAAACACTGAACTGGAGGAAGAAAAGATGCTGATATTAATATTTGATATATTCACAGTACCAGATTTACTACTGTACTTACACTACATAGAAGCTTTCTGCTCTACTTGTGCAACATATTGATGCAAGCTCTCAGTCATATGAACAGAAATTGCTAGATTAAAACTTGCATGTATTTTTTATTCTGTAGCTTGAATGCTGCACTCCACCACAGAGGAGAATGTAATTTGGCTTTCAAATAAATGAGAAAAATAAGCCTTCCACTCCCTTCCAGAGAATGTGACTTGACACTCAATAGTTTTAGTTATAAAGAAGAAATACAAAGAAAACAAGAGATGAGTTGGTGTCTGGCCATGTGTTTGCAGGGTTGTAGTCTAGCCCAGCAGAGTGTGAATCCAAAGCTGCTGCTGTCACTTCATGTGTTTTGTTTCATTACTTGCTTCTGACTCTGCTAACATTAAGTTAACCAGGATGAAGGTGAAACATGATTTTTGTTCTGTCAGTGCTCTGCAGGGACCCTGGGATGTGAACTCTGAACAACCAACTTGAGTCAGCAGAAAGACCAAAGTGACCTAAGTTACTGGTAGAAGAAGTTGTCTCATGGCAGCTGGATTTTAGTGCTGTGATATAGAGTGCCCATAGGATTGTCAACCATGCTTTTGGCATGGGATTGACTTAGATTTTGTGATCTTTTAAGTCAAATTATGCTTTCACATCTCGGTCCAGTGCTGAAAACTGAATGCTATTTATTCACTATCTTGTTGCTTAGAGAAACAACCCATCTGACTTTTTTTTCCTTTTATGCCTGTAACTTGTGATGGCAAGAAAAAAGAACTTCTGTTCTCTTAAGGAAAGAGAGGTTAATTTCCCTTCAGATACTGGAAGGATAGAATAAGGCTGTTTTAAATATGATGAAGAAAGAAGTGTATGGCTGGAATTTACTTTCATCCATGATGTCAGTGTCAAATGATGCATTTGTGCTGGGATTCAAATCCTTGGACTTGTTATATTAACGGCTTTAATACTTTCACTGAGAAGTGAAAACATTTTGAGTTAGAAAGGTCTTAAAACTGGTTTAGCAGCTTGCCAATAGCTGAATTTCTTGTTTAAGTAAAATAATTGTGGAGTAGTGATTTTACTTATTCTTTTTTTAAATCTTTCATACCTATAACTTAGAACAGCTGAACTTAAGCAAAGGTGGCTTCTCAGCTTGTGCAGCTGGGGTCTGCGTGTGTAGTAGAACAGGTAAGCTAAAACCAGCTCAAAACTGACTAAGCAGTTTCTGTCTTTCTTCAGTGATTGTCTTCATGTGGTTGAGCCTATGCCTGTCCCTGGACCTGATGTAGAAGCATACTGTTTACGTTGTGAATGCAAATATGAAGAGAGAAGCTCTGTCACAATTAAGGTAAACAATGTAATTCTGTTGGCATATATTAAATACTTCAACTGATTAGTAAATATATCTGTTGTCTTCTAGAGAAACATTCTTTTTAAAGGGAAAATTTTTCTAAAGCAGACTAAGATTTAACTTTTTTTCGTGATAGTTGCTCACAATTTATCCTGAGTAGTAACAGCATCAAGCTATATCTGAAGGAATGGGCTTGAGATCCTTTACTAAAGATCTCCACTTTGAGATTAATATTTACACCTTGCTGAAATTGAGTGTTCTAGGGCATTTTGTCAAGCTTTGGACTTTGCTTTCATTATTATTTAGATGGCCTCTCATTACTCAGCTGTCTTGCTTACTATAAATTTTCTTTGTCCATTGGCAAGCTAAAAAGCAAAGTTGTCCATGTTTGCTCTAACAGATGATTTCTGTATTTTTCATGTTCTTATCCTATTGGAGCCATTGACCCCTAGGCTGCGGTGAATAATTGTGCAGTGCACCTTTTCTTTTATAACACAGAGTCCTTTTTTTTTGGTCTTTTAGAAGTTTGGTATTTCTTTTTGCCTTCCCATTTTTCTTAGTGACTGAATGCAGATTTATGCTAGAAAATGGAGACCATGCAGGAACCCCCAAATTTGTCACCCCAATTTAATGGCCAAACTGAACAGTTGTCTTGGTTGAGATGAAATTTAAAACACCAAGTTGTTTTAAGAGAGATAGCGTAAGATTTTTGGCAAGGCATCACTAAGAGAAACTGTTTCAAACTAACATCTGTCTGCCTCAAACCCTTTTAATACCAGGTTGTAGTTTGGTGGTTTTTCTCTGTTTGTGGGTTTTAAGTCATGTGATGACACTACCAAAGATCAAGAGGCTCATCACAAACTTTGCATGTACTCTTCTTTTGGTCCTTGCTGCCTGCTGAGAGACTGTGGGGTAATGTCACAATTGGAGCATAATCTGTGTTTGCATTGTGTAGGTTACAATCATCATATACCTGTCAATTTTGGGCCTACTTCTTCTGTACATGGTGTACCTTACACTGGTGGAACCTATACTGAAGAGACGTCTCTTTGGACATTCACAACTCATACAAAGTGATGAAGACATTGGGGTGAGTTCACCAGAGTGCTTGCCTACTTGGGTTAACATAAAGATTGGGTTGGTTAGTTGTTAAATTACTATTTGGGATGAGCAGGTTTTTTTGCCAGGCAGTGTAAATGCATTTCCTGAAGGAAGAAGAAAAGAAAACTGTGTGATGACCTCTGTGAAGCCACTCTTTCATTTTTCACTGGGCTGGAAAGTAGTAAGATGAAGATTGCTTCAGTTATCCCAGCTCTAGACTCATTATTTTTCTCAGAGTAGAAACAGAGTAGGAATGGAGGTGAGCATATAGAGGAGATACAACTTCTTCAGTGTTAATGATCCGTACAGTCTTGTTAGTGATCACCTTTATGCAGATTGCTTACTGCTTAGCTTTCTCTCTACAAAAAGAAAGTAGAGGGGTTGCATCTCCTATTGTTTCAGTTCGAATTTGTTGATGCTAAAAATTCAAGAAATTATTATAAAGAAGTAAAACAGTGATTGATGCTGAAATAATTTGTTGGTATTACAGCTAGAAACCAGAATGTGATAGTGTATTCCAACAGATAAGAACAGCCCTTTTTTGGGAGGAAGAGGGGAGTAGTCCATTAGTGACTCAGTTTCCTGTTGTTACTGGCCTTTGCAATCTCCAATACAGTGGTTCTGAGTTGTAATAAATGTGGAACAAAATTGTCTCAAGTACTGTTACATTTTTTTATGGTGAGATTATGGCTCTTTGGGTCAGAGATTCTCTTGTTCTCTGTTAGCATATTTCTTAGCCCAGTGAGGCTAGTGTATTGCTTTGGGACCTGTAGGCATCATCACTTCAGTGGGTATTATTAATGATAGTCTCTGTACTACTAAGAATTACCATTGAGCTACTCTACACAATCATGTCCCAAATAAAGTATCCATTAATGTAAATGTCTTAAGGTGTTCTGGGGGGGGGGGAAAAAGGAATATGAAGTGCAGACATACAAAAAAGTTATTTAATACAAGACATAATTACATTATTTTTCATTGTGCACTGTTTATATGATGCTTTCAGACTTAGCTTTAGTAACATGACTTTGTCCAAAACAGTTTAATAGCCAAATAAAAAGTTCAGTTCCAGCTCTTACTGTTTATAATTTGATTTTATTTACCATTAAAAAAAATAAAGCTTTGCAGGTACTGTTAGGAAACAGACAGTAAATATTAAACAAGCACTCAGTTATTGTTGAGCTCTGTCACTTAGACAGCTGTATTGACACTTTGCTTTTAGACAGCTCAGTACAATAGGTTTAGTTTAGTAAACATCAGAGTGTGTTGGTTTTATATAGAAGCTGTGTGTGAAGATCCTGAACTGCCTGATGGTAAATGGCCATGAGCTGGCACAGAACTGACTCTTTAATTCAGTTTTAAAGTGAAGTGCATTCACAACAATAACAGGAGGCTCCCAGCACCTGGGTCTGTTCTAGGCTTCTGTCCCACCAGCTGCTAATGGTTGCAAGACTGTGGTTCTGATCTTGCAGCTTGACATGATGTCTCTGGGCAGCAGATAATTGTTTGACAGTACAATGAAGTTTGGTCTATTTGGGAAACCTGTGGAGGTTACTTGGAATGAGAAATTGAATTACAGTTTTAACTATTTGGAAACTTGCTTGGTCAGTATTACTGACCAGCTCGTTGAAACAGCTTGTTTACCTTAAAACAAACAAAACCCCAAAAAAAACCCCAACCCACAAGCCAAAAAAACCCCCACATCCTTTGGAATGTAACAGCCAAAAAGACTGATGTAATTGCTCGGTGGAATTATTGAGATCTAACTAATTATTTTTGGTATTCCAGGATCACCAGCCTTTTGCAAATGCACATGATGTGCTGGCTCGTTCTCGGAGCCGCGCCAATGTATTGAACAAAGTGGAGTATGCCCAGCAGCGTTGGAAGTTACAGGTCCAAGAGCAACGCAAATCTGTCTTTGACCGTCATGTTGTGCTGAGTTAATTGTGTCTCAGTAAAATAACTACAGGGAAGTAAAGTGGACTAATTGAAAGAGCTGATTTACGTCTTCCTGATCCTGCCAATTCAGAAGGGTTTTCTTGAATGGTTCATTATTGATTTTAAAAAAAAAACTAAAGAAAAAAGTATTTGAACTTTGAAGGAATGTACTGGAGTGGAAACAATTTAAAATTATTAGTTAACCAAAAGCTAGAATCTTTACATTTTCAAATGGCTTTTATTAACAAAACTGAAAAGAAAACAAACCCTAAGATACCTTGGGTTGCCACTGTGGTACCTTATTTACAGTTGTGACTTTATGGTGGTTTTTAACTATATATTTCTCTCTACTATTTATGTGGTTAAAAAGTACCTTGGAACACAGTAATTACTTAACTCACTAATCACTTTATGTAAAGACGTTTTGTAAATATACTTGGATTTTCTGCTGACTAATGCTAGGTACTGGAAATCTAAATCTTGCTGTGTAGTTTTCATACCAGAGAATGAAATCCTGATTGGCTGTATTCATCATTTGGTTTCTTGCACTCGTACTTTCAAGATGCTTGTACGTCAAGTGATGTTTGCAGATTTAAGGCAAAACTTAAATGGACACTGACTCTTTGAGCTGCATACTTAAAGTACTGTGATGTAGATAAACTCAAATGCAGTGCATATCAAGACAGTGTTGGCATTTTGTTCTATTTTGCTTTAATAGCTTAATATATTGTATGTGTATGATATCTCTTAAAAAAGTCAAAATCTTTTTCTTTTCATGGGTAAAGTCTCAGGAGTTAGTATATGATGAAATATTTATTATAAAGATCTTTCTGCATTTGTCTGGATTGATGGTGTAAGGCACATACTTTCTCTAGCACCTGTCATCTTGGGAGTTAGGTGTATTTTTTTATCCGTGACTCTGTATTCATATCTCTTAAGAGGTATACAGTTGCTAGATGACTAACTTTCATATATCCCCTTTGGAATGTATTAATTAAAGATAAAACTGATTTTTGAAAAATGGATTTGCATTATCTATATGTCATTATTTTTCTCCCTTGTTACCCTGTGTGTGAATTCCATCTATAAAGCACTTCTCTGAAAATGCTTCAGAGTAGAAATATGTACTTGTTCAGTGCTTCAGTGCTTCGATAAAGGAGAGAAAGGCTCACCAAATTGCTAGTTGAAAAAAGTTTTTAATCCTTGATTTGAATTTAGCTATGCATATGTAGTTAGATTATTGTCTGACAGAGTTGTCAGTTCCAGTGTGGAAGGAAATGGTACATGGGACAGTACCGTATGTTGCCGGTTCTGGCTTGCTTGGCCCACAGCCTGGGGGACAGGCTAGCGTGGGAAATAAAGTGTACCCCTACACATGGCTCTGCCACATCAGGGCTGGAAACATAGTTGCCTCATAACAACATTTGCACTGACTGCGACTCTTTTGCAGAGCTTTGTTCTCCTCAGTCCTGTAGTCTTCCAAAAACAGTACATCTGGAGGGAATGATGATGGGTGGCTAATTGGTGGAGGCACGGGATTCTTTGCTTAAATTAAAAAAGAAAAAAAGGCAACAAAAAAAACCCTGCAAAAAACCACAAGGTGGATTGACAGGACAAAAAAAAAAATCCAGACTTGGGTTCAGTTACTGCATTCAACATCCTGCCCTGATGAGTCAGTAACTGGTTACAACAGTGATGTACCTAGGGTCCCCTAAAGAAAAATCATGTAACTTGTTTGTTGAATACATGCCTGCCTACCACTTCTAGCAGATGTTCTACCTTTCTGATGAGGCCTGAAGCTGGCGTGGAAAGGAGGACGCAGAGTACAGCCTTGTTGAGGTTCCACACAAGGACAGCAGAAGCAGAATGATTTCTTTGACTGACAGTCCGAAGAAGACAAGACTGGCTGTATGTAGATCTCCTGGTGGTAGTTTGAGTATTTCTAATCTTACAGTGTCTTCTGAGAGTTTTAAGATAAAATGGTTTGGTTTTGGATTTTTTTGTGTGATTTTACTTTAATCAATAGAAGGGCCGAATAGTGAGATAGTCTAAAGTGTCAAGGTAATCCTGTAAAATATCAGAGTTTTGAAGTTAGGTGTCCTGCTTCCTTGCACCTGTACAATCGGGCAGCTCTGTACTGATACATGTAGCATCCATATGCCTATATATATTTGATTATGCGATCGCTCCATACTGTGTTGCAAAGTTTAAGTAAAGCTTTACAATGTCTGTCTTGCTACCAATTGCTCACTGTTTTCAAATCTTGCCTACCTCCATAAATGCTTTATTAGAGACCTTCTATATGGTGTTATACTCCTTAACACAAAGGGAATTTCCCAAAATTGCAGGAATAATGAAGATTAAATGTGAGGTTATTAAGCTAACTAATGTGTGTCCTCACCTCTAACCTGGACACAAATCCATCACAAGATTCTTCTAAATAAATGCTGATTTTCTGTGTTTAAAATGAAGCTGTGAAAATTAGTTTGGTTATACCCTGCTGGTATTTAACTAAATTCTAGCTGACTGTTATATTTAGCATTAAAGTACAAAATGCCAATAAATGAAAATACTGCTTCAGTAGACTGTAACAGAATAAATACAGGAAGTAAACAAAGCACATACCTGATTGCTTTTTCAGGTAGTCTGGTTGTGTTCAATACAGTTTTAAAATTTCTGGCCCTTAATGCTAAGTTTTGTTGCCATCATAGCTGTGGTGTGGGTGGAAAAGCCAAACCAGAAATGAGCAGATCTAACTGTAAGCTACTTTGCATGTTGTCAATTGACTATAAATTGCAGCAGTCATTGACTCAGTGGAACAAGCTACATAATTCAGGTAAGAGAGTTGTGTATTGCTGTATCTAGCAACAGATCTTCATTGAATATCAATGTTTTTATAAATCACTTCTACCGGCTATTCAGTAACTGTGCTTCCGTAGCTTTTTAATGAATTGTGTTTAATATGATCTCTTATTAAATAAGATGTAATAAAAATGGAACATTAACTTATTTTTTTTAATATCATTCAGATATTTTCAGGTATTCATCAGTCTTAAAATAGCACGTCTTGTTTCCTTGGATTTTTACTTTCATCTGAAGATTGGTGAGTCTCTAGTCTAAAAGGCAAACAATCCTAACACTTGCATTTTGCACTTTGTGCAGGTAGTAAGGCAGCAGATAACTGTTTTATGTAACACTATTATGCAGCAGCAGTGTCAGTACTAAGCAACAAATACTGCAGGTATCTCTTCTTGAGGGGTTGTGTCGGTTTTGGTTTCTTGCTCTATAGTGATGTTTTGCTATAAAATGGGTTTTTTGCTATGTAACAGACTTTTTTTCTGAGACAATATTTTTAAGTTGTTAGCAGTAGAAACTTTTTCGACAATAACCCAACCTGTGTAGTAGAAAAGGGAAAGATAACTCTACTCTTTTCGTTTTTATAATGAGTGTATATATTCACCTCTGATTTTCTGCATGCATATTAATGTAAAATGGATGTGTGTTCATGCTTTCAGCCTACCTACAGAAGTACCAGTTTAAGATGTGTGTCTTTCTTGTCTAACAGCATAAATAATATATAAATGAACTCTTAACTCATGATTTCTGTTGTGAGATCTATGTGCATAAGAAAAACAGACAACACTGAATAGAGGCATTTTGATAGAATATGTTGTGAGGATAGGTCTATACTGAGCAAAAATTCCCTCTGTATTAAACATGGCAGGTATGAAGTAATTAGAAAATGTTAAAATATCCCCATATCCTTGTGAAGGATTAAGGGCATCCTATTTATGTTATGGAACCATGGTCAGAACACTTGAAGCTCTGCAAGGTTTTTGTGAGTATGGAATCTAGCTATTTCTAGTAACATAGTTTAATGTTCAGGTGTGTTTTCTGTTGTAAATGGTATAATATAACCAAAGTGTGTTAGACAGCAGTGTATAGAGGTGGAAGTAGATGGTGAGTATAAGAGCATTTTTGGATTGATTCTGTGTAGGCAAGTACTGCTTGCAGTCGGTGAGGCTGGATCACAGTAATTCTTTAAAAATTAACTAGTTATTTAAGTAGCTATTAGGTAACAATCATTATAGTCAGGGTGATATTTAGCTGTTTGAGTAATGATACTAGGAAGGCACTATAAGGTAGCTTCCTATGCAAGATTATCTTTCTAATAAATACATACGGGTGCCTTGAGTAGTTACACCTGCTGCAATGCTGCTCTGAAGAGAAGGTATGTGGTTTTAGTAGGCCAGTCTGAGTTACAGGCTTCTAGCAGTGCTCCAATGACTGTGTGCAGCCCCTTCATAGTAAAATAGTTTATAATTGGAACAATATTATTAGGACATGCATTTTTTTTCCTTTAATGAATTGATTATTTTATCATTCTCTATAAGTAGGATTATATTTAATATTTCATCTCTGTGTTTAATCTGCAGGTGAGTAGAGAAGGAGCATGGAGGACCCAAGGAGGTGTTAGGTTCATCCTCTATATTTTTTGTAAACCTTTCTATGTGGAATGGATGTAATACCTGACAGACATAAAATTAAGATTGAGATCCACTCCCTGCAATTTCCATCTAATTAAGATAGTATAGTGAATGAAGCATCAAATGAATAGAGAGAAAAAATAATTTGTCTTTAAAGGCTTTTTGGTATGGATAGGGAGTCTGTTACTGAAATTGTAGATTTAATTTTTTTTCAGGGAGGAGACGTGGGTGGAGAGAATGCCTCAGATGTTGGCCTGCTTTGTTTATTGTCTGTAGAGATGTAAGTTTTGGCAGATTTGGAGCAAGCTAGGCCTGTGTGGAATATGTAAAGGTAGATTTTCTTCATGTCTAAAGCTGAGGTGAAAGGATACTGTTTGTCATTTCATTTAGGAAGCTTTAGTGGCTTTATTTTCTTAAAATCTGTTGTGAATCATTTTAATCAGTGTTACTGACATGTACTTTCTTGTGTTTTCAAATGGGACATTATCTGCTCTATGTAACGATCATCCAACACCATTCTGAAATATCATGAATGCATTAAAAGTCTCTTCTGGAAAATGGCAGAAATGCCAAGTATTGGTAAGTCCAGGTGAGTTTTTTCTACTGTTCAGTGTGAGGTGTTTAAACTATTATGTAATTATGCATTTCCAGGTTAAATGCAGAACCCCATGGATGGCAAAAGCTACCGTAACCCGATGGACAAGTTGTCCACCTGTACCGAGACTCAGCGCGTACAGCTGGCTAGGCCTTTCTGTGCCGACCCAGTGGTCACGTTTCACATGTGCCCAGAAACACCAAACCAGCTCACTTGCTCTGAAGATTTGTTCCTTCCTTTCATGTCTGAGCATCTCATCATGGAGAACTTCTACAGTGAGCCCTGCACCTTTCCCTGCCAGTTGCCCCATTCCAATTACTGTAGAAGTGAATACTCCTATGGGCCAGCTTTCATCAGAAAGAGGAATGAGAGGGAAAGACAGAGAGTTAAATGTGTCAATGAAGGCTATGCTAAACTGAGGCATCACCTACCTAAGGAATACTTGGAGAAACGGCTCAGCAAAGTAGAGACACTCCGTGCTGCAATAAAATACATTAGTTACCTACAGGCTGTTCTGTACAGTGATTCTGTGATGGCAGACAAGAATGTCATGGAGCCAAGCCAAGCACCTAAAGCACTTAAACAAAACCAGTTTTTGAAGACAATCTAAACCAAGCAAAAGGTATCCACTCTGGGAACCTAGTAACCACTGTATTATTAATGACGTGTGTGTTCCTGGCATGTCTTAGGAGCAGATCATAGTATACATCAGTATCAGCCCACAGAGAAGAGTTTTTTAATTTTGCAGATAGTAACTACACTTAGATACAAAAAAGACAACTGGGAGATCTCATCTGAATGGCCTAAGTTAATTCATGGAAATAGGAAAGGATTTCTAAAATTGTCACCAAACCAAAAATGTAATATGTGTGAAGTAACTGTATGTATTGTAACCCGCATGCTTTAAAATAAAGTCTTTTCACTGATGGGATTGAGATTCCTCTCATTTTCTGTAATGTTACTGGTTTATTCACATGCATTTTCTTAAAAGATTTTTGGTCTAGTTGCCAGTGTTTCTCTTAAAAGGCCTTTTTAAAGATTCCCAGAAATGTTGTTAGATGCCAACTGAGAGGATAACTTAGTTTAAAAGGGGGAAAATAGAAGGGTAGCC
Source organism: Strix uralensis (assembly GCF_047716275.1). Taxonomy (NCBI): domain Eukaryota; kingdom Metazoa; phylum Chordata; class Aves; order Strigiformes; family Strigidae; genus Strix; species Strix uralensis. The sequence continues at coordinate 13,558,627 of NC_133986.1, forward strand.
GCTCTTTGAAGTACAATTGCTGAACATAGGAAGAGCATAATGTCTTGCAAGTGCTGTTCCATCCTTTTCTTATTGATGAATATTTTAATACCATTAAAAACTGTTGACTTAGCCTAATTTCTATTGAAAATTTGATTCTTCAGCTGTCAGTGCCCTTAAAAATTACTGGGACTGCTCATGCAATACACAGTATAAAGAGGTTTGTCAAGGTCTTGGCCTTGGGGGAAAAAAACCTGCAACAGAAATTTTTCAGGACTTTCACTGATAATGGTTGAGGTCTGGGGTGGTCTTTCCTGACCTCCCAGTCTGTTCTGTACTATTGATGGTTTCAGCTAAGTGGTATAGAATAGATTAATGCGAAGATGGTGAAGAGAGTGTTCTTAACATTTGCTGTATGTAAGTGAATTGTATTACTGATATTAACATTTCTGCTGACAGCATGAGAGCAGGTAGTCTGTGGGTGCAGCAGAATGTACAGAAAATGGTTACAGACTTCCTAAGTGCTGTATATTTATTCCTAATTGCAATCATCCAATGTTATCTTGTTGTTATAGCAGTGATTTGAAAAATGCCTACAAAATGCAATTAAGTATTCCACCCCCTCAAAAAAAAAAATTAACGATTGTAAAGGACAAAATGAAGATTAGGGATAATAGTAGAAATTAACAGGTAGATTTCTGCATTGTATTCTGATGTGTTTTTGATACGCACTTTGCAGGAAAAGGGTAGAATGTATTAATCCTTACCTCTTATTGTGAAAAGGGAAAGTTTGTAAAGCGGTTTGACCTCAGTTTGTCACAGCTTCAACCTTTCTGTCTGCATTTCAGAGCAATTTATTTGTCGCACCCTGTGGTGATGGGCTTTTTTTTCTAAATCTGAACTGTACCTTCGTATGATGCCCTGCAGTAGTAGACAGAAAGCCTAGAGGACACTGTGCCCTCTTATGATCTTTCTTTGCCCCTACAGTCTTTTAGTGCAATATGTAGATCACCAGGGAGTTGAAAATTGAGTGAATGCGTGGCAGACAAATTGTCCTCTCTAGTCATGTTCCACCGGTTTTTAACCAGTAAGGTCAGGATGTCTGATCCTGGTAGTAATAACTGTGGCAATCTCCGTAGCAACTAGGAAACACTGGCAGCAAATGGCTTCCTGCGTCAAACAGGCAAAAGGGTAAGATTTCTGCATTGGGACTTAATCGAAATCGACCTGATGTAGTGTTATCAATAGCTGGTAAGTTTGAAAAGCTGCTGTGGTCAAGTACTTGGAGTTATCCAGAAAATAGATCAGTGTTGTGCAACTGCCTTTGTCAGTGCCCTGTTTTATACGGAAAGGAGGGACCTGGCTCTCAGCAGTAACAGCACTGAATGGGTTTAAAATGTGCTTTAATGTAGAATTGGTAATTGCATTTCCTCACAAAGTATTACAGATTCCATCTTGTTTTGGTTGATAATAGGGGAGTTTGTGTAGTTGCGAAACAAGTGAATATATTGTGTTGATTTGTCAACTTTAAGATGCATTTTGCAGCAGTTAATCCACTTTTCTTGTTGGGTTTGGTGTGTTAGTTTTCTGAAATTGTGTATATCTGGGAGTCCTCATAAAAAGGTCTCCTAGATCATATCTCTTAGATAAGAAATAAAATAACATTTAAATATAATATGAGTGCTTAAACTGTATTTTGTAAAGTAAATTATGTGCCTAAAACTTGCATGGAAATTCAAGAACATAAATTTTACGCTAAGCACGCTAAATACTTCTAAGCAATATTTAAAAAAAAAAAAAGGAGTGAAAGCTTGTCTACTACATCTTGTCAGATTACCAGAGATAGCATCACATCATCAATTTTACTGTGACAGCCTCTGAATAGTTATCACTTGTCAAATCTGAGCACCTTATTCTTTCTTATGGCAAGCCATAATCCTACTGTTATAAAACATGACAGGACAGCTGAAAGATCAAAATATTTCCTCTTAATACATCACTATAAATAAAACAAGTAACAGGCAACTGTAACATCATGTTCAAAAACTGTCACGTTTACTCAGCTTGTCAACTTCAGCTGTAGTTTCTGGCTCAGCTTGTAAAATAAAGATTTGGCTGGGACTGTGTACAAGAAAGCTTAAAGGAGAGTGTAGGTATAAGAAAAGAGCTGGATGTTAGAGAGGGAAATAAAAGTTGGAGGGAGGTGAAAGCTATTGCTTTCCTGGGTGTTTTCACAGCATTTCTAGTTTCCTTGGGTGTTTCTGTCCCTCTGCCAGGTCAGGATTTGGGTGACTGAAAAATCACTGAAGTCAGTGGTACGGGTTCATCTGACCAAATGCCACTCTGGATATTTTGAATTCATTTTTTTAAAAATAAAAAACTAAATAACAACTACTGAGTTTTGAGGTACACTGGAAAGCATTTGCTTTTGTTGGAAAATGCCAGTACACTGTCTCTCTTCTACCAACAGATCACGCCTGAGTCCTGCAGGTGGCTGCTTTGGCAAGAATGGCTTGTTCAGAGGGGTTCCTGCCTATGGCTCAGAGGTATTGCAGTGCCATGCCAGCTCTGGACAAGTTCTTGTGCTCCAGCATCGTACCTACCGCCAACCCCTGCTGCAGGAGCTCTTTTGTAGTGCATCCCGCATGGATCGCCGAGCCCCTCGCCCCCCAGAGGTAAAATCAAGTTCTTGTTTGAGTCTGTGATTTGTTCTTTTTCATGATATCTAATACGATAAAACATGCTGGTGTGTCAGATTAATAAATTAACAGCTTGGACATCATTTGCACTTTCTCCTCCCCTGCACTGGCAGTTTTTTAGATGGTATTAACTAAAGTGATTTGCTACCCTGGAGATTGTGAAAAGCAAAGCCTGAGTAAACCTCCTATCAAAGAAACATTCCTTTAATATTATTTGGATAAATAAAAGCATCTTGTGTTAGCAGCTGTCTTCTGTGAAATGTTTCTAATGCTTTGTGACAGGGGATTATTTTTCCTGTTTTGAACTTGAACCTGTCATCAACCAGCAACTTCATTGTTTATTTTTCTGTTGTTCCCTGAATGCCCCAGTGTAAACAGTCAGCTACAGCGCTCTCGAGTGCACCTACGCTGTGCTCTGTGCTGGAGATGGATCCTTTCTCCTGATCTTAAGGGTTGCATTGGCTTGCCATGTAAACAGCAAAGGTGCTAACGCAGGTGATGGTGGCCCAGGATTCCACTGTACTCCTGGCTCGCTTCCTCTAACTCAAAACCAAAGAAATCTGGGTAGAAACAGGCACTGATGTGTTTTTCCCCAAGAGCAAGGAATTGTCCCAGCACAAACAATTTCTCGGTTTCTTCCCACATGCTTTGGCCTCTGGGAGTGCTACAAAATGAGGTGGAGTGATCCAAATCTTAAATCTTACAAGATTTTTTTTTTTTAATGACCTACAGAGGTTGTTTCTCCTGATGCTGACCCATTTTCTTTTTCTCAAGGTGCCAGTGGATTAGCCACTGCTTCCCCTCCCCTGGCCCAGCATGGAAGAGGCTGAGCGCATCGGGGAGATCAGTGGGCTTAGACAGCAACGTCCCTGTGCTGGTGAGAGGGGAACAAGATGGATTTTATTACCACGGTACAGTAAAAGAGGAGATAGAGGTGCGTGATGGTTGCTGTGTGGTAGTTGTGAGTGTGTGTAACAGGGTGTCCAGTCCACCAGCAGTCCTCATGAACCACCTGAGTTTAGTGTAGCAGTTCTGATTTCAGCTGGTGCATGAATTGGAGAACAGTTCACCAGGACAGCTGATGCTGCTGGTTATGTTGTTTCATAAAGCTCCTGACATGTCTGATTCCAGGCTGTCCTCACCTCCTGCTGCCTGGCGTGCCAGGTGAGCCTTTTGTATGCAGCACAGCCTCAGGCACCAGTAAACTAATAATGATCAGATCCTTGCTCTGCTCAGCCTTCTTCATTGAGTCCCTTTCTAGGAGTGAGCAAGCATGTTTCAGGGATCCTCATCTTGTGCAGAAGATGGGTGCCCTCCAAACTGCCAGTTCCTGGTGAGAGCAGTGTTGTGCACCTTGCAAAAGCAGGCCCTCTGCTTCTGCTGGCGCTGGGCATTGAGCCAGGCTCGGACAGCGTGAGTGCTGTTGTGAGCAGTGTACCGGCTACTGTTGTGTGTAGACACATAACCATCAATAGCACAGGAAAAGCGTTAGTGTTTTATGTACACACTTCCAGCTTGAGTCAGCTACAGACCAATGGCTTGGTGTATTTTCAGAAATGTTAGTGAAAGCTTTAATTCATTAGTTTGTTAGCACTTCAAACTTAACAGAAAAAAGAACCTATTCTTTCTCAAGAACAGGGAAGTACCTCGTTTCATTGTTGATGGAAAGCCTCTTGACAGGCCTTAATTTAAAAGAAAATAAAAATTCCCAACCTCCCCCCACCCCAAGAAGCAGAGTTAGTGTTGTATGTAATGAGGAAGGACTTGGGCATGACTGAAGAACAGGTCTGAATGGCTTCAGTGTCCCTTGTTATCTGGTGCACAGGGCATGGTTTGTAAAATCCAGTTGCACTCTATCTATAGCTTTTTATCTTGGGGAAGAAAATAAAGGTCCTAGTGGCAGTAAACCTGTACATATGCTTCACTCAGCTTGCTTTCTGGTGAGCCTCACCAGCTGTGTCCATGCCAGACTAACACTGTGTACTATTTAGCTACTGTTCAGGCTTGCTTGGTGTTTTGACCTAGCCACATAGCCACAGAATGACCTTCTGGTGAAGGTTGCATTATGGACTGTTTTTCAGAGGAACTATTATTTTGTTCCTGGTAACAGAGTGAAAGAGGCATGTTCCTGGTAGAGTTTGCCAAACCACTTGTGTCACGTGGAAGGCTTCCAGTGTGTGTGCAAAAAACAGCAAAAGATAACATCCTGGAATATGTGAATGGCATGAAGCACTCCTTACTCCCTGGAGACAAAGTGCTGGCACCCTGGGAGCCAGATATGGCCAGGTATGGCCCAGGAACCATCCTCACAGGCATTGAGACAAGGGACCCCTTACGAGGTAAGAAAGATACCACCTCCCTCTTCCTTGCTTTGCTCCAGAACATGAGTGAGAGTGTCAGGATAAACTCTTGTCATGGTGCTACTGTCAGAGAAACACCAGTGCACAGACCACAGTTTAGTGTTGCTTAAAGCTTGCAGGAGCTGATGGGACTTGCTGATGGATATTTGCATGTGACCTCACCAGTCTGACCCTAAGGAAGTTGTAACCCGTAAAAAATGTCATCTTCCGTGTCTGTGGATGTGCTGTTTCCTGTCTGCTTGGACAAGGCTGTGTCTCTCATGTGAAGGGCACTGGCCTTTTGATGAGGGATACAAGTGAGGCAGCTCTCAGGAAGCACCCATCGGTGCTTGAAAGCTCACATTTGTACCAAATGGTACATCTGGGGGTGGTTTTACCACCCAAATGTAGGAGATTTCAACAGCTCATTCATTTTTCCATGTCTGACAGTCAAGCTCCACTGACTTATCAAAATACTATTCTCAGAGCATTACTGCTAACTTTGTCAGCAACAACAAAAGTTACTTGGTCAACATTTTCTTGTGCATCTGATGACAAATTGGGAGGAAAGATGGTCCCAGGCTTGTTGTCACATTGACGGTGTCCTGGCTGCCCATTCCACCCTCCATGATGTTATGATGAGGTGTTACAGAGAGGGGTGATAGTTGATCCTACCACTTGACAGGAGTACATAAAGCTGCAAAGCCTGATCTGTGTATGTGCACTGCCCAGGCAGGCCAGCTGCTTACAGCTGCTTATTTCTTCTCTCAACAGCCTCAGAAGATGAAGAAATTATAGTCCAGTTCTGGAATGACAAGACAGTGAAACTCCCACGAGGTGTGGCTCTGTGGATCCCTCCTAGCCTGTGGGAGAGGATTGTAGAGATGATCCACATGCCCTTCACCAGCAGGGTGAAGCCCAGAGAAAGTCCAGACATTAACTCTTGTACTTTTTCCTGCAGTCCCAAAACAGCCCTGATACCTGTTTGTGCTGTACATAGCCTTGCCAAGCACCACTTGCTCTGCTCACCCTGCTGGCCACATTTCTGCTATCACTGTGATGGTACATGCTGTTTGTCAGCATATGTAAGGTGCATCTGCTGCTGCCATCCCCATGTTGATGCCTGGTGGCCTCTTCCATCCAGGTCTCTGGTCTTTCAGAGTGAAACTGAAGAGGCAGAGTCCAGCAGCGATCCCTCTCCATGCTTTCTAGAACTGAAAGGCCCAAAACAAGAAGCAGCAGCAGCTGTGACAGCATCTTCCCCTTCTTCTGATTCAGAGTGGGACCTGAAGCCATCCCCCACTAAGAGTACTGTGGTGGACAGTGCTGTTAACACAGGTTCCAGCTGTCTTGAGAAGCCCAGGCTAAAGGATTCTGCAAGACTTGAGTGGAAATATTGGAAAAGAAGCCACCACAAGTCCCATCCCACTAATCCAGGTACCTTTTAACACCCACACAGGGAAGCAGCAGCTAGAGGAAAAAAACCCAAATGTGTTCTGGGTCCCCCTCATCCGGGCAGTTGCTTTGCCTGTAGTTTATTGGTATAGATACTGTGAATTTGCATATCAGTCTCTGATACAATATTTCCCCCTCCCCAACGTTTCTGCTCCCTCATCTTGCATGCTAGCTCTTCTTTTGGCAACTCATCCAATGGAAAACTACTAGAACTAATTTCATTTGGAAGCATAGATATCCCTCTGAGTCTGTTCCCCATAATTTTCCTACACTTTTTATGATGGTAAGATCTTCATTAACCTTTGTAGCTAGTGCATGCAGAATAACCCAAAAGAATTCATTTCAGGCTTAAAGTGCATTTTCCTCTCTTCTGAAATGAATGTGTCTCCATTTCAGTTCTGGTTTCACTCTTAGACACAATGTTACTCCTTCCCAGGACTCGGCAGTTGCAGCAGCACGAAGGGCAAGCCGGAATCCAAAGCCATCTCTGTTGGGGACATGTCCTGTGTTGCCCCAAGTAATTGGAGCGCGGTGTCTGAAACCATTGAGCAATCCCCCAGAGGGCAACTCACAATGAAAGAAATGTTCAGAGACCAAGATTTCAAGCCATCATTGGGGGTAAGGTAATCTGTATTAACGCTGTATTTATGTAAGCATGGGGTTTGTTTGAATGGAAGAAATATTCTCAGTAATGGTCTAGAAGTTGGCTAGAAAAATACGTTGTTTCTAACTGCTTGCTAAGGCCATCCACCAGTTTTGTGATAGGCAGGAAACTTCACTAAAACAAAACAAAAATTCCAGAACCCTAAAAAAGGGCTGAAGCTACTTGGTGAAATGGAAAAGGTCAGTATGGAGCTCCATGCTGTATATTAGCAGGTGTCACAGCTGTGCACTGAAGTGACATGCTTTGCCTTTTGATAAAACTAAAAAGAAACCAGAGTGGTTTCATTCTAGCCTCAAACTGGCAGCATGAATCACAGCAGTGGATGCAATGTGGTAATACAGAGTATAATGACATACTTTTATTCCTGTAAAACAGCCCTTGTTGTTTTTAAACCTAGAAGGTACATTGCTACTTCTTGAGATAGCTGAAGCAGTTATATAATACAGACTTCATCAGAAGTAACTTGCCACAAAGAAGTGAAGGTAGAGACCAGGCTTCTTGGAGGTGCTCTCTGTGGAGCTAATGTCCTCCCACTGTATTCACCAAAAATCCCCCTAACTTCTAAAGGAGCAAAGGTTTTGGTCAAAGCCTAACAGTTTTTGAAAATCCTTCAGTCTTACTGTACACTTTTGTGTTTCAACAGTAAAGCTTGTACTAGCACAGAAACAATTACCATTATTAAAGCTAAGTGAGGCAGAGGTGCCTATCTTACAGCCAGGAAAGCAGCAGTTACAAGGGCACTGATGCTTTCTTTTAGAGTAGACTTCCAAGGGATTTGTTTTCTCTCCTCCAGGAAGGTTTTACAGCATCAGAAAAACAAAGATCTAAAACAGAAAGAAAGAAAACAGAGTCAGATGATAAACCTAAAGCAACTTGCATAGAAGATGATAAACTCAACCATGTCAGAATAGGACAGAAAAAACGGCAAAGAGCTCATTTGCAACAAACCAGAGACACATTATCAAACAGAATTCAATAAATGTGCAACTGATGAAGTTCAGGAGCTGAAATTTCAGGTAAACTGCTTATACTATATCAGTGTTACATTTATTAAACAAATCAAGTTCTGATTTAGGTACTGTCTCTGTAGAATATCTTTATGGATAACTGTATAACTTTAATAACTGAGAAACTCTTATTTCCACGCACATCAAATTTCAGCATCCTTATTCTTTACTCCAAGGTGTTATATTAAATTCCTAATTATTTGGACTTGACTTTAAAATTCTGGAGAGATCAGGTAAACTAGTATGAGGACTAAAAGCCTGAACAGATGCACAGCAAGGGTCTAATAAACCTCCAATTTGTCTACAGTTCTCTGGGGTCAGCCAGAGGAATTCAGCATAGTGATTTCTTTTTGCAGAAAGCCAGAAGGAATGGAGAAACAATACAAGTTGGCAGCTGAAAGTATTTTTTTCAGGATTAAAGTGGAAGAGAAAGTAGGCAGAGGGTAAAGGACCTGCTACTGTACATACAAACAACAAAATGCTTAGAGATCCAGCATTGAAGTCGCTGAATTTTATAGTCCCATGAAAATTAACTGAAACATTAATACCATCAGCTACAAAAAGATTACAGATATATATATATGTCATATCATTAATTTGAACTGTGGAACCTGATCCTTCAGGAGAGTTAAGTATCCAGGGAGTCTCATTAGTGGAACTGCTCATGTTTAAAGGGTATGAGCTTGGCCATAAGCTGCAGCGGGAAGTTGCTCAGTGGTACTTTTCCCCTGCAGGAAACAGGAGATAATTCAGAGTACCTGACTGCCCCCTGACAAAGGCAGCTAGCTGGTGTTTAGCCCAGGTAAGAGCCTGCAAAGAGACAGGACTCGAAGGGGTAATGCTTTGTGTGCCTATACTGAACATGGGACACACATTCAAGCACCTTCCTGAGTTGGGGTCCTAGACAGTGAATTTCACTGGCATTTTATTTCTTTATCAGAATAATAAAAGTACAGATAGCAGAGATGTGTTGTGAGTCAGCTGCTCTAAAATCAGTGCCAGCCCACAGAAGCTCATGTACATCCATATTTATACCACATGGATCATGCTCTCTGTGGTCAAGAATGTGACATGGACGTTCTGTCTGAGGATAATATAAAAGAAGCTGCCATCACAAAGACTAAATTATGTATTTTATTCCACTGATTGTATCTTTAATTGTTAAAAGCATAAAAACTTGGAATTACACAGTCACATAATTGGATCTAAGGCATACAATGTACAAATATTTATAAAATCAGTGTACAAAGTGGGCTGCATATAATTGCATTAAGTAGAAAAAAAATGTACAGGCATAAAAAGGGAGTCCCAAAGAGGAGGATACTATTAAAGTGCTAACAATAAAAAGATATACATAGTTCGTTACATGCATTAAAACAGCCTCGTATTTTATTCCTGTGATTGCCAAGAAACAACAAACATCATAGAACAAAAGTTAAATTAACACTTTGTCCTGCATTGACATCTACCACATGGGTTTGTTGCACCATGTCCTCTGAGGTTGCTGTGACAGAATAGGTGCCAGGAGAAACTTCAATGTAGATGTCTTCGGAAGCTTGTCTGGTCTTTAGGGGGAAAAAAAACAAGTTTCATTACTATTTAGTCATCTTAGATTTCCCACAGAAATAAAAATTTTGAATTTGGATAAAAAAAAATTACATTTCAGCTAGATAAATGTACTAACATTTTTCAAAATATACAGGCAGCCTGGACAAAACTGTAAAACATTTCTGTCAGTGCAAAAATTAGCAAGTGCTATACTCAAAGTATTTCATCTAATGTTTCAATCAATGGAAATAATCAACATGCTGTAATCTCTGCCTCACAGAACTGAAAGTTACCAACCTAAATGGTTTTGAACATAAACCTGGAAAACATCCATACAACAAGGCTGCTCTGCCTAATTTGTACTGTGGTACAGATTCCATGTTTCTCATCTTTTGTGACTTAGAAGTTCCCGAAATTGATTTGGTGAGGTGTTAGGCTTTGAAAAATAAAAGTTTTCTTTTCCTTGAAGAACAGAAGTCTTCAGAGAGACTGTAAGAGGGCCAAGCATAACTGGCTAAGCAACTGCTGCGTGCCTTGCTGCATGCCTTTCCTCAGCACAGGGAGTGTCAGGAGCACAAATGAGGTGAGACTGGAGAACTGCTGGATTATTGCTGCTGATGCAATTCACAAGAGCCTAAAGATTAATCATGGTGTTTGACATTCTGTACCAGTCCAAAATATGAAGTAGACTCTTAACTGGTTATGTGCCAGAATGACACAATCTGGTTTGTAATTAATTGTGCAAGTCTCTGTATGCCCACCTATACATACGTTAGGATTGTGAATGCACCAGTGGTAAATCTTCTGTGCCGTCGCAAAGTCTCCATACCCGATCACAAATTTTAACCAGTTTGATGCAAAATGATAAAGAAATGCTATATATCAATTGAAAAACAAAGTATCCTATAAACTTACACGTTGCTGGCAAGTTTTAGCTTGACTGGGTGCTACAGAGGCTTCAGTTCTCTGTAAAGAAAAATATACTGTTTTCTAATGATACAACACAAAGGCAAATTCAGCCCCCGAAAGAAGGATGCTTTATGTACATGAAATTTTCCCCTCCACAGAAGGACTGGTATGATACTGATTGGTGCCACCAGAAGTTACTCTGCCTCCCCCCTGACCCTGCAACAGAAGACTTGGATCAGTCCAGGTGTTCACATGCCTATGATGTCAAACCACATACATCAGTGTAAGCAAGTGTCACAGACACTAGATAGGTAACAACTGTCCCGTGGTGAGGGACAGAATAACCTTTAATCAAAACCAAAACCACCTACTTACTTCCTCCTCTTCAGAGGACTCCAGCTCTCTTTCCTCTGCTTGCCTGCCATGGTATCTGCAGATGTGTTTGATTTCATGCTCTTTGCATCTAGAGGCTGCCATGAAGCTATAGTACTTCTGGACAACAATAGAAACAGAATATTATGGAGAGAAGCATCAAAGCCATGCTCACAACTACTGTGGATTTACAATTAAAAGTGGAACTGCACAGCTATTGACCTTCTGTATTAACTGGCTGGTTTGTTCTTGTGTGAGGATGAAAACAATGCCTGGATGTGCACAGGACATCTGCGTTCTGGTACAAAACTGTCAGCCGTGGTTTTAGATGCCTGTCTCCTGACACAATACATAGGGACTCCAACACCTCAGGACTGAATTCATGAAAATATCAGGAGGAATGCTCTGGAAACATCTACCTGGTCAGGAAGAAATGCTCTGGTGGATGTGTATGCAAGCTAGGTGCTTTGCAACCTAGCCAGTGAAGACTGGTTCTGCAGGGCATGGGCAGGAGCAGTGCTCTAAAAGCAGAACATGTTAATACTAAAAAATTAGTTGGTAAAGAAGCTGAAGTGTCTTCAAGGCTGGCACCAGTAGCATAGCAGTTTTGAGAATTGTATTTAAGCCCACAGCAGCCCTTTTCTGGCTCCACAGTAAAGGTACTTGAATCTTCCCCACTGCAGATTAAATATTTGAGTACAGCTCTGCTGCCATCTGCTGTCACCAGAGAACTCCTCCCAGAGTTACCTTTTCGATCACCGGGACCAGAAGGTTCCAAAATATCTATTTAATTTCACTTCTATTTTCCTTGTCTCTGACTGTCAAGACTAAACTTAACAAAAGTAAGGCCAATAGCAATTCTTATTTCCAAATCTACTGCTGTGCTTTATTCTTTGAGGTTATGTACACATCAACGGATCTGGTTGCTCGTATTGTGGTTTACTGTGAAGCTATGTCCCAAAATACATGAAATACTCTGACCTATTGCATAATGCTTCACAGAGCATCTTTGTATCACAGGTGAGCTGGATCCTTTTACGTGATGTCACTGAGCAAATAAATGAAATCAAACTTTTGGTAAGAAATATGGGTAAACTTTAGTCCCTTAGTAACTCTAAAGAACTCAAATCATAATTTTAATCATTTGCCTAAATGGTTGTATTTGGCTGTGGATTTTTATTTGCACTTTGTAAACTTTACCCATGAACTTGTAGGTCTGAAAATTCCCCCCTCCCTCACCTTTTATGACTCTTCTCTACAGAAGATGGCTGAAACAGTATTGTCTTGGCTGATGCATAACTGTGGAAGCCACCCACTGCTTGTTCAAACTCTAATACTAACAGGACAGAGGATGAATCTCTATACACAGTTACATTTTTGTTTCATCTTGGGTAAAACTATTCTGCTAGAGTTGTTTTAGGATTAACTGGTTACTGTGTATGTAGTGCTTTGAAATGATAAAGGAGTTGCTTAAGAGCTAATCAGCTGTTGTGTGTTAAACTACTGTTTAACTTAATTGAAGACTTAGCCTCTGTTATTAACTCTGCAGACGAGGAGCTCCCTGCTGCATTATGATAACTGATTCTGAAGGGCATAGATGATGTAAACTGTGATGGGAGTTTTCAGAGACTATAATGCAGTAGTCGGGCTGCAGGGCTGCATTCACAAGGACGAGCTGCAGAGATGATCATACCCTGCAGAGTAACGACACCCAGCAGCCAGAGCCAACATGAAAGCTGTGGAGCTGTGCATCTGTGTGCCATACCTCTCCATTTCTACTTATCACAAATAAAGATGTGGTGCTGCTCAGAACTGAGCACACACTCCTTATCCAGTAGCAACTTCCCAAATCCAGTTTGCTTAAACAACACGGGGGAGGGTTAACTCTAAATTCAGAGCAAATGTGTGACACACAGCAATCTCTTTGCTTGAGATTCAGACTCTCCCTTACTTCTACCACCCAGAGCATACCGACTCTATCAGCCAGCATAAACAGCTCATGGTGGCATGATGAAAACCAAGGGTTAACTCTGTTGTAAAGCTACTTCACAGCAGAGGTGCAGAGGTACCCACCAGCACTGGAAACAACTCTGTACATTGTGACACCTGACAACCCTGCCTGCAGTGGCTGACACAATGTAATTTGTGATGTCATCTGACATTTCTGTCTCTCTAACCGTATTGCCTTTCCACCAAGAAGCGGAGGAACCCTCTGTTAAAATCCGTACTGGTACTGTCTATGGAAAACACTGATAGTGGTGCTTATCAACTCAGGGTAACACTGGTGAAACGTACCATGTAACTACCACATGATGGCAAATGCCCCAAATTTCTTAATCTAGGCTGGCATCACAGGCTCACTGGCTAAGCTCTTGCTGTGCAATGAGCAAAACTGAAGTCTAATTTCTGCAGTTTTAGCAAAAGTAGCGCAAACAGGCCTCTGCCAAGCACATCATAAACATTCTCCTTTGCACAGGCCTGGGGTTAAAACCTCACCTCGCATTCCTTTGTGGCTTGATTCATCAAGTTCACAAGTGAAGTGAATGCTGCACTAAGGCGTTCTGAATCTTCTTCCTGCAATTAAAGAAAATTTTTGTAACTCATAATGTGGTGCTAGTCGTTTAGAGGTAGAAACTGTCAACTTTAAACAGCAAAATACTCGCTAGTGCTGGAGGCTGTCCCGGGGGTGAAAGTCCCGTGCGGCCCCGCTGCAGCGCGCCCACCGGCCTTCCAACGCCCCCGACATGCACCAGGCACGGCCGGGGCACCTGCCGCAGCCAAGAGCTCACCGGTGGAGCGGCAGCCTCGCCCCGCCGTCCTGCAAAGCACCGGTAATGGAGCTGTAAGTGCCCTCGGCCGCTTCACGCTGGCCTTGACCAGATAAAACGCAGGGGAAGCAGCCAAGTGTGAAACCGCGCGATGTACTTTAAAATGCCTCTGGCTCGTTAACGCACACATCCGGCCCAGCTCCCCGCACACACACGGATACACACACACTAGGCCTCTCACGGACACGAGCGATCCCGCCACCAGTTAAGGACGCGGCTCCTCGGCACTTCCTATTCATCCTGCTGCATTTCTGCCTCCGCCGCCGCCCCGCCTTGCCGCCGCCCGCCGCGCTGACCGGGCCCGAGGCCGGGAGCCGGCCCGCCGCCGCCCGCCGCACTGACCGGGCCCGAGGCCGGGAGCCGTCCCGCCGGCCGCCGCCGCGCCCGCTCCAGCACGTCGCGCGCCAGCCCCGCCGTCCGCCCCGCGCGCGCCCGCTCCATCCCGCCGCCGCGCCGCCACAGTGCGCATGCGCGGCCGCCCCGCTCCCCCCCCTACGCCGCTGCCGTTAGGGGGCGCCACCGCCCCGCCGGTCCTGCGCTGCCCCGCCCCGCCCGGTAGCCCCGGGGCAGATTGCGCCGCGCGCCCGGTCCCGCCGAGAGGTCGGGGGGCTGCGTTTTCCCCTCACGCCACCACTGTGGGGCGGGCCTGCCCCCTGCCCTGCGGTAAAGCCGCCGCCCCGGGTGGGGGAGGGGCGTCCGTCTCTGAGCTTCCCTCAGGGGCGCCGCTCCCGGTTACGACGAGTCCGTGAGGCGCCCGGGTGCAGCTCCGCGGCTGCCCCCGTCGGGCGGCAGCGGGGAAGAGCCCAGAGCAGCTGCGGGGTGCTGAGCCCCGGCGTGCCCGGGCAGCTTCGCCCCGCGGTCTCTAGTGGAAAGCGGTACTCCCGGGTTTGCTTTAAACTTACGAGGTACAAAATAACAGTTGTGGTACGTAGTGACGGTTGGCTGAGTGAAACAGGTATCGGTGAGGGGACAGAGTGCCTGCTCTCCAAAAGAAAGCCCTTTCACTTTGGTTAGTGAAAAGAAAGCAGAAGGTGTTTTGGCCTACTGCAAGCAAGATTTACCAAACAAGATAATTTGCTCCCTGGAAGCTGCTTCTGGCCCAGGAGGGGTTTCCAGCAGGACAGCGCGTATGCATGAGGCCTGAGGCTGCGGTCCCAGCTCAGAGCTACCAGACTTGGAAAGTCACCGTGGCTACATGTAAATTAGAGCCCCTCTGGCTTTGCTAACCTCGTTTGCACCGAGGTGACAGTAAGAAGAGCAAAATAAGCACAGAAACTTTCTTGCAGTATGGCCACGGTTAACAAGTAGGCCCTGATTTTTCAAGTCTTTCATTCTTGGTTGTGTAGCTTTGCTAGCTGTAATCTCTTTGGCAAACAAGAAAAATAGTACTGTCACAGTTCACATTTTAGTATCATCTTTCAGTTGCTTAAGCAGAGCAGCAGCCAGCTACTGTAATAAACATGCCCTTCACAGGCTGCTTGTTGATTAAAACACATTGAAGGCCCCAATTCACTGTTCAAATGCATCTTAACTTTAGCTTGGGTGTCTTGTACTCAAAGAAAAATTTAGGCAGTTGCTGGGGTGCTTGAGGTCTGGGGGACTAAATGGGGAGAAAAATAATATTTGATGAAAGCAGTGTTAGCATGTTTGAGGTGATTGCTTGATGTGCTGGAGAAGCAGCCAGAGCAGACTGCTTGCTGCTTAACTGGAAGTTGAGCATCTTTCTTCAAGCATCATTCCTTGTTATCATTAGTCTCCTGGAGAGGCGGATGGGTTTGTTATCTTGCTGTGCTTGTGAAATATACTTGAAAAGACCCTCCTATGTAGTTTTCATAATGGGGAAAGAAAATTGTATTCATTTTATGTTCCTGCCAGGTACTTGTAGTGGTAGCTTGTTGTTCAGGAGGTAAATTATTCCTTGTGTGTTGAAATTTAAACTCCCACCATTTTTTGAAGTTCGGTCACACAGTACTCCTTTTTGCAGCTGAGTAAATACATCTGTCCCAAGAAGGCTGACAGCTGAAATAGCTTTTGCTTTGAAACACACATTCACATCAGACTCCAGATGAGAGTTACCCTTATTTCCTGTACATTCACTCTTTTGAAATATGATGGAGGTTTGTGAAATGCTGGACATTTACACCAGATATCCTTGTTGTGTGGGATGATGGATAAGAATATCTCAAGACAATGTATCTTATTTTGTTGAAGAAGCGGCAAAGCCAAGAATAGTTTATTCTGAGTACTCAGCTCTGGGTTGAGAAGTATCCCTGTGTAGGAAAGCATTTGCCTAACACCGAGCGCCATTTTGGTTCCATTTCATTCAATGGCAAGAAAGTAAGCATGTGTTTAAACTTCAGAAAAGGTGAATGCTGGAATTTGTATTTCTAGTTGCAGAATACGTGTCGCTCTTCGCTTTATTTTTCTTCCATTCCTATTATCATTTGGTTAATATATTGTGAAGTGACTTGTTTTATAAATGCTTACATAACACTTCAAGATTTAGGTCCAGTCTTTGTATTTTGCAGTGATCATGGTCTTGCTAACAGCTAGGATCCTGCCTCTTTTGTATGGTTTTTATATCAAACGTCTTGTGCGGGTTTCTCCTCTCTCGAACCAGCAGAAGCACGTGGACAGGCGTGGCATGGAGCTGGCCCTCATGATGCTGTTTGTGGCCTGTGTGCTTGATGGCTTGTGCCAGGTAGAGACCTTCCTCACCCTCCAGTACATGCGCTGCCCTGTGCGTTGGCCTGCGGGCACCCTGGCCTGCAGCGTCCCCCCGAGTGGGCTCCTCCGAGCGAGCAGGGCGTTACAAAACTGCCGTCAGCAGCTGGTCCTAGTAGGCTGGATCTGGTCCAAGGTACCCGGAATGAAGTTCAGAGGCGTACCGCTGCCTCCCTCTTTCTACACAGGTACTGTTACAACGGAGCTACCCCGGGGAGCTGGGAAAGCGCGGGCGCCCGCCGTCCCGGGGGCTCGCCCATCCCCGGCGCCCTGATGGAAACCATCTGCTCGGCGCCGGGCGCAGGAAGCGCGCCGCTGCTCTCCTCCTTCCTTCCTTTCTTCCCCGCAAGCGGCTCCGCGTGGAGAGGAGCCCAGCACTCGAAGTTTTTTAAATAAAAAATAAGCCGTATCGCTCCTCTGGGGTAGAGGGAGGAGGACGGTTGGCAGTTCTCCCCTCCTCCTCCTCTGCCCATCGCATCTCCCCGCGGCCCGGCGCAGCCCCGGTAGGCAGCTCCCCTCCCTCCCGCCTGGCCAGGACCCGGGTTTGGGGCCGGGGGGGGGGGGGCGCGGCGCCCACCCCTCCGCGGAGCCGGGGCCGAGCGCTGCCGACCGGAGCGGTGGCTCGGCCGCCCGGGGCTGCCCGGCCGCGGCGGGGCTGCAGCCCGGCCCTGGCTGCGCTGGGGGAGCAGGTTTCTTTGTTGGCTGCCGGGTGACTGGTTCCCATTAATCTCCCGCACTGGCCGTGGCCGTCTCCACTTCCTGCCTTTGCATACTTCTCTCTCCCTCGATTTCAGTCCCTTCCCTCCCCCTTCCCTCCCCCCTTTCTTTCTCTCCCTCTTCCCAGCTCCTCCAAAAAAGCTACAACCGCCCGGGCTGCGGGACGGGGGCTGCGGGCGTCCAACGGAGGGAGCGCATCCCGGCGCGCCTCGGTAAGGGCCGGGGAGCGGCGCCGCCGGGCCGGTGGTCGCCTCTGGGGACGCGGGCAGGGGAGCGGGGCTGGGGGGAGAAACGATTGACCGTGCTCCGGCTCGCCGTGCCCGCGCCCTGCGAGCCGCCCGCCTCCCGGGAGCGGAGTGGGGCGGGCCGGGGATGCGCGGCGGCGGCTGCGCCCCGGGCCCTGCGGCTCCTCGGAGCCCCCGCGGCAGCGGAGCCGCCGGTGGCCGCGCCGGTGCGGGGCGGCCCCGCGATCCCCGCCCGGGGGCAGCGCAGGTTGGCGCGGGGTCCTTGCGCACGGGCGGAGCGGGGAGTCGATCCTCCCGCGCCACCGCCGTGCCACCGCCGTGCCTGGCGGGACGTTTGTTCTCGGGTGCGTGGCGAGGGCAGGGGCACCCCGGAGGGACGGAGCCCAGGAGACCACCTCGGCGGGACCGGGTTGGCTGTAGCCGGGCTGGGAGCCAGCCCGCCGAGTGTGGGGCTCTGATCTGGAAAGAGACGGGGGGCTCTGGCGCTTCTTTTCCCTTCCAGTGCCCACTCGCATCGTCTGCCCAGCCGGCTGTAATGTTTGCGTGCGTGTTGAAAGGAGTAGAGGGGCCACCTGGACTCCAGCGGAAGACTTTAGGATCCCAAGACAGATTTAGCTGAAGAGCTAAGGGAGCTGCTTCAGCAGTTCACTTGGTGGGAAAATCAGATGTACTGCTCTTGGCTTGGTACCAGCTGTTTGCTTTACTAAGGAGCAGTGGGTCACCGCAATCAAAGAGTAGCGGCTACATATGAGAGAGCCTTCTTATGTTTACTTCAGTTTTATCACTCAAATGTACTTTGAGTTTTAGTAGTCAAGCTGATTGAAGCCGGATGCATAGTAGTATTGCATGGAGTATGTCAATAGCAGTGTTTTCTACACCCTTGTTTTACTGTTGCACTGACTTTGGGGAATAGGTTTTCTTTCATTTTTATCCTGAGTAGTCAGTCATTAACTTCAGCCAGATACTGAATAATCCAGTGAAAACCACCTAGAGTGATCAAAATTTGTGGAAGATAAAGGATGAAACTGTTAGTTGTAGTCTGATTTCTGGTGATGCAGAGTAGGATGAATTGAAGTGAGGTTGATTTGCTTTTAAGACTTGATGATGTTTTCTTTATATATGATTAATATATAGTCAGTAGATGAAAATATTCCATGTAGTGGAAGGGTAAGTTAACAGAGAAAAGGTAGAAGTATCTTGCATTTAAGGTGAGATTTGAAAAAATCATGTATGTTTTAGGAATGTAAATATTTAACTTTCATTTTGATGGTCAGGTTATGCAGGTGGCACAGTGGAAATCTGTTACCAGGTTGACAGGTGAGAGTAAGATTTATGGCTTTGACCAATCATTTCCCTCTTGCTTTAAGATTAGTTATTTAAAGGAAAACTGAAACACATTTAAGGAATTATGACTACTTTATCAAGTTACCTAAGAGTATGGCTGACCACCTTTTAAGGCTAGCTACACGCTATATACTGTTAAGAGTGACTAGACTGACAGGGAACTGCCATCTTGCTTCTGGAGTGGAACCAGTTTCCTCTGAGAGTATGGAGAAGTGAGGAGCAGGGCTCCTTGGGAAGAGGTGATAGGATGGGTGGTGCTGGGCCTCACCGGGATATGGAGACTGTCCTGGTCCTAAAAGCATATAGCGTGCATTCTCCTGTCATATGCAGAAATAAGAGAGTCCAGCCTGGCCTGGCTTTCTTCTGCTCCCTTCAGGGTGCTAAACTGCCCCAGCCAGCTCGCTTAGTGCAGTCACTGCCCCTCCTGGCGCTGGGGAGGAGAGGCGCCTTCTGTCCTCTCCTACCCCTACAGCACGCTTGTGCTCTGGCTGCCAGAATTTGTGGCTGCTCCAAGGAACTCAGGACCAAGCATTGCCGTTTCCCTTTAAGCAAGTGACTTTTAACATATACTGTAGCTCTTTAAGGAGCATGTGACCCCTTATTATTGGTGACCCTCTAAACCATTGTGTAATCTGTTGACTGTAACGTACCATGCCAATTTATTCTTGGTTGGGAAGTCTTGCCAAGGACTTGATGGAATAGCATGATTTTATCCACTTTATTGTTTTCATTGTGTTTCATAAACATCTAAGACCCTCTGGGAAGAATCACTGGGGCGGCTGGGCCTCCTTTTTTTAATTGCTGGTTAAATAAATGTTGCCAGTTTTAAAAAAATAAAGTGGTATGCAAGATCTCAGAATGCCTGGAACTGCTAAGCACTCATGTTTAGGAAGCAGAACTATTTTTAGTGTAGGGGCATTTAAAGAAATGATACTAGCCCCTTGTGAAGAGGTCACTGTGAAGTGCACTGAAGAGCCTGCTTTTAACTGGAGAGCAAAACCAAGTTTCCCACAGTTGAATAAAGCTAAAGAACCAGATTTGTACTTTTCCCATTTAACTGGAGAGGAAGAGGGTGGACTTTTTGTTAGCTTACAGTAGTGGGAGTAAGGAGGCCCAAATTCTTATCATACAAAAAAAATATAAAATCCTGGTCTTGGTGAGACGCTTGCCTTTCTGATTCCCTCCAGTGTCTGAAATGGAGATGTAGGACTGAAAGGCATTTAATGCTTTCTGAGAAGAGCTGGGAACTGGCAGCTGAGAATACGGTATATGTCACAACTCTCTTGAATGGATCCCTGACTGCCATCCTTATCTATAGCTAAAAGAACTGGAGTAAAACTTTTTTTTTAAAAAAAAAAAAAAAAAAAAAAAAGCAAGCAAGCATGGGTGTTGAGAACTCAAGGTGATTTGGGATCCTAAATCAATTCTGAATACAGGACTGAGGTTGCTAAATAAATTACTTTGCATCCAGAGAAGACTTCCCTCAACTCATCTGCCTGGAAAATAGAAGTACTTGCTTTTGATGGCTTAAGAGAATGTGGTTTAGGTCAAAGTTACCACTGTGTGCTAGATCCATCATGTCATCTACGTATGGTTAATGTAACCCAGTCTCTTGCAGGGCAGAGGACCAACATCTGGACTGGTCAGGCTTTCAAATGGTACCAAATGATAGCTGGGTCAAGTTGAGTTTCAGTCCAAACTTCATTGATATCTTGTTTAACATAAATTCAGTTTAGATTATGAATTACCTTTTTTTTTTTTCCTTCCCCCCCCCCCCCCCAGTGCTGAGTGCTATGTGTGTTAGTTTTCTCTCTGTGCTGTAAAGTGTGTGCAACTGTTGCTTCTCAGATTTTTTGGTCTCCAGTTGGGATTTAGTTGGCAGTGCAGATAGAGGCAAGTTTGGGGAACTGAATCCAAATATTTACATTTTCAATTTGGCCTAGTCCTTGTGCTTGTAAACACTCATAGTCATATTGAACTTTGGTGAGGTTGTAAGTGGCTTTGCCAAGCCTTGGAGAGTCACACCCTACAAGACCCGAAATTCCCCCTTTTGGGAAGAGTTTTGGATATGGTTTTTGGGTGTACGTACATCAGCTGAGAGTTAGTACTCGTCACTCTTACCCCTAATCCAACTGCAAAATCTTTTCCTGTATCTTGCTTCTTTTTCATGTAGAAATGCCTTATGCAGGTGAGATGTGCCAAGTTAAATGTCATGGAAAAGAAGTTCTGCCCACCTATGAGGTACTGTGTGGACTCTGTAAATCCTGATCACCTGTGCTGCTCTAGAGCTCTGGCCTCATAGAGGGGGGCCATGGTGGAGATCCTTCTCCCTCTGTAGCTACCATTTTCCTGGTTCTTGCTGTTTGGGTGTGCAGAAATAAGGTTTTGAGGACTGAGTTGAACAATGGGGATGCTTGCTCATGGAGTTTCAGATTTAAGTTCTCTTTTTACTCATACAGGCTTTGAACAGCTGTCAGATTTTGTTGGAAACTCTTTATTCACTGGGGACCGACCCTGAAAGATTTATTCTGCATTAGCAGTTGAACGTTCTGAAGTCCACATTACTACAAACTGTAGGGATAGGGATCAGCTAGTACATTAACACTTCATGGCCAAACCACCCTCTTGTTTGGGTATGCCTTTCTATTTGGGTGCGTTCCTATTAACCAGAGTTTGAAATTGGATTTGGTAGTTTAGTTGCAGAGAGCTAGAAACTATGATGAGGTGATTGAGCTGCAATGCATTACAGTAAGAGTTCCTACTCATCAGTTGAGGTCTGTAACTTTGTATTCTTAGCCAACCTAGTTTGGAAGAAGACTGCATTAGCTTAATCCACAGTGAACGTGTTTAGAGTAACCTAACTTGTTCTCTCTCTGGAGTGTATACCCAGATAGTTAGAACTGCTCAGGTAAATGAATGCTATAATTCATACAGCCAGTGCTTTTGATATGTTCTGCTGTAAGCTTCTGACCTTGGAGATGTGTTTGTTAGGTTGAGGAACACAGGACAAGAGTAGGTGTTCATTTCTACCACCACCTTTCACCATTCTTTGAAGATACATTTGTTTGAGCTGTGTCTGTACGCTGAAAACCTGTCAGCTGCTGCAGCGTAGCTGAGACTTAAGTGAATCTGAGCAAATGGAGAAGTCCTTGAGGGCACACTGAAAGCACAGGGAGTTTCTGTCGGAAATGCACCCTGTGTGTGGAAATGTGCCCTGTGTGTGTTCACATGTACAGGAATGGGATGTTATTTCAGATTAAGTGTAGCTGTCTCCTAATTTCTCTTTAAAATGAAGATGTAAAAATGTTTGATATATGAACATTTAGTGTTTGCCCTGGTGCCAACACAGGAAACCAGGTCTTTGAATTGAAACATTTAACATTATTCCCTAACTCCCATGTTATTAAAAACAGTCATTGTGTGAAGTTTTAATACTATTATTCATTTCATCATTTTGATGGGGTCGTCACACTGAATTACTGGTTTGCATTTTTTCCCCTTAAGAAAAAGCCTAGTTGTCTTCATGAGACATCCAGTCACAATCACAGGGAACAGATGCTAACTGGCTAGAGTTGTGAGAAGCGCCCTGCTCAGCCTGCTATTCCAAGTATTAGGGCAGAGACCAAAGTACTTTAGGAGAGCTGCCCCGGAAGATCTAGCAACCCTTTTTCAGTGAGGAGCAGATGTTCCAGACGCGGACTCTGTTCATTGTTCTGAGAAGTCCTTCAAGTCAGGAGATGGATCTGTCTCTTGGCATTTTTGCTTTCAACATTGTTACTTCTTTGAGGGCGTGCAAATAGTTTTTGCAAGATGGGGTGGAATGAATGAGGAGCTCTAATGATTTTGATCCTTTGTCCTGGTGGAAACGCTTATCACTCAAGGTCACTGGAAAGAGCCTGAAGTCATTTTCTTTCTGCGTGGGCACAGTGTGCTAAAGAAAAAAGGGGCATATTGACTCGCTGTGTGTGAAAGTGCATCTCATTTGTGCTACAAGATTGCAATGGTTGGAGTTTCCAGTTTGCCTCATCTCTTAATCCCAGATCTAGGCTCACAAGATCCTGTTAGCTAGTGTTGTTCAAATGAGCTTTATTAACTGGGAATATTGTTTTGAAGGTATGGCAGATCAGCAAAGTGTAAAAGCTTACCAAATTTCCTGTGTGATGGTAGGCTCTGATTATTTCCACTGTTAAGTTGCAAATTAGGCAGCAGTTTCACACCACGACTTGCATTTTACTGCTTGCTATATCCCTGCTATATTGTTAACTTTAGTCTTTGAGCAGAACATCCCCCACGCCATGCAAACTGTGTAAGAAATGGCTGACTTGAAAAAGGTGAGATCAGAGTAGAAAAGGACAGAAAGGGATCAGACGGAAGAGGCCTAAAATAATCTGAACCTCTCTATAGGCATTTTGTATTACTTAACAGTCTCCAAAATTGTTAAAACAGCATTCAGTACTTGTCAGTACAATTCATGCACCCTTAGGTTTGTATGCTGTTTCTCTGTTAGTGTTTTATGGATGTACCCATCACCATTTCTCCTGTGGAGGCGAGTAAATATCCTGGGTTATTTAATTATAATGCAAAGAAAACCAAGAACAAGTGCAAGGAGCTCATGCTGTCTCCTTTTTGGCACCTGCCTTGTCTGAAAGCCTATGCGACACTTATGGGTACTCCTGAGCTTTAATGGCACAACCTGGACTGGTTTTGGTATTAACAGGCCTCAGGATATCTTCTAAGCCTCCCTCCCCACTTTCACAGGTGTTGTGCTTCAGTTCTGTCCTCCCCAGTGCCAGGGATTGGTGCTGGGGGGTTTCCTGCTGATTGGCTCAGTGCTTTATTATCCTCTGAACCACCACCTTGAGCAGGACCTTTTAAGGGGTTTGCTGCCACAATTGTAGAGCAGTCAGCAGAGGAACTGGTCTTTCTCTCCAGTGATGTCCTCAGGCCTGGGAAGTAAAGGGGGATATTGCTGGTTGGCAGAGGTACCTTCTCATCTAGTGTCAAGGTGAGCTGGGGACAGTCTTCATTGGCCTGTCCTGCTTTTCCTGTGCTGACAGAACTCGGACAACACAGGTAACTCCCTAGAAGAAATAAATTCAAGAGAGGCAAGGACCTTCAGACTCCTGCCGTCTTACATGCAAATAAAGCTTCATCTAAACCCCTGTGGTTTGGGAAAGGTTGCCTTTTAGTCCCAGGAGAACGTTTGTCATTCTCTTCTCTTTGGCTTTTCTTAGTGTGTTTCTTCTTTCTCCTTTTAGCCCTTGAGCCTCCTTCTTAAAGCACTCTAAACCCAGCAGCTGGGCTTTAATGAACTGTCATACCCTCTAGCTGTGCTGCTGCTGCATTCAGGCTGTATATGGATGTGAGACCTAGATTTTGTGGGTACTGCTTTAAGTGTGGCTTGGAGTTCATTAGGCCCTAGAAAGGGGATAAATGGTGACAGAGAGATTCTTCATTTGCCTGTGAGCTTTTTGGCTTCTCATCTGTCATAGTCCCTGATAGCAGCTATTTGATCTGCAAGAAGTCAGCTGGTGACGTATTCCTCTGCTTGGCTGTTTTTTCTGATATTCAGATTTGTATTTAGTGGAACACTAAGAGAGATGTCAGATTGTGCTTTGCACTCTAAACCCAGTATCACATAAGATTTGATCGAGATTCAGCTTTAATTCTGGCTTTGTTTGCCATTGAGTTCTTTCCCTGTGAGACAGTTATCTTCAGGTTGGAGAAACTAACAGAGAAGTTGACTAATGTACAGCTAAGATGATGTGTCCCAAATGACACAGTAGGAGAGCCATGAAGTTTCTGTGGCAAGCACATGCTTCAGAGAGAAAATAACAGTGGAGGGCAAAAAGTTATGAGAAAAATACACTGTTTATCTGTTCACCTTCATGAGATTGTGTCTGGGGGGGACAGTTCAAGCTATATGGCTCAAGGGGAATGATTGTCTTATCTCTTCGGTTGGGTGGATTGTTGTATATTGCAATATTTCTGGCAACCAAAAAACTGAAGCAGTTAATACCTAGCATAAAAGCATGGCCTATAAGAAAGATTAGAGAATTTACTTTCTGCCCTGGGTGAAACCAATTTCTCTTTTGAAGATTAATGATTCAATCCATTACTATTATTTTTAGCAGAGAGCATAATTATGCAAGGAGAGTATGAGATGAAACTGACTGTAATTTTTGGCATACTAGTGTTGACCTAGAACTACTGTGGATATACGGATGTGATAGAGGAAAGAAACTTGCCTATTCTGAAGTTTGGAGAGATGGTAGAGCTTTTTGCCCTGCAGAAGTATATCTAAGGTACCAGGCTGGAAGCAGAATAATTAAATTCACTGACATATTCATGTGAGAAATTCAAATATGTAATGAATATTGAGGGACATGCATATTCATGAGTCCATGGATAAAACAGCAGGAATCCAGCCCTGGTTAGCTTAGTGCTTTGTCTTGGACCAAACCTTCCTTTTCCCTTTCCTGTATGCTTTGCAGCAGAACAGGTTGGCAACTATATCCGCTTGTCCAGCCCAGACAAACATGTAGTCAGAAGGCTAGCTGGGGTGGAGACCACACAAAGCAGTGTGATTTGGACCAGGTGAATTATCCCAGCATATAGGCAGTGCCTACTCAACTCTTCCTCACCTGGCAATCTATTTCTGGCTGTGACTTTTCAACTTGTTTCTGAATCTGGCTTCCCCCTCCCCTGCCCCAGTAGGGCAAAGAGTAAAAAGCAATTACATGTCAGCTGTTTTGAAAATACGTTTTTTGTGGAGGCTTAGCATGACCCTAAATGTTAGATAGTCAGTGATAGACTTTTTGATCCAAGACTCGTTGACATAAGTGAGATATACATTTTTTTTTTTTTTTAATACACAACAAAGGGACTTACTTTCATGACTTCTACAAACTGGATGCAGGAATCCTATGCGTGGTGCTAATGGACATGCGTTATTTTCACCTCTAGTCTTTATCATGTGGATGTTAAAATCTGAATGATGAGGGCTTCTGAATCAAATTAGGATTAGTGGTTTCTGGAGTAGGGCAAATTACAATAAAAAAAACAGGAGCTGAATTCAGACAATGGCAGAAAGATGATGAGTTATTGCAGCAATGTAGCATCTTTCGTTCGTAAATCTAAAAGCACTTAACAAAATGTGAATGAATGAAAGACTGCATATAACTTTAGTAGATGAGGGAAGCATCAATACAAATGAGAAGGTTCAGGAAGGTAATCCTGGGAACAGATAAAACCTTTCTGTTTTGAGTTTGTCTTACAAAAATCAGAAATATACTGTGAGGCAAAATATTATCTTTTATCTTAAACTGTAAATAAACACCCAGAGTACTGCTTTTGAGATGATAATAATGCTGCTGCCCTTCAGTGCTTCAAAAGCACTTTTTTTCAACTAGAAGGTGATTTCAAGTGAAGTCACTTAATTTCAAGATTTGTACGATTAGGTGCTGAGACTAGCAGGATAGTTTAGGCTTTTAATACCAAGTTTCTTAACTACTTAATCTCAAATATTTATTAATGGACCAATGTATATAGAGATACCTGATGTTAACCCATTCTTTTCTTGAAAAGCATGAGTTCTTCTGTATCTACTCATGTTTGATTTTTTTGAGACTTAGTGAACCATTATTTCTGGTTACAAGGTGGCAGATATTTTGTATCTACTATTTTTCCTTCCCCCCGCCCCCCCAAACCTATGCCAAGAGGCAAAGATACACTCTCATACATCAATGTGCAGCCCAGGTTTACATCTTATGTAGAGTATATTTATGGTAACAGTTCAAAAGATAGTAATTTATCCATATAATTTCACAAATATTCCAAGCAGAATTTTCTGTATGGTGATTAAATTAGCTGTAAAACCCTTTTTATTGATGTAAGTGGGTTAGGTTTGATACACAAGTTAGCACATTAGATGTTTTAGTTATCCCTAAACTTCATTTTGACCACGGAGTGGAGGAAACAAAGACCCTTTCTGCCTTCATGGTTTCTTATTTTTATTTATGGATTCTCAGCCCTCTATTTACAAAGCTTTAATCAGGCTAGATTCAAATAGAATAAAAAAAGCTCTGGCTTTTTGTACAACCCTGCTGAGATTTTCTAAGTCACTTGTGAGAGTTATATGCTCATTTTCCATTAAAGTCAGTTTGAACCAGATACAACAATCCTCAGTGTGGCTTTGGCCTAATTGTTTAACAATAAAGTATCCACATGTTCTTCTTAGGGGGAACTCAGGATCTTCACATTAGGAATGTGATTAAGTATTGCAAGTAAAAGTCAGCAATTCATTGTTTCAGTGTTTTCCTTGTATTAAAGATACTTACACATGTCTGATTATATCTCTACTGAAACAGAAAAGTACCTCTTTCTTAAAACAATTTTACCCCAAAATATCTGCTTTACTTTTGTTCTCAAACTTGGAAGAAAACACCTTTGGTCTGTAACGTTTTTGTACTCTTATCCCTTTGATTTTTATCCACTCTGGGAATAATTGCTCGTAAAGAGCAGGTTCATCTTTCTCCAAAATAGAATAATTTATTTTTTAGAAGAATCTACTATTAAGTACAATGTCTATAGAAAGACGTAAACTCAGGTAAAGAGATACTATCTTGCAAGTCTCTTGTCCTGCTCCCTACTTAGTTGCTCACTTGCTCAGAGGTCCTCTAAGTCATACCATTACCTGCA
This sequence comes from Strix uralensis, assembly GCF_047716275.1. NCBI lineage: Eukaryota > Metazoa > Chordata > Aves > Strigiformes > Strigidae > Strix > Strix uralensis. The sequence goes on from NC_133986.1 coordinate 13,586,157, forward strand.
ATCTCAGTTTCTCTGTGCATCTGTAAAGGGATAACTGATACCTCTCCACATTTTCCTGAGATCTGCACATTAGAGAAGCAAAAGTTACCAGACATTTGTATTAATCTATCTGTTATGAGATGTGCCTTTGCAGTTTGTTGGGTTTCTTTTCTAACCTGGAAAAGATGTGATGGGCTGAAATTGCACTCTGAAGGGTGATGGCAGTTTTACTGTAAAGCTTCAGTGAGCAGAAGATTGAGCCTGAAAAGTGCTTGTGACTTGGGGAGCTCTGAACTTGGAAGGCAGTACCTTGTGTTTGTTCTGCACTGACACCTCTAGCCAAGCAAAGAAAAGGTGTTGACATTGGAAGGACCTGCAGCTATGCTTCTTCGCCAAATATGAGGTGAAGCCCTGAAGGGAAGGAATAGCAATGATGTATGACCCAGCAAAGTGTATCCCAGACTACTCCCTCAAAGTAGTTGGACCCTCCAAGCCACCTGAAAATTGACCAACTGCTGGCTGGGCACTCTTGTTAGAGGCTCAAAGCATATAGGTTTTATAGGCCTGTTAAAGCAGGACTGTGCAGGGGGGCTGTTAATGTTTTTCTGTGATGCAGCAGTTTTGACTTTCCTTTTTCTCATCACATTTCCCATTGTCCAGTAATTGCAGCATCTATCAGGTTACACTTTCACTTAAAATAGTACAAATACGTTTACAGTTAAACATGCTACATAAATACCTTATTTTACTGCTTTATTAAATGTGCAGCAAATCTGTTTGGCAGCCACCTCATAGGAAATAGGTCTCTCTTGTACATTGACTGGGCTCTAAAGTTTTCAGGCTAAATTGGGTTTTAGATAACACTTTCCCTGAAAAACCTTTCAAATAACCTTATCTCTTTCTCAGTCCCTTGGATTCTGTAGGAACTCTGTTAGATTTTTATACATGCTGCCTGTTCGAATTTCTAGAGCGACTTGAGTCCCCTGAAGCAAGCCTCACTGCAACTTTTCCAAAACACATTTTTGTACAGTGTAAGTGGATTGCACTCGAGTCATTTTTTTTTTAAAAGCCATGTGGATAAAATACAGAGGGAGGCATATAAGCAGGTAACAGGAGCCTTATTTATATCCTCAACTATGCTTTGGTTTCTGCAGTGTCTTTTTACTTGTGCTTGGTACCACAGCTGTATCTTTTATTCCTGTCCCCTCCATTGTGGAGGGGATGCAGGCTGGCTAAGTGAGCTGCTCTATTTTCCTCCCACAGTAATTTTTCCGGTCCTTTTCTACATTCATGTAGACATTTCCACAGAGCTTGGATCACGGGCTGAGTTGGTTGATCTTTGATGACAGCACTTCATTGTATTTACCAAAAAGTTTCTTTCAGTACCACGCTAGATTTGTTGCTACTCTGGAAACTCTCTCTTTCCTTGTAAATCGATGGTGGGAGATGGTTTAAACAAGAGACCAGGCTGGGTGGCAATTTCTGGCTCGGATGGGGGAAGAAGGAACACTAAAGGCACAGAAAGTGGTTTCAACTGTGTATGGTGAGACTGAATGGAGGTGATTTTAGTATACTTACCGCTTGTTTTCCTCAGAGCTGTTCTCTGGCCTGAGGGAATCACTCCTGCAGTCTCCCTGGTTTAGGCAGTTTGTGACCTGCCCCCTGGCCCCACAGCTGCTCCATCCTCAGGCAGTTTGGGCATGTCTTTACACCGGGCTAAATGCCAATTGCATATTTGGGACTGAAACCCCATCTGTTTTTTTCTTTTTTAGCCAGAAAAAAAAAAATCCTGAAAATGTATTTTGTAAAGGATGTTGTTCAAAATAGGGAAAATAGAAATTTAAACCTTGAACTACATAAATATTTGAGTTATCTCAGCAAAATGCAAGTGCATTAAAGTGCATGCAAACAGCATGATACTGTGTTTCTTAGAAGAGGATAGTGAAGTAATGGAAAAAACCTCCCAACAAGGTGAAAATTAAGTTAGATCTTCCCAGTGGTTTTGTTTACCATTTGGAAACCTGATCCATTGATTGTTTTTTGTACTGTGCTTAGTAGCAACTGCAAGTGAATTAAAAAACAGGGACAAACATATGTTTTTCCATGGCTCATAGTTAACAAGATCAGGGTTATATATCCTTCTCTAAGGCTGAGCGATGCCCAGTTGTTGTCCACCTGGGAGTGCAGCTGTAAGAAAACCTACGTCTTTAATACATTGGTTTCCTGCTCCGTTTGTCTAGAAAGCAGCTCCTGGGGGATCACTGCACTATGAGGAGCATGCTCCTGGTTGGAATTTGCAATGACCACCTACAGTGTTCTTCCTTACTGTCAGGCTGAATCTCAGTCTTTTCTGCAATGATGTTTGAAAGACTGATAAAGAAAAGTAGCCTGCATCACACTCCCCTGCTTCCTGGAGTATTTTTTACTCCACTTAATATGGAAGGGTGAAAAAAAAATCCCAGTACGATAGTGTTTTACCCTTGCTTAAAGAAGAATGTAAATTTTTCAGCAGGATTGGAAGCAGTGTGGAATCTGCCTTTGAATTAGGACTAGTGGGTTTGGCAAAGTGAGGCGTGTGATGCGAAACTAGTTTTTGCAAGGTCCTCTAAGACTTTCTGACTAAACAGTTTCTCATGAGCTAAACAGTACTGGGAAAGGCTTGCTATGTGGGTAGGAGACCTCCCAAGAGCGTGTTTGGTTCTGTGATTCAGTGTATGGCATCTGTTCCCTGAACAGAGAAGGCATGTATCAGTGGTCCAGCAAGGAGCTGAAGGCACAGTCCTGTTGCAGACCATGGTTTTCAAATGAGATGTGGATCAGATACTGGACTTAAAGTGGCTTAACACTTGTGCCTGTCTGCCTGAGGAGTTATTACATCTCTTAGATTTAAACAATCGTTCTAGGCACTCTGAGCTCACAAGAATGTAATAATGATTGCCCTGCAACATTAAAGTGTCATCTAAAGATAACACAAGATCAGCCCACCAACACTATTAAACAATCATAAACAGTACAGATTAAGTTAGCCAGTAAATCAAACCAGGAAAATACCTCCCTTTTACCAACCCCTACAGAGACTTGTTGCTTTTGACTCCTCCTTGGAAGATTACCAAATTTGGAAACATGGGATATTTCTGACCAATTTGGCATCAAGTACAGGGTGCTATTTAAATTCTGGTTTGGTTAACTGCACTTTGGCCTCCACAAACTTCCACTCTTGCTCTAAATGGATACAATAATATTTTTTTCCTTTGTGCCCTCTATATTTCTGTGGCTTTGTGCTGTTAAATGAGTATTATGCTTCATTCCAGAGACAGCTGTATTTCAGCAGTAGATGAAGCAATTTGTGCGAGTACCCACTTTTCACTATTTATTTTTCAAAGGTGTTGCAAGGTTATTAATTGCTAAATGCTTTGAAAAATCTTCCTTGAGGTATATCATGTAACTTGGAGCAGTGTTTGTGTCAATGGAGGCGTAAAGATGTTTCTTGTATGTATTTTGAAGTCTTCAGGTCATAGGTCATATTTGTGCAAGTGATAATACCTAACTCTACTACAGTGGTTTTTATTGCAATTCTCCAAAGTGCTTTGCTGATCCGAGCCATTACCAGAGCTAATTGAAAGTTTTTGATTAAATGAAGCATGATTAAAATATGCTATTTTGATGGTGTTGAACACTTTGTGGAATTAAGTTGATGCTAGGAGAAGCTTCCTAAGGAGCCAGAGTGGGCTAGAGACCTAATTTAAAGAGAAACAAACCCATCAGCTGCTGTTTATGGGAAAGCAGAACGTATCAGCACAATTGGCTTATTGTACAACACAAAGTTTTTTGGTTTCATTCAAACATTAGATAAAAGCAAAGAATGAAACTGTGAATATTGTCATGTCCTTGAATGACTTTAGCCAGTATCTCCATTTTGTAGATTAAGAAATCAAAGTGGAGGGGAATAAAATTACTTGCATGACTGGAGTTGCCTGATATGCCAAAGATGGAGCTGAGGTTTTGAGTCTTCCAGCCACAGAGCTACCTCTCTGGTACTTCACTGTAGTTTAACAAGGTACTTGCTTTACCACTTTTGTGTAAGCACTATTATTTTTTTTCCAGAAATTAAACTTACAGTTCCAAGCAAAGCAAAGTGTGTAGATAAATAACAACAGTGAATTTCTCCTGTTCAAAGAAAAGGGAGGATAGGTCTACCTTAATTTTAAACGCTTACACTGTAAATGAGAAGACATTAACTGTTTCATTGCTGATATAGTGCAACAGTTCTGACTGTCTCGGATTATAATAGGAGTTTGGGAGCAAAGGTGGAAGTGGAATTAATTTCCTCAGATTATAAAAAAGCAAATGAATTCCTGCCATTTCTCAGTATCTCTGACAATGTACCTGTTAGGACACTACAGAATAGATAGCAGGAAAACACTGAGATGTACCTGTGGCAGGATGGATTTCATGTTGAAGTTATTGAAAGTAACTGATCCAGCCAAGTAATGCTGTGCTGCCCCACTCTATCTTCTTTTAGAACATTCCAAAAGACAATGCTTACTCTGCATTGCTTTGCTGTTCATGAAGTGAAAGCAAGGTACTGCCTTCAAGTCAGAGAAGGCCTTCCTCTAACAAATGGCAAGAGATTCAATGCCCCATTTACTATCTTGACATTTTGTTTTATCGTTCCAGTTTGCAGAGCAGTCTCTGGAGGTTTCTAAAGTATGCATGAATAACAGAGAAACGCACTCCTATTTTCTTTTGGGAACATTGGGGATTTTATCTTGGAGACAGGCCTGCCTGTCTATCTAAACCCATCTCTCTCATTCCTATTGGTGTTGGCAGGAATCCAGGCGGCATAGTACCCTCCTACCTCATCTATTTCCCTTGCATTTTGTCGCTATACCTACCTTCATTGTCCATGCCGTGCTGTTCACTAACAAGTCTGTGGTCTCCTTGGATGTCTTTTCCACTGGCTGACTTCTATTACCTTTATTCATATTCCAGTATTGTCTACAAGCACCAGTTAGTGATTGAAGACAGATTTCTTGGTCTTTCTACATGCATAAACTGTGTGTGTGTAAGGAATAACAAAGGTCCCTTTTTGATTGGAAAAAGGGAGATATAAGAAGTGGACAGGAGGAGGAGGAATACATGTTAACCTTCATCCATTTATTGGTAGTATACTAAAAAGTAGTCAAATATGTCACCCTCTAAAAATTATCAAAAGTTGTGGGGTAACTGGTCTCTAAGCAGGTTTATGCAGTGTTGGTCTTGAAAAATTATGTATGGGAATCTTCATTGCATATGGGAGAGAAGTTATGTTTATATCACAGAATATAAATGAGATGTTAACTTGAATAGCTTTGTAGCGTGGAATGTCTCTCTTTCCTTCATAGCTTTACATAGTTCAGTGCTTCCCCTTCTTCATGTCCTCATGCCTGAAGAATGCAGACGAATAGCTGAAAAAGGTTTGTCTCTAGTTCTGTTAGGTCATTAAGGTTCTTGGCCAAAAAATATCCCTGACCTCCATGGTCAGAGGAAACCGCATCAACAGCAATAGTTTTAAGGAGATTATAGCTAGTGTGTCTCAGCTGTTGTGTAGGAGGCCCAAGGGTGCTTAAGGGGATAGAACAAAACCTGTAACTCTTGTGTTCATCCTTAAGCATGTGTCTAGTGAAAACATTTATGCTTCATTTCGTGGAAGGATAATGCCTGCAGAAGATAGAGAGGCATTCTTCCTGTGTCTGTGTTTTTGTAAAACCTCAGGACACTGCCCATGAAAATTCTGAGAACAGAGGGTCTGTTGGCCTCTACAGTTGAAGAAATTAATCTCTTTGAAGGAGCTGGGCATCAGTTATGAAAGTCTGTAATTGACAGTGAACTGATTGTACCACAGGTTTTTGCCTTTCAAATTTCAGGGCAAAGTACTTCCAACAAATCCATGCATGTGGATATATGAAGCATCTTCATTTTTCTATCTGGGAGCAATCAGCACAGTTTTCTGTTGTATGATTAAAGCCTCCAGCAAATTTTCTCTGACCTGGAGCTGCCCTGCGGCCTTGCAGCACAAATGAACTTTTGACAGATGTCATCTTAGAGACACTGTTTATGACCGACACTGGAAATGTTGTTACGCTGCATCAGAGGAGCACCTGAAAAGCTCATACCCAATCAAGGAGAAGCATCAAGAGCCAATTCCCACCTGGAGTGCTGTGTTCAGCATTAGGGCCCCCAACATAAGAAAAACATAGACCTGCTCGAGCAGGTCCAGAGGAGAGCTGGAGCACCTCCCCTGTGAGGACAGGCTGAGAGAGTTGGGGTTGTTCAGCTTGAAGGCTCCAGGGAGACCCGATAGCCGCCTTCCAGGACTTAAAGGGGGCTACAGGAAAGCTGGGGAGGGACTATGTATCAGGGAGGGTAGGGATAGGATGAGGGGTAACGGTTTTAAACTGATAGAGGGTAGGTTTAGATCAGATATAAGGAAGAAATTCTTCCCTGTGAGGGTGGTGAGGCCCTGGCACAGGTTGCCCAGAGAAGCTGTGGCTGCCCCCTCCCTGGAAGGGTTCAAGGCCAGGTTGGATGGGGCTTTGAGCAACCTGGGCTAGTGGAAGGTGTCCCTGCCCATGGTGGGGGGGGGTGGAACTAGATGATCTTTAAGGTCCCTTCCAACCCAAACCAGTCTGTGATTCTGTGGTCTTGAGTTCCAGCCAGCGAATTGGAGTTCTGCACGAAGCAATAGAAAACTCTTGTGGAATATTCTGTATTCTGCCTGCATTACAGCAGGCTGTTTCTGTACTTCTGAATATAATCGAATACTCTAAATTGTGTAAGTTTGCAAAGAGGTTGAAAACAGTGGTGGCATATGCCTTATCTTTCAGTCTTCCTTGCAGTGGATGCTCATCCTCCTTCACAGTTCTTATTGATCTTTGGAGTTGTCTCTGCATTTATAGCTCACTGGGGTCTGTGTCCAAGTCATGTTTTAACCTTTGGGACCCAAAGCTTCTAACATTGGATTTGATGGCAAGAGGGCTCTAGGGGAACATCATCTGGGTTCTTAAATTCTTCCGTTTCTGTTTTCTTGTTTGTGGCACTCCCCTTTGTATACAGACCTCTTCCAAACTGCTCCGGTTTGATTTTTTTTTTTTTTTAAACTTTTTCCCTTTGTGTTTGCTGTCATATTTCTTTTTGCCTTTGGCTTCACGCTCCTCTGGAGAATATTTTTATTCTTTCTCCACGTCCTCCCACTTCAGTTGCCTCACACACCTGCCCTAGTTTTTCTTGTGTTATTTGGACTGTGAGTTGTTGAATGTATTTTTTAAAAAAAAAATTTATCAAGAAAGTGCTTGAATCTTATTGCTTCATTAGAAAAGCTCACAGTAAAGCACTTGATCCTGTTTCCATATGGAAGGTGGAATACACTGACTATGTATAAACTGAGCCCTCAGTAGAGATTCTGGATGCTGGGAACCTCTTCCATTGTCCCTCTGAGGAACCTGAGAAGAGTAATTGAAGAACATATATCTTAAATCCAAATAATTGTGCAACTCACATCTGTTAATTGAAAGTGTAGTGCTTCACCCTTTCTGATAAAGAACCTATATATGGTGAGTTGACATAATCTTCCTCAAATAGTTAATACCTGATTAGTTTCAAATAAAGTTTATCTTCTTGCAGTTGCTGTTGTTCCTACTCCCAACCTCTCCTGTGTTGTGAACCTTGTGGGAAGGTTTTCTCCTGTGATAGGGCCGGGCTATTTTCACCACATCCAGAAACCTAATGATTTAAACTCCTCGATTCAGTTCCAAATGACTTGTGTTCCCACAAGGCTTGTGTTCATTGCTGAGCATTGTTTTATGTGTTTTCTTTATTATGTTAAAGACCTTTTGAATGTGGTCAGCATTATGTACAAGTATCTTCAGAACTGAGTATCCTTTGGGGAAAGTGAGTTTCGGTTCTTTGAGCAAGAGTGTAATATTGAAATGGAGCAATGCAGACAGATGTCAGAGCCCTAAAGGTGTCCTCATGGAGAGAACATGCAGGATCTCTGTTCTTCCTCCAGCTTTCCCTCCTGGAAACCTGAACTACCTGTGGGACTCTCAGGGCACCCATGCCAGCCCACTTTTGCCCTTTATTATTATCTCTCATATTGTCTTCACACAGAACATGAGTGTGTCTTTTGTAGGCATGTGGACCAGAATGACCACCAAAGGCTCAAGAGGCCAGTGTTGGTGAACAAAGCTCCCTCTTTATCTTCTAGGGAGAACACAGACACACAGACACCCAAAAACCAGCCCCCCAAAACAGAATATGTAGGCAGTGATATTGCAAGAGCTTTTGCATGGCTATTTAGAGACATAACCTTTCTAAAGAAAAAAAAATCAAAAATCAGTGGTATACTTTACTGCAAGAAAATATAATTTGTCCAGATTTACCAAGGAACAGTAAAACTTACTGGTGTCTCATGAAACCATTGTGTATAATGACATGTAATACCTGAACACAGCATTTGAGCTGAAGTCTGTTGAAATAAGGGACTGTCATTCTAATGGTTTGAGTAAGTAGACTTTGGGTAAAGCTCTTGGGAAACAGCAGTGTTGCCTCAGACTTGGAGTATAGTTTGTTTTCTTTTAATGAACAGGCATTCTCCATGGCTTTTCTTTCTGAAAAGTGGTGTTTGCTATGCAGGATATGAATCACTGCAGATGGACTGGTTCATTGATTTTAAAGGTGTTGCCTCTTTACTTGACTAAGAAAGTAAAACTTTGCTACTAGCCAGGCAACAGCTTAGATTGTCACAGGCCTAACGTATTTAATGATACATCTGTTTTTTATCAGAGTGATATTCTGATTAAAAGGTAGAGTTTGGATTCTCCCTATGCACACTACTGCCAAGCACAGGAAAAGTAGTGGGGTTAGCACTTGTGTACTTTGCTAAGAGTCATGGACTTCACTGACTTTTGGGGATATCCCTATCTGAATTGCAAAAGAGGAAGGAAGATTAATTTTGGGATAACTTTTTTTTCTTCTTGAAATATAACCTCAATCAAAGGGAATGTATTTTTTTTTAATTTTGAAATTAAACTCCAGCTAAACTTCAAAGTGTTTTGAAATGAAATCTCAATGCACTTCATTTTAGAAAAGAAGAAACATGTCCTTAATTATTTACAGGAAAAATATTTCAGCATGGATTTTGTATTGCCAAATCTTACTTTTTTGATGAACAAAATGTTTAAAGCAATTCAACTTGCTTGAATATTTTTGTCCATTTTAACAGTCATAGAAAGATTGAGATAATTTATTCCCAATCTCCTGTAGATCCTAGTAGCATAGTGATTTTTAAGCCAATCTCTGCTTTCTGAAAATTGAAACAAACAAACAATGCAGGTAGATTATTTAGAAAGTAGGGAGCTGTATGTAAAATGGTACCACTCCCAAAACAAAATTATCTGTATCAAGAAATTGTATCTTGGTTTTCTGGTGCCATGTAGTGAAGCCACTATGAAGGTGTCTATGCAGTTTATACCATTTTGAAAAAAACAGATTTGAAACTCATGTGTGTAATTTCTCTGTTGACCATATGCCCCATTTCTGGCTTGTATGAGTTTTGCACATCACTGTGGCACTCTGCAGAACCTGCAATATCTTCTGAAAGTTCATACACTGCACCTGATTATTGGTGTCTTTATTGGAAATGAGCTCTCTGGATTTCTCTGCCTTTACCTATGAACAGGAAAGAAAGAAAACTTTTTTGTTTTGTTTGAAAGGATGGTGTGTACAGAGGAGTGAATCTCCAAAACCAACAAAAAACCAGCTCCAAAACCAGACTCTAGTTATTCTGCTGGTGCCTCCAGCCTGTGCTCCAAACAGGCAGAGTAATGCCAGGCTGGAGTGCTCACAAGGCTTGCCGTGTGTCCTGAGGAAAGCTCTCTGTTGTAGTTCTAGTTTTGCTGTGGGGCTGCAAAGCAGCTCCCTGGCACATTGTATTTAGTGAAAATGGCAGAAGCTTTTTCTAATTTGTTTCCCTGGGGATAGCAAACTTAAAATAATTTTTTTGTATTTATCCTCAGGTTAGCTAGGAAAATATGTGTAGCTGGGAACCTTGTTAAGTGTGAATAAATGAATTTACCCATCAGTCTTTGAGCAGGAAACTGTCTGTTTCTGTGATACTGTATTTCTGTTGGAAGGAAAGATGCTAGCTTGCAAAAGTGCCTTTCCTCTTCACTACATCTGATTGTGTAAGCAGGGATGTTTTGAACTCTGCCTGAACCAGATTGGCATCTTACCCTGGAATTAATCACCAGGAAAACCAGTGACCCAGTTCCCTAAAGCTGCTCTGATACCAGCATAGCTGCTGCTTCTTAAGCTCTTTTATGGGTCAAAAGCAAGGTGCTGGATGCCTCTGGAAAAGATGTTCTGGTACTTCTTCTTCCTCCAAAATTCACTTTTAATGCCAGCCCCCCTGGCTATCCTGTGATGCTTGTCCTAATCATGCTTCAGGGTCCATCAAGCCAGGGAGGATGCCCAGCAGATGGAAACAGAGCATTGTGTGTATGGTACTGTCAGGGAGCAGAGAGCAAGGGCTGTCCTGTGAGGGAGGATGACCCAGGAGCCGAGGGTGACCATGGTGCTCTTGCTGACTGGCGCAGTCCCACAGCGCCCGAGCGGGACCAGGTTGGTGACAGTGACAGGTTTCACTGGCAGCCCAGTGATCGCTGGGCAGATGCAAAGGGAAGAGCTGGGACCAAGTTCAATTCAGGCAGCAAGTCAGGCCCAGCAAGGACAGGTCTGGGGCTGGGCAAACCTGCAGCATGGCTCAGCCTGAGCTTAAACCAGGCTTCTGGTCTCTTGGGTAGTGGTTGTGTGGGTGCAGGTCCCAGGTAAGGCTGGTCATGGTATTTAAGGGCTGTTGGTGCACTCAGGGCCCTGACAGCTGCTGTGATGTGGGCCAGACACTCTCATGCTGATGGCACGTGTTATTTACTATGTAAGAAGTCCTTCTGGGCTCTGTGAGACAGCTCAGTGAATAAAGGGCTACTGAGTGTGAGGAAGGAACAGTAGGGCTTCCTTTCTGGAGGCCAAATTGTGAGTTACGAGTGTACCCCAAGCCAAAGCAAGGGAGAGACCAACATTTCACTTCCTGAGGGGCAGACTGAGAAATGGATTACATCTCGACAGGCTGGAGCTGCGGTCTCCTGCCTGCTGGTGTCCCCTGCAGTCCCAGGGTAAAGCTCTCTGCAGCTGGGGTGGGTGATCCCCTCCTCCCTCGTAGTGTTATCCAGGACTGCCAGCACTCTCCACTGTCTCTGCACTCTTGAGTGGGAAAAGATATGCTGAGTTAGCAGAAGCCAGTGTCTCCTCTGTGCTTCCTATAAAGGCTCAGGGGGGCAGGGAAGGGCATTGTGCATCTTTACCCGAGCAGCTGTTCTAGCTAGTCCTTGTGATAACACTTCACACGTGCGTAAGGTTGAACTGTGAACTTCTCTGCTGGCATACAGTTGCCTCCTGAGTAATGGGGACTGCTCCTCTCTGGAGATGTTTACTAGTGCAGGATAGGCATATTCTGCCCTACAACGTCTTTCATTTAAAGCTTTCCAAGCATTACTTCTGTCTGGCAAAATAAAATAAAGCTTTCCATTAAGGCAGCCTCCCCCTCTCCTGCCTTCTGTCCTGTACTGTTTTGGAGTATGGGTGGGATGATTCCCAAAGGGCCCCCAAGACTGTCCTTGAGTGGTGGCACTGGTGAACTTTATTTGTTGAACCAAATGCAACAAAGTGAAAAGCACAGCATTGTATTTGTGTTTTCATTATATCCTGCTGTTTTATCCTTTGTGTGCTAATTACATTTATGAATGCCAAAGAGAGGCACATTTTTGTGTTAATGAAGAGTTTGGGCGAATAGGAGTTTTGGAAAAGGGGAGAAAAAGTGTTCTTCCTGAACCTGTTTCTTTAGGACCAGTTGATGTTCTGCCTACACGCTAAAGGAGTATAAAAATAAATCTGGTTCAGTGTATGGTTTCGTTTTGAATATTAAATAGAGCTGCTGGAAAGTCCCGGTGCAGAATCCACATGGATGAGAAAGCTGGGGAGGGAGAAGTATCATTTACTGACCCAAGCATCACCCCTTAAGTGGCTTTTCCAACTCCAACACTGGCTTTGTTGGCATGTGGCAAATTCCCAGGGACTGGTATTTCCAAGCAACATGAGCTCAGAAAACAGTATCTCTCTCCTCCAGTTTTCTCTTCTTGGGTGTTGGATACACAGTGCTCATGAGCTGTCCTTGGCAGGAAGGGCTCAGGGTGTGAAATCGGGTTCCCACTGCCGGGAGGTTACCTGCCTGCCCTGCAGCAGTGCAGTGGTGCCTCTGGTGTCAACTGCCCGAGAAAGGTTGGGCAGTCAGAGCCAATGCCTTTCTAATGGGAGGTGGACGTATCCCTTTTAAATGATGCAGCAGGTTTGACCCTGTGGTTCTGCTTGTTGGAAAGCTGTTCTAGTACTTCGCTAGTCCAATGGTTAGAAACGTTTTTCTAATTTCCAGCCTAGGATTATTCGTGGCCAGTTTCTGTCTAATTTGTTCTTGAGGCAATGAGAAAGAAGATAATGAATGCTGAGTGCAGTGAATGAGGTCTGCCTTGAGAGCTTGTAGAAAAAGCTAGCTGAGCAGGTCACTCTCCTGGTCTTTCAGCAGTAGCCTGGTGACTCTACACTTGCCTGAAAATATTCAGTGCAGTTCTGATGTCCTTTGAAATGAAGGAACGTGGGTCTGGTCACAAGCTTGGAGAAGCCTGTGGAAAGGACCATGTTGACTTCAGTGGTCTTGAGAATTAAGCCTTACCAGGTTTGCATAGAGCTGGTGCTAGATGCGTCTCCACCCACAGTTCAGGCAATGAACATGTGTGCACAAGGCTGGTGCAATTATGAGAGAGTTCAAAGGGAGCTATACATCCAAGGAGAAATATTCATAGGCTGATCTGTGCCTCAACAGTATACTTCCACACAGCTGCCATCTGTAGTGTGGAGCCTCTCCAGAGAAGACGTGCCCTTGTTCCCCAGGATTATGAGTTGTACACACATGTTCCCTGAGGACTGGGATGAAGTTACTGCATGTGGGATTCCTGTGTGTTTATTTTGTGAAAGTCCTGGTCAGGTTGTTTAGGTCAGGAGCACGCAGTGGCTTGCTTGCTTGAAGTTTGATCTGGAAGAAGGGTCTTTGGTAGTGTGTGTTTTTGCAGTCAACAGAGATATTTTTGGGGAGTGAAGCTGAAGTATAAGCAGCACATAACGATTTGTGGAAACTACTTGCAGGAATGGCGATGGAGAGGAGTTACAAATAGAGCTAGTGAATGGGAAGATGACGTTCTTAAACACCATAACCTGTTGAGAAAAGCCCGATGTGCAGATGAATATGCTGATATTTGCTCCAAGAAGATACCAGAAATTTTTGATGGTGTGAAACCTTGTGCCTTGGGTTCGTGGATCCCATCTAAGTTGTTCTTGTTTTTCATCTCCAGAAGTGCCATTTTTGGGATATGAATTCCTCTGATTTCTTAAACACAGCAGGTGTGGGGCAGAGAGGAGTTGACCTTCAGTAGGTGGGACATGGTGTCAGAACATGGGGTTTGTCACATCCTGAATCCCTGTCTCCCCAGGGAGACTACAGCTGTATCATGTCTGCATCCTGCAAGAAGTAGTAGTCAGCTTTCACACATGGAGAGAAAGCTATCATTGAAACTACAAACGGTCATCAAATGTCTCTCATTTGTGTCATTAAATGTAGCACTGCAGACATTTGGGTCAGGATATGCTGGTGTAGCTTTCCAGTATTCAAATTCCAGTCTGGTTGATTTCTTTTCACTCTGCTTCATCTTTATGGACCCTGTAAGGGCTGCCATGTTGGGGTCCACATGCTGCCGTGTTTTGCTGGCAACTGTATACTCTGTTTACTCGTTATACAATTACAGTGGCTAAGGACATTTAAAGTGGGAGCTAGGAGTGTTTTGTCACAGTGTGCTCTTACACAGTGTGATTGTGTGGGAGACAGTGGGTGATAAACACAAAAGAAAAAACGCAACTTTTCTTACTCTTGTCAACTCTACCAATTTTAATGTGGGACTTTTTTTTTTTAATTAGTTTGGTTTTTTTCTTCCTTCTTTTAAGGTCTGGCTTCCTGGAGTTCAGTGATTATTAGAAATCTTGACCCTCTCTGGATTTTGTAGCTACGTGCACGGGAAAGCTTGGAAACATGAGTCCCAAAGGCTGTAAAGCTAATAGGAGTTCAACCTTTATTTATACCTAGAATTTTGTGATTTGTTTAGGTCATCTCAGTGTCTCAGGTACCTGTCTCAAGGCACTGAAGTACTTTATTCTCACTGTCCACTTGCTGGTGTGGTGTCAGAGGGAGAGCAGAAGATGAGCCTGTGACTCAGTCTCTCTGCCAGTGAGCTGATAGGTATGACAGGAGAAAATTGTGTTAACCTGGAGTGGTGAAGCCATTGTGGTTGCTGAATGGAAAGGAACTGTCACCTTGTCTTGGGATGGGGGTGAAGTGATACATATCTTTCATTATCCTTAACATGGATGAGTATCTACGAGGGGCAGTCAAACCCACACCTTTGTGTAACTGTTATTATTTACAGCACAGTTACTTTCCTACTGATGTCACTGGAAATATATTTAATATTGCTATCACCTCTTGGCATGACCAAAGATCTTGCCAGAAGACAACCTGGTAGTCCAGAATTCCAGCTTTGTGTAAATAAACAAATATTTCAGTAAATCCCTGAGAATGGAAGCTGGGGGCCTTGGCATGACAAGCAAGCCCATCAAAAAAGGATTGGTTTGTTTGTTTGTTTTGCATTTGATTTTAATAACAGGCAAAATTTTCCAAGCGGGAGGATTGCACATACTGTATGCATTTTGTCTGAAGAATACTTTCTCTAGGAAGAGGTGGGCGGGGGAAGAGAAAAGGAATAACTTTTCAGAGAGAATCTCCTACTGCTTTTGTCTTCCATTTTAAAACGAGGTGCTAACTCATAAGCTGGAAGCTTTCTCCTGCATCAGGATAATTAAGCTTTATGACCATGATCTCCACTTTGCTCCTGTGCCAGTAACTGCACTGAAGTCTGCAGTGAAGGTGAGCAGGGTTGTCTGACCTGGGCTGTTTGCTACCCAGGCACTCACCTCCTTTAATGCTTGGAGCAGAGCTTTGCAGGAAATCAGATGTGATTGTGCATTGAGTCTTTTTTTATTTCCTGCCAGCCACCCAGGTGAGGCTAGTCTAATTTGCTTCCAAGGTTTTTAATTGGGAACAAAGTGTTTTGAGGTTTCATTTTCAGACTCCGGAAGGTTTGATTGGTCCATAGCACCTTTCAATGCCTAACCAGTTTTATTTGGTAGAATACTAACAGTTTGAAAGCATTGAACTGTTTTTTTAAAAAAATAATAAAATTCATCCAACTCTTCCCCCAACTCCCCTGCCACAAAAAACCCTCCCAGGATTTGAAGTTTCATAGAAACTAGCCTGTGGATTCAGACAGTAGGGCAGGCATGCAGGAAGAAAGTCTCTGCATCAATAATAACCAAATGAGCGGGGTGTAGCTAGTCACTCAGCTGTGTGGCTTTCAGAGAGCCTGTTATTTGACTGCATCATTACAGCTTTAAAACTGGGCAGATTACCAGGGAGCTGTCTATATTTAAATGGCTGTATGTTCTGGGTCAGCTTTGGAGCCCAGCAGCTGGTATGGTGTTTGCGTTTTTGTGGACACATTAATGACAGGAACAATCTTTTCCCTTCAAGTGTCTGTGGATAGAGTTTCTTATCAGTCATTTCAGCACCTGATTAGCAGGTGCAAACAGGTACTTGGGCATCTAAAACCTTGGCGCTTTTTTTTTTGTAGGCATGAAGTGTAACTTCAAAACTAGGTACTTCCTGCTTAACGAAGCAGCCTCTATTTGGTAGGTGCTGTACCTTTGTAGAGAGCTAGCATGGTTTACCTTGCATTACCTTAAGGTTACAGGGTTAATCTTGTATTGCTTAGTATGTGTTTGTTTTAAAAAAAACTTTTACAGGACGTTAGTTTCATCAATGGTAGTAGTCTGCAGGTAATAGTCACAATTTTATGGGCATCCAAAGAGCATTAGTCATCTACAAATGGTAACAATCTGGTTTATTAATAACTGCATCTTTATGATAATCCATAAATTAGGCAAACAAGTGTTATAATCCTGCACTAAGGCATTGAGATTTTGATGTAATTTGGGGTAGGTTGGTGGTACCGTGTTAAAATTGCAATGTAGGGTTTGGAAAGTCTTACTCTGCCTGTGCTCTCACCAGCAGGCAACAGGCTGCACCTGCACTGATGTGATGTGCACTTGTGGGAGGGCAGCGCAAACTGGGTGAGAACTGGGATGGCAGTGCCTGGCTCCCAGCTCCGAGCTTGCCTCCAGGTGACCTTTCTTTCTAACTGAGGACTGCAGAATCTTTTTCTTCTGACAGCTACAACTTAATGATTTTGAGGAAAAGAGGGAGCAGATCAGGGCAGTTAAGCTAAATATAACATTGTCAGGAATCAGAATGGCTTTACTTTGCTGGAGAAGAGTCGTGCTTCACATGTGAATGATCTTCCTTTGACCTAAACTTAAACCATGAGTTCAGGGAACAACCATTTATAGAACTGGTTAGGTCTGTAATTCGCTGTGTGAATAACAGGATGGTCTGAAAGAGAAAACAAAGATCCTTACTTCTCAGCAAAGATGAAGAATAAAGACTATCAAATTCTCTTGGGTTTTCTTGTTGTTACTGGTGTTTTTTGCTTTTGTCTTTTTCTTTTTTTTTTTCTTGTGGAGCAGAATTGGTGGGGTTTCAGAAATACTTTCAGTCAGTGTAAACCATTTCCTATTGCGGCTGGCAGCTGTTCTCTCAGTGTTTGCAGATGAGAGGCACAGCAACACTCCTTAAGAAACAATTGCTTGTGAAAAACAGATGAGTCTGAGGTTCTGGTTAAGGGAGAATGCACCCCCATAAATTACTGCATTATTATATATCAAGAATACTTTTGTAGTCTGTCATTGGAGTGACCATTGAGTAGGATTCTGCATCCCACACTTGAAAATGGTCCCAGCTCAGCCAAATACTTGAGCATGTGCTTGAACGCTAAGCACTGAGTTCAGCAGCTTGCCTAAGGGCTGACTCAGGTTTCATGCTGTAGTTCTCACAACTGTTCTCATACAGTCTTTCCTCTGGTGAGAGTAGACAGCAGTATTTGTGTGCTTCCTGTGCTTGTGAAATACAATGATCGCTCCTCCTCCCTAGCAGTGCTAAACTCTCTTTTGCAATGTGAAGAAAAAACTTACTATTTGACTGGATCACTGGGGAGGTGTTTGTGTGGCTGACATCTACTGATGTGGTGGTGGTGGTGGAGTGAGTTGGCCCAGATTCACGTTTGCTCTAAGTTCACCAATTGTGAGTTACGGTATTGCTGCGTGCATGGCACAGGGGACAAAGTTGACGTGAAGCAAGAAGGTTATGTTAATTAGCATTGCTGCCTCCCATTAGGGAAGGAGAGCCAGTTCAGAAGATACGAAGATGATTATTCAGGATTGAATAATGCTCTTGATTTTCCATGCCACCATCTGAGACTTGTAACATGTGACTAGTCCAAAGCCTGCTAGGCAGTCTGCTGCAGGGATGATATGCTTTAGTACAATGTCTCACCCTGAATGGGCTGAGATGTGGTATTACTGTGCTGGGTATGGGTAGTGCCATAATTCCCACTCTTACCCCCCATGTTGTTTTATAGTGTGTTTTTAAGAGGAAAAGCACTAAATCAGCCTGGACATGGCGATGACCAATTGACATACCAGAAAGCTAGTTACTGTGAAGGGCAGGAAGCTGGTAATGGTTGGGGTCTGTGCAGCTGTAGGGTAGGAGTCTGGTGGCAACCTATTGAGCACAGCCATGCTGACTCAGGTTTTCATACAGATTGGAGGGAGATCAGATACACCATGAGTGTTTGTTCCTTCTGTACTGAATCAGCATGCTAAGGTGAAGACAGTTCAATACAGAGATAAGAAAGAGAAAAAACAAGGGCTGACAGATGTTTTGTCATTTTTGGCAAAAATAAATGTACAGTACAAACAAGTTCGCAGAGCTGCACGGCCCTGCCTTTGTGTTTTGAGAGTGCACATGATTTACTTCAGAAATCAGTTTGGCATAGCATAGCTGTGCAGATTCAGCAGGACCTACCATTATCTTGTCATGTTTCTTAGCAAATTGACTTTTACAAGGCATCAATTCAAAAACATAAGAGAAATGTGCTGAACAACCCATCCTTTCTTGTCCCCCCATCCTTTCTTGTCCCCCCATCCAGTGTGTGCTGGCAAATCTGCCAGAGCTGCACCCGTGGGCATGGTGGTGTTTGGCTCCCTCGCTTGCAGGCTTTGGGCATTCTGCGTGTGTGAGCTGGTGTGGGTCTTGATTTTATTATTGTGCTCTCAGACTCCCAAGTTGCTGACTTTTCAGCTAAGTATGGCAGTTCAGACATGGCTTTCTGTCATGTTTCACTTTACAGCCTTAATAGGATTTCACTGGTACAGCAAGAGTAACAAATGCACTGTTGGCAAAATTTTGCAAATTTTGCTGCTTTTCAGCTCTGCTCACCCCCAGCCTGCGGTCTCGGACGGACAAAGAAACATGGCCAAAACGCAGCTAGGTTCCTGGGCTCGCCCTGACTAGCATTGCCTTTCACTGCCTCTGAAGGCAGACTATTGAACTAGATGCACCGCTGGTCTGACCCAGAAGGGCATTTTCTGTGTTTTTAAAGTGTGTCTCTATTCAAGTATCAACACTGAAGTAACCAGGGATGCAGTATTTGTGCGTTCTCAGATGGTGGGCAAATGTGCCTGGATTTTTGTTTATTTTTAAGGGGTTAATTTAAAATGTGTAAAACTTTCCTACCTTCAATCCATGTATGCCTCAGTAAATGGCTTCTATTTAATAACATCTTTGTACGTTACCATTGAGAGATGGCTATCTCGGAGAGTTAAGCTGTGGATGTGCCCAAGGGTGGAAAAAGAACAAAAAAGTAAGTCGAAGGGGAGGGGATATGGGAGAAGGAAGGTTCTTTGTTTGTGCAGGTTTTTTCAATGGATAATGTGTGTGAAGGGTAGGGGTGGAGGTGCTCTAAGGAGCATTCTGAGATAACAAAATAGCTTGCTTGGCTGAACAGGCTGGGTTGAAATGACAGCCCTACCCATCCTCTCTTGCTCTTCTGCAAACTAACCAGCGCTCAGGCAGCAGTGCTCATGTGTGGAGTAGTGCTGTGCACAGCTCCTTTTCCTCTTCCCTTGGGTTTTGAGATGAAACTGCAGGGCTACTGGTATTTTCCCTCCAGCTCCTGAGTTTAGCAACTTCTGTGTGAAGGAAGTTAATTAATTGGCCAATACCGCTGCCTGCTCCTGCAGTTTGACAGGTCCTCTGGCACCAGCATGTCACCACACTCCATGAACTTGCTGCACAAACCCTGTCTCAAGCCACAGCAGTCATTTTCTTGAAGACATGAGTATTTTCTCAATAGAACTTTACTTTTTGTACAAAGTACTTGTCTCCTTTCCTTTCCTCTGCAGAAACTATTTGTCACTCGAAAGACCCATCTGGTTTTGAAGGTTAGCCAGGCAGACCAGAGATGCCAAGGAAGCACACCCAACCTGATGCAGCAGGTTTCAGACCCCCCTGCAGCCCAACTCCTGCGTAGATTTTACTTCCTGTCACAAGTAATGTCTTAAAATTTTTGAATGGCTTACCTGATAGAAAAAACTCTACTTTGTATTAATGGTCAATGGGTCTTTCTAGCAGATGTAAAAACCAGTGAAACATATACAATTTCTTTGGTTTTAGCAGGAACAGATGATTTAATAAGCAGCTATAAATCTCTTGGGAAGGTACAGACATAGTCAAACAGCACACTTCTGCCAGATTTTTCACTGACTAGACTTATAGCCTATGAGTCATAGCGGTCTGCTCCACTCTCCACCTCAAATGCCTGTTGTTGTTTTGGCTTTTAGAGGTGCTCTGTGCTGCATATGGGGGTTTTGATCACCTTCTGTTAATGGGCTTGCTCTTTCATCCAGGAGACAGCCTTCAGTTGACTCTCATTCTCTGTGTGTGCATGATAGTGCATTATGTTTCCATTCCCTAGCCCAGCTTGTGAATTTAAAATTGTATAGTGAAAATGTTTCTGAGGATTATATTAATACAGCCTCCTAAATGGGTTTAGTAGTGGAAATTTCGATAAACTAAAAGAGGTATAGTCAGCGTCTTTCTTAATACAATAATGTTTTCCTTCCCACAGTCTGTGGCTAACTTACGAAGTTTAATAAATTTATTCTAACAGTATTTTTAATAGATTCAGTTATTATCAACTCTTTAGAGATAAGGAAACTGAGACAGAAAGCTGTTTCAGTTACCTGTGGTTCATGCTGAATTTCAGGGGAGGGTTGTATTTCCTAAAGTATCAAAGTGCCATTCCAAATGGATGTAAAATGGCACTGTGTTTTACAACTGTCTTTTATATTGTGCTCGCTTTCCATAAGTGTCTTAGATGTCTAGGAACTGGGGTTTGCAAACTCCTGTTTTATTTTACAGTTGGTTTGCAAGCCATGTGAATTACACTTGGGATATACTCGAGAGGAGGTGAGGTATTAGAATTGCTGAGATTTTCTCCAGGTCACACCCTGGTAAACCAGAGATGAAACTAGTGATAAAACGTGAGACTTTGTATGGAATTTTTAACCATTGTGGAGGTTCTTGCAAGACAGGTGCAGTGCAGCTTATTTTGAATGCAGCTGGATGGGTGGGATTTAAAAAATGGCCCACAACATAGTTTTTTGGGGTTTTTTGGGTTTTTTTTTTAATAATGCAGTGCAGATATCATCTAATATTTTAGAGTGTGACCTGATACAAAAATCTGTCTACGAAAAATTATGCAAAGTTCTGACTTTGTCATACTCAGGCAGGGAAAATCAGGCTTTAAATCTTTCACTGGCTCAGGACTGCATTTGCATTTGTTTTACTCTGGGACTTTGTAAATTGTGAGGAAAGTTTCTTATTTCAGTGGTAGGAATGATGAAGAAACCTTGTTCATGTTTGGCCTTTTTCAGGCTGGAGGGATTAGCAAAAATACATAGATGTGAAGCAGGTTGAGAAACTGGAAACAGCCTTGGAGGCTGATTAATGTATGGAATTGTATAAGGTGATCAAAGATACATATTGTTGGAAGTTTATGGTGAGATTGCAATTTACTGAATCATTCCAACACTGTTTGCTTCTGATTTCTCAGTGCTTCAGAAAGCCAAACAGGTATTGTGCTACTAGGTGAAGAAAGCTATCCAAGGTCATATAACTGGATGGTGTCAAAATCCAGAACAACATTTGATTCTTCAGACTCCTTGTTAGGTCCCTCCACACTGTACAGGAGGCAGAGTAGAGGGTTTCCACCCTATGCATATGTGCAAAAAAAAAAAAGCCTTTTCATCTCTTTCTGGTAAACTGAGAGTGTTGCTTTATGCTTTCAGTAATCACAGAGCTTTCATGTTTACTGATGGGACTTTCACACGTCAGGAAATCAGAAAACTGGAGTATAATCAGCATGTCTGTTCTTGAATGGGGAATTTTCCCCAAAGCAAGTTGTGATGCATGCTCCTAATGATTTGAATCTTACGGTTCAGACTTTCCATAAGCTGCTTCCAGCACTGTAGGCACTAACTTGTGTTTGCAGTGAACATACACACACCCAACTGCAAGGGCAACAGCCATAAGTTACATAGGTAAATCTTGGCATAACTCTGTGATCAATTGGGAATGGCCAGTGCCTTAAAAGTCTGGTCCTACTGTGGTGTTTAGATGGAGATGTTGGTGCAGCAGTCAGTGCTCATGCTGTTACAGGCCCAGGTTAGAGGTTAGACAGAAATCAAGACTTCTAGCAGAGCTTTTGCTACCGCTTCTTCACTGGCAGCAAGGTCTTTTGCAAGCTTTCTGGTGTGTGGTCTTTGCACACTAAATGGCTAACACTCGGCCTGTGTTGTGGGTTTTCACCATTTTCACAGTATGAACAGCAAGCAGCAGCAGTTCCAGGGAGTGAGTTGTCCATCCTCTTAAAGCAATGTACATAGCAATGGGGAACATCACATGACTACGTGGACCTTATCCAGTGTTTTAAAGGAAAAATATCTGTAACACTGTCCTGGCCTATATAAGCTGTATAGTTTTCCCAGACTTGGAAGAAAAGCACTGGTACTTTCCCAAGTTCCACCCTTCTCATTTTGATGTAAAAGAAATGTTGATTCTTGTTTTTCTTTTGTCTCTAAGATGGGAAATACTTTAATTAAAAGAAGAAATTATGGTTTTTCATGGCAAGAGGCAAAATCTTATCTCAGCCATCTCTTTCGTTGAGGGTAAAGCAGAATGAGCACTTTGTTCTTCTTCTTAAATAATAGCTTCTACTGTTAGTGGTGAAGAGGAGACAGATAGGTAGGTGTGTGATTCCCCAGCAGCCTAAAAGGGGGTGTCTGGAGAGTCCTTCCTGGGGTGTGGGGCTGTTTTCAGAGGCATCCCCCAGCTCTGTTTGGAAGAGCACACAGAATTGAAGGAGGAGGAGGAGTGACCTTGCTTGTAAGGCATTCATCTGGAGCGCGGGCGCTGGGAGCTGAATTCCCTGCGCTGGGACTGGCTTCCTCTGTGGTCTGCAGTATGTTGCTCAGGGAATGTCTGTGCCGCACAATGGAGCTGGACACAGAGAGCCCGGGAGCTGACTCCAGGAGGTCTGCACAGCCCTACGGCGCAGTGGGGGCACTGTGCGGAGGCACGACCCCCTTCCTGAAAAAATACAGCTGCACTGGTTCAAGCACTGTGTTGCGCTGTTGGGGATGTGCTGCTTCCAGTTCTGGAGTTATGGTGGCTGCAGCTCATTTGGATATCTCTGTACCACACTCCATTGCTAAACCCAGGAAGCACTGAGGTACTGAGAAACCAACACTGAGATTACAAAACGTTTTTGAACTGTCTGCATGGTCTGGTTTTGGATTTCTTTTGTTTTGCACAAGCTCATCCTAGTCACTCCACTGTCACTGACTTTCATTTCCTCCATGGCACTGGAAACGAGCTAGAAGGAAAGCTTGATTTCAGCTGTTTCCCATGCCCAAATTGTTTTCCAGGAAGAAGAAAGTTCTGATATCCCTTGGAGTTTAGCTGACCCCAGCTGTCTTTCAGGTCCTAACTGTGATCTCAGAGGAGGCAGCAGATTCTGGTGGTCAGAACCCAGTTGGTGACAAACTGTGTCTGAGGGGCCAAGCCACTTAACTCCTCTTTTCCAAGCAGCCACACAGCAGTGACGTTTACTGGGCTTTGTAAAGCACGCTGAGGGCCATGAATGAAAGGAGCTGTGCATATTCAAAGCAGTATTTTGTTTATCTGCTCTATCCAAAATAGAGAAGAAAATAGCTTTATTGTCTGTGGCTTGAAAAATCTGCCTGCTGTGATGATTATGATAATATGAAAGACAAGCTTGTTGTATGCCTAAGGAAACATGCTGTCGCATTTGGCTTTGATTTCAATGGGGTGTAGGTGATGGGACTAGTACTAGGCTGGTGCTTGCAGTACCCTTCCTCCCCAGAGATGCTAAGCAGGGCTCACAGGCATCCCGCAGCATGTTACCAGCAGTTCGCAGGGTCTCCAGGCCAACTTGGAGGTTCAAGTCATGACTAACGTAAAGGAAGCCAACTGCAGAATTAGCACACAGATAAGTCATTGCTTTTTGTCCAAAGGAACATCAGGCTGACACGTTCTTCTTAGTCTCTTGGCTAATAGTCTTTGGAAGATAAGATCTATCCAGTCAGAGAGGGTTGCATAAACTTCCTGTGAACTTTCATAGTTGATGATCAAAAGGAATCACAACACATTCTGTCATTATTTATGTATCTATTTATTAATTTAGAAGTTCAAGAGCATGCAGTACTATTGGTTGTGATTTTTCTCATGTAAACAAGGTGAAATCGTACTGGATGCTCAGCCTTAGGCCCTGTTATTTTCCATTTTGAGTTTAAATTAAGACCTCTTTCGCAGTGGGGGAAAAATGCAAGAAATCCAACCACCACCCATATTCTGCTTTGGACACCAGCACTGCATTTTGAATATACCTGTCCTCATGTCCATTGCTTTGCTAAGACTCTTCCCTTTATTAGCTCTAGAGCCAACGTAACAATGGAGATGGTTCCCAACAGCACCATGTTCTTTGTCCCTCTACCTGAAGGCAAGTAGAGGAAGGGCTACCTTGACAAGTTTGAAAAGTGCCTCTTCAGGTGGGGATTTGGCTTAAAGGATCTGTGTTCCCATCATTTATGTGCTCTGAGAAGGATTCTGCCCCTCTATTCCCATTAAGTCAAAGTTTTGCAGCGCTTGCTTGGTTGCATGCAAGATTTAGTCCTTCCAGAGTTATATTCTAGTAAGTCCTCCTTGCATTTTAATTCCAGGTGTGAGGGGATCTGTTTTTTAAATTGTCTTCTAGTCCCATGTGTAGCGTCTTGTGTTGCAGGATGTGTACTGTGAATGAGGGCAACAGAAACTCGCCCTTTGGCTTTTACTTAAAAGAAACAGTAGTGAACTAAGACAAATTGAGATCTCTCGCATTCATGTAGGGTCAAATCAGAATTCCTGTGGAATTTCAAGCAACTCATTGACATCTGTCCTGATATGGCTAGTTCCCAGAGGAAGCCTGTTTGTCTCATTTGCCCTTCTTGGGACATAAATCCATGCTTGATGGGGATATATGCAGAAAAAATGGTATAGGAAGAGACTAACACCTATAAAGGGCAAAATTTTCTTGTTTTGTCCAGGCAGGACAAATAATCCCCCCTTGGGGGCTTCCCCCTTCCATCAGTTTTGGTCCTACAGCTTCCTGTCTTTCCTTTTCAGGCATGCCTGGGATACAGCACAGCCACGCACAGGAAGGGTGTTGGCTGGAGTGCAGATGGGTTGCAGGCAGGGCTGGTTCTGGAGAATTAAGGAGCAGAAGGACTGACTTACATGAGGTTCCCACCTTTTGGTTATCCCTATGGCTTGGCTTGTGCCTTGGCCTGGTGCCATCTGACACAGTGTGCAGCACTGGGGTGTTGAGGGCTGGCTGAATTGGCTGCCCGGGCCCAGAGCCAGTTTGTATGGTTTCTTTGGCTTTGCACCTTTTTCCTAGCAGGGTGAGCTGTAATATGTGTCTCCTGTCATGAGTCAGACTATAGGTATGGGTAATTCTCAAACCAGGCATTTACATGAGTTAATTCTACACTGTTCAGGTTTAAAGTTGTTTTATTAAGGAATTATTCATCTTATTGCTCAGCAGATTTTCAACGTCATTATTAGGTTTAACATGAGGAGCGTGTCCTGGTTATATCACCAAACAACATCTTAAAGCTTTAATTGCCTTTCTTTCTCTCTTTTCTGAAATATGCAACATTATTAAAGCACCACTTTGGTAAAATATTGTAGCACATGCTTGGCATATTTTTAAGCTCTTTTGAAGTCAATGTTTAAGTGCTTTGCTGAATCAGGGCCTAAAACAATAATAGCCACAAAGTTAAGCAACTTTATTTCTGAATGAGTGTTTGCACAGGAGTTTAATGTGTGTCAGCTTCTTGTCATGACCCCCCAGGTACAGATATCCTCTTAGTTTCACTGCATCACTTAGAAACTTTTACAAATTGCTGTCTTGCACCCAGCTGAGATGTCGGGGTCAGACCCAAGTATGGTAGGCTTTCATTTGCAGAATGAGATCAAACTGAAATGGGATATGGGGCCATAAAGGGATTGGCAGCATCTCAAAGAGTGTACAGCTATTAGTAATTTCCTACATACATATAGTATATGTGTGTGTGTATATATATATACTTTGTGTGTGTATATATATATACACTTTTTTTCTGGGTTAGTGAAATCACTACAGTACTTCAAACATGATCCTTGTTGGGCTATTAAAGAACTCATGGAAATTTTTAATTCTCCTGCTAGAAGAGAGAGTTGTGGAAATACTATGGGTAATAGATCTGATGCTGAAATGGAGGAAGAAAGCAAGTTCATAGGTGACTGATCTTAGACTTACACCTGGGCAGTCTCCTTGCAACCGGGGGGGGGCTCGTATGTTGGGTCAACTCCTTTGCTATTGTTTGCAGGGGTACAAAATGCTTTTGTACTACTTACTATGATACCATAATCCTAGCAAATCATGATGCAGTGAGGTAAAATTGTTAATGCCACCGAAGTCACTAAGTTTTATTTTCTCAAGTAGAATGATGCTTTTGGGGTCAGAGGTGTTATCTTGTGCAGTGTGCTTTACTGCTGTGCTCTTATGCTGTTGTGTTGGAGTGTTAACAATAAAGGCCAGTGCTGTGGGCTATTAATTCAAAGAACTCAATGGTGGTGTGGGACTGCTTCAAAGAGTATGGTGGCTGCTGTCCTGGATGTCATTGTCTTGTCCCACCTGGTAGTCACAGAACGCCCTATGCAAAAATGTTGAGGGCTGGGCCTCTAAATAAAGCTCAGAGAGCACAGTTTTTGTAGTGCATGCACACTTTATAGTATGGGCTGGTGGGGGCCTTTCCCCTTATTTCCATACCTCTGCAAGTCACTGCCTGGTGATGAGGACGTGCTGCTGCCTAGCTCTGCCTCTCCCAGTGAGGTCAGCAGGAGCTGCAGGCACTTGCCTCTTCATGGTATTGGGTTAAAAATATACTGGAACAGGGTACTGAAGCTTCATTTTTTGCTGTTGAGTCTTAAATTCATCTAAGTTCAGATGTACATATCTGTTGAGGTCACTGGAAAAATGGTCAGTAACTGTGGCGTAGAGGTGACATGAGAAGCAGAGAGATAAGGTGGCCATCTTCTATGGGAAAGGGACAGAAGCTCTGCTGAAGGGCAGAAAGTTATTCGAGGAGGGGGAAAAATCATAAATAATTTTACAAGAGTATTTTTATGTGGAACTTCATTTTGTTTAAATAATGCAAAGGAAACTGTTACTGAAGTTGTGTAGTGATTCATCTCTGTTTACACCTACCAGAGATTTGTGCTGTTGTTGTGGGCAGCTTAGCCTGTAGCTCATCTCTGGTTTTGTTTTTTTAAATCCCAAAGTTGATGTGGTGTTTTCACTTACTGAAAGAGATAAAATTTCATGAGTCATTTAGAAGCAAATCTGATTTTTGTTTTCTCTCCTGTTGCTGATGATGGCCGCTTGATTTGGAAAGTGTTCAGTAAAGATTCTCAGACCACGCAGCTTGTGGAGAGAGCGGCTCATCCTTCGCTTTTCAGTCTCAAGGGCAGAGACGCCAGGTGTGCCCGGGTGAGGACTCCTCACGACACACTCATCTTGTTAGTGCAGGTCTGCTCCTGTGCGTCTCACGTGGCTTCTGCCTCCTGCGCTTGGGACCACAGAGCATAGCAAGGAGTGTGTTCAACCCATCAGAAATGGGAAGTGTATTGGAAATAGGAAACTAAACATCAGCCATGTGTGAGTAATGGATTGTCTGTCTCCTGCAGGGGATGAGGATACGTATTCTAATGCAGTGTAGCCATGACACTGTAATTAACATAACATCAGCTGCTCATGATGTCCTCTGTTTATGATCCCAAACTCCGCCCTGATCCTCAATTTTGTTCTGAGGTCTTGATGACCATAGAAAAGCCCAGTGAGAAAAAAGTAAAAGGTAGGAATGGTTCTTGTTTCACTGGGGCAAATCTGAGCAAAATATTTCACCTTTTGGCAACAAATTGGCTTATATTTATGAGGCTTAGAACAGAAAAGTGCTTGTCCGGGGTCTTCTGTGGTAGTCACCTGCCCAAGACCAAAGCTTGGGCCATCGTTTTACTACTGTGTTTTGTACCTACGTATTTGTGCATGCATAATATATTTTAACTACTTCATTTGTTTTGGTTGGAACTTTAAACTGTAACTGAGTGTACATGTAATGCAATGAGCATTTTCAATTGTTTATAAATGTTAGCTTGCATGCTCTCCTGAGATCCTGACCATATGTGTAGATGTGGTCACCTAATGAAGTGCTACAGAGCCTTGTGATAAACTCTGGAGTGGGATGCGATGCAGATGGTTGGTACGTACTCCCATGCTACTAGTAACGGGGTCAATAGAAAATCTGAGGCTGATCAGCCATTTCACCTGTCCACTGATCAATTCCGAGGTTGATTTTTTTTTTTTTATTACTTCCATGTCTCTGACCACTCCCTCTGCAGTGCTGTAGAGTAAAACAGGCCTTTCTTGGGAGAAGCTACCTGTCTCCCTCTTTCCCCAGTTATGCTGCTGAAACTGTGCTCACTTGCAGCATGTGATGAGTTTAACTCAAGTCATACACCAAAGGGAACTTTTCAAGACAAAAACATGTCATATTTTTTTATATTTGTCTCCTGTGGTTCTGCTGGACTTCACTGGTGCATTTTTAAGGGAATTCAGTGTGAACTTGCAAGCTTAGCATGTGGCACTTTCATGTCTAGAAAAACTTTCATGTAATGCCATGTCAGCATCTTCTGGGTTCTTGACAGCTGAAGTAGCTGTCTCTATAGCCATCTACCTGTGAACAGTCTGCATGCAGTTTTTGGTAACAGTGTAAGATATGCCTCATGTACACGCCTTTGGGTAGTGTTTTTGATAGAAAGAGGTGGTTTAAGTGTACAACCTGCTGGGAGCTCTGTCACTTGCAAAAAGTAGAGGTTTCAGAAGTACAGTCAGTAACATGCTCCAGTGTAAGTTTATATCTTATAATAGCTATATGGAGAGATAGGTGTTCTCATAAGACATCTTGGCTACCTCACTGTCTAGGTTTGTTCTAATCCCACCTTTGCTATCGTGTTACAAACACAGCCAGAAGAGTATTAGGTTGGAACTCTTTTATATCTCCTCCTGTGTAAACCTAGCAGTGTTGATTATGTAATGTACATACACATTCTCTTGTATTCAGCTCCCTAAATAACATATAAAGGGTTTCATATGCTAATTTTATTTCAAGTTTTTAATGCAGGAGTAGAATATCATAACAGCATAATGAAGTGGTTGATAGAGAAAAAAGAAACTGATTTCCTCCTGAGTAGGGCATAGCCAGCTTTGCAATTTTACGCCCACTAGAGGGACTGTTGCTTACACTACTCATTGCAGAAAGCAAAGTCATGCAGTCCCTTTAGGATCTTTTATGAAGTTTTAAAACTTTGAATGACTGACTCTGGTTAAATCCTCTAAAGAGTAAGTCTCTAAGCTATTTTTTGAACTGTAAAGACTTTGGGCATGGTGCTGTTCTTCTGAGTCCAAATACTTCTTACTGAATTTCCTTACTAAATGTTCTTTTTCTTTCTTCTTTTTTTTTAAAGTATTTTCTGTTCTCTTGATTAATCAGTCCAGGCTTTACTATATGATGTTACTGGGGATTAATTTAGATTTTTTTTTTGTCATGGAAAAAATGTTGTGTTTTTATGTTTGGAATAAGTTTTGTTTTGCAACCACGGTGCCAATGAACATGGTAAATGAATCTGTTTTTGTATTTGCAAACGTCATTGAAATGGGTTTCTCCTTTAACTGGGAGATAGCGAGTTTTGGGTAAGAGTATGAGAACTTCCAAATGTATCTGTTTTTTCATGTTTAGCTGGGGGATTTTTTGTTTGAGTTGAATGTTCCTGACCTGCACATTTTACTTGTTAATTACAGAAACATGAAAGAATACGGGAAGTCCTGCATGACCACGATGAATACCTGTGCTAATTAAGTCACTGGCTGGGTACTGGGAGAACAGCAAGGTAAGCAGTCAGGCCATGCCAGCAGCATTTCTTGTAATCTGCGTGATTGTATTTCAATAAAGCCTTAGTGCTTTCAGATATCAAATTCATAACAAGTCGGGTGAAGACAAATAGCCCACAGGTTTGAATGCAATAGATTTACTTTTAGTTCAAAGCTTTGGCAAGCAAACACCTCTGTGTTCCTTCCTGGGGGAAAAAAAAAAGTACAAGCTCTGTGCTGGTTTTCTTTTTTAAAAGGCAATATCTCTAATTTGAACAATCGATTCATGACCAAAGCTCAGCTTCCTGGGCTGACTCTAGGGAGGGCTTGGAGGAGGGGTGGAATGCTTCAAAAACTTAGCTGATGAAAAGGCATGCTGTTTTGTGGATGCCTCCCAGAATTGTTTAAATCTGTGTGTGTGTGTATGCGCGCGCGTGCGTATGAAAAGAGAGAGAGAGGTCTCCATGACAACTGGCCTGGCCAGTCTGTGTTCTCTGCAATCATTTTAGCTGGAATCAGTGCTGCGAAAGGTCATATGAAGGAGTTGTGGGAAGCACAGCAGGTATTAGACGCTAATCGACTGGTTTTCTGATTGCCTCAGATAATAAGACAGAGTTTTGTCTGGGAAATACAAATCTAAGAATGGAGTGGAAAGGGAAAGGCTCCAAACTTCAGGTAACAAAAATTGCCTTTTTAATGTTATTTCCTCCCATTTTAAAGTTTGGTGTGTTTTGTTTTTCTTTTTTTCTGTGGTGTTTACTCCCAGCCGAGTGTCTGAGCAAGCTTGGATTCCCTAGCTCTGGGGAATGATGTCATGCGGCAACAGTTGGATTCTATTAGCCAGGGAAAGAGGAAACATCCTGCATTTTTGAAAAAAAAAAAAAAAAAAAAAAGATACTTTGGCTTTTTGTTGAATCCTGTGCAAAGGCTGCAAAAAGTGTGTTTTTTTTTTTTTTTTAAAAAAAGAGTTGCTAAGAAATTAATTCACAGAAAATGTAACTTAGGATCTAGACAGCACCAAACTTTAAAACCACTGCAACAATTACTCCTATACGCAAGAAAATAATTATGGAAGTGTTAGAGAATTCAGAAGACATGTTGGTCTTCTTGGATGCTCCTATTTTCATCTTTAATGAGAGAATTAATTGCACCTTAATTAAGCAGAGGATTTGGAACCTCCACACACTTGGGATCCTTTAGCAATTGTTTGGAGAATGTGCTGCTAAAGAGTCTCTTCTGGGCTGGGCTCTGTCTCAAACTGCTGTTTATGAATAGATGATGCTGGCAGCATTGTTCTCAATAAGGTTTTCAGTCCTGGACTGTATTTTTCATAGCTTTAAACCAGCTTTTTCTGGGAGAGGGTAGCAGGGGAAGAAAGTAGAAAACTAGTAATTTCGGCAATTTGAAAGGGTCTTTTTCCCCCATTTCCTCAGAGATGTTTGCTAAATGCTGTATTCAACACTCAACACTAGGATAGCATGCATAGCATTTTAAGCAGAAAAATACCTAATGATTTCTGTACAACTGCTATGTCCTAATGAAAAGACTTAGAAAATGGATATAATCCTGCTTCCGCGAACATCGCAAAAATACACTGTACTGATAACCATGATAAAAAGATTAGGTCACCCATGTGCTGTTTAAACTCCCCTATAGCAGATGCTCATTTGTACTTTTATGCTGCTTTGCTCCCTTCTGTGCGTTTCAGGCATGATCCAAAGCTTGCTGGAGTCCATGGGAGTTTTCCCGTCAACTTCAAAGGGCTTCAGATCAGCCTCTGCCTGAGAACTTCTCAGCCTCTACTTCAGTCTCTTGACTGCAGGACCAGGCCACAGGCTTTCCACTTTCTTTCTTGAACTTTCCAAACAGAAGGTCTTTTGTGTTCCTCCAAACAATGCCAGGCACTGCTGGCTGGCTTCAGGGTGGCTGCTAACACATACTGGAGATAATAGTGATGCTTATTTCCGCTTTCTCCTAAAATTGTCCTAGAGGGAGAAAGTGCAGTGAATGGAAATCAGATCCTTGTATTCCACCTCCCCTCCTCACAAGTGGCCATTGTTTATGAGTGTGTCTGTGTGTGCAAATTGTTCCTTGATTAAAGGGCAGTATTGGCTGTGCTTCAGGGAGGAGTTTTAGGAAGATTTTAGGGGGAAAACACTGTTATCGCTGTGATCTGCCAGTAGAGCAATCATGAGGGAGAAGCAGGCTGTCCTGGAGCAGGCGATCTTTCTGCAACATCTGTGCAGAACTGATGGCTGCCATCTGAGAACTGAGGGCTGATCGTGTGCCCTTCTTGCCTACCAGATTTGACCAGCTTGATTCTATAAATAAAATACTGCTGTTAGTGAATATCAATTGATAATTTGGTTAAGTGATTGGAAAATATAATAATTTTTCATCTGTTTGGTTGGGAGCAGTTTAATAAGAAATCCTTGTGCCATTCTTCACAAGAAATGAAATATCTGTGGAGCTGGTGTGTTAATTTGAACCATCCCCCTCCTTAAGAAACACTGATGATTACCCAAGTTTAAGGCTCATTTGCGGGAAAATACTATTAGTCGCTGAAATTTCTGAGACAGACAAAGATTATGATTTTCAAAATCAGAACCACTGCTTTTAAATGCTTACATTTTACAGCTGGTCAGCTTGAGACTCTTGAGAGATCTCTGCATGGTGTTGCAAATTGGGCATTTCAAAGGCAACAGTTGCTTTGTGGCGTCTATCTGTTGTGTGGCGCAATGCAGCGGGAAGCCTGGTGAGTTCTCTCCCAGTGTTTCTGGCTGAGTGGCATTTCCCTTAATGGTCCGTGTTGTAGTATTTACATATTACTTTGAAAAGTGATACAAGGCATCATTCCTGTAGTCCTTTAATATAATTTCCATATGTCCTAGCATTCTGAATGGTTCCAAATGAAGTTTTCATATGTTATACACTACATATACCTTACCAGTAGGAAATTAAAAAAAAATAATCTATAAATCATAGTATAACTACACTCATAATAACATATCCTATAGCTGACTTACTATGGTTGGGCAGAAATGTAACCAGCAGCACACAGGCATTGGCACGTTGGAGTTTTTTTTTTTTTCATCCATTAAGACACTAAGTGATTCAGGAAGGCTGCTGCTACACCTGGTAACGCATGTGGAGTTCTTGCAGCAGTCTGTGCAGGCGGCTCTGCTCAACACGGCTCCTGTGGACAGGTCCTTAGCCCAGCATTTGCAGCTTGCTGTAGTTGTCACTTTATAGGCGCATTCATTTCTTGAAGGGAGTTGCTTTATGTTGTTGTCCTGATGTAAATCTCCTTGTTGGTCCCGTGTGTTCACCACGTTTCTGCCAGTGGCTGTACGCCCACATTTTGTCAGTGGATAGTCAGTGACTCTTGAGTTTTCCGGAGAGATTAATGTGTGTTTTTGATAGGATTAGTTGTGTCCTGTCTCATTGCACTTAGAAGGAAAGTGAAAGGACGTGGTAGAAATACTTTTTTGTTCTCTTCTTGACTATCTAATGAGTAACTCATATTCTGAGTTATAATGTTTTAATTGCTTGTTTTATCTTGCATAAGATCAGTTTTTGTATAACTGCTTGCACTCCCCCTATCCATAGGTTTACAGTTTGTTTCCCTGTTGTTTGTTGCAGTGAGTTCCAGGTTAATTGCTTTATTGATGTATTTGTCTTTATTATTTGGAAATACACTGCTTTGTTTGCAAATGAGCTGAGGCTATCTAGAAGGCTAGGACTTACTTTGCATCATTCAATATTTGTTTCTGCTCTTACTCCCTTCTCTAAATAACTCCCATCTCTTTGGTTTTTCTTCTTGGGGAAAGTCTGTGAGGCACTGGAAAAAACACTGTAGTTGTCTCAGTTTCTGCTGTTTTCTTTGAAGGTTGAGTGATCTTCAGAGCACCTGGCATTACAGTTGTGGACAGATGCACCATTAAATTCTTGAACATGAGATCAGTATTTTCCATCTGTAACCCTGTGCTCACAATAGATGGAATTCATTGATTGAAAACAACAGTGCTGCATATTTAGAAGAGCTGCTCATAATGGTGCTCAAATCTTTTCTTATATTCTGTAATTTAATTTCAATTCCAGCAGTGTGAACAACTAGTTCTCACAGTTGTTTCCTCTCACAGGCTGTTTTCTGGTCTTGGTGAGTCTGTGTGACTTTCTAAGGTGTAAAATGTGACATGCAAAAGGATTTGTTCTAAGCAGCTCATGAGTGTGGCTACCTTTAATTACAGCAAGAACCTTGGAACGATTGCACTGTCATTCTGCTCCGCAGACCAGGCTATCATTAGTGCTAATCAGTGATGTCTGTTCTGCCTTTGCATCTTTGACCCAGTTACTTTGCTGAACTTAACACAGTTGCTGGTGTGACACAAAGCAGACTCTTGGCACAGCCCTGATCACAGAGCAGGGAGAGATCTGGCAACTTTCACACAAATCCATTATAATTAAGGCTTCCGGTCTGGGATTTAAACTTCTTCTTTCTCTTAAAAGCCTGAGAGGCTTTTAACAATATTTTTCAGGCTGAAAGTGAACCTACTGCTTGTAGAGGCAAAGTCCCCTGATGGTACTAGCTGCAGGCAGACCTGGAAGAGGCAGGTGCTGCTCTTGTTCCTTCATCAGGATTTGAAAGTGTGCTTCCACTCTGAGTGCTTTTTGAATAGAGCCTCCTAGTTCCTCAGCTTCGCATGACAACAGCAGAGTTCCCTAAGCAGTTAGAGGAGTGTTGCACAGTTGGCTTTCTTCCAGTGCCAGCTTTTATTCTGAGTTCAAGCCTCATGTAGCATTAATCCTCTTTGCCCACTTGGAGCCAAACTTCTGTATGCAAGGGGCTGTTAAAAAGAGTCCCATTTCCCAATCCTGCTAGAGGCAGTGCTCCGCCCTTGAACAACTTTTTCCCCCTCCACTTGCAGTTTGGTGACAAAAAGATGAATCAGAGGTTAAAACTTCTGCCAATAGCAAGAGCAAAATTTGGCATCCCTTGTGCAGCTGGCATCAAATGGATACAAGCCAGCAAATTACCTGTGCTCCTGGTCCAGCAGAGCCTGGTGATTTATGACCAGAACATCCTTCCCCTCTTTAAAGCAGGTTTGAAAGTTAAAAGGCATCACTAAGTGTTTACCACATTATGGACATGCTGAGGATAGCTGGACAATTTTGACAGAACAAAACCTGCTCCCTGCAATGCTATTTCATGCCTTTTTGGTAGAGAGCAAAAAACAATTTGAGAGCTGCAGCAGTATGGAAACATTTGCAGCTGCACAATTCGCATTCCTATGTTTCAGTCTCTCACAGGCCCATGCAGATCTTCTATTATTAGTTTTAAAAGGAGAATAGCTGACAGCTGATTAATTTGAATGGCGTATTCCAGAGAGAGCTGTTTTATGACTGAGTTGTCAAGAGCGTCAAGCCAAGAAAAGTATTGAGTAAAGTTACAAAGAAAAATCTGATGTAGAGCACAATCCTGTTTATCCAAAAGAATTGTGAAGGACAAAACCATCTTCATACCACTCTGCTGTCAACATGTTCAAACCTGTGCTGGGGGAGGTGAGAAGCTGAAGAGCTCAGCCTGTTGCATTCATCCCCCAGCAGTTCATGGGAGAGCTCCCTGGGGGTTTTCTGGCGTGTTGTCACAGGGAAGGGGACATATCACAACTCAGTCTTCAGAAACCTGCCTAAAAAATAATTTCGAGTGACTCATTCTGGTGTTGGTTTTTGGAGACAAGTTGGTTTCGGAGAGAAGAGTGGAAAAAAACCCACTTTTGGACAATGGATATGCTTTGTGTAATGAGCTGATGCTCAGGATTAGTGCTGCTCCGCTGTGCGTCAGACTGGGTTTCACCATTGTACTGACCCTGCTACACTCATGCTCCGGGCAGCAGATTGGGTTTTGGGAACATATGAAGACCTAAGAGCAAACACTGTTTTTTCAGTGCTCTTTTATTAGCAGAAGCACATGACAGTAAGTTGAGTGGTATCACCCCGGGACATGCACAGGCGGCTGTCTGGCCACCCCTTTTGTTTCCTGTGGAAAGCACTACCCTTGTGTGCCACCTGTAAGCCTAGCCTGGGCAGCTGAAGCACAGCTCTCTTCCTGATCTGAGACACCAGTGGAGAAGGAGAGCCAGTCCTGTCCCTGAAGCTGCATAAGATGATCCATTTACATCTTCTATCTCCTACAGCAGTGAGCCTCTGCCATGATGCTGTAATGTCATCTGCTTTCATGGGACTGTTCCCTCTGCCCCTGCTTGGGATGCTCAGGGGAGCAGGAGTCACAAAAGGTGAGAGCAAGGAGTAGCATGAGGTGAGAAGGTTACACTGCTCCGGAGTTGCCATGGGCTGAGAGGAGACTGCATTTTTCAGCCCAGAGAACTTGTGTCCTTGACGGTGATTGGATGATCAGCTGGGCTGGACTGCTGTTCCCATGAGCCAGGCCAGAGCTGCTGTCAAGGCACAGAGGAGGTGGTCCCAAAACACAGGCAGAGCTGAGGTCCTTATGGACCCTGACTGTTGCCGTGTGCTGCCTGCGCCCTCCTCCTCCTCACCTCAGGGACCATGGAGACAGGGGAAAGGGTAGCAATGAGAGTGAGGCTTTTTCACTTTCTATCCAGCAGTTGTGTCCAGGTTTCTTTCTCAACAGATGTCTCCCTGAAAATGAGAGGTTTTTTAGTGAAAAGGTTGTATGAAGGCAGAGGTTGAACCTTACTGCATTTTAAAATGCTCCCTTCATGCCCACGTATTTGGAGCTCTTTGTGTGTGGTGAGGGGACTGCGATACAAGCTGGTTGTACAGGGGACACCATCAGCAGGTTATAATCTCTTTTGTGCCAGAGTCAGTGGATAGTATAATATACTGTCAAATCTGGCATTTGGATTAAGATCTGCTTTCTTCTCCTACGGAGACATCATCCAGCTTTCTGCTGAGACGCATCAAGAGCTAAGGTCCCTGCTGTGTTTTATTTACTATTGGCTGACATGCATGGACAGTAGAAAACAAATGTAAGCATGACTCAGTGCTGTGTACTACAATAGCACAGAATGTTTCCTGGGGATTTATGACCATCTGGAAGAACGGGGCATCCAGGAGGCAGCCTGAGGTCATCAGCTGCAGCACCTTGTTGGCAGATCCCAGCGCAGTGCCTGTGCCTGTGGCACTGATGGCTCTGATAACATGGATGTACCTACCTGTTCTAAAAGTATGGCCAGATTCTCAGGTAGAGAAAGATGAAGCCAATGGAGTTATGCTAAAGGTTTCCATGATTTTTTTGAAAATCTATGCAGTTCATGTTCTGGATAGGGCAGACTGATTGCAAAGTGGCCATTTATCCAGAGATTCTGGGTGTCAGTCAATGGCTGCTCTGGTCAGGCTGTGTGATGTCCTGAAATCCTGAACAAATGGCCACATTACTCTTTTTCCACCTTAATAAAATTTCTTTGTGCAGAACCAGGCTGCATTAGGTGAAGCTCTCTTGTGCATCAGCCTCTTGCCAAGTTGTATTGGGTGTGTAATGTCAGTTTGGCAGTTGCGTTGCTGGTGAGATGTATGACCTTGCCTACAGTAGCAATGCACATGGGCTTACTGTCTTCTGAGATCTGGCATCACGTGTGCCCCTCAGGGACACAGAGAGAGGACAGGCTCCAAAATGAACTGCCACTGGTTCTGAGAAGGATGAATTCCTGCTTCCTGTATTGGTGCCAAATGATGTGCTGGCTTATGGAAGTATTAAAATATTTCCTTTTCTCCTGGCAAATAATTTTTAATAGTAGAAACCTGTTGCTTGCAGCGAGGGAACAGTTGGCTACTCCTGAGTCTGGGTAGAAAATGAAGATGCTAGGAATAGGTTGGAGGAAGAGTGCAGAAAAAACCCAGCTGATTATCTGTGAAAGAGGAAAGAAAACCTTGTTAAAAGGTAATTATTCTTTTGGATGAGTGGTTGACTTCCCACAAGGTGGGCAGAAGAGGAGCGAAGTCAAAACCCAGACTTCTGGCTCAGCGTAATACTTATCATTTCAACATTTGCTTACAATCTGGTTTAAAAAACAACCCAACCAACCAACCCATCATTGCAGACTGGGAATCCTGTAAAATATTTTTTCAGTAGCATGAACACATGGTGTTCCCAAAACAAAACAGTCCAGGACACTTGTGGTGGCAGGGTGATGCTGAGAGCCTGCTAGGCTGTTTTACTGCCGCCCGCTACTGAACAGGAGCAGCAAATCTGTTGGCTTGGACAGATTGCCCTCGTGACAGTGGCTCATTAACGGTTGTCACATCAGTTATGTTTCCATGACAGCCTCAGGTCTGACAAATGTGACAAAGCTGTGTTTTATCAGTAAATCCCCCAGAAAATCCCCTGCCGGCCCTAGTCAGGAAAGCATATGGATAAGAAGAGAAACTTATTCTTCCTGCTCTTTGTTACTGATTCTGCTCTTTGTATGTGAACTAGCCAGCTAGGACTAGTTGCATTCCTCTGTAATTTGCAGTACCTCCTGTACGGGGCTGAACCAGTGATGAATTAATACCTTTAAGTTTTATTCATTATTTTAGTGACCAAGGAAATAAATGTCAGATTGAAGTTTTGGGGAATGGAGCAGAAGCACCAATGTTCTATTACAGGGCAGGCTTGGGCACCCTTGAATCAAACTGGCTTTTGTGCAGAAGGGTTGTGGAGATTCAGGTAGGTATGTTGGCCACAGTTGAACCTGTCGTGTAAGCGGTTAGACTTGTTCTGTTGCAATTATTAAAAAAAAAAAAAGAGCAGGAGCATTTTATATATATTCAAGTATTCTCCCTTTGAAATTCCTCATTAAACACTACAAGATGAAGGAATCTGCAATTGTTTGTTATCTGTAGGTTATCTATTAATATGTTGCACGCCAAATCACACTCATACATAAAATGAAGAAGAGGATAAAACTATAGACATGCTGAGATCTCTTTCTATCACGAACGTATCTTGAAATCTAGCAGGATCTGTAATATAAGTATTTGACTCTCTCATGCAGGGAAGGTGAAAGGAGGGAAACACTAGTTGAATAAATTAGATAATATGACATAAATAAGAAGTTGAGGAGTGCTCCAGAGCTTTGTGTGGTGTAACATGGTTGACCTTTCCTGAATAGAATTGGATCTGCTTACAAGCATTCAGTCCATCTTTGCAGGGAATTGCAAACAGGATGCAGCTTTGCTAATATTGGCAGGTATTGGAGGTTTTTTTAACTGAAGTGATAGACCCTGGGGCACTGTATCAAAAGGTCATGAAGTTCAATCCTGGTGCTACACACTGCTCTTGTGCAGTTTAGCTGATAGCTCTGTGTGTGCCTGTATAACGTATGTATGTATGAATTACTGCTCGCTTCAGCTATCTGTATTAGCAGACTGCAAGTAGTAGAAGTCTCACCAGGAACATTTTTATTTCCAAATCAGGTCGAAACTTTTGTTTGGGAGACCCTAACTTTGCCCAAGAGAGGTTTCCAAGGGAGTAAAGGCAAACCTACTTAATTCAAGACTGTGTTCTGGGATTGAGCATCTCATTTGGCTGCAGCAAGCCTGTGCACAGGCAGTACTGAGTAATTCCCTGGCTTGAGATTTCCAGCACTATCTCTGAGATAGGAAATGGTGATGCTTCAGCTGCTCACTAGTGCACTGTTTATAGTGCCACAGTTGTGTTATACCAAACTCAGAGGTGATGATTTTGACTGAAACGCACATAGGCGAATATATTTATTTTAAAGCAATGAGTAATAAATAAATTATTATTTATGTGGTTACTGCTATAAATTAATCCAATGCTTTTTCAAGCATTGTTGGAAATTCTAGTCAAAGCTGGCAAGTGAAACGTGAATCGTATTTTATAGCTCATATCTGCTAGGTGCAGAGGGGGAAGCTGAATAAAAAGAAATCGGGATATACCTCAGAAAGACAAAATTTGTCATGTACTAATGGCAGATGTCTAC
This sequence comes from Strix uralensis, assembly GCF_047716275.1. Lineage (NCBI taxonomy): Eukaryota > Metazoa > Chordata > Aves > Strigiformes > Strigidae > Strix > Strix uralensis. The sequence continues at coordinate 13,625,902 of NC_133986.1, forward strand.
TCCTGATCTCCACAGGAGCAATGGCAGAGGGAGGGAACAGATCATCTTTATGACTGTTCAGGCATAGTCAATAGGAGAATGAAAGACGAGGGATGGAAATGTGTTTTTTCTCAAAAAATGCCATGTAACTCAGAATAGCTGGGTATTTTGTGAGGGAATACCTTTTGTTTTACAGTTGTTGGAAAGACGTGAGGACAAATGCCCTGAAGGGTAAGAGGTCCTTAAAGCTGTGAAGAAATAAGGAAAGGAAAGGCTTTAAAAATAATTGAATAATTAGATCTCATTCAAGCCATGATTGGCTGTTTTTAGACAGAAACCTTAGAAGAAGCAGTAGCCAAGAGGTGAATGAAAATGCACCACAGTTCTTTTGGCATATTGCCTTCCAAAACAGATGATGAGGCTTCTTCTGATGGAGGTATAGCTGCTGTGCTAAAAATATTTCTTACCTTAGTCACAAATAAAGACACTCAGAGCTGAATTTAAAAGATGTTCTACAGCAACTGTAGTCAAAACAGGTTCATCTTAAATTGTCATCCATCCTGTAAAACAGTTGCCCAGTGTCAGTCAAAGAGAGTTTGAAGACTTGAAGGAATCTAGGCTGATTCACTGTACATGTTATTAGGTGACCAAGCAGATAAAATGTAAGAATACTATGTGAAGGAGACATGGTGGTGGTTTTACACTGAGCAAAACACATGCTTTTAACTTAACAAATGGAAAGCTTTTTACTGGCATGTGAAAATTTGGTTAATAGTTAACCAATTAATAAATTTTACTTGTAGAAGAATTCTGTACCTGATGGCTGTCATCATTTCCTTTTGACTTCATTTAAAGGTTTATGTTAACTTAAGCCTAGTTTCTACTTCTCCATGTACTGTGGAAATCTGATTTGTGGTGTGGTATGAGTATATCTTGATTGTTAGAGATTTCTAGTGCAATAAGCTTTGTGAGCAAAATAAATACTTAAAAATGACATGTTAAATCACAGATTGGATTGCTGGATTTCATCCTTGGGCTGAAGGACCATGTTATCTATTTTATAAAGGATTTGTGACTCTCTTTTTCTCTTCTTCCTTTTCCTCTCCCATGGGTGGAAATTGTGCTGGCCCATGAGTTGATGGGGGTTTGTTGTAATTATTTAAATTGCTTTTAGTTTGTGGTATCCTGGCATCAGATGCTTCTCTCACCTTGCTGTATGCAGAGAACTATTGATGAAAATTTTGTCAGCTCTGTTTCAATTTTTGGTGGGGTCTTTTTACCAGAGAAATATTTTAAGACACTGTGGAAAACTGGAGACAAATGCTGCACAAAGTAGTGAGCTTATAGATTGAAATTGGTCATACTGACCAGTGTTGTTGGATCTCTCTTTCCCTTTAATTTGAATATCAGAGGGTAGTGACTCCCTAGAGAGCCTAGGTAGGCTCCTGAGACAGCTCTGAAGATTTAACTGGTGTAAATAAGCCTGTACCTTTGTGACACATCTCAGATGCAGCATATGCAATGAATGGGAAGCACTGGTTATTTATTTTGTAGTTTGAAACTGTCAGGGAGCATTACTGTGATATTACGAAGGAGTAATAGAGCTAGCCTGCTGTATAGATAGTCTAGTGGTGAGTTAAAGGCAGAGCTGAAGTAAGTACGCTTGAGATCCTACTTATGCCGTTACTAACGAAAGGACCGTTCTGATGCCTTTCCAGCTTAAACAGTTGAAGCTGTGTGTACGCAGTAGGTTTCCTTTTCTTTTAGTCATGTGGTACATAACTGGACTTGCATCTTTGTGTGTCCGGGCAGCTGGATTCTGCTGCATTTTCCCTTTATGGATGATACTGGTTGAGAAGTCTGCTAATCTCCATTGGACTTGATGGGGAAAAACATTAGGGATATGGTTGAAATTGTGTGGATTGAAACTGAAAAGTGCAGCACTATAATAAATTGTGGCTCTCTGGTTGAACATGAGGGTAAAATTCATTCCAGACCTTGTGTTTGAATGGAACAGTTTATGAATGGAAGCACAGCCCCTGGATTGTATTTCAGCATTAGTCTCTGGTTTGGAATTGTGCTATATCCAACACAGAGAAGGATATGTATTTTATAAGGTTTCATTATTCCACTGTTCAGATTGTTCAAATGTAGAATCTCTTGTGCTGGAGATGACTGTGGAGTATGTGACATAGGAGAAACATTTTATTTTTGAAAAGAAACAGGTTAGTAACTGTTGTCTGCAGTTTATATATTGAAAATGGCTTTATATTTGGCTGAAGGAGAACTGGCTAATGCTCAGAGGCATCACAGTTGTACTTCTGCTTTAACTCCATTTCTCACTATCCATGTTTTATGGTCGTCACCTTTGTCACCTGTCAGATGGAGATGACTCTGCTAGGTGGCATCACAGGCATGCGCAGTGCTTACTATCATCTGATACAATCAGATGTTTAGATGAAAGCCACTAGCTATAGTAAATGTGGACCAGTATTGGTTAATTCAGATGGAGAAGCTGGAAGACAATAATGTTGTAGTTATCAAAGACAAACAAATTAAAAGCAAACATGCTTAAGCAGTATGTATTAGGAAATCAGGAGTCTTGGATTGAAGTCTATAAACTTTCTAGCCCATGCTGCAGAGAAGCAACAGTTGAGAAATAGATGCTTAAAGATGAAGGAGCCAAAACCTTCTGTCAGTTAACATACTGTGGTTTCACCCACTGCTTAAAGCCGTTTAGTTTTGAACCTCTCAGATTATGTTATAATGTTGACAGAAACAAAAATGAGATGCAAAAAGAAAAGAAAAGCTTCAGCAAAAAGTTTGAGATGTGATTTTATATCTGTGAACTGGAAACTTAAAATTTTTTATTTATGCTTTCTCACTGTGATATTTAAAGATGCTGAGCTGCTATAACTTTGGCTGAGAAGAGGTAAATTCTATTCTAAGGATATACTTATGTCTTCATTCTTGCTGGTTTTGCTAGGTCATAGTTTTAAAGCATAGAAATGTCAGATTTTTTTCTTTGAGCTAATAAAAAATATTTTCTAAGTAACAGTGTGTGGAGTTGGGAATAAAAGCTGGGAGAGATTTTTAAAAGCAGCTGCCCGAGTTACACCTTAGAGAAATAGAAGGATAGGGGCAATACAAACAGCTCATTTTGACCAGTTTATTAACATTGTTTTTGTCCATATTGGGCCAGCAGGGGTAAATGATCACTTGTAGATTAGATTCTATTGAAGGATGCTGGCCTACCTCTGCAGATTCCCTGTTGTTCTGAAAGCGGTGTTGTTGCCCATCCCAGCAAAAGTCTAGGAGTGAATGGTTTCATCCTGTCTCACCAACTGAATTCAATCTGCTTATACTGAAATCAGCTGAGTTAGCCTGCATTTAGTCCAGGCAGCTGGAAACAGAAATTGCCTCTTTGATTATCAGTTAATACTAAAATTATGAGCACAGATTATGAAATTGTTGAGAAAGGTTCTTCAGAAAATGCTAATTTATTGTGGTCCGTGCATCATCTTTGCAGCAAAATAGGAGAAAAATACTGTTAATAATATGGGGCCCACATATTTATTGATATATAGGAATTTCTTCGTCACTTAACAAGAGAGTTTTGGTTTTGCTTTGGTTTTAGTAATTAATAAGGAGATGAAGGAGCTCTGGTCGAATAGAACACTCAAACAATCTTTCAAAACATCAATTATTCTTATTTTTAAAATAAATGGGAACAATTAAAAATGACTCTGTAACAAGGCTTCATATTTCAAAGACCAAATTGTGATAGACTTGTAACAACTAGTTAGTAGCATGAGCTGGGCTGACCTGGACAGGTACCTAAGTATGAAGTAGGCCTGGAATTTCCTGAAGTTAGGGACTCTAGAGCCACCAAGAGTCATTCTCTCAGGAAGGGAGTCCCAGGGAATAGCCACAAAGAAGAAATAGGAAAAGTCTGCAGTGAAAGGAGAAAAAAACTCATGGGGAAATGAAGATACAATTTTGAGGTCAAGAAGCATAAACACAAAGTGAGGACTGCCAGAGGTGAAGTTGGATTAGATGCTGCTAAGGATATTAAAATAAACAAAGTATGGTTTTTTTTCCCCAAAATTTATGAAAACAGAAGTAGGAAAGAGTCATGGGATAGGTGGGATAGTTAGCATGAGAAGAATGTTTTAGTGACTAGTGACTGCTCAGAGTATGAAGAAACTGAACTGTGCTCTGCCTTCATTCCCAAGGGAGTGAAAGGGGTTGGTGAATATTTTTGACCTGATGAATAAGATTGGCCATGGAGGCAAAGAAGAAATGATAGAATAAAAGGCACATGAAAGCAGCTGGTGCAGCAGCAAACCTTTAAGGGCAGGACTTCTACCATGTGCTTGGAAATTGCACATATAGTATCTTTGTTGCAGAAGAGGAAAAAATGCAGATCAGTGATTCTGATCATGATTAACCAATTTGGAGGGAAAGAATATGTGGAGTCTTGGAGTTTAAAAGTCAAAGGTAGATTGTGGTGACTAATCTAATATCTCTCTTGTAGCTCTATTGCAGAGGCAGAGAAGTGGCAGGTTTGTTCTCTTTGGACTTCCGCTTGCCAGCAGAACCACAGTGGAAACTACTAAGTGAGAGAAATTTGGATCAGTAGAGCAACTGGGAAGTGACTTGGTAAGGATGAAAAGATAAGGGCTAGTGTTGTGAGAACAATATCATATTGTAGGGAGGTTATTAATGAACTGCCACATGAGCATCTCAAGGCTGATTTCATCCCCTATCTCCATTAAAATGTTCACTAAAAGAAATATGCAGTTAAATTTGCTTCTCCTACACAGCTGAGTTGGTTGATGGCAGTGTCATCACCTGAAGATGAGGACAAGAAACTGGGTGCACTGATTAGTAACAAAATGTGGTGAAAATGGCAAACCTAATCTAATGTGCATACTTTCAGTGGAGATAAGGAAGGCACAGAGCAGCATCCCTCTGGCAGACTGTGGGTGATTCTGGTCATCCACATTCAAATGGGTGATATTTGACCTGCAGCCAGCACAGAGAATAGCTGTCAGCATGCTCAACATCACAGAGGACCAAAAAACAGACAGAGGAGTGGAGCTTTGCAAAAAACAATGCAAAAGGAAGGCTAGGAGGGGCTTTGATATTTCTCTATAAATGAACTGAGGGAAAGAGGGACAAGAGTCAGAAGACAAGTAAACAGCAATTTAGACTGAAAACAATGTTGTCACAAGAACTAGGGAGTATCTGAAGTGACAGAAGCAGCTGTACTGGCAGATCCTTTGGGTCCCTTATTTTTTATGTAGAAGGATTACTTACACCCTTTCCTTTCAACTGATGATTATGACTTTAAATTTTGCTTGTTTTCAGCTTTTCTTAAATAGCCTTCACTGGTAAGGAGGTGTGCAGGCAGCAAAGAGGGAAAGGATGTTGCAAGTCTTTTAGTGAAGCTTTGTAAATTGTTACGCAATTGAGATAAATTAGGAGAACCAACATGCTTGTGAATTGTTCTCCAGAATGTTTTCTTAAAACAGAGGGTAGGAATCTGTCAAATCCATTTAAGTGGTGTTTTAAAATTCTTACCTTACATTACTTTAAATAGTTATTTGTACCTACATTTCTATTTCTGGTTTCTTAATGGAAGTTCCAATGTAATTTTTTTTAATGCTTTTTTGTTCATAAACCATAACTTGACTATTTTCCAATACAATTTTTAATCATAGTTTTTTCTGAAACTAGTTCTTGAGGGGTCCATTCACTGTCTGATAGAGGCAGTGTGGGGTTTTTTTGTTGTTTATAGTGCCCAAAGAGAACTTTAGTTTTCACACTCCCCAAGCCCTAACAAACCTCAAACCCCATGTATTGCCCATGTTCTAAGGGCTTACTGGGGACTTTGGTGAGAAGAACAATGGGAAGCAACTGAGACTAAAGGTGCTGATGAACTATCAAAGAGATCTGTGTAGAAAGTAGGAGCTTGCTTTAGATTTAGTCAGTGTAAAATTGTCTCTGTCATGTCTATGAGCCAGCACTGTGCACTCACAGCCCAGAAAGCCAACCATATCCTGGGCTGCATCCAGAGCGGTGTGGCCAGCAGGTTGAGGGAGGGGATTCTGCCCCTCTACTCTGCTCTCGTGAGACCCCACCTGCAGTGCTGTGTCCAGCTCTGGGGGCACCAACATCAGAAGGACATGGACCTGCTCGAGCGGGGCCAGGGGAGGCCACAAAGATGCTCAGGGGGGCTGGAGCACTCCCTGATGAGGACAGGCTGAGAGAGTTGGGGGGGTTCAGCCTGGAGAAGAGAAGGCTCTGGGGAGACCTTAGAGCGGCTTCCCAGGACTTAAAGGGGGCTACAGAAAAGCTGGGGAGGGACTCTGTATCAGGGAGGGTAGGGATAGGATGAGGGGTGATGGTTTTAAACTGAAAGAAGGTACATTTAGATCAAATTTAAGGAAGAAATTCTTCCCTGTGAGGGTGGTGAGGCCCTGGCACAGGTTGCCCAGAGAAGCTGTGGCTGCCCCCTCCCTGGCAGTGTTCAAGGCCAGGTTGGACAGGGCTTTGGGCAACCTGGGCTAGTGGAAGGTGTCCCTGCCCATGGCAGGGGGGTTGGAGCTAGATGATCTTTAAGGTCCCTTCCAACCCAAACCATATGGTTCTATGTTTCTATGTCCTTTGGACTATAAACCTGATGACCTGTCTGTCTGCTGTGTTTGTACAAAGCAGGCATCCTGGTATTTCTACAGCCATGCCTATCTTCATTCATAACAAATCCTTAGGAAGACCCTGCCTCACCTCCCCTGCCTCTACACGTCTGTGTGAAACCTTTCATCTCCCCACAGCCCTGAATAAAAGCATATAACAGAACACCACTTGTTGGCTAAGAAAAAGACTCAAATTACTTGTCCAGTGTGAACAGGGCCTTTGAGTCCCTTCATTCAAAGTCAACCTTTCTTCTCCCGTCCTCAGTTCCTGGGGTTGTTTTTTTGAGTTTGTAGAACTCACTGGTGCTATTTAAAGTAAGCCTTAGAAATAAGATTCAGACTAAAATACAGTGGCCCTTGGCCTTAAGTCCAGATGCCTGAACTCCCTGTGATGCCTAGTGGAAGCAACAGGGGCCCTTAATCATTCAGGCAAACCTCTGTTGATTTTGGGAGTAAAAGTACTTCAGGATTCAGTGTGTTGGCACAAAGACTGTATTTTGTGAGACTGTTGCTGTTGAGTAGACAGGTGTTGAAACAGTGCACCTTTCCTACTTGTGAACTATTATTATTCACAGAAAAAACCTAATAGAAATACTGCTTCTAATTTTGTGTTTACTGAGCAAGCAGACTAAAATATTTGGGTTTTGATTTCACTGAGCTTTTGGGCTGACAGCTTTATCAGTAGGGACAATTCTGTAAATTAAAAATCAAGTAGTTCCAAACTCTCTGGGCATGGTGTTTTTCCATAATGCTGGTCATGTCCTTTCCCCTTCTTCATGTCTCTGTAGCTGTTGTTTTCTGAAACATGAACCTGTAATCTTAAACTCAATAACTGATTACAGAAGCATGATGTCTTCTGCACAGACTATTTATAGACAAGAGTGTTTTAATTTAGTCTTTGTTTCTCCTTAGATGGTTGAGTTTCTAGGTGACTGGACAAGTCAGGCAGTAGTCATAACAGAAGATGGAAGTTTTGAGTATGTAGTGCTAGATATATAAAATAAACCAAACAAGTTGATCAACTTCATGGGTTTATGTGAAGCAAGTAAAGCTCTTAACTAAATTAGAACTAGGTAAACACTTCTTACCTTAGTTTACCCTTGACCTTACCACCGAATTTTTCAGATTACTGTGTTAAATCTTCTGTATGATCCATTGACATCAAAGCAATCTTGTCTAACAGCACAATGAATAATGGGGCTTGGCTGAAGCAGGGTAGCTTTGAAAGAAAAGATTTATCTGGCAAATAGCTTTTTTTTCTTCCATGAGAAAAAGAAAAATTTTTATTGAAATAGATGTGCTGCTTCTTAGCATCAGTAAAGTACCTTGCTGGCAGTGTTTTGAAAGATTTCTGTAATACATTTAGAGACATTACTAAGGTGTTTTCTCATGTGGAATTTTGGCTCTGTATTTATTGTCTATTTTCATTGGGCATTCACTTGTGGAGTTACTCTGAAAAGATGCTGTATTGAAAAGGTGTTGTACTGAATGACATACACTTGAAGTCTCACTCTTGTTTCTTGTAAGAAGTGTGATTACTTCTTGATACCTGAAAGCCTCATTGTTTTGGGAAACATGAAACTCAGCAGATGCTCCCTCCAAGGTGTCTATGCACGTACACCCTAGGCTGACTGCCTAGCTTAATACTTTTTCATTGAATGAATTGCCTGCTTAAAGCAGATAACATCCAGTTTATATCAGCTGTGTTGAGGGTGATTCACCTTTTTCAAAAGCACATAAATGATTCACACAGTTGCATTCTATTGACTTGCAAAGATATGTCAGCTCCTGAGTACACAAACCATTGCTGGGCATGGGAATAAGACTTCTGTTAAGTGTTTCTGAGAATTGTATGAAGGTAGTGTTTGGTAGTTGCCTGGAGCAGTGGTGTCTGCTGGAAGTCTGTTTTCTATCAGCAGGAGAAGAACAGATGCTATGCACCAAATCAAATGAGCAGGGAGGAGATACAAGCAGGACAGTGAGAGGCTGGAAGAAGTAGAAGCCTGGCTCTACTTCACCTGTAAGGCAGATCCATGTCCACATGTATTCCCTTGAAGCCAAGCTGCTGTCCTTACCTTGGGGATGTTCAGCCCATGCTGTAGTTCCTGTACAGAAGGTCCATTTGGTGCTTTGCAAAACTGCCTTTGAATAGTCCACATGGAGACTGTGCTGTTTGTGCCAGCAAGTCAAAGACTTGCAAGTAGTGTGTGCTTCCTTTCATGGGCCATCTCCTTCCTTTCGGTGAGCATCTCTATGTTGGCACAGGTATATGTGCCTCTCGCATAGCACTGAAAAAAAATGCTCATTTTAGCACGTGTATAGCACCATTAAGTACACAAAACACAGAAGAAACTACTCTTTCTTCCCTAAAAATTACGTGTAGGGAAAGGATGGACTGGTTAATCACAGCATAGTAAAACAGAAAATGCTGGATACATCATTGTGCATGAAATCTTCTTTAGTTATAGATTTAAGTGTTGTATGGTCATGTAAGAGTGTAGCCATAGTTAGCATCTGAAAGAACTTGCTGTCAACAGTCTGTTCAGTTTCAGCTATGTTATTCATAAGATTCATTCCTCCCTCCAGCTGTTTCCACAAATTGAAAGACTTTATTTCAGTTTATAAATGCTATTTCCCCATTGTTCATGCCCACAGCTATTTTCCATGCCCAAATATCCATCCCCCCAAGAAAAGAAATCCTGACCCTATAAAAGAAGCCATGTGGAGTGATCCTTTGAGGAGAAAGTCCAAAATGGCACAATATTGGAGTTGCCATCTGCAAAGTTTCAACAACTGGTATTTCTCCGTTGTGTATCTGTGGCTGGGTGGGGATATTGGGCACAGAGCAGAATGAGTGGGGTGTGGTCACATTACCAAAGGGCTCTCATTTTTTGTGTTGTGGCTCCAGTTTTCTTGTTAAAACTGGAAGGGCCAAAACTTGCTTCCGTGAGAAATAAATGGAGCAGTTGCTTGAAGTTTTGGTGATACAGCTACAGTACGAGGCAAATTTGTCACTCTCAGAAACTCCAACTGTATTGGCTTTTTAATAGGAAGACTGGTCAAATGGTTAAGAAAATGTCGATGTCTGGAACAGCAGTGATAATACCTTGAAACTGTGCTATGAAGTTAAACTGCAGTTTGGAAAAAAGCCCTCAAACTTCAAACTATCTTCACCTGTGTATTTTCTTTAGAGCTCCACCTAGAGTATAGCTGCTGTCAAGATTCAACTAAAGTGAATTTAATGTTTTCACACCCTTAGACTTCCTAGGATCAGGAAAAGGATCCTTAGCATGACTCTGGAATCTAAAACATAGGATGTATATGGCTGTGCCACTGTGCATTCTTCCTTCAGGTTAAACAGGAAAAGATTTGTCTGGGGAAAATGAGGTAGGAGTTCAGATTATCAAGTTATTAGGCACACACCAGAAAAGAGATGCAGTTATTCCATCAGGAAACTGCAGGAATTTGTGCTCTGTGGGAACCTGTGAATCCTGGTGCATTTATAACTCCTACAAATATCAAGGCAAATTACCAGTTAAAATACCTCAGCACCAAATAATCAGATGAGTAGATAGCCACAAAAGATATTTGAAGTGTATTCATAATCTCATAAATCATTACCTTTTGGAGTTGCACAAGACACTTATTTTGTCTAGCAGGATGAAATCTGCTGTTAGTCAGCTTTTGCCCACTTTGCAGTAGGCACAGGTAGGATTCTTTCTGCCTCTGTAATGCAAATCACTGTCTCAGCATCATAAAAAGTTTCACAGGTATTTCCCTACCTTTTGGAGGACTAGGACTGAGTTTTGAATGAACTGTGGCCAAGTTTGTGGTATCAACTAGAAACCACGTGGAATTTGGTAATGCAGACTTCATGCCAGACAAAACGGATTCATTTCTGTCTTGAATGTTTAGATTTGTTCGTTAATCAAACCCAGGAAAAAAATATGTTCACATGAAGCGGAAACTGAAGAGTTTTCACGTAAGAGATTTTATAAGCCTCAAAGGCTGTATTTGTTTTATGATGATGGAATTTTTAGTAGGAAAGCATTATTTATACTCTGTGTATACTTTCTGGCTAATTTACTTACTGGAAGACAAGTTTTGTGAATCTTATTAACAAATTGTGTGTGCAGTATTGTGCATATATGTGCATAACTGCACCTATGTATTTGTAACTATCTATTTGTAGATTCACATTTTCAGTTCTCTGCTTACTGGTATTGGAAAGATGAGTGTGCATACAGCTGAAGGAAGAACAGTGAAGGAGTAGGAGACAGGACAGAAGCCTGGGATATGATTTAATTTCTGATAGCATCCTCTATGAACACTAGCAAAGGAGTACCTGAAACCATAGAGTTTAGCTGACAACTTGCATAAGCATAAACTCTATGAAAGCTGAGTAGAATTCAGGTTTGCCCTTTCGATAGGTGAATTATATGTTATGACTGATCATTACAAATCTGTTTTGACATTTTTGTTTGTGATGTGTTGGGAGTAGACAGGTGTAATTCTGAAGGTCAGATTGATGATGCAGTGTTACTTTTCTATAGTAATCACACTTTAAAAGAGACAATAAAAATAGTCTTCTATAGGGAGCAGATCTGAATTAGACCTCTACTGTGTTCATCTTAAATCCATGAGAAAAAAGGAAGATGAATGCCAGCTTCACTGCTGGGGTGTACGACACTACCATTCAAAAGTTTGCTCAAATATGTACTCCCATGAGATGGGAAAAGTTTTAGTTAAACTTTTGCTGTAGGCCCATTCACTTTCGGAGTAAGAGCACGTGTGTTCAGATAATAGGTTTTACACCCTGGCCTTGTCTTGAAGAAGATATTTCCATATGGGTGCTATACTGAATTTACCCTACTGTGTGTGGAATGCTCTCTGCTTGGCAAGAGGCCAAAACATTCCCTGCAAGGGAGAAGGGGCTGAAATTGTATCTGATCTGAGTGTTAATCTATGTCCCTCAGGCTTATCCTGTGGCCGTTTCTGTGTTGCAAGGGCAATGCTGGATATGCTTTTTCAATGAGATCATTGCAAAATCAAATTGCTATTAAATTATATTTTACTCACAGTTTTGAATTGAGTTAAAGTAGGAACACCAGTGCTAAAACTTTGGGTAGAAACGCTGGTGCCGGAGTGACAATCCAAATATTGTCTGGAAAAAATTAATCATTTCATACAAATATTTCAAGTTCATGTTACATGTTTTAATACTGTTAAACATAAGCGATAGCCCATTACAGCACTGCAGCCAATCTGAAAACGAGAAAGGGGACTCTATTCCTGAACGCACTGGCTACTTGTTCTTCCTGGACACATCCAGCTGACTGGAAGGGCGTGGGATCACGCTTTCTTCTTGACACATTTTTGAGGCTGTGTACTCTTGTGCCCTCTCTGGCATTACAGCTGTTAAGACTTGCAAAGCGAGCAGAGAAGTGGGGTTTGGAAAGTCTGAATCACTCATGCAAGATGCAGCGTGGGAGCAGCCTGCACGATGCCGTGTGATGGGGTCTCGGTTGCAGGGCTCATGGGCGGCAGTGCTTGTCCGGCTGCTCCTGCAGGTCTTGGTCCTCTCCAATGAAAGAATGAAACAGTTAAGTCTGTAATGCTGCTGTGCATCAGGTTTACTCCCGCTCTGTGGACTGTGAAGAAAGATTGTTCCCTCAGCAGAACTCACCAGTACAGTGGGTCTATTCAAGCCTGCATCTGGGAAGATAGTTAGTGCCTTCATTTATGAAATTCCTATCATAGAAGTGTAAGTTCTTTGGAACAGCAGTTGGTCTCTTGAGAGGACTCTAACATGTCAGGTACACAGCAGTACATAAATCATTTTCATAAAAGGAAAGCTCTTTCAAATCATCAAATACCATCTCACAGCCTCGAAAGGTTTAAAAGGTATTTGATATCATTCACGGTTTGTTTGTGGGTTTGTTTTGCCTCTGTCAAAAACCCCCTCGCTCCCTTCTGCCGCTGTGAATGCGGCGTGCACGGGAACAGAGCTAGCGTGTCTGCGGCTGTTGCCCGGCTTCCTCGCTCTGCTGGGAATGGCTGTTCCTCCAGGAAGCCTCAACAGAAACCCTCTGTTGGCAGGAGCCGCAGTCCACAGCGGTTAGGTGGCTGTAGTTGGCTCCGGTGGGTGGGTGGGTGTGTGTTTTGCTGCCTCCTACTACAAGGAATGTTAAAACAGGTTTAAGTGTTTCCAGTTGTTTCACTGTCTAGTGGTTGGAGGCCTGATGAAAGGAGATTTATAACACTTATGGTTGTGGTAGCTTGTCAAAACTTTCCTTTCATGCAGATGACAAAGGTCAGTGCTATGGGAGCTGAACTCTTTTCTTGAGAAAAGCGCCTCTTCTTCTGACAGCTGCGTACACCTGTGACTGAACGATAGCTGGGAAGATGCTCTCTACAAATTCACAAACCAGCTTGTAGTAGTAAGAGAAGAAAGCTTATTTACACTGTAATTATAAAGCTAGTGGATATAACTGAGGACCATGGCACCATTTCCTTTGCAATAGATTCAGTTCTTCATCATTTTACCTTATAAAAATATCCCTTCTAGGAAGAAACAGCCCCTTCTCTATGGATCTTATTGGTATTTTTTACATTTGTGAAGGGCAACTTTTGAAATTCCTTATGTTTCTTCTAATGGCTTTTCAGTGTTGATTCACACTTTCCTTTTTTGTTTTAGTGTGGAAGAGTGAAATTCCAGCAAGGCTGACTTAGTGAAAACTGAATTAGTGTTGATGGCTGGAGAGAAATGTAACTTGATCTTCTGTCTCTAGTGCTCGAATCAGGAACTGAAATAATTGTTCTAAGACCCTGGCTGAGTTGCCAGAAAATGGAGCGGTGCTTCTGCCAGATAGTCACCGCAGAAGTGCCAGACATTCCTCCCCTCTTTCAGCTTGCGAGTGTGTGTATTTGAGAAGAAAAATACACACAGGCAGCAGGGGACTGAAATGCTTTTCTCTCTGAGATGCTTGCTGAGTGTGCAGTGCCGTGCTGTGGGCAGTGCCCGTAGGGTATCAGTGTGTGATGACTGGAAAGGGTTATATATGCACAAGGACTCGAGCCCAGGAGTTTTTTCCCTGATTTTCTCTGTTGAGCAGCGGCATTAGTCACTCTGTCATAGGGCTTGACAGAGGATATGAGGTAAAGCCACCAGAAACAGGACTGAAGGGCACATCACCCAGCAAGAGAATCTAGTTCAGTCCCTGAAGAAGTCATGGCTCACTGGAAGAGATGATGTTGTCTGCCAACTACTAAGCCCAACTGCACCGGTTAATGATTCGTGCTTTTAATTGAAACCATTGTGCACTACTATAGCACTGCCTTGTGGGAGCTGCTGGTGCAATAAATCTTGATTTTTCCATATTAGAAAGCTGTGTTCTTTGGGGATTTTAAAAAGTCTCAGGCTTTTTTTTTTTTTTGCCCCCTCCCCCCCCTTTTATGTTGCTATAGCTACTATAATTTTTGTTAACAAAAGCAATAAGAAATAGTTTGCTGTGCTTAGTTTATGTTATCGTGATTCTGGTATAGCTGCCAATATTCTTTGTCCTTTCTCCTCTCCCCTCTTTTTTCACCCCCTAGAGTCAATTCTCTAAAGAAACTGCAGGAGTCTGGGAACTGCTAGTCTCCTGCAGTCACTACAGAGCTGTATGTGTGTGTGGGATGAGGCTTCTACTCATGAATTAGGGACTCAAAAACCTTGAGTTTGGATTTGAGTTTGTGTTTGTGTATTGAATGAGCAGCTACCCAGAGTTTGGACGCTTCCCACACTTGTAGAGTTGTACCTGCTTTGCAGGACAGCAGGAGCTTCTGTCTCTTTCAGTAAAGTCTCACACCAGGTGACCACAGTATCACAGATCCCTTTTTCTTGAACTATGTTTAGGAAAATTCAAAGTTTGTTCCATGAGGAAAACTTTAGCCATAGAATGAAAACCTCGCTGAGCATGAGGAGAGATGGACTGCTTTCTCTGGGGGACATGGAATGCGTTCCCAGTGTGGAGGGAAAGAAGGGGAGCGTATTTCTATTCTCTCCTGGTGTTTCTTACTGCCTTTTTTTTCTTCTAAAAATATCTTCTCTTAAATTCCTTGTTTCCCACCTGTGTTTTTCTGACACAGTATGTTAGCTACCCTTCATCTCATCCTTGTTCTACCAGTCTGAAACTCTTTTGATGTTTGTCTGGTCCTCATCCCTCCTCCCTGTTCTTCAGTGTGCTTTCTCTGTTTCAGTGACATGGCTAGGAGGAAGGTTGAGGTTCACTCATTTTGATGTCACCATGCTTCTCTCCCATGTTTTCTTTCTGTCTGTTCAGTCATCTGGGGTGGGAGATGGAGCTTAGGCAGGCAGGGCATGGACCATACCCTCTCAGTCAGCCTGCTCACACCCCGCTGTGGCTTATCGTCCCAGGGAGCCAGGTTTTATTTGTTTTGGCTTAGAACGTGTAGTGTCTGAAGAAGAGGTAGGCAGGACCCAAGAGGTTCATAAACATGAAGGGGATCAGAATCAGAAAACCACTGTGCACAAAACAGGTGCTCATTGCCCCAGGAGATGCCAGTTTGCAGGAGGGCAGCTGTGGCAGACAGGAGAGGGTGGTTTTGATGACTGCAGAAGCTGGTGAGGGATGGTTTGTCTCTGTTACTGATATGTTTACCATTAGTGATAGCCGCATGTCTGGGCCCCAGCATGTTTCTGGAGAACTTGAACTTACAAAAGAACATGTCCTCACTGCTTTTGTGTGATGTAAGTCATAAAGTTACTCCTGGCTCATTGGTAGAGGAGTGATCAAACCATAAGTTTCTGAAGTAGCGTATGAAAAATAGGACCACTTCAGGGAAAAAGGGTCACTCAACCAAATGCCAGAATGTGGGTGATGGGGTTTACTCTCTGGCACTGAATTTGAGGATCTTGCCTCTAAGCAGCTTAGTCCTAATGCTGCAAAAGAAATCCATGTCAGAGCTCAAACACACCTCAGAGCTCCTGCACCCTGCAGATGTTGCTTTAAGTGCAAGAATATAATTTCTAAATGTAAACAGATACCTCTCTTGAAGGGTTATTGCACAAATCCCTAATACAAACAACAGACTTGCTTGGCATCTCATTTGCTGCTGCTAATGCCTGTGTCCAGGGTCACTTCTGGATATACTTTGGATACAGGGGAATTAAGATCTTCTCTGTGCCTTTCTACAGATTCCCTGGGTGACTGCCAAGAGCAAAAGAGACAGACCCAAGGTTGTTCTCATCTCTTTGTACAAGCCAAGACAGTTTTGGCTAATATTTTCTACTTACATCCATGAGCTCTCCAGCCAGTTCCTCATCCTCCCAGGATGCTCTTATATTATCATATTGAGACAGTCCATCCAAATTAATAGTTGCTTCACTAGAAGTGTTAGCATTGGCAGCTTAGGTATCACGGACAGGACCTGCTTCCTGGAGATACTGACTTGGAACAGTAACACAATTACTAGGACATAGTGATCTAAACAGAAGGAGATTCATAGTAACATCACATACCAGTTCTTGACCTTATTGAGGCACTGGTATCAAAAGATCTTCCCCTCCTGCTTGAAACTTAAAACATTTTGTGCCAATGTCAGATTTCCTTCTGCTTGTACCGATGAATTTAGTTTTCTTTTACTGCATGGTATTAGAGAGAACTCAAAGGACTTTGCGCATGACAGCATCAGTAGTTGCCATCAGGTACTTCTGCTGAAGACCTCTCTTTTTCAATCCTCCTGACACTCATGAAGCATTCATTCCACATCCCTTCTCCAGATGCTCCTTGCCACCTTCCTCTGAAGTTAGTGTTCCTGGTGACATCTGCATTGGCCAGGAGAGTTGGTTATCCTCAGGCTGTCCTTTGCTGAATGCTCTTTACAGCCTTTTCTGGGAGCAGAACACTGTTTGGATCTCTGTGCAAACTTGGTCCTTAAATGGTCTCAGATTTTCTTCTACTCCTGTTAGCCATCTTGCCTGTTCCCTTCTGCTTAGCACTGTAGAAAGGCAGTTATGTACTGATCTATATATATATACACATATAGTGCTGATCCAGGGCTTTTCCTTTATTGCTCTGACTTGAACAATGCAAGCACTTTGTTTCTCTCTCTATTTACAGCCAGGGCCACCATACTGAAGGTCACCTCATCTCTTAGCAAAGCATGCCTGAACCTGAATACTCAGTGTGGCAGAGGACCTAACTTGTCTCATTGGTTTTGGGACTAACATTTTCATCAATCCTTGTTTTATTTCTCATTTTGCTGTTTTGTTTGCTTTTCCACTAAGATCTCCTATTTTTTCTCCCCCCCCCCCCCCCCCCCCCCCCACCCTACCACATCTGTCTTTCCTTTTTCCTTTCTTTTTTACACCATTTCCTTTTTTTGCCACTTACTCTGTCAGGGGAGGAGAGCCAGGATGAGGTACAAATCTGTTCCTCCTCCCTTCCTGCCATCACCAACCATTTCTCTGTGTGGGTGTTGGAAGCAAAGTGTCTCCCTGGCCACCCCAGCCTTTGTTTGGTGTCTTTCCTCCTCTGTGATCTCAGGAAGGGCTCTGCAGAAGTAGTCTGAGGCAAACATGCTCAAAGAAGTCTCGTGGCCTTCTGAAAATAGATTAAAATAGCGCTACCAGCTGCAGTGGCCAAGCTGGCCATTTAAACCCTTCAATCTGGCACCATTGTCCACATTGTCACAAATAGTCAGTTACAAAATGAAAGTCCATTTCAAGGGTTTTCAGGCTTTGTGTCATCTTCACTGCTGTCTCTCTGGGTAGGGGAGATGCAGCTCAAGTGTCTGTTTGTGCAGGCACTGGGAAGCCAAGTTATTAATTTATAGCTCACTGCCTGCTCTGAGGTAATTCACTGGTTATATTCTTACTCCTAAGCATGCCTTTATACAAGGTAATTTGGAAAGTGTGTTACCCACCCTAAACATGTACTAAGAACATCTGCGTGGAGAGTTCTTGTGGAGTAATTAGGATACTGTAAATTCTCCTCAGCATACAGACAAGTTCTGACTTGTTTCTGCTTTATAGAGTACAAATTGAGAAATTAAAATTAAGGTAATTTGCCTACACTGGAAAGTTAATTCAGGTTTAAAGTACAGTATAATAGAGATCTTGTTAAGCTACAGTCTGTATGGCCAAGTGTGCTTCAGACATTCCTGGGTAGCACAGCTTGCTTCTAGGAAAGATGTCCATACACAGAAGTAGTCAGGAAATAGCTCAACTAGCATAACTCAAGCCATTTACCCAGTGACTCATAAAAAATGTATGACAAAATGAAGACCGAATCCCCCTCTCTCAAGTCCCTACGCAGCTGCATCAAGATTCCCCTTCCCCCCATCACATATTATTAAAACCTTGTATGAGGCATATAACTGCTATTAATTTTGCAGTTTGCGCTCTGGTGGTGCTCTGAGTGGGAGCCACATGTGTCTGGCAGGAAGGAAGGGAGGTGTGCTAACACCACCGGGGCCAGCAGCTTGCTCTGTATTATAGCTGTGACCTGTGTTTTGCCTCGCATGATGCTCTAATGAATCAAAACCAACAGTAGTTGCAAAGTCAGGAAGCTTCTCAGCTGTCCGGCAGACTGTCAGTCAGCCTTGGGGTGAGGAAGGTTCAATCATCAGTGTCAGCTCAACAGGGAAGTTCCTTTTAAGACTTACTAAGACTTGCAGCTTGGTTTGTTCCCTTTGTGCCTCCCCTGCAGCCCCTGCTCCCAGGCAGTCTGTACTAAGCAATGAACTGTGCTTGGAATTGTATTGTGATGTTTTTAGGGACTGGTGACACCCTGTGGGAAATACCAAAGGACAGTCTATTTTCTCATTTCTCATATTCTTTGTGATGCAAAAAATATTAATGAAAAAGAATCTTTGTTCATTAAAGCTAATCTACTCTCATTCCTTAGCAAAATTATAATCTGTTGTGTCACAAGAAACAATTCATTATTGTGCAAATGATGTTGATGTTGCAATTAGAGGACTATGACTTCATGGAGGAATAAGCAACAGGAGCAGGTGAGCTCCTGAGACTTGAATGGGTGTTTTCATGCAAATATCCTGAGAATGAAGGGAAAGGACAAGGAAGAATAATACCAAGGAATTGTGATGCATGTTAGACACAATTTGTAAGTAAGCTGTTTTCACAGTGATGTCTGGTTATCGTAGACATATCTGTGTTGCAAAGACAAAATATATATGCCTCTGATTATTTTGTACTAAGCCTTTTTTGCAAAATGTGATTACTAAGGGCTTTCAACAAACCAGGGTTCATTAAGTTTATTATAGGCCTTGTTGAGAAGACTTACCAGACCGTGACTGACCCTCAAGTGCAGCAGAAGGAAACCAGAAGTCACTTTTTTGTAGTAAAGTCTGATCCAGATCTGAGGTGCACACATTTTGCTTGCTGAAGCCAAATGAGAGTAAATGCAGATGCTTTGCATCTAAAACCAAATATTCATGTATGAAATCTAAGAGTTTTTGTCACATTAAATACATGAGTTTCTGTTGCATTCATGTCAGAGAGAAGATATCTTGGTGAACGTTTCTATCCTTTTTGTCTCTTTTTGTTCTCAAAAAATTAAACGCAAAAATAGCTTTCATGTTTGCAAGGCCACAATTGTATTTTATACACTGTAGGAGCCTATAACATTTAGAATGCTGTCCACAATCACGAAGATTTCTGTCTTAAATAGAAAGCATGTAAATTTAGTTTTAAGTAACACATATTTTGAAGACATTTAAAAGGTATGTTTTCCTGACAGTCCAGAAGAACCCAAATGAATGGCTGAAAATCAGCATTCCCAAAAGGGAAAAAAAACTTCAGACTGTTGATTTTCAGATGAATCAGTTCCCTGAACCAGACAGCTGTATGAAGGATGGGGTGAGAATGTGTGGCTAGCGTAGGCATGAGGAAACAAGACTGTAGCATTTTAGATTGACATCAGTTTTAAGGGCAGTATTGACGGTGTGTTTCCTGACTGGCTAAAGCCATGTGAGTTCACACTGCCACCGAAACATATAGTTAAGTTTCCTCTGAGCTTATAATAATACCAGGAAATTGTACTGTTAAGTATTGTGAACTCTTTCTACCCTGGTGTCTCAAATCAAGATAGTTAAGCTTGAACTAGTCAATGTACTTTTTAAAATACAAACCTTTTCTTCAGCCTACACAGGAAAATACTAACTTCTGATTCAATAGCAGCAATATACTTTCTTGCTTCCCTGGGGAGCAGTCACTTTTAAAGGAGTGTTCAGTTTATTCCAGTCTGATTTATCAATAAATGTGAACTTGTTATATTCAGTGAGAGCTCTTTAAGCACTGGTAGAAGTCATAGTGAAGTTACTTCCCTGCTGGTACAGCAATAGCTGTAATTTATCTAAATTGGAAGTCTTGTATAGGCTACTAGGTGAAAAGTGGCTGTTGGTGACTTTACTAGATGTGGCACAAATCAATACCTCTTTCCTGTATGCAGAAAGGAAGAAAATTTCAGTACAAAGGCTGGATTCAGACCAGCTTCTTCAGCTGAGGTACAATTCCAATGATGTAAGAGCGCAAAGCACAAACAAAACTCTATTCGTTCTTTTTAATACTGAAGCAAGCAAGATTAAGCAAACACCCTAAGCACCAGAGAGCTCCCATAATTATATTCAGAAGTTTTTCCAATACAATATGCCCTCCATAGTCTGAGAAGCATGGTCCCTAGTATTAGTGAAAATTCCTTCATAAGGTAAGCGAATCTGCACAGTAGCACTGGTGTCTTTGATTTTCACGTTGTTTTCCTTTCATTTCAAAGCTGCAATTGCCTGAGCATGCTGAAGGTAATAGAAGAGCTTAGCGCTGAGTTCTTACATTTGGACGCAAGTTTTGGACTGCAGTGTGTTTCAAGTGAGGTCTGTTCTCTCCACCAGGTATTGCCTGTTTTCAATTCAAGGGGAAAAAAATAGCTTGAGGGAAGATAAATGCCAGATTGCAATGACAACCAAGTCCACCACCACTGTTGGTTATACTAGGAAGTTTGTGTGGGAAGTAAACTTGTCACCTAGCTGTGAAAGCCTAGCAGAGAGGCTGTTCACTGACTTGATTGGAAACAGGCTGTCTGTGAATTGTAGGGAGGGAAACTTTGGATGAGATTGGGGAGTTAATACCAGTTAAGATCTATACCTTTTGCAGTGTCATAAAGATGAGAAGTTTGAAACTGTTTTCCTTTGGCTCTGTTATCCACAAACATTGTCACTTGTTCTCAATCAGGGACTTGGATATATATAGCTGTGTGAATGGCTTGATCTTGTTTTCTCACTTAGAGATTACACTAGAGTGTAACATGGCTCAGGCATGTACACATTTCTGATAGCACAAGGTCTCTTTCTCCAGTCTTTAGGTCTAGCCTTTGAAGGCAGTTAATTCTCATGTCTTGCAAGAAGCCTGTTGATGTGATCATAGTTAGGCTATCTGTGTGCTGTAGACTAAACTTGGAATGAGATAGTTGAATTAATACTTTCTGAGTATCTCCATGCCAAGTCCTTGCTGAGCAGGTCATTTACCTCTTTATGTTAGTTTGTATGGTATTGCATGGCTAAACTTACAGGGGCCCAGCTTAGAGAACAGGTATACCTGATAAAAGCATGTAGTTCTTATAAAAATGTTCTTTGGAGTCTCTATAGAAGCGCTCTCAAGACAGAAATCTTTATAGATTCTGTTGGACTTTCCAGTTCATCAGAACGGATGTTGTTCTGGGAGGACATAATTATCTGTTTTACTGGAAGGGAATAGGCAAATTGCCACAAAGCTAAGCTGTGACTCTTAAATGAAAGTTTAGCTATATAACACCTCTTGAAAGGTGGCAAGATTTCCTTTAAGCACTCAGAAAAGCATACTGTTTTAAACTTCTCAATGCTTAGAGACATTCTGCTGCAGCTACTGTTAAAAAGAAAAATAAGTAGACTAAATCAGTTACTATTATTAATATATTTCTGAGAGCTTGTCTTTATTACAAGGTACTTTTTCAAAAGCATGAGTTTGCCTTAGCAGACTGTAGTTCTTCCCTGTAATGCCTTCCTGTTATGTCTCCAGGTCTCTGCCCAGTGGGGCAGACCAAAGCATTAATATTTTCCCATATTTTTCAGATCCCATATCCGTGGAATTTTAATAGGAAAATCGGCTGTCTTAAAAGGCTTCAGAACATATGCAGATCTCAATCCAAACTATACCTTGCAAATTATATTGATTGCAGTACAGAGTGGATTGGTCTAGGACAGCTAAGTGTAGGTTAATCTTTGCAACATATGAGACAACAAGGACTTTACATACAGCAAACCGTCACCGACAAACCTCTCTCAAAATAAAAGCAGAAGTCCAGAGCAGAGAAGTCTTATGAACATGCTCAACATCCTTGCTGGATGTAATTTTCTTTGTAGAATTTGCACCTGTGTTAGTGATAATGCCAGGAGAGGGCTTGGGAGCCTACATTCAAAGGCTCCTTTATCAAGTCATTAGAAACCCTGCATATATTCTTCTTTGCCACCTTCCTAATTTCATCTGCTCTGTGCCGCAGCCTGGGTCCCAGCGAATGCCTGGATGGAGGGCTGGAGCCACGTATGCGTTGCCTTCTGTTGGTGCGAGTTCAGTGTTCACTAGCGAGCAGCAGAATCTGGATTCTTCTTCATTAAGCTGCCAGATAAACAGTGCTAGTGTTCCTGATGCTCAGAAAACGGGCTTTGAAGCATTGCAACATACTCTAAGGACTTTTTGTTGGAACTGTATATTTAATGGAAAATACGCTTTAGAAACGAGTGCAGAAAATGGAGTGCAGTGAATCTGTTTAAGACTTAAGTAGGGAAAAGGACCATATGGATAGGAAGAGATACTGAGCATGGTATTAAAACCAACAAAAAAACCCTCAACAAACAAACAAAAAACTACGCATGTCTCTTGAACTGAAGAAATTTCAATTGAAAAGCCCTCTTCTGCTCCCATTATATTAACAAAATAGAAGATGTCATGATTCAAATTATGAAAATGTTTTCTCTAAAAACATCTGTTGATTTAAGACATATATAAGACATCTGAGCCTTGACATGAATAATCTTATTCACCCTCCACGGAAGGAGTGGAGGGAATCGGTTCTTGCAATGCAGTAACTGATGGATACATTGTGTGTAAGAAAGTAGAAGGTTTTCTTGAGACCTTAGGAGGCTCTGGGATAGTACAAATAAAGCACTTCTGATTGCTGTGGCTTTTCAGGTGCTCCAAGCCTAGCTCTAGCCCTGAACCACTTGTGGTAGTGGGCTGAGGAACAGCTTGCACTGTAGTGGGACTGAGAGTGGGTGCTTCCAAAGTGTTGGGATGCTTTAGGAAATTAAGAATAATTTTAAACTGCAGTGGGAGAGGAGCATAGGATTTACACCTCCCCTGCTAACACCTGTTAATGGAATTAAAGATTCAGTGATGCTGTAAGGTTCACTAGCACAAAGTGTGATGGTTTTTAGTGCCCCATCTGTCCATAAAAAGCATCCAGGCCACACTTTCATTTTGAAGTGGAAGAAAGCCTTTAAGAGGAGGGGAGATGGTCCATAAGGAATATTCTGTCATCAGGGCTTCCTGCAATGATACAAATCCGTTAGGAAATATCTGCATTGCAGCAGCCATTTTCAGTCATGATGGTGAACCTTGCCTGGCCTCATGTTGCCATCACACCATTTTTTATATGTCTGTTGTCTTTACTCTTTGATTGTGCCAGATGGTTTGTGGAGGTTTTAGACAAAATGGATGTAATAATGAAGAAGGTCCAGATTCTACCATCTGGGCTCATTAAATTACCAACTTAAGAGTTGTCCTAGTGAAATTAGTGAGACTGTGCCTGGAGTAAAGCACAAATTATGGTTAAATAAGGGTTTCTGAGTAATTCTTTACAAATAAAACAGAATTCTGCATTGTTAGGCAAAGGGTAGTTACATGGTTAACTAGGCAATGCTGAATCTGTGTGAAACTACTATTTTTGGATTTGTTTTTAACAGTATGTCACAATACTTGAGAGATTTTGGTTTTCATTGCTTTGGAAAGAATAATTTGCAAATACTGTGATGGAGAGCGTTCTCACACAAGCCCAAGGGATGTGATTCTTACCATACAATGATTCATATAAACTTACAGGGCTGTCAGAATTGTTTGAAGGTTCTGAAATAACTTGCTACATGACCATAAAATTTAGTTCAGTTTTTTTTCTCTGTCTCCATTTTTGTTTTGGGGTGTTTTTTTTGTTTTGTATTAAGCCCTTGCTTCCAGGCACCTCTGTAAATTGCCAATTGACTATTTTTCTGCCATGTTCAAGTTATTTGTATTTTCTCTGCATATGCTGGGATGATACCAGCATCACCTGCAGTAAAACATCAATGCAAAATAAGCATTACAGAAAAATTGCACAGAAAAGACAATTGGTATCCCCATATATACCAGACTCTCAACTGCAGGGGAAGAAACACACTTATGTCACTAAATTTGATATACCTTGTGAAATTGCCTTTTAGAACTCAGTTCCTCTTTTGCTGAAAACAAACCAGTTTGGCCTATTTGACATTTAAGGTAGCGTTGAAATGTGAGGTTTAAATAACCGCTTTTTAAAATTGACCACAATGATTTTTAGCAAGCTTTGATATACAATATGTGTACTTCTATGCCACATTTATATCTCTTGTTTTTCTCACCTTAATTGTGAATAAGTGATTTAGACAGATTTCACACAGTAGTAGTAGTGAACTGGTGACTGGAAAACATTAAGAAGGCTGCTGGCTCCCTGTGGAATGTACGGTCTTAGAAAGCTTGGCCAGCATCAGCGGGTTTCCTTTCTTGTCCCAAGCAAGCCCTTTTCCAGTCGGAACAGGCAGTTCTTCAACAGTCCTGTTATCTTGCTAATGTAACACTAACAGTGAGACACTGGAGGAATTTGAGGACTTTCAGTGTAGAAAAAAATGTTACCAACTGCGGAAAAAATCTCTACTTAATCTGGGAAAATTGATACACGCAAGACAATTGGAGATGGACAAGTAGACCTGGAGTCTGTGGTCAGCATGATTGACTCTGTCTCTGGAGCTGCAATCTGCAGGAGATTTTCTGACCTTATTTGTAGCAGAACTGTTTGGAGTAAAGTGGTTTAGCGAACATCCTCTTCACCACGATGGGTCTGTTAGTACAAGGATTTTGTGTGTTGTCAGTACCCAGCTCACTTTTCAGCATCACATTACAGTTGGCTTCTCAAGCAGTCTGGACTTACTGTGGGTTTGAGTAAACAAGAAGTTTTGTAATAGTCCTTATTTTTGCATTAGCTCTGCTATTAATGGTCGTAAAACTTGGTAGTTCTGGTCAGACCCTGGGTGGCAGTGCTGCAAACCATGGTAGATATTTCAGCCTATAAACTAAGGAGCATCTCAGAAACCACCCAGAGCACATGCCAGGAGAGCCACAGAATCCTTGATAAATAACTCCTGTAGCATCAGGTGGAGTAAGTACTGTTCCGTTTATCTCACAAGGGACTCTGCTGGCATTTTAGAAATCTTACCATGACATGAAAATACATTTCTCCCTCATTTTGTAAAATATTTCTCAAGTGGTTACAATCATGGAGGTAATTGTCACTAAGAGCTGCCCTCTACACCAGAGAAACACGGTATATAGTCAACAGAGGGGCATAATGTTAGAGGTTACCACTTCTGCATCCTTAGGATTATGTCCTGGCCTATATCCATATCATCATATTCTCCCTTCAGTCGCAGCACTACGTTCCTATTAAGATAATGGGATGAAGGCAAAATAAATCATGGTACTGGGCTGTTTCTTTGTTGGTATGCAGCAATGTTACAGAAGTAAAGCCCATCTTTTGGGTGCTTAACTGGATATGCAGGTGTCCTGGTTTTACCATGGCTGAAATGAAATTTATAGTTTTGGGGGTGTTACCAAATTACTAGGAAGTAACTAGGAATTAGTAATGATTCTTTATATTACCAGAGGTCTTAAAAGTATCCTAAGACAGTTTCACTTAAAGAATTTTGGGGCCAATAGAGTAAACCATTTGTAGATATTCTCGTATCGCAAGCAGATTTGAAAATCGTACTCAACATATTTGCTATTGAATATATTTCACCATTAGAAAATATTTCCATAATAGAGCTGCATTTTAAAATTGAGAATAGTTTCTTTGTTTCTTGGAATAGCTTCTGTGTGGTCAAAATGCCAGTCATAACTATGGTTATCTGCAAGTATTACACAGTGCAGTTACTGGGTTCTCCACGTATGCTGATGGATGGAAAAACCACACCAAACCTGTGATATTTTGTGAACTTGGTATCAAGCTCTGTTCATCAGACATGCCAGAACCTAATTCCCATAAGATATCTCCCTTTATAGCACTGGGGTCTGATAAACTTGGCTGTGGATGTGAAAGAGCAGCAGTAGAGAGGTAGGTTTAGTTTTTCAGGATCGTAACTAGACTGACTGCATTTTATTGAATGAAAAGCGGCCTGGAGTTCTGCCTTTACACTTCATAGTGCTTCTAGCAGTCCTGAAGGTTAATTGTCACTTGGGCTTATTGAAGCTTAATTGACTTTTCTTCTCACAGATATCCACATTTCTAGAAAGCAGAAATGACCATGACTGCCAACAAGAATGCCAGTGTCAACAGCAGAGCTGGAGGGAGTAAAGTGCCTCAGGACACTCTGGATAGGTAAGTGGTGAACTGCAGGCTTTGTAGATTCTGAGAAAGGTTTGTCTGTGTTTGGAACAAAGTTTCTGTTCAAAGGTAAGTGACCTCTATTCTGACACAGAGAGCTTTGCTGGGCTAAGAGAAGTTTTTTGTAGGGATTGGAGGAACCGAGGTATGAGAAAAGGTCTGCTTCTGGCATATTTCTTTTAAGCTATTGCTGCTCACCAGCTGGTTATGATGAAAGTGGTTGCAAGGAAGGGCCTGTGGGGTTTGGGCTAAATTTCTTGACCATATGGCTGCATGCCAGCTTTTGTCCATTGCCAGTCTCCAGTTTGTATTTTGTATTGGTTTCTGTCACGTTTTCTCTGCTGCTCCTTGACGGACAGTGGGCAGAAACTGCCTCCTGTTGAAGGTCAGGCAGAGTGTGTGAAAGGACTGAATGTAAAGTACAGGGTTCATCTCTGTTGCTTTACTCATTTGTCCTCCTTTCTGTAGCATTAATTTACAAACTAGATCAACCGTATCATTCACAGCTAGGGGAAAACTGTAGCCAAGGACACCTTAAGTCCCCAAGCCTGGAAATCCAGAGGGAATTGGTCTGTTTAGAGTGGACCAGAAAACAAAGGGTGCTTGCAAATTTGTGCATGTTTACTTGTGGCTAAGAAACACTATCCTAATAAAGTTCCAGTCCATCAGAAGGCTGTGATGCAACTGCACACAGTGGTGCAGATGCCTGTAAATAACAGATACCTTTCACTCATGAATTAGTACAGTGAAATGGCAAGAAGGTTAGAGACAGTTATTACTCCCTTGTCCTTCAGTTTACATGCATCAAAGGCAGTGTTTTGAGGACAAGGAATTTTCTTTGGGCGACTCTGCTTTGGAATATTGCTTTGGTATGCAAGCAAACAACTCACCTGCAGCCAACAAGTTCACATACCTGTGTCAGAAGGAGTCTTGTTCTCGGCCACAGCCTTTACAAAGTAATGCTGACTGAATTCAGCCTGTGGCCTTCACACAGGACAAGCCCACCAGCCGCTCTCTTTCTGGGACTGACAGTTGCAAAACCCTCACTTAAATCTGCAGTCCCACTAGGGCAGCCTTGGTATGCTTTGACTGGGAAAGTTTAGACAGCCACTGGATTAAAGAACCTTTATAAATTAGTCATTTGAACACAGAAGCAAAGCTCTAGACTTTGGATGTCATCTTAGTGAGGTGAGCAGACTGCCACACAAACTGTGCAGGGTCTTTCTTCAAATGCATAATGTCTGTTGACATATCTCTGTCCTTGCTGTAGCATTTTGTCCAGCTCTCCAGGCATTTCTTGCATGGGTATATTGTCCTATTCTGTTTTGAGGGCTATTCTACACTACCTTACACAATAACATGTCTTAATTTTTCTTGTGTTTTGGCTCAAGACAAGACTTCAACCCCATTATAAACAGCATAGAGGAGGAACGTGCAAATAACTTGCACTGATACAGAGTCTCTGTACTGCAATAATACTTTTTGTATGGCAATAGTACCTTTATGCTAGGTATTGGACATAGAAACAAGGAGGACACTCTCTGCCTTATAAAGTTCAACAAGTAACTCTGTAAGGCATTAAGTAGGCTGCAGTAAAATGGGTCTGTGTGCAGAAATGACTCTTGTAAAGTAGAAAAGCAGTGGAGGTTGTATTTATTTGTTGGACGCTTTGGGATAGGAGCGTGGGTGTACTAATGTCAATGAAATGCTCTGACCGCTTTGGCCAGACCAGGAGGCATCTGTTCTAGCCTTACCTGACTGAGGGTACCACACCTGATACGCTGTGCCAGGGTTACTCTGAGCTGACGGCAGTACAGCATGTGCATAGGAGGCTTATACTGGGAGAAGTTTGCTGTTTCAAATACTTTAGTAAAGGCTGTGATTCGGGTGAGTAGATCATGGAATTACTGTTTGATTTTATCCACTTGAAAATGAAACGTCAGAAGCAAAAGTCCCTGTTTTGGCAGCGGCCAGGTAGAATAGCTGGCACAGATGGAGAAATTCAGACAGAGAAGTTGAGGGGAGTTGGCTTTGATCCTAGTAGGGAGCTGTAGGTCAGCTTGAAAGTGATGCTGAATACTGGCTTGTTTTGGCATAGCTGCCATTGTATGATGAACTTTTCCAAGCACAAACAATGGGAAAGGGAAAATATAAATTAAATTCTGAGATTTTTCAGGATGGAATCAATGGAAGATTTTTTTTTAACAGTTTATTTCTTTTCTGTTTTTATTTAAAGGAAAACCTCTTTTTAATCTCACATCTCTGTTTTGTGTTTAAACACTCTGGGTTTGTTCTCAGTTATGGTTGTCTTTCTGTATTTCATGCACATATGGCTGCCTCTGCATTGCCTTCTGTATCTAATAATTTATTTCTCTTTCAGCTCTCTGCCACACCTTCCCATTTATCTACACATATTATTGTATCACAATAATCTCAGGCAACTTTCCTGAGTTGGATCAAATGGCCTCATCCTGATTACCAAGGGATAGGTTGGCTTACAAAGTACTGTTGAATTAATAATTGAGAGCCTTAGGTAGAACCCTGACCCTAGTCCTGTCTCTGCTAGTGACCTCATTTGTGGCATTGTCACACCCCTCCCACATCGAAATCTTTCATTAGGTTGATTTGCCTTTCTTCCCCCAGTGCTGTTCTCCTTTCACTTTTTAAATTGTGCAGTTGTTGAAAGATACAGATAATCAGCATCCATTCTAGTGTCTTTAATTAAGCATATTATGCTGTGTTAAAACTCAGCAGAAATGGGCTTGATATCCTTGTACGCTTCCCAGTTTGTTAGTTTGTGTGTTTGGCATCTCTTAGTGCAAAACAGTAAAAACATAAAATGGGGTGGGGGAGGTGGGGGTGCGGCTAAAGGAATTTCTAGAGAGATATTCATGTGTAAATATTAAAACCAGATCCCTAATGGTATCTGGCATTCTCAAGTCATTTATCATCCTTCCATCAGTGCAGACAGATTGGTGCTGGGAACTTGGGTCTATACTTTAGCAAACTTTGGACCTACTCTTTTGTTTTAAAATATTTTTCATTCTAAATAGCTTATGAAGTACTGTGGGATACTAAGTTATTGGATAATAACTGTCAAATAAACTGTCTTTTCTTATCATCACCATCTGTTTTGATTAGAATTTGTCAGGAAAAGATTTTGTAAGTACAAATATGGACCTGAAGCTAAGGAAAATCTTTGAGTTGTACTTGCATGACAAGTGAGGAGATGAGTAGGTTGTCATGCACCAGTTTTCCATCCCTTATTTTGCCTTATGTAATCTTCTTCACCTGTCTTTGTGAAAACCTGTAAGGATGTTATTTGAGTCAACCATGAGGATTCTTCATTCTAGTCAGACTGTAAATCAGTGGAGTAAGCACTGGCGTAATAAAAGTTTAAGTCTTGCTGGATTTATTGCAAACATGTTCAAGGATTCGCTTAAACTGAACAGTCATTGTCTCTGTTTAGTATGGAATTTGACTGGAGATTTGGAAATCTTCAAATGTGCTTTCTCTGTGATTTGTGGGAGTAGGGTTTCAGTAAGTGCTGATACTAGCATAACACAGGTGTATTAGTCTCCTGGTGGCTAAGACATCTTTTTAGTGTTATTTTCTTGTCACCCCTAGTTTTATTGCAAGACTCTTTGGTTGGACTCAATGACCTTAAAGGTCTATTCCAACCTAAATGATTCTATGATTCTAAGACGCAAGGTATGTTTCATTGATGTAGAGTCACCATCTGGTTCAACCTTTTGTGATTCCTTATAGGTCAGAAGCGAACGTCAGTAAAGTTTTATAGAAGTCTTTCTAATGGCTTTGGCTGTGAATCAGACCCTTGTAGGTCATGGATTTAAATTTTAATTGTAAAAACCTTCAGTGGAAAGGAGGTGCCTACAAGTAAACAGCTATATAACCGCATGCTTTACAAGTATCAAGATTCTTGCAGTAACTAAGATTCCCTTGGTTCTCACTGAAATGTGGATTCCACTGTCATGAGGCACCACAGGCCAGTTTTCCACCAGAGTTGTGCTAATGGCAGTTTAGGAAATGAGGGAAAGACAGAGGAGCAAAGTGAGGATGTTATTTGGGAGGATAACTGTGAGTTCTCACCTGAGAAACTGGTCGTGGGATTCATAGGTTTCTGCTGTGAGCACAGGAGCAGAAAACCTTTGGATCTGAAGAAAGTGAAGTGATTTAAATGAACATCCACACTAATGCATTCTTTCTGAAGTTATCTGAGGTTCATTCATCACTTGTTACAAATGGAGATTTTTGTGTGTCTTGGGTGAGACAAACTTGACTGTGCTCTGAATAGGTAAATTGTAGAAAGATGAAAAGGATGGTTGAAGGTATGGAACACTTTCACTATGAGGCAAGAGTAGATTGACTGGTACTCTTCATCCTGGAAATGAAAGGGCTGGAGGGGAAGAAAGGGTAATAGAAGTCTCTGAAGCGATATATGGAACAGAGATGGTAAATAGGGAAAAAAATTCTTTCCATTTAACAACTGATGCAAATCAAATGAAACTAGAAGACAACAGGTTGAAAAGCAGCTGAAAAGAAGGTACTTCTCTGTTTGTATACTATGGAGCTTACTCCTACAAGATTTTGCAATCAGACAAATTCATGGAAGAAAAAAAAATCTACCCAAGGCTTTTAGCCACAGAAGCAAAATCCGTGAGTCAACAGATTGTTAAACTGATTAAGTAGCACTGCATGCTCATCTTGTTCTTACTCTCTTGTCTAGGTACCTGCTAACCATCCCAGTCAGTAACAGAGCCTGGACCAGAAATGCTCTTTGGTCCAAGCCAGTGGGGACATTCTGATGTTGTTTGGAACAAGAGCCAATTATAGGAAGCAAATATTGCAGAGTTTGCAAAAGGATTGTTATACTTACAAAATTAGACTTTCTGGCTTTTGGTGAACTTCAGGGACACAACTTTAATCCTTCCTTGTGAGTCACTGAGGTGAATGCTAAAGAACAGGAGGTTAGGAAAGCACCTTATGTGCAGCTGAAAGCAGCTTCTTAGCAATTCTGGCAGGAAGCAGCTCTGTGAAATATTAACTCTTCAACAGGAGACAAAGGAGCCCATAGCATACTTGGATCAAATGACTATTTGGTTGCACCATAGTTAAGAGGATCAGAGTAGTTATGAGGAAACGTTAAGAAAACAGAAGTCAAAGAAAATGCATAGCGGTATTTGTAGTGCTCTCCCCACAGTGTGGCTTGCTTTCCCTTAGCAAATGATTTAATCTTTATCTGTAGTCTTTGTGTTTATGCAGAAATGTTATTTGAATTAATTTATAAAGTATTTGTCCTAATTTTGTGTTTGCTGCAGTACAAAGGTAAGTATAGAAATGGCAGTACCAGCTCTAACTTAAGAATCACCTCAATGCTGTACTGTATTAAAACAGGCCTACAGTTATGTCTGTGAGGTCATGCTCTACTTAACAAAGCATAGGTTTCAAACTTAGTTTGAGATGTTAGACGTGACAAGCACCAGTCCAGAGATGAGAAACGTTTAGAGTAAGTGTGGCTACATAACTTCTGTAAATCATTCTTAATGTCTTCACCTCTGGCTAATATGCCATCTCTTAACTTGGGATCTCAGGGCACTTTATACACTTGAGCCTTCTCACCTGCTGCAGTATACTGCTGGAGTACTGGAAGTGTGGAAGTGCTTGTTTTTAGAGGAGCCCATCAATTTACATTTTTTATCTGAGGGTATTGCCTGAGGTGTAAGTAACTTCAGAATTTGCAGATACAGACTTCTTCCAATGTACTTATGAGTAATTTCCCTTTACCTCCAACATTTTCTGTGGTGCAGGCTGTGCCTGATGTATGAGTCCCACCTTGTGAGCTGGATGCAGAGCTGGAAATAGAACTGTGCTCCTGCCAGGCATTGCTGTCCCAATACAGGCAGTGTTGGAATGAGAAACAGAATAAGTATTATTTTTAAATAAATATTTTTACTTTTGGATAGGATTTTAAAATAAATTATCTGGTTATTTAAAAGTGAGCAGTATCCTTCTGGTGTAAGCACAGAATATATCCCTGCAAGCAGGATTATTTAGACATTGATTTGAGATACTTTCCTGATTAATAGCTTTCAGCTAAATTTCTGTTAATCTGGGAAAAAAAACCCTATACACATTAGTATCTATTTTTGTAAATGGAATACTTAATGTAGACAAAACTAGGAAGATATTTTGATTAATTAAACAATATAAGCACTTTAGAAGCTATCTAAAAATGATGTCATTACAGTTATTTTCAATTTCTTGAAAAGCAAGTAAAGGTGATTTGTCCTCTAATTTCTTAGAGAACAGTACAAAGTCTATCCCATGTAAAGCACATTTAAAATGTGTGCATACAAGCTTCACAATTCAAAATTTAGGAGTGAGCTTTTGAAAGCTTAAGCACATTTGTATGCCATTTACAATGTACAAAAATCAAGTTCACTGCAAGAATTTTACTAGCATGGTGACTTTAGTAGTGTGTATATATATATATATATAGGGACTGCTCTGATGAGCCAGAACAAACATCTTTTTAGATTAATGTCTCTGGGCTTGATTTGGGAAGATAGCCAAAGCAGAAACCGATCCTGTTTCTTGTTGTGTGAAAGAACTATGTGTCTGAGGAGAGCTGTTCTCAGAGGCTTATGCATCTGAGGAAAACTACATCACCAGAATCATGTGAGTTTTGGCGTGGATCGGATTTTGTTATGTGGGCTGTCGTCTTTCCACCCAGTCGGCACAGGAAAGGTGTCGTCCTCACTGAGTTGGAGAATGTTCTCCAGCTGAGCAATCATGATTTAATGACATGATAAACTGAGAGTGCTGATGTCAGTGGGTCATATAGCAAGGGATCAGAAATTTGTGCTAGCAAAGGATTACATCTGCAAATTGCTGTGAGCACAAAGTTGCAAGTTGTTAAGTTCCTAGTCTAATAACGTTTGTAAAAATTTCCTTTCTAAATACTTTTAGTTGAATCTTTGTATCAAATATACTCTTGCTTGATTAAAACTGAAATCTGATCTCTGAGTTGCATCTTTCTCCTTGCCTGGGAAGAACTGAGCTGGTATCCACAAACCTCTAAATATAGGCTTTGGTTTTTATCTCCCAGTACTGTGTGAGACTGTTCCTGCTGTTGCTGATGATTTGTCAGCCCCGTTAGTCTAACATGTACTGAGATATGTTTGTGCTGGCTTTGTGGCTCAGACCTTCTTCAGAAATTAAGTTAACAGGACAGAATTTTAATTGGCAGGAGCTAGCTTACCTCCAGTGAAGGCAACGGAGATGCACCACATAAACCAAATTGCTATCTGGACTAACAGAACCGTAGAGGTAACTAAGGAGTGTTTCAGTTGAATTGTTTATAATTGTTTAACTATCAAATAAAATGACTTCTATTTCCTAACTAAGCAAGCATGATGTAGTGTTATGTCCAACTTTATCACGAGTCTGAGATTATTTGCTGTGGTTATTCGTAGGTAATATCGCTGTTGGAAGTTCAGAGGGAAGGCACCTCAGGCTGACGCATTCACTTGCTGCTAGCTAAACCAGAGGTCAGATCTGGACCTCTTCTGCAGGGCCTCAGCTTCTGCGTAGCCATCATCAGTCATGTAGAGGGGAGGCCAGGTGCTTCTCTTTTGGAACAACAGGTCTTTGCACATGTTCTGTGCTTGCTTCTTGCTTTTTGGGGTTACAGATGACTGCAGGAGATGCAAGGCTGTGGAGGACTGATTCCCAGAGGCAGCAGAGACCTGGAGTGGTGTTCTTGTGTTCTGTTTCCAGTATCCACCCTGATTGTTTTGCTTGTGAACCTGGTAAATAATCACTGCATTTGCGTAAGCAAGCAGAACCTCTCTTGTTTGTTTTAGCAGCAGCAGTCTGGATGTTTGAGCATGACAGAACACAGCAAAGCCAGGCTGTGGAGGAGAAGTATTGTTCTGGGGTGGTTACCTGTCCCCCTCGTGCACACATACCCATGTTCAGCTACTTCATGTGCACATCAAGGTCCTGTGTTTTATTACTGCGTTTCTCTGATGAAGGCAGAAACAATAAGCTTTAAGAAAAATCTTAGTTAAAGGAAGACTTCATATCTGTGTTTCAGTCTTAAAAAACTGAGATGTACAATCACGTTCAAAATCAGTCCTAGTCAAGCCAAATTCATTCAGTTTTACAGGAAATATATTTATTTATTTTTAAGTGAAATTAATTCTTGGTCCACATTAATAAACCCAACTGAAATACTTTCTTTCTTTTGAAGAAAGGATTATGTGGCTGTGGTCTGGGCAGAGGATTAGAAATATTTTGCCTTCGGAATTGAGACCTCCAGGATTCTTAAAAGAATGTGCAGATATGTCTGGTGTTGGGGTTAAGCAGTGCTCCGCTGGTGTCAGTGCTGGAGTGTGGGTGGCAGTGGCAGTTGTTTGCTCTGCTGGTTTGTCCTGGGAGTGTTCTGTTCTCTTCCCTTTCCACAGGAAATTTCTTATTTCAAAGGTGATCTCATGTAAGGAGAAAAACCTGTCTGTATAGGGAGAAGTGTTGTCTTCAGAGATGCAATGCCTGTGCAGTACTTTTCTCTCATTTAGAGAGATCAGTTCATGGATGCAACTGCAGTGCCTTTTGCTTGCTGTTACCTGATATGTAACAATATTATTTCAACTTAATTCGTATAATTTCAATCCTTCTGCTGTTGTAACTCCCCACCCCTAATAAAAGAAAAAAACCAACCCAAACCAGTGCCCTTCAGCTCTGTGTTAGACACTGTCCAAATTTACTGTCAGGTCATTCATCCAGATGCAGTCCAGTCTGACTGCACTGACAAATGAATTATCTCACGACTAATGCAAAAGAGCTGTGTTCACCTCCAGGGCTGGATGCCTCGCGGGGCGGGGCGCAGATAAGGCAGACCCACAAACAACAGCTCCCTCGCCATTGCTGTGACAGAGCGTGGTGAGGGAGATAACTCTGTATTCACCACGATGGAGCCCTGATCCTACTGTAAGAAAAATATTAATAGTAAGATAAACAAAATGTCATTTTTTGTATTTATGTTTTTCATGTAAACATAAAGACTATGATATTTATTACATTTTCTGAGTTTTCTGAATGGAGGGCATCTTGAAGAATCAAAGGATGCATCCTGTGTTACTCTAAAACAATGAGGTTTTGGTCTTATTTGAAACTCTAATGCATACAATTTTCCCACTAATTATGTGTGATTGCCACCGTCTCAGCACGATTATGATAGAGTAAGAGATGAGAGAATACTTCTTCTTTGCTAAGGATGTGGACGGTGTTGCTGCAAGTGATAGAAAAGCTGCTTCTTTCCCTCTTGTGGATGGCTGCATTTGAATTACAGGCAAAAGGCTCTCTGCCTGCGCTCTACAGTTAGTTGCATAGTTTAAAGGAGTCTCCATAAAACATTGGTTATAGATAGCTAGAGATAGCTATACTATTCTTCACACTTGGGTAAAATTTTGTGTGGATGATGTTCCCATCTGTGCTTAATAGAATGTTTAGTGGGATGTTTGGATGCCAATTCAGTTTGTGTTATGATATGCCGTGGGAAAAAATGCTGCTGCCCCAACTGTGTGCCGAGAAGCTTACCCAGCCAACCAGGAGTGGTGTGTCTCAGTGCAAACCTTTCTCTGGGGGAGACACACAGGTTTAGATACAGAAAATAGGAACAGAGAAGGCAGAGGGTCTAAAACGGTTGATGGTTTAGCACAACCTTAGGGAGATGTGGGCACGGTGTGGTAGGTTAGCAGTTACTGTTTCATGCATATTTGGGTGTACGAGTTCTTGTTTTCAAGGGATTCTGGTGAGGGAGGAGTGAGAACAGCTTGGAAAGGAGAGCAAGCTGCATATGCCTAAAGCAGGGAGCCAAGTCTTCATTTCATACATTTTAAAATCAAAGTTTCTTTTGCTTGATCAGTTGTGGGGTAGCCAGGGCTAAAACAGCTCCCAGTTTTCCCAGTCAGAGCAGCCCTCAGGGACTTTATTAGAGCACCAAGAGGCCAGTGGCGTGAGTTCAGCTAATGTGCTCTCAATGCGTCCCAGCCTCTCCCCTCTGCCTGCGCCAGGCAGCAGATGGGCCAGGGCCAGGGCCGGGACCACTCGCCTCCGCTGCGGGAGAGCTCCTGGCAGCCGAGCGCGGCTTACGGCAACGAGGCGCTCTGCGCTGAGCTGCTGAGAGATATTTTCCTGCCAAAAGTATTTGCCTACTGCTCAGAAATACGAGTGAGAATCTTTTAAGCTCTTCATGAATTTGTGAGACAAAACCCATAGAAAATGTTTGTTACTTTAAAAAAGAATCAAGTTTTAATATTTTGACAGTGAACTTGAGAACAGGAAGATTAGTGGCTCAACAAAATTCTGCTAAGAGTAAGCAATATGCTAAGTTATTGGAGCCATAATGAGACACTGCTTTTTTAAAAAACCATTGAGGTTTAGAAAACAATACAAATAAACTTCAGCCAAACAACTGTGAAAACCAAATAACTGATGTGAAATCTATTAGCAAGTATTGTACTCCTTTAAAAGCAGAAACAGCTTGAACTGTGCAGCTGACAAATTTTCAGCAGGTCAGTTCCCAGCAGCGCAAAGTTACTTTTAATTCAGAGGGGAATAAAAGCTGTTATTTACCCTGTGAGGTTGGAGGTGTGTTTGGGACATACAGTTCTGGCAGCTCAACTCTGAACTGGGCTCTGGGAGGTGGGAGGGCACCTACTGTCATCAGGAACAGAAACATCAGCAGTGGGAACAAGTCAAAGCACTGATTCAAATGACCCTGAAACTGGGAAGAGCTTGAATACAGCTTTGACTTTATTGCTGTCCTTTATCTGGGTAAGTGACATTGGTGGGGTGCTGATTTCTGATGGTTTCAGGAATAATGTTCCCCTCCCTCACCCTGCTCAGTAATGACCTCAGGGCAGTGGATCAGAGGGCATACTGAAATCTCTTGAAATCTCTTTAGCAGGGCTGCAGAAATATTCTTGTAAGCACAGTGGTCTAGGGACATAAGAGCAGAATGGTTTGTAAGATGATGTAACAGCTTCTGATTAGATCAAGAGATAGAATTGAAGAAATAGACCTACTTTTGGATACATCCTTTAGGCTTCCTCAAACAGTTGATGGCAGAGGGTGGGGAATTTTGTTATTCCGTTTCTATTTTTGGCTATTTTGTTTCACTTTAATTTTAGGTGTCCGTTCAGGAAGAAGCATTACTTACTTTATATGCATTTTGTCAGTCAAGCAAATCGCTTTATTAGATTGAATTTGTGTTAATATATCCTTCTCATTTGCACAGGTTTTTAAGAAAAAAAACCAAACCCACCCTTTTGATTGCATTTTGCTTCATTCAGCTTCAGATCAAGTTTGCTTTATTATTACTTGGAGGCTGCAGGAATGTACCCTGGCAAATGACTTCCCATTGTAATGTAATTCTCATGGCACTTTGAATGCTTTATGCTTTTATATGCAGCAAATCATACATCATCATTAAAATTAGCTTTTCTGTCAAAGTTTATATTTGCTAAAAACACTGGAAGCTAACTAAAAAATGAAAAGTAACAAGTCTTTTAAAAAGCAGAGAGTTGTAGTTGACAAGTTAGACTAAAAGTGGCATTTTTAATGCAATTGTGTCTGTTCCAGTACAGAGACTACTTAGGCTAACACTGCAATCTTTATTTATTTAATCACTATATTTACATTAGCGTTCTCGGTAGTACTAAGACCTGAACTAAACTGTTACGTATTTTTGCAGAAAATCATTATGACGGCATGGTTTTGGAAATGTTTCTGATGTCTTTCTAGTGCTTTTTACTGCACTGAAATGTAGCGAATAAAAGCGATGAGCAAGATACTTGCTAAAATACTTACACGAGTCCCCATCAGTGTAGTATCAAAATTGGAGCAGGAGTCTTATGTGAATTTGTTTTTTGGGTGGTGATAAGAAGTGAGACGGAAGTTCACAGGGAATATAGCGTAGTAGTCATGTGCAAAGCATTTTTACATCAATGCCAATATTTCAATTTTTCTGGAGGAAGTTGTTCTTAGGAATGAAAGTCTATTGCCTTCTGGTCCAGAAAGATACTGGCAATCTCACTGAAAAGACCAACAGAGATATAAGTCATGAGCATTGCTAATGATGTTTCATGTTCTGTGAGTATCTGTCCATTAGGAGCTGGTCTAAGACCCTCATCTCTTTACACCCGAGCTGTTGAAAAGCCATCAGTATGGGAGAACAATTTCCGTTCTGTGCCCTAATCAGACTGGATTTGAATCAGCGATTTAGAAATGAAAGAGTCTGTGTTCTCTAACCAGTTTCCTGCACTGTTTAGTTATCCTAAAAAGATACTTTCCACTTGAGCAGAACAGAAAATTAAAAGAAGACATAGCAGAATTTGTAAAGACTAAGATTGAAAGGAAGATCTGAGCATAATGAAATGAAGTGAATTATTGTGCATTTCTTCCCTGATTGGAAAAAGGCAGTTTGTCCAGAGAGCCAAAGCAAGAAGTGCATTGATATAGCATCCTCACAGTCTTTTCACGTACTTTATCCTCTAAATAGCATAATAACTATTCATCAGGTAATATTGTGTACAGAAACTGGGAATTAGCTAAGTCCTTGATTCAGTCTCCACACTAAGCATCACCCTTGTATTCCCGCTTGAGGATCATTAACAACAAATGGCCTTTAAAAGCAAATGAAACTGTAAGCATTTTCCTGCAAGCAGAAAAATAGGGGCTAATGGAAATACACAGGTGCCATCCATATTATTACAGTATATACATGCAAAAATGCCCATAGTGCCTAGGAGACTTTGAGCAAGAGATGTCAGTGAGAGCCCTCTGTGGGAGAGCAACAGGTCTTGATTATTCTGCTGTCGCTATCAGCACAGAGCCAAGGACTTGCAAAAGTGTGCCTGTAGACTTCAGCTATGCATAGGACTTTGGGATCATCCATCTTTATCTTTTGCGTTAGATGTCGCTTTTTCAAAACTTATGTCATGATTCCCATCACGCACATCAGATTATTTCCATTTTGGCCAGCTCCTGTATATAGAACTGGCCCTAAAATGAGGTCTTAAAATAGGGGTGTGCCACGAGGGGATGTAATAACCATCCACCCACTGGAGCTGTTGAACAACAGATGGTAAGGTGCAGGCATCTTGTAGAATGAACTTCAGTGTTGAAAGCACAACTAAATATAACAGTTGTAAAAGATATAATGTTCCTAACAGTCAAATATCACTACTGTTTTTCTTTAAATTTTTTATTTATTTATTGAGCTAATTCATAAAATTCTGCTGTAGTCAATGGGAATGTCAGTTCCTGTGACAACCTGACTGCTTTTTTTGGGAGCCTAAATATATTGCCAGTTTTTTATTATCCAGATACGGGAGTTTTGTCCCAGGTACCCAAATGTTCCTCTTGAAGCACTTTGTCAAAGTCATATAGAAAAGAGTTAAGTAGAGAGGAAAAAAAAAAGAAATATTTTATGATTGTCATATTAATGATAAGCATATGTCTGTTAATATTTTATTATGAGAGCGCTGTAGAAAAACCCTGGAGTAAATCAAAAGGATTAATTTGTTTTCTTCTCTCCTTAGCTATAGAAAAAATATCAGGATTGCAAAGCAAGGTAAGTTCTTCAGCGTAGGCCATCAACAATACTGGCTGTACAGCGAGTATACCTTTATGACAAACGATTAACAGCAGCTAATAGATGGAAATGGTATTTACATTTTGGATTAATAGAATAAGTCTGTTTTGCATCAGAATTTCTCAGAAGTAATCTTTTCCTAGGTAACGGTGTAACTATTTGAACTGTGAAAACAGAAATTATTGCAGTGGCAGTAGCATAGAAATGCTTTGTGTTTCAAATCCTGCTAGTAAAATGTCAGAAGGCTTTTTCAGCTAATGCTGGCAGGCAGGTGGACTGCTGGTACGGGGCACACTTGTGGATTGGGATGGGGTAGTACTGATGATGTTCAGGTATGGGTAGTGTTGGTTAATCCTCCTGTTAGCACAGCGTAGGTAACTCCAGCTGACTCGCCTTTTTTCTGCACAGTGGGACACATACCCAGGGAAGCAGCTTTACGGTTGTGCAGTGACTGAGGCTGTGAGAGGACTTGTCAGTACAGACAATTGAATAAATGCCCAGTAATCAGACTGCTCTCACAGGAAACCTCTAGCCCCTTGATTTGCTGCTGATTTGGAAAACTGCTTTATGTCAACATAGGCAAACAGGGGAGATAGCAGATAGCCTGTGTCTGTTTGAAACTGTTGGCAGAGACCTGAAAGCGTTGTAATGTGGATTTTTAACCTCTCCCTTTCCTGCCAAACAGCACTGTCACCTGTGTGGACTTCAAGATATGTGTTGAGTCTGGCAGGCTTGTTCACTGTGTCTGTGTGCGTGTGGTTTGGTACCTGACACAGCTTCTTTGTGTTCATTAGCAACAGGCAGCTGGATTGCCTCTGTTCAGAGGTTTGGGAATGAATTGTAAACTGTTGCCCCCTGCAACTTTCAAACAAAAAACCAAACAAAACAAGATCTTTGCCAAGCCATGGGCAACCAGGGAGAAACTTCTAGCTTGCCAGATTTCTCACACACCTGTCCCTTCAAAGTCAGTATGTCAGATTGCAGAGAAAGGCTTTGCTACTGTTAGTTTTGTTAAACATTAATGCCGGTTTCCTCCCTTTAAGCATACAAAGGGACAGTGGTTTGATAAACGCGCTTGGACCGTATGCCATTTGTTGCTGGACGAGTGAAGCAGGCGGCATTCAGGAAGCACAGAGGCTACAGCAGGGCACGAGGGACTGAGAGCAGAATTCCTTTGTCTCCATTCTGCCTGTTTCCAGAAGGGAAGAGCTTCTGAGTAAGTCTGGGATTGGTAGGCTGAAGTGATCACAGTGATGGATAGCTGTGTGCCTGTCAGAGGCATGAGAGGAGGAAACTAAATAAAGCAGAGGTGAAGAATATGAAGTGCCATAGCACTGAACTTTTTAATGTCCTTTCCTATAAGCAGTTTTGCAGTAGATGGGCTTTCTACAGCAAAGGGCAGGAACCTGATATCAGCATTCCACTTACTAATGACAGCGATAGGAGTAGCTTTAATTTCCAGAGTTTGCAGCTCTGGTATAGGACAAGGGACTTCGTGGGACTAAAACTCATTTTTACAGCTCCTCTCTTCCTCTCCTCCCCCTACCTCTCTTGTTCTCAGACAGAACCTAATTTCTCTGCCTGGCTAAATGCATGTTTGTTGTGTAGTCTGATGAGATTCCATTTTTTCCTCTTTAATTCTTAAAGTTGATTTTTGAGTTATGCAGCTGTATTCATACTTTCCTTCACCAGATCTGCCCCTGGATGACAGTGTGTGTGAGGAATGACACCTTATTTTCTGGCATACTTTGGGTGCATACTTCGGACATACTAAGCTAAATTTTTTTTATTGTACAGAAAGAGTTAGTCCATTAGGGAGAGGCCATACTTATTTATACCTAGGCTGAATATAGCTTACACTGACTGTGATTTTCTAAATGCTGGCCAACTGTTGAGATGGAAACGCAGTGTTAATTGTTGGCATGCTTTTGTGTTTTGTGCTGGTTTTGATGCCTGGTTTCAGTGTTGTTTTTTTTTTAAATATGTTTTCTAAGAAACTTACTTTCTGGGATATGAGACAGCCTGTGTGTTTTTTCCACTGAATAAATAGCAGAAGTCTTATGGGTTTGTGCTTTTCAAGAAAAAAAATCAGTATTGTGGGCCAAACTCTGGGGGGCTCTGAGGGATATAGGTTAGGGTCAGAATCTGGACTTCAATTTGTTGCTTCAGATATTCATTAGTTGAGAGCCCATGCAAGGGGCTGGTTGTTAGTTTTTGTAGTCTTTAGAGAGCAAATATTTTCACAGCTGATGAGCTTATAAACGTTGCTAGTTGCTTTTTCTTGCTGCCTTATACATAGGTGTTGGTATTGCCTCATTTGCTCCATAACAATTTCTTTATCTTGATGCTTTGCCTGATGCTATCTATGTATCTTCCTGTAGGGACATGAGGTTTT
Organism: Strix uralensis; assembly: GCF_047716275.1. NCBI lineage: Eukaryota > Metazoa > Chordata > Aves > Strigiformes > Strigidae > Strix > Strix uralensis. The sequence continues at coordinate 13,668,382 of NC_133986.1, forward strand.
TGTTTGTCCTGAAAGGAAAGGATGGGCGATATAAGAAATGTCTACTTGCTTTTAGTTGCTCTGAGTTAAGTTTAGTTGGCCTAAATTAAGTAAGACTTGCAGTTCCTTATTACTGGGCAGCATTCCGGTTGCACGTCAGTGGTAGCAAAACGTTTTCATCCTCAGGGTTATAATACATGTAAATTCTCTTATAAGGTATGAATAGTAAAAATGTATTGGCCAGCTCCTTATAAAACCTAATAGGCCAACAGAAGAGTGTAAAACTAAATCCAGAGTTTGATAAGAAGCCAAGGTCTTGTGAGAATGAAATGTTTATAAAGGATATATAAATCCCCCAGATATTATCCTGATTCCAAATTTAGACTTGAAATCTCACAGCTCTTATAGGTGTGGTGGTGAAATGTGGTCTGGGAGGATCATTTCAGCTGGGTGAGTAATATACACGTTTACGTTACCCTTGATCACGGTGAAGAAAGTGATGGGGAATGTCTTTCTCTGACCTAACTCTGCTCCTGTTGACAGTTGCGGTCAGTAGAAAGCAGAGAGAAGCCAATGTCTGAATCTTTTGGAAAGTTTCCTTTAGATCGTGTTTTCAATATTGGTGTGTGCAGTGCTCGAGCACTGGCTGATCGCTCTTTTGTCCATGTTCAATGACACTGAATTAGGGCCAGATGTAGCCTTTGGTCAAGTTAAATTTGGCCTCGTCTGGACACTTAGGTAAATAAGTATGATATCAACAAGCATTGCAAGTCATAGCTTGGCTTTTTTTTTTTTCTTTTTCAGTTTATGTGTGTCTGCCAACAGATCGGGGAATAAATAGATCAAAGATTTTTTCAAAGCTGTGTTCAACTAAAAGAAAAAAAAAAATGCAACAACTCTTGGCTGGCAAAGTCTTTCATATGACACTCAGTTGTGGGTATGCCCAATACATTTCCTTATTTTTCTGGCTTGTTTAGCTAAACAAAGTAGAATGAAGCCTACAGTAACCAGTCAGATATAGTAACCTAATTTAATTTTCAGTGCAAATGTTATTTAGACTGAAACTTTGGTTTTCATATGTGCATTTGCATAAGGTCAATGCCTTAAATCTTCCTTATAACAACAAGTTTTGCATCAGTTTGCATCTTTTGTGACTTCTTTTTAGTAACTCTTGATTTGTGCTGACGTAAGCCAGAAGAAAATCAAACCCTGATTCACAGATATTTAAAGAAAGTGAATGAAAATGGACCATCACTGAAACTGAAAGAAAATTCCCTCTTAAATTCAAGCAAAGTATTCAATTTCTTCTTAATCGGTACAAATCTATGCACACTGTAACGTGTACCAAGGGTCATGCTTGTCTGTCATAGCTGGAATTTATTTTGCATTCCATAAGGTCAGAGCTACTAAAGAAAATTATGATGATAAGAGAGGCCGGGGTTGTAAACCTTCAAATTTTTCTTCCTTCAGAGGCAGGATGCAGCCTCCAAAGATGAGACACATAACTCAATTAACATGTACACAGTAGACTCTTAATGTGTATTTTATGTTATTTCACCCATAGTTATGTATGTGATGATATGAGGGCCAGCGGCTCACAATTTACAGGTCAGTATAAGTCATGGCAGGCACTGGCACCTTCTGAAATGCTGTTTGTACCCTTAATCTGTCCTGATTCCAAAACTGTGCTGTAAGTCTGTATTAGCTGTTTCTGCTGAACATACGAAGTATTACATATCACTTGAGCATGTTTTTCTGGTATTTGAGAAAGCAGCAAGTTTCCATGTGTTTCCTTCCCTCTCCCTTGCTTTGGCACCTCCATGAGTCATATTTCACTTATCAGCTGGCTCTTCTATTTTCTGCTTTTCAAGGTGCTGAAAAAAAATCCTGCAGTTGTTCACACACAAGTCATGTGTTGTGAGAGATATTACTAGTGCTCCCTTCTACAAAGTCTGTTATGAATGTTGGACTTGTTCTTTTTAAAAAAAAAAAAAAAGAGTTAGGAAAAGTGTTTTGGCCATCTTCAAGGGTTGCAATGAATGCCAGCTATCAGGGTGCAATCGCATAACTAAGTGACTGGGAAGTTCACAGAGGAAGGTAATACCCTTTATTATGTTGGAAAAATAGTCCAAGTTTTAGGCACAGAGATCTTTGGAGATCCAGGCAGGTGGGAATCCACTCTCCTAAGGGACACAGGAGAGAGGGTGAAACTTATAAAATGAAGCTAAAGATGAAGAACAAGGGTACATTGCTCTTACTGTAAGAATAATACAGTAGCAAACAAAAAGCTGTCAGAGACTGCTTCGTGCATATTATAGAAACGTACAAAAAGTGCTTTTCAGAGGACAAATAAGTTTTCTTAGTGGCATGTAACTTGGAGCGTGCTGATATGCCATTATTTCAGCTTTTTGCTTACAGGGAAGTTTGCAGAGCGTTGAACTGGATTGCTGGAGTTGTCTTGGTGACAGGATGGCACCCAGCTACTGATCAGAGATGAGACCCCTCAGAGGCCTGAGCACTCTTTAGACGAAATCAGAATTACTCTTTCTCTTCCCTTGCCTCTGATAGTCCATATTACTTGTGAACTACCTTCACAATACATGAGCTTCTTGTGCGTGGCAGTCAGAGAGATTTGGGTTGGATAGGCTGTATTCAGACAGCGCTGATGTTGAGGTTGTTCTGGATTCACAGAGATAATGCAGGAGCTTCTATTCTGCTGGGATTTTAAAATTTATATTATTTATTTTATTTTATTGTATTTTATTTTTATTTGATTTTATTTTGATTTGATTTTGCAGTGCAGTAACTCTGCAAGCAGCACAGACACTTTCAGATCTTTTGAATCACTTTGATGTTATCCTGTTGTGACATACTGTATTTTCTCCAGATGTCTCAGGCTTTAAACTTGCTGGATTGTGATATTAGTAGTTGAAATGATGACATAAATTAAGAGTGCCTGTTTCATAGCAGACAGATGGATAATGTTTTTCAGTTTTATAACCTGCTCTTTTAGGATGCTTTCTCACTGTGTTAAATAAACTACTTTACAAAACTAGAAAACTGTAAAAAGCAAATCTCTACAGAAGGACCTCACTGGACATTGGCAGCCCATTGAGGACCAGAGCTAAGCTGGTGGGTCTGGAAGGAAAATGTGGATACTGGCAGGAGACACAAAGAACAGATTTTGTATTTATTCTGAAAGCAGCTTCACTGAGTGGATGAGATTGAGGATGGTTGTTAAAGATGGGGTAGAGTCCTGAATTCCCATTCTCTTTCTGTCCCTATTAGATATTTATTCTTAGGTCTACTAGATGATGTTTTGTGTGGCCTTGAAGTTGATTTATACGTAAAGCAGGAAAACCAGGCTCGAGTTGTATTCTGGATTAGTGTGCAGTCAGGACTCATGACTTTTTGGCTTCCAGTTCAGTTCTTTTCCCTTTGGGTATAGAGTATTTCAGTAAAGTATACAGTGACCTCGTAAGGTTTTCTGACTTGTCAGAGCAGAAGAGGGATGAACCTATTTACAACAACTTTTCCAAACTAGAATTCCAGACTTGGAGGTCACCAAACACAGAATGGCCTCAGATATGTGAAAACCTAAACATCACAATTTATACAGATAATTTTTAACCTTTCCCAAATTGTATGAATGTAAGTGTAGAAAACACACAAAGCTCTGGCAGAATGAGTTCCACAGAGTTTATTGTGTTGAGATTCCAGGGCAGATAAACAAGCATGTTGAAAAATCACCTGTGCTTTGAAAAAGCGAAGTTGAGAGCTTTCATGTGTGCTGGGAGTTTGAACAGTCATGTTTAGACATGCTGCTAAAGAGTAAGTTTCAGGGACTGGCAGTTCTTAAATAGACAAATAAGAGCTTGTGCATTCTGCCTGATTTAAGAAAATGCTGTCATTTGCTGTGTTGCCACTCTCCAACAAACCTCCCAAGATCTTAAGAAAGCAGGTGAGAATTAAACATGCTTGAACCATTTCCAGAACATAATAAAAAAAAGTAACAGTGGAGATATAACAGTGGAAATATCTATTGCATAAATTATTATTCAGAACATGTTATGGGAAAAGAGTAACTGTGAGGGAGGCTTCCATTTTTCAACTTTAAATCATACTACTTTTTTGAGGAGAAAATGAGAGAGGGTCTTACAGAACCAGTGCACTGTACTTCAGTGGAAGAGAGTGGTGCGCTCTGATGTTTCAGTTCTTTCTTTTAATTGTTTTTCATGTGCAGTCAGCTTCTGTTCACAGACTAGTCAATCTTCTGTGCTTTGGGTAGTTATTTGTATCTGAATAGAGGGGGTGAAAAAGGTCTAAACATGGCATTGTTTAAAAACCATCCTGCACTTGCGTTGTAACAGAGCAGAAGACTGCCATAAACCTAGAGCGGCAGGCGATCTAGCCCTCTCTGTCTAGATAATTTCACAATTTCCTGTTATCTTCTTCACCCTTAGAAATTTCTTGGCAAAGGCACGTATCTAGTGCACACGGATTGATCACATTTTATTTTACAGTCATTTGTCATTGTCAGATTTTCTTGCTGTCTTGCTTTGCAGATCCAGTCTAATTCAAGTATTTAAGATCTGACTCATCAGCTTTATTTGCCCTTTTTTTTTTGTACACTTGTAGAGCGTAGTTGCCACTTCGCGTAATTTACTTTGGCAGAAAGACTCCTGAATCTCACTGGTGTAAATCAGACATTTTGCTTCTAAGCCATAAAACCACAGTTCAACTGCAGTCAGCTGAGTTTTTTGTGTACTTCTCTTTATGAAATGACTGCAAAGACCCAGAGGTCTAGAGGGGTTTTATACGTAGGAATTCACCACAGCACTCTCGTGCATGCATACCACGATTGTTATCATTAACTCAGTACTTCTTGGGAGCACAGAAACTAGAGCTTTTAAAAACGGCACACAGAGCTTGATCTTTTTTTTTGTTTGTTTCACAGTCCTAGTGGCCTGTCATTTTGGTAACTAGTTCTGACATGGTCTCAATTTTCATTTAAATGGAAAGTATCAAAATTCCTTGGGGAAAAAAAATTCAGAAGTACAAACAAAAATAATTGGAGTTTCTATTTTTGTTCTATCTTTAAACATTTTGTGATATTCATCCACTTTGATTTTATTGCCTTGTTCTCTAAATGGTGGGACTTTTCCATGACTAGCACATGTTCATGACAGTAAGCCTATTTCAAACAGTTTTATAATGCAAATTCACTTTTCAGTTTGGAAAGTATTTTCTATCTTGTTTTTGTCACTATCTCAAAGTCAACAATAAAGGGAGGCGATTATCTGGAATGCAAAGTTTTGGGAATTTTGAGCCATACTCCTGGTGAGAGCTCAAAAATCATAAAGGGTCTGGTGAAAGAGGGGTTGCTCTGTTGCTGCTTAGATCACTTTCCTTTCCAAGTGAGAGACAAGATGCAACAAGTTGTACTACTTGCTTCATTACCAAGTTGAATCAGCTCAAAAACCACCTTACTACTATGTGCCCAGCACTGAGTGTGAAAAGTTCACCTCCTTTACTCACCATAAGCTCTTATTTAGATTTAAGATAGTTAAATATCATCTGTAGGTATCTACCTGAGTTATGTAGAAAATTACAATATTGTGTGCTATGCCAGAGTGCAGAAGATGCACTCTGAGTGCTTTGCAGTGATCAGTTACTGCCTTTCTGTCCCCACTGGTGAGGACACAGTTAGTGGTGAGGAAAGGAAATGGCACAGTGTCACAAACAAATTATGCTGAATCTTTGCTTCTCTGTCCAGTGGTTTGTTTCATAACTCATCTCAAAATGCACCCAAACCACTAACTGGTAGCATTTGGTAGCTAAAAGTGGACTTCTCATAGCTCTTTGGAGGAAAGCATAGAGGAAATTATTCCTAGTTCTTGTCCAGACAGAGGAAGAGGGAATTTCTTGGGAAGTGTCCCTCAACATTGCTTCATTCAAAGTCGTTAAGGTTTTTTGGCCTCCTTTGAATTACTCTGCTTTTTTGCACCTGAAGAGGCACAGCTGGAAGCTTGCTGTACTGCAGTAGTGTGTTCAGTTTTCATTTGTGCAAAAGTATTGATTCGTGCCAACAGCTTTCACAAGCATGTGTCCGACAGGCAGAAGAATGCTTTTCTTGGTTGGTTTGCTGGGTGATTACCTGGCAGCAGTGCCATTAGGGTGGTGTGAAACTGTGCTAGTTACAAGGAGCTGTTGGTACTGAACCTTTTCAAAAGTGCCTTTTTCTTTGTCCAGGTCACAGAAGTAATGACACAGAAACACTGGTTCTAATTTGAGCTTCTGTTGCGCTCTACACATTTTCTCTCCTCTGTCTGCTATGTCATATCAAGTGGAAGTTCAATGGAAATGGGTACCATGGCAGGCCATTACATCCTTTCTAGGTAGTGGTGCATCAAAATGTGCATGGTACACTTGGTTCCAGTGAACAGGTGAGCAGGGTGTGCTTTCCTCTCACTTTGCCTTGCTCTGGGAAGGACTGATCTCAGTATTCGCACTCACAGTGGCTGGCACAAAGTAGGAGCTGCTCCTTACACAAGGGACCTTTCTGTGCTCCTGAACCACTCTGTTACCGTCTGATTGTACAAGGCTCTGCTTTCAGATGCACATTGTCCTGCCTCTTGCTCAGTTAAAAACATGCATTCTCATTTTTGTTTCTGCATCCTGAATTATGGGTCTGGTCAGGTCTGAACCCATAATAAAATTCATTTTTAGTCTGAATACAAAAATGCAAGTACAGCTTTTTAATGTGGTGAGAAGTTATACTTGCATGGGAAAAAATACCCTTTTGAAAACCTAAGAATCCAATAAGTTATATCTTGTTCTCCAGGTTTCTTATTTCACTTGCCTTTCAACTATTTGGAGGCTCATCTAGGCACACAATAAAATCCCCAGGATTTAGGGGGTTTTCAAAATTCAGTTATAAAGACAATTTCAGTTTTTCATCCTGAAGTCTGAACACATCGATTTTGTTTGCTCAGTAGCCAAAAAGACTAACAAGATACCAGAAAGGTGTGGGCTTTACCATTCTTTCTGATGGAGTGTTAACAATAGATCTCTGAATTAGTGCTTCAAATGATCATTTTTGTGCAATCTTTTGCTTGAGAGAGGTTCTTTATTTAAAGAAATGAAGATTGTCATTAATCATAAAATGTTATTAATTTGTAGTGTTGTATGAATAATTTGAAAGTTGGTAGCTGAGGATTTCTTAGTATTCTCTCACAAATTTCCAGAGGATTTTGTAGTTACATCCTCAATTACCTGAAATCAGGGCAGCTTTAGTGTCCATATTAAAAATGAGTTTTGCTGCTCTTGCAAGGAGAAATTTCTGTTGCTTGTGTTTCAGATCTCTTTAAATGTTGGCTAAAGCAACAAGAAGCTTCTAGCCTTGTGTGGCAGGCCAAATCTGCTCAACACATGAACTAACGTGCTTATGGTCACAACTGATTCTGACATTATTGTTACTCGGGAACAGGTTACGTTCTGAGAAAAATCAGGGATAAGCAGAAAGCCTAAATAAAATACTAAGAAAGCAATATTTTCCTAGCAGAAGGGGCGAGAAAGTCCTGAGGAATAAAACCAGCGCTGTGTGACTTTGCGTGAGCTTGCCAAACATCAGTGTTCCTGTGAAATGACTGGAGCTCACCAACGGGAGCCTGGAAAGACCCAGTACCTTTTTGTCAACATGTTTCTTGCTCTTTTTTCAGTAAATGGGCTCCCAAGCATGAGCATGTTGAAGTGGGAAATTCCCTGGGTCAGCGAGCCAAAATCTTGTTTTATTATTCTGTAAGTGTTGGTTTAAGCAGGGCAGACGGGATTTGCAGAACTGAAAGATTGCTGAGCAGCTTCTGCCAACTTGTCTTTCCTCAGCACAGGATGATCTGTGGAGTCACTCCGGATGCTTCAGGAGAGCTAAAACAGTGCTGTGAAGTCTGAGCTGCTTACCTCAGAGGTCAGAGCAGGGCAGTGAGAGTTAGGAGTCCTGTAACTCTTTCAAGGCAAATCACTTAACCACCCTCATCGCCTTTAATCCCTGGTCTGAAATGCAACTTAATACTGTTATTAACATTTATAAAAAGTGTGTGGATCATGGATGAAAACTCTTCAATAAATTCACATTCTTATTATCCACTGTACTCTGATTTGCAAAAGACTTATAAAGCCAGCTCTTTGGCCACCATTCTGGCTGCCTTCTGTTGTTGAAAGCTATCTTATGAAGTTGTGGGAGTTGTCTGCACTCATTTCTCCTCTTCTGGAGTTGATGTTTGGCAGTGGAAGAAGGCAGGAGCTGTGCTTCTGCTCAACTGGATCAAAGGCCAGGCTCACTGCTTTTGGTACTGATTTTCTACTGCCCACTTTCAGAGTCATCTCCAGGAATTAAATTCTCCCTCTTCTACACACAGCCAAGTGCTAGCACCTACGTTCTGCAGTTAGGAGAAGATCTGTGTCTTGTCCAAAATTACAGACTTTCTGACCTTTGGGTCAGCTACAGGGTGAGGGCTCAGGCATTTATGGCACCAAGAACCAGCCCTTCTCCATCACCATAGGTTTTTAGTACAAGTCAGTCTTGCTAGAGGCTTCACAAACAGGGCAGGTACTCATTTTCTTCATAGACTCATAAAATGGTTTGGGTTAGAAGGGACTTTAAAGATCACCTAGTTCCAACCCCCCTGCCCTGGGCAGGGACACCTTCCTCTAGCCCAGGTTGCCCAAAGCCCTGTCCAACCTGGCCTTGAACCCTTCCAGGGTGGGGCCAGCCACAGCTTCTCTGGGCAACCTGTGCCAGGACCTCACCACCCTCACAGGGAAGAATTTCTTCCTTACATCTGATCTAAACCTACCCTCTTTCAGTTTAAAACCATCACCCCTCATCCTGTCCTTACATTCCCTGATACAGAGTCCCTCTCCAGCTTTCCTGTAGCCCCTTTAAGTACTGGCAGGTCGCTGTAAGGTCTCCCTAGAGCCTTCTCTTCTCCAAGCTGAACAGTCTCAACTCTCTCAGCCTGTCCTCACAGGGGAGGTGCTCCAGCCACCTGATCATTTTTGTGGCCTTCTCTGGACCCCCTCAAGCAGGTCCGTGTCCTTCTTATGCTGGGGGTCCCAGAGCTGGACACAGCACTGCAGGTGGGGTCTCATGAGAGTGGAGGGGCAGAATCACCTGCCTTGACCTGCTGGCCACACTTCTCTTGATGCAGCCCAGGATATGGTTGGCTTTCTGGGCTGCAAGTACACATTGCTGGCTTGTATTCAGTTCATCTTTTCATGTTTTGTTTTTTGATGAGTAGGGTGCAAATTAGCTCAAAGCAATGTGGCAAATGAATTCTGTTCTCGGTGCAGATGAAATAGCTCCTTGTGATCCACAGATGTTCACTGGAACTGGTAAAAGGAGATGCCTGTTGACAACCAGCCTTTATTAGAGAAAACAATATGAATACATACATTGATCCATGGAAATCATGTATTTATTTGAGAGTGGGTCTGGAGAATTACAGGTTTTGTAAATTTAAAGTTTTTTCTATCTTTGGGTGATAAAAAAAGAAACTGGAGAGAAGGACTGAATCAGAATTTGGAGATAATTTGTATCTAGAGTTCAAACTCTTACAGAGTGTGACTGATACTATCAGTTTTCTCCTACTGCGGGTGATTCTGCTGATTTCTCTGGGAACAACTCACAACAGCAAAGCTAAGCATGGTCTAGAGGGCTTGAAACCACCTCTCGAATGCTGTCTGCTTCCCTCACTGTGCAGCAATGAGTCCCCCGAGGAAGGTAGTTTCAGGGTCTGTGACCTGTTTACAAGACATTGTGGGCTGCTTGGCAGGTGATTTGCCTTTGAGACTGCAGTTCACTGCTGACTTGCCAGTTGGTTTGAGAGCTGCACACATAAGGCTGTGTTTTGGAAGAATATCCTTATCAGATAGGCAATGGGAGCAAGTTATTTCAATGTGTTTTGTGAAATGCTGATGTTCTCAAAGAAATGTCATTGCCCAGAAAGAAGGTGCTCTTCAAGTGAACTTGTTAAGAAATCTAAACCTGATTCCATAATCTTTATTTATGCTGTTTAAACATAATATTTTGAAGGTGTGTGTTAATGATGTGCTTTGTAAGGTGCTGCATGTACCATTGTGTATGTAGAAAACTTCAATAAAAACATTTTGCTTTACAATCTTTGTATGGACGATTGCAAGTTATTTAATTATTCGTCTCTGTCCAATAATACTAGTTTTAAAGCCATGTGGAACTATTGTGCCTTCAAGAGAATAATCTTCTAATGGAAGTAGGTTTCTTGGGGAAGGACTATTTTATTATCTACTGATCAACTTTTGGACTACTCTTTTTTTCATTCTGTTACTTGCCACTGTCCTTTAGAGAACACATGCCTGAAGCCATACAAAGCTTGCTTTCTTTTTCTTGTTGAATTAGTCCTATAGCTTCTATCCAGATTACTTAGTTTTACAGTATAATGCGATGTAAAACAGAATCTTTTTCTTAACTATGGTATCCTAAGTATTTAATAGCATACAGCTCCAGAGGGCCTGTTGCTTTGCAACCCTAATCTTGCACAGTGGAAGTGGGTGAGAGTTTTGCAACTGAATTCAGGGGTTTCAAGATAGAGCCTTAAGTGCAGTTACCTTATGAATGGCTCATATCTCTAAGAAGAAACATTGTGCAACTTCTGCAGGTTATGCAAATCATGCTTCTCCCCTTTTCCTCCTCTCCTGATGAGTCAACAAACCTTTTCCTGACAGTGAAAGCAACTGAAAAGATGTTTCGTATGAGTGTAAGGAGTTGAGGGACTATGCCTATGGTATTTTCTATATAGTGAGTCAAAGGCAGAGAGAGGATTGTCAGCATGTCCTTCACCTTTGCTGTCCCATTATTGACTGTACCCCAGTCATTTTGTATTTTATTCTTGCTATTGTCAATACAGATTGTAATTTAGAATCTAATAAATAAGTTTTACCATGGTAAAGCATTCTGCATGGCCTCTTTGCTGAATCAGTCCCTATCCCCTCACTGAAGTCTTTATATGTAAAATACACTTCCACCGGGTCATACTTGTTTCATTGAGAGAAATGTCAGTGCAGCTCTGGAGCAGGCCTGAGTGACATACAGGGATTAGGAGAACATGATCTCAAGTCTAAGCTAAAGGAGTGTTAAGAACAATATAAAACTTATGACTTTGTGGTATTAAACTGAAGAAATGAAGACAGGACAGACAGGAATTGTGAAGAATCAGGGCACCCCACCAAGTCTGAGGAGGCCGATTTAGGTTGCATCTTCAGGCACGGTAAAGGTATGTAGGCCAAGATAATTCTACGTAATTCACTACAAACTCTATGCTGCAACAACCAGCCAAAACCACTCCTCACCTGTCACCTGCTTTTGATCTTCTGAAATCTCTTATGACACCTGCCTGAAGCAGTATAGAATAGCAGGAAATTTAACTTCTAGGATGAAGAGAGTATATTCTGACATGCATCCCTTCTGTCCTCAAATGAGGAAGCTTTAAGCAGTTGTTGGTGAAGTATTTGCCACTGTCTTTGGCCTGAGATCTCTCTTTTCCTATAGGCGGGTTTATTTTTCAAAATGATGAAGAAACAGAAGTCACCAAGAAGTACAACTTCTGTGCCAAAAAGGCTTGATTATCACAGGACTCTAAAAAGACGTAAGATCCCTTCTGTGATAATTTGATCAGTGTCCTTTTCTGACCAGAACTTCCCTCTTTTGTGATACTTCTGAGCTTTGCTTGTAAAGTATCCACTATAGGAAACCAAAATGAAATCTAATAATTTGGTTTGGGGATGTGTTTGAAGGAGAAGAAAATATCTCCTGTGCAAAGCAAATTTTTCAGAAATTGCCCCAGTGCTCTAGACTTTCAGATTAATGCCCAGAACTTGGCACCTGTGCCTGTAGGTGTTGGCTGACTGTTGGGGAGAAAACCCATAGCATCAGGGATCTTCTGAATCTTTTCTCCCTTTGCTATAGAAGAGACATTTGCTCCCATGATTCTTTCGGTCAAATAGGTCTTTCATTTGGATTTTGTGTGTACAGGAAAGTTTATAAAAAACCAACTTGTCCACAGTCTTCATAGAACAGAACTTAACTGCTTATGCAAGGCACTACTTTTGGGTCTTTCCTCCTCTTTCAGTACTGTTTGGAACAGAAAGGTTGCTAAGGGCAAAATGTTAAAGGAGTCATGATTATTTCTGCTATGGTTTGTTTGTATGTACGTATTGTGGCAGAGCAGTAAACCCCCTTTTTTTGACATGGTTTTGAGAGCTGAGACAGCTGATTAATGTGTTGTTTAATTTCCTATTGTCTTTCTGTTCTTAAAAGTCTTTACAACAATGTACAAACCCCCAGTAACAATGGCTGATCTTGCAAACCATGGCAAAAATTTGTTCTGAGGGTTTTTTCCAGGGTAACACTGAGACCTTTCTGTATAGTTTATATTCTTCAACACGTAGTGTGGACAGGTTAATATGTTTTTTCAGTCTGTGATACTCTTTCAATAAGAAGTTATTTCTGTTATTTTTGATAAGGAGAATTTAATCTGTTGGCCACAACATCAGACCAAAGACAAAACAGGCCTTCCTTTTGCTGTTTTATTTAGTTTACTGTATGCATCAGTGGTTTGAAATGCTGTGGCTAAAATACTGCAGCACCTGAGCACGGAGGTATTTTGCTTCAGATGTTATGAATTAAAACCTGACATCTTTTTAAATTGGTTTCCTCACTGCAACCAGTGAGTAAACTGTCCTCCTTGCTGGTCAGACTTTCCCATTTTTATTGCAGGGGGAATCTTCTCCCTGACAGTACCCTTTTTCTGCAGAGGGACTCCTTAATTTGGGAGGTCAGGGCGCTGTTCTGCTGGAGGTGGTAAATGCATTCAAGGCAATGGTTCACTGAGTGTCTCTGCTGCCTTTAAACTCAGGAAACTTGGAAAAGCTGGGAGTCAACAGAGGTGAGAAAACTGGCTTTGGAGGTGCTGAATGCTCTGCTCTTCATCAGCTCATCACTGACATCAGTTAATTGCTGCCCCCTGCCCCCGACTCTGTGGCTGAATGGTATTTGGTGTCTTAGTGATGCATTGGGGTAGTTTTGCAGCATGCAGACATCCTCTGCTTTACCTGCAGCCAGAAGATGTTTGGCAAATAACTCTAGTTTCCCCAAGGACTTGATTTTCTATTTCTTTCTGCTTCTAGGTGTCAGTCAGTCTCTCCACCGCCTCTTTTGTCCCCCCGAAGAAGCCCAGCCTACCCCCTCAGCGATAGTGAGGACTCTTGTCGCTCTGCTCGACTCACCAAAGTCTCCAGCTCCAGACTACGCCTCAAGGACTGGAGCAGCCGCACATCTACGCTGCGAAGCACCTCCACGAGCCCGTCGGACACTGACTCCCCGAGCCACCCTCTAAAAGCCATTAGTGTGGGTGCTTTGGATAAAAGGCTGTCTGTATTCAAGGCTGAGGACCAAAAGGAGAGTCCAAAGGAGGCTCAAGATGGGGACACAATAGGGAGCCATCCACTCGCCCGGAGCACGTTGTCCTTGGGCACTGCCACCAACTTGAGGAACCTCTCCCTCAGCCGGGCGAGTGTCCGCTCCCAGGCGCTGGACATCAGGCAGAAGATCACAGAATGGGAGTGCCGCCGGGAGCCGTCCCCCAGGATGAGCATGTGTGTGGACAAGAGGGATGCTGGGGAGAGGTCGGGCAGTGAGAGCTGCCCCAGTGTGCTGACCTCTCCCTGCAGCGAGAAGACGTTCGATTTCAAAGGGCTCAGAAGAATGAGCCGAACGTTTTCTGAGTGCTCTTACCCGGAAACGGAGGAGGAGGAACTGCAGGACAGGGATTCCTGCCATCGGTTCGAAAAGAGACCGGGCAGGAGCGAGCCTCCTTCTGCTGCATTCTTCAAGGGCCATGTGAGGAAGGAGTCCTCTGCTGTGCTCAACAGAATACAGAAGATCGAGCAGGCACTGAAAGAGCAGCCCGGCAGAGGCCTCCCCCAGTTGCCAAGTAGCTGTTACAGTGTTGACAAAGGGAGAAAAAAGTCTGTGACTCTGAGTACTGTGGAGGGACTGAGTGAAACCCTAACTGATAGCAAAGGAGGGAGTGTTATTTTGGGGAGTGAACCAGAAACACCTACTGAGGCTGAGAAAAGCAGTAAGACAAAACAGGGGGTTACTGCAAACTCGGCTGACCCTAAACTGCTGCTCGAAAGCCCAGCTAACACCGCGGTGAATCCTGTCCCCAAGCCCAAACGCACCTTTGAATATGAAGCAGACAAAAGCCACAAAAGTAAACCAAGCAATGGCCTACCTCCATCTCCTACACCTGCTGCTCCTCCTCCCCTCCCGTCCACCCCTGCACCCCCTGTGACCAGAAGGCAGAAGAAAGACTCACGCTTTCACAGAAAATCCCAGAATAGGTAAAATTCAAGGAAATGTCTTGTACTCGATCTTCAAATAAATAAATGTGCTGTATTTTTTAAGTAACAATATTTTAAATTCTTCCTCTAATGCAATGTTTTTGAACTGAGAAATGCTAGGAATAGCGTGCAAGACAATTATTTTTTCTGCTGGACTGCACTGATTAGGTACACTGGTACAATACCTTTACATGGCTACAGTTTTGGAGTTCTCCAGCCTGCATTCCTCAATCCCTGGAAAAGACTCTAGGTCGTGTGTGCTAAAGGTTATCTTCCTCATTTTGGCATATAAGCCCTTACTTGAGATGATTAATGGAGCATAATTTCCTTATCCTCTTGTAGCGGGACCATAGTTGATCTGTCATAGTTCTGTCTGCCTGTTCACTGCAAAACATACCTGCAGAGGGTTTGTGTTTCCAAAGCTTGTTATCACAGCAGTTGTGTCAGTTTTATGCAATGTTGGTGATTTAATTTAATTTAGTGCTTAGAAATGTTGTCCTAAGTTACTCTCAATAGCTGTAGAGGATTAATGCTGAGAAAACTGTGTTTTAGTACAGAAGGGCCTTTATATCCTTCCTGAGTTAGTAATGAGCAGAGTATATGGCTACGTTTCCACAGCAGTCTGTGAGCTTGACTTGTTTTAATTACATGATTCCTCTTGAGTTTTGGAAATGGTAAAACTCATTCAGCTCACCACTTAAAAAATTGTAGGCGTAGTTGTTGATAAGCATTCAAAAGTTCACCTACCTGTGCATGTGTAAGATACACACCATGCTCTTGTTATTTAGTGATGAGCTTTGCAAGTAACTGCTAACTGGCATCTCAAATGTGCGCTAACAATTCAGTGTCTGGTGCTTGTTGTTGGCTCAATTAATTAAATGTTTATGTCAGCACAACCTGACCTGTATGCTGAGGCAGAAAAAGGAGAAGAGGAGCCTTCAGATGCTGTTCTTTACTTTCAAGGGGCACCTGCTTCTGAAAGGGATCAAACAGCTCTGCTGATGTGCGTTGTTTCTCTGAGAAAGGCAGCGTGGGGGGGAGGAATGTGGAAAGCCCAGCTCTGATTAGCAGTGCTTATCTTTGAGTTCTGGCAATAATCTCAGTTAGAGGAAGTAAATCTAGTTTTTAACAAGAATTTGTGAAATAAAGTTGACCTCGTTTTGTTCAGCACAGCATTTCCAATGTACAGAAGACAAACAACAATTTTTAAATGTTCTGCTGTAAATGATAGCCTTTATTGGAAAATGAAGGGGCAAGTGATAAAATGGTCTGTGGTGGGTGGCGGAGAGGAATGAGTAACAGGAGATAATTATTGCACCAAATCACCATGTGACCTATAGCTAAGTGATCCAAGCCAGTCTCCAAGTACACACTCACTGAGTTTGAGACCATACGAGTCATCTAAGAACCACAGTATTTTGTAACAATGAGTTTGTAAAATGAAGTTTTGAAGCTTCCTTGAAGAAGAGGTACGATTCATGCTTGCACCCACTGTTCTGCAGGTTCAGTCTCCTGTCATAGCACAGTTAGACAACAGCACGGTTCAGCAATGGAGCCTCAGTCCTGGGTGGGGCTAGTAGGTATGAGACCAAAACAAAAGCAATATTTATCAATTTAAGTTGTGATTAGTGGAGTACAAATTGTAGGATTTACAGTGTTATCATTGTACCTGATGATTCTTGCACATCAGTCTGACATTGTACAGTGTAGATTTCCATTTATTTGTAACAGCTTTACCCTACTGCAGTTTAGTGATTTCTCTGGATTTACCTCTGATTAATGATCTAAGTAGTTTAAATCAAGCTCCCAAAATCACAGTTTGCCCTCTGATTTCAAGGCTGGGTGGAAATGCTTTACAAAATCTTAATTGTCTTTGCTACTGTCCTTCCTTTAGTTACAGTAAGGAGAATTCCAGCATTTACAAAGAGCTTGAGACAATACAAATAATCTAAGAATTATAGTATTTTTTTAATATTAGTTATTGAAATCTCAGTCTCTAAACTGTTCTCTTTTTGAGAACAGACATAATTCATTATGTCTACAGCTTGTAGCTGTGTGTCTCAGATTGAACATACATGTGGTTTGCACGCACTAGAATGTCATGAGAATGGACTGTGGATATTTATTCTTCTAATATTTTGGTTAAGAATGCTGGTTTTCTTTGTGGTGGCTAATGCAACATTATAGTAAAATGGAGGAAGTCTCTGACATTTGCCTGCTAGCGTAGAGCTGGTCTGTGTTGAGAGGACCTGGTGCCAACAGTAGCTTTTACATTTCAGATTGGTGTGAGCTGGATGTTTCCTAGTGGTTGGAGATCCTCTGGCCCAGACATGGCATGGGAGAGGAGTGCTGCAGGATAGGCTTGGGACACATGGACAACAGCTGAGTGCTGGTCCACAAAACCATCACGTGCTCCTATGCAGTGTCACTGCATTGTAGTGTTGCCTTGAAATCTGTAAGAGTTGGATATTTAACTGCTTTAGAAAGTCTCATTTCATACACAGTGAGTGTCTTCAGTGCATAAGCATCTTTTATAACTGCGAGTAGGTGTGGAGGAGATGTCTGGATATGAAACGTACAGCTTGTTTCTGCCATGATCCTGATGTACATACATGGACCTGGATATTCTTAAGATTAGAGAAAGGAGAGAGAGGGGGCTTCTAAGCCTGCCCCAGACCCATAAGTCTGCTCCAGCAGGAAATGCCCTTGTCAAATGCAGTGTCTGTCCGATAGCCACTGTATTGCCTGTACAGATACTCCTGAGCCAATTAACAGGCTGAAGTATGTCTCATGAGACTCTGCCACGGCTGTATGGATGTGCTATCAACGTATGGTTCACTCCAACTGGGGAGAAGAGGAAAGGGGGTTGATGGCAGGATGATTTACTGTTAATCTAGTTTGGGTATTAATGAGTGAAGTGTGGGCATCAGCACAGTCTCCGCAAGCCTTACAGCACCCTGGGATTTACTCTCCAACCTGAGACCATTTTTCATACCATTTCATCCTCAGCAGTCAATCAGTCAGATGAATGCTAGCCCCTGGACAGCTGACAGTGCAAACCATGCACCCCCCAACTTTGGTTTAGATATTGCCTCAGAGAACAAGTGCTGGGCAAACTAGAGAATCGGGAAGGCTTGGTCTCCTCTTCCCCTAGAGCTGCTCAGCAGCACTGGGGCAGGTGTGGTTGAGAGGTGGTGAATTGCCCCTCCTTTGAGTACCTGGGGGGGAGACAATTGTATGGGTTCATCTGACCCAGTGGCCCCTCACCTTCCTGCCAGAAAGCCTGAATTTTCAGGCCCCTAGCTATCAGCCTGGGTTGCTCGTCCACCCCAGAGAGCCTTAATTTCCTCAATGCTTTGTCCTTTGCTGCCAGTGCTTGACACAGAGTATGCAAGGAAAATGGGTGACTTTCACACAAGTCTGCCTTTGGCATTTGTGCACTGACCTTTATGCAGGAACATGTCTGAAGGTTCAAGACATGTGAATGTTTTCAAACTAAGGGCTACGTCTCCCAGAGCAACCGGTGGAGGAATGCTTTTCAAAGAAATGTCTGTTTTGAGGAGAGA
Organism: Strix uralensis; assembly: GCF_047716275.1. Lineage (NCBI taxonomy): Eukaryota > Metazoa > Chordata > Aves > Strigiformes > Strigidae > Strix > Strix uralensis. The sequence continues at coordinate 13,686,366 of NC_133986.1, forward strand.
GGGCCACATGTTTCTGGGACTTCTGGCAAAAGCAAAGCAATTTTTAATCTGAGGACTGTGCTTCTAACTTGCTCTGTAACGTTTGAAAAATATCACATACTTTCTTTGTATTTTCTCCCTGTCCGCATAATGGGGACAACAATACTTCCAACCTCATAAACGTGTCACAGATTGCTATACTAAAGACTGCTGTGAGCACAGGACTTGAGGTCCTCTAAAAGTTAGTCCTTAAAGCATAATGTATGATTTTTTTGTTGTTGGTCATTTTATATATAATTTTAGCAGACAAATACTCATCTAAATATTTGAGTCATTTTGCATTCTAGTTACTAATTACTTATTTTTTAAAACTTTAGAAAATCCTTTGAGTTTGAGGATGCGTCAAGTCTGCAATCCCTGTACCCTCCTTCCCCAACTGAAAATGGGACTGAGAGCCAGCATAAATTTGGATCCAAGAGCACTTTAGAAGAAAATGCCTATGAAGACATTGTAGGTAAGAACCTGTTGCAGTACATGGGCTCACAGCAGGATGTTGAGCAGTTGTGGTCAGACTGTGTACTGTTGGAACACATGCCCCTGTGCAAGAATGTTCAGTGCTGTCAGTAAAGAGAGATTAGATGGAGGATAAATGGGTTTGATGCATCGGTGCGAACATAACTCTCAGTCTGCATGCAGGAGGTCTTGATTCCTTCAGACTTCATTGGGGTGGTATTGGAAACAGACTGTTTGGTCAGCTTTTTGCCATGCTTTTCAAGAACCAAATCGTTCTTTTTATCAAGACCTTGGCTTGAAGCCTTCAGTGGTGTAAAAATGTAAGAACTGAACTTGAGATAGTGTTTACAGAACTATCCAATAGAAGGATTAACCTCACAGGCCCTGTGTGGTCAGCCTGAGCTTTTCAGGACTCCTGTGTGGACTGCCCCAAAGCAGTTGTTCGTAGTGCTGTTCCTGGTCTCCCCTAAGTCCCAGTTGCTGGTTAAAGAAAAATTAATTTCCTTTAGCTATACAGCCATCAGGAATGCGCAACAAAAACACTGTTTTGATTAAGCTTCACAAGAAAAACATGTTTCTTTTGGTCTTAGAAGGAAATGTATGGCCTATGCATACATTCTTTTAACATCAAAAAAATTGTTATAATTACCGAAAATTGGGCAGCCCTTCAGAGCACAGATTTTCCACACAAGTGATGAATATCTGCATTGTTTTTAACTCTTTCAGTGTTGTATTATTACAACAGATACAAAGGGTACTTCATTTTACTTTGGACAATGAATCTTTATCTACTGAAAACTGGAGGGCTACCAAGATAGTCAGGGGCCCTAGAGCACATGTTCTCTGAAGAGACACTGACAAGCTGGGCTTGTTTAGTCTAGTAAAAAGGAGGACCAGAGGCACTCTAATACTGCTTACAAATGTTTGAAGGGCAAACAAAGACAATGGAACAAAACTCTTCTTGGTCATATCTGTTGATACAGCAAGGAACAGTGACCACAAATTGCAGCTTGGGGCTCTTTGTCCTTATACCCAAATTCTGTCTCTGGCTTGTCAGCCTCAGTGAAATCAGGAATTTACTCTTTCCATTTTCAGCTGTATTCTCCCTCTATGTAATTCAAAAATATGCTTTCAGAACACAAAAAAATGCTGCTGTTCCGTGTCTGTTAATAAAAATGAGAGTTTATGTACATACTAAAAAGTTTTTTTCTGTGGAAAGCGACCTTATGTAGTCATCAGCCTTCTCCATCAACAGTCAGACCATGGTGCAATTCACACTTGAAAATGTATTGTGCATTAATGACAGTGCTCATCTTTGCTCAGGACCTGTCAACATGCTGCCAGATGTTAGGTGATAATGCTTCTTTTCCTTGCTTTGGCTTGTTAAATATCAAAATAAAATGTGCAAGACTGGTAAGAATCTTTCTTCAGATAAGAAGAAATCTTGGATTCAGTAAAACAAAGTCATAATGGACTCTTCCAACTCATGGGAACTATAAGCCAGCTCCCTGCAGATTATAATTTGGGTATTTTGGCAGAGCAGTGGGAAGAAAATGCAAAATTTCAGATCTGTGGACAAACACAGAACTTCATTGTTTTGTACTGCTTTTTAACAGCCACTTTCGAAGTACTTCATTCAATTCAGGCAGTGCAGGGGGAATACCAAATCAGTATAATTCTTATAAACTGTCAAGAGTGATTAAAGACAAGCCAAAGTAGTTTGATCTCCAGCTTTAAAGAAACTATCGTAGTTTTGTGTATCACATCTGCATAATTTATACCAGTAGTGCTAGATTCCAGTCTCTAAGTAGCACTTTTGTACTCATGCAAACCAGGTGTCTGTAACAGTGAGTTTATTTTACAGATTTACATCTGCTTCAAAGCTATAAAGGACTCTGTCACTGCTGCTTTGGGTTTTCTTTGCAAACAGTTGCCCTAGAGGTGATGGTGGGGTTTTTATATATACCTGGTTGAATCTCCTAATAACTTGTAGGTATTTAAAACATTGTCACTGTAGTAATAAACTTAATAAAGTGTTTTATCGTCTGCCCCCCCCCCCCCCCCCCCCCCCCGTAGAATTAAAACGTTTAATGCAAGTAAGTGTTAAAACACAAGACAAAAAGGCTGTGAATCTGAGCAATGCTCTAAGCACTCTACTGTGAGACAAAATAAAAAAAAAAAAAAAAATCAGGTTGGAAGGGACTCTGGAGTCAGCTGTCCAACCTCTGCTCAAAGCAGGGCTAGTTTCAAAGTTAGATCAGGTTGCTCAGGGCTACATCTGGTCGAGATATCAAAATATCTTAGGAGGATGGTTCCACTGCCTCTCTGTGCAGCCTGCTCCACTGCTTAACCTTCACTATGAAGAATTTTTTCTTGATATCACTGTGAACGAATTTTTCTTTCTATCCAGTCAGAATTCTCCTTGTTGCTATTTGTGACCATTGGCTTTCATCCTTTCACCGTCCACCTCCAAGAAGTGTCTGGCTCTGCCTTTTCCATAACCCCTTCTAGGCAGTGGAAAACAGCAGTTGGGTTCCCCTCCCAGGCTTCTCTAGGCTAAACAGTTCCAGTTCTCTCAGCTGTTTCTCATTTATGTTGTGTGCTCCAGCTCCCAACAGTCATGGTAGCCTTGCTCTACACTATCTCCAGTCTGTTGATGTCTCTCTGGTACTGTGAATACTCCAGATGTGGCCTTGCAAGGGCCAAATAGAGGGGAATTGCCACTTCCCATGACTTGCTGGCCACACTCTTGCAGGCCAAGGTGTGGTTGGTCTTCCTTGACCCTACTGTCGCAGGTTTATTCTGACCCACATGTGGGACTGTATTTGTCTTTCCTAAACTTCCGGAATTTCCTGTTGAGCTGTTCCTTCAGTTTGCTGAGGTCCCCCAGAACAGAAGCCCAGGTCTCCTGTCTGTCACTGTGTCCCCCAGCCCGCTGCCCCTCAGCCTGATATCTCTCCCTCATTGAAAAGCAGAGGAGAGCTGTAGATAAGTTGTGAATTATCTATCAAAGATATCTTCTAAAAAGAATATTTAATGTTAGATATCTACAAGATACTGTGTGGGGTACTGAGTTCTGTCACTCAGACTTGTGCAATGATGAAAATACAGCTGGTAGGCACATAAGTGCTAGGACTAGCGTAATTGGTTTTTTGGTTACTGTATGATCTCCTCATGTAATGCATGTGCACACTAAACCTTTGTCATTCTCCTGGTGCTCTTACACTGTTTCCTTCTTTAATGACCAGGACAATGATGAACTGCTATGGCTAGTTTATGCTATTTTTGAGAGCTGACTTAAAAAACAAACCCCAAAACCAGTTTTAAGGTACATTGAAACAAAAAATGATTGTGCTTTGAAATCCAGTGACATCATGAACCAGATGTTTTGTTTAATTTTGTAATATTTTTGTACACTTTAATAGATGGAATACCTGCATGTTAAGTTCAAGACAGGTATTGGATTGGAACATAACGATCCATTCTGCATTAATCAAGAAGCGGTTGTATAAAGGGATGCACATTCCTAATACTAATCAGAGCTGTATTCCATGTGCAAGGAACCATGTGGACTTCATTCATCTTCTGTACTAGCACTCACAGGAATGTGGCAGTCATAGCATAAACTTAACATTGTTTTGCTTTTTGTGGTTTTGAATGAGTCTTTAATCAGACCAAAATTGATGTGGCTTTATGAATCCAGTTGGGGAAACCATGCTTGGCTTTGTGCAAATTCAAGGAACTATTATAGTATTAAGAGATGTCTGAGACGGTTGCTTCTGCTGTGTTTGTGGACAACAGTATTTCCTGATCATATGTACCATACAGTTTCAGTTTTCCAGTCTGTTCCCCTAAATGCAGTTGAGATTTGAATATTGTTATTTAAGGTCTGGTGTCTCTGAGGCATTTTCCACCTGACATCTAGAAGACAGCACTTACCATCACCAAAAAAGTTGAATGAGTAAGGTGAAGGCAAGGTTAAGGGCAAAATATTAATTTTAACTTGAGAAAATCCAGTAAACCCATGTAAATTATAGTTTGTGTTTGTAAGAGAAATTGCACTCACAATTCAGAAATTAAATATAGTGGAAGGAATCTTTGACAAGCCTTTTTACTCTGTAACTCCTCAGAGTGCTGGACGCAGTAGAACAGGTGGAGCTTTTCTCTAAGACGACACTACAAAGATGTGTAGGAGACCCATTGCTCAGCTGGGATGTGCGGGTTGCATTGAAGATTGAGAATGTTTCATTTGAGGTTGCACAATTCCATTTGCCCTGTCCAAGCAAGGGCCGTTTGCTCTTATAGCTGCCTGGCCCTCGTTTAAAACTGTTTTTTTCCCCAAGAAGAAAGTAAGTGATTAAAATGCTTTTCCTCCCTGAAGATCTGTGACTAACAGGGTTTCTTGCTTCTCTGCTGTTTTTGAAGTCACAGGTGGACTATTCTGCATGTAGCCCAGGTGTATGAGTATCAGAGTATTCATCTTCTAATGGGTGTAGTCTCTTACTGTGCAATAAGAATTTGTGTAAGAATGGGTTTATTTCAGCCACATATATTACTGGAGAGAGGTCTTGCTCCAGTAAGGTTCCTGTTCTGACTGGCTCACATGCAAGACTGGTGTCCTCCTTTTGGTGTAGCCATCTCTCCTTGAAATTAGTGAGGGCCGGGTTGTTGTACTTGGGTAAGTACAGTCTTTTCCAGAGCAATGAAAACAGACAAATCTGGGTCTCTGAGCTATTTCCCAATATGTCAGAACTCATAAGAGAGAAGATGGAGCAATATGTCTCAAATCAGCATTATTAAATGGAGTGTCAGGGCAGCCTAACCCAGGTGGGGGCCTGAGCAGTTAAAATAGGCAGGTGTGGACCTACAAGCAAGATCCTGAGTCGGGAGGAAATGTCAGTGACTTAACCTTCCCCGTGGAGTCCAGAACAGCATGTCACTCCCTTTATGCCTCCTGGTAAGGCACCTCATCTCTCTTAAACCAATTAGTTGTTTTGAATGCTGATGTAAATTGGACATAGTGCATGTCATGTAACAAATGGGATGATTTAGCTGTTTTACTGAATCCTCCACTGTGTGTGCCAAGAGCTGCAGAAATGATGACTGAGGTCCAGTTGGAAGATGTTCCAGCTTGACATTGCTTTCAAATTAGAACATTTGCAAAGTTCTTCCAGTAAATGTGGAAAAAGGTTAGAAAGACAGCAAGCTGATCTTTCCAGTAAAATCACATAATCACATGCCACATTATCGCCTGTCATGCTTTCGTATTGCATTATTGTCTGTCACGTTATCATCTCGCATCAAAAGGTTTGTATAAATCTGGGAGAAACTGGAATTGCTGGGCTGCTGTGAAGCTGAAGCAAACTTAGAGAGATTGCACCTCCTCCAGCATTGCTGTTGCTTCTCTGAAAACATTTTGGTTTTTTAGTCAGACCCTTACCAGGAGGTCTCTGGATAGTTGTTAGTCAAAGACAGAGCTAGGACTGATACAAAATGATGGTGCAGGCTGTAATCAGGGAAACGTATGTTCCTGTCTTCTTCCATACCCCTAGTCTGCCTCTCACAGTCTAAAAACATGTGAGTTTTTGGAAAGTGTACTAGTGGCAAATTTAATAATAGACACTGTAGGGTAATGGCAGCCAGAGCACATTAAATCAAACAGTATCCATATGGGCCTGTCAGAGAAAGGCCAAATACTCTAGCTGTCTGATCCTATTGACGATCAGCCTGCTGCTTTGTCACTACATTGGGATACATGGATTTCAGTTATTTTTAATAATCATCTCATGCTTTATTTAGATCTCCATTTTTCTCTGTGGAGTCTGTCTCACCGCTATACCATCCACTACAGCTTCTTTGGATGGTCTCTGTCAGCTTTATTGCCTGGTTTTCTAGTCAGTATTGCAGGTTAGTAAAACAGAGAGTAAAATGACCATGAGGCTGCTCTCCTGATTCCTAGTTTAAATTCAGAGACTGTGTTGAAGTCAGCAGGGTTAAACCTCTGTGAGGCACAAGCAGTTTAGGCATGCTGATGCTGTATTGTGCTAACAGTTGCTCATCAGATGTTTTCATGCACATGATTTTGGACTGAGTGTTAAATGGATGATTTTGGGGGGGTGAAATTTCTTATTCTGTTTATCAGCCTTACTAATTTTTCTCCATCTAATGCTTTGTTATGATTACAGCTCTAAGCTCTTGCAGTCCCCAAAGAGATAGCAGGGAGCTGAAAGTATCTGCAGTGCTCTTCTGCTTATTGCAAGGCAAAGCAAAACTGGAAAAGTTCAGAGAGCAGAGGCTGTTGCCTACAAACTCCATGGACCAGGGCTCAAAAGGCTGATCGCGTTTTAGACTTGTCACTCTGCATGTTGCAGATGCTCTACTACTTTTATGAGAACATGGTACTGAGCTGATACAGAGTGGTAGGATTATAAGTAATGGTCTGTAACTTCGTACTGTTCAGCAATAGCTTTTCAAAGCAGATGTAATGTGTTTTAGCTGTAATTTGATATGGAAAAAGTTCCTCTTTCTACAGATTCCTGGAGTAAATTCCTCAGCTAAGATGCACAGTTGCAGCTTCTCTGATATTAAAAGAGCTCATCTATGTACTAAAGCTCAGATACTTTATGAGAATGTGGAGATTTTGTGGTTTTCATCCATTTGATCTGAACATGCTCATAAACATCCCAGTGGCTGAGTTTTCCTCCAGCACTGGTAGTGTGAATCTGCATCTGTGTAATTTTATGAATAAAATGAATGACTAATGCATATGCATTGCAATGAATGCACCTGGAGTCTCACCACTGAGCAGTTCTTTGGGCTTAAGTGCCCAGAGATGCTGTGGAGCTGAAAGGCTGCACAGCACATGAATCGTGCTGTTCCCTCATGCAGTGCTTGCACTCAGAGGTTCATTCCCATTGCTTCCTTTTCAACAGCAACAAAAGCAGAAATCCCCAACCACCCTTCTCTGCTTGCTTCTTCCTTGCCCAGTTGTATTTTACCTTGATCTTCTGCAAGGGCTTGTGTGTACCAAATGTGCATGGGCTGGATGAAGTGGGCTGTATCTACAGCTGAACAGAGGTCATGGGCAGAGGGCAAACCAGGTAGTTCAAGGATTTGTAGGTGCCATTAGAGGGATTATGTGTGGAGAGGAGTTGATGTTGCGCCTTCTGTCTGTTGTTACAGAAACACTGCAAAAGGCTGAGGGGAGGTTCTTACAGACTGCTCACTTGGGTGTTTCTGCTTGTCTGTTATTCAGTTCTGATTCTGCCTATCTGGGCCTCTTTTCCTGCCCGTTTATTGCCAGTATTTCCAGTTCCTTGCCTCTGGAGGTATGCGCTGCTTTTCCCAAATGTCTCCAGGGACGGCAGCTGAAGCTTTCATCTCCCAGTTCATTATAATGTAAAATACATTAATTGCGCTATATTTTGTGCACATGCTCTAGTATGCAGGAAATACTTTGTCATCTGTGAGGTGCTAACTCTGCCTGACTCAGCAGTACACCTCAGGGCTCTGGGCTTTCTATGTAGCCATCAGGGAAGGCGGTGGGTTCTTAGCCTGGGCACTCAGCATCACGCTCTGGAGACAGTATCTCCTCTGCAAGCACTGGCTCCTAATTTAGGCACCCAAGTTAACACAAGTTGATGAGCCCTTTTGCTTACTGTATACCTGCTGTTTGGTTCTTCTCACTTCCTGGCAGTGCCAAAGGCAGGAGTTATAATCAGCACTCAGTGAATCACTTCATTCCTCTGATAATTATTTCTCCCATCTAGAAAGAAATGATGCATTTCCCTGCTTTCTGCCATTTATAGAGAAGTGTCTGCCTGCATTTTTTTTTTCCCCTCAGCCTTACTTTTCACTCCTTTCTCAGCATGAGACAGGCTTGCTGAGTCTGCCTCTGCTTCCCATTTGCCACGTGTGAGAGGCTGAGCAGAGGAACATTGTGTGCTGCCTCAGGACTCAGTGGGGCTGACTCGCAGAGCATCACGGAGTGAGGAATTGCAGCCGCTGGAGGAAACTCATTGATGCTTAAGCTCAAGGCACTGCATTCCTCAGGACTTTTCCAAAGATCACTGGTTATTTGATTTTTTTTTTTTTTCTTTCCCCTGTGGACCAATCATTAAATTGCCTGTGAGATCTCCTGAAGATAAATGTCGTGTAGATAAATGTCCTGTGTTAACTCATCATTTCGGTACGTAAAATTCAAGAGAATGGGAAACTCGAAAAACATGCTTGTAAAAGGAACTGATCCAGAAGCAGGGATGGTGATTAGAGACAGTATTTGCCAAAGACTTGCTATTTCATGTGACCATATGCATTCTGGGGGTCTGATTCAGCTTCTTTTGAAGTCAGTGATAGTCTGCTGTTGTCTTGTGTGGCAGTTGGATCAGCCTCATTAAGACAATCCTGGCCTCTGTAGTGCATAATGTTTCTCCTTTTGGCTTCCAATAGAGACATCCATATGGAAGGAACAAGATTGTTTCCTTGCTCTTTCATTGTAAATGTGTTTTCCTTTTGCAGCAAATCCAAATTAATGCAAAAACACTGCAGCTTGCAGATTGTGAACATGCCTTGCCAGGGTCTTGGGACTAGAGAAGTGATGGTGTTGAGGAGAAATGCAGAGATCAAAGCTGTAAACCTCTGAGCCAGCCCAGCTATATGGAAACTTCTCTCATTTTTGTGCTGCAGCAGTAGCAGCAGTTCATCCCCAGAGCCTCCCTCCGGTGTGGGACCCACACCTGCTGGTGGCCACCAGTTCCAGGTCTTTCTCCCATGGAAGGGAGTCCTTGTGCAGTCAGGTGAGGTTAAATGCTGCTCTAAGGCAGTTCAGGGTATCTTCCCACATATTTTTAGCTTACTTGACATCTTGGGTTTCTTGCCAGTCCATCTGGGCTGCCTAATGCTCTTTTTGCATATCTGGTCTTTTGTGTCTCATTTACCAGGGAGAGCATATATACTAAACAATGGTGTTTGTCTAAGGTTTGAAAATTGCTGAAGACTTAGACAAATAAATTATCTCTTCTAGTTCACTGGCTGAACCAGATTTTTGGTTCAAATGCCAAATCAGCAAAACTAGGTTGTTATGGATTGATCAGACTATTTCATTATCAGAGATTTGGTGTGGAAGGAGGTTATTCTTCAAAAAAAAAGAATAGGTGAGGCACATTTGGTCTCAAGGCATCATTTCAAAAATGAAAAAAAAAAAACCCACTCTGAAATAATTTTTAAGGAAATGAGAAAAATAAAAGAAACATGTTCTTGAATATCAAACCAGTCATCTAAAGAAGCTCTCTCAGCTCTAGGGAAAGGGTTAAAATCCCTGTGGTGTCTCCACTGACCTCCACATTACACTGAAGAGGAATTTGGCCCAAGCTTTCTTTTGGTAGAGAATCTGAGTCAGAAAAGCAGCCTCTGCTCATGGTTCCTTGCTCCTCCCTCTTCTCTCGTCCAAGACTTCTCTGGGCCTGTTTCTGTACTTAATATTTTAGGTCAACATTAGTAATGTTGAGTTTAACTCAACATCATTAAATTCAAGCAATTGTGTTTTACATTGTGTCTTGGAAAGAGGATCACCCTAAAACTTTTAAATGCTTTACATTTAAAAAAGGTTTCTTTTCAACTGATGGGCTTGTTTCTTCTCGGAAGTTTGGGTATTATGCAGACTAATGTAATAACATTTGTTTTCACAAGGAAGGATATGTTTAAGCACTGTCTCATGTAGCTGCGTATTTTGAAATCTGTTAATCCATTCTAAAATGCTTGCTGACCTATACTTGACTTGGGCTTACAAGAAATTTTATTATGCTAGTACAGTCCACTTAACTGTAAGTAACAGCATTTTGCAAAGTTGACTATTTATTGTTGTTATGATTATTATATCTAGAGCTCTAGAGTTTACAAGTAGCAGAATTAGTGTGCAATATCTATTTATTTTTCTTCCTACAGAAGGAATCAGTCAATTCCATAGTCCTCCCAGGACATTTGTAGCTTTAATTTTTTTTAGGAATATTTGTTGCTTAAGATTTATCCTGTTCATTGCATTCATCAAAAGGTCTGTCTTCTAAGTACCTCATGCACCTGAAGGTGTTTTTTCCATGTGGCATGCGGATTGACTATGATGATAGTGCAGCCTCTAGAATCAGATTCCCTCTGGATGAAATAATAAGCTGTGACTGCCAATTCAAACATTCTTCAAGAGCAGCAGTTATTCAGGCTTCTAATTAAAACAAAGCTAAAACATTCACTCTTGTGCTTATATTTGACTAGAAATCTTAGTATGATGCACTACCGAAGCAAAAGTGTATTTTTACTTGTATTGTGAATATATGAACTTGCTAACCAAAAGCTCTTATCACTATAATTGATGAATCAAGCAGTTTCACTCTTCCAGGCCTAACAATAAAGTAGAAAGCACAAACTGCTGTTGTTTTCTTTTGTGAAATAAGGAAAAGTAATATTCTGTCTAGAACAAAAAACTTGGTAGTCAAATGAACTGGGTATTAATCCAGGCCTTGCTTTCATTGAAAACACCTATGCATCAACTGTCATTTCTGTAAAGCAGTGAATATTTTCTGTAACAGTGTGAATAATAAACCATGCTATAGCATTCTGTCCTCAATTCTTAATTGATACAGTATGTAGTAAAATCTGAATGTCTTAGTATAGCTTGTATTGCAATATATTTATACTAAAACCATGAGTTTTAGAGTCATCTTTAGATATAAAACCAAAAGCAAGTTGGTTCAAAAGCTTTGAACTTCATGCATGTTTCAAGTTTCTGCAAATTCAAGTCTTGAATTTGAGTAGATCGCTTTTTGGGGATGATTTGCTGTGTAAGATGATTGGAAAACTGGAAGGACTCTGTGTTCGAAAAACCTGAAGTTCTAAACCAGTTGCTGATTATGAACTGTCTGAAGAAATGAATACAAAATGTTCATTTTACTGATGGCATTCATTCATGTTCATGCTTCTTAGTTCAGTGAATAGGAGTGCGTTCAGGAGTTCTGAGAAGATGGTGGGTTATTCCACTGGTCCTTAGGCTGCCGAAGGGTATTGGATCTCACTTAAATCTGGACTAAAAATTTTGGTTCTGATTTTCAAATGCTAAAATTTCAAAGATTGCAGTCTACTTTTTGATGTATTTTTCATTTATGTCATATTTAGTGATTAACTATTCAAGCTTCTATATATTATTGGCAGGATAAATTTCCTTCTGGGAGATATTAATTTTACATAAATTGAACTGAATAGCTGCTTAATTAGAAAGCAAGGTGTGTTTTAAAGAACACTTTGAGGGTGCTATATGGTCGGGGCAGAAATGCTTCCCTCATCTTTACATTTCCTATCTTCTCTCTTGGCACTGCTGAGATGAAGTGTTTATTCTTTCTTTGCCTTCTCTCAGGGGAAGAAGAAAATGAAGGTAGCATCAAATAAAAGTTGTCTTATTGTGTGTAAGGGTGGTATGTTGAGAACAGTTATTTATTGCTATTCATTTCACCCTGTGAGTGGCTGCTATAGATTTATAAAATCTACTGGTACACTTTAAAGTAGTTGTGTGCCTTAACTTTTATATATCAATAAATTTTCCACAGCTGCAGATGCTCAGACGCATGTCTTGTGAAATCTTTGCATTTTATTTAAAAAAAAATTAAGGCAGTTAAACCCAAAGAAACTTGTCGACCTCATAGCCAAGTTCTCCTCCAAATACTTCCAGCTGCAGCTAGAGGGATGAGTCATGCTGAAAGCCGAGGAGCTCTTCTAAAAGCCTTTCACTTGGTTCACATGATTTTTCTTTTTTTTTTTTTAACTTTACATTCCTGTCTGTTTTTCTTTTCTTGAAAAAAAAACAAAACCATGAAGGCGAGTCACCCAAGGAAAACCCGTACGAGGATGTGGAGCTGAAAGGCCGTCACGCGGGCCGAAAATCCCATCAGCTCTCCGAGAATTCCCTAGATTCTTTGCACAGGATGTGGACGCCGCAGGACAGGAAATACACATCACCTTCCCAGGTAACGGCATGACAGCACCGGTCTTTCTGTGCTTGAAGCTTATTTAAAACTTTTGCAAGAAAATCAATCATGGCATAGGAGGAAGAGCAGCCGTACTGAATGAGAAAAGGGTATCTGGAAAAGAGTGCGCTCAAATGCGTAAATCGTTACTGGGAATGCTCTTGGCAGCTGTAGCTCAGCTTCTCAGCGCTGTGCTGCAGAAGCCGATGGCTCTTTGTGCTGACTACAGCCTGATGAGTTTAAGCAGAATCCTTCCACTGGTTGGTTGTGAGCTGAATCTGGCCCTACATTATTTGTATTGCTGCATGTCTTTGTGAATTGCCTGCGTGTTTGCTGCTGGGCTTTTAGTAGGGACAGGAGGGAAAAAAGTCAGCTGCTTAATCTTGCCCATGTATTGTTACATGAGGCCTATAGTGGCTTTGCTCATGTGAAGTGTGTAGTGTGGCATGGTTTATTATAAAATGGAGAAGGCCAAGTATGCCCTCCCAATAAATAAATGAATAATAAAATAATCAGAAAAACCTGAGTGTCTGCATTTAACAAGGCTGTATAAGTTGTGTTTATAGCATAACGTAGAAGACCGGGAACTCTGCAGACTTTCCATTTTGTAGTGAATTTTCCAAAGCAGTCTGTTTTTTGTGAACACTATGAAATGCCAGGTTGCTTTGTTGTTTATGGGATCATTGTGTTCATAAGGAAAAATATAAATGTCATTACATACTTAATTTTGAGATTCAAAACACCTTTTAAAGGAACTTTGTTTTGCACTGAATCAACAGAAAATTTGCAGTTGAACAAAAGGTCACAATAATTTATGTTTTAATCTTGTAAAGAGATCTAGAACAAAGCCGAATATATTTTCTTTCACTTATTTTGTGTGCCTGTGAGCATCACAGTCCAAGAGACAAAATAAGTATAGTCAGGATTCTTAGTATGCACCTAGCACATCATTTGAAAACAGGAATGTTTTCAGCAAAGCTGCTGAAAAGGGAACAAGTGGAAAGTAGTAATCAGGCAGAGTAAAGAGAATCAGAAACTGCAGCCATGAAGATAACCTTGTAGTGAGAGACATACTATGCATACCAATTATTTTTGGCTGTGTGTGTGTGTTAAGAGGAATTGTGTAGCATCTAAAGATCCAAGAGGGTGTATCATTAAGGTAGGAATCATATAGGTCCATAGTAAGATCCTGACCGCTGTTCTCTGTTTTACACAGGGTGACCAAAGAATATACAGATTAAAATGACTTCTGTAGGGTTGCTCAGTAAATAAGTATTCTCTGGTATCTTTGCAACAGGGCTATCTTTATTCTGGTAGCTTCTTTTTGAAATGCTGCCAGGAGTCAGTCCTGCCATAACTGCGCTGTCATTGTGCTGATATTTAAAGCAAAGAGACACTAAGAGCAGGTCAACTGTGGGCCTGGGTAATTCTCCAATGACCAGAAATAGAAAAGTCTCAATTTTCTGAAGAATGGCAGCTTTGGCAATGATTTATCACCCAGTTTTTCCATCATAGCAACATAGCTGGATTAGCAACATGACTTTTCAGTCATGGATGATGATAAACAAGATGGAAGAGATCAGAAGGTCAGCAGACTTTCAACAATCATCTCCAAAAAGAATTCATTTCATTAAAGTATAGACTGCTGCAGATTTTCCTGGCATGCTAACCTGTGGTAAGCAGAGACCTCAGAAACACTGGCTTGTGGTCATTTGAATCCCATTGTGTCTTCTCCTTTCCCATTTGTTATTTTCACTTTTGGAAGTCATCAGATATAAAAAGAATGTTTTATTGATGACATTGTATTTGTGATGCAAAACCCACACATACAAAAACACGTATGCTTAATCCCAGATAGTGCGGCCCTGTAATAGGTAAGCCCTCCAAGTAGAACAAACAGGACGTTTACTACTGCATGTTTATAGCTTGTAATACTGCTAATAGAATATTAGTAAATGCCAATAGGCAGTTGTTTGACATAATAGTACTTTTTTCTAGACATGCTGGTTAAGCTTCTTACAGTGTTTGTGTTTGAGAGGAGAAGGCAGGGACCCGACCTTACCAGCCTGCTGATTAACCTTCCTGAGAGCTGAGCAGAGCTGCTCGAAGGACTGCTCCAAAAGAGCCCCTGTTTTTTAAAAACAGCTGTTACTTGGTGCTTAATCCTGTCAGTGAGTTTTTTCCTTCCCCCTGCAATGATAACGATTTCATGTTTTAAAGGGAATTCTTTGGGAATGCAGGACAAAGCTGTAACCACTCCTCTGCACACTGACAGATCTTAAAACATCTTAATGCCCTGGAAATAGAGCGAGCTTGATTTTCTACATTTTTTTCTAGGATAAAATAGCAACTTCAGTGTAATTGCTCTTGATTTTCACTACTGCAAGTGAAAGAGATGGATCAGACCCCTCGGGTCAGTGTTCTGATGTCAGCCAACCCTTTAAGTTAGGTTTGAAGGCTCATAGTATTGATGTGATGTAGGTGCATGGAAATGCACCAAAGCTAAAAGTACTATTGTTTTCTTTGAACCTTAAAGTCTTAGATATTGACCCCTGTCCCTTTGTTTTAACTTTAAACCCTCTCTTCGCACGTATCCTGCAGAGCAGTGGCTCACCTGGTGTGATGTCCTTGTGTAGCCACCACTCACTCACAAAGACCTGCTTCTGCACTAAGTGTTGCTGAGGAGGGGAAGAGCTCATGCTGTTCTTGTTCCTGCAGCTACCTTCAAAGCCCAGCAGCCAGTCTCTGCGCATCGGGAACTGGTCAGAAAGGAAGAGCCACCGCTTACCACGGCTGCCCAAGCGGCACAGCCACGATGACATGCTGCTGCTGGCTCAGCTTGGCATTCCCTCCTCCCCTTCCAGCCTCAATGAGGACAGCCTGAGTACCACAAGTGAGCTGCTGTCTACACGGCGGGCCAGGAGGATCCCAAAGGTACTGGCAGGGTGATGAGGCTCATGCTGAGGATAGGTCACCTGTCTGCAAGAGCCTGCACAATTCTACCCAGCCTTTAGCGGGATCTTTCTGTATCCTAAGGAAAATTGAGAATAAAACAGAAACAGTAACTCTCAGGAGCCAAGACTTACTTCTTTTTCACATACAGCTGTACTGTCAAAATCCCTTCCCTAGAAGTGGGTAACTCTGCCCTCGTCCAAGAGCAGTGAACATCAGATTGCCATCTTTGCACAGAGTGGATTTTAAGCCAGTTCTGTTTTCCACACTTTTCTTTAAGCTCTGTGGGCCAGAGCATTGTTCTGTACTTAACTTTAGCATTTTGAATGGGTGATGGCCAAGCAATTATTTCTAACATGCAGCAGCATCTGAAGTGGTTTTTTTTCACCATCATTTGTTTACCTATCTCAGGAAAATAACTGTTATTGGCCTAATATGTTTCCCGTCACTTACTCACAACCTACCCCATCCTGATAACCCCGTTGTCTTGATGGATTTGAAGTAAAAATTAATTTTCCATTTTTCAAGGAGTTTTCCAATACAGAATGGGATGTGACAAAACCCCAAGCCACCAAACAACAACAAAACCCCCAACAAACCTTTCCTAGTACAATAGCAACAGAGAGAGGGAGAACTGCCAATATATTTATTTTTGGCTTGTGAACAAAGTTGATTTTTACTGTACATTCAGCTCTTCCCTGTTCTTATTAGAGAGCATATTTTAAAGGACATGGTTGTAAATACTGTGAGTAGCAGGAGATTTTTATGTTCCTGTCAGTTAGTCTGAAATTCTGTCTAAGCAGGAAACAAACAAAAAGGAGGAAATTAATCCTACATCCTTAATATTTACTGTATTTTTACTTCCTTGGAATATACTATTTTACTGCACAAATGAGCATACATCTGTGAAGGAAGTTACAGAGTAACTTACAGAGTAGATTACTATTTGGTTTTGAGTAAAACTTGGAAAGTTTGGCTGTTAGTTTTACACCCAACTTTTTTTTTTTTTTATTTAAGGGACAGACATTCTCCTTATATGAAATTACGTTTTCAGCATATGAATGTTCATAGTTTTATCATGAATCTCATGATAATTTCTATTTTTGACCTCTCCAGCTCCTAGAATCACATATTACTGGAAAATCTCAGGTTTTTATTGAGAAAATGTTTGTTATTAGAGGGAATAACTAGAACCTGAGAAACTCTTGTTCCGTACCAGCTCCAGTGATTCTTTGTGAAGCAATATGCAAATGCTTTAAACATCTGGGCTTTTCTCACCACAGCGCAGGTATTTTACCCCTAGTGAAGTAGCTCAAGCAGAAAAAGTGCCAAGCAGCACAGCGAGAGGAGTGAGCAATCCCAGCAAGACCCCTCACTCCTGGTTCCTGGTGCCTTGTTTATTGCTTACGTGCAGGAGTTTCTGGGCCAGTGCATGTGCTGGAGCTGGGCAGGGTTTCATCCTGCTGACTCTGCCGTGGTACTGGGCAGATTCCTGGCAGACAGAGCCAGTTGCACGGCTACAAGAAGAGAAGCTCCACCTGAGACTTGCTGGTGGGATGCCCATGGCTCAGCACGTAGAAGCAAAATCCCTGACACTGCTTCAAGTGGGAGAACAAGCGAGGATTTTAACTCTTCAAACTGTCCATTCTGGGCCAGACCTTCTTCCTCTGTTGTAGGGATTGCATGAGGTTTTGTTCCAGTTTGTGCTCTGTTACTGACTTTCTACTGTGTCTACAGTGAATTAGTTTCTCTCACTGAGTTTATTTCTCTCTGCAAGCTGAGGTAAAACACCTGTTGCAAAATGCATTATAGTTCTATGAGTAAAGCTGCTATGGAATGAAATATACTATTCCTGGCTCATAAAACATTATGAAGATTAATTGTTACATATTTAGGACTCTCCAGAAGTTATAATATTCTGTTTAATTATGAATTCTTAGTAATCCCAACCTCCTGTTGAAGACACTAAACACAAGTTATCTCACTGATATTTTCCATCATCTCAGATTTTTTTTAATAGACAGTTATCTGCATTAGTCCTCCTGAGGAAAATCATGAAGATGATTACCAGGAGTTGAAATTCTGGCTAGTGCTGGTTAAAGCCAGCTAAAGCCAGCACTAGTAGCTAACTTCAAAATACTTTTGTAGATAAGGATAAGATTGGAGACAGTAGATAGAACACCTCTGAACTAAGGTAAGTACAGCACAAGTTGGAAGTGGAAGGGAGGAGAAATCCATATGGGCCAGATCCTTAGCTGTTATGATACAGCTTCAGCTGTTTCACTCTGTAGCTGAAAAAGGCTTTAAAAAGTCAGAGCTATCTCCTTCTGTGCTTATTTGAACACACTAATTCAGAGAGATGCTAACACATGTGTTACTCCTATATTCAGTGTGATCTTAAGATCCATGAGAGTTTGGCAAAGTTGGATAACGGATCACTGTTACTTAGTGCAAGTGAAGAGATTAACAATAGCATAGAGAGAGAGGAATGAGGTAGTAGAGGATAACAGCTACCTTTGAATCCTCAGGCTCATTGTGCTTTTATTGCAAATATCTATGAGGTTTTTGAAAATAGAAATCAGGTTTCTGAGTTATTTAATAATTTTTTTAAAATATGTCCATAGGTAAAGGAGTGAGGTTAAAAATAAGTGATTCAAACAAATGGGATTCAAAATGAGAGAGATAAGAAATGCCTTTTGAAATAGTAGAGGCTTTGGGGGGTTCAGCTGGCCTGTCATCCATGGTCAAATTCTTTGTTTGGATAGATTTATTAAAAGTCTTCTGGCAGAGAAGTGTTTGGTTTTACTGATTCCTCATTTTCTTATTTTACAGCTTGTACAAAGAATCAATTCCATCTACAGTGCAAAAAGAGGAAAAAAACGACTGAAGAAACATTCTATGTCCAATATTGAGACAGCGTCCCTACGAGGTATGTTACAAACGTCATGGTTCAGTGAATCCATTTGAACGTTACAAGAGTAACAGATTCCCTTCTTTCGTCCACACCTACCCCAGGCTTTGTTTAGAACTTTCGTCTATGAACAACTTTCTGTCTGCAAGAAGAGAAAATGGGGATGAGCTAAAAATAAACGGGATTCTCCGCATTGTCTATCCTATTAATCCCATGATCAGCTAGACTTACCCAGCTGCTTCTTTAGTTCACTTCTTGAGTAATTTGCATCTGTAAGTTTTGTCCAAAATTCACAGTTTTGACCTTGTAATTCATTCATGCTTTTTTCTGGCATGTGAATGTAACTCACACTGTGCTTCAGACTGCTTCTGAAAAAGCAGGGGCCAAAAAGACATTCAGGCCATGTTTGTAGTGGGAGCAAAATAGAGCTTTAATGCAAGTACACCTCAGAAATGAGGTTGCCATAAGGTTACTTTTGCATGTTACTCTCACTCAGTTTGTGAGTTCTGATGATTGAAAATGTTGCCCAGACAGACAAAGCTCATGAGGTTTACTTTGACTTCTCAAGTGCTGCGTAACATTTTTTTGGAAAAAATTAAAGTCTGAAAAAGAAGTGGAAGGGTTAAAATCCATTTTCCAAATGACACATTCACCTCTGTAGCTCAGCATAGATGGGGGTTCAGTGCAACCAGTTGCTGTTATGGAGAATGAATTTTGCACTTGCATCAAAACAAAGCTCTTATTCTCAAGCAGTATTGAAACTTAATCCAAGGAAAATGCAATATAAGAAGTCATTCAAGCTGTTTATTTCAAGATATTTTAAAACTGAGGAGAGAGCATGAGTGGATCACAGGCTGCGTGAGCTATGTTTTTTCCCGATTTCACCATGGTAAACTGAGTTTGCTTTCGTTTTGTGTTAACTGATCCCTCTATCTCCTTTGCAGATGAGAACAGTGAGAGTGAGAGTGACTCAGACGACAGGTTTAAAGGTAAGGGATCAGCCTTCAATAACTTCTAGTCAGCCACCGTCACAGACCTTATCAACATACATTCTTCTGCTACTGTACGTTGTTCCTGTTCATGGCCTATATTTTCCATCCTGAACTGTGCTAACTCCATTACTGCAGAGCTCACAAAGTTTCCAACACAGGAGCATGAATGTGGAAAGCAAGGACAAAATGAGCTGTGAGGATCTAACAAGGATTTGGCAACTGTGTCATATAATGAAGAACAGGACCTTTGATAGATCTGCTTTGTCAGCCGCTTCACAGATGCTGATGTTTTCCAGACTGACTACTGGGTGCAAACTTAGAGGGATGAGATTGGATAAATATGCTCTCTTCTTCTTATTCATACACTGCTTTAAGTGTTTACTGCTAGCTGCTGTTGGAGGCAAGATTCTGGGTCTGATCCAGCATAGCGGTTCTTATATTCTTTTATAAGTCTGCAGTCTCCAAATTGTAGAAATTCCTTTATCAGTGTACAGCACCTGCACAAACTCTGCTTGAGCCAGGCCAGTAAAAGTCCCTCATTTTCAAGAGTCCTGATACACAGAGAGGGCTATAAAAAAGTTGAAAGCAGCAACAACAGATTTTATTACTAAAAACCTATCATGTTATTAGTGAGGGGGGAAAAAAACCAAGAGTGCAGAGCTGTGGTTATAAGATAAGGGGCAAGCAGTCATGTCTATCTACTGCAGATGTCACCTGCTTGCTGTTCATGCAGGAAAACTAGCTGGAAAAAATGTCTTCGAGAAAAAGATTTGTTCCAGATAGGTGGTGGTAAGACCACCCAAACCAGGCTGTATGCAACATTGTACAGTGATGTGTGGAAGAAGTCTCATTGCTCCTTTGTAGACAGGTACCAGCCCAAAAAGCACTTTCAGTTCTGTTCCTCTTTGCATCAAAAAATGTAAGGGTTGCTTTTGCTCGTAGACTCTGAAAGAAGACAGACAGTGCCTGGCCTCTCCCTTGTTATTGGGAGGATATTCTGATTTCACTGGAAACTGGGAAGCTTTCTGCCCCGTTGTGGAACAGAGGACCTTCATTCTGCTGGCTCCCTAACCGACTGCTCCGGTGTGACCTTATATTTGCATTGATGCTCTTAGGGCATCCTGAGACAAAGATCCAGTTGTCATGTGTAACGTGACAGGATTCGCTGGGTCCCCATCTGTTGGGGTGAGGGGGGCTCTTTGGTTTCACCTCTTGCAAATATGAAGCACTGGCCAGCAGTGTGGAGCTATCTCAAGGCAGGATGAGGCAGGTTATTTCTTGGGATATAGCTTCCCTAGTTGTGTGGTCAAACCAAGACCCAAGTGCTTTATCAAAATAATTTTTAATTTCTGTGTTGTTGAACCAGTTGTATGACATCTGGTCATCAAGGGGTTTTCCTTTCTGTCACTTACTGCTGTGATCAAGTGCTTGTGACATCTTATTTCCCTACCACGAGGGGCAGTCTGCCTTTTACAAACTGTGAGCAGTGTCAGTGAATATAGCCTTAAGGGATTGATACATCGTTCATTTGCCATCACACAGAGATCCTGGTGTGAAGAGGTGGGAAAAAGCATGCAGGAAGCTGGTTTTACTTAACTGTTTTCACTTATTGGTCTACCAGAACTGGTGATGATGTTACTGACTAGTCCAGCATAGATGTTTAGCAACAAGTTGCTGGATCAAGGCATATCTTTGAATTGGGACTGGACATGACCATGAATCTAAGATTTCCCCTCAATTGAATTAGCACAAGCAAAGCAATCCCACAGGAGGCAATTTGTACATCTTTACTTTCTTTCCCCCTTCCCTGGAGATCATTCCATGGCTTGTATGCACTATGCCTGTGCTGTAGAGAAGGAGAAAACACACCTTCAGTGACTCTTAGCATAAAGCTGTGCTACGTAGGGACAGGCCACAGACCTGTTTTTCACCAATGTAAAGCAGGTCCAAGTCAGGCCTGAGATATGTCACCCTGGAGGCCCTAGTGCGTTTGCACACCCACATAAGGGCTTATAATCCACTCTTATGTGCGAAGAAGAAGCAGACCTTTGGCATGGTAACAGTTATGAACTGCAAATTATTTCAGTGACTTAGTGTTGCATCACTTCAGTACTTGGAGAGAGTTTTGATTTATGGGTGCAATTAGTGAGGGGAGACTACAATATGAAGGTTTGCTTTTGAAAGGAGAACACGCTTGGAATAATATGCTGGCAAATTGAAAGTCCTTTGTGAACGACTGTGGCTTACACAAACACATTACAGTCCCAGGTAATGATCGGTCTTTTTTTTTTTTTTCTTGTTTTTTTTTTTTTTAATGCTAGCTCATACCCAGCGTCTAGTACACATCCAGTCGATGTTGAAGAGGGCTCCAAGCTATCGAACCCTGGAACTGGAGCTGATTGAATGGCAGGAACGGGAGTTATTTGAGTATTTTGTGGTAGTGTCACTGAAAAAGAAGCCCTCTAAAAACACTTATCTCCCAGAAGTGACATATCAGTTTCCCAAGGTAAAAGAAAAATTCTTACTGACAGTTTATTCTAAGATCAATAAAGTGAATAAGTGGGAAGATTAATAGAAATCTATTTTTTTAAATGGAGTTAATCATTCAGCTTTCATAATTGTTCCAAAGCAATCTGTTATAAAGTGAAGGGCATAGAGAAGGTGACTGAAAGCTTTCGCCGTTTATAAATTCACCTTTTCCAGTGCTGAAGAGTTTGGCCTGATGGTAGGTGCTTTAAGGACTGTGTTTAAATTCAGTTTCTAAATATTTCACTTTTAACTCATTTTGGCTATATTAGGATTTGTTCCAAAACTCACTGAAGTCAATGGAAAGACTTTTGCTGATCTATGGCATTTCTCTTGTGCTCTTGCAGCAGAACGGAATTTGAGTTAGGACTGTGTTTTAAGTGGCCGTTGTACAACAAGGGACTTTCAGGCAATTTAAAAAAAACATGAAGAAAACCCACAACAGTGATTATTTCTATTGTACTAGCATCTATAAGCCTGTCCTGGGGTCATGCCTCACTCTGCCAAGCACAAATAAAGAACAAGCTGATGTGCCCTTGCTCTTCAGAGCTCATTAGTAACCCCCCCGTCTTGAGAGGAGCTGTGAAGCTGGCACTAACAGTAACTGACTGAACCTCAATTTTCTGTCCCGCAGCTAGAAAGACCAACCAAGCAAATGCGTGAAGCGGAGGAGCGTCTCAAGGCTATCCCCCAGTTCTGCTTTCCTGATGCCAAGGACTGGCTCCCTGTCTCTGAATACAACAGGTAATCCCTCCGGTGTTCCTCTGCTGCACAGTGCTGATGGAGTGCATCTGGAGCAGCCACAGGCTCGCCGATGCCCAATTAAGGAAGTAGCAGTTTGAGTCTTGGCCACTTCAGGCTTGAGCAGCTGTATTTAATTTTTTTTTTTTTTTTAAAGTTCTGTATTATTTTTCTTCCCCATTCTGCCTGCCTACAGGCCTGTGTGGCTGAGGGGAAGAGGTTTGAAGGTTCCTCTCAGTGCTAAACCCAAAAGCATAAATGGAAGTATTTCAAATAAATCTTAAAAGAACAGAGCCCTGCCCACCACCTAGTCATTTACCCCAGAACGCTTGTCTAACATGGCAGGATACCTCTTCATTTGTCTCAAAGCAATGCTGTTCTGAGAACTTTTTAGGAGCCGAGCTTTATGCCAGCAGAGGGGCCCTATCTTCCTTCCCTTGGAGATGAATGACCACAGAAGGGCAAAGGAAGGGAGAGCCAGGCTTGCATTTTCTTTTTCATTCAAAAGAAACCTCAAAAAATGTTTTTTTTTTTTTTTTTCTCCCCTGCATCGATGTGTCAGAGCCTGTTGATCTGAAGGTGTAGAAGTAGTAGAATAGGCAGAAGGGATAGAATCACAGAATGGTTTGGGTTGGAAGGGACCTTTAAAGGTCATCTAGTCCAACCCCCCTGCCATGGGCAGGGACACCTTCTACTAGACCAGGTTGTTCAGAGCCCGTCCAACCTGACCTTGAATGTTTCCGGGTACAGGGCATCTACCATCTCTCTGGGCAACCTGTTCCAGTATTTCACCACCATCATTGGAAGACTTTTCTTCCTTATATCTAGTCTGGATCTACTGTCTTTCAGTTTAAAAGCATTGCCCCCTGTCCTTTTGCTACAGGCCCTATTAAAATGTCTGTCCCCATCTTTCTTAGAAGCCTCCTTTAAGTATTGAAAGGCCGCAATAAGGTCTCCCTGGAGCCTTCTCTTCTCCAGGCTGAACACCCCCAACTCTCTCAGCCTGTCCTCACAGGGGAGGTGCTCCAGCCCCCTGATCATTTTTGGGGCCTCCTCTGGACCTGCTCCAACAGGTCCATGTCCTTCTTGTACTGAGGACTCCAGAGCTGGATGCAGCACTGCAGGTGGGGTCTCCCCATATTCCCCTAGAATATGAGATGGCTTTTTAAGATGCATGGTCTGAGACGTGTAAATGAAGTAAGACTTGCTCAGAGTGTGTCTAGAGGGACTTTCAATGATGACAAGGAACTGGCACTCACCTGCAGGAATTACTGTAGCCAGGAATATGTATGGAACTTCTTATTGGCTTACGTATGGCACATGCAACATAACCATATTATATTCTGTGTTGCTTGGCTGTATTATTCAGTACATGGAAGCACCTGAATAGTGACTTACTGAAAACACTGAAGGAGAAATGGACAACTGTGTGGGCTACATTGGCATGAGAAGCACAGCCCTGCCTACACAGCATTTCACATCTTTTGCTGTCACTCTTCTAGACAGACCCTTTGTGAACCAATGTTTGTGAAACAAGATATCCCTCCCATATACAGCTGTAATTATATAAACCCTGGCATTCCAGCACAAAGAAAGTGTTTTATACAATGACATTTAAAACTTGCAAAACAGTCAGGAATATTTCTCAGTCCTGGCACAAATTCACAGACCAATCCCTTTACCTGTGCTGTAATTATAGTCTTAAACTGTTGTTTTACTCCTCTGTCACGAATGATACTTATCCTAGAGCTGGATTTTGGAAATCTGTGATGTTTCTGGATTAGCAAATGATTTCTTTATTCTTAGAGAATATCTAAGGTTCTCCCTTTAAGAGCAAAGCACAGTCCAAAGACGGGATCTAACTAAAAGGTAAGGGAGATAGAGCATTCGAATACTGTCCTCAAAGTCTGATTCTTGCGTTCCTTCTGCAGTACAAAGGGACTGCCATGTCACTGAAATGCAGCACCCATCTCTTCTTATAAGATAGCTAGATTGTCCACAACCATGCAGATATTTTTTATCTACTGCTGATGGAATTTGTCCACAGAGTATGCCCAGATGATGGGCAGAGGAGAGAAGACCCTCCAATGGGTAAAATCTCTCACTGGATAAGGCAGTATCCCTTTCTAAATGATGTGCCTTGAAGCTATGCTGTAGTTCTGATAGTAACATCTGGGCTATTTTCTTCTAGTGAGACTTTCTCTTTCATGCTGACTGGGGAAGATGGGAGCCGGCGGTTTGGTTATTGCAGGAGACTGTTGGTAAGTACATCATCTTCACCTCAAAATGCAGAATTCAGTTTAAACAATCTCAAAACTGTAGTCTGAACTTAGAGGGTGTGTCTCATGGTTTTAAAAGAAATTGGAGTTACTTACTCTGAAATTTGGAAATGTAAGGAGCTCAAGTAAAATAAGAATTTGTAATGGCTGTCTCAATCAAACAATCCCAAGTCTTGTAGGAAATTCATAAGAATGTGGAAAGTTTCTTGTGTGAGCACTTACTTTTTAAATTCTTTATATTACATGCTTTCAAGCAGAATGAGAAATACTGCAACACTGCAAACAAAGGCAAATGTGGTATTTCTAAACATTTGTGAGTAGCATTTATCTCTTGGACAGCTGCTTACATCTCTGAAGTACTCTGCCAGCACTGCCTAATCGGTCTGCAGCAGGGCTGTGATGTAGGTAAATAAGCCACCCTGTTGAGTAGGAGGGCAGCAGCGGTGGAGAGCACACCACCATCACCATTTGCTCAGCACCATGCAGTAAGCTGATGCCAGTGCCAGGAAGTCCAGGTCCTCAGGCTTCTTTTTAGTCCTCGTGACCAGGGGTGGTCAACTGGTGATGCGGGAACCTGACTCAGCCTACCAAACAGTTTTGTCTCATCACTTGGAAAATCACTGGTCACCTGATAAATTGAGAGCATGGCAGAGAGAGAGAGTGTGTGTATATGTGTGTGTCTCGGGGTGGGGGGAGAAAACTGCACAAAGGCCTGCAAAGTGTATTAAGGCAGGTGAAGCACAGTGCAA
Source organism: Strix uralensis (assembly GCF_047716275.1). Classification (NCBI taxonomy): domain Eukaryota; kingdom Metazoa; phylum Chordata; class Aves; order Strigiformes; family Strigidae; genus Strix; species Strix uralensis. The sequence continues at coordinate 13,712,013 of NC_133986.1, forward strand.
ACAGGGATTTTTCTGTCCATCCTGCAGGCCTGAGTGGATGGCAGCAAAGCATAAAGCAGTTGTTTTTCCTGCACTACCTTGTGCTGTTCACCTCTCAGATAGTTTTGGAGCTGGTTGTGAGTGACTAGGTGGGGAGCCATGGCTTTTGTACTGTTCACATGACATGCTGGAGAACTTACATGGATATTGGATGCTGCAGGAGCCTTCTGTGTACTCTCTGTGCAAAATGAATATCTGCAGCAGCATTGCAAACTTATAAATAGGTACCCCCTGTCTAAGAAGTAGGGACACTGGCACTTTTCCTTCCCTCTCTGGCATGATTTCTCATCCTTCCAAGCAGGGAGCACCTGCCTTCAGTAGCTTTCAGTGGCTTCCAGTAAACAGAGCAACTCACCGTCCTTAGAACAGCACTCTCCATCCTGCATGCTGCCTATGCCTGACCCTGCTCTTACCCTGCTCTTTGTCTATGGCAAAGCTCCTTGTCGTGCAGACAGCAGATGCTCTGTCTGGGAGGTATTGCTGTGTGTGGTTCCTCTATTTGTAAGAAGTTTCATTTAAACTAACATAACAGAAAACTTGTTTATCAATTCTGTGGGCGGTATTTGCCATAGGTAGCATCACAGAGACTTGCTTACTCTGTATAACACAGTGTGTAAGTGTGGGCCACAACAAGGTTTATATGTGGAAAGGAAATGTCAATGAAGGATTGTGCTGCAGTAAATTTAGGGCTGGTCAGGGGGTGATTCAGAGCTAAAGAAGTGGAGCACCTAGAAGGTATCTTTGCTGGTGTAAATAAGCATGACAAGATGTAGGGCAGCAGTACAATTCAATTACTTTTAATGTGTTGTCATTTAAAAGGATATTAAGGTATATTTGGAAAAATAACAAAACCTCTGAAGATGTTGGCTGGAATATAAATTATGGAATGTTTTCACTCTACCAGGTAAAGCAAGTTTAAGACTTTTATTTTTCTGGGAATGTTAGGAAGTTTGGAGTCATGCACAGAACTTACATTTGTGAAATGCGAAACAGTTGATCCTGGACCAGGCTGAGACTGACCTAATTAGCCACAACAAAAAAATGTATACACAGGAGTGTTGAATTAGTTTGTCAATGAAGGATTAACATTGGCTTTTTTTACTCACTTAAGGCTCAGTGAAATCCACCCTACATTAAAGGTGGCATAAAAATAGAACACTGACTTTCAGCTGGTGCAGAAGATAGGTTAGTGTAGTAGGAAATACTGGGAACAGAATTAAATCATTAATACACACTTTTATAGAAATGGTGTTCTGGGACAGCATTGGAGATTGCTTTTATCCTCCACTGGCTATGGCAAAAATCAATCAACCAGATAGCAAAACATAATTTAAAAAAGGGAAAAATAAGTACTGTCTTGCTAATTTTATCTAATAATTATAAAGCTGATCTGCTGCTGTGGGAGGTTGCTTAATTCAGGACGTTTCATCCGATTCCAAAACCTGACAGGCAGAAGCTGACATGTCTCATCTCACTGGTAGAGCGCACCCAGCAGAGGAAAGTGGAGTGATACCAAAGTACTTTATCAGCTTGTCCTTTTCTGGGGCAAATCCTGCTGTGCCTTCTAAGAGCGAAACTGGCAAGTCTGGGGCTTAGAAAGAAAGAGGATTTTGGAAGCTGCAGAGAAGCATCTCAGCATTTCTCTGTCTGGGGAAATGGCAAAAGTAGCAGAGATCTACTGTTATTTGGATCCTGCAACTTCCTTCTGTCCTGCTGGGAGAAATGGTGGAATTGGGGTTGTTACCTGAGGTGTCTTCTCCATAGGGATCAGCTGTGCTCACAAGGCATAACAATTTCTTATCCCCTGCAAATGTCAGTGCATGGGTGGAACAGCCTCACTGATGTGTACCTCGGCGTGATATTTCTGTTTACAGTCCTGTGCACACTTTCTTATTTTATATATGCAAATACAGAGTTTGTACAGGCAACAAAGAGCAGGTAAATTCTGCAGGCACTGTTTATATGCTAGAGGCTTGGGTTCTAAAGCAGATTTTTGTATTTGGGTATCCAATTTCCTGACCATTTCCTGAAAGCTTCAGTCAGGGTGGCTCTGATGTCCAGGAGTGCACAGCATCTCCTCCAATTAGTCCCATTCCTGACCCACAAGTTCTGTCAAATGCAATAACCATAATTCGGGAACTACATGCAGTTTTTGGCAAACATTACATAAGAGAAAGGTGGGGCCATACTTTGTAATATAGAACCATAAGAAAACCCTAAAATCATTATAAACTGCTCTGCTTCAAGACAAGCCAACTGCTGTGAGGCTAATTCCTTAGAAAATATTCCCCAGCTGTCCTGGCAAGAGATGCTCTTGTAATACGCAGCGAGAGGTGTCTCACACCTTCTAGAGCATTTGGCAGTCCTCGGCAGTGGGCTCCATGGCTGCACGGGCCAACCAGCCTGACCCTGTGAGGGTGGCTATCTGTGTCTTCTGCAGAGGCTGCTGTTCTGATTCCTTTGTGCATGAAACAGTTTCTTTTTGTCAGCCTTGTTCTTCTTTGGCATGTTGTGATACGAACAAACTGCTCCATTTTTTCTTTTCTGCATTCAGATTTCAGATTCTTCCAGACCCTTTTTTTGGGGGTGTGTGTGCTAAACCCCTGCCAAAACTACCTCAAGGGATACAGTGACAATTATGTTCTGTTTGTACTACAAATCCTGTACAGTATCCCCTTTAAATGTATTTATATTGTTTTGTTTCATTTTGGAACAGGATTAGAATGGAATGTAACCTATTGTACCATAGCAAACAGTCTGCACTTTCATAGTTAGCATGAAGTTTTCCAGTTACATCTTGATACCTCCAAGGCAATCGTGTAGCAGCTTTCCTAGTGACCTGATGTGAGAAGTATGCATCTTCATATAAAAAGAAATGGGCCAATATATACTAGAGATATTAACTCTCACTACTGTGCCATTTTACTGCAAAAAAGACATTTTTCTTTAACTCAGATTAATTTAACTTTCTTTTCCAAGCTAATGAATCCATCAACTTGCTAGGCTCTTTTCTAGAGCTGTTTGTGGGCTGTGGCTCTGTGATACGCACATGTCAGCAGCAAAGATGATTTGAGTGGTTCCTGCTGAGGGCTTAGCCTCACCTCGCCAGTCACGGCCCTCTCCAGTAGACGTGACAATGCCCTCGGTGCTATGGGGCAGCAACCTGGGTAGGGGCAGAAGGGAGAGCAGGAGCACAGGAACAGCAGGAGCACGTGGTGGGGAAGGAACAGGGGTGAAGCTGCTGTAGCGTGAATCTGAGTGTACCTTGGAAAATACAGATTTTTAATTTGGTTTAGTGTAGAATTTTGTTTTACTAATTGTCTTGATTTAATATGTTAAAAAATGGCTTTCTAAAGGGTGTGACTGAAGTCTTAGCTGTTCTCTATCTGTGCAACCCACTAAGCTTGTGACCAGTAAGAGCACAGTGGATGTACAAGGATCACAATGGTGAAAGCAGGGACCTTCTCAGTGGGTTTCTGCTGACAGAGTCTCAGCTGCAAGACCCACCAGTACTGGAAAATCTGCAAAATTTTCCTTACTTGGAGGCTATGAACAGTCTCTGCAGCTCAGAAAGAGGGTGTAGACATCCAGAGAGATACCAGGCCTGTATCCTTTGGGAGGTGCTTGGATCCAGTGCAGCTCCTTGGCAGCCTGGGCTGTCAGTGGCCTTATGGCTGGGATCCACATCTGTGCCAGCCCCTGTCCCCTGGGACAGTCATGGCATGTAAGCTGCTGGTTTATGGAATCTTCACAATTATCTTGGGATTTACTGCCATGGGAGTTGCTGCAGATGCTGAGGGGTGCTAGTTCTAGCCAGTGGGGTAATACTGGAGTATAAGATACTGCATCCTCAAAACAATGTCCTGCTGTTTGTTGCCACAGCTGGCAGCTGGTTCATGGGAAGAGTAGGACACACACTTCTATCATATAGGGCAGAAATCTGAGAAGACCCAGTTCTCAGAGCAGAAAGCTTGACAATATCAGAATTTTCTGGCTGGTAATTTTGTACTTGCAGAAATAAGATGAAAACTTTCAGGGTCTGTTTCACCCTATCCTACCTCTTTCTTCCCTCTCGCATAAAAAATGTTCCTCCACCACTTTTTAGGCTAAGACTAGTCAGCCCCAGGAGTCAGTGGAGGAGCAAATGCCTGAACATGAAGTGTGTACATTAAAACATGAAACAGTTGTTAGGTGGGACTAGTTCATCCTGCATTTACTGGGGCAGGAGAAGGGAGTTCATTACACCGTGAAAGCAACTTTTGTGGGATGCAGACTAATGTTTATGGAACTGAAAAAAGCTCACTGGAAAACCTTTTCTTCCCCTTGCCTTCTTCCCTCCATCCTGCTCTGCCCCAAGGACCTTTGACAGCTCTGTGCACATTGAGTGCTCTGACATTAAAAGTTAATGTTTCGCATATAACAAGAAGACTTTAAGACAAGCTCTTGGATTTAAAACACCCACAGTTTTCTCATAGTCTGAATTTGGATTGACCCTAACAAGGAATCAGGAGCTGCCACAGAAGCTGGCTTGTGACTGACGTATTCATTTTAGACTCCCAACATTTGAATTGTTCTGATTCCTGACACCATTAAGGAACATCTCTGTTTCCAAGCCTTATCTAGTATGTGCAGAAAAATGTTCATGGGAGGCATCTCCTCTATCTTCTTGATGTCATACATTCAAGCTACGCACCCCATCAGTTTGTGTGTGGCTCTAATATAACTGAGCAGGAGGAATGTGCTGGGAGGTTATTCAGGAATACCATGTTTCCCTGTTTAAGCTTTGGATTGAATCTGCATCTTTCATTGTTCGAAGATCAAGACAGTCCTAGAGCCAGGTAGGATTAAAATAGTGTCCTTTTCACTCTCTTGCAGAAAGGAATGAACGTTACACAACATGCGTGTGAAAATGGCATTTGTATTGTCATTTAGAGTTAAACATTTTTATGTACTATCTCTGTTATATGATCATTGCCTTAATTACAGCTAATTGCAATTGAAGCATCTACAGTTCTGGTCTCAAAGGGAGCCCAGGGTGTCAGAAGCTTACGCAGAGCTAATGCACGTGCTTTGCAAAGGCCAGTTCCTTCAGACAACTCAGCTACTGCTGTGCATTTGTGATAGTCCTTTTTCACCTGGCCTTGGGGCAGCCCTTACTGCTTCCTCCGGTTTTCCAAATAATGCTCTCTGGTGAATCATTTAGAAGATCTCAGGTGAGATGTTCTGTCCCATTTTGGGTAGGAAGGAGCACAGACCTTCTGGAGTCTTCAGGTTGATGCTAGTCTGTTTCTTGCTGCACTTTTGCTTCTTTGAGATGACAGGTAGGACTGGTGCATGTTTCTCTTTCTTGCTGTTTGGTAGGTCTGGTTTTGCTGCCTTTCCTCTCCACACAGTGTATCTTCAGGTAGATGGGAGAAGCTGGGAGGAGAAGTGCAGGAGGAAAAATGTTATGTTTGGTCCCCACTGCTTTGGTTCCTCTGATGTCAGCATGCTGGGACTAGCATTCTCCAGTTATTTCTGGGGCTAGGAAACCAGGAGCTTTCCTGACACCCTGCAGCCTCCCCAGTGTCTTGAAAAACCCAAACCACTGAATTATGTGTCTGAATGGCTGGCGACTATGCAACTCTGCAAGGACAGCCTGCCCTGCTTTGAAAGCAGGCGTGTACAGTGTGTGAGAGACTCTTAAGTGTTATGTCAGACTGGGAGGAGATCTCTGAAGCCTCCCCTAGATTTCAAGCACATGGGCAGGGAGGTGTGATTCGAAAGAGAAAAATGGCAGACTTATTTTCTGGAGCAAAAGCCTCCTGTTTCTCCTGCCAAAGCAGGTTTTAGAGTGAGCTTTAGTCAGTAAACTTCAGATTAAACTCACTATAAAAAAACCTGTCCTGAGCCACTTGTGGACCAGCCCTGATGCACATTTCAGCTTCTCCATCTCATAGCCAAGTTCTTGTCAGTTTATGTTCATCCTCTTGGGAAACTGTCTCGTTATCAACAAAACTCATTAGCATTTTCATTTATGATACTGGACTAATGCTGAAAATATCCTGGGCTCCATGAAAACAAATTGAAAACAAATCAAAACCAAAACATCATCCTTGCCATTCCTCTTCTTCCAGGAGGAGGAGTGCAGTGCATCAAGGCAGAGTCACTCAGATGCCTCTCAGCTGTGCTGCTTTACCATACAGCTTCCCTAAACTGGACCTATTCATCGTGTGGAAGACTGAGCCTTGAAGGACATGACTGCAAAGCTTTGTAGCTGCATGTATGCTTGTAGAGCACAGCCTGCAACTTGGAAGCACTCTCTTCTGGGAAGAGAGTAGGTTAAACCAGTACTGTTGGCCAGACCCAGTGCCCAGGTCTCCCCTAGTGAAGAGAGATGAGTCCAGACAGAGAAGGGAGGAGTGTCATGTCCCGTATGATGTTTTTCTGGGAAAGAAGCAAAGTAAAGCGCAATGAGCAGGTGTTTCAGAGCCATCTTTGAGGTGTAGGCTAATGGCTGAGAGGGGAGGTTATGTGAAGAGTTGCCAGTGTTAGAAATTTGAGAAGCCCTGCCCCTCAGAATGGCTCAGCCTGAGGCTTTTGCTTGCTGCCTCTTACAGATGATTTGTATGCATCTGGGAGGCTGTGCTGTTTGCAGGAAAAAGTCTCTGAAACAACAGAAAAGGATGTCCTATATGATGAGTGCAAGGAGGGAAGAATCCCAGCTCTCAGAGCCATGTAGCCTTTAAGACGTTTGAAAGCAATGATATTTCATAAAGGAGAATCTTTGAGTAAGTGCTAAGCAGTTATTGTTTCTGGTCTTATAGATGACCCAGGAATGTGATGTTTTTACTGGCACTCAGTGAGACAGCTCTCGATTGGGAGCTATCCAAGGCTCCTGGCATGGCTTCGGCATTCCTGCAGATTTGACACAATGATTTTAACCAAAATCCCACATGCTTGATATAATCACTCAGTGCCTTTAGAAAGGGTTTTATACCTAATATGGACAAAAAAGGGCTCTGCTTTTTCAGAGATGTGACGTGTAGTGAGCAGGTTTGGATCCAGAAATAGACTCATCTGTATTCACTTAGCTGTGGTATTTTTTTGTGGTCTTTATTATAACAGGCAGGCACCTGCTGACGGTCCCAAGTCTAGATTGCAATATTCAGATTTAAAAAGCACAGCTACCTCTCAATTTCTCTTGACTGACATCTGTGTGGCATGTAACTGTCAAACACTCCGTGGGGAAGTTAATCACTGTATTGGCAGAGTCTGATATGAGACAAAGATAAAAATACACTGTCCTTCTACGTGGATACAGAGGAGATGATCAGCCACTTTGGCTAAATGTATGAGTGGGCAGAAGCTGATGGAAACAGTGACTGAGCTCCTTTATCACAAAGTTGTTATTAATGGAGATGGTTTTGTCACTGCTGCATATCAATAATGTACAGCTGCACAAAGAGGCCAAGTGATGCCAAGTGATTCTCTTACAGCTGCTTTTCACTCCACTGCAGCACAAGCACAGCTGACTCCAGGAGATGCAAGGAAGTAGGCAGCCTCACCCATTGTCTCAGACCCCACTTTCAGCTTTTTGCTGCTGGGGTACTGGGGTTTGCTAGTGTACCTGCAGCCCTTCTGTGCCAAGATGGACATAGCTCCTGGGCGAGGCAGCGCCAAGATTTCCATGTATTGTGTCTTGGGACTACATATGACTGCATCTGAAGTCAACAAGCTGCCTTATTAAAATTAGAGCCCCTAGGAAGTGTGTGCCTGCTGATCTGGTGAAAATCAGTTGCAACTACACAGAACTGGAATGCTGCATCACAGCTTGTTGAAAATACTGTGGGAAGCTGCTGTACACGGATGTCACTGCCATCTGTGTGCATTGTACACATGCAGGACACAGGCAGACCAGCTCTCTGCTCTGAGGACCTTGCCAGTGAGGATGGTTTTTCTAAAGTGCTCAGCATTGGCCTAATTCTACTTCTTTTCCAGTAAATAAGCTGAATCCAGCCAGCGGTTGTACCCTTTTTTCACATACAGTGCTGATGGGCCTTTCCCTGCAGTGGTATAGGCAGGGTTGCAGAGTCCAGCATGCTGAGGGCATACACATCAGTCATGCCAGTTTAAACCATTTCTTCTTTAGGAAATATCTTCAGTAGGATAGTTATAGAGGATGATCTTTATAGTTGTTTTTTTGGGGGGTGGGAGGGATGTGCGTCATTTATTCATGCTTGCCACTGTTTAAGTTATTTAAGAGTTTCATGTTTATCATGCATTAATCTGAGGAAGTTAATGATTTAGCTTATGCAGCTTGTCTTTATTTAGGTCTATGAGCTTGCTTTCTGTAAGTTGAGCTTTCTTTGAACATCATGGAGTGAGTGGGGAACTAAAGCCATCATAACCTCCCTTAGCATTGTAGTTCTCATCTTCCAGCTCATCACCCCAGCGTGGCCCCACTCCTCGTGCCGCAGCAGGAGCAGAGGACAGTGATAGCACAGGCATGAGTTACAGTTGTAGTTAAATGTGCTTTTATGGCTGCAAGCTGGAGTGATACTGGAATATAGCTCCAGTGCGCTGTGATTTCCAAAGTGGATAAGAACTATTTATGCTTTTTAGTTTCCTGTCTTATGGAAAAAATATGATGCTTTTCCAAGAGTAGCTATTTTGATGGAGAAACGGATAGTGAGAGATGTCACATGATGGCCAACTGTGTGATCAGAGAAGTGTATTTCCTTATGACTCCAAATTAATATGTAATTTCAATCTTCTTCTTACTGTTATCAGCCAAGTGGAAAAGGCCCACGCCTACCTGAAGTTTATTGTGTCATCAGCCGACTGGGGTGTTTTGACTTATTTTCCAAGGTAAGAAGATTTTTTTTTTTTTTTAGAATTGCTTTTTAATTTGATTGTTTACCGAGACACATCCGCAGTGATGAACCAGACGAGAAGAATTTCTTCCTTTGATGGGAGATAACTGTATTTTACAGTTGCTGTTTTGGATATTCCATCCCTATTATTTGGTTTATCAAAGAATGTCTTATTACTTCTGTGACTGAGGCAGAACTTGATTCAAAAAACATCTGGGTGTCTGTATGATCTGGCTAACTGAAGTTTTTTCCGTTGTTTTCTAAAGCTGTTCTGTGCTGAGCTGTAATTCTTGGCATCTGCAGTTTGAATGATGGGCCAGTACCACTTTTACTCCAATACCCTGTGGAATGATGAGGTTAAGAAAAAAGATTATTTGATAAGTGAATTCTATATGCTTAACTCTATTGACGTGTTTTTTTATCCTAGGAAGCTAGGAAAGCATGGATAATCTTTTAATTGGCCTCCACATTAACAAATCCAAAGCTGTATTGTATGCTGATGTGGCTTACTTAGGTAATACATTTCTTAACACAAGAGTTTCAAGACATTACACAGGGCATTGCAGCTAAGCTGAGGGATTGAATAGCCATAGAAACAGTTAACTGCCAGTCTGCTCCAGAGCCATAAGCATTCTTCTTTTGTAAGACAAAAGGTTATTAAAATTAACTAGTAATAACATTTCTGATTGATTAACATTTAGAAATATCTCTCCAGCTGCCAGTTTAGGGCCTCCTAGTCCTCTGAGAATGTCCTGCAAAATCCAGTGCACACCTCAGAATATTGTATAGGATTTGCTGGTGATCTTGGAGAAAAATATGTCTAATGTCAAATAGCTGCCTTCCCCTTTTCCAATTTTGATACAGTGTTCATAGAAATATTGTTTTAATTTGCCAGAGATTTTCACTTCAGTTACAGGAAATCTCACAGAACTTAGACAGATTTTTCTTGTTCATTTGTATAGGAATAAAGTGGAAAAGAACAAGTAAATCATAGAAGTTAATAAAAATCATAGCATTTATATTATTCGTATGGTCTAATAATCGTACAGAATGTTATCTTCAAAGCAGTTTTCAAGCTTTTCTAGATAAAACTTTAACACAAATCTTGTATGAAGAAAAACCATTGGGTTGCAATAATTAATTGCAGTTCTGCTTCTGACATCTTTCATAAAGCTCTGAAATCAAGAGTTTATAACAGTGTCTCTTAAACATAATATGTATCTAAACACAGATATCTGTGAGCAAAGTGGAATGCATTGTTCTGGGAGGATAACACCGCTCACCAGATCTGTGGTATGGAGGGATGTCCTGAGGCTCTTTGCTTGCTTTTATGTTTTTATCTAATTTTGATAGTGCTCTAATTTTCAAAGGAAAACTTGGGAGAGGGGAAAAAAAAAGGCAAAAAAATGGGGAAAAAAAAAAAAAAAAAGAAAATTTAAGTATTCTCCTTACAACCAAGTATCACTGCAGCTGAGGTATACATTCAGACAAGGAGGGTCATTGCACCACAATTGCAAATAATCTGCTTTCCCAGTTCAATATGTAACTTGAAAAAAAAGTGTCTGATCGTCCAGCCAAAGTGAACCCAAAGTTGACGGGTGAGTGTAATTTCATTGGCTTCAGCAGGGGCTGTTCCCAGGCATTGTGGCGGGCTGGCCCTGGCCACACGGGTCTTGCCTTGCTGCTTTTGGTCTGTGTGGGAAGGAAGGCTCCCACCCAGTTGCATATTGGGCCCTGAATGGGGTCGTAACACACCTGTGCTCTTCTTCAATTACCGGGCTTGTGGAGGGGCTGGGCCACGAAAGGACCCTGTCCGTGCTGGAGTCTGGCCACAGCGGTGCTGCCCTGCAGAGGGCTGGTCACCTCCCCACGGTACTGGTGCAGGGTGGGAGCAGGGTGTTTGGCAGCACGCAGGGCTGACTCCAGCCCTGGGCTGGATTTAGCACAGCTCTTCAGCACACTCTCCAAGCACCGCATTTGGAAAGAAAGGGCTTGGACAGAACAGCTGTTAAATGAAGGAGGAAGATTTGAGCCTTAGCATCCCTGTTGGTTTTGAAGACAGATGTGGTGTGGATGGAGACAGAAGTTCTTGAAAAGTGAGACGGTCTCTTTTTCCAGCCTAGTAAAAGGAACCTGGGCTGTCCTAACTGATAAATCCAGTGAAACAGGAAAATGATCATGAGGGTGCACTTTGCTGAATTAGTCAAAACAAGCAACAATTGTCTTTACAGAAAAATATGAGTGATGAAAGACCACAAGATATTAAACCTCGGATATTATTTATCAGAAAAGCAAAAGGAGTCCTGTTTTAAAATGTTTATCATCCTGTTTCTGATAACCTGTGTTATTTTAATCTTCCTCAAAGCCTTTTATGCTTACTGTTGTAATACCTACTGCTAAGACAGACGTGAGAACCACAGATATCTTTACTTCCAGCCAGTTCATTTGGTCATGGTTTCAACAGATGTTTTTGACCATTTTATCTCCTGAGATCTCTGCTGAACTTTTATTTAGTTTAAACGCTCCTTTTTATTTGTGTTGTGAAGGTTCTCGGAACAGGGTTATGACACACACACGGCCCCCACCTCCAGCAACATAAAACATCAAATAGTGACTGCAGAAGAGGAAATATGTGTTGGGCACACTACAGCTGCATGCCGGCAGTGTGCAGGAGCACTAAGGGACCCGGGGCATAGCCTTGGTTCATTACTACTTCCTGTTTGGGTAGCTGTTTTTCTTTGGTGAGGATAGTTGTGCTGCAAATTACATCAAGAATGAAATTAATATCTTCATTTATGGTTATCTGCCACTTCCATGGACTGGAATGCAAGCTATGTATATGGGGTCAGCTTTGCTTTAGTTAGGTCTTTACTGTGTTGCAAGGAGGAAGAGGAAACTATGCACCAATGAATGCCTCTGTTGGCATTTGGTGTCACTAGCTATCATAAGTCACCATGTTGTGCTTAAGTATCTTTTAATGTTCTGTTTCAGTGAAAAGCATTTCCAAGAGAAACAAGGGAAAATGCCTGGCTCAGACCCACTAACTCTTGTATGGCCTTTTGCTCTTGAGTGGTGGTTAAAAGATCACCATTTCAGGTCAAACCACTAACTGCTTTGAAGCTTGCTTTCTCGTCTTCTTTAGGTTTATCATCTATATGGTCTGTCTAATGTGGGAAAACTTAGCTGTGATCTAATTTATGTTGGCCCATGTGACCAAAGAGAGAAGAAAATAATAGTCCTCTCTATCTGTAAGAAGTTCCATCTGCTTATTTCGAAACTAGATTGCCTGCTCTGCATCATGTCAAACAGAAAATGACCTTAATCAGGCACCCGGTGTAAACAGCTGGGCATGCTTCATGAGGCTGCTGGGGGCTGGCTCCAGCTCAGCACAGACTGCAACGTGACTGCTGCCACCATGGCCGGGACTCTTCCAGGAGCTCTTTCCTGGTGGACCTCTGCTGTTATCATAGTGTGGCAGCGTTGCTTTTCTTGCTGGTCTGGCTTTTTCCTGCCCTCTCAGTTGAAATGGAAGAGATGCCCAGGGCAGAAGAAAGTGTTTCTCCTTAATACAGATTTCAAGATGTACCACTGAGACATGATGCTGACCTGCTCAGTGATCATGGGATCTGTCTTGATCTTTCTCTCCTTCAGCTCACCCTGTTGTTCAGGCAAAATCCCAACAATACAGATCCCTTTTGCCATGCTGTCTTCTTTCTTCTTTCCAATTTCTTCCTTGTCTCTGTGTTAACTGCATTCACCAACAGGCTCTATTTTGTAACTGGAAAATGTATCATTTTTAGAGTACGATTGAATCCTGTGGCTTTAATGGTAGTGAAGAAATGCATGGCAGAGGAAAATTAAATATAGATCTGCCATGTATTTACACACATGTGGGTCAAAAGATGCTTCAAAAGTGTATGTGGTGCTGACATGTTCTGTCTCTTTCTCTCTTATGTCTTACTAATGGATCAGATCCTGGATGAGGTTGAAAGGAGAAGGGGAATATCTGCTGCCTTGGTTTATCCATTTATGAGGAGTCTGATGGAATCTCCTTTTCCTGCACCTGGAAAGACAATTAAAGTCAAAACCTTTCTGCCTGGAGCTGGAAATGAGGTAAAAAGCAACTGCAAACATTAAGAGTCAAAGCCTCCCCCCTCACCACTCCAATATCAAACAGCAAAAGAAAAACAGGAGGAGACACACGGATACTGCAAGGCGTGTGAGGTGGCACACTCTCAAAATGAGCAGCGCAGGAGCTGCACCAGTGTTGATATGCTAATGCTAGTTCCCATTGATGATTATAAGCCAATTTATTGTTATGTATTTGTTTATTTTACGTTTATTAATAAGTTGTGTTTAAGAAAAAAGCACAAACAACACAAATGCCCTAGTATTCCTGGTCTAGTGTAGTTAACAGACGACAGTGTTGCTGGACTTTATCACAGTGATAACAAGCAAGTGTAAGTTTCCCATGCTGACTGTGCTTGAACAGGTCAGCAGCTGGTTGTTATTGCAAACCTCATTACTGCTGGTCCTGGCCTTGGTAGGAGGAGTGACCAGCAGCATTTAAATGGCTCTTTTTGGCAATAAATACCCTTTAACTGGCCCTCAAAGAAATAGTCTATATTTGGAAAAGCATGTCATATAAAAGTTTGTGTGTGTGTGCACACATATAATGGATTTCATTTCCTTTTATTACTGACTCAAGTACATACAACATATGCCTTACTGGAAAATGGCAATAGTGGTGCCTTGCTTAAAAAGTTCTTTGTAACTTGAGACTTGTTAGCCATTCGCCGTGTCAAATTCTGCTCTCTGCATGTTCTTCTGTAAGTATACAGTAGCTCCACTCAGATGGGCAAGCATATAGAGGAAATACATTACTGCAGATAAGAATTGAATTTGGCCCAGTTAGTGAAAGCAGGAAAAAAATTCCCCTCTAGGGTTATTTTACACTCCTTAGGGTTAGTTTTACAGTGCTATTACTATTTTTACATTGAATCATATTTTCCTCAAGTGTAATGCCACCGACTTCAACGGAGTGGGCCTGTAATGTCACTTGGTACAAAATGTGAAGGGTTCCTTGTGTAAGTGACTTGCAAGGCATGTTTAAGTCACAAGCATTTTCTTCTGGAGAAGCAAAGGAAATCTGAAAGGCTGCCTGGCGTAACAGTGGTGAGATCTGATAATGCTTTTTTGATGTGAATATATCTGGGAACCATGGATCTGCAACTTCTCTATCCTCTGCTCAAGCTTCTGAACTCTCCCAGAGAAAAACATTGAGATAATTCCAAACAAACAAACAACTCTCTTCTGGCTGAGCTTTGCTCTCTGTTATGCTAGTACAAACTCGTTATTTAAATGGAATGTGCTGGCTTAATTAGGAACAGAATCTTGTCCTTCCATTGTGGCTCCTCTGGCCTAAACAAAGATGATGATTAATTGGGAAGTAGACAGTATATTTCTTTGTGATTAGCAGACTGAAGCAGAAGGCTTTGCCAGGCAACAGAAAACATCCACGGCATTCGTAAAAGCTGCTGTAACTTGCATTGCATCCTACCCCGCAGCAAGATTTTAGCGTTGGAAGTTTTGCAGTAAAACCAGCTCCTCATGATTTGGCACATAAATATGATTTGAGCTTGCAATCCCAAAGCTAAGGAATGGAAGTGGGCACCTTTACTGAATATGAGAAAGAGGTAGGCAGAGGCAGCATGTCCTGAGGAGGTATTCATGGTACACCATCGCTCCACAGTTTGATTCTTACTGCTGTTTGGGGCAGCAGCTGCCTGATGGGTATCTAATACTCTTGGCACCATAATGTTTCTGTATTTCAGCCTCAAAAAATCAAATCTGTACACTAATACTGTTCTAACGCTTATTTTCTTTTTACAGTCCTGTGTACTGATCACAAATAATATTACAACTAAACTGGTATGAACTGGTTTTGTTTCCAGTATCCTGTGGTCTTGATCATATCCTTAAAACAGTGTGTTTGTGAGGAATTTTGTAAGGGCTACTCCAGTTTAAACCCAATACAGTATGCTCATGGAATGTGGTGTCATGTGCATGAAAGCATAAAAGTGGTCTAAAGCAATAAAGTGACGGTGATTTTTGGACATATGGAAAAAGGAGATGTATATATGTTCCTGTTAATATGTCTTCAGAGATTTCAACACAGCTTCAAGTTGGCCAACTTTTCCCCTTTCCCTTCTGTTTCCTCAAATTCCTCAGTAGTTCATCATTTGCTGTCTTGCACTTCATATTTTTCTCCCTCTGTTACTCTCTTCTTCATGTTATTTTTCCCTCTTCTTTTTTCTGTCCTCCACCTTCAAGTTCCACATCTGAGCATGTCAATTGCAGAGTAAAAGGAAGATATAATAAAGGAATCAAGCAAAAGGCATTTGAGAAAAGGAAGGAGAGGGCCTGAGGTCATGGATGAAGTATGAAAATTAGACTTTAAAGGGATGTCACAAGTCACCATCTAAGACCTTGTCCTGACTCCCCAGTTAAGTATATATATGTATATATCTTTATGACAAAAAAAAAGGTTTTAACATTACCTAGTGAATTATGCATCATAGAGGAGTGAAAATGAAGTAAATTGAGTTTAAATTTTCCTGGCCTTTAAGTTCAGACCCTGGCTTCTATCTAGATGTGAATTTGAATTGCTAGCCAAGTTTATAACCAAATTTACCTTGTCTTTATGGCTGGTTTAACCCTGTAAGCTTCAAGCTCCTGTGTTTCCAGTTTGTTGCTTCATATGGTTGACTCAGCCAAGCTTTACATCTCTGACAGGGTGTTTAGAAGGCAGAATTATGTTTCCCTTGGAAATGACAGCAGATTTAATGCGCACAACTGTATTCTGGGAAGAATGACTTGATAGTGAATTGTGTAATATGCCATTTCTCTGGAGTGCTGTGCCTCCAGCCTCAGTTTGCAAAAGAGGAGGGGGGTCATTCTCTGTGTCCCCCCAACAGGAAGCATGAAGCGGTGCTGGAGGGCCCGGGCTGGGGTGCTGGGCACCCCTGGTGCTGTCAGCCCTGACCAGTGATGCTGACTGATGTTTGTTGGATGTGTTCAGGTCATTGAGCTGCGGCGGCCCATGGACTCGCGCCTGGAACACGTGGACTTTGAATGCCTTTTCAAGTGCCTCAGCGTTCGTCAGATCATCAGGATCTTTGCTTCTCTGCTGTTGGAGCGGCGTGTGATTTTTGTAGCTGATAAGCTCAGGTAAGCGTCAAAGGGACCTGAACCATGTGTTCAGGACAGTGCTATCTCTGGATACAAAAGCTTTACGAAATGTCCAGAATGGTTGTTAGATGTGAAGATCCTCTCACTGTACGATTTAAATAATTTTTTACATAAATGGAAGTTATTTGCATTAGCTGGGGCACACATTCGCTAACAGTCACTAGCTACCAGCCGCTTGTTCTGACTTACCTTCCCATCTGTAAAATGGGGACACCAATACTCACCTGCTTCATAGTCAACAAACGTTTGCACAGCATTTTGAAGCACTATAGTCCTAGCAATATTTCATTTCAGGTTTTGGAACAGAGTACTCATAAACAGTAGCAGAGATTGTCATTGAGGTGCTTTACCTTGTGGCCATGCAGTACAGCCAGGCAGGGAAGTGGGGTGCTGAGAGTTCCCCTGGTTTTCTCCATACAGGACAGAGAGTTTATAATGGGGCTAGGTTTCAAATCCTGCCCTGCCAAATCTATCCAGTGGGAGTGTTAAGAATGCTATTATGGTCCATCCCAACTAGTTAGGATATTTTTCCTGGTGCTCATGTGACCTGAAAACAGTTCCTTTCCGAAGCTCCATCTTGGGCTCCTTGCTACATCCTTTCAACATACCTGTTACTTCCCTGCCCTTTGATTGCAATCTTCCCTCTTTCACTCCTCTGAGGCATGAACGCACCCAAAGTGTGAGAACAACAGGTCACAACTTCACATGGCCTTTACCAAGGAAATGGGAGCTCTCTGTAGGCTGCACCCCTGCCCCACTGCAAAGAATCATCCCTTTTTTAGATGCTTGTGTAATCCATATAGAAAAGCATGGACACTGTAAAGATGTTCTTTGTTGTGGCATGATAAATAATAATAGATGGCAAATAAAAATAAAGACTGTAATTTATTAGACTTGGGAACATCCAGTGTCTTTTAAAAGGACACAAAAGACTATATGGGTGGTTAAAAACACAGATGGATCTACCCAAACAAACTCTGTTAAACACTTTATCAGCCCCGACCTTCTCTGAATGACCGCCAGAAATAATAGCTGCACTTAGTGGCCGCCAGTGTATATAATAGCAAAAATACTTTGCATAGTAAAAGCTTTACAACCTTTAGGGGAGAATTTCTTAAAGCTGCAGACCCTTCTCAGGTTATAAAGTTACTTCCTTTGCAGTCTTTTTTGTTGTCTAGAACAACAGGAACATTTTATTTCATCCCTTCCCTTGTCAGTAACCCTTAGTTTGAATGACCATTTGGGATGACTTAATTTCACATAAACTCCTGGTGAGAATTGTGTAGCTAGTCCAGGGTTTCTGCAGTACTTTAGTAGAAATGTGAGTCACACCATGAATATTGGGGCAGGTGGCTCTTGAAAATACTGTTGGCGTGTTCCTTCTGACTCTTTCTACAGCATGCTTAATCACATCGTTCTGTCTGTTTCTATTTTACTGTTCATTTAGCAGAATTAGTGGCACCCACAAGTCTGACTGTAACTCAGAATGACACAGGTCTGCATTCCTTCAAATGGCACGGTGATTTGAGTGGAAAATCACAGAAATGGTGCAGAGAAAATGAGGGCTGTGCTGTGCTTCTGCCAACTGTTGCTCTGCTTTGGAGTTCCCAGTTACTCCTTTGTCCCGGTTTGGCAAAGTACCCCAAGCCTCGATCCATGGGCCGCGGGCACAATACTGTGGGGATGGCTTGCTACAGGAGACATCCTCAGCTGTGAGGGCTGGGACAGAAAGCTTTCCCTGGAGCATTTCTCTGGGACAGCTGGCCTAGCCAATGTCATATAACACTTCTGGGCACTGTTCAGAGAAAAGAAGTAACAATTAAACCTACTTTGACAGGCTTAAGGCAGCTTAGCTTGGAAAACACTCATGTCGCTGATGCTGAGGGCTCATGGCAACCCAGGACTTCATCAGGCAACCAGGGTTTTATACACACTGCAAGCCTGAGTGGAAGCTAACAGCTCAGGCTTGCCCATGCAATTACTTTTCTCCTGATAGCTGCCTAGTCCTACGGGGCTCAGAGCAGAGCATAACAGAGTCCCACTTCAGGCAAAGTACTGCTGCTCTCTCCCTTTTGGCACACAGAAATAGGGCACCAGGACAACAGGAATCAGAAATGTTAAAGATCCCTTTCAGTAAACACATATCCAAACATTGCACACTCCTGCAAAAACTGTTCTCCAGCAAACTGTTCTTTCTGTTGTGAGAGTGAGCCATTGGGTTAGGGGCCATTAGCACGTACTCTGAGAAAGGAGAGGATTCAGATGGATTCAAGAGGCTTATGAGGTTTTGTGGTTGCTCCTCTAAGAAGGACAGAACCTTTCTTTCAAAAAGATTTATATTCATATTTATTATATCTGCATGTACCCTTTATTTTTTATATATATATATATACATACACACTTTGTTTTGTTTAAAAAGGGTATGACAAAATCTGATGTGGTAGATAAGCCCTGGATTAAGACCTGTGAATCCTGAGCTCTCCTGAACCCTCTGACCTGCTCTGTGATGCATGCTGGAAACGTAGCTCCTCTTTCTTATCTTTTGTCTGGTCTGTCTGGGATCCTAAACGCTACAGGACAGAGACCGCTTCTTGCTCTGTGTGCACGCAGCTCTACTTGAATACAGTGTGGCCCCTCTCAGCATGGGGATCTAGAAGGTACTGTAAAATAGAAACTAATAATGAGTCCTTTGACAAAGGCCTGGAGAAAGTGACAGTGGATTTAAATTCAATACTTACTGAGGTTTTCATGGTTTAAATGGGGATGAAGTCTAAAATGAAACACTCTGGCTTTGAGCTAATAACTGTCTGTCTTGGAACCTTTGCCCTGTCTGACGTGAATTTTGTTTATGGGCATCACGGCTGAAACTGAAGGAGTTTACCAGTAATGTGGAAAAAAAGACGTGAAATATCTTACAGGTCCAGTCTGTGGGCCCAAAGAATGAGAGCAGGAAATTAAAAAGCTTTTACAAGGGTTTGATTTCTGCATGTACCCAAAAAATAGCTTAGAAATAAATGCTGTTGAGGTTTATGCTTCAAACAATGAGATGCAATGGGCTTTTGTGGCTGCCTGTTTAACAGGTCTCCAAGCAATAAATGATTTCACACATTATACAAGTTTGGGATAGTCATGCCTAGTGAAGTGAGTTTCATTCAATAAATTGTTACTTATGGTTCTTATAGTGCCCAGAATGTGAAAATTTATAGTCCTTGATCTTTGTGCAGAAGAGGTTGCCATTTTTCGACACAGAAAGTGATGCTACCAGCAATGAGGAAACAATAGTAAAGTTTTGAATGACAGGACTGTGAGGTTGCCTTGGTTAGATATGTGCAGTTAGGTTTGGGGTTTTTTTTCCCAATAAGTTGCTTATATATATTTTTCTGCTTGAAATTGGGTGAATAAATCCCTGTGGCTATTTGCTGACCTTCAAAACTTAATTTGAATCTGCCAGTGACCTTTCAGTATTTTGACTTTCCATGAACAGTTGAGAAGACAACAGAGAAATAAAGATAACAATAGAGAAACTTGGAAGAATAATAATAAAACAACTCATAAAGAGGTAA
This sequence comes from Strix uralensis, assembly GCF_047716275.1. Lineage (NCBI taxonomy): Eukaryota > Metazoa > Chordata > Aves > Strigiformes > Strigidae > Strix > Strix uralensis. Next base: position 13,731,721 of record NC_133986.1, read on the forward strand.
CTTAAAGCTCCAATTCCTTAAACGTCTGCTGAAAGCACAACTGAGGTGGTATGTCCCATCCCAGTTCCAATACCCAGCTGGGAGCCTCTATTTATGTTCCAGGCATTCTGCCTGTTCACCCCAACTCTGAAACAATCCCATGACTGCCAGCTGCAAAGGGAGAGCTGCTCGAGTGCAGTCCTCTGGGGTTTGAAAGGCTGGGCAGCAGATGCAAAATGAGTGGGTTCTGGGGCTCAGGGAACGTTGGTGTTGCTGCAGACACAAAGGTAGCAACAGAAAATAAATAGAAAGCAAACACTGGAAGAAAAATATTTCTCTGCGTGTTTTAGTTTTATGCTGGGGAAACAAATTTGTGGACATATTTGCTGAGGAGGTGATGTATCTATGCGTGTGAGAACAAGTCTCTTTGCCTTTTCCCCTGAATGTTTAGAGAAGGGGAAAGGAAGGCCTTGAGCATCTCAATGTCCCTTTGTTATAACCCCATTTTTGATAAATAAAAAACACTCTTGCTGTAATCCACTATATTGTGAAGGACTTGGAGCATATTTTGCTTACATTTCACATGTGGGTCCAGTTCAATGCCAGCCAGAGTCAGTGGGAGTGTTTGGATGAGGCTTGTCTTTCGCTGTGGATTTAAATCCTAGAATATCCCTTTCAGTGCCTTTCTGAAGCTTTAGGGGCTGTGAAAGGCTTCTATAGAGAGTCGCTGCTCTTGTAAAAGACAAAATAACTTCTCATTGTTGTAAATTTTGTTTTTATATGAGATATTTCAGCTACTTCTCAGTAAAGCGGGAGCATGGGCCTCAAGGAAAAAAATCTCTCTTGACAGCAGTGGGTTTTATGCTCTTAAACCGTATAGGTGAACTTGGAAATGTACCCCAAGGCGAAGGTGGGCCAGGGGTTTTTCTAAGTGGCAGTGCCAGCTCAGGAAGTCCCCCCTCCTGCTCCCCTTGTTTGCTCCTGTCCTGTGCCATTCTCCCTCACCCAGGAGGCTGTGCTGGCCCAGCCGCAGTAGGAATTACTCCTTTTGCAGAGTTTCTCCAAACCAGATGGGCCTCTTGGCCATGTCACACCAGAAGCTCCTGGGCTGGGAGAGGGGCAGAGCAGGGTGCTGGGGATGGGGGTGGGCAAGAGCATTGGGATGGGCACACTTCAGGGTGGTGTTGCCACTGAAAGGTGTCTATCATGCACCATCCTTAGGTGTGAGCCAGCTGAATTTACAATATCTCATGAGATATTGTAAATAAACCCACAAGTTTTTACCTGTGTGCAGGGGAGATCTGAGGGAATGAGGCTGAAGCAATGCTGGATGACAGCGAACTTCAGTGCAGTTAAATCTCCTGCACATCAGTGTCTTCCTCCCTTAGGCATGGCCACAGATGACTTTGTCTTCCCAAGGAGAGTTTTTTCCCCTCTATGTTTCTCTTCCCCTCTGCCAGCACACATCCCCTGGCCCAACACAGACCAGCAGTCTCTCACCTGGTGTGCTGCAGCCGCCTGAAACCCTCCTCTGCAGCACTCGTCCCATGAAGTCAAGAGCTGCAAGCAGAAACTAGGCACCTATGAGGTGGGAAGACTTTATCCTGTTAAGGACAAAAACCTACCTACCTCTCCCCAGAGTATTTTGGACTGCCACGAGGAATCTGTCTTCCAGCACAACTGTAGAAAGTCCAGGCAGATCCCAGACCTGACCAAAGGTTATGGGCTCCAGACAGAAACACTGACTAATACAGGACAGAAGCATAAATATGTAAATACTGGGGGAAGTCATCCCGCAGGCATGTCTCTGTTAACTTTGTGGAGCAAAAGGGGAGCAGTGTGTTCTCGTATTCAAGGGCAAATGCTTTCAGAACAAACAATGGCATTTTCCTAATCTCATGGACAGAGACAGCTTTGGGCTGTCCCTGTTACACCCGGGATATTCGGGGAGCGTTGACGCTTCTCCTCATATTTGAAATCTGTTGTTTTGAGAATCGTAAGGCCACACTAGAAGGCAGCACAGTTAGCAGTTGAGAGGCAGCCTGATCCCCGTCTCTCAGTGCCTACTTGGAAAAATAGTATTAGGGATCCTTTAACCTAACAGACAAAATCATAGCATGATCTTTTAGCTCAAGTTAGAATACTCAAACTTAAGTAGGAGATAAGTGGCAGTGTTTTAGTAGTAAGAGTAAACTATTGTTCCCCAGTCCTGTAGCAAGGTCAAGTGGAAAAGCAAGAGTAGCTAAACTTCTGGGCAGGTTACTAAAGTGAAAGCTCATTCCCTATTTCCTTATTGTTAGTAGGATATAATTCTTACAAACTAATCATGGCAATGATGGACCTGCCCAGGCTCACCTGCTGCCTGGGAATGCTCCTTTCCAGTAGTCTGACATATCGGAACACTTGTAAAATCTGCCAACCTGCAGGTTAAAACGTAAAAACGCATATGTTAGGACAAAGAGGTAAAGTGTGCTCAGTAAACAGACAGTGAGCTTTGGCCAGTAATAAAGATTCTCTTTACTTTCCCTTGTCACAAAAACCTCCACCAAAAAAAAGGTGAGAGAAATTTGACAACACACACATGCCAGAAAACAGCTCCTGAGTGAGAATTTACTGTTGCCAGTCTCTAACTGGTCTGTACCATTTCTGAGCACAGACTACAGGAGACGCAACTATGTCCTCTCTTGGTCACATCTGCCACAGCCCTGTATTGAGCTAGAAGTCCAGTTCTTTGTCTCAGGGAAAACATTTTTAGTTATCAGCTCTGCATTGAAGAAGGAGATGTTTAGAGGTGCAAGCTACTGTACCTGTGGAATGTGTAATAGCTCCCAGATCTTATGTCTAAACCCAGGGGAAGCATGGATGTCTGAGATTTCTTCTGGTATTTTTTTATCCAAAGATCGTGAAGTGCTTTCTTAATACTGTCAGGATTATTGTGCTTGTCTGGTCTGACTTGCTGAACATAAGCTAGAGAATTTCTTCCACTAATTTCTGCGGTGGAAGGAATGAGCTCTTGTATAATTATCCAATACGTAATCATGCCTAGTAGACAGAATTTATTCTACAGCAAAAACATCCATTTCTCATGTAAGTAACTAGAGAGTTTCCATTTCCTACAGTAAGAGCCAGATCAGCCCCTGTTGAGAAGTGATTTAGAACCTGCAGACCACCCCTGCTTTACCTAAGGGACAACAGCTTGCAGCTCCCTTCATCTTTTATAAAAGAAGCAGCCTCCAGAGTCTGTCTGAGTCTCTGTTACCTACCTGCAATTGCTTTCCTTTTGTGAGACTTTGGTTTTTCTCAGGCTGCTTGTACTATGAAGCATTGTTAAGTAGAAACATATATACTGAAAAAAACCCTTAAACCTTCTGTAAGGTATGTGATTATCTGGCCTGATGTGGCTGCAATTTCTTGATATTCTGCTTCTTTCTTTCCTACCAAATATAGCTAGTAATCTTTGAGTAGGATGTTTCTATGTAGCCCAGTCCTGCAAAATGCTGAGTGCCTTGTTTTACAGTCTTTCTGACTGTCTCTCAAGATTTTTGTGAGAAATTTTGCACTTTATTCTCCCCTCTCAAGAGATACTTACATTTTGTACCACTTGGATTACATTTCTCTGGCACTCGGATTGTATGATGACTGATGCCAACAGAGGAGCTGTATGTGGACGGTAGGAAAATGTGTGTCAGTCAGAAGAGACAGCCTGAGAAACAAAATGAACTTTCTAAGTCTCTGGCTTGTTTAAGATTCTGCAGTCCCAGAGAAAAGCAATCTAATAATAACATTTTTAATATGCAGTAACCTTCGATGGCATTTTTAATAAGCCATATCACAAGAAGGGTAGAGCCTGTGTGATCTTCCTTTTCCTCCTTTCCTCCTGCCCTCCTTTCCAGTGATATTTATTCATGTCACTTTAGGCTTTGGCCAACACTCTACAGTGGGAAAACATTTTTCCACTTACAATTTGCACAACAAAATTCTCTCTCCCTTCCCCTCCCCTGTGAAAGGGAATGGGATGAGAAGACGACCATGTTGTTTGGTAATTCTCTTCTGGATTGCTTATTGGCACAATAACTGTATGACAGTAAGTTGCAACATTTTCCCAACTTGGCCTCTAGCTCCTGCAAGGGGATTCATACAGATTCCCTCTTTTCAGTTTTTGAATGAGAAGGATTAGGGGATTGGGATTGTTCTTCTCCTTTGTTAGTACCTGGAAAAATTCTTCATTGTACTTTACAGCTGTCATGTTGTTAATAGTGCAATGATTGCCTGCGAATCTGAAACCACCAGTGTGAACATTAACAAGGACTGGTGGGATCAAAGGTCCCGGTGTGGAAAGAACAAGTAGTTAATACTCCTCTGGAGCACCTGGGCCAGAACCACTTTTGTTACAGATTTCTGCTAAGAAACTGTCCTGCTGGAAGGGACTGGATAACTCTGTGCGCACTAAATATTTGAAAAGTTGGGTTTTTTTCTTGTAACCACCTGACAAAACTCGGGCAGGTGGCTGATGTGTCAAAGCAATGACTTATGGCCAAAAATCCCATTTGCTTGAGGTTTGTGGAAAGTATGGTTGAATGCCAGTTGCTTGAAAAGCCAAGTGCTCGTTCTGAAAGGCACTTTGCATGTGTCTTTCTCCAGGGGCTTTCATGTGCCTCTCTTATACACAAGTATTATGGGAGCAAAAAATAATGTCCTCGTTAAAACCACATTCCCCTTTGATCAACTTTCCTCTGCTTTCTTTTAAACTAAGTACTTCAAAGCTATTCTCCAAGAGAGCGATCTCCTGACAGTGCATTCTCTGGTCTGCAGCTCCCGGCTTCACATGATGCAACCCTTGATCTGTGCCATGAGCCAGGGTTGTGCTTTGCAGGTTATCTGTGGGACCTCAGGCTGTCTGTCACTCAGGTGTTCCAGGAAGGTGGGAGCTGGGTTCTGAAAATGTAGCTCTTAGTGAAGCAAAATAATGTACCAATTTGTGTAAAGTTATGATAACTTTTGGAAATTTTGCATAAATTTTGCACTTCTTTGGTAATATCCTCTAATGAGTTGTGTAATTATAAAACATTGAAAAATTGAATTACTTTGACTGGCTGACAAATTCAGTGGCTTTAAAATAGGAATCCCTGATAGCACATCATATTTCAGTCCATCTCTGTTTAGCTAGGAGACATCATCCCAGCAGGGTAGACAGCTACTGGGTGCTGGCTGTTCCTGACATCGCCTCTGGCTGCGCTCCGGCATTGTAACATACCTGCTTGTTCCTTAAGCCATTGACTGTAAATTGCAGTTGGATACAGATTGCTGAAGCAGCCCTCCTGCATAACAACATGAGCTGCCAGGAGCATCACAGGTATAATGTTTGGTCTCTTTGTTGTCATCTTGTCTTTAGTATTTAGAAAATACTAAAATTTAAGTTCCTTGTTCTTACCATGTATCTTAGCACAGTGCCCAGTGTATCAAAATTTAACTTGAAGTTCTGTGACGTTCTCTGTTCTGGTATGATGGGACATTTACAGTGACAAAACAGCTTTTCTGTCCACATGCTTATGAACAAACTTTCATGGGAGAGGGATGAAAGGACAGGCAAGCACCGTGACAGACCCTCGCCCCTTCTGCTCCCCACTGCTTGGTGTACTCGTGATGCACTGCTCAGGTGGTTACAGTGAGGCTGCTGATGCAACCATACTGGCAGGATAAGATAGCACAAGACAGGAGAGGATGTTGCAAGCTTAAGCTAAAGGGAAAGTGGTCAGAGAAGAATTTATGGATGAAGATGTTGCCCACTCAATTTTCTGTAAAATATGATAAGGAGGGACCAGAAAAGGGACACAGGTGATGATGCAAACTACTGGGCAAGTCTGCTCCATGAACTGTACTCATTGACATGGCAGTGTGGCAAAGTGTGGCTCCATGAATTTAAGTCAGAGAAAACAAGTCCAGAAACTGGGTTGTAACCACTGTGTTTATCATAAAAAACCTACCTGGAATCATCAATGGCACAGAGAAATTGGTGCCCGAGCTCTCTGTAACTCACCTTCAGTAGTCACTGGAGTGTGTCCCAGCATTAACTGGTCACTGGTGCCCCATGGATAAGGAACTGCAGCACTGCCTTTGCCAGACAGGTGAGGTCATATTGTGATTCCTTTATGAGAATTTTACAAGCTTGGCTTTTCTCAGACTGCACTGTAGAAATCACCAGATAAAACCCGAAGTGTGACTCATTTCTTGCAAAAACGAGGTTTGGGTTTGGCTTGTTTTCATGGGGAGAAGAAAACACCTTTTGAGGGGTGTGACTGCATCATGAGTACACCAAGCAATGGGGAGCAGAAGGGGCGAGGGTCTGTCACGGTTAAGTAGCTACACTCTTTGAGTTGTAAGCATAGTTAAAAAGATTCTGCAAAGAACCATAACTGATAATTGGGCTGATGTGATGTGAAAAATATGCATTTCCTTCTCAGTCTGTGCCCTCCTCTCCCTGCCAGTGTTATCGCTGAGGCCTTGTTTGCATTCTGTGAGATATCACAAAGCTCACTTGCAGCAAATGTGTCAGCATTCAAATTAGGGGAGCCACTGTGACTTGACTCTGCCTTTCACCCCTGGCAAAAGCACAATTTTCTCACTTTTGCATCAGGCTTCTGCTTGCCACCTGGGGGAAGCCTGGCTCAGGAGAGGAAGAAGCAGTGGATGGACCGTGGAGGCTGGCAGGCACGGTGCAATAGCAGTGTTTCTGGTTTGCTAAATCAGTCACCCACCCTGGGAAATGTTAATCTCTTGAATAATATTTTTCCTTTGTCAAGTTCCTGTGCAGAGTGAGGGATTTTTACTAGCTTCTGGACAAAAGTGAGTCGTTAGCTAACTGCTAAGACTGGGTAATGTATGTTACACTCTGTAACAGACAGGGGACATCTCTCATCTCTTTATCCAGTTGCACAGATCGACTGTAGCAGTGTTTGTTGTAGTGTGTGTAATGATTAAGTTATGAAATGTTCAGGACTGGCTGCTGCATTTGAGTTGGCCCGAATGGACTTGGCTCATCATGATCCTCACATGAATTATACGTGTTCCTCTCCATCATGATCATATTTACACTTGAGAATTCCCTATTTTATTTAGACACTAGGAGCAGAGCTTTCTATTGGCAGGTCTCCCCTGACATCAAGAGAAAAAGTAACCTAAAATATGCCCATAGAGATTTGTCCACATTTCCTGAAAAGAAGGATGTCGGGTATTGATCAGAGGTATGGTATCAGCTGCATACTTTAGGCCAGCTACTAAAGTCATGTCATGACTCTTAGTTTGCCTCTTAAGTGTTTGCTTTAAGAATAAATTAAAATGCAAACTATTAGTCTGGCTTTTACAGCCTAAACTCACTCAATTGTCCATGTAATATGCACCCACTACTTTGATTTTAAACATCTAATTAATTATTCTAGAGAAAAGTCAGATTTAGTAACAGGAAATTCATTAAGTTCAGAACCCTCTTTCAAGTCATGTATGCAACCACTCCATCCTAAACTTCCTGCAGCTACCTAGATTTTCACAGATTTACCCGAAGGTCAGGTGAGGAGAGGTGCCTTGGCAGTGGCAGGGGTGTCCTCCTTCCTGTGTACCCCACATGGAGGTGGGCCCTTTGTAGAAGGATTCTGACACAGGGAATTCTCAATCCAGGAGGTTGGAATCGAATTATTTAATTAAAAATTAAATTAATGTATCAGAAGTTAATAAATATATTAATAATTTATTAAAATTATATTATTTAATAGCTTCAAAAATTAGTCTCTACTTCCAAACCACCTTATAAAGGCTTGAAAGATTCTCTGTAGTTTGCTTTACCACTGAAGGGCTTCTAGAAAAGTAAAAAATTATTCAAATTTCAGAAGCTGAAACATTCCTTGGTGCCGAGAGAGGCTGACTTTACAGCCATTTGGACAGCACTCTTCCACAGCAGTCAGGGTACTCACGGTTCAGAAGGGGCTATCATGTCTTGTGTGTGTACCTGCGGGCTGATCTGATTAAAATAGAAGTGGAAAAACAAAAGGTCTTTGAGGCTTCATTTCATCAAAGTATTTCAGCACAATGAAAGTAGCTTAAGGCTGAAACTTGTACTGAAATATTTTGCTGAATCAAAGCCTAAAACAGTATTTTGCCTGTCCCCTCGTGCTTTGTTTTAATTGATGAAGCCAGGCATGAACTGACTATAATTTCTGCTGCTCTGTAACCATTCATTTTTCTTTCAGTGGCCAGATAAATTACTGTATTATAATTAATTTGGGTCAAACAGCACTAAGCTGAGCACAGATTCTGGTGTTTGCTTTGATTATAATCTTCTGTCTCTCACAAATGGGTAAATATAACTGTTGCGGAGGAAACTTGTCTTTCAGTTTGAAAATTATTCCCGATAGAAACTGTGGTTTTGTGTTGGCTTATCAGCAGGCTGTGCATAGTGGGGCAAGGGGGAATCTGTACAGAAGTGGCTGAAGTGTACAAGCACTGGTTATATTTGATTTGCATCTGTACCACGAGTGGGCTTTGAGTCTGTCACACACCTTCAGCTATGCCGGTGTCTGACCTTCGCTCTCAGCACCTCTGGTACCGAACAAGGATGGGTAACTGGCATCAGGCAGCCTCTCAGTCCTTCCATCTGCCTATAGCAACAGGGAGGAACAAGTTTCACAGGGACCTAATAATTTGGCCACATGTGTGTGACGGATCTTTATCTATGTTCATATTAAATTGTTTTCCCTGGTGCTTGCTTGTGTTGTTCAGCCCAGCCAGCCACTGTCTTGTCCCTTAGTTTTGCATGCCAGACTCTTTGCCCTCAGCTCATGTTTCCTTTTCACCTGCTTGGCAGGCTCATTTTGTCTTCCTCCCTTCCTAGTTCTGCCTCACAGGTCTTATTTTTACCTCTTTGTATTTCACTCAGCCTCCTCCCTTCCCTTCCTTCCTTTCCTTCTCTTCCCTTCCCTGGGTTCCCTGCAGGATGAAGATGATTTTCCTCTCCCAGATGAGCCTCCCATTTCTATGTGTAGCCAAAGGCTACAGTGGAAAGGAAAGTGCTGCTTAGTGCAAACAATTTCTTCTGAAGAAATTAGCAGCTAAATAAGTCTCTCTTTAGTATGTACAAGAACTATTTTAAGGTGGCTTCTAACATAAACAAATCAAAGTGAGTTTAGACATCACTGGTAGAAGTCCTTGGCAGACAGGATACTCCTTCCTGCCAGCCTTCAAGTCCTTGCCACCAAAACATGCCAGCCTTTCGCAGAAAAGGGCAGCAAAGATGTTTTATATAACAAAATAACATGTTTTTTTATCTGCCTTTGGAAGCAAACTGATCTGATGCTGAGCAAGGGGGTTGGATCAGCTGACCTCCTTGAGGTTTCTTCCCACCTGAATTACTTTATGATTCTATATAATTTTGCCTGAAATTGGAAAACAAAGTAGTTATCCAGAGGCAGACACATAAGCTTAAAAACTTCAGTGAAGATAAGTTAAATTTTGAATCCTGATCATGTGAAAACAGTGCCTTACAAATGCAAGCAATGCTACAAATAGGCAGGTCTCCCAGACCCGTCATTAGTTGCAGCCCTTATGTATGAACACACAGGTATCCTTTAATCAGCAGTGATGTTACCCGTGACAGCTTCGCTTCTCAGAAAATCTCCATTTCAGCTTTGCTTCAGTATTCGTTTACAAGCACAAAGGTATTTATTACTTCAAGTTGTTCCCGATGAGAAGGTTATCCCATACACTTCCTGCAGTTGTCTTCTGCCAGGGCTCCCTCCCCAGCCCTCTCTGCATCCGATGCTGCGCCTCTGAATGTGCCTGTTGTTCCTGAGCGCGTGTGCTTGCACATTCCCTGACTTGGGGCCGCAGCCGTGCAGTCTGATGGCTCCATCGCCATGCTCTTTTCCTCTAACAACAATAACTCACATGATTTTATTTTGAAATATTCATGGGGTAGGTCTTCTTGCTAAAAAGCTGCGAAAACATGTAATTTCTTTGGTTTGAGTCAAAAAAAAGAGGAATTGAAGGGTTTTTTCCCCTTTTAAACATTCTAGAGTGGTAACAGAAACAATCAGCAATAATTTTGCCCAGGAAGGAATGCTGTGATGTCTGACACTTTTACACTGGCTAGAAAACTGGAGATATCCTTCACCATTGTATCAAGTACTTTATTGAATTCTCATTTTATTCCTTCCTGCCCTATTTGGTGAGTAGTCGGTGGTATCTGGGTTAATGAAACACGTGCCTTCACAGCACAGCAGCCCCAGGAGCAAAGCACAAGCCATTGATCTGGGGGGCTGTGGGGACACACAGCCTCAGAAGAAGAGCGCCTGGGGGTCAGGGTGGGTACTGGAGCTGAGCACACACACAGTGGAGCAGGGAGAAAGTGGTAACATCTCCCTGTTGTCAGCCAGCTCTTCCAACTGGCCAGGGATCCTCAGGGGCTTGCTTTAAGAACTACTTCCTGCAGGAATGCCGCAGGAGCTGATTACAGCGAGACAGCTGGGGTATGGAGACTGTCACTTACAATACTGATACGTTTTCATTTATATCTTGTCCCTGATGCTATTACTTAGTCTTATCCACCTGAATAATAGTGCTGCTATTGTTTATTGTTATGTACCCAGAGAAACCTTTATTTTTTCAGAGCTCAGCTGTGTATTGTATCCAGTACAGCACAGTTCTGCTCTAAATGACTGCCTGCCCAGTAACAGCAAGCTATATGCACTCCACCTCCCACCCCAACTGTAGCAGTATGCTACAATTTTTACTTCCATTTTCTCTTTACTTGATGCTTTTCAAGCTTTCTGCTTTGTCCTTCCCCTCTGCCTCTGCAGTCTGTGTGTGTTGGAGGACAGATGGGCTGAATCCTTGGTTCCATAGCCTTTTCCCAGAGTCTTTTACAGAGACAAACCTCTCAGACCATTTTATCTTGCAGAGTTGTCACAGACTTCTCTCTCTCTCTGTCAGACTGGAGTTAATCCAGGATCTGGGGAGGTGTTGAAGGGTATAGGAGGGAAGTGTCAGGCATCTGGTTTTGCTACACAGTTCATCAACGGCACAAGGGTAGGAGCTATCACAGAAAAGCACAGCAGTGGCATGTGATGAGGCATGTGGGTGTGTAATACCCACCTGAGTGGAGGTATTACACCTGGGATGGATGGAACCTCCAGTCTCCAACCTCAAGTGGGAAGAAACTCTCCCGAGCAGACGAGAAGATGTGGGTCAGGGAGGTAACTCGGTCACAGAGCAGTTGTGGGCTGGAGCCTGTATGCGTTAACACAGCAGATGAAAGAGTTCAGCAAATGTGGACAGAGTAACATAATTAAATCAGCAGGGAGAAATGAGAAACATGAAAAGGTTGTGGAAAAGTAAACACAGGCATTGGAAACACTTCTCTGTGAATTTACATTTTTGGCTACATTTCTCCACTGAGGAAGCAGAGGGACCAGATTCTAACAATCGATCCCAGTCCTGTGCATGGTCCAGAGCCATCGGCATAGCAGAGCTGGCACCAGCCCTGGGGTGACGGAGCTGCTGTGTGGCTTGGCCCCTGCACCTAAGGGGTGGTCCTCCCTCCTCTCCTGGCTGAGTAAGCTTGTCTGTCCCTTGGGAAAGGAGCAGGAAGGGATATTCTCACCTTCCCCTCCTTCAATGCAAATACCAAAATGACTGTGGAGGTGCACAAGAGTAGCAAGGTAGGATGAGGGAGCCCTGCCAGTAAGCAGTTGTCTGTGCTAGAGGCTTAGTCCTGGACTTAGGAGATGCTCAGTGTGTGAGGCTCCCTTGGGTCTGTGAGAAATTGTAGGTGGTAGAGGGGGAAGTGAGAAGGAATATAACTATTGGCTATTGCTATAGACAAAAGAGAGTTATTAAGCATATCTGTGGAATATTTCCAACATGAGTAGTATGTGTAACTGAATGTGACTTTAACAGTTCATGAGAGTTGGTGACTTGCAGTACGCAGCGAGCCATGGTCCTCTGAAACAGGCACATCCAGCATCAGCAGCCACATCGGCAGTGCCCCCCACAGCCGGGGCAGTGCCCATCCACTGTGCAACAGCAGACGTGTATTTCTCAGAATATGGTAATTGTGTTGTGATTAGATATTAATATAGCCTAGACTTGGGGTTATTTGCTGGTTGACTGACCCAGAACTTGATAGCAGACACCCTCCTATCTAAAGGACAGTAAATGTTCTTGTTAAGCCACAGTAATTTGCTTTTGACATGGGCCTAAACCATGTTCACAAGCAGTCTCCACAATTCAGCTGAGTCACGGTAATGTCTGCAATTCCTGTGCCTTGGCTGTTAGTCTGAGCTTTGTGTCTCCATGCCAAGTACACAACAAAGAAGAGTTTCTGTGTGCCATCATGAGACAATGATTTAGAAAACAAAATAGCCCAGAGGAAGATAAATCAACTTTGAGTTGGAAAGAAGCGCTGTCAACTTTTGTCTGTAACATGATAAAAGTTCTCTTCTTTGAGAGAAATTTGTGATTAAGAATGTCTCAATAAGACTACATAATCTCTGCTAATGCTTTCATGGGGAGAAGATCAAACCCTGAAGGGTTTTTTAATCTAGTGAATAAAAGGCATAGGAAGAACCAAAATCTGGACAAATTCCAAATAATTTTTAACAAGATGATAACCATGGAAAAAGAAGTGGAAGGAGAAGTGGTGGATTGCTTGTGTTTTGAATTCAATTGGAACTGGGCATTTTTCTAGAAATTGTTCCCTAATTTTGCTTTAGTGGAGTGCAGTTATTGGGATGAGTACAGGCTAATGGGATGAGTTCCACGGCGTAGGCTGCGTAGTATGGCTAGATAACTGCCTTACATACAGATATGTAAGAAAATTGCCTTAACCCCACAAAACTTGCAAACACAGTCACCTTTTGACAGTCAATTACTGTTAGTAGACTTATTCTGCGTGTAGTTACGTGTGCGTGCGGGACAGCCTGTAGCTGACAGAGCAGAGGGATGTGCTGGGTTTAAGGAGAAGGCTGCCTCTTCCCCAGAGCAGCTCTGCAGAGACAGCACATCCCAGGCCAGTGGAGGGGTCCACATCTCCGGGGTGGGATGAGGCGTTAGTGCTGCCGGCATGGGGCAGGGCACTACCCGTGTGTTGGAGGGAAGGAGGGAGGCACCCGCCAGTGTGGTGCTGGGAGCCCAGGCACAGCTGGCCCCATGCCGTACGGGGGTGCCTGGAGCCCTGGGATCATCATAGCGTGTCTCCCACTTGTGCACGGTTCCGGCAGTGCTTCCCCTCTGAAGTATGTGATGAAACGTTTATGCTCCTCGTTAGTGTGTGACTCATGCAATGGTTTTGTTTCTTGTGCCCGTGTATAAAATTACCTGCAGATGGGTAATATAAGAAGTGTTTTCCAGTAGAACGACAGCTAGAACATTATGCGGTGTTCCTGTAAAACTGCACAGACCAAATGAAAAAGCCCACTCTCAAAGCCAGCTCTCTGGATTACTATTAAAAGTGAAAATATTTTGAAAATATAATTTCTTTGTCTATTCTGTTGCTTTATTTGTGTGCTTCACACACCTTAAAGAAAATAAATCATCTGACCGACCTTTTTATTTCTCATAAACGAGAACAGTGGGACAATGTGTGGGTTGCACATCTCTAAAGGAAAAACTGGAGTGGATTTGGTTTCCCAGGGTAGGCTTTCTTTTTTAATTTACCAAACATGCTTCTCATGAATAATACCCTTTTAAAAGGACCTGAACCATATTTTAGAGATTTAAACTGGAGGTTCCCTTACATCCATGATCTCTGAATTTTACCTTATAGAATCTAAAAACCTCACACTGAAGTGAAAGATGTGTATCCTTTCTAAATATGAATCTTTCTAGCTGTGGAAGAGACACAGACACTTTGTAGAAGCAGGAGTTTGATAACAGCGTGTGAGGCTCCTGCTGCCTTCTGCACGAGCAGTGTCTGGGAGGGAGGGCAGCAGGAGATTCTGGGGACTGAAAGTTCAGAGTGAGTGTTTCATCTCAGAGTGAAAGATTTTCTGAGGCTGAATTTTGAAAAACTGTGTACAGAGACAAAATGCACAGGCCACGTTGCTGACAAGGGTGATGGTGTGACCCGGGGGGCACTGGCAGAGCAGAGCAGGGTGCTGCTGCAGGACATCCCCCTGCCATGGCCGCTTGCTGCGTTCAGCTGCTGCCTTGCCCCAGCCAGCTCCCAGGAAAGCTCTGGAAGAGAAACCAGTGTCCTGGGCCGGAGCCTGAAGCCTCTCCTAGCGTGGGAATAGCACGCACAAGAGGATGCAGGGGCTGATTTACGTCACAGCACTGCGTGTAAAACAACAAGTTACAAAAGGGCATTCTATAGAGAGGAAAAAAATACTAACTGAGTATCAGAAGAATGTTTGTCTTCCTGCTTTTAGCTTAACGTGGCTCTTTTTTTAGTCACTTCGCTAAGATGACTGAATTTGTAGTAGTTGAAAATGCCACAGAGTTATTAAAGTGAGCTTGAGAAAGTGCTGGGAGTCTGTACCATGCTCCACAGCTCTTCTGAAACATACCACTGTGCCTGCTATGGTAGATGCTCGAGACCAGAATATGAGGCAACGGCAGCACCATTGCCTGCTATAAAAAAAATAAATGAGAGAAACACATCATTTTCCAGGAAATCTGTGTCAGGCAACATATGTTACAAAAACACGCTGTGATTGATAGATCTTAAAGGAAATGTCAAGTAAAACCAATGCAACAGATTATTTGCAGTAAAAGACAAGCATTTGCTCTTCCCCAACCTTTTATCTCTTTGTCCTCTAGTTCTCACTTTTCCCATTCAGCTAATTTCAAAGGTTAACTGACAGGAACAAACAGGTGAAATCTTTCTCCTGGTCTTGGAATAATCCACAACTAAAAATGCTCGCGAGGGTTATTCCAGTGGAGGTCTGATGCCACCTAAAGTCTCCAACAAGTCTTGCAGTAGAAGAAATCGGCATTTCTTGCCAGCATTCTCAAGCAGTAACAGCTCTGAAGTTATTAGTTATTTATAGTTCTTTGTGGCTACATTAGGCACAGCAGAAGTTTGCCCTGTGAGAAAATTAGCTCAGTCATGCTGGGCTGGGTAAAAATCCAAATTTCTGTCATCCTCGGCCTGCAAGAAGCAGACGTTGTAACTCAGTCCAAAATCAAAGCTCTGAAATGGAGAGCCTGTCTTTATTCCCCCGATGCTAAAACTAGCTTGGTAATGATGTTCCTTTATTTTTAAAACTTAGAAACCATGTGACTGCAAAAAGGAATCAGATTCAGTAGATGGAAGGACAATGTATGCAAGACATTTTCCACAAATGATATCAGGCCTTAATGTTTAGGAGATACCAACATGTATTTTAGAGTATTCTACTGAGCAGGGTTAATACCTTTATCACTAGAGTTGGTCAATAAGCCTGTTAAAATGTATTATAACAAAAATATGCTGTTGTCGCCAAAATATACAAACTTTGAAAAATGTGTTGCTTTTACTAGATTTCCTTTAGAGTAAGTATTGATTGTTGGGGTTTTTTTACATCTGATTTAGTAGAGTTTTTCTTCAGGATTTTTTTTTCCCATTTCATTCTCATTTTCCCTTGTTTGTGCATTAGTGCTCAACACAAGAGTATCAGTATTACACGTTTTATACTGCTGACATGGTTGTAACAACTGAACTGAACTGAAAAGAACTGAAGTTGCTTTTGGATTTTAAGCATCATAGAGTGGCTGCTACTGAGTGCCATTGGGAACATTAAACCTTGTCCTCTAGATCAAGTGTCTCCTCACTGCTATAATGAAACAAATTGATTCTAGTGTTTTACCTTTCGTTTCAAGTCACCTAGAGGCGAACGGGAGGAACTACCACACTGCACAGTACAGAAGTGGTAGGGAGTGGAAGGGCCGCCTGAAGTCAGAAGTGATAGAAGGGCAGCCCCTTGGGCACTCGCATTTTAACACACCAAATTTATTAGCAGGTGGTAGGTGTTGTGGACAAAAAGAACCTCTGCTAATGTGGTTGTTCCTCTTTCTCCAGCACCCTCTCGAGCTGCTCGCACGCCGTGGTGGCCCTGCTGTACCCCTTCTCCTGGCAGCACACCTTCATTCCTGTTCTGCCCTCGTCCATGATTGACATCGTGTGCTGCCCGACCCCCTTCCTGGTGGGACTGCTCTCCAGCTCTCTGCCCAAACTGAAGGAGCTGCCCGTAGAGGAGGTAGGAGCTGGCACCACAACTGTTTGCCTGGAGTAAGGCTGGCCTTGTCCTCAAGAGGGCCTGCCATTCGCACAGAAATCCGCACGTTTAATTTTTAATCTGCCTCTTTGTTTCTTCTCTGCCTAGTTCTCATGGGCAACTGCCTCTTGGTAAAATTAGTAGGTAGTAGGTTTAGTTTTTTCTTTATTCTGCCCCTCTTCCCATAGCTGGCACCTTGACAGCGAGAAGTGAATGTTAACCTGGTCAACAAGTACACTGTAAATAATGCTGATTTGTTTTGATTTTGTGGTACCTGAAACAAGAAGAGGAAGACATGAAGTGCTATCTGCTATGATACCTATTAATGCTAAAGTTGTGCATGAAACCATAGTCAGCACAGAAAATAAAACTTTAAAGATTTTTTTTTTTTATTACTTCTAAGACTGTTAATACTATATTGGAAATCAAATGAGAGTTGCACTTCATCAGCTCTTCCAGTAAAATACCACAAAAATACTCAAGGGCACACTCTTCTCTCTTACTGCTATTGGTTTCCTGTCATTTTTCTATGAAATCTTATCTTCCTGTGGTCACTTTCAAGGCTCTCTGTGCCTCTGGTCCATGTAAATCTCTGCTCTGTTTTCCTCCCACTTTCCTAACATTGCTCTCCCACATTTCGCAGCTCTGTCTCTCAGCTTTGTTGCTTCATTATCATCAATATTTCACACCCTCGCCCTTCAGAAGCCCCGCTGCCTCAAATAACATCATTTTCTTTAAACCCCTCTGAAATACTTTTCATCTGCACATTAACAAAAATGATTAGCAGTAACTTGCTTAGGTTTAAGAAAAAAGACCTGCCTAACCTTTCAGCTTTTTTTACATATTAAACCTAGTGTGAGATCTGTTGCATCTAACTATGTTAAATTAGACTTTAAGGTCTAAAGAAAAACTTCATCTTCTTGTTTTATAAAGCACACAACTTGTTTCACAGTAGGAATTTGATTCATGCTGAGGCTTGGGACCATTCAGATGATCTTTCACTATTAAAAGGCAGACATAAATTAATGTTTTCTGTCTCTTCAGGTATATTTCACTGTAGTGTTTTCTTTTCTTTAGGCTTTGATGGTTAACCTGGGATCCGATCGATTCATCAGACAGGTGAAGTACAGCTCGAAATGTTGCCAGGCAGTTTAGCAAGCTGTTTACTCCTATAGTACGATTAGGTTTCTTTGATTAGAGGTATTTGGCAGGGATTGTGCAGTGGGAAAGAGATTAGAAAAAAAAAGTGCTCATTTTCTGTTTCACCTGCAAATAGGTACTACTCCTCAGGTATGCAAAAGGGATTGAGGCTGTGACTGTCAGAAGAAATCGAGAACTGTATTCACAGTGCAAAGAAAACATCCAAAGATAATAACATCATGTTAGCCCAAAAACTCACACTGTTGGAGGTAAAAAGGACAAAAATTGCAAAGAAAAGTTTCTGAGTGAGAGAGGAAAGGTGAAGAATAGTTTAATGTGGTAGGGAGAGCAGGAGCCTTGTAAACAGAGTGATGAAGGATCACCACCTCCTGATAGTAATGTGGCACTAAATAATTTCAAAACTAACAATCTGCAGGTTGGATGGGTAAACTTTCTTGTACAATTCGCTGCAAGATACGGCTGGTGAATAGTGGTTGCAGAGCTAAGATTCTTGTGTCTACTCGCTTTTGCTGAACAAGCATTAAATAAGATGAAGAGAGCAACAGGGGGAAAACCCAGAAAACAAGATATACTAAAATAAAAGTAAAAACAACTGTCAAGAACCAAAGAAGCTGCCTAAAACCAACTAGAGCAGCTGTGTGTACATGTAGCTAGGCTTTGCATGGTCTGTATTTAGTTAAAAACAACTATTTGGACTTTTTATCATATAAAGAGCTGATTCCAAGTTTCTGTATGTTTACCTTGCTCTTTGGATTATCATTCCTGACTTTAATCTCATTAAGAGTGACAAGAAATTTTGTTTAGAAATATATGATAGTTGCACATAATTTTCATTATTTTGTTTATGTAGGTATGACAGTAGCTGATACAAAATGCTTTTCTTCTGAATTTTAAACCTTGCAAAAGTATTTGCTGTAGCTGCTGCATAGATTAATTGATCGAGAGGTTTTTTTTTTTCCTCTGCCAGATGGATGATGAAGACACACTATTACCTAGAAAATTGCAAGCTGCTCTGGAGCAGGCTCTAGAGAGAAAGAATGAACTGATAAATCAGGATTCAGATAGTGATTCAGATGATGGTAAGTTCATTTGGAAACAGGGACTTGTATAAACAAGCACGTAGGTAGTATTGTGACTTTCCATCCAGGCAAAAGAAAGATGGGACTTCAGTACTTAAATACCTTTTGCGACATCAAAGATAGTTTTTGAACACACAGGGAATGGGACTGATAGTATCAACCCACAGTAATACATTGTCAGCGACCTATTTCAATTTCTTTGTAAATGACATGCACTCCCATGAGTACCTCTAAACCTTTACTCAAACAGAGGTTTGTGGTTAACTTGGCCCTAATTCAATCCAGATAACTATACATGCTTAGGGGTGTGTCTGAGTTTGGAGTTGCTCTTGGCACTCGGTATATTCAGAGGAGAGAAGCAGGTATTTCCAGAAAATAGTTTCAGTGCAAGAGGGGCCAAGTTGCCTCTGAAGGTTCATATTTCCCTCCAGCAATTATAAAAACAGCCCAGGGTGAATTTAAATGCCTGTGGTTAAAAGGTATGAAACTGGCCCCTGTTCAGTTTTTGAAATTTATTTTTACTCATCTGTGTTACATATGTAAAACTATTTTAACACCTCAGAAATTATGAAAACCTAAACTTTACAACATACTCTTTTTGATCAGTTCTTGGTAAAGACGACTTATCCCCAGAGCAAATATTTTAATTCTGTCATTCAGAAGCTTCTCAGGAAAACTTACTCAAGAGTTAAAATATGAAGTATAATTTTGATGAACCACCCATAAATTTTTTAATTTTCTGAGCTGTTTCCTGAGGATTTGTATTTCTCATTGACTCTTGGTTATGATACACCAATTATATGCGGACTGGCACTCTTGATTATGAAGCTGTTACCTTATCTGATGTGTATCCAGGTCTGCATGGAGCGGGTACAACTCCCTTCAGTTACTATCATGGCATCAGTACACCGCTCGATGACAGTACCTGGCCCCGTGTGGATGACAATGCTGACAGCTCTGGTAGCAGCTGATTTTGGTGTTTTATTGCGCCTTATTTTGCAGAATGTAACACCCTGAATGGATTAGTGTCTGAGGTTTTTATCCGATTCTTTGTGGAGACAGTTGGCCATTATTCCCTGTTCCTAACCCAGAATGAAAAAGGAGAGCGTGCCTTCCAAAGGGAGGCTTTCCGTAAATCTGTGGCCTCCAAGAGTATCCGCCGCTTCTTGGAAGTTTTTATGGAATCCCAAATGTTTGCTGGCTTCATCCAGGACAGAGAGCTGAGAAAATGCAGGGCAAAAGGTAAGGGTGGTTTTCTTCCCTGCAGTGCAGGTTACTTGTGTTTTGCACTGACCCTGTGGTTACCGTCCCTGTGTACCATCACGGCTGAGCAAATTCTGTACGGCCGACAGATCTCCCAAAACACATCGTCTGCTGCTTGTGGGCCTATGGTGGCTGTGGCGGTGAGAATGCAAAGCCTTTAGCCACAAGAATATTCACATCCGAGCGCCTTCAATCACTGAGGCGAAAAGGGCACACTCCGACCAGGGGCGCAGCCCGTCCCTGAGGGCAAACCACCCCGCGGCGGCCTGCCGGCGCTCCCGGGAAACGCTGAGAGCGCTCCCAAGAGCAGGCCAGGCGGGCAACCGGCCCGCCGCCCGCGCGAGCCACACCGCAGCCAGGCCGCGCCTGGCGCTGCAGCGCCGCCGGCGGGAGCTGCGCGGGCACCGGCGGGGGCCGGAGCCCAGGCCCAGGCCCAGGCCCAGGCCCGGCTCGCGGGCGGTGCCCGCCGCCGCAGGGCGCGAAGGGGCTGTGCAGCCGCGACCGCCTCTGGCGGCGGCAGGGAGCGGGAGGCGCGGCCCAGCGGCCCGGGGCGCTCCGACCTTGCTGGGGCGGCCGAGCCGCTTCCCGGGCTGCAGTCGCGGTGCCGGCATCACCCGGAGCGGAGGCCGGAGTCGGCGGAAAGCGCGGCCGACATGAGGGCGGGCGGCGCGGCAGCAGCGGCGGGCGGCGCCGCCCTCCAGTCCGTCACCCCTCGCGTCACGCCTGCGGCTCGCCATACCTGCCCTGGCGCCGCGGGAAACTGAGCAGCCCCTTACCGGCAGTAAAATTTTACAGCGTTACAGGGGCGAAGGACTGCAAAAGTAAAAAGCTGGGAGTGCGCAGAGGGGCCGGGGGAAACGGATTCAGCCTGACAGAGCTCGCCCCAGCTCCCTTTTCTCCCCTCTCCCACAGGTCTCTTCGAGCAGAGGGTTGAACAGTATTTGGAAGAGCTTCCAGACACGGAACAAAGTGGAGTAAACAAGTTTCTGCGAGGCCTTGGTGAGGAAAATCTGTAGAAGTATTTCTGAAATGAATTTTCATGTATTTTTCTCTCTTTTAATTTTAAAAAAAGCCTTGGCTGAGATGAAATCAGATAGTCAAGCAGTTTCAATGTGATAGGATATAAGAAAACAATGAAAGCATACTTAAAGCTGACAAAACCAGTCTTAATTATGATCTTTGTTAACGCTTCGGGGGAACCAAACCATAATGGCAGAAGAGAAAAGGCAGGCGGCTGACCACTCAGGATTAGTTGGCTGTTCCTGCAGGTATTAAGTAGAAGAGTTACTCTACAGCAATTACCTTACAAATTAGACCTATTTGTTAAGTCACCTTTGATTGCCCTTGGCTTTTCAGTATGTGCTGGAGACTGATGGTGTGCTTTCTTTAGGCAACAAAATGAAGTTCCTTCACAAGAAGAACTAAGGCCTTTCTGCGGAAATACCAACCCAAAGACTATTCAAGACACGTTTCAGAGTTTGGTGCGGGAGGAGAGTGGAGCAAGCTGACCACAGCTTTAAGTGCCAACTGATGCTGTTAGTGTGCCAGATCATGGCTCCTTTATGTATTTGGGTAGAATTTGTACATAATGTGCTGTAAGCTTTTGTAACTGATTTTGTAATGAGCAAGGAAAACTGTGGTAAATATTTGTATATTCCTGAGAATAACAGGTGCTTTTTTTTCTTAGTATGAATTGAGTTATGCTTGGTGCAAAACTGAATAGCTGATTATGTGCAGCTGACTGTCTCAGCAGAACCACTGACTTCATGGGATGTTTGTGAGAGCTACACTGATGCCTGGATACTGCGGGGGTGAATGAACTCGGGTACGTGGGAGAGGTTGTACGCACAGGGGCTGCTTTCATGTGGCGGAGTTGGCATTTTTTTTTCCTTCTAATTAATTTTAAAAGAAATAACAAAGTAACTTGATAATAAGGTACTTGGTTCACAATACAAAACTTCCACTTGGTTTGAACTATGGTCAGTAAACTACTTGTAATCCATTCTGCATTAAGACTGCTAAACCTGAGGAGATCTCAGTTCTTTGACATGCAAGCTGCAACGAGTAGGTACAGTACATCCTTTCCTAGTGTATGTATGTATGGTTTCTAATAAACTCTGTAAATATACCTGTTTGTTTATATTCCTTGCAAACCTCTGCAGTTTCTGATGTTGAGTAGGTACAAACCCAGTAACTTTCCTGTGATTTTTTAAATGAATTTGTAATTAAAGTATAAAATGGTTATTATGAACCTGTCTTTTAGTAGGTTTGCTATTTCATGACATAGTTTGATTTTTCTTCAATGTTTTTCACTAGGGCTGAGACAAGGCGTTTTATATCCCTGTTAATTTTTTTCTAACAGAAGCATCTCTTTAAAGCATTTTTTTTTTCTTGGCATGGGTTAGCAGCAAATTACTTTTTGTCATTGTATCATAGATACTGCTCCTGATCTGTGGTATTTTCAGGCTGGTTTTGTGCTACCTTGGTAGATGATCAGAGTAGAGTATGAGCAGCTTGTAGCAGACAGACTTATTTCTGATGAGCTGATCACCTACGTTTCTTGAGAGTCTGCTTTTCTTTTGCATTAACTTCAGTCTGCTCAGGTGGTGTTTCCATTTCAGTGAAGGCTTTTCAGCAGGACAGCTTGCCATGGCCTCTGCACAGCTGTGAATGTTGCCCAAGTACCACATTCATCTTTGGTCTGGTAACATAACTCCTGTTGAGATTCTTTAAGTTTTCCCTTAGTCTGAAGAAGAAAATACAAAATACTTGAATATGTTTGCAAGTCTGACAGCTAATGAAAATTAGATAAAGCTTCTTACCTTTAAAAAAAACCCCCAAACCAAACACTATTTTTTTTCATTTGCAGCATGACTTCTTTAGTTAGATTGGCTTTGAGGCTTGCGCAGTTCCTAACCTGACAGTGGTTCTGGTTTGCTATCAGCCTCATAGAACAAAATTGAGGGATTATTCGCAAAAAAGGTGAAGTAATTTCCTTTTTTTCTTCCCTCCCTCACACTTGTGTATATACAAAAGCTTCTTAAATGTACATGAAATGTCTGTAAATTATCAAGTGCTTTTGATTCAATGGAAATGTAATCACAAACATTAATTTCCATTACTTTTACACCATGATATGCTGTAAGGTCCAGAATGACTTCGAGATGTAGTTCTTCAGAGTGGAAGGAGTAACTTCACTTGTACAGGTGGATTGTGGCCATTTTATAAAAAGTTGCTAGTAACCATCTGGGAAAATACATACTCTTCTTAAGAAAATTATGAATAAAACATCAGCTGAAAGAAGTGCTGCAGAGTTGCTAGAAAGGCAAGAAGAAGCCACGGAATGCTGAAGAATGTGGCACTGTAAAACCCATCTCCCACACCAAAGCTGTTTGCCTCCATCTGCACTTTAAAAATCTAAGTAGAAAGCTTTTGAACATATTACCCATCGACATGTTGTTCCAGTTTTTGTAATGTGAATCAGAGGAGAATACTGGACAAGGTGAGATGATGTTTCAAAAAATTTGCAGGTGCCTTCTGGATCCTCAAACTATGGCTATATAAAACAATCCCAGTGTTACCCAGAGGGCAGCATTTGAAAGGATCAGAATGAAAAATAGGAGGTGTATTATTTTGCCTTCTATAGTCGTTGTTAAAACTAAGTGTTCCTGAGCATGGAACATTACTAGTGCACCATTTAACTGAGAAGGAAATGCCAAAGTAAAACAAATCCAGTACTGAGTGCCATGTTTTCGATTGGTGAATATTTTTTTAAAGTCTTATGGTATAAATACATAGAAAACAAGTTTGAGAATCAGTAACACTCTCCAGGAATTGTTACTCTAGTGTGGCAGACAGTTGTGTTCAAGTACATAGTATTTATTTTCCCATTGTTGTTGGTGCTTAATAAAGTGACCAAGCTTGCCTATTTTCCGAAGTTCTGCTCAAAATCCTACTTTTGCTACGGACCACAGCGGGCAGAGAAAGCAAGCTGTGCCTGTCAGTAAGCCCGCTAAATGCAAGGCCCGGAGCGGGCAGCTGGCCAGGGCTGCTGCCCCAGCCGCAGGCGCGGGGCGGGCCCAGCGGTGGCAGCCGGTGCGGTGCCCGCAGCCCTGGCACCGGTGCGTCCCGTCAGCCGCGGGTGACCGGCCAGCTGTGCCGGCGCCGCGCCCCCAGCCCGCTCCCGCTTCAGAAACCGCCTGAAACGCTGCGGAAGCGCAGGTCGGCTCGTCCTGACCGGCCACCGGCGCCAGTCTCGCCCGGCCCATCCCGCCCGCCTCTACCACGCCGCGGCGGATCTCGCGAGACTCAGCCCCCACCGCTCCGGGTGCTTCCGCGAAGCCTCGCGAGAGCTCGGCCCGCCCGGCCCCTCCCGTCGCCCCCGCGTGCCTTTCCCCGCTCTCGCGAGGGCCGTGCTCTTTCTCTTCCCTCGCGCACGCCGACAAGATGGTGGGTGCCGCCGCCGGGGCCGGGCCGGGCCGGGCTGGGGGCCCTGTCGCCACCCCTGCTGTCGCGGCGGGACGTGGCTGGGGAGCAGCGGGGGGTGGGGGGGAGGCGATTCTCCGACCTCGCGGCCCGCTCAGGGCGCGGCGAGAGAGAGCGGTGCGCTGAGGCCGCTTGGGCCTTCCCCCGGCGGGGCCGGCCCGCCATGGCGCCTGGCTGCGCGGCCGCCGAGGGGACCGCGGCCTCGGAGCAGCGCCGGCCCCGCGGGAGGGCGGGTGGTAGCCCAGCCTCTTGCCGCCCGTTTTGCTCATGGCTGCTCTTTTCACTTTCCCGCAGCCTTCTCGCCTAAGGAAGACCCGGAAGCTGAGGGGACACGTTAGCCACGGCCACGGCCGCGTTGGTGAGTGGAGAGGCGGCTGCTGGTGGGCTGAGGCCCCTCAGTGAGTGTGTGCCCGTCGGTGCCTCCCTGGTGCTGAGGGCTGCTGCGGGTCTTCGCGGGTCGCAGAAAGATGCGCAGGGTCTTCACACATTGTGGGTAGTAACGAGCAGTGCTGAAAGCTGTAGCGTGTGCGGATGATGTTCGCTCTGTGAGGGGCAGATGCCGCAGTGATGGGCTGATCCGAAGTCTTGCACATTCTTTTAGACTTCGCTGGACTGGTAACTTAACTTCAGAGTAGTACTGGGGCGAGAAGTACTATTTGTGTGACAGCTTGAGCTTATGGGGCACTGCTGTATCCCTTCTAACTCTTTGGCCATTCTTACCTTCTCACACCACTTGTGCTAGCACTTGTGTCTTCTTGTACTCCTGCAAGCTAATCAGAAGCGTGCTATGGTTATTTTTTTTATGTTGGCTCATCTCCCTGAATTGAGCAAATTCAGAAGAGGGGATAGAATCAGAGTAATTGGCTTAAACTGACGTTGAACATACCTCTATGCTCAAGTATTATGTGTAATATTCTTAGTGTAACAACGTTAAATTTTTCTTTTTAGGCAAACACAGGAAACATCCTGGAGGGCGTGGTAATGCTGGTGGTATGCACCATCACAGGATTAACTTTGATAAATAGTAAGCTAATATTTGAAATATATACTAGCAGAATGTGTGTTCCTGAAGTCGAAACAACTTTTATATGTGAACAAACAAAATTCCCTGCAATCCTGTGTGTTTTTTCCTCTGACATGAGGTGTGGCATTATAGTTACAGTCAACTCATGTCCCCGTTTATCCTAAAATCAAAGGCCTTTTCACTTAAACCAGATGTCTTTGGGAGTTCAATGCAGCGTATGGTAAACTTGACCAAACTCACCAGTTGCAGCATGGTCCCTGCTTAACTATGCACACACAAAATGTTATGTAAATTCAAAGTGTTATGTTAAATCCAAACTGCATCCTATTTAGCTGCATACTGTAAAGGTAAGGGATGTTGTCTGCACTTCTTGCCGAGACTAGAGTCACATCTGGACACCGCCTGTTGTCCTGGTGTGCTAGAGTACTCGGACAGTAACCACTAATCTATATTCACTGGCTGTGACCGATCTCGACTCAGTCAGTCACCAGGTTAGTGACAGGAGTGCTGAAACTCCTCAGGCAATGCAGACCTCCCTGGATTCACTGAGCTGGGGTTGCCCTGGAAATACAGGGTGGGACCAGGCTCACCAATGAGGGGGAGATAGTTGTGAGTTCAGTGGAGAATAAAATACTTCAAGAGAAAATAATTTTCCCTTGGTTTGGATACTAATGATTATTACACTTAAATACTAAATGTATTAATATGAATAAAAGCATAATGTGACATTTTGATTGATTGCTTTGATCAAGATGCTTGTTTCAGTGTTAATTTGTAGTCCTACTTATTCAGCATAAATTAAAAATGTGATCTAATGAGAAATGTGTTTCTTTCACAGTCATCCTGGTTACTTTGGAAAAGTAGGCATGAGACACTATCACTTGAAGAGAAACCAAAAGTTCTGTCCTACTGTCAATTTGGACAAACTATGGACGCTTGTCAGTGAACAGACGAGGCTCATTTACGCAAAAAAGGAGTCTGGCCTGGCCCCAGTCATTGATGTTGTGCGCTCAGTAAGTTTCTGCTCTTGTTCAAACCTGAAGTTCCCGGTCACTTCATGCATAGCTTAGCTTTGCATATCCAAGTAGGAAAATGGTGAACTGTAAGTTACAGCGCTTGAATATTTGTGAACTTCTCAGGACAAATATCTTGGCATATAAGTAGTGACACAGGTACTTGCACTATTACGTTTTGTCCTTTAAAAACTTTTTCTCATACTTGTGTGTGATTGTGGACAGGGACTTCCCTTACTTTTGAAGGTGGTGAAAGATTGCATGTTTAAAATCTTACTGAAAGGATGTATAAAAACATGGCAGAACTAGTCTTATTGATATATGTCACTTGTGTAATATCGAGACTAGAGTCACATCTTCACATGTTTGATTGTCTTGGTGTGCTATAGCTCTCGGACATAAACGCCTGATCCGTATTCGCTGGCTGCCATGTCTCGTATCTCAGCCAGCCACCGAATCAGTGACACCAGCTGGTCTGCCAAGTGGGTGTGTTGTGTGTCCCAGATCATTGCCAGTGCATTGGCCAGTTAAGCCACTTCTAACAAGCGATGGCTTCAGTAGCTGTAGTGTAAACAGACCTTGTGCCGTGATTGTCCTTTTAACGTAAAGGACAGGAATGAAACGAGAGGATTCCAGTAGTAGAGAACAGCTATTGCTGTGAGAGCTTGCAAAAGCTTCAGCTGTACGTTTTAAGATGTGCAGAGAATCCTCTGCTGTTCAGAAGCACCAGGATGTCCTACAGGTACAGGGCACCGACCAGAAGTCACTGGGTAGTAGATAGCTTTGGGAGTGCAGCCAACTGCTTTCTCCTTTGGAGAAGAGGGGAAAGGGTGGTTTTCACAGTGTTTTCTGTATATGGAGTATGGGGAGGAAAAAAAAAAAAAATCCAGCTTCTAAATAACAGGAAAAGTTCAGTTTACAGTTTCCACTTTTTTTTTGAACAAGTGCAACTCAACTAGGTCATGCAGGGTATTTTTCTTTCATTCATACCAATTTTATATTGGAGACAGACACTGAATGAAGTTGTGGTGATGATGGTTTTGGTTTTAACTGCAAGACAGGTCTCAGTGTAGGAGGAGCCTGCAAGCTGATTACAAGCACTTAATGAGTTTTTTCATCTTTCTAGGGCTACTACAAAGTCCTGGGCAAGGGAAAGCTGCCCAAGCAGCCTGTCATTGTGAAGGCAAAGTTCTTCAGTAGAAGAGCAGAGGAGAAGATCAAAGAAGTTGGTGGTGCCTGTGTGCTTGTGGCATAAAGGCCTTTGTTTTATTCAAATTTTTTGAATAAAGACAGTATGTAAAATGTGCTGATTTACAGAGGTTTCTGATTATTTTTTTCCTGACTTGTGCAGAGACTGTTCACACTTAAGTCTTGTCTGCTTAGTTATTTCTGGCATTTTTGATTAGTGGTTTGACTGCTTCTTACTATCGTTTGAAACTGCCTGACCAGTGTCCAGCATTTGACATGTACAAATACCTCCTTGTTTTTATGGGGTAGCAAAATACATCGGTTCTTCCTGTATTTGTGCAGCTCTTTCAGTTGGTGATCCCCTCTACAGCTGACTCTGAAAAGGTAACTTCCTGTTCTGTTGATGGGGATTTTTGTACACTAAAATGACATCTAGGTGAAATCTGGCAGGATATTGCCTTGGCCTTTGGGAATGAAACAGCAAGAGTGTGGACAAAGAAATGCAATGGAACAATGCAAAGTGAGTAGTAGCGTGCCAAAGGTTGCTGTGTGAAAGAGACTTAGTGTGGGAAATTGCTCTCAGTAAGTGGTGTGATCAGTAGGCTTCTTTCTGTGATAGCAAAACAATTCTAGTCCCATTTCCACTAGGGTGGGGTATAGGAGGGAATGAAGGGGGAAATCCGTGGGAATAGCTGAAATAGGTGGGAAGAAAGAATTCAAGTTTTCCACCCTGTTACTGCCAGACTTTGGTCATGAGCAGGAGTTCAAGCAGGTTTCTGCAGACACAGGGTCTGCCTAGTACATAGCTTTCTCACAAGTAATACTGGGTTTTGTGCAGAACAGTTGTGTGTGGTGTGTCTGCAGAACGGCAACTGTGCCTCCGAGAAAGAGCGATCGGTGTTTATCAGCGTTATGCACAGAAATAAGATGTATTTTGAATTTAGTTCAACAGTGTGGTTACTTTGCTTTTGCATGGCATTGTTAATGAAAGGCCTTTCTAACTTAACAGCGCTTGCATTTGTCCCTCCAGTGCTTCAGCTGCTGTTAGATGGATGACAGCTGTCTAGCTTCTGATCGCAGCCAGCATACAAAACGCAGACCATCTTAATCCATGTGCTTTTTAGAAACTGCCGGTGTAGTACTGAGTACCAGCTGGGGTGTTTGCATCCTGTAGTCATCAGAATGTGAGGCTCATAGTCACCTCTAGCCTAAGTTGCCTCTTCACTGATAGTATAACACTCCATTTTTGCAATCTTAGCCAGAGCACAGCTTGTGAACACGTTGGATTTCTTTGAGATCGGGCTGACTTCTTCCACCCCAGGATGAAATTGCTTCTGCACATACTAATTCTGAATTTCACTAATTGATAGCAGTTGTAGCAGCAGCATGCTGGCCTTTTGGTAGTTGTGGCACACTAGGCTAAAAGCTTTTAAAGCTTCCTGCCAGTGTTACTGGACTGATAGGTGGCAGTTCGGAGTTGGTGTGCTTTTAAGGGTTAATAACAGCAGTAATGTACTGAAACTTGCTTAATGACTGAGCTGATACAGTAACTGTTCATTAACTTTTGCGGTTGATACCCTCCTCAAGTAGGGTACGTAATTCCTGACCTTACCATGTGTGGGACAGAAAGGGTGCCAGCTAGCTTCAACGTTCCTTACAGCTAATAGGAAGCAATGCCACAGCTCTAGAGCTGCGCTGTATGAATTTCTGATGCATTTGGCTTAAAATGACTACATAAAATAATGCTTGCTTAGTTGTAAAATCAAAATAGGACTTACAGTTGCTAATGCAAGGCTTGACCCTGCATGCCAAAGCAGACTTTATCAAACGATTACTTAAAGCTAATGAGTTAGCTCTTGTTTTGTGTCAGACTAAAAGCATATAGAAACTGTCATGTAATTTTTATTCTCACTGCTAGAAGTCTTGAATTACTGCTCATAGCTGCAAATTACCTTCTAGTACATGTGATATGATCCTAGATAATGAACTAACCTAGTGTTTGGCAGTAATTTCAAGGCCTTTTAGGGTAAATCTGACATGCGCTGCTTTGATAAAATAGTTCATTTTAGCCAGCGGTACTGCTAGTTGTGAAGATCTATAACTTAAATGAACAATTTTTAAGATACTGATGTAAGAGTACGTGAACTTTATTTTGTGACCACTGGAACCCCTGTTTCCTAATATGTGATGCTGTTTGTCCACTGCCAAAGCAAAACCGTTTCAATCCTCAAAGGTAAGTTGTGTGGGACTGCAAAATAAGGAGCGTTGTTACTCCCTCGTGTCAGTAACCAGGTCGCTGACCAGATCATAGGGACAGTGAAGGCTCTACTTTGGCTGAAGTGCCCCGTGCACACCACGAGAGGTAGGTGACGCTGGCTCACTAACACACATAGCAGACACCACTCTCAATTCTTTGGTATTTAATTCTTAACATATTTATGACTTAAGTAATTCTTCCATATTGTGTAGTCTTGCGTACAAAAAGTTCTTTGTGGGAAGCATGCAGGCTCCACCAGCTCTGACCTCTGCTCTGCTGAAGCCTGGGTATTTTGTGTGGGTTTGGGTTTTTTGCATAGCTGAGTCTGTAACATACTACACCGAGGCTGGGACAGGACTTCTCCTTCCTTGGTGGCTGCCTGTCCTTGAGCCGACTTCCGAAATAACAGTCTGGAGGAATAAATCCAGCTTTGGTTTTGAGGTCGAGCAGTTCGCGGCCTCCCGCTCCCACACAGCCCTTTTCCCAGCTGACTCGCCGCTACTGCCACGCGTCCAGCCGTTGGGCTCCGCTGGCGCAGCCCGGTGAGGCCGGGCTCCTCGCAAGCGGGGCCGGCTTCCGGGAGGCGCCGTGTCGGTGGGGGGACCCGCTGGGAGCCACCGAGCGCTCCGGGGAGCGGCGCCGGGCCGGCCGCCCCTCGCCATGGCAACGGCGTCCCGCTCCCGGCGGCGCCTCGGGGGAGGCCGCTTCCGCCTACGTATGGGCCCCGCCCCCGGCCGGGGAGCCCCGCCCTAGTCCCGCCCCCCAGCTGTCACTCATGGCCGTGGGGCGCGCGGGGGCGCCCGTTGGGCGCGCGGGGGCGCCCGTTGCCGCGGCGGCGGCGGTTGGGCGCGCGCCCTCCCCTCAGAGCCAGCAGCGACCCCGCGCCGCGCGGCGCCGGCTCCGTCCTTCCCGCCGGAGGGGCTCGGGCAGGCGGGGCTGCCCGCTGCCCACCCGCCCTTCTTGGGGTAAAATACTGGCGGGGAGTCTTTCCGAGGTGCGGGAGGGCTGTGTAGTCACAAACAAACTGCATTTACCGGCTTAACAAGAAGCTCCTGGGAGGGCTGATAGGAAACCCCCGGGATGGCTGTCCGCGATGTCCAAATAAAGGATTTTCCTACATAAAAATAGGAGAAATGAGGAGGCTAAATAAAGACTAACTAACTTCTTAAATGTAAAAGCTCTTCCTTTTTATTTGTTTGGCTATTTTGTTTTTTTTTGTTATTTGGGTTTTTTTTTAAACTGATAAACATTATGCTTTGGTAGATGGGGATATTTTTACTCCATGTTTTCCAAATTCTTGGCAACTTACAGTACTGCTAATGAAGCAGTTATAGACAAAACTTGTAAAATTGATGTTATAATGTTTTAAAATGCTGTAATGAGCCTTGTATAGCAACATCCACATTTAATGGAAGAAGATAAAAAAGTCATCAGATTAAATCTGACAAAAAGGAAATGGAAAGACTTGCACAGAGCATTTATCCCTAAAATACAGAAAAGATAAAGTGATAAAGTTATGAGAGTGTGTCATTACAAACCTCTTGTATGAAATGCATTAATGCTTTACTGGAAGTTCCGGTCCTGGATGCTTCCCTTTGATTTGTGTTGGGGTGGCCGTTGCATTCCCAAGGCCACGACTGCTCTTTTGCTCTGGGCTGACACACCAAAAGCCAGCATTTTTCTTCCTGTTCCAGCTGTGACAGCCTGCCAGCTGCCTTCCCAGCTCTCCCCATCTTCGTTTCTGTCCTGCGTCCTGCCTCGTTACCCTCACATCGCCAAATGCAATTAAGTTTTCTTTGTAATCGCCGCTGCCGGACTTGGTGTTTCCCATCAGCGTAGCCAAGTCACTGGTAATGCAGCTGCCTGACAGCTGATTTGCATACCTGTCTCAGCAGGAAATTTTGAACACTTTTATATCACCTTCATCCTTCTCCCTCTTACCAACAAACTTGTACATAGTTTCGTATGTTATGCAAAAAGCATAAATCAAAATGTATGGTAACCCGCTTCTGCTCACTCAGCCACAGGTTTGGCCTTTATGGTGATACAGCATTTCCCAGTGTTAGGCTTTGTTTGCTCTGATTCTCTGTGTACGGATGCCTTGGCCCTGGGCTGTGGTTTCTCTGTCTAAACTATGTGATAGTCTAAGACCTCAACTTCCTACTGCAGAAATGACATGTTTTTGTAGGTGCTGCTTTGTCTTCTTAGCAACAGTAGTTGCAAGAAACAATAGAGATGGAGCGAGCTGAGAAGCTGTGCTGCTCTAATGACATTTGCCTCTGAAAGATGGTTGATGAAGATGCACTGTAAAAAGTGAGCTCATATAATAAGCACTGATATAATGCTTATTAGTTAAACCACAGGTACAATTACCACAGCTCATTTCTAAAGGGACCTCTAGTTTTGAAATTGCAATCATAAATTTTAGTGGTCGATTGGAATTTGTCTAAGTGAATTCAGTAAAGTTGGTGGATATCTACCTATTTTCATTTGTTCCTAGAATGGGGTCTTGGGTGTGAAATATGATGCAGACTTTAACATATGGTCCATTTTTTCTAAAATATTTTAAATAGCAATGACTTCAGGATGCCACACTTAAAAAATTCCTGGCTGTGAATTTCTGAGACATTCATAATTTTTTGCATTGTGGAAAATAAACCTTAGTATCCATAAAGCTTAGTAACCATTTCTACTGGAATCTACCCCGAGACAGAATCGCTCAAGAGAATACATAGCCCTAAGATTAGAGCTGCTGCCTTTCTGTGCTGGGGAAATCTGAAGATTGTAGCTGCAAGTTATGTACTGCTGGTAGCAAGGTCACCATGCCAAGGCAATGGCAGCTACATGGGGCTCCGGCCCCAGGAGCTTCAGTCAGCGGGAAGGGTGATTCCAGGGGAGATGAGACTCTTATTTTCTTTTTCTCCTCTGATGCAACTTTCAAGTTTCCCTTTGCAGGCTGTACCTGATCAACATCTCTCAAAATCTCAGAACCGAGGATGGAACATGAACTGCAAAACTCTCAATTTACTTTGGGGAGCTTAGGTTGGTAAGAGGAACATTGTCCTGCTTGTGGAAAGCTCAGGTTTGGTCTCTAATTCGATCTGTGGTCATCCTGACAATTGAAATTTGATTACTGCAAAGTGCATTTAATTAAATTTCTGTAAAGAAGATTGGCAGAAGATGCTGTACATTTATCAAGGCAGCTTTCTAACATGCATTGCTGAAACGATGGACATATGAACAGTTATGCTTATTTGTTTTACCTGAAAACTGTAAAATATTGAGGTGAAATTGTAAAAGCAGTAAGAGAATATAATCATTTTTACTGCTCACTTTCAGTGCGTCTAGCAGGAAATGTACATCGTGTGACAATTCATCCTGGTAACAGCTTTGTAAGTAGATCAATAGAACAGATTACTTCAGTTTTTACAGAAGTTGCAAGTACTATAGAGAGATAGTGGGATCATGGTTTGTAAACCTTAAACCACACTTTCCTGCACAACAATCTGCAAAGATACTCTTTTTTGTGAAGCAGGTATGTGATTTTCAGCTGCAAGGAACTTCCTCTTCACAAGGACTAAATAAATGTTTCTGAGAACATGCATCCCGCTGTTGCCTTCTAGTTTGCACTTGAGTGATCAGGTGTTTTGTTAAGTGAAGGGGTTGTCATGAGCCATTTTGTGACTCTTCGAGTTTTCGATGTCAAACTTCAGCCAGCAGAAATGGAGACCCTGGATCTGTTGAGGAATTGTTCGGTGTGCAAATGGGACCTGCGGAGGAGAGACCCCAGGATGCTCCCTTGCCTTCATTCCTTCTGTAAGGACTGTCTTCCGGATTTGATTCAAGGATATAGCTGTATTCCCACTGAGTATGAAGTTCTATATGAAGGTAATATTTAGGAAACTCTGGCTTGTGCTCTTTGTATTACAGTATTATAAAAATAGATGTATTGAGAAGTACTTTTTGTAGCCTGTTCCTTTACAGAACTACTTTAAAAGAATAAACTAGGAGACTCAAGATTTGTATGAGCAGAGGGTGGGTTGGGAACAAGCCTCCTCCATTATGTTTTTCATCCAACAGCAATGTTTTGAAGAGAAATGTCAGTCATTTAATATTTTATTATTTTCTACATTTTATTTATGTATTTATACATTTAATGTATACATTTGTACATTTAATATTTTCCAGAATGGGCTAAGTTTCAGTTACCAAGTGTGACATTATGAATATTTGATTTACTTAGCTTAATAAATGAATAGATGCTACATCTAGGCTACATCTTTACCTAATCTTTCAGACATGCTGGACCTTTTGATGGTAACAGTTGTAGTGCTAGCTCTATTCTTCCTTCTCTCCCCCTTCCGTGTCCTCCCCCCCGCCCCTCCCCACCAACACCAACACAAAAACATCCGGTTCTTTGTTCTCAACAGAGGTCATAATAATTTTTATTAGAATATGTGTACCACGGTACACTGAAACTCCATCTTTTATCTCATTGTAAATGTGGTTTCTCTCTATCTGAACCCTCTGACTGTAGGATATACTGTGACTCAACAAGCTGAGTAAACTAGTGAGGATGAGAAGCATTTTGTGACGGTGGCTTTTGAAATCCTGAAGTTATTTGTACAGTGTTTGGTAGTGATGTTAATAGAAAATAAGTAACTTTTTTGGAATAAGACAGGACTTAGATCACAGAATAGAGTCATTTTAACTGAATAAGTCTTAATTGCCATGGGGAAGCATTCCAGACTCATTACTAATTTATAAGAAGAGCAAAGGCATGTAGATTACTTGTATTTTCACAGGCTTTGAACTTTAGATGAATAAGAGGCATCATTTATTATCTCTTCCATAGCAGATTTCAGAAACATGTAGGAAGAGAAGATACCTTCCCTGAGGTGATGGTAATCTGAATTGATGAGGTAACATAAACTAGACAAGTTCAGGTTTGAGAACAAATGGAAACAGTGTTAGGAGATCACTGTTGAAAAGCTAACGAAACACAAAAGATAAAGGAAAAGGGGTTAGCTTAATGGCAAAGGAGAAAGGCTGTTCATGCATAGGGTACAGACAGAAAAAGAAATAAAGGTAAGAGAAGAAGACAAAGAGAGCAAAGCAGTCATTTCAAGTAAATGTCTCCTTAAAATTTTTAATGCCCAATCATAGTGGGCTTAAAGTCTGAGGGACCTACTTCCTAATAAAATGCTGCTGAAAACAACCACTCCATTACTTTTTATGTATCCTCATTTGACAGCTAAGCCATTCCTCTCTCCTCCTTGTGTCTGTTTGCCAAGTGGAAAAGTGCATTTATACCACTTGGTGATCTTGGATGAATTGTAAGCTCCTGAGTGGATCGGGAATTATTTGTCTATAGCGAATTGGAACAAATACTAGTTTATTTCTGTATTCTTGAAGTTTCTCTGTTTGCTTCCTCATTCTCTTGTAAATAGGGAACTTCTATGGGAAAGAACAAGCCTAAAGACATAATGAACAGTGATGACCCAGTAAATGAAGTGAGACACCAGGTGCAGAGACTCAGTTAATATATGAGCAAGGAGAGCAGCAAAACCAAAACATCTGTGTCTCTTATTTAAGTCAATGACAGAAACTGCAACCACTGTAGGTCAGCCAGGATCAATTTGTGAAATCTTCTGATGGCATGATGCTAAACGTTGCTTGTCTTATCTGCACTGATTGCTGAGTTATGGGCAGTACAATACCAACTCAATTTTCAGTTTTATTTTTAAGTATGATCGTATATAAGTGCCAATGATAAACTGTAAATACAAGTGCTAGATAATTTTAGCTGAGTAAACATGAAATACTGCCTCTAGGAAAAATGTGTTCCTTACTCACGATGAATTCTTTAAGCAAAATATAAGAATGGAAAAAGTAAATATATTTCCAAGTGAAGTCAATCTGATATTTGCTACAAAAGCATACTTGAATTTGTGCTTTTTGGTATGTTTAACTATCAATAGTACCATACTAACATAAAGCTCTTTTCTAGTTTATTGTTGTATTAAGATTGCCGAGAAGATGAAGGTAAGTGGTCATGATATTTGGTGGGGGGTGATGTTGGAAACTTACTTTTATACCTATATGTGTTGAAGATGACTCATGAATGAAAGCTCTGAGATAGCCATGGAAAAGCTGAATACACATCAGAATTTGTTCAAAGCTGTGAGAACTGACAGTTTGGAATTAATTTGAGTGAAAAAGAAAATTATCTTTGTGAGTTTGGCTCCTGCGTATGCTTCTTATATGAAGGGGACTTTAGGATTCTCAGTCTTTCTTTTCTTTTTCTGCAGGCCAGTGTCACTTTCCTTTCTTTATTCCCTCTCTTCATGTAACAGAGAAACCACATTCTTCTCCTCTGCAGCTCTGCATGTTGTGTGCTTCCAGTCTGTTTAGTGTACGGGAAGGAATAATTTTTAAGAAGAGGGAGTGGGTAAGAAAAAGAGAGAGAAAATTCCCTCATCTCCTGAGATGGAAATTTCTCAGATGGGGACTTTTCCAGGCTCCTACCTGTGTGAATTGCCACTCGCAGTACAATGTGAAAAGATACAAAATTGGTTCTTGCATGCTGCCTTGGCTGCTTAAGTCTGGCTCTTTCTCACTGAGTTCTGGATACATTCAAAACTAGATCCATCTGGGTTCCTGTGCTTATCCCTCCTTTCTGAATTGGAGGTGGGTGCCAAAATAAATTACCCTTTATCTGCAAATCTTCCTCTCCATAAGATGTTCAATGATTTAAATTGTTTTAGTGCTTTAAATATCACCAACATATTAATTTCAAAAGTAGCTAAATGGGGAGCAGTGGAGGTGCATTGTTGTGAGAAGTTCATGTTTTTGCAAGACTCAGTTACTTTTGTTGAGGTTTTTTTTCTTAAAAAAACCCAAAACACAGGTATTCACTCTTTAGTCATAATTTGGACTCCTGAGAACAAGGCAGATCAGGAGAGATGTGCTGGAACACCTTGCAGATTTCTGCAAACCGATATCAAGCCCTGGCATTATTTACCTTTTGTGACTGAATTGGGTAATTTGTCTAACCTGTAAGTTACACTTTATGTTTGTAAAATGTGATTAGTAGTTGCCCAGCTTTGTGAATTGCTTTGGGAAGTGGTAGATTTAATTGTATCATGCTTTTATATTGAACTTGTGTGTTCAGCTATTTTTTCCGAAATTCTATTTTAAAAATATGCTTTGCCCTTTTGTGCTTTTCTAGGTTGGATAATAAAAATCACAGAAAATGATTGCATAATTTCTATCCACATTCTGTGCATAAGTCAAAAACTGTCCACACTTGTGTTATGATAGCTTCCCACATACAAGAGAGGGTCTGAGATCCCCACTTAAATGCCAAGAACTGTAACAGGGTTATATATTAGAGAAATGCAAACCGATCAGATAAAACAAAGAGAGACTATTAAAGAGAACAAATGTGACTTCAACTGGAACTGTTGACAGATTTCCACTTGCTGCATATTATTACTTCCATTGAAAATATATGTTTTTCTTTAGCTTCTAAGGTAGGTGCTATATATAACCATGGATCTCTAATTGTGAATGCTTGTTAGTGAGGCACATCCAAAACTCGGCCAAGCATTGGTCACACTTGCATTTAATGTATTCAGAGATATCTTCAGGGGGGTTTATTTCAAGAAAAAGATTGAGCTCTAGGACTCCTTTGGCTTCGGGCTCGTTTTCAGTATGAAGTTTTGGCATAAGAAGTATGGTGTACTGGCTTAAGGAGACTCCAGGTGTCAACACAGAATGCTTTATCTTGTACTAAGTCTGTATATTAAAAAAAAAAAAAAAAGGCACATCTACAGAGTTCTTTAAACCGTATTTTGTCTCACCGTGGAGTACAGTTTGGCTGCCTTGGTGCTACAGCTGTTATATCTCCAGGACCCAAATAACCTTGTTTTGATGCAATCATATAAGGTAAGTGATGCAATGCATCACGCCTATTAATTCTGAAGGAGAATACTCATTTGCTTTAATTAGATCCACAACACCAAATACATGTTTTATTTCTAAAACGGGAAGTAGAAAGGTAATTCTAAAGAGGGAAATGGTTCATAATGTATATATTTAGTAATTTTAGAATGGATTTAAAGTTAGTCAGCCCTTCTCACTTTGTTGTTCAGTTACCAGATCCAAAAGACAAGTGAAACAATGGGGGGTTTAGTTATATAAATATGAAGCTGTAGAGTGGGAGGTTGTCTTCAGAACTGTTTCCTATAACCTATAATTGGGTCTCCAAGGAAGTGTAAATTATGCCTGCAGCTTGAGCTGTAGCTAATGCTCTCTGAGAATAATTATTCTGATGGTTGTTGGAGGAAAAAGAGCGGAGGAATAGGTGCAACATGTGGACAGCAAATATAAATGTGGTGTGTATGATAGCTCCACTGTTTGTTTCTTTATGCTAATCAATTCTCATGATAATAATAGGTTAATTATCTGCATTGATTTATTTCTGAGACAACCAGCTTGAGGGTTCTTTCTATTTAAACCTGACCAGACTGGAAGACCTTGAAACAAAACTGTGAGCTGCGGCTTTTGATGTTCAAAAGGTCTTTATACTCAGTTTCCATATGCGGTGGAGAGGTTGCAGTTTGCGCTTTCAGAGATGATTGCTGCAAGTTATCCACAGCTCTGTCACAAATTAGATTGATGCAATAAAGGTGGAGTACAAACTTGAGAGAACTCAGAAATTTTAGCTCTTTCTTTATTTGTGTTTCTACAAAGGAATGCTCTGTATGAGGGTCACTACCTTGATGTCTGCTTACTATTCCCTGGGGCTGATGCAGTGTGGCAACTCTCATTAACAGAAATGAAAATGCTGTGTGATGTGAGAGAGCTGACCTGTGGGGAACTAGGGCTTGAACAGTATACGGCAGAACCTTGTCTTCCTGAAAGCTGATTTTGGATATCCCAGGCGTAGAGTTGGAGAGTCCAGACTGGGTATCTATGTCTGACTACTGGATCCACTGCATTTGAATTTCCATTTTTCCCAACCTGCTGTCTAGTTACTCTTGCTGATGGGAGTGTGAGAGTGGAAATAAACACGTGGCTTATGAAAAAGGGTTGCAAACTGATTCAGCAAAGTAAACATCTGCTGCTGAAGCTTTTCAGGGTTCAGCTCTGTGTGTATATAAATGTAACACAGACACGGAGATACGTCTGTGTGCATGTTGCTTTCTAGTGCTGGTGGCTTTTGTGGTGGTGTTCAGGTGCATTAGCCTACTATAGATGGTAGTTAAAGGAGTAGTGGAGCCCTGGAAGGATGTAGGTGTAGGACTATTCCTCCCCATCCCTCATGTGATGAAACTTCATGGGAGTCTGTTCAATACAATGTGGTCTTCAGTGATTATTCAGTACTAGCTGATAACTCAAATGCACTGAGAATAGCTTATATGTGGTTTATCCTACATATAATTCTGAAATAGGGTTTTATTCCACATATCACAATGAAATGGGGCTTAAAGCCAACATTAGGATTCTTGATAGCCTTTCTAAATTCATGGTCATCTCTTTAGCAGTGAAATGTGATGTCATAAATAATGATTGCAAATGATAAACAGCAGGAGGTAATGAGCTTCTAAAAAATAATTTATGCTAATGTTCCTACCTCCTTCCTACCAATACAATTTCCATACAAAAATAGAGCATGTCAACAACTCTCTTAGCTTTTTGCTACATCTAGAGGTTTTGATAACAATAATGGACTTCATTGAATATCACGACTGCACCATATCTGAATTTGGCCTCTGCTCTCTTAGTATGTGAACTGTTGTTTGAATCCTGTAATTCCATGTTGAATTGCTATTTAGATCCAGAAATTGCATCATTCTCATACGTACAAACAGTGAGTCTCTAGGGCTTCTGACTACTCTTCCCTTCACCCACAGTGCTGTAATAATAATATATTTAAATGAGCTGTCTGCAAAGTACAGGTTCTTAAAACAAATTAACAATGTTGTTTAGAGGCAGTGGTAAGGTAGGAAGGCAAGAAAAATATTTAGGGAATGGTCTGCAAAATACACTGTGGAAGTGAATGGAGTTGTAAGACCTGCTGCTACCTGAATCTGGAAAAGCTCTTCTCTGTCCTTCTGCACACTTGTTCCTGGTTATTCTGAGGACTGAGAGAAGACCCAGACAAGAAGGAAAGTAGGACACTGCTATTCATTCTCACGATGAGATTTTTGTTCCACCACTTCAGGAAAAGTACTACCAAGGCAAGTTAACAGAGGCCTGGATGAATCTGAGAGGCAAGGACAAGAAAGAAGGAAAGAAGAAAAAAGAAAAAATGCATCTTGTAGGGGCCCAATACATCTTTCCGCCCTGCTGATTTGTCAGCATTTCTGGCTGAAGAAGGGGGAGCAGCCCCAGATAGTCCGTGTAAGGTGTAGTGACTTCAATCTGCAGCGCGGCAAAGCCTGATTCCAGCGAGTGCACGGTGTGTGCAGTTCTGCTTAATAACCACCCACTTCCCGACACAAGTGA
The DNA here is from genome assembly GCF_047716275.1 of Strix uralensis. NCBI lineage: Eukaryota > Metazoa > Chordata > Aves > Strigiformes > Strigidae > Strix > Strix uralensis. Next base: position 13,771,926 of record NC_133986.1, read on the forward strand.
CTGTGTTTGTAGCTCTCTAAGTGACTGTTTATCTGCAGGACAGGTAAGGGGTTTCTAGGCAATTGTACTTTACTGGTGATTTGCACTCTGAGCACGAGCACAGCATAGTGGGCTTGCTTTGTGTTGTTGAGGTAGCTGCTGCTAGTGGCTATTTGTAAATATGAGTGTAAGGTTTGTTTAATTTCAGGGTTATTGCTTCACAAACCATTCTGTAGTGTATTTATTATGCCAAGCCATCATTAGATTCTTTTGGGAATTTATATTGAAAAAGGTTGGGCATTTCCAGGGAGTCTAGGTTTTCATTAAACAGAAAAGGAATCAAATAAGAAGCCCAATTAGCTGACCAAGTATGATCTCTGAAGCTACCACATTCAGGGAATCCCTCTTTTACCAACACGCAAACCCATCCCCTGTGCTTTTAATAGTCTTAAATACAGAATTCAGTACTATGACAGGTGAGAAGGTGCTTACTGATTAGTCCTCCTACGAGTAGGAAACTACTTCCAGTACAGTATTGCCATGGTATCCCCATTATTATTCCTGTTAACTGTTAGGCTATTTGTTCTGATTTTTTTATTAAGCTAAGGGCTATACATGTCTTGTGTTCATTGCAAGGGAGCTTTAGATTTGAAATCATTATGAATTCACAGTTACTTGGATAATTAAGACACACTTTGACATTTACACAATCGAAGCTGTACTTGATGGTCTGTGGTAGTAGTCTAATACAATGTTCTGACCTCTGTGTGTGTGTGAGACACACTCCATGTGTATCTCTGGAACAACACTGATTTCAATAGCATAACTTGGATCTAAAACCTGGCAAAAAATTGTCCCATGACATCCAGGGCATCACTTTTAGATGTCCCCTAATATTAATCAGCAGTGATGTCATCTACCTCCAAAATCATGACTGTTCCATATTTCTTAATACCACTTCATTTCTGTATATAAGGAGACTTTTTCTTAGGGTGAAAATTATTGAAGTTTTCTTTAAATACATTTGAAAACATTAAAAAGATGGTCTCGCCCATTGTCAAATTAATGCATTCTTTATACAATGTATTTTATACTTCACTGGTTTGTAACAAATTAGCAGAATTTAAAGTTCACATGAACATGCCTGAGGTCATGAGCATTCCATTAAATATCATTCAACTGGTATAATTTGATTTAATATTCTGCACTAACTGAATAGTGCTAGAAAGTAATAAAATAGTAACTTCCATATTAACTTTTTTTACCTTATGTGGTGTATAGACAGAAGTTGTCCTTGCTATGGCAAAGTCCAAGCACTGCTTTTGGTTCCCAGGAAACAGCTGTTCCAGAAATGTTTTGTGTAAGACTGTGTGCTCGCCCATATGGCATGTAGATGAAGGAATAGCTTTGAGAGTCATGCATTTCTTACTTCAGAAAGTAACCTGTTGATAATTTCCCCTTTGGTCAATTTGTGGCATATTATGTAGTCTCAGTATGGAGGTTTTTCTCTCTGTACTAGCCAGATCAAGAACTGACACTGCTTGGGCAATGCAGTTATGGGAGTAAGAAACTGGTTCAAAGTCTCAAAGGGCTAGAGGCAATTCCCTGTAAAGTCAGTAGATGGTTTCCTATCGACTGCACTGAGAATTAGAGCATGTCCTGTGAGACTTATTTGAGAGCTGATTGCAAAGTAGGTATTTTGCTTCCTAGTTTATCAATCAAAATGTGTCTGACTATTTCTGCTGCTGTTATAACCATATCACTTTGTAAGGTGCTCACAGGGAAACTTAAAAACTGTTTCATCTTCTAGGAATTAGCATTACAATTCACTGGCGCTTGTACTATGCACCATTTACAAGGAGTAGGAGGCTACTGTCTGTATCACACGTCTTAGGTACTGCAGTACTCCTACTGTTTCTACATTTCTCTAGAGAACTGAGCTGTTAGCAGATATCTAAAAGACACAATCATAATTTGGGAAAGCATGGAGAGGTTTCAGTGTGACTAATATAAAAGCATTATATTGTCCTAGGGTGTAACATATGAAGGTGATTAGCTACAAATATTGTAGGTAAATAAGATACCTTTTCAGCTGTGCTCCTTGTATTAAGGATGCAAAATAAAGGGAGAGTTTAAGAGACTTTTACGGCTTTCTGCCATCATGGGCATCTCTATCAGATGAATTTTTAGCCTCTTTGTAACTCCTGTCACCAGAACACACCTAAACAAGACTCAAGTTACATGCCTAGAAGATGAGCAAAGCATTGGCAATTGCTTGTGTTGACCTTTCCCCTGGGGTTGCTTGTAGCCGAGTAGCACAGGCACCCGTGGATACCACCTGTTCCTTCTCGCGTCTACGTGAACGCTCGGTGTTGTATGAAATGCGCAGTTAAACAAGTATGAGGTAGACCCTAGTCTGCCACTTGGGCCTCCAGATCACAGTTCTTTTGTAAATGCAACCTTGGAAAACAGTAAACAATATACTTTTGCTTTTATAACAAGATTTGGGCTAAAGAAGACCTAAACCTCATGGAAGTGGTTCTTAGTAAGATGTCCTCTTCAAAGGAGATGTAGCAGAACTCAAAAGTTTCTTCAAAACTTTTATGAATGAAAGTGAATGTGTTCAGACATCTGACTGCATAGTGCTTTTGTCAGAAGTGGTAATGTAGGAAGGGTTTGGGGTTTGTGTGCCTCTGTAATGTAAAGTGCTGCTGTTAAAATAACAGTAGCCTGCTTCTGAAAATGGGAAATATTCAGAGTTAGAATTGTGCACCTGGCCAGGGACTGCAAGAGCCATGTCCCAAGGGCAGGTAATACTAAGCACCTGGAAAACATGAGAGTCTCTGTCTAATGCGAAGAATAATAGACATCTTAAGATTTAATTAATCTACAGGCCACTCTTCTTATACAAAACTAATTTTAGTTTAGAGCACATTGAACATTGTCAGTCCAGCAGAAAGTTGTCATTGATCTTGCTTTTAAAATCTTACTTTGAGTTTGCATCATTTAGTCATGGAAAATACTGCTGTTAGTTATCATAAATAAATCGCTTGGCAAGGTGAGCATAGCACTGAAATTCTGTTCTCAACAGAATGGAAAAACTTCGATTAAAAAAAAGACTTGATAAGATAAGGTAAAAATAGACTGACACACCCCCACCATCTCTAAAGTTCTGTATTCACATCTACAGTAGTCTACAGAAATGTGGTCAGAAACATACACGCTCCTTTTTTTAAAAAAAAAAAAACACTAGACCTTCTAGAAAAATGTAAGTCCTAGCCCAAGAAATCTAGGAATGAAATAGCAGAGACACAAAAATGCATGTATACAGTTATGGACACCTTCTTGAAGTGTTAGTTCTCAGCCCAGGCAAACAGTAAGATTCATCTCAGTTGCACTCAGTAGCTAATGAAGGTGGGGCCAGGTTTTGGTGCTCACTTTGCTTTCCTTTAGGGGCGATCACATTTTGCCACCTGTGGATTTGTTTTAATAGATGGTTTGCAATTCTGACTTCTATTTATGAAACTTTTTTTTATCCTTTATTCTGACTTGTTGCTTCTGCTAGCAGCATGTTACTCTCTTTCACTTCACTTGGACAGCATGCTGCACTGTAAAACTAGCATTAGGCAATGTGTGTATTATGCTTTGATATACCACTGTAATGTAAAACTGGTCTAGAAGAACTGTAGCAAGTATGGGAAAGTGCAAGTAGATCTGTAACAAAGGAATACAATTTAAAGTGCAGCTCAGTTTTTATCAAAGCAGTAAACCCTAATGAGTTCATGGGAATTTGGACATGCGGATATCATTGAGAAATGCTGAAGTAAGTCAATGGAACTATAGTGTATTTCTAGGGATTTTGTTGCTTTATTTTTCTTTCCTGTGTATTAAACTAGATCTAGCCACAAGTAATTTGTGTCTTGATTTGTGCCTTTGTTTGCTGGAACTAAGTGTGTCTGTGTGATATAAAAAAGCCAGCAATACTGAAGTGCAGTTTATATAATTTCCTGGTTCACATGGCTGGTGTGCATTGTTTTATTTGTGGTGGTTTTGTTTTTTCAAAAATTCAGGTATCCTTTCCTGCCCTGTGTGCAAACAGACCTGCTTTGCAAGGGATGTAGTTGAAAGTTTCTTTCTCAAGGACTTTCCCACCGGTAATTCAGCTATGGCAAAGGTAAGTAAAAACTGCTGAGTTGGGTGCCTTGTGAGTTGTTGAAATACTACCAGATGAACACTGTTTGAAAACAGAACAAACTTCGTATTGAACAACAGACGCTCTTGCAGTTTGTTTATGCGTCACTGTAATTTCTTCACTGCTAGAGATGGACATACTGCCTTCATAGTATTTAACTTTATTTGAAGAATGAGTTTGACTCTATGTACTTAAAATAGAGTTGATTCAAAAATATTGATACTAGTGGTGTAGGAATGGATCTGTGACGATCAGTATATTAGGAAGATACCAAATATCTTCGATTCCTCATTGTCCCATTTCTGCTCTCAACACAAAGTAATCAGAAGCAGACTATTGGCTGAATGGTTACACCAAGATTACCCATTAGATCCTGTAGGCAATTAGCATTTTCTGATTGTCTGTTTTAATGATAAAAAAGGTCACATCATATTTCAGTTTCCTATTGGGGAGTGGATGCAAAGGGTAATTGGAACATGTAGGATTACTTCCTTGGCCTTGTATTGACACTGTACATAGATGGACTTAACTTCTGTTAAATACCCAGTTAACAGGCAGGACTATTCTCACAGTTTTTTAGTTGCTACTACTTTGGGCCACGAGGAGGGACAGAGAAAAGTGGGTATTTCTGCCCCCCTCTGTTACAAAACAGTATTCTATTATTTACATGAATGAGTTCAGAATGTGGTAGTATTGCCTGTAGCTGGAAGTTAGAACAGGTGAAAACTTGTCAAAACTATTCTGTAATCTGCTGACTGTTTTATCCAAAGTGTGATCCAAAACAAGGGAAGAGTGACAAAGAAGCAAGGGTGCTGGACTTCACCTTCTGAACCAGCTCCTGGACCTCAGTCTGTCTCTTTTGCACTTTTGATTCCTAAGTAAACTGGATAGCCACTGGAGATTCAGTTTCAGGGCCTTTGGGTGGGGGGAACACTCTTTCCATAATGCAGGACAGAAGATATATCTTTCCACTCCTCTTAACTCCTGTAGGGGCAGCAACAGTTTGTAGGTCAGTTCTGTCCCATGCAGAAGGCTTGAGACTGCTTTAAATTGTGCAAGTGACTTGCCCAGTGACATCATTGCAAAAAAGTGTAGAGGGGATGTACTTCTTCCCTGTCAGTCATTTCTGTGTTTCATTTTCTCCATTGTTAAAAAGGAAAGAATGTGTAACCTAATCCATGGAGTGTTCTGGAGAAATTAAAAAATTGATGCAAGCAGAGTGTGTTGATATCTTCAGGTGTAAGGTGCTTGAAGAGTGCAGCATAACTTTATCTAAAATAGGAAGTGGTCTATTCACATGCACTCTTCAAAGAGAAGAAAATTCATATTGCTGAATGTTTAGAATGCACTTATTCTACTGGGATTTCTTAATTACCATGACTCACATCATTTACCTTTCAATGAGAATGTGTGTAGAAAGAAAATCCAATGAGAATATCTAATGCCTTCAAAAGCACTAGATTATTTTTTCCAAACCTTCTTTAAAAGAAGGTTTTTCTTTTCTGTAATCCCTTAGGAGTCCTAAGCACAGTTCAGCAAAGCAGATATCTCACTGGAGCATAGGAGTACCCTAGAGGGACTCACAAACCTTCCTCACAGTTTTTGGCTTGCTTCCTTTTTATTAACAGTCAAGTCATGTATCAGTGAAACTTGCTTACTATCTTTTAACCACTGCCTGCCCGTCAGACTGACAGCCAATCAACTGTTCAGGTAAACTTGTGATTAAGCAGTTTTGGTTATTGCAGGGAAGGCAGAACTTCCCTCAGCTTTTGACCTGTTCCCTAAGTTGGCCTTTCATGCGTACATTTTAAATTAGACACTTCTTTTTATGTAACAAGCTTTGCTTCCCAGCATAAATATCCTTTTATTTTGGTTATATAAGTTTTATATTAGGCTTTTTGGTTTACATTATTACATGTATCTTTTGGAAAACATTGTTGATAAACAAAGGTTTAAAATAGCAGAATGGCTTACACAAATACTTCCCTGCCTAGACAATCAGCACATTTAAAAATTTGTTTTGTTGACTTATGGTCAAGAATTGCCCAATCTCTTTGAAAAAGTTTGGGAATACTTAGAAACTCTTGAACAATGAGTTTATTGTTGATTGTTCACCTGGTGTGAAATTCCAGCCCCACTGAAGGGAATGGTAAAATTTCAATTAATTTCAGCAGAACATAAACTTTTCTTCTTGTGCTGAAGTGAATCAGAACTTGACTCACTTGCATCTCAGAATTTAGGTGGATATAGATGTTCCACTTAAGGTTAAAGCCATGATTTAAAACTAAGATGACCAGCAAAGAACCATGATTTTTCTTTCTTCAGGCTTTCTATTCCCTGAGACACACTGCAAAGAGAAACTCTTCCATTAAATTCCTCAGGGCTTGCATCAGGGCTTATGTACTGAGTGCATGCTGCTATATCCTTCTCTTCATGTTTCCCATCAGAATAACTGGGATGTAATAATAGAGCTGAATTGAAGATAAGCTGATGCCCAACAGAAAGGACACAGTAGGAAGTAATTTTGCCATCTGTTATTAGTTGCTTGAGTAGCCCTGAGTAGCAGCAATATTCAAGAACTATGCATAAGTACAGTAGATATATTGTAACCTTGTAGGAAATGTTTGAGTTTGATAAACTGGTGGCAAAGCTTTTATGCTTTGATGATGGTAAAATTACATCACTCTGTTCACTCTGCCTGCGTAGATAGTACCTATTTGTGACTATGGTAAGTCCAAAACATTAATATTAGGAGTTTTCAGGCAAGGTATTTTCTGCCTAAAGCAAATACTTTTTAAAAGAAGTATTGTTATAGCTATCTTGAAATAACTCTTTGAGTTCGCTCTGGATACCAAAGATCAAATTATCCACTTCATTTACGTGCTGCTTTATTCATTTCCCCTTTAGTGACACTTCCAGACAGCATGGCCTGTATAACAAAGGGCATTTCCTAAATTGTTGAATTAGTAGAGACGATAGTTAATCAAGGTTTCCAGTTCTTCTCATGTTCCCGTGTCTTATGTTTCCAGTTCACCACATGTGATACCAAGATATAAATGGAGCTTATTTCTGGTCAGTTCTTTAGGGAATAGGAAGTAAGTTTTTCATTAATAGTATGTGGGTGTCCCCATGTTGTTTTCTAAATTGCCTTACTGTTGGCATGTTTCATGTATTTTCCTGACAGTCACACTGTATCAGAGTGGTTTGTACAATGCTAAAGCAAATAGAGTAAGCTCTAATTTTAAATAAAGCAATGTAGATTTAGAGAAGCTCTGCCGAAGTGGTTCTGATTTATACTCATATACATGAAAGCAGAAGTGGATTCTAGACTATGGAATTTTTAGTTTGTTAATAAATAATTAGTAATGGACAGAAATTAATGAATGACACTGAAATGATATGGTAAAATGCTTCTGCATAATTTTGTGATTAGAAAGGAAATAGTAGTTGGATTAAAAAACTTTTTGATGGGCTATGTTTGACTCTATTATTTCACATACTTACTAGGCAACCTAGACTACCTTTCCTGAAGTAGAAAATATATATATCTATCTAAACATATATACGTGTGTGTATATATATATATCTATAAAAGTAAGGGGTACATTCATGTGTTAAAGCCATCAGTAAATAGTACAACACTAACAGAAAGGGATTACAAAGTACACCAGTCATTTTCAAAAGTAACTTTTAACCTAACACTCCTTAACTGAAATAAGACAAATCTTATTTCATAGTTTCATGGCTTTTTCAGTTCACAAGAAGCAAGTCATTATGATTATTTCTTCTGACTTCATATGTAACATGGACCCTAGACGTTTGCTGAATAATTCTTGTATCATGTCATAATCAATGCTTGATTGTGCTAGAGCACAGAAAGGCAGCCAATTTGATTTAAGAGCTTCAAATCTTAATTTTATTCTGTTCTTAACTTTATGATGTTCTGTTCTTAATTTTATTCTGCTCCTTTACAACAATAACCAGACTCTTAATATCACTTGAATTGCATTAGCCTGAGGAAGAAAAATATTAAGCTTACCAATCTGAATCATAGTCTATTAAAGATAGCGGTTTGTATGGCTAATTTGTTACCCTTGTATGTAATTGCACTTTTTGTTCTTAGAGCTGCTCCACATGTAAAGAGAAGAGACCTGCTCACAGTCTCTGTACCAGCTGCAATAAGTGGCTGTGCAGCTCATGCACAGAGGAGCACAGGCATGGCAAGGAAACTGGAGACCGCTTCCTGCCTGTATCCCTGAAGGGCTGCACAGGTACTGAAGACACACTTTGAAATTTTGTTTCTTCTCGTATCAGTTATTCAGTTGAAAAACAATCAGTTGCAGGCTCTGTACCACAGACACCACGCTCTGTGTGTGGGATTCGGAAGGATATGTATGTGTCGGTTAAGAGATGGTGATTTTTCTATAACTTTTGCCACAATTAACATTTCACAGTATTTGAAAAATTTTGGATATTTGCATTTCACAGAGACTATCTTTTCTACATGCTTTTTCAGGTTGCAGAGTGATGGGCTAGGCTTTGGTAGGCTACAACAGCAACAGGCCAAGGCTGTTTCTGTGTTTCTGTCCTCTTTTGGGTAATTTCCCTCAGGAAACTACCATAAAGCATCCTGTTCTTATGAACAAGGTGTGGGAGGGAGAGTCCCAGACAGCAAAAGGCTGTGATCGCTACAGGATGTTCCTTTTCTAAGCCTGCAGTGAAAAATGTGCTTCCTGATTGTGACCATTGTATTGCCATCAGCAAGCACAAATGGAGCCCACTGACAAATATGTCTCATCCCTGTACAATGATGATCTGCAGAAACGATTATCTTCTCCTACTACTGCTCATTATTTTCTTTACTTATATGTCATAAATCTGCTGAAGAGTGTGCTAACCTAAACTTATGTAAGCAATTTGTAACCTAAAAGAAGAGTTTTGAAATTTAATACAATGATTTAAGTTTACACGTGGCTCACATACAAAGTTATTTGTGCTAGAGAGTTTGTGCTGCACTATCGTTCTTCTTCATAAGGAAGATGAAAGACAGAACAAGGAATAAACGTAGGTGTAGCCCACTGATTTTACTTTTTATATTATTGGGGTTTTTCTGGCTTTAGGATTTTGCTTGTAGGAGGCTATACTTTATGCTTGCCATAGATGGAGTTCTTTTAAGTCCTGGGTGTTCATATCAAACAGTTTGAGGCACTTGAGACATGATATGCCATTGCCAAATAGAGTGTAAACAAAAAAAAAAGTCTGTAAGAATAGTAATAACAAAAACCCACAGATGACATTTAAGAGTTTTCTGGGTCTCTTCTAGAGAATAATATAAACTGAAGTCCCCCCAGTCCCCCCTCAAATGCCCTGATTGGTTGGACAATATATTTTTCTTCTTGAGTTGATGGCAAGATAAGGACTGTGGTTTTGAGGCTCCAACTGTTTATAATTTCATTTCACTTTGACTAAGATTACTAGCTCATATTGTTGACAAATAATGGTAAGAAAATATACCTGTGGCTTAGTTGTGGTTTTGTGTGTGCTGTATAAATAAAAAAATGCAAACTAAAATGCTTTCTCATCTTTTTAGTCCTAAATTCTGTGTGCTGAAAAAAAAATTAACAAGAATGCTGGTAGTGTATATATAAGCTAGTTACTCTAAAAAATGATTGGGGATGTAATCTGTGCTTTTAAAATTATTATTATTTATGTATATATTATTTATTTAGGACATAGATATCCCCTCAGGATATTTCAGAGAAAGCAAATACTAGGATATGCTAGAACTCAGGCTGATTTTTTTTGAATATGATTTTTATGAATATGAAGAGATGCTGAGATGTGGTTCACAGACGAGTTAAACTGCACTACTGGCAGTTTTTCGCAGACAATAATTTTTCCTGACTTTTTTTAAAAAAAAGGCAACCCAAAAAACCCCTGAAAAGTTTCTGGATCTGTGATCACAAGATGTGGAAACACCGAAATCTGCTTCTGGGATGAATTAGCTGAGCACTGGAGATCTAGGTGCTCGGAACATGGGCCAAAGCTTTATGACAGATTAAGCAGGAATAATCTCTGAAGAACAAAACTTTCACTGGAGTGCTCTGCATTAGCACTAGGAATAAGTGAACTTTGCTAAATTCAGAGCTCTTGAACTTCTTACAGTCATAACACCAGAACTTCTTCCTCCCTTAGTCCCATCTTTCTTAAAGGACATTCAGTCCAGACTCTTTCCTCATTAAGTGAAAATCTGTGGTTTGCAATTGAGTAGAAACAATGCTTTCCCAAAACTATGTTAGAAGTAAATGATCTGGTACTGATATACCAACTATTTATAGGCTAGTGCACAAACTGAATAATTTTCTCTTTGCTATACTATCATTTTCTTTCAGTGTCTCAAGGCTGAGTATGAACCTATAAGACCAAAGTTTATGCAAGTTGAGGGAGGACTCTGTTAGCCAGGATGAGATTGCTTTTCCACAGTCGACACCAACTGGTCAGAGGAACAGAGATTTAAAGCTTTCTGTTAATTTTTCAAGAGATCCACCCAAGATAAAGAAAATATAGGCTGTAGAAAATGGTGACTCAAATGATGTTAATTCAGAAGTCAGGGCAACTGAACTTTCCCTGTTCTTCAAGTGAGGATCTTTTCAAGAAGCTAACATGGGTAATGGTGGTCAAGATGTCTCCTCCTAGGAGAAGCAGGCTTGTGCACTTCTTTAGTGTCTGACTTAAAAGAATCCAACTTATTTTAAAACTGAAGAGTGCAGCTCTGAGCTGAGTATAAAGTAGATTGAGAATACCATGGCTCAGTGGCAGTTCTCACTGATATGTCAATTGAATCAGGGAATTAATAGTGGCAGAGGCAGTGGATCTGTGTTGTAATTAGATAACATTGGTTTTTATCCTTAGTTTGCATCTGAAATCTGCTTGTCTCTTAAATCTGACACAGTAGGAAAAACCCCACTGATTTCTCTGGGATGATACCCAAAGGCTAAAGAACCCTCCAGACAGAGAAAGATGGAGAAATCGTTATATAAGATTGTGACTAGGCTTCATTATACTTGGACCTTAAAGACCATATCTCACTATAAGTTGGAGTTTAATATGGATAATTTGATCCTGAGTTTTCAGAAGAACAGCTTGCATGCTCTGCGGGTACTGAACACTTAGAGGGGCTTTTCCAACTCATGAAAATTGAGAGTTATTATGGGCTTTTTACTTTTCTTTTAAGATAGAATATCTGACCCCATAGGAAAGGAAAATATGATCTTCAACATCCACCTTGGTTATATATTGTTTATATGACCTGCTTGGTTACATATTATTTGCATTGTCAGCTGCAGGTTCTAATGCAGAAGTACCTATTTGCAGTACAATCAGAAAAATTCTGGTGAGTTCAGTTTGTACCTTGAAAAAAATACCGGAGTGGGCTAAAAAACCAAACCCTCTGATCCAATATCCTCTTTTAATAATGCTATCTATTAGCATTTGATTCAATAATAATATAAACCAATAAACTTTCCCGAAGAATAAAGCATGATACTACTGTAAATAACTCATAACAATGTAAACTATGTAATGCTGTTACAAAAAAATCTTGGCCTAATCTATCAAAAATTATCTTCTTGCACATGATATTAAGAAGGCAGATGGGAAAGCCAATTGAACTGGAGGAAGTAAATCTCAGAAAAATTTAGAGTAGATAGCAGTCCAAAAAGAAGGAAATTTGGCATATTTTCTTTAGAGCACGGCATGGATTTTCTCCATATCTTCATTCTCTTTGTCAGACATCAGATTTTCTTAGCCTTTCTACTTCTATATTGCGCATTTTCCAATTTGAAAATAAAGTGACTGAATTAGGATAGCTTGTTGTACGCTGTGTGTCACAGTACCACTTCAGAGTCTTGATTCTATAAAGGGCTCCATTTAGCTACAGCATGAGAGCATGGTCCCTGCCACAAGTTGTTTTTCTTAAATGTTTAGATAAGATAGATAGGTTTGGTGTGGGAAAATTGAAGCATTTTTCTCATTTTATGTGAGCAAATAATGGTATATAAATAAGTAATTTTTTATTTCATTTCAAGCTTGTATCAATAAGTGTTATCTAACAATGATTGTTTTGTTTAATTTCTTGTGTGTTGGTAAAAAATAACAGGATAGTGTCTGTAGGAATACTTTGAGGATGCAATCATGTGCTTTTCTTGTTGTCCCCATATATGTCCTTATGTGCTAATAAAGTTGATGGTTCTGTGGACAGAGAATTTGAGTACTGACCTGCAGAAATCTGTCACTGTACTTTAGCACTGCTTGTGCTTTTTGACCATTTTGAGAAAATAATGTTTTTCACTAATAATAATGATGGGTGGTCCTTACACTGGTTAATAAAATAAGGGTCTGAAGTCTGTGGTTTTTGGGATCCAAGAAAAGAGCTTCCCCTTCCCTGCCTTAACTATTAATGTAGATGTGAATGTCTAACTTCAGTGAAAGGGTTTTTTTCATGGCGGCTTACCTTTTTTTTTTTTTTTTTCTTTCTTTCATTGTCAGTCTTCCTTCTTTCTAAAACAATTCTACTGTATGCAGGAAAGAAGGCAAGAATAGATTGTACAGGAGCAATGCTTCCACTTTACATATCCACTGTCCATTTTTACTCTTCATTACATTACACTTCAGAAAATCCTTTTAAGAACAGGTTTTAGTGCCTAATGTCAATATCCCCTAGCTACTGAAGTTTATGCACTTCATTTACAACAAACACAAGTTTGAAAAACAATTCCTCATGCCACTTTTTAAGAACAAAGGGTTTCCTTGCTTCTGCTGTGACTACAGGTTTGTTTAATATATTTTCTTTTCTACATTTTACAATACAGTTTTATTGACTGGTTTGCCAACCAGGGCGTTCAAAGTCATGAGGCAAGTGCCCAAAATCATGAGGGATATTTAAAACTCATGAGAGTTTAGAGGACTATACAAATTTGGTGATGACTTGTTTCTGAACCCCTTTGATGTGCTCAGCTTGTAGGATGTATAAGGCCAGGGAAAATAAAAACAAACCCTGGTTCATATAATCAGATGGTTCCAGGGGTTGGGTCTTTTAAAAATAACATCAAGACTTTCAATAAAACTGTGACAGTTTGACAACTCTTTCTGAGCTGTAATAGTAATCCTTGTCAGTGACACCATTGGTTTATGTTCCTTAGCAACTGAAGATGAAGCAAGTGAGTTTTCCTTATATTGTCCAGTGCACACTCAAGAACCACTCAAGCTGTTCTGTGAGACCTGCGATACCCTTACGTGCTGCAGCTGCCTCCTGACAGAGCATAAGGAACACAGGTACCACACATCGATAGCTTAATCATAATCCTGTATAAAACGGTAGATAATTTAGATTTAAGACTGTTCATCTGCGTTTCCCATCAGCTGAAGTTGCAGATCAGTCCAAACTTAAAAGCCACAGCAAACTCAGTTCAGTTGTTTTGTGCCCAAGCAGTGTAACACATGGGTTACTGCCCTCACAGAATCACTCACTGCTCTCAGCAGTGTGTACCTTCCCAGTTTTATTGTCAGCCCAGCTGCTATGTGTGCATGCATATAGTTCCTTGTGGTCCTGCTCAAAGGCACAAGTTAAACTCAATACTTAGCATGTTTCAAATACTTCTGTTTGTCCTTATCTGCACAAGACCAGTGTTACCAACACTTAAGTATGCTGCTTGTCTGTGGAAATGTGTGAGCCATGTAAGGAATTGTCTATACACAGTAACGCTTTCTGTGAAATGAGCCTGCCTATATGAGGGGGGATAAAGTTTAGCAGTTCACAGAGAACGTTTGTAGTAGGACATGTCCCGTTATTAAGGCAGCTGGTCCCCTAAACTTATCAACTGATAAGCTGATTATTTATCAACAGGAAAAAACATGGTGTGAGAATTTTCCCTTCTTTCACAGGTTCAGACATCTCAATGAAGCTTTGCAAAATCAGAGAGTTATCCTGGAAAATGTCATAACTAAAGTGGAAGAGAAAAAAAATGGGATTCAGCTTTCAGCTAAAGAGACTGAAGACAGGTAATTGCTATGCTTTTTTTTTTTTTTCCATGAAAGTGGGTGATCAGTAAAAATACTATTTTCACTAAATGTAGGTTAATGTAGAAGTTAATGTAAATGCTATATTTTTTTTTTCTTGGAGCATAGGAAATAATAAGAAGATTAAAAATATCAAATTCATGTTTAAGTGGCGTTGTAATACATGATTCCATAGTCCTTGTAAGACATGTGACAGCTGACTTTAGATTTCTTTGTACAATCTGTTTCCAGACTAGAATATGAAAATATTAGAAATGAAGACTATTTTAAAAATACCCTACTTCTTCAAGAAACCTCAAAACAAGCTGCAATTCCCATCAAGACCAGTATAAAAATGAAAATATTTAATTATAGGAACTGGATTTTGGCTAATGGTTATGTATTTGTTAGCTGTTGGATCTCTCTTCTGCATTAATAAAACCATTTCAAACACCTTGAAAGAGTACAAATCTATTTATGTGATTTATACTCTAGTATAAAGTGAAAGGTTTTTTGATATTTCTTCTGCGTGTGTTTGATGACAAAGAACTTAAGACTTCTTGGCGCGATGTTTGAGAGAGTCAATCAGCATTAGCATGTCGCATCCAGAGTGGTGGTCAACAGCTCAGTGTCTGTATGGAGATCAGTGACAAGTGGTGTCCCTCAGGGGTCTGTACTGGGACCAGTACTGTTTCATAACTTCATCAGTGACATAGACGGGATCAAGTGCACCCTCAGCAAATTTGCAGATGACACTAAGCTGAGTGGTGTGGTTTACACACCTGAGGGATGAGATGTCATTCAGAGGGATCTGGACAAGCTTGAGAAGTGGGCCCACGTGAACCTCATGAGGTTCAACGTGGCCAAGTGCAAGGTCCCGCCTCTGGGCTGGGGCAACCCCCTGTATCAAGACAGGCTGGGGGATGAAGGGATTGAGAGCAGCCCTGAGGAGAAGGACTTGGGGGTACTGATGGGTGAAAAGCTGGACATGAGCCGACAATGTGTGATTGCAGCCCAGAAAGTCAACGATGTCCTGGGCTGCATCAAGAGAAGTGTAGCCAGCAGGTTGAGGGAGGGGATTCTGCCCCTCTACTCTGCTCTCATGAGATCCCATCTGCAGGGCTGTGTCCAGCTCTGGAGTCCTCAGCACAGGAAAGACATGGACCTCTTGGAGCTGGTCCAGAGAAGGCCACGAAGATGATCAGGATGCTGGAGCACCTCCCCTGTGAGGACAGGCTGAGAGAGTTGGGGGTGTTCAGCCTGGAGAAGAGAAGGCTCCAGGGAGACCTTATTGCGGCCTTTCAATACTTAAAGGAGGCTTCTAAGAAAGATGGGGACAGACATTTTGGTAGGGTCTGTTGTGACAGAACAAGGGATAATGGTTTTAAACTAAAAGAGGGTAGATTTAGACTAGATAAAAGGAAGAAACATTTTACAATGAGGATGGTGAGACTGGAATCAGTTGCCCAGAGAGGTTGTAGATGACACACCCTGAAGACATTCAAAGTGAGGCTGGATGGGGCTCTGAGCAACCTGATCTAGTTGAAGATGTCCTTGTTCATTGCACGGGGGTTGGACTAGATGACCTTTAAAGATCTCTTCCAACCCAAACCATTCTGTGATTCTATGTTTGCAGAGAAGTGTGGGAGAATTTATGGGAAATGGTACAACCTTCACTGGAGTTCTCTGTCAATAGTTAGATAAGTTCTTGTAACAAGTAACTACTAAGCTCTGAATAAATGACATACCAGTTGGCTCATCCAGGGATGTGTATCTCTTGCCCATAGGTTGCTTGAAGTAAAGCATTTATACAAAAAGGTAGAAAATCAAATAAAAATGGCCAAGATGGTTCTGATGAATGAAATCAATAAACGAACAAACACCCTTCTTGAACAACTTGAAGTAAGTAAGGCTAGTTTCTTTGATACCTTGGGAAATTAAACTAAATTAAATTTAATCCCAGTGCCAATGGAAAGAATATAGACTGTGAGAGTTATTGTCCCTTTGTTTATATTTTCAAATATTTCGGTGTTTTTTTTTTTTTTTTTTTTTTTTTTTTTTCCCTGCAGAATTTTATGTGGAATCAATGGTTAAGAAAGATTTGGGATGAAGTGGCAAAATGTTTGCTTATCATGACTTAACCACATTTTCTAATGCAGTTACAGAGAATATGTGTGCACCTTTTGAGTACTTACAAAAGAAACCAGCATCTGGTTTTAATGTTTAATTCATGGAAGACCATTAGCAGCACATTTAATATCCTGTTTTGAAAATGATCCTCTGGTCTACTTTCTGTAACAGAGCCTGCAGTTGTGACTCTTCAGATTTTGGATGTCCAGTTGAAGTATATATGATTTTATTCTGAAATGTGCCAAGCACAAAAATTGCTATCAGATCTGATCAGAATTTCCAGGTCTCAGTTATTCTTGGGTAATTTTAGCAGGTATTGGAAAGACAAGGCAGTCAGCACTTGCTGCCTACATTTGAACTTACATATTTGACTCAAATATGGCAACTCAGCTAAGTAGCTTTATAAAAAAGAGAAACATATGTTCTCATTTCAGAATTATTAAATATTAAGTAAATTCAGTGTTCATGTGATCCGAGAACATTTCAGTGTTTGCCTGAGTTATCTATAACCACAAGCAGACTGTCCGTACACTTGAAGTATATGCACAGTGCTGTGTTGAAGTGCATGTAGGGGGCATCAAATACAATCGGGAGGTGCTGAGTTCAAATCAAACAAGGACAGATAGTTCTTCACATAAATGGTAAATAAGTGTGGAACTCCTTGCTGCAAGATATTGTGCATGGGTCCAAAAGTAATTAGACAAATTCATAGAAAAATATGCTGAGGGTGATAATGTAGCCTCTGTCTTTGTGATCCCTAAATCATGAATTGCTGGAGACTGGAAGACCATTCTGAGGAAATGGTGCATGATTGCCCTCTTTTTATATTCCTTCTTGGGTCTCTTCTGTTGTGTATTGTAAGAGACAAGAAAGCAGTCCAGGTGCAAATTTGATCTTCTGCAGCTTTCCTGGGCTATGCGATTCTGTTAAACCAAGGCCAGAATGATGTAGGTTATTTGCTCCTGGAGAAGTAATTGTTTTTCCTGAATTCAGACATATCTGTTGAATAAGATTTGCTTTCTTTTTATGACTGATGGTTTAAAGAAATTCTAAATAAGTGTCCCTGCAAATAATGCATAATGTAGTGCCAATGATTGTATGCATTATGTGTGTCTGAAGAATGACAAATATCTTCTACTGATTCACATTATTAACAGAAAATCACCAGTGAAAGGAAGCAGAAATTGGAGCAACAGCTGCAAGGTATTGTGGTTTTGAGCAGACAGGTAGAACATGTGCAGAACTTCATCAGCTGGGCAGTGTGCAGTAAAAACAGCATACCATTTCTCTTCAGTAAAGAACTGGTAAGAACAATATTTATTTTCTCAGTAAATTGAAATTGTGCAGTAAATATGAGAACTGTTTTAAGGATTTAATGTTTCTCAAATAAAGTATTTTTCATAGTCTTATAATTGTGAATACAATCATCATCCTTTGATTTGTTACCAGATTGTATTTCAGATCCAGCGCTTGTTGGAGACAAACTGTAACACAGACATAGGCCCTCCGCTGAAGATCAGATTTACTTGGGATCCCTCCTACTGGACTAAGCAACTGTCCAATTTGGGTAAGAAAAATATATTGTTGTTTGTTAGGCAAGTGCCAAAAGCTAGACAAGACAGATATAGACAAGACAGTACTTTCCCTAAAGTGCTCTCTTTGGTGTTTTATTTATTTATTTATTTATTTATTTTGACTTCCAGTTTTGTATCTTTTGTCACATTCTGAAGAAAAGCTAGTGTGGCTGAACTTTCCTTTTTTTCTCTCCAGTTATATCAATTCACCTATTAAAAGACATTGTTATATGTAAATATTACCTTATAAACATTACCTAGAAATATACTCTATAAACATCATCTTTGATGGTCTTACAAAATCACAATGTAAGAACACAACTACTAGTTTCGTGGAAACACTGTGCAGGACTAAACAAATAACTTTTAATTGAAATGACTTTAAGTGAAGCGTCATCGGCTATCAGACAGCCTTGACTTTGCCCAATGTATTTGAAATTCAGTTCCGTGCCAGCAAGCAATAGCTCTGTACTGCACTGCGACTCTGGCAGTCCTGTAAGGAGTACCCTGGGTGAAATGGAGTATCTCCAGTGGGCCTTGTGCTATTTCCTCTGCCTTACCCAGGGGGAGCTGAGCTCAGTCATGCCCAGCTCCTCAGGTCCTTTAGTATCTTAGTGGCCAAGGGACCTGAGCAGTGCTTGAGACACAATTAATGGGCACAAAGATGGCTTTAAGACATTGACTGTATAAAAATTACAGTGTTATTTATATAACGAATGTGCATACTGTGACTTTGTTTCCCACCAGCTATAAATTTCCCAACTGCATTGGGTTTTTACAGTAAATTCAGCTCGGTGGGCTGATCAATGGTCTAAAAGATTAGTTCTCTTCCCATTTTAAGATATTTAAAACTAGATGGGGCAAAACACTATCAAAAGTATTACAAGGAATAATCTTCTCTTGACTAAAAGCATGGACAAGGTCAGTTCATAGGTCACTTCTATTTCTAGCTTTTATGATTCTCACCTACATAGCATCAATCTCTTATTTTTGTCACTTTCACCCTGGAAGCAGTCTTTTGTACCTGTGCTTATGGATGAGAAGATACGCTCATACTTTAGTAAAAAATGGAAGTATAAGCCCTATCCATCAGTTAAAAGAAAATAAATTGAGGTCAATTTTTCAAAGCATTTGCTGGTAATTCAACCATGAGTTCTGTTGACATCAGTGGGAGTTTGGTATGATTTTAAATCACAGAAAAATCTTGAAAAATTTGTCTTGAAGGTATGTCGAAGGACTGTCTGGATAGGATATTTGAATATCTTTTATATTTGAAATGAAGACAAGGAAATGGCCATTGTTCACAGTTTTTATTGTGTAAATTTGTCAAGATCATAGGAGGGAGTAATTTTGCTGTTTTTTCCAGGAGCTTTCACTATGGAAGGTGGACACATTTCTCACTCAGATGTGCTACTCTGTGGAAATGTGTCAGGATTACAGACCTCCTTGTATCATGGACACCGTTCACCAGCAGCACAGCTGGAGCCTGTGAAGAGCCAGTCACCTCAGCTTCCACCTGCAGTTCAGTGTCCTACGCCTGTGTGTTGTTCGCACTGCCTCAGCATACCTCACCCAAACAAAGCTCAGCCTTCTTACCAAGACATAAACCGCTATCAGAATTTTCGGCAACCTCCCGAACTGCATGAGCAGCCCTTTCCTCTGCAGTACAGCATGCAGCAACATGACAAAGAGCAAAGGTGTGCCCCCCAGCCTATGAAGCTAATGCAGTCTGGACTGGAGCAGCCACGGTCAGAGCCAGAGAACGTGTCTGGGAGGATGAGAACGCACTTACCATCCCAGCAGCTGCAGCAGGCTGCACCCCTGGGCTATGCTGTTGTATCACATGAGGCTCAGCAAGTTCACATGAGCCATCCACAGCCATTCCGCACACAGACTTCTTTGCAGACATCAACCGTGCAGGTGCAACTTGGTCATCTCCAGAAGATGAAATCTAACCACTTGCAGCAGCCACCACAGAAGCAGCAGCTGCCACCAGCATCGCCACCATCAGGTCAGAATGAGAACACCCACAAACAAGTCATCCAGCAGAGCCTGGACATAATGCATCACCAGTTTGAACTGGAGGAGATGAAAAAGGATCTGGAGCTTCTTCTGCAGGCCCAAGGACAGTCCAGCTTGCAGCTGAACCAAGCCAAGCCACCTCAGCATGTTCAACAGACCATAGTTGGTCAAATCAACTACATAGTGAGGCAGCCAGCCCCAGTTCAGCAACAGATCCAAGATGAAGCACAAGTAAGTTCTCTAAAAATTCTTTCGTATTGTGTTTAGTCAGTGTAAGCTCAGAAATGGGAGACACCTTTGACATTTCATGTATTTGATTGAACTTTCTGTTGCTGTCTTGTCTATGTTTGTGGTTCAGCAGAGGCTTCATGTCTCATGCAGATTGGGCCAAAATTTTCTGTGAAGTGCTGCATAAACAACCTGAGTCCCAAAAATCTGAATTTCTAAATAGACAAGATGAGCACCAGGTGGGAAAATAAAAGCATCACCATTCTTCCTTTGTAAATAGGTAACCGGAGGACTGCAGTAGTTTCACTCTGCATTTCAACTTGTTTTTACTGGAAATTTTAAGTCCTGAGTCATTGAAAAAGATTCACTTTTGATTCTGAATTATTAGTGAAAAGAGAGTGAAGAACATATTTTCTTTGGTCTAAGAGTTATTTCCTATTCTACTAGTAACTGCTCTTGCTACTGCATCATGTCCTTTAAGATTTTCATCAGTATTCATACACACTGTTCTGTTACAGTTTTGTCAGCAGGGCTAGTTTCTCCCCTTTTCCTCTGTTGGTAAGAATCCTGCTTTTGAAAAAGGGACAGTGCTGAGAAGTGAGCATCCAAACTACAAGTCTGATAAGGTGCACAATAAGGTGGCTTTGAAACTCAATCAGAACAGTGGGGATTGCAACAGAAAGGTGGCTGGGACTTGCCATTACGTAAATTCTGTGGAGTTCCACCTTGAATAGCTCTCAAAGTGGTTTACCTCTAGGGGCACACTGGAGGCTTTTGGAATAGCTGTACACTTCAGCAGCTTTATTGACTAATTTTTCTTTAATTCATTAATGTTTGAGAGAAATCTTTCTCTATTCATTTATCTCTTCACTTAGGGTTACTTTGAACATCTTTGTTGTTTTGGAGCCTTTCCAGTCTTGTCATATTGTGTATGCTGTGAGTTGATGTGAATTTATTGCCATTTATCTTTCTGTGATTTTGAAAACACAAATTCTTAATTGTGATTTATAGGTCTGTGAGAGTTCCACTGAACTTGATGCCCAGAAGCCTGTAATTCCTCTTGACAAAAGTGATAGTCCCTCCCTGTCACAGGCACTAGATGAAGAAGCCAGTGTCAGCAGTCACTCCCCTGAGAACACATTGCAACAATCACCTTTCCATCCAGTGAGAAAGGTATCAAGAATTTTTTTTTAAAATATTTTAAAGGGAAAACATGAGTTGATAATATTGAATATAGTATGTCATTGGAATTTGCAATCAGATTGAAAAAAATAAAATACAGTAAAAGTCGACAAAATGGCTTGTAAATCTTGGAAGACAGTCATAGCCTACCCTAGTGTGCATCTCCCCGGGGAGATGCCTACACACTGTGCTATAGCCAGGATCAGCAGCTCTTCTATAAGCTGGTAGTGTGTAGATCTGGCTGACGTGATTGTTAAGCATGAACTGGCAAATAAATAGAAGACCTATTTCTTCACTGAGTAAATTCTGTCCAGTCCCTATCTCTAGGGATTTAACTATCAGCACTTGCTAACTGCCATGCTAGCAGCAGTTAACTTACAAAAAAAAAAAAAAAAAAAGTCAGAGATTCTGATGAAATCAGGCCTGAGAAACATCCTTCAAAATAATTGACCTGGAAATAACAGCTAATTATTACTCTGTAAGCCAAAATGTCTTGCTAACCTTTTTTTCATCTTGTGGAGATGTGGTGTCTGAAAGGTTGTTATACTCCTTCTCCTTGTTCATGTATAGGTTCATGTGTAAGAAAATTCATAGATTTCTGTATCTCTAGAATATTTCAGCACATAATAGAGCCATGTTTTGATCCTTTCATCTACCAGAAGGCCCTAACTATTGAAGAAGCAACATAAACAAACCCAGGAGTGCTCATCTTTATCAGTAGTTCCTTGCTGGCTCTGGATATCACCTATGCATTGGAGGCAGAGAAGCTGCCTCTTACCTCTCCATACTGTTTGTTTAAAACACTCTAAACAGCACTTCATATTCTGGTTGCTCAAATCTGTTTGTTACTTCTGTTCGTGACTCATGTTGTGTACCATATACAAGTCTTTCATGGATATTTTTTCTTGGAATTTGGGTGTGGAATATTGTGGAAGAACTTGTCTTTCCTTACTAGCCCCCAAAAGGAGGTTATTTTCTCCTTCTTTAGCATTTAGCTTTGTTGACTCAACATATTTATCATGCAATACCCATTCAGAGAGTTGTTGGAGATCAGTTTGGGAATTGTGGAGACGTGGAAAGGTAATGATTACTGAGGGTCTGGAAGCAGCATCCAAATCAGATTTGGAAGCCACAAAGAAATCTGTGATTGCTAACTTAATTCTGTAGATATGATGAAATTTCTGGATCAGGCCGATGGTATCACAGCATTCTGAGATGATGCTCTTTGGCTCTGAACTTTCACATGTGGAAGCAGATCTCCCTTAACTTCTGGTGATGGAGCACAGGACTGGGGAAAGCTATGCGAATTTTGTAGGATAGGGCTATCTTTACTTTAGCATATGACTGTAAAAATTGAAGATGTGTATTTAAGGCCTGGGCAAGACCATGAACCTGAGCACATACTTTGTGAAAATACCATAAACATGTATTTTATTTGTGAAAATTAATGGTGATGCTAACCAACTAGCTTTCAGAGGCTTTTTCTACATGTACGTTGAAGAAGCTGTCGTTTGTCTTCTGGACCTGTAAAGGAAGCTTACTCCCAACAGCTTAAGACAAGTCAGAAAGAGGGAAGGAAATGGAAGGAGATGTGCAAGAGAGAGACTAGTGTAGTCTGATGGGAAAAGGAGGAGGAAAAAAGGAAGATGGGCTGATTCATTGCTGTACAAGTTGAGAGGGCAACAAGAAGAGGATACTTCTTAAAAAAAAAAAAGGAAATTTTTCTAATGGTGCTGAGAAGTATATGCTCTTGTGCAGAACACACAGGTTTGCCTGTTTTTTACTAGTTTACTGGTACCTCTGCAAGAAATGGGGACATTCAACAGATACAGTACCCCAACTTTTCTTGTATTTATCTCTTGTAATGAGCTGTTCGGGATGAAACCATAATGTACTGACAGCACTGGCAATGGCTAACTGGAAATGATGAAGGGGAACCCTTGAAATATATTCTTCATGAATGCTGTTTAAAGATGCTGCTGACAGCAGATGCTGAAACTGCTTTTGCTGACAGTTATATTAAATCTAGGTTCAAATGGGAGATCAGTTCCTGTTTAAGAACAAAGGGGTGTCTCTATTCATTCTCATCTCTGTTTCACCTGATTAAATATTTTCACGCTCATCTCCAGACAAAAATTTCCATATAGGTGTTTGTCCATTTATTTTCACATGCCCTGTATTCAGAACATTTCATCTCTCTCAAGTTCTTGGAGGACACGGAAAAAGTGAATGTGGAGAAGTCCAAAATATTGTACTTGGAAAACATGGTAGAGAAAATGGCTAGAGAAACCTTTTGCTACCTGGAGAAGAACTGTATTCTGCCTTTTGGAGAGTAATTGGTATTGGACTTCTTGGTCTTGTGTTGCAGTTCTGCTGAGCTCTGACAGCCTTCGTTGTGCACAGAATTGCTGGTGGAGTAGGTAATTCTCTGGCTTCTAAGATTCTTTCATTAAAGAGAAACCTGCATGTGAACCAGAATGAAGCAAAGTTCAGAATTAACTGTTTAATGATATGTTTGCCAAGATCTGTCAAAAAAGAAAAGCTTCCATTAGCCTAGTGGTTTCCTTTATTTTGGAGGGG
Source organism: Strix uralensis (assembly GCF_047716275.1). Classification (NCBI taxonomy): domain Eukaryota; kingdom Metazoa; phylum Chordata; class Aves; order Strigiformes; family Strigidae; genus Strix; species Strix uralensis. Next base: position 13,795,869 of record NC_133986.1, read on the forward strand.
GGCAAGGCTTGGTTGCCCCTGTAATTAAACATCTGTACATTAATTTTGAAACATGTTTACAGTATGCATTTGATACTATTGATTGATAACTAGATGAGTTGTCTGCATATGGGATCATATTTATGTGTGAAGCAGTATAGAGCAGATGCTATTAATAGTTTGGGATCACAACATTACTCATAAACAGGGAAACCACAAGAACGTTATTCAGATCATCCCAGACAAGTGCTAGTGTAGCCGTTACACCACGGTGTGAGGCACTCGTATGCCATGTGAGTGCCTGTGAGTTCAAAGAATGCATTTTCAAGTTACTTTGATGAGCACTAGTTTCCATCCCTCACATTTAAAGCTGGTTATTGATAAGCAGAAGTAGAGAAGCAAGGATGAAACACTTCAAGCACTTGTAAAATGTCCTCATGTGTTACTTTTCACCATCTATCAGCACAAAAATTAAATCTAGCTTCACTGAGCAGACAGAATTTTGGCTTTCCAGTTGTATGAAGAAGGGTTTTCTAGCTGGTGTTGATCAGAAATATTGGCATCAAGGCTACTGCTGTCTTAAAGTTCAGAGTAATTCCTGTCTGTGGCCACATGCTCTGTATGCATGTATATAGTATTGTGTTGAAACATGTAACTTCAGTTATGTGTGGGCTTTTTTTTATTTCACTGTTTTTAGAATGGTGATATTTTTTCAGCCTTTCTGTCTTCCTGTGTATTGCTCTAACTAGTCTTTCTCTGTGAATTGTATTTTTTGTGCGGAATACATGTTTCTATACTTAGAAGATTGTTTGATATAAGTCAAGGACTGCACTTAGCATAATTTTGTCTTGATTAACACCTTTTAAGAATGCAACACTAGAAATGGAAGTTTTCTGTCTGTGTGCAAAATGGATATAATTTTCTCTTCACTCTCCCCTGTCAGTATACTTCACTTACATAACCAGGACCTCCATTTTGGATTGTGGAGTTATTCTGTCTCCATGCCTGTCAAGTACCCAACCTCTCCAGTAAGAACGCCAGCAAGACAGAGGACGAATCTCAGAATAACTTTTGTGATACCTGCACTTTTGTTCTGGGGAATTGTGCCTAGCTCTAGCAAACAGATTTTATAGAAGCTGTTGAATTGCTAAGTTTAAGTGTGAAGGAATGAGTACTCAATTAGACTAACAATTCTGTGGAAAGGGTTATCAACCTTCTGCAATGATATGGTCCTCCTGTTGTTTTTACATAGTATGGTGCTCGGTTATTAATTTGCACGCAGGACTGGAGAGGTCATCTATTCTGGAGCAGAGGTGAGAATAATAAGGTATTTTTGACCTAATTGTGTTTTCAGGATTAATAAAGGACATACAATCCCTGTTTTACTTACATGTATCTGTCATTTGTGGCGGGGATGAGCAAGAGGTCTAAAGGTCGTACCTAGCATTTGAAGAAATGTCATAATTACTGTAGATCTGTATCACAGATTTGTAGTTTGAGCCTCAGGTCCTGATGCAACAGATATTGGTGGTGTTGCAGGGCCAGCTGGACATCTCTCTTCCTCAGACTCCTTAAGTGCACCTCTTTCTCTAGTTAGGAGCAGGGGCTTTACTTCTGGGAGGGAGGATTCCTTGTCTTCTCCAGCTGTTGAGTTGGGTCCAGGGCGGTGAACACTCTGTACCATCCCCACTCATCCTAAAAACCTAACTGGCTTGGGCACTTGTGCTTCTGCCTTCTGGGACCCTGATCAGTTGTGAGGAGATTGGATGTTTTCAAACTCAGGTTTGGTTATGTTCCTTAACAACCTTTGAGGGTTTCTCCCATTAAGCTATTATTTCATGTTCTTTTCACCTTCACCACCTTCATAATAACTATATTTTACAGATCTATATTGAATTTCCTCTCAAACATTTCTTTTTGAAGCTGAAAAGTGATTGCTGGTCTCTCTAGTGTCTCTTTTTTTTTTTTTTTTTTTTTTTTTCCACAGAAGACATTCTATACTTTAGTCCTTTATATCTTTGGCCATTTTCCCTATATTTTTTGGTTTTGATAAATACTTTTTGAGACAGGGTGACCAGAAATAATAATCAAGGGTCAAACACAGTGCTATAATTCTGATTTTTGTGTTGTTTTTTGATTCATAGAAAGTCCCAGCTTCTTAGTTCAGGAACTCTGTTTGTCTCAAGCTCCATAAAGTACCTGAAACAGAGAAATCCTATAAAATATTCCATGCCATCCAAGGAGCACTCTGAGAGAGGCTTCTGTTTTATTCCAGTTATATGCAATAGTGGCATTTCATGCAAGACTAACATAGCGACAGTTCATGGTGGAACCTCTCAGTCTCTCCTGGGGCTTGATGCTTGTGAACTTCTAGGCTCTGACATGCCGATGCTGCTGTTACAGGATTATCAGAGAGAACAGTTGATCTCAGTCTGTTGTAGGTAGCATTCTTGGGTATTTTGCCCCAACACATCTCTCCTAAACTTTATTAATGACAACTCTTCCATCTCAATGGCAAGTGCTTAACTAGTGGTTTGGGTTTTTTTCTCTAAAAGCATGTGAAATTTGTGGGAGAAGAGTTGAGGGGCACAGCACAAGTTTTATTTTTGTTAGTATTGTACTGAGCATGTTGTGATTATTTAGTGACTGACAGTAATAATAATTTAATACCCAACCCTAGGACTTTGAATTTGAGCTTGGGACCGGGGTGGGTTTGTTGTTGCTGATTTTTTTCTAATTACTGTTAATTTTAAGGGGATTAGAGGTGAAGGAAATAATAACAACAGCCTGGAATTTAGGGTCCTGCAAATTCCTAAAGTATCAGATTATTTTTTGACTTTAAAGACTTGAGCTGCTTACAGCACAAATGTGTTCATGCTTCATGCAATTAGGTGCATTTCCCAGAATGTTAATTTAACAAAACCTTTTCCTTTGACCTGGAAAAAAGGATAAATAAAACATGATGCTGCTTGCTCCATACAATCTCTTCCTCCTTCCGCTTTAAGCCAGCTCCCGTTTATTCAGACAAAATGTTAAGGAAGATTTGGATTCTTTTTCTCATGAATACAAAAAAGAAATCCTTTGGATTCTATTCTGAAATTGGGAAATATGAATAGGAAGCATGTGTAGACAGCGTTATCGGTGCTGCTGTGCGCGGTGAGTTAAACAACTGGATTGGAGTAGTACATTTGTTTAACCTCCTAGCATAATGAGCTGCCAGGGGGATTGCTCCACTTAATAGCAGCCGTTCATTACTCTGCAACCATTTGCAGCGTGTTATTTCTCTTATAGCAAAGAGAATTGGCAGTTCCTAGTTTTAGCTTTCTTTATCTGTGACACTTAATGTCAACAGCCTTGAGACTTTGCCAAAACAATCCTAACAAATCCTAATCCCAGTGTTTCAAGGTAAGTATTTGCTTCTCAGAATTCTTCTGTATTAGTGCTGCATGTTTACACTGGACCTTTTTAAATGCAACAGTGATCAAAGAAATATTTGAACTAAACAGTATGTTTATTTTTTGTTCTCTGAAGGCACTTTGCATGTTCTTTCTTCTTACCTTTCACTACCATAGCTATGAAATTTGTGGTAAAAGGCATTTTGGGGTGGTGATGCTGCTGCCATTATATTATAAGGACCATCAGACCACAATTAATTATGAGGCAATGAGAATTCCAATTATAATGACACAGATGTAGTTTGATATGCCAGGCTGTACATTAAAATGTCAAAAGTTTCAAAATTAACCTACAGCTGAAGCCACCCTCTACCCAAGAGCATAATTAATGCTTGTTGTTGTTCAAAGGGTGCAATGTAAAAGCAATAGAGCTTTTATAAAACAGAGATCAATTCTTTAAAGGCATCCCATTTGCAAAAACTAGCAGAACTGTCAAGGGATAAGAGAAATTTTTGCTAATGGCAAAAGAAATGATTATTTTAGGGAGTGAATTAATAGGCTATTAATGAGCCTTGTTCCCAGTGCATTGTTCACTTCACACTTGACAGCAGCTCCAATGGATCAGAATGGAATGTGTCTGTTCTTAACTGTGAGTTTTAATATTTTGCACTGAAAGATCATAATGTTGCTTCATCATTAAAATAACCACAAAATTAACTTTTGCCCCAAGGGAAAGACAGATGGCAGTTTGATGGCCTCATTATTCCTTTTTCTTTTTAACAAGAGTAAGGTTTTATATTGGCTTATATAATCTAAAAAGATCTCTGAAGAAACTGATGCTAGCTAGAAGAGTAAAAAAGATATAGCCATACAATGCAACTGAATTTCACCTTTCTAAAAATTTTAGTTATAGCAAAGTCGTATGCATGTGCCTATATTTTTTTTTTTTTTTTTTTTTCCCTGCATTAGGAATCGTCCCAGCAGCTCCTCCCAGTAAGTAAACTTGTCTCACTGAAGCCAGGAGTAATCCTACCATGGTCTTAGTAGGGCTAACATTTCACCTGCAGTATATACAGTTACACACAGATGAGTCTTCACCAGGTCAGGTCTCAATACGTAATAGATGATGGCACGCTCTTGGAACATAAGTAAGGGAAGATGCGTGTAGTGATTAGAAGAGAATAGCCACAAGGTCTCCAGTTAAGTTGCTGTGCAGCTTTGGGTGGTGTGCCCACCACGTGTGTGCCTCAGCATGCCCATTTCCAGTGGAGCACAGCATTAGATAGTTCTTATTGACTTGGACAGGAATTTGTGGATGCTTCGTGCTTTTGAGAATCTAACTAATTCTTTAAGTACCTCACAGGGACTTAATTAATGCTCACAGTGGACTTTGAAATAAGGGGAAAAGGCAAGGCTGATTACAGTTCATCTGCTCAGTTCAAGCACTAATTCTGCTTCTTTGTTTTATTTTCTATAAGTGATATGAGAACAATTCACATGTTTATTTTGTCATCTGAAAAAGGTTTGTGATAAAAAGAGTGATGGAATGAAAAGTAAAATGTGTACTCGATAGGCCACAATTGTCACTGCATGTGCAGGAACCTGTTACAAGCAAATTATGACAGCAAATGAACATTTTTTGATCTTTGGGGACGTCTTTAGGATGTGTGACCATGAAAGCTGGATTCCTTTCTGACCTACATATATTCCTTTGGTTTGAAACCTGAGCATTCTTAGGAATGCTCTATCAGAGTATATGGAAAATTGTGCCTCCACCAATGCATTTCCTCATTTGCTGTGTTCTAGTTTTCAGCTCAAATGTAAGGTAGGAAGAAGGTGTTTGACTAGTTCCAGCTGGTTCCAAGAAGTTGTTATAGCTCAGACTGCTTCAATTCAGGGACACTCTGCCTCAAGAGGAGGAAAATACCCTGGCTGCAGAGACCAGGGTCTCTGGGGTGCCTTCTACATGAAAGTACTGTTTAAAAAGACTTACTAGAGCACTGTGTGGTAGAATGGCACAAACCTTCCCTAGCACTGCAGGAGAACTGACCTCTTTCTGTCCCAAATGCAGCCTATTTTGTCTCATTGAATATGAGTGGTCACTGCTGAGGGAAAGCTCCTACTGTAGTGTCTATTGCAAACTGAGGAAAAGGAAATTAAAACATCCTTAGGTGGAAATTAGTCTGTGGGCAGAGTGTTCTCTTAGCACACAGGTGATATGCATTGCAAGCAGAGGAATTAAAGACTGACTTCTTTGGCATTATGTAGGATTTACACAGGCACAACTGACAACTCAATCTAGTCGACTGTCTTTACGACTGTTGGATTAAGATGGACAAAGGTATCAAAATCCAAAATGGAGTAACAGTTGAGAAAAATACTAATTAAATCTAGAAAATGGGTCCTGTCTCAGATTCACTTCTAATTCACAGGCCCCTAGCAGAAAAATAAGTACAACAATGAAATTAAACTCTAATTCAGATGCAATCAACACATTTCTTTTGTCTTGATTTATATTACAATGATTGATACTGTATTGTAGACAAATGAAAAGGATTTATTCAGTCAGTTATCAAGGGTGAAACAGCAATGAACTATAATGAAATAAATGGAAAATTACATATTCAAATGACACTGATCTGCATGCTGCTTAAGACTGCTTATATTTGCTTCATATGGATGCTGGAAGAGTCCTGATTTCAGTACACGTTCCCGGATGTAAGGCAGCTTAAGGAAGTCACCTAGACAGGTGGATTTGCTTTGTTTTGCATGACAGTATTTCTGTGGTTTTGACAGTGACAAATCACGAGACAGTAGAAAATGCATGTTGCTAAAAGTATTCAGAGACTTTGGTAAATATTCCCCTTCTTTGGAAACTAGACATGTACATCCTTTCCTCAGTACATGTAGGATGTTTCTGGATTTACACTATAATATTTAAAGGGCAGGTGCCTTAGGTTTTAATGGGGCAGACTCACTAACTAGCATAAAGTTTTCAGCATCATTAACAGTATCAATAGTTTCATCCACTTGTGTCAGATCTGAATCTTATTTCTTCTAAATCTTCTTTCTGAATAGTGATCTGATGATTTTTGAATAAAATGATAAGATTTCTGATCTGAATCTTATTTTGTCTGGAATAACTTAATGGAAGCTAATAGGGTTTATATCAAGGATTGATTTAGTACAATATTCTACATGCTTAGATTTTCCATTCATTGTAGGGAGTTAAAAATCAGGATCCCTTGGACTGGTTGAAGGAAGACAGGTTTTGTAAATCACAGAGGAGTAACCTAGGTGTCTCCTTTTCCAGTTTTCAGTTTTAATGGTGGAAACTCTAAAGCTTTTGGAAATGGTGTAAGATTACAATAGATACTTTCAAGGCCTCATGACACAACTGGTTGATTATGTATAGCTGAAACAGTGTCTCATCCATTATAGAAAGAACAGTAGCATTTTGCTGATGAAAAGCTTATTAACGTATTGTGTTTTGGTTTTTGGTTTTTTTTTTTTTTTTTTTCTTTTCCCAGCGTTCAGCATCCTTAAGCATTGTGGGCTTTTCGAACAGTTTAGAAATGGAATTACCTTCAACAAGGTTATCTAGCTTGGCTGAGCCACAGATGCAAGGTGCAGCTGCTGTAACACTTGTCCCATCCCCGAACGCCCTTTGTGACTGTGATGCTCCGCCAGAGTCGGTGCCCAGCTACAGCTTGGCGTTGGGCAGAGCACCAAGTGACCTGAGTCCTGGGGCTGTCGCTGGCCTCGCACTAGGAGATGCCCTCCAGGGCAGCACTAACTGCAAGGTAGGAATTTTTTGCACTAACTGCAAGGTAGGAATTGCGCAAACTCCTCTACTGAAAGGGAATTCACTTTCATTGACAGCACATGTTATTGTTAGTCAGTCAGTCAAAGGCAGCTATTTCAGAAAGCTTTCCTTATTTGGTCTTTGAAGACTGATTACAAATTATTTTCTTAAAATGGAAAGAAAGAAAACTACTAATAAAATTTGATTATTTTTTTTTTTTCCTTTGAAGCTGGAAAAAGAAGACTTCAGTACTGTAGATCATCCTCTAGAAAACAGCTTGGCTAGTGCTGGGCAAGATGTATTTAATGAATTAACTCTTTCTATGCAAAAAGTGCTGGAAGAACCTATTAATCTTTCAATCAAAAAATCTCAACATTGCACTTCTGAACTGCTCAGCAACACTTCTTTCCTGCCCATGAATGCCAGAATGACACAACTTAGAAGCAAAGAAGGTACCAGGCTTTTCATTATTTCATTTAGGTTTTTGGTCTGTCTTTCTTAGGACTGTGCATTGCAAGCATTGCAAAGCAGTGTGCTCGTTAATGTACTTACATATAAATGTGTATTTGCAGCAAGCTTCAAATATTATCAGAGTACTTAATCCAATGGAAAAGCATGTTTGATCTCATTTGTGGAGGAAAAACATGGAAATGATATGCCTTGAAATTTTAACATCCTTCATCTATGAACCAGAAATGAGTATGTCTGTGTGAAGTACCTGGAGTATTAGTTCTCTTAGAAGCACTCCTGTTAATGAGACCTGCAGTTATGACTATTGAAGAGCTGGTTTGAAGAGTCCAAATTAATTAAAACCCTCCCTACTTCCAAAGTGTAATGTGCCTTCACATCAGTAGCATAGCAAATTTTTGTTAGGTTAATATATTGCACAGTATGTGCATTTGCTTGGCTCTGTCTACTGTGGAACATTCCCTTCAGCCAAGGCCTATTTCTTCAGCCTTGGTGGAGAATTAGACCTTGCTTAACTCTTTTCATGGGCAAATTGCCAGCATCCTTGTGCTACAGTGTAAAGCCTCATTCCTGCAAACACTAAAAGTCAATGGGACTATTCATGCAAGCAAGGGATTGCAGGATCAAGCTGTTATCCTGTGACTTATGCCAGTATTTGGCTGCTTTTCTCTGTAAAAGATGAATTAATATTTCCATCTCTATGCTGTATTTTTATTCAGAGAATTCTAATTAGTACAAAGGAGGCCTAGCTCAGTGAGCCAAGGAGATGGATTTGTCTTCTCTTACGTGTACTATGCCAAATTGTGACAATTATGCCACAATCATTTCTGTGAGTTGTAAGAATCAGGTGCACCCCTAAAAAGCTGTGCCTCAGTCAGTCTTAAGTGTCTCTGAGAGGAGCAGCTTTGTAGTATCTGGTTTGGGCCATGTGACACTAGACACAGAAAGCAGCCCCAACATATAGAATCTCACTATCTATAACAGATGTTACAGATTTGCTCTGTGCAAAGGGCAGGTCCTGTTGTGCAAGAGGATGGAAAGACAGGAGCATTGAATTCAGTTTTCACAAGGAAGGATCAGAAGGGAGCAATTCCCATCCTGCTCTCACTGTTTAAAGGTGTGCAGTGAGGGGACACCTGAGGAGATACAGTCACCATGTGCAATGTGCACCAGTGACAGAGATTAACTGTTGCAAAGGCACGTTATCTTAGCTAGCGGCTCTCAGTAGGACTTGATGGCTTCAGCAGTGATGTGCTGCCAAACCACACTGCTTCTGGTGTATATCTCCAATGACTCATCCTTTTCTAATATCAAATCTAAACATTTCAGCTTAATTTACAACAAAATACTTCTTATCCTAGCCTCAAGGGATGTGGTAAAAATTGTACATAATTTCATCATTTTCCCTCTTACAGCCACTTTTCTTCTTATCATGGCTTGCATAAACCCCTTCCGCTTCTCTTCCCTAGACTAAACAAATCTGATGGTTTCAGTCTCTCCTCATGGCTCAGGGTTGTGCTTTTTAAAACCACTTCATTCCAGCTGCACTATTCTGGGTGCTCCGCAGTGAAGGATCGCTGCCCACAGCTGCGGCTGAGGCCTCTGGGGTGCCATGCAGAGGCAGGGTATCAACTTCTTGTGTTTTACATTCCTCACTGCTGGTAATACACTGCAGGATGGCATTTGCCTTTTTTGTAGCAGCAGCAGCAGCATTATGTGGTCGACTTGCATGTAGTGAATGGTCCACATTAACCCTTAGTTCCTTCTACAGAACAGTTCCCTAGTCAGTTATTTTCCTTTGTTATTACATTCATCTGATCCTTCATACACATAATACTTACAGTTACCTCAGTTCAGTCTTACTGATTTAGGAGATTTTTTTCTCTGATGTATTAAGTACATTTTTTAATTGTCAACATCGCTCACAGTGTTTGCAACCCCTCTACTTTTATTTTATAGGTACTATTATTTAATGAGACAAGTTGCTGATGGAAATGCTGATTAATATTAGGAACGCAGCACTACTGGAACATCTTCTGGCATGACTGTGCCACAAGAACTGCTCCTTCAGCTCAGTGTGCAGTCACCCTTTAGTAATTCTGTCCAGAGCCATGACTACCACCCTTCACCTGAGAAACAATCACAAATGCATAACACTTTAGGAATGACGTAAAATGCACCTTTCCTTGTCAGTTTTGATTGTATTGTTTCCTGTGGCTGGGAACAACAGGGTGTCTTAGAGGCACAGTGCTTTCAAGCCATGGGTTAGGTACCATTGACCTGAGCTAGATTTTCTTTAAAAAAGCATGTTTTCCTGGCACTCACTTATCTGCGGATAGCCATGATACATGGTTTGTTTTCCTGTTAGTATTGTCTATGTCAGACTAATTCCTAACAAAAGGAGGAGTTACTATGAAATTTGTCGGTGGACTGGTATTTACAAGGGCATCCACTGGGGCATTCATCTCTACCCCATCCCATCTCTCCAAAGTTGTTTTATTACTTTTGTGTCTAGTATCAGTCAAGAGCTACAGTTACTTGTGTGCTTATACAATGATAGTTTTGAATTCGTATGATTATATGTTACATATGTTGGAGGAGAGAAAGGAATCATACAGTGTAGCTTTCATCCCTCAGTGGCAGATTTCCTTTCTGTTTTCAAGTAACTAGAATTGTCCAGAAGCTTCTTAGCGTGGAGCAGGAGACTGCAGAGACTTCCTGAGCCTCAGGGGTTCAGACCTCAGTAGGTCTGTTTTTCTCAAGTGAAGGCTGTATAGCAAAGGGATTACTTATGTTGTTCCATGTGTATAGATGAATATGGCATGGCTGTGTACATATATAATATGTACATATAATGCCCTGGGAATGTAACCATTCTGACAAAATATTTTAGAAAGGCTCCTCATATTCAGGACAGAAGCTGTGGTTGAAAGCAAAGAAAAAGACAAAGACTGTATCCCAGAATAGAAAATAGCATACACATTTTCTATACATATAGATGAAATGATTCCATAATTCACTTACGCTATCATATTAAACACCAGTCAGAAGTACATGAATATTGAAGTACTTTCTACCCTAATCTGACTCTGATATTATAAATATTTTATTCATTTTCTTATCTTCTGTTCCAGATTCCAATAACTGTGAAAAGGAACATTTTGAAATGGATATGAAAAGCAATCAGAATGTCAGGTAACAGAGTCTTTTTTTATACAAAAGCACTGGCCATGAAATTTTATGCACGTATTTAGAAAATTTGTCATACTTAATGGTAATGGAGAACTTAAAAAGAATGTAAGATTCTTTAAAGATAATAATTCTGTAAGTTGTAAAGTATTCTCTTAAACTGGAAAACAATTTAAAAGAAGTGGTGAGTTCATGTATTTTTGTTATTCTATGTAATTTTCCAGAATGAATAAAAAATTGCAAACTTATTTCACTTGATTAGAAACTGTTTAGTCCCAATTAAACCTAAAAAATGTAAGGGGAACAGGATTAACATTATCTCAAAAAATTAATAAAATTTTGATTTCAGCTCCTGCTGTGATAATATTTTAAAGTAAACTTGATGATGTGCTGTGTTCCTGCTTGAAGCCAGCTACACTGAAAAGTATCAAGCACAACTTAAATTGGAATAATTAAAACAAAAATATACAGAGCAGGGCAAAGTTTTAGCACAGAAGTTAGTAATGCATTTAGACATATGATTAAAGTGGTTGCATTCACATTTCTTAAAGAAGCAGCCTGTGAAAAAAATCTAGATTTTCAATGTTTAGCCATCAGAGTCACAGTTACAAAGGAAAAGAAGCACAAACAACAGTGCGTGAAAAATGTTGAAACTGAGTAGGGATGAGAATTTTGTGGAGTATGACTGAATTTAACCATGTCTTATTTTGGTTGTAGAGCTGGCCCTAAGGAGCAGAAGATCCCCTATGTGCGACTGGAACGTCTGAAAATATGTACATCAGAAGTGGGGGAGCTCCCGGTGTTTAAGCTCCAGCCACAGGACAATGAGCAGGAGGGCAATTTCCTCCTGATAATTGAATGTGGGACCCAGTCTTCAAGTATGTCTATAAAGGTGAGTGGAATTTCCTTGAGGCTTTACCTGCTTTTTCCCCTTTATCCCACTGACTTGTACTCAGAGTTTCTGGAAGTTATTATATGCTGAACAGGTCTGTTGATTCATTTCACCCTTGGACACTTCTGTGATCGGTCGAGGTAACAGAGAATGCAGCTTTTAGTTTGCAGTGTAGCTCCCTGATACTTCCCTTTCTGAGAAGTCTGTCTCTAGGACTGGATAGCTGTAGTGTTTTTGTGTTCTAGCAAACAACCTGGCTTATCTGTCTAGTTACAACTATAGGATAAATAGCTTAAAACTGACCCGAATGCATATTTGAGTGATAGGAACCGATTCCAGAAATCACAGTGTAATAGATTTTCAAAATCTTTATTTTTTGTTGCTTCATAGGAGTCTTGAGCTTCTTTCCACAGAAGGAACTGGGAATTTCTGATGGGAATAAAAAAACTATACTCCCTTTTTTTTTTTTTTTTTTCAGCTGTTTAATGTAAAATTTGCAAATAATATTGTAAAGTATCTTATTTCTATCATCTGTGATATGAAGTCTGTTCAGCTATCTCAGTGATATTGCATTGTGATATGTGGTGGGAATGACTTGACCAAGGTGATCTGGCCAGCCCATGGCAGACGTCGAGCCAAGCGTGGGCCTGCTGAACCCCAGTGCCCTCTTCAGTAGAGTTCACTGCAGAGAAACCATTTTGTCTGCAGATAACCACTGCTGTCACATGCTTATAGGATGATTGTATGATCCCAAATTTTTCTTCCTTTAAGATAAATAAAGATAGACCACCTGAAGGAGTGAAATCCAAAGAGGAGAACTCAGAGGACAGAAAATTTCTCATATCCCAGGGTGCAGGACAGACACATTCTCCTCCTGTAGATCCTCCGTCTGTTGATCAGAAGCTCAGCAATGGCATCTCCATCATGAAAAAATCTCCAGTTACTCAGGAAGTCAATCCAATTGAAAATGAGGATTTCTGTGCTGTGTGTCTTAATGGAGGAGAACTGTTGTGCTGTGATCACTGCCCCAAGGTCTTCCATCTCTCCTGCCATGTTCCAGCCCTGCTCAGCTTTCCAGTGTGAGTGTGTATGACATTTCACTAATGTGCTCTGTTTCTGCTCACTGCCTTGGGGCAGAATATATTCTCAGGGATGTATGTGTCAACCTTAAACAAGGGCAAGATCACATCTCTTACTTGTCTTTTTTGTTACTTTTCTTGCAAAGGGAAGAATTGTCTTACATACTAGGAACTTGATGAATTATTAGCAAGAACTGTTTCCAGCTATGTATGCCCTTTCTGCGGTTAGCTGGCCAGTACAACAAAGGAGGTGGCAGACCTGAGCTCTGAAAACATTCTTACCACTTACTAGAGAAGAATAAAATCCTAACATCATGTAACATCTGTGGTGTAGATGTCAACTCTTCTCTGCCAAAACAGTGACTAGCGCAAGGAAAGGGCAATCAGTGAGTTCCTATTCAGTTTTCTAGCCAGTTTTATGGGAAATTTAGGATTGTTTGGGCTTTTGTGGAAATGTCTAGGATATTGATTTCCTTAAGACACAGATTCCCTAGCAACTTGTCACAGATGAATTATATGGGACAAAGAGCCAGAATTAGGTACACGTCGACATACCAAACTTTAAATTGAGGTGGAATAATATGTATTACTGATGGTGTATAATTCTGAATTCTGTTACAAATCATTACCAGGTGGGACCAGAGGCTACTTCATTTGTGTCAAGCCCAAATAACTGTCTCAGCTGAGAAAATATGTTGTGAGATATTAGTTTGGAGATTTTGCTTTGTTCTTCCTGTTCAAAAAGCAGGAATTTCCATCTCCTGGGGTTTTCACTCTTTTCTCTAACAGCTAAGTCATTAAACTTCTAGATTCAAAACAACGTGAAAATCAAGTTTTGGTTTTAAAATAAACTTCCTTGGCAAAATTAAATTCTAATGAAGTGAATTAATTCCTTTAACTAAAGTTCTGTATTCATAGTTCTTTCATATACCTTCATCGATGGCTATTCATGCCCTGATGTTGCAGAAGTTGCATCACTGCCTTCATGAAATTCTTAAAGAAGTTTCTGAAAATGCATCTGCTAGGAAGGGCGCTTATGCACATGAAGAATTACGTCTCTCTGGTTTGGGAACCTGTGTACTAGCACACTTTATGACCGCTTCTGATAATGTTGATTTCTTAAATAAATATGTCAGTTATCATATAAATTGATAATAAATATATCAATTATCAAATGGATCTGGTTTTGTCTTATGAACCAACTGTTGGATATTTTTCCTTAATATTTTTATTTTAAAAACAGCACTTGAATCAGTGCAGCTGCACACACTGCTGGCCCATGATTTCAAACACTTACTATTTTGTCTTTTTCTCTGTGACAGAAAAAGTGCAATGAGTAGAATCTGAAAATACTAAACTTCTAATTAAATTCAAATCTCTTGAAGAACATCTAGTATGATGGATGGTTTCAGGTTGCCAGCTATTGTAATATTACTTAAGGATGAGACTTGTTTCCAAATACAGTGATTACTGAGGTTTGTTATTTGACGAGGTTGCTCACAAAATTTGACACAAGTTTTTGGTTTCTTGTTTTGCAGGGGAGAATGGGTGTGCACGCTTTGCCGTAATCCAGTGAAGCCAGAGGTAGAATATGACTGTGAAAACACACGCTACAGTCACAACTGTAATGCACAATATGGCCTTGATGACTACGACCAGAAGGTGTGAATAACTATATACTGTACTATTTAAAAAAGGACATAGGATCTCAGCATGAGGCTTTGCCTCTTCGTTGGAGATGACTGTTTTGACTCAGTTGCTACTGAATGTTTCAGAGAGTAGTAAATACAACAAAAGCATTGTTAGTATTTAGTTATATCACCCTCTTCTATCTAGACATTGCTGTTCGATTTAAAAATGAATGACATTTTATAGAAAGATGAAACAGATCTGGGATTTCTTTCTCCTTTGAACAGGGTGGTTGCACTCAGCTGCAGAGCAAGCTTTCCTGAGTCAACTTGGCCTGGCTTTTGGCCACTGAATCTTTTTCCTTTAAGACTTGGCACCTTCTCAGACATCTTAGGCCAGTTGCAATGACATTTTTGTGATGTAGACACTTTCTGACTTTCAGTTGGATTGAAATCATCATACAGTCTTCATATGTACCATTAATTCCCTTGAAGATGACATTTAGGCACTGTTAACTCATCCTAGATGAAAGCTTATCTCTTTACATCCCCATTACCAATTTCCTTTACCAAATCTCCCATGAAAAAATGCCTTTTCTTAAAGTCCACTTGGTACTCGGAAGCCACAAGTTCCAAATAAATATCCTGTGTATATTGGTGACAGCTGGACAGGGAGGCTAAGTCCACACAGCTGAGTGCAGGTGCTGAGCTGGCCCTGCACAAATGAAGCCTAGAATAAGGCAGCAGTCTAGTCTGGGCACCACACATAAAGACAACAGCAATGGTTCTCAGAGCACTGGGGCCCCCTGGCAAGGCCTATGAGTATAGCCACAGCCCTGCTCAAATTCATCCATGCTGTTCCCAGGCCCGAGCTACTCTGTCCTTAAAGAGCTGGACATCTTGACACTGACGCTATCCCTGTTTCTATTGCATTGGGTACAACTGGCCAGAAATAGTTGGGATCCGGGTCTTGATTAGTGAGGTTCTATTTCGAAAATGGAGTTGATTAGAAAGTCCATTGCTTGTGAGAAAACGTGGCTTATAATGTTTTTGTAGTGCATATTTTGTATCAGTGAAAAAACTGAAGGCTAGTATAAGTATTTTACAAGTTAATGATGATTAAACAGAAGTGTTTTCATACAGTACTACCAACTACATCACTTACATCCATTTGTATGAATGGATATGAACAGTGTGAAGCATTTTCCATTTAACTGTTCCCACACTGTTGCTGCTGTTCTTTTAGTCAAGATTCAAGGGATAGATCTGGAGTGCAGAAAGGAAATAGTGATAGCGATGAATTCCCAAATGTTTACAGGAAAGATACATGCATATGAAAATTTTTACATAATATTTCTTCTCTTGCATTTCTTGACTATCCTCACTTTCAAAGCTATAAAATGCGATGAGGCAAAACATCCCCCAGGTTAGAGTGAACTGTGCCATTTTACATCAGAAATGCACAGACTACATGAAAAGACCTCTTGTTGTTAGTATTATGATTAACTAAGGGCAAGAATGAAACTCTTTTTTTGAATTAAAATGCATTTCAAATTTGTCTTCTACAGAAGTGTGAAAAGCTGGTGCTTTCCCTGTTCTGCAGCAGTATGAGCCTCCCATTCCATGAACCTGTTAGCCCCCTGGTAAGTACTGCACATGCATGGATTAGAGGGAATCCAAAGAATACTCTGGCACACCTTGCGAGTTTCTCCTTCATCTTCTTGAAAGATATTCATTAGCTTTTTTTCTGAACAGTATTGCTTCCTAGGGAAGAGTAGGTGTTTCACTCTTGCAAGTGCTTTGAAGGTGCCAGGCTGGAGGCATGTAAATGCTGGCCAATGTTCTCAGGCCAGGTTTGGGTGCTAATTTAAGATGTTGGTAGGACACTAAAGGTATATGAGGCGTTCCAGTGATTAAGAAAGTTGACTTGCTGCATACATGATGTCACGTCCCGCCCAGACTAGGACGTGTTTTTAGGACCTGTTTTTGCAAGATGTCTCTCACACATGGAGAACTTGCACTGCCATAGGGGAGGTCTGCTTTAGAAATAACCCTGGACACCCTCTTTTCTGGTGTTTTGCACAAAGGTGGTAATATGACTGTTTTCAGGGGAAGATGTAGAGACTCCTGCTTCGTCCATGTACTCAACATTTGCAATATTAACTGGCTATTTTAAGGAAGATGTAAATTCACGCTACTGTAACAATAGAACACAATGTGAAACAAGTTAGAGGAGGAAAATAAGAGGGAAAAAAAAAAAAGGTTTTATGGGAAGGAATAGTCCAAATAACAATATAAAAATCATTCCACCTAATAAAGCTTGCAATGAATTTATGGAACACATTAGCTAACAAGAAGGTTTTGACCCAGAAAGATTTAAAGAGTGGGATATCGTGGTAGCTGGTGCCCATTGAAAAAGACTTTGGTTGAACTTTAAAAAGAGTACATAGTAGCATATTTTTAGCCAATCTTGGCAGACTACTTCCCACCGTATCAGCTGCCAGTATCTCAGCACGTTATTTTTATAACTGCTTGGGGGAAATGTTAGCTAATTGTCAGTGTTACATATATTACTGATTACAGTCAAATGACGACATTTATATCTGGGGATAAACTTTAGAAAGTGCAAATAGCAAAGTAGTCACTGAAGTGTTCTATTTTCAAGGTCAACCTTGCAAGCAAATATGTTTTTAATCAAACCAAAAAGCACCCAGGAAGAAGATATGCAAGTGTAGGCACCAAAAGTCTAGAGCTCTTACTTGATGCAAGAAATCCTCTGCAGTGACTGCTGTCCAAATTTGGATAGAAGTCATTGGAGAAGAAATGTTTTCATTAAAAAGGTTACAAACCTGCATTTTATTCTTATTGCAGGCTCGGCATTATTATCAGATCATCAAAAGGCCAATGGATTTGTCAATCATACGAAACAAGCTGCAAAAAAAGAACAAGTCCCACTATTCTTCACCGGAGGAACTTGTGACTGACGTGCGTCTCATGTTTTGGAACTGTGCAAAGTTCAATTATGTAGGTTTCTCTAATATGCATGGGTGGGGGGATACAAACCACAGAGTTGCTCTACACACACCGGTGTAACTATTGGTTCCATTGACATCAGATATGGGATTGCAATAAGCAGAAGTATTAATCAGTTTTACTCTTTGGAAATGATGTGATTTTTTTTTTTTTTTTTTTTTTAATGACAGAAATGGAGATATATATGGATCTGTGAACATGAGGTACAAATGGATCTAAAATTAAAGAGGGACATCTTAGTGGACAACTTTTTGGAATGATGCTGCGTTTTCTGTGAGAAGCCAGTCATAGCCAGCAAAATAGCTAGGGAAAATTCAGGTGCATAGAAATTCCTAAGCAAGGATGACTGCTATTCTTTCTAGTTCACTGCACATCTCTTCTTCTTAGAGGTGCAGAAATGTGTTCCTTAATAGCAGCTTCTGGTTTGTACTTACTTTGTAAATACAGAGGGAATAATGGGCTGTAGAAAGTGTGTAGGAGACTAGTGGAGATGCAGCAGACAGAACCAAGGCGAGACATTAGGGTAGGGTAGTCATTTGGTTTTGATCCTTAATGATTTCTGTGGGTGGTAACACTGAATGGTTATTTATTCTCTTACAGCCAGATTCAGAGGTTGCTGAGGCTGGACGATGCCTAGATGTATTCTTTGAGGGCAGACTGAAGGAGATTTATCCAGATAGGCATTTCCCTTCAATGGAACAAGAAGACTCTGATTCTGAAGAAGTGGAGAGTCAGAATAGCAAAATGCTGCCCCAGGATTTTCAGTGGCCATCATATGGACAGGACTGCATTCAGCCTAAAAGGAGACGGCGCCATGCTGTAAGATTGCAAAAGCAAAAGCACTTGGTTGCTAAGTGGCCACCCTGCTAATTCTGTTTACAGCTACTGATGGGAAGTTTTGACAGGGCTGTGTGGGAAAACTGTCAAGCTTCTGTCACAGAGATGTGATCGGTTCTACAATTTTATGTCAAGATCCTCTGAGTGGAATAAAGTGTCAGTTGTGTATAAATGTGTGAACATGAACAAATGAAGTCTCTCAGGCCATGCAGTTATCTTCCTAGCAGAAAACTCTGTCAAGATTTTTAAAAAGACTGAGCCCTCTAGCTATTCATTGTTTGTTTTCTTTGTACACAGGAAAGTGAAAAAACTAAAAGAATGATGTTTCAGCCAGCTAACAGTCTTCCTCAGGTTTGACCTCCTCAAGATACGAGATTTGCTATGAGGAATCCAGCAGCATAACTGACAGAGTTAAGGTGTGTGGGAGGAAAGCAAAGCACTTGGGCTGTTTTTTTAAACTCTCCTATCTGCTGACCATATGCCTTATTTCTAGATCTTGTAGATAGATAACAGATCCAAAATGTTTGAATCTGTCAATATTCCATCTGTTAAATCATGTATACGTTTTGCAGTGTTTACACTGAAGTACTAACGTTTTGGTGATAGGTAATGAAGATTAATAATAAAAGTAATATGTTAATAATGTCTAATACTGCAGTACCATTTTATAATCTGTTCAACATGATATCTCTATTTTATAGAGCACAGGTAGCCATGTAATAATCTTGCAGCCTCAGTATGAATGTTGGCCGTGCTTTGTGATAAATACAATGTGTAGTCATAAAACCATAATCCTGTTGTTTTATTCAGTGATTTTTTTGGGAGCTTGACTGCTCAAGGCCTATGAAATACAGTCTGATTATCTGATTAGCTGTTTCTTTTGAAGCAGAGAATTTTCATTAAATCACGAAAGAACAAGTGCTAATACTTAAGGCTCTGTTTCTGAGTGCATACTAGATGCTCTGTTTGGAAGGAATGATTCTTCCGGTATCTAATTCATGCTTGGTAAAGCAGTGTGGGATTTCTTGGGTCTCAAAGGTAGCATTTTTATACAACCCAAGCCAGTTGTTTTTCTTTAAAGCAGATATTGAAATTCGGGAAATTAACTATGAAGCAAATTACATGGTTATAGAAGTGCCTATAAAATAACATCATATATTCCTGATTTTCTCTTTGCTTATTTCTTGTAGTTGTGATTACCAACAGTGCTAGAAGATGACGATAATGTGTATATGTAGAAGCTCAAACAGAATGAAAGGATGTCTAAGATTTTTTTTCTTTTTTGGCTAAATTCCACGATGTCTTGGCAGAACACCTACAAGGGCTGGAAGAGCAATTTTAGAGTTCAGTTGAACAAAGGGTGGCATGTAACTGTAAAGCCTGAGGGGTGGGATAGGTAACAAGACATGACATCTGATCAGAGAGTGATGGTTTGCAAGATTCTTCCCACTTCTTCCAGAAGCAGGTGAGCCAGATCTTTGTGTAGCCAATGCTTTCTTTATGTGTGTGAGGGGCATCTTCCTCCTTAGAGCTCTGCCCAGCAGCATAAAGCTGGGCTGTGGTCTGGCTCTGGAAGAGTAGGGTTGTTGCAGTTCTCAAACACAGATAAAGTTCATTTTAATTAGGTTCCTGCAAATAAAGATGATATTTTCAGCATAGATTATATGGGCTATTTGGTCTGGTAACCATGTATGTTATTTTAGATAACACTTTAGAGTAAAGATTTATATATGAAATAATAAGACATGAATATAATATTCTATCTATGTGACTTACTGTTTGCCACTAACTTGGTAGTCAGCTAATGTTTTATTTTCTTTGAAGAAATGAAAATCTGGATATTATGAGCTGACTGGAAAACTGTGAGATGAAGGGACAGCCTTTACATTTTCTATATGTGAATTCCTGTGTGTTTGCTTTCTGTCAAACTCCTGTTCTCAAAACAGTGTCTTGGCACAGGGAAATGAGTGCAGGTTTGTAACTGAATTAATCACCCTTATCTGTGCTACAGGTATCACCTTTTCTCAGTTGGTAATTAATTCCTCCACCAAAGACCTATCTTTTACCATTAATAGCACAAAACCTATGTGCTGTATAGCTTTCATCTAGGGGCAAAGGTAGAAATGAGAGACTACTGATGATTTCCTCTTTTCCTGGAAAAGCAGAGCCAACAAGAGCCTTCTATTTCTTAAAGGCTGTAAGTTTGTTAACTGTACCATTAGTTTTGGAGAACACCTGTTTTAATAAAATTGACCCAGGGTATATTATACCTTTATTAAAAGTAGAAGTGTACCAGTTTGTCATCATATATAATACCTTTTGTATGTGTGCTGGCAGGACTCGAAGGCCTGAGCACTCTTAAGGCTAACTTTGCTTTTTATTACTTCTCTAAGACATAGTAACAGTTAAAAAAAATACTTGTAAACTTTATGTCACGTTGGTAAGCAGAACAAAACCTGAAACTCATATGTATGACTTCACATACTTTCAAACACAAATCTGTGTGTCAGCAACTTCACAGTACGTTGCATGTCATAAGAACAGCATTATCCATCTTGGATGTTGCCTTAAAACAGCTGGCTTGTGATGCTCCTGCTGCTGGACACCATAGCACCAGGGCCTGAAATACTTGGGGCATTTACTCTGTTGAAGCCCAATGGCACACTGGTCACGGCACTGACAGGTATGAAAGGAAGGGTCTCTCTTCTACAATCTGACAGCCCATGTAGCCCAAAGGAAAAGTGATAGGGTATGTAGTTACTTTTTCTTTTATCATACAACCTGTTTCACAATCCAGAATGTGTAGAAAAGGAAGCAAGGAGGAACCCCTGAAGTTTTTCACTGGAAGTAACTATAGCAGAAACAAATGCCAGGAACACGGTGGAAACCCCAGAGAGTGCACTAGACTCCTGCAAATGTAACCAAGGGCACAATTTTCCTTGTCTTTAGTAGTGGGTTACATGTAGAATGGGAAAATCCTCTTTGTGCTTAAGCAGTTGGAGAAGAGATTAATTACACTTCAGTAATAGGTCTGTTGAAGAAGAAATGACAGCTACAAATTTGACTTTCATTCCCCTACAGACAATTTCAAAGACATACTTCTTCCAGTATCATTCGAGCAGAATGGCGTTAGAGTTAACACAAACAGGTGTTTAACAATTCACATTATTGAATGACTGCATGTTTATATGTGTAATGTGCTTTGCTGAACAATAAAATATGTGAAATGTATTTTTTGCACATCAATCTCAAATTTTTACTCTGAGTACATCTGCTTTCAATTAGTATATGGATTATGTAATATCCTTTAACACTTATTGGCTAAGTTGGTAACTGCTGGTGGCAAAGCAGAATGGTTACAAAAGCAGCTATGCTGACACAGGAGATCAGCTTATTATTTGTGATGGAGTTTTCAATACCAAGTAGATATTTTGCCTTTTAGTTTTTCAACTAGTGTAAGTTAGTAAGAACCAAACATGCCATGAGCAAATAACAAAAAATGTTTGTAGTTTAAATGTATGTATACATTAAAGTGCCAAGGAACATACTGTTTACTAGTGAGATGAAAAAACTATTGCAGTATATTTAATCAGAAGGAATCAGAAAAGATATTCTAAAATCAACAATGCTAGAAAATGAAGAATTATGGAATAATTTACAAGAAATAGAACAAAAATACTCTGTTGGCAAAAAGTCAAGCAGACACTGCAGGTGTTTTTCTATCGTTATTTGTTCCTCTCAGTTTGGTTTATGGGAGTATAAAACTATCAGCAGCAACTTTCTGACCTGGAGGTCTACTGGCTTGAGGGGTAAGGAATCCTTCTTTCAGGGTTACAGCTGTGCTGTTCTTCAGACATGATTAAGAGAGATTTTGTAGATAGAGGTAACTTTTTTATTGTATAAACAGGAAAATGTAGAAAAACTTTTGGGCATGCAATTCTTTCAAGTGTGAAATACAGGCAATAGACTTAAAATCTGAATAGCAGCTGAGTTTCTCTGACTTTAATTAGATATCAATGAGATAATCTGAGGGAAAATAAAGATAGGCAGTAGTTGTGGGCTAAGGAGGATGCAAATCTTTTGAAGCTGTCTTTGTAGATCAGGAGCAAGAAGTGAGAGGTGGAGTGATTGTTTTTTGAGAATTGTTACTGCACTGTCTGTTCCCGTCCTTCAGTAAATGTTTATGAAAGTCCATTTTAGTGTGTAGTTATGTGCCTTTTCATGAGATTGTTTAGTAGATTGGTAGCATTTAGTCTACTAAGTAGACATCCGTAAGAGTTCATATTAGGATGTGTAACAGAAGGAACATGGTGTTTGGATGGCTTTGTTGTGAAAAGCGTTTACTGCTGTGGGAATACTTACTGTGGAGATGAGAAACTGCAACGTTCAACTCTGCTGTCAAATATCTAGCTCCACTTGCTCCATTTTCATTCCAAGTGTCTGAAAAGAGGTTCTTGAAAGATACTTTTCAGATAACTTCTTCCTGCATAGGATGTAATTTGTAACAGTTTCCTTGTAAATTCTATCTCACAGTATATTTTTGCTGTAGAGAAGTCCTTTTTTAGGTTAAGGAGATAAGACATGCAAGTGTTTTTCCCAGAGCAAATAGGGTAGTGTCTGAAGGTCAGGGAGTATTTTACTGCTTTTGGAGAGTGTTTGAGATGGTTACCAGTTTTATGGAAGCAGAAACACTGATTTATAGTTGTGCTGTGGATGTTAGTTTGTAAGTTACTATTCTTGATCTTGATTGTAGCACCTAGGATAATTATGTCAGTATAGAAGGGTTCCAGAGGCAGTCTGATACTGAGGCAATGCTTATGAAATTTGTTGTGAAAGTCTGTGAGGGAATCCAGGTTTCTGGTACAGATGATAGAGATGTTAGTTATTTTAGGCATACCATAGATGCTATGTTCCTACATGGTCTGTGCTGAGATTAGATATCTGTCCTTTATTCCAACATTCCTCCCTTACCTGATGCACCTGATTGTTTGTCACAATAGAATGACTTTTTGATAATGTTTCTCAATAACAGTCATGAGTTCACTTTAGATGGAAAAGCCCCCCAAATCTATTTTTATACACTGACATTTGGGCAGGAAATGAGACATACTTGAATATTTTTCCTTGTTTGCTTATCAGCCTGCTCTTGATTCTGATGACATTAGTAAGAGCAGAAACGGTCCTTACACCTCTTATAAATTCAGTACTTGCTCATTATTCTATGGTATCCTGCTCTAGGAAAATGTGTTGGTGCCATTTCATTTTTTGCGATAGACTTACCTGCACTACATCAAGAAACTCTTGTATGGGACAAACAGGGAACTCATGAGAAGCCTTATGGGAAATTTACAGTGAAAACATTGTAAAATATTCAAATCAGAGCTAGTGTTTGGATTGTACCTCTGAAACAGAGATTTGCTCCTGTGGATAGACAGACTTAGCTGGTTGCCAGGTCTTGTGCTGACTGCCTGCACTGGACTGAACTTCTCCCCTGGCTGAATGAGCACACACGGTGCCCCAATAGTTTCAAATGTTGAGTTATGCTTGTAGAAACTCATAGAACTTAATCTGGTTTTATATTTGGCGCAGCAAATGTCAGCATAGAGTGACCATGAAAAAGCAGCAGAACAGTGCTATCTTCAGACTGGAAAGTAAAACAGATAAACTGTGTTGTAGTAGGAAAGTTCGGGTATTGGAGTGGTGGGATATTTTATGTAGTCACTTCTGGATTGTACAGTAATTTATAAGTCAGTGTGTTCATTCTATAAATAACTGCATCTTTCTATTTACTACACTTTTAATGTTTCTTGCAACAGCATTTAAACAGACCTAAATTTAAGTCAAGGAAACAGTTTATGCACATGTCTATACTATATTGTGTAGTCTGTGGTGCATAGTGCAATGCTTCTGAATTTACAGATCACTGGGCCAAGCTAATCAGTTCTCTCCTGCAGCCGAGCAGCAAATGGAAAACACCCTTAATCTCTAATAATGAAAATATTAATAGAATGGGATGATAGCTATATAACCAGCAGACTATGCAAAAGTGTTCTGTAAATCAGAGAAATTAAACAAAAAACTTACAGGATATTTTATTTTATGGTATAAATAAAGAAACAATATAGAGCTTAGATAAAGTGAAAATCAATTCGAAATTTATCCTTACATCCTACCCAAACTCTGTGCTGCATCTTACACGTAATTGTAGATACCTCAGGCACCTGCAGTGCAGTATATTAACACATACAGGTGAGGTTCAGTTTAGGAGAAATAACATTAAAAAATTCAGTGTTTTAAGCAAACACTGGACACTCCTCTGTTTCTTTTTCCCCATGGTCTCTGAGGGCTTTAGAGACATTGGCAAACTGCCTCTCATCCATGTTTGTGATGTACTTACAAATATTTCCCATTTATAACTGTGAAAAACAGCATGATAAGCTAATGGAACAAGTGAGCAGCTGTTGTGGATGAGTGACGCATTTCACTCGTAAGAGAGAAGCAGCAATATGTTTATTGATATAAAACAACAATTTAGCAAAGTTTGGTAGTAAATGTGACAGTGGTTTAACAAGATTCAACAGCAAGGTACACCTGAGTATTTACAAAACTGTCAGGGAGACCCTGCCGTTGAGTCATGAGATTCAGAAAGGGCCCCCTTGAGTTCTAAACTCCTTCTCAGAGAGGAGTTTAGGTGCGGCTGGATCCAGACTTAGTCCCAGCCTTGGTCAATGGTTTATGTCTAAAGGATTATATGTGTGCAGTCAAGCCTTTATATCACTTAGTTAGGATTTCAAAGTGTAGCATGCTATTAATCCCTCACCAAGAACCTGTTGGGACTCTCTCAACCTCAAGGAGTAACCTTGAGAGGTGTTCCTGCTCAAGGGGAGATCCTGGTGTGCAGCCCACTGCTGTGCAGGAGAGCTCAGCAGGCCCTGGCCTCCACTGTTTGTGGAGTAAAATGATTGACTTAAGTCATATTTACATACCGACTACAGGCGTTAGCTTCTTCCAAATTTGGCTTGAGTCAGGCATTGACCAGCACTGTGGTTAGGTGGGCACGTTGTTCAAATTAGCCCTTGGCTACTGTGGTGTTACCTGTCTTCCCCAAATCCACCTTGAGCCAGGTGCAGCCATCACAACCAGTCGCTGCCGTTAGACCACCACTGGTGGTTATCACTTGGGCAGGCAGGTGGGAGGCAGGAACAAAACACACCACAGCAGCAGGGATGGAAATTTAATATAGCCCTCGGATCTGGTCGCAGGGTTGTCACCTAGCACTGTTAAATGAAAGTATTGTGAGACATTTCAGGTTTGGGATGCCCAGCTAAAACCATTCATTATGGAGGGGATTTGGCTCTGGCACTGTGCTGCAAATGGGGCTTGAGGTTAGCATCTCCAGTCCTGGAGCGGTGCTGAGAATCACACAAACCTTTTCTTACCTACAGGGAAGTTTTATCCAGTGAAGGGGTATAGGGCAATGCTGAACCCACTGCTGCAAAGCTACCAATGCCTTCCAGCATGGGAGCAGTCACAGTGGCCTAAGCAATGCAGATACTATAACGATAATCTCTGTCTGAGTGAGGTTATCTCAGGGATATTACAAACAGGCTGGATTTTCTCTGGAGAGTGAACCTCATAAAGGCTACCCAGAAGTAATATTCCATACCATTTGAGGAAAATGAAAGTCTTCATCTTTATTTTTGATCCTGTAAATGCCACAAAAATCTCTGCAGTATTAGCACTATTGATTGGCATGAGTCTGCTGGACAAGGAAATCACAGCAATTGTCTTCTGTGGTGACAGTCTCACTGCTTGGTGGTAGCTCTTGCATCATGTTCAAAGCTCTTTCCAGACTGCTGGCGCTGTGCTATGCAGTGTTGTGTTGCATCATGCCAGCCTGAGCCCTGTGCCATGGGGGTGCCATGGGGCCTGTAATCCCCGGGGCAGGGGAGAGGCAGCCTGCTGCTGTGCTGCAGGCACGTGCTGGAGCACCCCGGAGACATTCAGCCCCTGAGCTGGGAAAAGTGTCGCTCCAGCAAACCCTTCATCTGCTGTCTAGATGACTCATATGGCAGAAGGATATTTAATGGAAGGAGAATATATAATTTCTCTTCTTTCACTGGTCCTAATTAGGAAATGCTGTAAATATCTGAGTATATTTATAGCCACAGAACTCAGCCTTCTACTCTTCTGCCTAGAGAAGGGAAGATACCTGCAGAATTAATCTTATTCTGCATTTACTGGATTTTACTGCTTCCAAATAACATATGTTCACTTTACAAATAAATTCACATTGGTTGCCTCACCTCTTCCCAGCTGTCAGTCCTATACCACCCTTCTCATTTTGAGTTCAGTTCTCCTGTGTTATTAATTCAGCAGTTTGTAATTAAATGATTAGCTAATCAAACTGTTCCCTCAAGAGTACCTGTGTAAATGCATTGAAAACTGATTGATTTAACTGAGGTCACTCAGAGATAGTTTAGCCTTCAAACCCACCACTCTGAAGGGTGGGAAATGAAGAGCAGATGTCATGAGGAAAAGGCTCGCTGAGCTGGGGGCAGGAGGACTGTGTCTTTTAACTTTGTACATGTTTTCTTGTAATTCCTGTGGGGGGAAAAAATATGGTTCTGGAACTAGAGATCCAAAAATCACATGGACATTTGTGTTCATATTACCTTTACCTGTCTTACCTGCAATTCAGATTTTAAAATGCATCATGATGATTATTCGCTTTCTTTGTTGTTTTACACCGTCTCATTATATGGGAACAAAAGGAGAATTCCTTTAAAGGATTTAAAGGTGAGTAAGCACAGAAGGGTGATACTATGGGGGTGGTGTTGCAGTATTGTTATTGCTGTTTTTGTCAGAGAAGTTAAGTGGTATGTGTAACAGTCCCCACTGATTTGAGTAAAACTTCTGCAGCTTGTATGAAAAGATAAAATGCCTGCACAGTGTAAAGGTGTGGGAGGAGGTTTTTTTAGGGTTTTTAGTTTGTCCCTCTGTTAGCTTTTGCAATCAAATGGGTGTTTTCTCAGGTTCCTCAAAAGCATTAGGTACTGGTCACTTCAGAGGTGGTGGCACAGCCTGGATTGGTCAGTAAACTTTAATGATGCAGCAAAGCTCAGGTTTTCCCAATATTCCCTTTAGACCAAATAACACAGCGAGACAACCTACTCCTCTCCGGTAACGGGAGATTCACCACCCTGTAGTAAAGCAATGCAAAGATGCGGCCCGCAGGCTGCTGGGCTGCCTGTAGGGTAGCAAGCAGAATTGGTACATCTAAAACAAGGCAGTTGGCTCCCTCTGCTGATTTTGCAGCATGATTTTAGTTGTTTTAAGCAACGAGCACTCTCCTGGTTTAGGTCCTGGAGGTTCCAGAGTCATTGTGCCTTCTGGTTTTGATGTGGTTTCTTTCCTGGTGAAGTAGCTATGAAGCTGTATGTTCCCCTTTAGCTTAAAACCTGTACAGACCTTTATAAAGATTAATATATGTATTTATAACTGAAAATCAAACTGTAATGTGGCAGCTGAGTATAAGCATTTTAGGTAAGACCTCCATAAAACCGTAATTACACCCATCTGTTTCCCTTAAGTATCCAGTAGAAAACAGTTAGTGCTTATATATCTCTTGATAGCTCTCTCTCAAGCTGGTGTTATGGGGAAAGAGGGAAATTAATTTCCCCCTTTATTTTCTTTCTAGAAAAAGATAGTGCTTCAATTCAAATATATGAGTAAACCAAGCTTAAAGTATTTGTCAAAGGAGCTTTATTTGTATACGGATAGTGTCATACACAGCAGTGTCTTCCAAAAGTTTCCCTAACCCTCATGCACCAATTATGGAAAAGACACATACCTACTAAAGCTGTGGCCCTGTAAGTAGATATTAACAAGAATCAAACATACTATTTCTTAAAAATACCTACAGTTGCATCAAAGCTGTTGGATATAAAAAGAACTTTGTAAATAGCTCGTAAACTGAATTCTCATTAAGGAGATACACAGATAAGCCTTACTGTTATGGCCTGGCTGTTATTTGGTTATTTTACCTGGGGTAAATTGGTGAACACTTCAGTGGAGGGCTGTGAAAGGCCAGTTTTCATGGGGGCCAGACTGATGCACTGACTGTGACATTGATATGTTTCTATAGGCAAAAAAGGAACTGATTTGAGATGCTATTGGGGGAAGGAAAAAAAGCAAAAAAAATTGGACTAAGGGAACTTGTCTGCTCATAAGGTTTTTACCACTTATTGGTAACTATTTTAGGGACATGAGTGTTAGAATATTTCATATTGCACACTTTTAAAAAGGGTCGCCTGCAAGAATTTGACAATCTAGGTGCAATTGAGTTACCTTAAACCTAAGCTCATGTGCCTTTTGAAATGTCCTCATGTACCATATTGCTTGGAAGTTACTGTGGAGTCTCAGTGATTTTTGACGTCATTTGCAAGTACTAAGCCTTTCCCCACCCCAGTGGAGCTGACACAGTCTGTCTCTCCTGTAGACACCCACCCAAATCTTTCCGGAATGAATCTGCCGTGTGTCAGGTACTTGCGCGAGCCTTTCTCGAGGCCCAGACGGGTGACCCTGGCTGAGGGGACAGCCTGGCTGTCAGGGGCTGACACCGTGTGCGGGGTGCCCCCATGTCGCGGGGGATCCTCGGACCCTGCACCCCGTTAAAGGGGGGGTGGCGGCTCCCACAGGCTGCTGCGGGACGCCGGGGACCACCAGATGGAGCCAACGGATCCCGCGCACCACAGAGGCGGTAAAATTAATCTCCACGGTGCAGGCCCAGATTCTGCATTTTCGTGTGCTGCTAATATTTGCCCTTTGCTATTACATTTTTTATTTTTTTTTTTTTTCCCCCTGAATGAACCTGCACTGAGAAATTGTATAGTGGAGCACTTTACAAGATTTGAGAAGTCAGGTTGTCTAAAAAAATTTAGATAAGCATTTACTGCTGTGTGTCTCTGTTCAAACAATGCTTCCTGAATTTCACCTATTGTCAGTGATGCTGCAGCTCTTAATGTCATGTTGTCACTGTCATGGCAATTAGTTAAAGGTGCTGGCACTTGATAAGCTTATTATGCTCTGTACTGTGAAGGAGGTAAAAATTTCTGTGCATCTGTATATGGGCTCTTACTAGTGCCACTGCTGTACATCATTTTACATCTCTGTTTCCTCTGGTGTTGCTATTGATGGGGGGATGGAGGTGGCTGGTGGCACTTTATCTACTGTGTATTTAATGCCATACCTATCTAAGACAAAAATAACTTTCCGCAGGCCCTAAGGAGAGAAGCGGGTATACTCATACATCACAAGATAAATATTTAGATAAATAGCAAGGATATCTAAAGCCATATCTAAAGCTTTCCCATGGACTTTCCGTTAGTACAGACTTATGCTGGATTCTGTTCAAAGCACAGCTAAGTAGCACAGAGGAGTGAGAGCTTTGCTAAAATTCCCCTTTCAGATAAAGAAGTTGATATGTCACATGTCAAACGTAATGTGACCTCACGGGTTTCAACCTAGTCTTTAACAGGCTTTTCTCACCCTTGAAGAAAACGTCTGGCTTTTGAAACAATGCCTCCCTCTCAAGAACTTCGGCTTAATATTATGGCATGAAGGTCAAGATTGTCTTGTACTGACTGAGAGGAGCACAGCAGCGTTCTCAGTGGTTCCTTTCTTCGTATGTGGCTCTTACTTGTACTTAATATTTTGAACTAAAAAATGAAATGAAGCATGAGAAAGTATCATTTTCTGTGTGAGGCTTTGATGTGTTTTGTCTTTTAGCCTCGCTATTGTTGTCATATTGTCGTAATACTGAAGGCTTGTACTCTTATTAACTGATGCCCTTTATTTCACAGGACTATTTACTTTTGTTGGTCTTAAGTTTCCTGGCAAGGTACACAGACAATTTCAACTGGAACCTTTCAGTGGAAGGAACACAGAGACAATTCAGTGTGTCTCCTCTGTACAGCTACCAATGGAATAAACAAATGATGGATCTGTAGGAGACTGAACAAGCCAGGTCAGCTCAACCCAGGCACGATGAAGGTAAATTACAGCACAGGCAGGCTGGGAGTAACCACCAGAAGGGCTGGAAAAGGTCATATTAAAACCTCTCAGATCTTAATAGAGGGATTACTTGCGGTTATAAAAAGAGTCTGCACATTGTATGTGTGCAGTTACTTCAGAGAAGCAGTCCTGCTCTAGTTGTCCCAAAAAGGCAGTTAACTAGTTATACAGCCAGCCAGGGACAGTGGGGCAAAACCCCCTGAAAACAGCCCTGCATTAGATTAGATTTAGACATATTTTTGTTATCACCCACCCTGTATGAAGACCTCTCGCTCTTACCACATGACTGTTGGGTGGCTGTGTGAGCTGACTCTTGGCCTGCTTTCTTTGGGATGGGTGGACATGCTGGAAATAATGCCCTTGTTAGGCCACTGCGGATTGGAACATGGATCTGCAATGTAGGTATCTTAGAGGAGTCTGAGTTGCTCTTGATTCACAAGCCACAGTGGTCAAACAAACAATTTTTCTTCTGTAGCTGGCACATTATGTATGACCTCTTCTACTGGAAGTGGCCTTTCTCAGACATATCTAAGTCACTCACTGTCGCCTTGGGCTCTGCTTGCTGTGATGTATTTTTTTTTCTCAGGCTGAAACTGAAGTAATCTGGAAAGGATGCCTGAAAGGACAAGGGAGAGAGGTGGCTTAAGTAATAGAGCTCGTCCGAAACTGTTAGGGATAACAAATACTGAGGGATTTAAATATACTTACAACTGGTTCCTTTTTTTTTTTTTTAAAGATACCTTTTTGTCTGGAAGGCCTTGTTTTTTATTAAATAAGCCTTTGAGAAAGCTCTCTTGGCATTGGCACTCCTGGTCACCACTAGTGGAGTCAGTGGGAACAGAACTGGAGGTCCTGTGTCCAAGTTAAATGAAGATTGTAACTGGGACTCCACCCTGAGGCTCACTCTGTGCAAGGAAAAATTCCCTAAAGAAAGGACAGCACAAGTGCTCAAACTTTAGTGGGAGTGCCATGAAATTGTACCCAAAGCAAAGACAACCCCAGTTTGTCCCTAAATTGTGACAGGAGCCAATTTCACTTTCTTTCAGATTATTCCAGGGCTGACAAATACATACCCATGTCTTTAAGTCTAGGAAACAAAGAATCTTGAGGAAAAAAATAGTGACAGCTACACTGGCATACAAGGAATACATAATAATTTACCTGGACTAACTGATGCATCTATTACCTTAGTCCTTAAAACCTCAGTTACTTAATGGGCAGATATCTGAGATCTAATACTAAACCTCAGTAATGTGGCCTGTCTATTTGAATAATACTGGTTTCAAAGGCCTGTTTAATGTGGTGAAACCAAGTGTTGTGGAGAATGTTTTTAAGCCTGGCTTTTTA
The DNA here is from genome assembly GCF_047716275.1 of Strix uralensis. NCBI lineage: Eukaryota > Metazoa > Chordata > Aves > Strigiformes > Strigidae > Strix > Strix uralensis. The sequence continues at coordinate 13,827,596 of NC_133986.1, forward strand.
AATTTATCATCTTTAGGACCAATTCTTAATGAAGGAAATTGTGGGAGTCAGTACTGGTTTTGGTAGGAGCTGCTAGACTCTTAAAAATGTACTGGAAGTCCAGGCAAGGGAAAAAAACGGACATCTTGAAGATCCTCGTTGGCTCTGTTAGGTTTGACTTGCATTCAGATACCTTTTGAGATTATACACCTGCTTAAGTCCAGTAAGTTAATACAGCAGTTTTCCTTTTTTGCCCTAACTATTCAGCATTCTCTTTACTTTGTCCCTTTATTTTTTTCCTTGTTCAGGTAAGACAGTCAAGCTTTAAAACAGTGTACTGCCTGTGCTGAGGGAACCTCACCAAAGCCACTGTCATGCACTGCTTTGCAATGCAGAAATTATTTTTTTTTTCCTCCAGCAGCCTTATAATACTGTGTTTCTTTTCCTGCCTTCTGAAACGTGAACAGGGGTGCATGCCACCATCCTGGGTTGACATGGATCCTCCTCACGTACCACAATGGGAGAGGCCACTGAGGTGAGCCACTTCTACTCAGCACGAGCTGGAAATAAGTACCCTGTGGTACTTGAGGGAGACTGCAGCAACTTCAGATTCATATCTCATAATGTATAATGAGCAGCTTTTTATAAAGCACTTTTAAAAATAGAACCTTTTCTCTTTGTTTTTTACTGGAAAGTCAAATCCATTTCAATCAGGTACTTCAGGCATTTGTATCTATGAAAGTGAAATTACAATGTTTTTGGCATGGGAAGAATATTGGAAAATTCAGAAAAAAAAATATAGTTACTGCTTGAACATAGCTTTTAATGTTCTAATCCCCAGAGGTGCTGCCTCTTGAGCTGGGAGCTGACTGTCGGCATAAGCGTTGCTATGACATTGCGCACCTGCTGGCTTTGCTGTCTCTCCAGCGGTGAGCAACTTTGGGGAAACAAGTGTAATTAGCTGAAGTACGCTTATATGTGATGTTCTGAACAAATTAGAAAATACCAATTTTTAAGAATGTTGTGTTTTTTTCTAAGATAAATCTATCTGTGTCTGAGATAATCTGATGCCAAGGATTAAGCTCTTTGTTATAGGCAGGCCAGGCAGTAACTCTTACTGTTCAACTTCTCCCACAGAATTTTATGAACAGACCAGAATTTATGAATACACAGCACTGGGCCTGGATTTACCTGCAGGATATAGCCCATGGCTACCAAAGAACAACCCAAAAATACAGTGATAAATGGAACACAGCAGTGGGTCAGAGCAGGTGAGTGTGCCTGTGCATAGCACATCTGGGAGGTAGGTGAGACTGGTCCAGCGCTGGGCTGGAAACTGGGACAGCCACGGTTCAGCTACTGCCTGGGCTGGGGTGATGAGGTGTAGCCGGGCGTAGCAAACCTCCGTGAGGGAGCCTTCCAGGGAGTGCTCTGAATTTCAGTGTTACAGAGGGGCAAGCAGCAACTCCATAGGTTTAAAGAAACCTGCAATAACAGATGTAGGAACAAATTAAATTTAAAAAAAGCACACCATTGAGTTAAGGGCACCATAAGCCGTGGCATGTGTGGAGGGCCAAGGTGGGCACAGGTCTCTGGACGTGGGTCTGAGTGCCACCCATGCAATAGCAATTTCAGGGAACAGAACACAGTGCTTTTGGTAATTGTTGAGCAATTACTGCATCCACCCAGGACAGCACCCTGGCGCTCGTGGGTGCTACTGCAGCTCCGACCAAAGCCTGGGGTGCAGAGGGCCACACAGGGCGGTGTGGGGTGGGGGAGGCCACTCTTGGGCCCCTAATGGTGGGAGAGGGTTTGCTTGGTAAGGCGGCTTCTCGGCCACTGGGCACAGAGTGGCTGAGCCAGAGCTCGGGGTCTGACTTTGTGGATGGTGTGTGCCCAGGGAAAGGTGTGGGCTTAAAAAGCACTGCAAGAGTTAGGATTTTAATTTTTTTTTTTTTTTCTCTGCCCTGAATTAACAGCATCATCCCTTAAATAATTCAAAGAATTTTAGTCCTTCTTGTCCAGGTGAGATCTTCACATTGCCCTCGCATATACTCAGCTGCTGCAGGCACGTGTGGAGCCACATGTGAAAACCCCACGCTCTGGCTCGTAGTGGCCTCTGCCCCTTTGCCTGCTGGTGGACATGCCCAGACCTCCCTTGTGCATCTGAACGTCGGTCCGTGACTGCTGAGGGAGGCAGCAGGCTGCAGAAGGATGCTCTCCATGAGGCAGAAGCACCTGGGCCTCTGGCTCTGCTGCCTGTGAGCAGCGAGAGGCTGTGTCCTCGCCTTCATCTCCTCCTGCCCTGCGTGCCCAGCCCTGCACCCACCAGCCCCTTCTGCAGGACCCTGTGCCCCACGCTCGCAGGGGAGAGCGCACGCGGTGTGCGGCTCCCGTTGTTGTGCAGTTGCTGGGGGATATTTTTGTATGGCTCTGAGTTTATTTACACATCAAATGTGATTTACGTGTCATGAAATTTATTTTAAATGAGTTGAAAATCACAAAATTTATCTCAAAAATGAGTAAATTTTAACTATCTAGATTTTTCTGGCTTAGTAGCTGAAGACTTCAGTATTTTCTCATATTTAATGGTATGTCTTTTTTCATTATGAACTGAATTTGCGATAAAGTACAGGGTTTAATTTTGATATTAAAAGTATTCTTAGGTAACGTGTATTGCTAACTTTCTCTGTTTGCCGTAATAACCCAGTTTATCCAGAGATTACAGAAAAGGTCATCTAAAAGTTACTTTACTGAAATACAGCATATTGGTGATATGAAATGACAATTTACTAAATCAAGCCATAAATACGTCCTTCAACTTTACTGCTACTTTTTCTCTCTTTCCCAATAATGTAGCTATGGCCTGATTACACTGCAGTATAAACATTCAAATTCTTGATCAAATCTACTTTATAATTGTGTAGACCCTGATCCTATAAAGCCCTTGCATTCTTCACATAGGAGCTTTGTCTCGTGTTGTATTATTCATTTAAACATGGAAATAATACTTTGCCATCGGTTTATTTTGATATTCTAAAAACAGTAAACAGTGTCCCTGTCAGGGCTAAGGCACAAAGGTTAGCTGCAGAGTCTTGCTTCTGTTGCCATAGCTGTTTTGTAGTTAAGATATGTATTTCATTTTCTAGAACTCCGATACTATTCATAATTCTGGAGAGAAAAAGAAAAGTCAGCTAATTAAAAGCAAAGATTTTGATTTATGTAAAAATGTCATGCAAACGGCATACAATGAGAAGGTAGGACTGCATTTGAATGTTTTTTCAACACTGAAAATGTGGCAGAAATGTTATTCCTCAAAAGTAAGATACTCTTCCTAAAATACATTATTTAACCAGAGACATGGAATATGTGGGGATTTGTGTTGGTATGGCAGTGATTTTAAACCTCCATCTGCCTCCCCTAGACCCTAGTAGCCCTTCATTTATTTCATGTTCAGTAGGGCTTGGAAAATATTCAGGGTGTTTAAAATATTAGGTAGTTTAAACAGAACTAGGTAAAAGAAAGTATAATTATTACATATAGATGGAATAACAGTAAAATTTTTTTGAGTGCTTTCCAGGAGGACACACAAGCTCAGACTTGCCTGATGTATTTCCACCCATGTCTCTGCACAGATTCATTTGGGAAGCTTCCTTATCTGTGCATTGCTCAGTAAGGGGTATGCCATCTGCATATTATTGTAAATTAGAGGATTCATCCATCTACTATCTTAGATGAGTATGGTTTTCCTGCAGGAATTTGTTAAACTGTATAAATTTAATTCTCATATCCCTTCTGGAATATTGAACAAAACTCATTTTAGGACTGCAGGGTTTGAAAGCAGAAGGGGCAGTAAACTAATATAATTAATCATTGTGTCATTGCTACAGAATAATGGACTAATTCTCTTCCTAATTTCCAGTTACTTATTTTAAATCTCACAGGGAAAGCAGCACTGTATAGAAAGCAACAAGGAACAACCAATTAAAAAAAGTGTTTTGTTTCACCATCTTAAGCAAGTGTACTAGAACTGAGGAAACTCCAGTTGTGATTTATTAGTTTGTTCTTTGAGTTTTCACATACAGTTAGATATTTCACTGAACTGTTTCACATTGATAAAATAATGAATTTTCCCATATTGACATATTTTGTGCATCAAATTTGCATTTTTAAAAAACACTCAAGTACACAGAATAATTGGCTTGAGCTAAAATGAACAAAACAAGCCATCTAAAACTCTTAGTTAACAATTTTTTTATGCCAACCGTGAAAAATTTAAAAATTCCTGCAGTTACAAAAACCCATTTGTAATCTGACACGGTCCTAATTTGGGCCACTTAAATGGAATACTTAATGTTTTTTACTTACAAGACTGTTTCAAATATTTAATTCACAGCTGAATTCAACTCTGGCTTTACAGGTTGATGAGTACATTCTTTACCAGCTGATCATTTTAACTGTATCTACTACCTGTCACTAGTTTTGGTGTGATACTGTGGGCTCTACTGAATCCTTGCAGGTTCAAGTTTAGACTGACGCAATAAAGATGACTAATACCTCTGGTATCTCCCACTGGGATGGGAATTTGGATGCTTTTAGAGAGATTTTGGCCTTTTCTTCTAGAGGCAAGGGGAGAATATCGAGAAAGTGAAAGAGAATGAATAGGGATGAAGCATTAGGAGAAATTGGTTCAGAGATAGCTAAGGAAGGAGCTGGAAAAAGAGCATCACTGAAGTGACTGTCTGGAGCCTGTGAAGATGCTAGTGAGTACTAGATGAGGTTATGGAAAGGCAGAGTGGGAGTGCAGGAGGTAATAGGAGGTGCTTGATGGGAATAGATAAGCAAGTTTTGGCACATGTGAGATAAGACTCCATGGGATGGGTAGGACAGAAGGAGAGATGGCCAGTGATCACTGACCGAAGTGAATAGAGGAGAAAGATAAATTGGTAGGTCCTGTTGCTGTACAGAGTTCAGCATCATTTCTGGCAGCAAGCTGGAAAGCATTTAAAGGCTGAGCTTTCAACTAAAAATTCTCAGTAAGTAGAGGCCCAGTAACTCTATCTGAAAGGCTAGAAGAAAAACAGCAAACAAGGCAGCATTTTTTTTCCACTGGTTTTCATATAAGCACAGGTAATTGAACTGAAGCTAGAGGAAGTACTGATGAACTTTTTTTTTTTTTTTTTCTTGAACAGGAATTCAGCATGAACTGTTTGTTACTTCAAAGTTTTGTTAATCTGGAACAACTTTAATCACTGCTGAACCCAAATTAGAACCTAACTGAATGATTAACATATTTGACCCTCTACTTAAATGCAAGAAATCTCAGTTTTAGGCAATACTGTTTTCTGGATTCCCCAGTTCAGTCCCACTTGTTTATCCTGCCCAGGTTCCCTTCAGCCTTCTGCTTTGAATCAGGTGGTGCTGTAGGTTGTAGAAGACCTTCGGGTGGGATGAGTGGGAGAAAATAGGTAGGGTTTGGACTGTGTGTGTAGCACTGCTCAGAGTTTTCTTTTTTGGTATTTCTCTACTACTGCTTCCATCCTCATGAGAAACTTCATGAAGGCTGGAGGGGAATGACCTACCGGCCTGTCAGACACTAGGGAAAATATGTCTTCACATTCTGCTGCACTGCTAAACTAGCTGCCCTCTGTGCCTAATCATCAGAGGAGCACTGCTGTGACAAGCCATTTGGAAAAAAAGTAACAGGGATTTTGTGGTTTTTCATCTAGAACTGACATCAGGTGTTTAAAACATTTTAAAGAAAATGCTGGGAAATTCGTATAGAAATTGCCATGCAACAGTTCATGCCAGTTATGTTGTTAGTAAACTTAAATGCTGTACAAGCAAGCTTTTTGAATTTGATTTTTATTTTACTCTGTCTAGAGAACATGGTGTCAAGTGCCCATTTTTTATTTTAAGAATAGTCTTAAAGACTTGATTGCTCTTTGATCCTAATGTTGTATTGAAGGTAGTTCAAAGTTATAAGGAGTTATGTATGCTGTATCTTAATGAAATGCTTGTCTGAAATTGTACTGATAGCCTGCTGTGAAAAAATCAATTTGCCATCAGCAAACTGAGTGTACTTGATGCTCAATTTAGTTCACCCAACTATTTCACATTCTTTCCCTACAGTAAAACAAAAGGGTCCTGAGAATTAATTACACTGTTAGCAACTGCTCATGGCAGCTTTGCTGATATACTTAGAATAAGATAGTTAAGGCGGGAGTGAGATGGAGTGTAAAGTTTTTCCCATCACCATTTCTTATGCAAATATATTTTAAAGGAATCTCTGTTGATTCCTGTACATACTTTTTCTTTTTGAAATGGAGTACCCAGTTGTGTATACAATCAGCAAATACTGAGAGCTTGGAAATAATTTGTTATGTCAATTTTTCATGGTTCGTATTCCTATAAATATTGTGGCTGCAAAGTGGGGTATTGTTTATCTGAATACTGGTAATAACATTTCTTTCTTTAAAGTAAATTCCAAACTGTTTTGGGATCAGTAGATGAATGAGAAATTTGCTGAGATTACAGATTCCTGATGCTGAATCTCGTATTAGTGTAATTCCAACCTGCTGTGCCGAGTACACTGTGGAGCAACCTTGAATGCTGGACAAGCAAACATCTGTGTTGTGCAAAATCTTCTTTGACAGTTTCATCTTTATTAACATTAAAAAATGTTAGTGTGCTGACATGCCAATCTAAACTGAAGTTTTAGTGTGCTAAACACAGACTGAGCTGCCCACAAAATATTGGTGATTTTAGTATTCTATAATTTTGTATTTTAAGGCATATTCAGGTAAATAAATCTCACTCACTTGAGCTAGAAGAAGGATCAGGTCCTGTGTTTTTTGGCTAGACTTTTTGCTGAAACATCACAAGGTGTAAATTACCTTTCTTGGAATGCCCGAGAAATCATGATCTCTCAAACCCAAGGGATTTTAATTATTTGTAACTTGTCTATGATTTCTGTCACGTTGGATTTGAAATGTGTTCATCCATATCACTGTATTTTGGAGAGGATAATCTTAGATTTCTGTGGGAGAATGCCTGAAATTTGGTCTTGTCATGAACAATTGTGATGCCAGTAATGGTAGTAGGTTAGTTCTGTTTGCGTTGGAGAATGATTTCAGTTCACATAATTATAATAAAAACCCCAAAGTTTGGTGAAGTAAGAACAGGTTCATTGTCTTCAGTAATTTGAAGGAGGAAAATTATGGCCAGAACCAGAGGGAATTCTAAATGTTTTTAATATTTATTGTTTCGTATTTTCTGACAAACTGCAAGCACGAATGGGAAAATTGTGTTTGCATGTTTGAAGGTGTAATATATTCTCTAAGCCTTCAGAAAAATTGCATGTGGTCTGTTAGTTGCTTGTGGGTTTTGAATGATAAATCATTATGCAAAGAAATACAATTCAAACTTCCAGTAGATTAAGCTTTTTCTCTTGAAGACACTTCAGTATTCTTTATGACATCATTTATTCATTTTATTCTTTTCTATATATATATATACAGCATTGTCATTAATGCTTCAGCTTTTATATTGGATACAATTCTGAATGTTATGTCCATTAGGTTGCTTTTAACTTCTTAACTCATAAAAAAATTGTTAAAGCAATGCCTGGCACTGGTCAGGTGCAGTGATAATTAATACTGAAGTGAAAAGAAAAATATCTAAATTATGTGTTTCATAAATTAATACCCTTATAAAGCTGTAGTAAGATAGTGTGACATTTAATATGCATGCCTGCACATCTTGTTTCTTCTATCAACTAAAATTTTAACTAAGGATTAAAAAGAGTGGGTCTTGCTCCCTATCCACCTAGCAGTTGAAAACCATTTCTGTATTTTGTAGATATGCTTTATTAGAACATCACATGGCATGAAATTTAAACTCTACATATGCATAACCGTCTTTGAAAGAACATGTGGTTTGCTACTCTTCCAGAGCAAACATCCTCTAAATAATAACCATTTTGGTAAATACTTTGAATGATTCCTGAGTATGTCTAGAGAAACACTTGAAAATAGAAGGTGGTCTAAGTGAAATGAAACCACAGCTAAACTATTAATAACCCTGGTAATAAAAGAACAGCCTGTCTGGATCTCAGAACTGGGCTGTGCACCCCCATCCTTTTCTGTTTGTCAAAAATGCACCACAGTTATGCAAACAGGGAGGTAACAAACAATGTTAAAACTAAGAAATCACTTTTTCAAAAAACTGGATTAAACTTGTGCTTTATCCCCAAGTCTGAGAGAGAGTAGGATCTGCTAGATGTGTGGGGTAGTTTTACTGAAATTAGCAGATTACTGAAATCAGTGTGGTTCTCTCCCTTCACCTTGAATATATTTAGTTGGCAAATGTCATAAATACAGAGTTTATAATGGATCAGTCATTTTTGTTAGTTAAGCTTCCATTTAACATACATGGACTAACATGTTAGACAAAATATTTGATCCGTTGCATATAGAAAATGCCTTTGTCCTTCAGAAAACAGACTTTCTTATTGTTTTACGAAAATAGCTTAATATCATGAAATGTTTTAGCTATTACCTTTCTTTTTGTCATATAAGTAGTTCCAGTTGTGTACATGTAGAAAAAGTATGTTGAACTTGAAATAAAATCTTCATACTTTGTTATTCCTTTTTAAAAGTTATTTATCATTTTGTATCTACTTAGAAAGCCCATGTTAATTAGGAAAAAAGTCATATTTCATATTAATAAATAAGATGGTTATTTATTAAAATTGCTGGTAAGAATGTTTGTGATCTCTTTGGATATGAATACTCACATGAACTGACAACTAGTGAATATAGTTCCAAGCAAAGTATATGTTTTATATGTCATTTAGCAGTATTGAGGGGAGGGAAAATGGAAACATGTTTTATCATTCTAGAATTTTTATGGCACATGGTAATTGTTACCTTGAAAATAGTCAGGATACATTTTCACATAAGCTGTAAGACTTCTAAAGCTATCTTTTTTCTGTTAGATTTGGTCCAGGAGGTGTGCAAAATCTTGTGATCTTCATTCCTTGTATTTATGTGAGAAATAATTGTCAGAAAGAAGTACTTTTTTTAAATGCTTCAACAAAAAAGAAATGGAAACTCCTATGCAATGTCTTCTGTGCTTTCAACTTCGTAAGAAGGGAATCAATTTAGTAAATTTTTCTTTGGTGTGGGAAAAGCATTCCTGATAGTGTAATATTTCATACAGCTGGGAGGAAATATTGTAAGTTTTGTACACTGCTTAATTTCTCTAGATGTTGAAATGTTTTCATCTGGAGAAGCAGCATATTTTGTGTCTAGCATTTTCATTACAGATGCTAATTAGCAATAGCTAGCAAATGATGGTGTTATGCATTAATACTCAGAAGAGCATCCAGGAGCTCCAAGAGCAATTGGATCCATCGCTGGGATTGGGGACATCTGCTCTCAGAGGCTCTCAGCAAAATACCAAATTCATAAATGGTACTGAAATAGCACATAGCTTTGATTAGAGTACGGTATTTATATAGAGTTTTAAATATGAAAAGTGAAAGGAGTAGAAGTCATAAAAGAGAATGGTAGGAAGGGAGATTTTATTTAATAAATTATTTGTTGCAATAGCTCTGGATATTTTTATTTTAAGAATAATAACCACTTCCTGTGGTCCATTATAGTTGATAGTTTTGGTTAATTCGGTTAACTTCTACAAGAGATGCTCTATTTGTCACGGGATTTGAAAAATGTTTTCTGGCCTATAGGGTATATTTTAGCATGTGGATTAGATTGTTTTGTGGAATTTTTTGAAGTAAGCATCCGTTGTGTGGTTGCCTGCAACTGCGTGGAATTGAACTTGATGAATCAGATAGTCCCAGGTATAAGCTCCAGTGAAGGGGTGAGGGGTCTATTATCTTTACCCATGTTTGATGCCAGTAAAATATGGAATATTTTGTTACAAGTAGCTCCTATTTAACATATGTCAGAAATGTTTCTGTAGTTTATTTTTCAAACCGCATCATTGTTCTGATTGACTCCTTGCTATACTTCTTTATTTATCTCTGTGGCAAAAAGATTTTTCTGTCAGGTTTGAAGGGCTTTCATTGTCTTTCTGAAATCTATGATAGCTAGATACATCACACTGTAAGCCTCACCTTCTTTTATAGTAGTAAAAGGTTTTCAAGTCCACCTTAAAATACTTGGGGAATTTAACCCATGCATGTGGTTGAAAAAAAAAAAAATCAATAGAGGTCCTTCTTTCAAATAATGCTCTCTCTGTTGACTGTGACTGGACACATAGGGTGATTGCGCACATAACAGAAATCTCCTTTTTTTCTGTTCTCATAGTAGTCCAGCTCACAAATTTGACAGTTTGTTTTGTTTTTTTTTTCTTGATAAATTTTCACCAAGTAATAAACTCAGACTAAAATTATTTATGAGGTTACAGGGTGGATGCTGATTCTTTCATGCTCCTGTACCTGCTACCAAAGGACCTACCAAATAGACGTTTAATTTGTTGGTTTGTTTGTTTGCTCTTTTGTTTGCTGTTTTTCGCTGATATGTGTTTTCAACTTTTTCCTTATCAGGGCTGAAACGTCTTGATTTGAACTTGTCTAATTTCTCACGGTTTCAGCATGTAGGTGTAGAAATGTTATAGGTTTTCTTTTTCATCTACTGTCAGCCAAGCCAGAAGTTTAGAGGGAAGGTATGAAATTATATTAGAACAAGTCTTTAATAAACCATCACAACAAGTGCATATAGTTTATTGGAGGCTATTTCATTGCCACAGGCCAATGCCTAAGATAATTATTTTACTATGTAAGAGGGCACTTTTTTCTTGCATATCCAATTTCACTTACACTAGTTTTTTAACTATGGAAACAATTTCATATACTTTATACAGCAGTCTGTGCAAAATTTCTGAAACAGTTTGTGTTGTTGCTGAAAAGCTTTTAGAGGTCTTCAGATGGAAGAAGTTTGGAACAAGTGTATGACATTTAATGGCAGGCCATCTTTAAGAAGGAATACAGAAAGTTGTGTTGGATGGGCAAAGTAGTGTAGCTGTAAGAATTAACTTTTACTCTTGACATTTCTATTCAGTAAATACGATCTTACAGCAGTGCATACAATTCACTTGCCCCTGCTGGTATTCTTAAATTTTGATAGAGTTCAGGTTTTTATGACGGTTCAAATTGCATGTCAATGGCAGTATAAAAAATGAATGACGTTTAATTTGGCACCACTGAGTTTTCCTTTTCAAGAAAGATCTAAGGAAAATGCGTGAATGTGATACACTCAGGAAGATCCTAGGAATGGTTTTCTGTACCCTTTTTCCCCCTTCCAAACTTCGAGAGCCAATCTTTGAAATTAGAGTTGATATTTTGAATTTTTTTGCATAAAGTAGTTAGCTTAGCATGTGTTTGTGTGCATGCAGCCATGTGTGTTCCTGTGAACTTTTTTATTTAATGTAAAAGAAAAATTGGTACCTTCCCAGATCATGATAACAAAGTATGGAATTAAGGAATACATACGTTTGATTATGGCAGAAAACCAAACACAAAAGAACAGCGATGAAAACAAGACAGCAGGGTTAACATAACCTCTAGGGAGAAAGGCATGTTTGGTTTCGTAGCTTTTTCCTCTTAATATAAGTACTTTATTTGTGACCTTGCATTAAAATCTGCCTTACTGTCATCTAAGAAATCTTTGGTTAATTTACAATTAATTTTTAATTAGTGCTACCTTCAGTGCATTTTCACAGACACAGTAAGTCTGTAATTACTTGTAATTTTATAATTTAGTTTAAATACATCATGATATAGCTGTTTACCTATGAAATATATGTACTAGTAGGTAACCATGCAGCACAGAATGCTTTTTTGGCAGGCACATATTTAAGTGAAGTTTGATTTTAATTTTTAATTATAAACTTTTTATAACTTTAAAATTCAGATCTTTGGGTGTAAGTATTGAATGACTGGTCTGTTTTGATCAGTGTCAGACAGGTGTAAGGCTAGCTTTACAGGTTAAGCTAGTTTTATATGTGTTTATACAGTTTTCATTTTTAAAGCTTTAATACTGAGAATACTGATATTAGTACATATAATACCAAGAGAATTTCTGCAATCATGTCTAAAGCAATTTGTCTTTTATATTTAATAGGTAAGTTGAATTGGAAAAATGTTGAACTGGATGTCATGACTTGCAAATTGATTCCTATCTCAGTGCTAAAGTCAGTAAATGTTTGATCTTAAAGGAAGAAATAGTGATGAATTCTGAATATAAATTCCAACATATCTTTGTACAGTGGCCTCCACTTTTCATCTGAGGTTATGGTATTTTTTATAAAGGCTAGGTTGGTCCTATCTAGGCTATTAAAGAAAGAAATTGTAGAATAAAGATGCCACCTTGTGGGTGAAATAAATGATGCAGTAGATGATTCAAAATAACTTGTTTACCAAATAGATTCTATGCATTTGTGACTGGTTGCTAGAATTTGAGCTTGTATTTTCTTAAACATTTACAGTTATTTTTGGAGTTTATGTTTGGTGATTTTGTATGAAGTATCTAATAAACCGCAGCTGAACCATTCTGGTCTTCAGTGCTAAATCACTGCGAAAAATCACACAATGTGGTTTCATTCATACCCCTAATCACCATATAATTTTGGCATCAAATTCACTGTATTGTTCTTAATGTATTGAAGCACAACTTTAATGCCATCATCCTAACCTGAGTGGGTAACCAAAATTAATGGTTTTTTAGATATTCCCTGTACGAAAACAGAACAGTGACACATTCAGGTTCCTGTGCTGGAATTCTTCTCATTACATACCCAGATTAACATGGTACATGTATAAATTTGTCTTTCTTACCTGCATGTCATGGATTTCTTATTGCTGTTATTGAAATACCAGGTGGCTACAGACCTTGGTGCCATGGGTTTGAATCACCTTTGTCTTGGGCAGGTTTATATATCATGTTCTGAATTTTGAGGACATTATTTCAATGGGGATTTTCCTTGTTCAGTGGTAATGACCTCTCATGGATGCTGTATATGGGGAAGACAATTAAGAGAAGTGGTATCAATACTTGAAAAATATGACCAGCAGACTATGGCTGAGTCAGCTACCAAGAGCTCTCAACTGAAGGCAGGAGTGATGCTTGGTATCCATGCCACAGTCCAGCTGGGTACCAGAAATTCCCCAAGCAGTTTCAGTTAGAGATCTGATTTCTGTTCCTGTTATGAAATACTGTGTTGTGGTCATGTATTCTGTTTGTACAGCTTCCACAGAGTGAGAGGGGTCTGTGAAAAGCTTCAGGTGAAAGACTCCAGATAAAACCTGTATTACTCTTATTCTGGCCATTTTACCTGAATTTACTTGTCCCCTTTATTCTTGCAGAGATTCTTGGGGACTCATTCATTTTGGTCTTTTGCTTTGGTAAAGCTGTGTTTGCTGTTCAGCCCAAGTTTATTGCATAAGAATCTCATAACAAACTCTTCAGAATCAGTTAAGCTTGTTGTGGCATTGTGAAACTTTGATGTGACAATGGCATGGGGAACACTTTCCAGTGTTGTTAGAAGTTTTTTAAAAGTACTCCTGCAACTATATGCTGTACAAGATCTTTTTTTCATAGGTCATGTTGGGGAGATCACAGTTCTGTGACCCACACAAGTCCCAGTTTGAATGTTGTTGCCGTGCAGCCACTGTGTTTTGTTGCTGGTTGAGGGAGTATGCATGTGGGAGAGCATCTGAGTTACCCAGATCTCAGACGTAGCAAGAAATAAGCTAATGGGGGTTACCAAGACTGGTGTCAGGTTGTCCTGGAAGCCAGCTGCAAGTCAAAATCTAGCCTCTAGTGAAGTTGTCTACTCTGTGAGCTCTGGTACTCATCCACCTAGGAAATAGCCCCCTAAACTTCAGTCTTTGCATTACTCGTCTTGACTTGTCCACAGGGTTGTTAACTCCTAGGTGTTCAGATTTGCTTTTCATGAGAACACTTTTATTATGGTTTTTGAAGATGGTGATGATGATCTACAAGGAGGAAAAGGTTTAATTTTGCAAATAGCAAAGACAGGTCACACGTGCAACTGAGACTTTACATTCATCTACCTGCTGATAACTTACCTCTCCATGATACTGTCTAAGCTGGAGAAGGCTGCTTAAGAGTTCCTGCCTTCTGCTTTGCCCCTTCACATATTCCAACATGTGCAGAGCAGGACTCAGCCTCTCCTGAAGCATCCATTTCCATAAAAACCTGATATGTGTACTGGAAAGCAGCCATGGCACAGTCCAGTTCCTGATGTGAATTACTGAAGAATCAGGACTTCATGGTGCACAGTAGGAAGTACTTGCCCCTCAGTTTGGCCACAGTCTCAGTGGCCTCAGTAATCTAATTGGTAAATGCATTTTTATTGTAGTAGCTGGTTTTTTTGTGGTTTTCTGTTGCTCTAAATTCAGAAACAGATATCCAGAAATATAGGATACAATTATTTTCAACTTAGACAAATAAATAAAGTACTCTACATTTCCAGTGGACCATAGAGTAGTAGACTTGTGCCAAACAGTTAATAGGTCCCTAGCTTGATGTGTTTATAACCTCAGTGCACAAAGGAAAAAAAAATCAAGTTCTACATGAACATAGCACATGATAAAGTGGGGTCTTGTGACAGCACTTCTAATATTTCATGGAGATGGCTAGCCAGACATTTCCTGGAAAGAGGCTGCAATGTTTTGATATTATTTTTCATTTTACAGTCTTCAAATGAGGTCTTATTGGCAGCATTCTTTCAAAGGTTAGTAGATACTTTTTTTCTTTTACGTTTGAGATTTTATGCCTAAAACAGTACCCCATTTAAAATGTATCATGTGTACCTCAGGTACCTACTGGAAACCAGTTTGCTAATCTCAATGAGCCTCTAAAGGAAGGGTTAAAAAATCCCAAATTCAGTCAGAGGGGAAAAACCCAGAAGTTGCTTAAAGCTGCTTTCTTTAGCATGGCTCCAACTAAAACAAATGTAGTACCTGGTCTTTCTGCTCATTTGAAGTACCTAGGAGCAACAGAGTGTTCCTTTGGCTTTGGATTCAGTTCTTGTCGGTTTGTCTGTAGATTTTGGGAGGATCATTAATGTAACCTATGTAAATACCTAAGCAGGTTTCTTCTTTTCCATGACTAACTTTGGTTCAGATTAGGCAGAGGCAATTTCTGTCCAATTCCTTTTGTATGGACAACTGGAGTAATGCAGATGGGAGTTCTGCTGTTCAGCTGAGCAAGTCATGGTTGGCAATTACTTTCTCCATGTCTGACATCTCAGATTATTTTATAAAGGACTGGTTTTACTTCTAGGCAAGAGATGGAGTTAGACCTTCTTTATTTGGTAGCTGGGCAAGTAGTGGGATTCCTGACCCCAGGTCACAGCTCTGAAATGTGTTACTTGCTCACGTGCTGTCACCACAAACTGCAGAGCAGGCTGCAGGGTGTTGTAGTAGCACAGGCTCTTCCCTGTGCTGTCAGGGCTCAGACTGTCAGAAATGCTCTCTCTGGTCTCTCCTGGGGGCTGAATAATAGTGTGGTGGCTTTTCTTGGCTGATGTTGACCATAAGAGATCAGGTATCTAAAAAAATCTATTGCAGCATATTAAAAAAATTCCTAGTCTGAAGATGTTTTAGGCTGTTCTCTGTTATGCTTTAAGTCAACTGGTTTGTGTACCCTTAGGAAATAATTGATGACATTAGAATCATCCAAGAAGCCAGGCAAATACTCTGGTAGTAACTGTCAGATGCGGCTTTTTCTATATGGTTGTGCACATCTTTTAAGCATGCCAAGCTCTGCCCTATAACCCCTTGACCTCTTATTACTATGATGTTTATGTATATTTAAACACTAATGTAGTGCAAGAAATTAACATCATATTTACTGGTTCAAAATATATTACTTGAGCTGTCCATTCCTAATGTCCTGTGAGAGTGCCTTTGTTTTGAAAGATTTGTTTTTCCTGTGGCAGCTGAGTATTCTGAACTTAATACTTTGCAGCCTGCTCAGAAATTACAGGGTATACAAAACATACTCTGGAATTCATTCAAACTTTTAAAACTTATTATGTCTAGGAGAGACAGATTTAAGATTACTGAGGTTTCTGGTTGAAGTACTTCAAGCAGAAATCCATACTCCATTAGGTTTTGTAACATTATGTGACCTTAATTTTCCAGGTATTTTGCCCTTCAAATTGAAGATAGTATTTTAATACTATTTAAGTCTCCTGAAGAGCCTTGTATTATGATAGGCTTAAGTTGTGAAACATTTGAACAAAATGAAAGATAAAAGTAATTTAGGATTTTGGTTTTTTTTAAATGTATAGCAACATAAAAATACATGTAAAATAATACATTGAAATAAGTGATAAAAGTTTTTTGGGGGACACTTTTATCACTGAAATTATGTGTACATGCAGTCACCCATGTTTCCTGTACGAAGGTCTTTCTTTGCATTTGATTATTTTAGGCAAAGCCATTCCCAGCCCTTTGAACTTAGGGATTTGTCTCTTATGTTGTGGTGTACTTCAAATAAAATTCTGTAGGATCCCATCTCAGGAGATTAAATAGATTAAACAGAGCTGCACTGACTTGTTGGGGAAAAAGATGAAGAAAAACATAGGGGAGAAACTTACATTTTCTTATTAATAAAGGTGATATATTCTTTCAATAATATTAAATATGAGGAAATGAAAATTATCAGCAGCTAGTGTGCGCAACTCCATAATATGTTAGAACTGGACCTAATGAATTACAGTGATAGTTTCTGATGTTTTACCCCTTTTAATGTACTCCTCGAGCAGTCAAATAACTATGCAGTATGGCAGATGCAAAACATCACTTTTGAAAAATCTCAAAAAAAGTAGGAACAGTATGTAATTGAAGTGTAATGGCACTTATGGTGGTTGTGCAATTATATATATTCACATGTATATTTGTACATTTTTCTATATATATACAAAACACTATATATTAATATATATAATGTAATATAGTAATATATATTACATTCACATGTATATTTGTACATATTTGTACAAGCATGTATCTGGATGGTTACCCTAGCTGTTGGGTTTTTTGTCTAAAAATCATATTTTTTTCATACACACCAATAGTATCAATTGCTAGGTTTTCTGTAACTGTCTACAACACTGGTCATTACTATATACTGTAACAACTTAGCACAGATTACCTTATTTTAAGATTTTTCATTATTCTGCTGATAAAATATTATTTAACAGAATATCCTTTTTGCAGGCCTTTGCACTGATAACTGCCTAACAAATTATATGAATATTACAATGTCAAACAGAATCACCTGAGATGTGGGTATTAATACCGAGACATTTTTCAGTCCCAGCTTCAGGTTAGGCATTCTAGTTACTGAGTATGGGAAGGAATTTAAAACACAACTCACCAGGCAATGATTAATTACATTTTGCTTGTCTGAACTGTTGTTTTCTTGTTCTTGGCTGCCAAACATTGAGACTTTCCCAGTATTTCATTAGTTGTTTCCCAGTCCCTTGGGCTTAGGTGTATATTTGGTATACTTTGATAGTTTCAAATGTAGTGATTGGTAGTGGCTACTGAATTTGGTCTTACTGGCTGCTCCAGTTTTGGTGGAGTCAGAATGAATTCCCTTTGCTCATAAGACTTCCAGTTCTGATTTTAAGCATTGCAGTCTGCCTTGGCACTTGATGAGTGTGAACATTCACCCTGAATTCCTGCCAAACTTGGAGTAGGACAACTGTGAGTGCAGAAAGGCAGCCAGAAATCTTGAATCAGAGCTGTGAAACATTAAGTCTCCTTTTGTCTATGCTTCTGGGCACTATTTTGCCAAAAACTACCAACCTGACCTCTGCTTTGCTAGATTTTACTAACTAGTAACTGTGAGTAATCTAAAAAAGTTACAGATTAATAAAGATTGCATATTTGCTGATTTTTTTTTTGTTTCTTTGTTTCAGCTAGAAAGCTGCAAAGTTTTGTGTTTACTTTACTAACTCAGAGTAATTAATTGAGCACGTTAGCACTCTGGAATGCACAGAGCAAGGGTTTAGGAAGATTGTGGAAAGGAAATTGCAATCAAAATATGAAAAGGTTAAAAACATAAACAGATTTCCAGTGTTGGTGGAGTTAAGGAAAAATCTTTGTCAGATATCTAGAAGTACTGAGTTCATACCATAACACTTCAACTTACTTTATCTCTTAGAAGTTTCCCGAGCCAGAATTTTTGTAATTCCATTAGTCTTTATTGAGACAAGCTTCTGTCTGAGTTTGGAAGGATGAATATGTTTTTTATATCTTACCATCACTAAGAACTATATAAATTTGTGGCCGCTGTTTCTGCCATTTGACACACAGTGTTGTGTCAACTGTAATAGTGGTATTGACAGTCTTGTGATCTCTGATGGTGTTGCATGGTAAGCACTGAATGGCATTCTTAAGTAAAATCAAACTTTCATGCTCTTCACATTCCACTCACAGATAAAAATATTTTTTCTGGTAAAATACAGGGCAAAAATGTTTCTGTCTAGCATTTTACAAGCGAAGAACAAAACTTAGTTTTAACTTTGAAGAAATGACATAGTCTTGTCCTTTTAATTGAAAGAAAAGATCCTTTGCCTGTGAAAATTAAATCCT
This sequence comes from Strix uralensis, assembly GCF_047716275.1. Taxonomy (NCBI): domain Eukaryota; kingdom Metazoa; phylum Chordata; class Aves; order Strigiformes; family Strigidae; genus Strix; species Strix uralensis. The sequence continues at coordinate 13,846,236 of NC_133986.1, forward strand.
CCACAGTTTGTAGTTTGCTTTTCAAACTCATCAACCTGACAGTGAAATCATGTAACCTGATAATAGCATGCTTGAGGCTTATTGCAGTTTTTTGGGCAGTGGTATCAGCAGATGATGTGCTCTGTTGATTTTAATCACTTAGGGTTTGATTCTGATCCCACTGACCTGAGTGTAAATGCAGAGTAACTTCATTGACTTCACTGGAATTACCAGAAACATCTCAGTGTAAATGAAATCCACATTTATTTCATTGCATTTATGGTTTCAGTAGAGGATCTTCACAAGTGACCAAAGAAAGAAAGGTATAGATGACTTTTCCCATCTCTTTGTGACAGCTTTCTTATTCAAATAGCATTCATTGCTGACCAGTTGTTAAAATTGTCATGTATCTGTCTGTGTGTTTGTACTGATGACTCAAGGTCATTGTGTTAAATGCACACACTAGTTGACTTTTTATTGTCTTACAGCCAGCTTGAGCTGCTTTAAGATTCCTGCAGCTTGTCACTAGAATTTCTCTTTATTCATGAGCTTTTGCACTGACTTTATAGTCAGTTTGAAACTGATATGAATATATTTGAGTGCCTTTGGATGGATGGAATAATTGGACATGTTCTAGAATACTTTTGGTAAGTGGCCATAAATAAAAACTATAGGAAATGTAGGATCTAATCCTGCAGTCATTTTTTCCACCTCTGATACTGCCAACAGGAGATCTGTCTTCATAGCAGGGACTAAGGCGTTAGGCCTGTACAGAACAGAAATATAGCGTGTTCACAGCAGATTTTATAGCACTGATGTCTTCAGGGGCACAGACGTGAATGTTTGCTATTTAGTGAAGGCTTTCTCTTAACACTGGAAGCCTGCTTTTCAGACTTGTAAGCCAAACTCTCCACAGCAGACCCTTCAGTAGTTTTTGTTGTTTTTTCTTTTAATAGGATAGGACCAGTTAATGTAATGCTGAGCCTAATGTGCTTTTTTCCTCCTTTATTTTACTGACCAATGAAAATTAATGGGAATCCTGTGCCTGTTTGTTACTGGTGGTTCTCAAAATCTCCCGCTTCGGTATTTTAAAATGTTAAATAAAAGGTGCTAATTGATGAAGGTCAAGGATATCTGTGTTAATAACTACTGACTGCTACTTGTAACTAGTAATTAAGTAGTAACCAGTTTCTGTTATCTCTGTTAATAAATAGGTCCATTGTATCTTTTATGCATGCTCAGTGTAATTTAGGGATAATACAGAAATGTTAAACAAAACCAATAGGGAAAAAAAGGAGAAGCATGAAAAAAGTGAGTATGGGCTGTATTTTTACACCAAAAAATACCTGTTTATTGTAACATGGTAATACATTTTAGTTGAACATCTGTCCTAGATTTGACTAAGGTATGGGTATGGGGAAATAATTACCTGTAAGTTATTTCTAAAGCCCTGAACCACTGGCATATTTACAGTTAGATCAGGAAAACACTTGAAGTATATTCATGGTCAATATTTTACTACATCACGGTACTTCTAGGTGTTTAAGTTATGCAGGAGAGCTTAAGATATTAATCTGTTGTCTATGGGGAGACATGTCTTGTAGTCTTGTAGTAGTGTTTGTTTTGCAGAAAGGGATGTGTCTTTGGTCCTTTTTGTTCCCAGGGCTCCGGTTGCCAGACAGCCCTGAATCATTCCCCTCAAAGAACTGAGGAGATCTTCACCTTCCTTTAACACATGGCCAAATGAAGAGGCATGGCGCACACCCTATACAGTCACAACAGAAGAGCTGGTGGAGTCTGTCCTGATCCCTGATGAGCCTAAAACATCCCACTCTTCAGGGAGAGTGCAAGATGTGCACTTGGGTCTGTCAGTGATAGGGGGGCTGGTGTCCCCCACGGCCTGCCTGTGTGGCTGTGCTGGGCACAGCAGCCTGCTGCTGGGCTCCCAGGGGTGAGAGCACTCCGACAGAAATGCTTTGGGTGCTTTCTGAGCATCTGTAGCCAAGCAGCCACCCGGACAGACTGCATTGGAAACCCCATTTGGATTGAGATGCAAGATAACTTTTGAGCTGTTTTCTTCCTGGCACAAGTGGGGCAGCTGGGGGCATGTGTGAAAACAGAATTTTAGGCGTGTTCAGACTTTGAGCACCTGCAACACAGGGTAGGGAAGATCACCCCTACCTTCTGCCTCATTTCCTTTGTGTATCTGACCCTCAGTGGCCGCAGAAGTAAACAGACAGCTCAGTGTGGAAGAGAGTCTCTAGCAGTATTTGACCTAAATGATGGCTCTATCTTTGCACTATTTTTCTTATTTTGGCACTGAGGGAAGGGGTGATAATGTATCCTGGCACCTCTGGTCTCTGCTTTCTAGGAATTTTCTCTGTGCTTTCCAGATATTTTCTCCTGTAAATTAAAGGAATTTCCCTTCTACTTTCTAAGACATTTTCTATGTTTTGTAGAAATTTTCCATGTTTTTGAGGAATTACACCTCTTGCTAGGAATTTATCATGGGCTTTCTTGGAATTCACCTTTCACTTCCTAGGAATTACATTCCTTTCATTTAAACTGAAGGTAAAAACATATTTCTTATGAATTGTTATGTATTAATTTATTAACCAATAGGATCAACTGTTTTTATAGTTTATATTTGAGGCCTTCTGTGCTGAGCCTTTACTTTTTGCAAGAGGGTAGGATTAATTCTAGCTTTTCTTTCTAAAGAATGGTGCACTGTCAGATTTTGGGAAAACCTACATAACATGAAAAGATATTTACTGCTTTATTAGAACAGTTTGTAGTAAGCTGTGTGTAGACAGAGACCGTCATCTTGCTTTTGTATGCACACACTGCCAGCTGCAATGAGGTCCTGGCTCTGCTTTTGTGTGTTCTAGGTGTTGCTCTTCTATAAATAATTGCAGGAGGAGGCCACGGTATTAATTCATAGCTCTTGCAGTACTTGTCTTCCTGTACAAATGATTTTTCATGTATTAATATTTTATAACATTAGTTGTGATAAGTGACATTATCTTAACAGATAAGGAAAAATGTAGCAGGAGGGTGATGTAACTTCTCAGCTCCCAAAGGAGGTGCTACGCCTGAGAGAAGATTTAATTTCTGACTCAGTTTAGAAGCAGTTACGCCAAAAGTAGAAATGAGCAATCAGTAAGGCTTTAAACCCAGCATTCTGGTTTGTTTTGTTTTTTAATCAAGTTCAGGTATTGCAGATGCTAAAAATCTTAGAGGAATTGAAATAAAAGATCTACGATGTTAGATTCTAATATATGGGCTATGTAGCTCCTACCTTTCGACACCAAAAAGTAGAAAGTGGGAATTCCTAGCGTGTGACCATTCTTTATTCATGATGGACAGTCTATCTATTAGTGTATCTGCCTTGGCCAGTAACAACTAAATATATCAATGTGAGCTCGCATTCCCTTTGGATCCCTCACCTTTGATCAAAAGCACTTAAAAATACTTTTGAGTTGGGAAGGAAAAATAACTTCAAATTGCTTTTTGATCACATTGTCCACTCACAGTGGAAAAGAAAGCAAGCTGCAAATATGATAGGGAAGTGTTTCTAGGTGCCTAAAGCTGTCATGTAACGTTTCCTCCTCTGCTCTTTCTCTGTTTGTATCACATGCAAGTTATATTGTCCCCGTTTATTAAAAACAAAGCAAATATTCATCTGCTTCTCCTGTACAGCTTTTAATTGTATAAAATGTGCATTTGTCATAGTTACTTAGAGCAGTTAAGGCAGATAATTCACAGCTTGAGCGTTTGAGTTTTTGGGTATTTATTACCAAAGGATATCTAACAACTGTACTGTGTATTCCAGAGTACTGTCTCTTCTTGCTGTATGCTAGATTCCTCTCAGCCACACTCATTTCTATCTGTCCGTAGGACTGTCTGCCATGCTATCTGTTCATTCTTTAATTGGTTAATTAAATCTGTTGTTATAGTTTCTAGTTGAAGTGAATACTAAAACCTTGCAAAATAATCTGTTAGGTGCTCAGAGACATTGTGGTAGGCTTTCCTGATGTCTTGTCCTATGGTACTGACCCCCATAAGGGTCTGAGGCTACATGACTCTCGTAAGATGATTAAAGTATCAATAATAGGAAGTCTCAAGCAAAAGCTAATGTATAATAATTTTTTTTTTTTTCTGTTGGTGGTAGTTTGATTTAAAGCAGTTGTAGGTCCCTTATTTATTTATTTATTAGTTTATTTTGAACTAGTAGCACCTTCTTGTGGCTAGACAAAGGGTTCACAGAGGTTTTGCTGGAAAAGTAAACCCTCCCTTTTCTTGCATAGTTTTATTGATAATGTTAAAAAAATATATCCTTCAGTTTATTGATTTGTCAACAGAAAACTTTATTCATTCAGAATTTTTTAATGCAAAAATTTTGTCCAGAAGCAAAATGTAAAATAAATTCAGGATTTTAGCCTTTTTTTGTATTTCCAGAATATCTTCAAAAGAACAAAAATATTTCTAGGTGTCATTAAGCTTATCTCTTCTTTGTGCTGGTTATCACATTTTTTTTTTTCCTGGTAAGTTTCATAGAATCAAAGATTGTAATACTTTTATCATATTACAGTTTAAAATTTCTTATATAGTAGGAATAAGAATACTAATATTGTCAGGGACTTAAATATGGAAATAGGCTATTAATCACATTTCATGTAAATTGCAGAATGTAGGCTATTGAGTGAGATTAGAAGCTACGTCTCATTATAAAAGCACTATATCAGAAAAGAACATTCTCTTAAGTATTTTTTTGCCTGCATATAAGGATTTTGTACTATTGTTTTCTAATAAGCCACCTGTCATTCAAAAAGAGAAGTCCTAGATCTGGGAAGTGAGGAGACAGGGAGGAACCAAAGGGCTTAAGGATGTTCAAATGACATCTGAGTTTATCTCTGAGGTGCATCAAGGTATTGGAGCAGAGTAGATTTTGCAGAATACTTACTGAAAATTTGGTCCATGTTTTCTGCAGAAATTCATGTTGTGCACTCCCAGGTTAAGCCAATATTTTCCATTTTTTGAAATCTGGATCTTTCTTTTAGCTCATTTATCTCTCTCAGTCCCTAAAATACCATCACCCTTGTAGTCTCCATTGCCTGAGATGAGTGATGTTGCCTTTCACAGCCGGGCAGGGCAGCAGCTGCTTCAGTGGGGGCAGTAGACGCTTGGTGAGGGATGGCCACATGTGTGTCTGTGCCTCACTCACGCTAGCCATCTGGAATGCAAGAACAACTCCCTTTTACAAAGTTGGGCGTCTTCAACTTGATGGTTTTCCAAGAGTTAAAGGTAGTTACTAGTTTCCTAGTTAATTCCCCAACACTTTCAGGTATTGTCTCTTCTCTGTTCTCCACCCTGGAGGAACTGTGAGTTCTAGCCTTCTTGCCTGATAAGCATGCCTTCTTTAGTGCATTTTAACTCCCTCTGAGCCTTTTTGTGCAGCTTCTTTTTTTAAGAAAAGTAGACTTTGAGGAATCATGTGCAAATCAGTAGCTCTCCAGGGGAATTACAAGAGTACCCAGAAATACTTGTGTTATTATCACTGTCTTGGCAGTACTGCTGAAGTATGTCCTCACATGGTGTCAGTTACAAGCAAAAGTTCATTTTTATTTGACACTCCAAATCAACAGCTTCCCAGGTTTAATGAAGTATGTGTTGTATACCATTTGCTTTGAAGGAAAAATGTATTATAGTTTTGTACTGTCTGGTGGAAAAAATGGTTTTTTCCATCTCTGAATGCAACCAGCATTCTGTAGATAGACAAGCTGAAGTATTATTTTTTACTACATTTTTTTGTTTGTTTTTGCAGATCTGCTGTCCAAACCAGTATGCTGTGTTATTGCCAATCTACTTCCTCGTCAGTGTGGCAAACAGCTGTAGTTAGACTACAAGGCTTTTTGTGTTCCACCAGCCCACTTGTCTGTCCAGTTTTATTCCATTTCTTCAAGCAGTGGACACATTCCTGCCAGTCTCTGTGCCTTTATTTAATTTGGGCAGAGCCTATATAAGACTGAACATAAGGCTGAAAGCAGTGAAGAGAAGACCATAAAATGCACCATGTGCTCAGCCTCACTGGAACCAAGCAACATTGTATTTTTTGTCCCTATTGCAACAAAGATCACATGTGTTTTGGAGGTGAGCTAGCAGAGGCATCCAGCCAAGCAGCCAGTGACAGAGAGGATAACAAACAGTCTCACCTTCTGAAGGATCAAAAGCCTGTATAGAGGAGGTAAACAAACTGGAGTTGGACCTATCTTTCTTTGCTATGTATTTTTGAGGTGTGTTTTCAAGAGGAGGTATTGCTTCATATTCTACAGTTACTAGTGTTCATTTCTCTGAATTAAAGCAAGGATTATATTTCCCACTGAATTCTTTAAAGTATTATATAATAGAGTAAAATCTCTTCCACAGAGAATTCTTTTTTTCAATTCTAACACCTAATGAAAACATGACATTACTTTCAATGGTCATAGAAATTGCTGGTTTCCAAGTAATTAATGAAAACACATATCAGGTAGGCATGACAGGAATTCCACAGCAGATACGTTTCACTGTTTGAAAGAATCCCATTCACTGGAAGATATGTTGAACAAATTAACTTAAAATAGTGAACTTTTAAAAATAGACTTTTAGCATTATTGTTTTATCTCAAGGGAATATAATAAATGGAATGAATTACATAATGTTTTGAAATGGTGTAGTTGTTTGTAGTGATACTCCTTTGGTGATATCATGCCTTAATTCTTAAGATTGAGTCAATTCATGCAGAAGGCTTATCTACGCACCCAGTAGATATATTTTCTTACCACTGTATAAACCGATGAAGAAACACATGCTCTGAAAGGGCTTATTAGTTCTACAAGTAGCCTAACATATGTTAGATTATGTTTATAAGCTTTAAAGTTATAAATTAGTCTAAGGGTTTAGGTCTGGGTAACAGTAAGGAAAACAATAAAGTTAAAGAAGTAAGTAAAACTCTATTAAATCCATGTCAGCACTGATCAGGTGATACCCAATTAGTTAATCCATCGTGTGGTCAGTGAATACATGCTCAGTCTTTTCTCAATTTGGATTCTTTGTTCATTCAACTCCCGAGGAATTGACCTCTGAGGTCACATGCTTTACAGCTCTGTTGAATAGTATTCTAAGTACAACTAGATAGAAATACTGGGTATGCACACATTCAGTTGAAGTTAATGAAATTTGCATGTTCCTCATATTTTGAAAAACAAGCTTTTGTTTTAGGAGTCAGAGTTTGCATGTGTGAGCAATTTTCTGTTTTTCCTACCACTCACTTGTACCCTTGATATCTTTCAAATATGGTACTCTTCAGCTATATAATATTGTGTAAATGGTAATACTATATTGATAGTAGGTGAAAGAATTTGGAGAGTTGGATTTGAAATTTATTGTCTTTAATTTTTCTGTAGTTCATTCTTATCAATGTACGGAGTTTCTTTTTTTATCATTCCTGCAGCAGTTAACACATTGATGGAGACATATTTATCTTGTATCATAATCCCTTCTTTAGTACTATAGGCTTTAAAATAGTTTGGTTGAAAACTTTAAAAGCTTTTGTTGGAGGAGTTTGTATTATATGTACACCTAAAAAAAAAAAAAAGCACTGAAACTGAAATTTCAGAATGAAATCCATCATTCTGGATATTAACATAAATGGGTCCCCTTTCAAGTAGCATTCCTACATATACAGTTCTTTATATTCATATACATGGCTATAAAGTAACTATCATCCTAAATTAGTCATGTCTGAATATACAACCAATTATTTGCTTTTGTGAATTATGTGAGAAATGTGGTTAGTAGGAGGACACACAGTCTCAACCAGGACGTTAGAGATGTGTAGCTGTTTGTCACTACTGCAAGAGCAATATCAGATTATAGCAGACAGGCAGCCTTATTACCCCTAGCAATTGAACATGTAGTAGCTCTCTCGTTGGCTATTTCATTGCTGGCATCTAAACAGTATCCACTTTTAGATCTTGCAGGAGTTCCATGAAAATGCATGAGAAAGTTTGATTAAATGACACTTTTTTTTAGGAAACATGCTTGGTTTTTTCAGTATTACATTCAGGGAGTGCCACTTTATTAAGAACAATTTTTAATATGTAAATTCTCAATTACAGATGGTTTTTGAAATTCCTAAGCCATAGGCATCATGGAAGGTAGTTTGTTTTGTTTTATTTACTACTAGCATGTATATAGTGACTATGTACTCACTGTCTCAGTAGCTGAATTGCTAGCAGTCATTATCCCAGGTTTCCCAGAGAAGCCAGTGGGGTTTTGTTCGACAGCAGATGAGGGAAGCCAAGCATTTCTCTGTGTTTGATTTCCATCCTTTGCAGATTATTACATCACCTGCTGCCACTTAAGAATTTGCTTCCCCCTCCTGTTCCCTTCACAACCTTTGTAGTACCTCTGGCAAAGACAGTGTCCTACTCAGCAAAACATTTTGGAACCAACAGTTCTGGATATTCGAGGTAAATATGTGAAGAATAAAGGGGAAAATTCCTGTGAAACAATGGGGACACTTCCTAGAAAGCACATGGAATATTTCCTAGAAAGTGCAAGGTAAATTCCTGGAAAGCAAAAGTGAGATTTCCTAGAAAATGGAGCAGATTTCCAGGAAAGCATGAGGGTAGTTCCTGGAGAGCAGTGGGGAGGGTTCCTACAAAGTAGAGGTGGGATTTCTTATTAAGTCTATGGACTGGAAAGGAGTGAATGGAAAAAAATCCTAGAGTCAATATGAATATAGTGGTATAACTTTATGCCTGAAGTTTTGTGGCTGCATGATGAATCCTGAAACTCGCAATTTACCCACTGAAAATTCAGATACATTATTTTGTTCCTCTTGATATTCTAAACTTTTCAAACAGTTAAACAGGCAATAGTAAATTATTTTAAGTTTTGGGTTATTTAATGGGTTTGAAAAATACTGCACTTTGGTCATTGTTAGCACATGGCAGCTGTGGCAATACTGGGTATGATTATGTTTAAATGGGATATCCTCATGTTGGGTAGACTGAGTTGTTTCATCTCATTGATACCAAAATCCATCATATAATTGCTAGTTACTGGGATGCCTGGTCCTCTGTAAAATAATTTTTTGCTCATTTGGTCTGCTCATGTATTTGTGAGATCATGGGTATTAGCTCCACTGAGCTTGCTAGTTTCCAATGTGAATAATTAATTTTTTTTTTAACTCCATTTCCCTGACATCTTTCTCTCGTGTTCATTTTATATGCTTATTAAACATCACCTATTCTATTTAAGTAAAATCTTTTTTTATTTTTGTTTCATAGGTCCATGGTATGTTTAGATAGTGTGAAAATGGTTGCATACAATCACAACCATTTTCACCGTACTCAAACTTGAAGGTTTACAGGACATTTCATGAAATTGCATATTTAAAACTGTAAAATGTTACGGGCCAAATTTATTAGATCAATGAAAGCAGTTCTGAAAGACACTAGGATTTACTTGGTAGTCATATTTCTGAATGTAAGACCCATTCATTTCTTCAATACATCCTATAGCTTTTTTAAAAATAAATTGCTGTTGTTGAAAAAAATAATATTGTGATTTTTGTAAAATGTGCTTCCCATCAATAACTAAGGGTGGAAGTTCTGCCATGAAGCTTCTTGAACAGGAGGTGAATATCTTAAAGAGTGAACCGTGATCATGTAATACACTTAAAAGAGATATTTGAGACACCAAAGGTAAGATTTCATTAATTGCTGCGCTAGTGTCCATAGACTGAAAAACAAACAAAAGAACCATCTCTGTTTCATGGTAACTCATCATGTATGTTATTTAACAATTTTATAATTTGACAGAAATCTTGCAGATCTTGACCAAAACATTGTGGAAATATTTATATTTTATTTTCCTCTAAATTCCTGCTAAGCTGCTGTTGCCAGAAATATAAACTAGCAGTTCAACAGAGGTCAAAACCAGTTTATGTCAAGGGAAATCCCTGACTAAGACTGCTTTGTTTGCTGATCTTTGATAGGCAGAGACAGTTACTACAGCCTAGGTTTTCATTTCTTCCTTCTTCCAATTCTCATCTCTCCCCCTCACCACCCTCCCCCATTCTATTCAGAACTATTGAAACAACAATTAAATACAGTCACCATGGAAATTGGAGGGTTGTTTCTTTCCTCTGCTTGTTTGCTGTAGTGCTCTAGAAGGGAAGAAGTCCTCTTGTGTGTCCATAGGATTTCTAACAAGGGGAAACATCAGCCCATAAGCAGTCTTTCCATTTTTTTTATAGATGTCTGTTTCAGAAATTGTTATAAATCCGAAGAATGGTGGAAATCTTGTTTTTGAGGTTAAATTACTACTATTCTGTCTTTAACTTACTGTAACTTACTGTATTACTTGGAAACGTGTTATTGTTGAGCTGAACAGAAAAGATCTCAGGACTTTATAATGACAACACTATATTATAAATATTGCAGTGACACACGTAAAGTAGTATTTGCTGTTAGCTGTAAGCATAGTTTTTTTTTCTTGGGGTATTGAATTGGTCAGAAGTCTCATTTGAGTAATGTATTACAGTTTTCATTCCTAGTTGCTGAAAAGTTGTGTTTTATGTTGTTTCAAATATTGGTACTTGTTTAGACTGTCTGTAAAAGCTGTTGATAATGCATTGAATGGAAGAGACTTTAAGCTAAATCCAAATTTAGTCCTTGTTTTGAACTCATAGTAGTTTTATATATTTTAAAAATGTATATCCTTTGAAAGCTTGAGAGCTTGTTGTAGTAAACACTGGCAGTATTTGTGGGAGGTCAATTGTCTTTTGCCTCCTGTTCATAAAATACTAAGTGAATTGGGGTTCTATGTCATCACTGCAGCTGGAACACTATTAATTATATATATTGTTATTACATTAAAAGAAACTAAAATCAGAAATAACAAAATCGTTACATTCTCTCTTTATTGATATTAGCAGATGTATCTTGCAACGGAACTGTGTGAGGATGGAGAATTTAAAATAATTCTTTGTAGTAAAGGACATTTTACAGAAAATGAGACAAGGCATATCATTCAGAGCCTTGCTTCAGCAATAGCGTGTCTTCACAAAACTGGTAATTAAGTGCCTCTCTCTCTCCCATATGTTCATTGATTTCAAGTGTTCATACATTTAACAACAGTTACTGATTGCTATTCTTATCTATTATTTATTTCAAAGGAAAAAAGTAGTTCAGTAAAGAAAAAGTAAAATATACTACATGAATGCTTTTTTAGAACTTTATTTTTCTTACAGATGAAATTACTGCTAACATTTTTCTTTTATTTCTTTCTGCACCAGCTATGATAATAACATGTATTATTATTTCCCAACTTGCAACTGTTTTGCATTATAACATTAACTTAGTTTAGTTGTGAAGTGTGTAGTCTATTACACGAGATAAAAAAGCAGGAGTGGATGGTTTCTGATACTTCTTAACAGTAGGTGTTGCATTTAGGATTCTGTAAATATCAGCATTTTCATGCAACACACAGAAGCATTATAATTCTGCACAGTCCACAAAAGAATTAACCTATCCAGCCAAAAATTTAAATTGGTAGATAGTGTAGGATTGTGAATAATTCTGGAGTTTTTTACACAGAAATGATTAATTGCTCTGTTACAGCATACTACTAGGAATCCTTCATTTACCATTTTTTCCATAGAGATATATGGGGTTATGGAATGGTACCTTGTTTAGAACCTTGCTTCTTTTGTGTATTCATTGAAAGGGCAAAAACTTCTACTGGTTTTGGATATGAAAATGAACTGCAGGTATGCAAATTTGATAATTACACAATATAAACTCTACTTTTTTGTTAGATGATGTTGGGTGATCTACTGATTAAAGACTGAACCAAGATGAACTTTTCCCTTTGTTATGGGATTGTGGGGAGGAATGAGATTTGAAAATTTGAAATACATGATGCCTTGGATGAAATGGGAAGGATGCTTTTGGTTAGGCTTCCAGCAGTTCAGAGTGAAATGCACTGGAACTGCTCAAAGAAATTACTCAACTGAAAGAGTTTAAAACATTTCTGTCAGAATATCTTCACTGCATCTGATAACATTTTATTTCTTAATCTCGTTTGGCAGATATTGTTCACAGATATCTCAAACTGGAAAACATCTTAGTTAAAAGCAGTGACATCGATGAAGCAAATGAAATTAAACATAAAGGTAAAATGACAATTGTAGCAGTTCTGCTTCAGGAACTGGTTTTAATACCTCCCAGGTATTACTGGGAGACCTGACTTTGATACCTATTAGCAGCTTTTGAAATGGGCTACTAAATGGTGTTATTAGGGAAAAAAAAAAATTTTGGAAGATAAGTGCCACTGCTGAAAAAGGCTGCTTTTTTTTTTTTTTTTTTTTTAAAAAAGATAAGTATATATCTAGGCCAATTAAAAAAAAAATTCCTTACAGTAACCCTACCTTGTTCACGTAGATCTATATTAGCATAGTCCCAAGGCATTAGATACAGGAAGCCAGCAGGTGCATGAGATGTAATTAATATTTAAATTAGGAATATTGTCAATTTAATGTAAATCTGTTAGTAATTTAGGGAAAAAAAAAGCTATTTAGACTGTGCCTTGATTGAAATACAAATATATTATAGGATTCTTTTGATATTAATAAATATTCACTACCTAAACACAATGTGCCATATGCTTACCTCTTCTTTTTATCGAAAAAAAATACTCTTTGATGTTTAATAAATCATATGCTAATTCTCTGTTGCTGACTTGCTGTTTCAGTAGTAGTTACTGTGAAAATGTATCATCCTCTAAAATAACCTTGCAGAACTGAATTATTGGATCATGAATGTACTATCTTGGGTAGAAAACTCCATGTTGAGAAACATTTCAGACACTGAAGAGTGCGGACAACTCAGTAATTTATGGTGGGAGAAATCCAGGGTGCAGAACTCTGTTTGCTCTGTTTCTTAGAGTCTATGTATTTTTATATAATAATATACTCTTTTTAAGAAGGATATAGGGAAATCCAAAATTATTCTTCAGTTTGGGATGCGCTGCAGAAACTTTTTGGAATCTCCAGCTAAACAACAGGATTAAACTCTAAACCAGTTTTTTCTTAGAAAGTTTCCATCCAAACAATGTGTCTATCCTAGTGCATGACACTGATTACTATTTGGTGTTGAAATGGAAGTTGAAAAAAGCCACAAAAGCGGGTAATTATGATATAGCCTGTCCAAAGGGCAAGCTTTTCAGGGTTTTTTATTTGCCTATTTAGGCAATGAATGCTTTGCATTCCATAATGTAAAGATTTGTACCCCTTTCTGATTTATACTGCATGCTATAATACACTTCATTATCCAGTATAGCATTCATTTTTTAATTCTGTGAAGTTCTTTTCCTCAATGGTATATACCAGCAATGCATTTCACAGCTTGCTTATAACAAACTGGAGCAAAAAAGAAATCCTTTTAGGAGGAAGATAATTAGTCCTTCTGACATTTTGATTGATGAAATACTAGTAGTATTAAATACTTCTTTAAGTGAGGGGGTTCCATGGGATGAAATTACTTTCCAATTTACTAATCATGACAGAAACATAGAGTCTCAACACTGGAAGGGACCTAAAGTAATTTGATTTATTTCTCTGTCCAAAGAAAGAAGCAGCTATACTTAAGTCATTTCTGATGAATATTTGTGTAAAGTGTACTTAAAGTCCTCCAGTAATGGAGACTCTGTAATCTTCCCAGGCACTCTATTCGGATGCTTCATTATCCTCCTAGAAATTTTTCTTCCTGTCTGCCCTGAACCTTCAGTATGACAATCAGCTTAAACTTATACTTACAGGCCATGATCTAATCACTTTTTTCATTATAAATTTTCAGTTAACTCACCTGCAGCCACATAATTGCTAGAGCTGACCTGAGGGAGGTGGTGGGAGCCTATGCGTGGGGCTAAGGAAAAGGGTGGATCTGCACTTCATATTTTCAGACTATTATTTCTCGCTATATCCATCATGGATATGAAGAACAGGTAGACACCTTCTTATTTTCAGCAATCTGATATCACACTTCTCCCTTGGTCTCTTGTTCTTTAAACAGGATGAATTTTCTCAGTCCTGTCCTACATTTCCAATATTTGTGATTGACTTGCCATGCTCCATTTGGTACTATTATGTCAGAACAAGAGTATCCAAAACTGAGCACAGTATCTAGTTGAAGCCTCACTAGTGCTGGGCTGAGTGGAAGGATTGCTTTGTATGTAGTACAGACCTTAGGCTTGCATATAAAAAACACAGGTGATGACTGTCTTTTTGTAATTCATTTAAGGACTCTAAAGTCCACATAAAAGTATAAGGTAAGTGCTGGGAACCAGGCCATTGCCCTGTTTTTCATATTTAAATAGGCTTCTAACCCTTTCAATACACTTACAGTCATTCCTGGCTTGATGTTGTCTTCAGAATTAATAAGCGTGTTCTCTCTTGGATCATCCAGGTCATCAATTGTAATGGTATCATGCCTAGGACAGACACCTACAAAACATTCCTTGCTGCAGCCTTCCACTTTGACAATGAACAAGTTACAACTACTTTCCGAGAAGCATTTTTTTATAAGCGCGCGTGCACTGTTCCTGTGATATTTTAATGTAGACAGTATTATGAAAAAAGTTACATGAAACAGTATCAAAGGCCTTAATAAGTTAGAGACATGTGATATTTAGCATTTCTCCTCTAACCCCAAAGCCTGTCAACCTGTGTGGCATGGAAATTTGTTCCTGACAGGTGCGTAATGGCTGTTACTTACCGCTTTGTTATCTTCTAGGTGCTTATTATTACCAGTTTTTTCCTGGGAATTAAAATTAATGGGACGCATCTGTAATCCTTTGATGCCAGCTTTTCCATCCTCTTAGATACCATGAATCCCTTTTTCAATTTTCAAGTATTTTACCCACCTTCCACTAATAGTTCTTGAACCACTAATAGCTCTGAAAAGTCTTGTCAGTTTTTAAAGTACTCTAGAATGAATTTTATCGGTTACAGCTGATTTTAAAATTTCCAACCTAAGTACTTGCTAACCTTTTGCTTCTCTGTAAAAAACTGAGGTCTTGCCCCTTTGTCATTGATATTGATTGTGCTATCCACTGCTTGCAGTTGACATTTTGGTTAAGATTGATGTAAGAAGACATTAAATACATTTGCCTTCTGAGCATCATCTATCAATTGCATTCTTGGTTGAATACAATACCAGCCTCTTTACTCATTGTCTTCCTACTCTTCATATACTTATAGATTATTTCATTTTTAGTTTATGTCCCTTACTAGTTGCTCCTTATTTTTCCTTTCTGATTTTGCCCCTCTATGCCTATGTGTTCCTTTTGTTCTTATTACCATGCTTTGTATGCTCCCTCCTTATGTGTGAGACTGGTGGAAATTCACAATTTAACCAGACTGGTTTAGTAATAAAAAAAAATAAATAAAAGTAATAGCACTTTCCTGATTCAGTCATTTTATTTTGTGTAGGATATGTATACAAGGATATAAACTTATATAAGTCTTTAAGTTTTCCCAGGATGTTAATAGCATGAATTACTGTTGGTTTAAAATGTTCTCAAAACAATCAATTAAAAATGAGACAATACCGTAGATTTTCTCCGGTTTGGAAATATTAATGTTAAGAATCTCCTTTAAAGTCTTGTTTTACCAGTTGTGGTATTATCAAACCATTAAGTTAACCGTTTTAAGTTCCTTGACATAATAATAATATCTGAAGCTTGGTACCTACCTAAAACATAAAAAAACTGAGATGCCAGTTAACCAGACTTTTTGATTTAGTGGGACACCACCAAATAAAATAGTCCCTGTCAATCTCCTGTTCTGTTGTGTGAAGGTTTTTATCTTCTATTCCTTACTGGGGCTAAGTATGTCACCTCCATTCATTCTGGAAGTGAAAATCATAGATCTTGCTGTGAACTCACAACCACATCTCCCATGATGTAGTAGATAAAATATCTCTAAGATGGCCCAAAAGGAGCATTTTCTAATATGTGACTGAAATAATATTAAGTTATTAGTGAATAGATTATAATTTGTGAATTGTTAATCTAAGATATAAATAAATAGGTTTGAAAAATTTTTATTTTAGAGTATTTTGGTACTGATTTTGTTCATCACATGTATTCAAACTAATATGTGCAAACAGAGGCTCTTGTGTTTTGCAAAAACCCTGTGGTGTTATGTACTACACTTATATCTGGGGAAAAAAGAAAAGTTTGTATGGTGTCTTGCAGTACTCTAAGTCAGTGTGAATACTTCTTTAATAACTTATTGTGGGGATAAAGGATACTAAGTTTAATCATACAGCTAATGACACAATGTCACCACCCCCTTAACAGCTAAATGATAAAAGTGAGAACACATCAGCATGAATTGTTAAGGTCTGTACATTATTCATTTAAACATCTGCTGTTGGTTCCTCTTTACATATGGGAATAAATTATACCACATCAGCACATTCTTCATGCTTTGTGTTTAAGCATTTAAAAGTTGTTGTTTTTTTTTTTTTCTATTATTAATACAATTTTTTCTGCTTGGTTGGCAGACCCTGAAGTTATCAGTGCCTATGACTACAGCCAATGGTGTGACATTTGGAGCATAGGTGTCATTATGTACATGCTGTAAGTAGCTTGTAAAAGTAATATAAAATGTACAGACCCATTTATAATACAAGTACTTTGCATTGAAATAAAAAATAAACCCGTGTGCTAAACCTTCACAGAAGACTGAACTCTTATAATTGCTTGTATGTAAACATTACAAATTTCTATGAAGAATAAAGTAAAAGATACAATTCAGTGTTAAAAATGGAGTATTTGACTTATGAAACACATTATAGTCCTGAAATAACAGAATATTACAGAATATTGCAGTGAAACCCCGTAAAACTAAACTGAAAGTTCAGGCCTCTCTTTTTTTCATATGTTGGCTGGATCTACATAGGAGAACAAAGTTCCTGATTTTCAGATTATTGGTCAAATCCTCAAACGGATTGCACAAACTGTAATCAGGATAAGGGCTTTTCTTCTGCACCTCTGACTGTGACAGCTCTGTAACTGTGATGTCTGAGTGCTGCCAGGTCTCCCTGTAGAGGTTTTCTGTGTCCTTTGAAAGTTTACTAGTCTACTGTTATTAGAGGAAGGAAAAAAATGTCTGCATTTGTTAGAGTACATGCATATTTTTTGCGTTGAAGTTTTTAATAATTTATAACATTTGTCTTAGTTGCAAAATAGTAATTCCTCTCTGAAAATCTTATCCTGCCTATACTAGCTAAATAATATAAAAAGGTACCACAGTAATTAAAAATAAATTATAGCAACGTACATAAATTACGGTTCATATGAGGCAACTAAAATGTCACATTGTATACACAGACTTTTTTTCTTTCATAATGTATTTGCATGTTTTTTTCCCCACTTTCAGTCTTTTTCTTCTCTCAGTTGCCCTCAGATGATGCTTTAATGCCAGCGTTCTAGAGCATTGCCACTTGCCATTTCATTTGTTATTATTTCTGTCCTCTGTTTTAGTGTTGTTGCACACAGCTGAATTCTTTTATAACTTAAGACTTCGTACACGAGCATGACACAGGCACACAGTTTCATGACCTCCTCTTTTCTGGATTTTCTTAGTTTTTTTCTTTCTACTTTTTTTGGCTCCTCAGTTTCTTTTCTATACAATTAGCTCACTTTTCTTCTTGTGTCAGTATGATGAAGTGTTCATAGCTTTATTGCCTTTTTTTTAATTTCTAAAATCCATGTGTAATTTTTATGCTGATACAGAATGAGTTTTATTGTTGTACTTCATGATATTAATGTTTGTATCACAGTAGTAGGATTTGTAGAACATAATACAATAGAATATATTATAAAATGGTTGGTAGAAATGGGATGGTTTGGCTGGCTAATAAGAATCCAGAGCAGGGCCTGCAATCAGCACAATTCACAACTCAGAACTTGTAAAATTCAGAGCAGTGAATTGTGTTGATTGCAGCCAGAGTTTAGAATGTCTGACCTTCTTCCTTAATTAGCAGTATAAATATTTTTTAAAATTAGCATTTTGTAATCACAACAGTGTCAGAGCAAAGTACCATTAATTCACCCCTTGTTGTATTGACTACACAAGAATGAAAATACTGTGTATGAATTAATACAATTCACACTCCTTTTTATTGCTTAATTTGAAAATAGTAATACGAAAGCCGTAAGATCATCTTCTGATTTTAATTCTGGTTTTGCAAATTGCTTTTCTTCCCACCCTGAAAAATAGCTTGTGCTCCTGGTGCTCCTCTAATGGGCTTAAGGATACTGTTACAGCCATTACTGCTACCGTCCCAACTTTGACCCTTCTAGGCTACAGCTAATGCCTCCCTGGTAATTTGCTAGCTGCCAGAGCTCTTTTTGCAGTGCAGATGGCATGCTCCATCTCAGTACCAAGGGTATTATTGCCACGACAGGCTCAGTCTCTACCTATATGGGGAGCATAAGCCCTGAGGTGACTCATGAACTCTGTTTTCATGAATGTTAATGCACAGGGTTGCCTCTGCATAATGGGGCAATGCCGGTGTGATGGATTTTTATATGTAATTTAGACCGCGGTGTACTTTATACTTTCCATTTCATTTCTATTTTAACATATACTAATAGAAGCATACACAATAGTAACCAACAAAAATAAAATCCATTAAAATACAAAAGTATGTCAGCATATTGAAAGAGTAGTGCTGTCTGTCACACTCCGAGAGTATGGCCCATATGCTGCTCTCTTATAGGAAAGGGTCAGGGGCTTCTTTTTCCTGTGCAATCTACACTATTGGATTTCTTGCTTATTCTTCCAAGTGTGCTCAGAGACTCTGGTCCCTCCAATAGTTCTTGAAAACCTTTGTGCAACTAAAGAAGTCTAGGATGCCTAATAAATTACTTCCTGCACTGCAGCAGTAAGAAACCTATTAAGAAAATGTGGTACTTTTTGCTCATTTCTAAAGGAACAGAAAATTTCTTTACAGATTTTCAAGGTTTCATGTGATACATTTCACCTACTTAACTTGATTTCTTTAGCTGAAGTTATCTGTTGTCTGTCACTGTCTTAGCCCGGAGAGAATTTAGTCCTATCTGTGCATAACAGAGTAACGGGCGTTGTCATCAGCCAATACTTACAGTATCGTGTCCTGAAATGAATGCATTCTTCCCATTTTCTGTTCTTCAAATTGAGCTCCATGTGGATTTAAGTCCTGAGGGAGATTGGGAAGGAGAATTGGAGGATAAAAGAAAACAGTAATTTTTATTGAAGACATTTTGAGATTAAAAGTTTTGGGGAAAATGCACTAAAATATTAATTTTGTGTTTTACCTTAAAATTAAAAATTAAAGCCATGTGAATGAAACTCCAGAGTATTTTACTTTGATATAAAGTGACAGACATCCTTCACTAGGATGTGACAGTTATATTTTCAGTAGCTACTTCTGTGTTTTGGGAGCAGAACTAAAAACACAGTTTGATGCAAATAATTTATTTGAAGGAGTTAGCTTCTTTTTTGTTTTAAAAGGCCACAAATAGGTGTATTAATTTCTTGAAAGTATTTGCTATGCAATTTTTGCATGTCAGTTGTGCATGAAGAGTATGATGTAAAATCTATTAGAAATTTAATCTGTCTTTATTAGTTTTGATTGAAAACACAGATCACATGATACAGTTTTTCATTCATTATGTGATTAGTAGAACACAGATCAATATTTGCTTTCAAAGTATATTCTCTAATAAACATTTACAGTTGATGTTTCTGGTTAATACTTCCTTTGGTAGATAGTAATAGTCACAGAAACCAAATACAAAGCAAGTTTAAACACTGGCTTTCATAGTAACACAATTTTTTTTAGGAATGCATTTGTTTTAGTTTCATATATATTGCCTTTTTTTTTATTGTTACCACATCATTAGGAATACAACTGGCATAAAGGAAACAGGTGATACAGAAAGAGTAAATTGAATTTACAGACATTCAGACACCACACTTACTGAAATATTTTACTCAAACTAACAAGAAATAGATACAGGACAAGAATTCAGTCCAGGTGTATTTTTATGAATATCTGTACTCTTAATATATACACTTATGTGTATGTCTTAAAATTTTTTTGAAATTTCTGATATCTTCGCTTTTTTATTATCCTATATCTAGTCATACCTTAGTTTAGATGAGGCCAAATAAGGCAATGTTCACACTATGTAGCTAAAGGAGATACAGCTTGATACCAGAACAAAAAGTGAAAAATTAAAAATTATGTTTTACGTTGTCATAGTATTTTCTGCTTTATGTTTTTGTTCTGAAAAATACATATTTTGTAGCAGTAAAAAGATATTATACACGCCTATATTTTTCTGTGAATCACACGCTTTAATTTACTGTCATTCAATGAAGAATAGCACCTTAGGTTGAGAATTGAACACATTTTATAGATTGTAAGAATTTGGAACCAAGTTTATCAGATTTTGAACAATACACTTGTCTTTAGGGACACACGCAACCACTATGTATGACTAAACTGAATTCTTCTATAAAATAAGGCTACAGAATAAAATGTATCTAATAATTCTTATACTGAGTCAATGAACTGTGTTTGATCCAAAACTTGTTTTTTAGAAAGACAGGTGATTGGGACTTCAGTGCCTAAATTGAGAGCAGTCTGTTCTGTCTTGTTGCTGTTTCAGTTCTTGTGACTGCTGTTAACTCAATGGAGTTTTAGTTCCCTAGTCTAAAAACAGTGTGACATGAATTAATGATGATTCTTATTACTGAAATGTAGTGGTTGCTAGGACAGAATTGTTGAATTGTTTAATGGAAAATATTACTTTGACATGAAATCAAAAGAAATGGTAAGTATAAAGTGTTTGTAGTAAACAAAATTTCTGTGGTGGAAATACTGCACATGGTGGCAAAAGGTTAGCTTTCAGTTAGCAACGTGATTTGGATGAGTGAATTACAGAATAGCAAAATACTATATTTTCAGTTTAATTTTTTTCTAGCTCCTACTTCAGTTGTTGTATCTTTTAAACCTTTGACTGATACTTTAAAAGTCCATATAATATCAATTATCTTTATATGGATAACTAGTGAGCAAGGTAGGTCACTAGGTATCAAAATCATCTTTTAACCTCATAACCTTTTCCCTTGTCCCTGAGACACATTTTTCAGAATTTGAGTCACTTTTGTAGAGTTCTTCTGAAGCTTTCCCAGTCCTGCAAACTATTTGATTTCACAGTGATCCCATAATACATAGTTTTTGCCTCACCAGTGCAAAATAGTAGGTATCTGTTCACTGACCCTAATTTTCTTACACTTTTTATAGCAAGCTTAGAAGAAAAGCTTTTTGAACTAATAAGAAAGGGAGACCTGTGCTTTAAAAATATGGTCTGGGAAACAGTTAGTGAGGCTGGTAAGTATACAATGCTCTCACAAAAATGCTGACCATATTGCAGTGAATTCCACAAATGTAGTAGTTTTGATCTTTTTTTTTTTTTTTTTCTTTTAAGTAGTATGCATTTTCTGAAAAGGAAAATGATGTTAAAAAGTAAATTGACATAAGTGATATAATGAACTAATTTCATAGCGTTGCAAGTAAACTATTCTCTACTGAAATAAAGCACTCAGTTGAAAATGTGTTAGCAGAAATGACATGTATCAAGTTGTGTGGTTTTTTCCTAGCCAATCAAGTAGTGAAACTACACCTGAAAGCGGATCCTGCTCACCAAATCACAGCTAATGAATTACTTGGTAACCAGTGGATAACAGTTAGTTTTGAGGAGGTATCATTTCTTCACCTTGTGTTCTACCTCTTACTTATCTGGTACATAAAGATGCTGTATTGACTCAGTGGAACCCAGTAGGGTGGAAAATTAAAAAAAAAAAAACCAACACAATAAGCAACAGAACACTTGTAGGGGCCTTATCCAAAGCTCCCAAATCTATTAACATGTTTTGCTTGTATCCCATGGGCTTCTGATAAGCCTGTTAACTAGGAGCAGCTTTACATTGTGTTCCTTACCCAAACCAACTTTACCTGACTTCCCATATCTTTTGACATAATATGAAAGTATGGGTTCAGGTCAGGTTTAATTAATTCTCACATCATTCCTCTTACTATAATAAAAGTATTTTTTTTTTAGTTTAAAAACAGAAGATTGAGCTACTTCTCCCCCAAGCAAATGTGTAACTCCACAATGGCCTGAAAAATGAGACAATTTTCATCCAGTTCTGCTCTGTCATACTGTGAGTAGCATACTGTCCTTGCTTCATAAAACTGAAGATATGGAAAACTACCCTCAGTGTGATTTTATGACTTTTCACCATGAATATTCATGAAGTCTGAAACTAAATTCCATATGATAACATAATTGTATATAACAAGACCTTTCTATAGTTCATAGTAAACCATTCCTTCTCTCCATACTATAGAACATTTCCAGCCCAGTAGATTTTAATTTATAATGCTTTTCTTAATTTAAAAAGTAGGTAGCAGACTGGTTATCTTAACTATAAAATATCTCCAAATGCAACCCCATATTAGTTGTCTCTCATTTGCACTTTCACAGTAAACGTGCAACACCTTTAAGCATTAGTTTCAATGCAGAACTACATTTTAGATTTTTTCATCAAGTTTGAATGTTTCTAAATGTTGAGAGTTGGCCACCACAGACTGACGACAGAATTCCCTCATGCTGGGGAGCTCGCCCTGGTCTGCTCTTATGGACAGCTTCTGCAGACATTATTTGATCAGGAATCAATACTACCAGAAATGAGCTCTGGAAATACACTGAATGCATTTGTTCCTCCAGCTGTTCTACTCCTAGCAGTTTTAAGCTGCTTCCTTAAGGGAAAGCCTTCTGGATGAGACAGTGCTTCAGACAGTGATCTTGCCTTCCTGTATGTAACCAGACAATGTTTTCTATTACAGTAGAGTTGCAAAGAGGCATTTTGGCCTCTTATATGTCTCTACGTTAGCGTGAGCCAACTTTCAGTGCCATTTTAAGGCTTGGGCTTTTGTGTCTTCAGTTCTAAAGGAGACTTCGGCAGCCATCTGCCTGTAAGCAGTAGCTCCAATGTTAGATGCTTTGAATCTGTTGTGTAGGAACACAGTGTGCAGCTGCTCTACTCACAGACGGTACTTGGTTGAACTTGTGCCATGGGCTGAGTACTGTGCATGTGCGGTGCCCAGTGACCTGGTGCGGCTCTGCTTAATTTCTTGAAAAATGGTTTCAAGTAATATGTCTGTTTTCTTGAATACTGATGGACCTTGTTTAGCATGTTTACTACTAAATACAACCCCATCTCTGTTTAGTACTGACACTTCAAATAAACTTATTTATTTATGTAATAACATTTTGGTTTCGTTGACATAAATTATTTATTTTGTATAAGGAGCTAAGAACACGTGTATGGTCATACAAGGTAATGTCAAAGGTCTTTCTCACATCATCTTCAGTGGCCAAGGATAGATGCTTAGAGGATAGAATAGGAAAAGCATTCAGTACTGGAATATTATACAAGTCTTCAGTCACTTGTTGCTCAGGGTTTGCTGAACCAAAAGAGATTAGTGGTAATAAATCTCAATCGTCTTTTTTCTGCTGATTTGTTCAAATGTTTTTAAATATAAAAATTTACGTGTGGCCAAGAATTTCCCAGCTTCAGTAAGCGACTGTGAAGGAGAGTCTCCCTGGTTGCTCTGTACCCTCTACCTTCCATCTGCATGTTTCATTTTAAGCCCCTGGTTGTCTTATTTGCATTCTCTTATGCTGCTTATGGTTTTCATACGTATTACATATTGCTGTGTTCAAAGTGGTACTTAAATGTTTTTCCATTTCTAGTAAAAACCTTAGGCTTTTAGAGGAGTATAAAGGGAAGAAACAGGGACTTAAAGTGATAAGTGACACTATGCAGAATTCTTTAACAAATGCTCATGAAGACGTGAGCCTGGTGGCCTGGTGTCAGAACTACTGAGCACCTGTGGCTCCATCTTGCTTCGGTGGGAGTTGCAGATACTCAGTACCACTGAAAATCAGGACATCAATTTCTACTTCATGCTTGTGCCTTCACAGCCTTTGCGATTTTACAGTAGCCAGATGGGGAACATGAAAGTGCATTATCATGTAGAGAATTCTGCGTGTAAAAAAATTAACCCCTTGGTGCCATGTGACACATGGACTTCTGCATAGGAGTAAATGCATTTGGCACCACAGTCTCCCACCAGGAAATCCCTACCATCTGTACCAAAAATTTATGAAGTCACAAGTCATTCTGTATGAATAAAACTGGCATTTCAAGCATAGGTGCAGCAACTTCATATTCCAGAACAATACCTTAACAAAAAGTTTAATATAAAAGTTACCATGTACTTAATAGCTAAATAAATGACCTCAAGCTCAATTCAAGTTAGTGAATACCTCTGGAGGTTTATGTGTTGTCAGTTTGAGACCATATATAGTTTTGGCCGGGGGCTATGCAAAGGGTTGATGATTAATTATTTACCAGAAATACTAATTAATGCGGCTCTGTTACTAGTTTTGATTATTCTGATCTTTATATCAGTTAAAACTTTTCCAGACGCATGTAACTTTTTACATCTGCTACAAAGTAGGAGCAAAAAAGATGACAGGATAGCAGAATATTTTTAAGTTTCTAAGAATCACAAAGATTATATTAGCACTATGTGTTGTTTCTGCATAATCTGTAGGAGTATATTACTTATATACTGAGTATAATATTCATGAAATATAGGGTAAACCTTATTTTGTGATAAATATTTTTATGGATACACATCTGGTTTGATACTATAATTTCCAATTACTTTAAGCTAGATTTTAAAAATGTGCTCTTTTCCATTTTTTTCTACCAAAGATTATATTTTGTATGGACTGTGATATATTTTAACTATAAGAATACTCTGCCTCATTTTCTTCACTTCCCACTAGAAGAATTTGATATTCTTTTAGGTCTCCTTTAATGGAAGGTGGTTGTTTCCTTTCAGGTAGTGAGGTTGTTTTCTTCTTCTTTCCTCTCCTCTACTTATTTTTATTTTTCTCAGAAGAGCTCTTGAGCACATTGAAGGTGAGTTCTGGTTTAGAATTCTGTGTTATTGCTGTGATTTTTGGTGAAATTTACAGGCACATGATTATGTTTGACTGAAGAGTTAGAAGCAAGACCCTAAATATAACATTTATGTGTACACAATGTGAGGTTTCTTGTTTCTTTTGGGGGCAGATTGACTTTTATAAGCAAATGAAACGCCTAAAGCTGAAATCCTTGTGTGCCTGACTTACAACCTCAGTTCAGCAAAAAACATATACCTGCATTCCTGTTCTACAATTTAAGCATGTTTCCAAAGTTATGTGAGAACTTGAAAAATTTGATCCGGTGAAGGACTGAGATGCCTAAGGTTGCCTAATTATTTTGGGAAGAAATCTGTTTAGAGCTATCATTTTAACAAAGTGGACTCTCACTTTCCCATCTTAAATTTTCTTAGCTATCTGGAGTTGGATCTTTTTGTGCATCTAGAACTCCCTCCCTTGGCAGTGCTGGGCAGTTTGGAGCAGAGTTACAGCCAAACCAGACAGTTTCCTGGCAGAATGCAGTAAAAATCACAGTTTTCTTTTAGTATCTGGCAGAGATATAACCTATTTGTGTGGCAGCCTAGTGTTAGGCTACTTGCTGAAGATGTAGGAGGCCCAGGCTTGATATACAGTATGAATTTGCCTAGAGACAAAAGCTTGTGCTGGGTGAAAGCACGGCATTGCTTTTTCTTCCCTTGACTGAAGTGATGACATTGAGGTTGGATGGCTTGCGAGAGGATCACTTTCCATGATTCTGTAGAGCAGGCATCTGACAATAATGATAAGGGCTAAAATATGTACTGCATTTAGTACACATACACCTTCTCTCTGCACAAAATATGGAACTTGAAACCACTTCAACATTTTTCTACCAGCAAAATAATGCATTCTGCTGTCATATATCGATAAAACAAAGAGCAGTTGCACTCCATGATATTTTTCTAATATAGAAGTTCCCTTTTGTTTATATTGTCTGTAATTACTTGTGGGTTTATCACTGTCCTTGTAAGTTTATTCCATCTTAGTTATGTTTAAATTTTCCACTTCTGTGGATCAGTCTCCTTTCTTAACTGATGGTTGTATTCAAGATTTCTCTGAACTAAATCAAAAGCATTGTCTCTAGCTTTATTCTGTATAGAAAAATCAAGAAACCAGCCAAGACAGTTGCTCCTTTTTGCCTTGTCTGTAGTTACATTGGTTTTTGTTTTTAAACTCTAAGATCTTTCTGTATGCATCAAGGCTTTTCTGTCTCTGTCAACTTTCCCCATAGTATCAGAAGTGTTTTTATTATTTCCAGACATCTTGTTCTTCCATTTGCTATGTATCATACCTAATTTGAAGGTTCTTCTGTTCACCTCTACAACATTTTAATTGTTTCAGTGGAATGCTTATTGGATTCTGAATGTCTGATAATGAATCAATGACTTAACCGTTCTGTTTCCTGCTCTCAGTTTACTGGTGTTACCTAAAATTTTTTTTTTCCCCCCAATACAGTAACTGACTTTTTGTCCCCTAAAATCTAAATCTAAAATACTCTAGACAAAGGCTCTGAACAGCTGTTGAAAATGATCACTTCAGCCTGTCCTTCTCCTTTGTGTTTTTAAGTTGTTGTATGTGCCACTGAGATCAACAGAATAAAGGTGCTCATCAGGCTTGAAACTTTGTATGTTAGATGTGTTCATGGAGAAAATGCTTTATTTTATTTTCCATAAGTAGCTGGATATCTCTGCATTTTTGTCTTGAACCCTACAAAAGTTGCTTTTTAAAAATTGAGCAGAAAAAAAGTTGAAATGGAAACAAAAGAAATGGAAACAACACAGTCTGTCAATCAGTAGACCTCTACTTCTTTTACCCACAGTTGACACCAGGTGCTAGTGAATTAAACCCAACAGGTGTTCAAATGAGCCAACACAGATAATGAACATAAATGGTCCTATTTTCTTAAAAACTGTCAGGAAATAAAATCCCTCTTCTCTTTTATGTAGTATACAATTATCTGGCACTCTGTAAGGCCTAGATCTTTTAAAAAAGCCTAAACTCAGCCTCTGATTTTGTGGGTGCAATTCACTGCATGCTACATATTTAACTACATAATTGCTCATGCAAGAAAGGTAGTTTAAATGTGTGTCATCAGTTATGCCCACAATTGTCATAATTGCAGATGTAAATCTGCATCTGCAACAGATGAGATTGTTTTGCAAAATCAAAACTTACCTTTCTAATGGATATGAGTCTTTTTATGCCTTGACCATTTGGTACGTAAGTGTACACAGCTATCTATTTCAAACAAAGGAAATACTTTCTAAATACCAGTTCCCATGTAAAAGAAAACAAATAGGAGTTTGAAATATGAATTACTAGTCTGATAAAGTGGGGGAAAGAGCTCTAAAAAAGTGTCTTGTCTGTGACCTCCTTCCGCTGTTGGATTCACTGTGTGACCTCAGAAAAAGCCATTATAAATTCGTTTTCCGTGTTGCAGTGTAGCATTCTGTACAGTGCAGATAAAAAAACTACCTAGTAATTATATATTATTAATTCATATTAGAAAAAATTATCTCTGCTATTATGAAGGGCTCTAAGAGCATCAGAAGATTGATAGTATTAATGCAAAATATTATGCCTTAAAAGAAACAGGATAACTCTAGTTTTCAGAGTTGTGTATAAATTTTGCATATAGTATGCACTTGCCTTTCTCTCCAAACTTTCAGATACATAATTGTCAGCTTTACTGAACGGCCAAAGGAGTCAAACCAAAATTATTTCAAATCATTTAGTGTGAGCTGAGAGGACAGAAGTTTAAGGACAGCAGTTTAAGAAAAAAAATTCCTTCTGGACCCATAGATTGTTGCACTACCCATTCTGGATTAGGCTAATTAAAATGGGAGTTTTTTCTAGGCACATTCATTTGCTCAGTAATGTAAAGAAATACTGATGGATACAGAAACAGGGAGAAGCAGGGGCAGTGGAAAATCTCAGAGCCGTTCTCTAACTTTTTGGCTTCTCTGTTGTTACTTTTGTAGAAAGAGCTAAAAATTCTTTGCAGATTTTTGAGATCCGTAGTTGAAGGAGTTCTGGGGAAAAGATCATCTGCTTCCCTCCTGACTATAGTAAGGAGAATAGTAGTAGTAGTGCTTGCAGGGTTGTGCTTACAAAGAGATAACAGTATTTGGAAAACATTTTTTTTGTATCTGACTGTGGATTAAAGTGCGGGGCTTAAAGCAAATAGGGCTGTTACACTGGTGTTACGTTTTTAATAATAGTTCCTAGATTTGTTGAAGTCAAACTTCAATAAAATTTACTGTCATGTCTAGGGTGAAACACACGTTGTCCAGAGACCACATCTTGGAGTTAATGAAGGAATAGAATAATAATCGAGACATTAGTGAGGAATACAGTATACACGAAGAATCAAGTAACCCTGCTAATACATGTCAACAGGATGAAACCAGTGAAGCATAAGAAAGCTCTACCAGTAACAATGGTAGCATAGAAGTTGGTGCAGAAATTGAAATAGAGAACGGGGGCCACAAATCCTCCACACCAGCAAAACAGTAAACTAAATAATAAGTAGAATTGAGAGTGAATTAGGAAATGTTGAGTGTGACCTAGTGCAAAGAAAAATTGCTGATATCTGTTGAAACATTTTAATGTAGTATAGGAATAGAAATAAATACTAGGACATAAGGTGAACTCTCCACCGCACAGCTGTCATGTAAGTACTGTGCACTGTAAGAAACCATTTTGACTTAGATACCAGGTCCATAACAGGTAATGTCTCCTGTTTATTCTCTTCAGGTGTAGGGGGTACATGTATATAGGGCATGGGAGGAGGAATGTGGCAGAAAAATGTAGAATCTTAAGATAGCAATATTTAGGGGCATTGAAGAGGAATCTTTCACAAGACAGCCAATTTTCTGTACATATGCTCTCTAAATGTAAGTAGCCATCTTGTGATGCTATCTTGGGGTGGGGGGGAAGAAAAAAAAAGGAAAATAATTGTTCATAAACAACAAATGTATAAGTCCCCAATTAATACTGAAGTCCAAAGTTTAACATTTAAGATAGTAATTTGATTTCTTCAGATAATTGCCCAAGATACTGAATTTTCTTTCATAGTGGCTCTCTTGAAACTTCAGCTGAAGCAAGGAAAAGTCATAATGCAAATACTGATTCTGCATTAGCTGTGACCTCTAAGACTCTCAGATTTATCAGTCACAAGGTAGCTTGCTGTGCTGCAGTCTGAAAGCATCATTGTTACATTGGATGGTTTCTGCTTTCAAAGAGGCTACTTAGCAAAGAATGAGCTCTTAATACAGAGTAATAATGCATATTTATTACAGCTGAATATTCTTGTATGAATTAAAAGTGAGCAGTCTATATGCAAAAAAGGATTTAAATACACTTTATATGCCAAAATCAAGTTCTAGAAATTCTGCTTCATGCTGCCCTAACTGAAGATATGGAAACTGCCATCCTTACTTCCAGGCTCCATGGACAGGAATGACTTTGTCTGCTGAGCATCCCCAGAAATGTTTGGCCTTGGTCTTTGGCCTAGGCCAAGAGCTAGGTCAGGGAGTGTTTCTGGAGTGTCACATGATAGGATTTATAAAAAACATTGAAAACTACACTTTCTCAGAAATGGGCCCTGCGGAAGTAGAGGTGGTGATGGTAGTGCTACTGCTCTTTTTTTATGCTAGCCTAGGCATGGAGTATGAGAAGCAGGAGACTTCAGCTTCCTCTTTTTTCTGAGCACGCTGGTTGCAGGCAATTCCTTTCTCAGGGAGGACTTTTCTTTAATTTCTTATCATTTCATATCTCCTTTCATGTCATTCATCACTATCAGTCAGAGAACCCTAGCGCTTCTTCCACAGATAGAGGACAAATGCTACATTTTGGATTCCACTGCATGGACCGTGTATGCACAAAGTACTTGTGGCAATGCCTGTGTTGGAATTTGCTTATATTTCCCTTCTCTTCCTCCTTCTTTCCCCCACAAGATAAAAGACAGGACTTGGCACAAATATTTTAAAGTGATAGGGGAAAAAAAAATCCCTAACCTTTCCATACCCAGCATGCAGCACTGCTGTATGGAGATGATTGCTCCTGCTGCTAAGTTGGTAGTTGATCACCATGCCTAGCAGACTTACACAGGATGCCTCTCCAAGGGACCTGTTTCCTTCCAAATCAACTAAATAGGATTATTTATAATATATAGGCTATGTGAGATCATCTAGCTCGGTGCTCTCTCTGACAGTGACAGGAAATGCTATTTAGGGAGAATATAGAAACCTGGATATTTCCTCCCATGTAGTATCAAGCCTGGATATTTCCTCCCATGTTGTACCCTGGCATCCAGAATTGTCCTTAGGCTTATTAGAAGACACATCCTAACATAATCCTTTTCGTATTCATTATGGACCTGTTGTCAATTAATATGTCTGATTCCTTTTTGAATATGCTGATACCATCTGCCTCTGCAGCTGCCCATGGTTGCAAGATCCAGAAATGCTCCATTTACTGAGTAAAGAAATATTTTTTTTTTCTGTTTTAAACTGATCTCCTACTTGGTTCATCAGATGGTCCTTATTTCTAGAAGTATGGGATGTGGCTTACTTTCATTATTAAGTAAAATCTCAGTCATACCCCTTGTCAGTCACCTTTTCACCAAACTGAAGAGTCCCAGACTTTTTAATCTCTTCTCATATATGGGTGCTCTATTACTATGGTTATTTTAATTGCCATTCTCTTTACCTGTTCTAACTCCACTATGTCCTTCTTGAGACGTGGAGACCAGAAGTTTGTACAGTGCAAAGATGCAGAGGCACCAAGGTTTTATATATTAGGAACATGGTATGTATTGTTGTCTTCTCAATACAACCTCAGCAAGGCCAAATGTATTTGTCTTTCTAGGTACCACTGTTTGTTCAGCCACTGATGCCAAGACAGCCCTCAGGGATGGCTCCGAGATTGCTTTCCTGAGTTGTGACTGTAACTGCCACTTTGAGTTGAGCATCATGTAGACCTGCTTTAAATTATTTTTCCATAAGTGTATAATTTTTCTTCCTCCCCCTCTTTTTTTCCCTTTTTTTTTTTTTTTTTTCTTTTCTGAAGTCTGTTTCTCTGTGTTCTGCAAGGGAAAAGAAATATGGCTTTGCCCAAGGGTAAAAGTGTGCATACAAGATTTCCAGGAGTTTAGTTGTATAAGAATTTTACTGATGATAAACATACAGATGTTGTCACTTACCTGGACTGCTCTTTTCCCCCAGATAGAGCCATGTCCATTACTTATGAGCCATTATTAGAGCCATATGTCCATTATTAGAGCCAATTACTTAATCGATGCTAGTTCTCTCAGCCTATTTAATCCTACAAAGTGTATCAGCTGATTGCTTCAGTACCTTCAGTCTTGTTTCACTGATTGGCAAGAAAAAAACTAGCACACCTTTTTTACCAAATGCAACACTTGGAAAGAAGAATACAACCCATAAGGCTTAGTGTTGCAAGTACCTTATCAAGTGCCCTTGCTAACATTTTATTGAAAGTTTGTTTAAATTGAGAGATAAAGTAATATTTAAGTAATAACTGGTTGTTTCATATCTCCCTGGTAAAATACTATTTTGCATTCAGGTAGGAAACACAATGCAGAGGAACCAGTATTTCCTTTTGAGATGACCAGGGTCTTAGATATTTGGATTTCTACCTGTACATTTAGGAGTATTATTTTAAGCTTCAAAAATATCAGACTGCTTCATCTGTTAGTACTGAATACTATTTGTGTTAGCATGAGCATTTAGAGAAGATATTTCTGAAAGTCAAGAAATTGTTGTCATTGTACTGACGTAAAAGGCTTAGCTTTTCAGTAGGTATAAATTGTTATTATGTTTATTATCAAAATCACTGAATCTTATCAATTAAAGATCTGCACCAAGGAATATTCAGCTGTTTTGCTAGCTTTGTCTTGTTTTCTGAAGAGATAAATCTTATAGTAAAAGTTGGATTTCATCCAATGAAGACCATTGATCCTGTCTTGGCTGAATTTTAACCATGAAACAGATCAAAGAAAGAGATACAGAAGAGCATCATTTTTATGAGAGATGAAGATACAGTTCTTCATCTCTCATTTTTATAACATGAAGATACCATTTTAAATTGTATTTGAATATTTTGATGAGTTAATATCTGTGATTTAGATTCAGAAGCCTAGTTAGTAAAGATTAAAATCAAGAAAATAGTTGTATATAGTTGTTAAATCAAGAAAGTTCTGTCTCAGATTGGAATTAAAATTGAAATGTAAGAAGCTTGTCTCTGTGTATGGTAGGAGAGATTAAAAATTATCTGTTATAATGCAGCTCTTATTTCTATGTGATCTTATTTTTACATATTTTATAAGATATACAACAGTAAAGTTACACTAGAATAGTATTTTGTAATTGTTCTCTGTTGCACTACTTTGTTCATATCTGTTTTCTTCCCACCTTTTCAGTGTGTTTATAAAGTTGTAGTCTTTATTTTTAATTTTTTTAAATTCTAGTCCCCTGCAGGTAGGTCAGTATCTCCAGTCTCAAATTCAAAGAGGAATCAGGATTGCCGAGAAAAGAAGGGAGAATTGGACAAGTCCTTGGTGCCTTCCACCCAGGAACTGGGAAATAAAAGCCTACTGAAGTCTGATGTTTCATTCAGAACCAGGAAGAAATCATAGGACATCCATCAACTCTGAACAACTTAAGAGTAAACAACTATTACTTGTACCAAAATGAGCAGACTATATAAAGATGGACAAATATATCCTGAAGTGTTTGCCTCTTTACTCTCCTGAACCCTTTAATCAGAAAGCTTTAGCTTTCCTTTAGCACTGAAGAAAATCTAACAGCAGTGTGAACTCCTAACCTGTAAGAGGACATCCACTGACAGTATTTTTGTCAGAATACAAATTACAGAATTGTCTAAAAATGTATGTAATTTATTTGTTCTATACTAATAGGCACCATGCCAGGTAGGCAGTCTGCTTTCACAAATCCATTCTGCTGTGTTTTACTTGCATTTACTTTCTTTACTTTTGTCACAAACATTTAGGGGGAAAAAATGAGGCCAGAATCTGTAATAGGGATTCCTGATAACTGCATGCTTTACACTCTGAGAATACTCTAGGAAATTGCTTATAAATTTGCTTGAGGCATTATAGCACAAGCGCTTCAGTCTATGGAATTTGTTACTGCTATTTTAGGTTGGCTGTCAATTGCTTATTTTTAAGCAGAACTTATTTAAAGCTTGACAAATAGGAAATGTATTTTAAGTACAATGGAATTGCTATGGTTCTCACTACTGAATTTCTGGTGCGTTGATTAAATTCTTTAAATAAAACAGGTGTTAGAGAAATGGCCTTTACAAGTTAATTAATCTTCATTTTCAAAAGGATGAGCTACCATTAAGCTTAGGTTTATTATACATATGTGTAAATTGCAATGTGATTTACTGTTTCAAAGACAAAGCCATCTCTAAGGACAGGTCTTTCCAGTAGGCTGCCATTGTGAGCAAAATTTCCTTAAATATATGTACATTCTGTGTTATGGCTTATTCAAGCAATTCTGCTGAGAATATCAGTCCGAGGAGACACTACGTTCTTAAATATCTTCTGATCTCCACAATAATCTTGAAATTCCTCTTACAGTCATTACAGCCTTGATTTTATTTAGGTGTGAAGTATTTCTATTATAAGGCCAAAATCTTTCTCTGTACATATGTGAAAACTTGGAGAGATCTTATTTACAGTAAACTAAGTAAAAGATTTTTTTGACATCATATAATAATAAAAGGGTAATATATCACTCATTCTCACTGAAGAACATAGCTGTATAATCCGGCACCTTTTGGGGAGTATTTATCTTCTAGTTTCTGTTTTTCAGATCAGATCAAAGTCATGTCTGTTGAGGAGCTGGGCACAAAAGGTGCATTCTACAAAACGCAGAGTGTAAGGAAGTCACAGATTTCTATACTTTTCTGTCAGAATTCAATAAGAATTTCACTTTAAGCAGGAAGTTGTCCCTTCTCTTTTTGTTGTGCACTCACACAGTAGCGAGCGAAGTCTACTTCACATATGAGCTCTAATAGTCACAGTGGTTTTATTTGATGTGGTTCAAATCTCTTACAAAGTCCAGACTGCTTTCTGCTTCTCATGACACCAAAATGTTAGGTCAGATTGTGGCCTGAATAACTATCTCCTTGGCTATTAACCGACAGTGCTCATTCTTTTCATTTAGTGAGACAGTCGTTTGAAGGGCGTGTCTGGACTCACTATTAAAACACTGGCTGCATCATTAGCCAACCTCGTGGCAGTCCTACCTGATCACCGTAGTTGCATAGTGGTAAACTTCTTTCCCTGACAGGGCACAGTATTGAGGGTGCTGGTATTCTGTTATCAGACACACTTTTTTGTAAGACAGATAAAATTTCCACAAGCCCAGCAGACGTGCTGACACTTTCTACCACTGCTGCTCTTTTGAACCAAGGAAGCTTGAAAATGTACTGCTTCACATCAAAGGGTTACGTCATTTTTACAGCACTAACAGAACACACTAAGCATAATTTACCTTTAGACAGTGAGCTCTTTACTTGTCGTGGGTGCATTCTCCTGTCCTGAGGTATTAAATCATTTTCCAGCTTCGTTAATCTTAAAATGTTTTGGTTAGAGCACACTTTTGGGGCTGGCTCCTCAACAGACTTGACTTTGAACTCACCTGTTCTGTCTTCATTCTCCTTTCCTCTGCACTCCTGGATTTATTTTGTATGTTGTTCTGTTTTGCCTAGGTACATTTCTGTTTCCACAACTCCTCACAGGTTTTGCCACAGACAAGATGTATGCCCTATGTTGCCCTGTGTAAGTCTCACGTATGTCCAGCGTTGTCCTGACATACTGGTGTGTTTTGATGATGTAAAGTGGAGGGCTGTGGGGCTCACAGGTCAGCAGCCTGTCAGATCCCTGGCTTGTAACCTGCCTCCTGCCCAAAACTGAGCTGTATCAGGTTACAGGGAGAGAAGGGGGTGAGGAATTAGGATACAGGCTGGATGTATCTCAAAGGCAATGTTGCCAGACTGCTTGTGGATGGGAGTGATTGGGAGGTGCCAAGCTGTTGAGCTTGTGTTGGAATTGCAGAAGAGTAGAACATCATCTTCCCAAACACTGGAGAAGAAACTTTCATATCAGTGACTCCTAGCGTTAAACCTCTTGTTAAACAAAACAGAGCTCTTATAATAAGCTCCATGCATTTTTCCTTTTTCTTCCTTATCCTCTTCTTTATGCCTTTTTTCACTCCTTTTCAATACCTACATTTTCTCTGTTGATTTTTTTCATTTGTCAAAAGATTTCTTTTCTTCTTCCACAAATCTCTTTCTTGTTTCTCCTTTTGATGTGGCTTTTCTCTGTGTTTCCCTTTCAACCCTCAGAGCTTACTTTAGTCTCTTCACTGTATTTGCTACATGGAGGAGTGCTATTGAAAAATTAAAAGTAGCTTGCATAGGAACTTCTTATTTCTCCTTTTCCTCTAGAGGCCTGTTTCTTTTCCCTTCTATTTCTATGAAGTTTACCATCCTCAAATGATTCCTCCCTCTACTTCCAAATAATTTTATTCATCTTTCCCTCTCTTGCTCTGTCCTTCCACTTCATCTTCCCCTTCACTTACTGTTGCTTGACATTTAACTTCTCAGGTAGGGTGAGAATTTGTGGTAGCATTCAGATTGCCATGCTGTGCATAAATACTCTGATCTGTATCTCAGCTTTACTGACAAGTACCAAATTTCCGACTGTATCTATACTGGCTTTTTGTTCCATTTTTTTCTATTACACTCAGTAATGGTAGCTAGGTTAGCAGTATTAACTGTTACAGCCACATTATAACCACAGTCTTGTATAATCCATTACAGATCAGGTCTGTATGACATTGCAATTTAAATAGCGGTTGCTGGCAGCCTATGTCTGCTTGTCCTATTATTACAACAACCAGTAGAGCTGTTCTACTGGGAAATTTCAAGTGTAGACAAAGCTTTAATCAACAGTAATCTGATCCTTTAAAAATGCAACATCAATTCATTTATTTCTCATTTCACATATGAAATTTTAATAGGTACAATCACCCTTAAGGATGTTTCAAATATTAACATTATGCACAATTACAAAACAGAATCTTTTTTTCTGTATGAAACTATCAGCATCTTTGAACCAAGTAAGTAGTTTTCTGTGCAGACATCAGGTTTACTATCAATCAGAAACTTATTAACAGCTATGTTAGCCCTAATTAAGTGCAGAACAATGGCAGACTTTTTAATTAAGTCTTATTTTCCTAAGAGGAGACTGGTGGGGTTTTATTCCATTCTCTTCCCTACCTCCATCCTTATTTACTGGATAAAGCCTTCTTTAAAAATAACTGGGACACAAGATGGGGCCATTGACATGGGGCCAGGACACCAGGAAATACTTCCTTTACAGAATGTCTGTGTGATTATACTGACCATATTTTATTCCTTTGGTTTTGTAAAATAATTCCAAATTTTTTAACTGTTCTGCAGTGTTTTTTCAACTAGATTTCTTTTTTAGTTCTCTTCCTGTCTGAAGTGTATTTCCCACACTGTCAGTGTCAGCAGGAGTATTACTGAAATTAATTTTAGTGTATAAATTCATATGAAAGTGGAGATATGTGACATCATATGCACCAGAAAAAGGTTCTTCTTGCCTGAGTAGACATCTGGATGTGTACTACAATGTGTAAAGTATTTAGTTTTTATAAGAAAGAATTGACCTCAGAGGTAAGTTGAAATTTAAAAGTCTCTACGAGTGTTTGATTTTCTTAGTCCTGAGCGGTGCCGAGTGGTATATGTGTACACGTGAAGGAGGGAGAGAAGTACCTTGAAAAGTCTCTTAATCTGCACTTTCTACCTGGCACTGGAGATCTTCTGTAACCACAAACAATTGCTGGATTTTTACTTTGCTCAGAGGGTAAGCAGTGTGTACATGTAAGAGGGCAGACTAATCTCTTACTGCTCTTGAGAGTACTGTCAAGCCTGAATATTTTTATTTACCATTACAGGTATAAAAATGTCTTTACCTGAGCTCTGTTCAGTTTATATTTTAATTTGAGAGACAAGATGACTCGAGGCAAATCCTGACCTTCATACGTTGACAGTTTACACCAAGGACTCCAGTGCAATGCTGACAGTTTACATGGGGTGAGCATCTGTCCCTTATAGTTTAAAGACGAGGTGGATCACCACATGAGATGAATTTTAAGGGTTCACTTCTCAAACTGAACTGAACTCAGAACCCCTGGGTTTGCCTTTGCACTTTTTAAGCAACAGCAATATGTTCAGCAGGAAGAACTTAACATGTTCCTGGAAAAAAGTGCTCCAAAGGTGCTTTAAACAAAAAAACCAAAACCAAACCAAACCAAACCAAAAACAAAAAAAAAAAAAAAAGGAAGGGGTGGGGGGGATCAAGGCATCGGCCAGCAAGTTCAAAAGGAACAGTAGATCATTGGAGCCTAAAAGCCATAAAACTCATGGTGTTGCCTAGATAGCCTGAACACTGTGAGCTCCTGGGAGCAGGAATTGTCATTTTCTAAGGGTTTACAGAGCACTTGTTGCAACCTGAGCTGGCTTGAGCCTAAGGCACTGATGTAACGTAAGCACTGAGGTCAGAAAAATCATAGTAACAGTTGTGGCCAGTAATGGCTTTAAAATACTATGTCTCGATTGTACCAGTAAATCCAAGTCTAGATACAGCAGTTCTTCATTTATGGGCATGCAGGTATGTCCTAATTGTCTCTAATATAGTATGATGGAAATTAAAAGGGCAGGGCAACACTACCTCCTGCTTTGTGAAGCAAACTAGTTAATTTTTTGTACCTACACCTATTGTGTAGTTTCTGTGTTTCCAGCACGGATTCTGGGTTTGTGTATTTAGAAGTTTCTATTTAGTAACCATACGTGGTACACTCTGGTTCATTACAGTCAGAGGGGTTAATGAATGACTTTATATGTTTATATGTTGTCTGGATATTAAAGCTTAATCCA
This sequence comes from Strix uralensis, assembly GCF_047716275.1. Classification (NCBI taxonomy): domain Eukaryota; kingdom Metazoa; phylum Chordata; class Aves; order Strigiformes; family Strigidae; genus Strix; species Strix uralensis. The sequence continues at coordinate 13,884,447 of NC_133986.1, forward strand.
TATTTGAGTCTAACCCCAGCTTTGTTTCCAGGGAGAAAGCAACTGAGATAACACCCAGGCATATTTAAAAAGAGAATAAGTTTTTTCATAATGGCTATGGATCATTTTTATACTTAAGTTTTCTTGAATATATTAGACCTATATGTTTTAGGAATGTCCAAGTTTGATTACTTTTGTGCTCTTACTTTGATAAAAAGCAGAATAAGCTAATGAATTTCTTCTGCTTCTGCTCTCTGTCTCTCATCCACTTATATTAGGTTCATATTCAGAGTGTAAGAAATGTTTATGTCCTCTGAAGATTAAATTAAAAAATGCCATTTTGCTTCTTTTGATGGCAATAGCGATGATAGTTTAAGGTGGGATCCTTGATGTTTGAACAGGATGCTCCACGGTGCTCTGGACAAGGCAGCTGCTTGTGACCCAACGTGTGCTAGCAGCTGCTGGTTGGTAAGGAGTGCTGGAGTAACCAGTGCAGCAGGAAGGACTTTCTTGGAAGAGGACTGGAGTTTGTATGAGATATGGCTATGCTGGAAGTGAGTGCAAGGTAGCACCCTCTCCTGGGTTTGCTCCCTATTTGGTTTAACTGAGGCCTTGGAAAGGACTTTTTGAAAACAGCTAGTACTGTAAGATTCTGGAAGCTTCTGTCCCTTTTTCATCTAAGATACTTCCTTTCCAAAAGTGGAAGTTTACTGTGGTAACTCCTAGATTACTAAGAGCTCTACAACACTTAGCCTGTGCTACTCTCCCATGTTCAGTGAGGAGTTTTAGCTGTTGGAGTTACTTTGCTTTTCTGTCCCAATTAAACATATTAAGGACAACTATAAATGACACACTGTTTATCTGAGTGACTACTGTTTTCTGGCAACATTTGAATTTAGTATAGAATTAAGGTTTAATTAAAATATGTGTTAAAAGTGAAATTATCTTTCAAGTTGATACTGTGAAGAAGTGCAGCACATCTTATCGTGCCTCTGCTTACAATTTGCATGAAAAACAGAAAAGTATTGTGCAAACATTACTATATCCCAGTTCAGAGTCTGCAAATAAAAGATGGTGATTAAAAATACCAATCACTCCCTTCCCATAAGGAAGTGATTTGCTAGTTATCTATAACGATACAAGGCTAGGGCACTCATAATCTAAGTGTGACTGTTGTAGAATGCCTTACAGAGTGTTGGAAGCTACCTGGCATTAAGTAGGAAACATTTTGAAAAAGATGGTGCATCGCTACATATCATCAAAGGAGACTGTAGGGTGAAAGAGCAGGAAGAGAAAACAGAAGCATAGGGCTGACTGCTGTTACAGGTATCTGAAAAGAAAGAAGACTTCTCTACCTGGAATGAGGAAAGTCAGCAAGAACATATTTGAAAGAGATGGACTCTCATCTGCCTTTTCTCCCTTTATTTATTCAGTGAATTTCAGTCCTTGCAGAAAGCACCTGGTTGACAGCTCTGTACCTTGTAGTCCTTGGCTTAATCCCAGCAGGACAGACAGTACAGACATTTACAGCACCAGTTTTCCCTGTTTGCTCTCCTAATGGGTAATGTAGGGTATGCTTTTATTTCCAAGGTGTGTTCAGTCCTGGGCCTGTCTGCCCACTTCTGCAGTGGTGTAGGTACAGGCTGGGGTGTCTGGCAGACTTGGTGGCTGGACTAAAATGAGGCAGCTAGTGCTGTTACTGCCCCAGCCATCATCCCCATCCTTGGGTGGATGTTGCCACTCCTGAGGCAGTGATGTCTAATCCACTCATGAATCAATTATTGAACTGTTGCATTTTTCAGCCTGGCCTATTAAATTAAACTGACATCAGTCTCATCTCACAAAGACATTAGATAGTGATGAATTTCAGGTACTGTTAACCTGGTTTTGAATTGGCCGGCTAGAGACAGACAGATTCATTTTTCATCCCAGCTGCCAGAACCACTGTCATGTCCTATCTTGCTGTTGCTGTTGTAGCTTGTTGATTAATGGGTGGCCTTCCTTGCCAACTCCTGAGAAGGGGCAATTTCATAAGGAGAAAGGGAGCATAAGAAAGACAGAAAGGTCAAACCCTGGTTTTTTCCTGTCTTCATTAGTATTGTGAGGAAGAGAGGGCATATGTAAACAGTGAGATTGGCTAGCTGGTTAAAAAAGCTTAACTGGAAGAAAATACTACCTATATGGACTTAAAAAGGCACTGCATGGAATTAATGCAATTCAAGTTAGGGGAGCTTACATCCATGGAAAAATGGAAAAGAAATGTTCCATACTGCCAACTGCATTGCTTTATAGCTACAGGTACCTGCCATGTATAGGCCCTGCTTGCTCTTTGCTGTACTTCCATTCACTGGGTGCACAAGCTAAGGAAGCTGTGAAAACCTTTTTACTGTCACTTTTACTGTGACTTGTCAAAAGGTGAAAGGTCCTCAGACTGCTCTGAGCTGAACCTGCATGCGTTTGGCTTTGTGCATACTCGTTCCCTTCCTGGCTTCTGATTTTACTTGTGACTGAAATAAAACAAAAAGGTGTTCAAAGGGGAGTTGACTGCTCCTACAGTTTATCCTGTTTTCACTACCCAGGACTTAGGGAGAATTGGTAAGTGTCTGTGTGCTTCATTTTGACTCCTCATGGCAAGATGGAGCCATGGGAGACCGGTCACATATAGCCATGAATGGCCAGAGGGGCAGCGCACTGCAAAGTGGATGCTGACCTGTGCCAGCGCCCCATAAAACCTGTGTTTGTGAGTGCACTTCTCTTCAAATGCACTTTTCTTTTTCACAGTGGAAAAAAAAAATCAACAAGGAAATCCTGGCAGATATTTCCTGCTGGAGCTGTGGATTCGTTCCTATTAATAGAACTCTTAATTGACTACTCTAGAGCAGCTATAAAAATTGATTAGATGCATAGGAGAAAATAAACATGGGTCAGGCTGTAGTGGTGCAATGATATGAATTTGATGACCTATTAGGACGTTTTTGTGTCTAACAAAGGATTTTTTTAATAAACATTAAACACTTAGCCCGAATTCTGCCCTCCAGCTCTTCTCACAGACTAATGAATGTATAATGAAAGCAAATATTTGGTATAGCAAAAGAATCCCATTTTTAAAATCTCATTCCTGTATATTTTCAAGAGGTTAGGTTACTTGACATGTAAAACATCTATGAATTTTAAGTGAGGCCAGATCAGTAAAACTCTACAGTTGGTCTTTCATCTTGATGTGACCAAGAATGTCCTTTAGCCCACTCTATTTACTAAGAAATTAAAAAATAGCAAATTGCACATCATCACATGCCATATGTCCATTCCTCTCCTGGGCTCTGCTCTACAGCAATGTTAATTGACTTGCCTAAACCCTCTTCTCCTGAGTTGTGACCACTCCTGATGAAACAATCAACAATGCTTCTGAGAAGATTAGGGAATGAAAAAAACAAAGCATAACATTGAGCCATGTTAAGAATAAATGCATTTCTGCAAAATGAAGATAAAAATGACATACTGACATATAACCTATGCTTTCAAAGGTAGAATCTTCAGTTTTGGGTGCTCATTTAAAAAAAGATGGGTTTTCAGGCTCAGCATTGCCAGAAAGTCAGAGACTTTTTAAAGGCACTTTACATTGAGGAAGCAAAACAATTAGTGAGTAGAAAATGTACTGTTATGCACATTTGTTTCTGTTTTAGTAGACTTTGAATAAGGCACCCAAAATTAAAAAAAACCCACCGCTTTAAGGGCTGTTAAATGAAGAACATATATTCTTCTACTGGGGAAATGAGTTATTTAATAAATCTGTATGTAAAAGGTAAATTGGATTAGAACAAAACTAAATTGAACAAAAATAATAAGGACCATAAGCTTGCAGTATGTTAACTTACTTTTTACCTTTTCACTCTGGTTTTCAGACAACCTACATTAAGTTACAAGCTTTATCGTTTATATTTAGATGATGATGGTGTATTACCCCAGCTTCACTTCCTACCTCACTGTGAAATGCTAGTGGACACACCTAAGTGCAGCAGTCAGGTGAAGCCTGTTTTCACCACAGCCTGTTGGTGGGTGGGGGTGCTGGGAGCTGCCCTGATTTGCCCGGGCTCCTTGCTCAGCCCATAAGGAGGTAGCAGGCTCCCATCCTCCCTGGAAAGCCAAGCCCCTGTCCTCAGGCCTTCTTCTTAGCTGGGCTAAGCATGGCTGTGGAAGGAGAGAGGAAGAACCCCTGGGAGGGATCTGAGCATGGCAGGAGCCCAGGCTGCCACCCTGGAGGTACCTGCACTCCTATGGGCAGCTCTAACTCAGCCCCCAGCATCTGCAGACACAGGCTGGGGGAGCTCACCTACAGGTAGTTTTTCAATGTTCCTTCTAATGCTTACCTTTGAGGGTGTCTCTGTTGGTGTTTCTCAGTGTACTTCATCCAAACCAGATGCTCACCATGGGGTTTTCCAGTTTCTCTGCAGCTTTCCTGTGTTACCACCTCTGTTAAGCTTTATGCAGGTTACTTGCTGTAGTAACATTGGAAGTCTCTGATAGAGGTGTGCTGTCCCTTTTCTGTTTTGAAGACTGCTGAGGCACGCTAAAGAGGGGGAAAAAAAATCTTGCTCTGAACACCCGCTAGTCCTCAGAACCTTTCATGTGCATGTAACTCCTGCTGCTATAGCACCTGGGAGCACCCACCCTGTGCACTTCTAATGAACTGATGAGCTGTGCACTTCTAATGGCTGATGAGCAAACATGGTCAGTTGAGGGGAAAAAAATAGAAATGTAACCAACTGTCAACTTTTACCAAACTTTTTTCTTTCTTCTTAGATAATGTGATCAGGTCAGAATTGCCTACACTTTCCCTTTTATACAATTAAAAAAAAAAATACTAGGTCTTGTGGATGCAGAGAAAATACTGTAATTATGAAATCTGAAAGGACTCAGAAATGAAAAAGTGAATATATTGAGTGTGATTTTATTATCATTAATAGTCTGATCATTTTCTGTAGCAGTTTCATAATTTTTGACCCCTCAAAGCTGGCAGTGAACAAAACTGGAGCACAATTACAGCAGGTTTATTCCAAATTTCCTTCATAATATTATTTATTCAGTGATACTACAAAGTAGCTATGAAGTTAGAATTTTAATTTTAATAGCACTTTTTTCTAGGTATGGTCAATCTATCTTTTTATTATGACAAGTTATTTTAAACTACTTAGTATTCAGGATATTTGCACTTGCAATGAACAAGTTCATTTAAACACCAAATCAATCAGTATTTTCACTAGAGAGAAATTTTTAAGTACCAATTAAGAATGAAAAAGCGATCTACATCCTCTAATACAATATTAATGTGCTGAGAGGGGTGATCCCAACTGCATGAGAAAAAATGCAGCTGTGCATATGCTTGCCTTAAGAAAGGGTTTTTTTCTGTCACTTAAAATAATTTAATGAATAAAAAGTGGTTCTTTTATTACTACTAATGAACAGAAATCCCATCAAATTGCAAGGCATCAACACATGACATTACTCTTAAACTAAAAGTGCAGTAGATTATCTCAGTGATAATGGAGGCTATGAGCACTTTGTACGATAGATGGACTCTACTTGTCTTGCTATGGTATACTGTTACCTTTCAGCAGTGCATAGATCACAGTTAAGAGTTATGTTAGGTGCTTAATTCTGTTATTCTCTGTTGAAATATCAACCTATCTGCTCATAATGAGACAGTTTAAAAAAAAAAATAAAATTACAGAGTCACAAGGGAAATCATGTCCTTTAGGTCGATCAGGATGTGCAATGATCTGCTGAGGGAGTGGTGGCAGTCTTGCTGATGAAGTAATTTAAACCTGAACTGATCAAACAATCGGACATGTAACGGTGGGAAGGATCTTGCCCTGGCACTATGGTCTAGAGGCTGTATTCTCCTCTGGTATCTCCAGTTTGGGGTTTGTCTGCTTTGAAGTAAGGAGAGGGGCACATGAAAAAGCCTTGGAGGAGGGGAGCCAAGGTTTTTACAGGAATAAACCTTGGATGGGGGCCACCCTGTTTATGTGGGATTAGGTTGCATGGAAAAAAGATTTTACAAGTGCCCAACAACTGGAGGGTCAGGTCAGGAGACATTTACTGAAAAAGAAGGAACTGGTGCTTTAACCAAAAGAGGTTTTATCACCTTGACTTAAATAGCTTTGTTTCTGTTTAACACCTGCTTGGTTCTGTAGCAGTTGATCTGCTGGGGATGTTGCTGAACAATAAGGTGACAACCCCACCCAATCAAAATGACATAAAATACATTTTCTTTTAAGTTTTGTTTGAACTTGTCTCATCATAAAGATATTTTCAGAGCACAGGCACCTTGGGGAACATCTGAAAATGTGAAAAGAAAAAAGAAAAAGAACCTGAAGTTGAATTGTTGAACTAAAGATTGTCTAGTCTCTCCAAGGATTTCATTAGTGACTTTCCTTTGAAACAGTTTCAGAAGCCTATTTACAACAATTTTGGTCTTCTTATTCTAGTGACTTTCTTGCATTAATTTGTATAAATGCTTTCTTTCCTGTGATATTTCTGTAAGTGTTATCTAAACGTGCAATTTAGAGGACAGTTGGTTTAACTATTTTAAGACAGTATCTTTATGAAATAGATTTATCCTTTTTAGGACAGCAAAGGATACGTAATCTCATTCTGATTATCTGGGGAAAAAAGTATTTATTATTCATAAACGCAGAATAATTTGTGAATATAGAACTAGAGCCAGGGAAGTTAGCTTGATTTACACAAGTTGGAAATCAATCCAGTTTGTTCTTAAAATACTTGTTTTGCAGTTTTTGCATGGAGACTCTGTAAGTAAAACAGTACAGCTTCTTCTCCCTTGCTGGGTTATAAATAGTTTATAAATTAGGCATTTAGTATGCATTTTTTAATAAATCATCACTTGTCCTGAAATTCAGGATGCTTTGATCTGTGCACGTTTTTGCAAATATGTAGCACCTTTATGATGACCCCACTGCTGATAGCAAACTACATGGAGGGCTTTTCATAAGAATATTCAAAGCTTTTGCTGTTTGGTTGGCAGCAGCCTTGGCTATATGCCACATCACTCTTTCCCTGTGCACCACCGAGTGAGTGTTGTTGGAGGTACCACAAAACCAGGCTCAAAGTTACCATGCACAGGATAAAAACACCTTTGTGGAATGTTGCCATGATAAATTCAGCCTCACAAGGTCTCTTCAAAAGAGAACAGGGAATATAGTAATTGGGGAAGTGAGTGGAGTCATGTGGGAAAATATATGTACTAGATGACTCTTCCAGCACTGCGGATGTTACATTAGAGCTAATGTGTAAGTTAATGCTGCCTGAGGCAGGATTAACTTCTAATGTGTAGGATCTGAAGATTGCTAATGGCCTAGCTAGCATGAAAATCAGTTTGTGCGGGAAGGTGACTTACTGTACTTGTACCTGTCATCTGGCCTTTGCTAGGTTTGTTATGCTGAGAACCTGCCACCAAATTCTCGCTGCCTGTCCAACTTCTGAGGAGGACCAAGGTCTGTCACAGGATCAGCCAGATCCAAGGCAGGGCAGTTGTACCAGTGGTGGTGCAACTCATGTATGAGGCCAAATCAATGTGACTGCCTGCCTTCCTGATCTCTCACTCTTCTTGAGCTGCTGGCACAAAAGAGCTTGTGCTACTTTCCTGGATCAGACCTGTAGTTGTTGTCAGTCAGAGAATCCCAACGAAAATGACAAATACTTGCACCCACTGAGGCTGTGGTGGTTCTGTGTACAGATTCACTCTGCTGTGGCTTCTCAGGGTGAGAGAAGGTGTGTTCTTGTGTTGATAGAGGGCATCCGTCAGTGGCAAATCTCACAATGGATGGAGATAAGAGGATACCCTCTTCCAGGCCTGTACCCAGCTCTCAGTCCTCTGTTGTGATCGGGTGGCTGGGGTCCCTCTGGTGCACCCCAGGTATTGGGTGGAGGTAGATTCCCATGGGAGTGTATTACCCTGTGCCTCTGTCCAGTTTAGGTGTAAGGAAATGGGCTCACAGCATTGGCTTACACAAGCAGCGAGGTAGATTCAGTGTGGGTGGCAGTTCTCTGGGAACGCTTGCCACAGTCTTTTGTATTGCTTACTGGATGCTCTTTATAGGGACTCTTGATTGTATGTCTTCCTCAAATGTGCTGCTGGGCTCTTACTCTGATCTCAGTTCCTTCTTTGGAAAACCACTTCAGCGTGCTCAGCTGTGCATAAGGCACTGCCTCTTCAGCTCCTGGCTGGTTTCTTGCCTGAAGCATTTTGCTTCTCCTGGTGTGGTGGCAGAGCACCTGTAGGTATCCCAGCTGCGTGCATGACAGCTTCCACCTTCCTTTTTTAGCAGTAGTTTCTGCTGATTTGTGTCTCTGTGTTGGCAGTTGTGCAGTTAATCCACCTGAAGTGCATGCTGTTTTAATATTGCTATATAACTACCCTCTTAGGATAAAATAGAACCTCAAACAAAAAAAGATTAAAAGCGAGAGATGGGCTAAAATAAATGTTTTTTCCTCCTTTTTATAAAGTGTCTTAATTGTGGGTCAAAGAATGTAGTTGTTTGATTCTTGATGGAGAAAGTGCTTGTACAGACTCAGCAGTATTGTGTTGGTTGTTTTTCTTGAAAAGAGTTTTTCCAAATAAGACCTCAACATTTGTACCTAAAAATAGTATTTCAAATAGAGTATCTTTTTCTATATGTTGCCCTTATGGGAGTATACTGTCACTCAGGTGTTGCAGAGGCACCAAGACCCATCAGTATCTGTTAGTCAGTCTGAAGGTACCTTTCTAGTTGCTGTATTATAAATTTCTGTTGTTGTTCATCTTTCAGGTTGAGTGCAGAACATGGAATATTTCTCTAGTATGTGTGTGCACAATGGCTGTGTGAGGAAAGAGGGGGGTAAGTGGTGTTGGTGTGAAACAGAGGAATTCCTTCAGCAGCACCAGGCTGTGTTCTCCTCCCAGTGAACATGGATAACTCAAATTAACGCTAATGGGTGTTATGCACAAGGGAGAGTATGATCTACCCCATTGCATGCACTGGGAAGTACAATTTAAAGCTTTCCTGAGGCGTCTTTAAATTAGATTCCTTGGAGCTTTGAGTTGTCTCACATGCAGAACTCCCACTGACTCAACAGCTTGCTGCACACAGATCGATGGTAGGGGATGTCTCCTTTGTTGTATCTTTTCAAGAGGTGTAAAATAGAGGCAAAATTGTTATTGGTATGATATACAGATGCTTGCCTGTGTATGTGGTAGTGATTCACTTCAAGGCATGCACTTACAGGTTACATGAATGCCAAAACACTGGAAAAATAAGCCCATTAAAAAATTGGTGAGGAATTTCCTTTCCTTCAGTCTGTAAGATTGTAGATCTTGTGATCTTGATTGCTGACAGGAGTTGCAGGATAGATCGGTCAGATCAGCTGTAAAGACTGGATGTTTAAATGGCTAGCAGAGGCATACAGATTTGCTGTGAGAAGAATTATACAAACCAAAATCAAATCTTCAAGGCCATAGGACTTGGGTGGCAGAGGGATGTACCTATAAAATGGTAGATTCTGTAATGGCTACATCAGGGCTTTTAGCACCTTCCTTGAAAGCATCTGGTATTAGCTGTGGTCAGTGATTACAGTGTGGGATTCAGCTGACCTCTGAAGTTGACCAATTCTTATGTTCTGTTTTTATCCAATAGGAATCACAGAGTCGGATGCTTTTAACTCTGTAGAAGATGGACTTGTGCTATCACAGTTACACAGTGTTATGTCAGACCCCTGCATTTTGCTTGTTAAATGAAGGAGGCAGTATGTGAATTGTTCTGTTGAAACCAGGTCCTAAACCGAGCTAAGTGAAGGAGAAATAATGTCAGAATAACATCCTCATACGATGCTGGTGTCTGCAATGCCAAACTGCCACTTTATGGTCTTACCTTATTTCTTTTTCCTTTTCTAAACACAAGGGAAATTTTGAAAGGATATATTTTTCTTAAACAGCTTTTTGAAACCAGTGGGGGTTAATTAAAAACTAAATTTGGAATCTACAAACACCCAGAAATTATTTACTCTGTTGTTAATTTCTTCTTTAATATTCATAACTGTTTTCTGTTAATTAAGAAGAGAGGGAGAACATGAAGAAAGGCTTGGAACAAAAGCAGTCTGCATACAGATAAGGGGCTGAGTTCCCAAAGAACTGGACTAAATGCATTCTGCCTGCACTGAGTGAAGAATTTATATGCAATGATTGTGTATTGCAGCTGAAAAATTGGGTAGACTTATGTATGAATCTTACCACATCAGCATTCCGTGTGATCCTCTTACCACCATGGTTGCCACTTCCCTGTTTTTTTGGCATTAGACATTCTGCAGTCCTGAAGCAGTTTAATTAGCTCTTAAAAAGTGGGGCTTGTAGTTGAGAAATATTTCTAGCTTTTGAAGTAGTAATATATTAAGCATTTTTAGGAAATAAGGCTGCATAGCTTAGGATAGGATGCTGCTTTTCCTTTATACTGAAGAAATCATGATCCTGCTGCTAATCCTTTCAGACGTATTAGCCATTATTTTAGCAGCATCTAAAGGCTGTGGTCAAGATCAGGGTTTCACCATACAAGACATTTCACATAAACATATAGACAGCCAATTTCTTGATGTCACGCAGTATTGGCCAGCAGACACAGGTGCTGTTACCCTCTGTGTGAATGGCAGGTTGCTCCCTTTTCTCATATGTGGAAGTATTTGCAGACTCTCTCACATACAGGACCTTCATCAGCTTTCTTCTCAGTTTTTAGTAACAATTGTTTAGCTTCATCCCTACAGTGTTACCTTCAGTCTTGAAACAATCCTCTAGTGTAAATCTCTTATTGGAGCTGTTTTGAATACTGACCTATTTATGAATTGGGCTGCTATCTCTAATCAATTTTGCACTGTGTGCAATTTGTCATCTCTGTAAGATCTGGGTGAGTTTGAAATAATATATTTTAGAATATACTCATGAATAAAAGTACTGTATTGCCCAAGAAGATTTGGGAGCCCATGTTAGTTGTGAATAGTAAGAGCAAAGCTGCTTAATAAATGCTTGGAAACAGAAGGGTTTCATGAATGTTAGTCCATCAGCTTAGTATGGCCCAGCTCACTTTCTTTTCCAAAGGGACAAGAAAAATGATACTGCTTTTTGTTGGAGGTCAGTTGTTACCTGTCTCTTCATTTCCTTCAAACCCTTTTGAAAACCCAGTCTTAAATGATTTTGTAATAGTTTGCTTAAAATGTTCAACTTGGTCAGAAAAGATGCAACAACAATTCTGTACAGCAACAGGTGAGCAAATCACATGCATGTGATCAGCACATGACTGAGAAACGCTTCATTTGCAGAGGCTGGAAATTTAAATAATCACAAAGAATGAATTGGATCAAGAACAGCAAGGGTAAACTAGCTTGAAGAGAAACCACTGCATTCCCCTCTTACTTTAGCTACACTCCCAACCCCTTGTAGTAGTAAATAATCTATTTCATAACACATTCAATACATTACAATACATGTTGACCTAAATGCAAGGTTAATTGAGACTGCATTTCGTGTCCATCAGTAGAAGTAACAGCAAAATAAACAGTGCCTTGTGGCCAGTCAACAGACTTTCTGCTGGATCATGCTTAGAAGAGGCTGTTTCTCGTATATATGTATAAAATGTATAGCACACTATGCTACACTATGCCTGCAATATGAAGAGATGACAAGGTGATATGAAGCGCCTGGTGCAACATACTTAGTGAAAGACAACCTTGTTTCATTCCCTTCCTTTTCTTCGCCTCTGTATGTTAGCAGGCACAGTTTGAAAGACTGTTTGTCATTGTGAAAATAGATGACTAGTATCCAGATGAGGCATGTGAGAGAAGACTAGAGACAATTAGCGCAAGCCAGGATCATTAAGGTTTATGCACCAGGATAATCCAAAGGTATATGATCTCTTGAAATAATTAATGCGATGTTTGAACTTTGTTACTGATAAAATCTTGCTTTTGTTCTGCGGGCCTGTGCGCTACTGATGTTTGTTGATGCAGAAGGTTTAAGTTGGACTCGATGCCTGTGTTGATTCTTAGTATAGAAATCAGATTGAAAGACTGTTTGACCTTAGCTAAAGGTAGATTTCATTTAGGATATTGAATATACCTGTGTCTGATCTGTTCCAGAAGTAGAAAACAGGAAAAAAAAAAAAATCTAGGCTTTTATGGAGCCCGCTATGTAAAATAGCCTGCATGACTGCCATTCCTACACTGATGCTCGCTGTCTTGCAGTGATACTAAGACAGGCTCATTTTCAGGTTTCAGACTCCACCATCCCTAGCATCATAGCAGTCTTCTAAGAATGAGCTATGGGGATAATAGAAAACTGGAAGTAAGGAAACAGCACTTCTAAATGAAAAAGAAATGGATTGTAGTTCTTACCTCAGATCAAAGGTAGCAAATGTTTTTTTTTTTTTTTTTTTCCAAGGGTGGAGAATCGGGAATGGAGCTGAGGGAAGAAACAGAATTAAAAGAGAATCTGAGTTTCCCTGTGCTCCAGGGAGGCTGTTGCATGCTCTGAGCTCATTGCATTTAGGATTTTAAGCTGTGACAATAGGTTAAAGTTGCAGAAAAATTATTTTAGCAAAGGTTTATGGAAGAAATGCAGCATATAGAGGAGTCTGGAGATTAGAAGCAGACTTCAGACTCTGGCAGACTGAACACAAGTTAGAGACCTGGATTTGAGATGAGTGAGCTGTATGTACAAATACATGTCTGTGATCTTTTTGATATGAAAAAGATCACAAATTATATCAGAAAATACAGGGTCAACAGTAGCAAGAATACCTCGAGGGAGACAGGAGTTACAGTAATATCAGAAGACAGCTGGTAATGGGGCAACAGCAGATATTTTTTTTTTTTTCCCCCCTTAGGGACAATGATGGGACAGTAATTACTGAGAAAGCCAGCAACCTGCAGAGTGTAAGATTGTCTTGCTTGTAGTTAGAGATGCTGAAATCTGGCATATATAGGAATCAAAATTTGATCTCTGAACAATTGAATCTGCAAATGGTGGACAGGTAAGAAGGCGATGGGGTGGGGAAGGAGGAGAAGGAAATGAACACTGTGATACAGTACCTTCCTCAAAGGTCTAATACACAGTAGTTATGTCCCTTCAAAGACTCATCTGTTAATGAAACTGCATCTCTCTAACCCAAATTTTATCTAAAATTGAACCCATGAAAAGAAATAGTCCAGGTATAAATGGATGTAGTTGGATCAGTCCACTATGTCCCAAATAAAGCAGCTCGTCTGCGCTCTTTGATCTGTGTTCTTCCCCCATCTCCTTTACAATATTGTGCTGGCTTAGTCAGTGATCTCTAACCCCTGATGCTGGAATTGCAGACAGCATTTGTGTGGATTGTTGGTGTGAAGATGAAATGGGTTAACTTTGCTATAAGTAATAAACTGCAGTGTAAAAGGAACAGGCATATATTATTTCAAGTGACTGTGATTTAAGATGCTTGAAGCCCAGTGTGAGAAACCTGAAAAGGGACTGAGATCTGGGGACTGCTCAGACACTGCTAAAAATCAGCCCTCCCTACACTGTCCCAAGGAGGTCACCTAACTAGATTAGGCATCAGTAATCTCATCTGAAACTCTGTGCTGGTTTGTTCTAAAAACACTGTTTCCCAGCAAGACAGTTAAAAGTGAATGCCCGGGAAACAGTGTTCCAGTGTGCTGTAAGTGTTTCCTTTCATGCTGATTTCTGTGGCTGGAACTTACTGATGCTTGTCTCTGTCCTCACCAATATTTCTGTCTCCCTTACAGAAGTAAATGTGGTTTCTTTGGGGATCTCATTTTGTTATTATCTGTGCCAGTGAACTCCAGAGCAATCTGCAAACCTAAAAGCAAACTTGAAGTCTGAGGTTTCAGTGGAAAATTGCCTGTTTCCTCTTGTCCTGCAGGTGACCCTGGAGTTGCTCACCCCAATATCACTTGCCCTATTTCTCTTAAAAAGACCTTCTAATAGCTTCCTTTCTGCTTTATGCTAATGGAGTCCTATGTGACTTTTGTAAGTTGTTATACTGTATTTATATGTAAGCGCGAACCATTCTTCTCTTTGAATAAGAGATGAAACAACTGACAATGAAAATGCAATTGAAACAAAATCCTATACAGCTGAATAAATACTGTCCTTTGCATATTAATGAAATCTGATGGGATCAGCAGAAGGTACAGGAGTGGAAGAGAAGTGTTTGAGTGTGTCCAACCCCACTGTGAGAGTATCGAAGGAGACAGGAGATAAATGCATTTAATGTAGAACAGAGTTTAAATGCCACAGATTTTAAAAAATCACAGCTGTTGGGTTTTTTGTTGTTTGTTTTAAGAGAAATAAAGCAACTGATACTGCTTTTCATTTTTTAGCTATGGACAGAAATAATTTAACATCTACATTTGTCTGTCAAGAGATCACTGCCTGCTTGTGCATGTAGTTGAAATCTATCTATATAATAAAGCTTTTCTAAGTGTTAAAGCGTTAAGTATTGAGTAGCTTTGAAATGCATACTTTTTAACTGAGATCTTTCAAGACATAAAATTAACTGCACATCAGTATTTAAGGTATGAAACCCTGATTTACTGTCCTGAGAACTAATTTTGGCTCGATGCAGAGGTAAACTCTCCCTCAATTAATGTGCTACTGGGCCTGATTCAGAGATGGGTGAAGTCAGCAGGTCTTTCCAATTACTTTTACAGATATCAGATGAAGTCTTTAATTAATGCATCACTGAGTGCTCAGACTCATTTAAAAAAATTCTCATTTCTAGATATAATGCAGATCTTTCAAAATGTCACTGTACTTTAAAGCTGTTCTGCTCTCTTGGATGAGAACTTATTTACACTTGTGTGAATACATCTGATATATTCCTTCTTTCCTCACACCATAATATGCCTACAGTATGTGTTTTGATATATTATGTGTATCTTTGAATACATAATATATTACCAGATGGTATGTGATTAGCAGGGTACACTAAAGTAGAAAGATGTCTTCTGCCCTGGGTACATGTACACAGTCTGGTAGTGTACATATTTAAAGTGAATATTTCAGGATGTATTTTTAGGAGAGAAAATAATCTGTTGATACATACAAAAGTTCTGTATGCAGTAAACGAGCTACCCAGGAAAGTTTCATATCTAACGTGCTACTTGAAGTATTGGAAAACTAACTCTGGCTCATGAGCTTAGCCTGGTGAAATTTTGACTGAGAAGACTTATTGTTCAGATGCTGTTGACATGTTTTCAATTCCAGTGGCTTAATAGTTCAGATTTGGAATATGAACTACCCAATGTTCAAATGACTTTTTTTCCAGATCTCAGCTGTTCTTAATTTGTAGAGGAGCAAGAAAAAAGTTTCTGATGGGTTACTGCCTGCTTGGGTGAGAGCATGTGAGAGCCATTGTTTTCTCAAAACAAATAAGCAAAATGCCAGCTTTGGGCTTGTAAACAAAGCTCCACTGTCAAGGAAAACTTATGGACATGTTTCAGATTCCTGAAAATTCAACATTTAAATCAGAAGCATTGATATAGTCTTGCCTGAAATCATGTAATTTGCTGTTATAATTAAGGCTGGTGTTGTGAAAAGACCTGAAGTTTTGGCCACCTGTTCCCAGCATAGATTTCAGTCATCAGAAATTGAATGCCATGGGCCGAACTTTCAGCTCTTAGTAATAAAAATTACACAGTGAAGAGAAATTATAGACATTCCAGAAGTGTACTCTTTATGGGTCGATTGAGGTCTGGAGGTAGCTTTAGGTTGGTAACTGATAGAAAATTCATGTAAAAGCTTTGTCTCACCTAAATCAATAAGGCTTCCTTGATTGTAATGAGCTAATGCCAATTTATACCACCTGAAGAGCTATTGCCTAGATTTACAGTGTAAATATAATTACTATGACATAGATTTGCTTTGGTTCACTGAGCTGGCAACCAGCAAGGTTTACAGTATTGTGTCTTTTTGTTCTTGCTTAAACTGCCTTTCTGGAGGGTGGCTGGAGTTAGAACCCAGACCACAGTTTCTCTCCCAATCTGCTGTTTTGACAGTATTAGCATGTAAAGTAGATATCATTGCAGAGTTCGGGGCTTGCTCCTACAGGCCCTGTGTACTGCCAGCACGGCAGGGAAGGTTGGTTTCAGTGTGTTGTTTGGCACAGCGGGAGCCCCCTGACTCGGCAGTACCTGCAGGAGACTCTGTGCTTTTCAGTGCCGGCTGCTGTAAGTGGTTGCAATTAGGTTTTGACGTTAACATCCTACCCTGCGTCAGGCTGGCTGGGAGAGTGGAGCAACTTGCTAGATATGATTGTCTTCCTGGGCTCTACCAGCAGACTCAGTGAGACAGCAGGGTATTGATTTAAAGATGCGAGGCTAGCTTTGCAATCAGATGGGCTAGAAACATTTTTGAAACTAAATATTGAAATGCTGGAGAATACAATAAGATCTCTGAGTAGAAGTGAGGAAATATCTGAGCTTAGGTTGTTGATTCAGACCTGTAAACTGTGAAGAGTGGAGGATGGTTACTGCAATAGAAACAGAGAAGGCAAAAGTATCACCTTGGGTTTTCTTCATTAAGGTTATATATTGTGTAAGTTGAAAGACGTTTCATGTCTCTGGCCACAAGCTTTCATGGACTCCAAAGTGTAATGTCAGCACAGGTCTCTCTTTGCCTGGTTGCAAGCTGTCATTTAATTTCCATTACTTTTCCCCTTCTCCATTCATTGTGATGTCCTTGCAGACAGCTAATATCAGTAAAAGAATCAATAAAGAACTATTAATAATGGGCTGCCCATGCTTTAATTATTATACTGAGTGGACTTAGTCCCTCCAAGTATAGATTCTGCACTCAGTTTTGCAAGTGCAGCTGAAGAGACTTGGTGCAACTTCAGTGATGTCTGGATGCAACTGGGAGCAGGATGTGGACCCTGGCTCTAGGAGCTATTCTTCTAAATTATTGTTAAAAGCAGGAAATCATGACTTCTGGTTCTAAGTGGTTGAAATGTCATGTAACTCGGAAAATTGCGAGAAGAGGAAGAGGGCTGAAGTGAGTCAGTGAGCAAGCTTTTTGTGATTGGAAAAGAGTGAAACCTGTTTTCAAGTGCTCTTTATGCCACAAATAAGAGAGCAATAATTTCAACACTAGCATCTAGCAGTCATTTTCCACAGCATAAATGCACCATAACTTAGCATGATTTCTATGCTCCTGGGAGGCTGTAGACTTGAATAACAAGGGTGCTCCAGGTCACAGCCAAGATGCAATTAACCCTGAGATTGAAGAAATACCTTCTCACCTGCAGGAAGGATTCTCATTTTGAATAGCTTTCCATTAGTTTTCCTGTGGGAATGACACAATATTGGCAGTATTTCTGGAACTAATATGACAGTGCTAGCCAGGGAGCAGTTTAGGTCCTTAACACTTCTGTGGTCACTGGGGGTTCTGTGGGTTTTCAGTCAGGCTCTGACCATCTTCTGGCTATTGGGAAAATATTTTGTCCTTCTGTGATCGAGGTAATTCCATGTGGCAAAAGAAATGCCATGTCTGTAGTTTAGCAAGGGGTGCATTTGTGTGCATCTACGCTGTGACTTTTGTGGTTTAACTCCTCCTTCTCTCTCGAGTGGCACATAAACCTAATAATGGTTGTGTTTTCAGCTGATCCAAAGTATTCAGATGTGTTTCAAATTCCACAAAACAAATTTATTTGTATCTGAGTAATAACCTGATAGATAAACCATTGAACAGGAACACTCATAAGAATCAGAATTTCTGATTATTCAACGTCGTATAGCTAGTATTAGGAAAACTTTAAGAACTTGAAAATGATAATTTATGGTGAAAAACAACTGTTTTTTTGAATTTACTGTATAATTTCCACCCATCTGTAATTTGATATGCATCAGAAAACTGTCAGCTCACTGCATTCTCTGCATTCCTTTGCCTCTTTCTCAGGGATTGGTTGCATGTTGTCTACTACTGAATTTTTAGATAAACCAGTGTATCAAAACTCTAATCCTGGTTACTACTTAATTACTTAAATGTTCTTTCATCTTTTTTTTTAGTTTTGCATAACTCTTTATTGCAAACCCACTTCTGCAGAGGGAGACACAGAATAAAAATGAAATAAACTAGAAAAAATTACTATGGAAGAGACTTGGTTTAGATCAGAATGCTTCAATGAAATTTGGAAGACGTCCTTTAAGTCTTAGGAAACGTGGGTTCTTCCAGCATGAGATGATCCCGGAGAGGACTGTGTTCATCTGGAGAATGGGTTTGTGATGACTAATGGTTCATTTTATAGCTACTCCTACAAATTTTCCTATCTGGGACATGCAATGCCAAAAGCCACTGGCTAAAGGAAGAGGCTGACTTCAGCTGGTGTTTGTGAAATCTTTAGAAGACATGGTCAGTGGACTGAGTTGCTGATACATGAGAACAGGACTGCGGTGAATTCAACGTGCAGGTGATAGAGGTAAAACAGCCTTTGTGAAATCAAGTGTTATGTATCTGTTGGCTGCCTTCCTCCCCCCCCACTGTAGAGTTGAACCTGTTTGACTGTCTGGGATTGTGACCTGATAAGTGCTACTGTCGTGTACGAGGAGATTATAGGCAGTGTTGCCACTGGCTCGTGTTATCTTTGTAAAGCATAACCTGCAGGATCCTGTAGAACAAAATGGGACAATATTGAAAGCAGTGAGATGTGGCTGTAGTGATGGGGAGAAAAATGATAGTTGTAAAAACATCGTAGAGGCACTCTGGCTCATCAGATGCTGCATGCTGTCATGTGTGTGTTTAGGAAGGGATTATTCCTAGTGATCAGTTCCCACTCAAATTATCAGGTAAGTCAGAAAGTGAAAGTACTCAGAGGCATGAAAAAAAGCATAGAGGATAAATACTTTCATCACATGAAACTGAAAACAGATTACTTGGTTTCCTTAAGGGGTCATGAGAGGGGTATAGAATGTTAGGAACACTTATTTACATATATAGTGATCATTGAATGAACATCAAAATTGGCTTTGTTTTGGGAAGTAAGGGGACTTGGACCAGATGACTTTCTAAGGTCCCTTCTGACCTAATCCATTCTTTGATTATCACTTTTGATGAAGCCAAGAGGCAATAAACTTTTAAAGGATGTTCTGGCCTGTGGACCCCATTGGCACAGCATACTACTGAGTCCGTGACGTTAAATGAAGAAAAAATGGATTGATACAGATGAAAAAAATCCTCCATAGTCACGTTGGATGGGATACCTTTTCCCAAGGGCTGGATGTTGTCAGGCCAGCACAGCTTGCAAAGCATTGAAGAAAATTTCCTAACAGGTAAAAAGGAGTTTCCTCTCCTTTCCCTAGTGTAGTTGGTGTGGGCCATGGACAGGGACAGCTCATCTGGTTTGTCAGGACATGCTCTATGCAGGGTGATGCTCAGCTTTCAGTTACAAGAGTTCTAGTAACTTCAGCATGGGAACTTCTTTGTAAGGCAGTTTGACTTTCATGCAAAATTATTGAAAAAAGTCAATGTATAACTTGGCCCTGGATTTAAACCTTGCATTTTGCATTGACACCAGATTTACTATCTTGCACAGGTGGAGGGAGGGTCCAATTCATCAGTATTTATCAAGATAGCTGTGCTAGGCTGAGAAATGTAAGAAAGAATTAACTAGGGAAATGCTGAAGTCCCTGCCTTGCAGAGGGTACAGCCAACTGTGTTACACTGGTCTGTGACCCCTAGAGTAGTTACCCCTAATGAAGCCAACGGTTTCCTATTTCATGCAAACTAGGTCAACAGATTCTTGAAGCGTTAATAAAATTTCATTTCTTCTTGGGTAAAAGCAGATTAAAAGAAGCTGGTTAGCTGTCTTCTACAATAAAACCCACCAACCTGTCCTTGTCCAGAATTTATTTCAATAACATGTTCACTTCAATAGTGGGTAATAAGCAGATTATTTTTGAAAAGTAAGAGGAAAAGAATATAAGCCTGAAAACCACTTTTGTTAGTGCTGCAGTATGCATCTGTTGCAAGGTTAATAATAGAGTTATCTCTGCCGACAAAGGAAAGAGCCTGACAACAGAGAAGAAATCCAAATGGGTTTGAGTTCCTTGCATAATTGTTATTTTAATTGCCATGTTCAGAAAAGGCTTCAGAGGTTCCCCGAACACTGCTCATCTCCAGATGAGATTTACCAGTGCACCACTCACAAGCTTTCTTTTGAAAAGTCCCTTTCTTGTTTTAACATGTTTACAAAAACTGAAGTGAGTTAGTCATGAATCTTCTGTTATTTGAGTTGATGGCAGATGCTAGAAAGGCTTTGCTGTGTGATAGAGTTAAACTCTCTGGGACTGATTACAAAGAAATTCCATTAGCAATATTTAAATGCTATCTTTGAAAGGCACTCAATAATATGTGTGTTGGCGCTGATCAAGAATAGTACCTTTTAAAAATGAAAAAGTAATGGGACTGTTAGTTTAACATAAAAATGTCAAACTGTGGGCAGTCTCTTGTCAATTAAGGAATCTGGGCTATTCCTAATGGGAATAAGGATGAAGGGGACGGGGGGGAGAAGTGGGTACTAAAAATTGCAGATGTGCAGAACTACTCGGAGATAATTTGTGCTGGCAAATAACACTGTCAGCCAGTTTGGGAGTAACACAGGCAGCTTGATACCTGTTCTTCCTGAGCTACCTTAGTGATTTCTTTTTCTCAGTATCTTCTTTAATAGCTAGCAAGGCTTTACAGCAAGCAGGGCTACATTAATGGTGTGCTGAGTGGAGGTGGATTTGTCCAGGTTTAAAGAATGTGCTTTAGCAAGTTCATAAAAATGTATTAAAACAGCAAACCTGTTTGTTGCTGAATGGAGGAATATACCTGTGGGAGGGGAAGGAGGATCCTTAAACTTTGGAAACTAGTGGAGCTGGTGCTTAGATGATGCGCATCTCTGTTACCTGTCAGTTCCTGTTAAGGTTATGTCTCACTATAAATAAAACACCGCAGTCAAGCATCAACCCTTGCCTCATCTAAAAGTAGCTTCCAAGGAAACTAAAGACTGGTAGAAGTTCACTTGGAGGGAATGTCATATAACAGTTCTCTTTATTAGCTGGTACAAGGTTGCTTGCTTTTGGGAGGTCAGTGCCTGTTTTATTCTGTTAAATTAACATGATTTCCATTGTGTCATTCACATCCACCCTCCCTCCTTTTTTGTTTTTCTTTTTTTATTTTCCCCACTCACCTTTAAACTAGGCTATGTATCCAGTGTTCTCTTTATCTGGGCATGTTTTGAATTTCTTCTCACTGTCTAGACAGTCACTAAGTGTTTGCTCCAAAAATGTCCCAGCTAGAATGTGACCTGTGCAACAGCTGATGCTGTGATAGCATGTGGCTGTAATGTGTAAATTAGAAAGGAAGCATTAGCATCTCCATTTTGCAAGATGGGAGCTGAATGTTAGTGTGATTTGACCAAGGTCATGCAGGTCTGTGACAGATCTAGAAACTGAACATCCCAGTCCGTTGTGTGAGCTCTGAGACATTCTTTCATTTTAATCTTTATATCTTAATGACAAATTCTGACTTGTTTATCTAACCAGTTGGCCAGGCTGAAACAGATTCTTTCTTATTTTTCCTATTTTTCCCTTTCTTTTATTCTTCATTTTTTTCAAATCTTTCCACTGTTTGGATTTGGTTACAAATTAAAGTTTGTTCAAGTTTATTATCCTAGTGAAGCCACTATGTCATACGTCTGTAACACCTCTAAATGCTACTTAAAAATTGCCTACTGTACTTTTTCTTTTCAACCCAATAGTTTGGATCTTCCTCTTTTGTTAATCTATTTCTCTTTGCACCTTTGTCTTGTTTTAATGCCTCTTTTATCCCAACTTCTTAAAAGCATTTCATCCATAGATTTGATGCCTTTTCATGTCAGCTTAATATTTTTTCCTCCCTTGGGGCCACCAGTTGTTGGCTCACAGTTTTTGTCACTGCCAATTGTTATACTTTGTTTTATTGCTGTGTCCTGTTATCCTTTCCCAATACTTTGCTCAAAAGTGCTATATAAATAACTAAAATATAGTGTAATGGACCAACTGTAAATTAAATCCATGGACAACCTTGCTGCAAGGCCAAAACCTGGGGTCCCCTAGAACTATGCTGCAGAAGGCTAGCTAAAAGTTGAGTGCCGTTTTCTCTTAGCACCACTACTATCATAATTTCTCAGTGTTGTTAATCCCTGATATTAACATTTTTTTATATGCTCTCTAACACAGAGGATAATTGGAAGGTCTGATAGAAAGCAGGTGCAGTAGTTAGTTTGCAACACAAGGCTTGTCTTGACATACTCCTAAAAATGAAACCAAGTCCTGCAAATGCTGAGGACCAAATCCAAGAGGGTTTTTGAGTGACTATCAATTGAGGTATTTAAGGAAATAGTTGTCTGCAGAAGCTACAGTTGAACTGGATATGTAATGAGGTCACTTGAATACCATTTCAAGCTCTTGCATCAACTGTCATAAGGATGTGCCTTACTTTTGACAGGCAATTGCTGTGGAGTGCTTGGCTTAACTCTTAGCAAGGGCTGACCAGATTTGTTTCTAAGCCCACCATTAAGGCAGCTGTGGATGGGAGTCCTACAGATGTTGGCTTGTTCCTGTGGACTAGCAGGTGAAGTAAGGATTTCAATAATTAGTGTGAGATTTTTAGCATTTCTGTTGTGCTTCAGAGGTCAGTGCAGTGTGGTTGGAACTACTCTCTCCAGAACAAAAGTAACCAGATTGAAGCAACTGGGTGACATGATATATGTGACGGGTTCTAAAAGATCTTTGGCACATCAATAAATGTAACATGACACTGTAGCACAAATTTGAGCTCAAATGATTAAGGCTTGAGGGAGGAGAAAATTTAGCTCTTTGAATTCAATATAATCTTACAAACTAATTTGCCCAAACCAGCATTTTTCCTTTTGTTTTTTATGTTTAAAAAACCCAACACCATCTATTGGATGAAAGAATTAATTTTTTTACATCTGGCTAAAAATTGAAAATGCAGAGAATAGAACAAATTATAGGAAAAAATAATTATTCTGCTATAGTTGCTGGCATGCCATGGGAGTATGCCAGGGGAGATCAAAAAGATTGTTCTGCTGTGCGAGGCAAGTGCTGGTCCAAGAAATGTGCATGCAGGAACAGTTTGAGGCAGAACTGTTTGTGCTCCTGATTTCAAGGTCGAGAGGTGTTTTCAAGTGCAGTTGGAAAGAGAATTGTTGTGCACAAATAGTGCTTCTGTGGAACTCGGGATTTATTATATATCATAATATTGATATAGTTGATAATGGCTGTGAGGCCATTCCTCCTGAGGGGTGTCAATAATGCTAGAGGTCTTGATAAGACATGAGAGGGGGCTGTGATAAGATAGCACAGAGTGTTCTGGAAGGGTGCGGGAGAACTTCCCACTGATGGACAAATTGGAGGGAGATGTGTCCTGCAAGGTCAGCAGTGTAAATAAATGTCCAGAAACTCTAAGACTGTCCCCAATCTATTTCTCAAACTTACCAGTACAAGTGGTGCTGGGACCTCCAGATGCTGTAGGGGAATTTTAAAACTAGATACAAGTGATTGGCTTCATAAGAGGTATATGAGCATGTACATTTCCCTAAAAAAGCAGGAGGTGGCATCAATTTTGCTTCTTTATAGGAGCTGTGAATGTGGATGTTCAAATGCAAACGCAGTTCTCCCAGTGTTTGGAGCTTGTTAGGGCAGATGTTGCAAAGCAGAGAGAGGATGCAGTGTGAGTAGACATGGGGCAGGCAGTGGGTGGTGTATGTCCCTCTGGCAGACTTAAGACTGTCTATTGAAGTCTAAGATAATTTTGTAACTTTTGCAAACCCTATGCAATCAGTAAAGCAAAAATTTTTCACACAGCTGAAACTTTGGGCAGCGTTTTGAAGGAAAATGTATCTCATTAATTTGATGCAGGAATGTGTGAGCCTATAATTAGGGACTCTCTAATGCGAGCAGCAGCGGACTTCCCCTCGTGTAAATGCTGTGGTGGAAACTTGTTCTCCTGAGTCTTAGATGTGTACATTTTTTTTATTATTGCATTTTATCTTTAACTAGGGTATAAGTGTGTTTATTAAGGTGGTTGTATTTACCCTTAATGTAATGCATTAAGTATCTATTTATTACTAAGAAGTCTGTTTTAGCAGAGTGTGTGCTTGTAGAAAAGCAGAGCTATCGATTAGACTGCTTCTGAGGCACTTTACTCTCATTAGAGTTGGAGTAGATTTGGTGTGGTGTACTCTGGTTTCTACAAGCAGTGTACTATGCATGTGTGTTTTGTCCACTGGATGCTTAATGGTTGCTGTTAGAAGTGATTTTCTGTCTTACATGGCATTGGTATTGTTTGAATGGTGGCATTTTCTTCTCCTTTCCACTTGCTCTGTTAATGGTAATAATTAACCAGCTCTCTGCTTTCATTTTTACTAATATATTGATGACTCGAGGATCTGAAATGGGATCTTAGTATATATACTCTTGCATGAAATGACACACCCGGTAGCTCTCATATTTATTCCAAATAGCTTTTAGAAACAAAAAAAGAGAATCTTGCAGCACAAGTGTTCTAAAATTATTTAGGAAAAAAGGGTTCAGAAACCTGGACACCAATATATGACTACAGAGATTTTTGTAACTCTTTTATCTGTGATGTTGAGAATAGAGGCCTGGGTATGACTTGTGTACATTACAGCTTTCACAGATTGCAGTGAGAGTAGGACTGAGCAAACTCATTTAGTTTTGTTAATTTTGTTGATATTTTTGAGATCTCAGAATCATCATAGAATGGTTTGGGTTGGAAGGGACCTCAAAGATCATCCAGTCCCAATCCCCCCACCGTGGGCAGGGACACCTTCCACTAGACCAGGGTGCTCAAAGCCCTGTCCAGCCTGGCCTTGAACACTGCCAGGGAGAGGGCAGCCACAGCTTCTCTGGGAAGGGAAAATATGCTGGAAAACTAGCTTATTGACTTTTTAATATTTTTTTGTTTCCGTTTGAGACTTTTGATTGTAAACTAGCTTTGATTTTAATTTTAGGAAGACTTTGGAAAACCTCCATCCAGATATTTTTCCTCTTTTGAGCTCCACAAAAATAATTTTTCTTGAGGAAGCTGAAACAGTCTGTTTTATTTTTTTTTCCCCCTCTTGACACTGTTTTTCCAGCTCTTAACTCTTCTTTTATCCCATACAGTACCCCAGGTTCAGTGCAAAATCACTTACAGGTTTCTAACTGTGAGTTTCACTATTTTTGATCCCTTGCTTCCAGTCTTTTAACCCAAGGTTCTCCATATAATATATGTGAAAGAAACTTGTTTCATGAAAACTGATATATTCCCTGTGTGGGAAACATTGATTTGCTGCTTTACAACAAATATAACATTTCTGCTCTGTGGTGTGGGGGTTTTCTTTGTTTATTTTGGGTTTTTTTTGGGTGCACGTTTGTAGGTGTAGTGTTGGGGTTTTTAAACCAAAAGCTAGCGTTATCTTTGGAAACCAGGGGGATTTGAGTTCATTTTTGGAGACTTCTGCTTCCTCTCCTTTCTTGCCCAGAATGCAGCACATGCAGCAGTGGCAAAGTCTGTGCTGTGCACAAGCATGGCAAGGTATGATTTGGAGAGGTGGGGAAAATCAGAAATATAACAGTAATTTCCATACCTAGGAAACTTATTTCACCATCCTTGTACTGATCTGCAGCAGCAACATCAGAGAATGAGGGATGTAAAGTCTATGTCTCTTGTTGTCAACAGTCTTCACTTCATTTTTGAGACAAGTCTGGGAGATTTTGAGCAGTATGGTGTCATGTCACAGTACTTTTCTTGTCAGTAGTCTTAGGAATTCTAGAGCTGTGGGCAAGTTCGTAAACAAAAAACCTTAAAATATTAGCCTCTAGAAAGCCTGAAAATAAGAGCTTTGGACAGCTTCCTCTGAGTTAGAAAATAAAGGAAAGAATGGAAATTTAAGTCAAGTTTCCTTTCCGATCCTTTATTTGTAGGATGTGTATGGATTTCTGTCCTGGGAAGTTACCTGTGTAACTTTATCTTCCTTTCACATGCCTGAAAAACTGGGTGAAAAGGTTCTGTGCTGTCTTCTCAGCAGGGCAACTGCCAGTACTTGAACAGCTGCAACTTTGCAACTGCTATAGCAGGACTGGGACTTGTTGCAAAATCAAGGCTGAGCATAAAATCAGGTTTGTTCCAAAAAAGCCTTCAAGTTTCTGTAGTAGAAAGCTAAATATATATTTTTTTTTTTTTTTTGGTTCTCCAGTGATTGAGAAAGAATTATTTTTTGAAGGACAAGAACATTTTAATTAGCAGAAAAAGTAGATTTCCACTAAAGGTATTGATATGGGTGGATGTTCTTTCTCTGTTCTAAGTAGTTCCTGCAAACTTTTAGCTGAGGAGCCTAAAACTTCTTTGTTATAATGAATGGGTACAGTTTTGTCACATGGGTTACTGCCTAGGTTTCAAACAGTGTAACGAAAGTAGAAGTCTGCAAGAAGTGTTAGAAAATAAAGAAATGAAAAAGGAGAGTTTAGGAAAATGTAAACCCTGCCTTGCCATTTGCATAACCAGTGCCATATATTGAAGCAGTAGACATGGATGATACTGCTCAGTAAGCCCAGGTACAGACTCAGTACTTGGTTTTGCCCTTTCGATGCATTCTTTAACCATATAAAATTGCCAGCCTTGGACTGAATGTTATGTTAAACCAAACCCCAACTGTTTCAGTGTGTCTGGGTAATGCAGTAATTGAAGCAGACTGTAACAATTGCAAATAGCTACTCCCAGCATTTGTGTCTCTGTTGTATTTGGGATCTTCATAGTACTAAAAAAGCTAGTTAGCCAAGAAACTCTGTGTGCATGAGACTGGACAACAAAAATTGGTCTTAGCCCTGGGATGTCTTTTTGATAATTACTATAGCTTATTATTTTCTTCAGAAATGTTATTTATTAAAAGCATTTGTTAATGATTCCTTCTGCCCCAGCAATCTCTAGCCATAGGGTAATGCCAGGCAATTGTGCCATGGTGAAGATAGCAGGCATGGCTGTATCCTCAAAGAAAGTGTGGCCATTTGCTCGGAAAACATCTGAAATCAGGGAATTCTACACAAATACCTTGCAAGGCTTACCAGCTTTTTCACCAGAATCCCTCATCATTCCTGAAATGATTTTATAGCCACATTCCTCTAGCCAACCTGCCATGAGCACAGGAACAAGAACAAACAGAAAAGTGTTTTCCATACAAATCTTCTTTCCTAGATTGAAAGACCCTTAAGGACTTTGTTTTTCCTTGCTGCACAGGCAGGTCCATACTCACAAATGTTTCTTTAGTAGCAAAACTGCATGTCACAGACGTGTCTGAGCGGCAGGGTGGTGTGTGGAAACTCAGTCCTGGGAAGGTACTTGAGCTCAGGTTGTCACAGTGATTATATGTGTCTTTAACCTAATAACACTGAAAGTGCTTATGCACATATTTAATAACATCAGTTTAAATCCATTTGTTTGCTTGCTCCATACTGCTATGCCTGGCTGGATTGGGAGCCTTCCTGCAGCTGCTGCTTCTCTTCCTGCTCTTTTGAGGCTGGCAACCATTTGGGCAGCTCAGACTTGCCGCCAAAACCTTGCAGTGGTCTCCTTGCTGCTAGTTTCTTTCAGTTTCAAGCTTCTTCCCTCACCACGTGTACCCCAAGGCCACTGTTTGTCAGTCTTTGCCTTTGGGGGGGAAGCCCAGGTTTTGGGGCTGGGCAGTGGTTTTCTCAGCTGCCTGAGGGGAGCCTGCCCTGGCCGCTGCCTGCTCTAGAAGGTTCTGTGGAGAGGCATTGCCTGTCTGCGCCTCAGGGCAGAGCGCCTTGCTTACAACCTGTGACTGACGGTGCTTCCATACCCCTTCAAAAAAGGATCAAAAGTGTTAGAAACAGCCCAGTTCTGGAAGAAGTGTGCTCTCGCTTAAGTGGAGGTTTGGTCTGGGGGCCGTCCCACTGCTGTGAGAGCAGGGACCTCAGGGCAGCGGACCGCAGTAGCGGGGACTGCCTGCTAACATGGCGGGAATGGAGCGAGGTGACAGGCCGAGCAGCGAGCAGCCCAGGTAACGCGAACCAAAACCACTGCTCCCTGGCCATGGTCTGCTGGGGATGGAGGTGCTGTGGGGCGCTCGGTTATCCCGGGACTGTGGGGCTGCTGCCAGCCACAAAGGGGAGAAACCTCCTGAGGACAGTCCCACAACAAAGTATGCACAGTGAGATGAAAACCACTGAACCAGGCTAATACCATGTCACTAGCTCTGCTATCTGTGCTGATTCTTAAGTTTTCACTTACAGATTTCTTTTTAAGACTTAAAGATTCTTGCCTTATTTTTTTTCCCCTTTTGTAATTATGTTTTTTTGCTGCAGCTGTGGAGCTGTGTGCCTCTCCCCCTGGGCTGAGGGGCTCAGGTAATGGCAGCAAGCGCCTCACTGTGGGTCAGGGAGCAGGCAAGGGAAAGGCTTGCTCCTGGCAGAATTGTATTTTATTCCACGGGGAGACAACATTTCTTTGCAAAACACTTCTCTGACTTTAAAATAATACATAATAACTATAAAATTACCAAATGTCAGGTAAACAAAAAGTTATTAAGGATGACCTTATTAGTTCTATCTGCAATTCACAGAGCGAGGTAATTGTCAAGTCTCACTGTTATTAGGTTGAAATAATAGTTTGGGGACCATCAACATTAAAATTTCATTATGATGGGACAAAAAGGCTCATGTATAATCGATAGTAAGAATCCATTATTATTGACTTGGAATGAATGAAGCATGAACACATTTGTGCAGATATGAACAGTTAGCAATCTTTTGAATAATAAAGAATTAACACTACACAGATAATGTCATTCTGGGAATTGGACTTGATCTCAAATTGGTACATGTCTCTCTGTTATAAAGTCAGATTCACATCCCTTGATAACTTCCATTAAGCTGTTTCTCAAAATACTCCATGTCTACAATTTTGTATTCCTCGGCTCTGGCTTGTGAGGGAGGTGGGCAAGCGGGTCAGGGTTGTGGTGGAGTGTGCTCTGTTGCTCACCAGGTTCAGTGACGGTGCTGGGAATAGGACTGCACTGGGACACTTAATACAGGGGGCATGGGTGGGTGGGAGCAGGTTGGGAAGGTGCTGTTGCCGTCTGCCATCCTGAGCTTGGTAGTGGTGTTTCAATGAGACAGTGTGTTCCTGCTTGCATCGCAGGCACCAGGTTGAAATAGGTAAGGGATGGTGAATGCTGAACAGAGAAGAGAAGCACAGAGCCTTTGGAGCGTGCTGGTTCCTGGGGAGATGGCCAAAGCCGTGGATGTGGTATGACGTTACCTTGTCTACTGTACATGATGTGCTGAGACAAGTTGTTCCCAGCATGTTCTTTTCTGTCACTGTGGGATATGTCACATTGGCAGTATCATTAGTCTCTTATTTTCCACTGAGGAGGTGGACCCAAAATGCACTTTCAAAAAAAAAAGTCATTATGTGCTAAATCTGATGCATTTAAAATTTTTCAACCTCACTTTGAGTTTCTATATACTAAGTGCCTTTGAAAGGTGTTATTTAAGGGTATTTTAACCCTGTTTCCAGAATAACAGCTACTTCTCAGCGTTATCTTCTGGCTGTGGTTTACCTGCCGCTCATGCTGCTTCCCAGCTGCTGTGATACCCACAGTACTTTGAATCTGAATTAGCTGTTGACTTTAGACTGAAGTTTTACAGGGAAGGTTTGACTTGCTCCAAACCTGCCTCTACTATTACAGTGAAAAACCTTGGACATGTAGTGTTACTTTGTGTGTTATGGCCTGTTCCTCAGTGCTCCTACTGCCATGTCTTTCAAATTCCCAATCATGGAGCACTACAAGAGAGATTCTGGCCTTCTACTTTGAGGTGTCCCTGCTCTTGTTATCAGATGTGCAAACTTGCAAGCCCTCCCTATGCTTGCTAGCCCAGCCACAGAGCACCTAGGAACAGTCTTCCAGAAACTTGCCCTGTTTTCTCCAGTGGCTTCCTGTGGTAACATGCCCTATTTCTGAAGGAATTGTGAAAGTCACCCAATGCCTTAAAAAGAAGTGAAGAGATCTTGTGGCTGTGGCACTTGACAGGCTCAAGGAGACTTTCTGGGGAATCTGGGAAGTCATTTATTGTTTTTTCAACTGTGAAATGGGAACAATCATTTTCTTAGTCAGTGGAGAGGGAATAATTATTTATTACTTGCATTACAATAGCACTAAGGACTGGTTGGGCTAAATGCCCAGAAATTGAAAAAGTTATTTAAGGAATTAAGTGTACCTTTTTTTTTTT
Organism: Strix uralensis; assembly: GCF_047716275.1. Lineage (NCBI taxonomy): Eukaryota > Metazoa > Chordata > Aves > Strigiformes > Strigidae > Strix > Strix uralensis. Next base: position 13,914,819 of record NC_133986.1, read on the forward strand.
TTTGAAAAGCATTGATAATACTTTAGATGGAAGCCCTACAGGGGAATGAGTGGTATATTGCAGTGGCACCTGCTTTAATGCATTAGAATGGGTATAATTATGAAGGAAAAGAGAGAGTGTTATTTCCTTTCAACTTTTACCAACAGTACATTTCTTTTTCCCTATACTTAACTTTCAGCTGCTTTTCAGGGGTAAGAAATGAAAATAATTGAGAGACAAAGGGCAGTAACCCAGCTGAGCAACCCATCTGTTGCTGAGAGGGGCATGGAAAGGAAGGTAGGCACCACTGGTAGGGCCTTTAGATTCTGTTCCCTCTGCCTCGCTGTTGGGGAAGAGGGAAAAATCGGACCTAATCCTTGGAGAGAGGGAGGATTATACTGGCATATTTCCAGTGTCCCCTTTTCTGAGAAGGGGGCTAGAAGAGGGGGAAGCCTTTATCCTTTCCAGCAATGAAGGGTAGACATCTAAACAGTCTTGGAGCATGTGAACATGTATTTAACTTGACTTAGTACCTGAAGCCTGTCTGAAGTGATGTGCATGCTTTCTTTTTCATCATTTGTCCCTGTGAGAGCAGATGTAATAGACAACCTGAGATGTCTTCAGTGAGAAACTGAGGGGAAATGTGCAGAATTATGAGAGGTACTGAAAATTTTTGGCCTGCCAAAGGCATGAGTCACTTTCTCACTTGCTTTTTAAAAAACCTTTTTTGTTTTGTTGACCCATGATGTAAGGCATTGGCATTTCCTTTACCTGCCTGATGGTGAGGAATAAGGAATATATATTTTTTTTAAATTTATGAAGAAAGAATCAATTTATATTACTTTTTGGGGGGCTGAACTTAATTTCTGAAACAGTTCTTCAATTTTTAAAGTTTTTTTTTTAAAGCAAGAGATATATTCAGGGCACATAGAAACATTAAAACGGTTTTACAGAGCACATACCATAAATCAATGAGTAAGTTGTTCAGAACAGCACTAACAATGAATATAACTGAGCAGATATAAATCTAGGGAGGAGGAAACCTTTTTTTACTCATCTTATCAAGCCTCCTGCTGATTTTTAAAATAGGTAAGTAGCAAGAAAAATCATCAAAGTATGCCCAGGAATTATGCAGTAGTTTAAAAATACAATACCATTGTACTCACAACACAGAGTATTCATCACTGATACAGTTCCATAATTATAATTGTTAAACATAAGTCCCCCAAACCAAATCTACTACTTTATTAGATTAAATGGTCACTGCGGAGTTTGTCTACCTAGAAAAATCCTATTTTTTTTCACACTGAGTTGCATCAACCTGTTTTCCTTTTAGTGCTAAAATGAATTTTAAGTAATCCATTTCAAAGCTGCCTTATTAGCATTACTAAGTTTTCAGTTAAGTTGTAATTTTAAACCCCAAGTCTTTCATGTTATTTTTCATATCTAAAACTAGGAAACACGCACGCTATAAAACTTTCAGCTCTTGTCTTCTGCTTCTTATGGGTGTCTGCTTCCCTGTTGTGCTGCTTGGTCCCTGTTGACTTCTGTGTTAGTGTTTTCTTTCCATATGTATGCAAAAGTTCTTCTTGTACCATTATCAAGAACAGGTAATATCTGGGAAAAGACTTACATACTTGAACTCTTTTCATGGGCAAAATATTTCAGTTCTGTTTTTCTTGTAATCTATTTCTGAAACTTTAAAGTGAATGATAAAAGTATAGTGTCTGCCATAAAAAGTAACATTTCAAGTAAAAGCATTTACTTATAGGTCATAATTGTTTTTAAGTAGTATTTATAAGGGGTAAATGCACTGCAATTTACAATAGTTTAAACCAACCATGAGAATACTTCATGCTCGTAAACTGCATTTCACTTCTAAACTGTTAAGAATACCCAAGAGACAATGAATTTGCACACATACATTTTAAAACCTGGGTTTTCTTTCCTTTTCTGTATTCATTGAAACTTGTTCCTTGCTGAAGTGCTACCTCATGTCTCTGGCCTTGTTTTTATTGCTGTAGTATACCTGCCCCCAAATAATTGCAAGTATAGGCAAGGTCTAATTTTACTCCTCCTTATTCTTACCAGTTGGAGAGCACATAATATTGCTGAAGAGACATAAAGAGAAGTTTCAGTTCTATTAAGAGCATGTCTGAACTCAATAGAAGCCCTTTTTTGTATGACCCTTCCACTAATGCAGCCCTTTGGATTAGAGAGAAGGATTTCTTTTTCCTTAGCAATAAAGCAACCTACTCACAGAACTGTTGGTACTGCTATTTCTTCTTCTGGATAGAAGCCAGTATGATGACAGAAACTGTAAGTTGTTACTTTTAGTGGCTTATTTTTATTAGATGAGAGAAATAAGTTTACCAGTTTTTTTGTGGTCTAGCATCCTTCATATTTAAAAAAAATAATGACCTTCCTTATCTTTCTCCCAACCAAAGTGTCCAAGCTCAGACAAAACCTGTTGGCTTGTCCAGCTGACTCTTTTTAAGACAATTCACAGAAACTTACTCTTTTTATTAAAAAGAGATGAGGCAGTTGTATTGGTTCGATACGAGTCTATGCAAACAGTTCTAAAGGTTTTGTAATCACTCCAATCAAGTTGGAAAGAGCTGCCGTGTTTAATGTCCATCAAGTGAAGAAGAGGTGTGAGCCACTGAGAAATGAAAGTCTAGTCTTCAAAAACAAATCTGTTACATTTTTTTTTGAGTGCAAAAAGCATCTTAAAAAATTTAACTTCTATTTCTTTGTCACTTTTATAACTCAGAAATGCTAGACAAGTTTTCTTGAACTTCAGGAAAACTTCATCAATTTTACTGAATTTTGAATGGTGGCAGGAAGATCCTGAAGAGAAATACTTCTGCTCGCATCAGCTTCCAAAAGTTTAGATCCTCATTTAAATTTGTTCCAGTCTTTGATCTGACAGATGGACTGGAAGTCTCCTGGCATCTGATAATTTAATTTTTTTTTTAATTTCTACCACTGTAAAAATTTTGTGAGAAAACTCTATCTCACTTGGCTGCTTTCCTTACTGCTGTCAGAGAAAGCAGGTGATTGAGAGACCTTGACTTTAGTGGGACTTAGATCTGGACTTCAAAAACATGTGGGATGGAGGGAAGAAAACTTTCAAAACTGAGTTTTCCAGAGCATTTTGATCACATAGAATCTCCTTAGCCAAACCAGAGTTTTTTTGATATAGGCTTGTATTACTTAAACTGTGCATGATTCTTTAGTAACTTCTTAGAATAGATGGCGTCTCACAAATACTTCAGCTGTTTACCTCTCTTAGTTATAATTCAATGAAAAATGATTCTGCCTGTCATAGGTAACTGTTTTCCCTGTGATGTTTGAACTTCCATTATGGCATTCATTATATCATGTAATATATAGAGTTCTGTATAATTACATTTTGACAAATACACATTTCATGTTCATAACCTTAGAAAATAACTTGCCTTTGTTTAACTCTTTAGCTTCTGCCCTGTTTTTATTTCACTATGCAGTATGATTTTACTATTCTTGGGCAGCCTTTTTAGGGAATGTGTGTATGCCATATGTAAAAAGAGTGCAATTTTGAACCTTATGTATGTTCATATTTGTCATATTCACAGATCAGAGCCTTAACTGCTTATGTACTTGACCAAAAGTTAGTCAGAAAAAATAATATCAATGGCTGTGTCATGCCAAGTTAGTTTATTTAACAAAGTCTTTGGGTCTTTAATTCCCAGTTTATTTTCACATATCAGAAAACTTTTAGAATGGAATTAATCTCATTTAATATACCCATTAAGAAGTTAAGTACTTAGGCTAAGCTACTCTTCTGGGCTCACACTGTGAATATCAAAAAATGCTTCTGGATTTGTCCCACTTACCTTTGAAATCTTACCCTACTGATTCCTCTCCTGTGCTTATTGAATGCTGCTGCTGACTATATTAATAGAATAGAACTGTGCACAGTTCTGGGTTCCACAACTTAAGAAGGATGTGAAGGTCCTTGAGTGTGTCCAGAGGAGGCCAGCAAAGCTGGTGACGGGGCTGGAAGGCATGTCCTGCGAGGAGTGGCTGAGGGCTTTGGGTTTTGTCTAGTTCGCAGAAAGGGAGGCTGAGGGGCAACCTCATCATTCTCTACAGCTTCCTGAGAAGGGGATGTGGAGAGGAGGGTGCTGATCTCTTCTCTCTGGGATCCAGTGACAGGATGCGTGGGAATGGTTCAAAGCTGTGTGAGGGGAGGTTTAGTCTGGACGTTAGGAAGCATTTCTTTACTGAGAGGGTGATCAAAGACTGGAACAGGCTTCCTAGAGAGGTGGTCGATGCCCCAAGCCTGTCAGTGGTGAAGAGGCATTTGGACAATGCCCTTAACATGCTTTAACTTTTGGTCAGCCCTGAATTAATCAGGCGGTTGGAGTAGATGATCGCTGTAGGTCCCTTCCAATTGAAATAGTTTATTCTAAAAGAAACTAAAAGGGACATCTAAAAGAATTAAATCCTTGCATGTAACCTGGATGACACTCAATGACAATGTATTATTGGAAGCACAGGGCTAATGCATAGTGTCTGTGTGGAAAGGTTTGAGGAAGGATAAAAAGTGCTTAAGGTAGCTGAATATTACGGCAAAAAAGTTGTTAGTAGCAAAATATTATCCTTTAAAAATTGAAATTGAGTCCAGATGAAGAAAACAGAAAACATTATAAGTTATGGTGAATTTCAAAATAGAATGGGGTAACCTGAAAAGGACCTTAAGCCAATGTGTCCTCCAAACATTAGGAAGAGGAATGTATGCTGATGACACAAAGCTGTTCAGAGTGGTATGGACAAGAGCTGAGTATAAGGAATTGCAGTAAGAGCTTATGAGACTGAGTGACTGGGCAATGAAATGTCACATGATATATAGTAGGTGAGATACACAGGGGAAAATAATCCATTTCACATTTAAAACAGTAGGCTCTCAGATGATTTTTCTTCCTTCCGAAGAAGGATTGGTTTGTCTTGTGTTGTGGAGGAATCACTGTGCTTTTAGTGGTGTCTGGAAGTCTTTTCTGGGATGACTAAGCACTAAAGGGTCATCTTTTTTTGTTGGTTTTTCTCTCCCTCCTATTCTGGTGAAAGAAAGGAGGATATCAGTGTTGAGAACCACTTGTTGATTTTGTTTGGGTTTGGTTGTCTTTTTCTACATACTCAGTTCCTCAGGACATAGACTCATCCTTTTTGCATACAAATTCTATTCAAGCAAGCCAGTGTGAGTTGAGTTTGTGTGTTTTAAGCAAGAAGGATTCCCATTGACTGAGACAGATTCTGCTGATTCCAGATGACACTTTACCTGGTGTTTGGCCATCTCTGGAGATTGCTGACAGTAAAGGGTGTATTCTGTATTTAATCCTTGGAGAATTAAAAGGAGTTAATTCCTCAGCTGAGCACAAGGATAGATAAAATCATATATCAGCAGAATCCCTTAAATCCTTATAAAAGAAGAGGTGCAACTTTTTAAAGTTGCCTCTAGTATTCAGTGTTGTTTCTCAGCATTTTTTGCTCATCTGGATCTATTGAACTGTTCTATGACTGGTGAGGATTTACCTCATGTTTTTTCCCCATTTATTTCACAGGAAAACATTCTTATGGTTTCTCCACTTCTAGGTTTTACACTTGTCATTTTGCTTTTGCTGATTGCCTTCCACTCTGCAGATCATTCATGAATGAGGGCTGGTAGGGCTTTTAGGACTGATACCTCTGTGCTGAAATGAGTGAGCAGTTATTGTGTTCAGTACCCTCTGTTTGGTTTTGAAATCTGTCTTTGTTCCTATAGAACCAACTGTATCACTCAGCTCTGTCCATTAACAGTAGACCACATGGTATCATATTTATTTAAAAAACCATGGGAATATTGTTAACCAAAATAGCAAAATTGGAATACATTCAATCCAAAGAGATTTTTCCCCTCTGCATTCAAGACATCAAAATTATTCTGCCATCAAAACATAACAATTGTTATGAATGATATCATAATACTGTGAACTGCTTAAGAGCTTCCACTTTAAAACTGTAATGGGCCATGCAGACAGAAGGGAAAAAAAGGCTAAAAGCATAAATTGAAGATAATCAATGTGAATAGACCTTACCCATTGTGCAGTTTGAATAGGATAAGCACACATTATCTGGCATAATTGGTTCATGCGATTTTCTAATTGAAGAGAAGAAGTAATTAGAGCCTAATTGAAGCAAAGTAACACAATGTCTGTCAGCATTTCTACTTCTACCACACATTATATTATTACCTGTCATCTTTTACTTTAGTGGGAGTGAAAAAATGAGAAAAAAACACAGTATAAAGCCTTTGGAGTTTACCTAGCCAAAGCAAAGGTACAGATAAAAGACACTAAATAAAAGCAAGTGGGGCTGAGATTAACTGTGTACACTCACGGGTGCTTCCAAACTACGAGTGTTCAGTTTGCCTAACTAAGAAATTGATTGCTTTTTGTAAAATGATGTTAGAATTTCATTCTTATCAAACTTTATTTAGAGGAATAAACTTTATTTAGAAGAATATTTAAAACATATTTGATTTGACTCAGGGCTCTGTACTTTCTGCTTTACATTTCTAAGTGAGGAATTTTGCAGTTTGCAGTGAAAAAGAAAATGGTTGCTATCTTTAGCAGAATGGTGGAGAACACATTTGCAGCCCTATCCACCAAATTTTTTTATGGAACAATTTTATTCCAAAAGCTGTCTAACATGAGAAGACCAATTGCTGCCCATGCAGAAAATTGTACTTGGAAGTTGTCTGGGAAATGCTTTGAATAAAGAGAGAGAAGATGTTGCAGGATATTCTCCATCTCTTAGGAACAGAAATATGTTTTAGGGCTTTTTATTTCCTGGAGGGAGAGAAAGGAACCTGGGTGATGGAGTAATTTTTATGTCTCTACGCACAAAAATTTGGATGTGACTTGAAAATGAGTTTCTTGAGACAATATACAGTTATTCTTACTAAGGGTAGGTGATATCTTAATGTAATAAAAGGTTACATTAAGTAAAGATAGAAGAATATTTTTGGTAAAGAAGTTGTAACTCATCTCCACTTCCCTTGTTACTATCATGTATTTAATATTGCCATTGCCAGTGGAACAGAGTAGTGAAAATTAGAGATCGATCATCTTCATGTTGTAAGCCCTGTCAGGTTTGTTGATGGACATCCTGACATTGGTTATTAACCCATACTGTTAATAAAAGATATTGCATCTCAGTATCTTTTCAGTGCATTTGTAGCTACTGCTATCACTTGTCTCCATGGCTGGGTCTGATGTCACTGAAAGATTTTCAGACCAAAAGGTATGTTATAATCCTGATTTCTCTCCTTGCCACCTGTAGTAATACCTGTTGCTATTGCAAAGAGAATGCTATGTTTCTTTGCTCTTATCTGTAGAAGAAAAACACGCATCTGTTGGAAACAGTGACTCAATCTTTACTACCTACAATGTGCTTGACTTGTTGGTATATTACAAATATGCCATCAGTCTTTAACCTAAGTATCTGAATCGTTACTGGATAGTGGCTAGCTCAAGTGTTTAAAATGGCCACAGGCAGCCTGGCTTTGATTAGTGTATAGTAGTCTTCAAAGTGTAATAAACTCTTATTAGTATTCTGCTGCAGTGAATTGCAGAGATCTGAGGTCCTTTGACAGTATACGACGATGTCCCAGGTCTTCAAACAAAAGCTGCTCTCTGTTCTGATGTTGAGTTGCTCTGAAGGTCATTAATATCTTGTGCTGGTGGAAGTCGCAGCTGTTTGTCTTTGTTTTCTAACACGGAACTGTTTTCTGTAGGGTGTTTTCCAAGTTCTCAGTTAAAGAGTATCCTTTCTCTCAAATGTACTCCTCCTTTGCAGAGGTAAAAGGAAGACGTTTGTGAGGGTGGGAGACTGGGAAGGCCTGGTAAGCAGCAGCTGTGCTTTGTAGATCTGAAAACCTTTTGCAGGAAGCAGTGAGAACAGCACTGCGAGACAAACCGGTTAACCATGACTATGGCAAAGCAGCCAGTTTGTAGCCAGCAAGTTAAGAAAGGCTTACTTGGGCATCTTCCTAAACTAGGGTGAATATAGAACAGCTAAAGACCAGAAAGGCAGAGGGATTGCTAAAAGGGTTTTTTTTTTGTTGAGCTTTTGTTACTGAAGGGCCTAAATTGATTAAATTGAATTGAAAGGAGCTTTGTTTTCATCCTGGTGATGTTTGAGATTCAAATAAGACATTTCACAGTATAACTGTGTCACTGTCTGGTGAAAACCATGCTATCCTTGTGTTGATGCTGGGTAGGGTTGTACCATTCAGCAGAAAGTGAAATTTTATTGAGAACAGTGGGAAGCAGTGGAGGAAAGAGTCTGAGTAGCAAAAGTGGGTAAAGCTATGCAGGCTTATATGCAACTCCAGGGTATACAGTATGGAGTGGGTTTGCTTGGAGCTAGGCAGGCAAATAAAACTGAATGACTTATGCAAAAAAGAAATGAAAGTGCTCACTTTTGTTCCTTAAATAAAATGCTGGAAAATAACTGTATTGCTTGATGAAATCTGAGGCAGTTCCTATCTCTGCTGATGCCCTTAAAGAAATAATTTTGATGGGAAGTCTTTGCAGAATCCCTTTCATTTTTATTCTCTGTGGTCACAACTTGCCATACAGCTGCCTAATAATGTCCTGGAAAGGTTAGAAAGACATTGCCCATAGACATTGTCCTCAGTTTAGTTCTTTCTGTAAGTTATTTTAATGGTGTTACTGATGTTAAAACAAAGAAATCATGGGCAATGAAGGAGAGTAAGAGTCTGCTAATGAGTAAAAAGTCAGAGCTTCATGAATTGACTATACCTGAGGCTTTGCCTGCCAAATTCCTTAGGCTGAGCAAGATGCGCTCATTTGGGAAAACTGATTTTTTTTTTTTGTTTTGTTTTGTTTCCTTGTGCTGGAATTTGGTTCACTTTCCCCGAGAGGAAAGATATAAATTAGGCTCTCTAAACTTTTGGTCAAACTTTAACTTTGGAACTGAAACTTCAAGAGATTTGTGGCCCATAATATTTCTTTCACAACATGGCAATGATGTAAGGCTCTGGATGCTATCTCTGCTGCCTTTCAGTTTTTCACATGTATACACTTTCCCATTTTATGCTGCGTCATTGTAGGTAGAATCTGTTACCCTCCCATCTGTTTTTGACCACCGCTGGGGCCAGGCGCATTTCTGAATGTCATTTACTATTCTGAAATACATGTTTAGCAGTGAATCTGTAAAAATGATTTGCTACATCATGTTGCTTTTCTATAGAGGTGAGAAAGAATTACACTTTTTAAATAAAACACTTTAGATAAAGTAAATATTAAAATAGTAATGCCTCCAGATGCTGGCACTGTCAGATGCATCCATTCCATTTATCAGTCCTTTAACATGAGGGCTGCTTTTTCTCCTGTCTCTCTTGAGTAAATGTGGTGCACTTTGTCTGCATGGAATAAAAACTGAATGTAATTGAATGCTTTGCACAATCTGATGAACACTAAGGAATTAAATCTGTTGCCTGGCTAGGTGGAAATTCCCAGTGTGAGAAGCTCTAACACTGAGCCAAACACCTGACTTTTCATCACCCCCTGTTTGCTCTGATGTAAGGCATATGTTAGCAGGTGAGCATTGGACCCTGTCTTCCTGACCTGATCAGCAAATGCATCTTCCCAGCTGATATTAGCTCTCTTCCTCCCTGTCCCCCTGCTCCCCCCTGCCTGTGTAGCATATGTAGGGCACAGATCCTCCCTAAAGACTGAGGAGTTGCAACCGTCCTGCTGACAGCCAGTACACATGGGAGGCACGGATGGCAGTAGCGTAGGCTCTGCAGGCTTACTGGATACCCTGCTGCCTTACTGCTTACCCTAAGCTTGCATTTAGCCTGTTCTACTGTGTCTTCCCTTCTGGTGATTAAATTAGCTTGATTAAGCATATCACATATATGACTGTAGACTCCAGCCATACATCCTGGCTGACTGCAGTGTCAATATGTGTATAGTTAAACTCCCTTTTGGTTTGCTTAAGCAGTGTAAAACTTTGACTAAGTTCTATCTTTAATAGCTCTACAACTTATGTCCACTGGCAATGGATGCAAAACAAAACGAAATTCAGATCGTAGTGGACAGCCTCTCTCAACCTGTTTGTGAATGAAATGGTTCTCTTCAGGAACACTAAATATGAAAAACTTCTTAGCAGAAGAGACAAGGCTGCCAACATATTATGTAGGTTGTGCACACTGGAAGTGAGGTTTTGATCTCTGTATATATTTTTGTTTGACAATATATCTCAATAAGGCTTCACCACCAATGCCTTCAGTTCTCCTTGAGGCATATTGTGCTGATATTTGAATGTGTACTTACTTTAAATGTTTCTCTGCCTTGTTGTCCTTAAGTGTGGGTGGAAATGTGTAAAGATCAAATGGATATTGTCTGTGTATCGTCTGAACGCTTTTCATCTAATTCTTCCAGAGTCTGCAAGAAACACTGTTGAGGACATTAACGTGGAAGAGTAATCTCAAATGAAGTCAAAGGCCAAGCTGTTTTTATTTTTCAATACAATGAGCCTCATTCATTTGGAAATTGACGGGAAAATTAAATTAAGCATTTGCATGTACTGTAGATTGATAGAGGTCATATTTCCAGCTTGCTTTATGATTACTTACATTGCAGACTTCCTTACAAAACAGATAAATACTGTAGGTAGTATTGCTTAGGGCAGACATGGCACAGATAGCTGTTTGCATGGGCTCGTAATATTTAAGTTGTATTTTTTCAGTGTGGAAACACCAAGTGCCAAACCTGGGTCCTAGGAGTACCCTTTTGCCCCACATACAGCTGCATCAAAAGACAGTCTCTTATGTCTGAGGAAGGTTGGATATATTTTGTGTTTACTCAATCACAAGTTGTTATAGTTTGACCCTGTTCTTTTTGTTAATAGTTAAAAGGGGAGAGGGTGAGAGAACCTAATAAGTGATTGGATTGTAAAGATCTCCTTTATGAGTCTTCTTCCCATTGGTCTCTCCCAGTGCAAAAGAGGAATCAAATAAAATTACCAAGAAGTAAACTGAAGGAAAACACAAAGAAACCAACAATAGTGTTGTTTCTTTGCATCACCAAAGATGAGAGGAGTGTGGGGGAGGTGAGGAGAGAGAATGAATGAGCAAACTTATATCCCAATCTTTTCCTCTGATAATTGAGGACCCTTAGCTTATAAGGCTTTTTAATGGTCAAGAGCATCAAATAGGGAAAATGAGGAAATCTTGGCAAAGAATGTTCTGCAATGAAGACTGACATTACATAATGAATCCTTTTGTGAGCTTGAGAATTATGATCTTTGAGAATATTGCATATTGTTTGTCTTGTACTACTTAGTCATATTATGCCAAAATAAGTGTACTAATTCTAAATATCCTGGGGTTTTTGAGGCTCAGGTTATACCTTTAGGACTACAATTTCAGCCTACCCTCCAACGTGTCTCTGTAAATTATAGTGAGGTACAATCATATATTTAGCCATCTGTGTGTGATAGATTGTGCCAGCAAATAATTGCATGTGCAAAAAATGAAAGCCAGTGTTTGAAAACCTAGCTCTCTCTTATTCTGAAGTAATTTTCCATTTGTGATACATAATAGTATAGTAGCAAGTTAAAGCGAGTGCTAACAACTATTTGGACAAAGCATTTCGGTTTGCTGAAGGTACCAATGTTGAAAAACTATAAAATAGTGATGTGAGGGAGAAAGAGGAAAACACTGAGCTTGGTCACTTTGCAGTCAAGAGACTACTCAGTGCAAAATAGAATTTAAAGTTACTGTGTTTACCTGTGTAAACATGTTAAATGTGTTAAAAACAACCAGGGGTAAAAATGCTTAGGAACAATAAACCAAAGCTGGGAATATGCATTAGTCAGAGCAGTTTTGCAGCAGTCCTGTCTAGAGAAGGACTGAAGATGTGGGTTGTTTTTTTTTTTTTTTTTTGGGGGGGGGGGTGTCTTGATGACATCAGCCCACTACATGGCTGCAGTAAAACTAAGGCAAATGGATGCCAGCAGGCATTACATACATGGGACAATAGAAAGATTCAAAGATGTTTGTACGCAAGGAACATATCGGAACTGACCTAGAACCCTGCTGTACAGGAGGACTATTAGAAAAGATGTTTAAAAATGACTAGTGAGGAAGAAACCCACAAAGATGCTCGTCAGCTCCAATATCTGTCAATTAGCAATATTATTAAAATAACTCTCAAATAGGATTAATTTCTAGTATTTGTCTACCTATGTTTAATTTTGGCTTCCTGACACTAAGACTTCATGGTTTTTCCCTCTGAAGACATTTGTTACCAAAATTTGTTCCTCATTTATGTACTTACAGACTGTAGTCACAGTTTACATCTCAACTTCTCTTGTTCAGGTGCAGATTCAGCTGTACATTAGTGATGATTATCTTCCAAATTTTCATTATTCTTGAGGCTTTTCTCATCTCTAATAACATTTCTGGACTATGGATATTAAAACTAAAGTCTGTATTCCAATGCAGATTAACCTTATGACAAACTAAGGGACATAAAAGTTCTTGATTCCATCTTGCTATTTGTTCTTTTCAAACCTTTTAGGATCAGATTAGCTCTTTGGCAGCAGCAGCTTTGTTTAGGATCCATAGTTGGTTGATTATTGACATTGGCTCTGAAGCCTTAGTCACAATTTGTGCCCCACAGCAGAGAAGCCCACAGCCTGCACATCTACACACTGTTCCCAGATCAGTAGCTTTAATAGTGACATATAAATATGCTCACTGGGCAGCAGGTTGTTCAGGTTCTCTGCAGCTCCCGTATTAATTAGTGGTAAAGATTTCAGCACTAGATAATATGAAGTGAGATGATGGAGACCTTAAACTGTAAAAGCTGAAATTTTCTGTGCACTAAGTCAAGGTGATGATACATTGCCTCTGTGCCAGTAACTGCCTAATTAGTATGCATAGTTACTGCTAATGACTCCCTTTCTCCTCCATTTCAGGCCCGTTCAGCAGCCCTATTGGTGCCTCAACACCATGAGGGAACTTTCAAGCAACATCCCATCAGCAAACACCTCTGAGCTACCATCTGTTTCATAAATGAAGGAATCAAATGGTGCTTAAGAAATAAAATAACACGTTATGAGTAATGTGATGCAAATTGACTTCAGCCTCTATAGGCAGTCCTCCAAGCTGCATCCACTCCTAAGGATTTCCTGGTTGGTCTTCCAATGCTGAGGCAGATGCTTCTTGTGACTGTGTTTCCCTTCCTTGTTTTTTGTGAGGTGGAGCCTCAGCTTTAAAAGCAGAATAAGGATGATAAACAACTGTGTTCCATACTTCACGTGCATGTGAGGCTTTAGTAAAATCCTTATTGGTTCTTATGAAATGTCTCACCCCTGACTGGCTGCTGTTGTTACTGTAACTTGTCTCATGTATCCCACTTCTTGAAACTCTTTAGAGATGGAGGCTAAAGGTTTTCCTGAAGTTCATGTGTTTACTGCAGTGATGAACTGCAAAAATAAACTACAGAAGACTGCCAGCTCAGGAATAGGTGTGATCAAATGCATTTGGACTGCTCTGTGGCAACTTCATCTTTTTTCCTCCCTGTCTGTGTATGACAGGCTTCCAGCCCCACAGAGGGCCATGTTTTCAGTTGACCTGTATAAACCATTGAGCAACACAGACTAAGAGCAGCTGGAGATCTGAACTCCTTGATATTTAGCCCATGTCTTTTGTGAGATTTGACTTTAATAGTAACTCAGATAAGAATGCAAGAGTCTCTTGCCTTTGTGTAGTCTCTGTGGATATGAAGTCTTGTTGCAGAACTCTCCTGCAAGTGGATGTACCTTACACGCTTACCCTGAATTAAATTAGGAGGTATATCTTTCTAGGAAAATGGAGCAGGAAATGGCCAAAATATTTTCCCAAGGTCTCTGTTCCTGTTATGAGGTTGTATTAGCAGAACTACTATGGTACTGCTTTTAAAATGTGACCATTTTTGTGGGTAAATAGGAAGTTATACAGAACTGTCTCTGAACCTATCCTTGGTTTGTGTTATTTTATTATATAGTCATACAAGCTAGATGATTAAAGGCAATATGTGTTATTTGCTATTTCATATTTGGCATTGTCTCAGAACAAATATAGCATAGCTTGAAAATACAGTTTTATGGGTTTGTTATTTCCAGAAAGTGACAAAAGTTGCATCTTGGAAGTTCAGTCTCTGTAATAATGGGAAAACTTTGTATACAATGTTTCAGAAGCCCTAAAAAGGCTGAGGGGACTGATAAGGCATAAAGGGTACACTCATAAGGTAATGTCCTCATAAGGTAACTACACTCGTAAGTAACTAATCAGTTACAAAATGGACAAAGTCAAACAAGAATATATTGGTAATCAAAATTCTAAAAAGAAAATTTGGGTTTAGATATGTTAATGAAGAATCAAAGTCGCTGCATTTGGATTTAATGCACTTTGTTTAATTGCTCCCAACATGCTGAAAAGCTAGAATAAAATATGTAGCTATTGCTAGTATTCTTGGGCCTTTTCCAGAAACAAGTCTAGGCAGCACTGATCTTTAGTCTCCTTTAGAAGAATATAACCCTGGAGTCAATTACTCAACATTTAGATTTAAACTAATGTAGAAGAGAACAAAATATGTATCCCAATGTGAGCCAAATGATACTTAAAAGGAGTCTAAATTTGGTAAAGTCATGCTGTCTTTCATGTCCTGCATTATTAGCATTACGATCACAGGGATTTCTTGTATACTATATGGTATCAGAAACTTACAGCTGCTATACTTTTGCTGGATCTGGCTTTAATTTATCACTACTTAATTTACCCATATCTACAGTTGGCTCTGAATTTGGCCATTCTGTGTTGTTGTTATTTCAATGCCTTTTTTTGTTTCAAATAAAAACAATCAAAAAACCCAAACCAAAAAAACAAAAAAAAAATCCCTGTTTCCCACTTACTACTTTTAAGTCTCAAATTTCCTCTCTCTGTTTCTGTTACTGACTGGAGTTTTTCAAATCATTGGAGCTTCTCCTTCCATCTTGATCACTTCATTGCCTTGAAATACAGAAGAGCTAGTGATCTTTTTTCCTTTTGAGTCATAGGTGAAGGCTCTGGGGACAACAGAGGAAATTATGCTGGCAGCTTAATACAGGTCCATCAGTAAGACTTGGTATTGATAGTATGCATGGAATGAATCTATTAAAAAGTCAAAGAATAGCATTTATGAAAATACAGCATCTATAGCAATATTTTGCCTTGGCATCAACCAAGAAATATATTCATGTAGAGCGACATAATATTCAGTGGAGTGGAAAATAGTTTATGTAAAATTGTCCTCACTATGAAATTGTATCAATACACAGGAAAAAAGGAGATATTTTTAAAGGTAAGAAGCAAAGCTGTTCTGTTGCTTCATGAAAAGGCTTTTACATGTGATAAAAATTAGTTTAGACAGCTAAGCAAAAAAGCTAATTCACGGGAATTACTAAAGAAAACAAGTCATAGGCACTGTGAAGAAAGGTTACATTAAGGTCAGGACCTCATAAATGATCATGACAGAAAATCGTATGCTCTTTGTGTCTGACCTGCATGAAATATCCATGTCTGCCCTAACTCATAAATGATATTAGGTCTGTAGTCTGACTCATTCATAAACCAGTCTTTGATAATCCTCTGATGGATGGTCATGATTTCCAGTGCTGAGAAGATATTAATGGTCTGGTGTTTTGGGTGTTCCTCATGCAGATAATCTCTTCCCACAGAAATAAGGGAGGGTAACAAGACAAAACCATTCAGTGAATAGGTTTGATTCCTGCCCAAATCTTCCAGCCCCTGGGGATGTGTGGAAGGCCGGAGATGTGTCTTTCAAGCCTGAGTTCTCGCTGTTCTCCAATGCCACTGGAGTTGTGGCTCTGAGGTTCTCATCAGCTGTTGCCATTGCTCTTCAAGGAAATATAAAAGGAGGTATAGAGCAGTCAATGCAGCCTCAGGCTTAGGCTGTGTGGTTGTCAGCTCTATTCACTTGTTTTTCCCCTTCTGACTGGGCCTACAGCCAGATCCCCAGACTTTCATCTTTAAAGAAATGGTGCTGGAAGGGCATGGATGTGAGTGCAAAGGATTATGCACTCAATTACTCTTAGCCAGATGGTTTCTGTGAGCCACAAAATCCCTTCCAAAGGGATGGAGAGAAAGGTGGGTGTGTTTTTTTAAAAAATGCCTTTTAATATCAAAGATCATTGCCTTATATCTGTAATTATATAATACAGTGGTCTCAAAGAGATTTTACCTTAAAATAAAATAGATTACACGTTTACCTTTCTAGCTGTTAAAATACAGTGGTCTACTACAAAAGCTAAAACTGTCAGGAAGTTCTCAGTTCTGGTATTATGCAGTTTGCATGCCCTGTTTTTTACTGACCTTTACCATGAGTAACTTACAGTAGCTAATTTTACTTGGAAATGCTGGTTAGCTTATGAGAGCAGCCTTCCAAAGTTTAGCACGGAACCCTGTGATTTTATACAAAAGATCTTGTTAATCTGTTTCTGGGTTTAAAACAAAAAACTCTTTGAACTTGAAACCTATAGAAACTGTTTTTTCCAGTTGTATCAACCATATTAACTAGTGTTCTACTGATGTCTTAGCTATTTCATTCTAAATCTTCTTGTTGCATGACCTTTCACATGTATCCTGTTATTATATAACTTCGTCAGATATTTGATCTATGACTTCCTTGGGTTATGTAAGCACAAAGCCCAAACTATTCCACAGTAGGGTTACTATGACAATGCTCTGATAATCTCAGAAGGGTATATTAAACTCCAGAATGGTCTTTCATATTGGCGTTTTCTTTATTTGACCAATATGTGGGAAATCAGAGGAGCTGTCTGAGTATAGGTAAAGTTACCTGTCTATCTCAGAATATCTTCAGTGCCTGCCTTTCATTTCCATGGTTTTCTCTGAACTTTGCAGCTTCTTATACTGGCCAATAGAGGAGATGTACCTGTGCAGACATCTAGTGTCCAGGTATATGTGAAAAAGGCTCAAGGGATCAGTAATGAGTCTTGCTAAAACAGTGGATATGCTGCATGGAGCTGACAAATACTATCTTAGCTTTTGGTGGAGAAATAGTGTGCTCAGTGAAACTGTAAAGTTTTGCATTCTGCATTCTGCAATCCTGATACAGGCAGTTATCTTCCATGGGCTCATCTCTGGGTGCATTTGATTATGGGGTTTATATGGGTCTGCCATGTTACATTGAAGTGATTTTCCTGTTCAGGTAGTGGTAATGTCTATAAACACCTGGACATACCACCATTCCAAACCAAGCACTGCAGCAATAAGGATTGAATGACTCGGAAACCAGCCTATTGTTTTAATTTGAGGCAATAATGTCACTTTAAACAGAGATTTATAATACTTCCTTAAATATTGCACACCGAGTATTTTGATCCAAGAAATATTTTGTAAAAAGATAATAATTCTTTACTGGCAGCTTAAGAAAAGGGATGGGAAGGTGGACTCATTGTCTGTGCCCACATGGCACCAACTTTCATGTCATAAGAAGTACTATTGTACCTTAAAATCTGTCTTCAGTTAATGCACATTCTTTGCATGCTGCTCCTGGATAGGTCTGTATAGTGCAAAGTAATTTTTTTTTCCTAGGGATTGAATAGGTTTTTTTATGCATAATTTCCTTCCTTCCATGTACTTTGTGGATCTGATATCATTAAATTAATGCTACCTTCTTTGCACCTGATGTTACAAAGAAAATGCAAAATTCCCTCTTCCCACTTATCCTGGTCAATATGGTCAACTGTGAGCAATGGCTAGGTTATATACAGACAGCTTATATTGTCTTTCCCTTAAAAGATCTCAAGCCAAGGCAGCTTTAATGAAGCGTATGTGCCAGTGAGTACAGAAGGTTTTTTTGGTGTTAATTTTTCTTTGTTTTTGTTTGATTTTGGAGTTCTTAAGTGGTTAAGAGGGAAACTAAATTGCTTGGACAGTCAGAGGAAGATGAGGAGGCACAGGTGAAAATAGGGATGTGAGAGTAATTTTGTTTTTCTTGAGAAATAAGAGGAAGAGGGCTGCTAACACCATTAAAAAATGACATGATGGGATTGGCTTGAAGTATTTAGAGTGAACATGATACAGTCATCTTGGGAGCAGAAGTTATAATGTTGCAGGAATCAAGGTGTCTCCACAAATTGATTAAATGAAATTTCCTGTAGAAGGGAAAGTGGGGGGCAGAATCAGATGAGTAACACTGCAGGGTCTGACTTTTCAGAGCTCAATTTGTACCAGTCCCACAGAATCACTTCCTCCATCTGGTAGTTGGGGCACACTAGAACACTTTCTTGTTCTCCATTATTTACAAAACCACAGAGTAATTACGATGACTGTAAGGAACCTGCTCAGTGATGAGGAGACCAAGGGTTTGGTATCCTTGTGTGATACTTGAAAATAGTATGGGGAGTCATGAAACAATGTTGGGAAAAAGCCTGGTCATACAGAAAAAATTGCTATTTACAGGATGAGCGTCCTCAATGTATAAAAAGTTGTCCCCAGAGAGAAAGCCAAGACTGATTCACTCTTGCTTTAACCTTCTGTACTGAAAGCAGACAAGCTTAAGGTACAAACAGATTGGGAATTAATTGGTGTAACTAACATTTTGTGATTATAATGACTTCTAATCGATACTTTATGCAAATAGCTGTATTGATGTGTTGAACAAAGGGTGCTAGTTGTATTTGGATGGGGGGAAAAAAAAAAACACTTTAAAGCCCTAATGAAATTCAAACCTTTCAGCTCAGGTAAAGTCCTGACCACATTTTTTTTCAAGGTAAAAAGAAGATCCTTTAGTGACCTATTTAATTAAAATGGCTCTGATACAGCTGCTGACTAAACCTCAAAATGAGGTGACTGGAAGATGAAGCGCATTCCCTTGCTGGCTGTTCCCTCTGTTAAACCACTGTGTTTCATCAGGTTAACAAAGCAAAACAGAGAAACTGGCCTGATCTGAGCTCACAGCAGTAGAGACTCCTTCCCATGCCAGGAGTAACCTGGGACTTGGTTCAGATGTCAAAGAAGCAAATGGGATATCAAGAAGCTTTCAAGGCCATGGGGAAAGGGTTAGAAGCCTCTTCTACGATGAGCAAATGGGGTCTGACTTCTTTCTTTGTTCTGGAAATCACCTTCAAATTGTTCCTCAGTTCTTTTTCATTCTGAAGTTGTATTTAGAATGGGTAGGTTAGTGATCAGAAAAGGTTAGATAGGAGCTGCCAGCTTTCCCACACTCCAACCTTCATGTGGTAAATGGTACCTTTAGCAAATCTTATTTGCCAGTGGTTCCAAGTTTTTCCTCTTTCAAATAAGAATTGGAGGTTGGGCAGCATAAAATAGCAATCACTGCTAAACTTAACTCAAATACTTCCTGAGTCATCTATTTAGGTATATGATGTAATAAAAAAATCTTTTGCTTTGAGTCTTGATGATCAGAAGTAGCAGGAATGGATTTGGAATAGTGGTTTGTAAATCTTCAGACATAAGGAGGCCTCAAACGTCACAGAATTAGTTCTTTGTAATTAGAGATCAGCATGCATTTATGGTTGGACTTGATCTTAAGGGTCTTTTCCAGCCTAAATGATTCTATGAAATATATTTCAGGCTTTCAGTTTGGGTGTTAATGGATATCTTCTCACAGTGGACAGGAGACCATGAGCGACAGGCCTTCCTCAGAGCAGTCTGAGGACAGTGACAAGTCAGGATTGACAGATGATGGAAATACTATGTTATGAATAATTGCCTTTGTGAAAACCCTGCACTTGATCAACACTTTTCAAAAGAGAAAACAGTGACAAACTAAATGACAAGGACTTTGCATATACAGGGTTGATCTTGTTTTTAGAGATGGAACAAAAATGCTTTTGTTACTGTTTTTGTATTCTCAAAGGAAGAGCCACCTTGGTGCCTTACTGCTAGGAATGGCTGCTGGAGTTTGTCATTAATGCAATGTTAGTTTTGTAAAACTCGCAAGTCTTTTGGCGAGTCATAATGAAGCATTAAACTTTTCAAGACAGCCTGATATGCAAACTCCCTTAGTCCTCAAAGAGGAGGCAGTTCATGCCAGGTATCGGCCAAAAATAGCTGTTGGGATTTCACCCAGTAAGCGTGTGTCTCATCAGCATTCTGCAGTGCTGCCAAAGTTTGCTATAGCATGAAGGAGAAAGAAACAAAGAAACATAAGGAGAAGGGGGGGAAAGGAAGCTAATGAGAAGAAAAATTGCTTTTTAGCTGTTCATTGGAACTATTTTCGTTTCCTAGTGGACCTGAAAAACATCTTAGGTGATAATGTGGGGAAGCTAGTGTTTTTGGCACCTGAGTAGGAAACATTTGCCGTTTGGGCACTCTGAAGGGATGGAAAGAGCTAGTTTAAGTGCTTTGCTGAACAGTGATAGAATGAAGTTTTTGTACATTCCCAGTGTCTTGCTGAATTGGGACCTTAGTCTGGCTCTAGTGGTAAAAGTGCTCAAAACAAATCACGGGTCTTAGACTTGAACTGCTATTGACCATGCTGCCTTCTTAATGCAGGGCTCATGCTTCAGATGTACATAAATGTGCATTTAACTGCCCTGGATGTATAAAGGGACCTTGAAGTGGCTGTAAATGCCACATGGTACAAGACTTTCTTCTTAAATGACAATCAAAGAATAGGTAGTTCTGTTTGTATAGAGGTTTTCTTTAGCATAGGACAGCGTAGAGTGCAGTTACCTGGAGAGAAGAGACATTCAAAGGAAATTTGAGAAGAGTCCTGCTTGCGTTTACCTTCATCTGATACTACTTTTGCTGTGTCACTTGGAACAGCAGATATCGAGTCTCCCTCTGAAGAGTTCCTCTCTCTTTTTGCAACTGGTAATGCTCTCACCATTCTGATGGGGCTGACAGAAAGACTCTGTTGAAGTCAATGTGTTAAACTCCAATAATCAGAAAGATGCCAAGGTGTGTGTCACACTTTTTAAAGATGTGAAGCTGAGAAGTTCAGAAAGTCACTTAGCAGGACATGGGTGGCAGCCACACTGCCATTCTCTTTTTCTCAGAGAAGCAATGCCGATGAATTTTTCTCTGTGTAGATATGGCCTTTTCTGTGCATTTGTCCTCTTATACCTCGTCTCCTGCTAATAAATTTTGAATTAAGTGGTTAGTTAGAAGCACAGTGGTCTCAAAATATTAAGTTATTAGATATTTCATGAAGCAGATGTTGCTAGTGCCCTAACATACATACAGGCTGTTGTGCAACCCTCATCACATACTGAAGATTCCTTGTAGCCAAGAGTCCTTATGAACCATAGGAGAAATTTTTTTGGCACATGATCTACTAGGTGTGCTGGACACAAGTGTTTGGGAACTTTATTTGACCTGCTGCTTCCAGAACTGCTTGTCTGGAGACTGGGAGTGTTATGCTGCTTATTGCAGGTAGAATAAATGAATTTTCTGGCTTCCCAGTGTTATAAAGGTTCTTCACAGTTGTATCTATGATATTTGCTATCATACTGTAGCCTTGCCTGATGGCAATAAAAGTTCTAAAGTTCTGCCTGCACTTACATTATAAGAAGGATTTGACTAATAGCAAAATTTACAGGCTCTAAAGTATGCATACTAAAATTTGGTTGCTCAAGGGGCTCTTCTGCTTTGTCCTCAACACAGCATAAATTGTCAGGCAAGATGGGATCCAACTGAAGGCTCTAATGTTTCAGCTTTGTTAAAAGGGAAAGTACAAAAAGCCTTTTCTGGGGATGCCTTTGATTTGACTAAGGAAGTGGAGACTGCTCTGTATCTACCTGAATCCTACTTCTGAAAAAGATGAGATAAAATATTTCTACTCTTTGTACTTGTAAAAGATACAAAACTGAAATCTAAGGAGTCCCTATAGACTTCAGGAGTATTCTTCAGTCCATTTACTGGCTTAGCCTCTTATTTGCTTTCAGACTTGCTTTGTATTTGACAGAAATAAAAGTGGCTTAAAATGAAAATACTTTCAATACTCTGTCTCAGTAACTTGCTGCATGCATCTCGTGTGCTACTTACCTTCCAGAGGATTATAGCCATATGAAGGCAGGCTATTCTTTCCGCTGGCTTGTGTCATGAAATATCTTCACTTTGTGTAACACTTTTGACTATTGACAAGTGACATTTGTTTCCAGCATACCTACAGCTTTACTTTTACTGTAGAAGCATGTAGTAGGTATTCTGTAAACACTTCTGAAAGGCAGGACTGGGAGTGGGGCTTCTAAGCCACTTTGGTACTTTTGATGTCTTTAAAACAATAGTTCATATTTATTTCTGCAACAATGATCCATGCTATTGCCAAGAGCCACGCTAGAAATAATAGCCACATTAATAGCATCAACACCTTTTCAAATCAATTAATCCCTTTGAATTCTCTTGAGGGGAGGGAAGAATGAGGGGAAGAACAGCAAACCCAAAAATATCCCTTTGAAAAGAATTGGCTTGAGACCATAAGATAAATTAAAAGATAAACCTGACAAACTATACTGGGCAAGTACAGATGTACAGTATCTTGCAGCCTATAGAGAGCTGTCAGGCTGGAACATGGTGCTTATGGTGCAGAAGCTGGAATTGTGAGTGTACGTTTAGTAGACAGAATAGATGGTTTCTTGTGACCTGGCACAGGATTCGTAGAAGCAAATCAAAGCATTTGGCCAGAACAAGGTGTTTTAGAGTTTTTTGCATGTGTGTGCTCTGTGAACCATTGTCTCCCTGAGCTGCATAGATGAGAGGGGCCACCCGGTACTGCAATGGAGGCAAACATGCAGGAGAGATGGCATCTGGGAATCCTAAAAGCTGGTCTGGATTCCTTATAACTTGAAACCAGGCAAATTTTTATTTCTGCTTTTTTGTTCCTTGGCCTTAAATTGGAATAACAGTCATGAAGCCTTCACAGTTCACTTTGTTCTGCTGTGGGTTCTTTTATTTGCCTCTAGGTGAGCTCTGGGAAATAACTGAGGTTGAACCACTTTTATCCCACTGTGAGCCTGTGCCTCCATTTATCTCTAAGAACTCCTCCTTGCACCTGTCTGCCAATACTGGTATTGGCTGGACTGAAGGCATTTTTCCTTTCCTTTTCTGAGTGAGGATGAGAACAGGCATTTGACTGAGCTGGTACAGTACTTGGTAGGAGTCTTGTTGCTGTGGTATTCTCCTCCTGCCTCTACCCAAGTTCATTGCCTATCCGGTGTCAACCTGATGCTTAAAAAACTCAGATGTAGTCCTCTCTCCTTAGAGTAGGAGTAGTCAGTGCATCTTTGAAGAGACTTCAGTGACCTGAGGAAGAGATTTTAGGAAGTCTGGGGCTTGTTTACACCTCATGGTATAAAATGAGGTCAGGCAGTTAAGGTAAAACTTAGGACTTTCTAAATGTTTGCCACTTTGGCCATGTAATGAAGACACATGTTCGTCTGTTTCATTAGCTAAAGGTGTGTGGGACAGTTGTCTTCATGATGCTCTATCTCCACTAGGAAAAGATGCTTTGAAATGATGATTTGTACTTGAAGCTTTCCATGGGACTGTGTCCATTGCATTGTTCTACAGTCACAAATAAAGCTCTGAAATATCTTAGCTTGAAAAAAAAAAAACCAAACCCACCAACAGACAATACATAATTTTTTTCCTTCTCCGTAAGTGGAGAGCAAATTTTCACAGGCTTTTCTTTTTGTGACAAATATATGAACAGATCACAGATGATTAAATAGTAAGGTTTCCTTCAGAGAAAGAGAAGAATATTTATATGGTGGACTGTTTAGAAATGGAGATCTTCTGATTGTTAATTAAATCAGACAAAGCAAATCAAGTGAAAATGAATTAGAGCTGATGCCTGGCAGACTACTTGTTTACAAGATTCTTCTGTGTGCTCTATTGTGTGGGGTATTTTTGCCAAGACTTACTAAATGATGAAATGATACTGCAATTAGAATTAAGACTGGCAGAGATGTTTGTTAAAATTCTGCTATTTGTTCTTCAAAACACAATAAATTAAAAAAGGGCCTTTGAAAATAATGAGAACAAATGAGAAGTCAGGAAATAGCCAAATAATCACTTGACTGCTTCTGTTTAGAGAAACCAGAAAATTCTTCCCAGTTACAATTAAAAATTAAATTATGCAAATTACGTCATCTGTCCTGCAAGTTCATGGAGTGTATGCATCTGCAAGAGAGAAACAGCTGTAAAACTGACTATCTGCAGGACAGAGGTCAATAAAGGTCAGGTTTAACCTTCCCTATAACCAAAACCAACACGTTCTGAATGAATGATTAAAAAAACCCCATTTGCTGCTCCAAGTATTCACTATCACCAAGTGAGACCCTTTGAGATAGCTGATGATTCTGGAATGAATCTATTCCCAATTATACACTTATAAATATTATTAACAAATTACTGATTTGCATAGCCTGAGCCTACAAAGCATCTACCTGGATTAATGTCTTATTGTTCCAGGGATTACATGAATAGAATGAAAAAGGGAGACCATAGTAAATATTACAGTCCGAAAAGAGAAATATGATATCTCAGGTAAATATAGCAAAACTCTGAAGAGAATGTAGATGAGTGGTTGTGTCTTTTTCTTTTTTTTTTTCCTGTGTGATTAGATACTGAGGTTCACCTGTTACATCACACTCTGCTTCCAGATCATACAGCTTCACTTGGGGATTGAGCAGCCTAGTTGTCAGTAGTGGATTTTTGAGATGTCCCGCTCAAGAAGTCCTCACAAGCTTTTCAGAGAAAAATAGCTACTCAGTCTTCTGGAAAACCTAAAGGTTTTAGTAATTAGACCTGAATTTGATGTCATGTTTTGGAAAGAAAACAAAGAAACACGTTTTGGTGTGTCATGTTTGCTCTGTGTCCATGTCTGCCCGCCACCCCCCCCCCCCCCCCCCATTCCTGTGCTTAGACACTAAAAATTGGAGAAAATTCAAGTAACTTTGGAAAACCAGACTTGAACCAAATTATTTGTTGTAAAAATGGGAGTCTGGAGGATTTTAAGGTGAGATCTCTAAAAGCTCTTTAATTTCATTGCCACTATACTTATATGCAAAGCTTTTGAGGCTAGGAGGATTGGCAACAAGATAGATTATTCCATTCACACAGGATAATAGTAATTAAATGTTCAGTGAAAGCCTTTACAGGATTCTGCCAAAATTACTGAAATTGTATTGAGCCAAACTCATGTCTAGTGCAACTCCATCTGTGTCAGTGGTCCTGCTACATCTAAGCATGGAGAGATGATGAGTCATGAGGAAATGTGTATTTTCAAGGAAACAGAGGGTAAATGGGTTATTGTAGTACAAATATGAAGCAAGTTTCTAAAATTATGTTTGACAAAAGATGGTATCTTTCATATTTTCCCAGCTGGTTAAAATTTAACTGAATGATTTTAGTTTCAGGAGACAGCATACAGGGTTTGGTCAGAACTGGTGTAGGGAGGGGAAACCTTTCATAAAGAATTGCTAACAAATGGGATTCAACACTCAAGAGGCTCAGATGGCCTATTAATTCTGTTTCTGGCTTTCTTCCAAAACAACTGTGCTTCTCTTAATTCATGGCTAATTTCTATCAGAGATACCAAGAGACCATTTCTTTTTTCGACAGGAAGCATCCACATTGCTTAAATGGATTCATGCGAGGGGCTTTAGTGAGCAGACATTGATTGGCTCGTCTCTGGGGCCTGGCAAAGGCCTGACGGGTACTGGTTTGACATAGGCAGCAAATGAAATACGACCTCCTGTAAACAGGCCTGAGCTTTTGGGCCTTTGTGGAATCCGGTAGCTAAGGACCTTTTCAATCCCTTTTAATTAATGAAGTGATTTGACTTGACTGAGATTACACTTACAATAATGAATTAAAAAGTAATAAAAAGAAATCTCTTAACAAATATGCAACAGGGAACAACGACCAAACTCGGTACATATCTGATCCCCATTGTATATCTTATTTCTGTATGCATTTCAGATCGATGATTTTAAAAGGGAGGCTTTTATTTTCCAAGCACTGACATCTGCATACTCTGTATTTTCAAGTGCTTTTGTATAGAAGATTAAAATGATGATGATCTCATATGCCTAGATGATTAGTTTAGTCCTTTCTTATCTCTGTTGTGCTAAATCTCTCTATTCCTCAGGATTCTTGACATCTTATCCTAGCCACTTTCATGCAGTATTTTCTCCTGTGGTATGGCATGTTTTTAGCTGCCTTTTGCTGGATACCAGTAAGCAATGGTCATGGCGTATATTTTGTAATGGGAATGCGGTCATCCAGTGTCACTTCTGATGGGCACATATAGTGAACGTGAATCTATGCCAGCCTCGTTTAAATGATTCCCCTCTGTATTATGTCTGAAATCACTCTTGCTTTTTTTTTCCCCACTCACACTGTACTTTAAGGTGACATGCAATAGAAATTATGCTAAATTTAATTAGAGAACAGTCACATTCTAACTCTGATGGGTACATTATAATTTTGGAGGTGTAACTCACTGTCACTAGCTTTTCTTTTGCTCTGTTTTGTGTTCAGGTGTGATTTAAGTTGTTGCAAGTCTAGAAAAGCTCCAGAGTAATAGTTTGGGGCCATTCTGATCCGAGGAAAGAATTGTGGCTATGTTAGACTTCTCGCTGATGTTATTGAAGGAAAATATGGGTTGATGGAATAAATGGATCAAAGCTTCTGTATTCTTAGCTAAAATTGTGATGCCTAGGGGCTTCCAAGAATGTCAAGTATATTTAAGTGCATAGATGAGGTTAGCTATGCAAAACCATGGAGGAAACTTCCATACCAAGAGTTAGATTTGCCCACGGTATTGATTGTTTGGTGATGGGTGCTCATAAAGCACCGTGTGTGAGCACACTGCAGTGAAACACGACGCTTCCATGCACTCATGATTTCCACTGTGCAGGAACTGCAAGGTCACTGTAGTCATCAGTCTACTTTATTATATTATAGCATGTGCTTAAATTTTCAGTTAATTCCATTTCTTTCCCTTTATCACAACAAATTGTCTTCATCTGCTACACCATAGATTTATTCTGTTTGTCAGAACCTGAAATTGCTCTTTCATATATTGGCCATGGAAGCCACTCTTTTTTCTGCTGTAAAAAAAAAAAAAAAAAGCCATTGATGTAAGATTGAAGCAGAAAACTTAAAATTGTTTGTCAAATTTAAAAAAAAATATTTCATCATTTGACAGAGACTAGAGCAAAAGAGGAGTAGAGATGTCATAAAGGCCTTGCATATATAATCCACTGGGAGCTCATTAAAAACCAGTTACACTTAGATACTATTAGGTTTTTAAGATGAAAGGCGCCTTAACATGTAGAAGAGGAGGATTTAGAGTGGTAAACAATGAGCAGTAGTGTAGCAGTTGGTTAAATAACAAAGCATAGTTTCTATTAAAACTTTTCAGCCTTTACAGCTTGGTTAAGATGCCACTTTAATTACACAAATTTGTAAAAAAACATCTCCTTAATTGCTAAGGTAGTGGGAGAATTCACAGAGAGGCGCTTATCATCTACTTTAATTTGTTCTCTATTGCTTAAAAGCAAGTCAACTAAAATTAAAAAACCTTCCTGCTGTCCTGAGAAGTTTTATTGCAGATTTAAGCTTGGAACTGCAATAATTTTAAATTTATGTGTAGACTTTTAGCCTAATTTGAAATTAGGTGTCATCAATGAAGGAACAGCTGCGCTTAATAAATGTGATTTTGCTGGTCAGGGATACTTATTGATACTCTGAAAGAAGAATTAGTCCGTGGATTATAAAGAATTTTTTAAAAAATCTACATTCAGTAGGTTTAACTATATTTGCCTTTGAAACTTCCTTTCAGTTCTTTTAAGCTAACAGTATCCATTTGGCAAGCAATCTCACTGAAGATTTATTAACTCTCTTATTTTCATCATTATCCTGCGGTAGCTACTGGAGTTCGGAACTTGCAGCCCTGCACGGCACCGTGCAGCTCCCGCTTTGCAGCGGGTACCCTTGATGCTGGCCCACCCTGCGCTTGGCTCCCGGGGCGGGCAGGCTCCGCGGGCGACGCTCCCCCCGCTCCGCCGGCGGGCGGGATGCCCGACACCCGCGGCTGAGTTTCTGCTGCCCTATCCGCGAGGACGGAGCGGCTGCCCGCACCCCACCGCAGCGTTACGCTGCCGGAACGTGGGTCCCCGGGCGGGAGCCAGCCCCAAGCCTCCGCCGTGCAGGTGCAGCCGGGGCGGGGCGGGGGACGGGCCGGGCGGCGGCGGCGGCGCGGCAGCAGGTGGCAGCAGGTGGCAGCACCGCACCGGCGATGGGGGCCGCGGGGCGGTGGAGGGCGGCCCCGCCCCGCAGGTGGGGGCTGGCTCCGCGCCCGGAGTCGCCGCTGATGGGAAGGTCCGAAGGAGCGGAGGCCGCGGGCTCAGCTTGGCCGTGCGCCTCCAGAGATGCCATTGCCCAGGGTGGTTTGAGCAGCCTCCTCCGGGCGGAAAGTCCGTGACGAGGGAAAGGACGGCAAACAAGAAAATGTGTTGATGTCTCAGCACCGTAGAGATACCGAAGTCAGATGGCCTTACTAAGGTGCTGCTTATAGCTAAAGCACCTACTGTGTTGGTAGGTGACTGAAAGAAAAAAAAATCACAAAAGACTTATCTCTGTGGGTGATGGCAAGTTGACTTGAGCGTGGGAAGATGGAAGTTGCCCATAAGTTACAGATAATCACACACGCGCCCACCTTTACACTTGCATATGATTGTGGTAGCTCAGTTTAGTTATCTAAATATCCTGGTGCCAGGACTTTCCTGTGAAGTATATATGTATTCATTCCCTGTAGATGAGTCTGCTGGATTTGGTTTTTAGAAACAGTTTGATGTAACTTGAAAAATACACTTGAGAACAGAGGAACAAGCCAAACCGGTAGAGTAGAAAGGATACAGAGATATCGGGAAGGAGGGGAAAGAAATAAGAGATGTGTTTATTTGGCAAAGTGGTAAGAGAGCACTATGGTTGGATGCCCACCAGAGAAGGCAGTGGTAGCAAGAAGGTTTTTTTTAAACTTTTGATTATAATCAAGTGTAGAATGGAGAAATGATACCAAGGAAGGTGAAGGTATGTGAGTGAGACTATCTTTGAGTACCTTATTAATAGCTTTTTAGACCATCTAGATTTGAGGAAATGGCTGTTTAAAATAGTGTAGAAGAAAAGATTCAGCAATGTCAAAATAAGTGAGTAAAAACTATTTCCTCTTCCAAGACTTGGGAGCAGTGGAAGAGGGCTGGGAGGCAGCAACAAAACTTCATGGAATATAGTAAAGACTTCAGTGTAACAGAAAGAAAAGCCTAGAGATTATATGGAAAGGAGAGTTGAAGGATTACACTGAGAATGAGGAAGGACCAAGAGAACTGACCTATCTTTCAGGAGAACTGTAAAAGAGGTGGGAAGAATTGGAGAGGGCCACTCTCAAACATAAAGTGTATTCCATCCTTATCAGAGTCCATTAGCCGGTGAATTGCTGAGTTCGGAGAACCTGACAGAGTTTGGCATTTGGAAACTGAGATCCTTGTTGGAGATGTGTGTTTTATTTTCTAATGTGGAAACTTTCTGAAGTGGGCCCTGTGGCTCATTTATCTTCAGTTTCCCTTAAATCAGCTCTTTAAGTATCACTAGTTTGATATTTTATCTGAGGTTTATTGATGAGATTTGTGCTGTGCTGCCATATTCCAGTTCCAATGTGTGCTGCACTTCCTGGCAGTACTTGTTTCTGTGATCCCTCCAAAGCCCTATGAGAAGGTGATGACAATATTTCATGAGTTTCCTTCCATGGATCTAATAGTGCTTTATGATAGTAGTCAGCATCCTTATTCTCACTGTATAAACAGAAACTCTGTGCCAAGAATTAAAGAGAGTCCTGAAAGATAGGTCCATTGAGTCACTATTCAACATGACAGTCTGCATGTACAGTAATCCTACATGGAAAAATTTCTGACTTAGTATTTGCCAAGTACACCCAAGGAAAGATGTCAATGCCATCTACACCCTCTTAGAAGTCTGCTCGTCTTCACTGATGAAGACAGCTTGCTGGGCTATGCAGGCTGTGATCTGACCTGGCATATCCATTTTTGTGACTTCTGTAGCTTTAGATTATGTACATTGCTTTTTACGATAAAGCAGATAATTTAAAAATTAAAAAGCATAACTTTGGGGAACCTGAATGTACTGCTAATTCACAGTGTTTAATGCAGCACTCACCTGTGGCAATATTTACATTTTGTTGCATCTTCCCTGCCTTGTGCCATGTGATCACCTCTCAGTACATTGCCCTCTAGTATTGCCTAAATAAATACAAGAAAAGTCAGCTTTAGAAACTGAGTTATTTTTACTATTTTCATGTAATAACTGTGAGCCCTGCAGGCCTAGTGCTGGCAAAATACCATAGATTTGTCATTTAGAAGCAGAAATTTCTGTATAATTTCCCAAATAAAATTTTGGTCCCCTCTGCTGCACTGGATTTGTTATTGTCGCATGTTTTTCCTGGTGTTTCTAATGAGCTGTTAATGAGCTGCTAACTATGTATGTAAATTAAATGGGGTTAGACATTGAAAGGTTATCAAGAAATAAAATGCCATATAATACTTCAAAGTGTTATAAAATAAATTAGTGTCTTTTAATTTTGCTGGCACAAAGTTGATATTTAATAACCTATAGTCTCAATTCTTCTAAATGATGTTAATGTAAGGCATTTTCAATCTGTACCCTGAGTGACATAGCAAACAAGTTCTTTCATTCACCCTTCATTACTAAGATATATCTATAGTGTATGTGTGGGTTCCCGTGTGCCTCAACTGAATGATCAAGTTATTAAAGATAGTTCAAGATCAGTGGAGCTTACTGTAAATATTTTTGTCACGATTAATATGGCAGGTAAGAATGTGGCAATGTTAAGTGCTTTGGCTATTGTGATCTTTTAGAAACTGTGATACTGGCAGCTCCAGTTATCTTGCTTGTCAGTTGTGGTTGTGTTTTAGCACCACAATAACAGCCTTGTGGAGCAGGCTTTACACAACATGAGGGTGCTGTGGTGCAACTGCCTACTGCAGGCCTCCATCACCTTTGCAAAGAAGGGACAGCATGGCCTTTCCTTTAATGTTGCAGCAGACTGATCCTAAAGAGCTGGTGAGGCACAGCTCTGGAGGTTCACTGATGATATCAAGATATATTGTGTAAATATGAAAATTTCTATTAGATGTATTGGTATTGCAGGAAAAAAAGCTCCTTGTTCTCTCTCAGTGCTGACCTCAGAGCTTGCAACTGAGAGCTCAAATGGCCTCCTCACCTGTGGGAAGCTGACCTTCTCCAGGTATGGGACTGGGCAAGCATTAGTTGAGCTGAACAACCTGTACTTTAATGCAGTTTTCACCTGGACCTTGTGGTATATACAAGGCTACTATGGAGCAACCAGGCATCAGCTCAGGGCTGTACTCCTCTCAGTGTGATAGGTATAAAAACAGTCCAGACTAATTTTTAGTTTGGGCAATTAGGAAGCTGTGAAACACTACCAGAGTCAAAAATCTAGGATTCTGCATCACAAAATGTAATTTAGTCATTTGTCTGACAAGTGTAGTTTAGCTTAAATAATTTACAATAATACTTCAGAGTATGCTAGCAAATGTTCTGCAGTATGTTTTGTGAAATTAATGAGGTTGTGGTAATGTGAGACCTCACTACCACACTTTGTCATTAAATGTTTCCTTAAAAGTAGGACAGAGCACAGTTCTTCGTGGTGGCTGACTTGTGAAGAAGTCTGGTCAGTCTGCTAGGAATCTGCATTATTCTGCCAGACTTCAACATAACTGGGTATTTGCTGTCTCGTGTTGAATGCTACGGTTATGTACAAAGTGTTTAAACCTGGCTTTCTCTGTCATGATTTGAATGTTTAAAGGTTTTGCAGACTGTTATGGTTTTATTAGTAGTAGTATTTGAATTCTTTTGGAAAACAAAAGAATTAGTAGACAAAAAGAAGAAAAGCATATATAAGTATGCTGTGTTTGCTTGTCTTTGTTTCACAGAGTAGCTGAAGGAATTTCACCATATTCCATGATGTCTCATGCCATACCATATCTTACTGCCATACCTAGCCCAGAAGGATGGACTTGTTCTGAATTTCACTTGACTTGGAGGTCTGGGATTAGATTCTTAACTATATTTTTCAGTGCTTTCATGCAACTATCGTGTCACTACGTGACACTGAAGCAAAGGGTAATTTTATTTTTTTTTGTACTGTGCCATCATTGTTCCTTGCAGAAAATAAGATACATAATTTATGTTCATTTCCCAGGGGATTGACAATTTTGTCCTAAAAGCCTGTAGGGACTTCAGTACTCCGAAGTCAGCACTCCAAAGGCTAGTAACATAAAGCAGCACTCCACTGCAGACAAACTAATCCTCCAACAATGTTTCATTCAATCAGAAAATGCTGCAGATTGAAGGTGTTATTGCATGCCTGTGTTTTCAAGACATTATTGTGAATGAACCGCATTTTCCACTGAATAGTAACAGCAAAACAGCCTACCCATCTAAATGTTTCCTGTGGTAATTTTGCCCTAAATGAGCAAAGATTGGGAAACAAGTAATATTTTTTTGTCTTAACCTTTCTCCCTTTGAGTATGTGAATAAAAGCTGTTGTGAAAAAAAAAAATTAATATTTGTGGTTTAAACTTCTGAAGTTAAATTAATTTTATATTATGTGGTGCTAGTTAGTTCTTAAGCTGATTAGATCCTGAAAACTGTATCTGTTTTTGTCTTAGACTAAGTGTGAAAAAAAATTGCTGAGAAATCTTGTTATGACACATTTGAATTTATTTTGCAACGTTAATCTCTAGAAAGCAGCCACTTTTCCCCATGTATGTGTTTTCCTTTGCAAAATCAATACCTGATTGATCTTTTCCAGTGTGCACGGTTTTCTACGAAATTTGCATTAACAAAGTATTCTGCTTTGGATAAAATCATGTTTCTGATATTGCGATTTTAGTGGAGTGTCCATATCCTGCTCTTTAGATGCTCAGCTATGTGCTTTTGTGTCTGAAGGCATTCACGTGTATCCTGATGATAGACCTGAATATTTTAAAAAACCAAGTTCTGTCTGCAGAAGGAGATAGCGTGGCTATAATGCCTCCATGGATGAGATGACGGGTCAATTCCCAATTCTGCCATTCCCTTCATTAAAGGCTTGAGGCTATCAGAGGGGGCTCACATAAGATGTGAGGCACGTAGCCTTGTGCTAGTCACAGGATAGGATGAAAGTTACTGCAAGTTCTCCCCAAAAAGGTCTGCAGTGAAACGAACAAAGATAGGTGATGGTCCTATTGGCATTCCCAGTGAATGCATTTTTTTTTTTTTCCCATAGCAAAAAATCTTGACACCTTGCAAAGTTATTGTCAGATGTGAAGGGGACCCATAGAGTTGGCTTATGGGCTTGCTTGCATCCCCCTGTTGAATGGCTTTTCATGTTGGGAAAAACAGGCCTGTCAGGTGTGTCTGCTTTGGTGAATATTGAGAAGTCAGACTGGGTAGCAGTCAGCTGGATGCTTTATCACAGGCCCATAGTTCATTCTTGAAAGAAAAAAAACAAGGTAATGAAACCAGCCAAACAGCTAATCCAAAGCCAGGGATGCGTCGGTACCTTGTGAAATCCATGTCACCAAATAAGCTAATGACACAGTGACTGCTTTAGCTGTGGACTGTTCTTTATTTCTATTCATGTCTTACTGCTTCTTAGCAATTAAATGTTTTGTTTGTAAG
The DNA here is from genome assembly GCF_047716275.1 of Strix uralensis. Lineage (NCBI taxonomy): Eukaryota > Metazoa > Chordata > Aves > Strigiformes > Strigidae > Strix > Strix uralensis. The sequence continues at coordinate 13,948,684 of NC_133986.1, forward strand.
GTTCAGAGCCCAGCTTCACAGAGCAGAGGTGAAGTTTCAGTCTAGATTAAAAAGGTTTTTACTGTGAGGTGCCATAAAGTACTGCAACACTACAAATGGACACTTACAGCTTATTAAACTGGAAACAACTCCACTGATGCACACCATCCCATTTGGCATTTTATATGGCTGTGATTGAAGATGAGGGGATAAAGGTGTGATAATGAAGGCAGTGGGGGTAGGGAAGTGGTGATGATGAAATGTTTGCAGTGGTAATTGTTTTATGAAGAAAACAAAATTAAAAAGGGAGGAGAAGGAAAAAAAGAAAAATTAGTGTAATGGATGGTGTATTTATGAACTGAAGCCTTCTTTCCATAAAGTGAGGGGGGAAAAAGGGTCTTTTAGCCAAAGGAGGTCATTCCATGCAAACCTCTAAAGGAAAGAGGATTTTGTAACGATAAAAGGAGGGGAGAGTATGCTTCTTACACTTTAATGATTTCTTTGCTGCTCAGAGATAGGAACTGGAACTCCACACTATTAGCCACAAATGGCATTTTGAAATGACTTTTTTTTTGGGCAAACCCAAAAGACATTGCTAAGATTTACATTTTCAAATATATGCTGACCTTTTTTTCCTCTTTCTTTTAGTTCATTTGTCATCAGTATGTAATTGAATCAATATATTTCCTGATCAACCCAAAGATTGAATAAGGTCATGGGAAGCCATGTGTGGACATTAAAAATCATTATTTTACTCAAAATGAGCAGAGATGGCATAGACCATTCAGAGTTCCAAATGAAATTCTATTAGATTCTATTACACTTTTACAATTATAGAGACGTTCCAATATTACAAGGGGAAATGAAGTCATAATAAAAAAGCCCAGAGGTGTATTACAAAGAAATGGGCATACTATTTTTCTAGTTAAAAACTTGATGAAAGGAGCTCTGCTACTTTTCAGTTGCTGAGATGTGACCTTGTTCTTAAAAAAAAAAAAAAAAAAAAAAAAAAATACCAGGAGCCAGTTTCCTTTTTTACTCACCTTTTATACTTCTTGTTTCACAAGATGTTTTTAAGGAGGACAGGCTATTTAAGCTGTATTTTAGTGTAAATATATTTAGAGAAAGATGCACAGTAATAAGTTTGATATATTTACACATGTATCATTTTAGTATCTGTCTTTGGAAAAGTAATTTTGGGGGGCTGCTTGCCTGTTTATGGAAGTTAAGATAAGAATCTTATGAAAAGATAAGAGCTTTTGGCACATAAGAGACACTGATTTGATCATTTTATATGCTTTCCCTAATGGTTCCTCTTTCCTTCATCCCTCCACCATCATTAAAATGTTTGGTCAAGCTACAAATCTTGGATTTACATGAACTTCTTTTGATTAGAATTTGTTTGGAAACCCCAAAGCAGTGTCTATAACAGAACACAGTTCTACCTCTAGGAACACCTGCAGCTAAGAATGAGGTTCCTGTAGAGTTTTAAAGGCACAGTCATTATCTGACCCAGGGTCAGCTCATCTTGGCATTGCATGGAGAAGAGTGGAAGAAACCAGTTTGCTTTGCAGATTTTTTTACTCCATGGCAGAACTGCAGGAATGGGGCAGGATTTGGGTGTAACCTTTTTCCAAGAATCAAACACACTGTTTGCATTAGTTCTATACCTAAATGTTGGCCTAGACGTTAGTGAACTGCTTCTCTACTACCACATCCAAAGAAATAAGGCAAAGTATTGAGACTGTTCAGAGGCAAGTTAAATGAAAAATGAAGCAATGAGATGTTGTCTGAGATAACATGAGAAACAGTGAAAAATTATATGTTCCAGTCTCCTATCTATGTAACAAAGTTACTAATACTAAGGAAATACAAAACTGAGAAATGGCAACATAGAAATAGCATAGATCAAGCATAAAGTTGGCGTCCTACTCCTTATGTAAGGTTTCTGGGCATCTGCTGAGAAAATTAGGGTTGTGCTGGGAAATACTCTTTGGTATGTATATGGATGTATGTACATACAGGATTCTAGACTGACGTAGGCTGCAAAGGTAGCTGTTTCCATGGGGGCATGAGGAAGAAAACAAAGTCTTCCACAGAACTCTTCTAGACTGTAAAGTCAGATAGCAACTTCAAAGGGCATCTATTAAACCCTAGAATAATGCCTATTACCCATCACAATAAATCATAGTCATTTTTAGAAATGAACACTTCAAAGATCACCAAATGGAGCAACTGAAGGGGTAGGATAAGAAACATAGTATCTTTTCAAGGTCTGGGACACTAGCAGAGCCATTCTGGAAGAATTCATAGTAATTAGGTCACTACTTGTTTCCTTTCTGCACGGTTAAAGGCAGAAGCTGTGATTCAAGACAGAGGAAGTACTTGAAGAGCCCCCCGGTAATGTCAATGAGCGTTAGAGTGTTAATCTTCCCTAATGTTTCCAGTGTTACCTTTTACAATATTCCCTCAGTACCTGAGCTTGTTTCTGCAAGCTATGAAGTCATCTAGGGACCCTCCTGGTACTTCCAGCATTACTACAGCGTTACTACAGCTTAGACAATGCAACAAACAGTGGCCATATTTCCAAAGGCAACCAAGCTGTGCTGCTGGGTGGGTGCTTTCTGAGCACATTTATGATTTAGCCTTTATTTTTAATCACTACATCAATTGAATGAATTCCTAACTTCAGGATATAGATCACAGGTTTACACTTGTCTCATTTTGAAGCTACCAAGAAGTCTATTTAAATATGCAGTGAAAGATAAGCTCTCTAATGTGTTTCATTGGTGCCATTAGGGTTTTTTTTTCCAGATACTTGTTATGTATGCGTGACAGTAAACATTATCCTTTGGCTGCTGCTCTTAACTGACTTCCTTTCAGAGCAGTAGCTGTTGTCTTGGGTTTGCTTCTTGATAGCCACCCTGTATCTGCCATTTTGACCTCATGAACTGCAAATCTGGTTTTCTTCATTTTTTTCTGTTTAATGGTGGTCCTTTTGTCACCTGGGGAAGAGACTTACTCACAGCTTGGTGTTTTTTGGCACCTCCTCAGGATTTAGACAACTTCACAGCTTTCAATCAAATAGTTGCAGAATATGTTGTAGCAGTATGAATGGCTATTGCAAATGAATACAAATCTAGATTAGTTCACCTGTCTCATGGAAGTGGTTTAAAGTGGTAATCCTGATAATGTATTTTTACTTTTCTTCTTAAAGCATCTTGCTTGGATAAATGTATTTTGAACTGGCATTGGTTGCATATACCTTAAAGTCTTGTGCTAAGCCTGTCAGAAGGGGTTAGTACAGAATGCAATGAGGAGGAAGTAAAATCTCTTAATGAAGTGTGTAGTCTGTATTAAATTAGGTTGAAGTCACCTCCAAAGCAAGACACTGATGTTGAAGCTTGAGCATAGATTTCTACAGGTTACCTCGAAGCTGGGCAGTGAGGTTTGTTTTAAGTTGGTTGTGTAATGAAAATATATGCAAATGTCTAGCAACGTTTAAATGGGTAAGTAATAATTGATGAAACAGTCAATTGCTGGAATGACCTCCCCAAACCCTCCTAGCAGTTACCGAGACATTAAAGTGACAGAGATGGGTTCAAGCTAGCAAATGAGAATGTGCAATGCTGTCCTCTCTCTGAATGATTTCCAGTCTGAGCAACTATTTTGAGCTCAGTATATTGTGCAATAAGTTTGAAAGCAAATGCCTAATGAAAAATTGCATTTAAATGCCATGACTGTTTAGGGGGCTTTTTCACCTAAAAATATTTATCATTTTGTCATTATTCTTACCCTCTTTGTTCATCTGTCGATGTGTTGTTTCTATACGGATAAAATGGAGAAAACAGGAAAATTTAGAGTAACGTGTTTGCAAAACTATTTTTATTGCGTGCGTTTCCAAAAGCTTTTTTATCTTAAAACTTGCAAAGTCCTTTTTTTTTTTTTTAGCCAAAACCTTTGTCCAGCTCTATTTGATATTCTTCATTCTTTCCAAATGTTATCTACAATAATTCATTTTGGCAACTACCTTTCAAGAAAATAGGTGAATATTTTACACTAGTTTCACAGAAGCCGACTGATTTGAAGGGCAAATTTTGCTTTCCTCTCTTGTACTGCGTAGTACCTGCCCTCCTTCATGAGAAGAGCTATTCAAGTCTGACCTTAAATGATATGTTGAAAGCCAGAAAAGGAGTCAGTGTTAGAGTGGAGGAATTTTGGCTTCTAATCCAGAGTTCAAATGACTAAACCATACATCTGATAAAACGAAACTTAAACCTGTGATACTGCATACTGTACAGCACATTTAAAATGCATTTACTTCCCCACCCCAGGAGCTTCAATAGCTCCAAAATAACTTTTAAAAATAAATTGTTTATTGAAAGATTAAGAGCATTTTATTGACTTTGCAGTTATGGCCAATTTCAGTGCATTTTTGTGACAGTATCTAGTCATAGATAGTCTCTTTCCTACGTGTGATGGTTTTATTATGTGAAAGAAGCCTACCTACTGTTTATCCTTTCCTTGTTCTCATCCTCACAGTCTCCCATGTTCCCCCGGTGCTTTGTATGTCAAACGATCTCCCTGTCTCAATTCAAATCCCTCCTTAAGAGGTGACTTCTGTGCAGATTTCCTGTAACGATTCCCCCAAGATATCCATACTGATTTGAGACAGGACTTTCATCTATTGTAGCATGTGTGGTTGATGACAATTTCTGAACCTAATACTGCTGTGTTCAGAACAATTTTGAAAAAAATCTTTAAGAAAAAAATCAAACACTTTTTTTTTCCTTTTGCTTGTCTTTTTTCACTGTGCCTCTAACAAAAAAGCTTATTTTAAAAGCATGGTAAATGAACAGATTAACCTCTAAATATGCAGAATAAATGATAATTAGTTCACAAATAATTTAAAGATGAGCATCTTTATTAAAATCTCGTCACGCCCTCCACATCCAAGTGCATGTAGAACTGCAGTGAAACTGAATGCCTTGATAAAACTTGGCCCTCTTGAACTTTCCTTTCCTGCTTTTGCAGCATATATATCCCTCTAAGCTCAGGGGTGGGTGGGTGTGTTCAGGGCTGAGTATGGTGCTGGAGTGCTTTTGCAGCCAGCGTCTACATCACGAAGAACAGGGGGAGTCTGTCTTCTGTGGGAGGTTCCTGACTTGGGAGTTTGATTTTGCTCGTTTTTTTAAAGTCAGGGTTTAGTATCCTGGAGTGTGGTGCCAGATCTACCTTTTCAGCCGAGCCTTTGCCAAACATTAAATTAAAATACTACTTTCCTTTCTTACTTTTTACTTAGCTGATTAATTTCTTCTTTCCCTACTCTACAAACTTTTGTATTATCACAGATGAATTATTATTTTCTTTTAAACTAATATGGACTGCTCCCCTTCTATGGGCACAGGTGCACAATAAATTGTGAAAATAAAGGGGTGGATTATTTGGTAGTTGCACATATGACTATTGAACAGTCTTCTGAAGCACCTGTATGCTGCTAATTTCTGCAAATGAGAGAAAATTAATTGAACTTTGGTCTGCTCTGGTATGGCAGTTACTATGTTCAAGGTACTTTCTGGTAATGTGCTACATGAAAACACAGAAAATGAAGCGGGGGAAAAAACTCTTGCAAATGTTTTTGTTCTGTTAGTTTCTAAACTGACTCACTTTTTTTAAAAAAAACGTTCATTACTTTAGGGGAAAAAAATCGACCAATAATAGTAATGATGCAAATGGTACCTTCTCCTAACATAAACTGGATGGATATGAAATCCCCAGGAGCCCAATAACTCAGAGTTCTGTAAAATGGCATGTTGCTGCATGTGGGTTTGTGACTTATGACCACTGTGCAAGTATGAACAAGCACACTTTGTGAAATTGTAGTTTTTAATCATAAGCTTAAAATGCTTATAATATTTCAGTCCACTCTTGTTGAATTTTGGACTTGTGTCTGTCCTGCAGCTTCTGTTTGGAACAATGTGCAACAGAGGTGGAGTCATGGCTTTTCAATTCCAATCCAAGAAAAGTTAGCTTTTGGCAGGTGGTCTGAAAACAAGCAAACCAAAACACTCACTCAAAAAAAAAAGATTTCTCCCCCCACCCCCGATTTATTTTGGATCCTTTGAACTGAAACCTCTGAGGTAATAGGTATATCATGGATATAGATCTATAATCCATGACCTTATTACAAGTGATAAATTAATATTTCCAAACCTAATTGCCTCACTAATGTGCACCCACACCTGTCCTAACTCACTACTTCCATTTTTCAAACTGCCAGTGAAAGCAGCTGATCACCATTCTCTGCTGAAACAAATCTACATCTAGTAGGCAGAGTGAAAAATAGTATCTCACACAAACAAAAAAAAAAAGTGCCATATGAAATGTAGACAGAAATGTTCTGAAAGAAAAGTTGTTTAACCTAAAAGCTTTGAACAGAAAGCTGCTTAACTTACAGGCTTCACAGATGTACCACCTTGAAGCTAATGGACCGGGACCAGTATAAATGAGAGAAGAATCTGGTCACTTGTGTCAAAATACCCAGGACCTCTTTTCTCTTGTGTGCTGGTTTCATTCCACAATGACTGGTGCTTGGCATCCTTCTCTCAAGCTACAGAGGCTGCAGCCTCTCTGATTCCTACCTATGCCTTTCTCCGACAAGCTCACATTATAAGTCAGCAGGAACCTGACCAAGTAAAATTTGAAACAATAAATGTTCCTTTGTCATTTAGCAAAGCATGTCTCTGCAGGATTTGGTCCTGTTAGATTTCCTGAGTGAAGCTGAATTAAATCACAGTGTGGCCTCTGTGTAACCTTTCAGTGATGCAGCAGGTTTCATAGTAGTCATATCTCTAGGCTTCTTTTTAGATATGGTGATCTGTAATATTGTGGTTCAAGGGAACACATACTTTCCTCATTGCTTCTCACCTCAATTCTAGTCCAGAAATCCAAAATATATTTCAGTTCATTTGCATATGATCTATATGGCTCCTCATACATGCAAAGTTTCAGTTTTCTCTGTTTGTTTTATCTTTGTAAACCAAGTATTAATCCCACTGTGCAATGTTTTCTCTAACGCTTTTTATTCTCCTAAAAACTAAGTGTCTAGTATGTATATTGGTCCCAGTGCACGTGCTGTTTGGGACAAAATGGTAAATGGGAATACATTGACTAGGAAAATCACTTAGCTCGAATTTCTCAAATGTCACTGAATAAGAGATCACTCTCGTGTAGCAGGGTTGTCTAATTCAAATACTTTTAGGATTCTTCTGTAATCCCAGTATTCCATTTCAGAAATCAGTATTCTGTTGTTAATAACAGAGCAGGGTAGTATCTCTTCAGTGTCTTCAGACATCCTTCCCAAAACCAAACATGTACCATACTTGAAAAACAAATAACAAAACAAACAAAAAAAACCCCAACCCCCCACAAAACCACCCTATGTAATATTTCACCCTAATGCTGCAGTCCTTAAAAATGGAAAGATCCTTCAAACCACAACAGATATGAAATCAGAGTTGGGTTGGAAAATGTGGAGGGTTATGGTGTAGAGGTGTAGGGAATCAAATGAGAATTTCCATAAAGAAAGTTGGTATACCTGCAGAGGCATACAGTGGCCTCTTTTAAAAGCTGACATTGAGAGAGAACAAGATATGGAAAATCAGAGCAAGATAGTTAGAATCCTATGTGTAAAAGCCACAGGTGATTCTTAATAGGCAGTAAATTAGCTGAAGGATAGAGAAAAGTACTTATTTTTGTGGTGGTAGCAATGCTTTCATTTTCCAGCAAGTTTTTAACTGAAAAAATTAACTGAAAAGTAATGCAAAGAATAGGAGGATAATTGTGAATTAGGAGCCAAATTATGCCAGGCACAATTGAATAAGTTCTGACTTTTCTTACTGACAGACATGTATATTAATAGTTGGCACTTATTGAACCAAATATGAATATTCATCTTCATTTATATTTCAAGGCCTTTCATTCCTCAAGGACCACAGTGCTTTTGACCAATTTTCATCCACATTACTAAAATGACAGCTTTCACTCCTGGGCCCTGACAGAGGTCTGCAGAATTCATTGGAGGTCCTGGGAGGAGGGAACCAGCTCCCGCTCCCAGCTGTCCACAAACACTCATTAAGAGAGGCAAATATCCAGCAGAATCTCTGTGAGAATTTTTAATCACGCAAAGGCTCTGCTAATTAGGTAGCTGATGGGGCATAGAGAGCACAAGGACGAATTCTTTAAACAAAGGACTAGAAACTTTAAGAGCTTTAATTACTTGGGCACAGAGTTCATTTCAGAACTTGGGAGCAAATTATTCTAATAACAATAAGACCAAGTAGCAGGCCATATTAGTGAGAATTGTGTAGAAAAGTTCAATTTTCTTGGGCTGTCACAACTGCAATTGGAGCATATTGGAAACTGAGGGAGCTATAAAGGTATTAATAATAAACTTTATTGTGAAATGGATTTGATGCAGAAGATTTCCTATCAGTGTGCATTCTGTTCCTCTTTTCTGTGAGTACTGCTTTGCCAGGGAATATTGTGCTGTGTCCTATATATACAAAATGCTCATGTAGCTCAAGAGGTGGATACTTTTACACAAATGAAGAACAATGGCTATTTTCAAAACAAAATCCCCTCTTTTGTTTAGTGCAGCAAACTGTCTCCAAAACCTAAAAACTGGAAATATGTTGCTTTCTTGCAGGCTGGAAGAAAATCCATTTCACTGGCTGAAAATTATGGGTTTGTTTTTTGCTTGCTTTGTAAGTGCTTAAATAGCATGGCTGTTTTGTATGGACACAATTTAGGCTGGAACAATTTCCAGGATCCCTTTCTCTTAGGTGGAATAAGGAAGAGACAGAAATTGCTAAGGAGAAGGAAAAAGCAGAGAGCTTGAGGATTCAAATTAGGAAACTGTGCTCTCCTACCTGTCAAGAGAAGAATATAGAAAGTATACAGCTCTCCCCTGGAAAATGGAAAACAGCTGATGTGCTACTCTTGTCATTGCAGCTGAGAAATCTTAGCAAGCTTGTCTATAATTGAGCACAAGGGGCACATCCTGCCTGTGTGCTGGATGAAAAGCTGATTTCCTTTGGGCAGAAACTGGGGTGACTAGGAAGGAAGGAAAGGAGACATTTGCTGTCTGCTGCGACAGGTTTGCTGGCCTTGGCCGTCTATGCAGTCAGGGTAGGGGGAACCACTGCACAGTACACCTGCTGTATATTGGAAATCTCTGTGAAGGTACATGTTGAACTTTCTTCCTTTTTTTAGGAAGGGAGTGAAACTTGTCTGGGGGTCATTTTCTGACAAGGAGGAGGCTGATAGCTTTTACTGTGTGTTTATATACCTTTAAAGAAAACTAGGTTCTAAGCAAGGGCTTTTCAGTAGGTTTGGTGCAAACCACATACAATGATTACTCATATGTTAAATGCTAATTAAAACTTTAGTATCTAAGAACAAATTTTATAGCCCAGGGACTCTACTCACTGCTGGTGGGGAAATGGGCTTGAACATTTCAATTGAACATGCAAGAAGTTCCAGGGAAGTTGCAAAGGGAGAGGTGAAAATGTAACTTGTGATAATTGAGGGCTAATTATGCTCAGTGAGCAAGTGGCAGACTGGTGTTCAGAGTTGCAGAAAGAAATTAGAGAAGAAAGAAAGATATATCTCCTCAGAAAATTGGTCTGAGATAAAGGTTCCAGATTAGTCTTGAAACTTGAACAAATCTTCTGCTTGCGTTTGATATCGCATTTACTGCATGTTTTAGGCACTGCAGAGGAAAGGCATTGCTTAAGAGAAACTGCTGCAGTCTGTGGTTGTAGACAAGCTTTCATTTTGCGTGGACTTTCCCCACATGAATGAACAGAGGTCTGAGTGCAATAAATGTAGCTGAGTCGTTCCATTAGGAAGTCATTCTGCCCACTGTGTTCCCTCAGCCATTTGTGAGAGCAGCTAGAGTAACAAAATGTAGTACTGACAGAAGAGCTTTTTCTTCATTGTCGCTTTTTGGTTTTGTTTTAATTCCCAGGAAAGCAGGCTAAGCTGACATGCAGGAATAATTCTGTTGCCTTAGTTCCTAATATTTCTGACAGCAGTTACAACAGAATAAACAAATAGGTGAGGGAGAAAATGTGAACAGAAAATGGGGAGAGCAGAGCCCCATATAGTATTTTCTTTTAAAACAAATCCTTTTGTAATTTTGAAAAGCACTTAAGCTTCAGGTACGCTGTGCTGCTGTTCTCTGCTGGATCCATTGCAGGAGTGGGAATAAGTGTAGTCTGATGCTCACTTCATGTGTTGTTGTTTTTCTGGCTGTTGCTCTTACCTACTTGCAAGACTGATCTTGGACACGCAGCACACAAACTACTCTCCCCAGTTCAATCATACTGTATTGATTTAAAGAAAAAAAGGTTTTTTTATGGCACATAACTTTTAAACGCCCATGATTTAGCAGTTCTGCAGAGCTTAAAGGCCAGAATCCAGGAACCTAGCTGAAAGTAAGGTATTTCTTTTTGCATAAAAATATATGCAGTGTACTTCTAAAATAAGTGCTGTTATAAATATTACTTTAATATCTTAGTCTCAAAAAGTAATGCAAGACAAACATTGCACACTTCTGTTTAACTTGGTTTTTTGAGGAAATATGATTTGTGGCAAAGGTGCATGGCCCTGCTGCATCAGTTTAGCTGTTATGACTCAGATCAGAAATAAAGTTCCAGTGTTTCAGCAGTTCTGCACATCAGATCTCATTACAGTTTCTTTTCTTTATAGGTGTAAGTTGGGTATCTTTGTTCTTTCTGTCCTTGTTTAGTACAGATATTAGTTGCCCATTTTGTAAGTGTATTCTGAAGCTACGGCCCTTCATCATGTAGAGATCCTTAGCAGAAAGAAAATGTGTAAGAGAAGACATACAAAGAAATGGTTTATCAGCACTGCACTGAAGTTTTAAGTGGATCCATTTTAGACAGATTGTCAATATCAAGATACCAAAATATGAACATTTTTGCTCAGAAAGGTAGTTGTCCATGCACATTTGTCAACTGTTATGTTCTGTTTTCTATAGGAAAAAGAATCATTCATCATGTTTCAATCACTGTCTAGTGCAAAGCTGATCAAGAGGCATAACCATTAATTCATATCTGTCCATAGATGTCAACTCTAAAGATGCATGTAGTTTGTATGAAAATAATAAAAATATTCAAATAGTCGAATACAAGAGTCTTTAGAAGCACCCTCATGTAATTTTGAGGGAATTTACCCTGAAATGGGAATGTGAAGGAGTTAGTTTAAATTGCTGCATGCTGGGGAAGATAATCTTGAAACTGCAAATGGCTCTTGAATGTGGTCTCTTAGCTGGAAAGGGACATAGAAGAGAGAGATTTCTCCTGATATTTTAAAGTATTTTGCTAGTTTTATGTAAAGAGTAGCTCTGACAGACTTTCATGATGCAAAAATGCTAGAATTCCTAATGCAGAAAGAAGAGCTGCTTTCATATTCATATCCTTACCAAAAAAAAAAAAAAATTCCTCCCCTCCATTTTAACAGTTAAAAGTTAGATATATTCTCTTCAGGTAAAAAATGTTGAAATTATGAATATCGGCAAATTCATTGTCTGATAGCAACACTGAAGAGATCAGCAGGTTTGTATGGACAAGGCAGACCTAATGGATCCCATACTGATTATGTGTTTAAGAGGCTGATTGGGAAGAACTTTCACCCTAACTGATGGGATAGTCCTATTCTTCTCCTCAGTAGGATTTCCCTCTCTCCATTTGGAGCTGTGACTGGGCCTTTGACAAATGCTCAATTTGGAGTACTCAGGCTTAAAATGGAGACTTTTAAAAATCTTTAATTGGGGCTAAGCGCTAGTTCCTCATGCAGTTCATTGTTTTGAACAAGGAAGCAGGACTAAAGAGTTAACTGCTTCCAATTGTAAATACATCAGTGGCAGGCACATTACAAAGCTCTATACAATCCTGTAGAGTAAATGGTGGACAGCTCATCACAATTAGCCATGGTCATAATGAAGAGCCAGAAGAGAGAAAAGAGGGCATGGGGAAAAACAGACCTTTTACAAATGTTTTATATGAAGAGAAATTATAGCTAAAAGGGATAGTTAATTAGTTTAAAGAATAGGTGGTAATGCCTTCTCTTTGCAGAAAAAGAAAACTTTGAAACCATGGAAAATGGGTGAGTTTCTAGCTGCTGATCTGGAAAAGGAGAAAACAATTCAAAGCAATACTGTACGTGGGTGTTTCTCAAAAGAGACTGTGGTGGGAAGTGTGTGATCTGAGTAATTTACTCTTAGCAGAGACAGTAGGCACTGTTGTGTTTAACAGAGACCCTGCATGTAGCCCTGTTTTCACTGGAATGCATCTGTATTATTACAGGTGCTTATCAGGGACATAGATGCTTATGGTTTGCTTCCCAGTTTTGCATACTGCTTGGGAAGGCAAGAACCCATCTGGCTTGTGCAGAGAAGATTGCATGGAGGAGCAAGGTTACAGTAGAGCTTGCTCTGTAGCCTTTTGGCAGTGTGCTGTCTAACCAGTCACCTGTAAAACAGCGTGCATTCTGAAATATTTGGGGAAGAAATGAAGAATAGCAATAATCTGTATCAGGTTACTGAACAAGTAAGCACATGTGATCTGAAGTATTGTGATGCCTATGAGATACAGCCTGTGGGACACTACCTGGAGATGAAGATTTTCTAGCATCAATGAAGTTTGCAAGTGTCTCCTCCTACCACCATTCCCATTGTGTGTGTCTTGGATGAGATGGATCTGTGTGTTGTGAACAGAAATACATACACTCCACATAGACCCTCCGGTGTTTGGATATGCATATACTGCAGTTATTTCCCACCAAAGTCAGTTGAGTTTCATGCTGCTGGGATGAGCTTACTTCTACAGCTGGCTTGGGTATTTCTGTGTTATGTTACAGTTGCTTCTGAGAATTGCAGAGTAGATGCGAACTTTATTTTGTAGTCTGGGATTTTGGAACTACAGTCATTACTCCCTATGACAACTATGGAAACAATGTTGTTGGTTAGCACTGTCTGTGTCTGTCACATAGCACAAAATAGATTATGTTATAGCTGTGAATGGTGTGAAATGATTATTTCTCAAGTGTTGCTGCATATAGTAGTATGTGTATCATGCCTTGTTCTCACAAAGAGGAAACGTTCGTAGTAAAAGCCTGATTCTCTGTTGGTAAGTGGGTGACTGTTAGGGGGCTGCTTCAGTCCCTTTTGTCCCAGGGAAAGAAAAATGGCATGTAAGGAAGTAAGGAGGAGATTGGTATTGCAGTTGTGTTTAATCTGTCTCCTGGCTCACCTGAGTTCTTTCAGTACCCCTGTGACCTTGCTTTTGCAAGTTACCTATTTCTACCACCTCCCTCAGTCTCCAAGGGTAAATAATATTCAACTACATATCTCAGGAATTGTGGTATTGCCTCAGCAACCCATAGTTTCCGTTGTGGTTTTTGTGGTCAAAGCTGGGATATATAAGACAGAATTTTAAAACAGACTTGGTATTAGTCTAGCTTTACTGCTATTGAAATTAGTGGTAAGACTTGTGTGGGAACAAAGTTAGGCCTGTTCTCAGAAACCTTCCTGTAAAATATTTTATTCTTTTCATTCATTGTATGTATTTGCTTGTCTTGGCTTCATAGACAATGCTGTAGCAAAAAGATTATCTTTCAGCATTGTTCTCTACAGACCCAAAATCAACATTTCTGCAACTCCCCTTTTCTTTAAATCCCCTATGATAGTCTGCTTTAGCATTTGAATATGTGCAAATAAAATGGATTCATGCCCCCAATTACATTTGTCTTGTACATGAGCAAACAGTAGGATTAGAAATTTAAAGGATAAAACCTGTGTCAGTGGCTTTATCAGGAGTTTTGTGAATAAAAGCCCTTTAAAAATGACACTTCATTGATACAAATGGATGTAGAAGGGAAACCAGAACCACAGAAGGCAGGTGTACTGCTGAATGCTCAGGAGGGCAAATGCAGGAGTGTAAAATTGTAAGTAGTATATGAATTAGATTTTTCAGGTCTTTTCAAACACTTCTTAAATTCTATTTTGTAGGAAAAAAAGATATATTTCTATCATATAATTTAAAAATGAAGCAAAGCAACATTTCCTGGGGTCTTGTGTTTGTGTAGATTTAACATAAGGCTGATGTAGGCTGTGGGATATCAAAATGGGAGAATAGAGGATGCTGCTAGAAGGGTAACAGGCACACAGTGTTATTCTGAAAGAGACTTGTGTCCCTAAAATAATATTATGCGGATAAAACACTGGAAGAAAAGTCTGTGTGAAAATGCGGAAAGAATGAATAGGGTTTTATACCATATTAATACACATAAAATCCTAGGGTAAAATAAGAAGTTGGAAGAAAATGTATTTTTCCACTCGGCCTTCTAAAAGTAAATTATTATTGCTTTCATAGCTATGGTTATGTAGAGACTACAATTTCAATAATTTATTCAGCTTCTCTGCAGAAAGGTATCCTCAAGCTGTAAAAAAAAAAAAAAAAATCTCTTTAACTCTAGTCTTTAGGTGGATAGTGCATCCATACCAGTTCAGTCCACTTCCATCATTTTACAGAAATATCCATCTCAACGGGAAGACTCTGAACCTTGAGATAACAGAAGGAAAGCTCTTTCATACACTATCCAGGAGCTGGGACAGAGAACTAAACATCTTTAGAAGATTGTTTCTGTGAGATTTATTGTTTCTGTGAGGTTGTTTTTTTTTTTTTTTTAACTGGATGGTTAATCAGGGAGACAGTTGGAGGTGATCCAAACCCAAGAATATGTAACATAAATTACCAAGGCATATGAAGAACGTATTTGAAAAAGAGAGCAAGAGATAGGAGCAAATAATGAGAAAATTTAAAATTTTTAAAGGTCATATTGACAAGGAAAGGTAGCAATTGAAGAAGGCCAGACCTATAATACTTCCTTGCAGTTTAAACAAAGTTTTAGTGAGTTCTTCCACTGGTCTGTGAAGTATACATGAGGTATTTTGGGAAGATCCCCCAGTCAGTCATCTGGTAGAATCGCAGTGCAAAGATGGCAGAGATGAATGGATCAGGACAAGACCAAGGTCTGTGGATAACAAAGTCTCTTCTGAATTGAACCTCAGCTATGGGCAGTTGCAATGCAGAAATCTCTGTTTCAAAAAGTTTGGTTCTTCTGTGGGGTTATTTGGTAAGATTGAACACAGCAGGCTGATCACTTTGCCTCTGTCGTGATGGTTAGTGGTGTTCACATTGTTTGTTGTATCAGAGTGTGACTGTAAACCACGTTTTTTCGTGGGCTACCATTTACAGAAACAGTAATATTCCTGTTAAGCTTCAGTGTCTGAAAATGCTAGCCTTTAAATGCTAGCATTTAGCTAGAAAGTGTTCTTTGTGACCAGGTATCTTTGTCACATCAAAACCTGTCAAAATTACTCTAACTGTAAGATTTATTAATAATTGAAAATTTGTTATTTAATCTAGAGTTTAAATGTAGTTACATATGCCAACTTAATGCCACAAAATAGCCCAAGAATATTCTTAAGCAGTATGTCAGCTAAATTTTATTGCAGGTCCATTAGTATTACCATTAAGCAGCTGACTAAAGGTCATAATGAATACTTACTATTTTATATCACCCAGGAGGTACTAAGCACAGCTGGAGTCTATTTCACTACTTGAACACGTATAATACTCTACAAATTGTCGATCAGTGGATATGTCCATCTTATCAAGGTACTTTGCCCAAGTATGTAGCAATTCTTCTAGTGTGCATTGCGTAATAGACTGTGGGATTTTTTAAAAAGAGAGTTCTTACTAAATGGCTAGTGTTTACAGTTCTATTTTAGGTACTGCCTATAATTTTGTGATTGCACTGATATTTCAGAAACCCAGTCAGATTTTACATGATTCTTTCTGACCAGTTTAACAAGTGGGAAAACAACTATTGAGATTTCTGATGATCAAGATGATGAAAAATGACTCTGGAGTTTTTATTATATTGATGCTTTGTTGATATTGTTTTTCATACTTTTCCAACCATATAATTCCTCCTACTGATGTCACGATCTGCTGGAACAGCAAGAAAATTATGCTCTTGTAAATTTTTTAACAGCTGTTGCAAAATAGGCCTTAACCCTTCACAAATCAGTTCTGTGGGTTTAGAATGGATTTTCTTTATGATAGTTTGAAGAAATTACCAAAATAGATGGCTGGCTTTTATATAATGACTTGAGCTTACTTAACTGTTCTTTCATGTGAGAAGATAAATAAGATCACGCGGAGTTGTGCAAGCAGGATGGACTTAGGATCTCTTCAGCTGTTATTATCCATCTAATGGGTTCTCTGTAGTTCAACATAATTTGCAATAGGAAAGCCCTGACTTTAAAGTAAAAATACTTGATCTTTTCAAGTACTAGTTTCTGCTGTTTCCAGTGGATTTTATGAGTACACAGCTACACAGGACAAAGGAACAACTTCTTTATGAAAGAAATGTTGCACAATCCTCTTGGTCCTATTTCTTTTCACTACAGAAGGTCTATGAAACTTCAGACTACATTCAATTTCCCATTCATTTCAGTGGCCATGACACTGTAAATGTACTCATTTCCTACAGGGCTTTTGCAATATGTATTTTAGCACAGACTTTCAGCAATGACTGACTTTTGATCTAAAATAAACTAAAAATACTTTATCAAAAATCACGTGTGTGTATGTGAATGAAGGAGAAAGGTTAGCACTCAGCTGTGTTTTGCTTGAGTGTCTTTTGACATTAACTTGTTCAAAAGAGAATAATTTACACTCAAATACGGTTATATTAACAAGCAAGAATAGGAACCCCATTCAGAAGTTTATGCTGTAAGGCCCTTAGGTGTGTGAATTTCTTTCCTTTTCCTTCCTAAACACATTTTTTTTTTTCGGTCATACCTCTTTCCTTTTTACCCCATTAGCACTAGTCAATCTCTTGCTATTAGGAGCAAATTGCAAGGTAAGAAAGAGTTAAATTATTATGGAAGAATACCTCCTTGGCCTTATCAGTCTAAGTAATTAGATAGTTCAGCAGCCACAGTTTAATGGGACTTAGTGTTTGAATGTAGCTGTTCTCTACACCTCATCCTGGCTGAAGCTAGGAATGTAACTGAGGTCACAGAAGAAAAGGGATGCCTCAGAGTTGTCCTGAATCTCATAGTTAATGCCAAAGAATGTGCTTGTCAGGTGGTCAGCATCTCTGGTGGTGCATAGCAGAGTTACAAGTTGAAATGTTGCCTTCCTGTAAAGGGACAAAATATAGATTAGACTTAAATTAGACTTAAAACTTACTTCCTTGTCAGGATACTCTAAACTGAAATATCTTGATCTGGGGAGAATGGTGAAGTTACACTGAGATGCAGTGGAAATTGAAGAATGCAGGCAGAAAAATAGGAATTGAAATTGAGTTATTTTAAGAGTACCAGAGACTGAAAAAGCCAGAAGTTCTGTTCCGTATCAGAGATAAATAGAGGCCACACTTGTAATAAATGACTGTTATGCTATATATACACTTATATATCAATTGATATCTCTATAAAGTTCTTACAAACTAGTAGTAATGAAGTATAAAAATTGAAAAGGCGTGAGGGATCCTGCTGATGGGATCAAGAACAGTGGGTTTTGTAGCATATTTAAAAAAAAAAAAAAAAATCCTCAAACTATCCAGAAACCTGAAGAATTGTATAGATCATTTACTAGATGGAAACTTCCAAATTCTTAATACTGCAGAAAAAACCCAGATTAAATAAATACTTATGCTGCATTTGGAAAGAAACATGGTATTGTGTCCAAATACTGTATCAATGAAATGAACCACTTTAAAACCCATTAGTAGTTTCGTTAGAGAAGGTCTTCTAAAAATACTTTTTTTTTTTTTTTTTTTCAGTTCAAGCAGGCTTAGGTGACCTCAGTGCAAGAGTCCTAAATGACTTTGAGGTGATTTCTGGCCAACCTGTTTATTTTTATTAAAGCATATGATTTTGTGCATATTTTAAAACAGACGTGGTAACATTGTGCTAGTTATCACAACTGCAAGCAGAATGGTTTTGATTTGTATAGATTCGTTAGCTTGCTATTGATTGCAGGTAAACTAACGGAAAAGCGGATAGTGAATTTAATAGACAAAGAATCACAGAATGGAAGCCTAGTTAATGGCTGTCAACATAGTTTTATGATGAAAAGACCTCGTCAAAGAAGCTTTCAGTTTTCTCATGTGAGAAATCTAATGAATGTACCGTGTAGACATAGAGTATTTAGGCTTCAAAAAACTCTTGGTGCCATGTTGGAATTAAGAGGAACAGGAGGACTTCACACTGTCACTGCAGTGTCTAACAAACAAACTGAAAATGGCCTCACTGGCAGATGCCAAAGAGTAGTTTTCGGTGAAGTGTCCTTACTACATGGCATGTTTCCAATGCCATTCTGCTAGGACTGATTCTGGCAGTGTTTGCTGTCATCTTCAGTGACTGGACACCAAGCCACAACAAGAACATTTTTGGACAAAGACTGGTGGCAAATTATGAGGGAGAGCATTCTCAGGTTTTTATCACTTCACATCACATAGACTCTGTCTTCTTGGAATAAAATGCCTTTTAAACACCCAAGAATAAGGTTGTACAAAGGAGACGAGTGTCAACAGAAATGGCAACTGCATCCTGTGGAACAGTCATCTTAAAAGATCTTGAGGTCACAGTGGCAAGAGTGCTGAACTGGGGGTCCTAGGGAAATGTGCTCAGAAAGGCCAGTGGGATCCCTGGATGTGGCAGTAGTGGGCTGGGAAGTAGTTTTTACCTCTTACAACTGAGTAACTGTTTTGCAATCAATACTTTTCTAATTGTTCTCTTACAGATCCTTCATATTATCTGTGGAAGCATCTTGTCTTTGTCATTGTCTTTCATGCTTCTTTAGCTCAGTGTTATAGGCAGAATGTTATGAAGCAGAAAAACTAAGGCACACAAGTGATTTCTTGGGAAAAAAAATAAGTACAGAAGCATTCCCCTGAGATGGCCTGTGGTCAAGGCAGTAAAGGAAGACTCACATGTCCTGGAGCTGTTACTGGTTTCACGCAGCTTTTCTGCATGACTTTGAGCCATTTTTAACGTACTGGAAGGTGCAGTGGTGGTGAGGGAGAGGAGATTCTGATCTCTGCTCTTGGGGTGGATTTCCTCTGGGATGTTGTAGAAATCATACTCTGTACATTGGCTTTCCATTTGTAAAGTAAGGCCAATGCCTTTTCCCAGTCCTGAAGGCAGTCTGAAGGTGAACATGAGAGTGCTGCAACAGTTAGCACCTTGGGGAAACTTTTTAAGTAAATGAGAAGAATGTGTCTTGTAGGAGGATATAAATGACTCTGCAAAGAGGAACCTCTTCCTCATAAATGCTACAGACAAATACCAGCCAGTCTACCTGAAACCTGACGCAAGTTTGTTTTAAAGGTATTTTTAAATGCGTAAGAGTTAATTTTGAATGCATTGGCATTTGTGTATTCGTAGAAATGCTTCAGTTCTGTTTAAGCATTGGATGTCCATTTACACTCAAGAATGTATTACTCCTTTATTAAATATATATTCTGAGGTCCTAACATACTGGCTCCAAGTAACAGTTCTACATTCATATATACTTTATCCCTTCTGAAACATTTAGTTCTGTGTAAAACCTTTAAGTCCTTTGCTATCTGTAAGTACTGTGGTAGCCATGTGCATGGCTAGAGAAGACAAAGATTAGCTGTTTATTAACATGTTAATTAACATTTTAAAACTCGGCAAATCTTTTCATTTCAGTGATGTAGATGCAAAGACATCTTCATACAAAAATGTTTTTGGACTAAATATAGCTTACTGAAAGACAGTAAGCTTACGTATGTGGGAAAACCAGAAAAATGCTCAAACTTGTCAAAATAAGGTATATATTTGTCTTAAAAATTGTTTACTGGTAAAAATTCTGATGTTAATTTCTTGCTTTTAGGTAGCCAGAATCTTCTTATTAACATTTTTCCCAGATTCTTTGCAAGGTGTAGTAGCTAAGTTATTTGATAGCTAACTGACAATAATTAGCCTATTATGATGATTAATGCTTATCCAGGACACTTAATTTGCATGCTATAAGCACAGTGAGACAGCTAATTTGAAGTTATGCCAAATGCAGTATTTAGTTTTTATATAGAACATTTGTTTGGCTTTCCCAATGTAAAATAATTGACAAGAATAATCATAGCCATGGATGTTAGGTCAGCAAGTTTTCATTTCTCCTTTTAATAACAATGATGTGTTACTTAGTGAACCAATTAGCAAGGTAAACTTTACTTGCATTAAAAAATGCGTAAGGCTAAGGAAGAATTTCTAAATTGTAGTTAATGGAATGTCAACCAAGATGCATATTCTGTCATTTTCGCTCAGGTGAAAACCATCTGTCCTAGATAGATAGCATTTCTCCAACTTCTCACAAGGAAGAAGGATACAAGGTCATTTTTATGCACCTTGTGATCAGGATTGACTTTATATATTTATTTATTTTTTTATTTATGAAAGTCAATTAAACTACTAGGCCTCAGCCATAGGTTCAAATAAATAGTGAAAGAATAAATTTCTTTAATGATGGTTACAACAAGCGTTCACTTTTTTTCTCAGGAAAAGCCTACACATTCATGTGGATCTTGCATCTTGTTCAGCATATTTGGAGTGGCAAAATTTATTTGCTGCATCTGATTGCACAGGTTCTTTGAACCAAATAACAAAACACATTTTGAAATGTGTTGCTATTTACCAAAGATTTCAGTGTCCCTGGATTTGAAACTGAAGTCTCCCTAAGTGTGCTCCAGAAGAATAAACCAATAGGGGAAACATGCAGGGGCTTGTAGGGGAAAGAAAATGTCTGCAGTTGTGTCTGGAAAGCAATCTGATGCCTTTAGAAAATAAGGGAAAGACGTGTTTCTTTGCTGTAACTGTTGATGTTTCAGCCTTTGAGACAGAATACATTGCAAGTCCTCCATGGACATTACAGAAAAGTAGATAGCACATCTAAATCTATGTAACAGTCAAACCTGTAGTCTAATCATCTCTGCTTAGTAAATATTTCTGCTTGTTTTCTACAAAAGGCATTTCTGGCTGTTCTCTCCAGCTAAGCAAATGGCACTGGCTGGACTGTGGGTCATTGATGGGAAGCAGAAGAATCTATCTTTTGTGAAGTGCCTTAATTTACTTTTTTTTTTACCATCTAGCAACCACAAATTTGAAATACCTAGGATATGTTGCAGGATATTTGTTCTTGTTCATGCCATTGTTTCCTCAAACTGCTGAGAAAGCAAAGTGTCTGGATGCTTTCTGACTCTGAAGAATAAGAGGACCCAATGTCTCTGTCACTTGCCCAGGGTCCTTTTAACCTTTTGTTATTTGGAGGAAGCTGGCAGTCTGCATTAATCTGTATAAAAATAGTGGACCTATTTCTGTCCACTTGATCTCCCCTACCCTGAAATGATCACAAGCTAGTAGCGCAGGTTATAGCCTGCATTTATCCCAGCACTCCCACTTTCTTGCTGAAGCACAGTCATAGCATTTACCACTCTCTTGCAAGGAGCCAATTAGTGTGTCCTGAATCCAGTTAAAGTAGAATAGAGTAGCTATGTCTGCACTAGTAAACTAAGCAAGACCGGGTATGGACTCGAATACGCACTACAAGCATTCATAGGGCTTCACTGCTGCCACATTTATGGCATAGTTTTTGTTGATGCCAACTAGCCCTCTCCTCGATGATGCCCAGGTGTGGGCCAGGGGTTTGCCTAGGCCAGAGACTGTTTCTAATAAGCAGGATGAATGAGGGCTGCCCCCATGGTGGGGGTGGGAAGAATTTGGCCCACAGACAGGAGCCATGCCACACCACTTAGGCCTTTGTCCCTTTTTGTTTACAATTACAGCCATAGACAAATGAGAAACTGTTCGCTCTCTTTCTCAGTCAGAACATGGGGAATCACTGGTTATCCACCACCTACTTAGATCCACTTCATTTTCTTTTTCTATTAGCATCTCCCAATACTTCATTACCACCTTTGTGACTTAGAGGAGTACAGGGACCAATTTAAAATCCATTGAAAGAGCCTTCAGCTTTCTGTAGTGGATCCTGGATCAGGGCCAGGGGGTATAAACTGCTAGTAGCAAGTTTGCAACAGTGCTCCCATTGTGGGTGCCACTGCTGGGGCTTACTGAGGTGCCTGAAGATTTTAACAAAAGTGATTTTGCAGATTAACCCTGTGACAAGCTGTGTGTTCTCAGTGGGAACTGTTCCCAATTTTTAAAAACAATTATAGTTCCCTATCCATGTCTGCTGGACTATTGTATACTTCCAACATAGGGAAGCTTGATAGAGGATTTTTTTGGCCACACTCAAGCTCCCTGTCTTTGTAGTCTAGCTAATCTAATCAGAGGTTAATTTCCCTCTTATTTTATTAGCTCCATATTCAAACAGACACAATGTAGCTATTTTTTAGGCTTACTTCTGAAATAGATTATAGCAAGGTTAAAAAAAATAGCCTAACATTGCATATACTTTCACTTAGTACTACATTAGTCATGCATTAAAAATACTTCTGATCTGGTATTACCAGGGAGAGTTAACTGAAAGGAAAAGTGGTGCATCTCACTTCAGTCTCAATCCTACTCTTTCAGTCTTGGATTTATTCAGATCTAGTGGCTGAGTAATTTAAGTACAGGAGTTGCTAGTTTGGTTCTTACTTGTTTACAGGCAAAAATCATAGTTTTCTTAGTTTGATAAAAACTGTTCTGATAGAAATGCAAATCTTCAGGAAAAGCACTGACATGGTTTAATTAGTCCATTGCATGTTTCTGATCACTTACATGGGGCCAAGGACTACCCCAGTAGAAGCAAAGCTCTCAGTTAAACCAAAACATGAAACATGCTCCTGGGAGAGCAGCTGTCTAAGAAAAGTCAGTATTATATTAAATTCTACCTATGCTGGGAGTTGGAAAGGAATAAGGTTACATTACTAATAAATAAATCAAACTGATGAATTATTGCAACAATTTCATTTTTAAAAAATTAAAACAGTTCATATTTGAAACATGTTGAAGCTCAGAGTAAGGCTCACAGTAGGCTTTCTAATGAAGGAATTTTTTGTTTTTACAGATGTGATCCTTTGTGGTTGGGTTTCATTGTTGTTGTTGAAAACTTAGTTCAAACTTGTCCTTGTGAAACTTGTAAGTGTTAGATGTAGTTGTGCAGCCTTGAATTCACCATGCACAAGCTAAAAATCAAGTGAAATGAAAGTTGTGGTGATGATTTGCCAGTAACTGGCGGCTTGTGGCTTACAAAACATTTTTTTACTATTTCAGTTGTGATTTGTTACGTCTTGCTCTCCTTTTTTTAAATAACACGTAAAGGTCCCTTCTTGTTTGTGTATCACTGATACAATTCTTTTTCAACAAAAAAACAAAAGAAGGCACTGGTGCTTTCAATAGAGGGTGCCTGATTGATAAGCTAGTTGCAGCCAAACCTGCTCTGGCTAATTGTCTTTCAAATGCCCTCATTAATCAAACGGAGGAGTAACTCTGACAGGAGGGCTGTCACTGTTTTCATGATTTCCTACCACTCACCTCACAGTGTGAGACCTGGCTGCGTACCCAAATCATGGCCTTTAAAGCAGTTTTAATGCCTGCTCGCTGCAGAGCACACCTGGCTTTGGTGGGATGGGGGCCTGCTCAACTCTGAGGCATGATCTATCCCAGGAGACCAATTTAGCAGTTATTTAATGATTCATAGCTTGATGTCTGGAAATGAGTGCTCCACACGATAACATACATAAACAAATTTAATTAGTTTTTGCCTTTTTTGCATAAGTAGCCACCAGTGTATTAAAGCTGCAAACAAACCAGGTAGGCTGCCTGCAAAGTCATTGAAGCAGGTTAAGAGCCAATCTTTGAAAAAGGCTATGGTGATTTCTTTCATCTGTTGATAGTCACTGGTGCCTGTTTGGTCAGGTCCTGAAGTTGCCCGGTTCACTTATTAAGAAAGAGGGAAGCAGCTATCACAATTATCTTCTACCTAGATGTTAGAATTACATATATACAGGAAAAACTGTCGGTCGCTTGTCCACTTCCATTCAAAAGTCACAGAATATAGCATTATCTTGGAATTGTTTTAAAAAGACATTCTTTATATATTCCAAGTATTATTCAGTGAACATCAACCTGTTGTTCAGATATAGGGCTTTTTATACTTTTGCGTTTTTATTGAACATACATGAAAATATTGTAAAATTATTTCTAGTTATTATTATTTCTGCAGCTAAAAAATAGGGTGAAATACTTAATGCTTAAGAAAGCAAATTGAAAGCTTAAGGGACAGAAAGTTTTTTTGGCTTTTTTTACCTTCTTTTGCAACATTGCATAATTAGCACCGGTGATGTGTGAAGTCTATGGGGATTTTGTTTCTCTACTGTTAAGTGTTTCATATACTCTGCGGGGTAGAATTCTAGACTTGATAGTCCAGAGTAATATATTGTCATTCTCCTAAGCAGTATAAGTGAATATATTTTGCATGAAAAGAATGTTGTATTTTGCATATATTCATATTAAGTGAAATTCTTACTTTAATAACCTTTCATAGGGCTGAAAATTATTCAGTGAAATGCATAGAAACATTTTATACTGGAGGGTTCTTGTGAACTTTAGACAGCAGAACAATATAGCTGGTCTGGTTGTCTTCATTTGGGAACAGCTTCCACCCACCAAGTGCAATATTTATTTGTATGAGAGGTGCCTTTTTCTTTAATCTTTGTTTTACATTGCATACAGCCTAAATCAGACACCTTGCTTTCCTGAGCATGAACAGGAAAAACACAGCATGGAACATGTACTTCCAGTTATCCTGCAGTCATCACTTTATAAACATGCTTGATCTCAGACTTGAGCAAGGGGGACCAAACCTTGATATTTTACTCTCCACAAGTGAAATTCTGTCTCCAGCAAGTTCAGTGGAAACTTTGTTGATCTCAGTGGGGCCAAACTTTATTTCATATCTTTACCATTGTTGAGGTATTGCCAACATGAAAGCAATTTGGACTGGGAGAGAAGGTGGAGACTGGGGACAAATTGCTTTTGACCACTTCTTTTATAAATTTAAGAGACCATTATCTCGTTTGTGCCAGTACCTCCCAACACCCATCAGAAAAAGTATTTTCTCTGAGTCACTATTAATTTTATATCAAGGCATTCTATTTTATTATGAGAGCCAGGGTTCCAAGTGGTGTGATTAACAGAACATGTATACCTGGACAGATACTGCCTCCTCTTTTTCTGTCCTCAGTAACCCACAACAGAGAGCTTTACGGGGATATATTAAAAACTAGTACCTGCTCCTAGATTTTGACTGACTTTAACCAAACCAGTAGCATGTGGGTAAACATTTCCAAATGCCCATGATTAATTTTGCAGACTCATTCAATGCCTTTAAGTTGTGCTCTATGGACACTCCTAAGGATTTCTAATTAGTGTCACCATGCCCCCTATAAATCTGCATTCTGAGAACTTTATATCTTTGTAATAAAAACTTGTCCTGCTGTGAAAAGTCTCAGCATAATGGCAGAATTATTATTTATTGCATTTGAAAAGCAATTCTTGCATCTTGTCCCCATCCTCCAGAAACATAGTCTTCATTTTTTTTTCTGTAAATAACATAAACAATACATTTGTGTTTTTGTAATTGAAATTTGTAGGTCATTAGCTACTATTGTATTGAGAGTGTGAAGGGGAATTAAACCTAAAGTCATCTATAAAAATAATGCTATGAACAAAATAGTCGCTGCTTTTCTTAAGAAAAATATTTGATGGTGCATTAGTGCTCAGAGAATATAACACCTCCTACAACAGACAGAACAAAGCTGAGGGATTTGGGAATGTGTAGGAATGAGAGACCTTCAGGCAAAGGAGCAATTTTGTCAAGTTCAGTTGTTAACTTTAATTAAGCAATCTTAATCAGTATACACTTCCTTTCTGCTGTAGTTTATTGTGGGCTGCACAAGTTACAACGTAGTAACTGTTATCTGGCTGCTTGTACTGACCCCTGTCAGACTTAGTCTATAGGGCCCTTGCTGGGGAAAAGCTGTCTGCCTCTGTTCATGTTGGCTCCTTCAGACTTGGGGTCCCAAATTTGGGATGGCTCTTTAAGATACAGTGAAGAATCAAACTTTGCGTTTAAATGCTTTTTCAAGAGCTATGAGAGCTCACTCCATTTTAAGCCTTTGTTCTGATGTGAACTGGAGCCCTTCCAGGCTTGGTCATCTGAAGTTTTGTATATGTTGAATTCGGCTGATAGGTCTGTTAAGGAGCACAGAGATTATTATTCTTATACATGATCCACTAACTAGGCGATACAATTGCTTTTGAAACTGGGCAGAGCCTGATGCTCAGGGTTGGTACAGGTACCACCTTGACAATTAGATGTTGCTGTACCTGCTCCTCAGGGAGGTTTCTGACTGCTTTGAAGGCTGCTCTGTGGAACGGTGCTTGACAGCACTGCCTCCAGTGTAACAGGTGATGTTTTCACTATCCAGGTAAATGAAGAGTTTGGTTTTGTTCTGTCCGGTCTCCTAAATTCAGCATGTAGTGGTAGTGATTCCACCTGATAACTATGCAGCCAAGTAAACAAAACATTTGCTTGGGAAATAAATTGTTAGAGATTTATGTTTTAGATCTGTCTGTAGAGCATTCAGTGGTTTTGTTGCTGAGGAAAACACTATGGCATTCCCATTCCAGATCAGCCGTGGGCTTTCAGCTAAGCCTATGCTTTAACTATGTTTCTTTGTGGGACTGTTATTATGAATCATGGCAAAAATACTGCAGAGTGCTTCCTTAAAAGTACTGTTAAGTGCAGCATCTGATTGCAGGTAGTTAAGGACAACAGTGTTTAAAATATGCTAAAATTCAGGAAGTGAATAGGAATTGGTAGATGGCAGTTCCAATTTCAGTTAGACATCTAGAGCTAGCATCACTCACAGCTTTGTGCACGCTGGGGTCTGGATTCTGCCTTTGTGTGAGTGGGAGAGGAGAATCTGCCACAGGGTAACTGCAAGAAGATCAGTAATCAGGTACCTAATAACTTGACTGACTGCTGTAGGCACATTTTTTGGCAAATAGATTGCACTGTAGCAACACAGTATAGAGTGATATTGTAGGTAAGGCAGACTGAAATAAATGGATAGACTTGAATGAAATGTTTTTTTTTTTTAAATTGTTTTATTTGGTCATGTGTCAAAACTTTTTATTTAGTGGTAATAGTTGTGATATATTAAAAATGAACAAGATTCTAAAGGAGCTCTCATTAGTAGTAAATAGAGTATTTCTTCTTAGTTTTCCTTTTGTTTTTCCCATTTTGTTTTTCTTGTATATAATTTTACCTACTATTCTAAGAGTTATTTCATTAGCTACAGCTTTTTTTTAAAAACAAGAAAAAACTTCCAAAACGTATAAAGTGAACAAGGTGGTAATATAATACTTAAAGGAACATTTTATGTTTTTGTATTACAGAAACAGTGTTACTAGTTCAGATCTGGTGAGAGAGATGGGAATGCATCGGTGGAAAAAGACATATATGGTAAGAATTTGTTATTAAAGAAAAAACATATAGGACTGTCATTTAAGTTAAATGCTGATGGATCATGGATGAGATTCTATCTGAAGGGTCATTTAGCCTTAAGGTATAGAATATATCCATGAGTACAGTGCTAATGATGAGTATTGCTCTAACGGATTGTCTGTCCAAAAGTAATAATTGAAAGGACCTTTCTGAATTTGTAACATTAGCTTATCCCATGGCAAAAATGCATAACTGGAACCCTCTGTTATGAAAGGAAGATGCATGAAACAATTTCTCTCTTTTGATGGTGTCCTGTACTTAATTTGTATGTTGCTGTGAAGTTATGAAGGCTAAAAACTACGAATTGAAATCTTACGTCAGGCTGTTGAGCAGAAAAATGTAGTTACTTATGAAAGATGCTTGTTGCATTTTGGTTTATAATAACAAAAGTATTTGTACTGAAAGTGCTTCACTGTTGGATTCAGAAAAGTTATCTTGTGGCAGTCAGGTCTGAATAAGACAGAAGAAACCAAAGCATTATTACTGCAGCAGAGTTAAACTCATTTTTGCCTTTTATTTTTTTTTTAATTGTGTCAACTTACTGGCTTGAAACTGTGACTGGCAGTGTTTTTATAAGGGACAGGATTGTGAAAGTCAACTGAAATATAATCTGGGAGTTTGATGTGAAAATTTCAGTTTCAAGGAACAGATACTTAACACCACTAATTTGTCAGAGATGCTGGATTTGAGCTCTGAAAATTGTGGGTGAAATTCAGATGTCTTCACCAAGGTATCAGAAATGTAGATATCAAAGTCTGGGGAAGTCACCCTAGATTCATGTTACAGTCAATTGAGGAAAAATGGGCACCTTCAGAGAGTGATTCATCTTAGCCTAAAATAGGCAGGTCAGAAGACTTGCCCCCTGGAGATGCCTGTTTCTCTCCATTGACTGTAGAAAAGCCTGCAGTGACAAACTCGGAATTAAATGTCTAACCTTTTGATATCTAAAGCTAGGTTAGATGAATCTCACCATGTGTTAATAAGGACAGTCTCTGCCAGCCGTACTGGTATTGAATAACGGCTCCCTCAGACGTACTCCAGTGGGGCTGTTTCTTGAGGGAATTGGAAGGTCTGACTGAGAAATTCTGGGGTTCCCCAAGCAGAATGATCCCAATAATGGTTTTAGGTTTTTCTTTCCTTTTTAGATTCATTGGTAGTAGGTGCTTTTATTTTAATTGGAAAAAGAAAATCCCAGGGTTTTTTACTGTGGAATCTTAAAAGTGAAGGTTTATTTTATTCCGTTGAGTGTTAAAAGTTGCTGTGGGACTTTTTCAAAAGCAGATGAGTCTATTATGTGTTGCCCAAATTTCCTTTCCCCATTTGTTTTGTTGCACGGTGTAGATAGATAGTGGCTACCCTGCTAGTCTGGTAAACATAGTGAAACGGAGTGGGAGAAGAGGGAGTTTTTTAAAAGCTGGAAAAGTACGCTGGTCTTAGAGAATGTCTGTGAAATTGAACACCTAGCTACATTTGTAATCAAAATCCTTGCTGTATTTCAGAAAACACATCTGTTTAAAAAAAAAAATAAAATTGAGAAGGGTATGAGAATGAGTGGTGGTACTCTTGTATAATAGTTGCTATTAACAGAGTTAATCCAGGAAGGATATAATGTTACAAATATATTTAGAGAAAAGTTATGATTGTGTGTAGTTTACAAATTAGAAAAACAAGAATGACCAGAAGACCTTTGCTTAAAAAGGAAATGGCCTGAGCATTCAGCCATATTGTGATAGAATATTTTCAGCCTTTTAGGTCACAGGATACTTTTCATGCTGAACTACTGTAAATACAAACCAATTTGAACATAATAGAAGTAAGAAGGCTTTTTGCTTCTGCCAGAAATCCCCAGATGTGGGAGGATGAAAAAAGCCCCAGTAGTATCTACAACTTCTTTTATATTTTCTGTTGTTCAGAGAACCTGCCAAGCATATAATAATTAGAACTTTGGGCTTGAGGTCATACTGGTTCAGTGAATTTATACCTGAGCTGATGTTTTCGGTTACAGGCTGTTCTGAATTTTCTGACAGTCATAGATGGGGCAAAGTGGCTCAACGGTTCAACATACTTGTGACCCTTTGTGACCCTTCTTTATCTTTTTTTTTTTTCATGTTTTGACAGATTCTAAAAATAGAACATAGATTGTCCCAGCATCTTGAATATACCAGAGGATTTTGTTTTCTTAAAAAAAAAAAAAAAAAGTCTGAGCAGATATATAGGAAGAAAGCTTAAACTTTTACAACTCTGGAAGATACAAATTTGCACCTTCTCTTGCTTGTACGTCCACCAAGTCTCTTTTTTAAACATTGCCCAATGTTACCTACCATGCCAAATACTCCTCTATGGAGAAATATGTGTATGAGTTTGGCTACTTGCAATTTACAAAGAAAACAAAAAAAATGCATAGAAGGCAGGGTTCGTGCTTTGAATGGGAGTTGTTTGATGACTTCAGTAATAACAATAGGATCTCTAAAGAGACAACATCAATAAACCTTTGTATAATTTAAATTTAGCTAAGTGTGTTGTATAACACTCTGTATCCCTCTTTGAACAATTCAGAAATGAGTCAGTTTTGAGCATTTGCTGGAGCTGCACGCATGTTGCTAATCAATCTGGTGTGTACAACCATGTTGACGAAGGAGGTCCTGGACTTCAGTGAGGAATTCTTGCATTAATAAAAATGCTCAACAAAATCATCTCCATGCAGTGGGCTGTTTCACCTACATTTATTTTTCAATTAGCCCTGTGTTAAATCCTCAGAAATAATCTTTGAAGACTGTTTTTCACTCCTATCATCTCTCTTCATTGAAAATGAGTGACCACAAAGAGAACTGGAATAGAATTCAGACTCTTCTGTGTAAGAGCTTTAAGAACTGGAAAAGCTGGACTTTAATACAGCTATGTGATAATATTGCTGTTATAAGGCACCTTTTGACCACGTAGAAAAACAGCTGAAATGTAGTCTGGCTTTTTAATTTCTGTTATTGAATCTATTTTTTATCATGCAAGGCCTTCTTAATTAATGGGGAAAATCCTTCATCGGAAAGATGAACAAACGGGAATAAAACTGAGTATATTAATCTTGTGAAAGGGCAAACTTCCCTGTGCTTCTGTGGTCATTACTATTTGCAATCTGGAGGCAGGTAAGACTGTTGAAATAGGAACATTACTTTCAATGCAAGTGAAAACTGGGGGAGTGGGATAATTCTTTTGAGAGTAGAGAAAAGCATTTTAACTTAACTAAAAATCAGGGATTGTGTTCCCTAGATTGGGATGGCAGGCAAGTAACTTTATATACCTATTTTTGACTTGGTTCACTTGGAGTGTAACTTATTTACTTGGAAATTGTTTATATGGGAACATATTGGAGCCTTTCTAGCTACTCTGAATTTCAATACAGTGGCAGGCTTGATAGCCTTCTTCCAGGACTGCCATGATCAGAAAAGGTCTATATTCTGATTTTACTGAACATCTTTCTGAATTCAATTCCAGAATAATCACAGCACTGTTATGCTTTGAAAATAATATGTATTTGCATGGGGTTTAAGAGGTATTTCAGGGCCTGACATCCAGTGAAATTTCTTAGGCTGTTGAAAGGATAGTACGAGCAACTCTTTGAGAAGCTCACTTAATGCAAGAGCATGGTAATTTTTGCCCTCACAAGAGTGATGACAGGGTTAGCCTGTTAAGAAGGCTGTGCCGTCACTAGGCAGGTATTTCTTTGTTGTGAACCCTCTAAGAATTAGAATATTCATAATTTTGAGAATATACTCATCACTGTTGGATTAACCAGAAATTTTGGTCTTTTTCTGGTGTTATTCCAATGTTCTGTTGATGGAAACTTTATCTAATTCTTCTGTGTTGATTCAGTGACTGCATGTGATTATTTTCCCATAAATTCCTTTAAAAATTATTTCCTTGTGTAAGTGGATTTATCCCTATCAGTTATAGCAAAGAATAATGCCATATGTTTAGAAGTAAGAGTATTCTGGCTATAGAAATTGAATACTCAGACTTGACAAGGTTACCCTGGAAAAATTGGATACAGCATGGCTGCTGGCCTAATTACCTTGTTCTTGTTGAATTCAAATTCTATCGTTAGTAACACACAGTGACTCCAGCAAACACAATGGAAATTTTCTTGAAGAAACAAGACAAGAAGTGAAATGGAAGGACGTATAGCTGCTATGTTAGTTGTTCTAGTGAAGGCAGTATTTAAATGATGGCAGTCTTCCTTCTAAGTCCCAGAATTTTCTCTAAGAGTACATTTACATTAGTGTTTTACTTCAGGTGAAAAGTCTACTTTGTTCTCACTTGCCCTGCTTTGGTAGTAGTAAGGAAGCCCTGGAAGTGAAATGCCCAATACATCCATGTGGGTACAAAGCCTAGGAGGCCGAGGTGAATTTATAAGGGCTAATACAAGTCACCTTACTGCATGGGTACTAACTGTCAGATCTTATTCTCTCTGTGCTTAGCAAATAACTGTTTTGAAAGACAGACATCTTTGTCAGCGCACTTGGTTATCTTGACCCAAAGCACTCTTCAAAACTCACATTGCCAGATGCGATGAATTGATGTTCTCTGTATAGTATTCCTTTTTGTGCCTCATAAAGGGAATGCAGTATAAGGTGAGCTTCTAGTGTTTTAACTTACTAAACATGTTTGTTTTGCTTCAAACACCACCTACCTTGTTTTTACTTTATTTCCTTTTCCCTGTCTTATCAGATTTGTCTTTCATTAACACGTGTCTAAAATATATTTCCAAGTGAGCTTTGAAAAAAACCACAAACAACATATTATGGGAAAAACTTTGAATGCAAAGTTAATTTATTGCAACTTTTTTCTTGAACATAATTGCCTAATTTCTGTATAAGGTTGCTGCTGCAGGTACTGCAAAATTTTGCTGTACATTGCCATGATGTTAAATGAAAAACTCAATAGTTGAAATGTAATATAACTGCCTATAATGAGAGAAATGGAAATGGCTGAATACTGACGATACAGAACAGAAACAAGTTCTTGGCTGGGAAGAGCAGTAAATCCTTTAAAAGTAGATGGTTTAGGCATTTAATGACCTCTAACTGCTGTCTACCTGACAAATATAATCTAGTGCTGGCTAGAACTCTTGACCACCTTTGTTGTTTGTAATAAGGAAGGATCAGTTCCCTCATCCATAGGCACAGTGTGAGTTGTAAAGCATGTTGGTGTCATTTGGGAAGCCCTGGTGATAAACACTTTAGTTGGTAACTGACAGGGTGGGGTGTAGAGAATCTTAGCACTGAAATGTGTCTATGGCCTTTTCTGCAAAGCAGAAAAGTTTGCTTACATTACATGAGTGTTGAAAATATTTCCAATTTGTTGGATTTTTCTGAGAATAGTGGTGAGAGGTAAGCAGAATGGCTGTGTTCTCCAGGAAAATGGTCAGTCTCTTTTTCTTGTCTGGTAAAGCCAAAGGGTGAGAAGTTAGGTGTTTCTTACTGGAGTGGTCTTCATCAAACACAAGTCAGCATAAGCCCAAACTCTCCGTCCTTTAGTACAGAAACTTTTTGCAGGACTTACAATAAGTACGTATTCAGATAGTCATGTATACTATTCTGTTCCACTTTGGAGAATATGAGCCCATAGCCACAACAGTACAAATAGGACAGATTTTTAAGAGCAAAACTTCATAAAATTGCAGTATCCTTTTAAAGTTGGAATTGCCACAGGCAGAAATGTCTCCCTTTGCTTTAGCTGAGGCCTTTGTGGTCCATCATCTTAAAGAAAACACTGCTGGTCCTTGGAAATTGTCTGAACCAGTTATTTATCCCCTAATGTGTTAGGATAGCTGAAAAATAGTGTTGGTAATATTTTTTTAGGTAGTGCTGATTCATGATAGGAAATAAGATGCCAGTCAAGCTACGTCATTCAAGTCTTTATAACACTTCTTTCTTGCCTGCATTGATCAGCAATGAACTGACATTTAAACTACCAGTGTTAGAATTCATGGCTAAGTCTCTGCTGAAATCAAGGAGTCATGCCAGCCTTTCCTCTGTTTTGGGTGTGTGCAGACTAAGTTTGTTTAGGAGATTTTCTTCCCAACCAGTTCTAGAACTTATTTGGAAAAGGGAAATACAATAAAATAGACTCTAAAAATGATCATAAGGATTGAAAGCATACAGACCAGACACTCACAAAAACACCAACTTGATAAATAATATTCTAGGCTTATTGAAGCCAGCAATAATTCTATATTTTCAGAATTGACAAACTAGTATTTCATTCAGATTTGGGTTTGAAAATTCATTTTGGACTAATATTGATTTTTTTTTTTTTCTTTAATGTTACCTTATTTAGCTGCAGTTCTAAATCACTGCATGCTCTGGGTTTGTCAGTGAAGTGCTAAGTGTCACGTTTTGTTCCTGGTGAAACTCGTGTATGTGTTTGTGTGTAGCCTGCAGTTTAACATGCTGTCCAGAGATGGAAGCTGCTTGCTTTGACAAGGTCAGGTTGGAAAGGTGGCCACATTCCCTGAATAAGGAAGCCAGAAGGCCAGAGCATGCCATTTCATGGCATGACAGCCCAGGACTCACTTCTCACAGAAAAGGAGGGAGAATGAATGCTGTGGAATTTAAAATAACTATTTCAGCTCTTCTGTAGCCTAGAAAATGTTACTCTTGGGCAATATTTTGTTAATGATCACTATTGGGCCAGATGTTCACCACATGTAAATTAGCGTATTTCCATTGACTTCAGTGGAACTAGGCCAGCTTATGCCATCTGAGGATCTGTCCCCTCAGCTTTCCTTCTAAACCAGTAGTGATTTTAGATAAGGAGACACAGTATTATATGTCATAGTTCCAGTTTCTAGCAGAGAGGAAAATGAAAATTAATGTTCATGTTTATCTCATCAACTTGAGAACAGATGAAACTGTGACAAAGAATCAAAGTAATTCAAATAATCATATTTAAGAATGCTAAATGTAACAGACTTGCTTTGTTTTGCAATGACTGTTTTCTTTGCCAAAACAAAACTAGTTTCATCTAGTTCTCAAAGCTTCTGATATCACTTAGACCAGTAGAATAGAAGTTGAACATATTAACCTGAAAAAGATCCCAAATTTTTGTTGCTGAGCTTTTTAAATTTATTTTTTTTATGTTAAGACAGACTCATGCAGGGGCTCTGAGAAATGGGACGAGCTCTGTGAACTGGGTGCATTCCTTCTGCCTTTCTATTCTGCTCCCATTCAGCACTTATAATGGTAATGAAGTCTAATTACAAATGCATGTGACTGCCTGTTGTAATCTGTCAGTGTGTTTCTGAAAAACCTTGTGCCAGTTCAGTATTGGTCATTAGATAATAAGGATTGATAAAACGTAAGGGGCAAAATGTTAAAAATGCTACTATCGATTAGAACGCACCTTAATAATGAAACCATGGGCCTGGGGACGAAAGCCATGGATCATTTTGACAATTCGGCCTTAGATTGTGGATGAGACAGAGTGGGGACAATTAATCCCTCAGAGCCACAAATCACAAATAAAGTAGTTGCAGCTCATTACAACCTGACCTTGCTAAACGGCCTTGAAAACATAAGTGACCTTCTAGAATTTGAAAAGATTACAAAGCTCTATTGAGAATTTTTTTTTTTTAAAAAATGTTTGGGAACCACACGACTTAATTTTAACAGAACTGTCTTGATGAAAGAAGCTTTTAACTTCACCATCTTTCATGGACTAAATTGTTAGCAATTCATGGAACTGATGGCAATAATGTAGGGGAATGTTCGGGAAAGATCTTAAAAGTCAGAAGTCTTGCTCTGTGCAATTAATCAGTAGAAGATTGTGCTACAATAGCTTTGAAGAGACAATAGTTTCAATGAGCTATCTAGTAATTCCAGTTAGGGCTTTTATAAATGTTCTGGCATTATTGGAGCACTGCATAATTACAGGAAAGCATACTCTTTGGCTGCATTGCAGTCAAATCCAATTCCAAAATTTGGGAATATGTTCAGCAAAGTATTTCATGAATTCTCCTCATGTTCCCACCGTAAGTGGGAGTAAGGAGAGGACATGTATTTTCCATTTCTGTCCATTCACATGCACTGCAGATGTTCTTTGGCTAAGTGAAGTCACAACTTGAATGCCTTGTCATGGGCTAGTGCGTATAGAAATCACAAGGTATTAAGCTAGTTTATTGCATGACTAATCAAAGATCCCATGATAAATAGCTAGATTCACATCCCTAAATATTCTGCTTAGAACTGTACACAAAGAACTGAGTTTCTAATAAAATAGTCCACATTAATTTGGCCCTTAATATTGAGTCAGGCTCAGCTCTTGCATCTTCTTCCTACTGACTGTGGTAGAAGGAGACATTCTTTCAGCTCATTCCTGAGAAGAGGCAATGACCACAGTCCCTGATGTTGTCTTAACTGTGCAATGAGTTTGCAGTGCTAGCTGATTTCCTTGTGCTTTGAACTAGGCCCATGTGTGACTCTCTGCTTATTACTCTTTCAATGTATCTGAATGAGATGCTTCTAAATGTCCTCATTATACAGGAAATTAAGCCTCTCCCTGAGTACTGCATCCTCTCCACAGCATAAATGCAATTTCCCTTAAGACCGAACTTCTCTATAAGTACAAGACACTTGTAGCTTTTGTGAGGATCAGTGGTTTTTGCCTATTCTAGACAAGAGGGTCTGCTATAGCACTGAGGGCTACTCATTAAGAATGCTCTACCCACACACCTCATGGTCATGGTAAGAGAGACGCAACTAGCATGACTTCAGTGATGGCTGTGTGGCTGTGGGAGATGGAGGGAACAGCTCCAAGTTCCCCAGTTCTTCAGTGTTCAGGCAAAAGCATCAAGTTTCTTATGGTAGTGGGGAACCACTACAATAGATCATAGATCTACTGAAGCATGCTGAGTCTGGAAAAATAGCACTTGATAGATTATATTTTCTGCAGAAGCAGAGTTTTCAAGATAACCCTAAAATACAGCCCTACATAGAGGACATTGCAAAAAAACTCTGCCGAGTGTATCATGAGTACAAATGAGCACTGTGTATGAAGTAAATTATTTCAGTCCTAGCTGTGTAGGAAGTGAAGTGAAGGAATCTCCATGCTGCTGCTAGAGGAACTGTGATAGCCCACTCTCCCAGCAGCTGGATTGGGGTGCAGCTGCCAGGTTGCTTCATCCTGGCATTGCCAGGCTGAGCTTCAGCCATGGTAGAGCTCTTTCCTTGACACCACTGGGCTTGGATGACAGTGCTTTCTGCATTGGGAGTGACAGAGAGAAGACTCTGTGGTATCACCATATGTAATACACTGATATCATCTCTCTGCCTCTGTTATCAGCCTGGAAGACAGATGAACAAAATGGATTCTTCTGAAGCTCCATTTGATAATTTCACAGTGACAGCCAGGGAAAAACTCAGCCTATCCCCTAGATGTAGCAGAGTTCCTACTTCTGTTCAGAAAGCATTGCGGCATTTTAACACCTCAGCGGCTGAGCAGTCCCACTTTTTGAGTTAATATTTCATCTCCTGACCTTCCAGTGAGTGAGCAACCCCAGCTGATTTTTGGAGACTTCTCCTCAAGAGCTTCAGCTGTAGTAAAATTCTCACAATGGTGATAGTCATGGCTGTGCACTTGTAGGTACACAGAGCAGGGTGTGACACAACTCAATTACTGGAAGTAGGATTGGGAATCAACTGGAATAAAATGATTCCTTTTAAGATAAAATCGTTCAACCATTTATTAAGTACAGTAAGATGCTGCAGGTAATCTAGTATAGAAGTGCGTGACCCGGACAATTACTTTGTCACAGAGCTATTACTTTGACACTTCAAACTTTTTGAGTGGGGATTTAAACAGCGTTTTGGATAGCATCAAAGCTGATTTAAGAATCAAAACAGAAGTTTCCTTTACCTTTCTTACTTAGTAGCTCCACTTAGTGGCTAACTGGCTAAAACACTGTTTCTTTTAGCATCTGTGTTACCTGGTGCTATGGTGCACATTGCTCTTTCCCTCAACCCTCACATCTTCTGTAGACACAGGGTGCTGATGAACACTGCAGTAGTGTCAAAGACAAAGAAGTGCTCTAACTGCAGAGCCAAAAAAAAAAAATCCCTGCTGATTCTCTGCTGAACTGAGTTATCCTCGTATCAAACCTTATGTCTATGAATGTATCTGTATTGAGTTCTTGAGTAGTTCTAGTTTCCTTTGCAAATTCATCGGTCATATGGAGCACTGCATCATAGCAGCTCAGCACGCAGCCTTCCACCTTCATGAACGACACTCTGCTCTGATTCAGTCTGGCCTCCTCTGCAGGCTTTCTGCTATTTGAATCCTCATTGTGCTTCATTAGATTTCTGTCTTCCAGGGATTAATTTGTCTCTCAGTATATTGAATTTACTGAGGAAACAGATTTTTAAGAGATATTAGGCATGCTTGAAGAATACTTTGGAGGACAAATTCTTCAGACGAGCAGAGAGTTTCTGGCTTCAGTAAGGTGAGGTGCCAGTTTGTTCATCTCATATAAAAGCCTGAAGTACTACTTCAGAGCTAAAAGTAGAAATAATTGAAGCAGACGAGGAATTTTGGTGTTTCCAACATGTGGAAGGAGCTGAGAGTGGTTTTCAGGTGCATAGATGTGGACATAAGTAAATACTGGTCTTTCAAGGATGTGATACCTAATTTCTCCAACCAGGCAAACTCCTAATAGCTTTCCTTAAGAAGTGGTTGTTTTAGAGAATGGAGTTAGTGTTGTAGGTGTACATTTGGCATTTGTATGTATACTCTGCCTATGCTCTAAGCATGGCTGCATATGGCTTGCTTTCTAATTCAGGTAATGTTCAGAATACTGGCTGTGTAATATATAAAATATTTGGGCATGAGGTTCCTGGAATGCATTGATGATAACTTCCTTCACCAAGGGATAGAGGAGCCAACAAGGAGAAGTGCTATGCTGGACCTTGTTCTCACCAACAAAGATGGGCTGGTGGGGAGTGTGAAGCTCAAGCCTTGGCTGCAGTGGCCATGAAATGGGGGAGTTCAATACCCTCAGGGCAGCGAGGAGGGCGCACAACAAGCTTGCTACCCTGGACTTCAGGAGAGAAGACCTGCAGTCTTGTGTCCAGCTCTGGGGTCCCCAACATAAGGAGGACATGGACCTGCTCAAGCAGGTTCAGAGGAGGCCACAAAGATGATCAGGGAGCTAGAGCACCTCCCCTGTGAGGACAGGCTGCGAGAGTTGAGGTTGTTCAGCCTGGAGAAGAGAAGGCTTTAGGGAGACCTTATAGCAGCCTTCCAGTATCTAAAGGGGGCCTAGAAGAAAGCTGGAGAGGGACTTTTTACAAGGGTGTGTAGGGATAGGATGAGGGGCAATGGTTTTAAACTGCAAGAGGGTAGATTTAGATTAGATATGAGGAAGAAGTTCTTCACAGTGAGGGTGATGAGGCCCTGGCACAGGTTGCCCAGAGAAGCTGTGGTTGCCCCCTCCCTGGAAGTGTTCGAGGTCAGATTGGACGGGGCTTTGAGCAACCTGGGCTAGTGGAAGGTGTCCCTGCCCATGGCAGGGGGGTTGGAACTAGATGATCTTTAAGGTCCCTTTCAACCCAAACCATTCTATGATTCTATGATCATCTGACTGCAGGATAAGCACTTTTATATTATGTGTCTTTGTATCCAAAGTAATCTGTTT
This sequence comes from Strix uralensis, assembly GCF_047716275.1. NCBI lineage: Eukaryota > Metazoa > Chordata > Aves > Strigiformes > Strigidae > Strix > Strix uralensis. The sequence continues at coordinate 13,988,047 of NC_133986.1, forward strand.
TCTTGGTTCTTTCCATTTTTATAACCGAGTTCATTCATGTTTATTGCGTGAATTTCCAAGTATTTGTGTCCAGTGTTCTTTACTACTTAGAAGTCAAATAATGTTTTTCACAGTGCAAGCCAAAGGTGGTGCTTGGGCTTCCTTTAAGTTGGTATTTGACCTGCATATTGAATTAATGTGATGAATGACATGGATTTCAGGACAGGTCTAAGTCTTGTCAAATACAAGTTCTTGGTACCTAGCTCAGGTACTTGATTTTTTTCTTACGTCATTCTTGCATATACAAGCTCTTTTTCCCCTCCTGCTTATACGTACAATAAAAGAAGCTAATGGCATAACAGTTAATGTTGTCATAAGTGACCTATTTTAAAACATTACTTAGAGTTTCTTATTTCAGCACTATCTGTGCTGAAATCTTCTCTTCTGGATGCCTGCATCAGCCCACTTCTCTCTGTTTGCAATTTAAAAAAAAATTTCCTATTCTTTCCAGAAGTAAAGAAGGCAAAGTACATCTTGTGTGTTCTTGTATGTATTTAATAAGATCTATCACACTGTTCTTCAGCCTTAATCTAAAAATTTTGTGGGGTCATTATCTTTTGCTATTCCAGTGAAAATCTATTAGAAAAAACACTGAAAAATCTGTTTTTTCACTTGATCAGTAGAAATTTGATAGTAGATGAATTCCCTGAAATTATTGTCTGTACAGTGCATGCCAAGCATCATATCGCAGGTGTTGAGCAAAATCTTATTAGGGATTACTTTTCATAGATTTTTAGGCTACTGTGGCATCAAGCACTGGAAGTTCAAGCGTATGTCTGCTTGGAGCAGAGCAGCATGCTGCTGGGGATGCTGAGGAGACGAAGTCAGCTCCCTGCTCTGAGCGCAGTGCAGGCCAGCAGGGCTGAAACCGAGGAGGTGCTCTTGGGGTTTCAAGGTTCTCTTTACTGTTGCTTATACTGAGGAGGAGAATCTACTTAACTGCAGAGCTGAAGAGCTGTAAAAAGACTTGGCTATGACTGGGACCTGAAAGAGAGCAAGAAAGATCTGGTGTGGAGGTAAGGATGGGAAATGCTGCTGTTGACATAAGAGATGACAGGAAAAGTAGAGGAGTGTGAATGCAGGTTGGGGTAGGACACAGCAAAAGAGGTAGGATTGGGAACCTTAGGGTAATGTGTAGGAGAGAGACCAGAACTAACAAATAGGAGTAAGAAGAGAAGTAAATACTACTAGGGTGAATCTGAACAAGCCATGGAGTACAGTGCTAAATAGAAGGCTGGGATGGGAAATGGACTGGAGGAGTTTAGGGTTGAATTTGCAAAAATATTGGCATAAGGCAAGGACTGGGAGTGGGGAAGAACATGAGAGAAAAGTATTTGCAATGGAAAGTAGTAGATGGCGACCAAAGGTCATTCACCTCTAGACCTGAGAGGGAAAGCCAAGATACATGGTGCCCTGCGTTCCCGTGCTGCAGCAGGTCCCTGGGAAACCTGTGTGCCTCTCAGCCGTCCCTTCAACCTGCTCTGTGTGCAGGCTACCATTGATCTTACCACTCACGTGGCCAAAGCCTCTGCTATGGACCACGAAGCACCACCCCTGTATTTCAGTATCAGTGCCATTCCATACAATAGATTTTTTCAGGCTTTTTTTTTTTCCTCTCCCCTTCTGTATTTTTTTTTAACAACCTATGAAATTATAGATAAAAGGGTACAAAACCATGATTGTTGCAATAAAACCAAGCACTAAAAAAAAAAAAAAAGAAAAGAAAAAGAAAAAAGAATAATGCTGTCTATGAAGCCTTAATTGGGCCCCCTTGTGTGTATACATTTTGATACTGTCCCTAATTACACGGTCACACACTGCTTTTTCCCATGGACCCCTGCATCGTTCTGTGCACTAAGTAGAAGGTGTTTGCTGAATGAGTGCAGCTTGATGTAGTTTTATTCTCACTGTGGCACAGGTAGTCCCAGGCTTGCCTTACTGTATACTGCTCAAGACCAAGACTGAACACAGAATTACTGATTTCCTTGTGGGTTTTTCATTGCATCCTGTTTTGCAAACAGTAACATTTATTTTCAAAGTGCCCTTGCTCTGAGATTAGTGGTAAGGCTCCCTTACTCCTGCACATGGAAGAAGAGGATCAGGGCGGTTGAGTCTGAGATAGCGGAGGCCTGATGTTTTCCCAGCTCTCCCCAGCGTAAGTCACGCTATGTGTTCAAACCAGGCTGCCCACTGACTCCAGTTTGCGGCTGATGGGTGCAGAGTCTTCTATGATATGGACTTCTTTCTTGGGTACCCTTTCCCAGGACACAGAAAGTGAAGCTACTGCAAATAATGAATGCTATGAGAAGGTGAGCACAAATAACTTGCAGGAGATTTTGTAGGAACTGGTGGTAAAGACTAGCTGTAATCTGCAAGGGCAGAACTCAAAAGAGTTAACCCTGCGACCATTCATTCCCTGGCTTAGTCCCTTGCTTTATTTATCTGCCATTTCCTGGTCTCTGCAATGAGAGAATTAAGATTGTGTACGCAGGCAGTCTTCTTCACTGCTCAGGACAAATTCAGAGTATTGGTTTGGGATGAATGATGTCGGGATCATCTGGGGAAGAGGTTGTTGTGCAATGAAAAAGTGTATCATCCCGGTCATGCACAGGGTGGGGGCCGAATTAAGATTGTGCAGAGGATCTTAATTATGGCATCTTAAAACTTCTGGATGCTTTCCTTTGCAACCTTAATGTCCTTCTAATGTAGTTTGTGTGTACATGTGTTTAATATATATGGTTTTTTCACTTATAAAAAGATGTTAACAGGCTGCACTCTTCAAATACTTGTATAAAAATTCTGAGTTTAGCTTTCTGAACAGGTTTTTGAAATCAATACAGAGAGAGCCGCTAACAGGAGGTAAACTACAAACCACAAACACTTTCAATAGGATAGCTCTTTTTATATAACATTTGATATCATTTTCACAGCATGATCTCTACTTTCATACTGTGATAGCTTTTACCTGGAGTTTAGATGATTCATTTTTGTAGTGGATACTTAACTTTTATATGAGGAAAATGCAAGAGAAGCCAGCACAGCATTAAATGAACTATAGTTGCAGCATTAAATGAACTACAGTGCAGTAATAATGTAGAATGCTCAGATCCTTGCCATTGCACAGGGTTGGATTCATGAATGCTCTATCGATCCATAAGTGAGGAGATATGGAGGCCTGGAATTTTTCTCACAGCTTTTTGGCATATCTAATTCAGTTTTTAAAAGTAGATTGGGCACTCAGAGCTTGTTTAGTAATTGTTAGAAATCCTTATAGGATTCTGCTTGAAAATTGACTACAATTTCCTGTTGGTGTGGACCTTGGAGAGTCATGTGACTATATCAGTGCATTTTCCTCATCTTTTCTTTCTCTGAAGTTTCTAAAATGAATTTAGAAATCCTAGCTTTACAGTGACTCCTACACTAGCCACTGATAGGAGGGAGAACATCTTTTTAAACTTTCATGTTAATGATGATCATTCTTTCAAAGAGATCCAGATTTTTATGTGGTTTGTATGGAGTGTATAAAATTAAGTCTCTTGTTTTGGCTTTTCTGGAAAATGATTACTATGGTTGAGGATTTTTGGGCTACTCTTCCAAACTTCTGTTTTCACATGCTTTAACTTCTTATGAATCATTTAAAAATGAAGTTTTCTATATAGGATTCCCAACCAGTTTTCATGTCTACTTATTTCTGAATAAAGTAAAAATGGAAAAAAACAAATAACATTGTTTTGATCCTGCTGAAGGATAATTTAAAGATAAAAATTGAATAGTTTGCCTTATCTCCTCTGTTCAGCCCATCATCAACCTCCTCCTTTTCTTCAGGTTTCCATCACTCTCATTTCATTTTTCCTCTCCAAGAAACACACATGTAAAAACATACATGTGAAATGGCCTGACAGTCACATGGTATTAGAAATCTGTCAGACTTGAGGCTAGTCATCTGAAATAATTTCCTCAGAGTTTCTAGAGGGAAAGAACAAACTGATTTGTAGATAGGTCAGATAAAGTTGAGCTGGACTAATTTTTTTTTAAATTCTGGTTAAGATTTTTGTCTAATTTAGTTCTTGCTTTAGAAACCTTTCCTCCTTCCTACAAACCAAACAGCCTTTGCTCATTTCAAAACAAAAAATCTTGTAGCTCTTCTGCTGTTTTTATGAACTGAGGATCAACCTGATTCTATATAGTATCTTGCAGGACCTGCATTGCACTTGGTCAAGGTGAAGGTATTCAGTCCTTTCTACATTTGTCATAATTAAATATTATAAAGCCATTTTAAAATGAATGAGACAATTGTTTGAGCACTACAAGCTTTGCTAATAGTTGCTGAAAGTCCAACCCTGGGGTTTCATGCACATTTGAAAGCATCTACCCTTGATGATTATCTCCTGTACTTTTCTGTACTGAACAGCATACTGTGTTGAATCGATATTTTTTCTGCTCCCTGAGGTTCTTAATTCACGTGTTCAGAAAACTTCATATTTTGTATTCCTTGAGATACACTCTACAAAACCTCAAAGACACACAGAAGCACACAGAAAGGCCCCCTGCTCGCACCCCATCTGTACGAGCTTATCACCAAGAATGACTGAGTGAGGTTTGCTTTACAACTCGAATTTTTGCGCACAGGCACTCTCCTCCCAGCCTAGCTCTGTCTCGGGACTCTTCTGTTTCTCCTGCTGGAACTCAGGAGACTGGTTTTACCTGCAGCATGTTTTCCAGTGCATGCATGACTGCAGTGCCTGACTTCTTCCCACTCTGCTGTTTAAGAATTGCATATCTGAACTCATTTCTAGGAGGTTAAATTATTCCTAACCTTAAGTAGAATAATGTTCTTTCCAGAGCTTCCGAACATAATTTTTATTTCTAATGGCATAGGGATCCTAGTCAAGGTCATAGCCTGGATATGCTAGCTGCTGTACAAACATATTATGACAGTTGCTCTCCAGAAAGGAGCCATAACTGCTAAGAAGATGGTTGACTGTGCTTTTGGGTTTCTGTCCCTTAATGTGAAGTTTCACTGCAAACACTGGGATTGGTGAAACAGGGCTGATTTACACCTGCTGAGACTCTGCTCAAGAACAGTCAAATTTGAGACTCTCTCAAATTTAAATTTAGTTGTTTAAAGCAACAAAAAATCTTCAGGATCTTGCAGGTGATTTACACTGTCTGTAAAGTTTCTTGAAGGGAAATTGAATCCATTTCCATCAACTTATCTCTTTCTTGAGCTGTACAAATTCAAAAAGATCCTCTTACAGGGAGGGAGCCTGCCATATGTTTAAAACATTATAAGACATGGACTGAGGGTAAAAAGGAGGGAAAACTTAGAGGATAAGCAAATACTGGGTTTTCTGACAACCTTTTGGGAAGTGGAGCCAGATACATATTTTGCTTCAAGAAATTACTATGCGTGGCAGACTTAACATTACAGTCTTCCTTTACCTTCACAGAATCTCCTTTCCAGTCTAACTTTCAGTGTCCTCCTGTTGCATCTCAAAAGTGTATCCAAACTGAGTAGTGCTCAGGACAAGTATCTTTCACCATTCTCTCATGGAGGACATGTGCTTTGGGAGGGACATTAAGGATTATTGCGCTGAATGGAGAAGGCTCTGGGGCAGAGCAGCGTATAAAGCAAAAGCTGCTGTAAGTCACTGTGCTTGGAAACAAAAAGGTAACTCTTCTCTGGGAGGTTTCTGCACCACAGCAAAAGCATGGGCTGATAGCAAGCATCTTCCAATGCAAGCAGAAGTCAGAAAGGAGCCTTGGCAGGGAAGAGACATAGGTGCTTGGGAGTTGGTCCTTACAGGCATTGTCAGTGGTAGGAGCTGCCTGCCACTGTGCCCTGAGTCCCCTGCTCCAGGCTGCTTCTTCTAAGTGAGCAGCACAGCAGAGCAGCTTCACAGTAAAGCTATGGTCAGGCCTGGAGGTTTGACATCTACCTCTGTGATGGTTTTGCATGAGGTAGGGAATCTAGTAAGAATCAAAGGTGGCCAAAGGGGAATCCCTAAGCTTTCAAATCCTGGAATCCCTGCAGTGAGACTTCAATCACCAGTCTTAACTTTGAACAAACAGGTCAAAGACACTCCCTGTGAAAACCTTTTCGTTTAATTAGACTTCCTCATGTGATTAAAACTGCCTTTGGTATGGTTTATTAACCGTTTCAATCCCAAATTAACATTTTACCACTACAAATTTGGACATTGGCCTCTGACCTCTCCTTTTTTTGTTAGGAAAGGTTTCAAGTGAGTCTGTATCTTGCTAAGAAAGAGAGAATGCAGGGTGAACTAAACAACTGTGTCCTGCAGAATATCTGCTCAGACCCTAAGGGTTAAGATCTGTCTTTTCTTGTGTGCAAGGGTTCTGCAAATGATAAAATTATGTGTTATCAATGGAAGGGTAGTTTGGCCTGTTTTTTTTCTTTTCCCCAGTATGAACACTGGAACATACAGAGACTGTTGTTAATTGAATAAGAACTGTGTCTACGCTTGTAAGACCCTTGTTATGAGGATTTTAATTGTCTATTATTAATTGTTCATTATTTTAATTTAATTGTCTATTATTAAAGCTCTATTTCTTTTTTTGTAAAAGGCGACAATCACAACAGAACCACAGATGAAGTTGCTGAAAAGCCAGATAGTTTAAGTCTTAATATCAGTGCTGAGCCTTAGAACAAGATTTCAGTCCAAGTCAGAATCTACATATTCTTAAAGTCCCAGGCATCCTGATGAGATGCTGTAAAGAGGGCCAGGCACAGAGTCATTTCCTTTCATCTTCAAAAGAAGCATGATATCAACTTCACCTTGAGCTAAAATTTGTCCTCTGATCTGATCAAATCATTATTTGCCAATAAAATATGGGATGATTCTCCTACCTGCTCCCCCACCCCCTGCAGTGCACAGTGGCACTCTGTCTTCAGTTACAGCCTCATGTGGAGTTGTACCTTGGTGTGAAAGCAGCTTTTGATTGCAAGCAGAAGCTGCCACGTTACCCGAGATGATACCTCTGATTAACTGTCTCATAGTTGTGGCCATAGAGGGCTCGACATCACAAATTAAGGACAGTGTTTCACTCTCCATCTTGAATCTGCCATTTGCTGACTGCATCCAAGAATTAAACTTTAGTTTTACTTATAGGAGTTGTCAATAGGAAGAATAATTAGGCTTCTGTCATCGAGTGAGACTTAATAAAAATACACCAAGAGCTGTTGGTCAGACTGATTTTCAATCAGAATTAGAGAAATGATTGTTATGGGTGTTCATCCCTCCACTTCTCTCATTTTGTCAGGTGCAGCCCCTCATCTCATCACAAGGAAAATCCTCCCTCGGGCAGAACAGCTGACAGCAACTCTTTAATCTGCTGATTCTGATCCCAACAGCATTCTGAGTGAGGGGAAAAAAACCAAGTGTATTTGACTCTTAACAAACTGAGTTGCAGTGTTTACCAGGGCTTTAAATGATTGTCTTTCAAAAGATTTAAGTATGAGCAGGTGTTTATGTAAATTATGATTCTTTAATGTGTGTAATAGTGTTGTTTTTTTTCCCTTCCTCCTATTATTCATTTCACTATTTTGCTTGTGGCATCCAGCTGTGATCCAGATTTACAATCAGACCATTGTTTTTAGTCAAGTTCATCAAAAGGTAACATTGTATCTAGTAAAGTCTAATAATTGCATTTGTATTTTTCTGTATGTAAAACTCACTTGAAAGAGCTCTGCATGCACAAGGTAGAGTAAGTGATCAAGAAAGGTAACGATAAAGATGACCCGTTCAGCTCAATTTGTTCAATCAAATAAGCAGCATGACATGTTGGAAAATATAGAAGACTACTAGAAACTACTGCTTAGAGAAACTGCCCTTCATAGTTCTTAATAATACTTGTAGTGGGCCTATATATAAAGATTTTGTGACTTAAGCACATGTTCTTTTAGTTATACAGCAAACTGAATGCATCCCTGGGGATACATCATATCATATAGATATACATCATATCACATAGACAGTATGCACCCAAAGTAGAGTAATAGGTCTGAGGTAGTTATTTGTAACTGGTGGTGTTATCATAACAGAGGTAGCTGGGCCATCATTTTGTGTTCATTTACCTGAATAGCAAGAATTTCTTTGGTCTGGCCAAGCTCATCTTAGAGTCACAGAAACTGCAACTAAGGAGAACGTGTGACACATGACTCCAGAGTGTCTTTTTGTAAACCCCCAGTTGTGAGGCATTTCAAGGGCTTGAGCATTGCTGCTCCTCTTCTTTGTCCTGCGATGGCCCCAAGCACTATCTGTTCAGGCAGTAGATGATCTCTGGATCTCAATGAAATCTGACCACACCCTTTTCCTGATTACTGTCCTTGTTCTGCAAAATAAGTGGCACAGAACAAGTTCTGTAGGTCTCTAACATCACAAGACTTTCAAAATAGAGTTACTCCTTGCTACTTGTATAAATGCAGGTCAGGCACAGTCAGGGTGCGTGTTTTGGTCTGTGTTGTTCTAAATCAGATTTGACTTTCTATACCACACAGCAGCTGATGTGCGGGAGCAAGGTGAGAAGGCAGGGTGAGGCCTGTTCTGCTGTTCCAGGAGTCAGTCAGTGGGATATTACCATTATATCCTATGTCTAACAGTTACACCGAGCTGATCAGCTGCTCATTTCATAATCATGCCTAGTCAACACAGTAAACTTTTTGGCAAGGATTTTTATTTTAATATCCAGTTTTGAGAAAGTAACATGAACATTAAGACAAAGTGATTGTCATTGTGCTAATGCAGTCAAACTGCTTTTCACTCACTTTTACCAGGAATATTTTCAAACTTTAGTTTTCAGAAAAACCCGAACTGCTGCTGCCCAGAGAGATAGGGAATACAACAGAGGATATGACCTTTCTGAATGTTTTCTTATCAGGCAGCATAAGTACTGTATGTCCCACTAAGCTGCTTCAATAGAACCTTGTCAAGTTATCACATTACTCGACATGTTGCTGATAATGAATACATAAAAGCTTTAGATATTGAGGACTCAGAGGAAATAAATAAGATTTACTGAAAAACTGCTCAACATATATCCCAGGGCCACATTTTTTTTCCATGTGGGTTGTGTGCTGCCTTTGGTCCCTTAGATAAATGGGATGATGCAAGAATTTCAGCTTCTTGAAATGTAAAGTGCAGATGTGGGTAGATAAATGAGGAAAGTAAATGGTCATCTATCTCCATTGTGGAGAACTCGATCACATTGTAATCATATCAACCGTATTCTCCAAAACTGCCTGATATTCTGCTTTTCTGCTACCACATGCTCCTCTAACTCTGGATGGTATCTGCAATATCTTCTCTTGTCCTTCACTATGATGGCTCGGTGTTGGGGAAGAGTTCATATTCATCTTTGTAATTTTGTCTTAATGTAGATCAATTCTTGTGACTTTGAGAAATTAAAGAAAAACCAACAAAACAAAATCCAGCCGACAGAACTAGGATCAAATGCATCAGTTCTTTGTGTCACTGTGGTAGAAGGCAGCCTTCACACAAAACTGCACGTTTTTGAGTGTCACCACCCAGCTGATTCCTTATCAGTGGTCAATCTGTCAAATCCATGTCTGTCCAATTTAGAGACAAGAATGTTGTGTGGGTCAGTGTCAAATGCTTTGCACAAGTCCAGGTAGATGATGTCAGTTGCTCTTCCCTTCTCCATCAGTGCTATAACCCCATCATAGAAGGCAACCAAATCTGCCAGGCACAATTTGCCCTTAGTGAAGCCATGCTGGCTGTCACCAATCACCTCCTTATTTTCCATGTGCCTTAACATAGTTTCCCAGAGGATCTGCTCCATGATGTTACTGGGCACAGAAGTGAGACTGACTGGCCGGTAGTTCCCCAGGTCTTCCTTTCTTCCCTTTTTAAAAGTAGGGGTTATGTTTCCCCTTTTCCAGTTAGTGGGAACTTCACTGGCCTGCCACAACTCCTCAAATACGATGGATAATGGCTTTGACACTTCATCTGCCAGGACCATAAGGTTCTGTTGGGACCTGTGGATGCATCTCATCAGGTCCCATGGACTTGTGCACTTTCAGGTTCCTTAGATGTCCTCAAACCTGATCTTCTCCTACAGTGGGTGGTTCTTCCTTCTCCCAGTCCTCGCCTTTACCTTCTGTGTCTTGGGCGGTGTCGCTGGAGCACTTGCCAGTGAAGACTGAGGCAAAAAATTTGTTGAGTACCTCAGCCTTCTCCATGTCCTGGGTAACCAGGTCTTCCGTTTCCTTCCGGAGAGGGCCCACGTTGTTCCTAGTCTTTCTCTTATCACCCAAGTACCTATAGAAGCTTTTCTTGTTGCTCTTGACATCCCTGGACAGATTTAATTCTCTCAGGGCTTTGGCTTTCATAACCTGATCCCTGACTGCTCGGACAATTCCTCTGTATTCCTCCCAGCCTACCTGTCCTTGTGTCCACCCTCTGTAGGCTTCCTTTTTGTGTTTGAGTTTGTCCCAGAGCAACTTGTTCACCCATGCAGGCCTCCTGGTGTTTTTGCCTGACATCCTCCTTGTCAGGATGCATTGCTCCTGAGCTTGGAGAAGGTGATCCTTGAACATTAACCAGCTTTCTTGGGCCCCTCTTCCCTCTGAGGCTTTATCCCCTGTTACCCTCCCAAGCAGATCACTGAAGAGCCCGAAGTCTACTCTCCTGAAGTCCAGGGTAGCAAGCTTGTTGTGCGCCCTCCTCGCTGCCCTGAGGGTATTGAACTCCCCCATTTCATGGCCACTGCAGCCAAGGCTTGAGCTTCACACTCCCCACCAGCCCATCTTTGTTGGTGAGAACAAGGTCCAGCATAGCACTTCTCCTTGTTGGCTCCTCTATCCCTTGGTGAAGGAAGTTATCATCAACGCATTCCAGGAACCTCATGGATTGCTTATGCCCTGCTGTGTTGTCCCTCCAGCAGGTATTGGGGTGTTTGAATTCCCCCATGAGAGCCAGGGCTTGTGAATGTGAGGCTGCTCCTATCTGTCTACAGAGGGCCTCATCCGCTCAATCTACCTGGTCAGATGGCCTGTAGCAGACCCCCACTATAATGTCTCCTGTCCCTGCCCTCCCTTTAATCCTGACCTATAAGCTGTCAGCTCCTCACCCATCCCCAGGCAGAGCTCCATGCACTTCAGCTGGTTGTTGACATAGAGGGTGACGCCCCCTCCTCGTCTCCCCTCCCTGTCCTTCCTGAAGAGTTTTGTTCTATGTTTGCTTTATTAGCAGTCTTCCAGTATACCTGGGCAATAAGAGCTGATAGTGTGTTGAGAAGATGATTTGTTGCAAAGAAGTATCTGAACTTTGGATGCAGTTTTTGATAGCTATCAAGGATTTATTCAACAAGAACTGTTTGTGTGCCTTTGACTGTAGAAGGTAGTTTAATGCCTTCTGAATCTGATCACCGCAAATTCTGACTTGGAAGAGCTGTAAAATTCATGACAGTTAGCTTCTTAAATAAATACCTAATAAAGTATTTTTAGTAATCTCTTCTTCAAAAATATGCATGCTCTTGTGTCTCTCATTCCTAATTTTTCATAGTTCGATTAAATGTATTTACTCCCTTAGTGAAGATGACTTTGAGATTTACTTCAAGTTTACTCATTTAGTAGACTACTGTATGCTTAAAGCAGAAAATAAGAAACTAATATTTTCCCATTTTAAAATGACTCCAAGCACCTATAAATTACTAGCTTAAGAAAAGGCACCCATAGATGTTGTTCTTTATTTCCAACTAGTGCCCTGAGAGCCATCTTTCTCCAGAAGGCTGTGCTTTCATTCTGGGCTCCTGTTGTATGGAAAGAAACAGCCTTATATCTGGTATCTTGGCTGGTTGAGATTTTCTTCTTGTGTTTAAAGTCACCTCTTGTATTTGACTGATCAGGAGGAAGTGGGAAGTGCTATTACAGCACAGTGGCTCACAGTGGCTGTAAGCAATGATATCTAACAATGCCCTAAGGAGCTAGTTAAAAAGTGCCTCGTGCACTCAGGAAAGCACTTTAATGTAACTGCATTAGAAAGCTGTCAGTTGCTTGTTGGGCAAAAGAGACTTTTTTTGCGCTATAAGGATTATTGAAGCATTTGTTACACAGTAATTTGGAAATCATAATAAAACATTTCTAATTTTATTTCCCCCAGCAAAGAACTAATGGATCTAGCACATAGGAAGCCCAGACAGCATGCTATAGAGCCGTGAAATCTTGTTCATTCTCCTAATTGGGAGGGCAGGGGATAGAAACTGTGGCTATTTTTTTTTTAAAGTGTCCTTCCCAGAAATAGAATTTTCAAAGGCAGAGGTAGGAAATAACTTGGTATCTTTGCAATTTTTCCACTGCCTTAAACTCTTGGTATGTTTGTGCAAATACATTTTAGTGTTGTTCAAGTGACATTTTAAATGCTGACAAAGTGTCAGAACTCTAGTAGGTGACTTAAATGTTCTCAGTACTCCCCCGTAACAGGAACATTGGCAAAATGGTGACAGATGAATAGAGGTTAGATTTTACAAAATCCTAAGAGGGTGAGTGGCAAAAAGTGGTTTGTAGAGGACATCCTTCAGCGCGCTCTACAGGCCAATGTCTTACGCGGTTGAAGAGAAATGAGTGATACTTAAAAAAATTTCTTTTTCTAAACTGCTTCTTTAGACTGGCTAACTTGTCTCTTTACTGCATTATGATTTCCTTCATGAATTCTTTGGAATTGGAGAAGTAGAAATCTGATCCAAAAATTGTGGACAGGCCTTTAGTAGCTATTATAAAGCTGATGTTGGATATGCTTAGGTCCAGATATCCGAAGATGTATCTTGATATTCTTCAGTTAAAACTTTAAATCCAGATCTATAATTAAAAAAAATAAGAATAGCCTCACGTCAAGGAAGGGAGAAGACAAGAGGAAAGTAGTGAAGTGTGATGATTTGCTGAATTTCAATCTTAAATCATGGTTAAACCTGATCAGATACCACTAATAATGTCAACTGATATTGTTGTGTGAATTTTTGTGGAATTAGCATTCCCATGCATCAAAAAGGTCACAGGCCTGAAGATATGGCAGTGACAAAAGTGCATCAGGGAATTCATAAATCTGTGTAATGGGTTTGCATCTGGAAATCTAGAACACTTAGATGCATCTGAGCAGAGGCTGGTTCACTCTGCTTATTTTTCACTACCCTCAAAAATTTCAGGCAAAGTTTTCCTTTAAAATTCTCCCAAAACAACAAAAGCACCCTGTTATGGGAAGATCGTTTAAAAAATAGTCATACAGAAATAATTTTTTTTGTCACCTAAGACAAAATCAATTTATTACATCATATATTCTGAGAAATACTTGCATGCAAACTTTCTCTCTGGAATTCTGAGATCAAGATGAAAATTGTCTTATGTTATCCATCAGTCACACTTACTGGAACAGCTCTTCATGAGCTAGGGCTTATATTGTTCAAACCTGGATATTAGATGATCTGTAGTAGAGTTTGAGTCATAGAACTTGAGCATGAAAAACTCTGGACAAGCATGTATTTTAGCTGAAGAGGACATGAACCCTTAGCTTCAAAGGGGCCAGCATCAATGCCTATGTTTAAATCTCTAAAAAGCAGTCTTTGTCACAGAGGACAGAATTAAAATCTGAAACTGAAAACCCTACAATTCCTGGCTGATACACAATGGCTACTGTAGAAGAACCTTTTTTTATTTTTAATTCAGAGATTTTCATAAAATTTGTCATTTCAATTTCAGTCCCTCAGTAAGTTAGACTTGAAAAGCTTGGAAATACTCTCTTTCCTAAATTGCTTATGTTTCATGTCAAATATCATGATGAAACATAGTGGTGAATACATTTATTTATTCTGGTATTTTCAATATATGCTGTTAAACAGTGGCTATTCAGTTAACCATATGACACACAATGCAACATGTGACAGAATGCAGAGAAATGGAGAATGAGATGGAGGTCTGGACAGAAAAGATGAAATACCTGATTTTATTTTTGAATAGCAGCACGCTTGAGAGATTTATTTAAGAGAGCATTGTGGCAGAGAGGAGGAGGAGGAGAAGACAGAAGGCCCTGGAAGAAAGTGGAATCAAGTTTCTGAAAACTGCAGCCTTTACAAAGAAGGTCCTTTAGATACGAATAGCGTACAGGTTTATAAGAGAGAGAAGTGGGTTTAGAATTAGGAACTCAGAATAACAGTGAGCATCCAACAATGAATCTCAGCAAAGAAAAATACCTATTGCTGTAGGAGCTCCAGTTGTGCCTTCAAAGTACAATGGAGAAAGGATAGAAGTGAAAAGACAAGTCTATTCTTCTTTCTATTCAGGAAAGGACTGGTCTTTCCTTCTGACAACTGTCATCTTGGTTTGTGCAGTGTAGCCCTTCATGAGACCTGGAAGGATGCTCGATGGTAAACTGTCTTCAAGAAAGAACAGTTCGTTGCAAAAAGCTTTAGAATTTGGGCCTCCTTAACAGCCTTTCAGATAAAAGGGACAGACCAGTCTTTCTTATATGATTTAAGTAAGAGTGTGATCACTGAATAGGTCTGCAGGATGGCAGCAAGGACAGAGATTTATATAAGAGCTTTAAGAACAGAGGTTTATAATTAATTAGTCAGTGGTGAATCGGTGGAGCATTGGGAAGGAGAAGTAGAGACCCACAGTGCTTCTTGCAGGTTAGTCTGAAGTGAAAGCTCTTGGGGTGTGGGCCAGACCAACAGAGTTCTGCTAAAAGGAAAGAAAAAGCATTAACCTGTGTTCATACCTGGATTTAATTCCACAAGACACTGCAGGACCTAAAGCAAACCAACTGGGACCTAAGGTACATCAAGTAACATTTAACCAGTTGTATGTTCTTTTTATGACTTCTGTTTGTGAGGGAGATAAATGCATGTCTTAGGCAATAAAACATTTCCCCAGATTCTAGCAAATGGTGTTTCTTTTCCCTCGTGGGATGTAATAGGAATATCAATGTTTTATACCTCATATTAAAAAAGACCAAGTTTGATAAAAAATGAAACACATTTAGTAGAGTTGTTATCCCAGGTAAGGTAAAGTACCATTATACAAAGTACAGTGGATTCACTTACTCACTGTGAATCCAACCACGCTTCTGCATACTACATCCAAAATCCAGATGATCTTGGAAAGAAAGGCTAGTGACCAGGCAAAGCTAGGTGTTACCTTTTATGAAAGGTCACACCTGTCTCAATAAATGCAGCAAATGGAATTTTAAATTGGGATGCAGAGGTATATAAGGGGTGGTGGGGAAGAAAGCATCTGAGAGTGAGAAACAGAGGAGAACCTGCTCAGAAAACTAATCCTGGGAAGTGTGTTCTATTTTTCTAACATTTCTAATCACTTCTCCAACAGTTGTATGGGTATCTGTGAAAGTAGAATTTGTCTCCAGCTGAGTTGGAATAGTGTGTTAAGCAGAAGTTTTATTTCAGGAATGTAAACATGTAAAATATATATGCCAAAATATTTTCTTTGATGTGGAATAATAAAATCAAAAGAAAGGGTGATATAAGCTTGCCTTTTATTTGGTATCATGAGCTGCAGTTTTACATTTAGGAGTAGAGTTGTATGTCTTCTGGGGGAAGACTTCTCCAAGACTTCAAAGCTTCCAGGATTTCAGGTCTTTTCCCTTTCTGTGTTGTGACAAGACCAAACTCTCCCAATGTCTGCATCCTGTCTGTCCAGCAGAGACACCTGTGCTAGTGCAGCCAAAAACCCACTGGCTTGAGAGTTTGCCTTAGAGGAGGAAGTCTCTCCCTCAGGTGGTTTGGAGCAGGATCCTCACCTCTGGGGTACCCACCTGCAAGGTGAATGCCCTATCACCAGCCTGCTGTGCTGGCTCTTTTGACAGGGCCATCTACTGGCAAACTCTTGTGTTAGATGACAGCAATGGGAGAGCATGTGTGTGGGCTGGAGGACTGTAACCCACTGGGGCATGCACTTGTGGGAACCTGAGGTACCCTGGTCCCTCCTGCAATGAGCGTTTAATTGTGTCTGTGCAGTGAGATAATGCCAACAGGAGGAACGGAAGGACCATCAAGACTGTTCTTTTTTGTTTCAGGCAAAGGACTTGAAGTTAAACATTTCATCTTAGGTTTTATACAAATGGATATTTTCAGAAAAAGAAAAATGGCAACCAGTGAAGAATTGGCAGTGGGTCTCCTTAAAGATTATTCTCTGAGTTTTCATTTCAACACCCTAGAAATATTGTATCTCATTGCAGTAAACAAGAAATTTTCTGTATGCTTCTAGGGGAGCATGTGCTATATTTGACAAGTTCTGCGTATCCCTTAACTCTCTGGTTTTGCTACCAGACTAGATCCTATTACTTGTCAAAACACTGTTTTCCAAATACCTGGTTATAATATACAACTATAAGCAGAAGTTTTGTGTATATCAAGGCAGTGTTTTCATGGGTCCATATTTCTGACTGGAGGTGTTTACTGCTTTACTGTTTGAACTGGGATTTCACTACAAAATTAGGCAGAATAGTTTTCATGGTTAATTCTTGTGATACAAGATTTGTTGTAGTGGGTTTTTGGTTTGGTTGGTTTGATTTGGTGTGTTGGTTTTTGAGTGGGGTTTTTTTGGTAGAACAGTATTTATAGCAACCAAGGCCTATCTGGCATGGAAGAAGTTTTTGAAAATAGCATATTAGTGCAGTATTGAAAGAGAGCATGGCATAATTTAGTTAGGACCTGTCTGGGATACAGCACATGCAAAGACCTGAGAACTGGGCTGATGGCAGCCATCTCAGGTTTGGCATTTCATGATGCCAGTGTCCTTCAGTCCTGCCTTGAGTGGAGTCCAGCAGGATGTAACAGAGATCCCAGCCTGCCAATCCTTTCTCTGCATTGCTTTTAAGGTATAAACTACAATATCATTAAAAAAACTTGGCTGTAGTCTGTATTTTATGGAATATACATGAAGTTCAAAGAACAGATTTCAGGCATTGTACATTGGCACGATGTAATTTATTTCATGTTTTATGTACGCACTGAATTCAGTATACTGTAGTTTTACATTTGTGCTAGTTTATATTAGCTGTAAATGTGACCTCAGAGTGTTTATATGTAATGTACTGAAGCTTCTCAAGTTGACAATTACCAGGATGTTTCTCATGCCTCACTACAATTGAGAACCACAGATCCTACGAGATAAATTCATGTAGAATTTTGTTTATCTAGAGTTGCAAAACAGTTAGTTTAGCTTATCTCTTGTCAAGTTTTCTGCTATGCCAGTTGGAAATTTTTCACTGGTAAAAACTTGTTTCCTTTTAAAAAAACCTGTCTTCCATTTTTGTGAAAGTGAATAATTGTTTCCTGAAGATTAATCCCACAAATGTTTATACTCAGTAAAGTCACTTCTGACCTCCACTTTTATGGGCTTTTGCCAGTAAAAAATTGAAAACCTTACAGAACTTGCAGAAGAAGCCATGAGAATAAATTTTAATATCAAAAGATGATACAGTTATGCAGAAATATGTAGTCTCTGTTTTTTTAGTACCATTATTAGATGCTTTAAGTTTTGCTCACCTCCCTCCCCTCCAAATGTTAGAACTGAGCTAAACTAAACATTATCATATTTTTTAAAATACTGTGTTTTAACGTACATCATATTTACAGATGATCTAACCTCCTTTAGGAGAACTAGTCCCTGCAAATGTGACTGTGATAGCTTGCATTCTCATTGAACACACACTAAATCGAAGGTAAACATATTTTACTACCACGGCTGCTAAATTAAAGACCTTTTTTTTATATTTTAAAAGATAACCTCATATGTTAACATTTTTACACATTTAAATATTTGTGAAAGTCTGGGTGATGAAAACCAGCCCTTTTAGCCATATTAATTTCTTACACTGTCTTTGAAAATCCTTTGTAAAATATTTACAGAATAAAAGGGATGTAATAGTTTTATATGGTTACCAAACCCCCCAAATTCACCAGGATTGCTTCAATTCTGAAACTCTGTGTTCACACTGTGTGTGTATATACAAATGCCAAAATAGTGCAGAAGACTGCATGTGACATCGTGGCAATGCCACAGCTATGGCAATAAAGTCACATCAAAGACTCGGAGCTTTGCTGTACCTTTGCAGTCACATCAGAATCGCAACAGATAATAGTCAATCTGTAGTCGTAGCACACCACAGACACTTCACATTCATAATGCACCACAGTCACCTATTAGGACAATCATAGACATGCTAGAGTATCATTACTTACTCTCTAGTAAAATTTTAGTTGCATCATGTAGTATTCATGTCAATCCTGTGGATTAGAAGATTTTACTTAAATTTCCTTGTTTTTCTTCCTCTGTAAATAGAGTTAAAACACCAGGTAGAAATATCTTTTTATATAAATCTGTTATATGTCAGTTCTGGTTTTGTTTACAGAAGAGACATTTCTATTTCTAGAAGTTTACAGAATACTGCAGTGATTTTTTTTCTCCCTGTATCCATTTAGTTTTTTTTTTTTAAAGGAAAAGGAAAGAAAAATCACTGCAAAATATGTTATCAGAAATTACATTACGTATCTTTTATTATAATCATTGGTGTTGAAGGCCTGAGGTATAATATTTACATTTTGAAATTTTATTCAGAAATTAGAACTAGCAGTGTTGTTTCTAAACATTTTGCATATTTATTAAAAATTAAAATATTCCTTTTTTTTTCTTAATGATATTTTAAAACACTTATCGTTGGAAAATGCCCACCAGAATGTAACTCTGTGTTTTAATGGCAGTGTAAGTTTCCTTGGTACAAGTTCTGGAATATCAGTATAACTAATATTTGAACCACACTAATTTAGGATTGTATCATCCATTTCTTTTCAAGTGCCTACAGAGATGAAATAGCTCTACGTAAGATGTGTACAATGTACTCTGCCTCACAGTACCTGTCACAGGATACGTGCTGTCTATGGATCAAGCAGCAACTGTGCTTTTTCCATCTGTTTTAGGATTTCTTTTTGCTTGCAATGATTTTGTTTGAATCTGTGGCTGAAATTTCAGGAGTTCAAATGTTTGTTTAGAAATCAAGGTAAAACTGGATTTTTGTGTTTTTCAATGTAACAAGTGCGCAGAAACTTATTCAAGTGGAACAAGGCATACAGATTCAGAACTAGAAGTGCATTGAAGTATGGTACTAAGGAGTTGATAAGAAGAAAAGGAAAGCATGCTTTTTCTGTGTTTTAATTTATGTCGAAAGTCTGACACTCGTAAACTAAAACTGCAATTGTACAATATCATGTATGACCCATCAGAGTTCCAGCAGGTACCACACCAACTCTTGGGGCCACCTATGTTAAGGGTCAGCTGTACCTTATCCTCTCTGGGAACAGGCAACATTCTTTTGCCAATGTCTTTTTTTTTTTTTTCTTTTGACTGTGTAAAGTGAAACTTGATTTCCCTGGCAAAGTTACATACAGTTGAAAACAAACAATGATAGCTTTTCTATAAGATTTTGAAATCTTTCTAAAAACGTAAACCAGAACTGTATGTCTGTTAGAGCTCCCCAGGATAAAAAATTCCTAGAGAAAGGTCATCCATTTTTATTAAATTACACAGATCTTGGAAGACATTTTGTAGAAGCCAATTGTATTGTGTGGAACCCAATTTGTGGTGTCGCTCTTTAAATCCTGTAGGATTTTCCATGAAGTTTGTTGTTCAGTGCAAAGAGCCCGGTTGTTGTTCACCCTGAGCGCGAGGGTTGCTCTCGCCCCACGCTCTGTTCCCCCGTTAATGACCGGGTTTTCATGTCTCTTGCATCTGTCCCAAGGGAGGAGCTCGTGGGAACGAGGGGGCAGGTCATTCTCAGCGACAGGCTCCTGGCTCGGCATCTCGCTCCTGCCAGAAATCTGTCTGAGCCTGAATCTGGCAAAGTTTAGGAAGCGGTGTTAAATGCACCTCTTTGTTCAAGGCTTCCACTAACGGCAGGCACAGGAATTTCACTTGGCAATCGGTATCCTGGCTACCCTTTTCAGGGTACTTCTATAGTTGTTTCAATAGCTAGGAGGGGCATGGAGCAGTTTTTGTGGTGATGTAGATTAGAGGTACGTTATGTAAAATGCATCCAGGTACTGTGGTAATTGTCCTTGGTGATTTAAATATATGTGTGTATATATATGATATTGGTTGACTGGTTTCTAATTTTAATTAAAAAAGAGAGCCTTTAGGTTATATAATTCTAGAAAAGTATTAAACCTGAAATTTATGCAGAGGTATAAGATCTGTGTGTAGGAGCAGTTTGCAGACTTTTTATCATGGTGTGTTTTCCTTTACTACTTTGGATAAGTGCTACAAGTCCGAAGTAAAGAGAGAGTAGAGATTTTTGAAAACAAAATTTATTGTTTAGCCTGAGGAACAAATGTAAGAATTGGGAATTTCTCCTTTATTTTCCTTTATAGAATACGCTCTGGATTTAGATGCTGATTTCTATAGTCAAAATGTGTAAAAGTTTTTGCACAGGACAGATTTTCCTATGGATAGAAGCACAGTAGCATTTTGATACTGAACAATAGCTCTGAGGGTGCCAGAGCCTGCCTTGGGCATTAGCTAATTCCATTGCCAGAAGGACTGCTGGTTTAGCCCTTTTCAGAAATGAGCTGATGTCTATCTCAGCAGGCAGAAGAGCATTGTCTGTAGGAAATTCACAACGGTGCACGAGTGCATTGGGGTCTATACATTAAAACAGGCCCTCGTGGAGGAGCACTGGCATGTGCCTTTTCCAAATTCTGATTGACTTTGTCAATTCTGTTATTATTTGTTTTTATTTCACAACTGCTAGGTACTGTTGTCAGCACACATAGACAGTGCTTTCACCTAAAAAGCTGCTGCTGCTGAAGTTAATGCAAGGGTCCCTTTTGAAAATTGTTGTTACTTGCTTACTCTGTTGTGACTTTGGTACATTGAAAGGTGCTCATGCATGAGCAGCATTTGTTCTGTTGCTCTGCATGTCTGTTTGTCAGGATAAGGCTAAACCATATGAGAATAATACCTTAGTTCGTATCCGTGGCTAGATACAAGTCCCACCATTCCCCATCCCCCAGAGTGTCTATCCAATAACAACTGGATACTTCCTTATAGCTCTTGTGGCAAAACAAGATCCTGAAGAGAGGTGGAGAAGGGGAGGAAGAAGGAGGAGAGACAAGTAGAGGGACTTTGATATTGCTTCTGTTGGCAGAGAGAAAATGCCACAGGTAGTGTTATAAGACAGAGGTCAGACAAACATAAGAAGTGTTTAAAATTTCCATGATGCTGAAGAGGGGCTGCTTGATCTTTGCTGTAGGGGTAAAGGAAAAGGCAAGTAGGAAGGAATGTGTCTGGGTGGCAGGGAGTTGACATAACTGACGTGACAAGTGAGCGGCTGAGATCACTGAGGGTGGGTGGAACCTTTTTTTTTTTTTTTCTGAAGTTACAGGGAAATCGTTTGGAAAATAACACATCTCAAGCTTGCATCCCCTGCAACTTCTTTTCTAGCTTGAATCACAAAAGAAAGTTCAGAAATCAGAGAACAGGTTCTTCTATTATACTATTTCCAGCCTAACTTGAACTGGAGAACATTTGCATATGTGTCAAGTCCTCATGAGGACTGCAGCACAATTGTTGAGAATCAAGTATCTTTAGATGTCTCTAATCTTGAAACATTCACCCATCAAGACACAAATGATGAAATCGCAATTGCTCACTGTGCTTACATCTATTTTTAAAGAACATTTTCTACCATGTCCTATTGCTTTTTCAACAGCTTTTTGTGAATAATGCCTTGTCCTCTTATCACAAGAGAAGCGTTCTACCAGACTCCCCAAATACGTCCCTTCTCAAAGTTGACTCCATCCCTATTGAGTCCAGGTACCCAAAGGATCACAGTGTGAAAAACTACTTGTTTTTACCTGTTGCTGGCAAGGAGACCATGCCCAGTCCTGTTGAGTTAAATTCTTGGTCACGTTTGCACATGTGCTGTGCTATCATGGATCTTTCTGAGGAAGGAAGCCTCATGTCCAGGATGCCAGATTTGTTCAAAGGATCCTAGGTGTTTAGCAGCTAATAGCTGGGACACTTCTTACTGCATTACCCACTGCTGACTCACTCCTTCTTAAAGACAGAGTATGGTTCAAAATCTCTGCCAAGATTTTTAGACTGTGGACATGTGTTTGCTACTTTGGGACCACATCTTCCTGTGTTAGTGTGATCTTTCCTTCTTCACTGTCACCAGGAGATAGGAATCACATTGGGACCTTGTGTCTCTAGGAGACAAAAGCTTCATAAGAGGCTGGTGAGAACTGCAGAACACTTGGCTGGGATGGCGTTGTCCCCTCCACAAGATGGCTTACCAAAATGCCAGTCTGATCCTTGTTGGGAAAAGGAACATGGAGAAAGAGAGATGCGAAGTGTTTACCTACTTGAGTTAGCAGAATGCAATGACAGTGATGTTCCTAAATAGCAATACTTCTATTTCACTCATTTCAAACAACTTGGAGGATTTCTTCTTTTTAAGTCGTCAGTACCTATTTTTAGGTTGCCTTTTTTACTAATTCTTATGCTGACTAACAGTGCTAACAAAGCTTTTTACACAAAGCAGGCTGTCTTACAATTTGATTTTTTTTCCTTCTGATTTATACATTTTAATTAGTAGTAAGTGTTATGAATGAAGATAATTGAAACATTTCATCACTACATCCTTAATCCTTAGATTTGAGATGGACCCTGGGGAAAGAGTTTGCATCTAGACCTAATGGCATAAACACATCCTTGCTTTAATTGTCAGAAAACAATTTAATGATTTCTGGTTTAGGGAGTCTTTGGTTATACACACATTTAGAAACCTTTTTATTTGACCGAAGTTTGCACGTGTGACAATGCAATTGTCTTGCTGCATACATTCTCATCCTGTTAAATTTCATATCATTTCTCTAGGATCTCAGTCTAAAGGATTTTTCTCTTATCATTCTTTGGGCTTAATTTTGCTTTGGAAAATCAAGCTCTGTGCTCTTTTTGTTTCATACCCTGTCATTTAGAATCAGACAACAATAATTCTGGAATCGGAATGTGCTTTCTGTTATCTGGCTGATTTTGATGGATTGTCATGCGTCGGTTTGACTTTGCAGGGGTTGAATATAGCATTAAAATGTTTTGAGCAGTTAACTGAACAAACATGCCATGGAAACTAGAGAGAAAGGTCACTGGCACAGTGTTTGGCGAACAAAGCTTTGTAGGTTTATGTTTTTTTTTAACTTGAGAAAAGCTTTGAAATAGTGTATTGTAACACAGTTTGCAGATCACTGAATTATGTACTGTACACATGGTTAACGATTTATGGGGACATGAGTTATTTAATCGGGTAATGCATATACTTTGTACGACAAGCAAGCAGATGAAAACTCTGGAAGAAATTGTTCATCCTCTGAATGACACGCATTATAATCTGTGTTATCAGAAAATAATATGACTTTTTCCAGCCAAAAGTTGTCATTTCCAGTGGCCATTGTCTCATCTGAAAACATCAATTAAGCAAAAATGTGTAATAAATAGTGCCTTTCACTTGGGGTGTGTTAAACAAGTGCAAGGCAAAATAGTGTGATCTCAGATCTCTGGCATTAGGCTCTTGTGTTGTCATTGTCGTAAATTTTGTTGCTTTGCAGAAAGGACACAGCCTGCAACAAGGCACTTGGTTTTAATACCTGCTGGAACTGAAGTATGTTCTTGCAGTAGAAGAGATTTTAATCCTAATGAGTGGGAGGTGGTAGATAGCTGTAACAATGTGTTACAGTACAGGATATAAAGGGTAAGGATAACCAAGGAAAAGCATTGTACTGTTCACAACAGAGATGGCTTTTTCACAGTGTTGGCACAGCACTTAGCACACTGGGGCTCTTATTCTGGATTGGGATTTGTTGGTTACATAAAAATGAAAGGACAAGAAAAGGAAGAAAAAGAGTGACAAGCATGATGAGGTAGGAAAATAAAGGAACCGATTAGAGAGGAACAGAGGTAAGGTGCAGATGGTGGAAGCAATGTCTCAAAAGAGATGTGATGTGAGGAAGAATTTAGAACTTTTTATGGTTGGGGAAAAGCCTTAATCTTCAAAATTGTGTCGGACAGAAAGGGGGGAGTGGAAAGGGAAGATCAGCTCTGACTGCTACAAAAGGGACTGTTTTTTGACATAAGAGTGTTGGACACGAAGGAGCAGGGTCTTGGCCTGCTTATTACATCTCAGTGTCCATCCCAGCAACTAAAGCCACAGATCAGATCAGATCAGACAGGATGACAAGAAGTCCTTTAAGAATAAAAGCAGAGGCGTTGTGTCAAAGGAGGCATCCCCAGAGGAAATAAAGCAGTATCACAGGTTTGGACCCTTCCCTGTACCCTAGAAGAGTAGTCTTGTGGACCCTTGAGGGCTGATCACACTCAAGAGCTATGGATATAACTAGGCACTCAGTCTTCTATGAACTGAGACAGTCTGGATGTCATGTTCTAGATGTGAGTAGTGTGGTCAGAGCATCGCTGAGCGCTTGTGCTCATGTAGAAGGCTAGAAAGCTGCACTGAAGTGACTGGCTGTCACATATAGCAGTGATGATATGCCACTCTTCAGATATATGTTCTTTTCCTCTACTTGAAGCCTGAGGACAGTGCACAGTTTTCTCCAGTGTTGCTGCTCAAAGCAGCCTGAGGAGCGGTGTGCCCTGCTGGGAAAGCGAGA
Source organism: Strix uralensis (assembly GCF_047716275.1). Taxonomy (NCBI): domain Eukaryota; kingdom Metazoa; phylum Chordata; class Aves; order Strigiformes; family Strigidae; genus Strix; species Strix uralensis. The sequence continues at coordinate 14,012,794 of NC_133986.1, forward strand.
GATGTGATGGAGCAATGCAGACAAGCGTGGAGCCTTCTCTGTGCCACAGTGTCCCCCCGTGCTCAGCAGAGCTGCCCGTGCCCTGCTGTGCTCCCTGCACCTTTCTGTGAGCAGCTCTGGCTCATGATGATCCTTTCAGGTCAGATTTTTCTCTCAAAGCTCTCTGGGAAGCGAGGGAGGTGCCCCAACCTGTCAGAATGGCATTGCTGCACATGTACTTCTGGAACGGCTAGGCTCTCTTTATATTTTTCATAGAGTTTGGATTTTTTTTTTTTTTTTTTTTTTTGAACTCCTGAGAAAGCATCCAGCTTTGAAATTATGAAGATGCACAGGTCTTCCTTCATTCATATTTCCAGCATCTGACTTCAATAAAAATCCCCAAGGTTTTCTAGTTTCAAATTGTACTTTTGTGAATAATGGTGACTCAAATATTCCAAAGCAATTTTAATGCTCTCCAAATCCCTCAAAATACTGCAGCTTGGTCCATGCAACTCACTTCAGAAAGCCACGTGAAAATGCAAATGTTTGCTTTCTCAACCAGAACTGAAAAATACCAAGCATTTCTAAAGGAGAAACAGAACAGTATGTTCTACTTTCCTTATGTATTTTATAAAAAATGCATATATAAAAAAATGAATATAAATTCTTTTAGGAGCAATTGTTTCATAAAAGAAACATGAGTTTGCTTTGGCAAAGATGTCTGTGATTTATGGTTCATTCTGTAAACTTGGCCAAACAATTTCCTTCTCCCTTTTGATTGGAGAGCAGAGCTGTCGGGGGCAGGGAGTTACAGGATGGCATCTGTTCTTAGAGCAACACGATTATGTTTATTCATGATTAGTTTATGCAGAAAATGCATCAAAGAGTTTATTTGAATTTTTGATAAATTTGTGTTGTAGAAAGGAAATATTGTTCTTAATTGGACCTTGTAGGAAAAATCCCAGTAATTGAAAATGTAAATGAGAAATAATCTAAATTTAAAGAGCTTTTTTTCCAGAACCTCTAGTTCTCAAAGTAGGGCGAGGCCACTGTCTTTACACTTTTTAATAAAATTGTGGGCTTTTCTTCTCCCCTTTAATTCTATAACATGTAGCTTCTTTATGTTTCTTTACTGAAAGCAGGAGGTAAGTTGATCAGTATATTGCTCAGTAGCTTTCTTTTGCTGCTTGCTTTTTAGTGTTGAATGAGGTTGTATAAAGTGCCACCAACCATGCCAGTTTTCCATGTTTTTGACTCTATGTAAATTTTTGCAGAGAGGTAGGGAGAGCAAATGAAAGATTGACACTGGTATCTTCTGAAATGTTCACTGTTTTTTTAAGTAGCTTGATTCTCCTTATAGTGTTGCCAAAAACCTAACAGATGATGTTTTCAGGATCAGAGACAGGAGATTGAAATGTTGCTAATGTCTGTAGCACTTAAGTCATAGAATTCTGTAAAGAAATGTGCCATGATTGATCTGATTAATCTTTTAGATGGGTGGCGAGAGAGAAAGAAATTTCTTCACCATACTAAATTTTTATATTTATATAACTGCTTTTTAGACACTGAGCTTCAGTGTCCTTGTAATATTCTGACATGGGTGACTTGTACTCAGCAATTTCAGTTGAATTGAGTACTCTTCCTTTCTGCTGCAAAGTTTTCTACATCAGCCTGGCTGTAATAGAAATGTTGTTTTTCACAATTCTCTCCCATGAGCGAAGTCCTGTGGATCCTTTGGGAAACGTAAAGCAGTGTGGCAGACAGGCATGCTGTTAGTGTGCAGAAGCTGTCCACTCACTGCAAGGAGGTTCTCAGCCTTTACTCAAATTGATGGTTTGTTGCCAAAAAGCTTCAGGTTATATCTCATCATTCTCAAGATTAACTGTAATTGTGGATGAACACAGACACTGTAGCTGAGCTGGGAAAGCTCTCATTTAACTGGCAGTTACCCCTCCCATCATGATCTGCCACAGACTTGTGGATCAGCCTTCATTCGGTCTAACGAAGCTAGAAGACCTGATGTTTGTGCTGAAGGATTCCAGTCCTTCCTCAGCTCCTTACTGCTGTACCGAGGAAGGAGGGCAGGTACATCTCATGCTGGTGCTGCCAGCTGCAGCCGCAGGTCTCTTTTTGCAATCCAGATGAGCAATTGTACCTGGTGGGTACCTCATGTGGAATTGGGTCTTTCCAGCCCTGTCTTTCATCTTCAGAAGGTGCAGTACTTGATAAGTGAAGCTAAAGACATGTTCCTTTTCACGTAAGTTCTAGTAAGTTCTCAGCCTCTCTGGGCAGATATCAGAGGGCAATATTAAAGTGTATATGTAGATACACGTGCACACAATTATTTCTTTAACAAGACCATGGATCTTTAGCAAGGATGTCAAAAAGCCAACATAATGCACTGCAACCAAAGAGCAGAACTGGTCAGATATTACAATAATATAGTTTTATTTTGGGAGGAAACAGACCTAAAAAAAAAGTTTCTGTCATTCTCTACACCAGTCAAAGAGCAATAAATGAATTTGTCACAAAAATTTAGAAAATTCAAAATATTTGCTCAAGTCTATTTGGTTTTCTCTCATTGGGAAGCTGCTAAGTGAACACCAAGAACAGTATACATGAATAATAGGCTTCCATACTGTTTGAGTTCCAACTTTATATGTTATTTGTCCAGTGCCTAGAATGCCATGCAGAACTTAAAGAACATGTTACAATTAATTACATCATGTTGGAATAAATAATTTCCTAAATATACACTCTGTCATGGTGGCCACTGATAAGGAATTTAATTTGAAACTCAGCTCTTGGATTCTGAAAATCAGCTTTAACTAAATTGTCGCAGTCATTACACGTTGTAAAGCCTCTATATTTCACACTTCATTTTCTATCCAAATGGATGACAGCCTACTTCAAAGGGAAAGAAGCAAACCTGTGGTCAGAGTGTTCACCTGAACAGCATGCTCTCCCTAGATCCCACGTCTAGCAGTTGCACACATTTTGAATTCCTGCAGGTTTACAATTTAATTGGTCAAAAATCAAAGGATGTCCAGTTGAACTGTACCCCGTTATAACAGGGTCAGAGATTGGGGGATAATGTTTGATGCTCCACCTTTCCTGACATTTCACTGTTGAACAAAAATGGGAAAGATGTTTGAATGAGCTTCCCAGGCTAGAAATGTTAACCCCAAGTGTTCAAATCTTGTGAACATGAAGTCTATATGGAAGAGAGACAGTTTCAGAGCCCTATTTGTGTGCCTACTAGAGGCTACAATACAAGTGAAAATAAGATGCTAATTTGTACTTTCTCATAGTCTGTATTATCAGCCCAAGTACTCAGATCCTCATTCAGCCTCTGTGAATGGTCTCAGAGTGTCCAGTAGGACTTTGTCATGGAATATAACATGGTAAACATACAAGGATTTCAGACTCCAGTGGCAGGATCTAAGTGACCCTCAACATTGTCTTTTCCATGTCCAGTCCAGGAGGACTGGTTATGTTCCTTGTTATACACACCTCTGTGTCCCTGGGTACTTACTTTGATTTTTTTGGTTATGTTGAGATTGTTGAGGGAAATACTCAGAGATAGAAGGTAGGAAGTGTTGAAAGAAGATTGGAAATAGAGTTGGTAAGAATCTGAATGGGAAATTAAGGTTCATTGCTGCCATGAGGTTTACTACCTAATTACTGTGGGCAGTTTGCTTTAAGTCACATCTTCTAAAACAGGAGCATGTTTTGGGTATACCCTGTTCATGGATCCCTGGGCAAAGTGCAGTTGGTGTGGCCAAGGACAGGGGTTCCAAACTTCCTTGCTCTCCTCTTTTCCATGCTTACTTCCCTGGGCAGTGGGAGGCCACAGCCTGGCCTAAAGTGAGCAGAAGGCAATCATTGAATCATGCTGAGGTTCGGAGGAACACTGAGCTCTACCCCACCTTCCTGTTGCCTTTACTGGTCCTGTCTACTGAGATGGAATGTAACAGGAGATTTTTGCTGGTGGTGACATCTCAATTGAGGCTGTGCTGTCTGGGGCTGTGGTGTCAGAGTTATGGTGTGTGTGATTTGTAAACAGTGAATTGGCAAGAGAAATGAAAACTGTGAAACTTTGCAGTGGTTGGCTGCGTACTGCTGTTTCACCAAATGTTCCATTTTGAGGGATGGTGTTGGCCTGTCTTCATTTCAGTTCATGCAATATTTGTGTCAACACACATAGTGTACAGCTCATAGAAAGGGAGATGCTGTATTGCAGTGGGAAATATGTATAATGGCTATATAAATGGAATTTGTATGGGGACCCAAAAACTATTCATTTTTACATTTTTTTTTTTCTTTCCCTCAAAACTTACATTGTTTGAGACTGTGTCGCAACTGATAGCAGTGTTCTTTGGAGGCCTCAATGTCATGTGCAAGCAATAAAGACATTGTCAGTGTTTATCTGGTCAGAGATTGATAGTCCAATACCTTTCAACTTGTCTGGGCAGGTAAGGTGCAGGAATTTTTAAACTGTGTGTTTCTATCACAGAACTGGTTTGGGCTGGTTATTGGTAACACTGTTCATATGTAAATGTCTGCTTTCAAAATCACATGTGTTCACATAGGAACCATTTGCTTCCCTTTTTGAAAAAAAACAGGGAGATTCATTTACATAATCAGAAAAGCATGGTTATGCTAGAAAATACAGATACTTAAGATTGTTAATCAGTGCTCATACTAAAAGCAGTAACATACATTTTTTGGAGTATGTGTCACAGGAATTGGCCACCCAAGACAGACCGGGTAAGTGGAGCCGGCCTCTGGTGCTTTGATTGTGTTCTCTGAAGCAGACTGCACATGCAGGAGCTGAGGCATGGGCTGTTTGCAGCTGTACCTGCCAGTGCCTGAGAAGAAGAAAGGAAGGAGAGTGTGCCGATAGGGAAGTGGAAGGCAGTTGTATGTATGGCTTGGAGAACGCAAAGGTACAGAGCTCTTCTGGAGGTCTTGAACTGCTGAGCAGGATGCGACATGTTCTTGTATCTGTGATATTCGGGGAGACAAATCTTTTATAAATTTTGTTTTAAAAAGCAAGTTTGTGCTGAACAATGTCTGTTAGCATGCACTTCTCTTCCTAAGAGCAACTAACTAGTAAGGCCTTAAATACCATTTGAATTAAGAGGAGCAGCATACAAGTAAAGACAAATAGGTCTAGTAAGTCCAACTTGCAGGTTATGGGACTGAGACAAGGCACATCATAAGAGGTTTTTAGGAAAATAAGCTTAGCATGTGAGCTTTCCAAAATTTCATTCAAATAAAAAATTGTGTTCTTTTAAGTATCACTCATTTATAGGAAAATAATGTTGATTTGAAGAATTCTTCTTTTCTACTTGGGTTTATAGTCCCTTCTCCTTTACTCCCAGTTCAGACTATTCATGCAAAATCTGAGGTGTTATGCAGGAACAGATGCTGCATATTCCTTTATTAATTTATTTTTCAGGTTTGTATCCAACACTTGGTCCTTTTCAGGTTATAACTGTCCTACTTGGTATAGCTTTTAAAAATCTAACCAACCTTGGGGTGGAAAGTGCATTATATAAAGTTACCCTCTCATGCACCCCGCCTTTCTACTAGCCACCATTTCACAAACAGGTATTTAAACCTGGCTTGACACAATATCATTATTCTGTAGCAGGTGTCAGTTGGGAGTTTTTTATATTTCAGGATCCCTTGACCTTTCTTCTGGGCACACGTACAGTGTGTTAATGATGAACAATGTCCACACATCAGCACTAATTCAAACTTGAGCTCTTCCAGAGTTTGAAATATGCATGGATAAAGTCTGTGCAGATGGTCCTGAATTTTAATATATAAAAGTCACAGTAAAACAAAGTTAACTTTTAAAATTCTGTAATAAATCACAAAAAGCTGAATATGATCCTCTGGATATCTTAATTAGATGAATTTCTTTCACTTAATCAGACATTGAAAGTCAAAGGGACAAAAGACAGTGCCTTTCTTAGACACTAAGGCCTGAATAATGTCTCAGTGGTCAGAAGAGCTGATCAAACGACTTGCTGTCACTCATGTTTATATTTGATTGTATTCTTTTTCTGAATAATAACTTGAACATCACTCTTTCTGGTTTTTTATCAGTCACAATCAAGAATATTCCCAACAGCCTTATTTCTGGGCTTCTTCCTGCCATGCAAGTATTTGGCATCGTGTACATTTACACTCAAGTATTTAAGGAATGGTTAGTTGCAAGCTGAACTTCAAAGACAGGAAATAGCAGGATCAAGATTATCCACATAACCCACTTTTGTAGGTATCTGTGATAGGAATCACACCAGTAGCAGTAAGAAGGGCAGAGGTGAGGACATGGGGTGTCCTCTGGGCTCGGAAAGGTGCACTACACCCGCTGCATGTCATTCAGAGCTCAGGCCTGTGGGTGCCTGAGCTTGTGCAAAGCACGTGGAGGCCTTCAGTCTTGAGCAACTGGACTCTGAAGGACTCCTATTTAGCACATGCAGATGGCATTTTTAAGAAACTTCACATATGGCTAAATTAAGAGAATTTTTTATGAGGAAATTAATAAATGTCTGTCAGCCTCGACGCTATCTCTATGCTGAATTCCCATGTTTCTTCTCCAAATCTTCAAAATGTTCTGTTTTGTTTTAAAAAAATGGTTTGTGCTGGCAATCTCTCCAGATTTTTCTAGCCTTATTGAAAACAGCTGTGACATTTTTGCTGAAGTGGGATGTCTTTGGTTTTGTGTGTTATGTTTTGTTTTGTTTTTTTAATTAAGCTAGAGGTAGAGCTGGAGCACGGAACCATCAGTTGCAGCTATAAACAAAGTTTTTAGAAAACGGGGGAAGGAGAGAGAGCCAGAGAGCAAGGATTTACAATGGGGAAGTATTAGGCAGGATTGACTCTAGGTGTCACTGTGAGCTGTGCCTATAATTCTGCAGCTCCATTCCCACTTTTATCCAGTGACCCCCACTTTCCAGCCTTCTTCCTCCTCTGTTTCCCCCCAATCTCTTTCTCTCTCTGATTCTCTCTCTAACACACGCATATTCATGCAGAAAAGTGTATGATGAATAATAATAGCTGGGAGCAAGGAAATTACTGTGCCTATTAGAGAACATGGCATTGATATAAGTTAATAGATACTTAATAAAAATACTGGTTAACTGAATAGTCATGATGTGTGATATCTCACTTATATGAAGCCCTGGAAAGCAAATAATTAAAAAAAATAGCTAAACTTTCTTTTGTCCATTTGTATATGGCTAAAGGTAAGAGCAGAAGGCAAGCACCAGCAGACAAGATACTCTAACAGTCTTACTGGTCTGGATTGGGCAGAGGCAGTGCTAGATCATTTTAGGGATTCCAGGCACAAGGAGCTCTGGCAAACTTTGAAAACATACCCACCTGTATATATACCTGCGAAGCCACCTCTATCTCTTAATGTTTTCTCTTCACTAATATTAAGTTAACTTCCCCATTTATAATTTAGAATACTTTCCTGTAAGATCCACTTAGAGAATACTAACTAATGACATACAGCAACATCATTAAACACTTTAGTGCCTCAGGGTAACAGACTACAATGCATCCTGCGAAGTAGCACTTAGAGGCTGCATGAACATATTCTGTCACCTTGCAATCTTTTATAGCATAGCCCTGGGAATGTGCAGGGAGATAACATGCAGCGGAATAGAACAAAGTCTGCTGGAGTCACACTCTCCTTAACGTGATGAATTATCAAGATGCCGTACGTTTCCCGGTTAGGTCCCAAACAGATGAACTTTTGTAAATGAGCAAATTTAAATGCCTTCTTATCACACATAGGCAGAACGCTGTTTTCGTGGTGTTACTAAGAGTCTGATGTTACTTTTAAGTGACTTTGTGCAGTGATCAGTACTTTGTCCCTAATTAGTAAAAGTAGTAAGAGCCTTAGATTTAAATCATATAACAGAAAAATAGGTCATCTAATATTTTAGTCACCCCCCTGCCAACCCTAAATTATTCCTAGCTGTATATATTCTAACTTTTTTCCTGTATTGCTTTAAATTTCCTAAGCAACAGCTTCCATGACTTCATGCTTTTTTCTTTTGAGTTTGCTTTTTTTACTGAAATTTAGTAGGATTCTCCTGAAGGACAAGGGCAATTCTTAAAGCTGCTTTGTAGAACTCCATTTCCTTTTTGATTCGGGCTCCTCTGACAGTGCTAAATCTTGAATTTTTATAACATCCTGTGGGAAAGGGAAGGCAATCTACAAAGTACAAATTCTCCTGGCAAATCTTGCTTGTTGCTAGATGCAACTTCTAAACCATCTCTCCTTGGTTTTCATCCTTGCCTGATGGTTGCATTGTGTACTGTACATTCAATATGGTGATGACTCTGAGATGCACCCTGTCACTAATCTAGTCACTCGTAGCTGCTGTGATTATCCACTGTCTCTATCAAATTACTCTTGGACAGTGTCATCAGTGTAGTCTCACCTCTGAATGGAACAACCCTTTTTTCTTTTTTTTTTAAAAATCGGGATTAAGCAGTCAGATCTGATGACACTTCACACAAGTATAGTTGTTTGAAAACATACTGTCCTTTCAATCACAGTAAGTGACAGTGTGCACAGTGTGCACTCCACCGATGCCACGGCTGCCTTTGATGCCTGCTCTGACATGCTTTAAGATAAATAGTTCAGAGAAAAATTCTTTACAGTAGCAAACTACTTTTGCCAAATGGTTAGCTCTATATAGTTCTTTTTCCCCCCCCTTATTTTTTTCTTTTAAAAAGAAAATATAACAGGGATTAAAATGGGGGAGAGTTGAGTAACTGTTTCCTAGGATGAATATTTTTTTACTGGGGACAGGCTTAAATTCCTATATATTTAGAGCAAAGGAGTGGGTGTGAGGAAATATGTCTAAGCTCCCTGCTCCCATCTCTATGCCCAGTTTCTCTCTCATAGATATTATAGAGGTTTGAGTGGGAGTTTGGGATTTTTCAGTACGTGGGAGGCAGTTAGTGGCAAAAGAAACCTGCAGAGCTAAGTAAACCACACGACTGCATCTCACTAACTTCTTCTCTCGTGGTGTCCTTTGGGTAATGAGACGGGGGAGATGAGCCTTATGGACTGTACAACAGGGAAGAAATGTCAGTGCTTGGCTGTGCTGGGGCCTTGTAGGGGGTTTCCTTTGGCCATGGAGCTCCCTGAGGGCTGAGGCGCAGCCGGGGCTGGACGTCACAGGCTCCAGCTGGGGTGCCAGTGGTGGGAGGCGGGCGGGGGGAGCAGGGGGAGAGCACCAGGAAGGTGTGGGAATTGGTCAGGTTACACTACAGACTGGTCAGGGGGTGAGAGGGACCAGCAGCGTGTGTCTCGTTGTGTGTGAGTAAGGACTTCCCTGGGGAAGAACAGCATGCAAGGCGTGGCATGGGGGTCTAGAGGAGAAACATTGGTTTAAGCCAACTTTTCATCATCCCAGATTCAAAGACATGATCCGAAATCACAGCAGTTTCTCATGCACTGCCTGTGTCATGTAGTAAGAAGACCTGAGGTCACCCCTGCTCCACCACTGATCTGTGTGGTCACTGCACCACACAGAGATTGTGGGGAGACCAGAGCATGACCTGCACTGACCTGGGGCAGGTGCCAAAGGCTGGGGCAATGTTTGCTCTGTCTGGACTGAACGCTCAGTGCCGGGCTGGGGGACAGAGGAAAGATGCCTTCCAAGAGCTGCAAGTCCTAAAGTTCCAGGAAAGAGCTATCAGTATTGTAGGAGAGATGCAGAGGTGTATAAGATACTTCCCTACAGGTCTGGTGAAGTGTTGTATGGCTTTTGTAGCACATATTTGTTCTTACAGCAGAGTTTGGGATGAGGAATGTTTTCAGCAGGGGAAATGGAGAGGAAGAATCTTACTGGAAAATGTTCTTAATCATAGCAGAAATTTTCAGTAAGTGTTTTTTTCTATTTTTTTTTTTTTCTGTAACGTTTTCTGGTGCTGAGTGCAAGTAATGCAGCATTTAAATTCTCTTCATCTCAGATGATTCACTGAAGGTCAGGTCTCTTGAAGTAATATTTTCTTTCTTATCTGCACCTAATCAATCATGTCATATATAAAAAGTCCAAGTAGTTGTATCGGTGCTTTAGTACAATGTAACAATATTAGACCAATCAAAATAAACTAATCACATATTAGAAATTATTTTAAAGTGATACTGCAAAAAAAAAAATACGCACAAGCTACCAAATCACACAGATAAAATAATTCTCATCGGTCATTGCAATGGAGATAGTTGCAGGGTTTTTTCCTTCTTCTAGGATATTTAACTGACTGGCTTCTAATATTTCTTTTAATGTTTGCTTTTGCTTGGCAGGAATGTGATAAAATTATGCAAAGCTATGATTCACATAGAACAAATACAGATTGCAAACTATATAATGTTATCCTGGCCTGCTGTTTATAAAGCAATGAATATGCCTGCTAACTCTGTATGCTGATGATATTTTGAAGCCAGGTCTATATCTGGATGAATGACCTTTACTTTTTCTAATTATTATTTTACACAAGCAAATCATTTACCTTTATAATCATAAGCAATCATCAAGAAAGACCCTTGGCAGGTGCTGGCATGTTGTATTGTTCATATCATTCAGTAAATAGCCTTTATCTGGTTTGGGTATGGTTTCCAGGCTTTATATGTTGCGCTGCACAGAAATAATGTGAATTAAAACTTAAATCAAGGCAAATTATCTCAGTTGTTTATATATGAGTTGTTTGCATAAAATCACAGGCTGTCCTAGTTGCTGATACAGCCCTGTTGGGTAAATGGCCTAATGGTTCTGACTTAGCCTCCACTCAAGAATGACTGAAGAAATCAGACTCTTCTCACCAGAGCAGTTGTCAGCCTTACACAGAGTCTTAGGACTTGGAGAAAATCTGAGAGTTTCTCATTCAACGCGCCCGGAAGGCATTGTAACCAAGTGGTCAGTTTGCTCAGCCATAGCCAGTTAAGCAGAAGCACGTAAAAAGGCTTGCTCAGTTTTTCTCTATTTGAGTATTTCTGAGTGTCTTAAGGGTCAGATTCTGTTTTAAAGCGCTTACAATAGAATGACAGTGACTGAATTGCTGACAGCATAGCATGCAATCTTGCTCAAGAAGTGTAGCGTTAGTCTAGAGACAACATGGGGTAGTTCAGAGACACCTGAGCTGTTTCAGCAATAACACTGAACTTTCATGCTTCAGCTCTTTCTGATACAGCTGCTTGTTTCACAAACAGGTGTCTAAAACTGCTGTGAAAGTCACTTCAGCTGCAGACTGAGCAAAAGTCTACTGACTTTTCACGTAATGGTATAGTGTCAAGTAATAATGTGCATGTTACTGTCACTTGGGAATTTCAACTTGGGAGCCCCTGATCTTTGGAAATGAGAAGAGACCTGTGCTTTGGAGGAGCTGGGAAAGAAACCTGCTGCAGGGTGCCTTTCATTTCACTCTGACCAGTTGTGCAGTTGCTAAGGCTGCTAGCAGAGGGACTAATTCTGCTGTCTGTGCTACAGGATTTTTCTCATTTCTTTTCCATCTCAGGAACATATTAACTGTTCTTTCCAGTGAGTACATAGAAATGCCATAAACCCCATTCTTTCTGCAGAATCTGCTGCTGCTCTGCATTTCTGCATAAGAGTGAATATAATAGCCATGTGACATGTTGACAAGAGTAATTATACCCGGAGGGGCTGGTAATTTGTGTTGGGTAGCAGGTGGTATCATTTCCTGGTTAGTTGGTACCCTAACTTGTTATTATCTATGGCCATCAGCAGCTAGAGTGACTCCTACAGAGGAGACCTCGGAGCTCTCAGCAGGAGCCAGAGTTGTTCCATTTGACTGTAGATTGAAGGAATTCCTACTGACCTTCATACTGTGTGTAACATAACCTTTGATAACCTAGTAGGCAAGGCAGAGCATGGCTTATCTCATTGACTTTCCCCTCTTGTACATGACTATTTTACAGGTTATGCTTGACATAGAAAGCGTCGCTTACTTTCGACCACCATCATTATGCTTCTGACTCCGTCATATATAGCACACCATCTAAATAGCTACTGTCCCTAAGGAAATATTTTTTACCACAATGTTTCTTTGGTTTGGCAAGTTACTTCATTGATGTTTCTGAGATGAGCACCCAATTGTTTTGATATCTGTACACACACATAATTAGGGACAGAGTCTTGCTCTGACAAGCTTTTGCCCTTATAAGAAAAGAGGAAAATCTTGCTTCTATTTTGCAAATGGAAAAATCGATGTGACAAAGAGGTGAGGTCAAATAAATTGCCAAAGAAGGTCATGCGAGGGATCAGTGACAGAGCGAGGGGTTGATCGAGTTCTTGGAAGAGCCAAATACATTAGCCTTAATAACTCACTCATCCATATTTTCCCCATTTATTTTTTTTTTACCAAGCCTGTTCCGTTGGCTTGGCTTCTTTAGAATCCTCCTGAACTGTTACATTCTAGCTCAAGCAATTCATCACTGTCCTAAAACTGTAGTACAACCTTCTTAGTGTTGTGAATCTCTCTGGACTCCTGAGCACATGAAAATCTAGATCCATAGTCATCTTTGAGGTTTTGTCAGCTTCTCCCATTTCCAGTTTTAGCTTTCTCACCTCATTCTTTCCAATTCTTCAATCCCTCCCTAATCCTTGAGATTCTTACTTTTTCCTTCCTCCTTCCCTTACCAGCCCTGGTAAGGCTTTTTCTCATAACTGGAGTCATAAACTTGTTTTATCTCCTCTCAGATCCCATCTACTTTCCCTTTCCTCTGTGTTCTTCTGTTGATTTTTCAAACTTCATTTTCTGAACTGCCTTAAAATGTAGCCACTGTTTGTGTCATTCACTTATTTTATCAAGTGAGAAGCTCAGCATCTGAGGTCCTGCAGGTTTGTTCTAATCCTATGTACTTATTTAAAATCAATCAGCAGAATTTTCTTGGTCACAGGTCCACATATGTGATCCTGAATTGAGGGTATTTACAGTAGCTGTTTTTCTGCTTCTGTGTGATTTCTGTGCTGCATACATCTGCTGTGTATGGGTATCCAAGTTAGCTCCAAACAAGTGTACCTTCTTGGTGCTAGAGCTCTGCCTAGCACCACATATACATGGCTATAGTGCTTAAATTATTCTGTAGGTGAGACTGTGTGTTCCTTAAGTAGTTGTAAAAGTTTTACCCTACACTTGGATTCTTGACATTTACCTTTTATAGCTGTTACGATCCTTGAGGTGATCTTTCTTTTAATCCATGAGATGGAAATCTTACTGAATGTGTTACGTTTTTTGTAGGGTTTTTTTGAGGAATTTTTGGAGAGGTTGGTTTTGTTTTTAGAGAAACTATAAAAAATCTGTTTAAAGATAATGGCAAAGAACTCACAGTGACTGTCAGGGATGTCTTTACTTTTTTTCCTTTGCAACTAGAAGATAACATTAGCAGAGCATTCACAGTATTCCTCAGACCAAATCATGGAATGCTTAGTATGGTGTCATCCTTTCTGTTGATGTTAATTAATTGCTAATACATTAGTGACTGTTATATACTTATATAGGGTCTTGCATCCTGAATCCTCTAAAAGCATTTTACAAACAGTGGTCTAGGACAAGAAATGAGGAGCACCAATACCTCACTAGGAGCACAAGAAAAGTAGCAGTCAGTGGGGAATGTATTTCCCTCAGCGGGAAAACATGATTGTGGGGTTCACACCCCACTCTTAAAAACAGTGCCTGAGTATTAATAATGTCCACGTGTGTTCGTATGCCAGTGAATAGAGCCAAGTGAACAAGCCATGGCTGGTCATTGCCAGGTTCACCACATGAGGGTGAGATGTATCTTGTAGATGTTCCTATACCTCTTCCATTGTGCTGTAGGAAATGGAATGCTCTTATGTGAACAAAGAGGAGGAGGAGAAAATTTGTGATCAGACCTTATCCTGGAGAGTGGTATTAGTTTCATTCAGTACAGGTTCTTGTAGGAGTAACTTCTACACTAAGAGTTTAGGAGGCTTGCCTGGGTATTGGGAAATGTTTGACAGGCACAAAACGTCTGTGTGTGAAACTAAAATAAAATCTGAGACCACATGTTTGAGAAGCATCATTCACACACAGAAAGACTGGGATATCATGCAGGAAGAACTGGATCATCTTCAGGACTGGAGAACTGGAAATTTGTATGAAGTACGTAAGGTCAAATGACAAAATTCTTTCTATAGACTCATTAATTGGTAATGCCAAAAGAAAAAGAAATGCATAGGTATTTCACAGGACATACCCTTGTGAAATGGTTATGTAAAAGGCAAATGTGATCTTAAGATGTTTCAGATGAAATATTTCTGTTGACGATAAGAATGTGAGTGTAGTTGTACAAGTCCCAGGTGTATAACTCTGGGCATTTGTGTTTAAAACAGAAAGTGGAGATGCAAGAAGAACTTATTTTGATCAGGAGAATGGAAAACCATTCTTAGAGGAGGAAATAATGGAATCTGATTTGCTTAGCTTAGCAAACTAAAACCGATAAAGATTTTAGTGACTAAAATCAATGAAGAAGAAAAATAACTAGTAACAGCAGTGACTGTGAGTAAATGTGAACCCAAATAGAAGACCACTTAGCCATTAGAGGAGCACGTTTCTTGAATATCTTACCCAAAGATTATGTTTTCCCTGAGAAGATGGTAGCGGCAAACAGTGAACCAATTTTGAATGTTACAAAGTAGTTATATGAGTTTGCTGCTGCTACTGGAACCTAAACCCAGTGTCCCAGGAGAAGCCATTAATTTCTGCACTCTAGTGCCATAAACAGTTTTAGCTTAATTTAAGGAATCCATAATATTCCAGCACTTTTTATTTTTTAGTGTCTCTTTTACTGGACTGAATAATGATCTTGAATTTTAATGTCAATTTAAGAGTTTTCAAGCTAACTTCTCCCTTCTGAGGTTCCTCAATTTACCAGCAGTAGCTGAATGAACCATTTGGTTTTGTCTCATATTCTGCTCTAGTTTTCACATCAGGAGTACTAAATTCTGTACCAAAGCCTGAGTACTTACTGATAGTGCAGTTCCCCACAGGGGCCTCTTGTAGCCCTTCTAGCTGAGTTCAGCTGCAATCCATTTTTCAGTTTACATTTTTTAAAACTTGATAATACCTGAGGGAATTAGTTACCTAATTCTTATTGAACTACAATGTGAGTTGGATGAATAATTTCTTTAGACTTGTTTGAAAATCTCAGATTGTTATTCTAATATTATTCATACTACTGCATGTGTTTTCATAGCTAAAAGTCTCCAATAAATAAGTTCCTGGAATCATATTAATTACAAGAATATTTACTAACAGAGTCATTTATAAACAAAACTCATACCTGTATTAGGACGTATAGTTTTAAAAAAAGTAAAACTGACTGTTAAGAAGTTGGGGATACTGGTTTACATAACAGTTGCAGACCCTATAACAGCTGTAATTTCCATAGTACTGAACTTTAAATGAGAGGAGACAAAAAGGTTGTAACAAAGGACATACTTTGAAGTTGCAGTGCCTGATTCTGTAAACTGGACAAATAAAGGTGAATGGCATTTATTATAAAGCAGACTAATTATCTGTCTGGGTTATCCCCAGTTAATGGTTTCTTCAACATTATGGATGAGAATAGGAAGTGTGTATGTCAAGGGCATCATATTCCCTTAGCAGAAGAGGAATAGATGCCTAACTGTAAGTCTGCATATCCCTACTTTCATAGAATCATAGAATGGTTTGGGTTGGAAGGGACCATAAAGATCGTCTAGTTCCAACCCCCCCACCATGGGCAGAGACACCTTCCACTAGACCAGGTTGCTCAAAGTCCCATCCAACCTGGCCTTGAACACTGCCAGGGAAGTGTTTTTATTGCTGTGGGACTTGTCAGTTCTAGGTTCAAAGCAGCATGCTAACTAATGGGAATGAAATGGAAAAGGAAGGTAGAAAGATGAAAGAAAGAGATTAAATCAGTAAGAAAGGGTTCAAAACATGTGCCTGATGAGCTCTTTCTAGTAGATAACAGTGTCAAAGAATAAAACTGAGCTGGGGGGGTAACATGCTACCTTTCTGTCCAGTCAGTTCACTAGAAAACACTATATTTGATTCAAAGCTCTGTAGAGACATCTGAGAGATGCCGTTTTCCATGATGTGCCAGAAATTCTGATGGAATTAAAATACTTTTGGTGAGCTAGATTATGCTGCATTCTTCTCATTAACAAGGAGACTGACAGAATTTGATGGTGTCTCAGTCTTTGACTTTTCTGGAGATTAAGGTATTTCACATCGTTTGGTGTGAAAATAGTCCTGCTCTCTTCAAGGGAGGATAAGACAGTGGATAAATTACCACCATGTGCTAAGAAGCTTTGGGATAAAACCCTATTCCCTGAATGAGAATTGCTAACAGAGATTCCAGCAGGATTAGTACAGCCCTTTGCTTCCCACATTTTTTGGGCGATCAATTCTTTATGATATTTCATGTAGTTTACAAGTGTTCAGAAAGGCCTAACATAAAATGTTTCTCAATTAAATCACATCTTGTGATATCACCTGATAGCATTTTCAGGTCAGAACAGTACAACAACTTTGTTCTGGATTTGCAAAGAGGGTGATCGGTTTTACAAACAGCAGTGGAATTCTTTCTACTGAATTTGAGGTGTTTGTGGAAGCAAGTTACTTGAGATCCCCTGTCATTGCTGCAGAGCCCAAGGCACTTTGAGAGCAGAACTCACATTGCCTATGTAAGTACTGCTTTTGAGATGAATTGCATTTGGTGCTGTTTAACTTAGATGAGACGCCTAACTTTCAGAGGGCTGGAGTTAGGTAAGAAGAATCCAGCAATCCAGCTCTGCAAACTGATTTCTCTGAGACCCAGGAAATGAGGACTGGACAGCACTCACCACACAGATCTGCTTGCTGGGTAGATCCTTACTATATGTGTCCTTTATTGAATACATTATCCAGACTCTGCTTGGCTCATGAATAAATCCAAGTCTTCTATATCCTTGGATTTTTTTGGCTCAGTCCTTTATTCTGCACAGAATGTGCTTCTCGGAGTAAAAGGTTAATGATCTTTGGGGCTGGGCTGACCCAGGATCAGAGCAGCAGTTTTTTCCTCAACTGCAGTGGGAGGTGAATTCGGGGCCTGTTTGAGAACCTGGCTTTACATGCAGCTCAGGTTTAGACAGGGGAACCTTGTGTAGTGCAAGTCCTCTGTGAAATTAGGTGACTCTATGTTGAAAGAGGCAATTTTTTGATTAAAAGAAAAAAATCTGATAAAAGCATGTGTTTGTTTTTGGAGAACAGCACGACAATGTGTATCGTTTTTATCTGTCAACAGCCATCACCTTGTCAGAGTTTGGCTGCTGTTGATTTATTACAACCTATGCGAATGTATAATTGGTAGGCTGGTCCTCAGATCTGTGGAGGAGAGGCACAAATTTGGAAGCCAGATGTCCCATGGTAATGTGCTAAAAGAGAGAGATAATCACCGAAGAGCTGAGGAGCCCTTCAACTCATTACTCTTACATACTCTCTTAGCCTTAAGATTTATCAGTGTTTGTAATGAAAGCATCTAAAATGAAAACAACATATTAACTTCACTAAAGACATCATCTTCCACTCCCCACAAATAAATCTTTTATCATAATCTGCACTGCAGAAGTCCCAGCTTTTTAGTCAGAAATAGGGGGGAATTCACTGAGGCATGCTTATTTAGCATTGCTGTCCCAATGCCCAGGATGACCTTGACAAGGAGAAAAGCCTTTGGAGTTGGAAATTTTCTGGCAAAATAATTCGTGCAAGAAAGTATTACACTCACTCATGGCGTTCAGGGGTTGTTCTTGGAGCTATTTCATCAGGGCTTTCTGCTATTTTTGTGCCAGTACTGAACTCATGCAAACTACTCACAGAAGTATGGTCTGCCCTTAACATTTATATGGCCAAGCCTTATAGTCTTGGTGTCAAAGACCATTGTACCTGAAAGGCATATCCTGCCAGATGGAAGACAGAGTAGTAGTTCTAGTAGAGCTTTTTTCCAGCTGAGGTGAAGGAACATTAACACTTAAAATAGTGATTTGTACTTTTAATTCACTATTAATCACAGTGGATTTTATAACAGTTGAGTTTCATGAGGAGGCCATGTCTTTTCAAAGGTGATGCTATTAACACGGAACTTGTTCCTGGTGTTGGAGTACTGTCTGGTAGAGGGGAGATCAGTGGAAATCTTCTGGGGACTGCAGAGGACTTCTGTAGGGGAACACTTCTGTTGAACTCGAAAGTAGGAGCAGGAGGGCAGAGCTATAAAGCCTGCGTGTAAAATATCATTTGTCTTTTCCCTCTAATTCAGTCCTGATCTGGAGAGAGGAAAAAGCTATATGTCATTAAATGAGTCTTAGTGGGTTCCTAGACCAAGTGATGTACATCCTCTATTTGCCTCAGACAACTACATGTACATCTTTCTAATGTGATTAGGCCGTCATACAGGGCAAAGATCAATTTATTATTCTGCCTGAGAGCGTCATGTTCCTCTTTTAAAAATTGTTACTCCTGGAGTTGGCAATTACTTTAAAATAAATTTACCAAAGACAAAATTGTGCCTCTTGGGTCAGTAAATGACTTCCCTGTATTTTCTTGAAGAGACAAGGTGTTTATTAAAGACCTCCTTAGTTTACTATGTTGGGTTTTTCACTTTGAATAATTGTCCAATTAAATATAATTTGGAAGTCCATGCTAACCTACTGCTTGAATTGTACAAGTAAGAATATCTCTGAAAGATGTGCATTAATAAATCCCACTGAGCCCTATCTCTTTTAAAAAATGGCTTCTTTTGTTTAATTTTTAGAATTTTTTAGCAGGGCTCTAAGCCTTACATTTGGAAATGCCGCTGTTTTCACACAAATAATTTATACAGTTCATTCTTTCAAATTCTGTAGAAAACATTTTTATCATTTATTGTAAGTTAGCTTAATTTTTTTTATTATTATTTTTAAGCTATTTTTTAGGTTTGGAACATATTTGAGAGTCTAAAACTTTACAGATTCTATTCTTTTTTTTGTCTAGGGATTTCTATTCCTACTTTGCAAGGGGGAAATAATATGAAGTTAAGTGGATTCAGAACTATAACCTCCTTATAACTAAGAAAAAAAAGTTGAAATTACTTTTACCAAACATATACTTAATGTAGACCTTTTCTTTCTTTTTCCTTCTTTTTTTTTCATTTCCTAGATCAGGACTGACAACAATTCATTTTTCCAAACAGGTCAGACAGTTTGTATGTTGGAGAACTAACAAGTGTAAGTCAGCGAAAGGATAAAAGAAAAGTGATTAAATGTAGCAATTAGATGAAGTTCTAGAAATCCATGATGGAATTGGTCAATAAAAGATATGTAGAAGGCTAAAGAAAAGTTATCTTGCCTGATGTAACCTGTTCCATAGACATATAGTCATGCACAACCTAGCAGTCTGAGCATGAGGCTGGCAGCGTGACCTCTCACTGGCTCAAACACAAAGAGCATTGATGTTTCTTTACCTACTACGATCCAAGTCACTCCAACTCATTTTCTCCTGTGGATATAAGGCTTTTATTCCTAATGGGAATATAATGAGTATTGATTAGTTAATCATTCTAATTAATAAAGTTTTTTAGAACTGGGAAAATAACAAAACATATGGGGAAAATTTTATCTCTTTGACGTATTGAAATTGAGTAGCAAAAACTGCCATAAAATGAATCCCCAAAACATTTTATGCTGTTGTAGTTACACTTTTAATTGTAGTTATCATTGTTGTTATTGTATTAAAAGTATCTTTTTGTTTTGATATAAGTAGGAACAGGCATGACATTAAATTGACATTAGGATTGAAATTAACTGCATACTCTGTCCTTTATATTGTCTGCCTTCACCCTCTAGTGAAACATAAGGAGTTGGAAAGCTTATTTGCCTTTCCTGGTCTAGCAATGCACAGAACACCTAATTTATATTGAGATCAGCCATATAAGTTGCTGTTCCTGAAGAGTTAAGATCCAACAACCGTCCATACACAAGCATAAGCCCCAGCCAAGTATTTTCAGTCTGTGGCATCCAAAATAAAACAGAAGTTAAACAGTACTGCCCTCTCCAATATAATACCATCCATGGACAGGAGGGTGCGTATAACTGCAGATAAATAACTGTAGAGATCAAGTACATCATTCAGTTCCAGCTGACATGGGGAACTGTTTAACTTCACTGAAGATTGACTGGAATAGAAGTAGAAGTGGACTTTTGTTGTCCAGTAGTTCGATAACATAATTATTCAGGGAAGAGTCCTTACAAAAAAAATAGCTTGGTTGCATCATGGAATCAGAAGGATTTGGAATAGCAGGAGGCCAGAGGAAAGCGATGGAAAGCTTCAAATGAGGTGAGTTCCTTGCCCAAAAAAGTTCCGTTACATACCTTTTTCTTCCTTTCACAACCCATGACATGCAGGTCCAAACTGGTTGTGGTGTTCTATAGGTGAAAAGCCTGATCTTTACTGAGCATCATGACAAAATATCATGCCTTGTTTTGGGACGAGGAGCCAGTAATTGGAGGCTGCCCTTATCCGAGCAGTACAGACCCATGTGCTATTGTGATTTTGGGAATGGACAATAGGATAAAGAGTAGATTTTGAAGAATTATCTGTTTGGGGAGGATCTTAAGATGAGGAGAAATTGTAGAGAAGTAAAACAATTTGAAAATCAAGAGTAAGGATGCTAGAGTTTTCATCATTTTTTTAAAAAAAAAAAAAGATACTGAGAGAAAAGAGCTAGCTATTTCAGCTCTTTTGCTGCATGCTTACATATAAAGAATCCCAATCATCTGTATTCTGCTTTGGAATGATGTATTGATTGCATTAACTACACTTGCAGTGCAGCTAGCCACTAAGTATAGTCTTCTGCAAGAGTTGTTCCATTTTCCAGAAATAATTTTTTATGCTGATTCAGGAGAAAACAAGCCAAACATAAAGCCCCCAAAACTGGGTGGAAGGATTGGCTTAAACCACGCCCTGATTCCTTTTGGAAAGATGGAAGAATGGTACTTTTGGAACTAAATGCTTTCCTAGCTCCTTAGTTTCTGCCTGACAGACATGAGCAGCAATGGCACCCCTTAAAAGCATCCATATCAAACAGCCTGCAAGGTTTTCATACATCCCTGGTGTGCTCCACATCCCAAAGGCCTGTTTGTCTGTTGAGGAAAAAGTGGAAGCCAGAAGTTTGTTGAAATTGTGCCATTTTGTGAAATACTACTCTGGTGAGAAATAGGAAAATTCAGACCATTTTTTATCAATATTTTCCAGCCAGCTCTTACTTGCTCTCTCTCATGAGCAACTTTACAGAATGCATTGCTCAGTTCATGCCATGGTTACTCAGTTAATCACTAAAACCTGCCTTTCTTCTCAGTCTTCTACATAAGCATCTACTTCACAGACGTTTAGCTAAGTGCTGATAGTCTGAGGTTTGCAAGAGTACATAAGCAAGACATCATATCTCTGTTTATGCTGAAAAAGTCCTGCATGAGCTCTTCTTACATTAATAAGCTTAACCAGGCTCTCTGAGTAAGGTTAGGTGGATTCTGACAGTGCTTCTCTGAACTGAGCAGCAAGTTTCTTACTTGGAGCAGTAAGAACTTGCCAGTGTCTCATGTCAATGAGATGCACTAGGGACTGCCTGGAGAGTGGGAGCAGATTCCTAGAATGGATTTTTGTAGGGTTGGAGGCTGGGTAACAGTAATTTGCTATTACAGACTGTAGATCGTCACCGTCCATCAGTGTGTGGGGTATTGCAGAGGTGTGTGTGAACTAATAACACCTAACAGAACTTTTATCAATGCCAGGAAGAAAGGAATTGGAGTCTGGTGTAATACACCACTTAATTCTCTCAAAGTACATTTTGTTTCAGTGTGTATCAGCTCTTCAGGACCACTGTTGTGCCAAACAGATAAGCAGTTTGTTATTGTAGACAAGACCGGTGCTGAGGTTGTTTGTTGTGATAATTGTTAGTTTTTAATGACTGGGCCAGTTGACAACTTGTAAAATTTTTCAGTTTCCAAATTAGCAGAGTCTGAGCCAGTCTACAATAGCTTAATGGGTAAGTGAATAGAGACAAAAGCTCCCTCATGTTGTGTTTAGATCCATTTATACAAGGTACTGATATAATGTTAGGCTTGATTGTAAATCAAATGGTTTTATAATAATTTTAAGCTCAAGCACAGACAGTGATTAATAGGCAACAGATGCAGCAGTTTGCACAGCAAAGGGCCACATGGGTGATTAAGGGATCTGAGCATCTGACATGAGGAAGAGATGGGATTGCCTAGCCTAGAGAAGTCTCAAGGGGATCTTATCAATACATATAAATAATAGAGAAGACAGAGAAAGACTCTTCTCAGTGGTGCCAAATGATAGGATAAGAAACAATGTGCACAAATATAAGTACACAAAAATCCATTTTCACATAAGAAGAGGGGTTTTGAATGTCTCTAAGGATGGAGACTCAGGGCAACCTGTGCCAGTGTTTGACCACTCTCACAGTAAAAACTTCTCTGCTTTACGCAGAGCAGGAGCAGACTAGACAATCTCTAGAGGTGGCTTCCAACCTCAACAGTTCTGTGATTCTGGCCACTTCTGATGTGTAATTCAGTACTAACTGAAGTCGACTGGTGTCTTTACATCAGCTTCAGTGAATATGGTTTAGGTCAAGCATGAGAGGGAAAATTATATTAGTGGAGATAAAAAGTGAGATGAGATCTAGAGCTGGATCTGGGAGCAGAAGAATTAGAGGTACCAATATGATCAAATGAATAACTGCTAAAAAGATACATGCAAAAAGGTCCAGAAACGGGTATTGAAAGAGATGCCAAAGGGGAGCAGCACTAACATTTCTGCTCAGTTTACCTCTGTTGTAATAGAAGGACTGGATTCTAGATCTCAACCTATTTTGTTTTCTTGGTCTCCTGGGTCTTTTCAAAAGCAGCTTCTGTGCTAAACAGCACTTCTACTTCTCAGTTGATCAAGTGTGTGACTTCTTAAAAAGCTTAAAGAAATTTCCTGGACATCAAGTATGCCATAGTATGCTTTTAATAGTTGCTAGATTTTCAGTCCAGTCTCCATTTTAAGTTCTTAAATTACAGCGAACATAAAAAAAGGAGCTGAAGTTCTTATTTCCTTCAGACCTGTACTTTGTTCAATAAAGCAGCTGAATATGTATTTACCATTAATCTCATTCTTGGTTGCAGACACTTTTTAAAATTGAGGACAACAAATTTTGACCTGGTGCTTAAGTCTAATCACAGTTCTTAAGCTTTTTTTGAGGACAAAGATTGTCTTAAACATCTCTCAGAGCTTCTAGGGGACCTACTGGGTATTTGACTTCATTTGTTTCCTTGTCATGAATGTGCTGCTGAGTATGTGGGTGGCTTTATGCATTTTCTTCCTTCTGAGGTAACATGATTTATGTTATCTGTTTATAGAAGAAATGTGCAAGTCAATGGTCCATCTTCTAAAACAGTGTGTTGGTTTTTAAGTATGGATGATGAGAGCATGGTAAACAGCTCTGTGTTTTATAAGGATTTCTGCTCTTGGACAGGTGTACTTCTTAGATCTGCCTATGAAGGTGTAAGCCATTGGTGTAATTTATTTTTAGCTGATGGAAGGTTTATGAATCATGTACCATAACAGTATTAATTACTTTCTCACAAAGATGCTTCTGAGAGAGTTATACTTCACTGGGGCATCAGAAACTGTGGGTTACTCTTCTTTAAGAACAGTTGGAAGTCTTGAATAGTACATGGACATGATGGTAATTCATCTTGTTGAATGGTTTAGGAAGTGAAATGAGACAGCCAAATGTAATACTCAGGAGGCAGTCAGCACCTGTAAATTCTCTGCCTTGCTCTGCTACCAACCTGGCACAAATAAGATTTCTGCTGGAAGTAAGAGACAGAGATGTCAATGGTTAAGAACTGTCGACATGATATGGCAGTGGAAGTGGTTGAAATGGCTCTAAGATGCATAAGTTGAAGTCTTGCCGGTAGAGATTAAGAAAGTATTGAATGATCTTGTAAGTCATGGAGCAACAATACAGTTGTGGCTTCCCATGTTTAAGGATTAACTGGGTTTGGAAGAGATGCAGGGAGAGCTTAACCTTAAAGAGGAGACCATATGTTTGTCTTGTTAAGCTGTGCAGAACAAAAGCTTGGAGGAGTTAGTATTTTTTATAAAATACCAAGGGCAAAAGCTGGGAGCTGGTAAGAGCAGTTTAAGCTGGAGGTCAGTGCTGGCACAGGAATGAATGGGTATGAATCAAGCATGGAAAAAATGGCTTGTAAATAAGGAGATTTTTAGTCCTCAGAACAGACTTAGTGAGAGTGACTGGCACAAATGACCAAAGTAATTTTAAGATAGAACTGATACATTTGAGAAAGGGATTCTATGATGCCTTTTACTATGAAAGGGGGAGGGGGACTTCCTGGCCCAGGAGGTCACTCACAGTCCTGGGTTCCTACATCCTGGGTTGTTGAGTACATTTCCTTCAAAATCCATTCTTTACACTTTGTTCCAAACTGGTGGTCTCTTGTTACCATCTGTCACCTGCATCAGGACTAAATTGTGTCTTACTTTGTGAGACATTGAACGTGTGATTTGAAAGTTAATGCAGTATTTGTTCAGTGTATTTGCATTTTTGTGCTTGATGCTAGTAGAAGATACAGCCTTAGATTCCTCCTCTGTGGGCTATGATTCACCTTCATTATAAATATTTCACATCAGCCTCATGTTTAATGATGCTGTTGGAAGGGGGAACATCTGGATTCTTCTACCAGGTGCTGTGGCTGGATCTTACAAGTTGTATGCATTGCTTTTACTGTCTCTATTAAAAATTAAAATGGGAAAATATGCCTAAATTCTTCTGAACAGCCAATCTTGAAATTACTATATTAGATTATTGTATAATTCCCACTACTGCAATATTTGACTAACACCCTACAATATTCATATGTACTTAGAGGAACTGATGTACTGAAGAGATAAGGATGTGTTCAAGGTTATACAAGAAGTCTGAGGTGAAAGAAAGCCTGAATATGTCTCTAAGTATGTCTGACTAGTGCTCTGTCTGCTGGGCAATTAGAAAGGATGCCATCTTCCTGGAAAGGATGCTATTGCAACCTCAGTCACTGGTCATTTGACTCTTCTTATGGAATCATCTATAATTTTGATTCTTGAGGAGATTTCTCAGTTATAGCACAGGTCATTCCTTTTGACATTTTTGTACATCCACAAGTCATGGCTTCCTGCCTAACTACACTTCTGTTCTTCATACCTATCTCTTGTTCCTTTTTTCAAGTACTATGCTATGAACAGCATGATATCTGTCATTGAAATATTTACATGAGCTGTTTGCAGTGTTTTGTTTTCCCTCAGTATTCCTGTGGACCTTCTGATCAGTGACTGTATAGAGTATTCACAGAAATGGAGAGCACAGAGGTGATGCAGGGCTTGGTGCTAGCTTGCTGGGCGAATTCTGACTAACAGCATCACTTGCTTGGATGGATATTTGTGGGAAGAATTATTCTGAGATATCCCCCAAGTTCTATCCACACTGATATCAGAATTACTTTGTGAAATGACCTAACTAGAGGCCAATATAAAACCAGATTGTCAAGAAACTTAGAATTTGTTCTGCATCTTCCAAGATCCCATTTGATGTTGTTCAAAACTTGTTTTAAATAACTGAAAATATAGTTACTGATGTCTAAACATTTCATTAAAAAGAACTAAAAGTCTGCTGCTGATGTACTCATTTCTGGAATTTAATGTAGTTAAACTACTAATGACCTAGACCTTTCCCTTCATACTGTATGAGTGATGTTAATTTTATGTGGTAGAGACTGAACACTGGGACAGAGTACTTTGCATGGGGTGTTGAGAACCACTAGAGAAATTCAGCTCATTACAGCTGTGATGATGTAGCTCTGGGGATAGT
This sequence comes from Strix uralensis, assembly GCF_047716275.1. Taxonomy (NCBI): domain Eukaryota; kingdom Metazoa; phylum Chordata; class Aves; order Strigiformes; family Strigidae; genus Strix; species Strix uralensis. The sequence continues at coordinate 14,038,790 of NC_133986.1, forward strand.
AATAAGACGGTGGTGGGTTTATTATGTTAGCATTAGTTTGCTGGTGCAGTCTGCTGATAGGTGTAGTTCAAATCCTTTAACGCAAAACAAAGTCTTTTAAACCCTGCTCTTTCAGCAATTCATTTAACAAGGAGGAGTGCTTTGAAATTAGTCCTTGGATATCGTGTCTTCAATTTACGTCCTCAGTGCAGTTAGCACTTAATATATCCCTTTCAGAAGCAGATTGTCACTGCAAAGTGTCTGTACACAGTCTAATTCATCCACAGAGGTCCCACTGCATTTCAATTGTGTCTTTTCTATTGCTTTTAGGAGCAAAGCTTGGGGTGCTGCACATTCTTGCCACCTTTTTCCACTTCACTGAAATCATTCACTTGATTTAAAAAACCCTACACAACTAAATTGATTCAGTAAATCCCTTTTTCATGTACAGTAAGTGGTTTGGTGTAAGGCACAAAAATCTTTCTACTTTTACACTTCCTTTCATTTCATACAATTGTCCTTAGAAAAGTAAGTCTATAAATGATAAAAAAAAAAAAATACAAAGTGGAGCCAAGTTAGAAGGAAAAAGTTTTAACTAGCTTTTTTGTCAAGCTTCAAACAATGCTTTCTCTGATTCTGACTTTCTCTTTCTGACCAGTGTCTGTTTACAGTCACTCGTCATTAACTATGTGTATTTATCAGGGTTTGCAGCCATTGCTGGCCTATTTGATACTTCTCTTTTTAAACAAAAACACCCTCAGAAATTGATACGGTAACCAAAATGATATTCATAAAAAATTTAAGAAAGGGCTCTCAGTGTTAAAAAAAAAATTTTTTTTGAAGGAGCTGAAAAGAAAAAGGTCTTGGAATTACAAGCAGTTAGACTTGGGTTTTTGCGTAATGACTCCTGGTATCCCACTGTGAGAAGACTTTCCCCAGCTTCTCGTCTGCATTCTTCCTCGTTCCCTGCGGGAGAATGAGTTGGATTTGTCTGCCATATTCACAGCAATCGAGGTGATCCAGGTTGAAAGAAAATCAATAAGATGTGTCCATTTATGCCTCACAAAGGAAGAAAGGTCCAAAGAACAGACATGGGACGTGATTCAAGCACTAGAGACTTAATAAGACTTCTACTTGTGTTTGAAGGGGATGGTAATTTATATTTTACTTTGAACTTTTTTTTATGCTTCATAACTATTGGGATTCGGGCTGACATGGGAAGCAAGGAAAAGAAGGTTTGATGCTGTCTTAGAAGACCTAACCCATTTGGGAAGGCCATGCTCAAAAGTTCAAAAAATTTTGTTTTAGAAAAGATTAAAGAGACATCATATCATCATACTGATTTATCGCTATTGATAAAACTGGTTTAAAGTATTTTGGATTGGGGTACAATGAAAAAAAGTCTTTCTTCGAGAACAGCTGCAAGTTTCTCATTATTGCCTGTCTTTTCTGTGTGTTTGATATCATTTTGCTTAGAAATAGAGGAGCAGTCATAATAGGTACCCTGGTGCCACTTGAAGCTTTGTCAGGGCAGCTCCCCAAAAGTGGTTGTTGTTCTCCTTGATGTCTGCCATGATAGCCACCAGGGCCCTGCTGTCCCAAGGGTGTACCCTGTCAGCCCTCAGCAAAAATGCTGTCTCTGCTCTAGCATACGTTGTTTTTTCAACCCAATCTTATGGTGTACTTTTGCAAGTGAGATGTAAGCATGCTCTTATTCAGCAGGAATTAGAACCTGTGGGACTTTCAGAAACAGAACCCAAAAAGCTTAAAATAAAATAAACCAAGACAGGCTGCAGACATGGGTCTAGTTATTGCAATCTCTTTGTTTTGTTGTAAAAGACAAAAACAAAAGCAACCCTTCTTACCAAAGGAGTAATGGCCTCAGAAATTATGTTTCAGCAAGGCATGAAATAAAAGCTTGCTGACCAATGATGTAGTATGATAGTGTGGTGGAAGAGGAGATATTCTTTCTTTTTCTTCTCTTCCAAATATTTTGGCTATACATTCTCATCAAAATGAAGGCCGACACTGAACAGACCCCAGATGAAACATCTGAAATGGAGATGGTGTACCCAAGGAAAAGGAATTAATATTCTGAAATCTGACTGTTCTTGCTAAGTAGCTCTTTAGGAAAGTTTCAATTATAACAGCTATTTCCAAGAAGAAAATTGTGCTTAGTGCTTTATGCAGGATAAAGTTAAAGGTGTAAAGAGGATAGAGACAGATTTAGAGCCCACTTTAAAGGTATGCAGAGGTTTATCGTTATTAAAACTACCATTTGTTCCAAGTCAGCCCCTTTTCACTGAATCTTTGGCAGATTTTTTGCAGTTTCATCCAACTTTGAGTCTTTTCAAAATAAATTGCAAAGTGAGTTTGAGAAGCATTCAGACTATTAATGGATTTTTTTTAAGGCTTAATTGGTATCAAACAAGATTTTAGTGAACACAGCCAAGTGTGCCCATTGCATCGTTAAATGAGCAAAGCTAGTATTTAACTGAGATTGACTTACACCACTGTCCTTCACTTTCAAGAACTGTACTTAAGTGGGGTGAGATCAGAATATCAAAGCAGCCTGTGCAATCACAAATTTTTTTTTAAGGTTTCAACACAGTGCTGTTGTGGAATGACCACTGTTAAAACAATTAATAAATAAAAAGAGGTGCTAACAGAACAATTGTGCAACAGTGAATGAAAACTGACATGGACCAGGCTGTATTGCCTGGAAAGGAAACATAAAAATAAATCCCAGCAAATTGGAAAGGGATTGGATGGACCAGCTGACTGGCCTGCCACACAGAAGTGAGATTTTGCAGTTCACATGCAGCCCTTTTGCCTTAGAGGATCTGAGATGTGTTTTAGTATCTCATTTACATAACAAAGGAGGTACAAAATCAGCTTTGCATACAGGGGACTACACAAGTCTGCAACTGAGTTGCACAGAGCAGGAGAAGCATTGAGAGCAATGACTGCTTGCCAGGCCCCTGACGAAAGTTGCCAGCAAGCACCATGTCTGATAGAGGTATTTCATAGCCATTTAGGGCTGGTGAGCTGATATTCTCCAATGGCCGTTGCCTCTTTGGCTTATACCAAACAAATGTAAATAGCTGTCCTGCTTCTCCAGAAAGTCTCACCAGAGAGAACCTAGTTTCCTGGCACCTTGTCCTACGCTGCCTTTCATCTCCCAGGGGATGAAGTGGATTCCTCTCATACAAAGCCACAGTGACAGTAAGAGGGAGCCTGAGGTTATTTCTATTGATGGGTGTTTCTGTTCAGCCCTTTCCGGAGCTCTTGGCAAAAGTGATGTAGATTTGCTAGACCACCCTCGCTACTGTGCTGCTTTTCACCCTTCCTCCTGCAGCTGTCCTTGATTTCCACATAGCTCTTCTTTACAAAGAGTTTCCTAACTTGTGGTTTAAATAAGTAACTGAAGAAATTGATAATTCAGGGTCTGCAAATTCTCCGCTTCTGTAAGCTACTAACAGGTAGACAGAATCTCAACAGTCCCACCTGTGAGACATGCAGACATTTTTATCTGTCTCTGTGCCTTGGAGGAGAGGAGGACTCCTGAGGCAGTGTTAGAAGAGGTTTGCATCAGAAAGGGGAATGATACTGCCATTTCAGCATTAATTCATTGGTAGAAGCTGGGAGTCTGGAAGCTCCAGTATAGTTTTATGAACAGTGTCAAGTGCATTGTTATTTCATGGTATTTCATTTCTTGTTAGTACTATTGAAAGGAAAGAAACAACAGTACTCTGAAAGGACAAAGAGATCTGTCCTACAGCAAGGCCATGGGCCACGCTGGTGCTTTACTTGGAAATGGAAAAGCACCTTCCCTCATCTGTGTGCAGCCACTGTAAAGAGCTGGCCAGCAGTGGTCTTGGCACTCAGAGGTGCACTGCATTTTCTACCAAATGGCTCTTGTTCCCAAAAGCAATTTATCAGTGGGAATGGGTTAGGTTGGACAAAATCAGTGCTCTGGCCCCCTGGGGTGAGCTGCCAGCCCTGGCTCTGGGCATACAGGCCTGTAAGGGGGAGTGAGTTTGTGTGTGCATGCCTGCAAGCTCAGGGTGTCTTCAACTGCCCCTAAAGAGATGTTGCAAATATCTTTAGAACTTCAGGTATTTTGGTGTGATTCAGGGTTTGCCATGCTGAGGTCCCCGACTAAAGACAGAGCTCCTCACTGCCACCACAAATGCAGAAAGGAAAAATACTCAAAAAAGCATGCGCATTATGAAAAGCAGGTTCATTCATTGCCCATGCAGTCTCAGCTGCCACTGAAAGCTAGGTCCAGTTCCCAGAGCAAAACATTATGTCTCCATGGAGTACTCGCCCAGGAAGGCAGTTGTAGGACTATATGTATTGATGATGATCCTGGACTTTCATTCATTCTGGGGGAAATTCTGAAGAAAAATGAAATGGTTGGGTTTTGTTGATGTGTTTCTTGATTTGGTGCAGCGTTTTTGCCCAAAAAGTAGCAAAAACTTTACTGAATAATGGTGAATAGGAGTTCTAAAAAACAAAACAAAACCAAACCCCACATCCCAAACCCCCAAAACTTAAAGTAAGTGAGCTCAGTTCTCCTTTACAGAAGAACTGAGAATTATTCTTCTTTATTAAAAATAAACTCTCATTGGAATGCAAATTTTGATTTTCATTATCTGTCACGGCCTGCTTTGAAGTTTTTCAGACAAAAATAAATATCTCCATAACAGAGAGGATTATAGTAGTCTTGTTTAGAATCATCTGACTAAGAGTGACATCTAATCTCAGAATATATAAGGTTTTATTGAGGCCACAGAGACTTTGAAAGAGCTTGACTCTCTTCTGTTTTGTAAATTTTCTATAAATGGTTTAATAAGATTTTTAGTTCAACCCCCAAAAAACAAGGACTAAAACATTTCCATCAACCATATTGTTGAAGAAATATAAAAGACACATAATTCAATTTAAATAAAGCTGTAGCTGGGTTATATCATCCTTATCTCAGTAAAAAGTATTTTCTTTTACAATCCTAAATAAATAAATAAATATCTGTGACTCGGCTTTGAAGGCTTCGCTTGGATAAATCAGGTTTTGGCAGCTCTGTAATTCATGAAACAATACCTCTAGCTCTACTGGAATGGGAGTGGGATGTTTCAAGCTTTATGATTCTGTTCAATTCTGGAGCGTTAATGGGGCTATTTGTAAAGAAAGAAATATAATGAGTTATCACAAAACACAGCAAGAACTCTAGAAAGGGGCAGCCTCCCATCCATCACCCATTCTAGCGTATTCACAAAAGAACAGGGCAAGAAATCTTGTGAGGACGGTGGGGAATTTTCCTTTTACTCTAACCTGACTTTCACAAATTGTGATAGGCCTGGAACATTATTTTCTTTACAAAATGACCCCAAACCAATCCTAAATTCAAAGTGGGAGAGTGTGTGACACGGATTTTTGTGGAGGTTTTTTCCCTACCTTCCTCTACTTTATGCTTTGAGAAGAAGTTATCTTAATTAAGATTTATTTATGAGAATAAAAGTATTAGATCATTTTAATCTGATATAGAGGCTAATTCAGGATGCCGACATTGCCGTATTTCTGTGGCACCTTCTGGTAGGGCTATAAGTAAAGTTACCTGTCGTTTCTATTCTCTTCTCCTCTATTTTGGAAGTTTATGACTAAACCTTGAAAAGTTCTTGTGGGTTCACACTTTGACATATGAGTTGGGAACCTGAGACCAATTTTATTTTGAACATTAAAAAAAAAAAAAAAGGCAAACCCACACTGAGCTGTTTTTTTTGTTTTGTTTTTTGTTTGGTTTTTAAGTTGTAGAAGCACAAACAGAACAAAAATTTTAACTGGTGTGAGTTCTGATGTAGCTGCAGTCCTGTCCTCTCTCATAACACTTGGAATCGTTAATGAAGCCCAGAGAAGGTTTTGACTGAATATGGTTTTTAAGAAGGACTGAAGGTTTTGCCCCAAAGATAATGAGATAATTAATGTATTTCATAGTGTAGTTGAGAGACGGTGAAACAGCTTGGAGTAATGAAATGAAACACGCATACCAAAACAAAGGGCACAGCAGGAAATAGTCTAAAGTACATGATAATCAATTTTCACATTATAAGCTTTTACATCTCTCCTTCCATATATCCCATTATAACAGGGCCTGTTGCTTATTAAAAAGGAAATTGAGATGTCACTAACTGTGGAAGAGCAGATCCTCAGGCAGCATAAATCAGTGTAGCTGCACTGAAGTCAGTCACACCAGCTGTGGATCAGACTTGGGATCCATTTGGTGTGATTGATCAGTTTTAATCTGCAATCCAGGAGTCTCGCTCTTAAAACTTTCTGTGTTTTGAAGTCTGAAAGACTAAGGGAGGCTTTTTGGAGCTTCACAATCTAGGAACAAGAGTTGTGCATACTAACAGCAGAAGCTTTGGGAAGAGCAGAGAGAGCATCCCGCCCTCTCCTGATGCTCAGGAAGTGATGCTGGAGTGGGGCCCCTCCAGTGGACCCTATTTACATCTGCTACACTTCCCTTTACATAGGGCCATTTCCTTCAGTAGTGTATTTCCAATGCCTAGGAGTGTCTCACTTGCTACCATCTGGCAGATATTGGCAAAGGAAAAAAGACCTTCTAGTTCTCTCAGCTTGCCTGTGGGAGAAATTGTCTTTGTTATGTACAAGGAGATACATGAGGGAGATACTGGTTTTGTAGCTGAAGTGTTTTTCCATCTGAACACGGTAAAAACTTGCCAATTTCATAGAGTCCACTGTACCAAGTATATGCACTAAGCTCTTTATAGAAAATGAAGCTCAAAGACTTTTACTGCAGCATCTCTCCGTATGAGATTCTCTGAGCTGATGCCCCTTCTCCTCCCTGCCTCAGTAGTTTTTCCTCAAGTTAAACCAGGAAGCAGAGGGAGGTATCCAAGCTCTTATAGCAAGACAAATGTGTCCTGAAGAGTTTTATTATTTAAATAAGGCACATCTGAGAGTTGACCCTGTGCAGTGGTATCTGGATGGTGTACTTCTGACCCAGCTTGGTCATCTTCCCAGGATTCACATTGCTTTTGCTCTTCTTCTTCCTTAAGGCAACAGGCACAGACAAACCATTGCAAAATTTCTCCTGTGATTTCAGTGCTTCTAGGACAGTGCTGAGGCTCTTGCTGCCTGGGTTGTGATTAGGTGGCATGCTCATTGATCTCCTGTCTCACAGAATTTGTACAGATCTACAGTCCTGACCAATATATTTTTTCAGTGATGAGTCCCTTGTGTTTTCCAATGAGAGAATTACTTTTAAACCTGGGCTTTATGGGATTATGCTCTCTACAGTATACAGGTATATCAAGCTATACATGAGAAATGACTCATGTGCTTCGACTCTTTAGCTATCCCCTTAACACTAATGAAAATAGTCTCAGCTGTCATTCATCAAGTACTTGGCTCCATGGGAGTAAGGAAAATTCACACATGAACATGAAAGGTTATGGCAAAGTGTTCAGCATGCTGCATCATTTTGAGATGTCTTATGTGCCATAAGACTAAAAGCATGATAAAAACCAATGTGAAACTCTTGATTTCACAGTATCATGAAGCAGGACTTGAGAGGGCAGTGTGCTGTGGCCTGTAGAGTTGGTGGCACTAAAATGCTCTTGGATGAGGTTGTGTTTGGTACTGTTTTCTGTGGAAGGATATAACCTGTCTTCCACAACCATCAAGGCCTTCTGCTCTGGATGGGTAAGATGAGTTAAACTGATTCTTCCTTCCTTAGAGCAGCAACCTGAGATCTCCGCTCCCTTCTCATTCAAGCAAAAGGCTACAGTTTGCAGAACTGTAAAATTATACAGCTTTTGAGCCTGTCAAATATTGAAGTCTATGTGGCTTATTCTACCAGTCTTCATGCAGCAGCATCTGCAAAGATTCTTAATTTTCTTTCAGAAAAAAGAGCATTTAGTTGCTAGTGGCCATCACCATATTATCTACGTTCCATCTTTCCCTTCACAGCTAAACAATGTATGCTATAGTATTTTTGCACTTTTGCTACCGATGCCACGCTCAGTATAACCACCTGTGATTGAACATAGCTCTTAAGTGAGTCATTTCAGGGACTCTCTTGTCCATAGCATCTCACTGACCATTTTCCCAATCAAGGTGTAAGGCGAGAAGGATTTAATCTTGGTACAGCATTGGAAAGGACCCAGAGCAATATTGAATCCTATCCTGTGTCAGAGGAAACGGTGATGACTCTGCCAGCAAGCAACCTTTTAGAGGTAAAGTTATATAAGTCTAAAATGCTTCTATCTGCAGTGGCAGAAAAGCAAGGCCATATGCCGAGCCACCTGGTTGTACGGGGCTTGTAAAGCCCCATGGCCAATGAAAGGAGATTGTTCAGGTGGCTTTGAGGAGGAGGCAGGCAGGATTGCTGTATACATTATACATTTCTCAGGCAGAGGAAGCATATTAAGCCTACTGAAGAGGGACTTCCAAGTCAAAGTTATATCAGTTGCTTATATATACGGTGCAACCTCCCCCCCTCCTACCTTGCCTTGGGGGAAGAAGTGTTTTCTTCTTTTGCAAGTTTTGAGACACTTTCAGAGCCACAGAGGAACCCTGTGGGACGAGAAAGGATTTGGATGTATTTAGAAATATTACAATATAAACATAAATGTAGAAGATATTCCTCTTCCTTTATGAGGACTAAAATGTAACTTCTGGCTGCAGCCAACATTTTGAGGCAATTACATAGTACAGAGAGCGATAAGAAAGTGCCCTAGCTCTTTGTCCCAGTGCTAAGGAATTGAAGCTGCTTAGAGATGCTGTGTAGAAGTTGAGTCCAAATTGTTTAGTTTTTTTTCCTTTCAGACTTTGATTGTCAGGGTTTTGAATCTGGTCTCTGTTGTAGCCCTTACGTTGTCTCTGCAGAGATCACAGCAATGTTCCCAAAGTCAACTCGAACAGCCCTTTAGGGAATGTCCTGGTGTTTGGTGCTTTTCCAAACAATGCACAGCTACTGAAATGGCTTTTTTCAGTTCCTTGTATCGTGCCTCTTTCCTCTCCCATGGTATGATAGATGATATGGATGAGTGTTTGAAGAGGTGTTTTAGATGAGGTGTAGGTGACTCACTGCACTCTGTTCTTACCTGTAAAGAATAACCCTTATAGTTAGAGGTTGGGCACTGCTCTAGTTTGTTAGGAACTAGGTGAGTCTTCCCTGACCAGGCTCAGACATAGCCCTACATCAGGGCCTTGCTATCTACCCAAATCTCAATTCATGATCTAGACAAGCAGCACTAAATAAGTTGCATATATATATACTTGGGGGAGCATTTCATCCTGCTCACCTATGTGTGTCCATTCCTTGCCCCCTAACTGCTCCTCAAAGGGACAAAAAATGCTTAGAAGCACCTCTCAGCCTCTGAATGCCAAACAGATGCTACTTCTTCCCTGCTCTCATAACACTTGTCTCCCTGTTGTATGCACGCACATGGAGCACATGCAGAGTTAGTATCAATGAGAATACTGTGGGGCAATCAAAAAGAAGAATTAAGAAGTGTTTTTCAGCCATGTGCAGGCAAGAAGAGCTAGAAGGAGGAGGAATGCATGGAGCTGGTGCCTGAGACATGGACAGTGTGCACTGTTCAAGGAGTGATCAAATTGTTCCTCCTGCGGCAGTAAGGACTGCATCTTTCTCGTGGTTTGGGGAGAAGCGGTGGCACACTCAGTCTTCAGAGGGATGAGGTCAGCTAGAAAAAGTCTACTCTGGGTGCACTAGGGAAGAAAATCCATCTGTCTGAGTAGTCTTAATAGGGTCCAGGGACCCACCACTCTGCCAGACAAATTCTTGGCACAGGGCTGGTGTTGCCAAGAGCTCTGCTTTCCTCTGTCTATTGTTGCTAGGAGGATAGAGGAGAGATAAGAGCTGAGCAGGGTTCTGTGTAAATGGTCCTTCCTTAGCGTCTTTCAGTTTAGCTTTCACTGACTGAGGCCCCCAAAGTACTTAGCATGAGTAAAGTTTTCAAAAGCATGAGTAATTTAGGAGATTAAAAGGCATTTTCAAAAGTGTCGACTTTTCAAAGTGCCTAATTTCCAGCGACTTTCAATGAGGTTTGGGAATCTTAAATCATCTGGTTGCTTCAGTGAATAGCGCTGTTGATTGCGGCGTAATGCATCATCGGTTGGTATCCTGCTTATGTCAGAGGTCAATGCTGAGTGACTCTGAGGAGGGTGTACAAATCCCCATCACTGCGCAATGGCAGGGAAATTCTTCCTGTCCCTTCCTGGAGGTGTCTTTGAGAGCTCAGAGCTCTTCTGAGTTTCTGCGATAATTACACGGGGATACTGTGGGAGGAGTTCAGTCGGGCTCCTTTTTAAATTGCCTGTGTTTTCTTCAGGTTTTAATGATAGGTGCTCTATCAAGTTTTACTCTGACCAATTTGGCACCTTTTTTTTCTTTTCTTATTTTGCTGTATATAACTTTCACTCATGTCTTTGTTCTCTTTTGTGCTAGGAGGCTCTATCTATCTATGTATTTTTATTAAGATATACAGATATAATTTAATATATGAAAACTCTCAGTGTAAAAATTCTTGATTTCCTATGTGTGTCTTTGGTCTTTGATACAGTCATGTGAAGCACTAACTTAAATATCTTGCTGAACTGTAGGCTCACAGAGGGAGAGATGCACAAGTTTAGGAGGAGGGAGGGGCTCAGCATTTGCATTTGGATGCATGTCTTATGGCTTCAGAGCTCTTTAGACTCCCAAGTGGAGCAACTTCGAAGTTCAAAGCGGTGTGATTTTTGGCAGAGTTTTTTTTCCTAAGACGACTTCTTCAGGGCATAAAATATTCTGCCCTCAGTGCATGTACATAACTCTCATTGGCCTTAAAAGAAGTTACATGCCTACATCAAAGGAAGGATTTACCCCGTAATGATTCATCATGAGCCTGACAGGCAAACACAACAGTGGAGAGCTCACAAGCCAAAGCTCCTGAGCTAGGGGGACGGCAGAGTTCAGATCTCTGCTGATCAGCCACGCTGCAGCTCTGATTTTCAGCAGTTTTTAATTTTTATAATTGTTTAAGTATAGTAGGGATCAAACCATGTGTTTTCCATCCGGTAGAAGAAACAGTAGGAATCAAGCAGAGGAGATAGCCCTTTAGCATCTTATGTGGGAGGTAAATCAGGGTCAGATTAAATCGTGATGCTTTTTTCCTGGAAAATGGATCTCCTTATCCCTAGTGTTACGCTGGAGACACAGAGCCACAATATTCTAAAGCAAATTAGAAATACCTTTTTATTAAATGTGATTGCAGAAAGTCCTGGGAAGGAATGTGTTAATGACTGGTGATTGAATGCAGTGGTTTGCAAGCTCTAAGCAGCTTTAGTGTCTCCTACCACAGCCCTGATTTAAAATTCATAAATGCTAATCCTCCATAATTTACGGTTTAAAAAGCAGCCCCACTCACAGGCCCTGTGGCTACAGCTCTGTCAGAGTAATTATGCCGCCAAGCTGAAATTGGACTACTAACTGAGATATTAAACAGGGTAGGAAATCCTCTTCCCTGGCAGCCTACCCAATTATTCCAAATAAGCAAACAGATTAGTGAGTAATTTTCCAGTTAAATCTGGTGATTGGTGCCAGAATTGTATGTTAAATATTCAGAAGTAAATAGATTAAAGATGAAATGTCCCCTTTTCTGAAGCTTAATTTAGTGTGTATATTAAAACTTTTTAGGGGGAAAAAAATCTTCATTGAAGTGCAATACGCTTGCTTTGAAAACAGAACCTTTCCCGGCTTGTTTGCACTTGGGGCAGTGCCGTTCATTAGCTGGGGCACGTTGTGCTGAGGGAACCTTGTGCCACATTAGACACAGTATCAGTCCTGCTGTTCCTTTATCCCTCACCTTGGAGAAGCCCTCCTGGGTGGCAGTGCCGCGAGACTGCATGCAGCTCTGCTTGGGACCGTCGGGGACAGCTTTTCACCAGGGACTGCATGGCAGCAGTGGGATATAGGGTGCTGCCAGTTCAGTATCAGCAGACAGTTTAAGTGTGGGACTGCCAGCTGCCCCAGTCATTTTGGCAATCCATTTGGTAGTGTGATTTGTAAAAAAACGTTAATAGTAAATATGGGCATTTCTTATTTATTCTGGTTCTTGGGGTGGGAGAGTATTTTTTTGTTTCTAAATTCAGTTTGAATTTCCCTACTGACCTGCCCAGAGTTCACATTTTTTACCTTTCCACACTCCTTATAATGCAGTGTTTGACTGGGACCCAAAACAGCAGACAGGCAGGGGCAAAAGGAAGGAAAACATGCACTGAATGCCCAGCACGCACAACTTCTGTGTACAGGGGCAAGTGGCAGGGGAGGACGCAGGGCAGCTCAGCTGCCGTAGTCCAGGAATGTGAGCAGCAGGTCTGTCCCTCTGCTGTCCCTGCACCACAGACCACATGTGGTCACCCTGAAGAGCTGCGTCAAGGAGAGTGAAGTACGGGGCTGTGCCTTAACCAAAGAGGTCAGGCAGCCTTCAGCAGCTGAGGGTGCTGCCCTGGGAGTGGCCTGGCTCCGCTCAGGAGATGCTGTGAGGACACCTGGGCCACTTCAGAAATAGGCCTGTGGCACCTCTCAGGAAGCCGGGCTAGCATCTCTCCGCAGAAGGGCTGGGGCAGTAGTTGCTGCACAGACCTGGGGTTGGTTGTTTGCTGCAGGGACTACGATGGTAGACTCTGGGAAGCCCAGGTGGCACACACTGCATTTTAGGACTGCAAAATTATTTCTAAAAGGAAGTCTGAGGGAAATGTTTTCACATTCATGGATTAAAGCAAGGACTTGTACCTATTTGATGGAAACATGTGTGTAGATTTCCATATGCAACAGCACTGAGGAAAGGGAAGCTGCATTTGGGAAACTGGAATAGTTTTAGCACCTGGTGGAATTTGCTTTGAAGTTGTTCCAAGGATCCCAAATACTATGAACAGTGTTGTATGACATTTCTAGTGTTTTCTTCAGGCACTAAAAGCTTGTTCTACTAAGGAAGTGTACAATCCTCTTATTTGTCAAGTGACTTGGGTAGAGCAGCACCTGCTTACCAGGAGGTTGGGGTACAGTAGCCCTTGGGCTTAGTTCTGCATAGCACCTCCTGAAAAGGCAGAGCTCTGGTCTCTGCTTCAGGAAAGGGTTAAGCTGAAGTGGGGTAAGGAGGTTAGTGTAGTAGGGCTGCATAATATTGCTCGATCACCCCCCTACCCAATTAAGCTTGCACCAGCCCTCGTTCTTGTTTCTGTCACTGGGGAAGGAGAGGGGTCAAAGGGCTTCATGACCTTCAGTGTTAGTTATGGTTTGGTCTGTCAGGCAGGTGAGAGGAGCAGGTCATTCTTAGGTCTGAGTTTAATATTTTCAATGTTTTAAGTCATGATACATTCTCTAGAGTGAGCAATTTAGAGTTTTTAAAAACAAACTTGCCAGCACTGGCTGCCTTGGGATACACGAGGCACATGATCTCTGTCCTTCCTGAGAAAGCCCAGGTTTTGGTGATGGACTTGTGGTGAAGGGGCTGGGTCCCCAAGTTCATGAAAAAGTCTGCAGCTGTTATGCCTGAAGGAAGGTTTGGATCAACTCCCTCTCACACCTGGGCATGGTGTGCCAAAGGAGGCAGAAAATTCCTAGCCATGGGTCCACAGATTTGCTTTTCCACTGGGAAGTGCGAGAGCTGCAAGTAGGTAATGCCGAACACATGACTAGAAAGGATTAGCTCAACTTCTGCACATCCCAGAGGCTTTTTCTTCTGCTGCATCCTCCCTGGAGAGGCTTTTTCACCTCAGCCCTCTGCTGGAATGTGCCTTAAAGGCATAATCGAGCTCATAAAAATTAAGTGGTGTGCAATCGTTAAAACAAAACAAAACAAAAAGACCCTAACTAAATTTTGTTCAATAAATTCTCTAGAATCAATCCAGTTATGTTTTTATTACTGTCAGAGCTCACAGCACAGTTTCCCTTTCTGTGTTTCACAAGGCTGCAGGGGCTTTTGTTAGTTGTTGTTTTTTTTTTTTTTTTTCCCCACACCACTACACATGATGACATTTTGGCTTTGTATAGTGAAGTGTTAAAGCCAAAAGTACAATTTTTTATTTTTTTTTAACTTTTGAAAATCTTTCATATCAAATCTAAAGGCTTACCTGTTCAAAACTGGAATAGATTGATGAATGTGGAGGGATCCAGGATGCGTTACACTGCTGACAATAGGATCCTGTGAATGCCAGGTAGTTACATGATGCTAGAAATATAATTGTACACAATTTCTGCCTCTCTGATAAGTTCACCCAATAGTGCTAAAGATGTTTTCTTGCTTATTTTTGACGGTAATAGTAACAAAATGGGAGAACTTGTGGCATCCTCTGTGCATAGATCCTTACCACACCCTCTTGCTGCCACAACCCTGATGGTTCAGCATGTGTTGCACATTTTAGACCTTTTCTGTCTTGAAGGAGAGTTGAGAGTCTTATTGCTTCAAAGTACTCCAAATGTCAGCACATTCCAAGTATGTCACATCTCCTGCCTGCTGCCCTGTCCCTCCAACCCAGGGATGTTACATTTTTTCTAAATATGACAGAAATCACTTAAAGAATGTTGTTCTCGGACAGGTTTGTCAGAAGCCATTTGAGTCTCCTGCACAGTAAAATAACATGTTTTCAGTTGGTTCCTGATTCTTTGCATTTGAAAACTTTCCTATATGTATGCTGCTTTCAACTTGTTTGTTAAGCCTTTGTGGTCAGCCTGGGGTTTATGTACTTTTGATTAGTCTTTCTAAGGTTGTGAAAGGCCATCACTTGGGAGCTAGAAATGGACATGAAGCAAAGAGCTGGACACAAAAATTGCCATAATGGAATAGGTCAAATATCCTTTCACCAACTGTAGTTTCTATTCCCGCCTCTGTGAGTGGCTGTTTCTGAAGATTTTAAGCAGTCTGAATTCATCTTATTGGTTTTGTCCATCATATTCACATACCATTTGGTGAGTGAAGAATTTGGTATTAGTCCCTGATTTTGCTTGTTCTTGATTCCCAGCACAGTGCTTAGTGACTGTTACCAGTGAATTCTCTGTAGTGAAAATACTGATAATATTTGATTGCGTCCTTAGAGTTGCTTATATACAATCCTTTTTAAAAAATGAAAATCTCTCTCGTATGCTTCCTCAATGATATCCTGCTACAGTGAGTTCCAAAGGTTAATTATATGTTTTGCTCAAAACTACTTCTCTAATAGGGTCCTCGGGATGAAGGTTGTTGACCCTTTTAAGCCAGTGAACTAAAGCAAACAGCAAAACAAACCACTGAGGCTGTTATCCTCTGGGTGGCTATTTGTCTCTCTCAGTTCTTTTTCATCAGGGCAGCCTTACTGAAAAGACAAGTAATCAAGCTTCCTCTCAAGAAGGTGACCAGACAGTCTTTGCTGGCATCATGGAAATAGAGATTAAGGCAATGGTTTCCTTGTTGTTTTTCCTAAGTGTCAGTTTTTTGGTTCTGAGAAGAGGTTGTGCTGAGAGATCACCTTTCCTCCCTGCTAGGGACCCCTCTGGAATCCCATGGAGGGGCCTGCGCAGCCCTGCCCTGAGTGGGCTCAGCTGCCCTGGGTGTTTCCTCTGTTGCCTTCTGAGGTTTGGGGGTAGCCAGGAGGCAGACCTCAGTTCTCTGTTGCCAGTTATGTCCACAAATGCCTTCCTTCTTTGCTGTGTTTTAAATGCTTCTAAATGTGAATGTAAGTAGAAATTATTTTAGAATCTTGGAACAGAATGCCATGAACAAGAGTTCCTTAAAGGGATAAAAAGCATATAATTTAATCTGTGTTTATAGCGTTTAATCTTAAAAACCTGCAATCTTATGTACTTTATGTATCTGTTTCCCTTGAGGAAAGCAGATAAAGGCAGCCAGTGCTTCAGCAGCTCACGCCAGTTAAAACGAACCTGAAATGGAGCATGTGGCTGTAAATAAAATACAAGTGGTCAGGACCCACTCTTGTTAGCTAAGATGTGCCAGTGGCACTGTGAGTAATTTAAGGGCGCCTTGCTGGAGCTGGGCTCAGCAAGGGTTTCCAGTCTCTCTGGTGACATTACCTGGATGCCAGGACAGCTCAGACTTTATGGACAGGTGGTGCATGTGAGAATGTGATTTTTCAGTCCTTACACTGTTCTGTGGTTATAGGACGAAGAGAGAAAGGTTTCTGGAATAGCTTTCCTGAACACATGGCCAGCCACAGCCAGGCCCTCTGTCGCTAACATGATGTAAAAGATCACTCAAGAGATTAACTGATGTTTGTCACACTGAAGAGACCAGCTTCATATTTCTCATTGAAATAGTTCTCTGAAGCATTGCTGTGAGTGAAGGCTGATGAGGACAGGTTCCAGGCTCATGCATCTCCCATTAAAGACACCCCACTGTCCACCCAGGTAAAGAACAACTGGTGGTTCCGAATTACCACATAAGATTTATAAGAAGAGATGATATCTCTTAAGTAACTGGCTCCCAGACCATTTAGGGCATTACAGACTTTAATCAGTGCCTTGAAATGTATTTATAAGCAAATAGAGCCAGGAGTGTTTTGTGCTATTAGGCCAGTTCAGCAAATCACTTAAGCATTACTTAACACATGCTAAGTCCACTGCACCCAAGGCAAACTCTGGTTATGATAAACTCCTTGTCCATAAAATGTCCCCCTCTGGATAATGTAGCACCACTTTATTGCTAAGGGTGATTTTGCATCTGTCTGTCTCAACAAGAAAAAACCTGGTAGTAGAGCCATTGTGCTGTTCCTGTATTGTTTGTGTGATTGGTTTGCTAAGTGTATAAATCTTAAGTGATAGAATTTTGTAATATACAGTATAACAATTGGCAAGTGGTGTACATTTATTTTCACAAGTGAGGGAGTGACCCATAACTCACATCCATCACAGTATATGAAAGCACAGCTCACTGTAGTATAGCAAGCAAGGGAATCATTCATACGCAGGACGTTATTCACTTCAACCTTTCCCCTTTTCTGAACACAGTCAGGATCTATATGTCTATTGCTGTATGTTCTGTGTGCTGGCATAGATGTATGATGGCATCACAAAAACTGGAAGGGGAAGAAATGAGATAGGAACAGAAAGGGGTGTGGGTAAACGTTGTCTGAGCTGATAGAAATTTAAGTGGTCAGGCTTGTCAAGGAGAAGGAAAACTGCAGGGCTGGAGAGAGACTGAGATTAGAACTGACTTTTGGTGAAATGAGAGTTGAGATAATACCTTTCAGTTCAAAAAACATGGGTGATGGCACAGGGTAAGCATGGGAGAACTGGAAATTAAAACAGTAAATAAAATGGAAATGTGTTTGATGTAGGGAGCAACAAAGTACATTTCATCCTTTTAATTCTGCTCTGATTCCTCTGACATTATTCCCAAATTTAACGCTGTACTTTTCAAGGGGACCTCCATCCTGTAGCAATCTCTGTGAAAAATCTCCTTCGCAAAATGGCCAGAGCAGCACTGCATTAGTTTTTGGAACTCGATCGGTGCTTGGTACCTGCCTGCTTTCATCAGGCTTGCAGGGTCCCTGTGTAGTCTGCAGAAAGTCTCTATCTTTTCCTCTGTACTGTGTGGATAGTAAAATTAGCTTTAATAAGTTGTACACTGAACCACCAAGCTACCTAGAGGGATTGTGACTGGGCACTTCTTTGCTAGAAACTGCGCACAGCAAGATGAACCCTGTCCCAAATTTCTGAACAAGCAGGAGAGACAATGGAGGAGGTATGGTTATTTCCCATGTGGAATGATTTCACAGATTTGCCAAGGGACATACCGGAATCATGTGTTAGAAGGAAAAAAATGAGTCTGGATCTCCCAAATCCCAATTTAGCAGCATAACTGTAAGATACACTTCCTTTGTACTTGCATCCAATTGTAGCAAGGTTGCCACTCCATGGGTTATACTTGGATAGATGGTTTGGGAGATCCCCTGGGAGATGGAAGAGGAGGCCACAAGGATAGGCAGCTCCAATAGGAAAGAAAAACTCTCTTGGTAAACAAGTTGAGAGCTGCTGGCTTGCTTTTAAGAGTGTAACCAGGTTGCGAATTCTGACAGAGTTTAGTAGGAGGTTTTACTCTCCACTCAGGCCCTGGCCTGTGGCACACATCACAGGTAATAACTCAGCACAGCTCAGGCACGAGGGATCTCATGTATACCACATGGTAGGAGGAGGTAGCACCCAGGCATTTCTGACCTTGATGCTGAAGCAATCTCTTTTTCTCGGGACTGACTTCCTTTACAGTGAGCATAACCCTTTTGTCATCTGCATCGTGCTCCCCTTTGTCATTGCACTGCTGGACTCACATCCTTGAACTTAGAGCATAAAAAACCCCTCTGGTTTTTTAACTGATGGTTTGTTTGTTTTTCCTCTTTGGTCGATGCTGGGATCAGTGATGTCAACTTGTTCTATTTGCTTTGACAGGAAAATGTTTTCAGAGTTCATTAGGATGGCATCAATTCTAACATTTGGCACACAAACATTTGATGACCTTCATGTGTGGGAAGAAATATGTAGGCAAAACTTCCATTAGTTTGAAAAAACGCTTCCACTCAGCACTGTTCCAATTCCTGAACCGCAGCTTCAACCAGAAGTTTTGAGCAGTCCCTGTTCATGATCTGTCAGTGGGCTCCAGACATGGAACTACAACTGAAACTACTGGGAGCATACTAAGGCTGGACTAAGGTTACAGTTAGATCCAGGTCTCCACTTACCTGTAACGAAGGTCCTGCCAGCAGCTGGGCTCCTCTTGAACACTGACAGTGCAGCTCCTTGGTCCTGGTCAGCTGAGCTGGTAGTCAGTCCGGTGTAAATGCAATGGCACCTGCATCCTATGCCTACAAGTGCAGAATGTTCCTAATGCTTTCCTGGTAGTTCCCCTCAGTGAGATGATTTCATTTTTCAACTTTGGGCTCATTTTCATCAATTACAGGGCTCATTAAAAGAGCTGGACTGACTGGCATTGCTAGCAGCTGAACCTCTGGGCTTATCCACAGGAAAGGAACAGCGGGTATTGGCTTTTCCCTCTTCAGGGCATCTGCCCTACGATAACAGAGTCACTATCT
This sequence comes from Strix uralensis, assembly GCF_047716275.1. Classification (NCBI taxonomy): domain Eukaryota; kingdom Metazoa; phylum Chordata; class Aves; order Strigiformes; family Strigidae; genus Strix; species Strix uralensis. The sequence goes on from NC_133986.1 coordinate 14,057,873, forward strand.
CTCAAAGTGGGAAGGAGGGTGAAATGTTTGTGGCTTCCCATGGCCTCTAACTATGAGAGGCCGGTATTAGCAAGAACTTTTGCAGTGAAGAAACCCACCAAATTACTCTCACACTGACCACCGCATGAGTTGCTGACAGCCTCTGGTTACTGCTAGCCCGTAGGATTAGCAAGGACAAGGCAAAAATGAGAGGCCATCTATTTGCCACCCTTTGTCCTTTGAGCCTTCCCGCTCCCTTTGGCTTAGAGCTGTGCAAGTACTGCCAAACTGGTCTGTTTTTCCTAGTGCCTGACTCCAAACCTTTCCTCTGACCTATCTTAGCTCTTATTTACTCTTTTTAGGATTCACTGTGTTTTTATGTTTTTCTCTCATATCCTGTAATCAAGTGAAAGGTGTCTCTGTGGATAGAGGGGATTTGTACTCAGCCTTTGTTTGATGTTTGCTCTTTCCTAACAGTGCTGCCTGCTGTAAGAAAAGCCAAATGCTGCCCATATGTTGCCGTGCTCTTTTAAATTATGGAGGGTGAATGTTTATGGCTGCTCTCGCTGTTGCTTTCTCCATACTTTTCTAAATGATATGTTTTCACAAGCAATTACTGAGATAGGGAGTCAGGACTGGTTTTTGAGGTATGCCACTTAGTGGCCTACACATAAAAATGGGAGACAGGAGGAGGAGGAGGATGGCAGAGACTTAATACCATGCCTTGCTTAAGAGAATGTCCTTCAAGTGAGCAGAATTCTGCACCTTGTAAAAGTATGACTTTAATTTTGCCTTTCAAATATGAACTAAGCAGGGCTGTCAACACATACTGTGTTCTTCCTTGTCAAACCATTTCACTTACCCTGTCAGCTGTAAACAGCTTAAGAGGCATGTCATTCCGGCATTATTATAGCACTTTTAGATTTGTTTTTAGATTGGCTCTGTATCTGTTCCTGCAAAAGGTGTAGATACAGAGATGACATGGGTTATTTATTGTGTTACTGCAAAATGCTACTTGCTGTTTTGTGGTAAGCACAGAGTAACTCCATTTCAAATAATGGGTACTGCAGAGTAATAATCCTGTAGTACCATGGTAATACCATTGCCATACTTTGTCAAATCAGTTGTGTCAGCAGCGCAGTGTACTTCACTGCTGGTGTATATGGCCTTGCACTTCATGTGAAGTTTTCTTTCCCGGGAGATCTGGGAAGCAGAATTAAGACGTCTGGAGAAAAAACTCTGATCAACAGACTCTGTACTTTTGGTTTTTCAAAAAGTTGCTTTACATATTCAAATAAACAGTGTTTAAGCTGTCGATGACAGCTTAACTACTTCATCCCAGAACGTTTTGACAAGTGATTTTCAACGTTTTGGTTTCCCAGGATTTTGACAACCCCCAAAAAACATGAACTGATTTTATATGTCACACGTTTAATTTATTTGAGATGCATGTATTATGTTGCAAAAGCAATAAGGAGAGAGTTAAAGGACAGGGTGATACACTCCATATTTATGATCATCGGCTTCTTCACTGTGTCATTACAAGAGAAAAAATGTTCAGAGATATGGAGTATGCAAAGCAGTCAAACTTTTGTTGCCAACCAATCTGGATTGTGATTTATAGAAATTGTTGGTGTGATTTCTCTATGACTGCACTGAAATCCACAAAAATGAACCCATTCTCACCACAGGGAGCCTTAGCTGCCTCCCTTGTACTCAGCTTCTGCCTTGTGTGTGTTGTCCCCACATTGCTGGCTGTGGAAGGTGGCACAAAGAGGGTTTAATGTCACCTGGATTCTGAGCAACAGTGAGGGAGAAAGGTAGATTTTTTTCTCACTAGAAATGAGTCAATTTCTGTCTGTATATATTCCATGGATTTGTCATCAAAAATAACACAAATATGTAAACTGATCTTCACTTTAATCCCAAACTGAAATGGAGCCTGAATGTTTTAAAGAAAATTTGTTTTAGCTCTTTTTTTGGGACTTTTCTCAGGTGTTCTCCAATTTTGAATTGCATCTTTTTCTCTGCCTGCATTAAAGCTGAAAAAAGATAGGATGCACCCTGTACCTTCCTGGGCCCTCGAGCAAGAAGTGGGGAAAAATACAGGGAGAGAATTGCTTTGTAAAACTCCTAGGGTACAGTAGATATTGGGAAATGTGAATAATTTAACTCAAAAAAACTTTGTATTTCAACATCATACTTTGAAACTCGATATTACCGAGTATCTATTTGTTGGTACTTCTGTCATGAGTGCTTGATATGCTGGCATATTAGAATAATTGAAAAATCCTTGTTTATCCTTTTCAAAACTCAGGGTATCACTATCCTTTTTCTACACCAGAATGACACAGAGTTATTTCTATCAGTACTAAGCAGCACATGCCCTTAAAATTTTAAATAGGAGGAGCTATTTTATTTTAACTAATCATTGACATCAAGTTAAAACAGGGCGGTATAAATTATTATTTTATAATAATGCTGTATATGCACAAAGGAAACCCCATGCATTCTAAATAAAATTTGAAACTTTAACTTTCCTGAAGCTGATGTTTTTCCCCTAAACAAGCACTGTTTGGATTTTTTTTTCACAAAAAAAATCTCTTACAGGTTTGATCTAATTGTAAATTTGTGCTTTTTAATTATCAAAATTTCTGATAAATTGAAAAATCTAATTTCGGTTAAGCAAAGTGCTAATGATGGAGATCATAGGTGACTTTTCAGACATCCTAGGGCCAAGATACCAAGGCTGTTTAAGACAAACATTCAGGTATTTGAAGATAAAGCTCAGATAAATAACTTTACCCAGAGACCCTGTGAGCAGGGCAGAGGACAGGTGTGATTTGCTTACTCTAGGGTTAGTTGCTGCAACTTTGGTCTGATACCTGGTAAGTAGTATCTTTCTGATATTTTGGGAGTTTTAGCAGATACTTAGTATCTGACTACAACGGCTCTGAATTAATTGCCTTGACAGGCTACAGTGCTATCTGCAGGCTGGTACTTTTGGTGGAAGAAGTGTAGGGTTAGGAGGGGAGGCAGTGCAGCAGTTTCAGGGATACCGGAGCTTGATGGAGAGGGCAAAGGGAGAAGGGACCAGCCAGTGACCTCTGTTCATTCTTTAAGAAGTTGTCTTTTCTGTCAGCTATCAGAAATTAATACTTTCATTAGCAGAGAGAAGCAGGGAGTTGTTGAGGAGCACAATGAAGCTAAGTGCATACCACAGGATGTTGGTCAGAGGCTGTCACGGCGTCTGTTAGTGTGCATATTGCCAACACCCGGCTCTGATAAGTGCTACCTTAATCGTAGTGTGGGGCTGCCTGAGTAAACACTCCCCACCAGTCCCTGACACTGCAGTGTAGCACGACCAGCAGACGAGTCAGCCCTGCTGTCTGCCAGGAATACAGGTGTCCATGGTAGCTTGCTGGCAAGCCAAGAGCAGGCACATTTTTTTGGTTTTCCCCTAATGGAGAGGGGAAAATGGGAGGAGACATGACAACTCTTGACAGTGAGAGGGAGATAGAGTTGCCTGTGTCAGGAAAAAAACAGCCACTTTTGCAAGAATGAGTGGTTAGAAAAAGAAAAAATAAGCATTTTCAATATATTACAAACAAAATTATCTGCCAAATGGAGAAGATAATTATCTTAATATGATTTTTGACCAAGATAAATTTATCTTATTTTATAAACTGGGTAACAATTTGAATCTTATGCAAAACCTAGAAATAAATCTAAAAAATATGATAATGTAATAAAATTGAAATTATTAGCAGTCCAAGTGCCATACTTGAGGCAGTAAAACCTTTTAAGTTCCAATGGAAAATAGGCTAGTAAAACTGGAGTAAGTTACTCTACTTTAATCACTTGATAAATAGCTACAATGTTTGGAAGAATTGATAGTGTCATTATAGCAACATCCCTTTTTATAAACAGCCTGGTGCTGATTTGATTCTAATTGCTGCCAGAGGAACAGTATCAAAGTAGTCTTGCTCTGGCAGTGTAATCTGCGGGGTGAGCGGGAGGGGGATTAGCTGCTTGAACTGAAGAAAGCGCAGGTTTTTCAAAGGCGTGGATCCTAATTCTGGGAGTGGTGGAGGAGGCTGAGTAAATTCAGTGGTGGAAGAAACTACAGGGAAAATTCTTAAGGAAGAGAAACCACAAACTAGATGAGACAGGCTCCTCTGAGCACATGGAATAGTGGAAAAACAGTAAGATAAGTCAAGAGGTTGGAGCATGAACATTTTTGCTTTCTCACCAGAAAGAATTCTTCACCGAGCTGGTGTGGCCCCATCACCAAACCACAGCTCCAACCTCCTGGCTCCCAGCTTTGTTCTACCATGGATGTGATGGCCTCATTTGCAGCCCCCTTTTCATAAACGGCTTTCCAATACGGATATCTTACTTTTTGCAAGTCTAGTATGAGACACCAAAGGCCTAATTTTTAAGACATTCTTAATTATTAATTACAGCTTCTTCATGTACTTGTGGGCACTGTGTCCACCTTTTCGTGCCCATTAATGCACCTATAAATGACAACTACTTTTGCAAACTTGATCCTTAGCAATGCTGTGCTTAGGTTCTTAACCTGAAAATCATTGATTTGACCCTTGTTGGGCTGCAGAGCTATTGAGGAGGTATCAGCATTATACTGATGACTGTTACAACGTTTGAGGGCAATAAATTTACATTTATCTGGGAAAAAATCTCTAGAACACATGCTTCTAGGCAGGGTCTTCTTCCAAAAACTACTAAGAAATTGTCTTATTTTGTGAATGGTAGCAAGAAAGGCAGGGTTCCATAAGGAGAGAAGAGGAACACATTTAATAGTTCCATCATGTTAACAACAAACCCAAGAATAAACAGAAATGCAAAAGGGCGAGGTACTTATATTTTTACACAAATCATGTGATAAGCTTCTCCCATAAAGATTGTGGGCTAAGTGAAATATGTAAAATAGCTTGTTGAAGAAAAAATTGGTTCAAGTGGGACTGAATGGCTCAAGAGCTTAGTGATGGGATAATAGCTTTTCTCCATTTAAGTGGTAGACCAGTTCAAATCAATTCCAAGTCTCTAGAGACTGAAAGGTGTTGCTATCCTGTGACTCCTTCGTAGTTATTTGAAATGATTTTTTGGTCTCAATCTCATCCTTAGTTGCCAGAAAATTATCCTCAACCCAATCAGCACTGAATTACTTTGAACTATTGTCTCCTCCCCTAAAGATGCACAACCTTCAAGGCTGTATGTATGAATGGTAGTTGTTTTATTTAGTGTTATATTGCTGGTCAAAATTACTTTGTTTTCTGTGGAATGGACAGATTTCACAAAAGAAGAGAGATCCTGGAATATGATACAATGTAAAATTGTTCTTTAAAAAAATGGGATGATTGTTCTTTTAATGCAGATTTCTTGGGAGAACAGGGCTACTTTTGGACACCTTCAGCTGCCCCTCACTTGCACCCAGAGCTGCGCCTCTTCTGCAGTGCGTGAGCATGTCTGCCTGCCTGCAGGCTCTGTCGGGACTTTCCCCTACATAAATGTAAACCATGAAGCAGGGCCACAATTTAGGAAACAGCTATTGGTCATAAGTAACAACTGGAAAATTCAAATTGGTGGCTTGCCCTCCAGGTTTGTTTTGAAGCATTTATTTAATGTGTGAAGTTGGACCAGTGAAGTGATGCTAGGGACATGACAACTTACAGCAGCTCAGAATCTTGCTTATCAATTTTATTCTGAAAGATTATAACAAGTAAAATAGCAGGCATTGATTATTCTGCCAAATGTAAAGATTAAGCAAACAGTAAGAAGAAATGCTTACCAAGCTGCGGAGGATTTGGATCTTTTAGTGGCTATAACAGTAAGTCTAGAGCTAGTGAACCACAGCAGAGTTCATATTATTTGGTGTAGCAAGGAAAAAAGAGACATGGGATTATTAGTGAAAAATCCCATCAGTTCTGTGTGTATGACTGCCTGGAAAAAAACAAATAGGATAGTATGACAATGTAAAGGTGTCGGAGAATTGAAATCACATGGCTATAGTCACATTTTTCTATAGAACTGATGCAATATGGATTCAGCTGCAGTCGCCTTGCAGGAGAAATTTTATTTTTGCCTTAGCGCAGACAGCTCCAGGTTTAAGAACGCTTATTGGGGGGGGGGAGGCTAAAAGGGTTAAGAAAAGATGGCACAATAGAAGTGACCCGTGGGAACTTTCATTATTATATGGAGCCTTGATGAGTGAAATGAGAGGAATTGCTCTTCATCATGAAAGGCTGAAATGTCGAGGGAGCAATCGCAAATTAATCTATTAAGTAGGAGGTTGAACAGTGTGACTTGAAAGGATAGAAATATTTGGAATAAACTGCAGTGTAAAGTCACAATGATTTCTAAACACAACCTTAAAGACATCCACCTATGATTTTTACAATGAAACAGGGATTTTTTATGTATGTGTTTATATATGCGAGACAAAGTTTAAGTGGAGAAAATGTGTGTCTTTCTATACAGCTACTCCCTATATTTGTAATGACTGGGCCTGAATGAAACGTTCTGTTCCGATTTGTGTGACTTTAACCAGAACAATGTGCCAGGAATTTTTCTTTTAAAAAAGACACACCAATAAAATGCCTAACAGGCAGTTTTCTCTTTGGTGATTTTCCTGTTTTGCTGTGACATTTTTAACTTGAATTTAGTGTTTGTAAAAGGTGCTATTTGACAGCATTGTGTAACTGAAATCCTCTTTTTATTGACAGATTATGTACACTTAAGGCTGGGGAAATTTCTCTATGTCAGGCTGGTGAGGGACACCCCCACAGCCTGAAGGAACAAACTTCCAGGAGGAAAAATAGTAAGTCCACATCAGTCAGTCCAATCTTATGTTAAATGTCCCTTGCGTTATTTTTTGTGTTCCCCAGCAGTGGTTGCAGCTTTCTGGAGGGTTAATGCTTTGTCCACTAGTGGCTGGAGTGAGATGTGACACATTACCAAGTACGTTTTGGTGGGGCTGATCCTGTAGGATGTAGCTACCCCTCACTGTGGTACTTGGGAAGAGAGTGTCTGTTTGCTCAGTGCCCGTCCCTGACGCAAGTCTTTAGGCCTCAATGTTAATCATTTCATGAAGCTCACGTAGTTTCAGACTTTTACCTTTGCCAGCTTATTATAGTCTAGGAAGATGAGATGTGACTATGCTGAGATACAACCCCCAGTGATGGCACTTTATAATACTGTATAACTGGAGGATTGCTATTGTAGGCAGAGAAAAAGGCAATAAAGCAGCATTGATATCCTGCCTGCCCTCTTATAGGAGTTATTGAATCAAACCTACCAGAACTGCCAGACAAACAATTTGCAGCTGCAGTCTGAAGCCTGACAATGACACAGAATCAAAAAGAAATAGTTGGAGTGCATGGGCTTGTGAACTCCTCTGCGACCCACCACAGCAGGCTCCCTAGGATTGTTCTCCTCTTTCTGGTCCTTCCTCTGTACAATTCCTTCTCTTTACCTCCCTTTTCCTCTCTCTCCCATTTTCTCTCCTATGTCTTGCCATTTTCAGCTCCTCACACCTTTACCCCTCCCTTTTCTTTCTCTCTCTCATTGCCTATTTCCTTCTGTTGCCTACAATATACCTCTTGCCTCTTGTTTGTTTTTCTTTTGTGAGTTCTAGTGACCTCCCCTCTTTCTCATTGTTTCTGTTTCCTTAATTCTTTTCCTTATTTTTGATTAATTTAATTTCACGCCACTGTTCCATATATTCTCTTCTTATTCCCCTTTCCTTGCTGTACTTTTTTTTCCATTTAATTTCCCTCTCTATTTTATTGTTCATTGTTTCTCCTTTTTCTGCCAGTTCTTCTACCTTCATTTTTCTTGAGCCATTTTTAGCCAGTAGCTGAGCTCTATGTTGCTCTTACTCCTCAAATGTGAGGATTTAAACCTCTCCTGTGCACTAGGATTTCCAAAGTGCCAATCCAGCTCAACTAAGGGGAACTGATGTGGTTTGGCTCTAATGGCTATGAAGAGAGATACTGCAAAAGCCAGCGTAACAGTAGCACTCGCAAATACTCTGTGGCTCATGAGCCAGGCCTACAACCATAGCTGGATTCAAAACTTATCAAATTAATGGGATCTGGATCAGACCTGCAAGTACCATCTTCTTATCATACTTCTGTTCTTTATTTCGATAGAAATCTCAATGCTCTTGATTTCTTACAGTACACAGTTTTGCTTTGGCTCAGGACGTTCTGTTTTTTTTAAAAAAATTAATATTCTAAAGCTCATACAATGTAAGTAGGGTTCAGTGGAAAGGGTCCATACTGTGAAATATGTTCAGGCTCATATATATATATAAAACTTTCTAGTTTTTGCATGCTTATAACATTTACTATTTTGGGAAAATTCTTCCATTTCCTTTCTTCTCTTGTAACCAGTGCCTAACCATTACCCTTCTAAACTTTAGATGTGTGGTCTTCTAAATGGCTGTCAGGAAGGTAGATAGTACACAAATCCTCTTTTTTTTTTTTTTTTTTTTTTCCCACTGTCATAAGTGGAAGGCTCAGGTTCTGTTCTAGGATTGGGGTTTTTTTCAGTTTGTTTGTTTTTTTAAGTTCCTTGGTTTACTTATTTTCTCTGTTCCCTTTCCCCATCCACTTCCACTTTGATTTGTTGTTCTTCATGGCAATATTTCCCCACTTCCTTTTAAAAAGAAGTTGCTGTTACTCGGCAGTCATATGCCCTCTGAGAGCTCCACCACAAGGTGACCTCTTGCAAGGAGACTGCTACCAAGGACAACTCTCATTGCTCTCCTCTAGGCACACCAGGGCTGTCCCATCCCTGGAGGGCTCTGGAGCCATAGAAGCTGCCTGAGAAAGGGAGCAGAGTGCTCACCATCCTGTAGCTGACCACTAGCAAGCCCAGGAACCCAGTCAAGCCCAGGATGCCACCTCTTTTTGAGTGAAATTATGTACAATATGAATGTGAAGGAAACTCTTCCTTCCTCTCCATTTTCTCTGCTTCCTTCTGTCTCTCCAGCTACTGGTCCTGTGGAGTTTGGTGCTGGTGAAAATGGAAAGAAAATCAGTTCCTGTATAAGCCAACCCCTTCTGCTATGATTGGATTTTTCTCCTTTTGTCTGCATCTCCATTTGATTTAAAACCTTAAAATCCTTGAAAGTTTTCCATTAAGATTTTGAGCACAATTTGGAATGGGGGGGGAGCAGTCAGAGCATTACCTAAAAAGTCCTAGTTTATTTTTAGCTAATGGAAGAGGAGGACTGATTGGTTTAGCCCAGCAACGTGAGTACCTGATGCAGACTGGTATCAACACATCAACAGAGGAAGGTTTAAGTACAGTTTCTTTCACTTTGTCTCACTCACCCCTTTTACCCTCTCCTTCTTTGCCTTTCTTCACCCAGTAACTGACACTTGCAACAGCAGTGCAAATTCCTGGGCATGTTCTAGTACTGGTCAATACAGGAGTAACTCTCACAGTCCCTCCTGCTGTTTCGCATTTGCCACCTGACAGCAGTAGATGCTCAGGAAGAACTGAGGGGTAAGGTTTTAAAGCTTTAGACCAGGTTTTAGCCATGTGACATCTATTAAAGCAATTGGGAGCCAGGTGGCTAAAACCCAGTGCAATTCTTTGTAATGGTACCCCTGAGAGCGCCCATCTCCTTTTAGCACTACTATTGATTAGGCAATTCTTGACTTTGAGGAACAAAATTGGTGTGTGCATCAAGGTTCTTTTCCTCAATTTGGCCTGGTTTGAAATTAATCGTTCACCTTGAGCCATTTTCGTAAGTAGCTTTAAGCTTCGATAAATTTCAGTGTGATTTGATTTTTCTATCACCTTTCTCTATGGAGGCCTGTTGTTTACTAGTCTTCTCTAGGACATCTCCAGAGCTGTTTGGTCTTTATACTCATCTCCCGCATTGATCCTGGTATGCTGTCCAGTGTGATTGTCCAAGCTCAGTAAAATGCTGGGGGTTTTCTTTAATGGCTGCACACAGTGCACGGTCGGCAGCATTGAGGCCAATGGGTACTTGCTTTTCAGCAGAAGCAATGCATTTGATGAGGTAGACCATGTTACATTTTAGAATATTGTCCAGACCCTGCATCTGTCTTGACAGAAATGATGTGGTGTTCTTAGAGGGAGCACATAAACCATAAGCAAGTTCCTCCTAATTTCAGAAATTCTCATGAGTATTTGATATTTACTAGGGAGTGAAATGTCACACAAAAGTATATGAATGCATCCTTATGTTTGTGACAAGGTGAAAATAAATATGTAAAACTAAGGAAGACAGTTCACAACCCTCTTACCTTTTGCACTTCCCTTCCAAAATATTTCCCATTCCTCTTTATTTTTCTAAAGTGTAGAAAGATTTTCAGCACATCATGTCATCATTTGTGGAGATGCAGGACAGGTTCTATATTAGGATGTGCCCTTTGCTTTGGGAGTTTAGAGTATTATAGGTATTTGTATGGGTTTTCTTGTCTGTTTCTTTTGGGTGTTCTAGAGTACTCTTGTGAACTGTTATGTAATGCTAAGTACTGACAACCAGAAGTGTCTGGCATTGAATAGCATTTTCCTGCAATAAAACCCAAAGTGAAAGCTGGGCTGGACTTACATATAAAAAGGTATCACGCCAGTCCAGTACTTCAGCCGCTAGGTAAATCTGTGTGAAGACTCTAGTATTTGCTGCTGCATCACTTCTTTCAGTGCTGCTCCTTGCCTCCTTGTAGCCCTCTTGCTCCTCTGAGTAACCAGGCCAGAGAAGGTGGTATTTAACATTTCTGTGTTGCTGGAAGACCTTTATTGGCATGTTTGGGTGTGGAGTGAGGTGCAAACAGGAGAATTTGAGATGGAAAGGAAATTCAGAAACATTGGCTTCGGAAAAATGAGTGTTTCATATTCCTGTGTCTGTTCAAAATGCAATAAAGCAGCTCCTGAGGTGTCACAGGCAACCTAGGAAGTCCATCACCTCCTTGCCAAAGAATGTTGATTTAGGAGCCCCGCAAGTGGTTTTATAAGACATCCCTGTCTGTGTTGAGCTGGGAAGTTGTCAAAGCCCCAAACATTCTGTTTGAACAAGCTAGTGTATTCCAATGAGAAGTTGTTTCATCTGAAAATTCACAGTCAGTTCTACAGAGAATTCAGCTCATCATGAGCCGAGTGTGAAATGTGATGCCAAGATTACTAGGACAGCATTACTCTAGGTCTTTGATGGAGCTCCAAGAGAAAGAAAAGTATGCACCACCTCTCCCATTCCAGTCAAGTTCAGTGGAAGTTTTTCTGGAAGGATATTTTTAGAAATCTCAGCAGAATGACAAATTCCAAGCTCAGTTAAATATATATGGGTTTTTTGTGAAATGACACAGAACACAATTAGTGCAGAAACATGAATAATGAAAAATCTGAGCCAGATTCCCCAAGCCCATGTAAAAATACACGCAACTTTGGTATTGAAGGCCTTGCCAAACTAATTAATGAAGCATATGCAAACATTCTAATTTGCAAACATTCTTTGTATTTCAATAGATTCTCAGAAATCAGTACAAAATCAGTCTGAAAAGGAATTTGATCTTTAAATTGTTGCTATTGCAACAAAACACATCTCTATGTTGTTTTACGTTCACAGTTGATGTCATGTCACAAAGTCTGAGATTTGTAAAGAGCTTTATATTTATATTAAAACCTCTTGATTTTAATTGAGGTTTGTCAGTCATGCATCTGAAATTGATGTTTTTCCACAAATATTTTAAGTGGAAATAGCTTCTATCCATAAAACTAAACCAGATATTCCCCATGTAGGTAGCACTTGCCATATGGGAGGTACTGCAGACATAAAAATGCTGAAGGCCAGAAGGGGAGCTCCTTCTTCCAGAGTTCACTGAGTGGGCTCACGATCTGTGACTCTCACTCTCTTCTGCAATGTTATTTCCATTTTACAGACCGAAACAGAGGGCCAAAGAGCTTGGGAGAACAGAGCCCTACTTTGAAGGTGAGAGAGGAGAATGTGCTTGTAGCTTTCTTCAACCGGCTTTTGATTCTTTTGCGTTGTGTTCTCCTGTTGAGACAAATTGCTAGTTGGTTTTCCAGTCTGGAGGGAGCAGCAGAGATAATAGCGAAAGGAGTAATTAATACCAAATTTGGTTCTACCCATGCTGCAATCCTGTTTATTTGCAAAGAATGTACAAGGTCCCATTGCCTTTCCCGAGCATAGGAAGAATTGTACAATGGTTAATGTATTTGCTATCAGGTCCAAAGCATCCCTGAGCCAATACTCTTGTCCGTTCTTGTCTGTTATTTTTGGGCTTGTTTTTTCTCCCCAGCTCATGCATAAGTGTATCTGAAATCTTTTGTCCTGCCTGTTTCAGCATTGCAATACGAGTTTGGAAGGTTACCATTTGGTTCAACTGCTGCTTAAAACATCTTGTTATCTCTCTGTTTTGGATAATGGCTCCTGTTACTTCATGTAGCTGATTTCTTAAAGGACCTTATTTTTCCATATATCCTAAATGTAAATGTGTCCATAGATCTAAGCATGACTTCATTAACTCCTTCACAGGAAAATGTTTAAATATGTTAAAGTATTCATTATAATATAAAAATGAGAAATAGTTGTGTCCAGATATTCTTAGCTAAGATAAAACATTGTTGCTTCCCCTGACCTCAATGGAGGTCAACAGCAGCTGTTGTCTATTAGCAGTTCTACTCCAGTCAGTGATGTTGACTCTCAATCATTGTTTTTCTTCCCTTTGTTCTCTGTTGAGTTGGTTTTGATCGACGCATTCAAACGCAGGCTCAGGAGGATTTTGTTTAATTCTCCATATGAAAAATTTAACAAGGGGGCATCACCTGCTTTAAGAACTGAAGTAATTTTCTGTGACCCAAGGGCTGCTCTCCTCAGTACTACAGTTATTCGCCATAAGCACCAAAGTTCATCAGTGATCTCTTCAGTATGCTACATTTCATAGTATCAAAGAAACAAGTGAGTCACAATCGCTCTACTCAAATTTGTTTTCCATCCTCTAATCTGGGATGCATTTCCCAGTAAAACAAGCAGGGGATGTTTCTTGACAGTTCTGTCAGCCATTCTCCCCAGAAACCGCAAAAGATAGATCCCAGATCGATCCATAAAACTGAAGAGTTTTCCCAGAAATGCTGGGGGCGAACGCTTGGGACTTGTCTCTCACTTTTACCATGGAGATAAAGAGCAAATGTACCAAGCTGCATTAAACACTCATAGCCTGGTTTTGCCGGGAGATAGTAAAGGTGGTTTTGTGGTGTCTTCCACAGTACTGGTGTGTCAAATCCTGGGGAGAGAGGAGTGATGAAGCAAGGTGACAAGGCCATTATGTCAGACTAGTCCTGAGGCTAAAATGATGGCTGGCAGTACCTGAGGAAGGAATGTATTTGAGAACTGTAATGTCTCACAGTCTTTGTGCCATGCTGTCTATACCTTTCCCCTCGGGGCGCCCAGGAGCTTCAGCTTAGTGTAGCAGGGTGCTCCGGGAGACATCCATGAACACGTCATCCCTGAGGCAGAGTGCCTTGCCAAGGGATGTGTTTGAATGACACACGCAGTTCTCAGTGGGAAAGTTTTAGAGTTTGGTTTCCTGTGGAATAGAATACCCAAGAACAGAATAAAATCAGCATTTGGAAAACATTCTGTCCCTCTCTACACTGATTTTCCACAGCTGCTTTTCACTGCATGCCTAGAAGGTCCCATTCAATTAGGAAATGTAGAAATGCATGTACATGGTTTAAAGCAGTACATGGGAGGCTGTTCTATTTTCCAGGCTCTTAAAGAATGTGGCCACAGAGGATATCAACACAGATTTGTGGGATCATCTTAGAAAAGGTTGAATATAAAGCTTTGTTTGCAAATACATATGCCATCAAAACTTGATTTACCAATGCTGTTTACCATTTGATCAGATAAAGAATATTAGCTCTTAAAAATGAGACACAAACTGAATTCCCTTTTCAATGCAGTATATAATAATACCGTATTTCTCTGGGCTTGTATAGCTGCTTTTGTCATCCAAACAGACACATGCAGAAGTAGCCTTTGAGCTCCTTCCCACTGTTTCAACACGACAGTTGTTTAAAACAGCAGAGGGCCAGGTGTAAAGAGGGTTATGAAGCTTTGAGATGTCCTCTGGTGATTTTTACTTCTGTGGCTTAAATGCTTCTGCCTGCAGCTATTTCCCTGCTCCACTGCTGGAATTAACTACCAGCAGCCAGAGAGTGACCTGGGCAATGCTCTCCCAGCACCTCTGACTCTGCCCTGAGATGGTGAGGCAGGGGCACATGTTGCTCTGCGCAGGCTGGTAGTGAGTAGCTGGGACAGCAGTGCCTGAGACCACTGCAGCAACATTCCCAGGAGACTGTGATCATCAGGATTATGGCTCCATCATCATACAGAGGCTTGGTGCAAATCAGAATAAATCCCTCTGTTCTTATTGTGTAGTATATTAAAATGGAATAACATCAAGCCTGATCCAAAGTTTACTCCACTGGTGTTTTTCTTTTAGCTGCACTGGGGCTCTGAAAGAAACCCAATAAATAGCCTATGAGCAAAATTGTATAGAATGATCAACATGCAACTGTCATGCTGCATTTGTCTCATGTCGTTAGTCATTATGAAAGCCTGCATAATTCTGGAGCAGAACAACAATTTCCACACAGTAAATTGCAGATTGTGTTTGCCAACCCACAAAACATCACAATATTTATTTTGAAACTTTACAATGCTATCAAGGGCAAATTCACTTTACCCGTACAAATAGCCCCGTCGAGACAACTTAGATTACGCATGTGAGCAAAAGTGAGCAGAACTTGGCTCTGGGAACAAGAAAAGCAAAGCTGGCTTCTTCCCGTGGTGGAAATAGGGAATGTGTAAGCACAGAGCTGTGGAGATGCATTACTGGCAAGCATACCACCAGAGTCTGGGAGAAATGTCAGGATACAATTGAGATAATGGTACTCTGGCTCCCCAAATCCTACCTTGTTGACCTTCCTCCCTCGGTCATTTGGAAAGACTGCCTTTCTGAAGGTTTCATGCAAAACACAGTGTCCCCCAGTGCATGTCTGTACTTCCACAGACCAAATTTATCTATGGTGTCAATGACCTGTCCAAAACAACAGCCTCATTTTTTGTAGTTAGACCCACTGAAAAACTGGTTTTTATGTCTGATTTTTTCATTTGGGTTAGCAAAGGATTTTTAAAGCTAATTCTGTTCTTTAGCACTTCAGACATCACCAGGTTTGGGCTCAGTTTTAGGTGGAAAGGTGTATTTTTTAATGTTCCATCACGTACCTTGACAGATTCTGTGTGTGCCAGAGGCAGTCTTCTTAACCCTGGATCAAATCCTAATCTCTCCTGCTTTCTTAAAACCTTTCACTCTAATTCTCTCTCTAGTAAATTATATTCTGTTCTTTGCCCTTGAATAATTTTTAAAAAGTATAGAATAAAGTGGGCATGGGGTGGGGGTGTCTGTTCTGTTGAGCGATACCTGGTAATCAAAATACTGCATTCATATCTTGCTGCAATGATCTCATTTCTATTGGGACAGCACTCCTGTGAGCACAGGCCCGTGTTGTGTTCATCCTGTTACAACCAGATAAACTCATAATGTAGACAGATAAGAGCTATGCTCATTAATCTATTAATTGCCTATTGTCAGTTGTCAATATGTTTTGCTTGATGGGAAGCGGGAAGATTAGTTTGTATTGTGAGGACGTAGATTTTTGTTCTGTATTACTATTATTTTATTTTGATGTGTGGAATACTACAAAATGACATTCAAGCTGGTAGTGTCTCACCCGAACAGAGTGGAGCCGGCTGCTTTTTAAGTTTCTGAAACCAGAAAAATGCTATGCCCCAAATGGCTGTAAAATAAAAAACATATTTTCAATCAGAGGACCCCACAAGAGCTGTGACTGTGTTGAGTAACACGTTTTGTATGATGGGCATTCAGGACATCCTTAAAATCAACACAGCCTGAGATACCCTGATTTCCTGGGGAAGCTGAAACTCTGTGGGGACTTCATTGTTCGTTGGAAATTTGAGACTGATTTTGGCTGTGACTGGAGCTGCTGGAGCAAGATTTTATTATAATTGTGTGACCTTTAATAAACCATGAAGAGATTTCAAGTTCTCTATTTTTCTAGCCTATAACAAATCAAATGTTTAACTATAATGTACAGTCACCAAGTTTACACCTTAAGAAGGGTGATTTTCAAGGGCTTGTCTCTACAAAGAACAGTGGAGCAGAGACAGTTTCAAAAAAAGGAAAAAGAAGGGAGAGGAACATCATAGAAGCACTTTATAGACCTATTTGAATCACAGCTTTAAGTCATTTATATCACGGCCAAAAAGCCCATCCATGTGTGCATTTAATAACGATGGGCAATTCTGAACGGAGACTGGAAATTTTCCTCTCCGTGGCAGGAAGTAAAAAACCCCCTCACTGTTTCTGAGTTGGTAACTTGACCTGTTTGCATTATTTTATTACTTGTGAGACTATCAGCCAGGTGGCGAGCATTTAAACTCTGAGGACTGATCTGGGAATTGATTTCTGTGGAACTACTATAGTTAAGAGCAGCTGATGATTAGGCAGCTCAGGCATTTTCTAGGCACACTTAGGCGGCTCTGTCTGACAAATAGTAGCTCATCCGTGGGGCAGTGATCTTCATGCCATCTGTGCACAGGTTTGAAGGATACAGGCAGATCTTCCATACTGTCCAGGACATGTAACGGTGCTACATGCCTGTCTTAAGAACCTGCCTTCCTTATTTCTGCCGTGACAGAGGAAATCAGTTTGTTACCTCAAGGTAGACAAGATATGTTTCTCTCTGGCTACAGTCACCTCAATAATGGGTGTGGAAGTCCGTTTGAAAGATCCAGAAGCCAATGTTGTTATTATCAAAGATGGTCACATAGAACAGTTTCATCAGATGCATTTTCTCATGATGTGTGTGGAGGCCAGGGTTTTATTTCAAATTTTCAAGGGAAAATAGTGTTATTGGAATGTGTGTGGGTCTTTTAATATCCGGAGAAATTCTGTTTTCTCTAGCTGTTTTACTCTTCTGAGCTTCTTTCTTTCTGCAAAAAGTTAAGGAGGGAAATACATATAAATTAAGTCAAATTACATGAAAGAAGAAAGGATGAAAAAATCTCCCTTTTCACTGAAAATGTGCCAAACCCCTTTAAAGTGAGGAAATTACTTTTCTCAAATATTGTTAATGTTTCAGCTTATTTTTCTCCCAGTTTTGGGAAGTCACAGGCATTACGGTTTTACTCTTTCTCATCTCCTCTAACCTCTCCAGAAGGGAAGAGGTTTTGAAACACGACACGAGCAAAAGGTAAAATAGAAAACACAGAAAAAGAGAGAAGGGAAAAACCTCTGGCTAGCGTTCAGATATCTGTATTCATTGGACACC
Organism: Strix uralensis; assembly: GCF_047716275.1. Taxonomy (NCBI): domain Eukaryota; kingdom Metazoa; phylum Chordata; class Aves; order Strigiformes; family Strigidae; genus Strix; species Strix uralensis. The sequence continues at coordinate 14,075,291 of NC_133986.1, forward strand.
AGTCAGATATTTTTATTCAGTACCTCAAAGGTAGAAAATGATAGAAAGTTGTGATTGGAAGTTTAATGCTTTGAAAACTTATTTAAGAATAAATGTGATTCATTTAAATGCCTACAAAATACAAAAATTCAAAATTTGGAATTTTTCACATCTGCCTTTTTCAACAAACTTTTCATCTTTTACATAAGTGAAGTATGGCTGAGCTCAGGGAACCCCATACACAAAGTACATGTCATATCCTCTCCCTGAGTATTTATTTGCTGATGAGGACTGAATTGCAGAGAGATTAAATGCCTCACTTCTGGTCCCACAGGAAATATATGGCAGTGTCTTGAAATGGACCCAGCTCTCCCAAGTTCTAGATGAATGCCTTGACCAAAATCTCACTCTTCCTTATCATACTTTGTTTCTCTTTCTTTCTAATATCTTCTCTAAACATTTCTTTTGTTTGGTTTGTTGAGGTCAGTGGTCTCAGCTTGTTGCAAGCACCACAGAATTTCACCCTTTATGTTTTGTTTTTTTTTTTTTTTTTTTTTTCCTTTGTACATTGCCTGTATGTTGAGTTGGTAGCTTTGCATTTCTTCTTGCTCCCAGATCCCTCCCTACTGTGCAGAAGGTGACAGCTTCAGGAGCATGATGTTTTGTCATTTTTGACCTGTGGGATAGTGCACACCCCTTTTTAGCCTATGTGCCATTGTAAGTCAACCCCTTTTGATGCAGTTTCCATCCCCTTTTATTGACCAGCTCCCCTATTTCCACTAAATGTTTCAACCCTGCTGCCTGCTCCCTTTGTGCTTTCTTTAATTCTCAATATTTCTGCAGCAGGACTGAGTCTGCCATCAGTTTGTTTAGTGGAGCAGAAGACAAAGCCAGGCTGGTGCTGCTGCTGTTGAATAGGTCATCAGTGACAACAACCTGTGCTGCAGAAGTTAGCCCCCACTGACACTGTTTTCACTCTACTTGAATGGGAGCTCCTGGAAGTCTTTCTTTAAAGAGCCCAGGGGTGAGGAGGCAGGAAAATAGAAAGAAAAGGAATAAAATAATTATAGCAATGACACTCCAACTTTCTCAGTTGTGCGTGGACTTGGCTAATCAAAATGAGAAGTACCTTGGGTACCTGTAGATGGAGTAGGTTAAGAGGTTGTTCTTTTGTCCCACCCTGGCCTCTGCAGTGGGGGCCAGTGACTTTTTGTATCTCTAGATTTTCTCTCTGTTGTTAGGTTAGGTGCTGTCATCTTTAGAAACAAGATCTTTTTCATAAGTGCTTGCCCTTATTGAATGAGGTATAGCCATGACCAGGAAGGGAAATGATCCTTGTCTGGGCCACCGAAGGAAGATCGCACCCAGTACTACAGCTCTGACTTCTCCTGACTGAGCTAAAACTGTACCTCTGTGGTGACTAACTGCAGAGCCGTGCCTACCAGGATAAGAGAGAGAGGTGCTGGGTGTGTGTATAACAAACCCCATCTTCCAGTCCTTCTAGAATACACATCCCTCATCTTGAGAAAATTTCTAATTAAATAAATAGGGGTTTTTAATTATACTGCAAGAGACAATATATTCTACATTTTGATCTAAATGAAGTTCATTTTATTTGGACAAAATAGGAACCAGCAGCCATCTTTGCTAGAGGATGCTGAGGCTAAAACTGCATTAGTCTCATAGGGCAAAACCATTTGAATTGTAGATATAGGAAATGATATGCATAAGTAAGGAAAACAGTGATTGTGATGGACAAGACTAGCAAAACAGCTCTTTATTAATCAGAAAGCCAGTTTCTTAAAAGGTAATAGGCAACTAGTTTTAACAGGTTCACAACAGATATCCAGAAAGAAATTAAAACAGAAAAGTGAAAGAATAGGTGGATGCTGAAAATTTTCAAATCTAGTTTTTTTAATATACTTTTGGGCCATGTAATGGATTTTCTTGAAAACCTCCAGATAATGAAATCTTTATTCACAGATTACATAACATAAATACTTGGAGGAGATGGACTTTCTCCATAGAAATAGGAAATGCATTTTATGAGAAAAACTGGATGTAATTTTAATATGGAAGAAGAGGGGGGAGAAATACCAGTATAAAGAGTTCATGGGCCAACATAAATTTGTTTCTCTTTCAGAATTACAATAAAGAACATGCAGCTAAAACTGGTCAAAAGTGGTAGAAAATATCACTGGATATCTTTTTTATTTTTCTGAATATGTCCCACTGAGTGTAAGAAGAAAACCTAATCGCACAGTATGTAGCAGTGTATGTGTACATTTATTGTACATGCTGCTCCAAGTTTTGCAGAGGCTGTTTACCTTAGGGAGTTAATTCACATGTAACTTTTTTTTGGTTCTGCAAAAACTTTAAGCCTCGTAATAAATTTGATGTAGATGATCTGTATGGCAAGAGGCTCATTACTTAGTCTCACAGTTTGTATTTATGCAGAATAGCGTCTGTCTGTTTTATTCAGTATAAGGCCATTTCTGTAGCAAATCATTTAAGGACTGTGATGATGGAGATGCCAGTAATCAGAAGAGGGAAAGCGCTAAGCATTGGAATATAGCATAGCTTCCAAATCCTGTAGTTTTTAGAAATTGTTAATGTTTTGATGTTTTGTCTTAGCTGCAGACAGAGTTTAAACATGATCATCACCAGGTTGGATTGATTTTTCTTTGGGGAAAGATGAAGCTGCATCATATTGCATCATTTTCTTTGTGGTTATTACATGACTGTCTACCAGCTGATTGTGGTGCTGCTGTAGCATGGCTTCCTTGCCTCCCTAAATGGATTTACATAGTGTTCTTGTATAACTGGAGAATTACTGAAAATATGTATTTACTTCTTGGTCCTTTCTCCCTAGTATAGGGACTTGCCAGTGGTGCTAAGCACCTGGAATGTCTACATGTTGCCCAGCACTGGTGCGGCAGGCCTCAGGAGTCTCAGAAAGGCAGGTTCAAGGGTACTTTCTTGGCAGCCTGCTGTACAATCGGGGAGCTCCAGCTCTCCCAGGCCCCTGCAGATATCCTTTGTGTGAGAGTGCTGGAGAGTGCGTAGTGCTGCATGAAGTCCATGCATGGGCAGCTCCCAGACAGCTTCTCAGGATGTTTTGTGCCAGTAGTCAGGAGTTGTGGTTGTAGTTCTGTGGTGCAGCTTTGCTGGGACAAACACACAAAGAGAGGGCAGAGAGCTCCCAGTCCCCCATGGAGGTGTCTGGGAAGGTCTAAGCTCTCTAGCTCTAGCTGTGCTAAAGAGCACAAAGCTGGGAGTCTGCATGCCATTTTACAAAGCAACATGGGCAGCGGGCTGGTTTAAGATGTGCCCCTGGCAGTTCTTCCCATAGTTCATCAGATGGATAGAATTATAGAATCACTGAGGTTGGAAAAGAACCTTAAGATCATCAAGTCCAACTGCAAACCTAACACTGCCAAGTCCGTGGCTAAACCATGTCCCCAAGCACCACATCTACACATCTTTTAAATACCTCCAGGGGTGGTGACTCAACCAGTTCCCTGGGCAGCCTGTTCCAGTGCTTGACAACCCTTTCAGTGAAGAAATTTTTCCTAATATCCAATCTAAACCTCCCCTGGTGCCACTTGAGGCCATTTCCTCTTTACCTATCACTTGTTACTTGGGAAAAGAGATGGACACCCACCTTGCTACACCCTCCTTTCAGGTAGTTGTAGAAAGTGATAAGGTCTTCCCTGAGCCTCCTTTTCTGCAGACTGAACAACCCCAGTTCCCTCAGCCACTCCTCATAGGACTTGTTTTCTAGACCCTTCACCAGCTTTGTTGCCCTTCTTTGGACATGCTCCAGCACCTCAGTGTCCTTCTTGTAGTGAGGGGCCCAAAACTGAAAGCATGGATATTTATTTCCAAATTGCTTTGTGGAATTTAACCTGAGTCTTAACTGCTTTTCATGATCTCCTATTGTTATAGCTGACCTGGTGTGCTTTTCCAGCTTTTGTGGTTCACCCAAGCTGGTTTTTTTTTTGTGGGGTAGAATAATTACTTTACTGAAATGGTTTCAAATGCTTGAAAATGTCAGATGTATATTTACATATTCTGGCACATTCTGATTTTTAGGTTCAGAAAAAAATTAGAAAACATTTAAAATTAAGTGGTCAAGTGGAAGTGAAATGTCCCAAGGTCATTGAAACAATATATTTGATCAAAATCATCAAACTGAGTAGTCTTCTAATTTTTAGTTATGAACACTCTCAAGATTTTGAAAGTGCTCTTAATCCAAATTTGGGGCTGGAAAAATTTAGAACCTCAAAAAGTTTCTGAAGAAGAGAAAAACTGTTTCTGTTTGAGTTCTCATTATTTATACCACTACAAAGTGCTTATAAAATATTACCGTTCTAACTTGTACCATTTTACACCTACTTGGCATAGCAATAAGGCAAATACAGCCTTATAAATAAAGATAAGGATGTGGAACCTGTTTTGTTGAATTGGGACCCAAACGATTTCAAAGAGAATAAGGAAAAAGAAAACTAATGCTTTTATGTATTTTTCAATATTTGATAGTCTTCTGGTTTTATCAGACTGAGTAGGAGTCATATGATCATCTAGTTTCACATAAGAAATACTCTTTCTTATGTCTGAATCCTTAAAATTCCTGTTTAAAAACAAGGAGTAATTCTGGATTGCTTTCAAGAACTGGCAATTAACCCAGAATTTTCACAACAAATCAAAATTAACACTACTGAACATCTAAAAAAAATGTTTATTTACATGTGAAATATGGAAGCACATTGAAAATCTGTCTTCTACGAGCCCGTCTTGCTACTGGTTGTTCTGCTACTGGTGTTCACTCACTTACGCAGTGAAAATTACTGTTCTGCTATCAGCAGGGATTAACATTCACTCCTTCCACTTTGAAATACTCTGAAGAATCTTACCAAATGCTGATACCTTACAAGAAAACTTGGAAAAATATTTTATTGCAGATGGTGATTTTGAATTGCAGGCACTTTATCTTAAAATTTTTGATTTTGGTTTCACAGTGTAATGATTATGATCTTTTTCACCATCCCTGTCGTAGCTTATTGTGCTAGTAATCACATCACCACCAGTGTGAGTTCAGAGGAGTATACACGTAGCAAAACCTGGAGCTTCAGGACCTTTGTGAGGCTCCGCTTTCCACAAATATCACAAATAAATCATTGCCTAGAAGTTATGATATCTTTCGATGTTGACCATTTGAAACAGTGCTTTCAAATAAGATAGCTGCTCACCTCACCAGGAAGAGTTCCCATAATGGTGGCAGGGGCAGTGGTACTTTTTCCCTTCCAGGGCATTCCTTTCTCTTTCAGGTTCTGGTCAGGGGTGATACATAACATTCGTTTAAAGGCCTAAACTCAATTGGTTTACCAACAGGTTAAACACAGCACTGAGAGAGGACAGGCACCAAGCAATGTTTGCATATTGTTGATGTCCAGAGATGGTTTAACAGACAAGATCAACTGGATCTTAATTTGAAGGACAATATTACCCCATCCTTGCCTTCATGGGACTTACCCATCCTGCTCTTTTAATTTATATTAATGGAAGCCCCATTTTTCATATTACAGTGGTGTAAGAACTCTGAGACAGCAGTTACCTACCCAGTAAAAGAGCTGAAGCCATTGCATCTGTGTTTAGAAGTGAGGAGAAACCAGTACTCTGTGTCCTGCACCACTAGACGCAGACCTCCCTTAAATGTTCTGCGAATCGTAAGGGGTGGCTAAAAGCAAGAAAATCCCCTAAGAAAGCTATTAGTAGCATGATGGGCAAAGCAGTCAGCTCTAGTGGTACCTGCTGACCAAAAGGAGCAAAGATGAGGTTCTACTGAAATTTAAAACAATGGAGTAAGGTGAGAATTCCTCTGCAAAACTGCATCTGCATTTAACACTGAGGGTATGTGGTTACACAGCTCCACTGTTGTAAAATTACCCAGATACTAAGAGCATTCAGTAAACCTACTTTACTACACCAAAGCTGCATTTACAGGTATGCAGTAAAATCTAAGTGTTAAAACAATCCTATTGAGTTGCTTCACAGAGCTCCAGAAATGAGATAACCTTACAGAATTTCTCCACCCATCTGCATGGCAGTGAGCTTCTTCCACTGGAGCTAATTTATAAATGTTGGCAATCCTGGTTCTATACGAGCAGAATTTTGTGGCCTTTCAGATGACTGTAGCATTCTTTGTGGCTGAAAATAAAATTTGTAGGAGTTAGTTTTCTTAAATACATGCCCAATATGTGTTTGTTTTTGTCTCATAGCAGAAAGGGATTCAAGTACAACACAGTAAGAGAATTAATCACTTCTGCTGCCCTCTTGATTTTTCACTAAGTGAAGCACAACTGTGCTGAATGTGACAGGTAGCATCTGATACTGAGAACTGGACATGTAGGGAGCTGCCAGTTATGCACAATTTTTGCTGAAGTATAATAAAAGTAGTATGACAGTTTATGGTATGTATCACAGTACCAGCACTATTTTGTTAAAGACAAGAAGTTGTTGATTTCATTTATCACAGTAGTTCAGGTGTGTCTTGGTCTTCCTCCATCCTTGTCATCCTCTCAATTTGCTGACTCCATTTAGTTTCATCATAAAATTTGAAGAGACTTGTACTTTTGTGTCACTCTCGGGTACTTCTGAAGACTGTAGGAGTTTTCTTTCTGAATTTTCAGTTCATTGAGCTGCAGATAGATGTTCTTTCTCATCTAAAACTCATCACTTCCTTACCATTGGAGAAAAAAACACATTTAGGAAATTAGTTTGTGGCTTTCTTCAATCTGTTCCACTTACAACTGCTCATCAACAGTACAGCAGTAAGGAATTGGCACACAGCTACAAGTGTGTGTTCAAATTAAAAATGTATTCTGCACCTTTATTCTTGTGTTGTGCAGTGATTATGGAAGGAAAATATTTTTATCAAGCAACCAAAAGTACATTAACACTGAGGGAAGCTGTTGCCACCTTTTACCTTCTTTATAAGAAGTAAACAAGGAGTGAAGCCACGGCAGGGTCATTGTGGGGAGTACGAGCCATGCTTGGTGTGACTTCCCCTCTATTCTTTAACAGCCAGTCATGGATCCTTGACTGACATAAATGGTCACAGTTCTGGTGTCTCCACTCACCCTTTCCTCTTTTATAAGAGAAGTGAAGTGTATGCAATAGCCTTACAAAATACATATTGGATAGTGTTTAAAGAAAAACTCCTTGATTTTTAATTATGATAATGTTGAGGTGCAGGAAATTGAAGAATGTAGATGCAAAATAAAAGCCTGAAATTTCCCACCCAGACCCTGCATTAATGATGGCTGTCTGTGGAACAGGCCTTAGTGCAGGGGCAGAGAGGATTGATTTGTAATTACCTAATGACAGCTAGAAATTAAAGGTCATCTCTGTGCTTTTGTAAACAGGTTGCAAATGCTTTAACTTTTTAAAAATTTTGAAAAATTTTCTCATTAAATTTGTACCCTGGGAAGAAGAAAGAGAGAAAAAAAATTGAACCCAAGGAAATTATTTCACTTCATTTATTTCTAGGGTAAATTTTCCATTCTGACTCTCTGTTTCCGTTCATTCTCTGAAATTTGAAAGGCAATTTTCACTTTTTCTTTTTAAAAATATGATGTGCTATGCTTTCAAAAATGGCTGTACTTGGCTTTTGCTCCACACAGTCCTAGAGTCTCTCAGAGAAGTGTGCTCTTTATAGAGTAAGAGAAGCGTATTTTTTATTTTTTTTGAGAATACCATATAAACCATGAAATTAATCTTCTCCTGCCTTTCTTCCACCCCCAAAAGTGGGGAACTGGGAGTTACAGTATGGAGCAGCCTATTGTGGCTCCGTCACTTATGCAGAGAGGTCATGGATGATGGAGTCTGGAATACAAAAGGTGTAGGGCACTCTGCATCTGCAAGGAGGGGATCAGAACAAATCTCCTTTATCTAATGCAGAACCTATTACTGAATCAAACACGGGGACGTGAAGTGTCCAAGTGTGCTTTATAATAATCTGTGTTACAAACAGACCGTAATCTGCACAATTAAGCTTCTTGGAGTTGGCAGGATTTTGTGCAGTTGGCAGTTTTCCCCTTGAATAAAGGTCAAAAAGAGGGGAGTGAATCAACAAATGAATACCTTTTTAAAGGTATTCTATAATTCCATTGACCGTTAGAAATATTTTCTTCATTGCACTAGTGGCTCTAGGGAAGACTGACTTCTGTGTCATAATTTAAAAGCCCACCTATTTCAAGAGTATAGACAGGCTATGCAATAAATGAAGAAGAAAAGGGGTAAAGGAAACTTCCCTCTGTCACCGTGTAGGTGGGAGCTGGGTTGTCAGCATGTGTCCATTTGTAGCACGCTGTGGATCAGGCCCTGGGGATCTCTGATCATGTGAGGTTACCTTAGAGTTGCCCTTAATAGCTATCTCTGACTGTTTTTTAGGTTACCGTGAGTGTTTCCGGACCCCCGTGAGAAATGGTGGGGACCTTGTGTACTCCTTCCTGGGTGGACATCTTGCTATCCAGAATATGATTTCTCCAATACTCTCCAATATTCTCTTTCTTGCAGGGAGATAGAGTATATGCAGTTCTACCCAAATGAGTGGTGTAGGGTTGCTCTCCCAGTAGGAAAGCCTCTTTTCTTGATTACGATGATGAGAAAGTGTTTTCATTTAAAGAGGAAAATGCTTGAATGGTTTTCTCATCCCTTGCCCCTCCTCTTGGCAAGCAAACACGCTGTTGGGGCACTGGGTTTATCACAGACCAAAGGGGGAATTCTCTTAGGACCCTCTTGTTGAAATGTTGGCAACACATCACTGAGCAGTTCTAAAGACCTCAGGAAGCCCAAAATTTCTCTGAATTTTCCCACCACCAGCCTTGAATGTAGTTGCCTCTTTGGCCTTGCAAACTTTGGGAGAACATCAAGGAATGTACTTGCAGCCGCCATAGTGTGCTCATCAGCGCAAGGACGGCCCCTCGGGATGGGAAGGAAAGTTGATTGGAGAAAGAAACCACCCACGTACTAATCTTTTTGTTTCCTGTGGTTATTTTTTCTTCACTTTTTCTCCTTCACAAAATACACTTAAGGGAAAGGCATTATTTGCCAGAATCTTTTCTGGGAGAGTGAGCTGGAGAAGCTGTGCTGCCTTTGCTGTACACAGATTCTCAGATCCTTCAAAAGCCTCTGTCCAGCTGTCTCGCTCTCGCTGCCGCTGTGTGGTGCGGTCTGACTTCCTTCATCTTTTGTGTGTTGCCTTTACAGTGTAAAATCAGGGGGAAATAATTTTCCTCCATTTACACTTGAGCATTTTGGGGCAAATTAATTCTACCACTTACTTGAAGAGAGGCTTGCAGACTCATGGAGGGGGAGGTGGGGGAGGAGAGGTGGATTTTTTTTGTGTGTCTGGAAATCAAACATGATCTGACCAAAGTCTCCTTTTCTCTCTTTCCCCTCTCCCTCTCCTTTTTTTATCTTTTCTATTTTTACTTAGGTGCTAAAGTTAAGTGTTTACTGAACATAATTTCAAATGACAGTTTAACTTACTATTTTAACCAAAACTGTAATAGAAAAATATTTTCTCTGCATTGTTAAAATGCAACTCAGTCCCTGCTCAGCTACCCACACTCTGTAAACAAGAATGCGTATTTGCTGTTGATGTGTGGAATATATTTTTTGTTAAATCACAGAATGGTTTAAGAATTAAACTAGGAACAAGATGAGGAAAAAACCCTCAGAGCTGTAATCAAACATCCATTCCAACAGCTGAAACATGTTATTACATCTTTCAGCTGATTTATTGTACCCAAAGAGATTTCATAATCATTCTCAGTATTAAAACAAGGGGAATAGAGGCACATTTCAATAACAATGATTGTTGTTTGGAGAATGCCAATCATGTCTAGGAGTGTTATTTACATCAGACAATATGTAGATATTGTGCCTCCAAGCCTGTTCCTGTTTGGTTTTGTTCTTTGACTTACACAAATGAATGTTAAGAAATGTTGACAACGAGGTTCAATAGCTAAATACAATAACCGGGGTCCTGCTGACTTCCTTTTGGGAGGAGAGAAATCTTTACCACATAAGTAATGCAATCTGATGTAGAGATAAACGCGGCTATAAACGTCTGAGCTATCTTTGGTATGAAAGGTGGGGAAAAATTGAATCCGTGTACTAATTTTAATTTGTATTCACACATTAGCTATAGCTAATTTGAAAACAATTAAAAGACAGGAATGAGAAAACCAGATGTGGAGCAGTGGAATGTATTACAGAGAAGCAGGCTTCACTTTGTGTTATTTTCTAACATGCAGTTTTATTTTTGCTGGTGTCTGTCACAAATCCTAAAATACCATTACAGAGTTAGCAGATGGTTCCCAAGTATTCATACCTGATAAAGCCTCCTGGGTGATCAAGCACTGAAAAATCAATATATTTTTCAACTTTCAATGGCTAGCTATTCAGTTTCATTACATCTCGCTATTCCTCCATGGCTACTGTGATATGGACACTTACTTCACCATTGCATTAAGCTCTAATCTCTGGGCCGGCTGATACAGGCAGTTAATGAATAGCTAGAGTACCACCTCGGTATGCTTCACAATTCTTCTGATCTCAGTAGGATGTTTCGAGTACTGTGATCTTGTGTTTAGTAACACCCCACTTCTTCCCCCTCTTTTTTTTTCCACACATGCACAGACACCCCTCTCCAGCTGTCACCTTGCTGAGCTCTGAAAGGAAAATTCAGTAAATACACATTTTAGCAGAAATATTTTGCTGTGACATTTGACTCTTCTAAATAAATAATATCAGCAAGTCACAGTAAGTCAGATCCATGCCCCCTGGGTGACCATATGAATCACGTTCTTAAATCTATCATTTTCAATAAAGCCACAACTAGAGATAGGTCTTTAAAACGTCCTGCTTTTGTCTCCAGATTATCTACATCCCCCACAAAATAGCTACGCTCTCTGACTGACTGTTAATGCTTTCTTTAAATCATGTTTCTTTCCCCCTCTCCTAACTTAAACTCATAGTATGGGAAAGTTAACTTGCAGAAAATGACAAAGCATGCATCAGCTTTGTAATTGTTGCAAGTACCTGATTATCATTCACTGTTGACCTTGATCGGGGGCTAGATTTCTAACATGTGCATCTCTTTATACTCCAATTTGCATGAAAAAGTAAGTGCAAGTAAAACGCTAGTGAATGTATAAAGTAAGTGCATCGTACACAGGCACGCTCAGAAACTACAGTATCCTATCTATTTTAATTTTCCATTAGTATTAAAGAGTTTACCGAATTTTGCTATTACAGTTTATTTGAGGTTGTGGTGGAGGTTTATTGTTATTGTTTTCATACGTCAGGTAAAGTCCAATGACACAGACCAGGCTTATTTTGCATGCACCCAGGCACCATGACATCGGTAAGCCTGGGGCATCCAGAAAACCTATTGAGTCTGATTAAGGCATATCTTAAATTTCAGATGTAGGTCTTGATTCAGTCAAAAGTGCAGGAGATGAGAATCTGTTCACTGAAAATGGAAGCATAAGTATAAACCATGTGAATATTTCCTCTGTCTTAGCTGCCTGAAGAGCAAGAGCAAGTCTTTGCGTGTGCCACGGCTGTGTATGAAGATTGATACTAATTAATAAGAGCCCTTTCTATCATCAGTGTTTGCGCCTGGCAGCTCTCAGGCGGTTGGTAACATCACTGCTGCCCCTCCAGAGACCCCTTCCTCCCAGAGCAGTTAACACAGCGGCAGGAGGAGGCCGGGGCTCCACACTGTCAAATGATACATGTGCCTGAACAGCCATGGCCCTGTTCTGCCAACAGCTGCGCTTTCCTTTGATGGTGTCTCTGTGATGCCTTGAAATAGGTACTTGTTGCATGGTGCTTCATGCGTTGATTCCTGTCCAGTGAAAAACCATGGGTCCAAACTCAGCAGGCTGTCCTCCAGCTTGATTCCTTGTTTTCATTGTCAAAAAAGTGGCTTTAAAAATTGTTAGGTTGGTGGGAATTCATCACTAAGGTAATTACAAATTTTTGTCCACCGGAGTCCTTCCTTGACTTGGGCTGCAGGTATTCAGCCTGTGCTGGCTGACCACGGGAACCAAATAACTTTGGAGAAAAAGACCTGTGTCATCTGCAGGCAGTTTTATTAACATCTGAAGCACACATTTGTGCCATGTAGGACCTGAGTCCACGCTAGAGCCCTTTCATTACACTGCTACGCAGCTGGATTTATGCTGGTGGAAGTCCTAGCTAAAAAAGCTTTTGTACAATGATTAATTGACCTTAACAAGTTTAAGGATGCTTATTTGCACACAGTTATGAAGTGTTGCAATATGTCACAAATGAGAGCGGCTTCTATTATAAACATAATGGCATAAACAGTGAAAGCTGGTTATATTTCCTTAAAAGTTCATTGCGGGGAAATGGGGAAGCTTGAGAAGCTAAACAAATCCAGGCAATAATGGAAATGTAGCATGAAATTACTTCTGTAAACAACAGCCATTCATTATTTGAACATTTTTCATAAGAGAGTAAGCAGACGAGTGTTGATGTTAAAGGGTGTGTGTGGAGGGGGAGGAGGAAGGGGGGAGATTATGAATTTCAAAAGAAATCTTCCAGGGTTATACAGACAGATGTACATCTGTTTAAAAAAAGAGGTATGTAAAGCACTGATTGATCCCTGAATATTAACAATCGATGCCATTTTCTTCATTAACTTCTGAGTGGAGCACAAAGAAAGGTATATTTGATTTAAGGGGAAAAGAAGGGAGCACTATTTAATGTTGATTTGGTGTAGTGAATAACCCCAGAGAGAAATGTAAATACCAGGCTGCAATAACATGACAGCACACTAATCATATTTACAAACGATATTAAATCTGTCCATTGTGCTTGCCTGGCTGCGGATTGGCCCAACTGTAATTGTCACTGTAACCAGCGCTGGCTTGTGGGAGAATTTAACTGCAGTGATATAAGGTGAGTGCTAGGCTTATTATTACTTTATTATTACCCGGTTTATGTTTATTAAAACAATTTGTCATGCAGAACAGGAATGGGAGAATGGGAACATTAAATCGTGCTGTACTCAACCTGAAGAAATGAGTTACAATAAAATTAATGGCAGGCAGGCCACAGCTGACACTTGTAGCCGTGTGGAGCAGCTACACACTGGTTCGTTTCATTTGCTGATCGTTTCTTGTTAGGGTCACGCCATTAAACTTACATATTGAGAACTACTGAAAATCTGAGGCAATGAAGGTAAAGTTTATGAAGCAAAAGTGGGGTTTTTTTTCTGCTGCTAATGCATTCCTTTCAATTATTACAGAAATCAGGAATGCAGATTGAAAGTTTAAATCATACTGAGTTATTAAAGACGTGTGTTGGAGTGAATGTCCTTCAATTTTACAGAGGCTTAGAGAGCTGAGAAAGAGCTGAGTTTAGGCTAAAGTGAGACCATTCTCTAAAGGCTTTGAGCAAAGAGAACAGCGAGAATAGTGGTCATGAAAGGTCTCATAACAAGTTTAATAAAAGCTGCTTTATTTTCTTTCCCTGGAACTCAAGGGGTCCTTATTTGATATCTTCAAATTTATTTCAGCCCAAATCTTCATTATTTTAAAGTAGAGGCAGGAGGCGATGACCATAGGAATAGCATTGAGCCTCTTGGAATTCAGCAAAGAGGCACAGTGACATAAACCCCTCTCGTGACACAATTACGGAAGAAATTAAAAGTGTCAGGCTCTATGTACTTTAGCTGCATAGAAGAAATCTGGCCTCCTGATGAAACATCTTTGTACATGAAAAAGTAATACCCTGCCCTTGTTTCCCATTATACAACAATGTTAAGGAGTCTTCTGGGGTGATTATTAGGGATTTGGTGAAGCACAATAAATGCTGAAGATTAAATCTGAGCACTAGCAATTAGTATTGGGGGAGGAAGAGCACTTTTTTTTTTTTCTTTTTTAGAAGTATTTATTAATGAAGCTATTTAAAGAAAACCGAGCCAGCTGCTGAAGTTAGGAAATGTGAACCTTTCATTTTTAGCAGTTTTATACTTGTGTAAGTCCTACAAAGTCCACGGGGTTATTCTTGATTTATACCAGTGTGAGCAAGTAGAAGATCAGGCTGTCTCTGTGGGATTTTTTTCCCTCTTTTTCCTTTTTTAAGCTAAGACAGTTTTTTTAAGTCTTGGAGAAAGCCTTCAAAGAGGGGATTTAGCCACATGTTCTCTACCTGTGTCCCCAGACTCAAGGGCTGGACCAAGAGTCCAAGAGCTCAGCATCCAACCACTGCAACAGAACACCAGAATGGGAGCTGAATTCTTTGGAAGATCCAGTCTGGTGGAGTGAGTGAAGATGTTTAAAAGATCTTCTTTTAGAAAACTGTTTTTGCCTTTGGTTTTGCAGTAAGGGAAATGGCAGATGTTTCTCTCGGAGAAGTAACTCCACATTCAGTCTCAGTGGCGAAGCCATTGCAGTTGCAAAGGCTACTCCAAACCTGAGAAAAACCTATGGAAAAAAAATTCCCTGTCCTTATTTAGCACTTCCTCACAAGCTGATCACCTCCTTGAAATAACAGCCAGTTCTCTGAGAGCACCAGAAGGTTCCTTTGTGAATATAAAAGGAGAGACCAAAGGCCTTGACTCACAGATTAGTTTTCCTGGTGAGATCTAATGCAATAAGTACAATCCACTGCGATGGCAAGCACTCATGGTGGACCCATGTCTTGGAGCCTTAGTGACTTGTGGTTCCTATCTGCCTTTTTGACACGGTACTGCAGTTGCAAATAAAAGAAAGTGGTTTAGAGAAATAGGAAGATCACTGAGGGAATAATTCTTTCTGTGACAGCAGGCTCTGTGGTTGGTAGGGTTTCTCTGAGGGATGAAGTGAAGATGTGAAGGAGGCACAGGTTTGGGGGCTTGGCTTGTATGGACAACGAGCTGCTGTCATGGTGGGTGCAGTGGAAACATAGCAGACAGCAGATACCCATAGACTGCTGGCTTCGAGTCCTTTTCTGTGCCCTGTTTTACATTCATTGAGAAGAAAACACATTTTATTAAAACATGTTGACCTGTGTGGCTTGCTAAATAGGCTTTTAAATGTTACAGCAGAGCTCTGACCCAGCATTGTTAAAAGCAAGATTTCAACATAATCTTCCATCTTCGTTTGTATTTTTGTAACACTCAGTAAACTTGGGAGAAACCAGTTAGTCCTTTATTCCCTTATGTGTAAAACTCATGAACTCTGAGTAACGCATACACTGTAAGTGTCTGACTGAATTGCAGTCCTTATTATACGTGCAAACATCCCTTTGATATGAAGGACAAGGATAGAGTATAGAATTTTGAGTCATATTTATCACTTGGATTATTAATAATAATAACATCTGGCATCTTTATAGCACTTTACATTTTCAAAATGCTGCATAAACATTAACTAAATGGTAGTTAAGTGTGCATAAATGATATTCAGAGCCATTACCCTCTACCATGCTAATGCAGTCACTGTGGGTCTGCACTGAAACGTGTGTACTGCTGCTTGTTGGAAAATCTTTACTGCTCATGTGAAGTATCAGCTTTCCTGGAAGAACCAGACTGACCATTTTTCATTGTGTTTCACATGCACCCGAAGGCTTTTGTCCATATTATGGATTAATGGTCTGCAAAATTTCAGTTTATTGGGGAAAAAGAAGTTGTTGATTTTACTTACAGGAGCATAAAAACAAATAAAAATAAAGTAGAGGGCTCAGAAACCAAAACACTACTCTTTTTTTAAATCACATTTTAGTTTGATTCTTACCATGGCCGTGCATTTTATGCTCTGTTTCCTGGCTGTGGGGCCCTCTTCTGCTGCCCCGCATACATTCGGAGGCTGGGTCATCAACTCCCAGGGCTGCATGCCCAGGGACCAGTCTGACCCTTCAGAGCCACCAGATGTGCTCGTGCATGCATCAGTATTGCCAAACAAGGTGCTACTCAATGTCCAGTGACTGTGCAGGGTCCTTTTATGACCCATTGTTTTCCAGTGATGTGAGACTTCTCATGCACAGCTCTCAAAGAAAATACCTGTAGTCATCTTATGTTTATCCCTTACCCCCAATTTGAAACATACTTTTCTGTAGCCACAATAGCTTCTGTTGCAACAATGCTTCTTTTTTTTTGCTTTAGTGCCTTTCTGTCATTTCAGTAAAAGAGAGAGTGGGGAAGATTTTCATCCCTGTCAGTAGCTATGGCAAGTTTGTACCTGAAAACAATTTACTGTGTATCCCCATCAAAGAGGAGCAGAAATCAAGGGAAATGTCAAATAGCAGTTTTCATGCTGGTTTGCATCAATGTAATCCAGGAGCAAGCGAATAATTCCACCGTCACTTAATTAAAAGTTTTAAGACCTTATGTCTTTGACCTTGTTCTTTAGCTGAACACATAAAAGCAAAACGGCTTGCTACCTTAATCTCACTTCATGCCATTGCCCTCTGATGAGAGAATCCTCTTGGTACCTTTGATTTGCCATTGAATGGAAGGGAAGGGCTACGTGCACTACTTGCTCCTATCTTCCGCGGTGAGTCTACCTTGACAAAGTTTCTCTTGCTATCTTTAGTCTTCTCCCTGGAGCATCTAGCACATCAGGACAAGAGGGATCTCTGCCCCACAGCTTCATTTGGACCTGTTAACTGTAACTACTGATGTCATTTACAAGGATAAACCCTTAAAGCCAGGCCAAGGTAGAGAAAGAAAGAGCACTGGAGTAATTCCCTTTGGACAGCAGAGATTGGTGTTCAAGTTATTGAAAATCTGTGTAACTCATTTTCTCTTTTGTCATACTTAAAAAATCCATGAAGTTTGGCTGAGTGCAAACAATAAGCTTTCATAGTTGCTGCCCTTCTTCATAAATGTGTAATCTTCTGGGACCATCAGAAAAGCTTTGGTACAACAAATTAAAAGTGTCTAAACTTTCCGGTGTCTCCTTGGATATTTTGTAGCCCTGCAAATATCAAGCAGTAATCAATATAATGCTGCTCTAATACTTTAAGGCAAACTGGCAGCTCCCAAGCCAGAGAGCACAGCGCAGCTATCTCAGACCTAGACACAATTCCTGCTGGAGTCACAGAGGAATAGTGCCCCTCAGCTGGCACAGGGAAAACCATGCACAAGAGAACCTGAATTGCAAACTGCAGGGCCAGTTGGATACGTCTACGTGCACTAGTTATCAAGGCTCACAAACACACTTTCTGTCCCATCATCAACTCTTGTATTTAGGCAGCAGTGTCTGTAAGCTGTGCCTGAAGCCTGTGCTGTTCTGCAGGTCGCAGTGTTTTGTGATCTCCTGTTTCCTTCACACGTGTCCGCGTGTGCACATTTCCCTAACAAGCCAATTATGTTGTAGCCAACAGGGTGACTTGAATATTCCCTCTCTCCTCATTGTTTTAGCGTAGTAAGCTAGTTTAACAATACTCTTTTAGTATATCCTTTATTTTATCTCTCAGAGAATTGTGTTATTTTTCTTTGTGGTGAGGCACATGGTATTCAATTACAGAACGTTTGCTCTTTCATATCTTGTCAATGGAATAGCCTTGTCAGTTTAACGGTCTCAGTGAGGAATATTCAGCATGGGCCAGAAAGGGTGAGAATCACAGTTGTATTTTTTGTCTCATCACTAAGGAGTAACGATTCGCATTCTTTCCTCAACTTCGTGACTATTACATCCGAGAGAAAAAATGCCTTTGCACCCACTGGCAGCTCAAGATGGGTTGGGGTGGGTGAAGGTTTAGCATTCACTACCACCACCCAGCTCCTCTCTCGTTATTCAAACCATCACTGCTCCCTGGTGTGCTGGGAATGGATTCCTGCAGTCGCTCATGCAAAATGGATGTATGCAATAATTCAGGTGGGCAGTGTTACTGACTGGGTGCCCAGCTATGCTGCTGAAGCACCTAAAGGTGCAGTAAGCACAACTGGACCAGAGAGTCTGACCACGTTTTAGCTACGGAAACAGCTTGTGCAAACTGTTCCCACGTGCTACTGTGAACTCCAGCTCCTGGTGCAGGAACCAGAGTCTTCTGACCTCTGGGCGCCCACTCAGGATGAGGTGGCAACCTGGTGCCTGCTCATTTATAGGCCAAATGACCCAATCCTTTGGTGAGATGCTGGATAAAATGGAAGGAAGTTTTGCCTGTGAAAGATTTCCTTTTACTTCTAGTCCATTTCTAACGGCTACTTATTTTTATAAGGAGGAGTCCTCTTTTCTCTAGCATGACCTGTTCCAAAGCCCATTTACATCAACATTAAAGCTTGTCACTGACCTAATAGCCTTTGGATCAGGCCCATAGTCTCCTTATCTTCTTCCATATTACTGGCACACCTTTACCTTAGGTCTTGATTGCTGTGGAGCTCTTTAGGTCAAGCTCTATCTCATTGATGTGCTCAGGCTTAAATTGATTCAGAGAGAAACTGACTGTTCTTCTAAAGAAGTGGTCATTTTTCTTAAGCGGCTTCTATTTTTAGATAAAATTCCTTGAGGCAGCAGGCAGCATTGGTGCCTGGCTGGCAGGAGTTACAGCATGCTTTGTGACAAACCCCTCTGGGGCACACCACATGGGCAGCTGGAATGGTACCCAGGGATACTCCACCACCTCCATCAGCAGGTTAGTAACAGGAAAAACTTAAGATTTTTTTTGTTCCACTAATGAAGAAAGAAATAATAGGGTTCAAACCTGATTTAAGTTTTCAGCTGGGTAGGTGCTAAATAACGTTGCCTGTCTTCCTGAAAAGCTTTTAAGTACGTATCTTTTTTCCAGTGGAGACTGTTGCTTGAATGACAAATTTAAGATGTTTGTCTTAAATGTTCTATGTGTAATTACAAGATTGGTTTAACTGTTTGGGCAAACTTCTTTAGCATCTTTTAAGGAGCTGGCATGCCCAGTTTCTGGAATCCTGAGCAGGCCCTCTGCCAGGTGTGAGCTCAACAGGAAAGCCACTGCAATTCTCCTCTTCTGTTCTTTTGTAGCTTCTCACTTTTTTTCCTGTAAGTGTTGCTGGGTGTGGAAGCACTCAGTTGAATGTAATACAGATACACACACTGGGAAGGGGAGTAACCTGTTACCAAAAATATTTTTATAGTACCAAACATAGACCTAATTCTCCTTGCACAATCCCTGTGCTACGGAGCAGTTGTAGAGGCAGTGGCAGGTGCAGAGCCTTGACACGCATACACCGCTAGGGTTACTGGGAACACACAGGATCTGGGGAGACACCAGCCTGTGAAACAGCAGCCTGGTGGTTTCAGTGGAAAAAGCAGGTGGCTTTTGTGAGAGGTGACTTGTGACCTGGGCATTCCTGTCAGCTGCCCTTGCCCCTGTGGTAGGAGACAAGAGTGACATTCGGTCCTCAAAGGCAGATACATTTAAAACTGAGAAACTGTGGAACTCGCTGCTTATGGTAAAGTTATAATTTGCTTTGCTTTTTCTGAAAGCTAATGGTTTCTCTGAGGTTAAGGAGGATTAAACACCTGTATTCAAAATTATGTTTAAGAAATGCAATATCTTGTTCTTTGGCCAAAATCCAGTGGACGCTACTGGGGGCTAAGGAGTAACATCTGCTCCAAGCCAATTCTTCTATAACTGCCTACAGCAACATTTCACGTAAGCTCCTCTAAAACATTTGCTACTGGCTATTGGCAGAGAAAACATACCTACCTGTACCCTGAGCAACAGCTCCTTTATTTTTAATTGCTTATTAATTTAGTCTATATAAAGAAGCATAAAAGAAAAAACAGTAGAGTGAACAACAACACTGGTGACAGATTTATGTTAGTAGCTGACCTTCTTGTGAGATAGAGTCATAGCTCAAAGTGCCTGCACGATACCAATGCGATTAGGCTGCTTTGTTGGGCAGTGCCATCACTTGATTTTTCTGTGAGAAATTTCAGAAATACAGTTGCTTTACGAGGCCGACTTCTATGATGATAAATTTCCAAAAGCAAAAATGTGAATTTAAATTATTCGTATTCATGTGAGCGTGGTAGAGATTTTTGGAATTGCTGCGGCAAGTTATGGATGATGCATGAAATGAAAAAATCTCTGCCCAGTGCACAAGGAATACAAAAAGAGTTCTGCAGCCAGCACTGCACTGTACTGTGCTACGGGATGTGTGCTCTCTGGGGAGAGGTGTTTGTATTTTTGAAAAGCACCCAGCCATTGGCCTACACACAAAAGTAAACAAAGGACAGAATGAGAGAAAACAAATAGAAATACCTCCTGCCACCCAGGAGCACCTACAGCGTAAGGCCAGAGCACTGTTCCCTGCAGCTGGCTTTCCAGCACCCCAGAGCTGTGTGAATCCTGCATGCGTGGGGCAGATTCTCCTCTCCTGCAGGGTACCTGGAGCAGATTTTCAGCTGATGTAAAGATCCACTGAAGCCAGTTTCAGCTGCTCATATGTATCTTCGTGGTGCAAAAAGGAATGGGGCCAACCTCTGCTGAGTCTCAGTCTTGTGTATCCTTCCCTGGCCCAAGAGTGGCACGAGACAAATAGAAAAAGTCTATCTGGGGTAACGTGATCAATCCACAGTGCCCCATGTGTGATAGTGTCTCATTTGCTTCTAGTCTGACTGACCATGTAAAACAGTGGGCATCCAGGAAAAAAACTATCTGAAAAAAAATACCTGCAGATATTTTTTTCTAAACATAAGTCTAGTGTTAGGATCTGCCCAGTCTTCTAGTCTGCAGGAAAACAGAGTGAGTGTTTTTCTGGGACTACACTCAGCATTACTGTCTTCCAGATCTGAATCTTGTACTTCTTCAGTCACTTATTTAAATGATTGCACTCTTAACTTAAATAGATGATATCTGCAAATACTGAATACGATCCGACTTTATCTTCCAGAAAAGTTCAGATTTAACATCTTTTCTAATTGTCTAATGAAATCTTATGCATGTGCCTATATTTTTGTCTGAATACTAGTATGTATAATATATCCTTAAATAATTCCAATCTGTTAAACATCTTGTGAAGTTCTTTATTATCCACTGCACTGTTTATTTGATAAATTTTACACCATTTTAAGACATCTGTAGTTTCTGTTTCAGACAGATTATATATGGGCCTTCCTATCCCACAACTTCCTGTTTTACTGTGTTGCATAGGGACAGTTGGACTGGATGGTCATTGTAGGTTCCTTCCAACTGGAACTATACTATTCTAGTCTAGTCTATATTAGTGTGTGGCCACCATGACATGAAATAACACTTAGGTGTAGCTTTTAGTGCTGGGTATTTGGTACAAATGGTGTGTGTGTTTGCTCTGTGTTCCTGGACTTCAATGTCTGTTTTCAGACATTGCTAATTTGTTTCTAATCTTGCAATGCAATTTGTTGAAAACCTCCCAGTGTGTAAATAGATTAAGACATCTGACCAAAATCTCTGTTTTATCATAACCATTGCCTTCACTATACCTTTGCTTTGCAGTTTTTTGTTTATTAGGATACATTTTGGTTTTTTTCTCCCCCTCATATATTGTGCCTAGGATGACTCAGTAAAGGGTCACTGCCTTTTTATCACTTGTATGTCTTTGCTGAACACAGGAGTGTGAGTGCTTCCACACTTACTGCAAATCAACCTGATTGTTTCTGATGGAAGAACAAAAAGGTCCTCATTTGTGTTTTGATGGGCATTAATGGAGATATTACCTTAGTCTTCAAAACCCAAAGTCCACATTTCTCCATACCTTGAGCTAGAGGACTACCATTGAGATTTTAATTCATATTAAAAACACAGTAGGAGTTAGAAGCCTGAGAAGGTAGAGTTGGGCTGAAGTCTATGAGCAGTGAGCAGTAGTAAGCAGCTACCCACGTATTACATTTATAATTAGCTGTGCCTCATTCTCTTACTGCTTGCTAATGTTTTATTTTAGAAAAAACAGATTTTACTAATTTTTCAAATATCAGGCCCATTCCCACAACTTTGCTTTGACCTGTCTTGTACATCACAGTGTTGTGTCTGTCTTAGCCCATCTGCTCAAGCTTCCAATCTCTGTGGATCAAGTGCATTTCTCAGTGTCATCTGACAATTGATTTTATAGCCTGTTCTGGCATAGCATGTAGTAGTGTGGTCATATTAGCCCATATAAAAGGTTTCTGAAGCTTCAGTAGCAAGGGAGCCAGAGCTTTAGGTCAAATGCAGCATCTCATCCCTGTTGCACAGCGATCTACCGAGTCTGACAGCTTTAGACTACTTTTGTGTTTTAACTGAAGACCCATAGCTTATGCTTTTTCTGTTGGCATTTCAGGTTGATGTTTTCTAGCAAGTGCCTGTTTACTCATGTGTTTCCTTGGGAGGCAGCCTGCTGGGTATGGGTGTATCATGGACAGAGACTTGCTTGTGATTGTTAGGGCTTGGAAGTTCTGGGGAGGGTGTTTGTTGCACTCACCTGAGCTCATCCTTGGTAGCTTGTGACACTGAACACATGTCACTGGTATCTGATGAACTGGCTTGTGCAGTGCTGTACAACACCTGCGGAGTGATCAGTTCAGCTTGGCTCCAGTGTAGAGATTTTTGCAGTTGCAGTATGTGTGGAGAAGTGGGAACCAACTCTCATGACACCCTCCACACTTCCTCTGTTGTGGCCAGGTCCTACCAGCTGTGTCCAGATACGAAGTGTTCAACTGGGTTCATTGGCTTCACGTTTGCTGATGGTCTGTCATGCTAGTACTGGTTGCGTGATATCAGCCAGGGCGTTATCATGTGCCATAGCCAGTGTGTGTTGGCTCTGTGGCTGTTATAGCTTGTCACGTGGGAGCCTTCCTTCACATCCCTATAAAAGCTGTCCTTCCTCTCCTTAGCACCTTATGCAGTGTGGGTCAAGCACTGATTCTGGCAAAGTAGCCAGACCAGAGCAACATCAGGTATGTCCTGCCGCAGCACATGTAGTGGTGCTAGTGGAGTGCTACAGTTACGTTGGTCCCTCCAATAAATGTGTCCCTGTGATCATTAGCATCTGCGCCCTGGAATTGCTTCCTTAAAAAGCAGACAATTACCCCCTGGACCTGTTTTGCACCCCCTTTGGGCAGGAATAAATTGCCTATACCTCTGCCCACCACATGTGTCTCAACATTGTTTGTGCTGGCTGCATTCTTAGAGCACTGAGAGCTCTTGAGGATTAGTCAGGAGAGCAGTCGTCTCATAGCAATTCATTTTATAGGCCTATGAAAACTCAATCCATGAAATAGTTAATTAGAAAGTCTCCAATTACCAACTGAATTTATTTTGCAAAAAGTTACATTTGTTCTTCTCAGCGAGAGGAAAAAAAATAAGCAATTCAAATCATTTTGAAGTTCCATTCCTTCATTCATTAGGAGACTTAGCTTGCAAAATCCTAATTAAAAAGAACATTTTGTGTTAATGAAAATGTTCTAATTTTTTACCTTATTAAGTTAGTTAAATTTTTTTCCAGAGCATTCAGCAAGAAGAGGTCTCTTTAACAGCTTTGTTCATGTTTATATTCTTTGATTGCAAAATTTGTGAGACAAAAGAGAGCTAAACTCATTCTGTGGTGCCCTCCAGTTAACTGTTCAGTTGAAAAATGACCTTCATAACTAAGTCCCTTGCCTTTTCATCGATATCAAGGAGTTACAACTCTAACCCACAGTTGAGGAGGTGGCTTCAGTCTGGTAAACCATCAGAAATTGCATGAGCACCCCGTGGAGTGTAGATATTTATAGATATCTAAGAGGAGTACAGATAACTGAATAATTTGGATCTGAATTCTGAAACAGCCTAGGGCTTTTCTGCTGGCTTTCAAGTCCAGCATCCTCTTGCATGACATTTAGTCATTAAAAGCTGAAGTTTATTTCAGTACCTAATAATTCTGCATCAGACACAATAATATTGCAAGCCAGAGATCACAGGAGATGCACAAAGGTTCCTACTACGGTACAACACTGAGAAAGACAGCACTTTTTGGATGTCTTCAAAATAGCTGTACTATATATGAGGTTATGTTAACTGTGAAACGCATTCATTTATGCAGTCTTAAGATTCAATGTAGAACTCTCTGGTGGTGTAAATCAGGGTGGCCATAAGTCAGTCATGCTGAGCTGAGATATGCTCACAGAGAACCCAACCCTTAAGGAATTTTGCACCTTTGGTTTTGTTGCCTTCATTTTGCCACTAATCTAGCTCTAGTGGGTTGGATTTTAACATTCAAAATATCTCCATAGGCAGAAATTACTATAAAAATCTTTACATTCTTACAGAAATACAGATCGGGGACATAAAAATATTTTGGACTTGCTCCAAGCACCGGAAAAATATTTATTAAAGTATCAGGGAAGCATAGAAGTGCATAGGTTGGAAGGGACCTCCAAAGGTCATACAATCCTACCTCCTACTCTGAGAATGTCTGGTGAGAGAAAGTTGCTCAGAACCAGTCTCCAAGGGTGGACACTCCACAGCCTCTCTGTGCAACCTGCTCCTGTATTTTCCACCTCTACAATGAAAAAGCTTTTCCTAATATCCAGTTGGATTTTCCCAAGTTGTAACTTATGTCCCTAGCCTCTTGTCTCATCACTGTGCACCTCCAGGAAGTGTCTGACTCCATTTCTTTGTGCCTTCTCATAAGGTTGCAGTAGATAGCAATAACATCTCTCTTTTACTTTATCTTCTTTGGGCTGGACAAAGCCAGTTGCTTCAGCTGCTCCTTATGTTATGTTTTTCCAGCTCTCTAGTCATATTGGTGGCCTCTGCTTTACTTGCTCCAGTACATCAGTGTCTTTATTTTCTGTGCAGGGGAATGCAGAACTGGACACCACACTCCAGATACACTCTTAGCAGTGCTGAATGAGGGGGGAGTCACCACCAGCCTTGTCCTACTGGTTACACCCCTGCACACGCAGCCCAGGCTGTGGCTGGCTGCAAACTCTGCCCTCTGTGCAACCGGCCGCCTTGGCTGTAAGGGACACTGCTCACTTGTGTTCACAGCATCTTGTCCACCAGGCCCTCAGCTGCTTTTTCTGCCAAGCTGCTTTCTATCCTGGCCCCCAGCCTGTACTGGTATGTGGGCTTAGTCCATCCCAGCTGCAGAAATACTTGGAGTTTTGGTATTGATTCCAGTATCCTCTACTTTGAACTAATTAAGAGCTATTGTTGGAGGTGCTTATGCTAAGGAGACATGAAAAGCCTTCTTCAGCCCTTTGTGTTATTGTTGAGGATTTGCTAATATTTAAAAGTGAGTATCTTTCTGCAATACTTTCTGCTTATTATTTGCTTTTTCCTGATATGTTAGTGGTCAGCTTTTACCTGCACAAGTGCTTGTAAAAACTAAGTGCTGAGCTGGCACGCTCAAATTTTCAAACAGGACATGCACATCAAACTGTGGGTCATAGCAATACCGTGTTATGAGTGCAGCTGCTTGCACCTAACTTTCGCAGGTCAAACTTCAGATATGAAGTGTCAGGAAAGCACTGGAGACTCCTCACCATCCACCTATACAGGGAAAGAATTACACTTTAAAATTGAGACTCATTTAAAGTTATGATCAAATCTGAGGGAATGGCAATCTGTATGCAGACGCTCCACAAGCCAAAAAAGAAGCTAAATTCATCGGGTGAATTATTTGCTGCCAATTATTCTCTCAGCTCTAATATTCAGTTTTAAATATTTATCTAGATCCACTTTCAACCTAGAATTTCAGTTTTCATTTAACATCATGAATGACTATATATATGTATGTATATATGACATACACTATTTTCATTACATCTCCTTTGAATGCACTAGAATAGTAATGTGGATTGCCTGCCTCAGTTTTGGTAGATTATTGGACAAGGTGTAAGCCTTTTCTCAGTGGATTTTGGTAGTTGTCTGAGTACCTCTTTGATCTGAAAGTGACCCTGCTGTGTTGAAATGTGGACTTGGCTAACTTCATGGCAGGACTCTTGGAGAATTACAAGATGGCTGTAAAGATGCACTAACCCTTTTCAAGACCTAAATTAAGCTTTAAATCAAAGCTAACTAGAATGCCACCAAAGCTTTTCCATTAAGACTGGCTTACACACCCTTGCACTGTGATGCACAGAAAACATAATAAATTTTGGACCTGGACTGAAACCCTGAAGCTCTGTCTTTACTTTCAAAGTTCATGAAATGCTTCTTCACTACCAGTGAGCAATCCAGTATTTGTGTGAATTGGTTTTTGAGTGTGAAGGCAGATGCTGACCTAGAAGGCAGTTGGCACTAGACAATTATCACCAGAAACTGAATCTCAGCTCTAGTCCATCATTTTAGTTATCGATGCGCAGGAAGTGCCATGCCACCATTTTCAGGCAAAAAAGATACAACCATTCAAGGGGTCCCTTTCTGTTAGAATAAGCCTTTCTTTGTAATTGATGCATACAGAGTACTGCAGCTTGAGGACAGGCCATCACTGCCTGCTTCTTTTTATAACACATTGTACTTAAAAACAAGGATTTTTGTTGTTTGTATACCAAATGTGTGGAAAAAATAGATTTTTTTTTTTCTTTGGTCTGTTATATTCCTCACCGAAGATAGTGGTGGGGAGCTACACAAGCAATGAAGTAAGACATATCTCTCTCCTGAACATAAGATTTGCTTAGTCATAAATGAGTGATTGAGAAGGGTGTGAGAAGAGTGGAACTTTACAGCCTTTAGCAGCCTGGGGCAGTATCTGCATGTGAGCTTTGGCATCAGATCACAGTGGCTTTTCAGTATGAAACTGTACAAGGAGCCGAGAAAAGAGTCCGACCTGGTGTTTGCAGGGGAAGGGAGAGGGACTCAGTCAGGCCTCATAGCGAGACAGGGGCAGATAGGGCAGTTTAACTGAGCTCCCTGCTCCTGGAGGACAGGAGGGCCTGACTCATTCAAGAAGATGCTTATCAATAACCGCTCAGGCTGAACTTTGATGCAGAATTTCCTGGAGCTCCACATGATCTCTTTCAGAAATGTGGGTGTTATAACATCATTGTGAAATACCATGATGAAATAGTCCATCATACTGCCAATGTTTGGCTTTAAAGCTAGGGCAGGAGAGGAAAGAATCACTAACGCTCCAAGGAACAGCTTGTCAGCTTGAGGGCCTCGTTTGTGCCAGCTGGATTCAAGTTCAAGTCTGGATTTGATCCACTAATGAAACATCATCCTCCAAAAACTACTGGCTGAAGGTGGCAGACCTCTGGAGACCCAGCGGGTTGATTGGAAAGTTGACTCTCTCTTAACCATATGCTTGTGTGTATGTCAGTTATGAAAATGAGTCAGATTTTAATTTTCAATTAAAAAAAAATCCTTAGGAAAAGCATTGTCAAAATAGCTGCAATTTCCCCTCCCCATTGCTATCCCTTTAGTGAAATGGAAACAGTTCTGTTGATTTGAACGGGCTCTAGGGTTTTAATCCTGTCTTGGCTTTGCCGAGGCCAATATTTTGCCCCCTGTGGCTCTTGCATTTAGTGAAATGTTTAAGAGTGGAAGAATGTGACATTTTAATAAAAAAGCTGATAGAATCTATGAATTTTCTGAAAAGTCTGGGGTCAGTTCCTATGTGATGACAGTTCTGGGCTGAAGCAGACATAATACTTTTGCCTTCCAGCTGGGGGGAAAGAAGGATTTCCATTGAAGAGACAGTTCAAAATCCATTACTCTGTCCCTAACGTAATACAGAAGTGTGTCTCAGCAGCAAGCTGGTTTCTGAGCTAGGGAATAGAGGAAGAGTTTTCCCCTGGAACCCACAAGGCAGTGAGAACACACATTAGATAGCCTCCAGAAGATTCTTTATACAGCAGACTTGCAAATGGATCCCGCCTTGTAACCCCCAGTTCTCCACTCTTTGCTCATATAAATATTTAAATAATTATTTTTTAGAGCTCTGGGAAAGCTCTATCAATTGCCTCTATCAGAACCTGTTCTATTAGCTGAGTAACTTTCTACCATTATAGCAGCTTTTCACCACTTTCTATTTCATTAGCATTCATTTTCTTTAGACATATGACACACTACCCACTGGAAATGTAGGCATCTGGGAACATAAAGCTAAAAGCTGAGGTTTGCTTCAGTGCTTGCCAGACCACAGAATTTTATTACCTAACCTACCTTTACCTAAATCACAGAAAAATGACAAACCTTTTGATGCATGTAAAAAACCCCCTGAAACAGAGTTAAACTGCAAGCTTGACTGATGCAAACTGACATAAAGCATCACAATGGTGCACATCAGAGACAGATGTTTTCTCCAACTCCAGTTTAGTTGCATTTTTGCAGAGTGCACTACTGATTCGTTAAATGTACTGCCTGTAAAAAGATTTGGGTCTGGAGTTCAAACTCAAATCTCCATGAGTAATTGGCAAGCTGATGGTATTATTCTCACAGGTAGAAATGGGTAATGCAAATTTTAGAAGCAGCACATCTGTTCTTTCAGCTAATCGGATATGAGTTCTACAGGAATGACCACATTAGCAACCTCAGTGTCATAACTGGAGGGACACAAATCAACAGCACTGTGGATGCTAATGTCGAGGAATTTTGAAATCTGAGTCTCGGATTCACACATACCTGGCTGATGCTGGCTTCTGCTCAAGATCCTGGCACCAGAAAGTTTACCAGCTGAAGGACTATGGTGGAAGGCAGTCTTGGTCCCCCTTCCAGAGATCTGTAAAAAGAAAAGAGCTTGGCGTGTTTTCGGTAGAAAGTGGTCCTAGGAAGAGTGAGAAACATTCATATAGCTAAGTATCTCAAGTGGCTGTTGCTTACCATGCAAGAATTCCCTGTGAAAGGAAGTGAAGTCACCGACTAAGTCATTAGTTGATTTTTGGGGGCGAATCGCACGGATTACTTTTGTTCATACTGTTTGCCAAAAAAGCCCAGCAGTTGAGGTCTCACTGTGTTAATGTCTTGTCACTGAAGTAGACAAGGGATGAGAAGAACCACAGCACAGTGACTGACCCCAAATCACTATTAGTAAGGTTGAGATTTCAAGTCTGGTGGTGAAATGGGTGAAATGGCCTGTCCCTGAAACCATGCTGCTCCCTTAGTAGAGATATATGGACACCCCTTGTGGCCAGTTGTCAGCTCTTTTGTTTTTCTTTCTCTTGCAAAAACCTAGATGGGAAACAAAAGTAAAAGTTGGGCAGTTTCATGTTCACCCTAAATCTTCTGTTTTGTGACATGTCACAGGCTATTGAGAGGATTAGGTTTGTCAGCTGTGTACCCTGGACGTTCCCTCTCATGCATGGGTGGAAATCACATAGCCTGAACATAAACGCTTCAGAAACCCTCTGAGATGTCAGTCTTAAGATGTGCTTTGTTTTTCACATCTTTCCCTGATGAAGTACAGGGAAATTCAAAGTGTGTTGCCTGGTATCAACTCCTTAGGACAACAACCCAACCATCACACCCTGTATCTAAAACAAGCCTACTCAAAGTTATTAACCCAAAAGCTGGCACTTCAGGCAGTTTGTCAGTAGTTTGATACACCTGGAGTGATCTCCCAGGCATTTTTGTAGTGCACGCTATTTTTGACAATACAAAGTTATTTTAACTATAACCCAGCTTTATTTATCTAACAAATTTTATATCTATTCCTCAAAACTTCATACATAACATATTCACAAGCATACACACACGCACAGAACTCTATGATGGTACGTTGCATAGAGTGTTTTAATTGTCTATTTGTTTGCATGTTCTTTTGTCCATAGTTTTGTTGATGTCCTACATGACCCAGGTGGGTGATTTATTCCAGTTCACAAAGGGAACGGTGGCTCCTATGAGGAACTCTTCAGTGTTCCACAGGAGGACACTACCTCTTTTAGCCATCTCCACCCATGGCTGCCCAGCAGCTCTTACAGAGAACTCTAAGCTTGCTAAAACCCTGTGAATGCTAATGGATACGTTACCTGGTGCTATACTCAGCTTTCCAGTGGAAATCTGAGCCCATTTCCTGTTTAGTTTTGCATGGTCTGCTGAAGGAAAAAGTATCCCCAAGTTCTTTTTGTCTTAATTGCATCCTATCAGCAGGCCAGCATTTTACTCTGCAGATGCTCAAGCTGTCATTTATTGTATGCAAATGTATTGGTATCTTGTTTCAGGTAAGTAGCCTTAGACCCAATGAGTTGAACTTAATTGGCATTAGAACTTCCCATTCAGGAGACTACATCAGACACTTAAATCTATTGCTATTCAGAAAAGCAGAGATGCTTTAGCAAGTGATAAAATGTACTCCTATAATAAGAAACTCTTTCCTGAACTGGGCCTGACAAATTGTCTTTTCATGTGTTGTTGTACCCTTGTGTCAAACCTTGAATTTTGCACACAGTGTTACATCATTTTCAGGATAAGAAGATGACTTTTTAATCTCTTTTTAATTCTGTATCTGGAAAATGGCTTTATTAACCTCTAGTTACTAAGCAATAATATATCTGATGTGCTCTGTGGTCCTGCTTACTTTCTGTTGCTCTCCTGCAAAAGCGTGATAACCTCTGAAGAAACTCGATGTGCTAGACAGACCGATAAAAGACTGGTTTTAACTATTAATCTAATAGTTTTCAGACATCTGTATTTAAATCGCTGTGTTCCTCATAAGGTAGTTCAGACATGATGTGCTATTAAAAAAATGTGGACACCTTTATCAAAATTTACATATACAAAGAATACCCCCCATCCAGAGAGCTGTCTTTCTCCCAAGTCCTAAGCAATGCGGTGAAATCTGAACACCACGGCTATTCAAATCTATAGAACATGATCAAATAGCAAGAGAGTCAAATGTAATGCAGCCTACAAGAAGCTGTGGAATGATGTCCCGTTACTTAATGACTGTGGCATTCCCATTTCTGGATAACTAAAATGGTAGAGAAATTCAATGGCAACATAGTCAAAGTAATGCCCACTGGAAAATAAGAACCCTGACAATATCTACAGAGCAAACTGCGTAAGATTAAGAAAGGGCAAATGAGTTTTTACAACTCAGAAGAAATATTGTGGAGTCACAGTGATTAGCTCTCCAAAAATAGCTACTTATTGCTCAGCAGCAGCTGGGAAAGGAAGGAAAATTTTACGAATTATTAAGCAAAGAGTAGAAAACAGAAGAGAAAATATTTATTTCACTGCATAAATTGGTGGCATAGCCATGTTTGAGGAGCTCTCTAGTTTTCATCACCCATCTCAAAGGGATGAAAGTAGAAGTCAGTGGAGTGCATGCAGCCCTGCATGCTGCCTCTTCCTTATTTCAGACAGGCCCATATGGACACATTATTGGCAAATGGCTGCCCGACAGTGTCTGCAAATAGCAGTGAGCTCTGTTGCTTTGAAGTCATGTGAGATGCCTCAGGTCAGCAGCTCAACAGCAACCTACTTCAGCGTGTGGGTGGCATTGGGCTTTTTTGCGAGGGCAATCCTCCAGCTTTCACAAGCTTCCTTGGAGTCTCCCACTGGGCTGGACTTCTGCTGCTTCTTCCCCCGCCTGCAAGAATTCATTGTGAAATGGAGATGCACAGCCTTGCACAGAAATGCGATACCTTCCACCAGTCGCTCCCAGAGAAACAGCGTCAATCCCTATGGATGCTATAGAGCCAGTAGATGACCTCTGGTCAGCTGATGGACAGTACTCACTTCTGTGTAGGGCTAAGGCTCCATCTGAGGGTATCACTCAGGGAGCCATACCCTCATTTTATTTCCTAACCCTCCACTTTGAGCAGCGATGGAGATAGACCAGAAGAGGCTGCAGGGTTGTTTGAAGGTACTGGATACAAGAGCTGGCTCAGGAAGGTGTTTACATTTTTGGTTTTGAGAAACTGAGATGCTGTAACATAATTCTTATATTCTTTCCTAAGAGCTTGCCACTATGAGAGAGGAGATACTGTGTTAATTGGATTTGCTGTTTGATCTAGCATGGCAGTTCTTCTGCCTTTAGCAACAAAGGAGGAATCAGCTTCTTAAATTTCCAGTGCATGTTTATACAGCCCATTGACATTTTCTTCATCATCCACTGTATCATTATTTTGTTTCAAAAGAAAGGTAGGGCTGTGGTTACAGATATGCAGGAATCTGCATCTGGGATCTCTCACAAGGTTTATGATGCTGTGTGGCAGTGTGTGGCTTTGGTTCAGTTACCTGTGTCTTGACCTAGTTCCCTTGTAAATTGATGGGAGTCTTTTCTGTGATACGAAAAAGCCTAGTTCTTTGGCCTGCTTCAAAACAGTGGGAGTTATTCCATCCATCTCAAATGGATTAGGCCTGCAACCCCAAAGTGGGGAATGGTAGCTCTTAAACTCTTTGCAAGGATGTTGTACAGCTTAATTAATTAAAAGGAATTAATGGAAAGGCATTTAAATGGAAGGGGAGATGTAAGTGAATATTATGATTGTGTGAAGAATCTTTTAGTTCAATGTTGAACTAAAAGGGTCTGAAATGTATTCATGATCCTAAAAAAAAAGCTGAAGGGTTAAAATGACCTAATTCAATATCAACTAATACACTCCAATATACATTAAAGCAGGTAGATTATTTTTTAAACAGTACTATCTTGCTAAGTGATGCACTTGTGCACTATGATAGACTGGTTAAAGCTGTAAATGTCATTGTTAAAATGAGTATCTTTAACATCTAATATCTATTTAAATGAAGCACTTAGGCACCAGAAAAGACAGTTTTAAACTGTTAGGTCCCTAAATTATTTTTGTACAATCAAAATGAGACTCTTAGGGATTAGGTGGCACAGTGGGTTAACATATTACTCTTCTGGATGGAAGATTTACCATCATACCTTGCTTAAAAATACAAGTGATCTGAGACTGCTGTTTTTCAGGTGATCCAGCATACATGTTTCTAAAACATATTTTAATGTGTTTTGCAAAGGAAGTAGATGAGGACTTCGCCTGCTGCTACTATGTTTTGAGTAAGGGTAGGTTAGGACTTGGGTTCACAATTTGGATCATTTCCTTGATGAGCTGACAAAGGGATAAACCATCTCTTTTTATAGCTCCATTTTCTTCCAACAACATCTTGTGACACAGCTACAGCAGGAGTTGTAAAGGGTTCAACTCAGCAAGTGAGAATAAGACTTTTCAAGGCAAGCATGATCAGGTAGTCAAAAATCAGGGATAGGAAGGTGCCTACCTGCACAGCTAGGTGCAGAGGGAAAGTGAGCTCTAAAGAAGCATGTTACAGTAGATTTGAATTGAAACTATCTAACTGGCTTTTCAGGATGTATTTGCCGTAACTCACCTGAAACTGTCCACCTGGTGGTATGCAATGGAATATTTCTTTTGTTTGGTGAAGACCAAAAATGTCTTCGTGCCCAAAATATAATATATTCTGAGTCAGCTCTACTCCTCAGTTCTGCTGGAGTTGCTGAAGAACACAGTCCTTTTCTCAGGCCATTCTTATCCCTGATTCCTCTTTTCATGCCCCTACTTGAATGCAACATGTCACCAGTGAGTACATATCAACTGCTTGCTCCTGCTAATTGTGTTTCACCTGGCATCTGAGAAGTCGCATTCCCAGGCAAGAGCCCCTCCCTTGGCCTGAGCTTCTGAGTTGTCTGTGGATGGAGGGCAGAGCACAACACATGGCAAGGGGATGTATGTGTTGATGTCTTCCTGAAAAGATCTGAAGAATAATCTGCTTTTTGAAGCTCAGTCTGTTCCTAAGGCCTTCTTGGGACAAGATGTCATCATGTAGTTACTAGACTGGACCACAGGGCTACGTCTCATGTTCTTGCTCTTGAAAAATTGTGCATATATCTTAAAAAGCAAATATGATACTTCTTTTTCCTTTCTTCTACAGTATTAAACATCCGTAGATGAGGTACATAGTCCCAAACATTTGTTTGCCCACATCAATATGAGGGAATACTTTGTATACATTTCCTTCTTGAGTAATTTCTTTAATTCATGAGGCCCCAAAAAGCTTACCTTGAGAATTCAACTGTTAAGAACTTCTGGGACAGTTTCATTGTCCTTTTTATGTATGGGTTGGTAAGAAATCCTTAAACTATTCCATGGATGTGATGCCTTGCATTGCAGGACCAATCCTTCAGTGTACCCATTTTTTGTATTGTAACCTTCCCCTTTTGGTCCATGTATCAGGCTACTGTCATTTGTCTTTTAGTACAGATGGAGGGTATTACAAAAAAAAATTTGTTCTTCTTCATTTTCATAAATTCTTTGGGTTTGTGAATTCTTTGTTTTCAA
Organism: Strix uralensis; assembly: GCF_047716275.1. NCBI lineage: Eukaryota > Metazoa > Chordata > Aves > Strigiformes > Strigidae > Strix > Strix uralensis. The sequence goes on from NC_133986.1 coordinate 14,109,478, forward strand.
AGACAAGCAGAAGAGTACTTATTTTGTTGAGCAGAACCTTAGCAATGGGTGAATGTGAGAAGGCAACTGATGTCCTGCTTTTTCCAACAGCAGCTCTCTCTTTGTCTCGCAATGCTGCATGTGTGTGTGTGCACATTCAGGCTAAGAGAGGTTATTCTCATTTTGGAATGAAGTGATCCAGAATTTTCTTTTGTGCATCCTCCTCCCCAGGGTTGTGTATTGGTGCCAGCAATGTGAGTAGGTAACATCTTGACAAGCAGCATCAGGCTTTAGAGACTAATAGCATCAACTTCCCAAGCAATAGCAAGGTTAGTTTGACTGAAGTTTGTTCTAACTCTAGTTTTCCATAAAAATCTCATTCATAGCCTTCTGAAGCAATTGCATGTGAGATGGCGGGTAACTGCTTTTTTGCACTCTGCCAAAGACCAGTGCAAAGTGTCTCTGCTGTTCTTTGAATGTAACTGCAGAACCAAGGAGTCCAACCTGCTGCAATGACTCTCCATAGGAAAAGCTACGCAACTGTATCTAAAACAGGAAATTCCTGCCACAGAGCCATTAAATATATTAATAATTCTCACAGATTAAAATGAAATATCCGTTAAACGGTTACTATTTCACAGTAAAAATGAATTCTTTCAGGAAAATGTAACAAAACATGGGGGCAGCTGATAGCGCTGTTGCCCTTTTTTCTGGTGCAGGAAAGGTGGAGTGTGGAGTATGTCGTGTCTTTTTCACACCTGTAAAAAAACAAGTTTGCAGAATTAAGTTTAACTGTCAGCATAGCGGTAGCACTTCTAGGTATCTTCATACAGAGGAACATAGTGACAGTGTATTACGCTATTTTAAACTGTAAGAATAAATTATTTTCCTATAAATACCATACCAAATGATACATTTAGACACCACTTGGCAGTATTTTAGAGCTCTGAATAAGTGGCAGCCCACATCGCAGTTTCTTTTCAGCACCCATTTTAGTATGTCAGAATAAGTTTTCTGGCCAATATAAAATTATTTGTATTTCACATTCCTAATTGATGCTTTTAATTACTCTTCGTATACTTTAATAGTTTTCATATAGAAAACTGCTTTCTGTGCAGTAAGCCGAATCTCCAATCTGCAGCAAAACTTGCTTGAGTCAGGTTTTTGCCAGGCTCCATGTACCAGCCCCAGATACTAAATTATGTTGGCACTCTTTCAGTAATCAAGGGAATAATTGTGAAGGCAAAGTTTGTGGTAAGGAAACCAAATTAGGAGAGGAAAACAACATTGCTTAAGAGAAATATTTAGTATGAACTAATCTTTTTGGTCTTTGTCCTCCTACAGTAATGACTGTTTAACCATGTAGTATAATTATTTAAAACATACTGTAGTTTATCCTGTGTAGATTAGACTCCTGCTTTATTAGAATGCTAAAAGGCCGGTCTTCAAAGAATAAGCAAATTAAAGCTCTGTCTTGCTGTTTACAATGCTGGGGTCAGATCACTGATATCTACCAGATTTAATGTGAAGCAGCCGTAAACCCCATTTAGTTAAACAGTTAATGGCTATTTAAATGGACAGGGGTCTTTTCACTGCCTCTCGTGGACACTCATCAGCCTACTGCAGTCAGGTATTTCCCTTGTTCCAGCTCATGTTAGTCACTAACAAATCCCCCTTGGTCTTCAGCAGGAACAGGGCTGGTCCTCCTGAAGCATCGCAGTACGGGGTGGGTCTCCTGTCATTTTTTCTGAAATTACACTTCTAGTGGGTATTCAGGTTGCTTTATACCCTCTGCATGGAGATGAGCCTGAAACTACTCTCCAGAAACAGTAAAATAGATGGCTGATAGTGTTTGAGTGCTGTGGAGGGGCTTGACCAGCTAGAACCTTGTATGAGTCACTTATCCTTTGTTTCTGCTTTCTCCACAAAGGTTTTCCACATCTCCTTTTCTCTGGCATAGGTTTTCCTGCCTCTCCCTCCTGTTACCTCTCTGCTCCATGACAAACAGATTCAACACACCTCTTTAAGGGAGAACAAGGTTTTTTTAAAGTGTGTTCTTCCAAAGCAGCTAGGACTAACCTTAACTTTTGCTGGTATCAGTGAGTGTGAAAATCCCACCCCAGATTGCTAAAATGTGTGAGGCCCTTCCGGCTGTCTCGCATGGCATTTCTGCCAAACGCAGGAGTCAATTTGAGCTGTGAGGCATTTCTGCAATTTGCAGTGGTCAACCTCCCAGGGCCTGTGATTCGGGAAGGGTCCTACAGCTTCAGGTCATGGAAACAAGAGATTTCATGAAAGCCTTTGCTTGAACATGCAAATAAATAAAAGTGCCCAAGGAGCTCAGAAGACAGAAAATAAAGGAAAAAAAGCTGTTATGTTATTGTTATTTTAAAATATAATAATTTTAAAGGCAATTTCATGGTTTTTGTGGAATCCTGAGTGGCTATTTTGGACCACGTGGGGTTGGTAATGCTCCGTTTTGGAAAACCCACAAGTATTCAGATGATTGTGTGGATCCATTTCAGCTATTCTGGGAAAAAACCTGCCTGCTCAGGATTTTTCACAATATTGGTATTACCTCTTAGCCTTGGCCAGGCCAAATATACAATGAAAATGGCCTTTGTTTCTGTATTGCAATGCTTAAGCTTCCTGTCCAATCCAAAGTAGTACAGAAAAATAAACAAACAAAAAAGGGATCAAATTTAAATGCACAGCATGCTTGCAGCTTTGGGTCTGTTTTCTCTGTGTTGCACTTTTAAATGTAAAAAACATGCTTCCCACTCAGATGGGGGGTATAGCCAAGAGGGGATCCAAAATGGGGATACTCTGTTTTCTATCTCATGCACAGATTTTATTGCATGTTTGTTCTTTCATTGTTGTTTTCTTTAGTCTAAAATAAAGATAAACTAGACAGAAAGCAAAGTGGCCAGGCGCCACTGCACAATTATAATTAATTCACTGTTAATGTTTCAGACATTGTTACAGCGTACATTGGAATTGCTGGGGCGGGGTGAGATTAGTTTGAGCTATTCATGTACATACTACTGGAGAGTCACATTAAATACCCACTTTAATTAATGTTTTCAAAATAAGCACCAAAGGGAATAGTGTGATTTACTACTTACAGAAAAGTTGGTTTGTACTTCTGCTTCCCAAGTTCACACTGTGTTCTCACCTTGAAAGGTGGGGATTTGAGCACGTATATCCTGCCATGACCTCAAGAGTACAAGTGTGCGCAGCCCGTTCCTAAACACTGCTTCACCAGATTATACCATCAGTTTGGAAAGAAGGATGTAGCTAAGCTAAGACTCAAATCTGAATATCTGCAGACTTAGGAAAATTCCTTTTGTCAAGAGCAAAGGGGTTCAAGAATCCAAAAGACCAAGTTTTGCTGTGTTTTAAGCAAAATTGTAGAAAGGAAAGCTGGTCTCTGCCCAAAGCCTGGAAATAGCCAGGATATATTAAATCCAACAGCACTTAATGTAAAGAAGAGGTCTCAGCCTATAGACTATTTTAACAGCTAGAGGAATGAAGTAGTTTTTGTAACTCCAAAAATATCTCTATTCATCATTTTTCTGCTGCCAGTATTTCCTGTGGGAGAAGAAAGCCGTGAAAATTGCGATCAGATATGTAATGATATGTGCTATTTATTACAAACCTTCTTAATTTTAACTAAGTCTTCCTGTGAGTATTGAGTCAGATTTTTCAGTCTGAGCCTCCAATACTATATATTTGGGCTGTGTCTCTCTCCAATACTATATATTTAAGCTGTGTGTCTGAGGTGTAAAATAGCCCTTTGTATGTTCAGTCTGAAGACAGCTGAAAGTGTGCCTCTGCTGGCTAGGCTTTATCAGCCAGAAACTGAACTGCTTAGGGAAAAAGAAGTGATCAATGTGTAATTGAAACTCCTTTAAACTGAGTTTTTAGGAGAATTTATAACCTGCAAAAATGTTCTCATTACAAATCCTTTTTTGTCTTTTCTTATAATCACCTTTAAGGAATGACCTGACCACCATCAGTAAAAGGAAGAAGATTTGGGTTTTAAAGCCAAGCAGAGGTTCATGTGTTTTGGCAATTTTTGGGGTGGGGTGGAGGGGATTGCCGTTAAATATATTTCATACTATATCATCATTTATGTGAGGTGACAAAATCCACATTAAATTTCTGGTGAAACCTGGTCTGCTGTAGAACACTATTAGAGTACTTATTAGTACTACATTTTTCATCATGGATGTAACCTGAATATCCTAATTTATGACCATCTGGTCTCCAGACAAGAACAGCCCATATGATCAAACTGCAGCTTCCCTCAATCAGCTAATACATCCATGCTGTGACTTCAAGAAGATGACACAAGTACTCCGTAAAAAGCCTTGAACACCTCTAAGGGAACTTTCAGAAGAGGGGGTGTACCCTTACACAACTCCTTGCACAATGCACCCAGCAGGACTAGTCAGTGTATCTGTTTATTCATTGGTGTTTGTTGATGGTAACTTTCATTTCATTTAGGATTTGATTTGTTTATGAACTAATAAATATGATTTATAAAAAGTGCCTGTGGTTCGCTAATTACTGCACATATGGCGTTTTCATTTTGTAAAACTGGCATTTGCTTTCTATTATGATTATGTCTCCGTTCACCAGTGCTAATTAGTTTGATTAGACAGATAACTTTAACCATTATTAGGACTAGATTAAGGGAACTTTGCATGCAGGGGAATGCAGGGAAGAAGGGTACATCACCAGTGAAGATAGGTCAGCAGCACAGAGTTTGTTCATCATTAAATATTTTAAAATTACTTTTTGCTTTGTTTTCTACATAGAAGAATTGAGAAGCATTCACATTTAGCTACTTACAAAAATCCAATTAAACACAGTTGTTTAGCATGAATTTGTTAATCAGAGTTAATCTTTCCAATGAATGCATAATTTGGAATCTGTGTCTAAAATGTTCATTTAAGGATAAGCATATTACAGACAAATAAAATAAAAAATAAAATGAGTTTCTCTTCCTTGGAATTGACTCTCAATATGGAGAAATATTGACTGTTTTGTGTTGATTGTCCTGCATGCTGAGGGACAGAACTGAAATTGGATAAAGACTAAGAAATGTCACATGAAAAACAATGCCACCTGGGGTGAGCTGTGTTTTTCCCAAGAGCCTCTGAAAATTGTTGAATACTGTCATCTGAAACTCTTCAGAAAAAGAAAAAAAAAAAAAAAACAAAAGAAAGAAAACCTCCTATTTATTATCCATTTTAGGATAAAAATGGTTATCCAGGGCAGCAGAAGTTTGGTATTATTTTACTTCTTCAAATGGGTTCTCTATCCTAAAAAAGAGAGGCACTTTTTCTTTACCCATATGTTATAAATTACCTTAGTGCCCTAAGAAAGTAGGATCTGAAATACCTGGGTTCAGGCAGTAAGGCACACAATTTGTGATCCTTTGGAAATAGTCACTGAACAGTGTCAAATTTTGATTTCATCCTTTCCCTCAGAAAGGAGACTAACTGATATTCAAATTAAGTAACTGTGGATAGTCATTTCATTAAGGTGAGCACTCATTTCACTATGGATGATCACCCTATATTCATCCAGTTTCTATGAAATTAATTGGTTAGGTATGAGAGGCAAAATGGTGCCCTGTTATGGATGCATAGTCCTATTGCAGGCTACTGGGTCTCCTCACGGTGTTAATGTGGCAATGATGTCATTTGTGAGTGGTCCTTTTATTTTTTGTCTTTCTCTATTTTCAAAGCAATTTATAAGGGAACAGAAAAGTTCTTTCCTGTCTAAAAAGAATTGTGGGAATATTGAAAAAGACATAAAACTGCTATTGAAGGGTGAACACATAGAGAAGCAGTAAACTAGATTGTTGCAGTATTTACTCTCTCCTTGGCTCTTCTGCAGGATACCTCCTGCCATGCCTTTCAAAGAAAACCCCAGACAATTTAAATGTTAAAGTCTCAAATTTCAACATGCATCATTATTGTTGGAAGCATTTGCTCCAGGAAAAGTTTCAAAATTGCCGTTTCTGTATCTTAGAAGAATGTGAACAGGATGGCCAGATTCTGAGATGGTATAAATTGGCAGAGGTTCCTTATTTCAATGCAGTTACCCTGTTTTACACCAACTGAAAATCTGGCCCTAGAGAATGAATATTTATGCCATGCCATGCCAGAGAGGTTTGAAAACCCTTTTTTTGATGAGAATGAATAAAGAAAGGGCTGGGATATGCTCTGTGCTGATGAACCCAAAGCCAAATATGACCTCCCCTTGACCTTTTATGCATTTAAGTTGAAAAAGGCCATTCTGATACATTCCACTGGAGCTTAAAATGCCTATATTTAAATTCCAAAGGTCAAGCTCTCTTCTCAGTATACTGTATGACCTAGCCTTTGTCTGTTACCCATTGATGTTGCCTGACTACACTTCTTATATCCCATTGACTGTTTACTGTTTTTCTGGCTAATGTAAGTGAAAGAGATAATTGAAATGATTTTGAGCTATGTGTCAGTTCTGATTCTGATTATGTCTCCTGTGCTTAGTGCAGCTTTTGTGGCTCCAAACTCATTAAGTCTCCAGGAAATTTTAGATTACTCTGTTAACTATATCTTAATTAATGTATTTATCTTAAATTCCACTCAAGCTTTTTTGAAGTTTTCTTTTATCACTACATCTATCTCTAATGTCACTGAATTAAGTAATTTTTCTTCAACCCTTCTGTTTTCTTTTACCTTTTGAGGGTTTTGGATACTTTTTTTGAAAGGCCCAAACTCAAAGGGACCTATTTCCAGGAATAATGCTTCATGCATGTTTAAAAGCAAATCACCATGACTTCAGTGGATGTAAGCACAGCCCTACTGGAATGAAGGGACAGGAAGAATTCAAATTTTTCAAATCCGCCTGAAACTTTGCATCAGTGCTGCTATGTCAATTTACCCCATTGACAGTCAGGTCCAAAATAAAAGGGTAGTCAGACTGGTTTTGTGGCTAGTGGGGCACATGTCAGCTTACCTTCCTCTGAAATTGAAACAGCCACTATACTGGGTGGTTCCCAAAAAAGGGAATAAATGCAGTCCCATCAAACAGGCTGACAGGCCTTGAGTATAATTTCTCTAGATAGAATCACAAAGTAATCATCGTCTCTAATAATCTCTCCAATTACTTTATAGAATAATAAGTTGTAATAAAATCTGTTTTAGCAGACTGTCTATTTTTACCCTCTCCTCTTGAAGATGAAGTCAAACATATAGGAACTGTAGAACATTTTCACAAAGTCGGGGGAATGCTCCTACATAATAACATAACCAATCACAAGGATCTTTTTACATATATATTGTCATTCCTCTTGATTAACACAGCTTAGTGAATCATTAGTGATGAATAATTTACTAAGGGCCATAACCTGACACCCTGTTTGTGTTGAGATGTGCCCTACTGCACAGTCCTCAACAAACCTGGACCAGATGTTCTTGTCCCACCCCTTGACCATGTCTAGGTTTCCCTCCAGTGACTGAATGAGAGGAAACCCAGCGCAACTGGAAAGATAAGACACAGACTACTTCCAGTGTGAGGAGAATTGATACGATGCGGATCAATACATGATCCTCTTCAGTAGGCATCAGTATTAACAGTGGGACATTCCCTCCTTTTCTCCTTCTGCTAAATAGCAAAATTTCTGTAGTGGAAAGAGTGTAACACTGCAATTAGGTGGTAGAAACCAAACAGAAACGTATACTGGGGAAAAAAAAAGAAATATATATATATGTATAGAAAGAGAGAGAGAGCAAAGGCAAAACAGTTTCTCTAATTTCATCCTTGGAAGGCACATCTGGTTTTGGTGGCAATTAAAAAAAAAATGGTACATATCTAGAATACCAATTCCAGTCTGAATTAGTAATATGTGGGAAAATTAAGAGCAACTGGAATCACGGGGCAGTGTCAGGCAGCATTGAGAGTTGGCAATGCTACCAACTGCAATTATTATGAATGCCTAATAGGCTCCTGACCATGGAAAACCACTTGGACAAGCACAGCTACTCACAACAGCTCCTGTAAATAGGTGGAATTCTGTTAAAACCAATATAGCTGCAATTACATACACTGTCAGAGCTCATGGACCTGTGTCTTTAGTACTTTTCTCTGTTTCAGCAATTTGTTCAGCTATGAGATAAAAACTGACTCGCCTTACATTCATACCTGCCGAGTAGGATTGAAAGGACTATTTGTAAACACAGTTCATCATCAGAACTTAGAGAGTAAATATCACTGAATCAATTGTATGTCCAGCTCTTGATGTCTCCACCACTACGCTTTCTCTTGAATGAGGCACCTGTTGGTTACCCACTCTCTGCCCAGCCTCTGGAGCTCCCGATGGCAGCAAGCAGCCTGAGCTGCCTTCCTGAGAACTTTCCATCTATTTTATTTCAGGTACTTCCCAGATACTTTGGACTCTCCTGCAAGGACCGAGACTTGACCTGCTTCAGCTTTCCTGAAAGAGATAGAAGACAATGTAGGTGCTGATTATTTCTTTTCTTTGTAATGATGACATGAATTTTGCTTGGTATTGTGGTAGAAACATCAGCATAAGCATCACTGAAAGCTTGGTGGGAAACAAGTTAACCCTTTCTCTTACCATTGTTGCTCCCAGTGCACATATATGGTATAGAATTCAGGTTAAACAATATAAAGATTTATTTCCCATAACTGTCCCCGAACTCCTGTTCATTACGAAAGAAGGAGGTTTGGTGATTGAGTTGATGGCATGACTCAGGGAAGGAGTAAGTGTGTCTTGTCCCTTGGATGAAGCAAGCTACTTTTCTGAACTTTGCCTTGGGCTTGTCTGAAGGAAGCTACTATGTATTTTAGTCATTGTTTAATTGAGGGAGTTGTTTAACTTTTGTTATATTTTTCCCTTTAAAAGGCAAAAGACTCCTTGGATTTACTTGTTATTACTTTATAGCAGCAGCCATAGTATGTGAGATGTTTCCCAATCAGAAAGAAAATTTATGAAAGGGATTATGTGATGTTAAGCCTGCAATACCCAGACTGGGCTCAGAGATCCAGGGCTGGTCTTGAACACCAAAGTCCAGCCCTCACTCCTACAGTTTTGAGAAAGAGGAACTCATAAGGCTGTGACAGGCAGTTGGTTCTGATAATGCAAAAGGAGAAAAACTACTTTATGAATACAAGTAATTTCTATGTAGGCAGCATGGCAAAAGTGGGGCAAACAAATTTGCATAAAAAGGTAAAAATACAGATAGGAATGTAGTTACATCTGCATGTGAGGGTGCAGCGTCCTTTTCCTCTGAACGACCTGTAACAGGAAAGTAGATGATATTTGGGGGTTTATAAAATTCTTTTGCCTGTCTGTTATACTCTTATGCTGCGTATTATTTTTCCTCTTCTACTTTGAAGTTATTTTCCAGGCAGTTTTCATTTTGCCCTTCACAAATTGTGTTGTGTGCACTGAGTCATGGGCTTGTGTTTTTAGAAAGGTTGTCAGTCACAGATATTCTCATGCAGCAATGATAAGATTAGCTCTGTTTTTTACTGTAAAGTATTAATTTAACCAAAGTTTGAACACAGTGAAAAACAAAGCATCAGTGGATGAACATGCCAGCTCAAAAGCAGAGGTACCGTATTGTGTGAATGGTTGCCTTCCTTTGGGATTGCAGAAAAGGATGGGAAAGAAAAGAAACCCTATATGTGAGAGATCCTCAGGTACTGATGTACATGGGAATATGTTAATAGCCCTTAGTCTAACCAGTGCCTGGAGAGGCTGTGAGCACAGGGCCCTCCATAATCCAGTTGTCCCAGAAACCTGGTCCTGGGATTCCCAGTCACATGATCTGCCTGGGGTCTCCTCTGCAGACTCATGCTTTCGTCTGGTTTGGGGGGTCAGTAAGATGCCTGGTTTGTGGGTGTCTCCAGGGGCTTCTCCCACAGGCTATCAGAGGCATACCTGCAGTGGTGAGGGCTGCCGAAAAACAGAAGAGGTGGAACTGCCTGGGTCCCTAAGTGAGCCGTGACTGCCATATCTGGATGTGTCTCAGTGCTGCCTTTTTCTTCCATTCTCTCTCCTGTACCTGAAATTTGACTGGTAATCGACCAATATGAGCTGAAAAAGTGGTGTCAGCCTGAGCTGTGAATTGACCTGCTTTTGTCAGTTTGTCACAGTTTTATTACTGCTTTAGCACAATTCGTGCAAGTTAAAACCCAGCACTTTTGTCACCTAGAGAAAAGCCTGGCAGGCTGATGTCCTCAGGAACAGTTTCCAAGTGCAAAGAGGCCAGGGGTTCCCTTTCTCCTTACCAGCTAGTCCAAACTTCACATTTTATTTCTAGCCAAAGAACAACTTAAAGCCAAAACAACCTGCAGTGTATCACCTTGGCGTTTCCCCACATCTCCGATACTGCCTGGAATTCATTTGCAGTGGTGCTCCATAAGATTTCCTGAGAATAAGATCAAAACTGTGTCCTTCTCTAAAGGTGACCATATTAGGCTCATCTCTTCATAAATGCTAAGTTTCTTACAGAAACAATAGACTGGATTCTTTAAATCAAAACATTTCAAATATAAGAGACAAAGAATAAGAGAATTCCAAGGCCTTTTATGAAAGACTCATCCTAAAAGCCAATTTAGCTTTCTGCACAGCAGCAAATATATCAGACAGTTCACCCAAAAGCTAGCTGAAAGAATGTGTGTTTATACCTCTTATTTATACTGAGATTTCAAAATAAGCTTTTTGAACAAGCTGTGATATTTTATTTGGTTTCCTTAAGCTAAGAGTATTGCAATGTCAGACTGTGTTTTCTTAATCGATTATAACTTTGCCATCCTCATATTGCAAAGCTTATGATGAATGAATAATATGTTGCCCAGCGCCTCTGCAGCTTGGCCCAAAATTTGGCTTAGAGTACCTTTTTCATATCTTTGTTTCTCAGACAAATATCTTTGCTGTTGCTTCTGATAAATGAATAATTTCCAGCAGCTGAGAATGCTTGAAAATAGTCATGATCCAGCCAGCATGTCTGAGTGACCCTACAAATAGCAAACATGGGAATGCAGCTCAGCATGCATAAGCAACCCCACAATAATAACTTAGTGTGTGCAGTCCAGCAGGTGGGAACAATCTTAGAACTAGATTGCTAAATAAGCTGTTGAGAGAGTCATGGAAGTAACAGATCTGAGTGACTTCAGAGTTTTCTTAGTTTTACATGTGCGAATTCTGTTTTTTTTTATTGAGTAGATACCATTCCCTAGATTTACAGACCTGTGTTATTTTTCATCAACAGCATCCAATCTGTTGCTAAACTTGTTTTTCTGGAAGCTGTCCCTATCTCTCCAGCTCAGTTCCTAATTCTTACCCATGCCTAAGTCATCTTGCACCTCACTGCTTCTCCAGCTGCTCGGCTCAAATCATGAAATCTGTTTGCAAGCAATAGCCTCAGCTCCCGAGTATGCTGAACAGGCCCTAGAAATTATCAGCTTTACTCTTGGAAAGGGGTAAAGTAAAGCTCAGAGTGTGAGAGGCTCTAAAAATGGTGAAAATGTTGTTGTTAATTCAAAATGTTATTCCCATATGTTCAGGAAACAGAATGATGATCAGGTTATGTAATTGACTTTACAAAAACACCTGCTTGAGTAGGTAAAGTAGGGTGGAAACAGGAAAAAAAAAGCATTTAGGTTCAAAAAATAATGCACCATTGGCTTGATGGAAGGACTGACAAAAGCAATGCTAGCTTCTGAAGGGAGATGTTTGGATGGGTGTGCAGTACCGTGGACCATCGGGGCAGTGGCAGACACCTAGTGCTGGGTGATGCTGGCTACAGGGGTTCGAGGACTGGATGGGGAAAGTGCTTCCTTCCAGGCCAAGGCCAGATCCTCAGCCTAGGTAAATGTGCATAGCCTCATCCACATCCTGATTTACAGCCCTGTGACCTGGTTGCAGCACACACACCCCGTCCTATGCAGCCTTCCTTCGGGAAGGAGGTCAGAGCCTCATTCCAGGCGAGCTCTGGAAGGTGACAAGGAAATATTCCAATTTGAACTGTTTATATTCTCCTAACCTGGCTCTCAGTTATTCCCCATCATTATTTCCTTCATGTTCACTGCACTCTCATTTTTCCTGTAGTGTTTGAATTTTTTTTTAACAGTTTTAAGCAGAGATTTAATTGTGCAATAGCTCATTTCTCAAAGTATTACATTTGGCCAGAGGACTGCTGTCACTAGGGGTATCACCTTCCTGAGATATCATGCCCCTAATCACCCTCCCAGAAGGACTTCTACAGCCTTCTTGATGAGCCACAGTCTCTTGAGGACATATGTAAAAAGGTTGACGAGAATTAATATAAAATACTTAGTAATATAAAATACTTAGTATCCCTGTAAGCCTCAACTGAATGAATGCTAGTCCAGGCCCGAAAGGAGACTGAGCAATAATTGCATGCAGTGTGGCAATTTTGTTTTAGATTGTCCCCTGCTCATATCAGATCTTTAATTTTAGTTGCAGGGAAAATACTCCACAAATCTCTAGATTCCCCTCACTCTACCTCCACTTGCACCAAATGGAGTATTTAAGCCACCCTTCCCTGCACTTCTTTTTGTCTGTATCTCTCAAAATAAAAGGCAGGACTGATCCAGTCAAATGCAGTGAAACAAGAAAATGCTCAGATATTTTAATACCCTGGAGCTACCCCTTGGCAGATAAAATTACTAAAATGAAATTTAAAGCACATCTGATTTACCTGTTGTTTGTGTGACTCAAATACCTATGTTTAATTTTGTCTATGGATTGGAAAAAGTTAATTTCAAGCCTTGTTTCTCTTGCTAGCAGCAACAACCTTTTAAACTGAGTATTACTGGTGAACCATATAGAGCTGGTTAAAAAAAATGCTTTTCAGTTCCACCATGCAGTTGTTCGGACGACAATTATGGCAGCTGAAGTTTAATCATAGTGTTTGATAGCTCATTTTCTCAATGTCAACACGAGGCACTGTTAAAAAAAATGAATTCTTTCATTTGATAAGCTGGCTCCAGAGCACTGGGCTCATTCAATAGGAAAACTCTTTCACAGGGCTGCAGCATGCATGGTTTTTCTCTTTCTTTTTTTTTTTCTTTCCTTTTTTCCTTTCTTTTTTTTTCTGAAAGCCACCCAAGAAGAGATTAATCACGAGGGGGAAACTCAGCTTCACCCTCTAGCTGCAGGTCGCAATTTTTATTTGTATGGAATTGGCTTTTGGAAAGCTGAAGGCTGCCTGAGGGCAGGGACCTGATATAAGAAGAACCTGAGAATGAAGCAGCAGGGATTGATTAGCCTACTTCATATCCCACACTCCATAAGCACACTCCAACCGCAATCTAACACACCGCTGAGCTGAATAGACAAGAGAAATTGGATTCCTTCCTAATATTTAACCTTCAAGTCAGCTCCAACAGTTGTTGATATGTTGTTCTACCAGCAAGTAACAGTAGCTTTTTTATTCCAGCACCCACCCACACACATATATATACAATTTTATAAGTTATATGCTATATATTTACATATTTTCCATTTTCAATCTGTTTCAGAGCATGGTTTACCTAATCCATTTCAGTAAAAGTTTCAGGGAAGAACAAACTGACCAAACAATTATGCATAAAATTGTAGTGAGGGAAGGGAGGGAAAGAGAAATAAAAAGTAGAAAAAACTCATTGTCTGTTTCATGCCTTTCAAGGTCTTTTTCACACAGTCATTTTTCTTTTACCTGTAATTTTCCCAGTTCATTAATTGTAGGAATTGTCTGGATTGTATCTAGTGATATGGATGCTGCTGGCACTGACGTTGAAGTTTCATTTTAGATTTTTATATGTAAATTAGAGGTGCATTTTGGGAAATGTTTGCTTTTACTGGAGTTTGCTAAACCAACAGAAAGTACTGGTGCGTGATGAGGGCCAGTCTGTGAAACCTGGACCATTCGAGGCAGTACAAAAGACCCACACTGAGGTTGCCCAGGATGGGGCACACGTGCAGGAGCAGCCACACGCTGCTGGGAGCCCTGGCAGCAGACAGGTAGAGATACTGCCTCTGTGCCATGACTGGTGTGGCACACTCCTGTTCCCTCATCAAGGCCCTCTGAAAAGCTCCCCTTTCAAGCATGAGAGAAAGGTCAGAAGATGATGCAGTATGGTCAGAAAATTATGATTACAGCAGAGCGTTTGTGGGCCTGGGGTCTCAGAGAAGGGCTCTGTCCTTGCAGCTTGTGAATGGAGAGGGGTTTTGTTTAGAAAAGGCTGGTTCTGGGAAACGAAAGCCCTAGTTCGGAAACATGCCCCCACCACTTCGCCCAGGCCTGATCTCACAGGCAGCCCCTGGCAAGCTCCTGGATCCCTGACAAGGCTGCCTGGAGGCTTGCTGACCTCCACAGGCTACCTGGGCAGCTGGCACTTTGCTTTCCTGCTGGTGGGGCTCTGGAGCTTCACGTATCCTTGGGCTAACTAAGCTCCCCACGACCCCCGGCTGCCCAGCTGGTGGGCTATGAGCTGCCTTGGTTTCCTAGCCCACGCGAGGGCAGGGCTGCCACCCGCTCTCTGCCACTATCCCCACATGCTCCTGTGTATGTGTTGATATGTGTGACACACTCCCCATGGGGTTCTCCAAAGGGGAATTTTCTAACAATTCCTGTCCTAGGGACAATTCACATTGCTGACTCTTCATTCGTGTTTGGAATGAATAAAAAAAATGAGAATTTGAGATTTTTCTCAAAATGGTTGTTTTAATTCACGCTTAGCTGCACAACTTTTGTCCTCTTTGAGAAACTGAAGCACCTTTGCAGTGATTCCTGAGGTTGCCACTGTCTCAGTTTGAATTGCGGGGCCCCCTTTGCTTCTGTCTGCCACCCCAAAGCCAGGCTGTACGCCTCAGAGCACACTAGGCCTCACTCTTGTTATGATTTCTTCATGTGGATCCAAAGCCTTGTCCTGATGCAATGCAATGCAGTACAGAACTTATACCAGCCACAAAGGTGGGTGCTTCTGTGTCATGCAGTGGCACAACAGTGCCCATGGGAAGTTCAGCACAGGGCACCACTTCCCTCTGTGTAAGTCAGGTGTGGGCATCGCTGTGTGTGCCTGAGGAGTGCTGGTGTCACTTGTCTGTAAGTGTCACAGCCTCTGTCTGCACAGCACAGTGCAGGGCCCTGCAGAGGTGCCCGGTGTCCTGACCATGCACTATCACCTGATGCAGGGCAGTCCTTGCAGGCTAGCTCGAGCATTTCTGCAGGACACAGCACTGTGCCTTGTCAGGTCTGGCCAAAGAGGCTGACCATGGCGTGGCTGCCTTCTATATTGACTTTTTAGATGAAGTGGAGGGCAGCTGTATTGAGCAGCACCGGGTTTCCATTCAGAGGGAACCAGGAGGAAAGCAGAGCTGTGGCAGTAGCAAGGACTCTTCATCTTCTCCTTGGTTGTCACAGGGGTGTAGACATGTAGTGGGAAGCTTTGGTTCAGCCATCCTATTTACTTCCATGGCAAGAGATTCTACCAAGTTCTTTATTCTCTGCAGAAAGCACCAGTGAGAAATAATTGTGAAGCCTTCTCACATGACACACTGTATAACCAGCCTAGATCTTCTAGAATTGGGCAATATCATTCTGCAACTTGTAGTGAAAAAAGGTTGCCTTAATATATACAGTCTATTGGGAGAATATGCTGCTGAAACAGCTACTGCTGCAAGCAAAGTGAAATTTTCATGTAAACATCTTCAAATATTTTTATGACCCATCAGCTTGAGTTTTATAAGTCAATGTATGAGTGAATACACAAAGTTTCCCTCTTTGTTTGCATATCTGCCTCTACTGAGTTTTAAATGTTCATGCTATGTGGACAAAATCCAACTCTACATCTGTTTATGGCATATGTAGGCAGCATCATCTCCAAGATTTTTTTTCATGTCTCGTTGAGCTCTAGCTTTGTGAAAAAGAACTTGCAAGACCTGAGCTAGCTTCCCTGTACCCTAATTCTGACTGTTAATTTTCCATACAGACTTGGGATCCTCTGGATATCTTGCCATTTCACGTTCAAAAAAGACATCAGAAAAACTAAAACTATCCCCCCTCTAAGCAAACAGTCACACAAGACACCTCTCCCACCAGTGATGGCCCAGGTGATAATTATGCCCAATGCCCCTCTGACCACAGTGATGTGATTCTCCAACCTGTAGATCTGGAGACTTTAACTCACAGAATAAAGCCATGTCCTGGAAAAAAAATACTAGAAAAGTGCACCAGTACGGGCTATTGAGTAACATAGGTTGGCGTTAATGAGTCTGCTAGTTCTCCACCAGCTTTACTAGCTTCACAGGGGATCCTGGATAAATCCTACAAGCCTCTCATAGAACAGCATTTCGTTCAGCATAATTTCAGCATTTAGTCTACAAAATGTATGAATCTGTCTACCCCAAGTGTCTATCCTGGGTCTTATCTCTCTACAGTTTGAACTGATGCTTTAACACAAAAATTTTACCCTGATTTCTTTTACCCCTGGTATGGACATAATGGAGCTATTACACAAGGCCAGGCCTTGCTAACCAATTTGATTATTTCTGTTACTGATTAGGGAAGAAAAGGCGTGCGGGAAAGGGAAAATGTTTTTTGTTTTAAAATATTTGTGCGGTACAGCGTTTGACAAGTGACAGAGCACTTCAGCCTTCATGATGGAAAATAGAGATTTAGCAGGCCCAAAAAATTTGTGGGAACAAGCTGATTTTGATCCAGATGTTTGAAAAATGATCATTATGTTTCATTCTTATAAGGTTGAAGTGCTTTCATGGGATATAAAGGGTTTGGCTGAAAGGAAGCACTGGGACTATATCCTAAAGAGTTACTTTGATATAGTTAGATATTTTCATTTGTTGGAATTTTTACTTCGCCTGAAATTTTGACTGTTTGTTCTGATGTGGGACTTTCCTGAGGAATTAAAGCCGTGGCCTTTGATCTGCTCCAATGATATGGGTTGTGATTCACAGGGGCACTGACGGCAATAAACAAAGCAATTCCCTTTCCTGTGCATTGGAAGAAGCTTTACCGTCGCACTGGCTTCTTAAATGCACTCATTCTGTGTGTGTGTACGTATACATTTTATATGTTGCTGTGTATCTGACTTGATTCTGCACATTCACAACAATCTGCTGCTACTAATGACTCCCTGTGCTGTGTTAGTGATACCTGCCAAGTAATTCAGGATCATTCCCCTGTGAGCACGCATACCTGATGGCGAGTACCTAAGACTGCAGGTTATAAAAAAAACTGTTTTATTAAGCTGAAATATAAATATGTGTTTGTGTGGTGATCCCAGCGTATTCCAATACGCTGGCAACTGGGGGGAGCGAAAGCGCTACACGGGGGCAGTGGAAACAGAGTTCTTCCTGAAGTGCTTGAGAGACAATGTTTTAAACATCTCCCCCTTGTGATATGTATTATTATTAAGGTGCTGGTTGCAAATTTTGTAGCTAGTAGTCTTACCTGATATTTCTAACACCTTAATGAATACTATGACAAATGTAAATAGCATTTCAGTAACACAAGTTTCAAGTTTGTATTAAAAGGGAACAAGGCCCTCAATAAGACATAGCTCTTGCTAGGTGCATGCTGTAAAACCCCATTTGAGACTGTGCCTATACCCAGGAGTTTAGAGCCCAAACAGATGAGAAGGATTTCTATCTTCATTTTTACAAATGAGAAACTGAGGCAAACGAGTCATGAAATGCCATGTCCAGATTGCATGGAGACGGTGTAATAGAGCCAGAAAATGTATTGTGCTATCTTCCTGTCAAAGAGATGTGTTACTTCCCTGACCTTACTATTCTGGAAACCTTGCGTGAGGTGAGTAGCCTTTCAAGAGTGGGATGCCAGACTGTATTTCTTTTTCCCAAAATAAATATGTCCGTGCCACTAGAAGCTCACCAGTAATCAGGAAATATTGCTTTCCAGAGAGACAAGATGCTTATCAGGTGGCAGTGCTGCACGTCTGCATGGGGCGGCTGAGGACAGGGATGGAGTACGAGAGGAGAGGGTGGGCAGGCAGCAGCTCCTGCCCTGCACAGAGCTCATTTTTGGGCACTGCGAATCCCCTGTGCCATCACCCTTGAGCGCCTGCCAAAACTCACCTGCCTGCCATCTCCAGTGCTGCTTGTACCTGTTTTAAGCCATGCTATCTATCACTGCTAGCAAGCAGGAAAATGGTTGTATTCACAGTATTGCTTGAATTAAACACAGGTAATGATCTCTCTGAAAAAAACTGTAAAAGCAGACTTAGGTTGAATTTACCACAGGAAGAAATAAAAAATAAATGCAAGTAGAGGGGAAATGAAAAATGTGCAAGAAATAAAGCAATAACAATTAGATGAAGTGACAAAAATGCCAGGTTTAGCTGGAGGAAGCCTTATCTGAAGCAATATCCAAGTGTTGACCCTAATCTCATCAACACCCAGACCCTAAAGCTGGCACCATCCCCACAGTGTGGTTGAACCTTCTTGGACACAGGCTACAGCTTGGCCAGAGCAGCCTCTCTGCTGGTAATAAAATGCTCCACAAGGTAATTCAGACATTCTGAGAAGCTTAATTTACGATTTTGCAAAAATTGCCACTCTCTTCTGGGTTTGAAACTAACTTGAGAGGATTTAAGCTGAGTGTTAGTAATGTCACTTCTGTGGCAAAGCCATAACCATGAAGGAAAACAGAAATAGGAAATAATGAGGAAAATTCTGTGTAAAGCAGGAGAATCCTCCAGGTGCACTGGTAAGAGCATATTTTATTAGACATGATTATTTTCTGCGCTGTTTATTCAATCACAGTATCATCTCCATTCTCCTTCTCCTCAGCTCCTCTGCAGTCACTATTACTTCACATCATGCTCAATAGAAATAGATACATATTTATTCACCCTGACCCAAAAAGTAAGTTTATGTCATCTGTATCAATTTGTTCTTGTTCGATGTGTTATACCAAAATTCAGATCCAGCAAACGAGCAGTGTATCAACTCCAGCAAATAGTGGTTTTGTTCAGTCACAAATCTGTCATTCATGCTGACCCAGTCATTTGCCCTGCTGGCTGGCACGGCAGCAAATATGGCCTTTTTGCTACAGACCTTACCAAAGAATACGACTTGTTCTCTTCTTTCTTTCCTTACATCCACTGCTTCCTTCTTTCTTTTGGGTTCTGTGCCTGGTTTTCCACCTTTTGGTGGAATCCTTTCTTCAAAGGTTCTACTTTCTTATGGGACCCTTGGTCTTCTCCATATATATGCTCATCCACATAGGATTCCCACAAATTACTTAGACTTCATTTCTTGGTTCCTCTTGCTTTTTTCCTATTCTTTTAGCACTTGCCTATTCAAATATGCTCTGTCTTTGTCCTTTTTATACAAACATATCTCAAAGATGATGATGCACAGTACTTGACCCACAACATCTTTATTTATTTTGAATTCAACGGTTCTTCCTAATGAAAGCAACCTCAAAACATTTGCTGCTTTTTTCACACCATTTTTTTTTTGGTATGTTCTCTTGCCAAGACACATCTTTTTGACTGGCCCTATTTCTTTACACCTCTTTCAAATCAAGTTAGTGTATTTTTGGCCCTTAAGATTACCAGTTTCTCTGTGTCGACTCATTCCAGCTGAACTCTGCTTACTGATGAAATCTGCAAGTAAACTACGCTGGACTACAGGACATCTGTGTTACCAGACACACATATTAGATTGTGTTACTTTGCAAGTTATACTTAAAAATGTAACCCCATTCTACTTAAGAGGTCTTTAGACACTGTGCCAAATAATGACTACATTACATTACAATTACGTATCTGCACTTTGAAGAAAATGCTACTTCTGTTGTGACACTGTTTTCATCTACTCTAATGGTTTTTATTCCCTAGGAAAGTAAAAGATCAGAATGCTTCTATTAACCTTGTTCTCCTAAATGTTTGAGTAGTTACATTTTGGGTCATTATATTGATTCACAAGGTAACAAGTAAATTCCTTGGTTGGTAAGTATCTGCCAGTTGACTAGGCATTATCCAATTCCATCTTGCGCCTGCAGCAGCATAATATTTCCATTGCAGTCAGCTTATGGGTGCAAATGATCACATCTGCATCTTGATTTATTCCTTACTAGTTGGAAATATGCAGTGTCAAGTATTCAGTGAATTTTGCTAGGTCCTAATGAGGATTCAGTGTAACAGGATTTTCTCCAGCTTCAGTCTTGTAGAAGAGTTTTTCTGCATATCTGTCTTTTCAAATCAAAAAAGATACAATGTGCTGGTATATAGTATGTTTTACTTCCAGTAAAGTTTGAGGCTATGCTAAAGAAAATCAGAACTGTGCACTTCAGTCCTACCACTTATACCACTGTGGTATTGACAAGAAGTAGGAAAAGATGGTTGGGCAACTGAGGACTAACTCCTGGGTCTGGCTGAGAAGATGGGAAGAGGGGTTTTTAAGGCCTGTTAACTCTTTTGAACCAGAAGATCAGTAAAAACCAACGAATTTAGGGCTCCAAAAGGCTGTGCTGAATTTCTCAATGAACTACAACCCGCATATTTAAGTGGTTTGGTAGTCCAGCATTACTAGAACATATAGTTTTCTTTCCAAAATCCTTTCTTTTCTGATTTACATGCGTTGGAGAGGAAGTGAATAGCACCCTTTTTTATGGCACTGAAAGGCACTGTCTAGATTGATAGGAACCGCAGCAGCCTTCATGGATAACAGGGATTTTTTGTGATGGCAGAGTGTCTGTCCCTGACCACATTATTCACTCATCCAGGCGTTTGTCAGTCCAGGTGTTTCAGAACTGGTCCTGCTGCTTGTTTCAGAGTGAGGTGCCAAGAGGTGCAGTTGCCATTATGAAAAGATATCCACTCGGTTGCTGAGTTAAAACCAGATTGTCACTGATTTAAAATTCTGATATCGCTGTCCATCATACTAAAATGTGATAATAGTTCCTGTAAAGTTAGTAATCCTCGTGCTTATACAGTGTTATGTAGTAATACTCCTGACCAGCGTAAGCACGGAGATTTGGTTATTATGTAGAAGAGTTATAATAAGAAATATGACTGCAAAAGCAAAGCAGTCAGTTGAAATTGGTCTATAATTAAATGCTTAGAAAATTCTGTGCTTAGCTCATTTTAAAATCAAGTGCTTCTTTGTAGCAATTTCCTTTCTTTAATTACAATTTCCTGTCTAGTTTGACATTTACAATGCAATCTTGGGGGACATGTTTGTGATTTATTATTCTTGCTCCTATCAGGATATCACTCGGCAGAAATGAGTTTATAAAATAAGAGCTCAAATTATTATGGCCTTTGACCAATAAAGCTGGCTCATAATTTCAGGCCTGAGAAAAGATTAACATTTTTGACAATCAAATGCAGAATTACCAGTGGGTGACAATTTTGAAAACTATTTCAATTTTCTGAAACATTGTACATTTTTAATAAGGAATATATAACTGGCTATATATTGGAGCACAGGCTTAAGAGTAGAAAGAGTAATAGTGAACTGTAAAGCAAACCTGAAAGAAAGACTTTAACATCTAACATTGTTTAGCCTCCTCTGAATGAAAGTGAAACTGCTAAATCAACATTACTTGAAAATTACCTAATGAAAGAGATATAAAAGCTCAGATAAGTTCACAGCAATGTACTCTCCCTTTTCTTTAGCATTCCTGAGTCCTCAGGCTAATTCTTCCAGAGGAGCTGGGGAAAATTTTTCTGTTTGTTTTTTTTCAAACCTTACTGAACAAATTTTCTTCTTGGTTATTATTTGTCTGTTGGGGTCTCTCATTTAGAGAAACAGATGCCCCTGTTAAACTGCATATTACATGATCTATTCTGCTGTCACTGCTTTTCCAATGACTTTCTTTGTCCCTGATTCAGGAAAATGTCATTGTTCAGGACAACACAGAAGTCAAAATGAATTCTCCATGACTTATGCACATGTTCGAAGTTAAATGTGAACTTGTCTGTAACACAAAATAGGCATCCTGCCTTGCGCTTTGTGAGGAGTGGGTTCTTAAAATCTCTATCCAAAGTGGTAGGTGTGTTTTTAGTGTTAATTTGATGTAATGTCAAAATGGATGGCCTATAAAATTATATTGAAGGAGAGAGAAATGGTATTGGCAGGGAAGAAAATCTGTATCTTTGGAGATCTTTAAAACAGCTCGTGTACACATTGCTGGGAGGTGCAAATGCTTAGCACCTCTCAAAGTCAGGCTGCTTTTATTTAGATGCCAACATACAGAGTTAAGAGCCTATTTTTAAGTACTGTGAATTAAAATCATTATTTTAAAGAATCTGTCCTCCCTCATGCCCAAGAAGATGAAAAAACATGGTATTAGTTACTTCATTTTAGTAAGGCGAAAGTGTGAAAGTGGCACGGCTCTGACTCTAAGTAGTTCCTGGGTTAATGACAGTGCTAGGAGTACTGCTGCAGTGTTTCAGAGCTCCTGGTGCCCAGCTCAGCTGTGTGCACTGTACTCCTTAGTTACAAGCACACAAAATTTCTGTCCTTCCAAAGCACTCTCAGGGCCAATAGCATCCCATAGGATGTATTTTACTTCAGTGGTGGGTTAAAGTAAATGCTCAGACATCTCTCTCTGGGGAGCCTATCTCCAGTTTAATGCAGTATTCAGTGTGGGGAGGAAGTAATATGGAAATTGGATACATCCATGAAGAGATGGTAATGAGCATCTGCACTGCTGCCCTGAGCAGGGTCTGTGTGAGACCTTGCAGGAATGAAGGGCTGCTGTCTTCCCAGAGACAAGGCCCAAGACAAGTCCATGGACCATTTAAAATATATAGCTCAGAGGTGGGGAAGAGGAAGGATAAGTCTATGGAAGCACACTTATTTGCTTAGAAATATAGCTGAGTAAGTCTAAAAAGTAGTATGATGTCTGGAGTCAGTACTTGCTAGAAAGAAGAGGAGGAGAGAAAAGTTGAGTGAGTAATGAGACTAGCATATCTTCATCACCCAATGTCAAAACAGATTTGGGTTTTGATGGTTGGGTATGTTTGACTTTGGACTGTGACCATTAATGGTGACTAGAGAGCTGCTTTGTGCAACTTCTTCCACTGCTTAATTATTTTTCTTACAGAGTCACCTTTGGAGGGAAAAGTGTTTATTAACCTGTCATCTCTGCAGCTTGATCTTAAGATAGAAGATAATCAAGAATGCCATTATTACCTAGTCTGGAAAGGCACACGTTATGAACTCAAATATCTTCTGCTATAAAAAGGCTTTATGCAATCATAAAACTGCAGGGTTTACACAGGAACTGCACATGCCAGTATGCATCCACAGAAACTCTCCATTCCGTCAAAATCTGAGACATAATAGGTCATGCTGTGTCACCTCTCATTAGACACTGGCTAGGGAGGCCAGTGCTGGCAGTTCAGTCCAAAGGCCTTTAAGTTTTTCTAAACTTTCCTAAACTTCTAGAAAAGTTTTCCCTATTGAGTAGGGTCCAGTTCAGAAATCGCCAGTGTGTTCTAATTTGGCTTGAATTCCTAAATCAAAAGAATTAAATCACCTTTCCAAAATCTTCTCCCTTTCCTTTGAGGATTAAAATATAGCCTTTAATTCTGGGCTGAGTGAACTCCCATACAGAAAGAAAAACACACTTATGAGACAAGGCTCCTCAGCTGATGTGAATCAGCAGAGCTTCACTGGTGTCAATGAAATCATGCTAGTTTATACATTCTGATTACTTGGCCCTTAACATAACAAGACTTTCCCAGAGCTGTGTGTTTTGATTCTGCTAAATCTTTCAATCCACATATGGATAATATATATATATATTTTACTTACACACAGATGTTTTAGTCCCTGGACAGAAACAGTCATTTGGGTGCTGGCAGAATTCCTCTGTGCTAATGTTATTCTTTCAAAAGTCATACCAGTTACGTTTCAGGCACAACCAGTGACAAATACAGCAGTGCAACTTTGCTCGGGAACATATCACGAACAGAGAGAAAAAAGGAAAACCACTTTGCTGAATTATAATTCCCCTTAGCGTCACCACTGTAACAAGCCTGCCACAGATAAATGTGTAATAATTCTGTTGTCCCAAGCCATAACTGGCAATTCTGTGGTCATAGCAAAATCTTCCACTTAACTTCGCTGCAGTTGTAGGTTTCCCAATAGACTGAATTAATAAATATTTGTAGGCTCCTCTGCCATTCTTACCAACTACCTTTCATCTAGCATCTAGAGTTTCTGCTACAGAAAAAGAAATGGTACAAATACCTCAAGGTATTGATTCTTTTTTGGTATCAATGTTCCCTTGTCTGTGGACAACAAATGTAAAGACAGTCTGGTGGGAATTCTGCTGTTGTTTTAACCTTAGACTAGGATGCCTTCAGCAACTGTGATATATTAGGAGAACAAGATTTTCAACATGAGGTACTTTAAAAATCCTCTCCTAAATTCTTTATATACATACTTATTTGTAAATGGCTTTGTTTCCCAGAATATGAAGCAATCGGAACTCCTCAGTGTTTTCACCCGGACCTTTGTGATTAGACCTCCTCTCCCAAGTAGTGCTTTATAAACTCATATGGAGGCACACTCTGTGATCCGAAGAACTTGGGCTTTGCTTGTGTTCTTAACAGTGGAACTAGTCACATTGTCTAGCCTGGACACAACATCGACTAATTTTACCTCCTGAAGAGAATCAAAGCATTATCATCTATTACCCTCCAAGAGTGCCTTTTGGGTGTTAGCCCAAATACAGAGATGGTCCTTTTCTCCCATAGATCACACATGAAGTTTATCTCATCTGACTCTCCTTGAAATCCATGGGGGTTCTGTCATTAAGTCAACAGTTAAGTCACAGTTGATGATCTGTAATGTATTTCTTATTTGTTCAACCCGAGCACTGCTTTTGGTGTTTTCCAGATAAGCAGAAAGTTCAAGAGGGAGCCTGATTCCAGTCTCCAAAGTGTTTTCCATGGATGTAATTCCAACAACTTCTGATTTACACCAGTTGGAGTTCAGAACTAGGCTCAGTATCCTTGCTCCTGCGTTTCAACTCTGCTCAGCGATGAAGAAATGCAGGAGAGAGACTGGTGTGGAGCAAACAGCAGCACTATTGGCCTATGAATTTTTGCACGTTTTGCTGTTTCCTAATGTTTGTTTGGATTTCACATAGTGCCCAGGCAAAATTAATTGCCTGCACATTTCTGAAAATTTAGTCCAATGATCTCTTCTTCTATTTCCTGGACTATGTATGCTTTTGGCTGCCAAAAATAACTCTGAGACAGGTTACATGGAAGCTGGGATTATCCATGGAAAGTAATAGTAGTACACTCATGCACAAAGAATGAGCAGGCTGCCGATTGTAATATGTTTAAAGGGTCAACAGAAATCTATAAGTGGTCAAGAAACAAGACAAACATCGGCCACCAGTCTGATGGGAAAAGCAACATCCATTAAGTCCATTAAATTTAACATTGAAATCAATGTTTAAACCACAAGAAGTAATTAGTGTAATTCATATTACAGACCTTTGGATTTTTGAAACCAGGTTTAATTATATTGAAAAATGACAGCTTTATTTTCCCTCTATGGGTAGGTTACTACCATGTTCCCGATACTTTTATTAGGGCTGGGTGCCGATATCAGGTTTTTAATGACATTAAGCAAAGTAGTGTTTCGGCCATTTGAGGAACAATAAATCAAGTTAGATTCTTTCTGAATGGAGACAACACAGATCAAGTGGCTTTTAAATCATTTTCCTTTATCACTGTGAAGTAGAGCTGTTCACTTGAAACAGCAGCCCATGAAAAAAAAGTTGCAGAGTGTAGAGTGATATTTGGATTCCCTGGCTCCCTTTCCCTGCATCAATGGACAATTCATGAGCTACTGCTAAGCTCTGGAAAGGTATCTCTATAATCCTTTGCCAATACAAACTCCACATAACTTTTACAAGGTCTTTCATTATCAGTCTCAGTTTTGAAGAAAGATGAAGTGATAGCATATCTTCTGAACTTAAAACATTTTAGTCTTGTGGAAGGTGTTGACAAGGATAGTAAATGTGGCTGTGAGGATGCATGTACACAATGTTAATTTTTAGAGTGTTTTCATTGGTGATTTTGAGGAAGATAAAATATTTATCTTATTTTTATCTTCTTGATGTGCTTCCACACTCTTTACTTGTCTCTTCTCTTTTGAGCCCCATTCATTTGCTTCTTCTGTTTAATTGAGGATCTTTATGGGCTAAATTTTTGCAAAGCTATTAGTAAAGCTCCTGGAAAAACAGTGATGGCTTCTCTTTCAGCTTCCATTAACGCAAAAATGCTGTGTGAGTATGCAAATAATTGATGTTAAAATTAGTACCTCTTGCTCTGAGACTGTTCCTGGTTCTACCCTGTATTTGGGGTGGAGGAGGGAGTTTCATATTACTGAGCAATGGGCCTCCTTCCTCATCATGCACATGCAGAGAAACAGGAATG
This sequence comes from Strix uralensis, assembly GCF_047716275.1. Lineage (NCBI taxonomy): Eukaryota > Metazoa > Chordata > Aves > Strigiformes > Strigidae > Strix > Strix uralensis. Next base: position 14,135,947 of record NC_133986.1, read on the forward strand.
TAAATGTTCAGCCTCAGCCTGAGTTTATAACTGACTGTACTGAAACCACAAGCATGCCCTGATTCTGCTTCTGTGTACCTGCTGAGCAACCCAAAGTGTCTGAGTACAGGAGTGCGTGACTGAAGATTGTGTAGAAAACCATCATGGAGTGTGTAACTACTTGGCTTATCTTGGTGTGTGGTCATTCATTTAAACTGATAACAAAAGTAAAGTAAAACCCACTGACTTTAGGTAGCTTTAAACTGTTTGAAAATATGATATGAAAGACCCAGCTTCTCTCTACATCAGAGAAAATAAATTTCAAGGGATGCAAAATATGTGATACTTCCTCACAGACGTCACGAGGCCTTGGATCTCACTGTTCCCTTCCTGCTGTGGAGCCTACATTATTTACCATTGCAGTCACAGTGATATTTACAGGTTTGTCTTCACCCTGGTGCAGGTCAAGGATATGGGTGGAGCAGCGAGACCCCAGGAGAATGCTCTGTCAGATCTTCTAAAGCAAAAGATGAAGCTGCCAAGTAAGAACCCAGGAAATATAATAGGTATTACTGCAAAGAAGGGTGATGAGCCATATGCAGGAATGACACCATCATCAAGCCATAGTGATGTTGATGCAGAAGACAAAGGAAAGTAGTGGAATGGTAGAAATAAAGGGGGGGAGATGTGGTATGATTTGAATGATGGGATTGTTTTGCCAACTCTTTTGGTGAAAAACTTGTTTAAACTGGTAGAGAAGGAAGCTCAGTATCTAGACTGAACACTTCTGAGGTGCTCTGTACCAACAGGTGACTTGCGAAAACAGGAATTCTCTGTACCACTCAGAGCATTTTGCTGACTGTGAGGATTATGAATGCAGGTACAAGATCTCTTTACGGGGCATGGGAAAATGTCTGTGTGTGAAAAGCAAGAGGGAAGGAGAAGATTCCAGACTCTACAGAGATTCCCAGCATAGATTACTCTTTGGGCATGTTGATACTGTATGGGTAGATATACACTCATCCTGCCCATGTTATTCACTAAAAAAAATCCTTCTCAGGAGGGATTATTAGCTCAGGCTTGATGCCAATGCAATCACATGGCTTCTGTCAGATTGGAGCGTGGGCAGAGCTTGCTCATGGCTGTTTGCAATATGTGGTGTAAACATACCCAAAGAGTAATAGCAGGTGGTAGCAGAGGAGGTGGATAGAAAGGAAGGCTTGGAACAAAAGATGTTAAGCTTCATTTGGTGTATGATGAGCCAAATTCATCATTGGTGTAACGCCCTGAAGTCAGTGGAGTTACAATAATAAAATTAGTCCAAAGAATCATATCTGTCCCTGGCACTCTGTGCAATGCCTTTGATCTGATGAGGTATATGTCATGGCAACATCTTGCCTGCTGAACTCTCAACATGATGCCTCCAGGGTGAAACATCGGAAAAAAAACTCAGAATGGCACTGGGAAGTCATGAGCTAAGTTTTAAATGTACATTTCAGTCTGAAATCCTGGCAGAGTTTTCTTTTCTTCCTGAATATTTACCCCAAATGGTAATAATATAATGAAATCTTTGGCCACACATTCAGTGCTCAAAATGGGATTAATTTCTTTCTGTTTGGCTAGTACAAATAACTGCACATGAAGAGTTTATGCAATAGCAGAGGGGGTTATTTTGTCTTGGCAATGGTTTTGTCTGGAGCAATGGAAGAAACTAAGGTAATATGAATATTGTATTTAGCTTTCTCCATCCATAGAAGAAAAACCAGTGTTTCATTTGGCACTCTCTACTTATTAAAGTGTTCTTTTGCATTGCTTCCCAGCTTCAGCTCTGCAACTCCTGAGCAGGCCAAAAACAATTCCTCTCACCTCACTCCTCCTTTCTTAAAAAAAAAAAAAAAACAAAAAAAAACCCAAGAAAATGCCAACACAAAACACAGAAATACAAACTGAATATTCCCAAGAATAAAGTACATTCTTCTCTCTTTCTCATTATTCAATAAATGCATTCAGAGGTTATATTAGTTAAACCAGATCCTCAGCTGGTTTAAGTATACCCAGCTTGAATGAGTTCAGTAAAATTGTCTCAATTTACAGCAGCTGAGAATCTGGCCCTCATTAGTAAAGGGTTTAAATAATATAGGATCAGCCAGCCTTCAGAACTGTGTCTTATCTCAACAACTGAGATTAGTGATCTAGAAGGCTGAAATAACTGACCATCAGAAATTACAATTTGTAAGGAATGGGTGCTCAGGGACTTGTCTGCTAAGCAGCTGCAGCTCAGGGCTTTTACCCTTTGGGCTGCCCAAAAGCTTATTTTGGTGTTATTCTATAAGAGGCATAAGCTATTGTCTTTCTCTGTCCTGTCCCCACCCTGATGCCTATTTGTGCTGTGTCAAGGAGGGATGTTGCAGATGGTGGCTTTGCTGTGTGAAATGTTCCCTGGGCTTGACATCCTATACCTATGGGGATAGAGCTGTGCTTGGCACCAGAGCTACCTGCATGTCTGTGGCAAAACAGCTTCTGCGAGGCCTGAGGCAGAGCTCCTATGGAAATAAGGATTATACAGGTATGTGTGCCCTCCATGCGTTACTCTCTACTAGTTCCTGAACCAGTTGTACAGCCTGAACAAAACTGCAGGAGGGGGAGGTCTCAAAGTTATTTAACTTCTGCAATTGTGTGGAAAAATACGGAACCAAAGGAAAAAGGAGGCAAAATTCAAATGTACTCACACATTGAGACATGGAAGAGGATCGTTATCCCTTCTGCTTGATAATGGCCTGCTCAGCACATGTAGGTAAGCAGGTAGATAACTAAATCAGCTACCAATTATGCTGTCTCTAGCTGGCAAAAGTAGCCAGGGGATATGGGAAGAGCTGGAGTGTTCTGGGACTACAGAGGCCAGGGGAAAGAGCTTGGGTTAATGTGGTGGAGCACATTGGGGACCTATGACAGAAGTCTGTAGGAAAGCAGTGTTTACCTGAGTTTTGTTGTTTGAGCAACAACTCTTTGAGGCTGAGGAAGCTAGAGGCTGCATACGTGTCTGGTCCCAGAGAAATGGAAAAATCCTTTTTATTATAATTTTTGCTTCTATTTATAAACTGTCTACTTACCAGGCAACTCAAGCAGGTTACTGGGCTTTGAAAAAGCACTGGGGTGCAACAGAACATGTAATTTGCAAGTAATATATCAAACAAAAGTAGTCACTTTTTTCCACTCTTGAAATTCCTCTGAGCAGATCAGAGTTTGGTTCTATGTTGGCTTTTTGTTCAACAATCTTTTAAAATTTTTTTCTATTTTTTTTTTCAATCCCACAGGGAAGCAATTTGATGCAAGTAGCCCACACTCAGTATTCATGATTTGTTGTGTGACCTCACCACGATTGGGCAGATGGGTTACATGTTTGGATGAACAAGAAAGCAAGTGCATCTGGCTCAGATGTCACTCCTGAACTTCAAATTCTCACTAACATCCACCATGTATGAGACTTTGAAATGCATTTTGTGCAATTTATTGTTATTCTGATTTGTGTTGGGGTAGTGTGGAGTGATCCCAGATGAGACAGGGCCCAGTATACTTAATTAAGGTATAGACCTTAATAGATGCAATCTATTTGAGTTTACAACTGAGACAGATAAGAGAGGAGGAAATGGAAGCACAAAGGGGTAAAAGGACTTGGTCAAGGTCACATCTGTGTTAGTAAAACTTGATCACTCGAATGTTCATGGCAAGTAAATATGAAAGGAGAGCAGTCGGCCAAAGTAAATTCACTTTAAAACCTGAATGAAAATAATCAATTGTATTCATCCACTGTGTCCCAGATGCCTGAATCAATTTGATAACAAACAGTTTGTTCACTTTTTTTTAGTTATTTGTAAAGAAGTGGCTTGATTGCCAGTGTGCCTAATTCCAGACATATGCCAATTCCCTAATGGTAATGGAGCTGCGTTACTGCATGCCAAGACTGAGGCAAATACTCAGCTCTTTCCTGCTAGATTTTTCCCAGAAGATCTGTAGTCAAATCCCTATTTAACGACTATCAGACAAACATATGCACTGCTTCGTGGATCCACTTTCTATTCAGTGTAAACATGTAACAGCAGCTGAACCAGTTATGGCCCTGTTTCTAAGCACATGCTTTAGTCTGCCTGCATGTAGCAGGCAAATTCAGTAGCACTTGGGTGTTTGCTGGGAGTCATTTGTGCTGTGGCAACTGGGACTTCTTCCCCTTCGAAGAGTGGTCTGCACCTAGTCCCTCTCCCAGGAGGGCTTCATTAGCGATTGCCTGCTGGAGTACACTGCAAGAAGGCTGAGCTCAGCAGAAACTCTCTGGGCACTTCCTGTGGAAACTATGAGGCTGGTGCTTCTCGTCTCTCAGCTCAGACAGGCTCCCAGGGGCAGCAGCTGGGCAGACGTGAGAGGCACAGAGAGCATTTAGAGAGACATGGGCACAGATTTTCGACTGGTCACTGCCACAGTCATCCTGCAAGTGGGTCTCGCTGTAGCAGACACCACACTGTGGGGCTGAAACCCAAAAGGCTCAGCAATTGCATCAGTCCTCATCTGACACTGATATCAGGGGAGTACAGGTACCTCAAAAAACAGTGGGGCCTCTTTGCACTAGGTGATGATTTGGCCCATTCTACATAATCTATATTTCTCTTTATTTTTTTCTTTTATTAGCAAATGCTATATATTACCTTTGGGTTAACAAGTGTGTGTATTTTTAATTTTTTTTTTCATTTTCTATTACTTAGATTACATTTACCTTTGAGACAGTGAGTTCTGATTACAGTTTAGCTGAAATTTTCAAAATAAGCAGTCTATTTAAATTGTTTTTTCCCAAAAGCAACAAAAAAATGAATGTAATTTGGAGTACTGAGTATTTGTGGGACAAATACACCTTTCTGCAAGTTATCTGTCCTATAGTCTACCAACTCTGGAGATTTTTGCAGTACTGAGAATGTAATATTGTGAATTCATGATTGTAGATAATTTAGTCCCAAACATTAGCCATCAGATATTTCCTACACTTAATCACTATCTGCAGAAGAGCTGTTCATTAGGTCTTTGCAAATTCATATTCCTTTGCCCATCTTGCTAGATTTACATCAATCCTGTAGTGTTGTTTTTCCATCCTCTTTGAAAATTAAGTCACCGTGTCAGTGATTCATGTGGAAAATAACAACACATGCATTTCATCCTCTTTTGGCTGGCTTGCTCAGGTGAATGACTACCCTTTGCTGAAAGCAAACCAAACCATGAAGGTCTGGACTAATGCTATTGCAGAAAAGGGATGTTTTTGGTACTGAAACTCCCAGGAAAGAGTCTGATATAGCCTGAATAATAGAAACTTGCTAGGCTACATATTTGACTTGCATGGACATCTTTATTAATTAAAAGTTAAAAGACAACTGTTTCTTTCTATGCTCTGTCTTCTGCTCTGTGAAGGGCATGAATAACCTATTCCTAGCTTCATATCCTTTTGTAACTACTACGGCTATTACTGTTTCATGTAAGAAACCATGGAATTACATTTTGAATATTTACCACGTAATTAAAGGATATAAAATACTATCACTATAAGCATCTTCCCTGTTAAACATGTATGGTCATAAAATATTAAGGGAAGCTAGATCAATCTATTGAAGATTCTCACATATGAAAGTGTTTTTTGTAGGTCACAGGAATTTATAAAAGAACTTGCAGCATATTATAGAGCTCTGAGCTGTATGACCATGTTATACCCCTGTGGATGTGACAAAATTATGCTCATCGGGTTACTGGCACACAACTGAATCTTTACATAGAAGAGTAAAACTTGGTGTTAAATAATGCCTAAAAGCAAATATAAAGCCCCTTGTCTCCTTCAAATGGCATCCTCCCAGGAAATGCAAAAAAATCAATATATTATAGTACCTTATGATCTCACTAAAGTGATTCAACACAACAAAATTTCAATGACAACATCTCTTTTTTTCTGACTTGTCTTTTCTTTTCTCTCTGAATGGCACTACTAGGTTTGGATTTTTTTAAATTCTTTTCCTTAGGACCACGTTGTGGAAGGCAGTCTGTCCTGAGGAAAAATCATATGGTGTGTTAAACTATTGGAGATTAACAGAGGCCAAGAAATTAATGAATACCATGGACTATATAGCTCTAGCCTGGGGAGGGGAAAGACCTATGCCATACTAGGCTGGCAAGTCTACCCCTGGAACTTGTGGGATTTCCTACCATAGATGTCTGCATTTTTGTCTAGTCTATCTTCTGTTGATTTTCCACAGGGCAAAGGTTGTACCTTTCCTGTTAAATTGTGTTATAGGTACCTTATACAGGAAGTGCAGATGGCTTATACTTCCCAGTCATATCAATTTTTATGTCTGTCTGAATGGGATTATTGCTTTGGCCTCTAGAAGATGTTATACTTATTTACATTTGAGTTAGGCACTGATCATCACCTCCTTATGGTTTCACTGCAGAAAGGTGGTGGCAGTGAGCAGATAAATCACAAAAGACACGCTTCATCTGCCTGATCTCTGGTCTCACTTCTGCCCTTAGAAATAGTGCAATAGTTCAAGTTTATAGCCTTTGTGGATTAGAAAAGCACCCTTACATTGTTGAAAAGAGAAAATGTCCATAAACACTATTATTGACAGTTATTACAGTTGTATCGCTGAAGACCGGGGCTCATTGTGCTAAGTGCTGTGCAAATGTATTTAAGAGGGCTTCCCTGCTATAAACAGCAATATTTTTGTTAGAAGTAGAAGGTCTTATTATTCTTATGACCCTCTTTGCTGTATTTCACAGCTCAAATAGCACATGGGCAGCCGTGCCTTAGTAGCGGTCAGGAGAACCAACTTTAAAGACAGGCACTTTTTTGTCATGTGAGTACTTCTTTACATCTTCTGTCTCCACCGTGTTTGGAGTTTTGCTGTCTTTACTACAGGGACAATTTACTACACTCCACACTTTCAAAAAGGAACGACCTGAAGAAAAGAGTGAAGAAATCTAAATAGATCAAAACAAATATTTGAGGTTATCTTATTTTGAAAACAAATTATTTGGATCTGTAGCTTTTGATCTTTTAGAATAAGGGTCAGATTAATCTGTGACTGACTTATTTAGAAGACACTACAGAAATACTGGAATCAGCAGATGCCTATAACTGTATTCTAATTGGAAAACAAAGTTCTTTACTCTTCCTGTAGTTTTAGTCTAGTGATACAGAATGCCCCTGACAAACACATGGCTATTTGAATAGCTAAGGGCCAAAAGGTGCTATAAGTGTTCTAGAAAGATAGTGCTGGGAGACTGAAAGATTGGGTATACTTTCTATCCCTGGGTTTTTTACTGGAACGTATTTTCTTTCTCCCCATCCTTTCTTCCATGACAACTCTATTACACATTACAAACTATTCTGTCTTTACTGTGTTCAGCTCTGGGGCCCCCAGCATAAGGAGGAGGCCACGAAGATGATCGGGGGCTGGAGCACCTCCCTTATGAGGACAGGCTGAGAGAGTTGGGGTTGTTCAGCTGGAGAAGAGAAGGCTCTGGGGAGACCTTACAGTGGCCTTCCAGTACTTAAAGGGGCTACAGGAAAGCTGAGGAGGGACTCTGTATCAGGGAGTGTAGGGATAGGACATGGGTAATGGTTTTAAATTGAAAGAGGGTAGATTCAGATTAGATACAAGGAAGAAATTCTTTACCGTGAGGGTGGTGAGACACTGGCACAGGTTGCCCGGAGAGGCTGTGGCTGCCCCCTCCCTGTGGAAGGGTTCAAGGCCAGGTTGGACAGGGATTTTAGCAACCTGGGCTAGTGGAAGGTGTCCCTGCCCATGGCAGGGGAGTTGGAACTAGATGATCTTTAAGGTCCCTTTCAACCCAAACCATTCTGTGATTCTATTGTATGATTCTATGCCTTGATCCATTCATGGTCTAGGACTCCTTTCAGTCCTTTCCAGCAATGCTACAGCCCGGCCAATTATTTTATTGTGTTGATGCATCATTTTCTTTTCCCTTTGACCAACTCATCTCACAACAGCCTCCACATTTTCTTTGGTGTGTCCTCTTCAAAATGGAGAGTTCATAACAAGGTCAGCATCAGTAAGAAAGGTAAGTATGGAGTGAGTGGAATGCTAGTCTGTGCTCAGGAGCCTCCTTGCCCTTTACAGAAAGAATCTGTCACATTTGCTCAAATTTAATCAGTTTTTAATGGCCTTATTTATTAGTTGCTAAGCTGTTCACTTCCAGAGAGCTAGAAAAGACAGCTCACATAGTAAGATGTTAGTATTATGTGGTTATGCACAACTTCAGAATGTCTGACTTTGTATCTTTCTCTTTTTGGTGGATTAGGACCACCTGAAACTTATTCAGTAATATCTGGGTTTAAGAAGTGGGAGTCTGGATGAGATTTCTGTCTCTAGAGCAGATTTTCTGAGTGCCCTTGGGTGACTCAGTTGCTTGTCTCTATTTCAGCGCTCTCTCTGCCAGACTGATGTAATATTACATGCCTAATATAGGTGCTGAGGAAATAAATTAATGGATGTCTGTGAAGCATGCAGATCACTGATGTGCAGACTGGTACTTCTGAGAGACACCAGAAGAAAGCTTGTTGGGAATAGAGGTTGACTTGCCAGGTGGGAGCGTGAGAAAACTGTCCAAGAAGTGGACAAGAGCCTGGCAAAAGGAAGCAGGAGAGACCCTGGAAAAATTAGGGCTCATATAACAAAAGGCATTCATGACCTCTTATGGAAACTATAAAGAAATCTGAAGTTTGGATCTTCCCTTCAAATCTGGACACTTAGAGCTCTCAAATAATCCCACCAAAGTTGAGTAGGAAAAGTCTAAAGGAAGATCTCCTGAAAGTCACTCAGGCACACAGAAAAATCTATACACAAATATCCACATTAAATAAGCCCTGAAAAATGCACACAAATGTAATCCAATGAAAAGCTACATTGTAATCCTTCCTGTATGAATTATAGTACATATACAATAACTGCAATGAATTCTGCAGGGAATGTGAGAATGTAGGTGCCTATTCAGATTGGAAGTCATAAAAAAAAGAACTTCTAATAACAAGTGGATCCTAACATTTTTTGAAATAAGTAAAATAAGAAAGGGAGCAGAGGGAGTGAATTGCATAAGGAGCAGAAAATCCTGAACCCATGCTGGCCCAAAAGAAGTGTCAGAAAGAAAGAGCTCCTTTAAGTAAAAACGCTCCCAAATTAGACCTTTGTCTGACCAATTCAATAAGAAAGGAACAGGGAATAAGGAAAGTCATTCAAACGCATTCATTAAGTTGCCAGAGAAATGCTTATTAAAGAAACCCTCATCTTGATTCCTTTTTTTGGGGAGGAGGGAAAAGGAGAAGGAAGGGAAAGACTTTTTTTATTTAACATTAATTCTTCAGAGGCATTATTCCTATTATTCCTTCTATTCTGACTTGCTGCATTTGAAAAATATGTTGTCTTTTAAATAGATTTATTCCTTTTAACAGTATTTGACATCTTTTTTCAGAAGTTCATTCATTTTTCCAGTTTATTTCTTTAACGTGTATTTGTTTAAGTGGCTTCCACTGTATTAATTGATGTGTTTGTGTCTGTTCAGAGCAAATGCATTCTCCTCACAGGGATTTTAACAGGCATTTGTTTAAGTGGGTTTTGCTTTTCTGTGTCTATTTCTGCTTGTTTTTCTGGTAGAGAAGGAGACATTACTAACATGCAGCCGACATAATGAGTCCCATTAACTCCCAATTCAGCTTGCTTTTTGACCACCTCTCTTTTAATGACTGTACTTTTCTTGACTGCAAAGTTTGGGGAATAGGAAAACTGTTCGCTCTGCTGGATTTTAATACATGTTTACATCCTTATTTGCAGAACAGCACCACCTCTCAATTAATGTTACTCTTAGCCTTAAAGGAGCACTTGGTAATAAATAAATAAATGTGAGCCTGTGTGTATTGGAAAAGTGTGGTGTGAACCAGAATTTTTACAAAGGCTGCTGAGCATTTTTAGAGACTAAGCAGCATTTGTGTTCTAATATTTTAAAGCTTTTCCATTGATCTCCTGTTAACTGAGAAGCAAGAATTAACCTCAATGACAGTGCTAGTAGCTCTGCAGTCTATTTTGGCCTGTTCTTTAAGTAAAAAGAGCAACCTAGATGAGAATTTTGTGCTTCACTGGATATTGAAAGATGAGGCAATAAACTGCTAAACTTGAGTAATCACACACTCCCAGAGGAATGCCTCAAATGGGGTTGGTCAAAAACCTTGAAATTCTAGCCTTCTGCACACTGCCTGGGCTTTAACATTTGATGAGAGTCATTATAGTGGGGGACTGAATACAAGTGTCTTCTGATTACAGACCTTCCATTAAAAGTTCCCACCAGTGTGCCTTTCCATAGAGAAGCGTCAATGGGATTAAAATCTCAATTCACCCCAGTCAATTCTCCAGTAACACGATTTCATTAGAGGCAGGCAGGGAGGAAAATGGACTAGAAAGCACTGAAACAGCTGGTGTATAAATTATAAAGTGTACTTTCTACTAAGTGAACACACCTTCCGCTCAGCCACATTACTAATTAATGTGTAGGGTAGCCGATTTTATGTAAATTGTATTCTTCCTCTCTCCTGTGCTTTGGTTAACAACAGGTTCTTCTAAATCTTGGAAAAAGAAAGATTATGCAAAGCTATCATCATATGAAAATAACGTATTAACATACTGCCTGTGAACTGTATCCAATCAGTTCCTTTTCACTGGCGTGTGTACAAAACAATTAAAATCAAATTTATATTGCACTTCTTTAATATATTCTGGCATTAATATAATCAATGAACAAGTGTTAAAAAGTCTTACAGGCCTATTCTGCTTTAAAATGATATGTTTGTTCTCAGGGTTAGTGGATATTTTCAGCTTCTTTAAAAGGACACTAAAAAAGGAAAGTTCTAGCTGTATGAACGTGACTCCAGCAGCCATCAGTTCATGTGGAGTCTGCCTCATTTTAATGGCAGCCTGTTGTGTTAATTTTTTTATGTGGTGTCTTTACTCCCAGACTCTGTCAGCTGTTCTCCATGTTACCTGCAGCATATTTGTTTTTAATTATTGGATGTTGCTGAATAATTGCTCATAAAGGTTATGAGACCACTGAATTATCTGGATGACCCGCGGGCTGGTTGTGCTACCAGCTGTTCTGGTGTCAGGCAGACACACACAGCCACACACCCAGGAGTGGGCTCTGTTTGCATGCCTGCCAAACCCCAGTATTTCACCTGGATACTGAGGGACAGCTCACGTGCCATCAATATATCCTTATTTTCCACATTTCATGCTCTTAGGCTGTTTCCCTGTCTGTTTTCCTTGCTGCTTTTTGGTGTACTGTCACATGAGATCAGATATTTTGTCACTGCTCTCAGTGGAGCAGGCTAGAAGATCTCAGAAACCAGCAAATTGGTGGAAGGGTGTAAAACATTTTTGTCAGTCACAGGGCTGAAGTGTCTATCAAGAGGTTATTTATTCTGTCTTCACCCATATCTGCATCTCCCCAGGAACAGTCTCCTTTCAAGCACCTCTACCAACCTCACACCTCCTCAGGCAGTCTTTCTCAGTGCTTCTCTAGCTTTGCTGTTCCTTAACATCTCTACCTGTAGGTAAGTCCATTTCTTGTCCTATTCACTAAGAACACGGAAGAGATTACTCTCTTCCTTGAAGCTGCCTTTTACTTGAGTCTCTGTCCTCCCTCAGACACATACACAAATAGACTAACGCTAGTGCCCAGCCAAGAAGATACTTGAAACCATGATCATGAATCTGCAAATGATTTTTCTCCCCCTCTCCTGGCAGTACTGACCCTGCCTACAAAGACACATCCCTCTGAGGAGACCAGAAGAGAATGTATTTCCTGTGAGAAATAAATGAGTGAGATCCTCATACCAGTTCTGAGCCTTTTTCTAAATCAAATCTTTATGCTAAGAGGCAATTGAAAATAGAGACTGTGTGCACATGTGGGTGAGCAGACTAGTCTTGCATAGTCCTAGTGTGTTACAGCCCTGCAACCTACTCTTGCTTTTACAATGAGGATTCTTTTTCTTTAACTTAGTGTTGAATCTTATGATTTTGTAAGTGAAAGGGCAAGGGTCTGTGCATGGTCCCTCCTTGACCATTGCACTTGTACAGAATTAATTTCTGTGGTGCCTTTCCAGATGTGGAAAATGTGTTGTTGAAGTCAGTGAGCATGATGCTAGAGTACAGGCCATGGAATTGAGTCCATAAAATCCTTTCCACAGCATGTGGATTCTTTACAGTAGGGGGAGGGAAGTTGTGACAGAGACAGTTTGTCCAGTGAAAACTAAGCTGAGACCATAAGCTCACTTCAGTTTGGACCAAAGGATAGTAATAAACCATGGATGAAATGTCAGTGCCTTTCCATTAAGTGACCCCATGTCATCCTTATTTACAACTTCCTAACAACAATTTTAGCCATATGGCCTACGTGATTGGCATAATTCCATTTTGAAACTGCAGGTCTGAATTCTTGAAAGTATAAATGGTTGTGCATTTAAATATCCAACCTGTCAGGAGAAAAACTGTAGGATACTTCTAGGTTATGGTTTGTGTGATAAAAACAAAGCCACCTGGAAAAGCATGGATTGGGAATTTGGTACCAAAACTCGTTACCAAAAATGGCTTTTTACACTTTCACCATTTTTTTTTTTCCTTCTCAGCCTTTGGCAGCAAAGCTATGAAATGAAGGTGGGGGAGGAATGCAAAGGAGAGAAAGAAATGCTAGGATTCATTGCTAAATACTTTCTTTCTGTCCCTCATTTCCCACTAGATGATTGGGAGTGCAACCAAGCCAAGCAGCCGACTGATGGTATACCTCATACTGAGCACTAGGTCAGACCTGCTGCAACTTCTTCCTCCTTCACGGTTTTGATGGCATAGGTGGTATCTGCAGACTGGCCCTGAGCCATGAGGCTGAGGACAGGTTCATCTGTAGTTGTTTATAGGAAGAGAGGAGGTGCAAATTCCGCCCTTGGCTGCAGTGGTGGAAGCCCATTAACTGGGCCCACTGTAATGTCAGTGAGAACTGCACGTAGCCAAGGAGGTTGCTATACAGAGCCACAAATTACAGTAGTTATCTTCCCTGATTGCTCAGCACTTGAGGCAAATGTTATCTATCTTACTCCCTTTAGCTCTAACTCACTGTCGGACCCTTCTCCGCTGGCTGATGGACAGATTGGTGCCACTCTCTCCAAGTCTGTTAGGACTTGGTGGTGCTGTCCTGGTGCTCTAAGAACTCACTAAAGGAAAGAGGGCAGACACAGCATGCTGGTACCCACGTTTGTTTTCCCACTTACAGCATCAGAACAAATGCTCTGTTGCCCTTTCACCAAAAGGGTGAACCATGGCAAAATAGAATCAGAGTACCGAAAGGGATAGGCTGACCCAGGTCTTCAGCCTTCCGGCACCAGTGGCAAAAATTCTACAGACCTCAGGGGTGAATCAGGAGCCTTTGAAGGTGATCCCCCAAATGGCTCAACAGGGCTTAACAGTGGCTTGCCTGGTCATTTGCTGTATTGCTCTTTTTGAAAGGGATGTGTATGGAAAGATAAGTTTTAGTTATTATGTTCTAGGCAGCTCAAAATATGGTTAGAAAGGAGAAAGAAATCATCTTTTTCTTTGGGTGGTGTTATCAGGAAGGTTGAAAGATGACGATTAGGTTCCTCAGTGATTTGGGGGTTGCACATCTTCAGTCAAGGAGATTCTTGCATTCCTGTAATTTTTACAAGGGTTTTTTAATGAGTGCTTTTTTGTTGCTGTGTTGTTTGTATCAGTGTTTGCTGGATTCATGGGAAATTAACCCATTCATCTCCAGTGGATACTGCATAAGACTCAAAATGAGAAACAAATCCATAAAGTTTGTTAGGATTTTTTTTGTGATACGGAAAATGAAAAAGATGGTTGTAATTACATTTTAATTACACAAAGTGAATATCCACATTGTCTAGGACCTAGAATATCTCTAGCATAATGGAAGACAGCAAAAGAATGGGATTAGAGCAGACATGAAGAAAAGATCTCAGGCTGAAATAGTGATATAGAGAGGATAACCAATCGTGACAAAACCAAACTGAAATGGTTGAAGTTGTCTAGCTTTAGGGGACGTTTAGTTTCTTAGCACAAATTGCCTGTAATAGATTTTAATTTCTGCATGCATTCTGTAATTATTTTTGTTTTGATGTAACTGTGAAATTGAGCGTTTTGCTTCTACTGTTATCAGGTCACTTCCAAAAATAAAGTGTATCTCAGAGAACAGCAATATTATTATTATTCAAAGACTACATGTTTGGGCAATTATGCAAACATTGTTTTACTGTCAGTCAGTAAAAACCTTTCCCAGAATACCTGAGACCCTTGAATTAATTGGACTTCTTCTCTCCTCCTCTGAATGCCACCTTGCAAGGGGGCCACCTCCTGCCCAAACCCACACCAAAAGTCCCCCATCACTGTACATCCAGGTCACTTTGCCATGCAGCTGTCCAGCTGAGTGGTCTTCTGCAATGAACAGTGTTGTTCCTCTGATTACTGAGTACAAGCTTATATTGTACAGTTCTGCAAACTTTATATGCTGTTGTAGCAAAAGTCAACTGACACATGTTGCAAAAAGTGTGAAATCTACTGTAAGCAGCATTGCTACCCTGAAGGAAGTACAGTTTCTATGGCCTAACCCCAGAGACATCAGAGGCTGACTTCCCATTTCCATCGTGGCTGAAAGTTTAGGAACAGAGTTTATATGAAAGCAGCTGGAGAGAAATGGCCTGGTGGGGAAAAAAAAAAAAAAAAAAAAACAACCAACAAGATGTAATGATGCTAAATTTAAACAAGACTGATTTTTTTTTTCTCCCTAAGTACTCTTAATGGGAATAAACGGTTTATCTTTTCAGATCTGTGTATTTCTGCAGAAATATGCCGTCGGGAAAAGGCTGCAAAAATTCTGGCCACCATGTAAATCCCACACTGAAGACTCACTTGGGAAGAAGAAAAGGCACAAAATTTTGTGCTAGCCCTCTAAGTGAAGGTGAGTGTTGACCTACCTATGCACTAATGAGAACAAAGCTAAACGCCCAAATTTCATTGCAGAAGGAAACCAGCGTTATGTCAGCCAAAGCTGCCTTGATTTTTAGGAATGTGGAGACCTTTCCTTGCTTTGTGTATTCTTACTTCCTGGTAAACAGGAATTGTTAAAAATGGAAGGGGTGGCATTAAAATCCTCTGTCTTTGTGCCCCCCCTGGCTACACCCTGTGTGTGTGGTACTCAAAAGGGCACATGTGTCCCACAGGGAGGAGGAATATTCAGCGTTCTACAAATGGCTTTGAACCAGCTGCACATCACACAACCACCCTGCTGAGCTGCTGGATCTAGGTAATCTTGCTGGGACAAGTTCATCCACGACTGTATGGGGAACTGCTTAATTGAGCCTCATTACTTCAATTTCCTACTGACACTGTGCACCCTGTGAGGTGCTGCTCAGGCATGCGTCAGGGCCAGGGGACTGAGCAGCTGCTGTTTCTTACATGGAAGCAGTGGAGGATGAGTGACAATAGTGCCCTAACCCAGCACTATTGCCTCCATGGTTGGTACCACTTGTAAGGAGGAGCAAGCTGCTAATTTGACTCCCACTAGACAGGAGGTCACACCTGCATTGACCATTGCAATCTCCTCTGCTGGGCCTTTTGCTGTAGAGGATGGTGCACTCCTGACAAACTGCCACTGGCAGGTATTACCTTCACCCCTTTTGGATCTCTGGTAATCTATATGTTTGTGCACTTTTAAAGAAGCGTTCATGCTTGGAAGCATCTCAGCTAAAACCTCCCAAAGAGGAGTATTTCCTTATTTTAATATTTTTTCCTTATTCAAATTGTGTAACCTGCACCTCCGAGGTTAATCAAGCATCTCGCCAAAGGCTCCAGCTCTGGCTCTGTTTCTTCAAGCACACAAGCTCACAGGTAGACATAGCCCTCCTGTTCATCCCTGGTCCTGTGGAAGTCCTGATTCCCTGCTGAGAGCTTTGTTTGTATGAATAGTCTTATTTTCTTACAGCCATTCTTCCAGTTCTTTGATCGATGTATTGTACTCAGTTTTCATTGTTAAAGGGGACACATTATGGACTTTTGCTCCTGTAGGTAAATATGCAGTGTCTGCCACTTAATGTCAATGTTTCCAGAATACTACAAAAGCTGTTAGAGGAATTAATCACTTTTTGATTTCTATAGGACAGTGGACAACATGGGAGAGAGAATTTAGGCAATGATATCCGTTATTATCACCCTTCTGAAACTCACCACTGCTGAGTGAAAATGAGCTTTGTGAAGGTAATCAATCACTGGTCACCACATGAGTTCCCTCGGTATAACATTAAGGGTAAAACTCATCACTTTGAACAGCATCAACACAGTCTTGTGTAACACCAATTCTCACTCACCCACTTTCGGAGGGGAGATGATAGAGGTATCTGTTTACCCAGGATATTCTGGCTTTGCATTTCACCACTCCCAGTGCAAGTAATGACTTGCTGGACAACCCTCAGACTAGCCAGACAAGGACTTTCTGTGCTGCAAGGTGGCATGGAGCTATCATAGCTCTGCACATTGAGTGAGAAGTCAGATAAATTATAACACCCAGCATCACAGCAGTAAAAATGACAAAAATAAATACCATAGTACTACAGAGAGTTCCTTCCTTTGCTGCTGCCTTTAGATAGGTAGTATGTAGTCAATTCATAGAATAAGAAATTATTTCAGAACACCCATTATACCAGAATGTTGTGCTACCCCCAAAACCCCTACATAATTTCTCCCAGAGGGTGTTTTAGAATTGGTGAGGGATAAATTCAGATAAATGGTGGTGTCTATTGTGTTAGGCCCTACCCATTGGACATTTGGCAACCCAGAGATGAAAGATACAGAAGGTCTGTGTTTGGGAGCAGAGGTTTCTTGTTTGGCAGCACCCAAGAGCAGAGCTAAGCTGGTCAAGGCATTTCAGTTTGGGTCTGTCTTCTCTGCTTATGCGTATGTAAAGGTGTCCAGGTGATTTTCATGGCACAGGCTTTGCAGGCATGCAGTTGCTGCATCCTGTCACTGGAGACTAAGAAGCAGTGGCAGGTCATCACAAAGAGAATTAGCTCATGTATTTTGACAGGTGAAGCTAAATAAAATGAAATAATTTGACAGGAAGTGAAGCCAAAATTCAACAAAGGAATAGACTTGCAGGAATATCAGGTTACCAGAGGGAGAAAAAACGTATGAGGATGTGAAATGTATATACAAATAAATAAATATAGATAGACAGACATAGATATTTTTATCAATCTGTTTCAACCTCAGTAGTTCAACTAGCTCAGAGTTCTTTGTCTCTTGGCCTATTTGGGTAAGGCAGTGCTACTATCACAGTAAGCACTTCCACTTCCTAACACAAAGTAAGGGGACTCTTTGTGACTGCTCTTCCCTAAGGGAAGAAAGAGAAATGCTATCTGGGGCACAAAAGCAACAGTGGATTTCTTAGCATATGGTCTTTTCCAGTGTGAGCACAGACAGCTTTCTGCACTAGGGAAACAAGGGAGAGCTTTGCAACTAGTATTACCAAGTGGTTAGAGACTTTCTTGACACTGTGTTTCTGGAAAAACCATGGACAAGCAAAGGATAAAATTTATCCAAATTACAGCAAAGAAATGCCTAACCTTTGCACTAGAAAAAGAAAAAAGCTACACAGGCAGTGTGGAAAGCGACAGTGGGGTTTTCTCATTAAAGATGCTGACAACATAAAAGTAGAAAAGGCAGCGTGTCAATACAGCTGTAGCTGGTCACAGCAGTGAATAGCTGGCCTGTTCTGAGGACCACTGTTGTGATCCTTGGGAACAGTGTGCAGATGTGTGGCAGTACCCAGTCTGATTAGGTTGTACCAGGCTGCAAGCCTCCAGCCAAACAGCCTGCCGTTTAGTGGTACATGTCCCTTGGCTGCACGCAGCAAACACGGGCCATCTGTGAGAAAACAGGATCCCCCTCCTGGGCCTGGGCAGCGGCAGTGACACCGCCCAGGCACTCTGTTGGACCACAGGCTGGCTCACAGTCAGCTCCAGGAGGGCAGGGGTTATAGCACTAAAGGCAACACTGAGATCTGTCTTTGATACCTGGATACTCAGAGCCCCAGGAGTTTGCCTGAAGAAGCACAGTCTCGTGTGTCAGCGGCACTGAGACATACAAGAGATGGGCTCTCCAGTATGAGAGTAGGTAGGAAGAGTACGTGTCACTGAGGAAGCTGAAGAGAGTTTAACGTTGTATGTATTTGGAAAGGTAAAAGTGTGATTTGGAGACCTGAACAGAGGACTTATAATGTGAATAGGTTTGTTTTCTTTCAGAAAGTGTTTTTTAATCTGTTTTGTTCTGAAAAATATTATTAAGCACTTTGTTGTTATTCTTGTTGTTTAGACTTTGTTATGGATGTGTATGAAAAAAATCCACTTGTTATCTACTTTACTTGGATGAATTGTTACCTGACGTTAACAGGAAATGCAGGCAGAGTCCTGCAGGAGTCATCCTCTGCTGTAAGTGTGCAGTCTTATTAATCACTTTAAAATGTTTCATGGCTCTCAGAGTTGCCAAGATCTCTTTCAAGTCTGAACTGAGTGTGAAGCAATGAAGTAAGAAGGTCCACTTGAGTTTGAAGAGAGTCTAATATAAGAGCTCTAGGAATTGCAAGCTGCTCTATTAGTCTCATTTCAGGCCCACGGACTGCAAAGGTTTGTGGCCAAGAAACTGCCCAAATGCTACAGAAGGTACATTTTCATTTGGAATTTGCCACAACAATGAGCCTGGCACGAAAGATGGTGGTGTGATGGAAGGTGGGGAAAGAGTGCTGTGACACCTTATCCCCCACCCAGCATGGACGTGTGGCTCTTCTGTCCCTGTTACTCACATGGGTGGCCCTGACAGCAGTGCTCTGGCCCCACTTGCCGTCCTTCCTGGCCAGGACCTGCCTGCAACACCCTCTTGCCCAGTAGCTTTTCCTGACAGCACATCTGTAACAGCAGCACAGACTTCAGGATTGGAGCTATGGGCCAGTTTGCAAGTGGGGAGAGTGGAGACCTGTGAGAATGCAACAGTGGTAGCAAAAGGAGCGGGTGCAAGTCAGGAGCTCCCTCTTCCTCTGTGGCCTGGAGGGGCAGGTGGCTCTGACCCAGGCTTACCAAAGTGAAGGCTTGTGGAAATGGTCCACTTCAAGGATACAGTAATAAGCCAGTTCTTGCCAACGGTTGACTAAATTTACACCTGTGTGTGCTGTCAAATTTGAGCTATGGCTGGCTAGATTGTGTAGTAATGTGGAGATGGGAAAGGAGGGCATTTCTATCAGCCAGGATAAAGTAACGTTAGAAGTGATTTAAAAAATAATGCTACTGTGGAATTTGCCTGACACAAACCTCAGGCTCACCCTGATGTGGAGACATGAGGCACTGTGCAGCTTCAGGGAAATAAACAACCAACTGCCCCTAAACCCATTCAACATGAAAGGTCTTTGCTATTCTTCCCTGAACTAGACATTGAAAAAAAGGATGATGACAAGATAAAGTATTATAAAAATATCCTCTTTCAGGACCTGTTGTCACAGCTTGACTCAGCTATGAGGGAAGTACCCTTGATATTATTTCTGTGTTCAAACGCTTTAGACATTTATCAGAGAGATTGATGTGGAATACTTATGAGTCAGGTGGAAGATCCTACTTAGCTTGCCTCAAACTTTAGGCCAACAGTCTTTGGAACTCTGTTCCTGCAATCCAGCCAGCACAGGTCTTCTTTCTGACATGGAGGTCTACCCCACCCATTGCACCTATACACAGATTGGTAAGCTAGAAAAGCAAAAAGTGTAGGAATTTCAGATTTAACCTGACTCCTGCTCTGTTATTTAAGGATCATTTTGCACTCTGTCCATCATATCCCTTTGAGCAGAAAATTAATGGTTAATTTTGCAACTATTCTTGTTAATAGGCATCTTATTTTTACAGAATCATAAATCTTGCAGAGAAATGAAAAGCAAGAAAATAAAGATGTATTAGGTCCACATTTTCAGATACTCTAAGTGAGCTTTTGCTGTGTGGGAGCCATAGAAACACACAGGCTTTTTTCCCTCACCAGCAGAGCTATTCAGCCGGAAGCTAGGCTGATTTCAAACCAGTTTTTGCCAAAGACTGCTGGTACCTCCAACCGAGATCTGCTGGAGGGTGCAGGCTTAATTATAAAGTATCTTCCCTACAGCTGCAGAACACTAATCCTGATTCACCAGAGTCCAGTGTCTTTGTTTGGTTATGGAAACTATTTTTGGGGTATTTCAGCATTAATCTAACTCTGATCTGAGCCATACGATGGACATAAAGTAGGCTTGAAATACATTTGATGCTCTTAATGTGCATAGTCAGGACACCTTTTCTTTCTGGCATACCTGTCTACAAGCCTATCAGCCAGTGTAACGGTGAGTTCAGCTCAGCACTTCGTCGCTATTTCAGCAGGACATGAGGTCTTATCAAACCACACATGAATTGTGTAAAGCAGGAAGTGATTTTTCTTCCAAGGGAAGAACATTGCATGACAACAGTCACCTAGTACGTTCCTTCCAGTAGCATCACGTTGTCAACACAGACACGCTTTCACACCTTGCTGCATTGATGTTACTTTGCTGGGCAACAGTTTCACCTAAATCAGTGGCTTCACACAAAGTTAGACTGGCCCCTTGGTGAAGAGTGAAAGGCAGGTTGTACTCTGTGTTAGCCAGGATCCAACTATTCATTATTCAATAGTGAAATAGTACCTATCTCTCATTTAGTCAACAGCCATTACCTGCAGACATTTCAGTTTCGTATGAATTGTAAGGTCTGTGGCCCTGAAAGTGTATTTCAACGTTTGGAAAAGACTTAAGACTAAATTAGGCACCACGGTGAAAGGATTTAGTTTTTCTAGAAATCTCTGTGACTTCTGTAACATCCCTACCTTTACTGCTTAGACAAAAATAGCTTTTTAAAGTTGAGGAACTTCTTGAGACTTGAATGTGACTGAACTGAGGAGAAAAAGAACATTCTTTCTTCCAGAAGTTTTTCAGGATTCTTTCCTTGTTCTGTTACCATGTGTTGAACAAATCATTATAATATATGTTTTGTTTAGTGCACTATAGATGTGTCACAAGTCTAACTAAAATCTGAAACCACTACTTTTATATTATTTATAATACTTACCATAAAAGCAGACAGTATCATAAATGAAAGAAAGTGATTTGATCTTAGAGTTCTTCAAGTCAAGCCCAGGGCAAGGAGGCCCTGAATTATTTGGAAATTTTGAATTAAAACAGAGGATAGGTATTTATTATTTAAAAAAATAATTCCAGCTCTCCCATAATCTTAGGCGCTGTGGCCATTATAAAGGAGAATGAATTTTGGAACACAAGTAGCAGAATGGAACACAGACACAGTGTTTTGCAAAACTACCCTGGAATGATATTAAAAGCCTAAAATCTGTACACCAGAATTGCTTTCTCACCCTCAATCCACCTTGTAGTTTTCAAACTTAATAAAGCTATGAGAAACTTTAACTCGAGGTGGGAGAACCCTCCTTTGGAAACCTAAGGCCTCTCTTGTATTTATATTAAAACCTTTTTACAATACTCTGTAATATAGAGAGTTTTTAAGTTTGTCTCGTACAACCAAGAGGTTGATAGCTTCTTCTCCCCACTCATTTACATTTAGGGATGACTGTGGTTTTAATGAAACAGAATATTCCAAATACTAATGGATCTTAAATTGCTTATTCTTACCAAGAGGTACTCCAAATAGCACATTTGCCTCAAGTGGTATAAAGTGATGAGTTAATTCATGTACTTGTGTCAATTGCTTCAAGATACTGAGAATTAGCTGCATTAGTGATATGCTTTTTTTTTTTTTCTTTACATATGTGCAGGAAAGTGCATATGAATGGAGATCGATTTAACCTCTACTGCAGAGAGGAGGGGAGAAATCTGGCAGGTGCCCTACAAATGTCATTGACAAGGTAAGTAAGATCTTCCTCTTTGCATTCTCTTGCTCTTCCTTGTACTTATGCTTGAGGTACTTAAGATTTCTAGTGTAGTCTGTGGCAGCAGAATTTCTGACCGCAGTCAATTAACCAAGAAGAGTTTGTCTTGAGCAGTGCTCAAGTTGCTCCGAGGACCTCTGCTCCATTTGGACTCCCAAACCCACCTGCATCGTGTCCTGCAAAAGCAAGAAAAACGTGGGGACAAATGCATACCCTTGATATCTCAAACTTCCCTGGAGATCAAGGGCCAGAGCACAGTGTGATTCCCCAGCCTCAGGGTTCTTCTGAAGTAGCACAGAGCAACAGGTGGTGGCTGTTAATGTGCTGAATGTGGCTTCCCTCTGTGTCCAGCCATGGAAAACAAAGCGAGTGAGCGGATCCATGCCAAACACTTTGCGAGCATGGAGCTTACACAATTGGGCTCCACCCACATGCCTCACATGGGAATTTTCTCCCTCACCAGCTGGGTTAAGATCACAAGATGGAAAAAAGGGAAGGGAAAAAAAAAAAAAAGAGCTGGAGTTGTTTTCTTTCCATTGTGGCTCCTGAGCTGAAAGTTCCTTTGCAACAGAATAATAGAATAAAGATGAGAGGGAACACTGCTGATGGCTCAAAATCTGGCACCAAAGTTTATTTTTCCTAAGCAGTCTGAGCCTGAACAGTCTTGTCAGACAATGTCAACAGAGGTGAAAAAAAATGACGAAAATCATTGAATCTAGTTGGACTCAAAAATGAATAAATGCACCAGACAGGGTAAGTATATGGCCATTAAAAATGGCATAACCCTGACTGGAAACTGAACACCCTCATATGTATTTCGTACTCTCAAAGGCTTATCATGCCAGCTGTATTTTTGAATGAGCTAAGTGTCTACTTGTATGAAATGAATGTGAGTAGGCACACATAAGCTTTCTCATCAGTGTCCATACTCATAGTCGGGCATGTATTGAAGTCTCTCAACTCAGCTTGTTATAGCTATCATGATGCAGAGCCTGAAAATTCCTCTTCTCTGAGACCAGACAAACGTGAACTGACAAGCACTGTGTTTTGCCCTTAAGGCTCCTGTCCATGGTGATGCGTCGTCAGTTATTCACTGTAAAATCTCTTCCCCCCACCCCACATGTGCTTGCCTCTTTCCTTAGTGCTCACCTGATTTGCTACCAGGTACAGTTCATGGGATGCACTGACTACACTGGAGCACCAATGTCTTCATGGTCATGAGGAAGATGTGTGGGTTCAGTAAAAGGCAGGTAGGATTTGAGAGCCCCAGCCCAAGAAGAAAAGGGATAGAGACCCACAGCATGTTGGTGCTACTGTGTGTGCCTCACCCAGAACCCGTGGAGCCTCCACGCCTGTCACCCATGGAAATCAATTTCCTGTTGAATGGTGCCCGTAGACAAGAACTAGATGCTCAAAGTCCCATTGTAGCCTGACACAATGAATATAAAACCTGAGGACAATACAGATCCTGATGTCTTTACTTGCTTTGATAACAATGACACCAGAAACAATGGTTGTTTAAGTGCACTTGCATGGTTCTTAAATTAAAAACAAGATAGCCAAGGGCAGTGAGAAGTTACTAGCATTCCTGAGACTGGCACACAGAAGGGCCTCTTATTTACTTCAAGCTGGAAAGAAACCCCACAGCGTGGGGATGACCACAGTACCTTTGTAAGGGGGTGACAGCTTCCAGGCTCTCAATTCTGTTGTGATTCCCCATTCCACAAAACTCCATTTACATAGTCACAAGAGCAGCAGGGCTTGAGGCTGGGGCATTGCAACGTGTTTGATACAGGCACTGAGACCTGTTCTCTGTGTGTGCTTCAGAAGAGAAAGAAAATGGAGTGCTAAAAAAACCTCTCCCTGCTTTCCTCCTTTCATTTTACAGAAAAAGAAAAGGCTAAAGGCTCTGCTGGAGTGACTCCATTGACTCCATGGCTTCCGTGGGCTTCAATTTGCAAAACAGACA